>NC_072475.1:111357201-113846368 GCF_027574615.1 Eptesicus fuscus
TTACTTGATGCTGAGTAGGAAATGGAAATTCAAGGGAGAAAGAGGATTTCTGACCTATCCCATTTACTGACATAAGGAACATTAGAAGAGGATCTGGTTCAGGAGTAAACAGAATAAAGAGCATGGGTTCAGTTTTAAACATATTGAATTTGTAATGTTTTTAACTCTCCCAAATAGGCAGGTGGGCATCTTTGTATTTCTGAAAAGAAAAATGAGTTTATGAGATCTATATGAACCCACAGATATCTGAATAATCACTGGTTTACATCAAGGATATCCCTCGCAATTATTTTAAAACATGCATGGACAATGAATTCACTCATTCATTCATTAACTAATGTTTTATGAAATTACTTCTATGCACCAAGCAGTGTTTCAGGCAGTGGGATGTTATGCTTAGTGGCAATTATTCCTAATCTAAAAATGCATTTGATAAATATTTCTGAAGTTCATATAATGTTCTATGTGCCTATATCAAGCATTAAGTTCTAGCAGTGAACAAAGCAATAGGAGTTGACATTAGCTGTGGAAACATGAGTGTTGCAGACTGGCTGGTCAGAAATCTGTTAGCTGGACTGAATATGTTGCTGATTTGCTGATTTTCTTTCTCTTTGTTTATTTTTATTTGCATCACCACTTACCCTACCCATAACCTCTCCCACCTCCACTACCCCCCTCACTCCTGCAGTCACTACACTGCTGACCGTGCCCATGAGTTTTTCTTTTCTTTTTTTCCTTTTTTTGCTCAAACCCTCCCTGCCTCCTACCCCCACCTCCATCCTCCAAAACCGTTTGCCTGCTCTCTAGCTAAGAGTCTGTCTCTATTTTCCTTGTTAGTTTAGTTTGTTCATTAAATTCTACATAGGAATGAATCATATGGTATTTGATTTTCTCTAACTGGCTTATTTCACTTAGCATAATGTTCTCTAATTCCATCCATGCTATCCCAAAGGGTAATTTTTTTTTTCCATTTTACAGTGGAGTAGTATACAATTGTGTAAATGTACTAGAGCTGTTTTATCCACTCATCTACTGGTGGACATTTGGGCTGCTTCCAAATCTTGACTATTATAAATAACACTGTGATGAACACAGGGGTGCAATTAGAATTGGTATTTCAGATTTCTTTGGTTAAATTCCCAGAAGCAGAATTGATGGGTAATTTTTTTTTTTTAGGTAACTACATACTGCTTTCCACATGGCTTCACCAATTTGCATTCCCACAAACAGTGCACTAGGGTTCTCTTTTTTCCACATCCTCACCAACACTTATTTTTTGTTGATTTATTGAGGGTAGCCATTCTAATAGGTGTGAGGTGATATCTCATTATAGTTTTAACATGCACTTCTCTGTTAATTAGTAACGATCATATTTTCATATGTCTATTGGCCATCTGTATGTCCTCTTTGGAGAAATGTCTATTCAGGTCTTTTGCCCATTTTTTTAAATTGGATTGTTTGTTTCTTTGATGTTGAGTTTTATAAGTTCTTTATAAATTTTGTATAGTAACCCCTGATCTGATGTATCATTGGTGAATATATTCTCCCATTCAGTAGCTTATCTTTTCATTTTTTTAATGGTTTTCTTTGCTGTGCAAAAACTCTTTGGTTTGATGTAGTCCCATTTATTTATACTTTCTTTTGTTTCCCTTGCCCAGGGAGATATATCAGAAAAAAAATATTGTTATGAGAAATGTCAGAGATTTTACTGCCTATATTTGCTTCTAGGCTTTTTATGGTTTCAAGTCTAACATTTAAGTCTTTGATCTATGTTGAGTTTATTCTTTGTGTGGTGCAAGAAGGTGGTCTAGTTTCATTATTTTGCACATGTCTGCTTTTGCATAAAAGCAGAACCATTTATAATAGACTATCTTTAGTCTATTGTATGTTTTTGTCTCCTTTGTCAAATATTAATTGACTATAAAGGCATAGATTTATTTCTGGGTTCTCTATTCTGTTCCATTGATCTATATGTCTGTTTTTATGCCAGTATCATGCTGTTTTCATTACTATGGCCAATGTAGTATAGTTTGATATCAGGTAGCATGATTCCTCCAACTTTGTTCTTCTTTCTCAAGATCACTGTTGCTATTTGGGGTCTTTTGTGGTTCCATATAAACTTTTGGAAGACTTGTTCTAGTTCTCTGAAATACATGATTGGTATCTTGATAGGAATTGAGTTGAATCTGTAGATTGCTTTGGGTAGTATGGACATTTTAATGACGTTAATGCTTCTTATCTATGAACATGGGATACGCTGCAGATTAGCTGTATATTTTTCATTTTCTTTCTTCAGTGTCTTATAATTTTCTGAGTACAGGTCTTTTACATCCTTGTTAAATTTATTCCTAGATATTTTACTATTTTTGAAACAATAGGATTGTTTTATTACTTTCCCATTCTGATAGTTTATTATTATTGTATAAAATGCAGCTAATTTCTGGATATTTATTTTGTATCCTGCTACTTTACTGAATTAATCTAGTAGATTTTCAGTGCAATCTTCAAGTTTCTCTATATACAGTATCATGTCCTCTGTAAATAATGAGAGCTTTACTTATTTCTTTTCAATTTGGATGTTTTTTATTTCTTTTTCTTGTATCATCTACACTAATAAAAGAGAAATATGCAAATTACCGTCACTCCGCTATGCTACTAGCCAATCAGAGTGAGTATGCAAATTAACCTGAAAACATGGCGGCCGCCCCGCCCCCCGTCACTCCGGGCCTGTGGGGGTCGGAGAAGTCAGGCGCCAGTGCCTGAGGCTGGCTGCAGCCCAGGAGACGAAGAATCCGCCTGCCCCATGATCCCAGGCTGCAGACAGCAGCAGAAGCCTCACATCCGCCTGCCCATGTCCTGGGGGAGACAGAGAAACCAGGCCCCAGCACCTGAGGCTGGCTGCAGCCCGGGAGATGAAGAAGCCACCTGCCCCATGATCCCAGGCTGCAGACAGTAGCAGAAGCCTCATGTCCTCCTGCCCCACATCCTAGGGAGACAGAGAAACTGGGCCCCAGCACCTGAGGCTGGCTGCAGCCCCACAGGAGAGGAAGAAGCCGCCTGCCCCCTAATCCCAGGCCGAAGCCAGCTGGAGAAGTCGCCCACGCTGCATCTCAGGAAAGATGGAGAAGCCACCCACCTGTGGTCCAGGTGCCAGCAACTTTGGCTGGCTACAGCCTGGTAGATGGAGAAGCCACCCACCCCACAGACCTGGTCACCAGTACCTATGGCTGGCTGTGGCCCGGGAGACGGAGAAGCCACCCACCCCACAGTCCCGGGCTGCCAGCACTTGAGGCTGAAGCCCAGATGAAGCCACCTGCCCACCATCCCCTGCAGCTGCAGCTGGCCTAAGGGCCTGTGGCTGACCAGAGGGAGGGAAGCCCAGATCCCAGGTGCCTGTGTTCGGCTGGAGGAGGGAATCCTGGGTCCTGGATGCGGGGCTGAGGCAGAGGTGGTTAGGGGCAATCAAGCCAGCAGGGGAGCAGTTAGGGACAATCAGGCTGGCAGGCTGAAGAGGTTAGGGGCAATCAGGCAGGCAGGTGAGTGGTTAGGAGCCAGCAGTTCTGGATTGTGAGAGGGATGTCCAACTGCCGGTTATCCCCTAGGGGTCCCAGATTGGAGAGGGTGCAGGCTGAGCTGAGGGTCACCCTCTCACCACCCCGGGCATGAATTTCGTGCACCAGGCCACTAGTGTTGAATAAAAATGGTGAAAGTGCACATCCATGCCTTGTTCTTGATCTTAACCCTTTGCACTCGCTTGCTTTTTTCTCGATTCCTTTATTCTAATGCTAACTGTGTCAAGTCACACTCGACATCTGAGTGCAAAAGGTTAAGGTCCCTTGTAGTTTTTGCCCATTGAGTATGATGTTGGCAGTGGTATTGTCGTGTAAGATAATAGAGGTATGTTCCCTCTATTGTCACTTTGCTGAGAGTTTTTATCAGAAATGAGTGCTGAATTTTATCAAATGCTATTTCTGCATCTATTGATGTGAGCATGTGGTCATCCTTCATTTTGTTCATTTGGTGTATCACATTTATTATTTTGTGGATATTGTACCAACCTTGCATCCCAAGATAAATCCCACTTGATCTTAGTGTATATATTTTTTATGTATTGCTGGATTCAGATTGCTAATATTTTGTTTGATGATTTTAGTATCTATGTTCATCAGAGTTATTGGCTTATAATTTTCTTTGTAGTGTCTTTATCTGGTTTTGTAATTAGGATAATGCTAGCATTATAAAATGAGCGTGGGAGTCTTTCCTTCACTTGAATTTTTTGGAATAGTTTGAGAATGTTTGGTAAAATTCACCTATGAAGTCATTGGGTTCTTTTGTTTGTTAGGGTTGTTTTATTATTATTATTATTATTATTATTATTATTGCTTCAATTTCATTAGTTGTAATATGTCTATTCAGATTCCCTGATTCTTTCTGATTCTGTTTTGGAAGATTCAGTTTCTAGGAATTTACCAATTTCATCCTGATTGTCCAATGTGTTGTTATATAGCTGTTCATATTTTCTTACAATCCTTTGTATTTCTTTGTGACAGTTGTTATTTTTCCTCTTTCATTTCTCAGTTTATTTATTTGGGTCTTCTCTCTATTTTTCTTGATGAATCTGGTTGAAGTGTCATCAATCTTGTTTATCTTTAAAAGAACCAGCTCTTGGTTTCATTGATATGTGAATTGTGTGTTTTTTAACTCTATTTTGTTTATTTCTGCTCTGATTTTTATTATTTCCTTCCTTATACTCACTCTGGGTTTATTTAGTTGTTCTTTTTCAAGTTCCTTTAAGTGTAAAGTTAGATTTTTTTATTAGAGCTTTTCCTTCTTCCTGAGATAGGCATTATAATGCTATGAATTTCCCTGTTGGGACTGCTTTCCATGTGTCCCACAGACTTGGTGTTGTTTTGTTATCATTTTCATTTATTTCAAGTTATCTTTTGATTTCTTCTTTGAACTTATTGTTAACTTATTTATTGTTTAGAAACATGTTATTTAACTCCCATATATTTGCATACTTTTCTCTTTTATTCTTATGATTGATTTCAGGTTTCATAGCATTATGAAAAGATGCTCTATATGATTTCAATCTTTTTTGTTTATTGAGACTCGTTTTGTGTCTTAACCTATGGTATATCTTAGAAAATGTTTCATGTGCATTTGAAAAGAACATATATCCTACTTCTTAGTGGTGAAATGCTCTGAAGATATCAATGAAATCCATTTGATCTAGTATTTCATTTAAGGCCACCATCTCCTTATTGACTTTCTGCCTAGAAGATCTATCCATTGATGTCAATGGGGTATTAAAATCCCTGGCTATAACTATACTCAATAATCTATTCCTTTATGTCCATCAAGATTTGCTTTACAAATTTAGGTGCTCCTATGTTGGGTACATAAATGTTTCCAAAGGTTATATCCTTTTGTTAGGTTGATCCCTTATTATTATGTAGTTTCCTTCTTTATCTCATACTGTAGCCTTAGTTTTAAAGTCTATTTTGTCAGATATAAGTATTGATACCCCAGATTTTTATCCCTTTCATTTGCATGAAATATTTTTTACATTCCTTTACTTTTAGTATATGGGATCTTTAATTTTGAGGTGGGTCTCTTGAAGACAGCATATACATGGGTCTTGTTTTTCTTATTCATCCAGCTACCTTATATCTTTTGATTGAAGCATTGACACCATTTACATTTACAATTATTATTGATAGATATGTATTTATGACCATTGTATTTTGTTTACTATATTCCTCTGTGGTTTTTTCTTTTTCTTCTCTTTCTTCTTAAAGCAACGCTTTAATGTTTCTTGTAATACTTGCTTGGTGGTAAAATACTCCTTTAGATTTTTCTTGCCTAGGAAGCTCTTTATCCCTCAATTTTAAATGATAGCCTTGCTGGGTAAAATATCCTGGGTTATTTAACCTTGCTTGTCATCACTTTGAACATTTCATACCAATCCATTAAGGTCTGAAATGTTTCTGTTGAGAAATCATCTGATGGTCTTATAGGAGATCCCTTGTAGGTAACTGTCTTTTTCTTGAAGCTTTTAAATTTTTTTTCTTTGTCTTTAACTTTTCCCATTTTATTATGATGTGTCTTGGTGTGGGCCTTTTAGGGTCCATCTTGTTTGGGACTCTCTGCACTTCTTGGACTTGCATGCCTTTCTCCATCACCAAGTTAGAGAAGTTTTCAGTCATTATTTCTTCAAATATTTTCTTGATCCCTTGCTCTCTTCCTTCTCCTTCTGGTATCCTTATGACATAGATGTTACACTTCATGTTGTCCCAAAGGTCCCTTAAACAATCTTCATTTTTAAATATTTTTTTCTTTTTGCTACTCTGTTTTTGTGTTTTTTTCTACCTTGTCTTCCAAGTCACTGAGTTGATGACCTCTGCTTCGTTAAGCTTATTGTTTATTCCCTCCAGTGTATTTTTTATTTCAGAAATGGCATTCTTCATTTCTGACTGGTCCTTTTTTATGGTTTCTATGTTATTTTTTATGCTGTTGAGCTTCCTTATGATCATTACTCTGAACTCTATATATGAACTCTATATATACATCCATTTCAATTAGCTTTTCTTCTGGAGAAATCTCTTGTTTCTTCATTTCAGGCCTGTTTCTTTGTCTTCCCATTTTGGTTGCCTCTTTGTGTTTCTTTCTATGTATTAGGTAGATCTACTATGACTCCCAGTATTGATAGTATGGCCTCATAGTAGGTTTTTGGTGAGACCAGAGGTGCAATCTCCCTGATCACCTGAGCTGGTGCTCTAGAAATGCCCTTTGTACATGTTATGTGCATCCTCCTGTTGTAATGGAGTCTTGATGTCTGTTGGCTCATTTGTGCATGGTATTGACCCTCAGGATGGCCAACTGTGAGGCTCAACCTCCAACACAGTATGTAAGCTGCTGTGGAAGTGCTGATCACATAAAATTCACCTCAATAGGAGAGATATTGGTGCCTGCCAATATCTCTCTGTGGATATGCTGCTTATGAAGCTTATTGGATCCTGCTTTGTTGTTGCCTGAGCAGGATCCAATTGGGTGTATTGATTCTGGGCCTCTTTGGAGTGACTCTAGTGCAGGCCAATGTCAGACACTGTCTGTGACTGGTCCTGGACAACCTGCTTAGAGCTATATGCAATTCACAGCTTATGGCTCCCTCCCTTGGGCCTGGATGCATATGGAAAGGTGATTTCATGATTTTTTGAAGTTAATTGCATAGGATGTTACTAGATTTCATTCAGAAGTGTATGCACTTTTGTAATCAGTCACTGAGTGATTAAACTTGCTTAAAATAATGGTTTTGATTGTTACTTGTTGCTCTAATGGAAAACAATCAATTCCTTACTAGGAGCAAGAGAACATTATATTCTCAAAACTATAAAGAAAATGACTTCAGTATAATGAAATAGAGAGAAATGGAGATGATGTTACATTTGTCCAGAGAAAGGGAGGAAAGTAGCAATTTATAACAATATTTTGGAAAGGCAGATGGAAAAGGAAGTGCAAGGGTTCTAAGTCAAGAGCCTAATGGGAAAGTTTGAGAACCAGAAAGGCTAAGGAACTGGAGTACAGTAAACAAGAAGAAGAGAAACATGCATTGTATTAGGAAAAGTAGTTGGGGGCTAGATCTTATATAGTCCTAACTATATATTCAAGTCAAGATAGGAAGAGGAATTTACAAAACATGACACTTGATTGAATTTGGAATGCAAGATATATTAAGAACTTAAATTCCACTTTCTGTTGTAGGAAACTGAAAGTATGGCTATGTCACTCACCCAAACAGGTGTAATCCAGTGTTACAGTTGCTATAATAAAAGAATGTACATCAAGGCACAAGAAGAACTAACATTCTGGACTTGGGGTGTGTTCTACTCCAGTATGTAGACAACCTCCTACTGGTTAGCTCCACAGGAGCTCAGTGCTGGGAGGGAACACGAGCCCTTCTGAGACTGTTAACTGAAACAGGTTACCGGGTGTCTAAGAAAAAAAGCACAGATTTGTCAGAAAGAAGTCAAGTATCTAGGCCAGTGATGGGCAACCTTTTGAGCTTGGTGTGTCAAACTTCGCCAAAAAACTGAGCATAACTCGGGTAGTGTGTCACTTTGAGGAAAAAACATTATTTCACAAATGTTTCATCCTCAGGAGCAGCAAATGTTTCATCCTCGGCATGCGGCCGCCTCAGCGGCTGCGTGTCATCAGAAATGGCTACGCATGTCAGTGCTGACACGCGTGTCATAGGTTCGCCATCACTGATCTAGGCTTTCGGATCAGCCAAGGGAAACAAAGGCTAGGGACTGAAAGAAAGCAGACAGTATGTGCCATCCCAGTCCCTAGCACCCCGTGGTAGATTCGGGAATTCCTGGGAGCGGCAGGGTTCTGTCGAATTTGGATCGCAGAGTTTTCAGACCTGGCTAAACCTCTCTATGAAGCTTTAAAGGGAGAAGAGAAGGCACCCACTGACTGGGGTCCCAAACAGGAGAAAGCCTTCATCACCATAAAGGCAAAGCTCACTGAGGCCCCAGCACTAGGGCTACCAGATGTGACACGAGACTTTAATCTTTTTGTTCACGAGAACAGTGGGGTAGCCTTGTCTCTCCAAGAAGATTGACTCAGTTGCCTCCAGGTGGCCCCCGTGTCTCAGGGCCCTTGCAGCCACTGCATTGTTAGTCAAGGAAGCTGATAAGCTTACCTTAGGACAAAACTTAAATGTAAAAGTACCTCATGCTGTTGTCATCCTGATGGAAGCAAGGGGGCAGCACTGGCTGAATCATGCTTGAATGACTCAGTATCAAGGCCTGTTAAGTGAGAATCCGCGTGTACAATTAGAAGCAGTGAGAACTCTTAATCCTGCCACCTTTCTACCCATTGCTGAGGGGGCCCCTGAGTATGATTGCCTGGAAGTCCTAGAGGAGGTTTATTCCAGCTGGCCAGATCTAACGGATAGGCCCCTGCCAAACCTGGACTTGGTATTGTTCACAGATGGCAGCATCTTCTTAGATGAAGGAAAAAGACCAGCCTGATATGCAGTGGTATCAAACTTTGAGACAATCGAGGCACAGGCCCTGCCTGAAGGATGGTCAGCGCAGAGGGCAGAACTTTGGGCCCTAGTAAGAGCCCTAGAACTCAGTAAGGATAAGTGTGCCAACATCTACACTGACTCGCGCTATGCCTTTGCTACCCTGCATGTCCATGGGGCCATATATAAGGAAAGGGGGCTCTTGACAGCCGGAGGAAAAGGAATCAAAAATCAGAATGAAATTTTAAAGTTACTAGAAGCAGTCTGGGAGCCCAAGGAAATAGCCGTCATCCATTGCAAAGGTCACCAGAAAGGGAAAGACTCAGTGTCAGAAGAAAACCAGCGTGCTGACGCCGCAGCCAAGCTGGCTGCTAAAGAACAAGTGGCATCATCACAGATCATGTTGGCCCCCAAATTAACTGAACCTCCAAAGTACACTCCTCAGGAAGAGGAATGGGCCCAGCAAGAAGGGGGCAAGAGAATGAAGGAAGGCTGGTAGATACTCTCAGATCATAGGGTCTATGTCCCAGAACAGTTAGCCCATAAGGTAGTCCTCCAGCAGCATGAACTTACTCATTTAGGGAAGACTGCCCTAGAGGCTTTGTTAGGCAATTGCCCGTCTTCCCTCCTTGTGTGCCTCAGTCTCTCAACATTGCCTCTCTGTGCTCAGAACAATGCCAAACAGGGTCCTGTGGGACCAATAGGAGTTCAGCGCTATGGGCAAGCTTGTTTTGAGGACTTAGAAGTAAATTTTACAGAAATAGGGCCTAGCAGAGGAAATAAATACCTGCTAGTTTTTGTTTGCACCTTTTCAGGCTGGGTCGAGGCCTATCCCACTGGCACGGAAAAGGCGAGAGAAATCACTAAGGCATTGCTGAAGGATATAATTCCACGGTATGGAATGCTTCTGACCATAGGGTCTGATAATGGCCCAGCCTTTGTAGCAGAAATAGTACAACAGGTAGCTAAGGCTTTAGGAATTAAATGGAACCTACACACAGCCTACAGGCCTCAGAGTTCAGGGAAAGTAGAATGCATGAACTGGACTCTAAAGCAGACTATGGCTAAGCTATGCCAAGAGACAACCTTACCCTGGACATATATCTTGCCTCTTGTACTCCTGCAAGTCTGCTGTGCCCCAAGGGCCAGGATAGGTTTCTCTCCCTTTGAAATTCTATATGGTAGACCCCCTCCCTTAATTTGGCCAAAGGGAGATTTTGGGGAAATAGGGAACTTAGAAATCCAGAAACAACTACAAGGACTTGGAAAAACTGTCTTTGAGGTACACAGATGGGTTACTGACCAACTACCCATCTCTCTAGGAACAGCCGTACATCCTTATAAACCTGGAGACCAGGTTTGGGTAAAGGACTGGAAAAGGAAGCCCCTCACACCTACCTGGAAGGGACCCTATCCAGTCATATTAACCACCCACACAGCTCTTAAGGTTGCAGGACTGAACACCTGGATCCATCAATCCCAGGTGAAGGCAGCCCACCAGCCGAGTGATGCCCAGCCTGAGTGGAAGGTAACCTCTGACCAGAAACACCCCCTGAGGATCACTCTCAAGAAGACAGCGGATCTGGCGGATCAACCTGCTCCAAAGAATTGAGAAACGCCCTGCTGAATTCTCCCTAACACTAATCTCTCTTTCTTATCTCCTCCTGAAGGTAATCTGCTCTGGTATTTCTGGATAATCATTGGTTTTATCTTTTTAATAATTCTCATTTTGTCTTTTTGAGTGCCGCTGGAATCCGAGGCTAGTACCAGGAGAACTCATCTGTTCTTGCTGGGACACAGAAGCACCATAAAATTACTGCTTCCCACACAGCAAGGAAACAAAGTCCTCATCATGAATTGTTGGACTACAGCTTGTCATGCCATCCTTGGCTACATCTGCCTTGCAGGAATAGCCATAATACTGCTCTTTGTCCTAGCGGTTCACTGTTGTGGACCCTCACTGAATATAAATAGAGGGAATAACATGCTCCCACTAATATTAACTAGCACATACTTGCCTTCCATAGGGACTACTACCAAATGCACGTGGGGGCAGGGGGGCGATTGTATTGGATGGAAAAATAATAGGACCTGTCACGGCCAATGTACAGCTAACTAATGTTTCTCCTATTTGTTTCAGAAGTACCCAGTGATAGATCCTCCCTTCCCCCAACTGATGGACAGAGTATGACGTAAACTCCACCTGCAGCCGGACATTCCTAAACACCTTATATGGACTGTACATTGAACCACCAATCAGCACCTGCCATATACCCTAAGCCCCCAATTCCTAAGTCCCTAGGCCCCTAACCATGTACCTTACATGAAACCACCAATCAGTGTGTGCTGAGTGCCCTAAGCCCTGTCCCCTCTTTTCCTCCCCTTAAAAGGCACTCTCACCCCGGCACGTGCTCTCTCTCTCTCTCTCTCTCTCTCTCTCTCTCTCTCTCTCCCCTTTTCCCCTCTGGAAGACTGGCCCGGCAGGGTGATCTCCAATAAAGCCTGTATCCTGGTCTGTATCCTGGTATCCCACGGTCTCCAGCACTCCGTTTCATCTTTCACCCAGGCCCAACATCCAACAGGTTGCCTCCCAGATGAACTATGCAACTCTACCCTCAAGGCTACCTACACCTGATGCTCCCCTGAAGGAACATTCTATGTGTGTGGGACCGCTGCTGACCTCTGCCTGCCTGCAAACTGGATGGGAATGCCTTTAAACTTCAGAATTCCCTACAAACCCCTCACGGGATGCTGACCCCTTTGTCATCATCCCTTTTCATCTGGAAGCAGTTAAGAGCGGTCGTCGTCCATGTTCACCATAACATCCCATAATCGTTGTAACACAAGGCTAAGAGAAGCTTGTGGGACAAGGCGGGGGGGGGGGGGGGAATGAGAAGGCTAAAAAGGGATAATTCCAATGTAACTCTGATATTTGGGGCTAGTGATCTGAATCCAAGCCAGCAAGCTCAGTGTACATTCCTGATAACCTATAAAAAAGTCACTACCTCCTTCCCAGATACTGTTCTTGCAGAACCTGTTACTGTGAACAGTGCACTGCCCCAGAAGGAGGGTTATTAACGTTGGTGCCAGAACAGACCATCAGATATGGCCTGGAGACCCCCTAACACCTGGGGACCTTCTTGAAAGGCCCATGAAAAGGACCGGAAGCATAATCTATATTTGCAGGACAAAGACCACAGGGAGATATAAAGGAAAGCCCCATGCATGTTTCTTCACTCAGATTTGGACGGCTGTTCCCTGAGTCTGCCGGTGTATTAAACAGTGTCCCTCCTCTTCTTTGAAGCATCCTTGGTTTTCTTTGGTCTTCTGCAACATCACTACCTCTCGGTTTAAAATAAATAATACCAGATCCTTGGGTGAAGATTTTAAAAAAGAAATAGAATAGCTTATTTTCCTGGATATATGTATGCTAGAGGCTAATTCCAGCAGGTCATAATTATGCAAGAAGTTCATCAGAAGGTTAATGGATCCTGGGGCTTTAGCAGGGCTGAAAATCTGCATATATTATTACCTGCTGCTGGAACAGCTGTAGGCATTTCCCCTAATCTGATAATCTTTTCCTGTTTACCTGCTGCTGGCAGAATAGCTGAAGGAATTTCCCCTAATCTGGTAATCTTTTCTTGTTTATCAAACTTTACTTGTTTGCATTCCTAAAGGGCCAATGTGTTTCCCAACAAATAAAAAGCTGTGGGTCCCGACATTCGGAGAGCCCACTTCACTAGAAAGTGAAGCCTCCCCTGGCTCCCCCATGTCTCCCAAATTTATATTTCATGTCTAGCCTCTTTATTCAATTTACACACCACCCTTCTCCAGATTCCTGAACTCTTGTAGCTTCGGAAAGACTCCAGCATTTATGGTGCCTGAATAGGCCACTTACCACAGACTGATTCCTTTGAAGCCTGGCAGCAATTTAAAGGGACATGAAAGAACTTAATCCTTTCCATTGAATTTAAAAATCTTAAAAGGTCCCAAGCTCTTCAAATGGCATACATATGTTAACGAAAAAAACCATTGAAACCTGTAAAGAATTTTGTGAGTTTATTTGAGCCAAATTGTCGACATATGCCGGGAAGCAGAACCTCAATGAATTGAGATAATGCTCCGGAGAATACAGGGTTACATCTATATTTATACCTTGAAATCAAAGAAAAGGGACGTAGGTGAGTTACATGAAATCCATTGGTGACAGATTAGGGAGGTGGGACAAAGCAAAGCGGGGAAACCTCTGGGATTGGGTGAAAAGTGAAATGATGGACATGTGCTTCTCTTACAGAGATAGATACAGGATACTTTAACGTAATTAACAGTTGACAATTAACTCGATAACAATAACAATGAAGGAATGTCCCGGTGCCATTTGTTGTGCCCTGAGGGGTCCGGGGTAAAAAGGAAGTTACAAGTTACCCAGACATCTCACAGACATCTCACAGATATGTTATCTTAGAGGCAAAAAGGCAAATGGGCTCAGGAAAAAAAGATCTAAGTTGATCTTTGTCAGGGAAGATATCGGACTAGGACATGACTGCCCACTATAACCTGTTTGTAGTTAAATATTTAATTTTCAAACCATCCTTTGTGGTTATTTCAGGTCTCTGAGTTTGCAAGACGGCCACGCAGGCCTCCCCTGAGCTTGTCAGGTTAGCGTGTGGCTCCTTTCTTTCACACATATGTACTTTGTTTTTGTACTTTGAAATTTAATTAGAAACTATATTGAAGTCAGTAATGAAGTCTGAGTAAACCAATAGGTACTGGGAAAAAATGCCTTGAATATCTTTCCCTATTCATAATATCCTAGAGGAAGGAAAGTAAAACTCCTTTGGTAAATCATCAGTATTTTCCTCCAAAAGAGGAGCAGTAATCTGAAGTATTAGTGTATGGCCCAGGCAGCATAAATGGCAGTTTACTAAAATTTGATTCATAAATTCAGTCTATATACTATATTTATTATAGATCTGGTTTTTATCAAAATGAGAATAAACCTAAGCAAGATAAAAATTAAGTACTTCACAATTTTCTCTAATTTAATTTTTACAGTTCTGTCACAGAGTCTTTAATTGTTAAAATTAGGAGGAAAATAAATTATTTATAATATTTTGAGTTCTCAAGTTTATCAAGTTTTCCTTTTAATAAACTTTAATATTTTTCTTTCTTGTAATATTTTGTGTTGGAATATGTTGATTATCTTAGAAAAAATTATTTCTAATAAAAATTCTCTAAATTCAAATGGCTTAGTCTATTTCTTACACTAGGACATTTTTTGCCACAAAATGTGAGCATTGTACTTAGTGGCATGTATTAGAGTTCATCCAACTATCCAGGTGTTAAATTCAGGCATTACAGATTTTAGTAATTTAAATTAGGTAATTTATGGAATCTATGGTTTATTTTAAAAAGAAAAAATAAAATAATTAAAATTTTGTTAGAAAAAGGAGAAAACCATATTGGGATTTACTAACTGAACCAGTACTTTTATGACTGTATTCAAAAAAAGTATTATCAAATTATTGAAATGCATTTTCTGGGCATTTTTTATGTAATTATAAATATCTGGTTTTTAAGATCACTTGCAATAGAAATATAAAAAATCTGAGTATGGAAATGTGTTATTTTGCTTGAAACAAAACTAAATGTGATGAAATGGTTTTTTTAATCCTATCTAATAAAAGAGTAATATGCAAATTGACCATCACTCCAACACACAAGATGGCTGCCCCCATGTGGTCAAAGATGACTGCCCCCATGTGGACACAAGATAGCCACCACTAGATGGCCAGCAGGGGAGGGCAGTTGGGGGTAATCAGGCCTGCAGGGAAGGGCAGTTAGGGGCAATCAGGCTGCCATGGGAGTGGTTAGGGGGTGATCAGGCTGGCAGGAAGAAGCGGTTAGGGGCAATCAGGAAGGCAGGCAGGAGGACATGGGAACCAGCTGTCCTGGATTGTGAGAGGAATGTCCGACTGCCCGTTTAGGCCAGATCCTACCGGGCAGTCAGACATCCCTCGAGGAGTCCCAGATTAGAGAGGGTGCAGGCTGGGCTGAGGGACACAACCCCGCTCATGAATTTTGTGCACTGGGCCTCTAGTGAATATATAAAAGCTAACATTTATGAGCACATTTTAGGCATTATGCTAGACATCTCACATACAATTCTCATTTAATTTCAATGCAACACAACAAAATGATTATTGTAAATCTAAAAGCACAGATAAGGCAATCAATGCTCAAGAATGATAAAGTAACTTGACAAATTTTACAGAGCTATCAGGTTTTTGCCTAGCTTCTACTATGAGAATATAAGTAGACAAGAAATGGTAAAAAGAAAACTTCTAGAATACATAGGATGTGAATTCAGAAAACTAGGAGAGAAATATTCTCATCCCCTTAGTAATATTCTCATCAATGCTATGTGCTATCTCTTTTTTGGAAAAACAACATATAAAAAACAACTTAAAATATTTCATCCACTGACTATATCTTTGATGTCATTTTTGTGGATGTCTCTCTGGTTACTATTCTAGATAACAGATTAAGTGGGAAATAGATAAACCTGAAAAAGATGTTTAAATTTTATTGGAGTATTTTTCTAAC
Source organism: Eptesicus fuscus (assembly GCF_027574615.1). Lineage (NCBI taxonomy): Eukaryota > Metazoa > Chordata > Mammalia > Chiroptera > Vespertilionidae > Eptesicus > Eptesicus fuscus. The sequence continues at coordinate 111,372,842 of NC_072475.1, forward strand.
TTTGTCAAATATATAAGATTTAGAAAATATTTTCTTGTATAAATAAATCATAAAGATTATTTTAATCTACTTTTTAATTCCCTTTTCAATTTCAGCATAATCAAATAATAAATATAATATCAGTATTTATTTTAGCACCTATATCATATTCACAAATGCTTTGAATGTTTTAAAATATATTATATTTTTAAGTATGTTTAAAGCTAGCTGTAGAAAATACATAGAAAAACTAATAGAAATATTAAACAGTTCTTATATTTTAAACTAGAGGCCCGGTGCATGAAATTCGTGCATGGCGGGGATGGGGGGTGTCCCTCAGGCCAGCCTGCACCCTCTACAATCTGGGACCCCTCGAGGGATGTCTGAATACCCGTTTAGGCCCTATCCTGGTGGGATCGGGCCAAAACGGGCAGTCGGACATCCCTCTCACAATCCAGGACTTCTGGCTCTCAACTGCTCGCCTGCCTGCATTCCTGATTGACCCTAACCGCTTCTGCCTGCCAGCCTGATCACCCCCTAACCACTCCCATGGCAGCCTGATTGATGCCTAACTGCTCCCCTGCCAGCCTGATTGCCCCTAACTGCCCTTCCCTGGAGGCCTGATCGCCCCCAACTGCCCTCCAATGCAGGCCTGATCCCTCCCAGCTGCCCTCCCCTGCTGGTCATCTTGTGGTGGCCATCTTGTGTTCACATGAGGGCAGGATCTTTGACCACATGGGGGCAGCCATCTTGTGTGTTGGAGTGATGGTCAATCTGCATATTACTCTTTTATTAGAAAGGATAGAGGCCTGGTGCATGGGTGGGGGCCAGCTGGTTTGCCCTGAAGGGTGTCCCAGATCAGGATGGGGATTCCCTTGGGGCATGGGGTGGCCTGACCGAGAGGCCTATGGTGGTTTGCAGGCCCACTGGTGACGCAAGTGGAGGCCCTGGTATCTGGTATTTATTTATCTTCTACAATTGAAACTTTGCAGCCTGGAGTGGAGCCAAGCCTTCTACTTCCTCCATGGTGGCAGGGGATCTATTTATCTTCTATAATTGAAACTTTCTAGCCTTAAGCGGAGGCCTGAGCTGGCCAGGGCAGGCGGAAAGCTTGGCTTCCTCCATTGCCAGGGAAACCCAAGCCTCCCTCCTGCTCTCTCTGTGGCCGCAGCCATCGTGGTTGGGTTAATTTGCATACTCGCTCCTGATTGGATTATGGGCATGGCTGTGGGCGTGGCTTGTTGGTGTGGCAGAGTGATGGTTAATTTGCATATTACTCTTTTTTTTCAATTTTTTTATTAAGGTATTATATGTATACATATCTTACCATTGCCTCCCCACCCCACTCCCATATATGCCCTCACCCCCCAGAGTTTTGTGTCCATTGGTTATGTTAATATGCATGCATACAAGTCCTTTGGTTGATTTTTATCTTCCCCACCTCTCCCTAACCTTCCTGCTGTAATTTGACAGACTGTTTGATGCTTTACTGCCTCTGTATCTATCTTTTTGTTCAAGTTTCTAATGTTCTTTATTATCCATAAATGAGTGAGATCATGTGGTATTTTTCTTTCATTGACTGGCTTAGTTCACTCAGCATAATGTTCTCCAATTCCATTCAGGTTGCTGCAAATGGTAAGAATTCCTTCTTTTTATGGCAGCATAATATTCCATTGTGTAGATGTACCATAGTTTTCTGATCCAGTCATCTGCTGATGGGCACCTAGGATGTTTCCAGATCTTAGCTATTGTAAATTGTGCTGCTATGAACATAGGGGTGCATATATCCTTTCTTATTGGTATTCCCAGTTTCTTAGGATATATTCCTAGGAGTGGGATTACTGGGTCAAATGGGAGTTCCATTTTCAGTTTTTTGAGGAAACTCCATACTGTTCTCCACAGTGGCTGCACCAGTCTGCATTCCCACCAGCAGTGCACAAGGGTTCTGTGGGAGGGGCAGCAAGTGCTGCCAAAACAAGTGAAACTTACAAGAACATTGTCAATTACCTTGTTTGTCCCTGATTATAAATAAAGCACCAGCTTTGCAGTCTGGATCGGTTCTGTGGCCTCAGCCAGGCACAGAAGATCCACCTAGACCCAGCTTATTCTCTTTGTCTATTATTTCTCCATCCTTCGTCGCCTCCGCTCAGGCTCGCTGAACCCTTGGCTGCACTGATGCGGCACAAGTGGTGCCCAACGCGGGGTTGAATGTGGAACAAGTGGCGCCCAACGTGGTGCTGAGTTCGGCCCAAGTGGCACTCAATGCGAACCTGAGTGTGAGGGAACTGCAAATTGTCAGGTGAAAGGACGTTCCAGTGAAGCACGTGCAAAAAGGAAGAATGTATGCATATCCATGCTTAAGGCTATGCTCCAAGCAAGAGGCTGTTCTGTGAGGTATGAACAGCTTTTCGATTTTTTGGATTTTGTAAGTAAAACCTGCCCATGGTTTTCTAAGGAAGAAAAGGTAAATGTAGAGGCATGGGAGAAGGTAGGAAAACAACTTCACGATCATTATATAGCTGAAGGTCCAGAGGAAGTACCTGCCTCTGCTTTCAGTCTGTGGTCCCTGATTCGGGATTGCCTAGAGCCCACTCCAGAAGGGGAGTGGAGGAATGTGGCAGGGAAGTGCAAATCTTGGCCAAATTGGGTGATTAATTATTATTTTGAAAAGCAAAAAAGAAAGAAAAAAATTTAAATCTGCTGCTGAAACTTCCCCCAAAGTAAGCAGGATGTGGGGGAAGGGAAACATGTGGCTATCCAATATGGGAAGCCCACTCAGTATGCTAATTTAAAGTTTCCTTTTTCACCATGAAAAAGTCTTAAAAATTTAGAAATTTGTCTGGAATTTCTCTGCTGGTGGGGAGAGAACCTAGCTGTAAGACAGAATGCACGTATAGTCTGATTTTGGAAATTTAGATTGTCTTAAGCTGGAATCTCTCTGCAAAAGCTATAGAAAATGAAAAACCCAGAACTGTTTTTTTTTCTTTCCTAAGAGAAATGGCAAAAAAGTCTTCTCTAAAGGAATTCAAGCAAATTCCAACAACAGGATTCGCATTTCCATAATAAAGAGTAGTTTTCCAAATACTAATGAACCTTGTTAAAAAGTTAACTTCAAGAAAACCAGTAAATTCTGTTATAGAATTTATCCAAAGTAAATGCCTTAAAATAATTGAAATAGGATTTGAATCTCAAAAAATTGTTGAAATATAGATAAATAATATATTAATTATAAAAATTCTAAATAGCCCAGGTAACTGGCTACGCCCTTTGTTAATGGAGAAAGAAGGGTAGTTGCCTTTCTCCCAGCATACAGGTAGACCAGTTTCCTACCAGCAGCTATCTTTGAAGAATGTGTTAATTTGAATGGCTACAGTTTTGCTTCTTGACTTCCCCAGCAGAAAAATCTTGGTAGTTTTGAAGAGTCAAGCAGCTGGGGCCAAAACACCTGTTTCAGTAGCCTAGAAGTTTTTCCCCTCCCAGGGTGGCAAACTTTTAAAGAACCTTTGAAATCAGTTTCCCACCAGTAGCATTTCTTTAAGGACAATCTTTGCATTTGAATACTTGCGGGCTTGCTACTGCTTATTCTTAAAAATGTAAAGTGTTATTAATCTAGGAAATGTTAAATATATTTGTCCTGCCAGATTTAAAAGTTCAAAGTGCAAATTAAATTGGGAGAAATTATATAGTTGTGGTAATTAAATGCCTAAAGTATAAGAATTTATTTTTGAGAAAGTAAAATGTTGTGTTTTCTCTAATCATTAGGAATTCAAAATAAGTTGCTTCTTTTTTTTTAATAAATCTTTATTGTTCAGATTATTACAATTGTTTCTCCTTTTTTTCCCCCCATATCTCCCCATCACCCGGTTCCCTCCCCTGCATTGTCCTTATCCATAGGTGTATGATTTTTGTCCAGTCTCTTCCCATACCCCCCACACAGACACCCCTTTCCCCCTGAGAATTATCAATCCACTCCCATTCTATGCCTCTGATTCTATTATGTTCACCAGTTTATTCTGTTCCTCGGATTTTGAATTCACTTGATTTTTAGAATCACTTGTTGATAGATATTTGTTGTTCATAATTTTTATCTTTACTTTTTTCTTCTTTTTCCTCTTTTTAAAGAATACCTTTCAGCATTTCATATAATACTGGTTTGGTGGTGATGAACTCCTTTAGCTTTTTCTTATCTGTGAAGCTCTTTATCTGCCCTTCAATCCTGAATGATAACTTTGCTGGGTAGAGTAGTCTTGGTTGTAGGTTCTTGCTATTCATCACTTTGAATATTTCTTGCCATTCCCGTCTGGCCTGCATAGTTTCTGTTGAGAAATCAGCTGACAGTCGTATGGGTGCTCCCTTGTAGGTAATTAACTGTTTTTCTCTTGCTGCTTGTAAGATTCTCTCTTTGTCTTTTGCCCTTGGCATTTTAATTATGATGTGTCTTGGTGTGGTCCTCTTTTGATTCCTCTTGTTTGGAGTTCTGTGCGCTTCCTGAACTTGTAAGTCCATTTCTTTCACCAGGTGGGGGAAGTTTTCTGTCATTATTTCTTCAACTAGGTTTTCAGTATCTTGCTCTCTCTCTTCTGGCACCCCAAAAATTCGGATATTGGTACGCTTAAAGCCATCCCGGAGGCTCCTTATGCTATCCTCACACTTTTGGATTCTTCTTTCTTTCTGCCTCTCTGGTTGGGTGTGTTTTTCTTCCTCATATTCCAGCTCTTTGGTTTGACTCTTCGGGTGCAGTGGTCTACTCTGTGTATTCTTTATTTCAGACAGTGTATGCATAATTTCTGACTGGTCCTTTTCCATTTTTTTGGTATTCTCGTTAAGGCCCTTGAAGGTCTCTTCAAGTTTCTCAGCGGTTTTTAGAAGATTCTTGAGTAACCTTATAATTATGGTTCTGAACACTGTGTCGTCCATTAGTTTGCTTTCATCTATTTCTCCTACTTGTGACATACTTCGATGTCTCCACATTTTGGCTGCCTCCCTGTATTGATGGATTGGCTTTGTGTGGTCGGTGACCTATAAGGGCCAGTAGCTCAGCTTCCCCAATCACCCTAGGTGGTCGCTCTTGGTACTCCCCTTTGTGGGCTGAGTGGAAAGTCTTGGTGTAGTTAAAAGCCCTGATTGCTGTTGGTACACTGGGAGGAATTGACCTCCGGTTCAATTGGCTGTGAGGGCCTGCTGTGTATATAACGGAAGAATTGCTGTGCTGGAGACACAGTAGGACTTTGGTGCTCACTGAGTCTGCCTCTTGAATGTGTCCCTTATGAGAGTGGTTGAAATCTGGTGTCGTCCACACCAACAGAAATGTCACTCTCACTCTCCGACCGGCCAAGAGTCCCATAGGCATCTGGGTTCCTCGCATGTCCCCAGAAACTGGAGTTCAGAGTGGTTGGGATTGTTGGTATCACTGGCGGGAATTGATCTCCAAGCCAGTTGGCTGTGAGGATCAGCAGTGTCTCCGCTGGGAGAGCTTCTGTGCAGCTTGGATGGGGCGGAGTCTCAGGGTGGCACAGACAAGCTTTGGTTTCCCATCTGCTCCACCCTAAGAGGGGCGGTTTCTCCGTGCCTGAATTAATGGCTGCGCGCCTCTGAGAGAAGGCAGCTTTCGAGCCTCTCCCGCTGCCTAACAGACCAGTTTCTCCCCAGCCAGGGCTGGATTTCAGGGCAGACCGGAGGTTTTGTTTTTCTCCCGAATGAGAAATCCAGTCACTGGGAGAGCTTCTGTGCTCAGCTTGGATGGGGTGGAGTCTCAGGGTGGCGCAGACAAACTTGGTCTCCGTCCGCGCTGCCCTAAGAGGGCCGGTTTCTCCGTGCCCTAATCAATGGCTGCGCACCTCTGAGAGAAGGCAGCTTTGGAGCCTTGTCCGCTGCCAAACAGCCCAGTTTCTCCCCGACCGCAGCTGGATTTCAGTGCAGTCGGGCGGTTTTGTTTTTCTCCCAAACGAGAAAGCTCGCCACGCAGCGTCTGCTGCCCTCCCTCTCCGCGTGCTGTGAGCAAGCCTGCTGCGTATTCAGTCGCCCACCCCTTCCGCGCTCACGGATCTCCACACCTCCACAGCTCCTGAGGCTCAGCGTCCCCTCTCTGTTTTTCCTCTAGTTGTAGGTTTTCCACTCTGCCAGCTTTCCGGTGGTTCTGGACTGTGTGTGCTCTGTTTTCCAGTTGTAGTTTCAAAATTGTTGTGGTAGGCAACAGTTAGGTGTTTACCTTATGCCGCCATCTTGGTTTCTTCTCAATAAGTTGCTTCTTATTGGTCTAATTAAAAAAGAGGATTAATTCTGTGATCCCAACCAAAATTTTCTATGCAAAAACTAGTTTAAAATCTAATTGATATCTTAAGATAATTATAAAAAAATATTATAATATTTAAATCATATATGGATATATATATATATATATATATATATATATATATATATATATATATTTGATGGTTGTTTTCAATGTTAAAATTTCAAGGTCTTAACAGAGATGATTCTTGGAAAGCTCCAAGGGCGCCCGGAGTAATACAAGAAATTTATTCTCTTTTCTTAAAGGAAATCTTTTTAAATTTAACAGATCTAATATACTTGAAAATGCATGGAAAGCCTTAGCAAATAAAAATTAATAAATGTATTTTAAATGTTATGAAGGATTTTTCCTCTAAGAAGGGAAAAATGAAGTAACTAAATATCTCTTATAATGCAGGATTCTCTGCATTGTGCTGGATTATGCATAGCACCTGAAAAAGTTCAAAGGACATTTCATTTTTCTTATCTTGACAGCATTATTGAGGGAAAAACAATAAAACCTCAGAAAATTCAAATTCAGACTAACACTTTACTTACATTAAATGACTTCCAAAAATTATCAAGCAATAGTGGAAAGAGCAAATTGTAATCTTAAAATGCAATTACTAAAACAGAAAGGGGGAGATGGATGTTATATGTCACCTCAAAACAAACTCAGTCATGTTCTTTATACTTTAAATTTTTTGAACTGCGATGCAGAGGGTTGTACAGCAGCCGAAAGGCATTGGACCTCCTGTACAATAGCATCCGCTGGGTTAACCTGATGGAAGGATGCACAAACTGGACCAGATCCAGTAATGATGTGGGGAAGAGGTTGTGTTTGTATCTTTCCAGAAGGAGCAGCGCATCCAATTTGGGCGCCAGAGCATTACGTGCATCACCACAATGGACCCAGAGAAGCTCCTTGTCCCATCATTCAAAAGACTGAAAGTTGCCCTGATGACAGCAAAGCAGAAAAGGAAGATGACAAAGGCTACGCAAGAGACTGAGGTACCAACATAGGGTCAGCTGAAGAAGTTAACAACTAAAGCCAAGCAGATGGCAGAAAAGCAGGAATAGAAGCTACTCCCTCAACCATGTTTCTGGCCAGTCTTCTGCAAACTCTTGCACAGCCAAGTCCGAGGATTATTGAGTAAATCAGCAAAAGAAACTTTCCTTTAGTAGGAAAATGTTACTGTAGTTTGATTTCTTTATTGTTGTGTTGTATTGGCATTATTGTTGTGTTGCATTAGCATTATTGTTGTATTGCATTGGCATTGTTTTATTAATAGCCATGTCTATATTTTGCATTGGCATTGTTTTGTTAATGTTTTAATAGTCAGAACTTTGTTCTTGATGTTTAAGTTTTACCTCCATTATTAGTAGCTTAAATTTAAAAGAAAGGGCGAAATGTATGAAGCGGTTATAGGGTTAAGCCTCGGACTGACCTGCTGGCAAAGTCACAAACAAGTCGCAGCTTGATCTTGTGACTGCTCCCTAGATCTTTCCTGGGTAGCTACTGGGCTGTGGGAGGGGCAGCAAGTGCTGCCAAAACAAGTGAAACTTACAAGAACATTGTCAATTATCTTGTTTGTCCCTGATTATAAATAAAGCACCAGCTTTGCAGTCTAGATCGGTTCTGTGGCCTCAGCCAGGCACAGAAGATCCACCTAGGCCCAGCTTATTCTCTTTGTCTATCATTTCTCCATCCTTTGTCTCCCCCGCTCAGGCTCGTCAAACCCTTGGCTGTGCTGGCACGGCACAAATTACAATTTAAAAAAAACTCAAAAACATTCAAACACATGGAAGCTCAATAGTATGTTATTAAACAATGACTTGGTTACCAATTACATCAAGGAAGAAATTTAAAACTTCATGGACACAAGTTAAAATGAACATACACCAACCCCAGAACTATGGGACATAGTGAAAGCAGGCCTGAGAGGGAAGTACCTAGGAAATGTATTATGTAGGCCTACCTCAAGAAACAAGAAAAATATCAAATAAACAATATAACCCTACAACTAAAAGAAGTAGAATAAAAGTAAAACAAAACAAGCCCAGAGTAAGAGAAAGGAACTAATAAAGAGAGTGGTAATAAATGGCATGGAGACTAAAAAAAAACAACACAAAACATCAATGAAATCAAGAGCTGGTCCTTTGAAAAAATAAGCAAGATTGATGAAACCTTAGACAGATTCACCAAGAAACAAAGAGAGAGGCCCCAAATAAATAAAATCAGAACTAAAAGAAAAGAAGTAACAACTGACATCACAGAAATACAAAGGATTGCAAGAAAATACTATGAATAACAATATGCAAACAAATTGTACAACCTGGGCAAAATGGACAAATTCCTAGAAACATGCAATCTTCCAAAACTCAATCAGGAAGAATAAGAAAACCTGAATAGACTGAAAACAACTAATGAAACTGCAGCAGTAATAAAAAAATAAATAAATAAACAAAACAAACAAACAAAAACTTCCAGCAAGCAAAACTCCTGGACTGGATTGCTTCACAGGTGAATTTTAATTTTATTAAACATTCTAAGAAGAAGTAACATCAATCCTCCTCAAATTATTCCAAAAAATCCAAGATGGAGGAAGGTTTCCACGCTCTTTTTACGAGGCCAGCATTATCCTAATTTGAAAATCAAAGACACTACACAAAAATAAAATTATAGTTCAATATCCCTGATAAACATAGATGCTAAAATCTTCAACAAAATATTAGCAAATTAGATTCAGCAATACATTAAAAAGATCTTACATCAGGACCAACTGGGATTTATTCTGGGGATGCATGGTTGGTACAATTCTCAAATCAACAAATGTCATACATCACATAAACAAAATGAAGAAAACAGTCACATGATCATATCAATAGTTGCAGAAAAAGCTTTTAATAACATCCAGTACCCATTTATACTAATCATAGACTAGGGCCGACATGACCAGACAGAAGACAAGTCCAGGCAGGAGCTCTGTGCAGGTGCACTGGACCCACCGCCAGGGATAGGAAAGCAGAGTCCGGACTGGAGTTCTGCGCAGGAGTACTGGGCCCACCGCCAGGTGCGGGAAAGCAGAGCTCCACGCAGGCACACTGGGCCCACTTCCCAGTGTGGGGAAAGTGGAGTCTGGGGTGGAGTCTGGGTGGGAGCAGCTGGAGCACATGTGGCCGGGTGACATCGGGGGCTGTGCAGATGGACGGACTGCACTGGACGGACCACGCTGGATGGCACTGGAAGGCTGCGTGGAGGGCCACAGAGATACAGAGCTGTTAGGGCAGTGGCCTGCGGATTCAGCAAGGCTGGGGTACCAGGTAGGCCCCAGGTCCTTGGGTGCCACCAGGGGAGCATGGCCATCCAGATTGGGAGAAAAAGCCCTTCTTTCTGGAAGAACGCAGATGGTTTAAATGTGCATAGAGAAACTGTGGCGGTACTGACATGGCTATGTCAGTTCCCCGAGCCGCCTGTTGGTGCCCGACCACAGGCTTCACTGTGGGGCATAGGCCCAGAAGTGGGCCAGGACGTGGCCTTGGCAGCCGGATTCACCCCCGGCATCGCCTCAGTGTCACGACTTCACGACCTCACCTGGAGTGGTCATTTCTGCTGGTCTGTGGGCCCCGGTGAGCTGGTACTGTGCATGCTCAGGGCAGTGCTCTCTGTGTTTCTGTTGAAAATAAAACATATGTGATGGGGCTGTTGATTCCTTAAGGTTGAAATGGGGCATCCTGATCTTGCTTACGACACAATCTTTTCTCCAATTTTACTGCTCAGTCTTCTCGGGCTCAGGGAACTGGCAGCCACTGGAGCACCAGCTTGGCCATCCCACACAGCCAGATGCCACCAGGAAGCACAGAAATGCCAAAGCCCCAATGGAACCCATTGTGAAAAAGACCCCAGTTCACATACTGGGGTGGAAACAAGAAAACAGTGGCACCTGTTGGATCTCAGCTGGGACTGTGCCTGTGGGTCTGTCTGCAGGGCTCCTGCACCCTGGCCATGGCCCAATGGCCGAGGAAGCTCTGCAAGCCTTGATTCTGGAGTTACGGATCTTAGCAAGTAGGCAGGTGCACAAAGGTGGAGTCAAAAATAGCAAGGTTAGAGTGTGTGTGAGTGTGTGCATTTATACACATACACGCCCATTTCCCCCAGTCTTTTCCTGAGCTGTTTGAGAGCATGCTCTACACATGACAGGACGCCCGGATACTCCCCTGTGTATTTCCCAAAAGCAGACGCTCCTACATAACAATTCTCCACCCAACCACATGAGGAAATCTCCATTCAAATGGTATTAAGGTTCAATCCACAGATCCCATTTGAATTCTGTTCCACACTCCCCACCCCCAGGATCTCATCCACCTAGGATGTATCCTCTGTCATTCCTGTCCCTGACAGTTTTTCAGTTTTAATTAAAAATCATAGACTTTTGCCCTAAAAAAAAATTTAAATAAATGAAAATAAAGAAAGACCCACTGGCGCTCCAAGTTAGGAGTCAGCGGTCCCGGATTGTGAGAAGGATGTCCGACTGCCAGTTTAGGCCCAATCCCGCAGGCCTTAACCGGCAGTCAGATATCCCCTAAGGGGTTCCAGATTGGAAAGGGTGCAGGCTGGGCTGAGGAACACCCCCCCATGCATGAATTTCATGCACTGGGCCACTAGTTCATAATAAAAACTCCCAAGAAAGTGTAAATAAAGGTGTCATAGCTCAACATTGCATGAAAAACACAGCCAACACCATACTTAATGGGAAAAAACTAAAAACATTTCCCTTAAGATCAGCAACAAGACAGTGATGTCTGCTTTCAACACTCTTATTCAACATACTGCTGGAAGTCTTAGCCACAGTGATTAGACAAGAAGGAGAAATAAAAGGCATTCAAATTGGAAAGGGGGAAGTAAAACAGTCCTTATTCACAGATGACATGATACTGCATATAGAAAACACTAAATAATCCATGAAAAAAAAACTACTAGATTTCATAAGTGAACGTGGCAAAGTAGCAGGATACAATATTAAGATCCATAAATTTGTGACATTTTTTATACCAATAATGAACTCTCAGAAAGAGAAACCAAGAAAACAATCCCACTTACCACTGTAACAACAAATAAACAAGGTACTTAGAAATGAACTTAACCAAGGAAGTAAAAGAACTATACTTGCAAAATTATAGACCACTGAAAAAAGAAATAGAGATAAACTAAAGAATATATGTACATATATGCATAGCCCATTGACACAGACAATAATGTGGTAGAAGCCTAGGGGAATCAGAGGCAGGGTAAAGAAAAGCAAAGGGGTGCAAATGGAGGACATCTATAACAGAGTCAACAATGAAAAAAATCTTCCCAGTGATAGAAATGTGCAACCAATGTTTCAAACTACTTCCTACTGAATGCTGACAAAATGGTATAAACCTTATTTTTAAGTCTAAATCTAAATTGGGCATTTTTTGTAATCTGGCTCTGGTTTGCTTAAATAAACTTCCAGTAGTCTGACCTCTTTATAGTGCAGTCATGTCCCTCCAGGATCCCTGTGTGAGTCCCTAGTCTATTGTCTTTTACTCATGTTTCCAATGGGTTGAGTAATTGCAAAATCACAATAACAGCAGTGGTATCATCTATATCTATCTACACTAATAAAAGAGAAGCATGCAAATTGACCGTACCTACGCTACACCCATAAGCCACACCCACCAGCCAATCAGGAGCGAGTATGCAAATTAACCCAACAAAGATGGCAGTGGCCATGGAGCTGGAGCAAGCAGGAGGCGTGGGTTGCCCCGGTGATGGAGGAAACCAAGCTTCCCACCCTTCCTGACCCACCCTGGCCTCCACTCAAGGCTACAAAGTTTCAATTATAGAAGATAAATAAATCCTAGATACCTGCTTCCAGCTGGCCCTGGCCTCTGCTCAAGGAGGCACTGAAAAAAAAAAAAAGAAAAAAAAGGAGGGGCTGGGAGCTTGGGGCGCTGGGGGATGATCAGGCCAGGATGGGACGGCAGTTGTGGGTAATCAGGCAGGTGGGGGGAGGGGCTGTTGGGGGTAAGCAGACCAGCAGGGGGCTAGTTGGGGGTGAGCAGGCCATCAGTGGGGATCAGTTGGAGGTGATCAGGACAGCAGGAAGGGGCAGTTTGGAGTGAGCAGGCCAGTGGGGAGGGAAGGTAGGGACAAGTAGGTCAGCAAGGGAGGCAGTTGGGGGTGAGCAGGCTGGCACAGGGGAGAGTTGTGGGTGATCAGGCTGGTGTGGGGACATTTGGGGGTGAGCAAGCCGGCAGCAGGGGGCAGTTGGGGGTGGGCAGGCCAGCAGGCAGAGTGGTTAGGGGCAATCAGGCAGGCAGGCAGGCAGGTGAGCAGCTGGAGCCAGCAGTCCCAGATTGTGAGAGGGATGTCTGACTGCCAGGTTAGGCCCGATCCCTGTAAACTGGTAGTAGGACATCCTTCAAGGGATCCCAGATTGGAGAGGGTACGGGCCGGGCTGAGGAACACCCTCCCACGTGCATGAATTTCATGCACTGGGCCACTAGTCCTACCTAATAATAGAAAAACATGTAAATTGACCATACCTCTGCTACGCCCACAGCCAATCAGAGTGAGTATGAAAATTAACCCAACAAAGATGGTGGGTTAATTTGCATATGCAGGCACAGAGTGGCTGGGAGGGGCAGGATGCCTGCTATGAAAGGGAGGGGGGTGGTGAGCTACAGAAGTGGTGCTCCAGACAGAGGTGAGGACTTGCCGGTTCCCGGGTGGTCCAGGAGCGGGGACATGCGAGCAGGAGAGTGGTTAGGGGGTGATCAGGCTGGCAGGCAGAAGCAGTTAGAGGCAATCAGGCAGGCAGGCAGGCGAGCAATTGGGAGCCAGCTGTCCTGGATTGTGAGAGGGATGTCCGACTGTCCGACGGGCAGTTGGACATCCCTCGAGGAGTCCCAGATTGGAGAGGGTGCAGGCTGGGCTGAGGGACACACACACCCCCATGCACAAATTTCATGCACCAGGTCACTAGTCAACAATAAAAATATATTAAAAATCTACACTAATAAAAAAGGAAGATACAAATTGACCATACCTTCATGACGCCCACCAGCAAATCAGGAGTGAGTATGCGAATTAACCCAACAAAGATGGTGGGTTAACTTGCATACACAGGCGCCCAGTGGTTGGGGTGGGAAGCTTGCGTCGTCTGATCAATGCCTAACTCAGTGATAACAAACCTATGACACGCGTGTCAGCACTGACACGCATAGCCATTTCTGATGACACGCGGCCGCTGAGGAGGCCGCATGCCGAGGGTGAAACATTTGCTGCTCCGGAGGATGAAACATTTGCGACTAGAGTCTTGGAGTTAGTTTCATCCTCCCCTATTAGACACTCTGTGCTGGAGGTCTGTAGGCCAAAACAACAGAAGTCCGGCACAGAGCGTCTAGTTCTGGGACTTCCGGTTAAGCCAGGATCTTTGCCCTCACTTCCGCTGGCAGAGCAGGGAGCAGTGGAACGCAGCAGGGGACGCATCTCTAGGGGCCTTGCCATTACCAGTAACCAAATAACAGTTAACCACAGCAACCATTATCTACTGTTCTGGGGTTTCATGGATTTCTAATCCATCATTACTGAGATAAGTGAGGGGGAGTCTGGGAGAGGCGAGGGTTTGTGGTGTGCTATGGGTGCCGTTTCCCGCCATTAGAAATAGCGGCAGCCATTTTAATTCACATAAGGAACACCATCTTGCTCCATAGTGCAGACTCCATTTCACCACTATTACTGTTGTGCATCCTTATTAACCCCTATTTCTGCTTACTAACCCTGCCCTTTCCTAAAAGACAGTTATATGCACCATTTTGTGGTTAGTTAGGCTAGTTAACCCCTAATTACCTGCAGGCCTAACAAGCTATCTATAATTCTATCTTCTGTCACTGCCCCCCTGATGGAGAACCCAAAAACTAAAAAATTAAGGTTAAGTAAAGGAAGTGGTAGTAGCAGTGGCCGACCCTTTCAAGAGACATGGACCAAGATGTATGGCTTTATAGAAAAAAAATGGCAGATCATTTTGCCTTCTATGTACTGAAACAGTAGTAAGCAGAACGTGGAATATAAATAGACATTTTGAAACTAATCATTCCCAGCTCTTGGAAAAAAGTGAGGATGAAAGGAAGGAATACATTTCCAGGCAGCTACACCTTTATAAGAGCCAATCTAATTCCATCCTTAAATTTATGAAAGGCTCTACAAATTTAACATCTTCAAGTTTGAGCATTGCTCACTCTACAGCTCAGCATGGAAAAGCGCTCAGTGAGGGAGAATTTGTTAAAGAAACTCTCCTAAGATGTGCACCAGTTCTATTTCACGATATGCAGAATAAAGATGCAATTATTAAGAGAATATCTGAGTTACCACTCAGTAGAAATATCATAGAAGAACGAATAATGAGACTGAACACAAAGGTACAGCATCAATTAAAGAGAGACATAAGGAAGTGTAAATATTTTTTGATCTCTCTTGATGAAACTACTGATGTCACATCACATGCTCAGTTGGCCATTATTGGTCGATATTCTGATGGTCTCACAATGAGAGAAGAGTTGATAAAGTTAGTATCAGTGTCAACAAGTAAATCAGGAAGCGAAATATGTAAGGTTGTTATACAAACATTTTGTGACCTAAGCATTGATATCTCTAAAGTTGTGTCAGTGACGACAGATGGGGCACCAAATATGGTGGGGAAAAAGGTCGGATTTGTCAAATTGTTTACAGAAGCTATTGGACATCCAATTGTGCCTTTTCATTGTATTATCCATCAGGAGGCTTTATGTGCCAAGGCATGATTCACCGACTTAAACGACTTAATGTCAGTTGTTACAAAAATAGTTAACTTAATAGCTGCTTGCCCCCTTCACAAGCAAGAATTTTTGGCACTTTTACTGGAGGTTGATTCCACCTACAGTGCACTGCTGATGTACAATAATGTAAGATGGCTGAGCCGAGGCAAAGTTCTTGAGTGCTTTGTGGAGTGCTTTGAAGAAATTAAGGTATTTCTTGACGATAAGGATCTGGGAAACTTTCCTCAGCTTAATAATGATAAGTGGGTCAACACCTTGATGTTTTTTACAGATCTCTCTGTTCATATTAATGAACTGAACTTAAAGTTACAATGTTTTGGCAAAAGTATTGACGTTATGTTTGGATACATAAAAGCTTTTGAAAGTAAAGTTAAAATTTTCAAGCGAGATGTAGAAACTAAAACTTATAAGTATTTACCTCAAGTAACGAAGTATTTTGAGAAGGTCATTGCAGCTGTACAAAATGAAATGGAACTCTTGCATATGAAGTACCAGCATGTTTTAGACTCGTTACTTGACCAGTTTAGTGATAGATTTAGTCAATTTAGAAGTCTAGAACAGACCCTGAAAATAATTAAGTATCCTGATGTAGTAGTCTACAGTAGTTTGGAATTAAATGGTTTCCAATGGATGCAAATTGATGATTTGGAGATGCAACTTGCAGAATTTCAAGACAGTATCTGGGCTCAGGTGTTTGTTGACTTGAGGTCAAAGCTTGAGAATCTGGAAAGGTGCCGCTTGGAGAATCAAGAGGAGTGCCACTACGAACAGGAAATCTGGAGTGCCTGGAACTGACTACCAGACACTTTTAGCACCCTGAAAAATATAGCAATGGCTTTACTCACAATTTTTTCCTCTACATACTTTTGTGAGGCCTTATTCTCAGTGTTAAATAATATCAAAACCAACAAAAGAAACAGATTGACAGATGAAGTTAGTAGCACTTGCTTGGGCCTGAAGTGTACAAAATACCAACCTTCAAATGAAGATTTAGCCAATGAAATTCAGCAACAAAAAAGTCACTAATAGGCAGGTTAGTTAAAGAATTCCCCCTCCCCCTCACTTATCTTAGTTCACGGCACCCCACACAAGCTAAATAATATCAAGACCAACAAAAGAAACTGACTGACTGATGAACAAATAAGTTACTAAGCAGGTAAGTTAAATATTTAGTTTTTGGCTTATTAAATACAATTATATATAATAATTATACATTTATGTTATTTAAACTATAAATATCACGAAATAATGTTTTTTCCTCAAAGTGACACACTACCTGAGTTATGCTCAGTTTTTTGGTGAAGTTTGACACACCAAGCTCAAAAGGTTGCCCATCACTGGCCTAACTGATCCCTTGCCATCCTGATTGCCCCTAACTGCCCTCTCCTGCTGGCCTGGTTGCCCCCGACTGCCCTCCCCTGCAGGCCTGGTCCCCCCCAACTGCTCTCCCCTGCAGGCCTGGGTCCTCCCCAACTGCCCTTCCCTGCAGGCTCAGTCGCCCCCAACTTCCCTCCTCTGCCAGCCTAGTCACCCCTAACTGCCCTCCCCTGCAGGCCTGGGTCCCCCAACTTCCCTCCCCTGCAGGCCTGGTTTCCCCCAACTGCCCTCCCCTGCAGGTCTGGTTTCCCCCAACTGCCCTCCCCTGCTGGCCTGGGTCCCCCCATCTGCCCTCCTCTGCAAGCCTGGTTTCCCCCAACTGTCCTCCCCTGCAGGCCTGGATCCCCCCAACTGCCCTCCCCTGCAGGCCTGGTTTCCCCCAACTGCCCTCCCCTGCAGGCCTGGATCCCTCCAACTGCCCTCTCCTGCAGGCTTGATTGCCCCCAACTGCCCTCCTTTGCAGGCCTGGTCCCTCCCAACTTCCCTCCCCTGCTGGCCTGATCACCCACAACTGCCCTCTCGGGCTAGCCATCTTGTGGCGGCCATATTGTGTCCACATGGGGTCGGCCATCTTTGACCACATGGGGTCAGCGATCTTGTGTGTTGGAGTGACTGTCAATTTGCATATTACTCTTTTTATTAGATAGGATAGTATTACAGATGTCTCCCATTTTTCTTCCCTTTACCTCCCTTCTCCAAGCCCCTATCAACCCACACTCAGGTGTCACTACCCTACTGCTCATATCCATGGGCTATGCATATCCTATATAATAAAAGCCTAATATGCTAAGTGTCTGGTCATCCAGTTGACTGTTCAACCAATCAAAGCATAGTCCTATATAATAAAACCCTAATATGCAAATCAACGAAAAGATGGAATGACCGGTTGCTATGACATGCACTGACCACCAGGGGGCAGACCCTCAAAGCTACCCCCTGGTTGTCAGTGCTCTCCCACAAGGGGAGCGCTGCTCAGCCAGAAGCCAGGCTCACAGCTGACAAGTGTAGTGGCCATGGCGGGAGTCTCTACCACCTCCGCTGCAGGCGAGTGGTAAGGAGCAAGGGGTCCCCAACTGCAAGAGCCCCGGACTACAAGAGGGTTGTCTGACTGCCGGCAGTCAGACATCCCCCAAGGGGTCCCAGACTGCAAGAGGGCACAGGCCGAGCTGAGGGATGCCCTAGTGCATGAATGCCATGCACCAGGCCTCTAGTATATTAATGATATGCTAACACAGCTCAACTACTTGATATGACATGCACTGACCACCAGGGGGCAGACAGTCAACTGGTCGACCAGTCGCTATGATGTCTACTGACCACCAGGGGGCAGATTCTTTGACCCGTAAGTTAGCTTGCTGCTGGGGTCTGGCTAATCAGGACTGAGCGAGACAGGCTGGACATGCCCTGGAGCCCTCCTGCAGTCCCTCTGGCTGGCCAACCTCCTGCATCTCTCCCAGCCCCTATCGTGTCCTGGTGGGGTCCCTTGGCCTGGCCTTCACCCCCTTGCAATCCGGGACCCCTCAGGGAATGTCAGAGAGCCAGTTTCAGTCTGATCCTGCAGGCCAGGCCGAGGGACCCCACTGGTGCATGCATTTGTGCACCAGGCCTCTAGTAAGTATATAAGGTCTTTAGCTTATCTCTTCTTGTCCCCCCAGGCCCACATTGAATTATGTCAGTCTGTTCCATGCCTCCATGCTTCAGGTCTAATCTGTTGGTCAATTCATTTTGTTCATTAGATTCCACAAATAAGTGAGATAATGTGATATTTGTTTTTCTCAGTTTGATTTATTTCACTTAGCATATTTTCCAGGTCCATCCATGCTGTCCCAAAGAAAGAGTGCCTTTCTTCTACTTTATATACACAGGTCTTTTTACTAACCAGAATTTACATAAGAATACTGTTAAGAAATATGTAAAATGCTAAACAATAGTGAATAGATTAATAAATTATGGTTTACACATAGAATATAATTATTTTTTCTTAAATTTAAATTGTACATCAGATAGATACTTGACATAATACATTAATACTAGTATACAGACTAACAGGATAGAAAATATCTATATCATAGTAGGTAAAGAAAAAATAACCAAGTTACTTCTTAAAAGTATGCAGAATTATGAGAGGGGTGTGTATAAAAAAAGAGAAGATAGAGTAATGCAAAAGGGTAAATTTTTTATTTGCTACAGCAAAAGCACAGGTCTGAAATCATAAAAGCCACATAAAATCTTTTTATTTTTTATTTATTTTTTTTTAATTTCTTTATTGATTAAGGTGTCACATATTTGTCCTCATCCCCCCATTCCCATCCCCCCCCTTCCCCACGCATGCCCCAACCCTCTGTTGAACTTAACCGTTGGATAGGCTCATATGCATGCACACAAGTCCTTTGGTTGAACTCTCCCCCTCCCCCCACCCTCCCCTATCCTCCCTCTGAGGTCCGATAGTCCGATCGATGCCTCCTTGCTTCTGGTTCTGTTCTTGTTCCTCAGTCTATGTTGTTCATCATTTCCCCTAGATGAGCGAGATCATATGTCACTAGATATATACTTATGAGAACTGAATGTGAGACGAGCAATAATAGTTATGCTGACAGGCAGATGGATCAGTCTGTAGTGAGTTTCTTTCTGGACCAACAGTTCTTTTGAGACCCAATTTCAATGTCCACCAGTTCCTTATGTGTACATGTCAGCACTGACCCCTCAGCTCTGGATGGTGGACAAATGGTGGTAACGGAGGTCCGACTCCCTCTGGTTTGGTCTCGGCCGGACCCAGGGGCACGGCTTCACCCGGACTAAGGGGCACGTGGCCTCACCCGGATCTAGGGACACATGGTCTCACCCGGACCCAGGGACGCTTGGGCTCTCCCAGACCCAGGGGCACGTGGCCTCACCCGGGCCTAGGTGCATGAGGCCTCACCTGGATCTAGGGACACATGGTCTCACCCGGACCCGGGGACGCTTGGTCTCTCCCAGACCCAGGGGCAAGTGGCCTCACCCGGGCCTAGGTGCACGAGGCCTCACCCGGATCCAGGGACACATGGTCTCGCCCGGACCCAGGGATGCGTGGCCTCTCCCAGACCCAGGGCCACGTGGCCTCACCTGGACCTAGGTGCACGAGGCCTCACCCGGATCCAGGGACACATGGTCTCACCCGGACCCAGGTGCGCTTGGCCTCCCCCAGACCCAGGGGCACGTGGCCTCACCCAGGCCTAGGTGCATGAGGCCTCACCCGGATCCAGGGACACATGGTCTCACCCGGACCCGGGGACGCTTGGCCTCTCCCAGACCCAGGGGCACGTGGCCTCACCCGGGCCTAGGTGCAAAAGGCCTCACCCATATCCAGGGACACATGGTCTCACCCGGACCCAGGGACGCTCGGCCTCTCCCAGCCCCAGGGGCACGTGGCCTCACCCGGGCCTAGGTGCACAAGGCCTCACCCATATCCAGGGACACATGGTCTCACCCGGACCCAGGGACGCTTGGCCTCTCCCAGACCCAGGGGCACGTGGCCTCACCCGGGCCTAGGTGCACGAGGCCTCACCCGGATCCAGGGACACATGGTCTCACCCGGACCCAGGGATGCTTGGCCTCTCCCAGACCCAGGGGCACATGGCCTCACCCGGGCCTAGGTGCACGATGCCTCACCCGGATCCAGGGACACATGGTCTCCCCCGGACCCAGGGACGCTTGGCCTCTACCAGCCCCAGGGGCACGTGGCCTCACGCGGGCCTAGGTGCACAAGGCCTCACCCGGATCCAGGGACACATGGTCTTATCCGGACCCAGGGACGCTTGGCCTCTCCCAGACCCAGGGGCACGTGGCCTCACCCAGGCCTAGGTGTATGAGGCCTCACCCGGATCCAGGGACACATGGTCTCACCCGGACCCAGGGACGCTTGGCCTCTCCCAGACCCAGGGGCACGTGGCCTCACCCGGGCCTAAGGGCATGAGGCCTCACCCGGATCCAGGGACACGTGGTCTCACCCGGACCCAGGGACGCTTGGCCTCTCCCAGACCCAGGGGCACGTGGCCTCACCCGGATCCAGGGACACATGGTCTCACCCGGACCCAGGGACGCTTGGCCTCTCCCAGACCCAGGGGCACGTGACCTCACCCGGGCCTAGGTGTACGAGGCCTCACCCGGATCCAGGGACACATGGTCTCACCCGGACCCAGGGGCGCTTGGCCTCTCCCCGACCCAGGGGCGCTTGGCCTCACCCGGGCACGGGACCCAGCGTCATCCGGGTCCAGGGGCACTTGGCCTCACCCGGACCCGGAATCTGGCCTCACCTGGACCCAGGGGCACGCGGCCCCACCCAGACCCAGGGACGCGAGGCCCCACCCATACCCGGAGGCGCGCGACCACTCCCGAGCCCAGATGCGCGCAACCCCGCCCGCTCCCGGGTCCCAGCGGGGCCCCGTCCTCCTGATCCCAATTCCCGCCGGTCAACCCCCCGCCAGCAACCCCCCCAGCCATCCTGCCAGAGCTCAAGGACAGTCGCCGCAGAACTCGTCGGGCGGCTGCTCAGCGAAGCTCCGGTGCGCCCGGTGCGTGGCGGCGGGCCGGTCTGGCGTCGCCGCGCCGGCCCCTGGGTCCGCAGCGGCGGCCGGTCGCCGAGCATGCGCACCCGGCCGCCCCCGGGGCACCGAGATTCCTGAAGGACTTGGAGGCCAGCAAGCGCAGAGTCCCCCACCCCACGTCTCACAGGGGCCCGTCTGTCCGTGCTCGGCAGCCAGTGGAGCCGCCCCCTCAGCCGGAGACCGCCGAGCCGCAGTTCCCAAAGTGTGGTCCTTGGGTCATCTGCATCAGCATCATCCCGCATACCCCTCTTTTATTCTAGCTGCAGAGCATCCATTCAGCCAGCCCTACGGTGGTCTTGGGTGGTGTCTGCTCCGCTCTCCCGTCGCAGCCTCAAAGTTGTTGTGGCAGGCAACATCTAGGCCTCCGCCCTATGCCTCCATCCCGGTCCTCCCTTGTATAGTTAAGTCTTGATTGTTGCTGGTGCCACCGGGAGGGCTCTCTTTGTCTATAAAGGAAGAGTTGCTGTGCAGGAGACACTCCTATGGGCTGGGTCTTGGTGCAGCAAGGCTTTGGCGCTCACTGAATCTGCCTGTTGGATGTGTCCCTTATGCGCGTGGTTGAAGTCTGGTGTCATTTCCCACAGACCACCAGATGCCCTCGTTTCTGGGTCCCCAATGGGGCGTAGATCAGCCACTGCCTTAGGTACTCAGCAGGGATTACAGCAAAAACTGTAGTTTCCTCCTCCTGTCTGAGTGGCTCTGGAGCAGTCCGACTAGAACAGCAGTTCATCTGGTCCGCTGCCAGAGGGCAGGCCACCCACATGCATAAGCCGTTGCTTGGAGCGTAGGTGCGCCTGCAAGACTTGCGGGGCGGGTCTTCAAAACATGCGGGGCGGGTCCCAGGGCGGGGCGGGTCTCAGGGCAGGGCGGGTCCCAGGGTGGGGCGGGGTCTCAGGGTGCCAACAGGCCATGGTGCGGCGAGCCGCAATGGCTGCGAGTCTGCTCCTTCTGCCTTCCAAGTTTCTAAGTCCCCTCGTTCCGCGCTCTAGCGCAGCAAACACTGATTGCTGGGCGCACCTCCACAAGAGTCCCGCCTCTCCCCGCAGGCATCTGGGTCTCCCGCGGGTCCCCAGAAGCTGGATTTCAGGGTGATGGAGAGCTAATCTCCCCTAGGTTTGGAACAAAAGCCCCTTTCCCCCGCCACCAGCCCGACCCACGCGCCTCCGCACCTCGTCCCCTCCGATTTCGCTGGTTTCCTCTTCCCTCTTAGCTGTAAATCTGCCGTTCAGCCATCTCTCCTGTAGTTCTGGGCTGCAGACGCTCCGTCCTCCAGTCGCGCCCCTGAAACCGCTGCGCGCGGCGCAGTTCGCAGATCCTTTGTTTAGCCCAGCCGTCCTCTTAATTCTCCTCCGTCAAAATGGCTAGAGGACTTGAATGTAAGATGAGAACTCCTAAGATTCCTCCAAATCGGTGTTGGCGGCGTCCGGGGCCCCGAGGATCTCAGTTCGCAGCTCGGCCAGGTCGGTGGTGCAGATGAGCCCCTCCTGCATAAAGATGGTCTCTTCCTTCACCGAGAGCCGCTGCGCCGAGTCCGCGGCCGCCGCCACAGCAGCCGCCGCGGCG
The DNA here is from genome assembly GCF_027574615.1 of Eptesicus fuscus. Classification (NCBI taxonomy): domain Eukaryota; kingdom Metazoa; phylum Chordata; class Mammalia; order Chiroptera; family Vespertilionidae; genus Eptesicus; species Eptesicus fuscus. The sequence goes on from NC_072475.1 coordinate 111,395,458, forward strand.
CCCACAAGTCCATGGCCCCGGCTGCGGTACTGACTCACATAAAATCTTTTTAGATATATATTTTAAAAAATGACTGCCAGAATATAGGTATATCTTATTATAAATCTACATCTATTTTAAACTAATTGTTTTCTCAGCTTCTTTGTATCTAGGGTTGCCATGTAACTCAGCTCTTGTCAATCAAACATAATCAGAAGTATATTAGGGTTTCCAATAAAGCATTTACTCTTCTATTAACAAGGGCAGATGTGACTGGATCTATTGTTCTGCCTACTTCTTCTTTAGAACATGATTTGATACCAGGAAATATAGCAGCAATCTTAATGAGTCACAAAGCCAATATGATAAAGATGGCAACTCAAATAATAGGAATGTGGGTCTTTGGGGACATGATAGAGCTGTTGATCCTGTCCTGGACTACCTATCTTCAAAATTCTTAAGTCAGAGTATACATGTGTTAAGAAAAGTTTGAATTACCCATTGTTATCAAAGGCTCAAGAAAGCAGCACTTTTTATACAATATTGGTGGAAAAGTAAGTTGATAATAATCAGGAAGAAAATTTGGTATCAAATGTAAAATATTTAAATGTACATATTAGTTGAGCAAAGAGCTTTGTTTTCTTTGAATTTATTCTATACACATGTTAAATAAATGAAAAAGCTTTCAAAGATATATGTATCCTGGTGCTAGCTTCAAAGTTATTTTAATATTCACAATAAAATGAATAGAACCATCCTAAATGTTAACCAATGGTGGATAATTTAATAAATAATTTTTCATTCAGATAATGGAATTTTATTTTCATAAAATTTGATAGAGTCATAGGCATTTAGATAGAAGATAGGAGACAAGAAGAAAGGGGGAGAAAAATATCTATAATGTAGTTGGTAAGGAAAAGCAAGTTTGCAGAATTATGCAGAACTGTAAATCATTTTTTGTTTAAAAAATTAAAATTACGTATACATTATATAGGATATTCTTAAATTTCAAAATCTGAAAAGACACATAAAATTTAATAGTGATTTCACAGTTGAGACAGACATAATGCAGGAATTAATAGCTACATTATATATTTCTGAAATGTTTGAACAATAAACCCATCACACACACACACACACACACACACACACATACACACACACAAAATGGTTAAAGTGTAACCATATTCAAAAACAATTATTCAGATTTGCCTCAGGGGAAAATTTATAACATTTCTTGAATATATAGAAAAAGCATTCCGAAAATAATTAAGAAAAATAACTCCCTTTATGACTACTCCCAGTCTTCTTAATTGTATTCTAAATTAATTCATCTTGATGAAAATATATTTATATTTTTTTCCATTGAGTGATTTTTTCATAACATACAATCTATAGTTTTCTGGGACATATGATGCTACCCAAAATATTTACACTTGACTTTAGCCAAAAGACCGAGACGTGGTATTACCCACATATTTAAAAGTTTAAATTCAGGAATTGAAACCATGAGTTCATGGCTTACCCCACTGAAACTCTATTGAATGAAAAGAGAAGAATGTCAAAAGTGGAAGGAAGCCTTGGGACAGCATACTTTAAAACTGCAAAGTGGAAGGAGAGTCCACACAGGACAGAGTAGAACTATCTAGAGACCAGCAGAAAAGACAACAGAATATGATACCATAGAAATTAAGAGAGGAGATATTTCTGTGAGTTGAATGGTTATTAATCATGTTCAATGTTATAATGAGTTTTTAAAAAAGACATGATTTAGTTATTTTCTTGCTATGTAGGACATCAAATATTATTAGGCCTTAGAAAAAGTAGTGTTAAGTAAACGTTGGTAAGGAAGCAGAGAAAAATAAGTGAAGAATATTTTAGTCTAACGAAAATGACTTGAAATTAATATAGAGAGCAAATAACAGCAACCATGAGAATCTGGAAGAGGGTGGCATTTAGTTATCTTAATTAGGCATGGAGTATTTTAGTATTCTTCAACAGAAAAATGATGGGAAATAATTAAGCAAAGCCCATAGAATAATACAACAAAAATAATATACCAAAAACAGGTGGATAAACCTGGTATTTGGATAAGAATGGAGTTGTTCCTCCAGAATCAAAAGCATAAACATTTGATTAATCTGTGTTGAGCCTCAGACATTATTTTATGGAGTGATAGAATTAGATGTAGAATCTTATCTTCCAACTTTTCATTGAATTGCTTCATACTGCTTACATGAAAATCCAGACATCACGGCTCTGTATTAGATTTCAGCAAATATAATTTGTCAATTAAGGTCAGTAGATCAAATTTTATTTGCTTAAAACCTAATTATACAGGTAGAAATTAATTCTGAAAAGACATGTAGCCTGGAGCTTTACATATTGTTTTTATATTAGAATTATGTCTATTAGTCATACAAAAGAAAGCAATTATTTTTTCCTGTGTATACACAACCACTGATGACAAAACAGTCACCAAATGCTACAAATTTTATCTCTTTTTACTTCTTACTTCTCTTTCTTTATCTCTGTCTACTGTCACAATCCTATTTATGAACCTAAATACCTATGTCCTTGAAACCTGCCTCTTTTTCTTAAAATCCATCTTCTATATAATCAATAAACTGACTTTTTAAACAAGTGTCAGAAAATGTCTCTTCCAGTTAAAAACAACTAAAAATAAGAATTTATCTCTCCTTTTTTCTAAGTCTTTCATTAAGTTATGCAAATGAAGATAGTGATGGATAAAACAAAACCAGCAAAGGCAGCCCAATATTTACATGAACAGCCTGTAATGAAGAACTGTCCTGACTCCAAGGAGGTACCTGGCTCAAAGACAAGAGTGCCATGCACATGCGAGTAGAAAGATAATAAAGTTATTAAAAGTCTTTCTTCTGAAATGCTGTGCTGTCTAGTACCCTAGATTGATTTCATTTCTAACTCCTACCCTTTCTCCACGCACAGTGACCGTAGGAGCTCAGCATTATACTCCCAGGAATACCAAAATATCACTCTTAAAAAATTTAACTGCATAAACGCAAGGGTTTTTGTTTGTTTGTTTGTTGTTAATCCTCACCCAAGGATATTTTTTCCATTGGTTTTTAGAGAGAATGGGAGGGAGGGAGGAGGGGATGAGAGAGAGAAACATCCATGTGAGAGAGACACATAGATTGGTTGCCTCGTGCATGTGCCCTGCCTGGGCCGGAAATCCAACCTGCAACCTAGGTACATGCCCTTGACCAGGAATCAAACCAGTGACTCTTCGGTGCACAGGCCAAGGATCTAATCACTGGGCAGCAATGGCCAGGGCGAGCATAAAGTTTTAATGTTGCTGGAATGGCTTCTAGTGCCAAAGAGTATAGCTCTTCCTATTTTAGCATTCAAAGAGTGGTTTCCCCATCTGTTCACCCTAAGGATGACAAACATTGTTCATACTTGTCTTAGTCCTACAGGTGGGAGAGAGCTAGCAGAGAATCAGGCATACAAGAGTAGAGAAAAATGACAAACCTCACCAGTCTTCTATTCTTAAATATAAACAAACTGAGACAACCAGATATGTGGAAAAACAGAAGACCAAGATAAATAAATAAAAATTGGTGATAAAAGAAAATACAAATATAATAAGCTAGGGAAACAGAAAATAACTATAAAATCAAAACTCCAAGGTATACTGAGTAATTTGAATAAGTAATATATGCACTAAAGAAAACCAGCAGGCTATCAAAAACAAATAAAAGTAAAAATTCTTGGAAAATAATAGTTTACTACATTCCTGGGACCCCTGTGATTTAGCATAATAAAATAAATAAGATCTAAATCTTCTCTTTGAACTAAGAGTTTTCACTCCCTTTCCAGGAAATATTTATTAAAAGAATTAATAAGTAGCATAATTAGCTATTTTTAAATATTGTCTATTCATTCTCAGATGACACCATTAACCAAAATGATAAAAAGTATGCAAGGCATAAAGATTCTACATAAACAAAGTATATAGTCACTTGTTGCATGTTTTGTTTGTGTTTAATCAATGTTCACTCATGCACTAGGGTACAAGAACTAGGAGCCACATTTATATATCAAAAAAGAAAAAAGAAATAATTTTTATTGTAATATTTCAGAGGACTACAAAAAAATTATAAACATAGTCCATATAAATAATTCACATAAATAATTGACAAACTGCTGGTTCTTTTTTAAGATTTTTAATGTTACTATTTCTGAAACAAATGCAAAATTTTAACAAATCTATAAAACCATAATATGCAAACAGACCGAACTTGCACCAGGCACCAACAACAAGTGTGAGCCGGGGCTCCAGCGTTGGCTGCGGGTGTGAGCAGGGCTGGTGCTGGCAGCAGGTGCAAGCACTGGGTGGGACCGCAGCGCACAAGAGCAAAGAATCTTTAGTAACCACCAGCGGCTCGCCCCAATGACAGTGACTAGTGCCCCGCCTTGGTCTGGTGTCCCCACTCACCTGCTCTACCATCCCGCCGTGGCCAACGCCCGCCATGACCCTGATGGCTGGCTGGACCCCGCAGGCGGCGTCAGGCACCTTTCACCATGCTTATTCGGTCCTCGATGGCGACCTGGACCCCGCAGGTGGCGACAGGCGCTGCCCACTATGCCTGCCTGCACCCCGGTGGCCACCTGGACCCCGCAAGTGGCGTCAGGCACTGCCTGCCATGCCTGCCCGCATCCAGATGGTGGCCTGGACCCCACGGGCTGGGTCAGGCGCTGCCCCCCAGGCCTGCCCAGTTACCAATGGCTGCCTGGACCTCGCAGCTGGCGTCAGGCACTGTCCGCCATGCCTGTCTGGTCCCCGATGGCAACCTGGACCCCGCAGGGGGGGCAGTAAGGGGTGACCAGGCTGGTGGGGAGGGCAGTTAGGAGTGACCAGGCCAGTCGCGGGGGCAGGTAGGGGCAATCAGGCCAGCACACAGAGGCAATGAGGGGTGATCAGGCCGGCAGCAGGGGGCAGTTAGGGACGACCATGCAGGCAGGAAAGTGAGCGATTAGGAGCCAGTAGTCCAGGATTGTGAGAGGGATGTCCTGGATTGGAGAGGGTGCAGGCTGGTCTGGAAGACCCCCCACCATGCATGAATTTCATGCACCCGGCCTCTAGTATAATAAAAAGGCTAATATGCAAATAGACTGAACAGTGGAACAACTGAAAAACTGAACAACCAGTTGCTATGATATGTGCTGACCATCAGGGGGCGGGCAGGCCTGGTGGGCAGTGCCTGTCACCACCTGAGGGGTTCAGGTCGCCATCGGGGACAGGACAGGCTGGGCAGACAGTGCCTGACACTGTCCGCGGGGTCGAGGCAGCCATCAGGGTCAGGCAGGCATGGCGGCAAGCATCTAACGCCACCTGCGGGGTCTGGGTTGCCATCGGGGTGCGGGCAGGCTGTGTGGGAAGCACCTGATGCTGCCTGCAGGGTCCAGGCAGCCATCTGGGTCTGAGCAGGCCAGGCAGGCTGAGCCTGACGCTTCCCGCTGGGTCGAGCCCACCATCAGGGACCCAGGTAGGCGGGGGTGGCCAGGGTCTCTGGGATCATTGTCTGCCCCAGACCTCCTGTGGACACAGTTGGAGCAGGCTGGGGTTGAACATTTTAATGAAAATGGGATGCCTGTGCACCAGCCCACTGAGCCCAGTCCCTGGCGAGGAGAGGGCAGTGGGCAGTTAGCAGGCACCAGGGCTTGGAATGGACTGGGAGCAACCTGCAGGCATGCTACCAGGAAGAGGTGCTGAACCATGATGACGCAGAGGGCTGGCTGATGGAGGCGGGAAAAGGTGCAAACGAGGCAGCTCTTGCTGGCGCTGAGCTCGAAAAGCGCATCAACAGCCTGATGGACTAAATCGCCTTTCTGAAGAAGGTGCATGAAGAGGAGATCGCTGAGCTGCAGGCGCAGATCCAGTAAGCTCAGATCTCCGTGGAGATGGACGTGTTCTCCAAGTCCGACCTCTCTACAGCGCTCAAGGACATCGTGCCCAGTAGGAGAAGCTGGCTGCCAAGAACGTGCAGAATGCAGAAGAATGGTACAAGAGCTGCTCACCATGCTGACTGAGAGCACTGCCAAGAGCACCTACGGGGTGTGCGCCACCAAGGACGAGGTGTCTGAAAGCTGCCACCTGCTCAAGGCCAAGACCCTGGAGATCGAAGCAAGCCGGGGCATGAACTAAGCTCTGGGAAAGCAGCTGCAAGAGCTGGAGGATAAACAGAACTCTGATGTTAGTGCTATGCAGGACACAATAAACAAATTAGAAAATGAGTTGAGAATTACAGAGAGTGAAATGGCATGATATTTAAAAGAATACCAGGACCGCCTCAATGTGGCTTTGGACATTGACATTGCAGCTTACAGGAAACTCTTGGAAGGTGAGGAGACCCAGCTCAGTTTCACCGGCGTGGGAAGCATAGCCAGTGGCTACACCCAGAGTTCCCAGATCTTTGGTCGATCTGCCTAAGGTGGTTTACAGACTAGCTCCTACTTGATGTCCGCTCGCTCCTTCCCTTCTTAATACACGAGCAACGTCCAGGAGGAGCAGATCGAGGTGGAGGAGACCATTAGGAAGCTAAGGATGAACCCCCTCTGAAGGAGAAGCTGAAGAGGAGGAGAAGGAGAAGGAAGTGGCTGATGAAGAGGATGGAGAGGAAGAGGAAGAAGGTACCAAGGAAGAATTTGAGGATGCAAAGGAGGAAGAAGGAGGTGAAGGTGAAAGAGAAGATGCCTGAGAAGCTGAGGATGAGAAGAAAGATGAAGGTGCTGGGGAGGAGCAAGCAACCAAGAAAAGATTGAGCCCCCCTTTCCTTAATTATTTCAGGAATAATCCTCCCCAAACCAGGTCAACCCCGTCACCAACCAAGCAGTTGAGTTCCCGATACTATATGAATTAAGAAGTCAATATATATAACATTCTGAGGTGACTCAGGTTGGATATTAAATGTTATGCTATGACTTTTCTCCTTATGCAGAGTATCTGTTTGCTTGCAGAGTGGCTTCCTGGCTTGCTGCCAGCCTGTGCATGGTATATGCTTATGAGTTCAGGATCTATGACAATGTGAATAATTCAGATGTTTACAATAAAAACACATGAATACATGAATTCACTGATGTTAATGTTAAACTTCATGGAAAAAATAGTCTTTTGAATCTTTGGTGGTTAGAAATTAAAGACCTCAAATCATATGCATAACAGTAAATAAAGTTACACTGAATGACAAAAGAAAAAAAATACATTAGGGGCCAGGAAACGTTCAAAGAACTGGGCAACCATTCCCAAATCAGGAAAGGAAGTCACAGGGTGTATATTATTGCTATGAATACAGTATTTTCTACTACTTACAACATATACAATGTAATGTATTAGATGCCTTCCTATTGCATGAAGTATGTATTCTCATAGAGTAATACTGGTACATATGTTATAGTTATGGCAGTATGTCATATCCTATCTATATTAATAAAAGGGTAATACGCTAATGAGACCTTCCAGAAGTCCTTCCAGACAAAGCCATGGTGGCGGGGCCGAGGCAGAGGCGTTTAGGGGTGATCAGGCCAGGAGGGGAAGGCAGTTGGGGGTGATCAGGCTGTCAGGGGGGCAGTTGGAGGTGAGCAGGCCGGCAGGGGGTTGCAGTTTGGGGCAATCAGGCCAGCAGGCAGAGTGGTTAGGGGTGATCAAGCAGGCAGGCAGGTGAGTAGTTAGGAGCCAGCAGTCCTGGATTGCGAGGGGGTTGTCCAACTGTCAGTTTAGGGCCGATCCCACAAGGGTCTCAGATTGGAGAGGATGCAGGCCAGGCTGCGAGACACACCCCCATCCCCATGCATGAATTTCGTGCACTGGGCAACTAGTTGTAAATAATGTTGCAATGAACATAGGGATGTATATGTCTTTTTGGTTTAGTATTTTGGGTTTCTCCTGTAAATATCCAAAGGATCGCTGGGTCCTTCATTGTATCTTGATATATAGTCTTTGTTTTAAAGTATATTTTTTCTGGTATAAGTATTGCTACCCCAGATTATTTTTGGTTTGTTTCCATTTTCATTAAATATATTTTTCTATCCCTTTACTTTCAGTTTGTGTGTCTTTCGATTTGAAATGAGTCTCTTGTAGACAGCATATGTAAGGGTCTTATTTCCTTATCCATTAAGTCTCCATATGTATTTTGATTGGAGCATTTAATCCATTTATGTTTAAAGTAATTGTTGAGTCCACTCAGTCCTCCAGTGGCAGCACCTGGCAGGAAATGGAAGTGAGGGAAAAGCAAGGAGAGGTTGTTCCTGCCTCCTTTGTAATGTTTGCTTTTGCCCAGCCTAGTCGGGTGGTGGGGTGACCCTACACATGGGGCTCCCAGTGAGGAGTTCGCTGACATTGTAATGACTCTGAGTAACATTGGGACAGACCCTAGAGTTTAAGATGTGGGTCCCATTCACAGAGCTTTCTCCATGGCTGAGGCTGGCAGCCTTTTCCAGTGCTGGTTGGTTTTGCATTTAGAGGTGAGGAGCGGCGAGATGGAAGGACATTGCAGCAAGGAGCCACGGTGGTTTGTCTGACTTCCAGCAGAAGCTGGTACCCAGTGAGGGTTTCAGATAATTGCCTCAGGGATGTCCAAGAGCCGCTTGGAGTCCGGGCGTTACATATGCAGTCCAAGACTGGCTGAGACCATGGTGCAGTTCTTGCTAAAAGGAGAAGATGGTTACAACCTAATCCTGGAATTCAATCCAGGCCCTGGAATCCTGATTCAAGCATTACTCAAAGAGGTGCCAGAGTGATTGCTGTTGAAAGTGATTGCTTTTATTCCACATTAAAGTCCCTAGGGAGAAAGCTGGGAAGAAAACTACACATTATCCACTGTGTCTTCTTTAAACTGGGTCCTAGAAGTTTTGGAGTAGTAAAACCTGTTACGAATCCAAGTTGCTTTTCTGCAATTTAAGAATATAAACACTTCTGTGGTCAGAAGGTATCCCTTAAAAGTCGTTGGAATCTTCCCAACTAAAAATGAGAAAATGTGATTTGGAAACTTTTACATGACATATATTCCTGTACTTCTGTATATACATAATGGGTGAGTAGAACTAAATTTGTTTGTTAATGAGATGGAATCCAAACCTGTACTACGCATTAAGTGTGCCCTGGAAAGTAGCTTTTGAGATTAAGCTTCTGTATACAGAACCTTGGTCATCATTTGACATATGCAGCCAAAGTGGGCAACTGGAAAAGCCAGAGTGAAGGGAATCGTTACAATAACAAATACAACAAAACCTGTGTTTTATTCAATTGACTCCTCATAAAATTTTATTTTCACTTTTAACACCTATTATGATGTATTTTTTCACATGATAAAGCAGTGTTTTTGAAGCGCCATTGCAAGCTAATAATAGACGACTTAAATTCATTGAGTCCAATTGATGCAATGGATATGTTGAAGAAACTAAAACAAGATAAAACAACAAAAATAACAGATATGTATCCTCCAGACTTTAAACTATTGAATGTTCCCAAAATCATACCTATAAGTGGCTATATGATGACTTCATGGAAGATGTAGTCATATAGGCAACTGGACTGCCAAGACAGTAGCTGGAATCATTTATTTTATTTGGAAATTATAAAAAAATTAAAAAGAGCTAAGTTTTTAAAGTTCACATCCTTTCAACAGAAGGTAACTGTTCTTGTTTTGCACAAACAAGGCAGTTCATTAATTCTGAAGTTGATACCATTAGTACATTGGATAAAACTATGGCTGCCATTTTATTTACAACTGAATAAAATGAAAACTTCACTTAATTGTGGATTTGATAGCTTAGATTTATTTTTTTTAATTCCTATCTACTGTCAATGTACTTGTAGTTGTATGGAATTACCAGATGAACTTTACTTTTAAAAATCCTTTTAGCTAAATACTTACATTGCATTAATTTAAATATTTTACTTAGTTGATTTTTGCATCCTCCAAGGGGGCAAGCTTAGAAAGTAAATAAAACTGATTTAAGTGGTTTGTTTTACTTTTCAGTTTGTTGAAAGTATTAGATACTGTATAATTAAAATGGCTTAACCCTACCAGACCGCTGTACCGATTTTTCGGTAATTTCCGAATCTCTGGTGACTCCAAATTTTCAGTACTTTGCCTAGACCTATTTTCTACAATGTCTCCAAGTTCCATCTTATTCTAACCACTTGTTTGCATGTAACTAACATTTTTCTATATCATGTTGATTTTTTTCTCTTTAATGGTCAGGAGCCCAGGTATAGGGGATAGTTAAGTTCAGGGCCTCAGGTCTGGTAGGTTTAAGCTTTGCTGAAACTGGTTTGGCTCGGTGGATAGAGCCTCGGCCTGTGGACTGAAATGTCCCAGGTTCAATTCCGGTCAAGGGCATGTACCTTGGCTGTGGGCACATCTCCAGTGTGAGGTGTGCAGGAGGCAGGTGATCGATGTTTCTCTCTCATCGATGTTTCTAACTATCTATCCCTCTCCCTTCCTCTCTGTAAAAAATCAATAAAAATATATTTAAAATAAAAAAAAATGGCTTAAGCTTTTTTAGAAATTAAAATATTTTAAATAAGAAAAAAGGAATAAAGTAAATGTTAAGATATGTATTTATTGCTATTTTATTATTCAATTTTTTTCTTTTTTTCATTGTTTCTTCTTTAACATTTTTTATAATACTGGTTTGATGTTGAAGAACCTCTTTAGCTTTTTCTTGTCTGGGAAGCTCTCTATCTGTTCTTCAAGTCTAAATAATAGCTTTTCTGGATAAAGTAAACTTGGTTGTAGGCCCTTGCTTTTCATCACTTTTATTTATTTTTTATTTTTTTAATATATTTTACTGATTTTTTAAAGAGAGGAGTGGAGAGGGAGAGAGAGTCAGAAACCGATGAGAGAGAAACATCGATCAGCTGCCTCCTGCACACCCCCTACTGGGGATGTGCACGCAACCAAGGTACATGCCCTTGACCAGAATCGAACCTGGGACCCTTCAGTCCACAGGCCGACGCTCTATCCACTGAGCCAAACCGGCCAGGGCAGCTTCTCATCACTTTTAATATTTTTTGCCAATCCCTTCTGGCCAGCAAAATTTCTGTCTTATGGGAGCTTCCTCATAGGTAACTAACTGCTTTTCACATGCTGCCTTTAAGAGTCTCTCTTTGTCTTTAACTTTTGACATTTTAATTATGATAGGTCTTGGTGTAGGCCTCTTTGGGTTCATCTTGTTTGTGAGTCTCTACATTTCCTAAATTTCTATGTCTATTTCCTTCACCAGGTTAAGGAAGTGTTCTATGATTTTTTCCCCCATAGGTTTTCAATTCTTTGCACTCTCTCTTCTCCTTCTGGCATCCCCATGATGCAAATGTTGGTATGCTTGAAGTTTCCCCAAAGGCTCCTTATACTATCCTTATTATTTTTGTTTTTGTTTTGTTTGTGGGTTTTTTGTTGTTGTTGTTTGTTTTTATTTTGCTGTTCTGTTGGGTGTTTTCTGTTTCCTTAGCTTCCAAATCGCTGATTTAATCCACTGCTTTATCTAATCCATTGTTGATTCCTTGTAATGTATTCTTCATTTTAGTTAAGATATTCTTTATTTCTGACTAGTTCTTTTTTTAGAATATATTTTTATTGATTTCAGAGAGGAGGGGAGAGAGATATAAAAACATCAATGATGAGAGAGAATCATTGACCAGCTGCATCCTGCATGCCCTCCATAGGGATCGAGCCCACAACCTGGGCATATGCCCTAACCAGGAATCAAACCATGACCTTCTTGTTCATAGGTCAATGTCAACTACTAAGCCACACTGGCCAGACTGACTAGTTCTTTTTTATGTTTTCTATTTTCATTTTTATGTTATCTGTCTCTCTATTGAAGTTCTCACAAAGTTCATCTACCCTTTCCCCTAAGTTTATTGAGCATCCTTATAAACACTGTTCTGTGTCCTTGCACTGGAATCCTGGGCTGTGGAGATCCTCAAGGGAGGACCTCCAAAGCAGGTATATCTTTCCCAATTTTTACTCACCACAGGTAGGTGTGGGGCCAGCCCATTCTGCTTCTCTGCCCCTCCTACCAGTATCGATGTGGCTTCTTCTTTATATCCTTAGTTATAGGACTTCTGTTTAGCTAGATCTCAGGTTCTGAATGATAGTTGTTCTGTAGTTTACTTGTAATTTGAATTTTTTTTTCTTTTCTTTTCTTTTTTTTCTTTTTCTTTTCCCCATGCTTGTCTCCAAGACCTGAAACTTGCAGCCACCCTCAGTCAGTCAGTGTGGTGGCTGTGGGGCTGCTGTCACACTGGAATTGATTACTGACTTTTATTAAAATATTTTATTCTATGTTATTCTGTCATTAAGCTTATAAATGACAAAGACTTAGATATATTTTAATTAACTAATCCTCAAAAAATTATTTTAGCAACCCAGCATTCATCTCATATAGACCTGAGAGGATGTTTTATATGTTGGAGGTCAATTGAAGAAGCTCTGCTCTGACACACTGGAGTATGATTTTTATAATATTCTCCATTTTCAGCTAATTTTTAAAAGAGGCTCATTTTAATTCTATTAGATTTTTCCTCTCAGTTAAGAATGTATAATTGTTGTTCTCAGTAATGTGAAAAAAAATAATGACACTTCCAATTTCAACATATGTAATTAAGATAGAACCTTTGGACTCTTATCAAACCAAGTTGTTAGTGGAAGTAATTGTAACAATAATAGTAACCATAGAAACAGTAGTCAGAATAGAAGAAATAGTTTCGTTTTCGCCCTTTCACAAATCTACAAATTTGGATCATCATCTCCTTCAGGCTTCAGTTAGCTGTGTCAAACTCTCAGTCTGAGGTGATCCTTTTAAAGTAGAAGAGAAGCATGTGTTTCTTTATACTCAGAGAAAAGTATTTGTAGGAACATGCAGTAAGTTATAGAGTGAAGGGGTTTGTGGAGTGACAGCTCTCTAAAAATCATTCTAAAAATGTTGGAGAGAGATTCTATGGCCATTTCCATTTATAAATAACCCTTTGGCTGAGAGAGGATTTCAAACACTAGTGCCTGCTCAGGATGAAGCACTGTGTGACCAGGGGCATGTGCCTGGGTGGCTCTTTAGCTGTGATTACAATGATTTGACACTGCATGAAAGTTAGTTTTCAGCCACTTTTAACTGTTGTCTAAAGAAAGAGGCTAGTATCCTCTGGACTTGGTAGCCAGGTCTGTCTGTGAGTCCAACCCTGGTTGCAATGATTACTTCTTTTTTTTTAATTAACAAGATAAACTCGTGTCCCTCTCTTAATGGAATTTTCAAATTCACCTTTCTCTTTCATGCTCATTTTTTCTTCCTTTTCTCATCATCTCCTTATCATCATCATTCTCTCTCTCTCTCTCTCTCTCTCTCTCTCTCTCTCTCTCTCTCTCTCTCTCTCTCTCTCTCTCTCTCTCTCTCTCTCTCTCTCTCTCCCTCTCGCACATTATAAATAAATTGAGCCTTCTAACTTTCTCTCATCCATGATGCAAGAAATAGACAATACTTGCATAACAACTTCCAAACAGATGTTCAAGAAATTATTCCCTGGAGAAACCGATTATTCAAAAAATAAAAATACCTCTATATTTGGGGGTTATTGGAAAGAAAAAAAAATGCAGCTTTCTACCCATTCACCATACTGTGAGGCAAATAAATTAACAAGGCCTATCACCGAAATTTGCTGTTTCATTGTCTGTGGCCTATCTATAATGACTACCAGACACCTCAGGAAAGCCTCAGACAAGAGAGACAAAAACAAACAACAAGAAAAGCTAAACTTGAAAAAAAAACAAAAAACAGATCTATGAAAAAGTAGCAAAAATTTCACCAAACCCATAATTAATGTCCTCTGAGACTTAAAAAAAAAATCTACAAGACAAAATAGGAAATAAACTAAAAGAGAGGGCATGTGTGTGAGGCAGGAATTGAAAATAGGATAACCAAAGTTTTATATTAAATTAGGGTATAAAAGATAAATTGAGAAAAATCTCTCAGAAATTGTAACAAACAAAAATACTGAGAAGAAAAATAGAGAAGAAAAGGTATGAGAGTGTAGAGGAGATAGAAGAGGGAAAGAACTGAACTAAAAAAGAAAAGTGGATTTGAACACCTTGTTAGGAAAGGAACACAGGTTTATCTTGGCCATTAAAAAGAGAAGTAACATTTGCAATTGCAACTGGTGTTAAACTTATGAAAACACCAGGCTACTCTGGACTGTAGGAAACTAACCTAGGAGGTTTTGTTTGTTTGTTTGTTTGTTTGTTTTTCTCCAAGAATGGAGGAAAGGTAAAGAAGAGGGGATAACCAAAGCATGTCTCCTGAATCTGTATGTTCTGTTTCACAGTTATTGTGTATTCTTTTTAAAATAAATGGTCCATTGCTTTTATGAATGAAAATTATAATTTGTGAGAGAATTCTTGAAGTATTATTGGCAAAGAGTAGTTTAGCTCTAGTTATAAATAGAAGTAATGCTGTTATTTTAAGAGATCTCTCTACTATGTCTCAAAGTCACTGACCAATTCTATGGTTATTCTAGGGCTCAAAACTTCTCTAAAGAATGGATGGATTCTGGCCCTAGCTGGTTTGTCTCAGTGGATAGAGCTCCAGCCTGTGGACTGAAGGGTACCTGGTTCAATTCTGGTCAAGGGCACATGCCTGGGTTGTGGGCTCAATCCCCAGTAGGGGGCATGCAAGAGAAAGACAATAAGTGATTCTCTCTCATCATTGATGTTTCTATCTCTCTCCCTCTCCCTTCCTCTATGAAATCAATAAAAATATATATTTTTAAAAATAATGGATGAATTTTGAATTTTCACATATACTAATCCAAAGTAGGTCTCTCCAAGGAAGGCCACCCAAGACCAGGGATGGATTCCTGAAGGAAGAAGCACCCTGGTAAACTGGGTCCTGAACATGACAGTTTAGGGCAGTGATGGGCAACCTTTTGAGCTTGGTGTGTCAAACTTCACCAAAAAACTGAGCATAACTCGGGTAGTGTGTCACTTTGAGGAAAAAACATTATTTCGCCAATGTTTCATCCTCAGGAGCAGCAAATGTTTCATCCTCGGCATGCGGCCGCCTCAGCAGCCGCGTGTAATCAGAAATGGCTACACGTGTCAGTGCTGACATGCGTGTCATAGGTTCACCATCACTGGTTTAGGGAGAAAGATGGTCTGCACTCCAGGACTGTTCAGGGGCCAATCTCTGCAGGAGAAGTTCTCTATGAATGAGTGCCAGAGTCTTTTCACACTAGGGTTCAGGAATCTGGAGAAGGGCTGTGCATAAATGAATAGAGACTAGTCAGGAAATATAAATTTGGAAGGCATTTGGGGGAACGAGATGGAAACTTAGCTCTAGTAACTAAGATCCCTGAATCTCCGGACCCGTGGCTTTTTATTAACACATTTTCCCCTTTAGCAAAGCAGATATACATATCAAAGGTAAGGTTTGGTAAACAGTAAAGGATTATCAGGTTAGGGAATTGCCCTCAGCTGTTTGGCAGCAGGTAATAAGATGCAGATTTTCAGCCCTGATAAACTTCTCACATTTATTATGTTAACTACTGTCCTTAGCCTCCAGCACATGAGACTCACACAGACCAATGAAAGATTTCTCAATTCATGAAGGTAAACAGATCTACAAGTGTGAGGAATGCAGAAAAGTGTTAAACAAGAAATGCTTCTTGGTTTGACATAAGCAGATTCACACTGGAGTGAAGCCCTATGAATGCACAGAGTGTGGGAAAACCTTTAGCAAGAGCATCACATGATCCAAACAGGGGAAATGCCATATGCATGTATGGAGTGTGGAGAGGCCTTCAACTTCCTGTCACACCTCCCCAGGCACCAGCAGATCCACACCAGAAAACCCTATGTGTGCAGCCAGTGTGGAGAAGCATCACTCCAGATTGATCCTGCATAACAGGAGTCACACTGGAGAAAAACCCTTTGTGTGCAGTGAATGTGTTCAAGCCTTCCACAATAAGTCTAGTTTTCTTTGACACTACATCATCCATACTAGAGAAAAGCTGTATAAGTGTCTCAAGTGTGGTAAGGCCTTCTACAACAGGTCTCTCCTCAAGCAGCACCAAAGGACTCACACCACAGAGAAGCCAAACGTATGTAGTGAGTGTGGAAAAGCTTTCACCCATTGCTCCACTTTTACCTTGCATAAAAGTGCCCACACTGGAGAAAAAACATATGAATGCAAAGAATGTAGGAAAGCCATTAGCAGTCAGTCAGACCTTATTCATCACTTCAGTATTTACACTAGAGAAAAGCCTTATGAGTGCAATGAGTGTGGGAAGGCCTTTAACTGCAGGTCATACTTCACAGGACACCAGCAGATTCAGCAGAAAAGCCCTATGAGTGCAGCAAAGCCTTTTGCTACAGGGAAAAACTCATTCAATAGGCCTTTGTCCACTACAGAAGAAGCCTTTTGTGTATACTGAATGTGGTAAGGCCTTCACCCACTGCTCCACTTTTACCTGCATAAGAGGGCCATATTGTAGAATAACCTTTTGAGTGTAAAGAATGTGAGAAAACCTTCAGCACTAGGAATGATGCTCATTCAACACATCAGCATCCATGCCAGAGGGAAACCCTATGAGTGCAGTGAGTGTGGGAAGGCCTTTCACCACAAGTCAGGCCTCAAGAGGCACCAGCAAATTCACAGTGAGAAAAGCCATATGATTGCAGGGAGTGCTGGAAATCCTGCTGGAGCACATGCCTCATTTGACACTAGGTCATGCACACTGGAGAGAAGCCCTATGAAAGAATGCAGGCTTTTGGTGGCAGCTCAACCCTCACTCAACATCAAAGGGTTCATTGTGGGAAAATCTTTGTCAGTAGAACAGACATGGAAAGACACTCCCAAGTGGCCAATCATCAGTCAGCCTCTAAAAATTCCTATTGTGGAAAGACTTTGAATGTAAACACTGGAAAATCTTTTGCAAGAATCTGATCATTTATATCATAGAGAACCCCCCTCTCCCCACCAGTTTTTTTTTCCTAGAATTTCCTTCTGCATCTGAGAGTTCATCCAGGAGCATGATCTGATCTTTACTGTGTACTTAGGAAAACCTTCAGCCACATTTTTCTCCTTAGTTTACACTGCAGAATTCTCAGTGATATTAAAAAAAAGCAAGAGGAGACATTAAAGCAAAAAAACAACAACAAATGCAAACAGTTTCTTTCAGACTTCCAAGATAAACCTATGGCAATTCATCATCCCTTACTTTATCTGAAGAGTGGGGAGTGTTGTTTCAGAGTTCAGAGGGCTTCGTTCCCTTATTTGTCTTGTGTATACATTCACTTCTGTCCAATGTCAGGAGAGTTAGACAGTTGAGGCTTCGTTTGAAAACAATGATTGTTCTACAACATTGTCTCTACCTGTGAGCAGCGTGAATCTACGAAAAATATGAAGGCTTAAGTGACCAAATGCTTTTATCCTATCTAATAAAAGAGTAATATGCAAATTAACCATCACTCTGTGACAAAGATGGCAGCGCCCATAGCCACAAGATGGTGGCACCCAGTCCTCTCACCTCTCAGCCCCACCGGAGTCCCCCAGTCCCGGGTGGGGGCGGGGGAGTGGCCACTGAGAGCGGGCAGCATGAGCGGCCTGGCAGAATGCTGCCCAGAGGCCCTCCTGACCCTTTATAAAAAAACAAAAATAAATTTACTCCCTATGGAGTGATCCCCCACACACACCTGCAGCCTCAGGGTCTCAGCCTCAGAAGTGCCCGTGCCCCCATGGAGCAATCCCCTCCCAGTGGCAGCCTCGGAACCTTGCACGTCCCCAGTGAGTGATCCCACACACACACACACACACACCTGCAGCCTCAGGGTCTCAGCCTTGGAAGCGTCTGTGTCCCCATTGAGTGATCCTGCCCCACAGGCAGCCTCAGGGTCTCAGCCTCAGAAATGCCTGTACCCCCACGGAGTGATCCCCTCCCAGCGGCAGCCTCGGGGTCTCAGCCTTGGAACCTTGCGCGTCCCCTCAGAGTGATCCCCCCCACACACCTGCAGCCTCAGGGTCTCAGCCTTGGAAGCACCCACCCCGTCAGCGAGTGATCCTACCCCACAGGCAGCCTCAGGGAGTCAGCCTTGGAACTCCCCTTGCCCCCAGCCAAGTGATTGGAGCGGGCGGCAGGGATAGGGGAGTAGGAGGGGGTATCTGGACGACACTGCCCAGAAAACCTCTCCTATTGGGCAGAAACTTGTGACCAGGTTAGGGAAGTAAATGGGTTTTGTTTAAAATCTTTACAAACTGCAAAGGAAATGTCTGAGGTAGGGTTTCACATCAGAATTAACTTACAACTAATTTCTGAAGGCAAACTGCTACATTGCAGTTACATTACTGGAGAGTACCCTATGGTCTGGAGGTCGGGCTCTGCAGCAGTGGTGGCGGGTGCTCCCCACCCTGGTTCCTCAGCACCTCCGGCCGGGCTTGAGCTCACCCAGGAAGGTCTTTTCCCCTATAGTTTTCACCAAGGCAGGCAGGTTTTGTAGACATGAATAAGAAGTGCCCATGCACAAGTCCTGAAGATGCCAGGGCCTGCAGAAATGACAATCAAATGGGGAAAAGAGCAAAACCAGAAATACCACCGATCCCAACATAGATCATCTTTTTCTTCAGATGACGGTGTGTTTCCCTCTTCTTCATCTTCCAGAAGTGAGACAGATTCAAGTACTGATGATTCTACCAATGGAAAAGTTAAGAGAAAGAGAGGATAGAAAAGGAATAAAAGGAGAAAAGAAAGAAAGGATAAAAGATGAAACATCAAAAAAAAAAAAAAAAAGAAAGAGAAGGACAAAAGGAGGAAACAAACACATGATATCACCTTTCCAAGGTCTCATGAAATTCCTGTTTAAGCAGTTTATTTTATGACACTTTTAGTTTGGGTTTACATTTTTACTGGTTTGTCAAGACCACAGCAGATATAGTGTCCAATATGTTAAAGAAAAAACCCTATCTAATAAAGAGGGAATATGCAGGGGAAGGCAGTTGGGGGTCACTGGGCTGGCAGGGGAGGGCAGTTGGGGGTGATCAGGCCGGCAGGGGAGCAGTTAGGTGTTGATCAGGCTGGCAGGGGAATGGTTAGGGGGTGATCAGGCTGGCAGGCAGAAGCGGTTAGGGGCAATCAGGCAGGCAGGCAGGCAGGCGAGCAGTTAGGAGCCAGCAGTCCCGGATTTTCAGAGGGATGTCCGACTGCCGATTTAGGCCCGATCCCACAGAGGTCAGGCCTAAACCGGCAGTTGGACATCCCCTGAGGGGTCCCAGATTGGAGAGGGTGCAGGTTGGGCTGAGGAAACCCCCCCCCCGAGTGCATGGATTTCATGCCCCGGGCCTCTAGTATTGAGATAAAGATGCACAAGTGATTCAGAAGAAGCTTCTGAGACTATTAAATTTTCTGTTAAAAATGTCAAACAGAAACACTTTAAAAAAAGGTTTACATATGAATTTGAATTTTTTGAATAAACATGATGTTTCTTCATGTCTTTAACCACCCAAAATTCATTCTTCATCCTGATCTACTTATTTTTTCCTCTATTTGTCTGTGGGATGAAGTAACAGTGTCACTGTGTAACCTTCCCAACTAGATCCTAAGTATACCCTCTGATAGTGAATTCTAAGCTTCTTAAATCCTTCTTAGAGAGGCTTCCACCTCATCAATTTTCTAGGAGTTGAATTAGAGCCAAAAGAAAATAAAAGGCATAGCTGAATTAAGTTAAAGAATAATGATAAAGTAAGAATACACACAGAGAATGTGAAACTGGACAACCAGTGAATCCAGGCTGCCTGTCACTACTTGAGCCAATTAAGTAGAAACAGGGTTGAGTCATATATGAGTGTTCATTCCAATAATGCTGGCAGTATGGGAGAGCAGGAGGTCACCCACAAAAATCTCCTCTGCTCCTTCCCATAAGCCAGCTGCTTATATTGGGTAGAAATACAAAGATTAATGGGGAAGCAGGAATTACAAGCATGACAGAAGTAGGAAAGATAATGGTTACAGGTTACAAGCCATGATAGCTGGGGGTCACGAAGGATGGGAGCCTCTAGGACCAGATTGTTTCAGCAAAAAGGTTGTTACTCTTTCCATGATAATAGGCAATTCTCAGAAAAGGAAAATGGACTGACTGCATTCTAAAGTTAACTCCCATGCCAGGTTAGAATGTGCTTTCTTTAATCAGAATAGAACAATCATGGTTAACAGCATGATTAATATTTCTCAGAGCATGATTTATATCTTACTAGAGGCCCAGTGCATGAAATTCGTGCAGGGGTGGGGTGGGGGGGCCTCAGCTCATCCTGTACCCTCTCCAATCTGGGACCCCTCGGGGGATGTCCAACTGCTGGTTTAGTCGGACATCCCTCTCTCAATCTGGACCACTGGCTCCTAACTGCTCACCTGCCTGTCTGCCTGATTGCCCCTAACCCTCAGCCTGCCTGCCTGCCTTATTGACCCTAACTGCCTCTGCCTACCGGCCTGATTGCCTCTACCTTGCCCCCCCCGGCCAGCCTGATCAACCCTAACTTGTCCCCCCTGCTGGCCTGATCAACACTAACTTGCTCCCCTGCCAACCTGATCACCCCTAACTTGATCCCCTGCCAGCCTGATCGCCCCTAACACTGCCTCTGCCTTGGCCCCCAGTCTGGCCTCCCTCTGTAGGAAGCGACCTGGCATATCAGGGGAAGGCACCATCCCCATTACCCTGCTGTTGCTGCCACTGCTGGCCTGAGCCTCTGCCCTTCGCAGCCACCCATAGCTGCCTGAGCCTTGGCCCTCACAGCCATTGTGGCTTTGTCTGGAAGGATGTCTGGAAGACATCCACTCTAATTAGCATATTACCCTTTTATTAATATAGATTTGGGGACCATTACAACCATGCAGAAGTTAAAGAAAACACATGGCCCTGGCTGGTTTGGCTTAATGGACTGTGGACTGAAGGGTCCCAGGTTCGATTCCAGTCAAGGGGCACATGCCTGGGTTGCAGGCTCAATCCCCAGTAGGGGGCCTGTGGTAGGCAGCTTATCAGTGATTCTTATCATTGATGTTTTAATCTCTCTCTCCCTCTCCCTTCCTCTCTAAAATCAATTTAAAATATTTTAAAAAAAACCCACACACACACATTATCTTCACTTTGGGCTTTGGCATTTTACAATATCCTTTGTGCAGTACTTTAACTTCCCTAAACTTTCCTTTACCCACCCTTAAAATGCAGTCTATTTTGGGGAAGATGATCAGGAAAGTGATTCTAGTGGGTAGAAGTTTTTTTTTTTGTTTTTTTTTTTTGTTTTGGTTTTTTTGGTTTATTTTGGAGGGGATGAGGTCATGAAAATATTTAAAAATTGAACATGATGATGGTTGTACCACTCTGAATTTACTTTAAAATTCCAGTTCATTGCACACTTTAGGTGACATGTGCAATATATGAATTATATATCAACAAAGCTGTTCTTTTATTTCTTTTTAAATAAAGACCAGTCTTATAATCAATTGCAGATGTTTTCAGAGGCCCCCCAGCATTTGCTTACCATGTCCCAAACCACAGCTGTGACTCCCAGTTGCCTCCAGTCCTGGTGGATCTGGATGGTGTGGTTTGCAAAGGAGAAGGTGGCAAGAGGCTTGTGGAATTTCTACAATCCCATTCCCGCAGTCTCCTCATAGGGCACCAGGGCCATTTCCACTGTGCCAGCTCTCTGCTTCCTTTAACCTGTTGGGCAAAAGAATCCTGCGTGCTCTGGCCAGAAAGTGCATTCTCTCTTAGGTGGCCCAATTGCTTTTTTTAAGGTCATTTTATGGATTCAAAAGAATAAAAAGAGACATGGAAAGCTTTTGTCAAATTCCTTTTACATGGTTCTTCCAGTCTCATGGGAAGTGAGATGTGGCTCTGAATTCATCCCAAAGGGTGTCTTTGGGCAAAAGCACCCAGAACGGCACAACTCCTGCAGGATGCCCTCCACACTTCGCTGTCAGGACTCAGGGGGGCTTGAGGGTGAGTGAGGCGGTGGTGCCAGCACAGGACCTGGGAGAAGGTAGCACTTTCTACACTTCCCAGACCTGCGTGGACTGCAGCTGCACCCACCGAGGTGGGCAGGGTGTTTCTGCTTTTTTGTTTTGGTCTGGCCTCCACTCCCTCAGCCACGGACCCACGCCTGCACTGAGACTATGAACAGCTAGATGGTCCTACTTTTTGGTGGACAGTGGATGCACTCCCACCTCCCAGAGACTGGCAGTTAGACACTGGCGGCTTCCAAGTCACTTGCAGGGAGAGCGCGGTTCTAGGTCCAGAACAGACTCAGGCATCCTCAGCTAGGAGTCCTCCATGGGCTAGGGGCTGCCGGTCGTTTGAAGGCTGGCCACGCCCTGATCATGGCACGGGTCCCCTCTGGGGTGCTGGGCCGACCTGGGCTAGGGGCCACTGGCAGTTTGAAGGCCAGCCATGTTCCCAATCATGGTGGGGGTCCCTGCATGGTGACCGGTCATTTGGTCATTTCGGTCATGATGCCTCTTGGCCTTTTATTATTAGGACTAGAGGCCCGGTACACGAAATAAGTGCACTCGGCGGGGAGAGGTACCTCAGCCAGGCCTGTGCCCGCTCGCAGTCTGGGAGCCCTCGGTGGATGTCCGACTGATGGCTTAGGCCTGCTCCCCATGGGAGAGGCTCCTGCCACCACTGCTGCACTTGCCAGCAGTGAGCCCGGCTCAGGGCTTCTGGCTGAGCGGTGTTCCCCCTGTGGAAGAGCACTAACCACCAGGGGCAGCTCCTGCATTGAGC
Organism: Eptesicus fuscus; assembly: GCF_027574615.1. Lineage (NCBI taxonomy): Eukaryota > Metazoa > Chordata > Mammalia > Chiroptera > Vespertilionidae > Eptesicus > Eptesicus fuscus. The sequence continues at coordinate 111,418,236 of NC_072475.1, forward strand.
TTCTGCTCCCTGGTGGTCAGTGCTTGTCATAGCAACCGGTCGTTTCGCTGTTTGGTTGATTTGCATATTAGCTTTTTATTATATAGGATTACATATTATTTTAATGTCTCATTTCCCAATATATAACAGTCACTTTTTAAAGTATGTTTCTCAGTGGTTGAGCATCAACCTATGAACCAGGAAGTCACGGTTTAATTCCTGGTCAGGGCACATGCCTGAGTTGCTGGCTAGATCCCCAATGTGGGGTATGCAGGAGGAAGCTGATCAATGATTCTCTCTCATCATTGATATTTCTATCTTTCTCTCCCTCTCTTTTCCTCTCTAAGATCAACAATAAAAATATATTAAAGTATGTTTAGGCTAAAAATTATATTACCCAAACAATTTAAATATTTGTAGAAAAAGTAAACACCTACTTTTTCAATAGTTTATCAGTATTACTCCTGAGTCCACAAACTATGAGAATAACAAAAGACCTACTCTTTTACTTCCTTTTAAATTCCAATTATTGAATCCTAAATGGTACTCCATTTGAGATGATATTTTATGCAGAATATTTGGTGAATTATATTGAATTATTAGTATGATTTCTTCAGAATTCTTAATCGGGATAAATCCTCTTTCATTTTTCAGGGTTACTGAGCTGTAGAATTAGATCTTGATGGCACTATTTATCTTCAGAGGGTAATATGACATAATAGAGATTAGCATGGACTCTGAAAGTTGAGGAACCCAAGCTCAAATAATAAGCAACTTTCAGTGCTAGAAAACACTTATATTTAACTCCACCTGTGCATGAAACATAAATGTGGAGATCAAACTTGTTTACATATGTAACATCCAATATAAGATATAGAATCTTTTTCAAGATTTTAGAAGTTTCTTTCATCCCCCTTTCTGACTACTACCCTCAGAATTTCTTAATTTTCTGACTGTTATAATCATTGATAGTACCATCAGTTCATGAAATTCATATCAGTGGATTTATATCATATCTTCTCATTTGTGTCTCACTTCTTTTGCTCAACATAATATCTATGAAATTAACCCATATTATTTTTCATATCAGGATTTTATTAGTTTTTATAGGTGTGTAGTATTCTATTATTTGAATTTACTACCATTCTTCTATTTTCCTGTAAGCAGATTTGAAAGTTGTTTCTAATTTGAAAATATTATGAATAAAGCTATGCTAAACATCCTTTCACAGATGATTTTGACGACCTATATGCTCATGTCTTTTGGAGACATAAAAGCAGTAAATTTAATGACTCATGATGTAAGCATATGTTTAGTTTTAGTAGATACAGTTTTGCATCCTTTTATCCAATTTATAAAACCACCAGCAGTGAATGAGAGTTCCAGATCCTGCAGATACTTGCCAATAATTAATGTTATAAACCTACTTAATTTTAGCTATCCTGGTAAGTAATGGAGGAATAAATTTGAGTTTACCTGGATAGATGAAATTGAATATATTTCATATGTTTTTTGAGATTTGGATACTTTTCTTTATCAATTCTTGTTTCCATTTGTGTTTTCTCTTTCCTGAGGTGCCTTGACTTTCCCCATATTGCTGAAGAATATTTTCATTGGAAATAGGACTCTGTTGACAGTTCTTTTATTTTTAGACTTTATGGTTTCTAATGGAAGACCTATTGTCATGATAACTACTTTTTCCTATAGATAGAGTGTTATTTGTCATTCAGAACTTTCAAGATTTTTTTTGTTTGTTTTTATGTTTATTTTTCAGAAGTTTGACTATGATGTGGGTGTTGATATCTTTGGGTTTATCTCATTTTGTATTTGCTCACCTTCTTAAAATTGAGGATTTCTGTCTTTTGACCAATTGGAAGAGTTTTCAGACATTATTTCTTCAAGTACTCTTTCAGCTCCATCTCCTTTAATTTCTTCCTGGACTCCAAATGTTAGAGTTTTATTTTGTTTTTTGTTGTTGCTGTTGTTGTTTTGTTATGACGCCACTGGTTCCTATGGTTCTGATCTTTTTCTGTTGTTGTTTTCAAGTCATTTTCTCCCTATTCTCATTGGACATTTTTATTGTTATATTTTCTAGTTCCCTGTTTCCTCTGTTCCATCCATTTTTTTGTGTTCTGCTTTGAGCCTATTCACTGAGTTATTTATTTCAGTTATTACATTCTTCTTTTTTTAAAATTTTTTTTTAGTTTTATTTTCCTTTTTTTTTATTGAGGTATTATATGTGTACATATCTTACCATTACCCCCCCACCCCACACCCATACATGCCCTCACCCCCCAGAGTCTTGCGTCCATTGTTTATGCTTATATGCATGCATACAAGTCCTTCGTTTGATTTCATAACTCCCCCACCTCTCCCTAACTTTCCCCCTGTAATTTGAAAGTCTGTTTGATGCTTTACTGTCTCTGTATCTATCTTTTTGTTCATCACTTTATAATGTTCTTTACTATCCATAAATGAGTGAGATCATGTGGTATTTTTCTTTCATTGACTGGCTTATTTCACTTAGCATAATGTTCTCCAATTCCATCCAGGTTGCTGCAAATGATGAGAATTCCTTCTTTTTATGGCAGCATAGTATTCCATTGTGTAGATGTACCACAGTTTTCTGATCCAGTCATCTGCTGGTGGGCACCTAGGCTGTTTCCAAATCTTAGCTATTGTAAATTGTGCTGCTATGAACATAGTGGTGTATATATCCTTTCTGATTGGTGTTTCTAGTTTCTTCGGATATATTCCCAGGAGTGGGATTACTGGGTCAAATGGGAGTTCCATTTTCAGTTTTTTGAGGAAACTCCATACTGTTCTCCACAGTGGCTGCACCAGTCTGCATTCCCACCAGCAGTGCACGAGGGTTCCTTTTTCTCCGCATCCTCGCCAACACTTGTCGTTTGTTGATTTGTTGATGATAGCCATTCTGACAGGTGTGAGATGGTACCTCATTGTTGTTTTGATTTGCATCTCTCGGATAATAAGTGACTTTGAACGTGTTTTCATGTGTCTCTTGGCCTTCCTTCTGTCTTCTTTTGAAAATATTCTGTTTAGGTCTGTTGCCCATTTTTTTATTGGATCATTTATCTTCCTTTTATTAAGTTGCATAAGCTGTCTGTAGATGTTGGAGATTAAACCTTTATCAGTGATAGCATTTGCAAATATGTTCTCCCATGCAGTGGGCTTTCTTGTTGTTTTGTTGATTGTTTCTTTTGCTGTAAAAAAGCTTTTTATTTTAATGTAGTCCCATTTGTTAATTTTCTCTTTAGCTTCCATTGCCCTAGGGGCAGTGTCAGTGAAGAAGTTCTTGTGGCATATGTCTGAGATTTTGTTGCCTGTGGATTCCTCTAGTATTTTTATGGTTTCCCGTATTATGTTTAAGTCCTGTATCCATTTTGAGTTTATTTTTGTGTATGGTGTAAGTTGTTGATCTAGTTTCATTTTTTTGCATGTATCTATCCAATGTTCCCAACACCATTTATTGAAGAGACTGTCTTGACTCCATTGTATGTTCATGCTTCCTTTGTCAAATATTAATTGAGTATAGTGGTTTGGGTCGATATCTGGGTTCTCTATTCTGTTCCATTGATCAATATATCTGTTCTTGTGCCAGTACCAGGCTGTTTTGAGAACAGTGGCTTTGTAATACAGCTTGAAATCTGGTATTGAGATCCCACCTACTTTATTCTTCTTTCTCAGGATTGCTGTGGCTATTCGGGGTCTTTTTTTATTCCAGATGAATTTTTGGAGAGTTCTTTCTAGGTCTGTGAAATATGCTGTTGGTATTTTGATGGGGAGTGCATTGAATCTGTAGATTGCTTTGGTAGTATGGACATTTTAATGATGTTGATTCTACCAATCCATGAACATGGTATGTTCTTCCATCTGTTTACCTCTTCCTCTATCTCTTTTTTCAGTGTCCTGTAGTTTTCTGCGTATAGGTCTTTTACCCCCTTAGTTAAGTTTATTCCTAGGTATCTTAATTTTTTTGGTGCGATGGTAAATGGGATTGCTTTTTTAGTCTCTCTTTCTGTAAGTTCATTATTGGTGTATAGAAAAGCCATAGATTTCTTGGCGTTAATTTTGTATCCCGCTACATTGCCGAATTCATTTATTAAGTCTGTTAGTTTTTTTATGGAATCTTTTGGGTTTTTTATGTACAATATCATGTCATCTGCAAATAAGGACAGCTTCACTTCTTCTTTTCCAATTTGGATGCCTCTTATTTCTTCTTCTTGCCTAATTGCAATAACTAATACTTCCAGTGCTATGTCAAACAGGAGTGGTGAGAGTGGGCATCCCTGTCTTGTTCCTGTTCTTAGGGGAAATAGTTTTAGTTTTTGCCCATTGAGTATGATGTATGCTGTGGGTTTATCATATATAGCTTTTATTATGTTGAGGTATGAGCCTTCTATTCCCACCTTGTTGAGAGTTTTTATCAAGAAAGGGTGTTGGATTTTGTCAAATGCTTTTTCTGCATCTATTGATATGACTATGTGATTTTTATCTCTCAGTTTGTTTATGTGATGTATCACGTTTATTGATTTGCGGATATTGTACCATCCTTGCATTCCTGGGATAAATCCTACTTGGTCATGGTGTATGATCTTTCTGATGTACTGCTGGAGCTGATTTGCTAGAATTTTGTTGAGGATTTTGGCATCTATGTTCATGAGGGATATTGGCCTGTAATTCTCTTTCATTGAGTTGTCTTTATCTGGTTTTGGTAATAGGGTGATGCTGGCTTCATAGAAGGAGCTAGGAAGTGTTCCTTCCTCTTGAATTTTTTGGAATAGTCTGAGGAGGATAGGTTTTAGTTCTTCCTTGAAAGTTTGGTAAAACTCTCCTGTGAAGCTGTCTGGCCCCAGGCTTTTGTTTGCCGGAAGCTTTTTGATGACTGCTTCAATTTCTTCCATAGTTACTGGCATGTTGAGCTGTTTAGATTCTTCCTGATTAAGTTTTGGAATGTTGTATTTTTCTAGGAATATGTCGATTTCCTCTAGGTTGTCCAGTTTGTTGGAATAGAGTTGTTCATAGTATTTTGTAACAATCCTTTGTATTTCGTCGGGGTCTGTTGTTTTTTCACCTCTTTCATTTCTGATTTTGTTTATTTGGGTCCTCTCTCTTTGCTTCTTGGTGAGCCTGGCTAGAGGTTCATCAATCTTGTTTATCCTTTCAAAGAACCAGCTCTTGGTTTTGTTGATCTTTTGTATTGTTTCTTTGGTCTCTATGTCATTTATCTCCGCTCTGATCTTTATTATTTCTTTCCTTCTGCTTACACTGTGCTTATGTTGTTGTGCTCTCTCTAACTCTTTGAGTTATTGGGTTAGGTAATTTATTACCATTGTTTCTTGTTTTTTGCAGTAGGCTTGTAGAGCTATGAACTTCCCTCTCAGGACTGCTTTTGCTGTGTCCCATAGATTTTGGATTGTTGTGTTTTCATTGTCATTTGTTGCCATGATGTTTTTTATTTCTTCCTTGATGTCTTTGGTAACCCAGTCATGGTTTAATAGCATGCTGTTTAGTATCCAAGTGTTTGATTTCTTTGGGTTGTTTTTATTGTAGTTGATTTCCAGTTTTATGCCACTGTGATCTGAGAAGATACTTGATATGATTTCTATCTTCTTGAATTTGGAGAGACTTTGTCTATGTCCCAACATATGGTCTATCTTTGAAAATGACCCATGTGCACTTCAGAAGAATGTATATTCTGTGGCTTTGGGGTGAAATGTTCTGAAGATGTCAATTAATTCCATCTGGTCTAGTGAGTCATTTAGGATTGATGTTTCTTTACTGATTTTTTGTTTAGAGGATTTGTCCAATGGTGATAGTGGGGTATTGAAGTCTCCTACTATGATTGTATTGCTGTCAATCTCTCCTTTGATATCTTCTAGGAGTTTTTTAATGTATCTTGGTGCTCCTGTATTGGGTGCATATATGTTTACCAGAGTTATTTCTTCTTGTTGGATTTCTCCCTTTAGTATTATGAAGTGGCCTTCATTATCTCTCGTTATGTCCTTCACTTTGAGATCTAATTTGTCAGATATAAGTATTGCTACCCCAGCTTTTTTTTTCATTTCCATTCGCCTGGAAAACCTTTTTCCAGCCCTTTACTCTCATTCTGTATGCGTCCTTTTTTTTGAGGTGGGTTTCCTGTAGACAGCAGATATATGGGTTTTGTTTTCTTATCCAATCTGTTACCCTGTGTCTTTTGATTGGGGCATTCAATCAATTTACATTTAATGTTATTATTGATAGGTACTTATTTGATGCCATTTTTATTCTATACCCCTGTGTTCCTTCTTTGCTTCCTATTTCTTTCTTTCTTTCTTTTTTTTTTTTACAGCAGACCCTTTAGCATTTCTTTCATTGCTGGTTTGGTGGTGATATACTCCCTTAGTCCGTTTTTGTCTGTGAAGCTCCTGATTTCACCTTCAATTTTGATTGATAGCCTTGCTGGGTACAGTATTCTTGGATTTAGACCCTTCCTTTGCATGACTTTGTATATTTCATTCCATTTCCTTCTGGCCTGATGAGTTTCTGTTGAGAAATCAGTTGCTAGTCTGATGGGGGTTCCTTTGTATGTAACTGTCTCTCTCTCTCTGGCCGCTTTTAAGATTCTTACTTTGTCGTTAGTGTTTGCCAACTTAATTATAATGTGCCTTGGCGTCGGTCTTTTGGGGTTCATTTTGCTTGGAACTCTGTGAGCTTCTTGGATTTGTGTGGGTTTTTTCTTCCCTATATAAGGGAAGTTTTCTGTCATTATTTCTTCAAACAGGTTTTCTATTCCTTGCTCAGTTTCCTTTCCTTCTGGCACCCCTATTATTCTGATGTTGTTTTGTTTTGTGTTGTCCCAAAGTTCCCTTAGGCTCTCCTCAATCTTTCTAATTTTTGTTTCTAGAAGCTGTTGTAATTGGGTATTTTTTCCCATCTTGTCTTCTAGCTCACTTATGCGGTCCTCTGCTTCTTCTAGTCTACTCTTGATGCTTTCTATTGAGTTCTTTACAGCAGCGATGTCATTTTTCATTTCTTCTTGGTTCTTCTTCATTTCTTCTTGGTTCTTACTCATATTGTCGAATTTGTCTTCCATCCTTTTCAGCCACTTTATGACCATTTCTCTGAATTCTTTCTCTGATAGGTTGTTTGCCTCTAAATCGTTTACTTCCTTTTCTGGTGATGCCTGCTTTTCTTTCCTGTGGGGGCTATTTCTTTGTCTCCTCATGGTCTCTCTTCTCCGGATGTCTGGTTATATAGATCTCTCTCTCCGGCGTTGATTTAAAGGTACAAAATACAACACAACCAGGCACAACAGACAAGGCACTTTCCGTGGTGCAGTGAAGAGTTCCTTTGAATCCGAATGTTTGCGCCGATAGGGGACCGGTGGTCTGGTGCTCACAGCAGTTCAGTGTTTGCAGTTGTCGCGGAAAGTCAGGTTTCCAATAAAATCCTCCTTTCCTTGCAAGATGGCGATGCGCCCGGTGAGCCCGCAGCTCCTGGAGGGGACCCAGCCCCTGTGGGTGCTGCACGGTCAGGGGAACACTGCCCAGCACTCCCCCGCCTTCTCCTGGAGTTTAGCTGTCCCTTGGCTTGCCCACATACACTCCCTCTGCGAGCCTCTGCTTCTCCTACTCTCCGCCCGAGGACCAGACTCCAATCCCGACTCTATTCCTTCGCCATTTTTTCCTCCTCCTCCTCTTATTAGTTTTCTAAAATTTTTTTATTAAGGTATTATATGTGTACATATCTTACCATTGTCCCCCCCACCCCACTCCCATACATGCCCTCAATTACATTCTTCTGTACTATAATTTTCATTTGGTTCTTCTTTATAGCTTCATTTTCTTTGCTGAGACTTTCTATTTACTTGCCATAACTTTCTTTTTTCCCATTTAAGGATGTTCAAAATCACTCATGTAAAGATTGTTTTGATGGTTGCTTTAAACTTATTATCAAATAACTCTATCATCTCTACTATCTCAGTGTTAGTATCTAGTATCTTTTTTTTTCAATTTTAGATTTTTCTGCTTCTTTGTATGAATCATTTGATAATTGAAACCTAGAAATTTTGAGCATTATGAAACTCTGGATCTTTTTCAACCCTGTTTTATCTGGCTTGCTTTGATAGTGCTCTGGTAAGGGAAGGGTGAGATGCCACCTCATTATTTCAAGAAGAGAGTAGAAGTCCAGCCAGTTTCCCCACTTGGCCCAAGGGTTGCAGGTGTGTGTGTTGGGAGGTGTATTCATTATTGTTATGAGATGATGGGAGTTCTGGCTCCCTGCTATTCTTCTGCCAATATCTTCTCATATGGAGGGATAAGTCTGCCTTGTTCCTATATCTTACAGTTTCCACTTACATGACCCAGGACTGACTCCCGCCCTGGTGTGGCCTGGACCTAGGACTCACTCCAGGCACACTGGCCAGGACCCAGGACTGACTTCTGCTGTGTCCCAGAACCCTAGCCTGCTGTTCAGTTGTCCATCTGGTCATTTAGGTCATGACGGACCCTAGCTCTTTATATATTAGGATAATTGTAGCTAGAAAACTGTTTTATTTCTGCCTCTAAGAAGTGCACCTCATTTTTAATCTTAAAATAAAGATTGTGTGAAGGTTCATTGTCCGATAAGTTGATTAGAATTTTAACATGAAGTGAGCATGTGTACATGCAGATATGTGTGTTTCACTGTTGAGACCATGGGGTTAGTCCCAATATAAAGAATAATGACTAGTACCCTTATCAGTGTATTTTGGACTTTCCTTTGGTATGTTTTTTTTAACTACATGTGATAGTATTACCTCACATTAAGAAATGTACTATACAGAAAGATATAAAAATAATCATGTATTCACTTTGAACATTCCTCAGGAACTTTTAAATGACCATGTGTAGATTTGTATTGCCATTGAAGGCCAAGCCATTTATAATATACTACAGGCCCAGTGCACAAAAATTCATGCACTCGGGGGGCGGGGGAGAACCAGAGCCTGGCCTTCAACCTCTTGCTGCCTGGGACCCCTCAGGAGATGTCTACCTGCCGGCTTAGGCCCACTACCAGGGGCCTAAGCCACAATTGGACATCCTTAGTGCTGCCAAGGAGGCAGGAGAGGCTCCTGCCAATGCCACTGCAGTTGTAGCTATCAACCCGGCTTGTGGCTGAGTGGAGCTCCCCCTGTGGGAGTGCACTGACCACCAGAGGGCAGTTCCTGCATTGAGCAATGCCCCCTGGTGGTCAGTGCGCATCATAGTGACCTGTTGTTCCTGGTCATTCTGCCATTAGGGTCAATTTGCATAATACCTTTTTATTATATAGGATTGATTCATGGTATTATTGGGTAGACACCTCTTTATTTTTTTATGTCATGTCTAAGACATCTTCAGCAAGCTCTAGGTTCTAAATATTTCCTCCTAAAAATTTTATAGTTTTACCTTTTACATTTAAATCTCTAGTCCAGGTTGAGTTAGATTATGTTTCCTCCTAGACTATCTTGCCTCCATTGAATTACATTTACTCCTTAGTCAAAAATCAGTTGGGTATTACAGACAATAGGCAGTAAAGCTAACAATAAACTTTATTTAACACACACACACACACAAAACACCTCAAAAATAGGTCTCTCCACAGTTCACCATACAGAAATCTATTGATGTCATTGGAGCTAAAGCAGATCTGTAGTTTTTATTATCTATGAGCCCAAGGATAAAGACCAAATAAACAGTAGCTTTTTTCCCCAAAAATTCAAAGCTTTTTATAGGCACAAGAGATGGTAAACTTTAATTTGATTGATCTCTGAGATGCTGGCCTCTCAGAGAGGGAGTTAGCCTTGCAGAACTCCTGAGAGAGTGCTGAGGAGTAAATCAGGACTGGCCCAGATAATAAAACAATAGCAACTACTAAATATGGACCATGATATCCTGTCATGCCAGTAGAATAACTAGTGCTCCCTCAACTGGCTATAGTGAGTAGAGGGATAGGACTGGCTGATAGCCAAGGTTCAGATACATCTCACTGCTATCAGCATTGCATTGTATTCAGAATCAGAATCAAAGGTATAACTGGTATGACAATGGTATAGGAACCATGCCAGGTCCCCAAAAGGTCAAAGCTAATGGGAGCACAGAGGCCTTGTTATTAATACACCAGAATGGACAAAGGTTGCTCTGAGCATGAGCCTAATCAGGATATCCAAGGACTCTGAGCCTGGGAATCATGATCAGGCCAAGATACCATGAGTGGACACAAGGACACATGGTACACTGTGCCCTTCTGTAACCCAAATGATTGATGTCACTGTTGGCAACTAGTCTTCTTTGTTTCTGGACTAATATACAGGTTACTGATCCGAAGTGTGAAGAAGTCTGCTAGAGAGAGCAGCTGAGAAGAAGCTAGAGAACTCTTGAGAAGGAGAGGCAGCAGGCACAGAGAAAGTAGCTCCTATGTGTGCAGGAGAGAGGAGAGCTCAGATGGAACTGAGAGATGGTATTGCTATGATGTAAGGCTAAGAGCTCATAGAGAGTTCATATACAGCTACCATGTTAACCAGCCAGTGTGTTGGGCAGGGAAGACAGGAGAAGCTGCTGAGCCAGAGAAGTTACTGAGGCTGTAGGTCTAAGGGAGAGCTCAAGTGCCACTATAATGTAAGATGGTGAGGCTGCTCAAATACTAACTGTGGGTACAGAGATAAATGCTGCTTTGTGAGAAAGATATGTATTCACCAACCGGTATCTGCCTTCCTGTCTGTCTATGGGACTTTCCTATAAAAGACTGTCTTATCTGATGGCTATGTGGTCACTAGCTTCTGCAATAAAGACTCATTCTTGATCTTGAAGGAGAGAGTGGATCTTATTGGAAGCCTGAAAATCTATGGCTGTGGCAGCCACCGAACAGCTGCAAGCCCCAGAGCTCCAGTACCCAATTGGCGCAAACACACGGATTCAGGGAAGCTCTGCACTCCACCAGAGAAGGGTCATATTTCCCCTGGGATAAGGAGAGAGAGAGCTACATAATCAGACATCCAGAGAAGAGAGACCATGGGGAAACAAAGAAACAGCCCGCATATGAAAGAAAAGCAGGCATCACCAGAAAAGGAAGTAAATGAAATAGAGGCAAGCAACCTATCAGAGAAAGAATTCAGAGAAATGGTCAAAGGTGGCTGAAAAGAATGGAAGACAAATTTGACAATATGAGTAAGAACCAAGAGGAAATGAAGAAGAACCAAGAAGAAATAAAAAAATGACATCACTGCTATAAAGAACTCAATAGAAAGCATCAAGAGTAGATTAGAAGAAGGAGAGGACCGCATCAGTGAGCTAGAAGACAAGATGGGAAAAAATACCCAGGTAGAGCAGCTTCTAGAAAAAAAAATTAAAAAGCATGAGGAGAGCCTAAGGGAACTTTGGGACAACATGAAAAAACAACAACATTTGAATAATAGGGCTTGCAGAAGGAGAGTAAACTGAGCAAGGAATAGAAAACCTGTTTGAAGAAATAATGACAGAAAACTTCCCTTATATAGGGAAGAAAAAACCCACACAAATCCAAGAAGCTCAAAAAGTCCCAAGCAAAATGAACCCCAAAAGACCGACGCCAAGGCACATTATAATTAAATTGGCAAACACCAACAACAAAGTAAGAATCTTAAAAGCAGCCAGAGAGAGACAGACAGTTACATACAAAGGAACCCCCATCAGACTAGCAACTGATTTCTCAACAGAAACTCATCAGGCCAGAAGGGAATGGAATAAAATATACAAAGTCATGCAAAGGAAGGGTCTGAATCCAAGCATACAGTACCCAGCAAGGCTATCAATTAAAATTGAAGGTGAAATCAGGAGCTTCATAGACAAAAAAGGACTAAGGGAATTTATTACCACCAAACCAGCAATGCAAGAAATACTGAAGGGTCTGCTGTTAAAAAAAAAAAAAAACAGAACTAGGAAGCGAAGAAGGAACACAGGGGTAAAGAATAAAAATGGTGACAAATAAGTACCTATCAATAATAACTTTAAATGTAAATGGACTAAAAGACCCAATCAAAAGACATAGTGTAACGGATTGGATAAGAAAAAAAGACACATATATCTGCTGTCTACAAGAAACCCATCTCAGAAAAAAAGACGCACACAGACTGAGGGTGAAGGGATGGAAAAAGGTTTTCCAGGCGAATGGAAATGAAAAAAAAAAAGCTGGGGTAGCAATACTTTTATCTGACAAATTAGATCTCAAAGTGAAGGACATAAGAAGAGATAAGGAAGGCCACTTCATAATATTAAAGGGAGAAATCCAACAAGAAGAAATAACTCTGGTAAACATATACACACCCAATACAGGAGCACCCAAATACATAAAAAAACTCCTGTAGGATATTAAGGGAGAGAGTGACAGTAACACAATCAGAGTAGGATATTTTAATACCCCACTATCACCATTGGACAAATCCTCTAAACAAAAAATCAGCAAAGAAACATCAATTCTAAATGACTCACTAGACCAGATGGAATTAATTGAAATATTCAGAACATTTCACCCCAAAGCCACAGAATATACATTCTTCTCAAGTGCACATGGATCATTTTCAAAGATAGACCATCTGTTGGGACATAGGCAAAGTCTCTTCAAATTCAAGAAGATAGAAATCATATCAAGCATCTTCCCAGATCACAGTGGAATAAAACTGGAAATCAACTACAATAAAAACAATCCAAAGAAATCAAACACATGGAGACTAAACAGCATGTTATTAAACAATGACTGGGTTACCAGAGAGATCAAGGAAGAAATAAAAAACATCATGGCAACAAATGACAATGAAAACACAACAATCCAAAATCTATGGGACACAACGAAAACAGTCTTGAGAGGGAAGTTCATAGCTCTACAAGCCTACTGCAAAAAGCAAGAAACAATGGTAATAAACTACCTAACCCTACAACTCAAAGAGTTAGAAAGAGAGCAACAAGAAAAGCCCAGTGTAAGCAGAAGGAAGAAAAAAATAAAGATCAGAGCGGAGATAAACGACATAGAGACCAAAGAAACAATACAAAAGATCAACAAAACAAAGAGCTGGTTCTTTGAAAGAATAAACAAGATTGATGAACCTCTAGCCAGGTTCACCAAGAAGCAAAGAGAGAGGACCCAAATAAACAAAATCAGAAATGAAGAGGTGAAATAACAACAGACCCCACCAAAATACAAAGGATTGTTACAAAATACTACGAACAACTCTATTCCAACAAACTGGACAACCTGGATGAAATGGACATATTCCTAGAAAAATATAACCTTCCAAAACTCAATCAGGAAGAATCTAAACAGCTCAATAGGCCAGTAACTAAGGAAGAAATTGAAGCAGTCATCAAAAAGCTTCCAGCAAACAAAAGCCTGGGGCCAGATGGCTTCACAGGGAGTTTTACCAAACATTCAAGGAAGAACTAAAACCTATCCTCCTCAGACTATTCAAAAAAATTCAAGAGGAAGGAACACTTCCTAGCTCATTCTATTAAGCCAGCATCACCCTAATAAAAAAACCAGATAAAGACAACACAATGAAAGAGAATTACAGGACAATATCCCTCATGAACATAGATGCCCAAATCCTCAACAAAATTCTAGCAAATCGGCTCCAGCAGTACATCAGAAAGATCATACACCATGACCAAGTAGGATTTATCCCAGGAATGCAAGGATGGCACAATATCCGCAAATCAATAAACGTGATACATCACATAAACAAATTGAGAGATAAAAATCACATAGTTATGTCAATTGATGCAGAAAAAGCATTTGACAAAATCCAATACCCTTTCTTGATAAAAACTCTCAGCAAGATGGGAATAGAAGGATCATACCTCAACATAATAAAAGCTATATATGATAAACCCACAGCATACATCATACTCAATGGGCAAAAACTAAAACCATTTCCCCTAAGAACAGGAACAAGACAGGGATGCCCACTCTCACCACTCCTGTTTGACATAGCACTGGAAGTATTAGCCATTGCAATTAGACAAGAAGAAGAAATAAAAGGCATCCAAATTGGAAAATAAGAAGTAAAGCTGTCCTTATTTGCAGATAACACGATATTGTACATAAAAAACCCGAAAGACTCCATCAAAAAACTAATAGACTTAATAAATGAAATCAACAATGTAGCATGATGCAAAATTAACGCTAAGAAATCTATGGCATTTCTATACACCAATAGTGAACTTACAGAAAGAGAGACTAAAAAAGCAACCCCATTTACCATCGCACCAAAAACACTAAGATACCTAGGAATAAACTTAACTAAGGAGGTAAAAGATCTATAGGCGGAAAACTACAAGGACATTGAAAAAAGAGATAGAGGAAGACGTAAACAGATGGAAGAACATACCATGTTCATGGATTTCTAGAATCAACATCATTAAAATGCCCATACTACCCAAAGCAATCTATAGATTCAGTGCACTCCCCATTAAAATACCAACGGCATATTTCAAAAACTTAGAAAGAACTCTCCAAAAATTCATCTGGAATAAAAAAAAGACCCCGAATAGCCACAGCAATCCTGAGAAAGAAGAATAAAGTAGGAGAGATCTCAATACCAGATATCAAGCTGTATTACAAAGCCATTATTGTCAAAACAGCCTGGTACTGGCACAAGAAGGGACATACAGATCAATGGAATAGAATAGAGAATCCAGATATCGACCCAAACCACTATGCTCAATTAATATATGACAAAGGAGGCATGAACATACAATGGAGTCAAGACAGTCTCTTCAATAAATGGTGTTGGGAAAATTGGACAGATACATGCAAAAAAATGAAACTAGATCACTAACTTACACCATACACAAAAATAAACTCAAAATGGATACAGGACTTAAACATAAGACGGGAAACCATAAAAATACTAGAGGAATCCACAGGCAGCAAAATCTCAGACATATGCCGAAAGAACTTCTTCACTGATACTACTCCTAGGGCAATGGAAGCTAAAGAGAAAATAAACAAATGGGACTACATCAAAATTAAAAGATTTTTCACAGCAAAAGAAACCATCAACAAAACAATAATGGACCTAAATAGAATCTCTTTGAAAGAAGACAGAAGGAAGGCCAAGAGACACATGAAAACATGCTCAAAGTCACTAATTATCTGAGAGATGCAAATCAAAAGGACAATGCAGTACCATCTCACACCTGCCTGAATGGCTATCATCAACAAATCAATAAAGGACAAGTGCTGGAGAGGATGCGGAGAAAAAGGAACCCTCATGCACTACTGGTGGGAATGCAGACTGTTGCAGCCATTGTGGAGAACAGTATGGAGTTTCCTCAAAAAACTGAAAATGGAACTCCCATTTGACCTAGTAATCCCATTCCTAGGAATATATCCTAAGAAACTAGAAACACCAATCAGAAAGGATATAAGCACCCCTTATGTTCATAGCAGCACAATTTACAATAGCTAAGATTTGGAAACATCCTGGGTGCCCGTCAGCAGAGGCAGTAAAGCATCAAACAGACTCAATTAGAGCGGGAAGGTTAGGGAGAGGTGGGGGAGATAAGCTATCAACCGCAGAACTTGAATGCATGCATATAAGAATAACCAAAGGATGCAAAACACTGGGGGGTCAGGGCATGTATTGGGAGTGGGGTGGGAGGGCAATGGTAAGATATGTACACATATAATACCTTAATAAAAGAAAAAAAAACCTGGGAAAAAAATTAAAAAAAACAAAGACTCATTCTTATACACCCACAATTTCTCATGGCTTTTGTATCTGCCCAGCCGCCAAGAATTGACCTGTGTCTCTCTGAGCAGAGGTTAAAGGAGGAACTTGGACTAAGTTCCCAACAGTTAGTACAATGCGCTAGGTTTGAGAAGGGACCTGCCCTGGCATAGTCGGGAAGAATTTAGAAGAATATATGGACTCAGAACAACTCAGAGCAGCAGTGCTGAGCAGTGATCCTGCTGTCTCTGACACTTGGAGACTAAGCTATCAGATGCTAGGATAGACAGAATCCTAAAGACTTTTCCCCCAATTTCCCATCTCCTTGTGAGTTAGTCAAACACTAGTTTAGGTACTGTTGTGAAAGTTACTAAGGTTACTAATCAGCTGACCTTAATATGGGGATAGACTCCTGGATTATCCAGGTGGGCCCAATGTAATCCCATGAGGCCTGAAAAAGCAGAAGAGGGGGACAGAGAGGCAGTAAGGAAGATGCAGCAAAGGTGGAGGTCAGAGGGATTCCAAGTGAGGATAACTTATACCCAACTGCTGCCTCTGACATGTAGAAACCCCTGTGGAGCTAAAGGCAGGCCCCGAGCTCACAGCCAACAAATAAACCAGGACCTCCACCTACAACCACAATAACATGAATTCCACCAACAACTTGAATAAGTTTGGAAGTGGATTCTTTCCAGACCTTCCAGATAAGAATCCCAGGTGGCCAAGACCTTATGTAAGCCCTGTGAGACCCAGGTCAGAGACCCCAGTCAAGCCAATCAGACTTCTGACATACAGAACTATGAGATGACAACATTATATTATTTTAAGCTGCTCAATTTGTGGTAATTTGTTACAGCAGTGGTAAATATCTAATGCAAATTCCCATTTTTGGGAAATCTATACAGTTTGTATGCAGGTAAGTAACTGCTAACTCTCAGCCCTGCCTACATCATGTAATGTTTAAACTGAAACTAGTTTCACTACCAAACTGGTGAAATACAAAAAGTGGTTTGCTGCATATTTTTTCTACATTTTATCTACAATCAAGTAATGCAAAACTAAATGCCTGAATATTTGTTCTCCATGTAGATTAGTCCCATTTTGTACAAGTATTTATTGGCAATGACAAACAGCACTGATACCTAATAACTTTATATCTAGGACTCCAACCCACCAAAATGTTCTAGAGCAGTGATGGTGAACCTATGACACGCGTGTCAGCACTGACACACGTAGCCATTTCTGATGACAAGCGGCTGCTGAGGCGGCCGCATGCCGAGGATGAAACATTTGCTGCCTCTGAGGATGAAACATTTGCGAAATGTTTTCTCCTCAAAGTGACGCACTACCCGAGTTATGCTCAATTTTTTGGCGAAGTTTGACACACCAAGCTCAAAAGGTTGCCCATCACTGTTATAGAGGCTCATATATTTACAGTAGGAGACTGCTCAGAGCATCATTTATAGGGTGTCCAAAAATGTATATACACACTTTGAATAATTATAAAGGCAGTGTTCATTAAAACACATTTCATTTTAAAAATTGAACTACCAGCTATTAAAGTGTGAATACATTTTTGGAACACCCTAGATAATAATAAATAATGGCACAGTTATTACATAAAAACCTATTACATAGATTTTTGAAGAAAGATTGCATTTTAAATAAAATAGGATACTAAGTTATTATATTAACTGAGTTTAACTAAACAAAAAATTGATTTAAAAAAACACTGAACATTAATCTGTAGAATTAGCTTGCTAATAATGCATATGCCACTAGTTCTATGTATTACTTTGCCAAATTAACGTTTTAGTGCTTTATTTTCCTTATCTTCAAAAATAAATTGACACAAAGAGCCTAACATTTCTGAACACAAAAATTTTAAGAATATCTAAATATAGAAAAATCAAGAAACCCTTCTGTTTAAAATATATCTCCCTAGAATCATCACTTGGATTTGGCACTTTTATATTTTTATTCTTTTTTATGTTTTTTTTTCCTTTATTGATTAAGGTATTACATATGTGTCCTTATCCCCCCATGTCCTCACCAGCCTGTGTCCATTGATTAGGCTTATATGCATGCATACAAGTCCTTTGGTTGATCTTTCCCCCTTACCCCCACCCTCCCCTACCTTCCCTCTGAGGTTTGACAGTCTGATGGATGCTTCTCTGTCTCTGGATCAGTTTTTGTTCATCAGTTTATGTTGTTCATTATATTCCATATATGAGTGAGATCATGTGATATTTATTAGGTGTACTAGTTAATAATGCGAATTTTTTTCAATAGATATAGTTACACATATGTTGATATATATGCAATTTGATATGTGTGCTATTTTTTTATATTGACAGCAAGCTTCAAAACTTCATATTTCAGCTGAAACCGGTTTGGATCAGTGGATAGAGCGTCGGTCTGCAGACTGAAGGGTCCCAAGTTCGATTCCGGTCAAGGGCATGTACCTTGGTTGCGGGCACATCCCCAGTGCAGGGTGTGCAGGAGGCAGCTGGTCGATGTTTCTCTCATTGATGTTTCTAGCTCTCTGTCCCTCTCCCTTCCTCTCTGTAAAAAAATCAATTAAAAAAAAAACTTCATATTTCAAATTTGCTGAAGGTGTTAACATCATAGATATTTTTACACTTAAAAATGTTGAATTTCGTGCCAAAAAGAGATCATTTATGGAAAGTTTTAATTCATTATTTTGAAGAAAAAGTTATCGTATACTTTGGGAAGCTTATGGTGAACATGCTCCATCTCAAGATACTTGCGAACACTGGTTTAAATGCTTTAAAAGTGATAATTTCAATGTGAAAGACAAAGAACATCCAGGTCAACCGAAAAGTTTGAAGTCCAACAATTACAAGCATTATTGAATGAAGATGAGTGTCAAAAACAATTTGCAGAAAGATTAAATGTTGTTCATCAAACAATTTCTGGATTATTTACAAGCAATGGGAACAATTTTAAAGGAAGGAAAATGGGTGCCACATCAACTGAATGAAAGACAAATGGAAAAAGGAAAAGTCATCAGTAAAATGTTGCTTTAATCGCACAAAAGAAAGTCTTTTTGGCATCAAATTGTGATTTGGCGATGAAAAGTGGATTTATTTTGAGAATCCCAAATGCACAAAATCATGGGTTGATCCAGGTCAACCATCAACATCGACTGCAAGGCCAAATCGCTTTGGAAAGAAGATAATGCTCTGCGTTTGGTGGGATCAGGAAAGTGTGGTGTATTATGAGCTTCTAAAACCAGGTGAAACCATTAATACTGATCAATACCGACAACAAATAATCAATTTGAACCACGCTTTGATCATGAAGCGACCAGAATGTGCCAGAAGACACGGCAAAGTAATTCTGCTTCATGATGACACACCATCACACACTTCAAAACCAGTTAAAGACACGTTAAAAGATCGTGCCTGGGAAGTATTAACCCACCTGCTGTATTCACCAGACCTTGCTCCTTCAGATTACCACTTGTTCCAATCAATGGCACACACACTTTCTGAGCAGCAATTCAAAACATATGAAGAAGTGGAAAATTGGGTCTCTGAATGGTTTGCCTCAAAACAAGAAAAGCTCTATTGGGACTGTATCCACAAATTACTAGAAAGATGGGGGAAATGTGTAGTTAGCGATGGACATTACTTTGAATAAAGCACTTTTGATGGTTCCTTGAAATTATCATGTTTTCTTTGATTACAGAATCCGCCATTATTAACCGGTACACCTAGTTATCTTTCTCTGACTGGCTTATTTCCCTTAGCATAATGCTCACCAGTCCCATCCATGCTGTTGCAAATGGTAAGAATTCCTTCATTTTTACCGCAGCATAGTATTCCATTGTGTAGATGTACCATAGTTTTCTAATCCACTCATCTGCTGATGAGCACTTAGGCTGTTTCCAAATCATAGCTATGGTAAATTGTGCTGCTATGAACATAGGGGTGCACATATCCTTTTTGATTGGTGTTCTTAGTTTCTTGGGATGTATTAGTAGAAGTGGGATCACTGGGTCAAATGGGAGTTCCATTTTTAGTTTTTTGAGGAAACTCCATACTGTTCTCCACAGTGGCTGCACCAGTCTGCATTCCCACCAGCAGTGCACGAGTAATACCTTAATCAATAAAGAAAAGTAAAATAGAATAAAATAAAAAATTATATAAATATAGGACTACATTTATTAAAACTATTTTGTATCATTAAAATTATACTTTAACCATTGAATTTAAAGCTTAAAAACACGATGCATATCAGTTTTCATTTTTAAAAGCCTTGCTCTGTTTTTAATGTATTTTATTATATAAGTACTATTATAAATAAATATTCCTGTAGAAGCAAATTTGGTACAATTTGTTTGGAGGAGTTTCTTCATTGCTAGTGGGAGTGGGGCTCTTGGAGCTTCACTGGAATAAGCATTTCTGAAGGCCCCCACAAGAGAATGAGATGTGGTGAAAAACTTTATTTTCATGGAGTTACATGCCTTCATTTTCAAAGTCCCATTTCCCTTAAATCATTCCTGGAAAATATGCAGCTGGGGGTTCAGCAGAGCTAGAAGCAAAACCAGTATACAGAGTTTACATTCCAGGAAGAGCTAGGTCTCGAAGAGCACCAGGCTGGTTGTAATTCATTAGTCCATTGTGTGTGGGGTCCACATGGCTGTGGACCATGTGGGAAAATGCAGAGTGTGAGAGCACACCCCTGCATCAAGAGTCCCAAGAGAGCAAGAGGGCCAAGAGAAGGAACTCCTTTTGTTTAGGAGTTTTCAAACCCTTGCAATGGCCACACCTATTCTGGCCAATGATTTGTTCCCAGGTGTGTTGACAGCCTCACCTAGACCTTCCCACCTCACCTAGACTTCACTGGGAATGCATCTATTGTCCAGTCCCTTCCCCCAGCAATCTGTTGGGAACAGACCTAGAGAGTATTAAACTGCAGTTTCCTGGAAAAGCTATACAAATGGCATGCCTATATCTGGCCTTCCCTGTTAATTAATAACCAGGTTATTATAATGATATCAATTTGACCTTGAAATCCACCTGGAAATTTACCCCCAAGAAATTTTTTAAAGATAAATGATGGATATTTAATTTTATTTTAAAATTTTTCTTCCAACTATGAGCTTGAAAAAATCTATTAGCATCCATCCTGAATTGACTTTCTCAACTACCAATTTCAGTCTACAATCCAGATTAAACCTAATTTCTTAATGTTTCACTCTGCATTAAAACTATAAGCTTAAAGAATGAATTAGAAACAGCAACCAGTGAAGAAATGGTTTGGGATCTATTTACCAGGCTAATACATACAAATTATAGTCTTTGAAATACATGGCTATGAAAAAATTTTCTTCACAATATTACCTCTCTTAGAGATGAATATATGACCAAATGAGTGGTAAAGTTATTAGGGGAAACATGAGAGAGTTTAGTTAAGTAACTGAGATTTTTATCTATTGACTGTATTTAATATACTATTTACATTGAACTCAGATTGAGATATAACATACTTATTATCATGATTGGGGGAGTAAAAGGCATTATTGACTTTCTATGCATTTTTATTTTTAATGTTTCATTTTGTTTTGTCTAAATTTGGCATTCATATGAAGTATGACACTGAATCTCAGCTCTGATTAGGTAACCAAATATCTGTACTTTATAAGCATCAGCCCTTATTATCTGAATATTAAGTTATTCAGTTAACAGGATATCAAATTGTTCTTAGCATTTTATTAAAGTGTGTCTTCTCTTGTTTTTATTTGTAATAAATACATTGAAATAAGTTTGTTTTCAATTAACAAAGGTTTAGTCCAATGAACTTGTAATAAAAGATTTAGTCCAATAATCTTGATTCCCTTTTGGGTTTTTCAATACATCCTCATGGTTAGTAATCTTGGTATTTGCTTATAATTACATTTAAGTTAGTTTGGTTACCAATAATTGTATTTCCCTTTAAAAAATCCTACACTCATCTGTACTTCATTGCCTTCTCTTTTATTCTGCAAACTACTAGGATATGGTTTCCATCCCCATCATTCTAGAGAAATTATCCTTACTAAGATTGGTAACAGCCAGCTCTGCTACTAAAGAAGCCTAGATCTTGTCCAGCTGATGTGGCTCAGTGGTTGAGCATCAACCTGTGGACCAGGAGATCACAGTCCAATTCTTGGTCAGGCCATATGCCCAGGTTGTAGGCTTGATCCAGAGTGGTGAATGCAAGAGGCAATCAATCAATTGTTCTTTCTCTCTCATCATTGATGTTTCTATCTCTTTCTCTCCTTCTCCCTTCCTCTCTGAAATTAATAAAAAATATATAATTAAAAAGTCAAAAGGCAAAAGTAAGAATATCATGCATAATTACATTAAATTAAGGGATACACACACATGTACAATGCACACAAAAAGTAAAAATGCGGAGAGGGTGAGTAAAAATTGTAGTGACTTTAGAATGTGTTCAAACTTAAGCAACCACCAACTTAAAATACACTACTGTAAACAAAGTTTGGTATATAGGAAGCACATGATAACCACAAAATAAAAATAACAAGAAATATAAAATAAATAAAGAGAAGAAATCCAAACATAACACTATAGAAAGTCATCAACCTATAAAAGAGGAGAACAAGAAACTAAGAAAGGAAGAGTAAAACTACAAAAATAATTACAAAACATGAACAAAATGGCAATAACTACATCTCTATCCATAACCACTTTAAAGGTAAATGGACTAAATGCTCCAATCAAAAGATGTACGTTGGCTGAATGAATAAAAAAAAAAGAAAGAAAAAGATATATATGCTGCCTACAAGAGACCCAATTCAAATTAAAAGACACAGACTGAAAGTAAAGGGATGAGAAAAAATATTCCATGCAAACAAACAAAACAAAAAAGCTGGTATAGCAATACTTACATTAGACAAAATAGACTTTCAAAGAAAAGGCTGGGAAGAAAATATGGTGGCCGAATAGGCAGATGTGTCTTACACTTCATCCAGGGGCCAGAATGGAAATACAACTAAATCAGAGAACATACACCCCGAAGTAACAAATTAGGCACAGCTGAGGAAACAAGTTATAACAAGGAAGCGAAGAAAACACCTGGAGACAGATAGAAATGGGGACTTGGGCTTGAGAGGGGCAGCGGGCCAGCCCGCTGAGAGGGAGAGGAGAAAACGGCTTTGCACCAAAGCCATGTCCCTTAGCAGCAGGTGTAACATCCAACTGTCAAAAGGAAAAGCCACAGGGCTGCTGGCAGCCTGGGAATATGTACCCAAGACCACAGCCATGAAAGGCTGCCCCCCAAAAGGCTGCCCCTCCAAAGGCAGCACTTCGAGAAGAAAGCAGAGTGGTTCTGGGGGAGAGAAAGCCATGTTTTTGTTGTTGTGTTTTGTTTTTGTTTTGCCTTTTTTTTATTCGCTAAACTCAGAACACAGGACTTTTCAATTGCAATCACTTGCCTGAGATTTTGGCACAGGGATAGAAGGCACAAACTTGAGGTGCCTGAAGAGAGGATGAGGAGGGAAGCATGGCAAGGAGACTTGTCCAGGAGTCCTGCATTGGGATGTTCTTAAGCTTCCGAAATAAATGGCCATTTCTCCCCCGAAGAGCTATCCCCTCCCAGTAGCTTCAAGGCAGGTGATATAGCCTGCCACATCCTGCATTTTGAGCTTTACAGAGGAAACAAAGGCAAAGGCCAAGCTTACAGGTCAGAATAGTCCCAAGGAGCCCTCAGTGACTGGATTGGAAGATCCATCTGCCCTGCTATTCTGGAAACCAGACTGATAAAAACTCTAGATTGCCAGCCAACCCCTTTGGTATCCATACAAGGATCTCTAACCAACCAAGGGCAGAACAACATTTTTGGCCACTCACAGAGGAGTATCTCTGTATAAGAAAAAAACAAAACATCCATCTTATTCCCTGAAAGCAAAACAGCACCAATCCCACCTAAAGCTCTTGAGTGATTAAAATTGACAGCTGGCAGACAGGCAAAGAGGGAAGATTGGCCCCACCTGCTTGCAGCCAGGCCTGCAGAGACAGACATAAGCAGAAGACAAGTGGATCACTTGGATCATAATCGGTGCTAAAAGCCAGAAGACAGTACCTAACAGTGGTTAGCACCTAAGTACCTAACAGGATGCCCAGAATTGGCAGACAGAACAGAAGAGTGGGGTCCTAAACCAGCTCCCATGAGGCAATAAAGCTTGGCTGAAGGGAATGATATTTCACTTTTATTTTTTTTAATCTTTAATTTTTTGTGCTTTTTCTTCCTCTCTTCTCTTTTTTTCCTTCCATTTTCTTCTCCTTTCTCTGTTTTAGTTTTTCTCTTTCTTTTCTTTCTTCTCCTTTAAAAAAAAGATCTTCTTTATCTGTTCTATTGATGTTATTATTCTATTCTCTGTTGGTTTACTCATATATCTAATTCCCTCTTCCCTGCTCCTACTCCATTTCCCTTTCTCTTATCTTTTTCTTCACTATTTATTTATTTTTTTCTATTCTCTCTTGCTCTTATCTTCTCCTAATTTTTTAACTTGTTTCACTTGTTCAATTTAGACCTATCTGCTCTCTCATCTATTCTGCTTTAAAATTTTTTTTTAATTATTTGTTTATTTTTGTTTCTTCTTCTCATTTATTTTCTCCCTCATCTATTCTAAACTATGGTCCTTCCATTATTTATCCAATTCCTTAACCTTATGTTCTTTATTTAAACTCTGCATCTACAGATTCTGCTCCCCTCCTTTTTTCTGAGTGTTTTTTGTTTGTTTGCTTGTTTGTGCCTTTTGGTTTATGTGATTGCTTTATTGTGTTTTCTCCCCATATTATTTCTTTCTTTTATGTTTTCTCACTATCAATATTATTCTCTTTTCTCTTTCCTAATTCTCCTTTCTATGGTGGGCACTTATATTAAGGTAACAAGTGTCTTGTGTACATTTGTGTTCTGTTCCAACCATGGTATGTCTTGTCATGTGGTATTTGGTGCTGTTCAGTCAGCAGCTCTAAAACAGTTGGCACGACATGGTAGGGAATGAGCCAGATAATCAGAGACCCTGAGGGGACACCACATCCATGAATGGAACAATAACATTCAAGGCCCAACTAAATCAGTAGAACTCAAATATCTCAAGGAGGGGGCCTCCCTAGAATACTCATACTAGGAGACATGACAGCCTACATCACTGGGTCCCACAAAACATCTATTATATAAGACCAATTCAAAATATCTAGGTGGCATAGCAGTTTGATCTAAAACATAAAAGTAATTCCAAAGGAGTGGAAAATGGGGAGAGAAAGAAACAACTCACAAATGAAAGAAAAGGAGGAAACACCAGAAAAGGAACTAAATTAAATAGAGGCAAGCAATTTGTCAGAGAAAGAATTCATAATAATGGTTATAAGGATGCTCAAATGTCTGGATTAGAAATTCACCAGCATGTGTAACAATCAAGAGGAAATGAAGAATGACATAGCTGCAATAAAGAACACAATGGAAGGTTCCAACAGTAGACTAAAAGAAACTGAGGACTGAATCAGCAAATTAGAAGACAGTGTAAAAAAAAAAACAAACACAGCAAGGAAAGAAGAAATGAGAAAACAAAAATAAAAAGCCAGAGGACAATCTAAGGGAGCTTTGGGACAACACAAAATGAAACAACATCTGCACAATAGGGGTAACAGAAGGTAAGTAAGCTGAGTAAGGAAGAGAAAACCTGTTTGAAGAAATAATGACAGAAAACTTCCCTGACTTTGGGAAGAAAAAAGCCACACAAGTCCAAGAAGTCACAGAGAGTCCCAAATAAGATGAAGCAAAAAGACCAAAACCAAGCCACATTGCAATTAAATTGGCAAACGTCAAGTACACAATAAGAGTAATAAAGTCTGCCAAAGAGAGAGATAGAAATTTACCTACAAGGGATCTCCCAATACACTGTCAACTGATTTCTCAACAGAAACACATCAGGCAAGGAGGGAATGAAATGAAGTATACAAAGTGATGCAAAGCAATGGACTGAATCCAAGAATACTCTAACCAGCAAGGCTATCATTCAAAATTGAAGGGGAAATCAGGAGCTTCATAGACAAAAAAGGGCTAAGGGAATTTATTACCACCAAACCAGTAATACAAGAAATCCTACATGGGACTTGTGTGAAAAGAAGAACTAGAAAGGGAAGAAGACACACAGTTATAAAGAATAAAAATGCGGCGGGCGGGGGGGGGGGGGGGGAGTTGGAAGATGGTGGCTGACAGGATGGCAAGCTGCAAGACAGTGTGTGAGTAACAGAGCAAAAGGAGAGTGTGTGGACATTCAGGGAGTGTCTGTATATGTGTGTGAGAAACAGTTATAGTCACAGGACTGTTGGGGACTGGCAGACCAGTCTCTCCTGGCCAGGCAACCTCTACAACTGCTGAAATATCTTCCAGAGCAGCTGGCTCTGCCACAGAGACCATGCCATCTTGAAGGGGAGATCAGCTGTGATCAGAAGCCCAGCCTTACCTTCAACGTGGAAATATCAGATACCTCCTGGGACCATACAACCACAAGGCCCAGGGACCAGCTGCCTCAGCTGTGAACCCACAAACACTGAGATTCCAGCCTCCCACGGGCACCTAAGAAGTTTGTTAAGGAGGAGACAAGGTGGCTGCTGAATATGTGGATGGGACCTGTGCCTTCTCACCAAGCAGATAGAAGGAACAGCTGAACTGAATAACACCCACCCAGAATTGGAAAATTAAACACAGCTGGTGAGGCAATCTATGGATGGAAATGGCAGAGGGAGACTGTGCTCTACTAAATCCATGGCCCTTGGGGTTAGTGTAGCCCTTGAATATGGAAAGGGGTCCACAGGGCTGCTGGCAGAGTGGGACTCTAGATATAAGCCTACTGCCTTGGGAGACTGTGCCCAGAAAAGCAGTCTGAAGTTCTATATCAGCCACACAGTGCTAGAGAGATGAGGGGGTGGGTGGAGAAAGGTGAAAGTTGGTCTGGTTCCTTTGTCTTTTTCATTTCCTTGCTTTTGCTTGCTAAGCCCAGTACATAGGATCTTCCAATTAAAAACACTCACCAAGACTGCAGGGGAAAGTTGTTTTTGTGGAAACTGGGGATCAGAATAAGGAGAGATGAGCAGGAAACCAGCTCTGGGTCAGTCCGTTCCTCCAACCCAGTATTAAGTGTGGCAGGGAAAGACGAATCTAAACACTGGGTAGAGGGGCCATTTAGTCCCAGAAATTAATACAGAAACACCGCCACCAAGGAGTTGTGTCAGAAATTGACTCTTGTGTAAATACAACTGAAGGCAGGCAGAGAAACAAAATGAGCAGAGAGATCCTGCCTGCTTGAAAACAAGGATGTGGCTTATAACACAGTGGAGTGATGGATCGCAGGGAACGTCAACACCGTGCTGACTACCTGAGAGGAAACAGACATGCCAGACAGAACAGTAGAGAGGGGTCTTAAAGCCATCTCCATGTGTTATTGAAGCCCTGCTGAAGTGAAGAACATTCACTACTTCACTTTTTTATTTTTATCTTTTACAGAAAAAAACTACAAAATTTTTCTCCCTTTCTTTTACTTTTTTATTATATTTTAATTTTTATTTTTAATTATTACTATTATTTTAGCTTTTTATTTTTTCTTTTCCTTTATTTTCTTTTATTTTTGGATTACTGCTCTATATTCTATTTTTATTTTTATTTTAGAAATATTTTATTATATCTCAAATTTTCCTTTATGCCAACACTCTCTTCCTCACTTTTCCCCTTTTTCATCCTGTTTCTCTTACCCTTTTCCTGCTTAAGTTTTACTCTATCCTTTCATTTGACTCTGTTGTTAAAAAATTGATCTTACGCATATATCTAATTTCCTCTCCACTGCTCCAAGTCCATGCACAATTCTCTCTTCTCTTTCTTCACTAGCCATTTTTTTTCTTTTTTGTCCTTTTTCTTTCTGTCTTGTTGTTGTTTCTTGGTTGTTTGTTAGTTTGTTTTTTTTTCTGTTTGTTTCTGTTTTCCTTCTGTATTTCGTCTCCTCGCTTGTTCTCTTCTTCTACTGATAGCTTAATTAGTTCCAATCACCAATGCAGGCCTATCCTATCTACTCTCTATTCTCCTTTTTCAAAAATAGATGAATACATAGATAGAATAAAGAAGGGGAAAATATATATATATATATATATATATATATATATATATATATATACACACACACACATACATACATATTCTGATATATACTTTTTAATATAGATATTTTTTTTCTCATTTTTTGTATTTTGTTTTTTACTTTTCTTCTTATATACTCATCTCTTTCTACTTCCTATATACTGAATTGTGGACATTTAGCCATTCATTCAATTCCTTGACCTTACCTTCTACAAATAAGATCTGTCTCTTCAGATTCATCTGGGTGTTTCTTGTTTGGGTGTTTGTTATTTGGATTTTTTGGATTAGTTATTGTTTGTTGTTTGCATTCTTCTCTGGATGTTTGTTGTTTGAATTTTTTGGATTAGTTGTTGGTTTTTTGGAGTTTTCTCCTCATATATATATGTTTTCCCCTTATTTTTCTTCTCTTTCTTTTCTCTCTTACATTTTTTCCTTTTCTCAATATAATTTTTGCACTCTTTTCTCACCCCTAATTCTCTTTTCTCTGGTGGTCACCTTTATTTGGGGTTATTGGTATTGTGAATACATTTGTGTTTGGTGCCCTGCGTGTTGTGTCTTGTCATGTTGTACTTTGTGCCTTTAAGTCACTGTAGGAGAGAGAGAGAGAGAGAGCTACATAACCAGACACCCTGAGAGGAATGAACATGAGGAGATAAAGAAACAACCCCCGTATGAAAGAAAAGGAGGAATCACTAGAAAAGGAAGTAAATGAAATGGAGGCAAGCAATTTGTCAGGGAAGGAATTCAGAACAATGGTCATAAGGATGCTGAAAAGGATGGAAGACAAATTCCACACTATATATAAAAATCAAGAGGAGCCGAAACCGGTTTGGCTCAGTGGATAGAGCGTCGGCCTACGGACTCAAAGGTCCCGGGTTCGATTCCGGTCAAGGGCATGTACCTTGGTTGTGGGCACATCCCCAGTAGGGGGTGTGCAAGAGGCAGCTGGTCGATGTTTCTCTCTCATCGATGTTTCTAACTCTCTATCCCTCTCTCTTCCTCTCTGTAAAAAATCAATAAAATATATATATAAAAAAAAATCAAGAGGAAATAAAGAAGAACCAAGAAGAAATGAAGAATACATCACTGCAATGAAGAACACAATAGAAAGCATCAACAGTAGACTAGAAGAAGCAGAGGACCGTATCAGTGAGCTAGAAGACAAGGTAGGAAAAAGTACCCAAGCAGAAAAGTATCTTGAAAAAAAACTTAAAAAACAGAAAGAGAGCCTAAGGGAACTTTGGGGCAGCATGAAACGAAACAACATCCACAAAATAGGGGTGCCAGAAGAAGAGGAAACTGAGTAAGGAATGTAAAACCTGTTTGAAGAAATAATGACAGAAAACTTCCCTGATATTGGGAAGAAAAAACTTACACAGGACTAAGATGATCAGAGTCACAAACAAATTGAATTCAAAAAGACCAACACCAAGAAACATTATAATTAAATTGGAAAACACCAATGACAAAGTAAGAATCTTAAAGGCTGCCAGAGAGAGACAGAAAGTTACCTACAAGGAATCTCCCATCAGACTATTGACTGATTTCTCAACAGAAACACATCAGGCCAGAAGGGAATGGAATGAAATACACAAAGTCATGCAAAGGAAGGGTCTGAATCCAAGAATACTGTACCCAGCAAGGCTATCAAACAAAATTGAGGGTGAAATCAGGAGCTTCACAGACATAAAAGGACTAAGGGAGTTTATTACCACCAAACCATCAATGCAAGAAATGCTAAAGGGTCTGCTGTAAAAAGAAGAAATAGGAAGGGAAGTAGGAACTCAGGGATAAAAAATAAAAATGGCGACAAACAAGGCCCTATCAATAATAACTTTAAATGTAAATGGATTAAATGACCCAATCAAAAGACATAGGTTAGCTGAATGGATAAGAAAATATGACCCATACAACTGCTGTCTACAGGAGACCCACCGCAGAACAAAGGACTCAAACTGATGGTGAAGGGATGGAAAAAGGTTTTCAGGCAAATGGAAATGGAAAGAAAGCTGGGGTAGCAATACTTATATCTGACAAATTAGACCTTAAAGTGAAGGCCATAACAAGAGATAAGGAAGGCCACTTCATAATACTAAAGGGAGCCATTCAACAAGAAGATATAACTCTGGTAAACTTATATGCACCCAATACAGGAGCACCCAAATACATAAAAAAACTTCGGGAAGATATCAACTGAGAGATTGACAGCAATACAGACATAGTAGGGGACTTTAATACCCCACTAACAACACTAGATACATCCTCTATACAAAAAATCAGCATAGAAACAGCAATCCTAAATTACTCACTAGATCAGATGGACATCTACAGAACATTTCACACCAAAGCTACTAAATACAAATTCTTCTCAAGTGCACTCGGGACATTTTCAAAGATAGACCACATATTGAAACACAGGCAAAGTCTCTACAAATTCAAAAATACTGAAATCATATCAAGCATCTTCTCAGGTCATAATGGCATAAAATTAGAAATCAACTACAATAAAAACAATGAAAAAATCAAACACCGGGAGGCTAAATAGCCTGCCATTAAACAATGATTGGTTTACCAAAGAGATCAAAGAAGAAATAAAAAGCATCATGGCAACAAATGACAATGAAAACACAACAACCCAAAACCTATGGGACACAATGAAAGCAGTTCTGAGAGGAAAGTTCATAGTTTGACAGGCCTACCTCAAAAAAAGAAAAAAGAAAAAAAAAAGGTAAGAAATTATTTAACCCTACAACTCAAAGAGTTAGAAAGAGAGTAATAATAAATGCCCAGCATAAGCAGAAGGAAGGAAATAATAAAGATCAGAATGGAAATAAATGACATAGAGACCAAAAAAACAATACAAAAGATGAACAAACCAAGAGCTGGTTCTTGGAAAGGATAAACAAGATTGATGAACTTCTAGCCAGGGTCACCAAGAAGCAAAGGAGAGGACCCAAATAAACAAAATCAGAAATGAAAGAGGTAAGGTAACAACCAATCCCACAGAATTACAAAGGATTATGAAAAAATGCTATTAACAACTCTATTCCAAAAAATGGACAACCTAGATGAAATGGACATAATTTTAGAAAAATACTAGCTCCCAAATACTCAATCAGGAAGAATAAAAAAAAACCTGAATAGTCCAATAACCACCAAACAAATTGAAGCAGTGATCAAAAATCTTCTAGCAAGCTAAAGCCCTGGTCCAGTCATCTTTACAGGGGAGTTCTTCTAAGCATTCAAAGAAGAACTAAAATCTATACTCCTCTGACTATTCCAAAAAATACAAGAGGAAGGCACACTTGCAAGCTCTTTCTATGAAGCCAGCATTACCAAAATTCCAAAACCAGATGAAGACACACAAAGAAAGAGAACTACAGGCCAATATTCTTCATAAACATAGATGATAAAATCCTCAACAAAATTCTAGCAAATGGGATCCAGCATTACATTAGAAAGATCATACACCATGACAAAGAAGGATTTATTCCAGGGATGCAAGGATGGTACAATATCCACAAATGAATAAATGTGATACATCACATAAACAAATTGATAGACAAAAATCACATAATCATATCAATCAATGCAGAAAAAGCATTTGACAAAATCCAACACCCTTTCTTTTTTCTTTTAATATATATTTTATTGATTTTTTACAGAGAGGAAGAGAGAGGGATAGAGAGTTAGAAACATCGATGATAGAGAAACACCGATCAGCTGCCTCTTGCACAACCCCTACTGGGGATGTGCCCGCAACCAAGGTACATGCCCTTGACCGGAATCGAACCTGGGACCTTTCAGTCCACAGCCCGACGCTCTATGCACTGAGTCAAACCAGTTTCGGCCCAACACCCTTTCTTGATAAAAACTCTTAGCAAAGTGAGAAAAGAGGGATCATACCTCAACATAATAAAGGCCTTATATGACAAACCTACAGCCAACATTATACTCAACTAGTAGCCCTGTGCACGAATCCGTGTGCCAGTAGCTTTCCAGTAGCTTGCTACCGCCCTCCTGTAGCTCTCTGACCACTGACCTGCCCTGCTGGAGCTCCCTCCGCCCCTCCACCTAACCCTCATAGCTTGGTGGCCTGTCCCCTCCTGTAACTCTCTGTCTCCTGCTTGTAGCTCGCTGCCCCATGATCCTGCTGATCCGTGATCCGGTAGTTATGCTTCATGGCATAACGATCATTTGCATATTACATCTTTATTATATAGGATGGGCAAAAAAATAAAACCATTTCCCCTAAGAACGAAAACAAGACAGTGATGCCCACTTTCATCACTCTTGTTAGATATACAACTGGAAGTGCCAGCCATAGTGATCAGAAAAGAAGAAGAAATAAAAGGCATCCAAATTGGAAAAGAAGAAGTAAAACTGTCCTTACTCCCCGTTGACACAATACTCTACAGAGAAAACCCCAAAGACTCCATCAAAAACTATTAGACATAATAAATGAATTTGTCAATGTAGCTGGATACAAAATTACCACCCAGAAATCTATGGCCTTTTTTATACACCAATAATGAACTCACAGAAAGAGAAACAAAGAAACAAACACAAAAAAATCCCATTTACCATTGCACACAAAAAAATTATGATACCTAGGAATAAACTTAACTGAGGAGGTAAAAATCTGTACTCAGAAAACTACAGGATATTGAAAAAAGAGATAGAAGAAGACATAAACAAATTGAAGAACAATACCATGTTCATGTATTATTAGAATCAACATAATTAAAATGTCCATACTACCCAAAGCAATCTACATATTCAATGCAATATCCATTAAAATACTAACGACATATTTCAAAGATCTAGAACAAATGCTACAAAAATTCATCTGAAATAAAATAGCCCAAATAGCCACAGCAATCCTGAGAAAGAAGAACAAAGTTGGAGGAATCACAATACCAGCTGTCAAGCTATATTGCCAAGCCACGGCTCTCAAACTGCCTGGTACTGGTCCAAGAAGAGATATATAGACCAATGAAATAGAACAGAGAACTCAGAAATTGACTCAAGACATTATGCTCAATTAATATTTGACAAAGGAGGCAATAGCATACAATGGAGTCAAGACAGTCTCTTCAATAAATGGTGCTGGGAAATTTGGTCATATACATGCAAAATAATGAAACTAGATCAACAACTTACACCATACACAAAAAACAAACTCAAAATGGCTAAAGGTCTTAAATGTAAAATGGGAAACCATGAAAATGCTGTAAGACTCCATAGGCAGCAAAATAGCAGATTTATGTCGTAGCAATATCTTTACTGATACAGCTCCTAGGGCAATGGAGACTAAGGAGAAAATAAACAAATGGGATTACATCAAAATAAAAAGCTTCTGCACAGCAAAAAAAAAACATCAACAAAACAACAAGAAAGCCTACTGCATGGGAGAACATATTTGCCAACGCTATTTCAGATAAGGGTTTAATCTCCAAAATTTACAGGAACTCATACAACTTAATAAAAGGAAGATAAACAATCCAATCATAAAATGGGCAAAGGACCTAAGTAGGAACTTTTCAAAAGAGGACATACAGAAGGCCGAGAGACATATGAAAACATGCTCAAAGTTATTAATTATCTGAGAGATGCAAATCAAAACAATAATGAGGTACCATCTCACACCTGTCAGAATGGCTATCATCAACAAATCAACAAATGACAAGTGCTGGCCAGGATGTGCAGAAAAAGAAACCCTCTTTCATTGCTGGTGGGAATGCAGACTGGTGCAGCCACTGTGGAAGGCAGTATGAAGTTTCCTCCAAAAGTTAAAAATGGAACTTCCATTTGACCCAGTAATCCCACTTGTAGGAATGTATCCCAAGAAACCAGAAACACCAATCAGAAAGGATATATGCACCCCTATGTTCATAGCAGCACAATTTACAATAGCTAAGATTTAGAAACAACTTAAGTTCCAATCAGCCCATGAGTGGATTAAAAAACTGTGGTACATCTACACAATGAAATACTACATTGCTATAAAAAAGAAGAAACTTTTACCATTTGCAACAGCATGAATGGAACTGTAGAGCATTATGCTAAGTGAAATAAGCCAGTCGGAGAAAGATAAATATCACTTGATCTCACTCATATGTGGGATATAATGATCAACATAATTTGAAGAACAAAAATTGATTCAGAGACAAATGGCAGGTGCGGTGGAGGGGTTAAAGAGCAATCAAAGGACTTGTATGCATGCATATTAGCATAACCAATGGATACAGACACTAGGGTGGGTGGGGGGGCTTGTCTTGGGTTGGAATGGCCATGTGGGGGGCCAAACGGGGATAAAAGAAACATATGTAAAACTTTAGACAATAAAAAAAAAAAAAGAATCTCCTGGGAACCAGTTCGGATATGTTGGGGCAATGCTTAAATTATTAATTATTGTATTAAAGTCACTAATTTAATTAGTTTTAAAGGTCTATTTTACTGAAATAAACAGGTGTTTGTAAATGCAAATAAAAAGAATTAAAATGGCAACAAACAAGTAACCATCAATAATAACCTTAAACATAAATGTATTAAATACCCCAATCAAAGGATACAGGGTGGCTAAATGGATAAGAAAACATGACCCAAAATCTGATCAGAGGATTAAAGATGGCGACCGGCAGGAAGGTAGG
This sequence comes from Eptesicus fuscus, assembly GCF_027574615.1. NCBI lineage: Eukaryota > Metazoa > Chordata > Mammalia > Chiroptera > Vespertilionidae > Eptesicus > Eptesicus fuscus. The sequence continues at coordinate 111,452,763 of NC_072475.1, forward strand.
GAGAGAGAGAGTGTGAGTGAGGAACCCATAGAGAAGAGTGTAGACGTGTGTGGTGTGTGTGTGTGTATGAGCTAGGGTCAGTTAGATTCTGCACGCCTTCCAAGGGGCTGCCTAACCGGGCAGTCCTAGACAGCGGAGCCCCACGCACAAAGCGGACACTTCTCCGCGGCTGTTGCGGACGCGGAGACCACGCCATCTTGAGAAACAGAGCTGCCTGAGACTCGGATCCTGGCTTCTGACACAAACCAGGACCCTGCAGCCACTGGGGACAGAGAACTGCTATCACAGCTTCAGACCAACAAACAACAAGAATCCAGACTTCCCGGCAGATTTCCGTGAGTCAAAGAGCCTACCCCCTCCCCGCAGGCGCGCAGACAGCGCCATTTTAACTGAAAGACCCGCCCCTCGCCCAAGCCGCAGAGCTTTGCGCAGGGACTCGCTCCCCCTCAGGGAATTTGGCGCTCACGTGCGAGCGCACAGGAGAGAATCAGCTCCCTGTTGGGGAAATCTGTCAGTGCGCACAGAGGGCTCCCATTCGGAGAATTTGGGGGAATTTGGCTTGCGGGTCACAGCTCCCCCTTCGGGGAATCTTAGTGCTTGCACAGAGGGGCTTTCCCTTTGGGGAATTTGGTACGCAGGACAGACTCCGCCCCCCTTCCGGGACTCCGGTAGAGTGCACAGAGCCAGCTCACCTTCAGGAAATTAAGAGTGTGCGCCCTAGCCGGTTTGGCTCAGTAGAGAGAGCACACACAGGTTGCAGCTCCACTTCAGGGAATTTGGCACGCCAGACACAGCTGCCTGGGATCTCTGACTCACAGCGCATTCACACTAAGAGCCAGCGACCCCAATTGTTGGTGCATGCACACATAGGGGCCCTGAGTCTCAACGAGAAACCGCACAAGGCAACAGAGACTCTGACACTCTAGTCTTGGTGCAGACACAGGGAAACTCTGACTCCTGGCACATGCTAAGGATCTCATTTTCGGCACATACCAACAGTGTGGTGCAGACAAGGCCCCTGAATCTAAGTGTGCACACGAGACCACACGGAACACTGGGGACACTGACCCTGGGCAAGTCTGGTTCCCACCAACCAAAGGCAGCCACACGTCCTAGTGTCAGAGCACTTCAGTGAAACTCGGGTGGAGTGAAGTCCCCACAGCACACGGCCCAGGTCCACGCAAACGGAAGCTTGAGCTTTCTGGTGATAGCCAGAATGGGGAAACGAAATAACTCACAGAGGAAAGAAAATGTGGAGTCGCCAAGAAAGGAAATCAGTGAAACTGAAGCTTGCAACATGACCGAAAAGGAGTTTAGAGTAATGGTCGTGGAATTTATACATCGGATGGATGAGAAAATCAACAACTTATGCAAGAATCAGGAAGAAATGAAAAGTGATATAGCTACAATCAAAAACACCATGGAAAGTTTCAACAGTAGACTACAAGAAGCAGAGGACCGAATTAGTGAGTTAGAAGATCAGGTACAGAAACAAGCTCAATCTCAACAGCAATTGGAGAAAAAAATTAAAAAGCAGGAGGAAAGCCTAAGGGAGCTTCGGGACAACATGAAACGAAGTAACATGCGTATAATAGGGCTGCCAGAAGGACAAGAAGAGCAGCAGGGATTAGAAAATCTATTTGAAGAAATAATGACAGAAAACTTCCCGGATATGGGAAAGATAAAAGTTACGCAAGTACAGAGAGTCCCAAGCAGGATCAACCCCAAAAGACCCACACCAAGACATGTCATAATTTCAATGGCAAATATAAATGATAAAGAGAGAATCTTAAAGGCGGCAAGAGAGAGACAGAGAGTTACCTACAAAGGAACACCCATCAGATTGTCAAATGATTACTCAACAGAAACACAGCAAGCTAGAAGTGAATGGACGGAGGTATACAAAGTGTTGCAAAGCAAAGGACTGAATCCAAGAATACTATATCCAGCAAGACTATCAATCAAAATTGAAGGGGAAATCAGGAGCTTTGCAGATAAAAAAAGGCTTAAGGAGTTTATCACCACCAAACCAGCAATGCAAGAATTGCTAAAGGGAATACTGTAAAAAGAAGAAATAAACAGATAAGAAGGAATATAGACACAAAAATAGATATGACCACAAACAAATACCTTTCAGTAATATCTTTAAATGTAAATGGACTAAATGCTCCAATCAAAAGATATCGAGTAGCTGAATGGATAAAAAAACACACCCATATATATGCTGTCTACAAGAGACCCACCTCAGAACAAGAGACTCACACAGATTGAAAGTGAAGGGATGGAAAAATATCTTTCAGGCAAATGGAAATGAAAAAAAAAGCTGGGGTAGCAATACTTATATCTGACAAAATAGACCTCAAAGTAAATGCCATAACAAGAGATAAAGAAGGCCACTTCATAATACTAAAGGGAGAAATCCAACAAGAAGAAATAATTCTGGTAAACATATACGCTCCCAATATAGGAGCACCCAAATACATAAAAAAACTCCTGGAAGATTTCAAGGGAGAGATTAATAGCAATACAATCATAGTAGGAGACTTTAATACCCCACTATCACCACTGGACAAATCCTCTAAACAAAAAATCAGCAAAGAAACAGCAATCCTAAATGAATCACTAGACCAGATGGAATTAATTGACATCTTCAGAACATTTCATCCCAAAGCCACAGAATATACATTCTTCTCAAGTGCACATGGGTCATTTTCAAAGATAGACCATATGCTGGGTCACAGGCAAAGTCTCTTCAAATTCAAGAAGATAGAAATTATATCAAGCGTCTTCTCAGATCACAGTGGCATAAAACTGGAAATCAACTACAATAAATACAATCCAAAGAAATCAAACACTTGGAGACTAAACAGCATGCTATTAAACCAGGACTGGGTCACCAGAGAGATCAAGGAAGAAATAAAAAACATCATGGCAACAAATGACAATTAAAACACAACAATCCAAAATCTATGGGACACAGTGAAAGCAGTCTTGAGAGGGAAGTTCATAGCTCTACAAGCCTATTGCAAAAAACAAGAATCAATGGTAATAAATTACTTAACCCTACAACTCAAAGAGCTAGAAAAAAAGCAGCAAGAAAAGCCCAGTGTAACCAGAAGAAAGGAAATAACAAAGATCAGAGCGGAGATAAATGACATAGAGACCAAAGAAACAATACAAAAGATCAACAAAACAAAGAGCTGGTTCTTTGAAAGGATAAACAAGATTGATGGACCTCTAGCCAGGCTCACCAAGAAGCAAAGAGAGAGGACCCAAATAAACAAAATCAGAAATGAAAGAGGTGAAATAACAACAGACCCCGCTGAGATACAAAGGATTGTTACAAAATACTACGAACAACTCTATTCCAACAAACTGGACAACCTGGAGGAAATGGACATATTCCTAGAAAAATATAACCTTCCAAAAATCAATCAAGAAGAATCTAAAGAGCTCAATAGGCCAATAACTATGGACGAAATTGAAGCAGTCATCAAAAATCTTCCGGCAAACAAAAGCCCGGGGCCTGATGGCTTCACAGGAGAGTTTTACCAAACATTCAAGGAAGAACTAAAACCTATCCTCCTCAGACTATTCCAAAAAATTCAAGAGGAAGGAACACTTCCAAGCTCCTTCTATGAAGCCAGCATCACCCTAATACCAAAACCAGATAAAGACAACACATTGAAAGAAAATTACAGACCAATATCCCTCATGAACATAGATGCCAAAATCCTCAACAAAATTCTAGCAAATCGGCTCCAGCAGTACATCAGAAAGATCATACACCATGACCAAGTAGGATTTATCCCAGGAATGCAAGGATGGTATAATATCCGCAAATCAATAAACGTGATACATCACATAAACAAATTGAGAGATAAAAATCACATAGTCATATCAATTGATGCAGAAAAAGCATTTGACAAAATCCAACACCCTTTCTTGATAAAAACTCTCAACAAGGTGGGAATAGAAGGCTCATACCTCAACATAATAAAAGCTATATATGATAAACCCACAGCAAACATCATACTCAATGGACAAAAACTAAAACCATTTCACCTAAGAACAGGAACAAGACAGGGATGCCCACTCTCACCACTCCTGTTTGATATAGTACTGGAAGTATTAGCCATTGCACTTAGACAAGAAGAAGAAATAAAAGGCATCCAAATTGGAAAAGAACAAGTAAAGCTGTCTTTATTTGCAAACGACATGATATTGTACATAAAAAACCCGAAAGACTCCGTCAAAAAACTAATAGACTTAATAAATGAATTTGGCAATGTAGCAGGATACAAAATTAACGCCAAGAAATCCATGGCCTTTCTATACACCAATAGTGAACTTACAGACAGAGAGACTAAAAAGGCAATCCCATTTACCATCGCACCAAAAAAATCAAGATACCTAGGAATAAACTTAACTAAGGAGGTAAAAGACCTATACACGGAAAACTACAGGACACTGAAAAAAGAGATAGAGGAAGACACAAACAGATGGAAGAACATACCATGTTCATGGATTGGTAGAATCAACATCATTAAAATGTCCATACTACCCAAAGCAATCTATAGATTCAATGCACTCCCCATTAAAATACCAATGGCATATTTCACCGACCTTGAAAGAACTCTCCAAAAATTCATCTGGAATAAAAAAAGACCCCGAATAGCCACAGCAATCCTACGAAAGAAGAATAAAGTAGGAGGGATCTCAATACCAGATTTCAAGCTGTATTACAAAGCCACTGTTCTCAAAACAGCCTGGTACTGGCACAAGAACAGACATATAGATCAGTGGAACAGAATAGAGAATCCAGATATTGACCCAAAACACTATGCTCAATTAATATTTGACAAAGGAGGCATGAACATACAATGGAGTCAAGACAGTCTCTTCAATAAATGGTGTTGGGAAAATTGGACAGATACATGCAAAAAAATGAAGCTTGATCACCAACTTACGCCATACACAAAAATAAACTCAAAATGGATACAGGACTTAAACATAAGACGGGAAACCATAAAAATACTAGAGCAATCCACAGGTAGCAAAATCTCAGACATATGCCAAAAGAAATTCTTCACTGACACTGCCCCTAGGGCAATGGAAGCTAAAGAGAAAATTAACAAATGGGACTACATCAAAATAAAAAGCTTTTTCACAGCAAAAGAAACCATTAACAAAACAACAAGAAGGCCTACTGCATGGGAGAACATATTTGCAAATGGCATCACTGATAAAGGTTTGATCTCCAACATCTACATGCAGCTTATACAACTTAATAAAAGGAAGATAAATGATCCAATAAAGAAATGGGCAACAGACCTAAATAGAAGCTTTTCAAAAGAAGACAGAAGGAAGGCCAAGAGACACATGAAAACATGCTCAACGTCACTAATTATCCGAGAGATGCAAATCAAAACAACAATGCGGTACCATCTCACACCTGTCAGAATGGCTATCATCAACAAATCAACAAACGACAAGTGTTGGCGAGGATGCGGAGAAAAAGGATCCCTCGTGCACTGCTGGTGGGAATGCAGACTGTTGCAGCCACTGTGGAGAACAGTATGGAGCTTCCTCAAAAAACTGAAAATGGAACTCCCATTTGACCCAGTAATCCCACTCCTGGGAATATATCCGAAGAAACTAGAAACACCAATCAGAAAGGATATATGCACCCCTATGTTCATAGCAGCACAATTTACAATAGCTAAGATTTGGAAACAGCCTAGGTGCCCGTCAGCAGATGACTGGATCAGAAAACTGTGGTACATCTACACAATGGAATACTATGCTGCCATAAAAAAGAAGGAATTCTCATCATTTGCAGCAACCTGGATGGAATTGGAGAACATTATGTTAAGTGAAATAAGTCAGTCAATGAAAGAAAAATATCACATGATCTCACTCATTTATGGGTAATAAAGAACATTATAAACTTGAACAAAAAGATAGATACAGAGACAGTAAAGCATCAAACAGACTGTCAAATTACAGGGGGAAAAGTTAGGAAGAGGTGGGGGAGATAAGAGATCAATCAAAGGACTTGTATGCATGCATATAAGCATAACCAATGGATGCAAAACTCTGGGGGGTGAGGGCATATATGGGAGTGGGGTGGGGGGTGGCAATGGTAAAATATGTACACATATAATACCTTAATAAAAAAAATTGGAAAAAAAAAAAGAAAACACGACCCATATATATGCTGTATACAAGAGACCCAGCTCAGAACAAAGGACTTACACAAACTGAAAGTGAAGGGATGAAAAAAAATTTTCAGGAAAATGAAAATGAACAAATAAGCTGTGGTAGCAATAGTTGTATTTGATGAAATAGACCTCAAAGGCCATAACAAGAGATAAGGAAGACCCCTTCATAATACTAAAGTCATAGTTACAACAAGAGGAAATAACCCTGTTAAACATTTATGAACCCAATATAGGAGCACCAATTATATAAAACAATTTTTGGATGATATCAAGGGACAGATCGACAGAACTACAATCAAAGTATGGGAATTTAACACACCACAGACATCACTGCATAGATTTTCTAGACTTAAAATCAGCAAGAAAACAGTGATCCCAAGTGACACACTAGATCAGATGGAATTAATAGACATTTTCAGAACATTTCACCCAAAAATTACAGAATATACATTCTTCTCTAGTGCATGTGGGACATTTTCAAAGATAGAATGCAAAATAAGTCTCCACAAGTTCAAAAATATTGAGATCATAAGCATTTTCTCAGACCAGAATGGAATTAAATTAAAAATCAGCTAGAATAAAAACATTCAAAATATTAAAATACATGGAGGCTCAATAGCATTCTGTTAAACAATGGATTGCTTACCAAAGAGAGCAAGAAAGAAAACAAAAAACACCTGATAACAAATGAAAATGAATGCACAACAACCCAAAATCTATGGGACACACCAAAAGCAGCCCTGAGGGAAGTTCATACCAACCACTACAGGCCTACCTAAAAAAACAAAACAAAACAAAAAACACACAAGAAAACAAGAAAAACTGGTAATAAGTTATCTAACACTACAACTTAAAGAATTAGAAAGAGAACAACAAGAAGAGCCCAAAATAAGTAGAAGGAAGGGAATAATAAAGATCTGAGTGGAAATAGACACCAAAAGAACAATAAAACCAAGAGCTGGTTCTTGGAAAGGATAAACAAGATTGATGGTCCTCTACCCAAGCTGATCTGGAAACAAAAAGAGAGGACCCAAATAATCAAAATCAGAAATGAAAGAGGTTAAGTAACAACCAACCCCACAGAAATACAAAGGATTGTAATAAAATACCATGAATGACTTTATTATAACAAACTGGACAACCTAGACAAAATGGACATATTGCTAGAAAAATACAACCTCCCAAACCTCAATAAGGAAGAATCAGAAAACCTGAATAGGCCGATTACTAAAGAAATTGATGAAGTAATGAAAAAAAACTCTCAGCAAACAAAAGCCCTGTTCCAAAATGATTCATGTGGAGTTTTACCAAATATTCAAAGAACTAACCCCTCCACTCCTCAAACTATTCCAAAAAATTCAACAGGGAGGAACACTTCCATGCTCTTTCTATGAGGCAAGAATCAAACGAATTCCAAAACCAGATAAAGCCATGACAAAGGAAGGAAACTACAGGCCAATATCCCTGATGAACATAGATGCTAAAATCCTCAACAAAATTTTAGCAAACTGGGGATGCAAATCAATAAAAGTGATACAACACATAAATAGACTGCAAGACAAAAATCTCATGATCATATCAATTGATTCCGAAAAAGCCAGTCAGAGTAAGATAAGTATCCCATGATCTCACTCATATGTAGAATATAATGTACCAAATAAACTGATGATCAAAAACAGACCCAGATTCATAGAATCATGAACAGACAGTTGAACCTCATATGAAGACAGGGGAGAATCGGTGGGAAGAGATCAACCAATGAACTTCCATGCATATATGCATAAACCTGTATATACAGACAATGGGGTGGTGAGGGCCTGGGGTGGGTGGGAAGACAGGAGGAGTCTGGAAGAGGTTAATGGATGAAAAAGGAGGACCTATGTAATACTTTCAACAATATAGATTTTAAAAATAAATAAAGAAAAAGGCTGTAACATAAGACAAAGAAATAAAATAATCATAAACATCTATGGACCCAGAATAGGAGCACTTTTAAAATATATAAACCTGATAGGTATAAAGGGAAAAGTCAACAGTGATACATTCGTAGTAGGGTACTTTAATAGCCTATTGACATCAATGGATAGATCAGCTCGGCAGAAAATAAAGAAGGAAACATTGGCCTTAAATGCCACATTATAACATATTTTTTAGTACATTGAACCAAAAAGCCACCAAATATACAAACCTTTCAAGTGCAAATAGAACATTTTCTAGTATAGACCACAAGTGTCAATACATTTTAAAAAATTGAAATTATACCAAGCATCTCCTATCAAATTGGTATGAAACTAAAAATCAATTACAAGAAGAAAACTGAAAAATATACAACCGTCCTACTAACAACAACTAGATTAACAATAAGATCAAGGAATAAATAAAAAAAATACCTTAAGACAAATGAAAATGAAAATGCAACAACCAAAACTCTATGGGACACAGCAAAAGAGAAAGGAAAATTGAGTAGTAGCAGGTAAGATGAAAATTAGATATATGAACAAAACAACAGAGGCTAGAATAATAACAAATCAATAAAGCAGCTAGATAGCTCTAGACAGTTTGGCTCAGTGGGTAGAGTATTAGCCTGTGGACCAAAGGTTCTGGGTTCAATTCCAGTAAAGGGCATGTACCTTGATTGCTGGCTCCACCTCAGCCCAGACCCTGGTCAGAGCATATGCAGGAGGCAACCAACCCATGTGTTTCTCTCACATTGATGTTTCTCTCTCTTTCCCTCTCTCTTTCGCTCTCCATAAAAATCAATGAAAAAATGTCCTTGGGTGAGAATTAACAAAAGATAATAATAAAAAAATTAAGCAGAGAGGAGGGACAAAATGGCGGTGGAATAGAAAGATGTGTCCTGAGCCTTGTCTGAGAGCAGACAGAACGAAAAACTAAATCAAATAACATCCACCCCGAATTGGTGAAGTAGACACAGCTGGTGAGACAATTCACAGCTGGGAAGGGCAGAGGACACCTGGAGAACGGTAAAATTCAGGGATCTGGGCTGGGGAAAACTGCGGAACCTCCAAGCCCAGAGGGTCAGGGGTAAACCACTGAGGCGCATCCCTTGGGTCAGGCACAGTGACTGACTGTGGAAACGAGGTCCGTGGGACTGCTAGTGGCAGGGGATTCTAGATCTGGGTCCACAGTCATGACAGACTGAGTCCAGAGGGGGCATTCAGGACTGCTACACAGACTGCACAGAGACAGGAAGAGAGGGGCTTGCAGAGGTGCAGCTCTTTCCCCTCTTTGTGGTCTTTTCTTTCCTTTGCTGAACCTAGTTCATAGGACATTTGGATACAGACACTCACCTGTGGCTGGGGTACAGGAGAAAGTGCGGACTTGTAGAGTCTGGGGAGAGGTTGCGGGGAGGAGAGGGTCCAGGAGAGGTGGCTTCGAGTCTGACACTGAGTCATACCTGACTTGTGGAACCTGGGTAGACATTTTCTCCTGAAGAGATAGCCCTTCCCTGCAGTCTCCAGGCAACCAATACAGCCACACCCAGACTACACCCTGAGTGATACAAAGGAAAATAAAAATCTGAATAGTCCCTGAGAATCCATAGGGACTGGCCTAAAGAGAGGTCTTCAGTCCCAGCCACAGACAGTATAGAAGAGGGGGGTCTTAAACCAGCCAAAGGAATGACACTTCATTTTGTCATTTTTATTTTATTTTATTATTATTTTGTTATATCTTTTCTTTCTTTCTTTTTTGTTACTTTCTTTTTTTTCATTTGTTTATTTTCTCTTTCTTTTCGCATTATTTTTCCATCATTCTAAATTATTTTATTTGTTTTATCCTATTTTTAAATCAATTTTTAAAATGTTTCATTATTATTTTCTTCTCTTTCTCTTTTTCTTATCCACTCATCCTCTTTCTACTTCCTCTATAATGAACTGAGGTTCATCCGATTCTTAATCTTACTTTCTGTATATAATATCCTGCCCACACCCTCTTTACTGGGAATTTGGTGTTTGTATGGTTTGGTTTACCTGTTTTTTTTGTTTTGTTTTGTTTTGTTTTTATATATTTTACTGATTGTTTACAGAGAGGAAGAGAGAGGGACAGAGAGTTAGAAACATCGATGAGAGAGAAACATCGATCAGCTGCCTCTTGCACACCTCCTACTGGGGATGTGCCCGCAACCAAGGTACATGCCCTTGACCGGAATCCAACCTGGGACCCTTGAGTCCGCAGGCCAATGCTCTATCCACTGAGCCAAACCGGTTTCGGCTTGGTTTACCTGTTTGTTCTCTGGTGTTTTATATATATATATATATATATATATATATATATATATATATATATTCCTTTTTCCTTCATTTTCTTCTGTTTCTTTTCTCTCATACTATTTTTTCTCTCTTTGATATTATTTGTGCTCTCTTTTCTCTCCCCTAATTCTCTTTTCTCTGGTGGTCACTTATCAGTGTTGCAAGTACATTTGTGTTTTGTTCTCTTTATGCCGTGTCTTGTCAAGGTGAATTTTATCAAGTTTGGCCAATGTGCTAGAGAGTGAGCCACATAACCAGACACCCTGAGAGAAGACTCCATCCACGAATGGGTCAATAACACTCCAGACCCAACTACAGAGTCAGGAAGAAGAAAGCAGTAAGGGAGAGAGCGTGAGTGAATGAGGGAGCAAAAGAGGAGTGTGTGTGGGGGGTGTATGTGTGAGTGAGGCACAGTTAGATCCCACAGGACCTTTGTGGGCAGGCTGACTGGGCTCGCCTAACTAGGCAGCCTCTGCTACCAATGCAAACACTCCCAGAGCAGCCTGCTCTTCCTCAGAGGCCTCAGCTTTTTGAAGGGGAGAGCTGCTGTGACTGGGAGCCCAGTCTCACCTCCACCCAGGGTGCCCTCAGACAACAGCCAGGACTCTACAGCCACCTCTGCCAGGGACCTGCTGCCTTGGCTGTGGTCCCACAGTCACTGAGACTCTTGTGAGTTCAGGCGAGTGTTCCCCTCTTACTGGCCCAACACTTTTGCCCAGGGCACTGCGACCATGCAAGCAACAGACATGTGAGCAGTCTGCTCCTGTCCAAGGAGAAGTAGCCCTGAGAGCAGCCTGACCAAGGCCGAGGAGCAGCAGCCTCACACGACCCTGCTCCCATCCAAGGAGCAGCAGCCATGCAAGCAGCCCACTCCTGTCTGTGAAGCAGCAGCTGCAGGAGCAGCCCCCCGCTGGTCCAAGGAGCTGCCCACCCCCACCCAAGGAGCAGCAGCTGAACGAGCAGCCCGCCCATGTCTGAGAAGCAGCAGCCCCATGTAGCCCACCCCTGTCCGAGGAGCAGCAGCTGCATGCAGCCCACACCCACCTGGGGAGCAGCAATTCTGTGAACAGCCTGCCCCCGTCCAAGGAGCAGCAGCCGCACACAACTCATGCCCATCCGAGGAGCAGCAGCCATGTGAGCAGCCCATCCCCATCTGAGGAGCAGAAGCCACATGAGCAGCTCACCCCCATTCGACGAGCAGCAGCTGTGCTAGCACCCACTCTCCCCTGTAGGAGGAGCAGCAGCCTCACACATAACTCACCCCCATCCGAGGAGCAGCAACCTCATGAGCAGCCTGCCCCTTCTGAGGAGCAGCTGCATGAGCAGTCCAACCATCACAGGAGCAACAGAACAGCTTCACAAGCAGCCTGCTCCGGTCCGAGGAGCAGCAGCTCTGTGAGCAGCCCACCCCCATTGCAGGTGCATCAGCTGCATGAACAGCTCACCCACATCCAAGGAGTAGCAGCCCCATGCAGCCTCCCCCAATCTGAGGAGCAACAGCCGTGAGCGCAGCTCACACCAGTCTGAGGAGCAGCAACCTCATGAAGAACCTGACCCTATTTGAGGAGCAGCAGCCACGCGAGCAGCCTGCCACAGTCTGAGGAGCAGCAGCTGTGTGAGAAGCCCGCCCCATACGAGGAGCAGCAGCCCTGTGAGCAACCTGCCCCTGTCCAAGGAGCAGCAGCCTCGCAAGCAGCCTACCCCAGCCCAAAGAGCGGCAGTCCCCATGAGGAGGCCACCCCAATCCGAGGAGCAGCAGCTCACAAGCAGTCCGCCCTATCCCAGGAGAAGCAGCTGCACGAGAAGCACACACCCATCTGTGGAGCAGCAGCTGTATGAGCAGCCACCCTCCGTCTGAGGAGCAGCAGCCCCAGGAGCAGCCTTCCCCCGAATGTGGAGCAGCAGCCGGACGAGCAGCCCACGCCCATCTCAGGAGCAGCAGTGGCGAGCAGCCCACCACCATCCAAGGAGCAGCAGCTGTGCGAGGAACCTCCCCACACCAACCAGAGGAGCCACCACTGCTGTGAACAGAACCCACCAGAGGAGCCACTGCGAACTGAGGAGCAGCTGCTGCTATGACCGACCGAGGAGCAGCCTCTGTCCAAGGAGCCATTGCCACCCAAGGAGCTATCCCCTGCACGAATCAACACCTAGGTCTTCCAGTGAGAACAAAAATGGGTAGACAAAGAAACCACCAAAGGAAAGAAAAGGAGGAATCACCAGAAAAGCAGCTAAGTGAAATGGAGGCATGCAATATGTCAGAAAAAGAATTCTGAATAAGGGTCATACAGTTCATAAACTGGATGGATGAAAATATCAACAACTTATGTAATAATCAAGAAGAAATAAAGAGTGATATAGCTGTAATAAAGAACACCATGGAAAGTTTCAACAGTAGACTAAGAGAAGCAGAGGACCAAATTAGAGAATTAGAAGATGGAAGCAAAACACACCCAAGTTGAACAATTGGAGGAAAAATTAAAAGACATGAGGAGAGCCTAAGGGAATTTTGGAACAACATGAAACGAAGCAACATATATATAATAGGGGTGCCATAATGCAAGAAAAGGAGCAAGGGTTAGAAAATGTATTTGAAGAAATAATATAAGAAAATTGCTGAAACCGGTTTGGCTCAGTGGATAGAGTGTCGGTCTGCGGACTGAAAGGTCCAAGGTTCGATTCCGGTTAAGGGCATGTACATTGGTTGCGGGCACATCCCCGGTGGGGGATATGCAGGAGGCAGCTGGTTGATGTTTCTCTCTCATCGATGTTTCTAGCTCTCTATCCCTCTCCCTTCCTCTCTGTAAAAAATCAATAAAATATATTTTTTGAAAAAAAGAAAATTTCCCTGATGTAGGAAGAAAAAGGTCACACAGGTACAGAGAGTACAAAACAAGATGAACCTGAAAAGACCCACACCAAGACATGTCATAATTACAATGGCAAATGTTCAAGACAAAGAGCGAATCTTAAAGGCTGCAAGAGAGAGACAGAAAGTTACGTACAAGGGATCTCCCATTAGATTATCAAATAATTTCTCAACAGAAACACATCAGGCCAGAAAGGAATGGAAGGAAGTTAACAAAGTAATGCAAAGCAAAGGACTGAATCCACAAATACTCTATCCAGCAAGGCTATCATTCAAAAGTGAAGGGGAAATAAGGAGCTTCACAGACAAAAACAGGCTAAGGGATTTTATCACTACCAAGCCAGCAATGCAAGAAATGCTAAAGGGAATGCTGTAAAAAGAAGAAATAAAAAGGGAAGAAGGAACACAGGCACAAAAAATACAAATGGCTACAAACAAGCACCTATCAATAATAACTTTAAACGTAAATGGATTAAATGCTCCAATCCAAAGACATCGAGTGGCTGAATGGATAAAAAAAGTGACCCATATATATGCTGTCTACCAGAGACCCACCTAAGAACAAGGGACTCACACAGATGGAAAGTGAAGGGATGGAAAAATATCTTTCAAGCAAATGAAAATGAAAAAAAAAAAAAAGGCTAGGGTAGAAATACTTATATCTGACAAAATAGATCTTAAAGTGAAGGCCATAACAAGAGATAAGGAAGGCCACTTCATAATACTACAGGGATCGATACAACAAGAGGATATAACCCTGATAAACATATATGCACCCAATGCAGGAGCACCCAAATAAAAAAAAAATTAAAAAACCCTGGAAGATAACAAGGGAGAGATCAACAATACAATCATCATAGGGGACTTTAATACCCCTCTGACATAACTGGATAAATCCTCTAGACAAAAAATCAGCAAAAAAACAGCAATCCTAAATGACTCACTGAACTAGATGAACTTAATTGACATCTTCAGAGCATTTCACCCGAAGGCCACAGAATATCTGTTCTTCTCAAATGCACATAGGACATTTTCAAAGATAGACCACATATTGGGCCACAAGCAAAGTCTCTCCAAATTCAAGAAGACTGAAATCATATCAAGGATCTTCTCAGACCACAATGGCATAATTTTAGAAATGAACTACAATAAAAACAACAGCAAAAATTCAAACACTTGGAAGTTGAATAGCATGCTATTGAACAATGATTGAGTTACCAAAGAGATCAAAGAAGGAATTAAAAACATCCTGGAAATGAATGACAATGAAAAACAACAATCTACAATCTGTGGAACACACTGAAAGCAGTCCTGAGAGGGAAGATTATAGCTCTACAGGCATACCTCAAAAAACAAGAAAAAGTGGTAGTAAATCATCTAACTCTATAACTAAAAGATTTAGAAAGAGAGCAACAAGAAAAGCCCAGAGTGAGCAGAAGGAAGGAGATATTAAAGATCAGAGCAGATATAAATGACACAGAGACCAAAAAGCAATACAAAAGATCAATGAAACCAAGAAATGGTTCTTTGAAAGGATAAACAAGATTGATAAACCTCTAGCCAGGCTCATCAGGAAGCAAAGAGAGGACCCCAATAAACAAAATCAGAAATGAAAGAGGTGAAATAACAACAGACCCCACCAAAATACAAAGGATTGTTAAAAAGTACTATGAAAAACTCTATCCCAACAACCTAGACAACCTGGAGGAAATTGACATATTCATAGAAAAATACAACCTTCCAAAACTCAATCAGGAAGAATCTAAACAGCTCAATAGGCCAATACCTATGGAAGAAATTGAAGCAGTCATCAAAAAGCTTCCAGCAAACAAAAGATCAGGGCCAGATGGCTTCACAGGGGAGTTTTACCAAACATTCAAGGAAGAACTAAAAACTATCCTCCTCAGACTATTCCAAAAAATTCAAGAGAAAGGAACACTTCCAAGCTCATTCTATGAAGCCAGCATTACCTTAATACCAAAATCAGATAAAGACAACACAAAGAAAGAGAATTATAGGACAATATCCCTCATGGATATAGAAACCAAAATTCTCAAAAAAATTCTAGCAAATTCAATCTAGCATTACATTAGAAAGATCATACACCATGACGAAGTGGGATTTATCCCAGGGATGCAAGGATGGTACAATATCCACAAATCAATAAACGTGATACAACACATAAACAAATTCAGAGATAAAAATCATATAGTCTTGTCAATTGATGCAGAAAAAGCATTTGACAAAATCCAACACCCTTTCTTGATAAAAACTCTCAGCAAGATGGGAATAGAAGGATCATACATCAACATAATAAAAGCTATATATGATAAACCTACAGCCAACATCATACTCAATGGGCAAAAACTAAAACAATTTCCCCTAAGAACAGGAACAAGACAGGGATGCACACTCTCACCACACCTGTTCTACATAGTACTGGAAGTACTAGCCATTGCTATCAGACAAGAAGAAGAAATAAAAGGCATCCTAATTGGAAAATAAGAAGTAAAATTGTTCTTATTCTCATATGACATGATACTATACACAGAAAACCCTAAAGATTCCATCAAAAAAATTATTAGACTTAATAAATAAATTCGGCAATGTATCACGATATAAGATTAATGCCAAGAAATCTATGGCATTTCTATACACCAAAGTGAACTTACAAAACGAGAGAATAAAAAAACAACCCCATTTACCATTGCACCAAAAAAAATTAAGATAACTAGGAATAAACTTAACTAAGGAGGTAAACGATCTATACTTGGAAAACTACAGGAAACTGAAAAAAGAGATAGAGGAAGACATAAACAGATGGAAGAACATACCGTGTTCATGGGCTGGTAGAATCAACACCATTAAAATGTCCATACCACCCAGAGCAATCTATAGATTCAATGCACTCCCCATTAAAATACCAACGGCATATTTCACAGACCTAGAACAAACTCTCCAAAAACTCATCTGGAATAAAAAAAGATCCTGAATAGCTGCAGCAATCCTGAGAAAGAAGAACAAAGTAGGTGAGATCTCAATACCAGATATCAAGTTGTATTACAAAGCCACTGTTCTCAAAACTTCCTGGTACTGGCACAAGAACAGAAAAATAGATCAATGAAATAGAATAGAGAACCCAGAAATCAAACCAAATCACTATGCTCAATTAATATTTGACAAAGGAGGCATGAACATACAATGGAGTCAAGACATTCTGTTCAATAAATGGTGTTGGGAAAATAGGACAGATACATGCAAACAAACGAAACTAGACCACCAACTTACATCATACATAAAAGTAAACTCAAAATGGATACAAGACTTAAATGTAAGATGGAAAACCATAAAAATGCCAGGGGAACAAAGGCAGCCAAATCTCAGACATATGCTGAAGCAATTTATTCACCAATACAGCTGCTAGGGCAATGGAAACTAAAGAGAAAATAAACAAATGGGACTACATCAAAATTAAAAGATTTTTCACAGCAAAAGAAACCATCATCAAAACAACAAGAAGGCCAACTGCATGGGAGAACACATTTGCCAATGTTATCACCAGTAAGGTTTTCATCTCCAACATTTACAGGGAACTCATACAACTTAACAAAAGGAAGATAAACAACCCAATCAAAAAATGGGCAATGAACCTAAATAGATACTTTTCAAAAGAAGACAGAAGGAAGGCCACAAGACATATGAAAACATGCTCAAAGTCACTAATCATCGGAGAGATACAAATCAAAATGACAATGCAGTACCATCTCACACCTGTCTGAATGACTATCATCAACAATCAACAAACAACAAGTGCTGGTGAGGATGAGTACAAAAAGGAACCCTCGTGTACTGCTGGTGGGAATGCAGACTGGTGTAGCCACTATGGAGAACAGATTGGAGTTTCCTCAAAAAACTAAAAATGGTTCTCCCATTTGACCCAGTGATCCCACTTCTAGGAATATATCCCAAGAAACTAGAAACATCAATCAGAAAGGATATATGCACCCCTATGTTCATAGCAGCACAATTTACCATAGCTACGATTTTTTAAAATAAATCTTTATTGTTCAGATTATTACAATTGTTCCTCCTTTCCCCCTCCATAGCTCCCCTCCACTCGGTTCCCACCCCACCACATGCCCTTACCCGCCTCCCACTGTCCTCATCCATAGGTGTACGATTTTTGTCCAGTCTCTTCCCGCACCCCCCACACCCTCTTCCCCCTGAGAATTGTCAGTCCACTACCTTTCTATGCCCCTGATGCTATTATATTCACCAGTTTATTCTGTTCATCAGATTTTATCTTTACCTTTTTCTTCTTCTTCCTCTTCTTAAAGAATACCTTTCAGCATTTCATATAATACTGGTTTGGTGTTGATGAACTCTTTAGCTTTTTCTTATCTATGAAGCTCTTTATCTGACCTTCAATTCTGAATGATAGCTTTGATGGGTAGAGTAATCTTGGTTGTAGGTTCTTGCTATTCATCCCTTTGAATATTTCCTGCCATTCCCGTCTGGCCTGCATGGTTTCTCTGCACTTTACTTCCGCAGCTCCTCTGAATCTCAGTGCACTTTTCTCTTCCCTTCTAGTTGTAGAATTTCCACTTAGCCAGCCTTCCTGTGGTTCTGGATGATGTCCGTTTGGTCTTTTAGTTGTAGTTTTGAAGTTGTTGTGTGAGGCAGCAAGTTCAGGTGTTTACCTATGCCATCTTGGTTTCTCCCATAGCTAAGATTTGGAAACTGCCTAAGTGTCCATCAGCAGATGAGTGGATTAAAAACTTGTGGTACATCTACACAATGGAATACTATGCAGCGGTAGGAAATAAAAAAGGAATTCTTACGATTTCAACAGCATGGAACTGGAGAGCATTATGCTAAGAGATATAAGTCAGTCATATAAAGATAAATATCACACAATCTCACTCATTTATGGAAAATAATGAACAACATAAACTGATGAACAAAAACAGATTAGAGACAGAGAAGCATCTTTCAGACCGTCAAACCTCAGAGAGAAGTTAGGGGAGGATGGGGGTATGGGGGAAAGATCAACAAAAGGACTTGTATGCATGCATATGAGCCTATCCAATGGACACAGACAACAGGGTGGTGAGGGCATGAGTGGGAAGGTTGGGGGGGCAATGGGGATATAAGGACACATATGTAATACCTTAATCAATAAATTCATTTAAAAATTAAGCATCTAGATAAAGAAGATCAATTTTGAAAGTGAGAAAAAAGAAAGGAAAGAGAAAAACTAAAAAGGAGACGGAGAAGGAAAATAGGAGGAAAAAAGAGAAGGGAGGAAGAAAAAGGTGCAAAAAAAAAATAGTGAAGTGTTCATTTCATCTGAGTTTGAAGGCCCCATGGTAGCTGACTTAGGATCCCATTCTTCTGTTCTGTCTGCTAATTCTGGGCTTCTTGTTAGATACTTAGGTGCTAACCATTGTCAGGCACTGCCTTTTGGCTTTTAGCACCCTCTTGAAGCTCCAAGTGATCCACCAGTCCAACACTTCTCTCTCTCTGCAGACCTTGGCTGCAAGCAGGAGGGGCCGATCTGCCTCTAGAGTAGATTTGTTAGCTGCCTGGGGCCCAATGCTGGCTCATCACACTTCCCGATTCCTGGGCTTCCACCACTGCCCATCTTTGCCTGTCAGACAGCTATCAATCTTAATTACTCAAAGTCTCTTTCTGACAGGTTTTTAGTTGGGGTAATTGCTGTTTCATTTTCAGGGAATATGATGGGAGTGTTTTCCTGTCCCAGAGCTATTCTTCCTCCAGTGGCCCAAAATATGACTCTGCCCTTGGTTGGACAGAGATCTTTGTATGGAGAGTAATTGGATCAGCTGGGACCCTGGAGTTTTCATCAGTCTGGTTCCTAGAATACTGGGGCGGATAGCCCCTCCTCCAGTCCAGTACTGAGGACTCCTGGAAACTGTTCAGACCTGAAAGCTTGACTTCTGCCCTTGTTTCCTCTGTAAAGCTCAAAATTCAGGGTGTGGCAGGTTGTATCACCTACGGTATTTTTTTTTTCTTTCACCTGCCCTCTGGTAGCTCCTCCCATGAAAATTGCCATTTTGGAAGCATCTGAAAGACCCAATGCAGGACTCCTAGCTACTGCTTTTCCAAGTCTCCCTGCACTAGTTCTCTCTCCAGCATGTCCTCAGGCACCTCAAGTCCATGCCTCCCTTCCTGAACCAATGCCTCAGGTGTGTAGCTGAAAATGAAAACTCCTGTGCTCTGGGTTTAGAGATTTAAAAAAATAAAAGCAACAAAAATGTGTCTCTCTCTCCCAGTGGCTCCAGTCTTCCAGGGCTAACCTCCACTGCTGCCAGCAACCCTACTACCTTTCACAACTGATGAGATGTTCAGGTGACATGGGTCATGCCATGGGTCAGGTGGGGCAGCTTCTATTTTCTGAGGGAACAGTTCTCCCCATAGCGCAGCACTCCTCCCTCTCCAGGCAAATCTCCTCTCGTGACCTCGCCCTTCCTACCAGTCTCCAGGTATTTTTTTTCTTCCTTGTTATAAGTCACTTCCTCAACTGGACCTCAGATGGTAATTCCAGGTGCATGTTCTCTAATTTAGTTGCATTTCCAGTCTGGGACAAAGTGCACAACAGGTCTGCCTATTCAGCCACCATTTTCTCCTCCTTCTCAAGAGCTGTGTTGTTGTGGGTTTTTTTTTGTTTGTTTGTTTGTTTTTTAAGATAAACAAAATTGATAATCCTTTAGCCAAACTTATTAAGAAAAAAGAGAGAGGATCCAAAAAATAAAATCAGAAATGAAAGAGAAGTGACAATTGATACAACACAAATACAAATTACATCCAAACAAATCAGGCAATTTGGAAGAAATAGATAAATTCATAGAAACATACAATCTTCCAAAATGGAATCAGAACTAATAGAGAATGTGAACATACCGATAACAAAATCAAATCACTAATCAAAAAACACTCAACAGACCTGGTGTGACACCCCACCCAGGCCCCAGGACCATGCTGATAGTGAAAGCCAGAGGCACCCAGCATGGAACCCTGACCATGCCCCAGGAACATGCTGAAAGTGTGCAACAGAGGCACCCAGCACAGCACCCCACCCAGGCTCCAGGACCACACTGCAAATGCACTGCCAGAATGACCTAGGGCACCACCCTGCCATGGGCACTGGGGATATGTAGTGAATCACATGCCAGAGGAATCCTCACAGGGAGTCACACACCAGAAGAACTGTGCAAGTGCCCCCACCAACCCTGAGCATCTGCAGCGGATAACTGAGGGAAGATCTGTGGGGGAAAGGAGTACTACTCAGAGCAGAGAAAATAAAGGCATAAGACTCAAGGCAGGCTCACCCTCTGGTCTAAGGAGTACCAGACCATTGGACCTCTATGGGCTTCAAATTCTTGGAGCTCAAACAGGTTGCCGAGGAACAGAAAGAGATAACAACTCACATTACATAGAAACTAATAAGAAGGGACAGCAAAAAGGGGGAGACAAAAAAAAAAAAAAGATCCCCAAAGGAAAGAAAAAGAGGAATCGCCAAGAAAGGAACTAAATGAAATGGAGGCAAACAATTTGTCAAAGAAAGAATTCAGAGTAATGTTATAAGGATGCTTAAACATCTGGATGAGAAATTCACCAAGAGTAAGACTATAGAGGAAATCAAGAATGATATAGCTACAATAAAGAACACAAGGAAGGTTTCAACAGTAGACTAGAACAGCAGTTGCCAACTGGTGGTCTGTGGACCACTGGTGGTCCGTGATGTCCGAAAGGTTGGTGACCACTGGTTTAAGGAAATCTCTGGAGCAGCAGTCTGAAAGGTTGGTAGCCGCTGGACTAGAAGAAGGTGAAGACTGAATCAGTGAGTTAGAAGACAGAGTAGTAAAAAAACACACAATCTGAACTACTATTGGAAAATCAATGTAAAAAGCAGGAGGAGAGTTAGAGGGAGATTTGGGAGAATGTGAAACAAAGCAACATAAACATAATAGGGGTGCCAGAAGTAGAAGCTGAGCAAGGAATAGAAAACCAATTTGAAAAAATAATGACAGAAAACTTTCCTGCCTTGGGGTGAAAAAGTCACACAAGCAGCACAAAGAGTCCCAATCAAGATGAACCCGAAAAGACCCACACCAAGACACGTCATAAGTACAATGGCAAACATTAATGACAGAGAAAGAATCATAAGGGCTACAAGAGAGAGATAGAGAGTTACCTACAAGTTATCTCCCAGGAATGCAAGGCTGGTACAATATCTGTAAGTCAATAAACATAATACATCACATAAACAAATTGAAAGATAAAAATCACATGATCATATCAATTTATGCTGAAAAAGCATTTGACAAAATCCAACACCCTTTTTGATAAAAACTCTCAGCAAAGTGGGAATAGAGGGATCATACCTCAACATAATAAAAGCCATCTATGGCAAACCTACAGTCAACATCATACTCCATGGGAAAAAAACTAAACTCATTTCCCCTAAGAACAGGAACAAGATGGGATGCCCACTTTCACCACTCCTGTTCAACATAGTGATGTGCTAGCCATAGCGATCAGACAAGAAGAAAAATAAAAGGTATCAACTTGGAAAAGAAGAAGTAAAACTGTTATTGTTCACAGATGACATGATATTGTACATAGAAAACCCTAAAGATTCTATCAAAAAATTGCTAGACTTAATAAATGAGTTTGGCAATGTAGCAGGATACAAAACTAACACCCAGAAATCTGTGGCTTTTTTATACACCAATAATGAACTCACATAAAGAGAAACTAATCTAACAATTCCACTTCCATTGCAACAAAAAAATTAAGATAAATGGAATAAAGTTAGCTAAGGAGGGAAAAGATGCAAATTATAACAATAATGAGATATCATCTATACCTGTCAGAATGGCTACCATCAACAAATCAATAAACAGCAAGTGTTGGTGAGGATGTGGACAAAAAGGAACCTTCAAGCACTGTTGGTGAGATTATAAATTGGTGTAGCCACTAACAAAAACAGTATGGAGTGTCCTAAAAAAATTATGGAACTGTCTTATGACACAGCAATTCCACTGCTGAGTATTTATCCAAAGAAATCTGAAACACTAATTCCAAAAGATATATGCACCATCCTATGTTCATTACAGCATTATTTACAATAGCCAAGATATGGAAGAAACATAAGTGTCTATCAATAGATGCATGGATAAAAAAGAGGTGGTACACATTCAATGGAATATTGCTCAGCCATAAAGAAGAACAAAATTTTGTCATTTGCAACAACATAGATGGACCTTGAAACCCATGCTAAATGGAAGAAGCCATGCTGTAAAAGACAAATGCCTTATGATTTCACTTACATGTGGGATCTGAAAAAAACAAAAACAAAATATGAAACAAACTCATAGACACAGAGAACAAATTGATGTTTGCTAGATAGGAAGGGTGTCGGGGCAATGGATGAAAAGGTGAAGAAATTAAATATAAATTTCTGGTTATAAAAAGAGTCACAATGATGTTGAGTATAGCATAGAGAATATAGGCAATAATATTGTAAAAACTATGTATATTGTCAGATTACTAGACTTATTTGAGTGATCACTTGTAAGATATAGAATTTCTAATCAATATAACTGAAACTGACATAATATTGTAAATAAACTATTATAAAAAATAAAAGTTGTGTACTGATTTAAAAAAAAAAAAGAAAGAATAAACAGGTGTCAAGAAAGAACTGATACTGGATGTTCTGGAGTGCATACAGGAAGCTTTCTAAAAATAGATGCAAATCCCAGAAGTCAAAAGTGGAAAACACTGTAAAAGATGATTAAAAATGAAAACTATGTATTGCTAAAGTAACTTACAATTAGACATAATTCAGAGACCGTCTAGGCAAAAGGATTGTACCTTATTAATAGATCAGGGATTCAATCCACAGTATATAAAGAGCACAACAAATAAGAAAGGGGGAATAAATGTCCCAATCCAACAAAAACTGTGTTAAATATCAGACATATCACAAAAGAATATGGTAGAATGTTCAGTAGTAATATGAAAAAAATTACTCAGTATTACTAACAATCGGAATTAACAAAAACAATAATAAGTTAATACTTGCCAATCAAAATAGCAAACATTTGGAAATATTTAGGAAGTGGAGAGAGGCGGTAAAATAAGCATTCTCAGACTATATTGGCAAGCAGAAGAACAGAATGATAAGTTTCTATGGCGTGTACAGAAAGATATGTGAAAGGATTATGACCATGACATAATTTGTAATCATGAAATTGGAAGCAAAGTATACTGTGATGACTACATCAACATTCAGTTCTGTATTAAAGGTAAGGAGATTTCCAAGATGTTTCATAAGGTGGAAAGACATGAGAGAACACTTTACATAAAATAATCCTGTTTATGTTTTTAAATAATTTATTTAGTGCCTACTCTGGCAGGCATCACTCAGAACTTTTTGTATATTTTAACTTTCTTAATCCTCATAAAACAGATTAATGAATCTCAGAGGGAAGGGGAGAATTATATGCCTAACCCATGGTCACAGACAATAGTTTGGTGAAGGCTTGGGGGAGAAGGGTGAGGGAAGAGGGTGTCAAAGAGGGAAAAAGAATACTTGTATTACTTTCAACAAAAAAGATTTTTTAAAATTCTATGAGTAGATAGTATTACTACCCTCATTTTACAGATTAAAAAATAGACACAGAGAGTGCAATTTGCGCAAAGTCACACAAATGAGAAGGGATTCAAACCAAAGTGACTTGGTTTCTGTTAGGTCTGATCAAATAATTGAATCTATGTTCCCTTCCCCTGGGAAACTGACCTTTAGATCGTTTGACAACCAACATTCCCTTTAGCTTAAACCACCTTCCATTTGCTAAGACCAGTAACTTTCCCCTCCTGACTTTCCCAGGATCCGGACCTGTCCAGAGAATCCCCCACTGAAAAAGTCTTCATCTCTGACTCCCCATCCTTGGGTGCTGGCGCCACTTTGGGGCTCAACCCATCTGTTTTCTAGATGACCAATCCTATATAATAAAAGGCTAATACGTGCACTGCTGGTGGGAATGCAGACTGGTGCTGTCACTGTGGAGAACAGTATGGAGTTTCCTCAAAAAACTAAAAATGGAACTTCCATTTGACCCAGTAATCCCACTTCTAGAAATATATCACAAGAAACTAGAAACACCAATCAGAAAGGATATATGCACCCCTATCTTCATAGCAGCACAATTTACAATAGGTAAGATTTGGAAACAGCCTAGATACCTGTCAGTAGATGACTGGATCAGAAAATTATGGTACATCTACACAATGGAATACTATGCTGCCATAAAAAAGAAGGAATTCTTACCATTTGCAGCAACCTGGATGGAACCGGAGAGCATTATGCTAAGTGAAATAAGCCAGTCAATGAAAGAAAAATACCACATGATCTCACTCATTTTTGCATAATAAAGAACATTATAAACTGATGAACAAAAAGATAGATACAGAGGCAGTAAAGCATTAAACAGACTGTCAAATTAGAGCGGGGAGGTTAGGGAGAGGTGGGGGAGATAAGAGATCAACTGAAGGGCTTGTATGCATGCATATAAGCACAACCAATGGACGCAAGACACTGGGGGGTGAGGGCATGTATGGGAGTCAGGTGGGGGGAGCAATGGGAAGATATGTACAAATGTAATACCTTAATTTAAAAAATGGGGAAAAAATAAATACAAAAAAAAACCAAAAAGAGGCTAATATGCAAATTGACAGGAACGACCTGTCGCTATGATGCACACTGATCACCAGGGGGCAGATGCTCAACGCAGGAGCTGCCCCCTGGTGGTCAGTGCACTCTGTGGGATTGAGTGCTGCTCAGCCAGAAGCCAGGCTCACAGCTGGCAAGCCCAGTGTGAGCCTCTCCCACCTCCCCAGCAGGGCTATGGATGTCCTACTGCTGGATTTCAGTCTGACATCCCCTGAGGGCTCCCAGACTGGGAGAGGGTGAAGGCTGGGCTGAGGGACACCTCTCAACTCCAAGTGCACGAATTTCATGCACCGGACCTCTAGTAAATTTATAATTCTTTACCACTTTTGGCCTCATGCGTACCTCCTTCCTTGACCCTAACAGTTTCCTCCCTCCTTTTTCAGTCTTATTTTCTCAATGTCCCTATATCCCTCCCTTTCAACTCCCTTCTCTCCTACCACCTCCCTATTCTCTCAGTAAATTTTCAAATGTCTATTAAGTGTCATGGGGAGAAGAGTGGGGTGCAGAAGGTATGTTTCGCTTCTTTTCTCCATATTTGGCTTTATTGTGTGGAAGATCATGTGTTACTTTTATAAATGAAAATTTTATTTTTTATTATTATTTTCAAAATCTTTATTGTTGAAAGCATTACAGATGTCCCCTTTGTTTGTTTTCCCATTGACCCCCTCCACCCTGCACCCGCCCCTCCCAGGCCTTCACCAAGTGTCCTTGGGCTATGGATATATGCACTTAAGTCCTCCAGTTAATCACTCCTCCCCTCACCCCGCCTTCCCTCTGAGATTCCACAGTCTGTTTCATGCTTCTCTGTCTCTGGATCTATTTTGTTCATCAGTTTATTTTGTTCATTAGATTCCACATATGAGTGAGTGCATGTGATACTTGTCTTTCTCTGACTGGCTTATTTCGCTTTTATTGTGTGGAAGATCAGGTGTTACTTTTGTAAATGAAAATTTTAAAAGAAAAAATAAATCAATGAATTCTTCAGTTCAGTTCAAATATTTATTGTGCTTGGTTGCCAGTCCGAGGGACCTGAAAAACTAAACATTCTAAACACATCTGGTCGGTTTAACTCTTAAAAAGAGTTAAGACTCAAAGACTGAGAGAGACAAAGAGCCAGAGAGCAAAAGTGAAAAGGCCCCACAAAGAAAAACCTGTGTGCTCTGAACCACTCACTGCTGCCACCCTGAAAGTGACAGGAATGTAAGGGATGAAGGTGGAGGCCAGAGTCCAGGAAGCGCCTTCCACCCACCCGGCAGCCCAGTCCCGGTAGTGACCCCAGGTCAGCGGGTGTAGGCGCCCCAGTCCCTGGCTGCTGGGAGCACACAGCCCCTGTGGTACCAGGCGGTGCAGAGCGCGAGGAGGGCGGCGGCGGTCCCTGCGGCGCCCCCTCCAGCAGCTGTGGACTGTGGACGGGCGCGCGGACGCCAGGGAACCCTTTTGTATACGTAGGATCCGGGAAACGAAACTAAACCCCAGCCGCATTCGGCGCCCAGGTCGCTAGGAGGCCCCACCCGGGTGACTTCCGGGAGGTTGACCTCCGCGCAGGGCCACCGGGGGCCAAAGGGCGCAGAGCCACCGCCTTCGCCCGGGTTCCCTGTTCTGGTCCGCGCGGGGCGGTCAGGGAGCAGCGGCAGCCGCAGGTGAGTGGGGCCTTCTCCGTCCCCGGGCGCGGGGCGCGGGGCGCGGTAGCCGGGCCTGGCGCGGGCCTTCAGGGGCGGCTGGTGACCCGGGGCCGCTAGGGCGGCGGGTTGCGCTTGCACAGAGATTGGCGGGGTGCCTGGTGGGACCGCGACCCTAGGGGCCCGGGACGCCGCCCGGAAGTGGAGCCGGGCTGAGGAAGGGCCCCGCCGGCCGGCCGCCGGGTGCTCCGGGCCAGGAGCTCGCCCTGACGGGGATCCCGCTGAAGCCGCCAACCAGAACCAGGCTCCGCTTCCTCTAGCGGGCGTCTTCACGGCCCCAGAGCAGCTGGAACCAAGGCACGAACCTGGGCCCCGGGGAGCTGCCAGCCGTGGGGGCAGTCGGGAGGGACGAGTCACAAAGCCCGCCAGCTGTCGTTTAACTGTGGACGCTGAATGGAGGTGGGTGGGCTGTGCCAGGCACCCTGGAACACCAGCTTGGAAAGCGAGAGGCGGTGGTAGAGGCCCCGACCCTTACTCAGGAGTCCACCTGCCTGCCTGAATCCTGCCTGCACTGCTTAATAGCTGGGACTTCAGCCAGTTCCTCCATTGCCTCATTCTGGGAACTGTACAACTGTTGAGCCTTACAGGAGTTCGAGGATGGCCTGAGTTAGTGAACCTCGTTAGGGCAGGATCTGGCACTGCAGAAAGTACTCAGTGAAAATCAGTTCTTTTTGTTTGAATATTTGACAGAGTTCACCTTCTCCATGCTTACTATCTGGTTCCCCGGGGTTTTATGTATGCGTTTATTTATTCCTGGAATTCTGGCATGGTGACTTCCCAGTTGCAGGAACAGGCAAGAAACTATTGTTTCTCCTAGTTTAGCAAGATCCGGAACATGATTAGTACTGTGCAAAGTGTCCCTTGCTTAGTGTCAAGTGTCAGGCGGTTTGGGATCACTTTTTCTCCCTTGAATTTTTGTAACAGCACAAGTTCCTCTTAATACTACCCTGGCGACTGGAGGAGTTTGAAGGCTGAACGAACACAAGGCTGCTTTAAAATGAGTGGACTTCTGCACTTAAGTAGAAAAGTGGCATTTGAAATAGCTAGGTCCTAGGAGATTAAGCAGCCTTCAAAGGTGTGAGGGAGCTGTTCTTTCTGACTGAGAGGAATGAACTCATACCATACACACCCCCTATTGAATCAACAAGCACCAATTAAGTGCCTTGCCTTGGACTGGCTATGCTCTGGCCTTTCAGAGTGTAAAGTGCAGCTGGAGACAGTGAGTGTGTGAGAACTCCATCCTCATGTCTAATGACCTCTTCCTCCTAGTCTAACTCACAGAACTTTCCTTTTCTTGAATGACACAAGCTCCCTCAGCCTCAGGACTTCTACCTATGCAGTTACCTCTGTCTGTAATGCCACACCCTACCCACTCTTCACACACACTTCCTTCAGCTCTGGGATCTGTCTTCCTTGACACACACGTCCCCACTATCTAACCTGGTGCCCCCATAACTCTATTATAGCACCATTGTACTTATTTATAGCACTTAGAGTGTTCAGAATAAAGGATTGTCTGTCATTTTGTTCTAGTGATTGTTACACTGTTTTACATGCTCTATGCCTTCCATCAATATTCTTTGAAAAAAGGCACAAGTTTATACTAAGTTAATATTTACACAATATTTATAAATGTACATGTGCATTATATATGTGTATATACACACACACTGTATAGCACTTTCTTAAATAGTGCTAAATTGAAAAAGTCAAAGTACAGCTGTTAATTAGTATTAACAACTGTGCTTTTCATTTTTAAAAGTTTGAATGTAGTAAGTGCTTACAAAATTTCTAGCCTGGCCTATTAAAAACAAAGTGGCCATGAGTAAATTTGAAATTATTAAGAAAGATACCCATAAAGATAGTCTTTTAACAAGTTTTACTGAAACTGGACAATTTGGAAAAAAAAATTTTAATGAATCAAGGACATGAGCGTAAAGCACATGAACCATAAATCATTTTAATTCAGCTAGTGAGTGAGCATTAAGTAACCATTCACTTTTTGCGTGTAGTTTCCTCATTTATAAGGAGGAAAGGAAACAAATTTGTGAGGGACCTCTGGGAATTGTCAGCAAAAGCTTTGCAGGAGGAATAAAGCACCCATGCCAGGATAACTGACATAAAATTGTTTTTGTTTCTTTTGTCATTTTGGTTTACTTGTTAGTTTTGTAGAACACTTGACCACCACTTCCTCAGTTGGTCCCAGTTTATGCAATATCTACTTTTATCTTCAAAGTTTACTATAAAATGCTATCCCAATGTGGTTCTGAGCATTTTTGTTTTGTTTCCTTGAACATAAAATGCAGGAGTAGACTTTTTTTTTTTTTTTTTATTGATTTTTCACAGAGAGGAAGGGAGAGGGATAGAGAGCTAGAAACATCGATGAGAGAGAGACATCGACCAGCTGCCTCCTGCACATCCCCCAAGGGGGATTGTGCCCGCAGCCAATGTACATGCCCTTGACCGGAATCGAACCTGGGACCTTCCAGTCCGCAGACCGACGCTCTATCCACTGAGCCAAACCGGTTTCGGCCAGGAGTAGACTTTTATAGGAAGACTCCACATTACCAGATACTTTGCTTTTATAAATCAGCCTTAGCCACCTCACTTACATCACATACCTTGTACATGTATTTGGTGGTCTGGTGGACTCAACATCTGTGTAAATTCATCTGGTTTTAGTCTACTTACCTTTTACCAAAATTGCAGTTCAACAGATGAAATATTTTTGTCCTCAGTGTTAACTAAAGCTTGTTAAATGCACAAAATTTACCTATGAACATAAGCTGAACAACATAAAAAGTATTTTATTTGTGACCTACCTCAGCAAGTGTTTCTGTGCCCAGTTTCTCCCCTCCTCCAAGCCTAATAACTCATTTTCACTTATTCGCAGGAATTTAGGGACATTTATGTGATGGACTTTAGACAATAACTTGCTAAAATAATTTAGAACATATATCCCCCATCTTGGGGATCTGAGAAAAAAATTTAACTAGTTTGTCTAGGCGATTAAGAAGCAAATTTGGATAAATAATTCAAATCTAGTTTTTCCTAATTTGTAGGTATAGTAGTTCTAGGATTTTCCAAAATGAGGGATGCTTCCCCCTTGGGTTCCAGATTTTACAGTCACACTTTTTTAAAAGCGACAAGATAGAAATTTTGGGACCCCAAGACATGGTCAAAAGGGTTTCACTGTATTATGAACTGTGGAATGGTTACTGGATATCAGCTGAACTATTTCTTCTTCTCTTGGTCATAGAAGTTTATAATTTGAAGTCTTATTTGTCCTGAAGTAATTAAGATTCCAATGGTACAGTATATAATATGACTTTATTAGAGACTGTATAGCAGTGGTTCTCAACCTTTCTAATGCCGCGACGCTTTAATAAGTTCCTCATGTTGTGGTGACCCCCAACCATAAAATTATTTTTGTTGCTACTTCATAACTGTAATTTCACTACTGTTAATGAATCGTAATTTAAATATCTGTGTTTTCTGATGGTCTTAGGCTCGACAGCAGCGGTTCTCAACCTGAGGGTCGCGACCCACAGGTTGAGAACCGCTAGCAGGGTCACCTAAGACCATCAGAAAACACAGATATTTACATTACGATTCATTCACAGTAGTGATATTACAGTTATGAAGCAGCAACAAAAATAATTTTATGGTTGGGGGTCACCACAACATGAGGAACTGTATTAAAGGGTCGCGGCATTAGAAAGGTTGAGAACCATTGCTATATAGGATAAATATGACTTTCTCTGTCTTGGAAGATGTTTTTTGGAATTTGTTCCTTATAGAAGTAGTGGGAGGCATTATTTAATTAAAGGTATCATGTTAATTAAGGAACTAATTCACCCAAGACTCAATTCTGTCATTTCCAAAGCTGAGTGATGTTATGTCTTGTGATAGACCCATTAAGTTTGAGAAAACCAAAAGATCCTTAAAACAGCAAATAGTGGATAAGGATGAACATAGTGGATATCTTTAATCCACAAGTGCTTTATTCCGCCTGTCACTTAACATTTTGCACCACAGCTTATGACATACCATTTTTATGCTTGAGGTATTACATAATAGTGAAAATTCTAAACGCTATGGGAAAATGAGAGCCCAGATTGTGTTACACAGTATTTTTCCCAGCAGATACTCATCCTTACAAACTTGTAGTTTAAGACTCAAAATAATGTAATCAAATAGGAAGGGAAAAAGCAAATAAGAACCAGTGTGCTCTGTTTTGGAGTCCGTTTAGTTTCTCTTCCTTGGATTTCTGTACAGGGAGAGAATGATCTCTGACCCTATGAAAGAAAGAAATTCAGGTTGGTACTCATTTGGGAAGGACTTGTTAAATCACGACACTCCATTGCTCAGGAGCTTTCACCTTTTCCTGATGCAATGCACAGCATTTTTCTTTTGTTTTTTACCATTTTTTAATTAAGGTATTACATATGTACATATCTTCCCATTGCCCCCCCCACCTGACTCCCATACATGCCCTCACCCCCCCAGTGTCTTGCGTCCATTGGTTATGCTTATATGCATGCATACAAGTCCTACAGTTGATCTCTTATCTCCCCCACCTCTCCCTAACCTTCCCACTGTAATTTGACAGTCTGTTTGATGCCTTACTTCCTCTGTATCTATCTTTTTATTCATCAGTTTATAATGTTCTTTATTATGCACAAATGAGTGAGATCATGTGATATTTTTCTTTCATTGTCTGGCTTATTTCACTTAGCATAATGCTCTCCACTTCCATCCAGGTTGCTGCAAATGGTAAGAATTCCTTCTTTTTTATGGCAGCATATCATTCCATTGTGTAGATGTACCATAATTTTCTGATCCAGTCATCTGCTGATGGGTATCTAGGCTGTTTCCAAATCTTAGCTATTGTAAATTATGCTGCTATGAAGATAGGGGTGCATATATCCTTTCTGATTGATGTTTCTAGTTTCTTAGGATATATTCCTAGAAGTGGGATTACTGGGTCAAATGGGAGTTCCATTTTTAGTTTTTTGAAGAAACTCCATACTGTTCTCCACAGTGGCTGCAACAGTCTGCATTCCCACCAGCAGGGCACAAGGGTTCCTTTTTCTCCGTATCCTCTTCAGCACTTGTCCTTTGTTGATATGTTGAGGATAGGCATTCTGACATGTGTGAGATGGTACCGCATTGTCATTTTGATTTGCATCTCTCAGATAATTAGTGACTTTGAGCATGTTTTCATGTGTCTCTTGGCCTTCCTTCTGTCTTCTTTCAAAAAGATTCTATTTAGGTCCGTTGACCATTTTTTTATTGGATCTTTTATCTTCCTTTTATTAAGTTGTATAAGTTGCCTGTAGATGTTGGTGACTAAACCTTTATCAGTGATAGCATTTGCAAATATGTTCTCCCATACAGTGGGATTTCTAGTTGTTTTGTTGATAGTTTCTTTTGCTGTAAAAAAGCTTTTTATTTTGATGTAGTCCCATTTGTTTATTTTCTCTTTAGCTTCCATTGCCCTAGGAGCAGTATCAGTGAAGAATTTCTTTCGGCATATGTCTGAGATTTTGCTGCCTGTGGATTCCTCTAGTATTTTTATGGTTTCCCGTCTTATGTTTAAGTCCTGTATCCATTTTGAGTTTATTTTTGTGTATGGTGTAAGTTAGTGATCTAGTTTCATTTTTTGCATGTATCTGTCCAATTTTCCCAACACCATTTATTGAAGAGACTGTCATGACTCCATTGTATGTTCATGCCTCCTTTGTCAAATATTAATTGAGCATAGTGGTTTGGGTCAATATCTGGATTCTCTATTCTATTCCATTGGTCTACATGTCTGTTCTTGTGACAATACCAGGCAGTTTTGAGAACAGTGGCTTTGTAATACAGCTTGATATTTGGTATTGAGATCCCACCTACTTTTTCTTCTTTCTCAGGATTGCTGTGGCTATTCAGGGTCTTTTTTTATTCCAGGTGAATTTTTGGAGAGTTCTTTCTAGGTCTGTGAAATATGCCATTGGTATTTTAATGGGGAGTGCATTGAATCTATAGATTGCTTTGGATAGTATGGACATTTTAATGATGTTGATTCTACCAATCCATGAACATGGTATGTTCTTCCATCTGTTTATTTCTTCCTCTATCTCTTTTTTCAGTGTCCTGTAGTTTTCCGCCTATAGGTCTTTTACCTCCTTCGTTAAGTGTATTCCCAGGTATATTAATGTTTTTGGTGCGATGGTAAATGGGATTGCTTTTTTAGTCACTCTTTCTGTAAGTTAACTACTGGTGTATATGAATGCCATAGATTTCTTGGAGTTAATTTTGTACTGCTACATTGCCAAATTCATTTATTAAGTCTATTACTTTTTTGATGGAGTCTTTCAGGTTTTTTATGTACAATATCATGTCATTTGCAAATAAGAACAGCTTTACTGCTTCTTTTCCAATTTTGATGCCTTTTATTTCTTTTTCTTGTGTAATTGCAATGGCTAATACTTCCAGTACTATGTCAAACAGTAGTGGTGAGAGTGGGCATCCCTGTCTTGTTCCTGTTCTTTTAGTTTTTGCCCATTGAGTAGGATGTTAGCTGTGGGTTTTTCATATATAGTTTTTATTATGCTGAGGTATGATCCTTCTATTCCCACCTTGTTGAGAGTTTTTATCAAGAAAGGGTGTTAGATTTTGTCAAATGCATTTTCTGCATCAATTGACATAACTATGTGATTTTTATCTCTGAATTTGTTTATGTGATGTATCATGTTTATTGATTTGCGGATATTATACAATCCTTGCATTCCTGGGATAAATCCTACTTGGTCATGGTGTATGATCTTTCTGATGTACTGCTGGAACCGATTTGCTAGAATTTTGTTGAGGATTTTGGCATCTATGTTCATGAGGGATATTGTCCTGTAATTCTCTTTCATTGTGTTGTCTTTATCTGGTTTTTAGGGTGATGCTGGCTTCATAGAAGGAGCTTGGAAGTGTTTCTTCCTCTTGAATTTTTTGGAATAGTCTGAGGAGGATAGGTTTTAGTTCTTCCTTGAATGTTGGTAAAACTCCCCTGTGAAGCTGTCTGGCCCTGGGCTTTTGTTTGCTGGAAGCTTTTTGATGACTTGCTTCAATTTCTTCCTTAGGTATTGGCCTATTGAGATGTTTAGATTCTTCCTGATTGAGTTTTGGAAGGTTTTATTTTTCTAGGAATATGTCCATTTCATCCAGGTTGTCCAGTTTGTTGGAATAGAGTTGTTCCTAGTATTTTTAATAATCCTTTGTATTTCTGTGGGGGTCTGTTGTTATTTCACCTCTTTCATTTCTGATTTTGTTTATTTGGGTCCTCTCTCTTTGCTTCTTGTTGAGGCTGGCTAAAGCTTCATCAATCTTGTTTATTCTTTCAAAGAACCAGCTCTTGGTTTTGTTGATCTTTTGTATTGTTTCTTTGGTCTCTATGTCGTTTATCTCTGCTCTGATCTTTATTATATCCTTCCTTCTGCTTACACTGGACTTTTCTTGTTGCACTCTTTCTAACTCTTTGAGTTGTAGGGTTAGGTAATTTATTACTATTATTTCTTGTTTTTTGCAGTAGGCTTGTAGAGCTATAAACTTCCCTCTCAAGACTGCTTTCTCTGTGTCCCATAGATTTTGGTTTGTTGTGTTTTCATTGTCATTTGTTGCCACGACGTTTTTTATTTCTTCCTTGATCTCTCTGGTAACCCAGTCATTGTTTAATAGCATGCTGTTTAGTCTCCATGTGTTTGATTTTTTTTGGATTGTTTTTATTGTAGTTGATTTCCAGTTTTATTCCACTGTGATCTGAGAAGATGCTTGATATGAGTTCTATCTTCCTGAATTTGAAGAGACTTTGCCTCTGATCCAGCATATGGTCTATCTTTGAAAATGACCCATGTGCACTTGAAAAGAATTTATATTCTATGGCTTTGGGGTGAAATGTTCTGAAGATGTCAATTAATTTTATCTGGTCTAGTGAGTCATTTAGGATTGATGTTTCTTTGCTGGTTTTTTGTTTAGAGGATTTGTCCCATGGTGATAGTGGGGTATTAAAGTATCCTATTATGATTGTGTTGCTGTCAATCTCTCCCTTAATATCCTACAGGAGTTTTTTTCATGTATTTGGGTGCTCCTGTATTGGGTGCGTATATGTTTACCAGAGTTATTTCTTCTTGTTGGATTGCTCTCTTTAATATTATGAATTGGCCTTCCTTATCTCTTTTTATGTTCTTCACTTTGAGATCTAATTTGTCAGATATAAGTATTGCTACCCAACTTTTTTTTTCATTTCCATTCGCCTCGAAAACCTCTTTCCATCCTTTCACCCTCAGTCTGTGTGCGTCTTTTTTTTCTGATGTGGGTTTCTTGTAGACAGCAGATATATGGATCTTGTTTTCTTACCCAATCCATTACACTATGTCTTTTTATTGGGGCATTTAATTCATTTACATTTATAATTATTGATAGGTACTTATTTGTCACCATTTTTATTCTTTACCCCTGTGTTCCTTCTTCGCTTTCTATTTCTTTTCTTTACAGCAGACCCTTTAGCTTTACTTGCATTGCTGGTTTGGTGGTAATAAATTCCCTTAGTCCTTTTTTGTCTGTGAAGCTCTTGATTTCATCTTCAACTTTGTTTGATATCCTTGCTGGGTACAGTATTCTTGGATTCAGACCCTTCCTTTGCATGACTTTGTATATTTCATTCCATTCCCTTCTGGCCTGATGAGTTTCTGGTGAGAAATCAGTTGCTAGTCTGATGGGGGTTCCTTTGTAGGTAACTTTCTGTCTCTCTCTGGCCAATTTTAAGATTCTTTGTCATTGGTGTTGGCTAATTTAATTATAATGTGCCTTAGCATTGGTCTTTTGGGGTTCATTTTACTTGGGACTCTGTGAGCTTCTTGGATTTGTGTGGGTTTTTTCCTCCCTATATCAGGGAAGTTTTCTGTCATTATTTCTTCAAACAGGTTTTCTATTCCTTCCTCAGTTTCCTCTCCTTCTGGAAGCCCTATTATTCGGATGTTTTTTTTGTGTGTGTTGTCCCAGAGTTCCCTGAGGCTCTCCTCCTGCTTTTTAATTTTTTTTTCTAGAAGCTGCTCTACTTGGATATTTTTTCCAAGTAGAAAAAATATCTACTTGTAGCTCACTGATGCGGTCCTCTGCTTCTTCTAGTCCACTCTTGATGCTTTCTATTGAGTTCTTTACAGCAGCGATGTCATTTTTCATTTCTTCTTTGTTCTTCATTTCCTCTTGGTTTTTGCTCATATTGTCGAATTTGTCTTCCATTCTTTTCAGCCACCTTATGATCATTTCTCTGAATTATTCCTCTGACAAGTTGCTTGCCTCCATTTCGTTTACTTCCTTTTCTGGTGATGCTTGCTTTTCTTTCATATGCGGGCTGTTTCTTTGTCTCCCATGGTCTCTCTTCTCCGGATGTCTGGTTATGTTGTTCTCTCTCTCCAGCATTGATTTAAAGGCACAAAATACAACACAACCAGGTACAATACACAAGGCACTGAACAGAAATGTATTCACGATATTAATAAATCCAAATAAAGGTGACCACCAGAGAAAGGCAAATTAGAGGATAGGAGAGAACAAAGAAGAGGAGGAAAAAAGGAGTGCCAAAATGAAATTGGGAAAATGAAAAAAAAAAGTAAGAGAGCAAAGAAAGAGAATTAGAGAGAAAAGGGGATCAAACTATATATATGGGGAGAAAACTCCAATAGAACAGCCACTAATACCAGCAAATGCCAGCAACCTGGAGATTAATACAAACTACAAACAACAACTAATATCAAGCGAGGCGACGGAAAACAGAAGCAAAAAACAAACAAAAACAAAGGAAACAAAAAAAAAACAAAATGAAAAAAAGAATATGCAAAACAATCTCACAAAAAAGCATAAAAAATTGATATAATCAACATTCAAGCAAACAACAACAAAAGGACAGAGAGAAAAACAATTTTTTGGATAGCTAAGACAGAGAAGAGAGAGATGTGTATGGACGTGGAGCAAGGGATTGGAAATTAGATATATAAGTAGGGTGAAATTTTAACGGGTTAAAAAAAAGAATACGGAAAATCTAAAGAAGGAAAAGGGTAAGAGAAACAGGACAAAAAAAGGGAAAAGTTAGGAAGAGAGTAATGGCACAAAGGTAAAGTTGAGATAGAGTAAAATGATGCTAAAGGAAAGATGAAAATAGAATGTAGAACACTAATCCCAAAGTAAAATAAAGAGAAAATAAAATGACACTTTTTTTTAAAAAAAGGTAAAATAGTAGTAGTAATAATACTGATTGAACATAAAAATGTAATAATTAAAAATGTAAAATCAAGTGAGGAAAAAAGAAAAAAATGGTTTTTTAAGTAAAAGATGAAAAAATAAAAAAATTAAAAAAAATTAAAAATAAAATGTGCAGTAGTGAAGGTCAATCACTTCCTCTATTGTTCTGTTTGGCATGCCTGTTTCCCAGTCAGGACAGTATTGCAGTTCCTTGCATTCCACTGTTCCTCTGTGTTGTAAGCCAGTCCTGATTTTTAAGCAGGCAGTGTCTTAATTTCTCGTATTCCTTTATTTGTGATTACACAAGAGTCAATTTGTGATTCAGCCCCTGGGTAGCAGTGTTTCTGGATTGACCTCTGGGTCTATAGGTCCTCTCTAGCCAGTGCTTAGATCCTGCTTTCCCTGTGGCACTCAATACCGGTTTGTGGGAGTGGACTGCCTCAGAGCTGGCTCTGACGGTCACTCCCCGCTCTGATCCCCAGGTTCCAGAAAAACAACTTTCCCCTGCAGTCTCCCAGGGTGTCCCCAACTGGATGATCCTATGTATTGGGCTTAGTAATCAGAAGCAAGGATTTGAAGAGGAAAAAGCCCAAGTGTGCGAACAACGGGGCTGCAGGCAAGTCTGTGTAGTCCTCCTTTCCCTATTGGGTCTAAGCAGCCGGCACACTTTTAAAATTTTTAGGCTGTCCTTTTGAGTCCGATCAAAATGGGTTGCTTTTTAGAGATCCCTTCTGTTAGCAGCTCTGAGGACCCCCTTCCACATTCACAGATCACGCCAGCCCCAACAGCCACAGATTTTTCTAGGTGCGGACTTCCCCTGGTCCTCCAGCTCCCGCAGTGCATGCTTTCTCTGTCCTGCCGGGAACAGAGACCTCACCTTATCCCAGGCGAAATCTGACCTTTCCGTGATGGAGTATAGACCTCCTCTGAATCTGTGTGTTTGCGCCAATTGGGAACTGGTGTTCTGGGGCTCGCAGTTGTTCGGTGAGTGTCACAGTTGTAGATTTTTAGGCTTCCGATAACATCCTTTCCCCTTCAAGATGGCAGGGTCTCTGCGTCCGAGCCGGTGGCTCCAGGAGGGAACCCAGTAGCAGTGGGGGCTGCCCGTCCGGGGGAGCCCCGTCCAGCCGTCCCCCACCTTCTCCTGGAGTATAGCTGTCCCTTAACTCACCAACAAACACTCCCCGTGCGACCCTCAGCTGTTCTTTCTTTTTTCTTTTTTTTTAAAATATATATTTTATTGATTTTTTTATAGAGAGGAAGGGAGAGGGATAGAGAGCTAGAAACAATCGATGAGGGAGAAACATCGACCAGCTGCCTCCTGCACACCCCCCACTGGGGATTTGCCCGCAACTAATGTACATGCCCTTGACCGGAATCGAACCTTGGACCCTCCAGTCCGCAGACCGACGCTCTATCCACCGAGCTAAACCAGTTTCGGCTCAACTGTTCTTTCTATCTGCTCTGGGACAAGGCTCGGGACACATCTGTCTATTCCACTGCCATTTTTTTCTCTCCAATTCACAGCATTTGTTAATGATTTCCTCTTTCTGGCATACTCGTTCTTTCTGACTGGCCCTGGACTCCCCAGCCTCAAACAACTAAATGTAAAAACATATATTTTTAAATTAAAAATATTTTACTTTTTAAGTAAAATTTTTTATTTTAGTAATTTTAAAGTTCTCCCTCCACAGAAACACACAGGAGGGCTTGTCTGTGTTCCTCCTCCAGGTATTATTCAGGATTTCTCCTTGAAATTAGTACACTTCTGACATTGTAGGCAAGTAGAGAATGATAGAAACAATGGTCCCTTAAATTTGCTGTATAATTGGTTAAAGGTATATTTTTTGACTAATCATATTAAAGAGGGCTGTCATATGAACAATAGAGGATAAATAAAAACTTTAGAGATGCCCCATTCAGCATGTTGATGAAAGGATATACTTTAATTCTACTCCACAACCTTAGTCTTTTAATTTTATATATCTATGAAGGTACTCTTAGCATATTTTAAGTTAATGGGTATTATTTTTTAATGTATAATATTGGATCTTGGAAATGTGAGATTAACAAAAGTAACCATGGCATGTGTTACATATGACTAATCTCCTTTTACTGTTCCTAACCTAAAACATGAATGTGGCCTATGAAAACTTTTAGCCAACTTTGGTTGCATATATGTTTATTTAATTATTGATCATCTTATAGATTAACTGAAAGAAAAAAATATAAATTTTAATCTTTTAGCCTGATGAGGTCCACAACAGTTGGTTTCTGACTAACTAATGAAAATTTAGGTTACTGTTATTCTACAAAAATCCAGGAAGTCAAATCAGTAACTCAAACAAATGTTTTGCTTTATTCAAGAGCCAAGTAAACCCATTCCGAATTATTCAACCACTAGAAGCCCGGTGCACGAAATTCATGCACGGCGGGAGGTTGTCCCTCAGCCCAGCCTGTACCCTCTCCAATCTGGGACTCCTAGAGGGATGTCCAACTGCCCGTTTAGGCTCAATCCTGGTGTGATCGGGCCTAAACGGGCAGTCGGACATCCCTCTCACAATCCAGGACTGCTGGCTCCCAACTGCTTGCCTGCCTGCCTTCCTGATTGCCTCTAACCGCTTCTGCCTGCCAGCCTGATCACCCCCTAACCACTCCACTGCCAGCCTGGTTGATGCTTAACTGCTCCCCTGCCAGCCTGTTTACCCCCAACTTCCCTCCTCTGCCAGCCTGGTCACCCCTAACTGCCCTCTCCTGCAGGGTTGATCATCTCCAACTGCCCTCCCTTGCAAGCCTGGTCCCTCTCAACTGCCCTCCCTTGCAGGCCTGGTCCCTCACAACTGCCTTCCCTTGCAGGCCGGGTGCCTCCCAACTGCCCTCTCCTGATGGCCATCTGAAAGCTTGGCTTGCTCTGTTACCAGGGAAACCTTGCTCTCTGTGGCTGTAGCCATCTTGGATGGGGTTAATTTGCATAGTCGCCCTGATTGGCTGGTGGGTGTGGCTTGGCTGGTGGGCGTGGCTTCTGTAGCAGAGTGATGGTTAATTTGCATATTACCATTTTATTAGAGAGGATTGCTGAATTTCTTGAGCACACATAATTAAGAGATGACTATAATTGGAATGTTCATAAGAGTTTTACTAGTTTACAAAATTTTATGCTTGAAATTAAAATGAACCCTGGCCGGTGTAGCTAAGTGGTTAGAGCATCGGCTTGTGCACCAAAGGGTCGCAGGTTCAATTCCTGGTCAAGGGCATATACCTGCGTTTCCGGTTTGATCTCCTGCCCCTATTGGGGAGCATCCAGTCGGTGTGTCTCACATTGATACTTCCCTCTGTCTCTCTTTTTCTTTTTCCCCCCTCACTCCCTCCCTTCCTCTCTTTCTAAAATATTCAATAGAAAAAATATCTTTGGATGAGGATTAACAACAACAAAAAATTAAAATGAGAGTAGGAACATGAGTTCTTCCTAGGAACACCAGATTTTAGTAAAGAATATAGAGGAATCAATTGATTTTTTAAAATTTACCATTTAAGATAGTACAGGAGGAGGCATTAATAAAGTGATAGCAAGACGAGAGGTCTTAGGAAAGTCGGGTCTGGTTTATGTTAGTGTGTGAGTCCAAGATAAAAGAGTCAGGGAACAGAGTTTTTGCTTCATGTATTAATTGAAATTAACAGGCATATAGGGGGTTGGGATATAAAGTGGAGAGATAAGAAATGGGGAGGAGTGGGGAAATATAGGATGGGTTCAAGGCACTGGAAGGCAGAAGTACTGAGTACAATGTTTATTATTATTATTTATTTTTCAATAGAAATAAACAAATACAAAATTTCAGTTAGATTGTCATGGAACTACAACTATGACAACCCCTAAGGGTGGGTTATCTGGCTAAAAACAGGTCTTAAAATATGGCACAAAGGGTCAGGCCTTTTCAGATTTACCATCCATGCTGGGCAGAACACATCCACAGGACCTGGGATTTCCAGAGGTGTTTGCACAAGTGGACCTGATAGCTAATGTTTCTCTCTCATGCTGGACCACGCTTGGAGCCCAGCCCTGAGCTGTCCACCACCTGGCTGACCCACAACTTTCGAAGTCCTACTCAGAAATATAGCAATAGGGAATGGATCAAGACCAAAGGGTTGAAATGATCAGATTCTGATAAACTAGATGAATAGAGGAATATCTTATGTGCATATAGACTTTCAGAGTATCTTGTTTTAACAGTCATATTTGACCTATAAAATTACAGCTGATGTATTAATATCAGGTCTTCTTTTTCAGACCTTTTAAAATCATGGACAAACAAAGTAAGTAGATTATGTATTTACTTTTCTCTTATAATGTTAAATCTGCTGTTAATACATTACTTATCAGATGTTTTATTCAGTTTCTGAAATAATATAATTTGCTTTTTGTTGTTTATTCTTCAGAATCCAAAGTCTAGTTCAGTGTTTTGATATACAGTATCTACAAATATTCACTACCAATAATTTTTTCTTTAAAAATAAAAATGCCTTAAACTTAAGAAATTTTAGGCCTACTGGAAAATATGTTGTATAATTTATACTATATTTCATCCAGACCAGTTTTCCCTTTTGTGTGTATATTCATTTTCATAAAGATTATTCAAGTCATATTAATTAACAAAATAAATGTAATATGTCAGTTCATTGTGATAAAATCCTCACATAAATCCCTAATATGTGTTTCATAACATACGCATGTGAATAGTTTTAAATAAATACCAATTATTATATTCTGGCTTTTTTTTATTCTTTCAAGAAAATTCTAAATAAGTTAGGTATTGACCAAGCATGTAATAAGACATTGTCTGATTAAAAACCTAAAGCAATATGTGGGGAAGGGGGATATTTTTTAAAAAGTCCTGTGTTCTTAAAGGATTTATATTCTCTCTTTAACTTTGTATAGGTAGCCAAAGATGTTTATCTCTCACCACAGTGTCAGCCTTGCTACATGTATATATTTATTAGGACCAGAAACTTTGG
Organism: Eptesicus fuscus; assembly: GCF_027574615.1. Taxonomy (NCBI): domain Eukaryota; kingdom Metazoa; phylum Chordata; class Mammalia; order Chiroptera; family Vespertilionidae; genus Eptesicus; species Eptesicus fuscus. Next base: position 111,494,855 of record NC_072475.1, read on the forward strand.
CTCTTCTTCAGGAAGTTTCATGATTTTTCTCTTAATGTTTGCTATGTTAATTTAATCTTATTTACAAAATGCAAAGCTTTTTAAATGTAAGTTATATAAAGCTTTGCGTTTTGTAAATAAGATTAAATACATATGTACATTTCACTTGTTTGATGTAAATTTTAGGATGCTTCAGATAACTTTAGAAAGATTATTTTGGCCATAGTCACAATCACCTTTTAACTCTTCAGTTTCACATATATAAATTGTATGTATGTGTATGCATCAATAGAAGTGAAATGTACATATGTGTATAAATATACATATATAAATTAAAATGAAATACCTTTATAACAATGTGATACTCCTATGACTTTATGTCATTTTAGGTTGCATTTCACAAATTCATTTGTAATTCATATGCTCTTTGCTCTACTTGACCACTTGCCCATTCATATATTTCTGTTTGTATGAATTTCTACTAATTCTGTTACCAGGATCATTGCTCTGGTACCAAAATCCCAGAGATAAGGTCCTAATTTCTTGATTCTGTGATGTCATGGACATATGTGTATTTTCACTATTGTGAGCAATGGTACTTGCTCAGAGGTGCCAAAGTGTGACATATCATTTAAGGGTAGGTCTTTAAGTCAGATTTGCAGTTTGTTTCTTCCAGATCCATTGAGTCCGATCCTGTTGTCTCTAACTCACGCTGAGAGTAGGGACTCTGGGCAAAGCCTTGAGAGCTAGAGAACTAAGCAGAGCCACTCATGTGATGCTAAAAAACAGAAGAGAATAGTTGGGAAAAAATGGCTTGCAGTAATTCAGAAATCTGCGACAATTTGGTGTGTCTGTCCAGGGGAAAGCCCTGATGGAAGTTGCTCTGTTGCCTGAGTTTACAGTCTCCCTGGACTCCATTCTGCTGAACTTATTATGAAGCAATTGAATGGAGGAAGTGGGCCCACAGTCCAGCCTTCCTGCTGAAACCACATAGTGAGTGATCTTAAAAGGCTCATGAAAGAGAAGCATACAGGGGAGGTGTCAGATTGAATGTTTGCGGGGGCCTGATGCGGCGGGGATCTCCCTTTTCCGTGGCCAGCACGGAGAGAGATGAAACTGGTTCTTGATAGAGGCGTCCAGGGATTGAGAAATCTTACCTTATAATAGACAAATATGCAAATTGACCGCACCTTCGCTACGCCCAAGCCACGCCCACCAACCAAGCCACGCCCATCAGGAAACCTTTACAGGGACGCTGGGGCCGGTGGCTTTCCAGGCGCCTGCTCCGATCGCAGGGACCGGCTGGGGTGCGGTGCGGCGGAGCCCAAGGACCGGAAAGCCGCCCGGGCTTTCGGGCCTTGGGCGCCAGCCGGGTGCCTGCTACGATTGGAGCAGGGACCCGGCTGGGGTGCGGTGCGGCGGAGCCCAAGGACCGGAAAGCTGCCCGGGGCTTTCCGGGCCTTGGGCGCCAGCCGGGTGCCTGCTGCGATCGGAGCAGGGACCCGGCTGGGGTGCGGTGCGGCCGAGCCCATGGACCGGAAAGCCGCCCGGGTCTTTCCGGGCCTTGGGCGCCAGCCGGGTGCCTGCTACGATCAGAGCAGGGACCCGGCTGGGGTGCGGTGCGGCCGAGCCCATGGACCGGAAAGCCGCCAGGGGCTTTCCGGGCCTTGGGCGCCAGCCGGGTGCCTGCTCCGATGGCAGAGCGAGCCGACCTGGGGGTCTGCTCCTGCAATCGGGTCGCAGGGACGCTGGGTGCAGCTGAGCCCAAGGCCACCGCCCAGGGCCAAGCCGGGACCCTGAAAGAAGGTAGAGGGCAGTGGCCACAGCCAAGGCCTGGGTCCCTGGTGCCGGCAGAAAACTGGTGCAGGCAGCCAGGTGAATGAAGGTCTATTGCACGAATCTTCGTGCAAACGGGCTACTAGTAAAGAAATAAAGAGACACAGAAGTAGATGCAAGCTGGGTCCCGGGTGGGTTGCTGACCTCTTCTGCTGGAGAGACAGACTAATCCCTGAGCCACGCAGCACATTTATTTATACTCCCATATACAAGGGGGTTCACTGGAAAACAAGATTAAAGGAGCTTGGGAGGGCCCAGGTCTATTTCATTTCCTCTTTTCCTGTGCTAGACTGGTTCCACATCTCAAAGCCCTCTTCTGGAACCTAGACAAAGGTAAGCCAGGAAATGACAACACCTCCGCACTCCTGGGGCGGGGTGCAACTGACATGACTCTGTCAAATATCTTGGGCTTAGTCAACAGCAAGCTAAAGAATGTCCATGTGTCTTCCCAGGGGGCCCTCTACAAATGTCAGGACAACATTTTCTTCTGTATTGATGCCATGTCCCCATGATTCCAAAAGAAACTTTGAATTTACTGTTAGTAAGTCATATGAAAGAGAGGAGGACATAATAAAAGTAGAGAGTCCACAGACTATATGTTCCATGAAGACAGTACCAGTGTAGCCCCAGAGCCTAACTCAGGGTGAGACAAGAGATACTTATTATCCGGCTGGGATGGCCACTAAATGAATAACTGGAGAAACATAATTATGAAGAACTATGATGTTGAACTATTTGTACATATATTAGGATTTGTTAAGGCACATTGTATATCGTTTGATTAGCAAATAATAACATTTAACCTGTTAGTTTATTGTAATTAACTCAGTTTTGATTTTCATAAGTCAAAATCAGTCAAATATTAGAATTCACTTTGGTCAACCTTATTAGGGAAGTCCCAGAGTAAGCATGAAAAGGATATTTAAATACGGATATAGTCTGGCCACCGGCATGGCTCAGAAGTTGAGCATTGACCTATGAACCAGGAGGTCAGGATTCAATTCCCGGTGGGGGCCTATGCCCAGGTTGCAGGCTTGATCCCCAGTGTGCGGTGTGCAGGAGGCAGTCAATCAGTGATTCTCTCTTATCATTGACTAGAGGCCCAGTGCTGGGATCCCTTGGCCTGGCCTGTGGGTATCGGGCCAAAACTGGCTCTCCGACATCCCCTGAGGGGTCCCAGATTGGGAGAGGGTGCAGGCCAGGCCGAGGGACCACACCGGTGCATGAATCTAGTATGCATATAAGATCTTTGGTTAATCTCTTCCTGTCCTCCTCCTTACCCCTTCCCTCTGAGATTCATCAGTCTGTTCCATGTTTCCATGCCTGTGGTTTCCACTCCTGCATTGAGCGTCTGCCTCCTGGTGGTCAGTGCGCATCATAGCTACTGGCCAATTGGCCGGTTGGCTGGTTGCTTAGGCTTTTATCCTATCTAATAATAGACAAATATGCAAATTGACCATACCTCCGACACACCCACAAGCCACGCCCACCATCCAATCAGAGCAAGCATGCAAATTAACCCAAACCAAGATGGCTACAGCCACAGAGAGCAAAGTTTCCTAGGTAACAGAGGAAGCCAAGCTTTCTGCCAGCCGTTGCAGGCCTAAGCCTCCACTCAAGCTACAAAGTTTCAATTATAGAAGGTAAACAAATTCAAACAAATGGCGGCAGAATGGAGCTTGAGAGAGCAGGCCAGGGTTGCCAGCAGCAACAGGGGAAGCAAAGCTTTCCGCACACTCTGGCTGGGCCCACCTGCTTAAGGCAACAAAGTTTCAATTATAACCCCAACACAAATGGCTGTGGGCCTCGGAGGGAGCCCCAGGCTTGGCTCTGCTCCAGGCTACAAAGTTTCAATTGTAGAAGGAAAATAAATTCCAGATACCAGGGCCTCTGCTTGGGTTGCCAGGGGGCGTGGCCATCCTGCAAACCACCACAGGCCCCTCGCTCAGGCCGCCCCACACCCCAAGGGAACCCCAACCTGATCAGGGACACCCTTCAGGGCAAACCAGCTGGCCCCCACCCCTGTACCAGGCCTCTATCCTATCTAATAAAAGAGTAATATGCAGATTGAGCATCACTGCAACACACAATATAGCTGCCCCCATGTGGTTAAAGATCCTGCCCCCATGTGGACACAAGATGGCCACCACAAGATGGCCAGCAGGAGAGGGCAGTTGGGAGGCACCCAGCCTGCAAGGGAGGGCAGTTGGAGGTGATCAACCCTGCAGGAGCGGGCAGTTAGGGGTAACCAGGCCAGCAGAGGAGGGAAGTTGGGGGCAAACAGGCTGGCAGCAGAGTGGTTAGGGGGTGATCAGGCTGGCAGGCAGAAGCGGTTAGGGGCAATCAGGAAGGCAGGCAGGCAAGCAGTTGGGAGCCAGCAGTCCTGGATTGTGAGAGGGATGTCCGACTGCCCGTTTAGGCCCGATCCCAGGGATCGGGCCTAAACAGGCAGTCGGACATCCCTTGAGGGGTCCCATATTGGAGAGGGTACAGGCTGGGCTGAGACACAACCCCCCTCCGTGTACGAATTTCGTGCACCGGGCCTCTAGTATATATAGATGTTTCTATCTCTCCCTCTCCTCTCTAAAATCAATAAAAATATATTTAAATAAATATATATGCATTATTTTAAATATGAAAAAATTCCATGATTATAGATATCTTTAAAATCATCTGTAATTCTTCCATTACCATTGTCACATCCCACTAGTTTTATTTATCTCTTCACACTCTATATGTGGTTTTAAAACCATCTCTTTTCTAATACCAACAAAATCAAACTATGGAAGTGAACACTCATCCAGCATAGTTGAAAACTAGAAATTCAACCCCTGTGAATTTAGCTATTTAATTTTATCCAAAAGGGAATATGTTTACCCTGGCTGGTGTGTCTCAGTTGGTTGGACATCGTCCTGTGCACCAAAAAAGTTGCCAGTTCGATTTTTGGTCGGGGCACATGCCTGGGTTGCAGGTTCGATCCTGGTTGTGGGGAGGGAGAGACATGCATGCAGGATGTTTCAGTCTCAAATCGATGTTGCTCTCCTTCTCCCATTCCTTCTCTCTAAAAATCAGTTAAAAACATTTTTAAAGGAAATTTGTTTGACACAGGATTCTGTAGCAAAATAATTCTGATAACAGGCACAACTTGTGTTAAGTGAAGAATTCACTCTATTTCAATATAGCACAAAATCATGCAAATGAAGTTATCTATCCACAAACATTATATTTTATTTTTTAATGTGTATTTTGTTAAAGCTTAACTCTCCTTGAATTACAGATTCACAAATGAATGCTCCTCACCCAGGAACAAATTTCCCAGCTGGGTATCATCCTCAATATCCTCCAGCAGCATTCCAAGGTAAAGCATTTGTTTAAAGAATAAAATGAAAATAAAGCAATCATTGATATTCCCCAAAGGGTGTGTGTGCATCTGTCCATTTGTCTGTGTATTTATCATAGTATTGCATTTTGTTGAAGGTGCAGTAATGAAATTGGCAGAGTAGTTCTTGATTTGTTTTGGTTGACTATATGTTATCGTCAATAGCAATAAAGTAATTTTTTATTGATTGTATTGATTCTCCAACTCTTCAGAAAATTGTGATCATGAAATCAATCAGTTAGAAGATTTGATCCTGGGTGTTTTTTAGTCATGTGGAGCTGAGATTAATTGTGTTCAGAGAGAGTCACAGAGAAGACATGACTGCTTAAAAGGAAGCTTCAAGCTATAGAAATGCAGCTACCTAAGCATATTCTCATCTTCATCTGATAACAAGTGAAAGCTTTCCTTTTATATACATGCTGGATCATGCCTTATATGTAGAGGGTCTTAGGAACGGACTACACAGTGGATTAAACCCCAGGGAAATTGTTAAACCAGAAAATTACATGGACAGTACTGGAAGGAATGACGTGCCTATACCTCTATACCAGGTTTCTCAAAAGCGGCACTGTAATATTTGGGGATGGATAATTTTTTTTCATTAGGGTGCTATTTTGGGCATTTTAGGATATTTAGCAGCATTTCTGTCCTCTGTCCACCAGATGTCAGTGCCACCCTCCCTTCTAGCTGTCACAGCCAAAAACATCTTTAGAACTTGCCCAATATACCTTGAAGAGACAAAATTGTCCCCAGTTCTCTCTATCCTAATATCTAAAAAGCCAGGAGCTGTCACGACCTAAATGACGAGATGGACGACCAAACAGCAGGCTGCGTGGGGCAACCAGGCCGGCAGGGGTGTTAGTGAGGGACGACCAAATGACTGAACAGCAGGCTGCGTGGGGTGACCAGGCCGGCAGGGGGTTAGTGAGGGACGACCAAAGAACTGAACAGCAGGCTGCGTGGGGCAACTAGGCCAGCAGGGGGAGCAGTTGGGGATGACCAGGCCAGCAGGGGGGGAAGTGAGGGGCGACCAGGCTGACAGGAGGGCATTTGAGGGCAACCAGGCCGGCAGGGGGTGCAGTTGGGGGCGACCAGGCTGGCGGAGGGGCACTTGGGGGCGAACAGGCCAGCATGGTGGCAGTCAGGGGTGACCAGGCCACCAGAGGGGGCAGTTGGGGGTGACCAGGCCAGTGGGGAGTGGCAATTGGGGGTGACCAGGCCAGTGGGGGGGCTGTTGGGGGTGACCAGGCCCACAGGTAGAGGTGGTTAGGGGTGATCAGGCTGGCGGGGGGGGGGGCAATTAGGGGTGATCAGGCAGGCAGGCAGGTGAGCAGTTAAGAGCCAGCAGTCCCAGATTGTGAGAAGGATCCCAGATTGGAGAGAGTGCAGGCTGAGCTGAGGGAACCCTCCCCCCCACTGCATAAACTTCATGCACTGGGCCTCTAGTGTGTGTAGAGGATAGAAGATACGATTTTTTAGAATTCCAAAATCCCAGTTTTACAGATTGCTTTGATCCTAGAAATGCTGGCTCCTAAAGCCGTTATGTTGGACCTTCTACTCAATGTTCTCTCTCTTTTCCATGAAGGCATTCGAGAATATTTGTGCAAATGACTCTAGATCATTGCTAATTTTCTTTCACTTTCTTAGGTATTAAGCATATTTTCATCTGGGCATTTATTGTTGAATGGTAAAAGTAAGGCCCGGGCCAACTCTATTCTGCCCAAAACTCTCAAAATACAAATGTATATGAAAACACAGATATTTCATTGAAAATTCGATGAAAGATAAAAACATGAACTTGAAGCTTCATAGAAACAGGATTCCTAAGCTGAAATTTGTTTGTAGATACTGGGATAAACCCAAAGACTTGATGTTTCTATTTTTTGGTACAGTTACAAATTATTTCACTTGTTCATATTGCAGGACCTCCAGGACATACTGGCTACCCAGGCTTGCAAGCTGCCTATCCTGGGATGCTGGCAAGCTATCCTGTACCCCAGGCTGACTATTCAGTCCCACCACCTGGATATTCAGGTGCTGGTCCAGTGGGCTCTCCTGTCCAACACCAGCCAGTGTATAATCAGCCAGGGGGACCAGCAGGGCTACCGTGGATGCCAGCACCACCACCTCCATCAGACTGTCCACCAGGGTTGGAATATTTAACTCAGGTAATTTCAAGTACCTAAAACAGTCATTCAAATAAAACTGTGCTTCCAGTTTACTTATTAACAAATGACTAATTAGCAAATGTCTAAAATGGTAAAACAACATTTTTTACTAACAAATTATTCTAATTCTTCTAGGTCAGGTTTACTTTTATTTTTATTTTTTAAAATATATTTTTATTGATTTCAGAGAGGAAGGGAGAGAGAGAGAGAGAGAGAGAGAGAGAGAGAGAGAGAGAGAGAGAGAGAGAAACATCAATGATGAGATAGATTCATTGATCAGCTGCCTCCTGCATGACCCACACTGGGGATGGAGCCCCCAATGCGAGCATGTGCCCTGACCAAGAATTGAACAGTGACCTCCTGGTTCATCGGTCAACACTCAACCACTGAGCCATACAGGCCAGGCAGATCAGGCTTACTTTTAAAGCAAACTACAGAAACCGGTTTGGCTCAGTGGATAGAGCGTTGGCCTGCGGACTGAAAGGTCCCAGGTTCGATTCCGGTCAAGGGAATGTGCCTTGGTTGCGGACACATCCCCAGTGGAGCGTGTGCAGGAGGCAGCTGATCCATGTTTCTAACTCTCTAGCCCTCTCCCTTCCTCTCTGTAAAGCAATCTACATATAGTTTAGGAAATTGTATTTTCTATGATCTTGAATATAATCTGTGATACTAGCCAACAGAAAACATTTATTAAGCACCATTTTCCAGGATTTGTTCCTAAGTATAATATAAGTATTAACTCATTTGATCCTTTTAAAAGCTCTATGATATTTAGGTGTTATAATTATCACTATTTATCGCTGAACCACTGAGCCTAACTGGCCAGGCCATTCAATAGATATTTTTAATTACAAATATATTAACTTGAGCTCTGACCAGTGTGGCTCAGTTGGTTGGGCATTTTCCCATGCACTGAGAGGTTGCTGGTTCAATTCCCAGTCAGGGCACATGCCCGGGTTGTGGGCACAATCCCCAGGGGGGAGTGCAGGATGCAGCTAATTGATGTTTCTTTTTTTTTTTTTCTTTTTTAAATATATTTTATTGATTTTTTTACAGAGAGGAAGGGAGAGGGATAGAAAGTTAGAAACATCGATGAGAGAAAAACATCAATCAGCTGCCTCCTGCACACCTTCTACTGGGGATGTGCCTGCAACCAAGGTACATGCCCTTGACCGGAATCGAACCTGGGACCCTTGAGTCCACAGGATGACGCTCTATCCACTGAGGCAAACCGGTTAGGGCTAATTGATGTTTCTTTTTCTCTCCCTTCCTTTCTCTCTAAAAATCTATAAACTATTCTTTAAAAAAATAAAAATAAATAAAAAATATAAATTATATATTAATTTCTGATATATCTAGAAGTAATATAAGTTACTAAATATTGATAATATTGGTAAGTATTGTTAATTGATTATATGTATCCTTTAAAATATAAAAACAGTGATGTTAATTTGGTTGGCTTAAAAATGTGATATATAATTTACAGTTTAACTTTCTGTTTTTATTATAATAGATAGATCAGATACTGATTCATCAGCAAGTTGAGCTTCTAGAAGGTATGTATTGATTGTGTTGGTTATATTTCTAGAAAGAGAAGACACTTGTGCAAATAAAGGCATATCAACAACCACAAATATAACACTTTCACAAATGTGGAATGATTAAAACTGGTTATTTACAAATGTCTCTCATCCTGATAAATTCTTTCTTGAACTTAGGAATCAAGTGGTAAAATACTATTACTCTGGGCATCTATCTTCATTATATAGACCCTAATTTAGAAGGAAACCAACCAATATTTACTTTTGCTTCCTCTTCTCTCTAGAAAGCACTTCAGTGATTTATCACTTTACCTGACCTCTCTCACTCTGGCTTTTCCTCCCCTAATATGTGATAACCTTGAGATTGGCACACAACCACGTGCAGTAGTGCACTTAACCTTAATGCATTTCGAAGTGAATACATTTTTTGAATCTGGATGGGTATGTTGTAGAAAATTACAATCTTGCCAACAGTTTCTCTTGGGAGCTCATATGAACCCTGTAAAACCTTTTTGCCATGGGCTGAGGATTATCACTTAGAATGTTGAAGGATGCTGATCAGCAGGCCTAGAGATCTGACTTCCTAAAACAGCATTCCTCCTCATGTGAGTGGGTCTGACTCCAACAGATGTCTCTCTGGGTCCAGTGCTCCTCACGTATAGTATGAACATAGGAAGTCACCAGATGTTTCAAAACTCCTGCCAGGACGATTCATGAACCATAGTGTCTTTTTTCTAGATATAGACTTTAATGAAAACTCTTCACTCTCTGCAAAGTTTCTTACCAATAGTAGAAATCCTATATAATAAAAGAGTAATATGCAAATTGACCATCACTCCAACACACAAGATGGCCACCCCCATGTGGTCAAAGATGGCTGCCCCCAGGTGGACACAAGATGGCCAGCAGAGGAGGGCAGTTGGGAGGGACCAAGCCTGCAAGGGAGGGCAGTTGGGGATGACCAGGCCTGCAGGGGAGGTCAGTTGCAGGGGGACCAGGCCTGCAGGGGAGGAGAATTGGGGGTGACGAAGCCTGCAGGGGAGGACAGTTGGGAGCGACCAGGCCTACAGGGGAGGGCAGTTCGGGGGGACCAGGCCTGCAGGGGAGGGCAGTTGGGGGGAACCAGGACAGCAGGGGAGAGCAGTTAGGGGTGATCGGGCCAGTAGGGGAGGGCAGTAAGGGATGACCGGGCCTGCAGGGGAGGGCAGTTGGGGTGTACCAGGGCTGCAGGGGAGGGGAGTTGGGGGGTCAGGCTTGCAAGGGAGGACAGTTAGGGGCGACCAGGCCTGCAGGAGAGGGCAGGTAGGGGCAACCAGTCTGGCAAGGGAAGGCAGTTAGGGGCAACCAGGCAGGCAGGCACGTGAGCAATTAGGAGCCAATGGTCCAGTATTGTGAGAGGGATGTCCGGCAGTTGGACATCCCCCAAGGGGTCCAGGATTGGAGAGGGTGCAGGCTGGGCTGAGGGGATTAAGTGCCCTAATTCCTCTAGTAAAATATAAAGTTCCAAATTTAGTAATTATTAACTCTTCAGTTTTTAAAAGGGATGTCATTTATTTTGTTTTTTATTTCAAATTGAAAGTCTGTATTTTAACTATGAATAGTATAGATGAACATTACTGTTTCTTTTTAGTATCTGAGACTATGGCAGCCACATTTCCCAATTCAAAACTTAATCAACAATAAAGGCATAGCCATAGATTTTGTTTTGTTTTCATTTTCTAAGGAAATAGAAGGAAATTTATAGATTATGTAAGCCCATTTTATAGATAAGCAGACTAAAGATTTTGAGATTAAGCTGCCTTAGAAGATAGGGCCTGCATGAGTTAGAGGAAAGACACTTGAGGGAGATCACGGTGCTAGACTTTGCACAGGATGTCTCCATCTGAATGAAAGTCCATCCATACACATACTAGAGAGTAATTTTGTCTCCATATTTTTATTTTAATCACTGTTATTTGGATGGCTTGCAACAACCTATGACCCAAATTAATGATGGCTCTGGACAAGTGGGACCAAGAATTGCTCCTTCCAGGCTATAAGCAAGGAGAGGTTTCCAGTGTATGGTTCAGCTGTTAAAGACTTCACTAAGATACCAGGCAGGTGTCAGTATTTAGCATATCTATTTTTCTCCTGTGAAAATATTAGCCCCTGTAAGCTACAGAGTTCACTTAGGATGCCAGTGGTCTAGATATCCTGTGAGTTGCAGCCTGGTTGCCAAGCACCTTTTCCCTTGTCTAATACCACCTCCCACCTCTGAACAACTGCTGCATTAAACAAGGGTGCCCTGGGCCCAGTGTGATGTTCTGATCCACCTTCTACTTTCACGTGTGCATTCAGAGTAAACTCCTTCATTACCTTCCCTCACACAGTGCAAAAGTAAGCTACTTCCTGCCTTGTATTGTTATAGTTTATTAACATACTGTGACATGGTATAAAGCAAAACCATAACCCAATTTATTTTATATCCTAGTTTACAGAGCATAAACATAGTAATGATCCTTTATTCCCTCCCTAATTGAATATCTGAAAACTGTACCAAGCAAGTGAACATGTTCTGCATACCCCAGCATGATTGGGACCATCTGCAGCACTGCCCATCCCTTTCCCCCCCCGCCCCAGGGTTTTGTGCCCTTATCCTCCCAGACCTTTTTCTCAGATTTCTCCAGGCTAGTCACCTCCAGCCCTGTTTTATGATGCCATCTTGGCTTCTACTGCACATGCACTCAATGAAAGGAATTTCCCCTTCCAGTTTTCTCCTTCCTTTGGTTAATCCAGCAGAATGGTGCCAGTTACCCGCCCCCACTCCTCAATGTGGCTATAAAATTATGCTGGTTACCTCCCAGGCTGACTGTGAAACTGCTGTTTTCCCACTCAATCAGGCATAACTATGTCTGGCTCCCTTCTCTTTTCATTAATAACTAACTGCCTATTGTAACATTAAGATCTCTGTGTCTGAAAAAAGTTTGATTTATTAAAACTGGTGATACTTGGTAGCATAAGTTCTAAGTGCATTTTATGATGCTACTAAAAATAATTCTAGAAATTATTAAATAATTTTAAAAAATAAAAGTACTACATAGTAAATAGGTAATATGCAAATTGACCATCACTCCAACACACAAGATGGCCACCCGCATGTGGACACAAGATGGCCAGCAGGGGAGGGCAGTTGGGGGGGACCCAGGCCTGCAGGAGAGGACAGTTGGGGGTGGCCAGTCTGGCAGGGGAGGGCAGTTAGTAGTGACCAGGCCAGCAGGGGAGGGCAGTTAGGGGCAATCAAGCTGGCATGGGAGCAGTTAGGTGTCGATAAGGCTGGCAGGGGAATGGTTAGGGGGTGATCAAGCTGGCAGGCAGAAGCAGTTAGGGGCAATCAGGCAAGCAGGCAGGCGAATGGTTGGAAGCCAGCAGTCCTGGATTGTGAGAGGGGTCCCAGTTTGGAGAGGGTGCAGGTTGGGATGAGGGACACACACACACACACACACACACACACACACACCCCCGTGCACGAATTTCATGCACTGGGCCTCTAGTAGTTTATAAAACTCTCCTTGTGTCTAAGAATTGCCAAGTTAATTTGGCAAAGATAAACCTAATATTTTTTAGCATCTGTACAGTTTTGATAACAATTTATATTATTCTGCAAGAAGGTTCATGTAAACTTGAGTCTTGCATTGTGAACCACTTTCTCCAAATAAAATTTCCCTACAGAGCTATGTACAAAAGCACCAGAAAGTGGACAGAATCCACTTGCAAGTTGGTATGATGCAGAGTTATGGCTAGACGCCATCTGAGACAATAATCAGCCCTCTAGGGTGTGTGAGCAAAGAGGGAGTGAATATAAAGAGGCAGAGTACCCAAACAGACCTACCTAGTACTCTCATAAGTAGAAAATCATTCTACTAATCAATTCTAACATGTGAAGGAGAATAGAGAGCTGGAAAGGGAAAAAGCAGAGACCACTGAGGCCAGGCTGTATTGTCACATTTTCAAGAGCTTAGGACTTAAGGAAAGAGTGGAGTTACACAGCTATGACCCTCCAACACACAGTGGCCTACATAAGAGTGAATTTGCTATACTTTAGTTAATGAATGCTGATGAAGCACATAGGTAACTTCTCTTTCTATATAGAGGAATGAGGAAAAAGAGTTGCCTTTTTTCACTGAAAGAAATGTGGGCACAGTATGTTAACATACTATAATAATACAATGCAGAAAGTAGTAAGCACTAAGAGAAAATAGTGAGGGTTTATAGTCTTAAGGAAATATAGAAAAAAGGACCTTACGTTTCCGGGGTGATAAGGGAAGACTTCACAGAGAAAGTTGGACCAGAGATGGGCCTTAAAGGTTAGCTAGAATTTGGTTGCTCAGGAGCTGGAAAGACATTCTAAGGTAAGCAAATAGTATGAGCTCTTAAGTCTCCCTTTATGACACAATTATATGGAATTAGGAGAATATGGGCTTTCTTTTCCATGTCTCACACAGGACTCTTAATTTTGTATACTTTCATACCCTCTCCTAGTTCTCTTCCCTTGTTGTTTTTCCTTTGTTGGAATCATCTCCAAACACCTTTCCTTTGCTTTCTCCCAATGTAACATGAAGTATCATCTAAAAATTGTATAACTAGATATTATAGTATCTTAGGATAGATTCAATATTCTTTTATCATAATGGTCATAATTACTCCCTTTTATGTTTTTAGTCTTAATAGGTTTTGAAACAAATAACAGATACGAAATTAAGAACATCCTTGGACAGAGGATTTACTTTGCTGTGGAAGATACTGATTGCTGTACCCGAAATTGCTGTGGGACTAATAGGCCTTTTACCATGAGGATTCTTGATCTTATGGGCCGAGAGGTCATAACTCTGCAGAGACCACTCAGATGTGCCAGCTGTTGTTGCCCCTGCTGCCTTCAGGAGGTCAGCGAACATTTACCCAGATAATATGTAAAGTAGTTCAACAAGAATTATCACCCTTTCATTGAACCTGTATAATCAAATGAGATTTTCTAAAAATTGGTCCATGAACTATTGTATTATGCTTGAGAGTAATTGGGAGAGGAAGGATGCCAGGTGAAAAATAGTGAGCAGTTAGCCCCCTGGCTCTGAGAAGTTTATCTCATGGGAATGAGCCTCTGCTCAGAGTCAGACTTTGGGGAGAGTTGAGAAGGTAAGGCCCTTATTTTAAATGACCGTGAGAGGTCTGGCTAAAGCTATAGGAGGGCACCACAGAGACCGTCCTACATAATAATAGACAAATATGCAAATTGACCGTACCTTCGCTATGCCCGCAATTGGCCAGGAGGCGCCGGGGGTGGGCGGGACTAGGGGTGGCCGGGGTGGCCGATTGGGCTGGCGGGACGCTAAGCTCGCGTCGCTAGCTGCAGCTCGAGCTCAGCTTCTGCGCCATGGCTGTGCTGCGTCACTGAAGGGGCCTCTGGGGCAGCGAGCTCACGTCCCACTGTGGACCATCAAAAGCGTGGGAGCTGGGTGCCTGTCTGCTCAGGCACCAGGCCTTTCAGAAGCCTCCACTGCGCTGGAGGCTTCTGAAAGGCCTGGTGCACCAGCGATCAAAAGCAAAAGCGTGGGAGCTGGGTGCCTGTCCACTCAGGCACCAGGCCTTTCAGAAGCCTCCACCCCGCCAGAGGCTTCTGAAAGGCCTGGTGTACCAGCGGACAGGCACCCAGCTCCCACGTGATCGAAAGCGAAAGCGTGTAGGGGACCCTACACGTGCATGATTCAATCATGCACTGGGCCTCTAGTCTTAGAATACAATTCCAGGAGCAAGTGTACAGAAGAATGAGGAAAAGAGCAGATACGTCCATCTCACAATTTTGGCTAACCTATTATGGAAGAAACCTAGGAGATACCACCTTTGAGAAATCTCAACTCCTATGTTCTTAAGTTCCCCATTTAAAAAAATTAATATATTTGAGCACCTGTAGTAGGTATATGCTAGGTGTGGGTATCTTTAGCTCATAAAGACCAGGTGTCTATTTCATATTACTTGTCAGCTCACTAGTACAGAACATGGATCTCAGGAGAGGCACCAGGGAACAGAACATACCAGAAAGTTGGCCTTTGTCTGTATCCCCACTGGCCTGAGACCAGCCCTGCCTGGTCAGTAATTCCAGACAAGTAGCTGTGAGACCAGGTCACAGACCAAGGCACAGGCACATAGATATTTGAAGTCTAAGACTGCATTTATTTTCAAACAGTAACTGATGTTATTCCTACTGAATTATGTTGTGATTTGTCATTTAGGTTAGGTATAATAGTATCTATTCATAGGAATATCTGAGGAAAAACTGAGAGTTTGGTGGAATATGCTCTGAATGTAAAGAGCACATTGACAGACATTATACTATTGACCTTAGAAAATAGTTTAGGACGATGTCACTTACACATGAGCATCCTGAGGAACTCCCTAGGTCAAGCATGTCAAAGTCAAAGTCTAACATGGGCCAGATAAACAAGGTTTAAGTTTATGTGTGCTGCAAAAAAACAAAAGCCTCAATTTTCATAGAAACGTAGGTTTATTTCAATAGAGACATGCTGAATACAAAGGGCTGAAATAAGAGTAATTGTTAACATAAAATAATAGAACATTTTAATACAAATTAATTTTTTTGAGCATTAATTTACCAGACACTGAATAACTGCACAAATTAATAAGCGTAACACAAATAAATCTATTTTTCTTGTTCTCCAAAAGTGAAATATTTCCCATTGCGCACCCAGAGAGTCAGTACAAGACTAATCACGTGGCAATCAGCTGCTAAAATATTCGCTGCTAGAATCAGTGGAGAGAAATGGTGTGCCTGTGTATAAGGTGCATAAGGGAAATGAATGCAACACGATTATAGTAATCAGTCATTAGCGAATGTTGTAGTTCATTATTAATAATTATGTGTAACTGGATATTGTAAAAAGTTATGAAATTTTTATTAAAACTTTTCTTACTGTTATATTGGCTGGGCTGCAAAAATATTCATCGTGGACCACATGTAGCCCACGGGCCGCAAGTTTGACATGCTCACCCTAGGTCACCCTGCTAATAGCAGAGCCAAGATTCCAGGCCCCAGTTCCTTTCCATTATAGAGCCATTGCCACTCAGATTTGAAAATTGCACCAGCAATCAAGAGTCTATTCATATATCTAAACCACTGTTTTTATAGAAGTTTGAGAAGAGTTCCTTAATAATTTCAACATCCTATATAATAAAAGCCCAGCAACTGGAATGACCAGAGACCAGGGCGATCAGGCAGGCAGGTGAGTGGTTAGGGACAATCAGGCAGGCAGGCAGGCGAGCGGTTAGGGGTGATCAGGCAGGCAGGCAAGCCGTTAGGGATGATCAGGCAGGCAGGCGAGTGGTTAGGGGCGATCAGGCAGGCAGGTGAGCAGTTAGGAGCCAGCGGTCCCGGATTGTGAGAGGGATGTCCAACTGCCGGTTTAGGCCCGATCCATGGGATCAGACATCCCCTGAAAAGTCCTGGATTGCAAGAGGGCAGGCTGGGCTGAGGGACGCCCTTCTCTCTCCCCCATGCACGAATTTCATGCACCGGGCCTCTAGTGTTTCATAAGTATAGACATTTTTTAATGTACAGGTCTGGAGAGCAGTGCTTAAGAGTGGAGTCTATGCATGCAGTCTGTCTGTGTGACTCATCTACTTTGCAGCTAGGGAATCTGATAAAGTTAGTTAACTCTCTGTTCTTCAGTTACTTCCTCCATAAATAGGAATAATAGTACCAACTTGTTGTAAATCAAGTGGTGTTTAGAACAGTGTCTGACACTTAGAATGTATTCAGTAAATAAGAGTCATTATTAGACATTATTATTATTATAATTTACATATGTTCTTTTGCTTTTGTAGATAGAAGTTTATGCTCCTCCTGGTGTACCAGTGGGTTATGTTATTCAGAATTGGCACCCATGCCTGCCTAAGTTAACCATTCAAAATGAGAGGAGAGAGGATGTACTCAAAATTATTGGTCCATGTCTTGTGTGCGGCTGTTGTGCAGATGTTGATTTTGAGGTAAGGGTTGTAATCATGTTTATAGGTTTTTCTTTCCTAATATAATAATAATATAAGTTGTGAGGATGTTACAAATATATTAAATAAATATGTGTATCCTAATATCTCAAGAGGGAAACACTGCTCATATATTTAACTTTGGTCAGAAAGGAAGTTATTAATCTCCTTGAGCTTTAATGTTGATTATGCTAAATGGAAAAAAAAAGTAGAGCCTTGCACTCAAATATAAGCAAGACAACTAATATTTAAACGTGGTTTTGTATGAAGGTCCTATACATTATCCATTTTGAATATAACCTTTTCATCTATGTCTGACTGCCAAAGCCTCTGATCCTTCCTTAGTCTGAAACACAGGCTGCCAGTGCACTTGGCCCTCTTCAGAAGATCTGACATGTTTGAGTTCCTACAAAAAGTCCAATTATGCAAAGAGAGCTTTCAGAAAGATAGTGTAAGATGAGCTACCCAATTATAAATCTCTGGGGTCTCTCCTTTACCTTTGTATTAAATTTCATTGTTAGAGCCCAGTTGGCATGGCTCAGTGGTAAAGCATTGACCTATGAACCAGGAGGTCATGGTTTGATTTCCAGTCAGGGCACATGCTCAGGTTGCGGGCTCGATCCCCAATCTGGGGGGTGCAGGAGGAGCCAATCAATGATTCTCTCTCATCATTGATGTTTCTATCTTTCTCTCCCTCTCCCTTCCTCTGTGAAATCAATAAAAATGTATTTTGGAAAAAAATATGATTGTTAGAAACCACAATATATCTTTGTACTTACTACATGGAGCAATTTCATCACAGCTGTTTTCCAACAGATGGCCTAGCTTTAATAATTCATGTTATTTAGTTGCAAATATTAAAAATCAGGAGGTTTTATAACTTAATCTTGATTTTCTTGTTCTATTGGAAAGGAAGAAAATGTGGCAAATTTGGCCCACATTTCAATAAGAGGGTCAAAAAAGAGGCTTAACCTAAGTGGTGCTGCCCATTGTGACTAATATGTGGGAACTCTGCCAGTCTCCCATGACTTCCTTAGGTTTTCCACCAGCCAGCTTCTTTCTGTTATATTATCTGCCTGGTTACATGATATTGAATTCCTGTGTTAGACCCTAGTTATATAAAGATGAATCCTTTAAAAGGGATATAGATTGTTGGGTGGAATTTATGCTATGTATGTGCAAAGACTTTAAGATTTATGTATAATGATAGTTCTTTAAGTAGGGGTTATCATTCCTATGAAAGATCCAGAGGAGTAAAAAGGTAATTGTTCTTTCAGGGAGTATTAACAGTAGTTTGGCTAACATATATTTTATTTGTTTAAAAATAAGTGAAAATACTAGTGAAGCAAGTCAGACTTGATTGTGAAACTCTGATATTAATGCTAAGTAATTAGCAACTCTTCTCAACGAATGCTTTAGAGCATCTCTTATAGGTAATAAATTAACTCTACTCCTGTGCATCTAGAATGGTGCTTTTAAGTAACATCTTTGAGTGAATTGAGAAAATAACACCTTGAAACATGTCTGAAAGCTAGCTGATGGTAAGTTTGAATGCAGAAATTATCAATATGAGGAACCATTATGGAATATTAATTCTATTTGGATGTGAATTGATTGGCATGGCAACTTGGTATATGTAAAAAACAGCAAGAACAGAAGTTATTCCATAGGAAAAAATCAAGAGACATTTAATAAATGTACTAAGTGAAACTGATTCATGGATTTGATGTCACTTGAAGATGAAAGAAAATTGGGAGATTATTCTGATGTCTGAAGATAAGAAGCTGATTGAATAATAATGCCATTGGCCACATTAAGAATCTTGGAGGAGAACTAGTTGATTTATGAAAAGCTAATAATTTGCATTTGAGTTGTATTGGATTTTAGGTATGTAGAGGGAAAAGTTGAGAGGTTTTCAACACACAGATGATAGTTGAAGCCATGAGTACATAATGCTCTAGGAACTAATCCACCAAGAACAAACTTCATATAATTGGACAATCTGCAATTGATCATATAAGAAGTATTTAAATAAACATTAGACAAAACAAGAAGCATAAGGAGAAGAATGAAACTAATATTAAAGGACAGGAATATTTGAAAACAACACAGATAGTAGAATGAGGAAGAGTCATTGATAAAACCTCATTAGAAAGGACTTAGATACAGATGAAGATAAAATTACTGAAATGAAAATCTATGTTAGGAAAATAAAGGAGGAACATTTAAATTTCAAGGGATAAAAATATTTGAAGGGATGGGAAGCTAGAATAAACTACTCCTGCATACATGCTAAAGAAGAGTACAGAGAGGGGACAGAGAATGTGCTGAAATAATATTGAAATAGATAAATGGCTAAGAATCTCTAGAATACCTTTATCTATTATCCTATACTAGAGGCCCAGTGCATGAATTCATGCACCAGTGGGGTCCCTTGGTCTGGATTGTGGGATCAGGCCAAAACCGGCTCTCCGACATCCCCTGAGGGGTCCCCGATTGCGAGAGAGTGCAGGCCAGGCCGAGAGACCCCACCGGTGCATGATCATGGCTGGGGAGAGACACGGGAGGTTGGCCAGCTGGGGAGGGACCATGGGAGGGCTCCAGGGTATGTCCAGCCCATCTTACTCAGTCCCGATTGGCCAGACCCCAGCAGCAAGCTGACCTACCAGTCGGAGCATCTTCCCCCTGGTGGTCAGTACACGTCATAGTGACTGGTTGAGCAGCCTTAGCATATCATTAGCATATTATGCTTTGATTGGTTGAATGGCTGGATGACCGGACCCTTAGCATATTATGCTTTTATTAAATAGGTTAATAAAGAGGTAATATGCAAATTGTCCATCACTCCCTCACAAGATGGCTGCCTATGGCCAGGAGGGCAGGGGGGTTAGTGAGGGACGACCAAACGACTGAACAAGCAGGCTGTGTTGGGCGACCAGGCTAGCAGGGGGGAAAGTTAGTGGTGACCAGGCCGGCAGAGGAGGGCAATTGGGGGCGACCAGTCTGACAGTGGGGGCCATAAGAGGCAACCAGGCCGGCGGGGGGGCAGTTAGGGGCGACCAGGGCAGCAAGGGGGACAGCTGGGAGCAACCAGGCTGGCAGGGAGGGGACAGTTGGGGGCAACCTGGCCAGTAGTGGGGGGCAGTTAGAGGTGACCAGGCCAGCAGGGGGGGCAGTTAGGGGCAATCAGGCTGGCACACAGAGCAGTGAGAGGTGATCAGGCTGGCAAGGGGGACAGTTGGGGCAACTAGGCAGGCAGGCAGGTAAGCGATTAGGAGCCAGCGGTCCAGGATTGTGAGAGAGATGTCCGACTGCCGTCAGACATCCCCTTAGGGATCCCAGATTGGAGAGGGTGTAGGTTGGGCTGAGGGGACCCCCCCCCCAACCTGTGCATGAATTTTGTGCACCGGGTCTCTAGTTTCTTTAATAATTAACATTTAAATTTAATAGTAATATCAGTTTATTTTTTCAGAAGTTAAAATCATTTCATTATATAGATTTTCTGCTTTTTAAGTATCTAGAATTTAGCTAAAAATTACTTAGTCCTGTTGATTTTTCAGCTATAGATCATTTTTCACATTCTGAATTATAGGAATAAAAAATAAAATATTAATATCTGTTAAATCTAGTGCAGCATTATTGTGGCTCATAAGTTATCCTCTGTATTGTTCATTTTCAAAATTAAAAATAAATTTTTAAAAAATAAAATAAGATTACTTTACAAGCTACAAATACTTAGATTACAACTATTAGCAGATAAAACACTAAAGGGTTCAGAAGATTTATTTAGTCTGTTTTCCCAGAACAGTGTTATATAACATAAAACCCCTAAAGATCAGTGGCTTGAAACAACAGGCATTTGCTCTCATGCTATGCGTCTGCAGGTCAATTGTGTCTCAGTGGATACACATAGGCTCGGCTAGATGGCACTGATTTAGGCTTGAAGTTGGCCTCAGGCCTGTTCCAAGTATGCTCATTCTAGAGCTTTAGCAAGAACTACATGATTTTCTGGTGGCTGATCACTGGAGAGCAAGAGCCAGGCCAAACCGCTTAGCCATGTTTAAGGTCTCTGCTCGCTGTCATATACACTAACATTCCATTGGTCAAACAAGTCACATGGCCAAGCCTAAGTATCAATGTTCAGAGAAGAATACTGGGCCTACAGTGGGAGGGGTGGATGAATATTGATGAACAGCAACCCATGCTATCACAGTTTTCATATTAAAAGTATATTTCAGGTTTGTTAAGAACTTAAGCACCCACACTGGAACAAAATGAGTCAACTGTTTTTAGTTTCCCCACATTTTTTAGCAGCTCCAACTTGAGCTGTGGCTTCAAAGGATGTTGCTGTCACATGTGCTACCTTGTGTACATTTGAAAAGAACATATCTCTTCCTGGGTTGACACAACCCTACGTGTACGCACCATGGTGAGTGTGGCTACCATCAGCTGCCATATGCCCACTTGGTGAGGCGCAACTGTCCAACTCTTCATAGTGGTCCTGGGGTTTCCTCAGGCAGAATTGTAAAATCAAAAAGAATTTACTTCAGAGCTTTTTTTTCATACACCTTTCCTATTTTATTGTTCCCTCACTCTCCTGTTGTCCAGTCTTACCCCAACCCTGGACCTGTGGCATCCCTATAAGTTACTTATTAGATACTTTCCTTCACTCAAAACTGCCAGTCCTCTTTCCCAGGCCCTTAGCACTTCCTGTCTGTCTACTAACATTGAGTGGTAATGTCCCCCCCATCACGTGTAATCACTTAGCCTATGTAAACTCTGTGCTTGTCTTAAAGCAGATGTCACATGGGGTTTAGTTTGCTACCTTCCTGATGGCTTCTAGAAATTTCATCAAAGAAATATTTAATGTTTGAATCTTTTCCTGCTTAAATTTTGTTTTAAATCACTTCAAATAATTTAGTACTGTGTTTTAAATCACTTCAAATAATTTGGTATTTAATATACAATAATAAAATGTTAAATATTTCAGTAAAACTACTTTCTTTTTAAAAATATTTTTATTGATTTCAGAGAGAAAGGGAGAGGCAGAGAGATTGAAACATCAATGATGAGAGAGAATCATTGATCGACTGCCTCCTGCACACCCCCTACTGCAACCCAGCATGTGCCCTGACCAGGAATCGAACCGTGACCTCCAGGTTCATAGGTCAATGCTCAACACCGAGCCAAGCTGGCCGGGCAGTAAAACTACTTTGATATAAGTTTTCTGTAGCAAAGAAACAATTTTTTCATGTATCTATAAATACAGGAATTTATATGCATCCAATGAGCAATATACTGTTCATAGTTACGTATTGCACGTAAGCTTAATAACACATTTGTTTCATTTTATTACAAATTTGAAAGTTGTTTTATTATTTTCTAGAATTCTTTAAGACCATCATTTTTTTTTTTTTTTTTTAGATTAAATCTCTTGATGAAGAAAATTTGATTGGCAAGATTTCCAAGCAATGGACTGGTTTTGTGAGAGAGGCATTTACAGACGCTGATAACTTTGGGATCCAATTCCCTTTAGACCTTGATGTGAAAATGAAAGCTGTGATGCTTGGTGCATGTTTCCTCATTGTAAGTATATTCTTGCTAATCTTGGGTATTTCTTTAATATCTCTCTGAAAGATTCAGTAAAGTGTACCTTTTTAAATGACTTGCTTAAATTTATAGATTTTATTCAAAGGGGGTGCCATTTAATCCTAGCTCTGAAATTCCATTTTCTCCTGATGGTCTGGATTCACAGGTGACTAATTTCTCAGGAAATTCTACAGTTTCACATGGCAATAGAAAGACTGTGTGTTATAGAGAGGCTCTGGTCTTTGGGGCTTCTATTTAAAAATCAAAATAGGTACACTCAGATATGGACTAAGGTGGAGTAGAACCCAGTGAAATGGGGAGATTTTGTCCTGATTCATTATTAAATTAAATGTTATACTACTTGAGTGCAAACTACAATAAAAGTGCATCCAATCCAGCCACCAGATGGAACTGCCAGTTGACACACACAGGATAGAGCAGCGATTCTACACTTGTCTTCCATTAAGTCATTTAGGAAGATTTCAAAAACCCCAAGTACCAAATGATACTCCCATTCAATTAAATCAGAAGCTCACAATCGAAAGTTTATTGTTTAGCTCTCCAAGTGATTCAATATGCAGCCAAAATCAAGGACACCTGGGAGAGAGCAGCAGTTCTCAATCTTAGCTGCACAGTAGAAACACCTGGGTAGCCTTTTAAACTGCCTGTATCAAGACTGCACCCAAATAGTCAATCAAAATCTCTGGAAATGGGACCAAGCCTTCAAGCTGTTTACATCCCTTCCAGGTGATTCCAATCTGCAAGCAAGGTTTGGAACATCTAAATGAATATCTTAAATGTTTATTTGGGGATGCACTCAGAAAAAAATGAAATATGAGAGAATATACAGCAAAAGGATCCATTTCCTTCAACAAATAAATGTCAGGAAAATAAAAAGATAATAAAATGAGAAAGACTTTAAAGACATCAACTTTGCAATTTGTAGACTCTGTATACTGCATTGAACAAACCAGTATTTACAGGCATTCATGGAAATTTCAACATTGACTGGCTATTGATAATTAATGACTTATTGATTTTTTAAGATCTGATAATTATGTAATGGTATAGGGAAGATAAGGCAGTCTAGGATGTTTGGATAGATGGGACATGGGGTTGGGGTGTAGTGGGATTGTTAATAAATGACTATGAGATAGATTGGGCTTCTACTAAATGACTTTTAAGGACTGTGCAACTTCTAGTAGACATTGAGAAGACATTGAAAATGGTTTAGTTAACTCATTACGTTTAAACTAGGCATAAATAAAATAGTTATAAATCCAAATTTTAGAAAGATAAATCCTGGTGACTGTGAGAAATGGATTGAAGAGAGGTATAATTGCGGTAGAATAATTGCAAGTGATTGCAAATAAGGATTAACTTACTTCTGTTCATGGGATGAAGGAAAATGATAGATGTGAGAGATAAAAATCCATAGGATTTGACTTTAAGTCATGGAGGAGAGAATATAGTTAGGCATTGATGGAGTGAGGCCAGCTGGGAATACAGTGGACAAATATGGAAGAGAAATCATAAAACTGGGCCAAACAATTCTAAGTGGTATTCTAACTCTAAGATGGCTTTCATTCCCCTGAAATAAATCTAAAAGTTGTACATGGTATTCCAGTCTTAAGAAAAGTTATATTATTAGAGAAAGAATATAAGAAGTTTAGGAAAAAAGATTCAAAAAGAGTCATTACAGGAGACCTGAGAAAAAGTGAAATTGAGAGAAATTATCAGAGAACTAATTAAATTCATACAGGTATTAATAAGTGATTAGAATTATAGGATTTAATTGCTATTAAAATGGGAAGCTGAAGCTATCAACTTTTCCCAGATCTACTTATAATAGTAAATTTTCTTGGTTAGCAGATGTGTTATTCTGTTTCATCATATTTCATATCCCTTGGCATTTATACATCGAAGAATTGACCTCAGTTTTATTACTGAAAACTCATTTCTGTATTTTGTTTTTATTTAGGACTTCATGTTTTTTGAAAGCACTGGAGGCCAAGAACAGAGAGCAGGAGTATGGTAGTGGATTAATAAAGATCTCCGAAAATGTGAAGTTTGTATATTGATTAGGACTATGTACAAGTGAAAAATTATTTTTCTTTATTGAAATTACTTATAAAATATGTGAATTATACTGTGATGCCTTAAGCTCCAGGTATATGATTTCCAATTTCAAATCATAGAGTTTATTTTCTGTATCACTTATAAATTTGCTTATACATTTGCTTTCATTTTATACATTTTGTATTTCATTGTATATTTTAGAGAAATAACATAGGGATTTTTACATTTAATCATTGATAAATTTGCTTTATTTTCAATTTTATAGCAAAATTAAAATGATTTAACATAA
This sequence comes from Eptesicus fuscus, assembly GCF_027574615.1. Taxonomy (NCBI): domain Eukaryota; kingdom Metazoa; phylum Chordata; class Mammalia; order Chiroptera; family Vespertilionidae; genus Eptesicus; species Eptesicus fuscus. Next base: position 111,519,746 of record NC_072475.1, read on the forward strand.
AATTATATATTTTATTAAATTTAGTTACAATTACATATGTAACAACTAATGTTATTTTGCAAATATTGTATATTCAAAAAAGTTAAAAATGAACATAACTTCAATTTCCTTTACAATTATGTTCAAGCTAGAGGCCCAGTGCATGAATTCATACATGGTGGGGTCCCTTGGCCTGGCTGGTGATCGAGGCCTATCAGGGGGCCAGCCGGCTAGGGGGAGGGGCCATGGGAGGTTAGCTAGCTGCGGGGGGGGACTGTGGGAGGTTAGCCAGCCAGCCCCCTGATCGGGGCCAATGGGAGGACTGGCATGCTGGGGAGAGGGACTGCGGAAGGGGGGCTGGCTGGCCAGGGGCAGAGGGGCCACGGGAGGTTGGCCAGCTGTGGGGAGGGGCCATGGGTTGGCTGTGGGAGTGTACTGACCACCAAGGGGCAGCTCTGTGTTGAGCATCTGCCCCCTGGTGGTCAGTGCACATCAGAGTGACTTGTCGACCGGTCGTTCTGGTCATTTGGTCATAACAGTCGCTTAGGCTTTTATATATCCTATATAACAAAAGCTTAGGTGGCATCACGCCCTCGTGCAATGTCATCACAAGATGGCTGCCCGCACGTTGTGATAAGATGGCTTCCACAAGATGGCCGCCACAAGATGGCCACCACAAGATGGCCAGCAGGGGAGGGCAGTTGGGGGCGACCAGGTTGGCAGGGGAGGGCAGTTGTGAGCCATCAGGCCGGCAGGGGAGGGCAGTTGGGGGTGACCAGGCCAGCAGGGGAGGGCAGTTGGGGGCCAGCAGGCCAGGAGGTGAGGGTAGTTGGGGGTAACCAGGCCGGCAGGGGAGGGCAGTTGGAGGTGACCAAGCCTGCAGGGGAGGGCAGTTGTGGGCGATCAGGCTGGCAGGGGAGCAGTTAGGCGTCAATCAGGCTGTCAGGAGAGCAGTTAGGGGGCAATCAGGCTGGCAGGCAGAAACGGTTAGGAGCCAGCAGTCCCGGATTGTGAGAGGGATGTCCCAGATTGGAGAGGGTGCAGGCTGGGCTGAGGAACACCCCCACCCCCGTGCACAATTTCATGCACTGGGTGTCTATATAGATAATACTCAATATTCATATTATTAAGGAGAAATCAAAGATGTATTTGTTTTTATTCAGAAATTACACCACATTTAACTTTTATATAAGCTAATCTGCTATAAGATTTTTATATTAATAAGATAAGAAATTACCATTTTTAATGAATTTCAGTGAAAAATACATTATTCTGTGCCAAAGAAGGACAAGGACACATTTAAAGACTCACTCACTCTAAAATTGTTGTAATTTTTGAAGTAATTATTTATACATGGAATGCTTAGTATCTAATTCTATTTTTCATAGAAAATGGTATTATGAGGTCACTCAGGTATTAATTAAATAGGATGTATATATTCCATCAGAGTATGAACTTCAATAATGGGCTAGTAGGTTATTTATACCAACAATCAAATAACTGAAATAAAAAATAGTTGATATATTTCTTTGCTTATTTTTGTTTTTAAACTGAGCAATCAATGTGTATGGTATTCTTAACATTACACATTTACCTTTCCCCTTCCTTTTCAAAAGTGCAAAAGCATTTTTGAAATGTGGTCATCAAATGATAATCCTATCTAATAATAGAGTAATATACAAATTAGGCGTCACTCCGCAACAAAATGGCAGCCCCATACCCACAAGATGGTGGCGCCCAGTCCCCTCAGCCCTGCTGCTAGAGTGTCTGGCCTGTCCCACCAGCAAACAGAGCACTGAGAGCAGGGCATGGTTGCTTCCTTAGTGCTGCGGCAGCGGGAAGCCGCCAGGCCCTGCACACACGGAGCCGGCGGAGGAGCAGGGCCTGTCACCAGGGCGATCAGGAAGATGCCAGGCCCTGCGCACACGGAGCCGGTGGAAGAGCAGGGCCTGGCGTCTTCCTGATGGTTGCCACGGCGATCGGGAAGATGCCAGGCCCTACGCATACGGAGCTGCCGGAGGAGCAGGGCCTGGCGTCTTCCCGATGGTCTCTGCGGCGATCGGGCAGACGCCAGGCCCTGCACTCACGTAGCCGGTGGTGGAGGAGCAGGGCATGGCGTCTTCCCGTTGGTCACCGCACTATCGCCAGGCCCTGCTCACCTGGAGCCAGTGGAGGAGCAGGGCCTGTTGCCACGGCGATCGGGAAGATGCCAGGCCCTGCGCACATGGAGCCGGCGGAGGAGTAGGACATGGCGTCTTCGCGATGGTCACCGAGGCAATTGGGAAGACTCCAGTGCCAGCAGAACAGGGCATGGCGGCTTCCTGATCTTGGTAGCCGGGAAGCCGCCAGGCCCTGCAAAGCCGGGCATGGCAGCTTCCTTAGTGGGGCAGTGGCAGGGAAGTCCCCAGACATGGCAGACAGAGCCCAGACAGCAGGGCTTGGGGGCTTCCTTAGTGGGCAGTGGCGGTGGGAACACCCCCAGGCCCCGCAGACAGAGCCTTGACAACAGGGCATGGGGGCTTCCTTAGTGTGTCCATGTCTGGGAATCCCCTAGTCCGGGCAGACAGAGCACACTGCAGGGCATTGGGGCTTCCTTCACATGGCACATGGCAGCAGCGGGCAGAGAGCGACAGCAGGGCATGGGGGCTTCATCTCCATGGCTGCAGGGAAACCTCCAGGCCCCGCAGAGAGCAGAGAACCATGGGAAGTGGGCCTAAGCCATCAGTAGGATATCCTCTGAGAGCTCCTGGATTGTAGAGGGTGCAGGTTGGGCTGAGGGACCCCCGTGCATGAATTTCGTGCACCGGGCCTCTAGTCTGTAATAAAATCCATACCAGTGTTGGAACCTAGGATTTCTACCTGTCAGTAACTTAAAAGGAATTTTTTTAGCTTCTGTTTTATAGGGAAATTTGCATTGAGTGAGAAGAGATGTCCAACCTATAATTCAACTCATGCAAAGGAAAATAGTGCTTAGGAAATAAGGGCTTACGGGAGAGACTCCCTTACATCTTCAGCAGAACTCCACTAATAGGCACCACTCCTAATGGTAAACGTCAGCAAGAACAACATACAACCAGCACCACTAGCTTCTAATGTTGAGAACATTGGGATGTCAGGGGAGCTACAGGAAAAGCCAAGTCTAGACCTTTTTTAATTAGCCAAATAATTCACCAGATGCCAAACGCCAATGAGAAGTGACCATGTACTCACATTGTTTGTGGTTGGTACAAACAGCATGCCAGGTAAAGTGAGGTCCTGGCATAGCTGGACCTGGCATAGTGGCGTTATTTATACCATTTGGAGAAGGGGAGGGCTTTCCAGGTTAGCTATCAGGTACTACAGTCTACTCAAAATAAGACCAGAGGTATTAAAATTAACTCTCTGACAGCTACATCTTTATTTTCCATTTTCCTCACCCCCTTCTGCCTCCTGCTCCCCTTCCTATGCATAAAATTCAAGATCTCTGGTTCAGCAAAGTACAACTGATTTGAACAGCTCCTTTCTTCTTCAACTATGCAAGAAAGATTTGTCCAGAAACCCATATACCATCTACAAAATCCATTTAAATTCAGATACTAAAAAAAATTAAATAAAGAGAAAAATCATTGCACATGAATAATGCGAAATTTAAATGAGAAAAATACCAGGAATTACAACAAATGTCTTTGTAATCTTGGTGAGATTTGGAGGAATGTTGCTTATTTCTGTAACAGGCGGTAATAAAGTTGAAAAATATGATGACAACATTTTAAAGTATGTTGGAGACACTGGAACAGTAGGTTGCACAATCCTATATAATAAAAAGATAATATGCAAATTAACCCTCACACCCTCACAAGATGGCTGCCTACGACCAGGCCAGCAGGAGGGTTAGTGATGGATGACCAAACAACTGAACAAGCAGTCTGTGTGGGGTGACCAGGCTGGCAGGGGGGTTAGTGAGGGACGACCAAATGACTGAACAGCAGGCTGCGTGGGGTGACAAGGCCAGTGGGGGGGCCATGAGGGGCGACCAGGCTGGCAGAGGGGCAGTTGGTGGTGACCAGGCCAGCAAAGGGGGCAGTTGGGGGTGACCAGGCTGGCAGGGGGGCAGTTGGGGGATATTAGGCTGGCAGGGGGGCAGTGAGGAGCGACTAGGCCGGCAGAGGGGGGCAGTTGGGGACAACCAGGCCGGCAGGGGGTCAGTAAGGGGTGACCAGGCCGCAGGGGAGGCCTAGTAACTGCCCCCCCTGCCAGTTTGGTTGCCCCTAACTGCTCCCCGCTGCCAGCCAGGTTGCCCTCAACTGCCCCCTTCCTGCCGGCCTAGTTGCTCCTAACTGCCCACCCCCCACCAGCCTGGTCACCCCTTACTGTTAGTTAGGAGCAACTAGGCTGGCAGGGGAGGCAGTTGGGGGCAACCAGGCTGGCAGGGAGTCAGTAAGGAGTGACCAGGCCGGGAGGGGGGCAGTAGGGGGTCACAAGGTCGGCGAGGGAGGGGCAGTTAGGAGCGACTAGGCCGGCAGGAAGGGGGCAGTTGGGGGCAACCTGGCTGGCAGCGGGGGCAGTTAGGGGCAACCAAACCAGCAGGGGGGGGCAGTTACGGGTGATCAGGCTGGCAGGCAGAGGCGGTTAGGGGTGATCAACCTGTCAGGGAGGGCAGTTAGGGGTGATCAGGCTGGCGGGGGGGGGGGGGGCAGCGGGGCAGGGAGGGCAGTTAGGGGCAACCAGGAAGGCAGGCAGGCAGGCAGGTGAGCGATTAAGAGCCAGTGGTCCAGGATTGTGAGAGAGATGTCCAACTGCCAGTTAGGCCCAATTCCCGGGATCGGGCCTAAACTGGCAGTCTGACATTTCCCAAGGGTTCCTGGATTGGGGAGGGTGCAGGCTGGGCTGAGGGGACCCCCCCCCCCATGCACGAATTTCATGCATCGGGCCTCTAGTGTATATAACACAATAAAGCAAAAGAGACTTCAGAAAATTTTCCAGAAGTCATCTAAAGTAGAGTGAGAAAGGGAAAGGCAATTCCTGAGGAACATATACAACTTTCATGTACACACAGTAAGGGATTACAGAAGCAGAAATCAATGGAGCCAAGAGAATATTAAAAAAGAAAAAAAAAAGTAAGAAAACTTATTTGCAAAAATGACAGACTATACTCTCCAAGTCAGTGATGGCGAACCTATGACACGCATGTCAGCACTGACACGCATAGCCATTTCTGATGACACGCGGCTGCTGAGGCGGCCGCATGCCGAGGATGAAACATTTGCTGCTCCTAAGGATGAAACATTTGCAAAATAATGTTTTTTCCTCAAAGTGACACACTACCCGAGTTATGCTCAGTTTTTTGGCGAAGTTGGACACACCAAGCTCAAAAGGTTGCCCATCACTGCTCTAGGTGAATAGATTTAGCATATATCAGAAAAATTCATTAAAATGCCTATTTATAATTACTTTTTATAAACAATTACTACATGCCCACACTATGGCAGACACTGTTAGGCCTTAGTAGAATGGTTTCTATGACCTAACTTCCATGATAGTCCCCCGGTCTAGTTCATTTTTTCATACTTTACCAATAGAGGACTCTAATCACAGGCAATAGTTATGGGGGTGCAAAATACAGCATTGGGAATATAGTCAATAATATTCTAATAACTATGTATGGTGTCTGATAGGTATGAGATTTTTGGGGATGATCACTTAATAAGTTTTATAATGTCCAATCACTGGGGTATACACCTGAAACTAATATAATATTGTATGTCAACTATAATTAAAAAATTAAAAAATCTATATATATAAAAAGCCAGCAACCGTAACAGCCATAACAACCATAACGACTGGTCGCTATGACATCCACTATGGCCAGCGAACCAGCCTGATCAGGGGGTGAGGCTGGCTGTCCCTCCCCCCTGCCGGCCTGCCCTTGATCAGTCTCTCCCACCCTGATCAAGAGTGGGCCTCCAGCCAAATGCCCCCACCCTTCCCCCCTGCCAGCCCTGCCCCCAGCCCTCCCCACCACGATAGGCCCGCAGCCCCTCACCCTGGCTGGCCCACCCCTGATCACACCCTCCACCCCAAGAGGGGGTGGGGCTGGCCAGCCAACTTCCTGCAGCTCCTCCCCCTGACTGCCCCACCCCTGATTGCATCCCCCATCCCAATAGGGGGTGGGGCTGGCTGGCCAACCTCCTTAAGCCCCTTGCTATGGCTGGCTATGACCCCTATGGGCCCCCACCACCCTGATCGGCCCGCAGCCCCTCCCCCTGGCCATCCCTGCCCCTGATTGTCCCCCCTACCCCATCAGAGGCAGGACCAGCCAGCCAACCACCCATGGCCCCTCCCCCAGGCCACTGGCCCCCGATCAGCACCCCCCAAACCCATTCGGGGGTGGGGCCAGCTGGCCCACCGCCCCCAGCCCCTCCCCATGGCCTGGCCCTGCCCCCAACCAGCCCCCCCAACCCCAATCGAAGATGGGGCTTGCTGGGCAATGGCCCATTGTCCCTTCCCCCAGCCAGCCTAGCCCTGATCAGGCCCCGATCAGGGTGGCCAGCCAACCAACCTCCCGATTGGGGCTGGGCCAGCCGGACCCCACCCATGCATGAATTCGTGCACTGGGCCTTTAGTATAACAAAATAAAATAGCCCCGCTGGTGAGGTTCAGTGGTTGAGTGTCAACCCATGAACCAGGAGGTCACAGTTCAATTCCCGGTCAGGGCACATGCTCAGGTTGAGGGCTTGATCCCCAATGTGGGGGAAGGGGGCATGTAGGTGGCAGCCAATCAATGATTCTCTCTCATTGATATTTCTATCTCTCCCTCTCCCTTCCTCTCTTAAATAAATAAAAATATATTTTAAAAAATAAATAAAAGGACCAAAGGATATGAAACAAAAAGGTAAATCCTACAACGGTGCTTAATGCCTTGCTACAAATTTTCCATGCCTGACTTTGATGGGAGCCTTACCTCTCCTGAGATTCTCTCCCTCAGGATGATGTGACATATAGAGATGTGGTGTCATAGACTCACTCAGAACAGGGGCTCCCTTTTCCTGTCTTTTCTACCCTGAAAAGAATAAAGGAAAAGCCTATCTCAGGTCATTATCTGTCCATCAAGTCCTAGAGCTTGGCTTCTAAATACCATTCTCCACTAGAACTGGGGTCTTTGAGAAATAGTTATACTCAGACATGAGTCAGGCATAAGTATACGATGAGTCTTGAACAACTTATGGAAAGGCCAAGGAGATGCTCAAGAAATAATGGTGGGATATCAAAGGGATGAAGATACCAAATTGAAAGGGCTCCCATCAGCAAAATAAGGGAATTTGAGCAGCAAAGTATTTATAGGGAGATATCATTACCTATTGAATAAATTAGGACACCATACATCCCTACTGATAGAAATGCATAAATTGAAAGTTTGATGAGTACAAACATACGTATAGTTTTAAATTGCATTCCACAATGTCCTTTTAATTTTAAAGAAGCAAATAGTAACTTTTACAGCAGAGCCTAGTGATCAGGTGATGGAAGTGATCATTGTCAGTAATAGGACAAAGTCTAACTGAGTTCCACCTGATAGGATGCAGTAAGACACAACATCACTGGAATCTTGACACATCCTTTAGGACAGCACATGGTGAGGGGATTTTGTTTTAATGCCAATAAGCTGACCTTTCCTTGTGATAAGCCTTTTGTCCAGTACTTGTGTTTATCTAGTCAGGACTTGGGTTTAGTTACCCTCGCTGCACCCCAGGCTTCAAATATTTTTAGGGATTACTTGTGTTCAAGATGTGGGCTTTGCAGACTGCAGGGTCCCAGGTTCGATTCTGGTCAAGGGCACATGCCCAGGTTGCAGGCTCAATTCCCAGTAGGGGGCATACAGGAGGCAGCTGATCAATTATTCTCTCTCAGCATTGATGTTTCTATCTCTCTCCCCTCTCCCTTCCTCACTGAAATCAATAAAAATATATATTTTTAAAAAGATGTGGGCTAGTTTGCCAGTGTTGACTGAAACCCTCACAGGGAATCTGTCTCTTGCAGCATCTCAGCTGTAAGTCACTGTTCTCTTACTCAGAGCTTGTTAGCCTGGGGTGGAGATTGAGGAAGTGTTCTCTGATGTTCAATTTAAGTACCAGTTGTCCCAATTTCTCCTTGAGGGACTTAAGCACAGGTGACCAAGGGTGCCTCAGCCAGTCTCTAAACAGACACTGACACGTACGACCCAAGGTACTTACTTAATATTGGCCGAGCATAAGTTACACAGGAGACAGACATGCAATGCACGAATCACTCACGGGTTATTTACAGAGTCCTGGTGGTTTCCAGACCTCGGCAGGCCACCCGGGGATCCGCGCCGACAGACACACACACTGAACGTTGGACGTTGCAGCTGCGGCTCGGTGTCTTGTTTGAGGCCTCGGTTTCCTGCTCACTGTTTGGACTCACAGTCCACGCAGAGCTTGGGCAGATGCAGGAAGTGGGGTGGAGAGTGACCGTCTGTGGAGGAGCAGAGCAGCCTCTCTGATCTTCCTCTGGTGCTTCCTCTTTTTATGTGCCTAGATGGGCGTCTTCAGTGTGTCTTATCAGCGGGTCCCAGAAGCCTTGCATATCTGGTTTTACATATGGGGAACAGATCACTTTATCTATTTTCTACATACAGGCCACTCAGGGGTGTTTATCAATTTGTTTACATTACATTCCATACTTTTTAATATCACACTTTAATTATACACTTTGATACTTATTCTATATTATCCTTATTACTATTACTATAACATTCCACCCGGTGATTCCTGAAGGGTTTACCCCAATCAATTATTTTTTATTTTATTGGGGATAAGGCAAATAATGATTTTAGCAATCTTAACAAATAAACACAAGAGGAAAATAATAGCCAATGCAAATAATATCTCCTTCATTAAAGTCCATGCAGATTCAAATGAAGAGAGTCCATGCTGAATCCATGTCATGGGGTTGATGAAATTCCAATCAGGAGTGCAGGGGATGGTCCTCCATAAGGATAGGAGAGTGTCCGCTGTCGTGCAATTACGGTGTAGTTTGTTCAAGTCTTCCAAGGTTGTGAGAGTTCCAGCGTTTGGGATGTAGGCTAAATGATGTAGTTGTTCAGCTTGTGACTTCAAGGTCTTCATAGTATCTTTTACAAGGGGTTCTAAAGAGCTAAGCTTGTTAAAAGATTCATTAAGAGTAGGGGGTGCAGTATAATGTTTTTCTTGCAAACGTTGGTATAAGGGTAAGGAAGGTGAGACGTATAGAGTGGTTTTGGTGTCAAAGAATGAAAATGTATTTTATTATTAACGGTGATGTTCCTAGTGATTAAGTGACAAGAATTAGGGAAGGAGTAGTTCACGTTCTTCCTTATTGTGTGATCATATACAGAGATATTTGTAAAGCAGGCGACAAAGTTGTGTCTGCCTATATTATACATGAGGGGTCTTGGGTCATGTGGAAGAAGTGATATAGGAAATGTATCTACAGATGGTGGTTGGAATGCAATGAAGATATTTGGAGTGAATTGTATTAGTGAAGATTTTAAGAAGAAATAAGGTTCCACATATAGCATGTCTCCATTAGGCATTGCAAATTCACTATTGTTTATGTGTATTGGTATGTTCAATGTAGGATATGCCACTAAGTTTTCTCCTCCTACTGCTGTGAGTATTGAAAGTTCACAATCTGAGTAGGAGCATCCTATAGGTTTTGTAAAGTCAATTGAAGCTATTGCATCATTCCACAATGGGTTCAGTCCTTGTCCCATGACAATGAGAGACAAAAGGTCTCTTTGGGCTTGTGTTAGAAAATTTTGTATAAGTTGACATTGTTGTCTAAATTGGAATATTTGGAATCTAGAATTAATGTCCTCTATGTCTTGATGTAATGTGTGCATATAGTGATCCTGTTCCTTAACTATGTCTGATAAGAGCATGACTAGCTGATGGGTTTGTGCTGCCAGTTGATAGGCACTGTCAAATGATTTAGAGTTGAGTTCTAATGTCTTAGTTTCAAATTTGGTTGTATGGTGGAAGTATTTATTTAAATCATTTGTTAATTGATTAATTTTAACTGAATTTTCTATAGATACAGATGCTGCGATTGATGCCAATGCAAAGGAAGCTACGTCTAGTTGTAAAAGTTTCCTTCCTGAATGTTGTCTAAATTTTTGAGGGAATGGTGCATTTTCTGATTTGAATTGGGGGTTCTACATCTGCACAAGCTTTGACTAATGAGGAGACTAGAAAACCATCCAATGAGAAGTATATGGTAGTTCTCTGAATCTGTGGTTGGAAAATTAGTCTACCTAGGTTATTGATTTGTGTAATTACTGATAGGGCCTCAAGAAGTTTTGGTGCAGGTTTTATAATGCCATAAGAATAGACAGGTGAGAAATGTAAGGTTCTTAGGCATATCGTAGAATTGTAGCAACCTCTTTGTATGATACATGGTTCTAATAGGTTATTATAACATTTATCAGCTATATTAGGTATATAGTAGAAATCAGTGAAGGGTAGAAGAGAATGATTAGTCATGGGTGAATGGTGGTGGAGGAATAATTTCTTCCATCCGCCGTCTAAGTAATGTAGCATATATGATTGAAAACCAGTAGTGAGGGATCCAGCTATACGTTTTGCTTTTGATGGATTAATATAAGCTCCAAAGGTTGTAAACCAAGAAGTTTAGTCCATAAGAAATATTATAATGTAAACTAATGAGTGGGTCATATCCTCTGCAAGCAACCTATGAGTGATTTAGTGGTATAGGGGTTGGTCTTAATGTTGAGTTGGGATAAAGAACTGTATAGGTTGTTTGGTGTTGTTGGCCTGTGGTAAGATTTGAAAGAATGTTTGTAGAGGTGTAGCTAAATGCAAAATTTCTATAGCTTATAATGGGGAATGGTCCATATGAGTATGGGTGGTTTAAAAATGTAGGTTGTCGTGCTTGTTGATCATGTTTAGGAATAATTGCATAGGTGAGCATTTCTGTGACACTTGGGGAGCAATCTAATAGATATGATGTTGTAGAGGAATTAAACATGAATAAAGGAAAAAATTTGTGTGTAGTTAGAGAAAAACATAGTTACATTTGCTAAGGAATTAGCCTGTTCTAGTATGTATCTTTTAGACTGTAACCAATTTGTTATAGCCATTGTCATTTTTGTGGATAATATAGAGCAGTTATAGGAGGGCATAATTGCTGGGTTTGTGTGTTCTAATACCAATGGCTATGGTATTAGAACAAATGTGGGTTGAATTCATGACAAATTGTTCTCCTTGTGGGATTTCTGTAAAGGTATGTGTAATTATATCTGGGTAATGAAGGGTGGTATAATTTATATTCCAGAATCCTAGAAATTGCTGTGATTTTAGTTTGTAACCATTTGGATATAGCATTTTGGGGGTTAGTCTTTGTAATAGATTTAGAACAGATTTGACTAATTTCTTGTTAGGGTCAACACAATATATAGCTGGTTCTAGTTTGGTATAAAAATGAGTAAAGTTTGTCCCAGTGGTATTAATTTGAAGGGAATTATTAGATATAGCTGCTGAAAAGCAAATTTGATATATGGTGCCAAACATAGGTGAATTCCAAAGTTTATGCATAATTTCACCAGAGTCAAAATTGACAGGACTAATGAGGTCCGTCATTATCTGAGGTATGTGTCTAAATGGCCAATAGTTGTTGTCATGAGCTAAATATTCTTCTGGTGTGATGGCACCAGTTAAAGAGGTTATCATCACGGGGCCATATTCAGACTTTGACATGTGACATTTAATGCCTACACAAAAGTTGCCAAATGTTGGAAAATTTGGAAAGCTTGTTAAATAATATTGAGAATAAGTTATATCGTTTTCCTTCACAATGTGTGTCATGTTATAATATGATGAGATAGGAAAGCCTTCTGGTAGGGTTGGGTTCATGGTGGGTGGTGAAAAGAATGGCTGTCTGTTAAAATAGGTTGATATGGGTGCTACTATTGTAGGTGCTTCTGTTGTGAGTGTAGGTGTGGATGTCTCTATTTTATCCTCTATTATAGGTGTGGGTGTCTCTGTTGTGTTCATCATCTCCTCATATTTATCATATTCATCATAATCCTCAAATTCATCTCCTAGTTCTCCTGTATACCAAAAATGTATGAGATGTTCTTGGAATGGAACTACATTAACTAGTGCTCTCTGAATGCATTAATTATTTTCTATATTTAAATATGAACCTACATTTTGAACTATGTTTATAAATTTGGAGTTGAGAGTTATAAGGGTATCATTAATTATATGATAAGTTGTTGTGGGGGGATCTCTTGATTGGACATCTATAATGGAAACTGATCTCAGAGTCAGAGAGTCCTGAAACCATTGTTGGGAAATGCATTCTTTCAGTTGAGTGTGATCATATGTTCTCATAGAGTTTTGTACATAATTCAATGTTTTAAGTTAGCAAAAATCTGGGTGGTAATATGATGGACACATTTTGTATGTGGAGTAATATTGTAAAGAAGTATTGAAAGAAAAATCACCTATAGTTAGTGAAAAGATTGAGTTATTTGCTGTAAGTGTGACTGGGTGGTGGAAAACATAATGTTTGTTTGGTTTAGTTAGTTGTATGGATAATTTATGGGCTATAGCTGGTTTTATGGTATCTGGCTTGCCAGTATTAGTAGTAGTAGTAATAGTAGTAGGTAAAGTAGTAGTAGGTAAAGCAGTAGCAGGCACTTCAGTAGTAATATCAGCATTAGTAGAGGTACTAAAACTAGCCGTAGTGCTAGAAGCACTAGAAATAACATCATTAACAATAATATTAGTAGAGAGTAAAATCAATGTCCAGTGGAAAATTCCTCTGGGCCATCTAGTTCCATCATATGTTCCCAACTTTCTCTGTCTTCAAGTTCTCTCTGAGAGACTGCAAGGATATAGTTCCAAGGTGGTGTCAAATATTCTGCTTTTAAGTCTCCTATACAAATTATATTAATTCATTTGAGGTTGTTAATGGTGGAAGTGAGCTTGGGTATCTGTAAGCAGAATAGATTGCTTGTTCTCCTATGGCGATATAGTCTCTGAGTAGAGCAAGGAAGTGCACAGCCGTTTCTCCTGGCAAATACTTTTGTGCACATTCTGTTCAATGTATGATATGAGTGATAGGAGGAGTGTAAGAGTGATTATGGCTGAGATAAGACAATAAATAAATAATATAATGTTAATTTAAAATCTTGGTTGTGTGTTTTGGATTTTGGTTTGTTGTAGTTCTCCCTTATCATTTACTGTCCAGTAAAGCGATGCTCCGCTGTCAGCTATGATTTCCTGCAAGGACAAGGAGTTATCCTTAGAGTTTTTTGTTAAGATTTTGTAAGGAACTTTCCTATTTATTCTAGGTGGAGGGCTGAATTGGTATTCATTGATATTTTCAATGTGTGGAAGATATAGTTGTTCTAGGGGCGGGGTCTGTTCTGTCTAGGTCTAGAATTTAATAAAAGGCATGCTTTATTTAAAAGAACTTGTAAAGATGGATATTTATTATCCATCAATAGTGTTTGCATTTTATGTTTGAGGAGTCCATTCTGCCTTTCAGTTGTTCCTGCTGCTGTTGGATTGTATGGTAAGTGAAAGTTCCAATCTATATCAAATTCTGCTGCCAACTTTTGTACAGGTGTGGCAGTAAAGTGTGATCCTTGATCTGATTCTATGATTAGTGGTGGGCCAAAATGCATCATCCAGGTGTTTAGGGAGCGTAATGTTGTATTTGCATCTGGGTGTGACGATGCTGTGGCAGCAAGGATTCCTGTATTTACATCAACTAATGTGCATGCATATTTTTATGAATATGGTACTTTCAAAGGTCCAATAAAATCTATCTGTAAGAGTTGGTTGGGTATTTATGGTTTATTCATTCTAGGTGGCTGATGTGTGCGGAACATGTGGGTTCCTTTGCAAACAGTGCATGCATTTATGGCTGATTTAATGTCTCTGATCAGGGCTTTTATGTTTCTTTTTAGAAACCAGTTTATAAGTGCTGATTGTCCTATGTGTCCTAATGTATTTGTGTGATAAATGGTATGGTCAATTTCATTTCTAATTGTGGAGGTTATATTTTGTATTTTCCACCTTCCTTTTTAAATTTAATTGATGGAATTGGTGGCAAGGAGTAGGAATTGTTATCTTCCTTTTTTAATGCTAATGTTATTGCTAAAGATTTAGATGTATCAGTGATAGTGAGGTTATTTCCTGGTGTTAGTCCTTTTGCTAGTTGATCTACTATTTTGTTGTATAGTGTTGTTTTAGAGCTGTCACTAGCAGGTGCATTGACATGTGTTACATATATTTTTATCTTTTGTGATAAAATATATATCTTTTCCCAATATTCTCTAGGCCATAAATCTTTACCATTAATTTGCCAATTAGTTTGTTTCCATTTTCCTGACCATAATATAATGCCATTATATACTGCCCAAGAGTCTGTAAATATATATATTTTATGTTTTTGTGTCTGCACTGCTTCCTGTATAGCCATATATGCGGCTATAAGTTCTGCATGTTGTGCAGAATTGGACTCACCAGACACAGTCAGAGCTTGTTGTGTCGCGGGATTGAAGGCTGCTGCCCTCCAGATGTTGCGGTCACCGGATACGGGGGCTGATCCGTCTGTAAGCCTGGCATTTTTTAGTACAGGGGTGTATTTTGGTCCCTGTACACCTATAGGTGTCTCTATAGGTTCAAACCTGTTGGCACAGGTGGGTGGCTCCACCTCAAGTTTGTTTACCTCCTCGGTGAGGAGGGCTGGTTCTCCGGAGCCGCTGGTACTACGCGTGTTTATGTACCACTTCCACGCGAGTACCTTTTCTTCAATTTGGCTACCTGCCAACTCTTCCGCTGACATATTTAACCATGCCTTAAGAGGCAGGGTGCTCCTGACTGTTATTGGCTGTTGTCCTGTCAGAGGTTCTGTGTGTAGCAGTGCTGCATATAAAGTCCAAATCAATTTCTCAAAATATGAGTATTTAAAATGAAAACATGGAAATTTCTTGGACCAGAATTCCACTGGCATTAGCTTATGGTCATCTTTCTCTTTTTTATATAGTCCCCAGTTACCATGTTCTGATATAAAAGCAATATCTAGAACTACCTTGTCACCTGGTTGTATATTTTGTAGTTGAGAGAAGAGGTGGATGTAGTGTTTTAATTGTTGGAAAGCTTCTTCCTGTTCTTTATTCCATTGGAAGTTTACTGCCTTTCTAGTTACTTTGTATATAGGTTTTGCTATGTCTGACAGATATGGTATGTGTTGTTTCCAAAACATAAATAATCCCATAACTTGTTGTGCTTCCTTTTTTAATGTGGGGCTTTTAAGTGAGTCTAATTTTTTGATGACCTTATTCAGTACTGTTCTTCCTGTAGAATCCCAATGTATTCCTAAAAAAGTTACAGTTGTTCCTGCAGGTTGTATTTTTTCATTGTTAATTGTCCATCCATGAGATCTAAGTTCCTTAATAAGACTATTTAGATCTTTTTGTAAGGTGTCTAGATTATTGTTGTAGAGCAAAATGTCATCTATATATTGGATGATTTTTGAATTGTATTGTTTTGGATCAATATAAGTAGCAAGAATGTTGTGGGCAATGGTGGGAGAATTCTTGTATCTCTGGGGCAATCTTTTAAATTATATCAATTTAAATGTTTACCTTGCCATGCAAAGGTAGTAAATTGCCTGGAAGCTTTATCAATTGGAATTGCAAAGAACATGTCAGATAGATCAATAGCTGCCATAAATTTAGGTGCATCCCCTTGTATTATATTAATTATTTCTGATGCATTTGGCAAGATTCCTTCAACTAAAGGTGAGACTTTATTGAGGTTTCTGTAGTCAATGGTAATTCTGTATGTTCCATTAGGTTTCCACACTGGGCTATTGTAGATGTGTGATCTTCCTAATTCTATAATGTATTCATCTAGAACTTTTTGTATGGCTTTAGTACTGTCTTGGTGTCCTCCCTTCAGTGGATATTGAGGAGTAAATGATGCCTGTGTTGGTGTGGGTAGGATCACAGGGGGAATTTCTACTGCTGCTGAATCTGTCATATATTTCGTGATGGATAATGATTTAATATGTGAGTTATATATTATGGGTATAATATCCATTCCTATTAAGTTAGTTACATTAAGAGCTATGTAAAATTTCCTTCCTTCCTCACCACCTTTTTTCTTACTATGGCTGGCTTGCTAGAATATTGTCCTACCACCTTTTGTGCTAATCTTTTGCCCTTATCATTATCTTCCTGAAGATTATGAATTGTATGTAAAAGTATCGGGATCACCTCTTCAGGTGATGCCCTTTGAATTACTGGTATTAATGTGTCAGGGTTATTGGTTACCTTCTCTCCCAATCTGGGAGTGTATCCGACCTTGCATTTCTCCCTGAGGCTGTCCTCTAGGGTGCGCCATTTACTTTCAGCCGGTATATTAGCTAGTTGTTCTCTATTCCTCCTTAGTTTCTGCCAGAAGCTTCTGAGTTTCTCCATTTATATCTTCCTTCCTAACTTGAAGGCAGTCCAGACAAATTATTATTTTAGGACCTGCTCTCCCAAAGGGATAGATGGCACAAAGGGAAGGTTCCCTCTGGACTACAGTCAGGTATATATTGCAAAGAAAGAGATAATTGTGAGCCCTTTTTATAGCATTCAGGATCCTGTTTTTAAACTTATGCTCTTCCATTCATTTATAAAATTTATATTTTTTTATATTTCTCTTTCTTTCCTTAATTGCAATGAGTGAATTGTTCCTTCCAACCACAATTCCTCGTCCCGTTTATGCCACAGTTGTGCTGCCTACGTAAGCCGCTGGTTGGTAGGGTCCCTCCACCGATTTCTCAAGCCTAGTTTCCCTTTTCACGTGTCCTTCCTCTTGGCGGCCTCCACAGCCCCTTGCTTTCATAAACGAGGTTGGCAGGTATAATCTGCTGCTCAGCTCCGCTTGGGCAGAGAAACTGCTAGGACCCTCCGGCATTTGCCTTCGGGAGACAGCCTCTCCTGGGCATGCCCTTACGGTGGACGACTTTTAGTTTGAAGCAAGCTCAAGGTTTTTTAGAAGTGACACCAATCGGTTCTCTATGCCTGATTACTTTCGGTTTTGGGTGGGCAGCGTTATCTGCTCTTCGCAGGCTCAGCACTTGACATCAGATTTGGCTAGAAGCTTCCCCTTTCTCTCTTATCCAAATTGATCTCCGCTGTGCCTGGAGCAATTTAGAAAAATTAATTTAGGAAATTTGGTTTCACTTACTCCCTTAATGTCCAATTTTAATTTAGCAACTGCCAACTATGCCAATTGTCCCAATTTCTCCTTGAGGGACTTAAGCACAGGTGACCAAGGGTGCCTCAGCCAGTCTCTAAACAGACACTGACACGTACGACCCAAGGTACTTACTTAATATTGGCCGAGCATAAGTTACACAGGAGACAGACATGCAATGCACGAATCACTCACGGGTTATTTACCAGAGTCCTGGTGGTTTCCAGACCTTGGCAGGCCACCCGGGGATCCACGCCAACAGACACACACACTGGACATTGGACGTTGCAGCTGCGGCTCGGCATCTTGTTTGAGGCCTCGGTTTCCAGCTCACTGTTCGGACTCACAGTCCACGGCAGAGCTCGGGCAGATTGCAGGAAGCGGGGTGTAGAGTGACCGTCTGTGGAGGAGCAGAGTAGGCCTCTCTGATCTTCCTCCAGAGCTTCCTCTTTTTATATGCCTAGATGAGCGTCTTCAGTGTGTCTTATCAGCGGGTCCCAGGAGCCTTGCATATCTGGTTTTACATATGGGGAACAGATCACTTTATCTATTTTCTACATACAGGCCACTCAAGGGTGTTTATCAATTTGTTTACATTACATTCCATACTTTTTAATATCACACTTTAATTATACACTTTGATACTTATTCTATATTATCCTTATTACTATTACTATAACACCAGTCCTGAGCACTATAAATCTCCTGTGGCCACAGCCCAGTTCAAAGTAATCCTGAAGACTGCAGGACTTGGCCAATTTATCTCTTTAATCTAGTCATCACCAGCATGTATTCACAGAATGCCCAGCACCATCTGGAAATCTGAGAGCTGTGTCTGGGGTGCTTATGAGGGGAGTCGATGGATGATGGAGTGTGGGGATGAAGGTGGATAACATATTTTCAGTCTAAAGAGACTCAACAAGTAGACAAACCTAAACCTAATGGTCCAAATTAGACCCATGCCAGAGTGGAAAAGTTCAGAAAAGCAAAGTGAGGCCACTTCTTTCAGGGCCACTTTCCCTGTGGCTTGACTGGGGCAAAACTGCACAGTTATGAAGTCTACTGTCATCCTCAGACAGGAAGTACCTTCTGCACTCCTAACCCATCATCTTCCTGTCCTTCCCACTTCACACCCCAGGATTCTTTGGCCTGAGAGGGAATACACAGGGTGAGAAGTTTTCATCCTGCTCTGGAAAGGTGTGAGGCCCAGGAAAGGGTAGGTTTAGGGGCATTCCTAGGGCCTAGGATAATGTAGGGTGGGTTGTGACATTGAATATTATGTCATTAGATGTCCTTGGGGTGAGTTTAGGGAGAAGATACAGATGCAGTGGAGGTGGAACTGTGTTTTCAATCTTGAGAAGAAAGTTCTTCTGGGGTGGTTTGGCTAAAGTGTCAAGTGCTGGTCAGAGAGCCTTTGGGGGTGTCTGGGGTAGAGGGAGAAGGACTAAAGTGGAGTCGCTGCCAGGAGAGAAAAGATATTCTAGGCAGAGGCAGTTAAAATGGCCAGAAAATCCTGTCTGGGCTCCTAGCATTCAGTCAACTATTCTTTCCTGTGTAGGTATTAAGGTTGATTGGAGTTTGGGCTCAGAAAAAGCTACTATAATTGTACAGTTGTTAGAAGGAACTCAATAGGGATTTTTCTTTTAATTTCCAAGACTCCTAGTGTGCCCGGTGGATACTCAGAGGTTGCCTCAGCACCTATTTCTGTTCCTGCCCCCACCTGCCATGTCCTGGCTGCATGACTTTCTTAAGGCAACATGGATGTACCTAACTGTCTCTTCTTAGGAAGAGTCCCTCCCTGTACCTTAATTTACTCATTTGTCAAATGGGCATGATAACAAATATACCTTGTATATTCTGTGTGAAAATTAAATGGGCTAATGTAGGTTAAGGCACTTGAGCAGGTTCCTGCATAGAGCAAGAGCATAAAATGAAAATAGCTGCATGCTGGCAATAATCACAGGTTTTTAAAACAGAGAAGTGGCTCATGCTAATAATAGAAATTTTTGGCTAAATTGAAATTCTGGGAGATAGGGAGATGGCCACTGGCAAAAAAAGCGGGGAGGGAGAGTGTGTGAGAGAGTAAGGGAGTGATAGAGGAGTGTGTGGATATGTGTGCTGTGTGTGTGTGAGCTAGGTACAGTTAGATTCTGCAGGACTTCCGGGGGGCTGGCGGACTGGGTAGTCTTAGACTGCAAAACCCCACTGCCACTGTAAACACCTTGGGGTGGCCATCGTTGGCACAGAAACCATGCCATCTTGAAGGGCAGAACTGCTTGCAACTAGGATCCTACCCTCACTACCACTCAGTCTGGCCGCAGACACAAACCAGGACCCTACAGCCACTTGGGACAAAGACTACCACAACTGCAGACCCACAGACACCAAGACTCCAGACATCCCGGCCACAGATTTCTATAAGTCACAGTGCCCATCCCCCTCCCCACCGGCCCGCTGCAGTGGCATAGGACCTGCTAGACCCACGCCATGTGAGCAAGTCTGCCGACACATGGCAGATGTGCAACCTGACTTTGACTCTGGGCACTCCACACGGGGAGTCTTTTCTGCAGTGTTCAAGCAGGCCTCCTGCTGACACAGGGCGGCTATGCAACCTGACTTTGATTCTGGACATGCACACACAGAAAGTCTGTTTCCCACGGTGTGCAGTCAGGCCTCCCACTGACACAGGATGGCTGTGCAATCTGGGCCCCAAGCAGGCTAGGGACCCTGTTCTCCGCACAGAAGGCTGCACTGAGCACCAGAGACTTTGACTGTCAGTATGCACATGCGGGGACTCTGTTTCTCATCATGTGTGCACGGGAACCCTGATTTTCAGTGTGCACACACTGAGCATCAGTGACCCAATTCTCAGTGCATGTGCGCAAAGGGACCCTAATTCTCAGCGCACTCATGAGGCTGCACAGAGTGACAGAGATTCCAATTCTCAATTCTCGGCGCGTGCACATGGGGACTCTGATTCCAGGCATGTGCTTGGGGACTCTGACTTTCGGTACACACCAGCGGGGACTCTTTCTCAGCATGGCGCATGTGGGGACCCTGATTCTAGTGTGTGCATTAGGCCGAACTGAGTGCTAGTGACTCTGATTCTTGGCGTGCGTGGCTCCTGCTGACCCTCGGCAGCCACACATCTTGATGTTGGAGCTCTTCAGTGACTCTTGGATGGCCCGATGCTCCCATTGCACATGGCTCAGGCCCCCCGCAACTCAACGCTTGGACCTTCTGGTGATAGCTAGAATGGGGAGACAACAAAACAATCCCAAGAGGAAAGAAAAAGAGGAATCACCAAGAAAAGAAATAAGTGAAATGGAGGCATGCTATATGACAGAAAGAGAATTCAGAATAATGGTCATACAGTTCATAAAAGGGATAGATGAGAAAATCAACAACCTATGCAAAAATCAGAAAGAAATCAAAAGTGATATAGCTACAATAAAAAAAAAAAACACAATAGAAGGTTTCAATGGTAGACTATAAGAAGTGGAGGACTGAATTAGTGAGTTAGAAGATAAGATAGAGAAACAAGCCCAATCTGAACACCAACAGGAGAAAAAAATTAAAAAGCAGGAGGAGAGCCTAAGGGAGCTTTGGGACAACCTGAAATGAAGTAACATACATATGGTAGGGGTGCCAGAAGGACAAGAAGAGCAGCAAGGATTAGAGAATCTATTTGAAGAAATAATGACAGAAAATTTCCCCAATATTGGGAAGAAAACAGTCAGACAAGTACAGAGTTGCAAGCAAGATGAACCCCAAAAGACCCACACCAAAACACATCATAATTATAAAGGCAAATGTTAATGACAAAGAGTGAATCTTGAAGGCTGCAAGAGAGAGACAGAGAGTTACCTACAAAGGATCCCCTATCAAATTATCAAATGATTTCTCAACAGAAACACATCAAGTGAGAAGGGAATGGAATGAAGTATACAAAGTGATGCAAAGCAAAGGACTGAATCCAAGAATAGTCTATCCAGCAAGGCTATCAATCAAAATTGAAGGGGAAATCAGGAGCTTCACAGACAAAAAAAAAAAAAAAAAGCTAAGGCAGTTTATAGCTACCAAGCCAGCAATGCAAGAAATGCTAAAGGGAATGCTGTAAAAAGAAGAATAGAAAGGGAGGAAGGAAAACAGGCATAAAGAACAGAGAAGGCTACAAACCAGTACCTATCAATAATAACATTAAATGTAAATGGACTAAATGCTCTAATCCAAAAACATCAAGTGGCTAATGGATAAGAAAACATGACCCATATATATGCTGACTACAAGAGAGCCACCTCAGAACAAGGGACTCACATGGACTGAAAGTGAAGGGACTGAAAGTGAAAGGATGGAAAAATATCTTTCAGGCAAATGGAAATGAAAAAAAAAAAAAAGCTAGGATAGTAATACTTATATCTGACAAAATAGACTTAAAAGCTAAAGCCATAACAAGAGATAAGGAAGGCCACTTCATAATACTAAAGGGATTGATACAGCAAGAGGATATAACCCTGGTAAACATATATGCACCAAAAGCTGGAGCACCCAAATACATAAAAAAAAAAAAAATTCTCTTGGAAGATATCAAGGGAGAGATTAACAACAATACAATCATTGTAGGGGACTTTAATACACCACTGACATCACTGGATAAATCCTCTAGACAAAAAATCAGCAAAGAAACATCAATCCTAAATGACTCACTAGATCAAAGGGACTTAATTGACATCTTCAGAACATTTCACCCCAAAGCCACAGAATATACGTTCTTCGCAAGTGCTCATGGGACATTTTCAAAGATAGACCACATATTGAGTCACAAGCAAAGTCTCTCCAAATTCAAGAAGATTAAAATCACATCAAGCATCTGTCCAGACCACAATGGCATAATATTAGAAATAAACTACAATAGAGACAATCATAAAAATTCAAACACCTAGAAGCTGGATAGCATGCTATTAAACAATGATTGGGTTACCAAAGAGATCAAAGAAGAAATTACAAACATCCTGGAAATGAATGACAATGAAAACACAACAATCCAAAATCTATTAGACAGAGTGAAAGGAGTCTTGAGAGGGAAGTTTATAGCTCTACAGGCCTACCTCAAAAAACAAGAAAACATGGTAATAAATCATCTAACTCTACCACTAAAAGAATTAGAAAGAGAGCAACAAGAAAAGCCCAGAGTTAACAGAAGGAAGGAGATAGTAAAGATCAGAGCAGAAATAAATGACATAGAGACAAAAAACAAAACAAACAAACAAACAAACAAAAAACAAAAAACAATAAAAAAAAGAACACTGAAATCAAGAAGTGGTTCCTTGAAAGGATAAACAAGATTGAAGCAACTCTCACCAGGCTCACCAAGAAGCAAAGAGAGAGGACCCAAATAAACAAAATCAGAAATGAAAGAGGCGAAATAACAACAGACCCCACAGAAAAATGAAGAATCATCAAAAAATACTATGAGCAATTCTATTCCAACAAAATGGTCAACCTAGAAGAAATAGACATATTCCTAGAAAAATACGACCTTCCAAAACTCAAACAGGAAGTTTCAAAAAATCTGAATGGGCCGATAACTATGGAGGAAATTGAAGCAGTCATCAAAAAATTTCCAACAAACAAAATCCATGGATCATTCAGCTTCACAGGGTACTTTTATCAAACATTCAAAGAAGAAATAAAACCTATCTTCCTCAGACTATTCCAAAAATATTCAAGAGTATGGAACTCTTCCAAGCTCTTTCTACAAAGCCAGCATTAACATAATCCCAAAACCAGATAAAGACAAGACAAAGAAAGAGAATTACAGGTAAATATCCCTCATGAACATAGACACCAAAATTCTCAAAAAATTCTAGCAAATCGAATTCAGCATTACATTATAAAGATCATACACCATGACCAAGTGGAATTTATTCTGGGGATGCAAGGATGGTAGAATATCTGTAAATCAATAAATGTGATACACCACATAAACAAACTGAAAGATAAAAACCATATAATCATATCCATTGATGCAGAAAATGCATTTGACAAAATCCAACACCCTTTCTTGGTAAAAAAAAACCTCAGCAAAGTGGGAATAGAGGGATCATACCTCAACATAATAAAAGCCATAAATGACAAACCCACAGCCAACATTATATTCAATGGGCAAAACTAAAACCATTTCCCCTAAGAATAGGAACAACACAGGAATGCCCACTCTCACCACTCCTTTTCAACATAATACTGGAAGTACTAGCCATTGTGAATAGACAAGAAGAAGAAATAAAAGGCATCCAAATTGGAAAAGGAGAATTAAAACTGTTCTTAATTGCATATGACATGATATTGTACATAGAATACCCCAAAGATTCCATAAAAAACTACTAGACTTAATAAATGAATTTGGCAATGTAGCAGGATACAAAATTAACACCCAGAAGCCTATGGCTTTTCTATACACCAATAATGAACTCACAGAAAGAGAAACTAAAAAACAATCCCATTTACCATTGCAATAAGACAATTAAGATAATTAGGAATAAATTTAACCAAGGAGATAAAGGACCATACTCAGACAATTTCACAACACTGAAAAAAAAGATAGAGGAAGACATAAGCAAATGGAAAATATACCATGTTCATGGATTGGTAGAATCAAAATCATTAAAATGTCCATGTTCATGGATTGGTAGAATCAACATCATTAAAATGTCCACACGACCCAAAGCAATCTATAGATTCAATGCACTCAACATTAAAATACCAACGGCATACTTCAAAGACCTAGAACAAACTCTCCAAAAATTCATCTGGAATAAAAAAAAGACCCTGAATAGCTGCAACAATCTTGAGAAAGAATTACAATGTTGGAGGGATCACAATACCAGATATCAAGCTATACTACAAAGCCACTGTTCTCAAAACTGCCTGGTACTGGCACAAGAACAGACATATAGACCAGTGGAACAGAACAGAGAACCCAGAAATTGATACAAGCCATTATGCTCAATTAATATTTTACCAAGGGGGCATAAGCATACAATAGAGTCAAGCCAGTCTCTTCAATAAATGGTGTTGAAAAATTGGACAGATACATGCAAAAAAAAATGAAACTAGACCACCAACTTACACCATACACAAAAATAAACTCAAAATGGATAAAGGATTTAAACGTAGATGGAAAACCATAAAAATTTTAGAAGAAGCCATAGGCAGCAAAATAGCATACATTTGTCATAGCAATATCTTTACTGATACAGCTTCTAGGGCAATGAAAACTAAGGAGAAAATAAACAAATGGGACTACATCAAAATAAAAAGCTTCTGCACAGCAAAGGAAACCATCAACAAAACAACAAGAAAGCCCACTGCATGGGAAAACATATTTGCCAACATTATATCTGATATGGGTTTAATCTCCAAAATTTATAGGGTACTCATACAACTTAACAAAAGGAAGATAAACAATTCAATCAAAAAATGGGCAAAGGACCTAAATAGACACTTTTCAAAAGAGGACATACAGCCCTGTCTGGTTTGGCTCAGTGGATAGAGCATCGGCCTGCTGACTGAAGGGTCCCAGGTTCAATTCCAGTCAAGGGCATGTACCTTGGTTGTGGGCACATCCCCAGTATCAGGTGTGCAGGAGGCAGCTGGTAGATGTTTCTCTCCCATTGATGTTTCTAACTCTTTTACCTCTCCATTCCTCTCTGTAAAAAATCAACAAACTCTATTTTTAAAATAAGAGGGCATACAGAAGGCCAAGAGACATATGAAAACATGCTCAAAGTCACTAATCATCCGAGAGATGCAAATCAAAACAGCAGTGAGGTACCATCTCACACCTGCAAGAATGGCTATCATCAACAAATCAACTAACAACAAGTGCTGGAGAGGATGTGGAGAAAAAGGAACCCTCCTTCTCTGCTGGTGGGAATGCAGACTGGTGCAGCCCCTGTGGAAAACAGTATGGCATTTCCTCAAAAAATTAAAAATGGAACTTCCATTTGATCCAGTAATACCACTTCTAGGAATATATCCCAAGAAAAACAGAAACACCAATCAGAAAGGATATGTGCACCCCTACGTTCATAGCAACAAAATTTACAATAGCTAAGTTTTGGAAACAGCCTAAATGCCCATCAGCAGATGAGTGTATTACAAAACTGTGGTACATCTACACAATGGAATACCACGGTACTGTAAAAAAGAAGGAATTCTTACCTTTTGCAACAGCATGGATGGAAGTGGAGAGCATTTACGCTAAGCAAAATATGCCAGTTACTGAAAGATAAATATCACATGATTTCACTCATTTGTGGAATATAAAGAACATTGTAAACTGATGAACAAAAATAGATACATAAGCAAAGAAGCATGGAACAGACTGTCAAACTACAGGGGGAAGGCAGGAGAGAGTGGGGGAGGGGAAGTAAGAGATCAATCAAAGGACTTGTATGCATGCATATAAGCATAACCAATGGACACAAGACACTGGGTGGCGGGGAGTGAGGGCATGCGCCATAGGGTAGGGGAGGCCAGGGGGTGGTCAATGGGGAAAAAGGGAGACATATGCACTAGTATTTGTAATGCTTTAAACCATAAAAATAAAAAATAAATAAATTTAATTTCTGCATTGTGGCTTTAAATGACATATAAAATGTACCCTGAACCCACAGATGAAGACTGATTCTCCCCTTGGGAGAGAGAGAATGTCTTCACACAAGATGCCAAACTTACGGCTGGGACCATGCTCATTCAGAGGAGGGTAAATACCATCTGGGCACAGAAGCCTGACTTCCCTTCTTACTAGTAGTCTCCTGGTCTCAAAATGAGGAAAACCATGAAAGAAGGGGTGGGAGGGGTGGTATCTAGAGCATGAGACCAGATGAAATATTATTACCTGGCAATACAGGGTTTGAACTAGAAGTTCTGGATTTACAAGCAAGGATGGCTATAAGATGATACCAACAGAGTCAATTGGCCACAGATTTCTGAGCTTCTCTCTATACTAAACATTCAAGTTAAACTTCAATTACTTTTAATGTTAAACGGTGGCAAAATATCCTATTTGTGCCAAAAGAGAGCTTATAAATTTACCCAAGTTGTAAACCAACTAGATTTGGAAAACAGATTCTTGAAGCCTACTAAAAGCAATTTATTTCTGCTGGTGGATTCTGATTTTCTAACATTAACACACAGGTTATTCTGTCTGGCAATGGCAGGAAACAAACATTGGCTTATTTCTTCCTACATTAAAAGTTGCATTTGAGAATTAGTTGCTAGGGAACATTTTACCTTTAATCAAACATTCCCAATAGATGGCTACCATCAAGAAATATTCCAGAAAAGTCCATTAGATGAAGTTCACAGTGTAAGTTGGATTATTGTCTACTGTGAACTTCCTAACAGATTTCTGTTAAGTCTCACTGCCAGAATTCTCTCCCCATCATTGCTATTCACAGGAAAAGAGTATTTACTTGCACAATTCATTTTGTTTACAAATATATTTGTTTGTTTGGTTGGTTTGGTTGATTTTGTTTGTTTTGTGTGTTGTTTTGTTGTTGTTGTTGTTAATCTTCATCTGTGGGGAAGCACAGGACTTGGTTGGAAAGTCTGTAAGGAGGATTCTCTGAAAGGTCAGAGGTCTCTAGGAGATTCTTGCCAAAGGTGGCAGACCCTGCCTTGACTTTTCCAAACAAGTCTGAGGCCCTGGGGGTTTACTGGAATCTTTATATTTAGACTTCAAAATGTCCTTGTTTTAAAGACACTATAGGTACATGAGTTTTCTCAAGGATACTTACCCTGCTGATAGTATCTAGAGGTTAATTTTTATTCAAGCTATTGCTACAATAAAAGCCTAGGGAGGCAGGTGAATGGGGCTGTCTGGTTCCTTTAGCCAGGCAGTCCCTTAGCCCTCTCTTTCACAGAGATGTGTGTCAGAGTAATCATTCATCCGTCACTCAGAGTCTGCTGGTCAGTCCCAGCAAGTATTTCCCAGTGTGAGGAACAAGGAACACAACGAAATGCTATGGAACCCTTGAAAACGAAGAGGAAGAAAATGAAAGTAACTGTGCATTAAGTCATTAAAGCCCACTTGGGATTTCCAAGAACAAGGGAATTGTTTCTCAGCTAAGGTTTCATAATGGGACAACAGTTGTCCACAGAACAGCAGCAATATATCACAGTGCTGAAACAGTTATTAAAAGCAGGTGGTGCTTCTGTTACAGAAAAACAACTAAAAAGCTTATTACAAACTATTATATGTTATAATCCTTGGTTCTCTGATGCTGGAATGCTAGACCTTAATATCTGGGAACAAGTGGGCAGAAATTTAAAGAGAAATCAGGCCCAGGGAAAACAAGTGCCCTTATCATCAAGTATGTGGCCTCCTGTTCGAGCTGCATTTTGCCCACTTCATATTGAGGATCAAAGCCTACAGAATGACAGGAGGATTTACTACCACCCCCTCCTCCTGAATCAGAGCCTGTAGAGCCTATAATATCTAAAGCTCTGCCACTGGAGGAAATATTTCCCAATCCTCCACCTCCAGTGTGGGAGAGTCCATCTACTAGATCCTTGATTATGAGATCCTGTGTCAGGCAAGCCATGTTAGAAGGAGAGATTTTGGCTTACCCAGTTATGAAAGATCAACAAGGTAATAGAATTCATGAGCTGCTCTCCTTTAATACCTTTAAAGAAATAAGGAAAAGTATTAGAGAAAATGGGGCTAACAGTTCATTTACAAAAGGACGCCTCAATGCCTTGTCTCAAAATTATCACATGACTCCTTGGGACTGGCAGATTTTGGCCAAAACAACTCTGGACTCCAGTCAACATTTATTATGGAGAGCAGAATATAATGAGATCTGTGAACAACAGGCTGTTTGTAGGTGTTCACTAGCCACCCCACCCGGGAGCCCTCTGGCTGTAAGTCCCGGACACTATAAGACATCTTCTGAAAGATCCATGGAAAGGAATCTGGCTTATTAAGTCTTGTCTGTAGGTTGTGCATACCTATAGATATTGTACATAGAGTGTCTCTGTTAATTGTTGTTTTGTGTCTTTGTTGTTTGGTTTAATTTGTTTAAAGATGGGGCATATTTCACTTTACTAGGGGTCCCAGCTACTTGTGGCAGGCTGAACACGTGGCAGGGATTGCAGGAACTTCCCAGCAGCTGCAAAGAATTCTTAATCTTGGGAAGCCTTTCTGCTCTCCCTCTCAAGGCATCAGCCACTAGAAACTCTTAGTTAGTAGAAGTTCTTGTCTGTCTATAATGTAACTTGGTTACTAATTGATGTTCTTGCTTCCTTATCTTTGGGGGAAGTAGTTTGCACTTCACCATTTTATGAATATAAGGAATCCTCGGTCTCTATTGTTTGGATTTTGTGCCATCAGAACCCATTTGCTATACTGGGTTAATCTATAGTAATAAAAGGGTTGTATGCCAATTAGACCGGATGTCCTTCATAACAAAGCCGGGGCTGGAGGGAAGCCATCCCAGGTCCTGGGTGCCTGTGGGCAGCCCTAGGGAAGCCAGTCTAGGTCTGGGTGCCTACAGGTGGCCAGAGGGAAGCCATCCCGGGTCTGGGTGCCTGCAAGTGGCCAGAGGGAAGCAGCCCGGGTCCCTGGTGCCTGCCAGAGGCCAGAAGAGGGAAGCAGCCTGGGTCCCGGGTGCCAGAGGGAAGCCAGTGCTGGCAGCCAAGGGAAGGAAGGCTTACTCTTGCACGAATTTTCGTGCATCGGGCCTCTAGTATGAAATAAGATTCTAAGGCTAATGTCCAAGTCCACCCTTTTGTGAGTACTCATTCATTTAATGTAGGGTTTTCTTTTATTATTTTGTTTCTGTTTTTAAGATCTCTTTTTATATACAAGATTTCATATTGTTAATCTCCTCAAAAAGAGAAAAATGTGGGAAATAATTATTTAAACTCCCCAAGTATTTATCCTAGAGGGCTGGAGCTACAGAAGTACACTTGACTAGGCTGCAGAATCAGCAGCATTGGGGTAGGGGGAGGAGGAACACTCCTTGTGGTACTTTTACACTAAAGCCATTACAGGGCCCAGGAGTTACTACAGTCCTGGGAACAAACCCCAGGACCTGCTATCTTCCCACATACATACCCACCCTGTCTCCAGTCTTCTAAGAGTTGTCAAGGTCATGTTATCTCTTTTATGCTTTTTAAGAATGTGAGTATATTTTCCATTGGAAAAATAATCCTATTTCTAAAAGTAAAGGGAAAAAAAAGATTTTCCTATATTTGCCTAAGGAGCAAAGGTTTTATATATATACTAGAGGCCATATGCACAAATTCATGCATGGGGGGGGATCCCCTCAGCTAAGCCAGCACCCTCTCCAATCTGGGACCCCTTGGGGGATGTCAGACTGCTGGTTTAGGCCCTACTTTGTGGATTGGTCCTAAGCCGGCAGTCGGACATCCCTCTCACAATCTGGGACCACTGGCTCCTAACTGCTTACCTGCCTTATCACACATAACTGCACCCCCTGATGGCGTGGTTTCCCCCAACTGCCCCCCCCCAGCCAACCTGGTCACCCCTCACTGCCCCCCTATGCTGGCCTGGTCACCCCCAACTGCCCCCCTGAGGGCCTGGTCACCCCATGCAGCCTGCTGCTCAGTCGTTTGGTCGCCCCTCACTAACTTCCCTGCCAGCTTGGTTGCCCCACACAGCCTGTTCAGTTGTCTGTTCGGTTGTTTCGGATGTTATGATACTTAGGAGATAAGCAGAAATCCAAATACCTGTTAATCTCACCAGAAAATGGCAAGGCTCGGCAGCTATCAAAGTCTTAGAAAGAACACCGAGCCAATTACGGCCCAAAAGATTTTTGGGAATGCTCATTGCAGCCATCATCTCGGCTGTTGTTATTCTTACTACTGCCAGCATTGCTGTGGCAGCCTTTTCTGAGTCTGTACAGATGGCCACATTTGTAGACAATATGGCCTATAGTGTAACTAGGGAATTCACTATACAACAGCACATAGATCAAAAAATATTAGCTAGACTACAGGCAATAGAGGCAGCCATTGAATATCTGGGGAAAGACAGGATGCCATAGCATACAGGCAAGTGCTTAATTGCGATTGGGAGCATAAGCACATATGTGTCATCCCTTTAAAATGGAACCAGTATTCACCATCATTGGATTGATGTTAAAAAGTATCTATGGGGAGTCTTTCATTATAATCTTACTGAAGAAGTAAACATGTTGCAAAGGCAAGTTAGAAAGTCCTTACCTGCTATCAATGAACATGAAAAACAGATTACTGCTTGGAATACAATGAAGGAGCATTTGGGGTAGATAGACCGCACCACATGATTTCCTAGAATCAATTGGTACCTGATCGGACTAACCATTGTTGTCATTGTTATTCTCTTTGTTTTTCTAAAAATAAGAACTTGAGCAGTGAACACATTTTGTGGACCAAGACATTCCAAAGCAGAAAGTTCACCACCTCCCTCTCTCTTCTGCAGCCAGCAAAACAAAAAGAGGGGAGATGTGGGAAAGCACGGGACTTGGTTGGAAAGTCTGCAAGGAGGATTCTCCGAAAGGTCAGAGGCCTCTAAGGAATTCTTGCCAAAGGTGGCAGACCCTGCCTTAATTTTCCAAACAAGTCTGAGCCTCTGGGGGTTTACTGGAATCTTTATGTTTACACTTCAAAAGTCCTTGTTTTAAAGACACTACAGATACATGTCAGATACATGTGTTTTCTCAAGGATACTTGCCCTGCTGATAGTATCTGGAAGTTAATTTTAGTTCAAGCTATCGTTACAATAAAAGCCTAAGGAGGCAGTGCCGGGGTTCTTTTCCCAGCCTTATAAAGGGCTCAGCATTCTGGAGAAAGGGGCTGTGTGTAGATGATTAAAGAGTCCAAGGACAAAAGATATTTTTGAAAGGCATTGGGGGTCAGAGGAGCTTCAGCTAAAAGGAACTGAAAACTCTTACCTTGACCAAGGACCTTGCTTTTATTAGTACAATTTGTCTCAAGGCAAGGTGGAAACATATACTTCAAAGGGTAAAGTATCAAAGGGTACAGAAGCATTATCAGTTTGGGGAATAGCCTACAGCTGTTCAGGTGTTTGGCCAACAGGAGGCAATAAAATGCCCTGAGCTGTCTGGCAGTTAAAAATCCTATTCAGGCTTGGGGGAAGTGCCATTTAGCCGTTTCCAACAGGTAAACTACATTTGACTCAACCCTGTTGAGCTCCCCAAGCTTCACCAATCTTTTGGTGAAACTCTTGTAATTATTACATGCTGGAATTGGTTCTCGGCAAGGCAGGTGAACAGGGCTGTGTGGTTCCTTTAGCCAGGCAGTCTCTTAGCCCTTTATTTCACAGAAACATGTGTCAGAGTAATCATTCACCTGTCACTCAAGGTCTGCTGGT
The DNA here is from genome assembly GCF_027574615.1 of Eptesicus fuscus. Taxonomy (NCBI): domain Eukaryota; kingdom Metazoa; phylum Chordata; class Mammalia; order Chiroptera; family Vespertilionidae; genus Eptesicus; species Eptesicus fuscus. The sequence goes on from NC_072475.1 coordinate 111,551,393, forward strand.
CAGTCCTGGCACTCACCTAAGGATATTTTTCCATTTTTTTTTTTTTTAGAGAGTGGGAGAGAGGAAGAGTGGGAGGGGAGAGAGAGAGAGATGGGAATCAAACCAGCAACCCTTTGATGCACAGGACGACATGACCATTGAGCCACACTGTTTAGGACTATTTTGTTTTTCTGTATGAAGAATACAGATTCACCCAAATAATTCAGATAAATGTATTTGTGCCAATTGTTCTCTGGAGAAACTGACTAATAAAAGAAAAAATTAAACCTCCAGATTTTGGGGTACCTGAAGGAAAAGCAATGCAACTTCTTATCCAATCACAACACAGTGAAGCAAACCAGTAAACAAGGCCTGTTGCAGCGGGGCCTGGCATGAAGGAGCTAAGTGCACTCATGACTCCCCCACCGGACACTAGTGAAGGCCTCAGACAAGAGAGACAAACACACACACACAAAAGTTAAACTTGGAAAAAACAGAGACATTACTGGTAGCAGAAAAAGAAACAGAAGGAAAATAGCCCATAATTACAACCTCAGGGACATAAAAAAAAATCTACAAAATAAGAATAAGAAAATATTATAAATTCATTTGGGGAGGGTAAGAGTTAAAAATAGGAAAGTAAAATTTTAAATTAAAATAGGAAACATAAAAATTAGATATTCTCTTAAAATTTTAAATGTCAATTAAATCCATCTGATCCAGTGTGTCATTTAGTCACTGTTTCCTTGTTGATTTGTTTTTGTCTGGAAGATCTATCCAGTGAAGTTAGTGGGAATGGTACAGTTCCCTACTATGATTGTATTGCTGCCAAACTCTCCCTTCAAGTCCTCCAAGAGTGTTTGTTTTTTGTGAGTGTGTTTTTTATTTAGGTACTTCTACACTGAGTGGCCAGATTATTGTGATCTCTGAATACATAATAATCTGGCCACTCAGTGTATATTGGGTGCATATACGTTTATCTTTCTTAGAATTTTAAACAGACAAAAAATTTGGGTATGAGAGGGGAGGGATGCATGGAGAAAGTGGAAATGAAAGAGAAAGGTGACTCTGAATGCCCTATTAGGAGAGGAACACAGGTTGACCTTGGCCATTAAAAAAGAAGTACATTTACCACCTGAATTGGGCTCACTGAAACACAAAGCTACTCTGGTCCAGAGGAAAGTAACCTAGGTGGTGATGTTTTAATTTTCCAAGAAGGAGGGGTGGGGATTACTGAAGCACGCCTCCTGAATCTATCTATCTTACGTGTTCCATTTCACAATTCATGAGTACTATTTTTTAAATAAAATGGTCCACCTCTTTGATGAAAACTTTTATGTAGACAATTTGCGATAGAGCCCTCAAAATATTATTTTGCAAAGAATGGATCAACTCTAATTGTAATAGAGGATAATGCTCTTATGTTGAGGTCTCTCTATATCTCAATTTGAGGCCTCATCTCTTCTCCAAAGAATGCATTCTAAATTTTCACAAACCAATTCAAAATAGGTCTCTCCATATATTAAAGATACCAGTGCTTCCTTCCCTTAGCCTGTTCCTGGTATGATGATGTAAAGCAAAGCCCCACCCAAACAAAAAGGAAAACTTCCATTTGGTTGTTATATCATGAAATAATAACCAAAAAAAAGTCCGTGTTATATTATAGAAGATTTATGTTTATTGGTGCTGCCAGCAATACCCCAAATGTTGAAGACTAAAGAATTTGTGTTTGCTAGTCTAATTAGAAAATCTAAATGCCCTATTAATCCAATTTTCTCAAAATAGAAAACCTTGCCCTACTTCACATGAACCTGAGGCACCCAGATGTCAGGCCCTTTTCTGCTGTTTGCCATGAGGCTCTATTATACCAATTCCACCTTGGGGCTGTGGGACTCTTGGAGCTACTGGCCAACAGCAATTGGCCTGGACAAGAAAACAGAGACAACAGCAATAAAAAAGGATTTTAAAAGAAATATATTTAAGATCCTCAGTGATACAATGCTTTTGACTAAAAATTACCTTAAATAGCTTAAACAAAAAGCTAGAACCACAAGAGCTACAACTATGGCATAATATTAAAAGGGAATAATCTCTACAATGCAGAACAGAACAGAAATGAAGCCTCAGTTTGTCCAGCCAGTGTGGTTCAGTGGTTGAGCATCAATCTATGAACCAGGAAGTCATGGTTCAATTCCTGGTCAGGGCACATGCCCAGGTTGTGGGCTTGATCCCCAGTAGGGGGCGTGCAGAAGGCAGCCAATTGATGATTCTCTCTCATCATTGATGTTTCTATCTCTCATTCCCTCTCCCTTCCTCTTTCTGAAATCAATAAAAAACATATATATATATATATATATATATATATATATATAGATATATATATAGATAGATACTGTTTGTTTTGAGTATGTAATAAGGCAAAGAATAAAAAAAAATATTGTTGTTGAGTCCGTAGCCACAAGCCAGCCTTTATATAACAAGTCATCAGGAACTATGTGAGTCCAATGTTAATCCTAAACTCATAAGTGTCACTTGGGCTGTTTCCACAATTTAGTTCTACCATCCTCAAGACTTGTTCTCACATGGTTTCAAGATATTTGTCAAATTCCACATATCACTGCTATATATAAAGGTGAAGGAGGCATGCATAGATATATGCACACATACACACACACATATAAAAGTAATCAGGAAACTCCTAGAAGTCCTCAAGATTTTTCCTTTGCCAAGTCTGAGTACCATGCCCACATGTGTACCAATCATAGGTAAAAGAGTCTGTTATCACTATGATGGTCTAAGAATGAAATGTCATCCTTTGGATTTGGACCCTCCTTTTATGAACACATTGCTCACAAGACCTGAACAAAATAGGATTTCTTTTCTAAGTGCTTCTCAAAGTAAGGTTCAGGGAACATCGTCAACAGTATCACATGGACGCTTGTTAGCAAAGCCAATTCTCAGGCCCCAACCAGACCTACTAAGTCAGAAAGCCTGGAGGTGGGCACTGAACATTGAGTTTTACAAGATTCAGATGCACTCTAAAATTTTAAGACCACTACTTTACCATGTAAAAGCAGATACTGAGTTTAGGCAACTAATAGTTTATACCATACCTAGATGTTGTTTAATTAAAGATGGCACTTTTATTCATAGACCATAATAAAATGAAAGTGAAGACAGTTAAAACAGAGCTGTCATTTCATTACACCAATGACAACAAAAACACAAGAATGTCTAGTAGTGAGTAAGACTTCAACAAACTTGAGAAAATGGAAAGCAGCAGCAAATGTGGTAAATTATTTAGAAAATAAGAAATCACAACATACAATGTGTAAAGAGGGATGTAAGAATAAGGATATCCAATTTACCTCCACAGAGATGAGGACTTAGTGATGCCAAATAAAGATGGTATAAATTTTCTAATTTTATTTTAAAAATTACAAATATAAAGAATATATGAAGGTCTATATTCAGAAAGCTATCCACCCACCCTTATTCACTACCCAAATGGAGAAAATGTGACAAGGGATGAAAAATTTCTTCTGTGTAAAACTGAACAGAAATGTCTTGGGATTTAAAAACACAATATTCATTGGGGGAGTAGAGGTTGAAAAATAATTTAAAATGGAAGCTACTAGATCTCTATAGTTTTCCTACCTGCTCTGCAGCAGAAGATCAATAGTCAGGAAGCAAAACCAAAAGCAGAAGCTTCTGAAAGTACTGGAGACCTTGGGCATCTACTTAGACCACTACATGAAAATGTTCTTTGCATCCTCAAAATTTTACATGTTAAAGCTGTAAGCCCTAATGTGACGGTATTTAGAAAGGGGCCTCTGGGAGGTATTTAGATTTAGATGAAGTCATGAGGGTAGGGCATTATTATGAGCTTAGAATCCCTGTAAGAAGTGGAAGAGAGACAAGAGTTAGTTCTCTCTGCCAAGTGAGGACACAGTGAGAAGGCTGTTGTCTCCAAGCTTGGAAGAAGGTCCTTTACCAGGAGACAGATCTGCTGACACCTTGACCTTGAACTTCAGATCTCCAGAACACTAGGAAAAAGTGTGTTGTTTAGTCCACCCAGTATGTGAGTTTTATTATAGCAGCACAAGATAAAGAAAACTGATGTTAAAACCAAAAATAAATTTCAGGGCCCACCAAGAAGAAAAAGCTAATAGAACATCCCTACTAAAATCTGGGCTCATAAAAAGTTATGACCACATAAGATGAAAAAGAAGTAAACTCCAGCATGCAGAAGTTAAGAACACAGAAAAAAATAACTCCTATTGATGTGTTGCTGGATGAGAGAGCATATCTGTGTCTTTCTATGTATGTTTTCCCTGCTATCAGAGAGTAGAGTGTTCCTATGAAACCTTCTGTAGCTAAAATTGCATAAATCAATCAAAGAATTACCTTAGGAGACAACTCAGTAAGGGTTCACAAAAATATAAATAGAGATAAAACACAGGCACACAGTCTTCACAGACATAGTTCAGAACTATGGCAGTTTGATGCTGAGATGCTAAGGATTGTTTCTGGGGAAAAAAGTTGGTGTCACTAGAGGAGAGAAAGGATGGCTGCTGAATAGGCAGATGTGTCCCTAGCCTTATCCCAGAGCAGACAGAAGAAGCATCTAAATCGAATAACATCCACCTACAATTGGCGAAGTGGACACAGCTAGTGAGATAATTCACAGCCGGGAAGGGCAGAGGAACCCTAGAGAATGATAGGATCCGGGTTGTTTTGCCTCTGTTTTGTCTTTGTTTTTATTCACTAAACCCAGTTCATAGGACCTTTCAAGTACAATCAATCACCCATGGCTCAGGGCAGACTTGTGGAATCTGGGGAGAGGCTGTGGAGGAGAGCAGGTTGGGGAGAGGTGACCAGGAGTCCAGCACTGGGACATTCCTGACCCTCTGGACCTAAGCAGCCATTTTTCTCCTGAAGAGCCAGCACCTCCAAGCAGCCTCAAGGCAGATAATATAGCCACACCCAGACTACATGCTGAGTGGTACAAAGGACACAAAAAATCTGAATAGTCCCAAAGAGCCCTCAGGGACTGGGTTGAAGAGAAGCCATTCAGTCCCACAAAGGGATAACAGCACCCTCCCTACCTATAGCCCTGTCAGAAACAGCTGCTTGACAGATTAAGATTGACAGCAGGCAGACAGGCTAAGTGGGCAGATTGGTCCCACCTGCTTGCAGTCAAGGCTGTGGAAATAGACACAAACAGAGGAGCAGTGGATGGCTTGGAACTTCAACATGGTGGTGCTGAATACCCAACAGGAAACTGAGAAGTGGCAGAGAGAACTGAAGTGTGGGATCTTAAACCAGCCCCCATAAGGCATTAAAACGCAGCTGAAACAAGACACTTAACTTTTTTCTTTTCTTTAATTTTTATCTTTTATTTTTTTAAAGTCTTTTCTTTGTTTTTTTCTCATATTATTGTTTCTTCATTCTACTTTTTATTTTATCTTATTTTTTATTATATTTATTTTTTTTTTTTAATTTTTTTCTCTTTCATTTCTTCTTATCCACTCATTCTTTCTACCTCCTCTATACTGAACCAAGGTCCTGCCTCTACTCATTAAGTTCCTTAACCTTATAATCTGTATATAAGTTCTGCCTCTACAGATTCTGCCCCCATTTTTTTCTGGGTTTTGTTGTTTGCATTTTTTAGTTTATCTGTTTGATCTGTGTTATACTATATATATCCTATATAATAAAGAGCTAATATGCTAATTAGCCTGGACAGCAGAACGACCTTCCAGAACGACCAGTGGGCAGGGCCACAAGGTAGCCGGGGCTGCGATGGGCCAAGGCAGCTGGGGCTGTGAGGGCTGAACCCCTTGCACAAATTTCATGCATCAGGCATCTAGTAAATATATTTTTTCTTCTTCCTTTTTCTTCTTTTTCTTTGCTCTCTTACTTTTCTTTCTTTTCTAGATATAATTTTTGTTCTCTTTCCTCTCTCTTAATTCTCTTTTCTCTGGTGGTCACTTATATTGGGGTAATGGGTGTTGTGAGTACATTCGTGTTTTACTCCCTTTGTGTCGTGTCTTCTCAAGTTGTATTTTGTGCTGTTCAGTCAAAATGGTAGACAGCAAATCACATAACCAGACACCCTGAGAGGACACACCATCCACAAATGGGACAATAACAATCAAGACCCAACTACACCAAAAGAACCCAGCCCTGATCGTGCACCGGTGGGGTCCCTTGGCCTGGCCTGCACACTTTCCCAATCCGGGAGAGATTACTAAACCATGAAGACCAGAGAGATTGCACCTTTGGGTCCCACAAAACATCTATATATAAGATCAAAAAAAAATCTGGATGGCATAGCAGTTTGAACTAATACATAGAAACAATTACAAAGGAACATTAAAAATGGGGAGACACAGAAACAACCCCCATTCAAAATAAAAGGAGGAATCATCAGAAAAGGAAATAAATGAAATGGAGGCAAGCAATTTTCAGAGAAAGAATTCAGAGCAATGATTATAAGGACACTGAAAACGATGGAAGACATATTCAACAACATGTGTAAGAATCAACATGACATGAAGAATCAAGAGGAAATAATGACATAGCTGCAATAAAGAACACTATGGAAAGTTTCAAAAGTAGACTAGAAGAACTTGAGGACTACATCAGTGAGTTAGAGGACAAGGTAGAAAACCACCCAAGCACAGCAGCAACTAGAAAAAAAACTTAAAAAGCAGGAGGAGAGCCTATGGGAACTTAGGGACAAAACAAAACAAAACAACATCTGCATAATAGGAGTGCCAGAAGGAGAGGAAGCAGAGCAAGGAATAGAAAACCTGTTTGAAGAAATAATGGCAGAAAACTACCCTGATGTCAGGTAGAAAAAAGCTACACAAATGCAAAAAGCACATAGAGTCATAAATAAGATGAACCCAAAAGACCGACACCAAGACACATCATAATTAAATTGGCAAACATCAATGACAAAGGAAGAATCTTAAAGGCTGAGAGAGAGAGAGAGAGAGAGAGAGAGAGAAAGTTACCTACAAAGGATCTCCCATTAGACTATCAACTGATTTCTCAACAGAAACACATCAGGCCAGAGGGAATGGAATGAAATATACAAAGTAATGAAAAGAAAGGAACTGAATACAAGAATAGTATACCTGGAAGGCTATCATTCAAAATTGAAGGGGAAATCAGGAGCTTCATAGACAAAAAAGGGCAAAGGGAATTTATTACCAACAAGCTAGCAATGCAAGAAATGCAAAAGAGACTGCTATAAAAAAGAAGAAATAAAAAGGTAAGATGGAACACAAGCATAAAGAATAAAATTGACAACAAATAAGTACCTATCAATAATAAGCTTAAATGTAAATGGATTAAATGTTCCAATCAAAAGACATAGGGTAGCTGAATGGATAAAAAAAATATTTGTTGTCTACAAGAGACCCACCTCATAACAAAGGACTCACACAGACTGATAGTGAAGGGATGGAAAAAAAATTATTCAGGCAAATGGAAATAAGAAAAAAGCTGGGGTAGCAATATTTATATTTGAAAAAATAGACCTCAAAGTGAAGACCATAACAAGAGATAAGGAGGGCCACTACCTAATACTAAAGGAAGTAATTCAACAATCCTATATAATAAAAGCCTAATATGCTAAGTATCTAGTCATCCAGTGACCATTCGACTGTTCAACCAATCAAAACGTACTATGCTAATGATATGCTAAGGTCGCTCAACCGCTTGCTATGACGTGCACTGACCACCAGGGGGAAGACCCTCCAACCAGTAGGTTAGTTTGTTCCTGGGGTTTGACCAATTGGGACTGAACAAGATGGGGCAGACATGCCCTGGAGCCCTCCTGTGGTCCCTCCCCGGCTGGCCAACTTCCTGCATCCCTCCCGGACGGCTCCAATCGGCCCCAATTGGGAATGGGTGAGACAGGGCCAGACACGCACTGGAGCCCTCCTGTAGTCCCTCCCCAGCCCTGATCATACACTGGTGGGGTCTCTCGGCCTGGCCTGCACCCTTTCCCAATCTGGGACCCCTTGAGGGAGAGCCGGTTTTGGCCCCATCTCACAGGCCGCTCCACTCAGGAGGGTGCCAGACACAGGGCTCATGGCTAGCAAGTGCTGCTGTGGTGGCGCAAGCCTCTCCTGATCAGAACTGATTGGGCAAGAGTCCGTGGCAGGCGCAGTGGGGATGGGATGACTGTGAGCTGCAGGTAGGAGCTGCAGGCAGTGTTGCACTGCAGTTTTTGGCCTGATCCCCACATGCCACCCCAAGGGACCTTACCCATGCACGAATTCATGCACCGGGCCTCTAGTAGGATATAACTCTGATAAACATATATGAACCCAGTACAGGAGCACCCAAACACATAAAAAAACTTCTGGAAGATATCAAGGGAGAGATCGACAACAATAAAATCATAGTAGGAAATTTTATTATCCCACTAGAGGCCTGATGCATGAAATTCATGCAAGAGTAGGCCCTCTTTCCCCTGGCTGCTGGCACTGGCTTCACTCTGGCACCTGGGACCTGGGCTTCCCTCCAGCACCCAGGACCTGGGCTTCCTGCTGGCCACTGGCAGGCACCCGGGGCCCAGGATTCCCTCACAGCTCTGGTTTCATTCAAAGGTCATCCAGAAGACACCTGGAAGGACGTCTGGTCTAATTAGCTTATTATGCTTTTATTATTATAGATTGACACCACTGGATAAATCCTCTAAATAAAACATCAGCAAAGAAACAGCAACTAAAATGACTCACTATATCAGATGGAACTAATTGAAATCTTAAGAATATTTCACCTCAAAGCTACAGAATATACATTATTCTCAAGTACATATGGGACATTTTCAAAGATAGGCCACATATTAGGACACAGACAAAGTATCTTCAAATTCAAGAATATTGAAATCGTATCAAGCATTTTCTTAAATCACAATGGTATAAAATTAGAAATCAGCTACAACAAAAACAATGAAAAAAATCAAACATTTGGAGGCTAAATAACATGCCATTAAACAAAGATTGGGTTACCAAAGAGATCAAAGAAGAAATAAAAAGCATCCTGGAAACAAAAGACAATGAAAACACAACAATCCAAAATCTATGGGATATAGTGAAAGCAGTCCTGAGAGGGAAGTTCATAGCTCTACAGGCCTACCTCAAAAAAACAAACAACAACAACAAAAAAAGAAAAAAAGAAAAAATGGTAATAAAGCATCTAACGCTGCAACTTGAGGAATTAGAAAGAGAGCAACAAGAAAAGCTCAGAGTGAGCAGAAGGAAGGAAATAGTAAAAATCACAGTGGAAGCAAATGACATAGAGATTTAAAAAAATACAAAAAATTAATAAAGCCAAGAGCTGGTTCTTTGAAAGGATAAAGAAGATTGACAAACCTCTAGGCAGGCTCACCAACAAACAAAGAGAGAGGACCCAAATAAACAAAATCAGCTATGAAAGAGGTGAAGTAACAACTGACCCCACAGGCATACAAAGGATTATAAAAAATACTATGAAAAACTCCACTCCAACAAACTGGACAACCTAGACAAAATGGACACATTCCAAAATAAGACAAGCTTCCAAAACTCAATCAGGAAGAATATAAAAACCTGAATAGGCCAATAACTACTGATGAAATTGAAACAGTAATAAAAAAAAACTTTCAGCAAATAAAAGCCCTGGACTAGATGGCTTCAAAGGGGAGTTTTACCAAACACTCAAAGAAGACCTAAAACCTATCTTTCTCAGACTATTCCAAAAGTTCAAGAGGAAGGCATACTTCCAAGCTCTTTCTATGAAGCCAGCATTACCCTAATCCCAAAACCAGATAAAGACACTACAGAGAAAGAGAATTACAGGCCAATATCCCTGATAAACATAGATGATAAAATCCTCAAGAAAATTATAGCAAATCAGATCCAGCATTACATTAGAAAGATCATACACCATGATCTAGGGATGGAAGACTGGTACAATACCTGCAAATCAATAAACATTATACATCACATAAACAAATTGAGAGACAAAAATCATATAATCATATAAATTGATGCAAAAAAGGCATTTGACAAAATCCAACACCTTTTCTTGATAAAAAATCTCAGTAAAGTGGGAATATAGGCATCATACCTCAACGTAATAAAAGCCTTATATGACAAACCTACAGCCAACATCATACTCAATGGGCGAAAACTAAAACAATTTCCCCTAAGAACAGGAACAAGACAGAGATTTCCACTTTCACCACTCCTGTTTGACATAGTACTGGAAGTGCTAGCCATAGTGATCAGAGAAGAAGAAATAAAAGGCAACCAAATTGGAAAAGAATAGGTAAAACTGTAATTATTTATAGATGACGTGATATTTTATATAGAAAACCCTGAAGACTCCATCAGAAAACTACTAGACTTAATAAATGAATTTGGCAATACAGCAGGATAAGAAATTAACACCCAGAAATCTATGGCTTTTTATACGCCAATAATAACTCACAGAAAAAGAAACTAAAAAAAAATCCCATTTACCATTGCAACAATTACGATACCTAGGAATAAACTTAATTAAGAAGGTAAAAGACTCATACTCAGAAAACTACAGGATGTTGAAAAAAGAGATAGAGAAAGATATAGACAAGTAGAAGAATATATTGTGTTCATTGATTGGTAGAATCAACATCATTAAAATGTCCATACTACTCAAAGCAATCTATAGATTCAATGCAATCCCCATTAAAATAGCAACTGCATATTTCACAGACCTGGAACAAACTTTCCAAAAATTCATATGAAATAAAAATAAGACCCTGAATAGCTGCAACAATCCTGTAAAAGAAGAACAAAGTTTGAAGGGTCACAATACCAGATATCAAGCTATATTAAAAAGTCACTGTTCTCAAAACTATCTGGTACTAGCACAAGAACAAACATAAAACAATGGAACTAAACAGAGAACCCAGAGATGGATCCAAGCCATTATGCTCAATTAATATATGACAAAGGAGGCAAGAGAATACAATGGAGAGAAGGCAGTCTTTTCAATAAATGATGTTGGGAAAATTGGATTGATACATGCAAAAAAATGAAACTAGACCACCAACTGAAACCATACACAAAAATAAACTCAAAATAGCTAAATGATTTAAACATAAGATGGGAAACCATAAAATCTTATAAGACTCACTCCATAGGCAGCAAAATATAAGACATATGTCTTATCAATATCTTTACCGATACAACTCCTAGGCAATGGAAACTAAGGAGAAAATAAACAAATGGGACTACATCAAAATAAAAAGCTTCTGCACAGCAAAAAGAAACCATCAACAAAACAAGAAAGCCCACTGCGTGGGAGAACATATTTGCCAATGTTATCTCTGATACGGGTTTAATCTCCAAAATTTATAGGGAACTCAAACAACTTAACAAAAGATCAACAATCCAATCAAAATTGGGCAAAGGACCTAAATAGACACTTTTCAAAAGAGGACATACAGAAGGTCAAGAGACATATGAAAACATGCTCAAAGTCATTAATCATTCAAGAGATGCAAATCAAAACAACCATTAGGTACTATCTCACACCTGTCAGAATTTCTATCATCAACAAATCAACAAACAAGTGCTGGCCTGGATGTGGAGAAAAAGGAACCCTCCTGCTCTGCTGGTGGGAATGCAGACTGGTGCAGCCCCTGTGGCAAACAGTATGGAGTTTCCTGAAAAGTTAAAAGTGGAACTCCCAATTGACCCAGTAATCCCACTTCTGGAATATATCCTAAGAAAACTGAAACACCAATCAAAAAGGATATATGCACCCCTATGTTCATAACAGCACAATTTACAATAGCTGTGATTTGGAAACAGCCTAAGTGCCCATCAGCAGATGTGTGAAAAAACTATGGTACATTACATAATGGAATACTACCTGCTGTAAAAAAGAAGTAATTCTTACCATTTGCAACAGCATGGATGAACCTGGAGAGTATTATGCTAAGCGAAATAAGCCAGTCAGAGAAAGATAAATATCACATGATCTCACTCATTTGTGGAATATAATGAATAACATAAACTGATAACAAAAATAGAGCCATAGTCATAGAAGCATGAAACAGATCATCCAACCTAAGAGAGAAGGGGGGTGGGGAGTTGGTAAGAGATCAACCAAAAGACTTATATGCATGCATCTTCTTATCTAATAATAGACAAACATGTAAATTGACCGTACCTCCGCTATGCCCACAGCCAATCAGGAGTGAGTATGCAAATTAACCTGACAGAGATGTTGCATTAATTTGCATATGTGGGCGTGGAGCAGCAGGGAGGGGCGGGATGCCTGCTATGAGGGGGCGGGGGGTGGTGGAGGGAGCTACAGGAGCAGGGAGTGAGGACTTGCTGGCTCCCAGGCGCCCGGGAGCGAAGCCAGGGGAAGGAAGGCCTATTCTTGCACGAATATTGTGCAACTGGCCTCTAGTATGATCATAACCAATAAACACAGACAGTAGGGGGTGGAGGGTGAGGGCATGTGCTGGGGGTGAGAGCAGCTGGGGAGAGGTCAATGGGGGAAAAAGGAGACTTATGTAATACTTTATGTAATACTTTAAACAATAAAGAATTTAAATTAAAAAGAAAAAAAAACTTGCTGTCACTCTTGCTGCTCCAGGTGCATGCTGCCTTTATAACAGCTGACTGCAAAACAAATGCTAAATGCTAACTTTTTGTCTTTTCTATGTTAAAGCAAAAATCTTCTTTGGATTTCTTCTCATTTGGGAAAATACATACTAATGTAGGTCTTTTGTAAAAGTGAGGTGGTGAAAGAAAACTTTAAAAAGCAAATCTTACCACTACACCTCAAAAAAACAACAACAACAACAAAAAAAAAAACCAGGAAACCCCTATAGTGTATATGACATATGTGTGTAAATGACAAATATGTATATTGGACATATATATATACATATATTTGTATATATAAATTAATTAAGCATTAATTTCAGACAAAACAATGTACAAAAAGCATTACTAGAAGAAAAACACTTCATAAAAACAAAGGTTCAATTCACCAAAAAGATACAGCTTTTAAGTTTTGCCTAATCATATAACCTCAAAATATATAGGGGAAGGGAAATCTAAGCAAGAAGAAATAAATAAATTCATAATTAATAATTATAGCTGAAGTTTTAATATTCCTCTGAATAAATGATATAACAAGAAAACAAAATAAAATAACTTTGCAAGTTATAAATTCAGCCAATAGGAAAAAACACTTGTACCCACAGTTGAACACTACACCTATTTTTATACTAATTGTAAAATATATACAAAAGTTGTGCACCAAAGGGCCATAATGCAAGTCTCAAAATATTGCAAACTATTAAAACCATTCACAGCATGTTCTTAGAGCACAATCTAATCTAATAATAGACAAATATGCAAATTGACCATACCTCCTACACACCCATAAGCCACGCCCACAAGCCACGCCCACCATCAAATCAGAGCGAGTATGCAAATTAACCCAAACCAAGATGGCTATAGCCACAGAGAGCAAGGTTTCCTAGGTAACAGAAGAAGCCAAGCTTTCTGCCAGCCGTTGCAGGCCTAAGCCTCCACTCAAGCTACAAAGTTTCAATTATAGAAGGTAAACAAATTCAAACAAATGGCGGCAGAATGGAGCATGAGAGAGCAGGCCAGGGTTGCCGCCGGCAACAGGGGAAGCAAAGCTTTCCACACACCCTGGCCGGGTCCACCCACTTAAGGCAACAAAGTTTCAATTATAACCCCAACACAACTGGCTGCTGGCCTCGGAGGGAACCCCAGGCTTGGCTCTGCTCCAGGCTACAAAGTTTCAATTGTAGAAGGAAAATAAATTCCAGATACCAGAGCCTCTGCTTGCATCGCCAGGGGGCGTGGCCCGCCTGCAAACCACCACAGGCCCCTCGCTCAGGCACCCCCAGGCCCCAAGGGAACCCCACCCTGATCAGGGACACCCTTCAGGGCAAACCAGCTGGTCCCCACCCCTGTACCAGGCCTCTATCCTATCTAATAAAAGAGTAATATGCAGATTGATCATCACTGCATCACACAATATAGCTGCCCCCATGTGGTCAAAGATCCTGCCCTCATGTGGACACAAGATGGCCACTACAAGATGGCCAGCAGGAGAGGGCAGTTGGGAGGCACCCGGCCTGCAAGGGAGGGCAGTTGGAGGTGATCAACCCTGCAGGAGAGGGCAGTTAGGGGTAACCAGGCCGGCAGAAGAGGGAAGTTGGGGGCAAACAGGCTGGCAGGGGAGTGGTTAGGGGGTGATCAGGCTGGCAGGCAGAAGCGGTTAGGGGCAATCAGGAAGGCAGGCAGGCAAGCAGTTGGGAGCCAGCAGTCCTGGATTGTGAGAGGGATGTCCGACTGCCCGTTTAGGCCCGATCCCAGGGATCGGGCCTAAACGGGCAGTTGGACATCCCTTGAGGGGTCCCAGATTGGAGAGGGTACAGGGGTCCCAGATTGGAGAGGGGTCCCAGATTGGAGAGGGGTCCCAGATTGGAGAGGGTACTGGGCTGAGGGACAACCCCCCTCTGTGCATGAATTTCGTGCACCGGGCCTCTAGTACAATTATAAATAATAAAAATATAATTAAAATTTTTCATTCCCTTTGCAATTAGGAAATAAACAGGTGTCAAGGAATCCTATCTAATAAAAGAGTAATATGCAAATTAACCATCACTCTGCTACACCACAGCCACGCCCACCAGCCACACCCACCAGCCAATCAAGAGCGATATGCAAATTAACCCAACCAAGATGGCGGTTAGCTTGCATATCCAGGTGCAGAACGAAGACTGAAGACAGAGGAGAAGGAAGCCAAGCACTGCAGAAGAGTGCAAAGCTGCAGAGAAGTAAGCAAGCAGAGCTGCAGAGAAAAGAGGGAAGCAGGCGGGGCGGGGGAGAAGGGAGGGAGCAAAGTAGCGGAGACAGGAGGGAGCAAGGCAGCGGAGACGGGTGGGAGCGAGGCAGCAGAGATGGGTTGGAGCTTCACTCAGGCTGCAGGAAGCCCCATTCTTGCAGGAATATTCCTGCAATGGGCCGTTAGTAAATCATAACGAATTTCCTGAGGTATGGTAGGCTTTTAAAAATGTGTGAAGCCCAAAAGTAAAAAGTGAAAAATGCAGTAAAAGGTAATTAAAAATGAAGATGTATGTATCATGAAACTAACTTTAAATAATTTACAATCCAGAGACCCACTAGGCAAAAGAATTGTACCTTATTTAAAAGAAGAGGACTTCAACTCCACAACATGATAAAGTGCACCAACAAATCAGCAGGGGGAAAGAAATGAACATCCCACAGAAAAATGGGTATTAAATACAGATAAATCACAGAATAAAATGGTTAATGATGGTAATCATATTAAAAAGTACTCAACCTTATTAATAACTAGAGGCCCGGTGCACAGAATTCATGCATGGAGGGGGTGTCCCTCAGCCCAGCCTGCACCCTCTCCAATCTGGGACCCCTCAGGGGATGTCCGACTGCTGTGGGATCGAGCCTAAACCAGCAGTCGGACATCCCTCTCAAAATCTGGGACTGCTGGCTCCTAACCGCTCACCTGCCTGCCTACCTGATTGCCCCTAACCACTCCCCTGCCAGCCTGATTGACGACTAACTGCTCCCCTGCCAGCATGATCGCCCCCAACAGCCCTCCCCTGTCAGCCCGATTGTTCCCAACTGCCTTCCCCTGTGGGGCTGAGGGGAGTGGGGGACTGAGGCTGGATGAGACGGGGATGAGGAGACTGGAAGACTCTGGCTGGATTAAGCACGTGGCGCCTGCCAACCCCCTTCTCCTCCATCCCCCGGGCAGGGCTGAGGGTACTGGGAGACTCTAGTTGGATGATGCAGGGCTGAGGGGACTAGGCGCTGCCATCTTGTGGCTGTGGGTGCCACCATCTTGTGAGAACATGGCAGTTAATTAGCATATTCCATCTTTATTAGATAGGATTGTTAATTACAAATAAAAATAAGATAATCCTTGCTAAGCAGAGTAGCAAACATTTAGAACTGATAATATGGAATTGGAAAACAAGCATTCTCATACTTGATTTGCAGAAAAATAGAATATTTTTCCATAGTTTGTACAAAAATGATATGTGCAAGGATGATGACTACAGCAAAATTTATAATAGCAAAAAACTGAAAATAAAGTACTCCTAGATTATTAGATCAGTGATATAGTTCTGTACTCAAGGCCTAGAGATTTACATCAGAAAACAGTTTGTATAAAGTAACAAAAAACACTATATAGATGTGTATATACATATTTGTATTGTTAAATTTTTTTTTAAATGGAGACTAGCCTTGAAAATTCCCTGAGCAGACAAAACCAGTTTAGTCATACAATTAAAGTTTAATTTATTTTGCAAGACAAACCTGGATCATTTCATGCTTATGCCAGCACACCTTGAACTGTTTCCCAATATTGATAACCTTTGGAAATTCTAATATAACTAATCACTGCAAAAAATAAGGTCACTGCTTTCTCATTATATAAGCTGCTTATTAACATACCCCTGAGCTTCATTCCATGTTTTGGCTTTATTACTCCTAGTTTGGAAATCATCTTTTTGGTGTCTGCACAATAAATTTTCACTAATTACTACTTCAGTGAATCATTGATTTCACTTCTGTTACTTCTAAACTTTTTGACAGTATAATAACATTTATTGAGTGCTTATTCTGTGGCAGGCACCCATTCTATAGCCTTTATATATTTTATCTCTTTAATTCTCATAAAAATCCTATGATGTGGATGCTATTACTACCCTCACCTTACCTACATAGATACTGTCAGGTAACTTTCACAAGGTCACAGAGATGAGTGGTTGAGAAGGATAAAAGTGATGAGAGCATTACAACCAAAGTGGCTTGGTTTTCTTCCCTCCTTTTTCCATCTGATTTTCTGTTTCTCTCTGTATTCCTCTTCCTTCTAACCCTCTTCTTCTCCAGTCCCACCTACCTCTCTCTTAATTAAATCTTCAAATCTCTGTTAATTATGGTTTACAGTATAATGGCGAGAATAGTGGGAAGGAAGAAGATAATTTCACTTTTTTCTCCATATTAGGCCTTATTATTTGGAAGATCCTGTGTTACTTTTGTAAATCGAAATCTATAATAATAAAAGTGTAATATGCTAATTAGACTGGACAGTCAAACAACCTTCCAGACGTCATTCCAGATGTCCTTCCAAATGAAGCCACCATGGTGGGGGCTGAGGCAGAGGTGGTTAGGGGCAATCAGGCAGGCAGGTGAGCAGTTAGGGGCAATCAAGGCAGGCAGGCAGAGGTGGTTAGGGCAATCAGGCAGGCAGAGGTGGTTAGGGGCAATCAGGCAGGCAGGCAAGCAGTTAGGGGTGATCAGGCAGGCAGGTGAGTGGTTAGGGGCGATGAGGCAGGCAGGCAGAATGGTTAGGGGCGATCAGGCAGGCAGGGAGCTGTTAGGAGACAGCAGTCCCGGATTGTGAGAGGGATGTCCGACTACCAGTTTAGGCCAGATCATTTTTTTAAAAATTATTTTATTGATTTTTTACAGAGAGGAAGGGAGAGGGATAGAGAGTTAGAAACATTGATGAGAGAGAAACATCGATTAGCTGCCTCCTGCACACCTCCTACTGGGGATGTGCCCGCAACCAAGATACGTGCCCTTGACGGGAATCGAACCTGGGACCTTTCAGTCCGCAGGCTGACGCTCTATCCACTGAGCCAAACCAGTTTCGGCAGGCCAGATCATTCTTAAACTGGCCGATGGACATCCCCCGACGGGTCCCAGATTGCGAGAGGGTGCAGGCCGGGCTAAGGGACCACCCCTACCCCATGCATGAATTCCATGCTCTGGGCCTGTAGTAATTTAAAGAAAAATCAATGAACAGTTCAGTGTAACAAGTATGTATACAAAGGTAAATATTCCAAGAACCTGGTCGCTTTGTGTCTAAAACAAGTTAAAACGTCATTTGACAGAAAGAAAGAGGAACAAAGCATGAGCAAAGATAAAAGACCTTAAGGAAAAACAAGCTTGACCTTCCTCACTCACATTCAGAGCACCGCCAGCTTTCCGGCTTTGAAGGCAGCAGGCGTCCATGGGGCAGAGGTCAAGCCAGAGCCGAGGAAGGTCCTCTAGGGCCGGGCCCACCGCCCCGGGCGGCCACCTCTGGATAATGACCCCCAGTTCCAGCGGGTGTGGACGCCCCAGAGCATGTCCATGGAGTCAGTCCAGGGAACCAGGAGGGCGAGCTGGGCTCCCTGCAGCTCCCCTTCCAGCCGCCAGGGGAACCCGAGGACCGCCAGCCCCAGGCCCCAGGCCCCAACTTCCACCGGCATCCCTGCAGCCCTAGAGCGCGCAGGACGGCCCAGCTGCGGGGGCGGGGCGGGGCGGGGCGGAGGAGGGGCACAGGTCAGCGTCCCAGGGTGGGGAGGGGTCCCAACTGCCGCGGGACGCCGCCCGGAAGTGGAGCCCGGGCTGAGGAAGGGCCCCGCCGGCTGGCCGCCGGGTGCTCCGGGCCAGGAGCTCGCCCTGACGGGGATCCCGCTGAAGCCGCCAACCAGAACCAGGCTCCGCTTCCTCTAGTGGGCGTCTTCACGGCCCCAGAGCAGCTGGAACCAAGGCACGAACCTGGGCCCCGGGGAGCTGCCAGCCGTAGGGGCAGTCGGGAGGGACGAGTCACAAAGCCCGCCAGCTGTCGTTTAACTGAATGGAGGTTGGTGGGCTGTGCCAGGCACCCTGGAACACCAGCTTGGAAAGCGAGAGGCGGTGGTAGAGGCCCCGACCCTTACTCAGGAGTCCACCTGCCTGCCTGAATCCTGCCTGCACTGCTTAATAGCTGGGACTTCAGCCAGTTCCTCCATTGCCTCATTCTGGGAACTGTACAACTGTTGAGCCTTACAGGAGTTCGAGGATGGCCTGAGTTAGTGAACCTCGTTAGGGCAGGATCTGGCACTGCAGAAAGTACTCAGTGAAAATCAGTTCTTTTTGTTTGAATATTTGACAGTCCACCTTCTCCATGCTTACTATCTGGTTCCCCGGGGTTTTATGTATGCGTTTATTTATTCCTGGAATTCTGGCATGGTGACTTCCCAGTTGCAGGAACAGGCAAGAAACTATTGTTTCTCCTAGTTTAGCAAGATCCGGAACATGATTAGTACTGTGCAAAGTGTCCCTTGCTTAGTGTCAAGTGTCAGGCGGTTTGGGATCACTTTTTCTCCCTTGAATTTTTGTAACAGCACAAGTTCCTCTTAATACTACCCTGGCGACTGGAGGAGTTTGAAGGCTGAACGAACACAAGGCTGCTTGTAAAATGAGTGGACTTCTGCACTTAAGTAGAAAAGTGGCATTTGAAATAGCTAGGTCCTAGGAGATTAAGCAGCCTTCAAAGGTGTAAGGGAGCTGTTCTTTCTGACTGAGAGGAATGAACTCATACCATACACACCCCCTATTGAATCAACAAGCACCAATTAAGTGCCTTGCCTTGGACTGGCTATGCTCTGGCCTTTCAGAGTGTAAAGTGCAGCTGGAGACAGTGAGTGTGTGAGAACTCCATCCTCATGTCTAATGACCTCTTCCTCCTAGTCTAACTCACAGAACTTTCCTTTTCTTGAATGACACAAGCTCCCTCAGCCTCAGGACTTCTACCTATGCAGTTACCTCTGTCTGTAATGCCACACCCTACCCACTCTTCACACACACTTCCTTCAGCTCTGGGATCTGTCTTCCTTGACACACACGTCCCCACTATCTAACCTGGTGCCCCCATAACTCTATTATAGCACCATTGTACTTATTTATAGCACTTAGAGTGTTCAGAATATATTTAATTTTGTTCATTTTCTATCTCCACCGCTTTGTTCCATGCTTGGTATAGGGCCTTGCATGTTAATAATTTTTAAATGGAGATGAGGAAAATGGTTTCTTCCTGTGAACAACAGAATTCACTTAAGCATATGAAGAGAATCATTGACTTTTATTTACCACTTATGATGAGCCAATAGGAAGAGTTAGTAAAGGGCAGTCAGGGCAGGACAGGGTCAGAAAAAGGGTAGGACTAATTAATATTAGTGTATGGGTCCAAGATAAATCACACAAGGAACAGGCTGTGTCATCTCTGTTTTGTAATTAGGCAACTAGGGGTTGGTTTTAAAGTGGAGAGATAGGAAAAGTAGTCTTTCCCGCTATGGAAAGGCTAGGGTAGGATCAAGGCACTGGAAGGCAGAAATACTGAGTACACTGTTCTGTTTGGTTATTTGTTTGTTTTCTGTAGAAATAGGCAATACAAAGTTTCCACTGGCTGGTCATGGTGCTATAACTCCTACAACAACTGAGAGGAGTAGGTTTTCTAGCTAAAAGCATGGGTGGATGTGCAGAACAGGTGATCAGGTCTACACAAATTTACCATCCACAGGACCTGGAATTTCCAAAGGTATTTGCAGTAGTGATCTGATAGCTAACCTTTCTCCCTCTCATGGTGGACTACGCCTGGACCATATGCTCTCCTTAGGTTGTGTAAGTTGTGAAGGGGCTAGATCATATGCTCTCCTTAGGTTGTGTAAGTTGTGAAGACTCTAATTTTTAACTTAGTTACCATGTGGGTCTTAACACTCAAAGTGTTTCTTCATGGCTTTTTGCCTCATTGGGCCCTCTCCTGCCAGGTTTTTAGAAATTTTTCACCATGCTGGGCTGACCAACAATTCTAAAATCCTACTCAAAAACTTAGCAATGAAAATGGGTCAAGCCAAAAGGATTTAAATGGCCAGATATGTATAGATAAGAAGACTAAAGAGAAATATACCATGTGTGTGACTATGTAGTTTCAGAGTATCTTGTTTCAACAGTCCCATTTGACCTATAAATTTGTAGATCATGTATTAATAGTAGATCTTCTTTTTCAGAACTCTAAATCATGGATGACCAAAGTAAGTCATTTGCTTTGTTTATTTTCCTCCCTATTTGTTAATTCTATTGTTAACAGGTTGTCATATGCTTTATTTAGTTTTTGAAAGGATATAATTTGCTTTGTGTTGCTTGCACTCCAGAATCCAATGCCTGGTTCAGTATTTGAGAAGATATACACAAATATCCACTACAGCTACTTTTCCCTTTAAAAAATAAACAATAAAAATCTTAGAGAAACCTAATAAATGCCAGGCTTATTGGAAAATATATAATATATACCATATTTCATCCAGATTGTTTTTTCTTTCATTTTCTAGTGCATTTTATATACATAAAGATTATTCAAATCATACTAATTAACATATAATATATTTGATGTGTCAGTTCATTGTAATAAAATTCTCAGATCTCCTGATACATATTTCAAAACATACATAAGTGTATTGGTTTCAATAAATACCAATCATTTTGTTCTGGATTTTTTCTATCAAGAAAATTCTAAATTAAATAAATATTTATAGGCCTGAAATATAAGTCTTCTTTTAAAAATATTAATGTTCTAAAGAGAAAAAACAGTACATATTAGGAAAAAATATCAAGAACATAATCCTGAGAAAAACAGTGTTAAAGAACTGATGCTAACCTAACAATAAGATGTACTTATACAGCTACAGTAATCAAAACAGTGTGGTATTGGTGAAAGAATAGATGAATAAATCAATGGAACAAAATAGAGAGCCCATAATTAGACACCATAAATATTGTCAACTGATCTTTGACAAAGGGGCAAAGGCAATACAATGGAGCAAAGATAGTCCTTCAACAAATGGTGCTGGAACAACTAGGCATCCACACACAAAAAAGAATGAATCTAGATACAGACCTTACACCCTTCACAATAATTAAGTCAAAATTAATTACCGACCTAAATGTAAAATGTGAAACTAAAACCCTTAGAGATGACATAGAAGAAAGTCTAGATCAGCAATTTTCAACCTTTTTCATACCACGGCACACATAAACTAATTACTAAAATTCTACTGCACACCAAAAAGTTTACTTTTTGCTGAACTGACAAAAATAGATATAATATTGATTCATTCACACTGGACAGCTATTGTTGTGTGGGTTGTCATATTTATTTAAAAATCTAAGGAAAAAGAGGTCAGTACCTTGACTAAATAGTCATGTATTTCATGTTTTCAAAATTCTTGCAGCACACCAATGTGCCTGCTAGAGCACACTGGTTGAAAATCGCTGGTCTAGATGATTGTGGGTATGGTGATGCCTTTTTAGATAGAACACACAAAAAACACAACCCATGAAGGAAATTATTGATAAGCTGAACTTCATTAAAATTAAAAACTTCTGCTCTGCAAAAGACATTATCAAGTGAATTAGAATACAAGCCACAGACTGGGAGGAAATACTTGAAAAAGACATATCTGATAAAGAATTGTTATCCAGAATATACAAAAAACTCTTAAACTCTACAAGAAAACAAAAATGTTGATTAAAAATGGTACAAAGAACTTGACACCTCATGGGAAATGAACATGTAAAGATACTCCACATCCCATGTCACCAGGGAAATAAAAAAACAAAAACAAAAAATGATATACCACTACTTACTTATTAGGGTGTCCAAAATCCAAAACATTGACAATGCCAAATGCTGGTGAGGAAGAGGAGCAACAGGAACTCTCATATATTACTGGAGTTAATGCAAAATAGTGAAGCCACTTTGGAAAAAGAGTTCAGCAGTTTCTTACAAATCTAAACTTACTCTTACCATAAAATATTTACCCAAAGGAGTTGAAAATTAATCCACATAGAAACCTGTTCCTCGGTGTTTATAGTTGCTTTATCTTATTTAAAAGCAAACATGATAGTCTTCAGTAGGTGGATGAATAAATACACTCTATACATCCAGACAATGGAATATTCTTCAGTGTTATAAGAGAAATGAGCTAGCAAGCCATGAAAATTTCTCCATGACATTACATGGATAAATTTTAAATGCATATTAGTAAGTGAAAGAAGCCCATCTGAAAAGGCTGTATACTGTATGATTCCAATTATCTGCCATTCTGGGAAAGGCAAAACTATGGAGACAGTAAAAAGATCAGTGTATACCAAAGGTGGGTCTTGCAGGAAGAATGACTTGGCAGAACACAGAGGATTTTTAGGACAGTTAAAATACTCTTTCTGATATGATGATGATGATTATATGTCATTATACATTTGTCCATACCTATAAAAGTTTTAACCCCAATAGTAATCCTTAAGGTACACAAAGGACTTTGGTTGATTATGATCTTGTATCAATGTAGGTACATCATTGGGAAAAATATACCATTCCTTTGAGTGGTGTAGAAATGGGACATATGAGAAAGCTTTGTACTCCCCTCTTAATTTTGTTGTAAACCTAACTTCTCTAAAAAAAGTTCTTACCACAAAAAAAAAAATGTTTTTCTGAAATGACCTTTCTTCTCCCTTTTATCTTCATTAATATATCCAAGATGATGTTTATTTCTCACTACAACAACAGCTCACTACATTTATTAGATACTCTCAGGATCAAAAAGCTCAACTATCTCTTATGAAGTTTCATCATTATCTCTTAATGACTGCCATATTGACTTAATTATGTTTACAAAACTCAAAGTTTTAAATGTAAATTTATGCAATATTAAGCAAATAAGTTTTATTTGCTACAAACATTAGGATGCTTCAAATCACTTAACAATGATATATTAGGCCATGGTCATATTCACTTTTTAACTCTTCAGGTTCATTTAAACAATTGTACCTGTATGTATATGTGTGTAAAAACAGAAATAAAATATATGTATGTATGTAAATATATATAAAAGTAAAATATTTTTAAAACCATGTGATAGTCCTATGATTTTTATAATTTATTTTAACTTGCATATCACATATGCAGAAATACATTCATAATTCATATGTCCATTCACATATTTTCTCTTCGTATGAATTTACCCCAAACTTCCTAAAACCAGAATCATTACTCTGGTACCAAAACTAGAGATTAAGAGCTTCTAATATTTTGAATCTGTCAGTTCTAAATGTGTGTGTGTTTATAGTTGTTGAAACAATAGTCCTTTTTAAAAGTCCTGAAGTGTGACATATCATTTAAAGATAGGTCTTTAAGTCAGACTTGCAGTGTGTTGTCTTGAGATCTGTTGACTCTGATCCTGTTCTCTCCAACTCAGGCTGATAGTGGTGGCTCTGGGCTGAGCCTTGAGAGCCAGAAAACTAGGAGCTAGGCCACTCATGTGACACTGAAAAACAGAAAGAAATGGTTGGGAGGAAATAGCTTGCAGTATTTCAGAAATCTGTGACAATTTAGTGTGTCTGTCCAGGGCAAAGCCCTGATGGAAGTAGCTCTGTTACCTGAATTTGCAGTCTCCACAGACTCCATTCTGCTGAATTTATTATGAAGCAATTGAATGGAGGAGAGAGTGGGCCCACAGCCCAGCCTTCCTGCTGAAACCACGTATTGAGTGATCTTAAAAGGCTCATGAAAGAGAAGCATACAGGGGAGGTGTCAGATTGAAAGTTAAGTCAAAATTTTCTTCTGCATTGATGCCATGTCCCCATGATTCAAAAAGAAACTTTTGAATTTACAGTTAGTAAGTCATAGGAAAGAGAGGAGGACATAATAAAAGAGGAGAGTCTACTAGACTTTATGTTCCGTAAAGACAGAGCTAGTGTAGCCCTAGAACCTAACTCAGGGGTGAGAGAGGAGATGCTCAATAAATACTTATTGTCCAACTGGGATGAATCCTATATAATAAAGAGCTAATATGCTAATTAGACTGAACAGCAGAATGACCATCTGGACGACCTTCCGGATGAAGCTGGGGCTGGGAGGGCCGGCTGAGGCAGCCAGGGCTGCAAGGGTCGAGCCCCTTGCATGAATTTCATGCATCAGGCCTCTGGTAATTAGAATAATTAGAGAAACACAAATATGAAGAACTAGGATGTTGAACCATTTGTACATATATTAGAATTATTTAAGGCATAGTTATTATTTTTGTAGGTCAAAATCAGTCAAATATTTACTTTGGTCAACTTTATTAGGATAGTTCCAGAGTAAGCATGAAAAGGATATTTAAATACAGATATATATGCATTAATGCAAATATTTTAAATATAATTTATAAAAATGATTATAGATATCTTTAAAATCATCTATAATTCTTCCATTACCATCCACACATCCAACTAATTACATTTATCTCTTTCTTCACAGTCTACTTGTGGTTTTAAATATTTTTTTTCTAATACCAAAAAAATTAAAGTATGGAAGTGAACACTCATCAGGCATAGTTGAAAACTAGAAATTCAACCCCAATAACTCAGCTGTCTCAGTTTATCAAAAAGGAATTTACTTGAAACAGGATTATACTGCAAAATAACTATCTACAAATATCCAAGATGGCAGTGAAGTAAGTAGAAGTTACACTCATTTCCTCCCAGGACCAAACTAAAATTATAACTAAAATATAAAACAATTACCTTGATTGAAGACTGGCTGAACAGAAGTCTTATAAAGGATTTAGAGAAGCCACATTGAGACTGGTAGGAAGGTTGGAGACCTGAAAAGGGCTGGCCCCACCCCCATGGGGTGGCAGCTGAGAATCCAGAGGGATGTCTTGGCTGAAAATGTTCCTCCTGAGGAGCATGAGAGTCTCAGCCCCATGCCAAGATCACCAGCCCAGATCATCAGAGCTATAAAGAGGAGCCCACATAACATCTGGCTGTGAAAATCAGCAGGGACTCTCTCCTCCAGGGAGAGATGGGAGTCTGCTAGGCACCCTCTTAAAGGGCCAGAACACAAAATCTACTTGGCAGCCACTCACCCTAGGCTCCAGTGGAGGGAGGTGGGTGGCTCAGAGCAGACTAGAGTCCTGTGAGGAGACACTGGGTTGTGTGGGTCCAGGGTGAGACCTGAAGGGACAGCCACAAGGGCCCATGTGTTGAGTCTCTTTCCCACAGGACTGATGCCATCTCCATTAGACTGGGAGAATGCAATAACTCTACTCTCTTTACTCCTGTAGCCCAACCCTGTGAAGCTTGTGCCCTACTGAGGAGTCAGCTGCCTAGGCCCAGATGTAGAGGTCTGGGTTGAGTCAGGAGGTGTCAGAGACTGAGTTGTATGGCTCTGAATGAGAACCATTCATCCCACCTTTCCATGAGCCTGATTAGTGCAACCCTCTCATGAGAAGTCCACTAGCTCCACTGTTTCAACCCCCAGTAGTCCTACCTATTGAGCTCAAGCCTTCCAGGACATCCAGGGAGAATCCAGAACAGACTGAGTTCTGTGGCTTTAGGATCGGGGCAATTTTTTCCCTCATAATCCAAACTAGTGCAGGTGCAAAGCATTCATTTTACTTGGCCAAATATGTTTGGGCCTAATAATATCTGCTGGCCTCTCCCTGATGACTCCCTGAAACCCTGCCCCACTACAAAGGTCTGTGGGAACCCAGTGGGTGGAAGCTAACTTTGGTATACTCTGGAACTTTTGCTGGGTCCAGCAGAGACAGTCACAAACTGTGGATCTCTATTTACTCCAAACAGGTTATTCAGAGCCATTCACAGGTAGCGTCGAACATTGACCTGCAACAGAGTCCTCAGAGGTCCCAGAACCAACACACCAAGTGACTAGCTTCAGAAAACATCAGAGCAAGATCCATTTAGCTCCATAAGTGGCACACCTAAAGGTAGGCCTCAGCAGGCACCAGACCATGCAGAGGCAAATTCGGCTTCATGTGATCAACCTCTGCACAGCAGCTTATGCTCTCTAGTCAGGTTTGATCCACATAGCCAGCCAGACTGAGGGTCAACCTCATGCATGAATGAGCCAACAGCAATCAAGATTCAGCTTTAGCCTAGCCATTGTGGCCTAGTGGTTGAGCATCGACCCATGAACCGGGAGGTCACAGCTTGACTCCTGGTCAGGGCACATGCCCTGGTTGTGGGCTTGATCCCCAGTAGGAGGTGTGCAGGAGGCAGCTGATCAAAGATGCTCTCTCATCATAGATGTTTCTATTCCCCCTCCCCCTCTCCATTCCTCTCTCTCTCTTTCCAAAAACAAAAAAGACTTAACTTTAACTGGAGGTCTCACATAACCCACACAAGGGACATTCCTGGAGCACACAACTCAGGTGATTAAGGAGTTAAGGAGACTGCACCACGTGGTCCCACAAGACACAAACTACATAAAGACACCCTACCAAGAATGGCCAACATAACAGATCAATCTAATACACAGAAAAAAATACAGGCAGCCAAAGTAGGGAGACAAGCATGCCCCAAATGAAATAACAGGAAAAATATTTCCAGAAAAAGAACTAAAGGAAATAGAGTCAAGCAAGCTACCAGATACAGAGTTCAAAACAATAGTTATAAGGATGCTAAAGAAACTTAGTGAGAACTTTAACAAATAGATAGCAAGCATAAAAAATAATATTAAAAAACTCATTTAATATATACCAGTCAGAAATGAAGGGTATAATATCTGAAATGAAATAAGTCTAGAAGAAATAAACCCTCAGTTAGATGAAGCAGAGGATCGAATTGGTGACTTGGAAGACAAGGTAGCAGAAAACACTCAATCAGAGCAGCAAAAAATGAATTTTAAAAAATGAGGATAGTTAAAGGGACTTTGGGACAACAATAAGCATAAAAACACTCACATCATAGAGGTACCAGAAGGAGAAGAGAGCAAGAATTGAAAACCTATTTGAAAAAATAATAACGGAATACTTCCCTAACCTGGTGAAGGAAAAAGACACACAAGTCCAGGAAGTGTGGAAAGTCCCAAAAAAAAAATGAATCCAAAGAGGCCCACAACAAGACACCTCATAATGAAAATGACAAAGGTTAAAGATGAGAGAATCTTAAACAAGCAAGAGAAAGACAGTTAAATACAAAGGAGATCCTATAAGGCTGTCAGCTGCTTTATCAACAGAACATTTCAGGCCAGAAGGGATACATATGAAATATTCAGTGATGAAAAGCAAGGACCTAAACCAAGACTTTACAAAGCAAGGCTAATATTTCAAATTGAAGAAGAAACAAAGAGCTGCCAAGACAAGAAAAAGCTAAAGGTCTTTACCACCAAACCAGTATTACAAGAAATGTTAAAAGGTCGTTTTAAAGATGATAAAAGACAAATAAAAAATTATATAATTATAAAGAATAAAATACATTCTTTTTTTTTTAGTTTTTTTTTTTTTATTGATTAAGGTATCATATATTTGTCCTCTTCCCCCCATTCCCATCCCACCCCCCTCCTCACACATGCCCCCACCCCCCTGTTGTCCTTAACCGCCGGTTCGGCTCATATGTCTGCACACAAGTCCTTTGGTTGATCTCCCCCTTTATCCCCACCCTTCCCTACCCTCCCCCCGAGGCCCGACAGTCTGATCCATGCCTTGTTTCTGGGTCTGTTCTTGTTCATGAGTCTATGTTGTTCATTATTTCCCCTAGATGAGTGAGATCATGTGCTATTAGAAATACACTTATAAAAACCGAAAATGAGACAAGCAATAATGGTTATGGTGTCAGGCAAATGAATCGGTCTGTAGTGAGTTTCTTTCTGGGCCAACAGTTCTTTTGAGACCCAATTTCAATGTCCAACAGTTCCTTATGTGTACATGTCAGCACTGACATTTCAGTTCTGGATGGTGGACAAATGGTGGTAATGCAGGTCCGACTCTGTCTGGTTTGGTCCTGGGCAATCTGCAGTGATGCACAGCTGCTAACTGCTAGTATGGGAAGGCCACATCAGCGTCTTCCGTCTCTGGACTGCTTCTCTTCTGTCTTCATGGCTGGAGTAGTCCTGTCGATTCCTCTCTTGCTAGAATCCACATGGTCTCGGAGTTGTTTTCTGAAAATATACAAACATATTCTCGACCAAAAGTTAATAAAGGAATATTTTCTATAAATTTGGGGATCCTTTTTCAATTTTTGCCCAAATGATTTTCCTCTGGCTTGTTTTGTCACCTTGTGTGTTTTTCATGGGTGTCTTGCTTTTAGCCTTACAATTAATTTTCTAAAGTATTAATTTTCTAGATGTAATTTACTTACAGGATATTTTTCCTTACATGATATTCCTCTACTATCCCCTCCTTTTTTGATAAAATACATTCTTATCAATAATCACTTTAAACATGAGTGGCTTCAATGCTCCAATCAAAAGATATAGGGTATTTAGTTACTTTGCCCATTTTTAATTGGATTATTTGTCTTCCCTTTGTTAAGTTGTATGAGTTCTTTATATATTTTGGAAATGAATCCCTTATCAGCTGTATCATTGGCAGATATGTTCTCCCCTACAGTGAGCTCCCTTTTCATCTTGTTGATGGTTTCCTTTGCTATGCAGAAGCTTTTTATTTTGATGTAGTCCCATTTGTTTACTTCCTTCTTTGTTTCTCTTGCCCTAGGAGATGCATTGGAAAACATATTGCTATGAGAGATGTTTGAGATTTTGCTGCTTATAATTTTTTTCTAGGATTTTCATGGTTTCATGACTTACATTTAATTATTTTATCCATTTTGAGTTTATTATTGCATATGGTATAATTTGGTGGTCTAGTTTCTTTTTTTTTTTTTTGCAAGTATCTGTCCAATTTACCCACCACCATTTATTGAATACACTCTCTTTACTCCATTGTATGATTTTGCCTCCTTTGTCAAATATTAATTGAAGTAATGGCTTGGGTCGAATTCTGGGGTCTCTATTCTGTTTCATTGTTCTATATGCCTGTTCTTAAAAATGGACAAAGGGATAAAATGGACACTTCCCTAAAGAGGATATAGAGATGACCAAGAGATACATAAAAAATGCTCAAAGTCACTAATCATCACAGAGATACAAATAAAACAACAATGAGATATCATCTCACAATTGTCAGAATGGCTACCATCAACAAATCAGCAAGTGACAAGTGTTGGCTAGGATGTAGAGAAAAAGGAACCTTAATACACTGCTGGAGGGAAGGCAAACTGGGTGCAGCCACTATGGAAAACAGCTTGGAGTTTCCTCAAAAAAGTAAATGGAACTGCCATTGGACACACTTCTAGGAATATATCCTGAGAATCCAGAAACACCAATCAGAAAGAATATATGCACTCATATGTTCATAGCAGCACTATTTACAACAGCTAAGATTTGGTAATAGCCCAAGTGCCCATCAGTAGACGAGTGGATAAAAAAGATGTGGTACATGTATACAGTGGAATACTATGTAGCTGTTATAAAGAAAGATTTCTTACCTTTTGACAAAGCATGTATGGACCTGGAGAGTATTATGTTAAGCAAAATAAGCCAGTTAGACAAAGACAAGTATCACATGATCTCACTTATATGTGGAATCTAATGAACAAAATAAACTGACAAACCAAATAGATCCAAAGACATCGAAGCATGAAACAGACTGATGAATCTCAGAGGGAAAGGAGGAGAAAGGTTAGGAAGACATTAACCAAAGAACTTATATGCATATATGCATAACTATGGACACAGACAATAGTGTGGTAGGCCTGGAGAGGTGTTGGGTAGAGGATCAATGGAGGAAAAAAAGGAACATTTGTAATACTTTCAACAATAAAGATAAATTAAAAAAAAAAAGACATGGTGTAGCCATTAGACCCATACATATGCTGTCTATAAGAGATCCACCTCAGAATGAAATACACACACTGAATAGAAGTACAAAGATGATAAAAGATAATTTATGCAAATGGAAATGAAAAAAACTGAGGTAGCAATACTTATATCAAAAATATATACATTAAAACGAATACTACAATCAGAGACAAAGAAGGATATTACATAATGAAAATGGGATCAATCAAATAAGAGGATATAACCCTTGTAAACATTTATGAAGCCAACATAAGAGCACATAAATATATACAGAAAATCTTGACAGAAATAGAGATTGAGAGTAATACAGTCATAGTAAGTACATGAACTGATATTACTGGATATATTTTCCAGACAGAAAATCAACAAGGAAATGGTGGCCTTAAATGACACACTAGATCAGACGGATTTAATTGATATTTTCAGAACATTTCATCCCAACATGGCAGAATGTTAATTCTTTTCAAGTGCACATGGAACATTTTCCAGGATAGACCACAGATTAAGACACAAAGCATGTCTCAATAAATTTAAGAGGATTAAAATCATATGAAGCATGTTCTTTGACCACAATGGTATAAAACTAGAAATAAATTACAAGAAAAAATTTAAAACACACAAACATGAAAGTAAACAACATGTTACTAAACTATATGAATGGGTTAACAATGAGATTAGGAAGAAATCAAAAGATACCTTGAGACAAATGAAAATAAAAACACAATAACTCAAAGTCTATGGGACACAGTGAAAGCAATCCTAAGAGGAAAATTCGTAGCATTACAGGCCTATGTCAAGAAACAAGAAAAATCTCAAAGAAACAATCTGACTTTATTCTTAAAGAAACTAGAAAAAGAACAAAGCCCAGTGTAAGTAGAAGAAAGGAAATAATAAAGATGAGAATAAATGAAATACAGTAAAAAAATAACAATACAAAAGATCAGTAAAAACCAAGAATTGGTTCTTTGAAAAGATTAACAAGATTGCAAAACCTTTATCCAGACTCATAAAAACAAAAACAAAAACAAAAAATAAGAGGACCCAAATGAATAAAATCAGAAATGAAAGAGAAATAACAACTTATACCACAGAAATACAAAGGATTGTAAGAAAATATTAGGAACAATTATATGCCAACAAATTGGACAATTTAAAAAATGGACAAATTCCTAGAAACATACAGTATCCCTAAAGTGAAATAAGAAGAAATACAAAATCAGAATAGACTGATTTTAATTAATGAAATTGAAGCAGTAATAATAATAATAAAATACAACTCTTCCCCCCCCCCCCCCCAAAAAAAAAAAAAAAAAAAGCCTTGGACAGGATGCCTTCACAAGTTGATTTTACCAAAGCAATTTACAGATTCAACACAATTCCTATCAAGATACCAATGTGTATTTCACAAAACTAGAACAAACATTCCAAGCATATGGAATTACAAAAGATCCCACATAGCAGCAGCGATCTTGAGAAAGAAATAACAATGTTGGAGGAATCATGCTACCTGATATCAAACTAACAAGGCCAATGTAATCAAAACAGCATGGTACTGGCATAAAAACAGACATATATGTCAATGGAATTGAATAAAGATAGATGAAAAAAAAAGAAATTAAGACAACCTTCTTGCACCACACACAAAAATGAACTCAAAATGGATTAAAGGCTTTAATATAGGTTTTGAAACCATAAACATCTCAGATCAAAACATATGTAATAAGATGTTAGACATTTCTTAAAGCAACATTTTATCTGATATATCTCTTCAAGTAAGGGAAATAAGAAAAAAAATAAATGGGATTATATCGAACAAGTTTTTGCAAAGGAAAATAAACCATCAACAAAATGAAAAGACAACCCACTGAATGGTAAAACATATTCTCCCATATATCCGATAATGGCTTAATATACAAAATTTATAAAGAATTTACAAAACTCAACACCAAAAAATAAAACAATCCAATTAAGAGATGGGCAAAGAATTGGAATAGACACTTTGAGAAGACATACAGATGGCCAATAGACATGTGCAAAGATGCTCAACTTAATTAATCATCAGGGAAATACATATTAAAACAATGAGATATTGCCTCACACCTGTCACAATGTCTATCATCCATAAATCAACAACAAGTGTTGACAAGGATGTGGGAAAAGGGAACCATCATGCACTGTTGGTGGAAATGCAGACTGGTACAGCCACTGTGGAAAACAGTAAGGTGTTATCTCAAAAAATTAAATATGGAACTTCTTTATTATCTGAAGAAACCTGAAACACTAATTCAAAAGACTATGTGCACCCTATGTTCATTGCAGCATTATTTACAATAGCCAAGATTTGGAAGCAACCCAAGTGTCCATCAGTAGATCAGTGGATAAAATAGCCATGATACATTTATACAACAGAATACTACTCAGCTCTAAAAAAATAAATAAATAAAAATAAATAGAAATTTTATCCTTTGCCACAGCATTGATGGACCTGGAGAGCATTATGCTAAGTGAAATAAGCCAGTCAGAGAAAGACATGTACCATGTGATTTCACTCATATATGTAATCTGATGAACATACTGAACTAGCAAGCAAAATAGAAAGATACTCATAGATAGAAAGCAGGGTGAAAGTTCCTGGGCAGGTGTGGGGGTAGCTGGGAAGGTGAAGGGATTGAGCAAAAAAATATTTAAAAAAAGAGAAAGAATTCATGGACATGGGCAACAGTGTGGTGATTGCAGGGTGAGTGAGGTAGATGGAGGTGAAAGAGGGTATACAGGGGGTAAAGGGAGATGGAAAAGAAATCTATACTAATAAAAGCCTAGGTGGTCCTCATACCTTCATGTGATGCCCTCACGTAATCACTAGATGGCCGCCACAAGATGGCCGGCAGGGGAGGGCAGTTGGGAGCGATTGGGCCAGCAGGGGAGGGCAGTTGGGGGCAATCAGGCTGGCAGGGGAGCAGTTAGGCATCAATCAGGCCAGCAGGGGAGCAGTTAGGGGGTGATCGGGCTGGCAGGCAGAAGCGGTTAGGAGCCAGCAGTCCCAGATTGGAGAGGGTGCAGGCTGGGCTAAGGGACACCCCGCCCCCGTGCATGAATTTCATGCACTGGGCCTCTAGTTTAAAAAATAAAAAAACAAAAATCCGAATAGATCAATTACAATTAATGAAATTGAAGTAGTCATTTAAAAAAAAACTCGCAACAAACAAAAGTCCTGGACCAGATGGCTTCACAGGTGAATATTGTAAGACTAATACAATATGATTTTATGTATATGTGGAATTCAGAGAACAATATAAATGAAAAACCTAAACAGAAATAGACTCACAGATACAGAAAACAGATTGATGGTTGCCAGAAAGGGGTTTAGGGGACTGGATGGAAAAGGTAAAGGGCTTGAGAAGTACAGATTGGTAGTTACAAAACTCTCATAGGGATGTAAAGTACAGCATAAGGAATATAGTCAAAAATCCTATCTAATAATAGACAAATATGCAAATTTACCATACCTCTGACACGCCCACAAGCCACGCCCACCATCCAATCAGAGTGAGTATGCAAATTAACCCAAACCAAGATGGCTACAGCCACAGAGAGCAAGGTTTCCTAGGTAACAGAGGAAGCCAAGCTTTCCGCCTGCCCTTGCCAGGCCTAACCCTCCACTCAAGCTACAAAGTTTCAATTATAGAGATAAACAAATTCAAACAAATGGCGGCAGAATGGAGCTTGAGAGAGCAGGCCAGGGTTGCCGCTGGCAACAGGGGAAGCAAAGCTTTCCACACACCCTGGCCAGGCCCACCCGCTTAAGGCAACAAAGTTTCTATCATAACCCCAACACAAATGGCTGCCGGCCTCGGAGGGAGCCCCAGGCTTGGCTCTGCTCCAGGCTACAAAGTTTCAATTGTAGAAGGAAAATAAATTCCAGATACCAGGGCCTCTGCTTGGGTTGCCAGGGGGCGTGGCCGGCCTGCAAACCACCACAGGCCCCTCGCTCAGGTCGCCCCACACCCCAAGGGAACCCGCACCTGATCCGGGACGCCCTTCAGGGCAAACCAGCTGGCCCCCACCCCTGTACGAGGCCTCTATTCTATCTAATAAAAGAGTAATATGCAGATTGATCATCACTGCAACACACAATATAGCTGCCCCCATGTGGTCAAAGATCCTGCCCCTATGTGGACACAAGATGGCCACTACAAGATGGCCAGCAGGAGAGGGCAGTTGGGAGGCACCCGGCCTGCAAGGGAGGGCAGTTGGAGGTGATCAACCCTGCAGGAGAGGGCAGTTAGGGGTAACCAGGCCGGCAGAGGAGGGAAGTTGGGGGCAAACAGGCTGGCAGGGGAGTGGTTAGGGGGTGATCAGGCTGGCAGGCAGAAGCGGTTAGGGGCAATCAGGAAGGCAAGCAGGCAAGCAGTTGGGAGCCAGCAGTCCTGGATTGTGAGAGGGAT
Organism: Eptesicus fuscus; assembly: GCF_027574615.1. Classification (NCBI taxonomy): domain Eukaryota; kingdom Metazoa; phylum Chordata; class Mammalia; order Chiroptera; family Vespertilionidae; genus Eptesicus; species Eptesicus fuscus. The sequence continues at coordinate 111,586,429 of NC_072475.1, forward strand.
CCTATATTGGAGAGGATACAGGCTGGGCTGAGGGACAGCCCCCCTCCGTGCACGAATTTCGTGCACCGGGCCTCTAGTATTTTAATAACTATGTCTGGTGCCAGGTGGGTACTAGAAGTATCAGGGAAATCACTTGATAAAGTATTTGATTGTCTAACTACTATGCTGTAATACAAAATAATATTGAATGTAAACTGTAACTGAAAAAATATAATGAAATACTTTAAATTACAGCAATAAAGTATGTATAGACAGACATTGCATTTTTCCTTTTATTATATATCTTATTAAAGGAGAAAAATGTTTGCCTCTCCTTGAATTACAAATGCCCAAATGAATGCTCCTTACCCCCAAGAACAAAATTCCCAGCTGGGTATCATCCTCAATAGCCTCTGGCAGTGTTTCAAGGTAAAACATTTGTTTAAAGAATAAAATGAAAATAAATCAATCATTGATGTTCCCCAAAGGTTGTGTCTATCTGTCCATCTGTCTGTGTATTTATTATAGTACTAGAGGCCCAGTGCACAAAATTCATGCATGGAGGGGGGGTGTCCCTCAGCCCAGCCTGTACCCTCTCCAATCTGGGACCCCTCGAGGGATGTCCGACTGCCCATTTAGGCAGTGGAGCTAGTGGACTTCTCATGAGGGGATTGCACTAATCAGGCTCATAGAAAGGTGGGGTGAATGTTTCTCATTCAGAGCCATACAACTCAGTCTCTGACACCTCCTGACTCAACCCAGACCTCTACATCTGGGCCTAGGCAGCTGACTCCTCAGTAGGGCACAAGCTTCACAGGGTTGGGCTACAGGAGTAAAGAGAGTAGAGTTATTGCATTCTCCCAGGCTAATGGAGATGGCATCAGTCCTGTGGGAAAGAGACTCAACACATGGGCCCTTGTGGCTGTCCCTTCAGGTCTCACCCTGGACCCACACAACTCAGTCTCTCCTCACAGGATTCTAGTCTGCTCTGAGCCACCCACCTCCCTCCACTGGAGCCTAGGGTGAGTGGCTGCCAAGTAGATTTTGTATGCTGGCCCTTTAAGAGGGGTTGGGGGTGTGTGTGTCCCTCAGCCCAGCCTGCACCCTCTCCAATCTGGGACCCCTTTCACAATCCAGGACTGCTGGCTCCCAACCACTCACCTGCCTTCCTGCCTGATTGCCCCTAACCACTTCTGCCTGCCAGCCTGATCACCCCTAACCACTCCCCTGCCAGCCTGATCGATGCCTAACTATCCCCCTGCTGGCCTGATTGCCCCTAACTGCCCTCCCCTGCAGGCCTGGTTCCCCCCAACTGCCCTCCCCTGCAGGCCTGGTTGCCCCCAACTGCCCTCCCCTGCAGGCCCGGTCTCCCCAACTACTCTCCTCTGCAGGCGTGGGTCCCCCTGAACTGTCCTCCCCTGCAGGCCTGGTCACCCCCAACTGCCCTTCTCTGCCAGCCTGATCACCCACAACTGCCCTCCCCTGCCAGCCATCTTGTGGCGGCCACCTTGTGTCCATATGGGGATGGCCAATTTTGAACACATGGGGGCAGCCATCTTGTGTGTTGGAGTGATGGTCAATTTGCATATTACCTCTTTATTATATAGGATTGCACTTTGTTGTAGGTGCAATAATGAAATTGGCAGAGTAGTTCTTGATTTGTTTTGGTTGACTATATGTTATCATCAATAGCATTAAACTAATTTTTATTGATTGTATTGATTCTCCATCTCTTCAGAAAATTGTGATCATGAAATCAATCAGTTAGAAGATTTGATTGTGAGTGTTTTTGAATCATGTGGAGCTGAGGTTAATTGTGTTCAGAGAGAGTCACAGAAAAGACATGACTGCTTAAAAGGAAGTGCAAGCAATAGAAATGCAGTTACCTGAGCATATTCTCATCTTTATCTGGTAACAAGTAAAAGCTTTCCTTTCATGTACATGCTGGATAATACGTTGCATTTCAGTAGGCAGGCTCCCCACATCTTGAGAAACCATCCTGAGGACTTGGGACCAAAAGGAATCAGATTTTAATGGAAGGGTGTATACATTTTGTATTTTACTCTCAACAGTCTACTTGGGAGCTGAAAGTCTCCAAGGTGATAGTCCCAAGGGTGCCTGCGCTTAAACATTACATGAAAGCTATTAAAAACACTAGTGCCAGAGCACTACCCAGAAAAACTGAAGCAGAAGCTCTGGGAATGGGACACAGGGATTGGTAATTTTTAATTCCCCAGGTTAGTCTAATGTGTAGCTAGGGCTGAAAACCACTACACTAAATTCTTATATGGTTGGTGTTTGCAAAATTATTAGCAAGTCCATAATATTCATCCAAGGCACTTGGAGAATGATTTAATGCACCCACAGCTAATTAAAAGTAGGCGACATATCATTAAGTTTGGTTATCATCAGACTTGAAAATTATAAGAAAAAAATTAGCTCAATTTTATTTCTCAAGTTCAAGGCTATATATGGTATATATAATCTATACTAATAAAAGAGTAATATGCTAATTAGGCCAGGAGACCTTCTGGAGACCTTCCAGATGTCCTTCTGGACAAAGCCAGGGGCTTGGCTGGCCTGCAAACTGCCCCCAAATGGCCCTCAGCCCCTCGCCCAGGCCGGCCATGCCCCCCAGTGGGGACCCTCACCCCGATGGGGGCGTGGCCAGCCTGCAAATGGTCCTCAGCCCCTCACCCAGGCCCACCCCACCCCTAGTGGGGATCCTCACCTCAATGGGGGCGTGGCAAGCCTGCAAAAGGCCTTCAGTCCTTCGCCCAGACTGGCCACGCCCCTAGTGGGGTCCTCTATCCCGAAAGGGGCATGGACGGCCTGAAAATGGCCCTCAGCCCCTCACCCAGGCTGGCCACGCCCCCCAGTGGGGATCCCCCACCCTGATCCAGTGGGGATCCCCCACCTGTGCAGCAGGCCTCTATCTATACTAATAAAAGGGTAATATGCTAATTAGACTTGGAGACCTTCCGGAGACTTTCCAGACATCCTTTCGGTCAAAGCCATGGTGGCAGGGGCCAAAGGCAGTGGTGGTTAGGGGCAATCATGCTAGGAGGAGAGGGCAGTTGGGGGTGAGCAGGCCAGCAGGGGGGGGGTCAGTTGGGGAGGAGCAGGTCAGCAGTGGGGGACAGTTGGGGGCAAGCAGGCCGGCAGGCAGAGTGGTTAGGGGTGATCAGGCAGGCAGGCAGGTGAGCACTTAGGAGCCAGTGGTCCTGGATTATGAGAGGGATGTTCGACCCCTGTGGGATCGGGTCTAAACCGGCAGTCGGACATCCCCTGAGGGATCCCAGATTGCGAGAGGGTGCAGACCAGGCCGAGGGACCCCACCGGTGCATGATCGGGGCTGAGGAAGGACCACAGGAGGGCTCCAGCACGTGTCCGGCCTGTCTCGCTCAGTCCCGATCACCTGGACCTCAGCAGCAAGCTAAACTACAGGTTGGAGTGTCTGCCGCCTGGTGGTCAGTGCACATCATAGCAACTGGTCGACTGGTTGACTGTCTGCCCCTAGTGGTCAGTGCATGTCATAGTGAGCAATTGAGCAGCCTTAGCATACCATTAGCATATTATGCTTTGATTGGTTGAAAGACTGACTGGTGGACTAAACACTTAGCATATTAGGCTTTTATTATATACTAGAGGCCCGGTGCATGAAAATTCATGCACTGGAGTGGGGGTCCCTCAGCCCTGCCTGCCTCCTCTCACAGTCCGGGAGGCGACCCAGCAATCAGGGGAAGGCAACACCCCATCACACCTCTATTGCTGCCACTGCTGGCAGCGCAAGCCTTGGCAGGCCATGGTTACCTGAGCCTCAGGCGGCCCTGGGTGGCTGAACAGCCAACATTCGAGGCTTGCCTGTGCCTCAGGCGGACCCTGTCTGGCTTGGGGGCTGGGAGGCTGAGGGGTCTGGGGGACTCCAGAGGCAGGTGCATTTAGCAACCTGACCCGCCTGGGGGCAGGCCCGGCCATGCCGTGCACCTGCCGCCCTGGTGGGGCTGAGGGGACAGGGCGCCGCCATCTTTGAGGGTGTGGCAGTCAATTAGCATATGCCCTCTTTATTAGATAGGACTAGAGGCACAGTCCACGAAATTCGTGCGGGCGAGTGGGTCGGGTGTCCTCAGCCCAGCCTGCACCCTCTCCAATCTGGGACCCCTCGGGGGATGTCTGACTGTTGGACATCCCTCTTACAATCCAGGACCACTGGTTCCTAACTGCTCACCTGCCAGCCTGCCTGGTCGCCCCTAATTGCACCCCCTGCTGGCCTGGTCGCACCACACTGCCCCCCCTGCTGGCCTGGTCACCCCACACAGCCTGCTGTTCAGTCGTTTGGTCGGCCCTCACTATCCCCCTGCCAGCCTGGTCACCCCATGCAGCCTGCTGTTCAGTCGTTTGGTCGTCCCTCACTAACCCCCCTGCCAGCTTGGTCACCCCACACAGCCTGTTCGGTCATCTGTTTGGTTGTTTTGGTTGCGACAGTCGCTTAGGCTTTTATATATAGTGAGGATAGCACAGGTCTTAATATAACAATGGTACTAACAATATTGATAGCTTACTCTGCATAATGTGGATTATCTCATTTTAGTCTCAGATATCTTATGAGGTAAATACTATTAATTATCCTTATTATGCAAGTGGAAAACAGGTATAGAGGGGCTTGATCAGGCTTCCAGTTCTGGGTTCTGTACTTAATAGTTGTTGGTGGTTTCAAAAAGTTGCTGTTACCTCTAAGCCTCAGTTCTTATCTATAAAATGGGGATAACCTTTTCCAATTCAGTTCAATTTTTTTTTTAAAATATATTTTATTGATTTTTTACAGAGAGGAAGAGAGAGGGATAGAGAGTCAGAAACATCGATGAGAGAGAAACATCGATCAGCTGCCTCCTGCACAACCCCTACTGGGGATGTGCCCACAACCAAGGTATATGCCCTTGACCGGAATCGAACCCGGGACCCTTCAGTCCGAAGGCCGACGCTCTATCCACTGAGCCAAACCGGTTTCAGCCGATTTTGAGATTAAATGAAAGTATATGTGAAATACCTCATACAATGCTTTATAACTAATAAATGAGAAATATTTTTTGACTGCATTAATAATATGTTAAGTCAATTGGGCTTTATATATATGAAGGTATCCAAATTTCAGCTAATTCTATATGATAATCCATTGATTTTGGAAATAATGAATTATCCTATCTAAGAGTCTTGAGATGATTGAATTAATGCCAATAATGTTATTAATTAACACATCTGCACCTCCTCAGTGGCTCTTTAAAAATACAAATCTCTTCATATTACAGACAGTATCCAGTCTCTGTTGGCTTCCCATTACTTTTAAGCTAAAGGCCAAAATGTTTAATTTGGCCACCAAGTCCTCGGGGAACCCCTGCCTTCCCTTTAAGTGCATCTCAAACCTGGCTCTACTGTCTGGTAAATGGGCCTTTTCCACTGATTTGAAAGGCCCTAAGTTTGTTACTTTGCAAGAGCTTCTCTCTGAATGTTCCTATTGCCACCAGATTACTCACCTCTTTTTATCCCTTGGTCCTCAAGGAAGCTGTCCCAACTCCTTTATTTTCTCTCTCTTCCTCCAAACACCTTCCTATGACAAATAGTCACATCACTGGTTCCTTCCTTCAAATGACTTATCTACAAGTCTAACCAATCAGTTAATCACAGTGGTATTGTATCTCCTTACTGTAAGGATGAATATCAAATTCTCTCTCCCATTAGGCAGTGAGGGCAGGGATTTATATCTGTGCTTCTCATTTTAAATTTCAGTGCTCCACACTCCTAAAACTTCTTCAGATATAATTCAGATTATGGAACTAACTCACTCTTCTGCTCAAAATCTTCTAATGCCTGTGAGTCACACTTGAAGTAGAATCCAAAATCCTTATTAAAGGACACCCTAGGTCAGTGATGGCGAACCTATGACACGCGCGTCAGCACTGACACGCGTAGCCATTTCTGATGACACGCGGCTGCTGAGGCGGCCGCATGCTGAGAATGAAACATTTGCTGCTCCTGAGGATGAAACATTTGCGAAATAATGTTTTTCCTCAAAGTGACACACTACCTGAGTTATGCTCAGTTTTTTGGCGAAGTTTGACACACCAAGCTCAAAAGGTTGCCCATCACTGACAAGGTGTTCATCACTGACAACTAAACTACAGGTCGGAGCATCTCATGGTTGCCCATCACTGACAAGGTTGTTCATCACTAGGTGAACCTCTCTTTTCTTTACTGGCAGCCATTTCTAGTCTTCCTCTGCCTTAGAATGGTCCTCTTTTCCTCAAACATGCCAAGTTCATCCTTCAATCAGGGATTTTTGCATTTAGTTTTCCTGCTACCTAGAACACTTCTCACCTGATCATCACACAAAGCTTTTCCCTTCTCATCTTTTAGTCTCAAATGAAATTTCACCTACTTAAAAGTGACTAATTTATACCTTTCCCTCCCCATGCATTTTCTCCATCAGTTCAATCTGAAATATTTTTTTAAAGAATTTATATTCTATCTCCCAGAAGTTGCCTGAAAGCCATGTGAGAACAGGTTGCCTTGTTGATAGCTGTACCCTCTGATTGTAGAACAGTCAGATTATAGATCACCTGTAAATATCTGTTCACTATAAGTAATGAATTATAAAAGCTGGATGGCGGCGTAAACGCCTGTACTCACTGCTTTCCACAAACACATCAAAATTACAACTAAAATACAGAACAACCATCATTCAGAACCACCTGAAAGCTGGCTGAATGGAAGTCCTACAAATATAAAGGTAAAGAAGAAAGCACACTGAGACTGGTAGGAGGGGTGGAGGCGTGGAACAAACTGGTCTGGCTCCTATGTGTGCCTCTCTTTTTATATGGAGGGAGATTGTCTCTGCAGAGGCCATCCATGAGGAACAAGGGATCAGCCCCACACCAGACCCCCATCCCAGGATTCCAGAGCTGAGAAGAGAAGTCCCCATAACTATGGGCTGTAAAACCCAAGAGGATTGTGGCTAAGAGACAGGGAGGTGCTGGAGACCCAACTAGTCCTTTTAAAGGGTCAGGGCATGAATACACTTGGACTCAATACCACTGAGCTCCAGTACCGGGCAATTCTGGGGAACCCAAACATATAGGGAGGAACTTGAATGTCTGGCATCAGGGCAGGAACCCAGCAATAGCTTTCTCTCAGACAGGGGTACTCACTAGGGTCATTGTTCCTGTGTTGGGACCTCCCTTGTCACAGAGCTAACTGTCTGCCATAGCTGAGTCTCATTCAGCCTGGAGCACACTGTTAGCTCCACCCTGGCGATTCCTTGAAACCCCACCCCATCTCATTTGCAGCCCCACTCAAGCTGTTTGCAGCAGCTTTTCCATGTGAATGGCCTGTCCTGGCTCAGGCTTCAGACTTTGCTAAAATCTCTCAAACAAGCTGCAGCTTGTGACAGCCTGCCCCAAGCCTACCAATAAAAGGGCCAAGTCCTGACACTAGCACCAGCCTGCCTTGTTTCACAGCTGGGCCTCGCCTCCTGCACAACAGTTCTCCCACTATAGTCACAGCTGGTCCTCATAGCCAATTGGCCTGAAGGTCAATTTCTCCCAAAGTCACCAACAGGAATAAAGGCTCATCTACAAGACTTGCACACAGCCCACACAGGTATGCACCTAGAGTGCCCAGCTCAGGTGACTGGGAGGCTGATCCACTGGGCCCTATAGGACACGTACTACACAAGGCCACTCTACAAAGCAGCTCTACCTAATACATAGGAACAAACACAGGGAAACAGACAAAATGCATAAACAAAGAAAAATGTTACAAGTGAAAGAAATGGAAGCAAGCAAACTACTGGATACAGAGTTCAAAACCATGATTATAAGGTTACTCAAGGATCTTCATGAGAGCTTCAAGGGACTTAGTGAGACTTTAAAGGATCTTAGTGAGAATTTCAATGACATGAAAAAGAACCAGTAAGAAACACACACTAACTTAAATAAAGAACAATTTACAGGGAGTCAACAGTAGAGTAGAGGATTCCAAGAATCAGGTCAATGATTTGAAATATGAGGAATAAAAAAAACACCCAATCAGAAGAGCAAAAAGAAAAAAATAATATTAAAAAATATGAAGATAGTGTAAGAAGCCTCTGGGACAATTTAAGTGTACTAACATTCGCATTATGGGGTCCAGAATGAGAAGAGCAAGAGCAAGAAATTAAAAACCTATTTGAAGAAATAATGACCGAAAACTTCTCCTACCTGGTGAAAGAAATAGACTTACAAGTCCAGGAAGCACAGAGAACACCAAACAAAAGGAATCCAAAGAGGACCACACCAAGACACATCATAATTAAAATGCCAAGGGTCAAAGACAAAGAGAGAATCATAAAAGTAGCAAGAGAAAAGCAGTTAGTTAACTACAAAGGAGTGCCCATATGAATGTCAGCTGATTTCTCAACATAAACTATGCAGGCCAGAAAGGAGTGGCAAGAAATATTCAAAGTAATGAATAGTAAGGACCTACACAGCAATGTTTGCATTTAGAATTGAGGCTCAGATAAAGAGCTTCACAAACAAAAAGCTAAAGGAGTTCACCAACACTAACCCAGTGTTATATGAAATGTTGAAGGGTATTATTGAAGAAAAGAGAAGAAGAGGGAAGAAGGAGGAGGAGGAGGAGGAAAAGGAGGAGGAGGAATTAAAAAATATGAACAATAAAATGGCAACAAATACATATCTATCAGCAATCCAATATAAAATCAAAATAAACAAATCTAATGAACAAAATAAACTGCTGAATAAAACAGAATTAGTGACATGGAAGCATGGAACAGACTAATGAATCTCATAGGGAAAGGAGGAGGTGGGCGGAAAGAGATTAACCAAAAATCTTACCTATGTACACAGACAGTAGTGAATGCATGGGGTGGTGAACGCATGGGGTGAGGTGGGAGCCAGGTGGAAGAGGGCAATGAGGTGAAAAAAGGGGGACATCAGTAATATTCTCAACAATAAAGATTTTTTAAAAATGTACAACAGCAACAACAAAATAAAATAAAAGCTGTAGTATTTAAAAGATATCAGTATCAGTGCCCTGGTTGGATGGCTGAGTTGGTAGGAGAGTCCTACCATACACCAAAAAGCTATGGTTTGATTCTGGTCATAGCACATACCTAGGTTGCAGGCTGATCTCAGCTCAGGGCATGTAAGGGAGGCAACTGATCAATATTTCTCTCACATCAATCTCTCTCTCTCTCTCTCTCTCTCTCTCTCTCTCTCTCTCTCTCCAATAAACATATCTTTGAGTAAGGATAAAAAGATACAACCTTTCTTTTTTTTTTTTTTAAAAAAAGGACATCAATATAAGGTTATGAATTTCTCATCAGTGTTCCATTCAGTTTTTACAAATTGCATATTCTAAGTTAAATTTTGCATAGCCGCCCTTACTTTTAAAATATTTTGGAGCACAGTAATTTAAAATTATATTCTCTTGCTATAAAATTATTATTCTATGCACTATACATATAAGCTTATGAAGCTTCATTGTAGTCAAAATTCACGTGGAATATAGAGTATACACTGTGCCTATTACATAATTAAGACAGTTTTGCTCATTATAAATGTTTTGCCTACCTTTGTTCTCAAATTGTATTTCCAGAGAGCTGAGGGTACTAAATTGTGAAATTTAAACTTGTTATCTTAATATCATAGTGGATTTTTCTTTTTCATTTAGAGGGTCTCAAAAACTTGTTGCAAATGTTAAATCAGACAAGTATCTGGACAGTACTAGATGGAATGACATGCCTTTACCTCTGAACCAGGGTTTTAAAATAGTGGCATTATATTTTTGTATGAGTAATTCCTTTCCTCAGGATTATGTTTTGGACATTTTAGGATATTTATCAGCATTCCTGGTCAATATCACCATCCTCTCCCATTATGACAACCAAAAACATGTTCAAATTTTGCCAAATATCCCTTGAGGGGACACAACTGGCCCCAATTCTATACATCCAAGAGATACTGTTTGTTAGAATTCCAAAATATCATTTTTTGCAGTCTGTTTTGGTTCTGGAAACATTGGCTCACAATTTCTATGATGGGCCTTCTCCCCACTGCTATCTCTCTTTTCCATGAAGAAATTCCAGAATCTTGATGTAGGTGACTCTAGATCATTGTTGACTTTATTTATTTTCCTTTGTTGACTTTATTTATTTTCCTTAGGTTTCTAACATATCTAAATTTTTAACAATAATGGTAAGGCTGCAAGTTGACTTGACTCACATTCCACCATCCTCAGAATAGAAGTGTATATGAAGCCACAGATATTTAATAGAAAACTTGCTGAAAGACAAAAACACAAACCTTAAGCTTTGTTGAAACAGTATTCTTTTTCCCAGTGATCTTTTGGTATTTCAATTATTTATTTTTCTTTTATCTTTATTGTTGAAAGTATTACATATGTCCCCTTTGGTGTTTTTCCCCCATTAACTAACTCCACCCTGCACCTGCCCCTCCCAGGCCTTCACCATGCTATTTTCTATGTCCACGGCTATGCATGTATGCATATAAATTCCCTGGTTAATCTCTCCCCACCCACACCCACATTCACCTTCCCTCTGAAAATCTTCAGTCTGTTCCATGCTTTTATGTCTCTGGATCTATTTTGTTCATCAGTTTATGTTGTTCATCAGACTCCACATATCATTGAGATCATGTGATACTTATCTTTCTCTGACTGGCTTATTTCGCTTAGCATAATACTTTCTAGGTCCCTCTATGCTGTTGCAAATGGTAAGAGTCCATTCTTTTTTACAGCTACATAGTATTCCACTGTGTAAAATGTACCGCAGCCTTTTTATTCACTTATCTACTGATGAGTACTTGAGTTGTTTCCAAATCTTAGCTATTGTAAATTGTGCTGCTATGAACATAGGGTTGCATATATTCTTCTTAAGTTGAAATTTCAGCTTATAGATAACTGGGGCAATTCTAAATGTATTGATGTTTCTGTTTTTCTGTCCAGATACAAACTATTTTACTTGTTCATATTTCAGGACCTCCAGGAGATAGTGCCCAAATCAGCCTCCAGAATGCTTATCCTCTCCCCGAGGCTGACTACTCAGTGCCACTACCTGGCTATTCAGGTGCTGGTCCAGTGGACTCTCCTGTCCAACACCAGCCAGTGTATAATCAGCCAGGTGGACAAGCAGGGGTACCGTGGATGCCAGCACCACCACCTCCATCAGACTGTCCACCAGGGTTGGAATATTTAACTCAGGTAATTTCAAGTACCTAAAACAGTCATTCAAATAAAACTGTGCTTCCAGTTTACTTATTAACAAATGACTAATTCACAAAAGTCTGAAATGGTAAAACAACATTTTTTACTAACAAATTACTACTCTAATTCTTCTAGGTCAGGTTTACTTTTAAAGCAAATGGCTTAGAAAATTGTTTTCTATGATCTTGAATATAATCTGTGATACTAGCCAACAGCAAACATTTACTAAGCACCATTTCCAGGCTTTGTTTCTAAGTCTAATACAAGTATTAACTACTTTAATCCTTTTAGAAATGCTATGATATTTAAGTGCTATACTTATTAACATTTTATTGAAGAAGAAACTGAGGTCCAGAGAAGTTACAGGAAATGTTCAGCATCAAAATGCCAAGGAAGTAAGAATGGCTTTTTACTTCTTGAACTTTGGTTCTGTATCCTGTGCTCCCTAATCACAATACTTAATAATTTCCTAGGAGTAGGAAATAAACAACAAAGTTTAGTGCTGAGTTTCAATAAGTGGTACCAAGAATGGAGTTTGAATTTTTATATAATATGACTCATTTTTTATTGTAATTAATAAAATTACATTTTTATGATGCTTTTGTTCTTTAGAAAACCCAGTTTTATAGATACTACTGTCAACTGACAGTTGTTAGTGCCAGTTCAATGTCTACAGGGATTCCCTCTTTAAGGCACAGTGAAGAAGGAAACTTTGATCAGTGCCAACAACTCAATTGAGATTCAGCGTGGCTGTGGAACAGCTCAATGGTGTTATAATTAATTATGAAATAGCATGGCTGTGGAACATCCCAGTGTGAGGCAGCCCTTAGGTGAGGCACCGCAAGGGTGAGGCCTCTCTCCAGCTAGACAGCTGTGTTCTTCCCCAATCCACTCTGGTCCAAAGTGCTCCACCTGTTCTTCTCTGTTCCACACTACTCCTGACTGCTCCATTCTGGTCTGATGAAACACCTTTGGTACTGCAGCTCCAGCCAGGGAAACTCAATCTTCAATGTATGGTGGAAAGGGAAATTACACTCCATGAGCCAGAGGGGAGCTGACTTACATAGAAAGAAATTCCTTGTCCCTCATTGCTGATTGGTCTGTCCTCATGCAAATGAGGACTTTAAATCCTCACAGTTTGATTGATCCTAAAAGTTGTCCTATCCTAATTCATCAGAATGAAACTGCTCTGATTGATCAGTTAAAGACATTGATAAGAATATAGCTTTCCGGACAGGTAAAGTCTCAGTCCTATTGGATGAAATACAATTCCAGGAACTCCTTTAAACAGGCTGGCTCAGATGACAGGAACACAGTGTAGGCAGGCAGTTCAGTGCAGGAGGCAGGAAGCTTAGTGCAGGCTTCTCCCTGAAGTGTGGCTTGCTTAAGAGGCCTCTGTTTAGAAATGGCTACTAGCCATTTTTTAAAAATTTGAGCCCAGTTAGTCATCAGGATCCCTTATTGATAGGTATCTTCTTTCTGAGGGTCAACACTACAAATATAAAAAAATAAAATCCTGGACTTTAATGTACTACAAAATAGTTTATCACAGCAATGTGAAACTATATTTGTTTGGTATTAGGAATCTCATAGATAAAGTAGAAATTGAACTTCTAATGTATCAATTTATAAATAAATAAATATTCCTATTATAGCCAATCACTACTCTCTTTACTAATTTAATTTCTCATAATGCACTTGAGCAGTGTATAAGAATTTTAGTAGTTCATATATTCAAGAAATACCTAAGTAGATTTTTTTAAAATCAGGGACTCAGAAGAAATTGTTCTGTATGTAGCTAAATTCAGTGTGTCCATCCCCATCTTGAACTGGACCATTATAAGTAATTTAAATGTAATAGGTGGTAATTGTATATTTTAATCAAATCCATTACTCTGTTAGTACAATTCATGTTCTAAATCTACAAATATAAAGGAACTTTGTATACAGAGAAAGATGGATTCACTGGTGAAGAAAATAGATCCAGAGACATTGAAGCATGGGACAGACTGATACATCTCAGAGGGAAGTTATTGCTTACTACAAATAATGATATCAAGTATAATTAGAAAATAATTTTGCGATTTATAGAAAAAAGTTCCTTAAATGGATGAAAAGGTCTCACTAATTCCTAAACATCTTCTAGAAGGAATAGTGTTTTCTTATTTTTATAGGCATTCCTGTCAAAGTAATTTGCTCAGCTTAATAGTGAACACACTCAAGCTCCTTTATAAATTATAAACTATTTAACCTTAGTTTTACACTTTAAATTAATACAATTATTAAATATTGATAATATTGACAAATATTGATATTTGAATACATTTTAAAAATATAAAAATGATTCTTAATTTGGTTAACTTAAAAATCATGATGTATACTAACAGCTCAATTTTTTTACTATATTAGGTAGATGAGATACTGATTCATCAGCAGATTGATCTTCTGGAAGGTATGCATTTATTCAATTATCATCTAAATATATAAAAGCCTAATATGCAAATTGTCCCCTTGGGAATTCGACCGAGAGACCGGGAGTTCAATTGCTCTCTATGACATGCGCTGACCACCAAGGGGTGGCACAGAAAGAAGGAAGGCCCCAGCTGGCAGCCGGAAGGCCCCAAATGGCCCTGATCGCCAGCCAGGCCTAGGGACCTTACTCATGCATAAATTTCATGCATGGGGCCTCTAGTCTATCTATACTAATAAAAACCTAGGTGGCATCACTCCCTTGTGTCATCACAAGATGGCGGCCTCCATGTCATCACAAAATGGCTTCCACAAGATGGCCGTCAGGGGAGGGCAGTTGTGGGCGATCAGGCCAGCAGGAAAGGGTAGTTGGGAGTGATCAGGCGAGCAGGGGAGGGCAGATAGGGTCGACCAGGCTGGCACAGGAGGGCAGTTGGGGGCAACTGGTCCTGCAGGGGAGGGCAGTTGTGGGGGACCAGGCTGGAAAGGAAGGCAGTTAGGGGCGACCAGGCTGGCAGAGGAGGGCAGTTAGGGGCAACCAGGTCATCAGGGGAGGGCAGTTGGGGTCAATCAGGCCTGCAGGGGAGGTCAGTTGTGGGTGACCAGGCCTGCAGGGGAGGGCAGTTGAGGTCAATCTGGCCAGCAGGGGAGGGCAGATGGGGGGAATTGGGCCAGCAGGGGAGCAATTAGGCATCAATCAGGCAGGCAGGGGAGCAGTTAGGGATGATCAGGCTGGCAGGCAGAAGCAGTTAAGGACAATCAGGCAGGCAGGCAGGTGAGCGCTTAAAAACCAGCAGTCCTGAATTGCAAGAGGGATGTCCAACTGCTGGTTTAGGCCCAATCCCATAGGACATCCCCCAAGGGGTCCCAGAATGGAGAGGATGCAGGCTGTACTGAGGGACACTCCCCCACCAGTGCATGAATTTCATGCACTGGGACTCTAGTCCTATATAATAAAGAGGTAATATGCAAATTAACCCTCATGCCCTCACAAGATGGCTGCCTATGACCAGGCCAGCAGGGGTGTTAGTGAGGGATGACCAAACTACTGAACGAGCAAACTGCGTGGAACGACCAGGCCAGCGCAGGGGAGAGGGGGCATGAGGGGCAATCAGGCCGGCAGGGGGTGCAGTTGGGGGCAACCAGGCCAGCAGAGGGGCAGTTGGGGATGACCAGGCTGGAAGGGGGAGCAGTAAGAGGTGACCAGGCTGATCGGGGGGGGGGGCAGTTAGGGGTTACCAGGCCAGCAGGGGCAGCAGTTAGGGGCAATCAGGCTGGCATGCAGAGGCATTGAGGGGCAATCAGACTGGTAGGGGTGGGCAATTAGGGGTGACCAGGCAGGCAGGCAGGTGAGTGATTAGGAGCCAGTGGCCCAAGACTGTGAGAGGGATGTTCGACTGCTGGTTTAGGCCTGATCCCGAAGATATCCCCAAGGGGTCCCGGATTGGAGAGGGTGCAGTTCTGGCTGGGCTGAGGGGACCCCCCATGCACAAATTTCGTGCACCAGGCCTCTAGTCTGTACTAATAAAAGGGTAATATGCTAATTAGACCGGGAGACCTTCCAGACATTCTTCCAGACAAAGCCATGGTGGTGGGACCGAAGCAGAGGTGGTTAGGGGCAATCAAGCTGGCAGGGGGGGGGCAGGTGGGGGTAAGCAGACCAGTGAGGGGCAGTTGTGGCAAGGTGACCCACAGGGCGTGGCAATTGGGGGCGAGCAGGCTGGCAGGGAGTGCTGTTGGGGGCGAGCAGGCCAGTGGGGGGGCAGTTGGGGGTGAGCAGGCCCAAAGGGTGGGGGTAGTTGGGGTTGATCAGGCCGGCAGGCAGAGTGGTTAGGGGTGATCAAGCAGGCAGGCAGGCAGGTGAGTGGTTAGGAGCCAGCAGTCCCAGATTGTGAGAGGGATGTCCAAATGCCGGTTTAGGCCCAATCACATAGGACATCCTCCGAGGAGTCCCAGGTTGGAGAGAGTGCAGGCCAGGCTGAGGGATAACCCCCCATGCATGAATTTCGTGCACCAGGCCACTAGTATCCTATCTAATAAAGAGGTAGTATGCAAACTGACCATCACTCCAACACACAAGATGGCTGCCCCCATATGGTCAAAGATGGCCACCCCCATGTGGACACAAGATGGCTGGCAGGAGAGGGCAGTTGTGGGCAATTGAGCCAGCAGGGAAGGGCAGTTGGGAGGGACCAGGCCTAAAAGGGAGCGCAGTTGGGGGTGATCAGGCCTTCAGGGAAGGGCAGTTGGGGGGACTAGGCCTGCAGGGGAGGGCAGTTGGGGGTGATCAGGCTGGCAGGGGAGGGCAGTTGGGGGCGATCAGGCTGGCAGGGGAGGGCAGTTGGGGGAAACCAGGCCAGCAGGGAAGAGCAGTTAGGGGCTACCAGGCCAGCAGGGGAGGTCAGTTAGGGGCAACCAGGCTGGCAGGGGAGGGAAGTTAGGGGTGACCAGGCCAGCAGGGGAGGGCAGATAGGGGAGCAGTTAGGCATTGATAAGGCTGGCAAGGGAATGGTTAGGGGTGATCAGACTGGCAGGCAGAAGTGGTAAGGAGCAATCAGACAGGCAGTCAAGTGAGTGGTTAGGAGCCAGCAGTCCCAGATTGCGATAGGGATGTCCAACTGCTGGTTTAGGCCTGATCCCTTAGAATATCCCCCGAGGACTCCCAGATTGGAGAGGGTGCAGGCTGGGCTGAGGGACAATACCCCATGCATGAATTTTGTGCACCAGGCCACTAGTATCCTATCTAATAAAGAGGTAATACTCAAATTGACCATCACTCCAACACACAAGATTGCTGCCCCCATGTGGTCAAAGATGGCCACCCCCATGTGGACACAAGATGGCCACTACAAGATGGCTGGCAGGGAGGGCAGTTGTGGGCGATCAGGCCAGCAAGGGAGGGCAGTTGGGAGGGACCAGCCTGAAAGGGAGGGCAGTTGGGGGTGATCAGGCCTACAGGGGAGGGCAGTTAGGGGTGACTGAGCTGGCAGAGGAGGGTACTTGGGGGCGACCAGGCCTGCAGGGAAGGACAGTGGGGGGGACCGAGGCATGCAGAGGCTGGAAGTTGAGGGGGACCAGCCCTACAAGGGAGGGCTCTTGGGGGGACCAGGCCTGCAGTGGAGGGCAGTTGGGAGGATCTAGGCCAGCAGGGGTGAGCAGTTAGTAGCGACCATACTGGCAGGGGAAGTCAGTTAGGGGCGACCAGGCTGGCAGGGGAGGGCAGTTAGGGGCAATCGGGCCAGCAGGGGAGCAGTTAGGCATCGATCATGCTGGCAGGGGAGTGGTTAGTGGGCGATCAGGCTGGCAGGCAGAAGCAGTTAGGGGCAATCAGGCAGGCAGGCAGGCAGGCAAGCGGTTGGGAGCAAGCAGTCCTAGATTGTGGAAGGTATGTCTAACTGCCCTAAATGGGCAGTCAGACATCCCTCGAGGAGTCCCATATTGGAGAGGGTGCAGGCTGGCTGAGGGACACCCCCCCCCCATCGTGCACGTATTTCATGCACTGGGCCTCTAGTATATACATAAAAGGCTAAGTGTCTGTCCTTCCCTCCAATCAGTAGTTATGACACACACTGATCACCAAGGGGCAGATGCTCGATGCAGGAGCTGCCATGATGCGCACTGGCCATCCTATATAATAAAAGCCTAATATGCTAAGTGTTCGGTCATCCAGTTGGGCATTCTACCAATCAAAGCGTAATATGTTAATGATATGCTAAGGCCACTCAACTGCTTGCTATGACTTTCACTGACCACCAGGAGGCAGATGCTCTGACTGGTAGGTTAGCTTGCTGCTTGGGTCCAGCTGATAGGGACTAAGTGAGATGGGCTAGACATGCCCTTGAGCCTTCCCACAGTCCCTCCTTGGCTGGCCAGCCTCCTACATCTCTCCCTGGCCCCGATTGTGCACCGGTGGGATCCCTCAACCAGGCCTGCACCCTCTCACAATCTGGGACCCCTCGGAGGATGTCCGAGAGCTGGTTTTGGCCTGATGGTGGAACGACCGGGTGCTATGATGCCCACTGACCATCAGGGGGCAGATGCTCAACACAGGAGCTTCCCCCTAGTGGTCAGTGCATTCCCACAGGGGGAGCACTGCTCAGCCAGAAGCTGGGCTCACGGCTCGTGAGCACAGTAGCACTGGTGGGAGCCTCTCCCAACTCCACTGCAGTGCTAAGGATGTGTGACTGCTGGCTTAGGCCCACTCCCCATGAGGTGTGGGCCTAAGCTGTCAGTAGGACATTCCCTGAGGGCTCCTGGACTGTGAGAGGGTGCAGACCAGACTGAGGGATACCCCTGAGTGCACAAATTTCATGCAATGGGCCTCTAGTTTAAAAATAAATGGCACCATGGACTTGGCACTGACAAGCCAACACTCGAATTCCCCCAAGTAGGACACAGGCCCTGCCACCACCTCAGAGCGACACCCCACCAAATTGCAGCCAAAGCTGCCAAGACCCCAAGGTGCAAAATGCGTCCCACAGCCTATCCCAGGTTGGAAATTGTCACTGTCGGGACCAGGTAATAACGTCATGTTGCAGCTCTCAGCTTCTTCTCCCTAGCAACTAGCTTCCTTGTACTTTCTTCAGCCCAGGAACCCGTCTTGCTTTATAACCAGGTGCAAAATTTTTACAGTTCAACCAAATGTTTGTGAAGCATTTTCCTATGCCTCATCTCATTTGATCCTCACAGAAGTACTGGAGTAGATAGATAGAGACTCAGTAGAATCCTATTTTCTTTTCATTAGCAAGACAATGGAGGTTTAGAAAGTTTAGAAACTTGACCCAACTGAAAAGAAGTAAGAAATGGTGGAACTTGAAAATGACTTCAGGTTTTCTCACTGTGTAGAATAGTCTAACACTGCTACAGTTAAATATTTTACCCTTTTTTCTCCCTGCATGATCTACAATAATAATCTGCTTCTTGTTGATATTTATTGCTGTGTTGCTGACAATTACCTGAAAAAAAAATTTGGGGTGCTTCACTGGGCTGAAAAAAGTTTAGCTAAATCAGAAAGCAGGTCTAATTAAGCAAGTTTATCTATATATATAAAAGTCTAAGTTGACAGGCACATGCGAGATACATATAAAGCTCTCACTGGCGCCAATTGCACGTATGTGTTTTAATTTGTCATTGTGGATCATGAATTTGGTTGACGCTTCTATTATAGAGAAAGGGTGAATAGCGATATTAAAATATTTCTTCTAATTAATTTCCTTTCAGTGTGCACACATCCATGCACCGAGACACTAGTATTCTCATAAAAAGAAGACATTTATTCAGATAAAGACACATCAATAATCCCAAACATAACAACTTTTGTTAATGTGTTCGTTAAGCCTCATTATTTACAAATGTCTCTCTTTCTGATAGTAAAATGATAAAGATTATCATCAGCTCATTTCTTGAAATTAGGAGTCACATGGTAAAATACTATTTCTTTGGGCATCTGTCCTCATGACACTGAGCCAAATTTAGAAGGACAACAATCAAACCTTCTTTTTGTTCCCCCTTCACTCTAGAAATCACTTCAGTGATTCTATTACTTTATCTGACTTTGTATCACTTCAGCTATTTTCTCCCCAATTTGTGAAAACCTTGAAATTGACACAGAGCCCATGCAATAGTTCATGTTACCTTAATACCATGTTTTAATAGTTGTATTAGTATATTTCCAAATCAAGTGAACTTTTAAAATTTGGATGAGTATATTTTGGAAAATCATATTCCTGCCCACAATTTCTCTTTAAAAGTGAGATGAACCCTGAAAAACCTTTGTTCCATGGACTGTGAATTACCAGCTTAGATGAAGCAACACTGTAATGTTGGATTGTGCTGATCAGCATGTCCAGTGGCCTAGCTTCCTAGAAAAGTATTCCTGATCATTTTACATGAGAACTTTGACTCTACAAGATGCTTTCTGTGCTCTCCAAATGCAAAAATAAACTTGGGAAGCCACTAGATGTTTCAGGACCACCAACAGAGGACCAAGACCTGGATAGTTTCAGTAACTATAGTGTCTTCCTTCTAGATATAAGAAGTTTTGAGAAAACTGCTAAATTTTAGAATATACTTGTTGAATCCATCTTTTTAAAAAATTTATCTATTGTTGAAAGTATTACAGAAGGCCCCTATTTTTTCCCCATTGATCTCCTCCATCCCATACCCTCCCCACCCCCCACCAGGCCTTCACCACACTACTGTTTGTGTCCATGGGTTATGCCTATATGCATATAAATTCTTTGGTTAATCTTTTCCCACCAACCCCCGCCTTCCCTCTGAGATGTATCAGTCTGTTCCATGCTTCTATGTCTTTGGATCTATTTTGCTCATCAGTGAATCCATCTTTCTCTGTATACAAAGTTCCTTTATATTTGTAGATTTAGAACATGAATTGTACTAGCAGAGTAATGGATTTGATTAAAATATAAAATTACCACCTATTACATCTAAATTACTTATAATGGTCCAGTTCAAGATGGAGATGGACACACTGAATCTATAGCTACATACAGAACAATTTCCTCTGAAAGAAATCCAGAATCTAGCTATGTGACTCCTATACACTGGGAAAATGAGAGAAAACTCATACTCATATTGAAACAGATAATAAAGGCTGTAACACTATATTATCATAAACTCCACACCTGGCAGAGTGACACACAACCAGGAGGGAACTCAGAACTCCCAGCTTCTCCCTGAGTAGCAATGGGTATGAACATCACATGTGATGCTCCAACTTTTAAGATTTCTCTGTACAGGGTGAGCTGCCAAAACACCTACATTTGAAAGCCAAGGGGGCTTGTGTCCATGTCCCACAATGCTATAGCAAACACAGAGACAGTTAATAAAGGTCTCATGTGACTTACCATGGCTCAATCCCCAGGATCCAGTACACACACAGAGGCAGCAGATTGACATAAGTCAGTTTTTATGTGAAAGTAGCATATTTGTTTTGGGAAAAAAATGTATTTTTAAATTTGGGGCACAGGTTTCTAATTTAACACACACCTAGGAGCCAACAGCAATACTCTTCAGAGATCACAGAGGCCAATGGAATCCAACTTCATTCTTTCCCTCTGTCCCACCCCAGGTCACTGATATCCCCCAAAAGGACCTTGTGTACATGTCTGGTATCCCTAGCTGTTATTCAGGATACACATCCATTGGTAGCCTGGCTCTGATAGTCAGCAGGGCTTGTGTTTATGGATTCAAGGAGAAGATGACATACAAAGAAAGAGTTCTTATCTGCCCATTCCCCCAGGGATCAGTTCAAATAGAAGAGAGAAACTCCCATCTTCCTATATTCACCTAAAAAAAGTATGTTTGCATACTTTAAAAGTTGTTACCTGAAAGTCTGCCTTCCAATCAGCCTGTATCTAGGCATTGACTGAGATACTGTCCTTTGGGAGATTAAAAGGTCTTGGCATATTCTAACCTACTGGTAGCCATTAAGAATAAGAAGACTGCTTTGACAATTACAAAGGTCTGAGAAACAACTAAGAGCTACATCAGAGTCGAATGGGAGGTTTTATTTGCTACAAAAGCTACTTCTTTAAAACTGAGAGAGGTGGCTGTTTTATTTAATTCACAGAAACCAACATAGAGAGTCAAGGAAAATGAAAAACAAAGAATTATATTCCAAATAAACAACAACAAAAAAGATAAAATCTCAGAAAAGACCTTAATGAAACAGAGCTAAGTGATTTACCTGATAAAGAGTTCAAAAGAAGGGTTATAAAGATGCTCACTGAAGTCCTGAGAACAATGAATGAACAAAGTGAAAATTTAAAGAAGGGACAGAAAGTACCAAACACAAATAGATAGCTGAAGAATACAGGAACTGAACTGAAAATTTCAATAGAGGGATTTAACATAAGAAAATATGACACAGAAAAACAAATCAGAAAAAATTTTAAGATAGGACATAATTTATCCAATCATAGGAGCATAAAGAAAAAAGAATGAAAAGAGTGAATATAGCGTAAGGTCTTATGGGATATCATCAGGTGGATCATGTTGGTTAGCAAACTGGCTCCTTACTCAAAGGGCAAGGAGCAGCCTAAGAGGCAGATGACAACAGATTGGCAGGTGGCAGGTTTAATAAGTAAGGGAACTTACTTATGATAATTACCTTGCTTCACACAAGATGAGTAGATCTCATTTGCTGTTAGAGTCTGAAAAATTTATATAGAGACCTTAATTCCGTTCAGTTATATATACCACTCAAATGGTGTTAACTTATTCTCTCAATGTTATGTCATTGAAACAGCTCCCACTGTGGGAAAGATAGGCATATCTTACATTCCAATGACAGGAGAGGAACTCTGATTGCCTGGGTCCATCTTGCAGTCCGATTTTTTTATTACCTCCACCAACAGACCAATATTTGCATTATAGGGATCTGAGAAAGAGAAGAGAGAAATAAAGAGGCTGAAAACTTACCTAAAGAGTAATAGCTGAAAGCTTCTGTAATATAGAGGAAGACACAGACATCTAGATCTAAGACTCAGAGAATTTCAATAAGAAATTCTGGTTTGGATCTTGAAGGGGAGAGCAGCTGTGATCAGAAGCCCAGCCTAACCTTCAACCGGGGAGACCATGGGTACTTCCCGGGACCCTACAACCACAATGCCCAGGAACCAGATGCCTCTGCTGTGAACCCACAAACACCAAGACTCTAGCCTCCCAGCCACAGGCACCTAAAAAGTTTGTCCAGGGGGAGACAAATTGGCGCCGAATATGCGATAGGTCCTGCACCTTCTCACAGAGCAGATAGAAGGAACAGCAGAATAAAAAAACAACCACCTGAAATTGGTTAAATAAACACAGCTGGTGAGGCAATCAATGGATGGAAAGGTCAGAGATAACCTAGAGAGAGCTCTGCCTCCTCAGATTCAACTAAGTGTTTGTTGTTTGCATTTTTTTATTAGTTGTTGGGTTTTTTGAGTTTTCTCCCCATATAAATATATTTTTCCCCTTCTTTTTTCTTCTATTTCTTTTCTTTCTTATATTTCTTCTTTTCTTAATATCACTTTTGCACTCTTTTCTCTCAGCTAATTCTCTTTTATCAGGTGGTCACCTTTGTTTGGGGTTATTGGTATTGTGAATACATTTGTGTTTGGTGCCCTATGTGTTGTGTCTTGTCATGTTGTATTTTGTGCCTTTAAGACAATGCAGGAGAGAGAGAGAGCTACATAACTAGACACCCTGAGAGAAGCGAACATGGGGAGAAAAAGAAACAGCCCCCATATGAAAGAAAAGGAGTAATCACCAGAAAAAGTAAGTAAATGAATAGAGGCAAGCAATATGTCAGAGAAAGAATGCATAACAATGTTCATAAGGAGGGTGAAAAAGATGGAAGACAAATTTAACAATATATGTAAGAACCAAGAGGAAATGAAGAACCAAGAAGAAATGAAAAATTACATTGCTGCAATAAAGAACACTATAGAAAGCATCAACAGCAGACTAAAAGAAGTGGAGGACCACATCAGTGAGCTAGAAGACAAGGTAGAAAAAAACACCCAAGCAGAGCAACAACTGGAAAAAAAACTTAAAACACAGGAGGAGAGCCTAAGGGAACTTTGGGACCACATGAAATGAAACAACATCCTCATAATAGGGATCCCAGAAGGAGAGGAAACTGAGCAAGGAATAGAAAACCTGTTTGAAGAAATAATGACAGAAAACTTCCCTGATACTGGGAAGAAGAAAAAAACTCACAAAAGTCCAAGAAGCTCACAGAGTCCCAAACAAGATCAACCCAAAAGACTGACACCAAGACACATTATAATTAAATTGGCAAATAACAACGACAAAGTAAGAATCTTAAAGGCTGCCAAAGAGAGACAGAAAGTTACCTATAAGGGATCTCCCATCAGAATATCGAATTATTTCTCAATAGAAACACATCAGGCCAGAAAGAAATGGAATGAAATATACAAAGTCATGCAAAACAAGGGTCTGAATCCAAGAATACTGTACTCAACAAGGCTATCAATCAAAGTTAAGGGTGAAATCAGGGGCTTCACAGAAAAAAAAGAACAAAGGGAGTTTATTATCACCAAATCAGCAATGTAAGAAATGCTAAAGGGACTGCTGTAAAAAGTAGAAATAAAAAAGGAAGAAGGAACACAGGCATAAAGAATAAAAATGGTGACAAACAAGTACCTATCAATAATAACTTTAAAAGTAAATGGATTAAATGCCCCAATCAAAAGACATAGGGTAGCTGAGTGGATAAGAAAACATTACCCATATATCTGCTGTCTACAGGAAACCCACCTAAGAACAAAGGACCCACACAGACTGATGGTGAAGGTATGGAAAAAGGATTTTCAGGCGAATTAAAATGAAAAATATAAGGTGAGGTAGCAATACTTATCTCTGACAAATTAGACCTCAAAGTGAAGGCCATAACAAGAGCTAAGGAAAGCCACTTCATAATACTAACAGGAGCAATTCAACAAGAATATATAACTCTGGTAAACATATATGCACCCAATAAAGGAGTATATATATATATATATATATATATATATATATATATATATATATATAACTTCTGGAGGATACCAAGGGAAAGAGTCACAGCAATACAGACATAGTAGGGGACTTTAATACCCCAGTAACATCACTAGATAAATCCTCTAAACAGAAAATCAGCAAAGAAACAGCAATACTTAATGACTCACTAGATCAGATAGAATTAATTGAAATCTTCAGAACATTTCACACCAAAGCCACAGAATATACATTCTTTTCAAGTGCACATGGGTCATTTTCAAAGATAGACCACATATTGGGACATAGGCAAAGTCTCTTCAAATTCAAGAAGATAGAAATCATATCAAGCATCTTCTCAGATCACAATGGCATAAAATTAGAAATCAACTACAATAAAAACAATGAAAAATATCAAACACTTGGAGACTAAATAGCATGCTATTAAAAAAACGACTGGGTTACCAAGGAGTTCAAAGAAGAAATAAAAAGCATCATGGCAACAAACGACAATGAAAACACAACAATCCAAAATCTATGGGACACAGTGAAAGCAGCCTTGAGAGGGAAGTTCATAGCTCTACAGGCTTACATCAGAAAACAAGAAAAAATAGTAATAAATTATCTATCCCTACAACTCAAGGAGTTAGGGAGAGCAAGAAAAGCCCAGCATAAACAGAAGGAAGGAAATAATAAAGATCAGAGTGGAAATAAATGACATAGAGATCAAAAAACAATACAAAAGATCAAAACCAAGAGCTAGTTCTTTGAAAGGGTATACAAGATGGATGAACCTCTACCATGCTCACCAAAAAGCAAAGAGAGAAGACCCAAATAAACAAAATGAGAACTGGAAGAGGTGAAGTAACAACCAATCCCACAGAAATACAAAGGATTATGAAAAAATACTATGAACAACTCTATTCCAACAAAATGGAAAACCTAAATGAAATGGCCATATTCTTAGAAAAACACAAGTTCCCAAACTCAATCAGGAAGAATAAAAAAACCTGAATAGGATGATAACTACCAAAGAAATTGAAGCAGTGGTCAAAAATCTTCCAGCATACAAAAGCCCTGATCTGGACGGCTTTACAGGGGAGTTCTACCAAGCATTCGAAGAAGAACTAAAACCTATCCTCCTCAGACTATTCCAAAAAATTTAAGAGGAAGCAATATTCCCAAGCTCTTTCTATGAAGCCAGCATTATCCTAATTCCAAAACCAGATGAAGACACCACAAAAAAAGAGAACTACAGGCCAATATCCTTGATGAACATAGATGCTAAAATCTTCAACAAAATTCTAGCAACTCAGATTTAGCATTACATTAGAAAGATCATACACCATGACCAAGTGGGATTTATTCTGGGGATGCAAGGATGGTACAATATCTGCAAATCAATAAATGTGTTACATCACATAAACAAATTGAGAGACAAAAATCACATAATCATGTCAATCAATGCAAAAAAAAGCATTTGACAAAATACAACACCCTTTCTTGATAAAAACTCTCAGTAAAGAGGAAATAGAGGGATCATACCTCAACATAATAAAAGCCTTATATGACAAACCTATAGCCAACATCACACTCAATGGGCAAACGCTAAACTCATTTCCCTGCGAATGGGGACAAGACAGGGATGCCCACTTTCACTACTCCTGTTGGATATAGTACTGGAGTTGTTAGCCAAAGTGATCAGACAAGAAGAAGAAATAAAAGGCATCCAAATTGGAAAAGAAGAAGTAAAACAGTCCTTATTCACAGATGACATGATACTATACATAGAAAACCCAAAAGAATGCATCAAAACACTACTAGACCTAATAAATGAATTCAGCAATATAGCAGGATACAAAATTAACACCCAGAAATCTATGGCCTTTTTATATACCAATAATGAACTCATAGAAAGAGAAATGAAAAAACAATCCCATTTACTATTTCACCAAAAAAATTAAGATACCTAGAAATAAACTTAACTAAGGATGTTAAAGAACTGTACTCAGAAAACTATAGGACATTGAAAAAAGAGATAGAGGAAGACATAAACAAATGGAAGAACATACCATGTTCATAGACTGGTAGAGTCAACATCATTAAAATGTCCATGCAATCTACAGATTCAATGCAATCCCCATTAAAATATCAATGGCATACTTCAAAGACCTAGAACAAACTCTCCAAAAATTCATCTGGAATTATAAAAGACCCCGAATAGCCACAGCAATCCTGAGAAAGAAGAACAAAGTTGGAGGGATTACAATACCAGATATCAAATTATATGACCAAGCCTTGGTTCTCAAAACTGCCTGGTACTGGCACAACAACAGACATATAGGCCAATGAACAGTACAGAGAACCCAGAAATAGACCCAAGCCATTACGCTCAATTAATATTTGACAAAGTAAGCAAGAGCATACAATGAAGTCAAGACAGTCTCTTAAATAAATGGTGCTGGGAAATTTGGTCAGATATATGCAAAAAAATGAAACTAGATCACCAACTTACATCATACACAAAAACAAACGCAAAATGGCTAAAGGACTTACATGTAAGATGGGAAACCATAAAAATCCTAGAAGACTCCATAGGCAGCAAAATATAAGACATATGTCGTAGCAATATCTTTACTGACACAGCTGCTAGGGCAATGGAGACTAAGGAGAAAATAAACAAATGGGACTACATCAAAATAAAATGCTTCTGCACAGCAAAAGAAACCATCAACAAAACAACAAGAAAGCCCACTGCATGGGATAACATATTTGCCAATGATATTTCAGATAACGGTTATATCTCCAACATTTACAGAGAACTCATACAACTTAACAAAAGGAAGATAAATGATCCAATAAAAAAAATGGGCAAATGACCTAAATAGACCCTTTTCAAAAGAGGACATACCGAAGGCTGAGAGACATATGAAAACAGGCTCAAAATCACTGATCATCAGAGAGATGCAAATCAAAACAACAATGAGATACCATCTCACATCTGTCAGAATGGCTATCATCAACAAAACAACAAACAGAGAGTGCTGGCGAGGATGTGGAGAAAAAGGAACCCTCGTGCACTGCTGGTGGGAATGCAGCCACTGTGGAAGACAGTTTGGAGATTCCTCAAAAAGTTAAAAATGAAACTCCCATTTGACCCAGTAATCCCACTTCTAGGAATATATCCCAAGAAACCAGAAACACCAATCAGAAAGGATATATGCACCCCTATCTTCATAGCAGCACAATTTACAATAGCTAAGATTTAGAAACAACCTAAGTGCCCATCAGCCCATGAGTGGATTAAAAAACTGTGGTACATCTACACAATGGAATACTATGCTGCTATAAAAAAGAATGAACTTTTACCATTTGCAACAGCATGGATGGAACTGGAGAGCATTATGCTAAGTGAAATAAGCTAGTCAAAGAAAGATAAATATCACATGATCTCACTCATATGTGGAATATAATGATCAACATTATTTGATGAAGAAGAACAGATCCAGAGACAAATGGCAGGGGAGAGAGGGTTATAGAGCAACCAAAGGTCTTGTATGCATGCATATTAGCATAACCAATGGACACAGACACTGAGTCAGTGGGTGCTTGCCCGGGGTGGGAATGCTTGGGGGAGTGGGTCAAGGGGGAAAAAGGAGACATATGTAAAACTTTAGACAATAAATAAATAAAAATAAAAATATGTATATGAAAGAAAAAAAAGAAATTTTGTTTTGGCTCAGTGGCTAGAGTGCTGGCCTATGGACAGAAGGGTTCAAGTTTCGATACCAGTCAAGGGCACATGCCCTGGTTGCGGGCTCAATCCCCAGTAAGGGGCATGCAGGAGGCAGCTGATCAATGATTCTCTCTAATCATTAATATTTCTATCTCTCTCTCCCTCTCCCTTCCTCTCTGAAATCAATAAAAATATATCAATAAAAAGAAAAAAACAAACAAAGAGACCCACACCAAGACACATTATAATTACTAGTAAATTGCCAATAATTAAATACAAGGAGAGAATCTAAAATGCAGCAAGAACCCTGGCCGATTGCTCAGTGTTTAGAGCATCAGCCCATGGATTGAAGGATCTCAGGTTCAATTACCAATCAAGGGTGCATACCTTGGTTGCAGGCTTGAACCCCAGCCCCAATCGCAGTTCGTGCAGGAGGCAACCAATCGAGAGATACATCAATGTTTTTCTCTCTCCCCTCACACCATCCCTCCCTTCCACTCTCTCTAAAAAAAGCAATGAAAAAAATATCCTCAGTTGAGGATTTAAAAAAAATTAATAAAAATAGTAAGAAGCAAGAGAAAACAATTTGTTACCTACAAGGGAACCTCCATATAACCATGAGCATATTTTTAGCAGAAATTTTGCAGCCCAGACACAAGTGGGATGATATTATTCAAAGTTCTGAAAGAAGAAGAAGAAAGAAAAGCCAACCATGACTATTTCACAGGGCAAAGTTGTCTTTCATAAATGAGAGGTAAAGGGTTTTTCTGGACAAGCAAAAGCTGAAGTAGTTCATCACCACTAGATCAGTCTTACGAGAAATGAAAGGACTCTAATTAGTAACAGGAAAACACATGACAGCATCAATAACTGGCAAAGGTAAATATATAGTTAAATTCAGAATAATCTAAAGTTGCAATTGTGGTAAGTTAATCACCTCTAAATGAATGTTAAAGAAAAAATGTAATAAAAAATAACTACAACCACAATGACTTGTTAATGGATACACAAGGTTAAAATATGTAAATTGTAACATCAAAAGCATAAAACATGTTTGAGGGGAAAGAAAAATTTAGATCTCTAGAATGCATTCAAACTTGTTGTTTTTAACTTAAAATAGACTGTTATGAATATAAGATGTTTTATGTAAGCCTCATGGTAACTAACAAGCAAAAACATATAGTAGATGCACAAAAAGTAAAAAGAAAGGAATATAAGTGTGCCACTATAGACAATTACCAAAGGAGAAATGAAGAGACAAGGAGAAGAAAGGAACAAAAAATTACAAAACAACCATGAAAGAAAATGATAATAGTAAGTCCCTACCTATCAATAATTATTTTAAATTTAAATACAAAATTTTGCCCTCAAAATAAACCTTGAATGGCTAAGTGGATAAAAAAAAAAAAAGATCAAATTATATGCTGCCCAAAAGAGACTCACTTCATCTTGAACAATACCTCCAACTGAAAGTAGACATATGAAAACAATATTCTAAGCAAATGAAAACCAAAGAAATTTGGGGTAGCTATACTTATATCACACAAAATGGAATTTATGACAAATACTATAGTATGAGACAAAGAAGGTTATTATATAACGATGAAGGGATCAATCAAACAAGAGGATATAATATTTGCAAATATTTGTGCACCCAACATAGGAGCTCCTAAATATATAAAATGAATTTTGACAGACCAAAAGAAAGAAATATAGATACACATTCAATAATAGTAGGACAATTCAATAACCTATTTTTATCAGTGGATAGATCCTTCCAACAGAAAATTAAAAAAGAAACTGGACTTAAATGACACTTTAGATCAGATTAACTTAAAATATAGTTACAGAACATTCCATCCAAAAGAAACACAATACACATCCTTCTCAAACACATGGAACATTCTCCAGGAAACATTATATGTTATGAAACAAAAATAGATTGTCATAAGTTACTAATAAGGACATAGAATTAGTAATTTTTAAAAAATCCCTCTCAACAAACAAAAGTCCAGGATCAGGTGGCTTCACTCATAAATTCAGCCATACATTTGAAGATGAATATTTTCTCAACATATTCTAAAAATAAAAGAGAACACTTCCAAACTCATTTTATGAGGCTAGAATTACTATGATACCAGAACCAGACAAAGACACTCCAAGAAAATAAGATTATAATACAATGTCCCTGAAAAGCATAGGTGCAAAAATCCTAAACAAATATAAGCAATGGATTTCAGCAATACATTAAAAGAATCGTACACTATGATTTAGTGGGGTTTATTCCCAGGATGCCAGGATGTTTCAACATCTGTAAATCAATTCATGATCAAGAACACGAGGAGCCCAGCTGGCATGACTCAGTGGTTGAGCATTGACCTATGAATCACGAGGTCACAGTTCAATTCCCTGTTGGGGCACAAGCCTGGGTTGCAGGCTCAATGCTTAGTGTGGGGCATTCACAAGGCAGCCAATCAATGATTCTCTCTCATCATTGATGTTTTTCTCTCTCCCTCTCCCTGCCTCTCAGAAATCAATAAAAATATATACTTTTTTAAAAAAGAAAATGAAGGATAACAGTCATATGATCTCAATAGATGCAAACAAATATTTGACAAAATTCAACATCCATTCATAATAAAAAAAAACTATCAACAAACTGGATATAGAGAGAATGTACCTCAACATAATGAAAACTTGTCACATATTGACAAGTCCATAGTTAACATCATACTCAATGATGTAAAACCTAAAGTTTTTTCTTTATGATCAGGAATAAGACAATTATGCCACTTTTATTCAACATGTTATTGAAGTCCAAGACAGAGCAATTAGGCAGGAAAATTAAATAAAAGGCATTTAAATAAGAAAGATAAAAGTAAAAATTTATTTGGAGATGGCATGATCCTATATAATAAAGAGGTAATCTGCAAATTGACCCTCATGCCCTCACATCACAAGATGGCCGTCCCCACATCATCTCAAGATGGCTGCCCCCACATCATCACAAGATGGCCACCACAAGATGGCTGCCCCCACATTGTCACAAGATGGCCAGCAGGGGAGGGCAGTTGGGGGGACCAGGCTGCAGGGGAGGGCAGTTGGGGGTGATTGGGGGAAAGACCTATACACTGAAAACTATAAGACACTGATGAAAGAAATTGACACATATATACAAAAAAAATGTCTCATGGATTGGAAGAATACATATTATTCAAATGTCCATACTACACAAAGCAATCTACAGACTACAATTCTAATGGCAGTTTTCATTGAAAGAAAAGAACAATCCTAAAATTGTATGGAATCACAAAAGGTATCAATAGCCAAAACAGTTTTGAGAAAGAAGAACAAACCTGGTGGCATCACACTTCCTGATTTTGAACTAAATTACCAAACTATAATAACCCAAACAGCATGGTATTGGTATAATAGCAGACACAGAGATTAATGGGACAGAATAGAGAGCCCAGAAATAAACCCATACATATATGGCCATTTGTTTTATGACAAAGAACAAGAATATACAATTGGAAAGGATACGCTCCTCAGTTAAAGTTATTGGGAGAACTCGATTATCACATGCAAAATAATGAAACTGGAACAATATCTTACATCATATACAAAAATAAACTCAAAATACATTAAGTATTTGAACATAAGACCAGAAACCATAAAACTCTTAGAAAAAAACATAGTGGGTAAGCTCCTTGACATTGGCCTGAGCAATGGTTATTTGGACACATTAGAAAAGCACAGGTAATAAAAACTAAAGCAAGTGGAACTACATTAAACTAAATACCTTCCTTACAACACAGGAAATCATCAAAAAAATTAAAAAGCAACCTTTGAAATGGGACAAAATATTTGCAAATCATATATCTCATAATTATATAATTAATACACAAAATATATAATGAACTCATACAATTCAGTTGGAAAACAATTTATTTATTTTAATACTTATTATTGAAAGTAATACATATGTCTCCTATTTCCCCGCATTAACTCTCTTCAGCCTGCCCCAACCTTCCCATTCCATGCCTTCAGCACCCTATTGTGTCCATGGGTTATGCTTATATACATACAAGGTCTTTGGTTGATTGTCTCCCCCCTCCCCTGCCTTCCCTCCGAGATTCCACACTTTGTTCCATAATTCCATGTCTCTGGATCCACTCTGTTCATGTTTATTTTGTTAATTAGATTCCACATCTGAGTGAAAGCATGTGATACTTGCCTTTCGCTGACTAACATATTTCACTTAGCATGATACTCTCCAGGTCCATCCATGCTGTCTCAAAGGGTAAGAGTCTTCTTTTTCACTGTTGTGTAGCATTCAATGGTATAAATGCACTACAGATTTTATATCCACCCACCTACTGATGGGCACTTGGGCTATTTCCAGATCTTAGCTATTGTAAACTGTGATGCTATGAACATAAGGGTGCATATATACTTTCTGATTGGTGTTTCTGGATTCTCAGGATATATTCCTAGTAGTGGGATCACAGTGTCAAATGGCAGGTCCATTTTTAATATTTTGAGGAAACTCCATACTGTTTTCCATAATGGTTGCACCCAGTCTGCATTCTCAACAACAGTGTACTAGGGTTCCCTTTTCTCTACATCCTCACCAGCACTTTTCATTTGTTGAGTTGTTCATAGTAGCCATTTTGACAGGTGTGAGGTGATACCTCATTGTCGTTTTAATTTGCATCTCTCTGATGATCAGTGACTTTGAGCATTTTTTCATATGTCTCTTGGCCATCTGTATGTACACTTTGGAAAAGTGTCTATTTAGGTACTTTGCCCATTCTAATGGATTTTTTATTTAATATTTGTTATTGAAAGTATGACATAGCTCAGTTATGGGCAACCTTTTGAGCTTGGTGTGTCAAACTTCACCAAAAAACTGAGCATAACTTGGGTAGTGTGTCACTTTGAGGAAAAAACATTATTTCGCAAATGTTTCATCCTCAGGAGCAGCAAATGTTTCATCCTCGGCATGCGGCCACCTCAGCGGCCATGTGTCATCAGAAATGGCTACGCGTGTCAGTGCTGACACGCGTGTCATAGGTTTGCCATCACTGACATAGGTCCTTCTTTTCCCCCCATTAATCTCATCCAGCCTGCTCCTGTCCCCATCCCAGGCCCTCACCACCCCATTGTCTGTGCCCATGGGTTATGCATGTATGCATACAAGTTCATTGGTTGTTCTCCTCCCACCCACCCTTTGCTGCCTTCCCAATGAGGTTCAACAGTCTGTTCATGGTTCTATGACTCTAGGTCTATTTTTTATCATTAGTTTATTTTGTTCATTAGCTTCCACATATGAGTGAAATCATGTGATACTTATCTTTCTCTGATTGGCTTATTTCATTCCACATAATACTCTCCAGGTCCGTCGTGCCATTGCAAATGATAATGTTCTATCTTTTTTGTTTCCAAATAGTATTCCATTGTGTAAATGTATCATTGTTTTTATCCACTGATCTGTGATGGGCACTTAGGATGTTTCCAAGTCTTAGCTATTATAAATTGTGCTGCTATGAACATAGGGGTGCATACATTCTTTCTGATGATGATTTAAGGTTTCTTAGGAATGGGAGTTCCATTTTTAATTTCTTGAGGAAACTCCAAACTGTTTTTCGTAGTGGCTTCACCAGTCTGCATTCACCAGAGTTGTATCAATCCATTTAGTATTATGAAATAGCCATAATTCCTTATTTCTTGTTATGGCCTTCCATTTGAAGTCTATTTTGTCAGATATAAGTATAGCTACCCCAGCTTGTTTTTCATTTTCATTTGCCTGAAAAATATTTTTCAATCCCTTCTATTTCAGTCTGTTGTGAGTTCCTTGTTCTGAGGTGGGTCTTTTGTAGACAGCATATATATGGGTCATGTTTTCTTATCCATTCAGCCACCTGATGTCTTTTGATTGGAGCATTTAATCCATTTATATTTAAGGTTATTATTGATAAGTACTTATTTGTAGCCATTTTTATTCTTTATGCCTGTGTTCCTTTTCCCCTTTCTATTTATTCTTTTTACAACAGTCCCTTTAGCATTTCTTGCATTGCTGGCTTTGTGGTAATAAACTCACTTAGCCTTTTTTTGTCTGTGAAGCTCCTGATTTCTCTTTCAATTTTGAATGATAGCCTTGCTGTTAACGTTTGCCATCATAATTACAATGTGTTTTGTTGTGGGTCTTTTGGGTTCATCTTGTTTGGGACTCTCTGTGCTTATGTGACTTTTTTCTTCCCCAGATCAGTGAAGTTTTCTGTCATTATTTCTTCAAATAGTTTTCCTAATATTTTCTCCTCTTGTCCCTCTGGCACCCCTATTATATGGATGTTACTTCGTTTCATGTTGTCCCAATGCTCCCTTAAGCTGTCCTCCTGCTTTCTAGTTTTCTTCTCCAATTGCTAAGGTGTTTTTTTCTCCAATTGATAAGGTGTTTTTTCTACCCTGTCTTCTAACTCGCTGATTCGATCCTCCTCTTCTTCTAGTCTACTGTCAAAACCTTCAATTGTGTTTTTTACTGCAGCTATATCATTCTTCATTTTCTCCTGATACATATGCTGGTAATTTTCTCATCCAGCCAGTTTAGTAACTGTATGACTCTTACTTCTTTCTCTGATATATTTCTTGCCTTCATTTCATTTAGTTCCTTTTATGACATTTCCTCCTTTTCTTTCCTTGGGGGTTGTTTCTTTGTCTCCCCAATTTTGCTGTCTCTTTCTGGCCCTGGGCTCCCTGCTTGGTGTCTGAGGGGCTAAAGCCCCTAGCAGTTCAATGATCTGGGATTCACTAGACTGGAGGCTGGGCCTACCTTGAGTGTTAAACCTTTATTGTCTCTGCTCTGTACCCCATTCTCCCCAGTTCTGGTCCCTTGGTTGTCCACTTCAGATTCTCAGGGTTGGTGGGGACCTGTGCACAGTTCTTCTGTGTGACTCCCTGTCAGGGCAGGATGGCACCCAAGGCAGGGTAGCACCCTAAGACCCTCTGGCAGTGTACATGTAGTGTGGTTCTGTGACCTGTGGCTGGACACACCAGATCACACCAGCAGATATGACCTGGGTTGTGGGTAGGGCATGCGCAAGGTGACAGCTCTGTCTGTGCTGGGGGATGGAGCCTGTCTTGGCCTGAGGGCTCTGTACTTGTTATGGAGTGGATCCTGTACCAGCCTAAAGGCTATGTCTGTGCCTGGGGGCAGAGTGTACACTTGTCTGCAGCTCTGTACTGGGATGGGGTATAGAGCAGGAGTGGGTACCCCTGGCTTGCACTCACAGCATGGGGACTTGTAGCATGGAATCCTGGGATGCTGGGTTTGGGCTCTGATGAGGAGGTACAGCTCAGAAGGTCTCCCTGGTGACACTCACTATGGACCCACAGAGTAGTACTGTGCTGCTCATTGCCAGAGCATAGTGGTGCTTCCATGCAGGTTATGTCTTCAAGTGGCTCCCTGCACAGGTCCAGGTGTGGTGTCCAAGGTTGGTCTAAGTGTTGGTGGGGCTGCACTTCTGGCCTCCATTGCTGTCCTCTAGAATACGGTGTGGGTTCCCATCCACTGCAATGCTGAAGGGGGCCAGGTGCTGAGGCATGAGTTGCATGGGGTCTGCAGCTGAAGTAGTGGGCTTGCAGGAGGAGTGTGCACCCTGAGACTCACCTAGGTGGCCAGGCTTTGAGGGGCGTGGGGTAAGTAGCTGAATCAGTGGGTTTGGCAGGAGAAATGCACACACCAAAACTTTCCAAAGGGTCCAGGCACACAGACATGAATTGAGTGGAGTCTATGTCACAAGCAGTAGGCTTGGCAGGGAGGGCGTGCACTCCAAGTCTCACCAAGGGGTCCAGTCATTGAGGCACAGGTTGCATGTGGTCTGTGTCTGAAGCAGTGGGCTTGGCAGGAGAGGGGTGCACTCTGAGACTCATCAAGGGGTCCAGGAGCTGAGTCATGTGGGGTCTGAAGCTGAAGCAGCTGGCTTGGCAGAAGGGGAGCACACTCTGGGGCTCACAGGAGCCTGCAGCCAGGGAGGCTGAAGTCGCAGAGTCTGTGGGTCTGCAGATGAAGTAGCAGGTCTTTGACAGAGTGTCTTCAGGGTCCAGGACAGTGTCTGATGCCAGTCTGGGTAGCGGTGAGTCTGGGCTCCTAGTTACAGCAGCTCTCCCCTTCAAGATGGCATGGTTTCTGTGACAGAGCTGGCCACCCCAGGAGTGCTTTCAGTTGTAGCAGGGGCTCCCCATCTAGGAGAGCATGGTCTGCCAGCTCCTGAGGCTCCTGCTGGATATAACTCTCTCTCTCTCTCTCTCTCTCTCTCTCTCTCTCTCTCTCTCTCACACACACACACACACACACACACCACGTCCACACACTCCTTTTTCTCTCCCTCACTCACTCACACTCTCTCCCTCCTGCTGTCCTGCTGGCCACCTTCTTAAATCCCTCTGTTGGTATTTTAATAGGGATTGCATTGAATCTTTAGATTGCTCTGGGTAATATAGACATTTTAATGATGTCGATTCTACCAATCCATGAACATGGTATTTATATTCTTCCACTTGTCTATATCTTCCTCTATCTCTTTTGTCAAGATGCTGTAGTTTTCAGAGTACAGGGTTTTTACCTCCTTGAGTAAGTTTATTCCAAAGTATCTTCATTTCTTTGTAACAATGGTAATTTTTTAAAAAATTTCTCTTTCTGAGAGTTCACTATTGGTGTATAAAAATGCTATAGATTTTTGGGTGTTAATTTTGTATCCAGCTATGTTTCCGAATTCACTAATTAAATCTAGTAGTTTTTTTTATGGAACCTTTAGGGTTTTCTATGTACAGTATCATGTCATCTACAAATAATGACAGTTTTACAAGCTCCTTGTCAATTTGGATGCCTTTATTTCTTCTTATCTGATCACTATGACCAGGACTTGAAGAACTAAGCTGAACAAGAGTGGTGAAAGAGGGCATCCCTGTCTTGTTCCTGTTCTTAGGGGAAATGGTTTGTTTTTGCCCATTGATGCTGGCTGTAGGTTTATCATATACTAGAGACCCAGTGCACGAAATTCGTGCACTGAGGGGGTTTGTCCCTCAGCCCAGCCTGTACCCTCTCCAATATGGGACCCCTTGAGAGATGTCCGACTGCCCTCTCACAATCCAGGACTGCTGGCTCCCAACTGCTTGCCTGACTGCCTTCCTGATTGCCCTTAACCGCTTCTGCCTGCCAGCCTGATCACCCCCTAACCACTCCCCCTGCCAGCCTGTTTGCCCCCAACTTCCCTCCTCTGCTGGCCTGGTCACCCCTAACTGCCCTCTCTTGCAGGGTTGATCACCTCCAACTGCCCTCCCTTGCAGGCTTGGTCCCTCTCAATTGCCCTCCCTTGCAGGCCTGGTCCTTCTCAACTTGCCCTCCCTTGCAGGCCGGGTGCCTCCCAACTGCCCTCTCCTGCTGGCCATCTTGTAGTGGCCATCTTGTGTCCACATAGGGGCAGGATCTTTGACTACATGGGGGCAGCTATATTGTGTGTTGCAGTGATGATCAATCTGCATATTACTCTTTTATTATATAGGATAGAGGCCTGGTACTGGGGTGGGGGCCAGTTGGTTTGCCCTGAAGGGCGTCCCAGATCAGGTGCGGGTTCCCTTGGGGTGTGGGGCGGCCTGAGCGAGGGGCCTGTGGTGATTTGCAGGCCGGCCACGCCCCCTGGCAACCCAAGCAGAGACCCTGGTATCTGGAATTTATTTTCCTTCTACAATTGAAACTTTGTAGCCTGGAGCAGAGCCAAGCCCGGGGCTCCCTCTGAGGCCAGCCGGCAGCCATTTGTGTTGGGGTTATAATCGAAACTTTGTTGCCTTAAGTGGGTGGGCCCAGCGAGGGTGTGCGGAAAGCTTTGCTTCCCCTGTTGCCCCCAGCAATCCTAGCCTGCACTCTCAAGCTCCATTCTGTCGCCATTTGTTTGAATTTGTTTACCTTCTATAATTGAAACTTTGTAGCTTGAGTGGAGGCCTAGGCCTGGCTAGGGCAGGTGGAAAGCTTGGCTTCCTCTGTTACCTAGGAAACCTTGCTCTCTGTGGCTGTAGCCATCTTGGTTTGGGTTAATTTGCATACTCACTCTGATTGGATGGTGGGCGTGGCTTGTGGGTGTGTCGAAGGTATGGTCAATTTGCATATTTTCCTATTATTAGAGAGGATGGCCTTATGTTGAGGTATATTCCCTCTATTACCACTTTGCTGAGTTTTTATAAAAAAAGAGTGTTGGATTTTGTTGAATTTTCTTTCTGCTTAAATTGATATGATCATGTGATTTTTGTTATGCAATCTGTTTATGTGCTGTAACATATTTATTGATTTACAAATATTGTACCAGCTTTGCATCCCATAATAAATTACACTTGGTCATGATGAATGATCTTTTTGATGTGTTGCTGGATCTGGTTTGCTAAATTTTGTTGAGGATTTTAGTGTCTATGTTCATCAAGGATATTGGCCTGTAGTTGTCTTTCTTTCTTATGTCTTTATCTGGTTTTGGAATTAGTATAGTTGTAGCCTCATAAAAAGAGTTTGGAAGTGTTCCTTTCTCTTGAATTTATTGGAATAATTTGAGGAGTAGAGGTGTTAGTTCTTCTTTGAATATTTGGTAAAAGTTCCCCGTGAATCCATCTGGACCAGGGCTTCGTTTATTTTAAGTTTTTTTATTACTGATTCAATATCATCAGTAGTTATCAGCCCATTTCTGATTCTTCTTGATTGAGTTTTGCAAGGTTGTATTTTTCTAGGAATATGTCCATTTCGTCTAGGTTGTTATGTTTGTTGACATAATGTCATTCATAGCATTTATTATAATCTATTGTATTTCTATGGGTCAGTTGTTATTTCAGCCCTTTTGTTTCTGATTTTGTTTATTTGGATTTCTCTTTTTGTTTCCTGGTCAGCCTGGATAGATGTTCATCAATCTTATTTATCCTTTCAAAGAAACAGCTTTTGATTTTATTGATTGTTGTGTGCTTTTTAATCTCTAAGTCATTTATTTCCACTCTGACCTTTATTATTTCCTTCATTTTACTTTTCCTCGGTTTTTCTTGTTGCTCTCTTTCTAATTCTTTAAGTTGTAATGTTAGAAAACTTATTACCAGTTTTTCTTGGTGTGTGTGTGTGTGTGTGTGTGTGTGTGTGTGTGTAGTTTTATTTTTTTGAGGTAGGCCTGAAGTGCTATGAACTGGTTTCTTAGACCTGGTTTCACTATGTCCCATAAATTTTAAATTGTTTGTGTTTATTTTTATTTATTTTCAGGATTTGTTTTATTTCTTCTTTGATCTCTTTAGTAACCCATTCATTTTTTAATAACATGGTATTTAGCCCCCATGTATTTGATTGTTTTTGAGTGTTTTTATTGTAGCTGATTTATAATATTATGCCATTGTGGCCTGAGAAGATGCTTGATATGATTTCAATCTTCTTGAATTTTTAGAGACTTAGCTTGTGTCCTAACATGTAGTTTATCTTTGAAAATTCCTCATGTGTACTTGAGAAGAATGTATATTCCATACATTTGGGGTGTAATGTTCTGGTGATGTCAATTAGTTCCATCTATACTAGAGTGTCATTTAGGATTGCTGTTTCCTTGTTGATGCTTTGTCTAGAAGATTTATCAGTGATATCAGTGGGGTATTAAAGTCCCCTACTATGATTGTATTGTTGTTGATCTCTCCCTTAATATCCTCCAAAAGTTTTTTAAAAAATATATTTAGATGCTCCTGTCTTGGGTGCATATATGTTTACCAGAATTATAGTGTATTGTATCTGTCACTATAGTATTAGGAAGTGGCCTTCTTTATCTTTTGTTATGCCCTTCATTTAGAGGTCTATTTTGTCAGATATGAGTATTGCTAATCAGCTTTTTTTCATTTCCATTTGACTGAAAGTTGTATTTTTTTCCATCCCTTCACTTTCAGTCTGTGTGAGTCCTTTGTTCTGAAGTGGGTTTCTTACAGACAGCATATATATGGGTCATATTTTCCTTATTTAAAAAAATAAATAATCCTGTAATGTTGAAAGTATT
The DNA here is from genome assembly GCF_027574615.1 of Eptesicus fuscus. Lineage (NCBI taxonomy): Eukaryota > Metazoa > Chordata > Mammalia > Chiroptera > Vespertilionidae > Eptesicus > Eptesicus fuscus. The sequence goes on from NC_072475.1 coordinate 111,626,446, forward strand.
ACATATGTCACCTATTTTCCCCATTGACCTCCTCCAGCCTGCCCCCACATTCCTGCCCCATGCCTTCAGCACCATATTGTCTGTCCATGTGTTATGCATATATACATCTCTGGTTGATTATCTCCCACCCACCCAACCTCCCCCACCTTCCCTCTGACATTCCGCACTCTGTTCAATGCTTCCATGTCTCTAAATCCATTCCATTCATCAGTTTATTTTGTTACATAGATTCCACATATGTGTGCATTCATGTGATACTTGTCTTTCTCTGACTGACTTATTTCACTTAGCATGATACTCTCCAGGTCCATCCATGCTGTCTCAAATGGTATGAGATCCTTCTTTTTTTACTGCAGCATAGTATTCCATGGTATAAATGTACCACAGCTTTTTTATCTACTTACCTACTGATGGGCAATTTGGCTATGTCCAGATCTTAGCTATTGTAAATTGTACTGATATGAACATAGGGGTGCATACATTCTTTCTGATTTGTGTATTGGGTTACTTAGTATATATTCCTAGAAGAAGGATCAGTGGGTCAAATGGCAGTTCCATATTTAATTTTTTTTTTTACAAAATTGCATCATTTTGCATTCCCACCACCAGTGTACTAGGGTTCCCTCTTCTCCTCATCCTCTCTAGCATTTGTTCTTTGCTAATTTGTTGATGGTAGCCATTCTGACAGGTGTGAGGTGATACCTCATTGTCATTTTAATTTGCATCTCTCTGATGATCAGTGACTTTGAACATTTTTTCATATGTCTCTTTGCAATCTATTTTACCTCTTTGGAAAAGTGTCTATCTAGGTCCTTTGATTATTTTTTAATTGGATTGTTTGTCTTCCTTTTGTTAAGTTGCAGGAGTTACTTATATATTTTGGATATTAGTACTTTATCTAATGTATCATTGCCAAATGTGTTCTTCCATACAGTGGGCTCCCTTTTTGTTTTGTTGATGGTTTCTTTTGCTGTGCAGAAAATTTTTATTTTGATGTAATTCTATTTGTTTATTTTCTCCTTAATTTCCTTTGCCCTAGGAAGTGTATACATAAACATATTGCTATGAGAGATGTCTGATATTTTGCTCCCTATGGTTAATTCTGGGATTTTTATGGTTTCATGACTTACATTTAAGTCTGCTATCCATTTTGAGTTTATTTTTGTGTATGGTGTAAGTTGGTGGTCTAGTTTCATTATTTTGCAGGTATTTGACCTATTTTTCCAGCACCATTTATTGAAGAAACTGTCTTAATTCCATTGTATGTTCTTGCCTCCTTTGTCAAATATTAATTGAGCATAATTGCTTGGGTTGATTTCTGGAGTCATGATTCTGTTTCATTGATCTATATGCCTGTTCCTGTGCAAGTACCAGCATGGTTTATTACTATTATTACTAGAGGCCTGGTGCACTAATTCATGCACCAATGGGGTCCCTCAGCCTGGCCTGCAGGATCAGGCCGAAACTAGCTCTCTGACATCCCTCGAGGGGTCCTGGGTTGTGAGAGGGTGCAGGCCAGGCCGAGGGACTTCACCGGTGCACAATCAGGGCTGGGGAGAATCATGGGTGGTTGGCCAGCCAGGGAGGGTCTGCAGGAGGGCTCCAGAGCATGAACAGCCTGTCTTGCTCAGTTCTGATCGACTTGACCAAGCAGCAAGCTAACCTATCAGTCAGAGTGTCTGTCCCCTGTGGTCTGTGCACATCATAACAACTGGTCGACCAGTTGACTGTCTGCCCCCTGGTGGTTGGTGTATGCAAGCGGTTGAGCAGCCTTAGCATATCATTAGCATATTGTGTTTTGATTGGTTAAACGGACAACCGGATGACGGGACACTTAGCATATTAAGCATTTATTACATAAGATTATTATTGTTTAAAGTATTACATATGTCCCCTTTGTCCTCATATGTCTTCTTTTGAAAAGTGTCTATTTAGGTTCTTTGCCCATTTTGTGACTGGATTATTTATCTTCCTTTTGTTATACTTTTGCATAACGAAAGAAACTATCAACAAAACAACAAGAAAGCCAACTGCATGCGAGAACATATTTGCCAAAGTTATCTCCAATAAGTGTTTAATCTCCAAAATTTATAAGGAACTCATACAAGTTCCTTCTTTTTTATATCAGCGAAGTATTCCATTGTGTAGATGTACCACAGTTTTTTAATCCACTCATCCGCTGATGGGCACTTAGGCTGCTTCCAAACCTTTGCTATAATAAATTGTGCTGCTATGAACATAGGGGTGCATATGTCCTTTCTGATTGGCATTTCTGGTTTTTTGGGATATATTCACAGAAGTGGGATTACTGGGTCAAATGACAGTTCCATTTTTAATTTTTTGAGGAATCTGCATACTGTTTTCCACAGTGGCTGCACCAGTCTGCATTCCTATCAGAAGTGCACAAGTGTTCCTTTTTCTCCACATCCTCACCAGCACTTGTTGTTTGTTGATTTGTTGATGATAGCCATTATGACAGGTGTGAGATGATATCGCATTGTTGTCTTGATTTGCATCTCTTGGATAATTAGTGACTTTGAACATGTTTTCTTTTTCTTTTTTTTTATGGTTGATATATATATATTTTTTTAATATATTTTATTGATTTTATTACAGAGAGGAAGAGAGAGGGATAGAGAGTTAGAAACATCGATGATAGAGAAACATCGATCAGCTGCCTCTTGCACATCCCCTACTGGGGATGTGCCTGCAACCAAGGTATATGCCCTAGACCGGAATCGAACCTGGGACCTTTCAGTCCGCAGGCCGACGCTCTATCCACTGAGCCAAACCGGTTTCGGCAACTTTGAGCATGTTTTCATATGTCTCTCAGCCTTCTGTATGTCCTCTTTTGAAAAGGGTCTATTTAGTTCCTTTGCCCATTTTTTATTGGATTGTTGATCTTTATTTTCGTAGGTTGTATGAGTTCCCTGTAAATTTGGGAGATTAAACCCTTATCTGAGATAGCTTTGGCAAATATGTTCTCCCATGCAGTGGGCTTTCTTGTTGTTTGTTGATGGTTTCTTTTGCTGTGCAGAAGCTTTTTATTTTGATGTATTCCCATTTGTTTATTTTCTACTTAGTTTCCATTGCCATAGGAGCTGTATTGGTAAAGAGATATGTCTGATATTTTACTGCCTATGGAGTCTTCTAAGATTTTTATGGTTTCCCATCTTACATTTAAGTCCTTTAACCATTTTGAGTTTATTTTTTGTATGGTGTGAGTTGGTGATCTAGTTTCAATTTTTTTTTTTTGCATGTATCTGACCAATTTTCCCAGTACCTTTTAGTGAAGAGACTGTCTTCACTCCATTGTATGATCTTTCCTCTTTTGTCAAATATTGAGTATAATGGCTTAGGTTGATTTCTGGGTTCTCTGTTTTGTTCCATTGGTCTATATATCTGTTATTTTGTCAGTACTAGACAGTTTTGAGAACAATGGCTTTGAAATATAGCTTGATATCTGGTATTGTGATCCCTCCAACTTTGTTCTTCTTTCTCAAGATTGCTGTCGCTATTAGGGGTCTTTTTTTATTCCAGATTAATTTTTGGAGAGTTTATTCAAGGTCTGTGAAATATGCCATTGGTATTTTGATGGGGATTGCATTGAATCTATAAATTGCTTTGGGTAGTATGGACATTTTAATGATGTTGATTCTACCAATCCATGAACATGATATGGTCTTCCATTTCAAAGCATCTTCTCATACCACGATGGCATGAAATTAGAAACCAGATACAATAAAAACACTCAAAAATATTAAAACACATTGAAGCTCAGTAGCATTCTGTTAAACAATGAATTCATTACCAAAGAGATCAAGGAAGAAATAAAAAACATCTGATAACAAATTAAAATGAACACACAAGAATCCAAAATCTATGGAACATCAAAAGCAGCCCTGAGAGAGAAGCTCATAGCACTAGGTATATAGGCCTATCTCAAAAAACAAGAAAAACATTTCATAAGTCATCTAACCTTACAACATATATAATTAGAAAGCGAAGAATAAGAAAAGACCAAAATAAGTAAAAGGAAGTATATAATAAAGATCATAATTGCAATAAATCACATAGAGACCAAAAAGACAATACAAAAGTAAGTAAAACCAACAGCTGGTACTTTCAAAGATAAAACAGATGGGTAAACTTCTAGCCAGACTCAGCAGAAACCAAAGAGAGGAATAAAATATACAAAATAAAAAAAAAACAAAATAGCTGAAGTAACAACTGACCCCACAGAAATACAATGGACTATAATAAGATGCTATGAACGACTTTATTCTAAGAAATTGGACAACCTGGACAAAATGGACATATTCCTAGAAAAATACAATCTTCCAAAACTCAATCTGGAAGAATCAGAAAACCTGAATAGGCTGATAACTACTGATGAAATTGAAGCAGTAATTAAAAAAACAAAAACTGCCAGCAACAAAAGCTCTGGTCCAGAAGGTTTCACAGGGGAGTTTTCCCAAACGTTATAAAAATTAACACCTATTCTCCTCAAATTATTCCAAAAAATTCAAGAAGCAGGAATACTTCCAAGCTCTTTTTATGAGGTCAGCATTACCCTAATTCCAAAATCAAATACTAGTAAAGACACTACAAAAAAAAAAAAAAAAAGACAATTACAGGCCAATATCCCTGATGAACATAGATGTTAAAATCTTCAACAAAATATAAGCAAATCCAATCCAGCAACATATTAAAAAGATCATACACCATAACCAAGTGGGATTTACTTTAGGGATGCAAGGCTGAAACAATATTTACAAATCAATAAGTGTGATACATCACATAAACAAATTGAAAGACAAACAGTCACATGATCATATCAATCAATTCAGGAAGAGCATTCAACAAATTCCAACACCAATTTTGATAAAAACTCTCAGGAAAGTGGAACTATTATTATTTTAACATAATGAAAGCCATTTATGACAAACTGACAACCAACATCATACTCAATGGGCAAAAACTAAAACCATTTTCCTTAAGAACAGGAACAAGACAGGGTTGCCCACTTTCATCATTCTTGTTCAACCTAGTACTGGAAGTCCTAGCCTCAGCAATCAGGCACTAAAAGAAATCAAAGGCATCCAAATTGGAAAGGAAGAAGTAAAACTCTCATTATTCGCAGATGACATATTGTACAAAGAAAACCATAAAGACTCCATAAAAAACTACTAAGTTCAATAAATGAATTAGGCAATGGAGCAAGCTACAAAATTAACAGAGAAATTGATGGCATTTTTATACACCAATAAAGATATCTCAGAAAGAGAAACTAAAATAACAATCCCATTTACCATTGCAACAAAAAAATTAAGATATTTAGGAATAAACTTAACCAAGGATGTAAAAAACCTGTACTGGGAAAACTACAGAATGTTGAAAAAAGAGACAGATGAAGATATAAACAACTGGAAGAATATACCATGTTCATGGAATGGTACAATAAACATCATTAAAATGTCCATACTACTCAAAACTATCTATAAATTCAAAGCAAACCCCATTAAAATACCAATGACATATTTCACAGATCTAGAACAAACACTCCAAAAATTTACATGGAACCAAAAAGAGACCCAGAACATGTGCGGCAATCTTCAGAAAGAAGAACAAAGTTGGAGGAATCACAATACCAGATATAAAGTTATACTACAAAGCCACTGTTCTCAAAACATCCTGGTATTGGCACAAGAACAGGCATATGGGTCAATGAAACAGAACAGAGAACCCAGAAATCGACCCAAGACATTATGCTCAATTAATATTTGACAAAGGAGGCAAGAGCATACAATGGAGTAAAGAAAGTCTCTTCAATAAATTGTATTGGGAAAACTGGACAGGTACTGCAAAAAAATGAAACTAGACCACCAACTCACACCATATACAAGAATAAACTCAAATTGGATTAAAAAAAACACAAAACCTTAAATGTAAGTTGTGAAGCTACTAATATCTTAGAAGAATCCATAGGCAGAAAAATATCAGACATCTCTCATAGCAATATGTTTACCAATATATTCCTAGGAAAATGGAAACCAGAAGAAAATAAACAAATTGGTATACATCAAGACAGAAAGCTTCTGCACACTAAACCCAACCATCAACAAAAAGAGAAGAGAGCCCACTGCATGGGAGAATACATTTGCCAATCATACATGTAATAAGGGGTTCATCTCCAAAATATATAGGGAACTCATACAACTTAACAAAAGGAAGACAAAAAATCCAATTTAAAAATGGGCAAAGGACCTAAATAGACATTAATCCAAAGTAGACATACAGAAGGCCAAGTGGCATTTGAAAAGTTGCTTAAAGTCACTAATAATCCAAGAGATGCACATCAAAACAACAATGAAGTATCATCTCACACCTGTCAGAATGGCTATCATCAACAAATCAACAAACTCCAAGTGTTGATGAGGAGGTGGAGAAAAGGGAACCCAAGTACACTGCTGGTGGGAATGCAGACTGGTGCAACCTCTGTAGAAAACAGTATGGAGTTTACTATCCTAAGAAATATGAAACACCAATCAAAAAGAATATATGCACACCTATGTTCATAGCAGCACAATTTACAACAGCTAAGATTTGGAAACAGCCCAAGTGCCCATTAGCAGATGAGTGGTTAAAAAAAAACATTTACACAATGGAATACTACATAGCTGTAATAAAGAAAGAACTCTTTTCATTTGCAACAGCATGGGTGTTCCTGGAGAGTATTATGCATGTATACATATTTGCATAACCCATGGACACTGACAGTAGGATGATGAAGGCCTGGGGTAGGGGGCGGGGCAGGCTAGAAGAGGTCAATGGGGAAATAAAGAGGACATACATAATACTTGCAACAATAAAGATTTAAAAATAAAATTAAAAAAACACAAAAACTGTATATGAAATATAAACAAGTATTTAAAGTTAAAAAATGAATATTACACAATACAATACTATGCAGCTGTAAAAAAAAAAAAGAAGAAGAAGAATATCTTACCCTTGAGACAGCATTGAGAGACCTGGCAAGCATTAAGCTAAGTGAAATAAGCCAATCAGAGAAAGACAAGTATCACATGATCTCACTCATATGTGAAATCTAATGAACAAAACAAACTGATGAACAAAATAGATCCAGAGACACAGAAGCATGGAACAGACAGATGAATCTCAGAGGGAAGATGAGGATGGAGAGAGGTGTGGGGAGAAATTAGCCAAAGAGCTTATATGCATGTATGCATAACCCATGGACACAGGTAATAGTGTGGAAGAGGACTGTGGGTAGGGTGGAGAAGGTCAATGGGGAAAAAAAGGGAACATTTGTAATATTTTCAACAATAAGGATAAATTAATTTAAAAAACCTCATATATCTCAACACCAAAAAAATAATCTAATTTCCCGGGCAGAGGAAATGTACAGACACTTCTCCCAAAAACACACACAAATGGCCACAGATATATGAAAAGATGCTCAACTTCATTAGATATTAGGTAAATGCAAATAAAAAAAAACTACAATGAGATACCACCTCATCCCGGTTAGAATGGCTATTATCAACAGGACAAGTAGTAACAGGACTTGGGGAGGTTGTGAAGATAAAGAAACCCTCATTCACTGCTCATGGAAATGTAAACTGGTACAGCCACTATGGAAAACAGAGGTTCTTTTAAAAATTAAGAATAAAGTTATCGTATGACCCAACAACCCCTCTTCAAATTATCAACCTGAAATTTTTGAACATTTATTCTCAAAGTCACATGTACCCCTATGCCATTGCAGCATTGTTCATGGTGGCCAAGACATGGAAATAGCCAAAGTTTACTTCAGTAGATAAAGGTGTGGTACATATATGCAGTAGAATACTATTCATCCATAAGAAAAGATTAAATATTTCCATTGGAGACAACATGGATGGACCTTGAGAATGTCATGCTAAATGAAATAAGTCAGACAGAAATGTTGAAGAATCATATTATTTCATTTATATGTGGGATATAAAACTGAAAGCAAGAAATGAACAAACAAGAAAAGCAAACAAACCAAAGTTCATAGACACAGACAACATGTACAGTGGTTACCAGAAGAAAGGTGGGTAGTAAAGAGCAAAGTTGGTCTAATATATAACCCATGGACACAGATAGGTGATGGAAGATGATTTGACTTTGAGTTGTGGGCACACAATGCAATATGAAAGTCATGTATCATAGAAATATACATTTGAAACCTATATAATCTTATTAACCAAGGTAACTCAAATACACTTAATACAAATAAAAAAATAAAAACAAAAAATAAAAATGTAATATACCTTAATGTATAACCAACCATAGAATTCTATGTTATTTTTATTTATTTTTAAGTAACTAGAAAAATATTTAGAGATTGTGTAACATCATTGATCTCATTTTACAGATAAACATGCATATTTTTGAGATTTAGCTACTTAATGAAACACTTAGGTAATAGATCCCATGTCATAAAACAGTTTTTGTTTTTTTGTTGTTGTTTCATGAAACATTTGACTGGCGGATGTTGAAATCAAGGGTGGTTCTTATAAAGGCATAATCCAGGGCCTATGTGAGTCAGAGAAAAAATACCTGAGGGAAGTCACGGTGCTAGACTTTGCACAGGATGTCTCCATCTGAATGAAAGTCCATCCATACACATATTAGAGAGTAATTTTGTCTCCATATATTTATTTTAATCACTTGTTATTTGGATGGCTTGCGACATCCTATGACCCAAGTTAATGAGGGCTCTGGACAAGTGGGACCAAGAATTGCTCCTTCGAGGCTATTAGCAAGGAGAGGTTTCCAGTGTATGGTTCAGCTGTTAAAGACTTCACTAAGATGCCAGGCAGGTGTCAGTATTTAGCATATCTATTTTTCTCCTGTGAAAATATTAGCCCCTGTAAGCTATAGAGTTCACTTAGGATAACAGTGGTCTAGATATCCTGTGAGTTGCAGCCTGGTTGCCAAGCACCTTTTCCCTTGTCTAATACCACCTCCCACCTCTGAACAACTGCTGCATTAAACAAGGGTGCCCTGGGCCCAGTGTGATGTTCTGATCTACCTTCTACTTTCACGTGTGCATTCAGAGTAAACTCCTTCATTACCTTCCCTCACAGAGTGAAAATACTAAGCCATGAATATGGTATAAAGTAAAACCACAAGCCAATTAACTTTATATCGTGTTTCACAAAGCATAAACAGAGCAATCATCCTCTATTCCCTCCCTAATTGAATATCTGAAAACTGTATCAAGTAAGTGGACATGTTCTGCATACACCTAGCATGATTGTGACCATCTGCAGCACAGCCCATCCCTCAGCAGCTACATCCCCCTTTCTGACATGACTCTATGGAATTAGGAGGATATGGGTTTTCTTTTCTATGTCTCACATAGATCTCGTAATATGTTATACTTTCACTAGTGGCCCAGTGCACGAAATTCATGCACATTAAAAGGGAATTATTTACTTATTTATTTATTTTTTTAATATATTTTATTGATTTTTTACAGAGAGGAAAGGAGAGGGACAGAGAGCTAGAAACATCAATGAGAGAGAAACATCGACCAGCTGCCTCTTGCACATCCCCCACCGGGGATGTGCCCGCAACCAATGTACATGCCCTTGACTGGAATCGAACCTGGGACCCTTCAGTCCGCAGACTGACGCTCTATCCACTGAGCCAAACCGGTTTCGACTAAAAGGGAATTATTTAGAGGAAACATTTTAATATTGCTATTTTCTCTTTCTTTATAATAGAAGTGTTAGAAATGAGAGAAAATTAGTAAAATGTATATGAAAATCTCCCTCCTGTCAGAGTCTGGGGCATGCAGTGGGAGCCAGAGTCAAGTCCCTGCCCACACACGTGCACCTCAAAATCGCAGGAGACCCAGACCCGGCCAGCCCCATCCCCACTGGGCGAGACCCAGCCCTTCCCACCCTCATCAAGCCCCACCAGGTGGGGGGTACAGCTTGAGGTCCCCCATCAAGCCCTGCTGGGCGGGGGGCATGGTCTGAGGTCCCCTGTCAAGCCCCACCTGGCAGGGGGTGTGGCCTGAGGTCCCTGCCCAGCCAGGCGCCACACAGCCTCAGGTCCCTGCTGATCGGCCATTACAGTGTCACTGCATGATGACCATTTGCATATTAGCTATTTATTATTAGGACTAGAGGCCTGGTGCATGAAATTCGTGCACTGGGGTGGGGGGGTGTCCCTCAGACCAGCCTGCACCCTCTCCAATATGGGACCCCTCAGGAGATATCCGACTGCCGGTTTAGGCTCAGCAGTCGGACATCCCTCTCACAATCCAGGACTACTGGCTCCTAACCTTTCACCTGCCTGCCTGCCTGATTTTCCCTAACTGCTTCTGCCTGCCAGCCTGATCACTCCCTAATCGCTCCCCTGCCAGCCTTATTGATGCCTAACTGCTCCCCTGCCAGCCCGATCACCCCCATCTGCCCTTCCCTGCTGGCCATCTTGTGGTGGCCATATTGTGACGATGTGGGGCAGCCATCTTGTGATGAAGCGAGGGCGCAAGGGCCACCTAGGCTTTTATTAGTATAGATACCCTCTCCTAGTTCTCTTCCTTTGCTATTTTTCTCTGCCTAGATCATCTCTAAACACCTTTCCTTTTCAATCTCCCAATGTGACATGAAGTAGCATCTAAAGTAATATCTGAAAATATTTGATTTTAAGTATTTAGATTAATTATATTTTTAAACATAAAGGTGACTAAGATGTCCTCTTTTTTATTTTCAGTCATCATACATATTGAAACAAATAACAAATATGAAATTAAGAACAGCCTTGGACAGAAGATTTACTTTGTCACCGAGGATAGTAATTTCTGTACCCGAAATACTTGTGGGGCTCACCGGCCTTTTACCATGAGGATTCTTGATCTTATGGGCCGAGAGGTCATAACTCTGGAGAGACCATTAAGATGTACCAGCTGTTGTTGTTGCCCCTGCTGCCTTCAGGAGGTCAGTGAGCATTTACCCAGGTAATATGTAAAGTAGTTCAACAAGAATTATCACCCTTTTGCCCTAGCTGGTTTGGCTCAGTGGATAGAGTGTTGGCCTGGGGACTGAAAGGTCCCGAGTTTGATTCCAGTCAAGGCCACATGCCCAGGTTGTGGGCTCGATCCACAGTAAGATGCATGCAGGAGGCAGCCAATCAGTGATTATCTCTCATCATTGATGATTCTATCTTTCTCTCCTTCTCCCTTCCTCTCTGAAATCAATAAAAATATATTTAAAAAAAAAGAATTATCACCCTTTCATTGAACCTGTATAATCAAATGAGATTTTCTAAAAATTAGTCCATGAACTATTGTTTTATGCTTGAGAGTAATTGGGAGAGGAAAGATGGCAGGTGAAAAATAGTGACTCTGCTCAGAGTCAGACTTCAGGGAGAGTTGAGAAGATAAGGCCCTTATTTTATTTTTTTTTAATTTCATTATTGATTAAGGTATTACATATGTGTCCTTATTCCCCCATTATCCCACCCCTCCTTCATGCCCCCACCCCCCTGTTGTCTGTGTCCATTGATTAGGATTATATGCATGCATATAAGTCCTTTAGTTGATCTCACCCCCTTATCCCCACCGTTCCCTACCTTCCCTGAGGTTTGATGTTCTGATTGATGTTTCTCTGTCTCTGGATCTTTTTTTGTTCATCAGTTTATGTGGTTCATTATATTCCACAAATGAGTGAGATCATGTGATATTTATCTTTCTTGCCTGGCTTATTTCACTTAGCATAATGCTCTCCATCTCCATCCATGTTGTTGCAAAAGGTAAGAACTCCTTCTTTTTTACTGCAGCGTAGTATTCCATTGTGTAGATGTACCACAGTATTTTAATCCAATCATCTGCTGATGGGCACTGAGGCTGTTTTTAAATCTTAGTTATGGTGAATAGTGCTGCTCTGAACATAGGGGTGCATATATCCTTTCTGATTGGTGTTTCTGGTTTCTTGGGATATATTCCTAGAAGTGGGATCACTGGGTCAAATGGGAGTTCCATTTTTAGTTTTTTGAGGAAACTCCATACCGTTCTCCACAGTGGCTGCACCAGTCTGCCTTCCCACCAGCCGTGCACGAGGGTTCCTTTTTCTCCGCATCCTCGCCAACACTTGTCGTTTGTTGATTTGTTGATGATAGCCATTCTGACAGGTGTGAGATGGTACTGCATTGTCGTTTTGATTTGCATCTCTCTGATGATTAGTGACTTTGAACAGGTTTTCATATGTCTCTTGGCCTTCCTTCTGACTTCTTTCGAAAAGTATCTATTTAGGTCAGTTGCCCATTTTTTCATTGGGTTGTTTATCTTCCTTTTGTTAAGTTGTATGAGTTCCCTGTAAATGTTGGAGATTAAACCCTTATAGTTGATATCATTGGCAAATATGTTCTCCCATACGGTGGGCTTTCTTGTTGTTTTATTGATGGTTTTCTTTGCTATGCAAAAGCTTTTTGATGTAGTCCCATTTGTTTATTTTCTCTTTAGTTTCCATTGCCCTAGGAGCAGTATCAATGAAGAAATTGCTTCAGCATATGTCTGAGATTTCTCTGCCTGTGGATTCCTCTAGTATTTTTATGGTTTCCCGTCATATGTTTAAGTTCTTGATCCATTTTGAGTTTATTTTTCTGTATGGTGTAAGTTGGTGGTCTAGTTTGATATTTTTTGCATGTATCTGTCCAAGTTTCCCAACACCATTTATTGAAGAGACTCTCTTGACTCCATTGTACGTTCATGCCTCCTTTGACAAATACTAATTGAGAATAGTGGCTTGGGTCGATTTCTGGGTTCTCTATTCTATTCCATTGATCTATATGTCTGTTCTTGTACCAGTACCAGGCAGGTTTGACAACAGTGACTTTGTAATACAGCTTGATATCTGGTATTGAGATCCCACCTGCTTTGTTTTTCTTTCTCAGGATTGCTGTAGCTATTTGGGATCTTTTTTATTCCAGATGAATTTTTGGAAAGTTCTTTCTAGGTCTGTGAAATATCCCGTTGGTATTTTAATGGGAAGTGCATTGAATTTGTAGATTGCTTTGGGTAGTATGGACATTTTGATGATGTTGATTCTACCAATCCATGAACATGGTATGTTCTTCCATCAGTTTATGTCTTCCTCTATCTTCTTTTTCAGTGTCCTTTAATTTTCCAGGTATAAGTATTTTACCTCCTTAGTTAAGTTTATTCCTAGTTATCTTAATGTTTTTGGTGCGATGGTAAATGGGATTGCTTTTTTAGTCTCACTTTTTGTAAGTTCATTATTGCTGTATAGAAATGCTATAGATTTCTTGGCATTGATTTTGTATCCTGCTGCATTGCCAAATTTGTTTATTAAGTCTAATAATTTTTGATGGAGTCTTTAGGGGTTTCTATGTACAGTATCATGTCATCTGCAAATAAGGACAGCTTTATTTCTTATTTTCCAATTTGGATGCCTTTTATTTCTTCTTCTTGTATGATCGCTATGGCTAGTACTTCCAGCACTATGTTGAACAGGAGTGGTGAGAGTGGGCATCCCTGTCCTATTCCTGTTCTTAGGGGAAATGGTTTTAGTTTTTGCCCATTGAGTATGATGTTGGCTGTGGGTTTGTCATATATGGCTTTTATTATGTTGAGGTATGATCCTTCTATTCCCACATTGCTGAGAGTTTTTGTCAAGAAAGGGTGTTGGATTTTGTCAAATGCTTTTTCTGCATCAATTGATATGACTATGTGATTTTTATTTCTCAATTTGTTTATGTGATGGATCACATTTATTGATTTGCAGATATTGTGCCATCCTTGCATTCTTGGGATAAATCCTACTTGGTCATGATCATTCTGATGTACTGCTGGATCCAATTTGCTAGAATTTTGTTGAGGATTTTGGTATCTATGTTCATGAGGGATATTGGTCTGTAATTCTCTTTCATTGTCTTATTTTTATCTGGTTTTGGTATTAGGGTGATGTTGGCTTCATATAAGGAGCTCATAAGTGTTCCTTCCTCTTGAATTTTCTGGAATAGTCTGAGGAGGATAGGTTTTAATTCTTCCTTGAATGTTTGGTAAATCTCCCCTGTGAATCCATCTGGCCCTGGGCTTTTGTTTGCTGGAAGGTTTTTGATGACTGCTTCAATTTCTTCCATAGTTATCAGCCAATTGAGATTTTTGGAATCTTCCTGAGTGAGTTTTGGAAGGTTTTATTTTTCTAGGAATGTATCCATTTCCTCCAGGTTGTCTAGTTTGTTAGAATAGAGTTGTTCATAGTATTTTTTAACAATTCTTTGTATTTCTGTGGGGTCTGTTGTTATTTCGCCTCTTTCATTTCTGATTTTGTTTATTTGGGTCCTCTCTCTTTGCTTCTTGGTGAGCCTGGCTAGAGGTTCATCAATCTTCTTTATTCTTTCGAAGAACCAGCTCTTGGTTTCATTGATCTTTTGTATTTTTTTTTTTTTTTGGTCTCTATGTCATTCATTTCTCTTCTGATCTTTATTATTATTTCCTTCCTTCTGCTCACTGTAGGCTTTTCTTGTTGCTCTCCTTCTAATTCTTAGAGTTGTTGAGTTAGATGATTTATTACCTTTTTTCTTGTTTTTTTGAGGTAGGCCTGTAGAGCTATAAACTTCCCTCTCAGGACTGCTTTCATTTTGTCCCATAGCAATTGCATGGTTGTGTTTTTATTGTCATTAGTTTCTAGGATGTTTTTAATTTCTTCTTTGATCTCATTGATAGCCCAATCATTGTTTAATAGCATTCTATTCAGCTTCCATGTGTTTGAATTTTTTGGAATGTTTTTATTGTAGTTTATTTCTAATATTATGCCATTGTGGTCTGAGAAATTGGTTGATATGATTTCAATCTTTTTGAATTTGGGGAGACTTTGCTTGTGGCCCAATATATGGTCTATTTTTGAAAATGTTCCTTGTGCACTTGAGAAAAACGTATATTTCTTGGTTTTGGGGTGAAATGTTCTGAAGATGTCAATTAGGTCCATCTAATCTAGTGAATCATATAGCAGTTTCTTTGCTGATTTTTTTGTCTAGAGGATTTATCCAGTGATGTCAGTGGTGTATTAAAGTCCCCTACTATGATTGTATTGTTGTCGATTTCTCCCATGATATATTCCAGGAGTTTTTTTTATGTATTTGAGTGCTCCTGCATAGGGTGCATATATGTTTATCAGGGTTATATCCACTTGTTGTATCAATCCCTTTATTATTATGAAGTGGCCTTACTTATCTCTTGTTATGGCCTTTACTTTGAGCTCTATTTTTTTCAGCTATGTACTGCTACCCCAGATTTTTTTTTTTTTCATTTCCATTTGCCTGAATGATGTTTTTCCATCCCTTCACTTTTAGTGTGTATGAGTCCCTTTTTCTGAGGTGGGTGTCTTGTAGACAGCATATATATGGGTCGTGTTTTTTTTATCCATTCAGCCACTCAATGTCTTTTGATTGGAGCATTTAGTCCATTTACATTTAAAGTTATTATTGAAAGGTACTTGTTTGTAGCCATTTTTATTTTTTGTGTCTGTGTTCCTTTTTACCTTTTTATTTCTTCTTTTTACACCAGTCCCTTTAGCATTTCTTGCATTGCTGGCTTGGTAGTGATAAACTCCCTTAGCATTTTGTTTTTGTTTTGTTTTTTCTTTTTTGTCTGTGAAGCTCCTTATTTCCCCTTCAATTCTGAATGATAGTCTTGCTGGATAGAGTATTATTGGATTCAGTCCCTTGGTTTGCATCACTTTGTAAATTTCCTTCCATTATTTTCTGGCCTGATGTGTTTCTGTTGAGAAATAATTTGATAATCTAATGGGAGCTCCCTTGTATGTAACTTTCTGTCTCTCTCTTGCAGCCTTTAAGATTCTCTCTTTGTCCTGAATATTTGCCATCGTAATTATGTGTCTTGGTGTGGGTCTTTTGGGGTTCATCCTGTTTGGGACTCTCTGTGATTGTGTGACTTTTTTCTTCCCCAAATCTGGGAAGTTTTCTGACATTATTTCTTCAAATAGATCTTCTAACCCTTGTTCCTCTTCCTGTCATTCTGGCACCCCTATTATTCATACGTTGCTTTGTTTCATGTTGTCCTATAGCTCCCTTAGGCTCTCCTCCTGTCTTTTAATTTTTTTCTTCAATTGCAATTCAGTTTGGCTGTGTTTTGCTTCCCGGTCTTGTAATTCGGTCCTCTGCTTCTCCTAGTTTACTGTTGAAACTTTCCATGGTGTTTTTTATTGCAGCTATATCACTCTTCATTTCTTCTTGATTCTTACATAAGGTGTTGATTTTTCCTTCCATCCAGTTTATGAACTCTATAACCCTTATTCTAAATTCTTTTTCTGACATATGCATGCCTCTGTTTCATTTAGCTGCTTTTCTGGTGATTCCTCCTTTTCTTTCCTTTGGGGATATCTTTGTCTGCCCATTTTTGGTCTCACCGATTGATCTAGATGTCGAGCCATGCAGGGGCTGCTCCTTTGGTGGCAGTGGCTTCTCAGGCTGCGATTGCTCCTCTGGCGGTCACCGTAGCAGCTGCTTCTCAGTTGTCAGCGGCTCCTCTAGTGGGTGCTGTTCGCAGCAGTGGTGCCTCCTCTGGCTGGTGGGGGAGGCTGCTCGTATCACTGCTGTTCCTTGGATGGGGGTGGGTGTTTATGAGGTTGCTGCTCCTCAGATGGGGACAGGCTGCTTGTGTCCGCTGCTCCTTTGACGGGGGCTGGCTGCTCACGTGGCTGCTGCACTTGGGACAGGGGCGGACTGCTCGCATGGCTGCTGTTCTTTAGATGGGGTCTGTATGCATGCTGCTGCTATTCCTCAGATGGAACGGGCTGCTCATGATGCCGCCGCTCCTTGGACAGGTGCAGGTTGCTTGCAGGGCTGCTGCTCCTCATATGGGTGCAGGTTGCTTGTGCAGCTGCTTCTCTTCAGAAGGGCGAGCCGTCTGCTTGTGCGCCTGCTGCTCCTCACTTGGGAGTGAGCTGCATGTGCTGTTGATGCTCCTTGGACAGGGAAAGGCCGCTCACCCAGTTCCTTCTCGTTGGACAGGTGCAGGCTGCATATGGGTACTGCTCCTCGGACCAGTGCAGACTGCACAAGGCTGCTGCTCCTTGGACGTGGGTGGTCTGCTTATGTGGCTGCTGCTTCCAGATTGGGGGAGGCTGCTCGTGTGGCTGCTGCTCCTCAGAAGGGGGCGGGCTGCTCACACAGCTGCTGCTCCTCAGATGTGGGCAGGTGGCTTGTGTGTCTGTTGCTCCTCAGCAGGGTGTGAGCTGCTCCCACAGGTGCTGCTCCTCGGATAGGGGCAGGCAAGGCCCTTACTTTAAATAACCATTAGAGGTCTGGCTAAAGCCAGAGGAAGGCACCACAGAGAATATCCTAGAATACAATTCCAGGAGCAAGTGTACAGAAGAATGAGGAAAAGAACAGACATGTTCACCTCACAATTTTGGCTAAACCTATTATGGAAGAAACCTAGGAGATACCACCTTTGAGAAATCTCAACTCCTATGTTCTTAAGTTCCCCATTTAAAATAATTAATATATTTGAGCACCTGTAGTAGGTATATGCTAGGTGTGTGTATCTTCTGCTCTATAAAGACCAGGTGTCTATTTCATATTACTTGTCAGCTCACTAGTACAGAACATGGATCTCAGGGGAGGCACCAGGGAACAGAGAGCATACAGGAAAGTTGGCTTTTGTCTGTATCCTCACTGGCCTGAGACCAGCCCTGCCTGGTCAGTAATTCCAGACAAGTAGCTGTGAGACCAGGTCACAGACCAAGGCACAGGCACATAGATATTTGAAGTCTAAGACTGCTTTTATTTTCAAAGATAACTGATGTTATTCCTACTGAATTATGTTGTGATTTGTCATTTAGGTTAGGTATAACAGTATCCATAGGAATATCTGAGAAAAAACTGAGAGTTTGGTGGCATATGCTCTGAATGTAAAGAGCACATTGACAGACATTATACTATTGACCTTAGAAAATAGTTTAGGACGATGTCAATTACACATGAGCATGCTGAAGAACTCCCTAGGTCACCCCGCTAATAGCAGAGCCAAGATTCCAGGCTCCAGTTCCTTTCCATTATAGAGCCATTGCCACTCAGATTTGAAAATTGCACCAGCAATCAGGATTCTAATTCAGACATCTAAACCACTGTTTTTATAGGAATTTGAAAAAAGAGTTTCTTAATAATTTCAACATGTTTCATAAACATGAAAATTTTTTAATGTACAGGTCAGGGGAGCAGTGCTTAAGAGTGGAGTCTATGCATGCAGCCTGTCCCAAGTGTGTGACTCATCTTGTCTACTTTGCAGCTAGGGAATCTGATACAAGTTAGTTAACTCTCTGTTCTTCAGTTACTTTATCCATAAATAGAAATAATAATACCAATCTGGTGTTTGTCGTCAATTAAGTATTGCATAGTATAGTATCTTTTACTTAGAAGTCAGCAAAGGAGCTGAATAGACATTTTTCCAAAGAAGTAATACAAGTGGCTCAAAGATGTTTGAAAAAGTGTTCAACAGCCCTAACTGGTTTTGCTCAGTGGATAGAGCGTCAGCCTGCAGACTCAAGGGTCCCAGGTTCGATTCCAGTCAAGGGCATGTACCTTGGTTGCGGGCACATCCCCAGTAGGGGATGTGCAGGAGGCAACAGATTGATGTTTCTCTCTCATCGATGTTTCTAACTCTCTCTCCCTCTCCCTTCCTCTCTTTAAAAAATCAATAAAATATATTTTAAAAAGTAAAAAAGTGTTCAACATAACTAATAATTAAGAAAATTAAAACCAAAACCACTATGAGATGTCACATTACCCCTGTTAGAATGGCTGTTATCCAAAAACAAGACATAATTTGGCAAGGGTGTGAAGATAAGGGAACACTCATACACTGTTGGTAGGAATATTAATTGTTACAGGCATTATGAAAAAAAGCATGTGATCACCAATCCCTCTTCTGGATATATATGCAAAGGAAATGAGATCAGGTTTTCAAAGAGATATTTACATTTCCATGTTAATTGCAGCATCAATTGCAATAAATAAGATATGGAAATAACCTAAATTCTGGTTGATAGAGTCATGTGTTAGAAACATGATATAGATATAGATCTATAGATATATACAATGGGATATTATTCAGCCAAATAAAAGAAAAAAAAAAAAAAAACCTTGCCATTGAGACAACATGGATGCACCTAGAGGCCATTGTGCTGAGGGAAACAGGTAAGACAGAAACAGACAAATGCAATATGGTATCACTTACATATGGAATCTAAAAACAAAAAAACTAACTCATCAAAACAGAGATTTAAATAGTGGTTGCCTGGGACTCGGGAGAGGATAGGGAAATGTTGGACAAACTACACCAACATTTAGTTATAAGAAGAATAAGCCCTGAGGCTCAAATGTACAGCATAGTGAGAATAGTTAATAATACTATGCTGTATACTTAAAATTTGCTAAGAGAGTAGATCTCAAGCATCACTATATGAGGTTACTGATGTGTTAACTAACCTGATTGTGATAGTCATTTCATAATGTATATGTATATCAAATCATCACATTGTACACTTTAAATATATTACAATTGTACTTGTCAATTATACCTCAATAAAGCTGGAAAAGAAGATTATTGCCCATTCCAAAAAAAGCACTTAGTAAATGAAAGCTCTTATTAGACATGAGTGATGATGATGATGATGGCAATGATTACACATTATATATATATTCTTTTGCAGATAAAAATCTATGCTCCTCCTGGTACACCAATAGGTTATATTATTCAGACCAAGCACCCATATCTGCCTAAGTTTACAATTCAAAATGATAATAAAAAGGATATATTAAGAATTATCGGTCCATTTTTTGCATGCAAATGTTGTGGAGATGTTGATTTTGAGGTAAGAGATATCATAATTTTTATAGGATTTGAGGTAAGAGATGTGATAATTTTTATAGGATTTCCTTACATTTTTCAAATGTAGGGAAAATATAATTTTGTGAGAGGTTATAAATATATATTAAAAAATGTGTATCCTAATTCTCAAGCGGGAGACAATGTGCTCATATATATTTAACTTTGGTCAGAAAGGAAGTTATTCATCTCATAGAGCTTCAATATTGATTATGCTAAGTGGAAAAAAGAAAAATGGAACCCTGAACTCAAATAAATATAAACAAAACAACTAATATTTCAACATGGTAGTTTCTTTATAGAGGTCCTATTTTGAATAGAACGTTAGCCTTGTCATCTAACCTTTGTCTGACTGACAAAGCCTGTGATCCTTCCTTAGTCTGAAACATAGGCTGCCAGTGCACTTGGCCCTCTTCAGAAGGTCTGACATCTTTGAGTTCCTATGAAAAGTCCAATTATGCAAAGAGAGTTTTCAGAAATATAGTGTAAGATGTGCTACCCAGTTATGCTTCTTTGTGGTCTCTCCTTTACCTTTGTATTAAATTTGATTGTTAGAAACCACAATATATCTGTATACTTACTACATGGAGCAATTTCATCACAACAGTTTTCCATTGTTTGGTGTAGCCTTAAGCCCAAATTATTTAGTAGCAAATATTTAAAAATCAGGAAATTTTATAAGCTAATCTTGACATGATTCTCTTGGACAATTATAAAAATCTGTTAAACTGGGCTCCCATTTTCACAGAAGGGGAAAAAATATCCTACAACTAACTGAGCATGGATGTCCCCTTATAATAAGACTAGAGGCCCAGTGCGTGAATTTTTGCACAGGTGGGGGCCGGGCCTGTCGAGAGAAGGAGACAGCGGGAGGTAGGTCAGCTGGCCAGCCCCAATTGGGGCTTATCAGGGCTAGGTCAGCTGTGGGGAGGGGCCACAGGTGGTTAGCCAGCCAGCCCTGCCCCTAATTGGGGTGGGGTGGCCGATATGGGGTGGGGCCATGTGGGAGGAGGGGCTTCAGGAGGTTGGCCAGCTGGCCCCGCCCCTTTTTGGGGTAGGGGGGGCAATCAGGTGCAGGGCTGGCCAGGGGGAGGGGCTTCAGGCCGATCAGGGAGGTGGGGGCCCCTCTCTACCCTCTCCTTTACAATTAAATTAGGAATTTTGAGTATGAGGGACCACATTGGGGGTGGGCCCTGCCAGTGGGAAGGGCTGCGGGAGGTCTGGCCAGCCCCACCCCCAGATCAGGCTGGTTCGCTGGCTGCAGTAGGCATCATAGTGACTGGTCATTCTGGTCGTTACAGCATTTCAGTCACTGGCTTTTTATATATATAGATGTGAGAACTCTGCCACTTTCTCAACTTCAGTAGGCTTCCCAATATTCCCTTCATTTTTTATATTACTTGGCTGACTTCCCCAGTTATGTGATTTTTCAATTCTTCTGTTAGACCCTGGTTATGTAAAGATTAATTATTTCCTTCATGGATTTAATAGGCTCATGACAGAAATGGACAATTCTAAGAAGACACAAATAATGTAAAGGCTATTTTTAAAAAATGTATCTTTATTGTTGGAAGTATTACAGATGTCTCCTTTTTTTTCCCCACTGACCCCCTTCACCCTGCACCCACCCACCAAGTCTTCACTGCACTATTGTCTGTGTCCATGGGTTAGGCATATATGCATATAAATTATCTGATGAATCTCTTTTCATCCCCCATGTGGAATATTTATAATGTTTATGTTTGTGTGTCTGTAATATGTATGTGTAAGAACTTTATATAAATTTATGTATAATAATCATTCCTTATGTAGGAAATGGCATACTTATCAAAGATCCAGAGGAGTGGAAATATAATTACTCATTCGGGGAACAATATTAACAGAAGTTTAGCTGTCATGTATTTATCTTGAATAAATTGGTGAAACACTAAAAAAATTGTGAAATTATTATAATTAATGCTAAGGAATTTAGATTTCATCGAGCATACCTTTGCAATAGAATCCTTATAGCATTTATTATATGTAATAAATTAACTTCTATGCATCTAGAATGATGCTAACTAGGTACCATCTTTCAGAGATTTGAGAAATGATCATTTGAGTCAATTTATTTTTTATATCAAACAAAATAGACTCTATTTTTTGTTTTCTTTTTTAACTCTATTTTTTTTTATTGTTGACACTATTACAGATCCATTTTCCCCTCCTTTGCCCACCTCCACCCAGTCCCTTACCCTCTGGCCACCACCAAACTGCTGTCTGTATGTATGGGTTATACATACATGTTCTTTGGCTAAGTCATTCACCTTCTTTCAATCAGTCCCCTCTCTACCCTCTCCTTGACACTTAAATTAGGAATTTTGAGTATGAGGGACCACAATGGGATATGTACTACATCATGGTGTCAGTGGTTATGAAAACTTGGAGTAGAAAATAGATAAAAGCCTGAACACAGCAGGGGTCGTTCTATGGGAAGAAATAACTCAGAGATATTTTATAAATATACTAGAGGTCCAGAACGCATGAAAATCATGTGTGAGTAGCTAGCTTCCACTTGCCTCAGCAGGCCACCCCACCCATCTCCACTGGTAGCTCGCACTCTGCCCTCCACCACTAGTAGCTGTCCACTGCTGATATCTCTCTGCTGCTAGTAGCTCTCTGCCATGTGTAGCTTGCACCCTGCCCCACCCACCACAGGCCTTTTATGATATAGATTGAATGGAACTGTCTCATGAATTTTATGTCAATTGAGAATGAAAAAACATCTGGAGATGAATCTGATGTCAGAGAATTAAGAAGCTGAAATAATGTGTTTGGCAATGATAAAAATCTTGAAGGAGAAACAGTTGAGTTTCTCCTTCAAGCTAGTGATTTTTATTTGAGTCATGTTGAGTTTTAGGTATGTAGAGAAAAATATTGGGGAGTTTTCAGCATACACATAGTAGTTGAAGCCATGAGGCGATTATCCCAAGGGTGAGGAGAAGACAATAGATTCTCATATACATCCTGTAGAGATGATAAGGGTATCTGTCTCCTTCCAGGACTCTTGGTAAGGGAAAAACATGTACACATTAAACTGATATCCCAATCCAGACCCCTCTATGAATTTGAAATCTGAATTCACACCATTATCATGGTAGTTCAGGAATCTCAACACATAGAAATATATCCTGAGTGGCAGGATCAAATGAGAAAGCATACTAGAAGGAGATTAATCACCAAGGACACCTTCTATTCTTACAGGGGCGGGGAGACCTGTCTTTACATGAACATATTTTAAAATTACATAATTCTCTAGGAACCAATCCAAGAACAAACTGCATGTAATAAAATAGTCTGCAAGCATACAAGAAACACCTAAATAAACAGTAAAGGGACTAAACAAAAAAGGAAAGAATGAGACCAATAATAAAGGACAGGACGATTTGAAGATAAACCAAATAGAACCTCTGAAAATGAAAAATAGTCATTAATATAACCTCATTGGAAAGGTTGAGCTGCAAATTAGATACAGGTGAAGAGAACTGGGTTATCCATACATGGAAAATAAACAGGTGGGGAAGGAATTATAATTTGAAGGGACAAAATAAAACTGAAGGGAGATAGAAGAAAAAACTATTCTTGCATATGTCAAAGAGGAGCTACAGTGAAAGAGAATGCACTGAGATGCTATTCAAAGAGATGAATGACAGGAAGTTGCTAACTTGATACCATGCACCCTCAGATTCAGAAAGTACAAGGAGTTCTGTGTGTGAAAAAACAAAACAAAACTAAACTAACACTCATATATAGCTAAGGTAAACAGGAAACTTCAAATTAAAAAAGAAAATATAAAATATGCAACTGTGGGGTTCCAATCAAGATGGTGGTATAAGTAAACATGGTACTTGAATCCTCCCTCAATCATATCAAAATTATAACTAAACTAGAAGACTAGCATCAGTTTCAAGGGGATATGTCCTGATATGGCTGTTCAAGTTGAGGCGTGTCCCCCCTTAACCCATGTGTGATGGGTCCAACCTCGCTCTGCAGTCCAAACAGCAGTCTCTGTGATAAGCAACACAGGTAGGGTTCTTCCCAGGAAGGTTCCAACTTGCTTCCCTTCCAAATCTTGATTAGAACAAACATAGTCTTCCAGTCAATGGTGATGAACCAGAAACTCAAGAGGGCTTTGGTTCAGGAGGCCTTCTAACCGTACTTTCTCATTTGATCTTTTAGTCTTGGTAAAATTCGGAAGGCCCTTCTTTGCCTTGCTGAATATTGAAGGCTTTACTTAGGTTTTGAGTCCCACAGGGACTCCAAGGTTTGGAAATCTTACACTGCTGGAAGCACACCAGGGCCAGCCAGGTACTCCCTTTCCCAGATAGCCATAGCATTTCATTTCTGTATGCTCTTGATCTCTTTCAGGTTTTTTTTTTTTCTTTTACAGGCTGGTCCTTTCCTTCAACAGAGAGCACAGTCAGTCTCCTCTTGAGTGACTAGACTTTTATTATTAATATATTTATAATTATTACTGAAAAGCTTTATCACAAATTATTTTAGTTATATTTATTTATTATATCTTAACAATTTTGAGATTTTAAAGCCAATTATTACCTAAAGCATTTTCTTGACCAATAACCATGATTGCCCTTTCTGTTCAAGGAAAGGACATACTAATCTGGCTGGGAGTCGTGTGCCCCTGAGCAAGAACTGCCATTTTCATGGAAGCATTAATCTTGTTACCCAACCCAGCCTGCATAGCTTACTTCCTTATGTATTGGTCTAATTTAGTTCAAAAATATTTCTTTTTAGGGAGAGAGTATATCTTTGTGTCACATCAGGACCCTTGAGATGTCACAAAGCTGTCTCAGTTAAATTCTCAAAATATTACATTTGGAAAAGCTGTCAAATATACCCAATTTAAATATTAAAAGTTAAACCAGTTGTAACATTAAAGATTTGGTCTTGACCACAGAATGAATTATTTTCAATTTGGCTATTAAATTTTCTATTTTAGTAATGTCACAGATACGATATATTTTAATGTCTCAGAGAAAAAGCTGGGAGGACACGCCTACCATCGCCCATTTTCTTGCTGCGGGTTCAGGAGCGGCAAGCTGTGCCCACCCATAGCCTCAGTTCCACTTCCGCCAGCCTGCACATGTTTGTGACGTCACAGGCTGGCGCCAGACCACCTGGTCCCCTGTAATACTGACACTGACTACTGAATGGTTAATGGACATGATGCTGGGCACGGCTTTGCAAATTCCTCCACCCTGTCCCTTTCAGAGCACCCGCGTAAGTTTCACGAGTGTGCCTTTTATTCTGCAGCTTATAAATCTAAAAGCCATTTTCAAAGCTGCCTTAGAATCTTAAAATCTTAACCCAGCACAGCAAAATGACCTTTGGTTCTGAGTGGCACAAAGCCTACAGAGAGGGTTCCCTATATTAATAAACCAGAGGAGAGCAAACTAAAGTCCCTAAAAGATAGAAAGTCAACATTACATTACAGACATAAAGACAGAAATCTCATAAGCTAAGAGTTTCTGGTGGGCCAACACAGTGCCAGGGAGAGCAGGATGAATCCCCAAGAATAAGGATTCATGGCAGCTGCTGGGACATCCTGCAATCTCTATCATGTGTTCAGTCTCACCTCACATAACTGGGCTTCCCCAAAATAGGACTTGCCCCATCTTTAAACAAATTAAACAAACAACAAAGAGACATAAAACATCAATAAACACTCTCATACAGGCACGCGCCACACTGAAAGTTTACACCACAGAGCAATGTCTTCTGTCCCTGGTTCGGGGCATTGCCTCTCCCCAGAACCTCAGCATTCTCCCAATAAACTATTTCATGGGAATGTATTCCCTAGGCCTAGAATTTCTGTTTCCCATCCTTGGCAGGTCCCTTGTGACTATGTACTCAACCCCCCATATTAGAGATTTCTCATACTTCCCAAGATCTGATTCATCCCTCTCTGGCCACTTCCCTCGCAGGAGAATGGAACCACAGATCAGAACTCCACACTCAATTTATGTCCAACACACATCCCAGTCACTTATGCCCGACCTCCGAGGACACCCAATCACCAAAACAGCACTCAGTCCAGTTCCCACATTGGCTCATGCATGAGGTCACCTGATTGCCACAGGTCTTGCTTGGGCCCTTCCTGCTTTGCTGGCTGACTCTTGATCCTGAACTCATAGTCAGCCCAGGGGAGATGGCTGTCCCTCCTCACCAAGGCCACTGCATTTTGGCAGTGGTGTGCACCTCCTCAGGAAAGGGTTCCAATTTTCCTATAATGACAAATGGTATCCTAGATGAGCCCCCAGATTGTAAAAAATAAGGGGAGCCCCCCAATTCAGGGGTCCTTGTAGAACACAAAACATACTCGGGAGCCAGGCAGCAAGGCAAACATCATTACTTCTACACAGGAGGGTGTGCACACATGGTCTGTAAGCATGTGCACACTGAGCAGGCTATCTGCTTGGCTTTATAATCCCTGACGCATGTGACCAGTCCCTTACTCTTGATTGGAGCTGTCTAAACTGTTCTTTGACAGAAAGATGATTTGTTTATTCTCACATAGTTCATTACCATGAAAACAGTACTACAAGAAATGTTAAAGGATCTTCTTTAAGAAGAAGAAAAAAGGTTAAAAATATGATAATAAAATGACAATAAATACATACCTATCAATAATTACTTTAAGCACAAATGGATGAAATGCTCCAATCAGAAGACATACAGTGGCTGAATGGAAAACAAAACAAGACCCTTACAAATGCTGTCTACAAGACACTTGCTGCAGATCAAAAGACACACACAATGAAAGTAAAAGGATGGAAAAAGATATTTCATAAAAATGGAAATAAACAAAAGCTGGGGTAGCAATAGTTACACCACACAAAATAGACCTAAAAAATAAAAATAAAATAAATGGCCAAACAGAACAGAAACAGACTCATAGATACAGAGAATATTTTGATAGTTCCCAGATGGGAGAGGTGTTGGGAGTATGGGAGAAAAAGGTGAAAGGATTAAGAAGTATAAGTTGTTACAAAATGTCATGGGGATATAAAGTACAACATAGGGAGAGGATAGTCAGTAATCTATACTAATAAAAGCTTAGGTAGGCCTCGCACCCTTGCATCATCACAAGATGGCCACCACAAGATGGCCACCACAAGATGGCCACCAGGGGAGGGCAGTTGGGGCTATCAGGTCTGTAGGGGAGGGCAGTTGGGGACGAGATCAGGCCGGCAGGGGAGGACAGTTGGGGGTGACCACGCTGCTAGGGGAGGGTAGTTGGGGGCTATCAGGTCGCCAGGGGAGGGCAGTTGGGGGCCATTGGGCTGGCAGGGGAGCAGTTAGGCATCAATCAGGCTGGAAGGGGAGTGGTTAAGGGGTAATCAGGCTGGCAGGCAGAAGCAGTTAGGGGCAATCAGGCAGGCAGGCAGGCGAGTGGTTAAGAGCCAGCAGTTCCTGATTGTGAGGAGGATGTCTGACTTCCAGTTTAGGCCTGATCCCTAATTGGAGAGGGTGCAGGCTGGGCTGAGGGACACCCCCCAAGTGTACGAATTTCATGCACCGGACCTCTAGTATTCTAATAACTACAAACAGTGTCAGATGGTACTAGATCTACTGGGGTGATCACTTAGTAAGTTATATAATGTCTAATCACTAGCTCATACACCTGAAACTAATTAAATATTGTATGTCAACTATAATTAAAATAAATTATTTTAAAATAAATTAATATAAAGGAATAAGCCTTAGCTACCTTGACTCAGTGGATAGAGCATCAGCCTGTGGACTAAAGGTCCTAGGTTTGATTCCGGTCAAGTGCACATACCCTGGTTGTGGGCTCAATCCCCAGTGGGGGGCATGCAGGAAGCAGCCAATCAATGATTCTCTCTCATCATTGATATTTCTATCTATCTCTCCCTCTCTCTTCCTCTCTGAAATCAATAAAAAATATATATTTTTAAAAAGTGAATAAGACTAGCCAATACAGACAGCAGCTCTAGTCACAATAGCCAAAAGTAGAAACAATCCAAATGTCCATCAACAAATGAATAAACAAACTGTAATCCTATTTAATAAAAGGCTAATATGCAAATTGTACCTATGGGCAAGAGTTCAACTGACCGGGAGTTAGATGTGCGCTGACCACCAGAGGTGGTGCGGAACATGGCAGGCATCAGCGACGCGGCACTGACGGGTGGAAGTGGAAGTGCTTCCAGATCCATGGGCCCAGACGAGAGAAGGACCACAGTGGGATGGTGGAGCAGGTGAGCGGGCAGTGCCAGGACAAGGTGGGTGCAAGCAGGGGCCAGTCTCCCCGCAGATGGTGGTGGTGGTGGGGGTCGGGGCTGGCAAGTGGGTGGCACCAGGCTAAGGTGGGTGCAAACAGGGGCCCTGATTGCCCAGCTGGTCGCCTCACAGATCAGCCCTGATATCTAGCCAAGACTAGGGATCTTACCTGTGCTGAATTTGTGCACCAGGCCTCTAGTGTATAAATAAAATAAAATATGCAAGTGTGAAGGGAGAATCTTATCTCTTGTGATTTGGGGCATTTTACTATAGGTTTACTGACTAATTGTTTATCCTCTTTTTGTATTGTCTATTAATATCTATTTATCTATTGTGTTGTTTACATTTTTCTTGTCAATTTATAAAAAAAAATTTTGTTTATTGTAGACAATCCTGCATCCATCCTCTGATTTACATTTTTAACAAATCTAACCCTTGTTTTTAAACTTAATTTCATATATATATATATATATATATATTAGTGGCCTGGTGCACTAAATTCTTGCACTTAGAGGGGGGTCCCCCAGCATGGCCTGTGCACTGTCACAATGCGGGAGCCTTGCTATCGATTGCCCCAAAGAGGTAGGCCCCGCCCTCCCATTCAGGGATCCTTGATGGATTGCCCCAAAGAGGTAGGCCGGAACAGGGGGTCCTGCCTCTGCAATGCATGGAGCCAGGAGGCAGGACCCCCAAGACCCCCACCCAGGCCTCATCGCACAGAGCCAGGAGGAGGTGGGACTCCCAGGCAGGCTCTGTGCCGTGCATGCAGTGTCAAGCCTAGCCCCACACACCTGCGTGCACCTGCTGTGCACACAGCCATCTTGTGACGGCATGAGGGCATCACGGCATTACGACCACTTAGGCTTTTATTAGTATACTAGAGGCCCAGTGCATGATTGAATCATGCACGTGTAGGGTCCCCTACACGCTTTCGCTTTTTGCGGTGGAGCTGGGTGCCTGTCCACTGGTGCACCAGGCCTTCCAGAAGCCTCCGGCTTGGCGAGGCTTCCGAAAAGGCCTGGTGCCGGAGCAGACAGGCACCCAGCTCCCCCGCTTTTGATGGTCCACTGCCACTGAGGGGGGCTACCCTGCTGTTGAGAGGTGCAACGGCTGCTGAGGGGGGCTGCCACGGACACCTGGCTACCCTGCCATTGAGAGGCGCAGCTGGGTGTCCGCAGCAGGCCCCCTCAGCGGCCGTGGATCTGGCCGTTGAGAGGCACAGGGGGCAGGAGTCCCGCCCCCTGCGCCTCTCAACAGCAGGGTAGCCCCCCTCAGTGGCAGCGGATCCGTGCCTCTCAATGGCCGGATAGGCCACCCCGAGTCCCGCCCCCCAGCCTCCCGCCGCCCAATCGTGGGCGTATCGGAGTGATGGTAATTTACATGTTACTCTATTATTAGATAGGATATATATATATGTGTATATATATATATATACACATACACATACACACACACACACACACACACACATATATATATACATATATATATATATATGTATATATATATATATATATATATAAATATACAGTCCTCAGGTTACTTCAGACTTGATGTACCTTGTTTCGTGGTTACGTCGCCATTTCCCTTTTATTTATGTAAAAAAAAGTTCCGTCATTTCAATGTATGTACATATGTGCTTTATGTTTTTTATTATTTATTTACCACAAGTAAAGGTCAGGAATTGTTATCTTTCTTTTAAATTTATTTTACTGTTTCACTTCATTACTGCTGTGTATGTGCTCCATGTGAATGATGTAGGTGCTTATGTAGGTGGGTTCTGACTTGTGAAAATCGCGTTAAGTCGTACCATAGGAAGGGATTTCCAATGTAACCCGAGGACCTACTGTATAGATATGGATATAGATAGATATATAGATAGATATAGATATAGATATAGATATAGATATAGATATAGATATAGACATAGACATGTATATAGCCATACAAAAATTTTAAATCTTATATGGTCACGTATATCTATTTTTTATTGCTTTTGGTTATCTTAATTATGAAGGTCCTCCCCAAACCTTCTACACCTTCTACTTTATTGGTTCTTTTTTATTTTTATAATTAAATTTATAACCCACCAGGAAATTTATTAGCAAAGGATAAGAACAAACTATTTTCTTTCAATGACAAGACAGTTTATCATCAGAATTTATTAAGTGAACTATTTATTCCTTGCTAAATTGAAATACTATGCTTGCCATACATTAAATTCCACAAGTAATGGAATGTATTTCTAAATTCTCTCCTCTGTTGCATTGACCAAACTATATGGTTTTACAAGCAGTACCTTATGATATGATTATGTCCTCTGTTATAGAAAAATGATCACTCATTCTCCTTCATCGTATTTTCTTGCTATTATCTTACGTTCCTTTCATATGAGCATTAAGTTCTTTTCATTCAATTTTTCAGAAGTTAGAATGTAATCAGAATTATGTTAAATTTATTATTTTTTAACTAATATATTTATGATACTAAACCTGTCCTATCCCAGAGTGTTATGTCTTTTTTTTTTAATTCTTTATTGTTTAAAGTATTACATATATCTCCTTTTTCCCTCATTGATCTCTTCCCTGCCACTCCCACACCTCAGCACATGCTGCTCCATGCTTCTGTGACTCTGGTTCTATTTTTGTTCATCAGTTTATGTTGTTCATTATATTCCACAAATGAGTGAGATCATGTGATATTTAGCTTTCTCTGACTGGCTTATTTCACTTAGCATATGCTCTCTAGTTCCAAATGGTAAAAATGCTGTTGCGAATGGTAAAAATTCCTTCTTTATTACAGCAGTATAGTATTCCATTGTGTAGATGTACCAGTTTTCTAATCCACTCATCTGCTGATGGGCACTTAGGTTGTTTCCAAATCTTAGCTATTAAAAATTGTGCTACTATGAACATAGGGGTTCATGTATCCTTTATGATTGGTGTTTCTGGTTTCTTGGGACATATTCCGAGAAGTGGGTCAAATGAAAGTTCCATTTTTAATTTTTGAGGAAACGTCATACTGTTCTCCACAGTGGCTGCACCAGTCTGCATTCCCACCAGCAGTGCACGAGGGTTCCTTTTTCTCCACGTCCTCGCCAGCACTTGTCCTTTGTTGATTTGTTGATGATAGCCATTCTGACAGGTGTGAGATGGTACCTCATTGTTGTTTTGATTTGCATCTCTTGGATGATTAGTGACTTTGAGCATGTTTTCATGTGTCTCTTGGCCTTCTGTATGCCTTGTTTCCAAAAGGGTCTGTTAGGTCCTTTGCCCATTTTTTGATTGAATTGTTTATGTTCTTTTATTAAGTTGTATGAGTTCCCTATAAATTTTGTAGATTAAACCCTTATCGGAAATAACCTTGGCAAATATATTCTCCCATGCAGTAGGCTTTCTTGTTGTTTTGTTGGTGATTTCCTTTGCTGTGCTGAAGCTTTATATTTTGATATAATCCCATTTGTTTATCTTCTCCTTAGTTTTCATTGCCCTAGGATCTGTATCTGTAAAGATATTGCTATGTCAAATGTCTGCTACTTTGCTGCCTATGGATTCTTCTAGGATTTTTATGGTTTCCCATCTTACATTTAGGTCCTTTATCCATTTTGAGTTTATTTTTGTGTATGGTGTGAGTTGCAGGTCTAATTTCAATTTTTGCATGTATCTGACCAATTCTCCAAACACCATTTATTGAAGAGATTATCATGACTCCATTGTATGCTCTTGCCTCCTTTGTCAAATATTAATTGAGCATAATGGCTTCTCTGTTATGAGAATAATGGGTTCTCTGTTCTGTTCCATCAGTCTATATGTCTGTTCTTGTGTCAATACCAGGCTGTTTTGAGAACAGTGGCTTTGTAGTATAGATTGATATCTGGTATTGTGATCCCTTCAACTTTGTTCTTCTTTCTCATGATTGCTGCAGCTTTGTGGATGTTGTACCAGCCTTGCATCCCTGGAATAAATCCCACTTGGTCATGGTGTATGATCTTTCTAATGTAATGCTGGATCTGATTTGCTAGAATTTTTGTTGAGGTTTTTAGCATCTATGTTCATCAGGGATATTGGCCTGTAGTTCTCTTTCTTTGTGGTGTCTTTATCTGGTTTTGGTATTAGGGTAATGCTGGCTTCATAGAAAGATCTTGGAAGTTTGCCTTCCTCTTGATTTTTTTGGAATAGTGTGAGAAGGATAGGTTTTAGTTCTTATTTTAATGTTTGGTAAAACTCACCTGTGAAGCTGTTGGGCCTTAGCCTTTTGTTTGCTGGAAGCTTTTTGATGACTGCTCCAATTTTCTCCTTAGTTATCAGCCTGTTGAGATTTTTTTATTTTTCTTGATTGAGTTTTGGAAGGTCATATTTTTATAGGAATATGTCCATTTCCTCTAGGTTTTGCAGTTTGTTGGAATAGAGTTGTTCATAGTTTTGTGTTTTTTTTTTTGTTGTTTTTTACTATCTTTTGTATTTCTGTGGGATCTGTTGTTATTTTGCCTCTTGCATTTATGATTTTGGTTATTTGGGTCCTGTCTCTCTGGTTCTTGGTGAGCCTTGCTAGAGATTCATCATTCTTGTGTATCCTTTAAAAACAAACAAACAAACAAACAAACAAAACCGAAAAAAAACAAAACAAAAAAAAAGAAAAACAGCTCTTGGTTTCATTGATTTTTTTTTTGTCTTTATACCATTTATTTCTGCTATGATCTTAATTATCTTCTTCCTTCTGCTCTCTCTGGGCTTTTCTTGTGGCTCTCTTTCTAATTCTTTAAGTTGTAGAGTTAGATAATTTATTACCAGTTTTATTTGTTTTTTTTGCAGTAGGCCTGTAATGTTATGAAATTCCCTCTCAGACTGCTTTCACTGTGTCCCATTGGTTTTGGATTGTTGTGTTTTCATTGTCACTCTCTTCCAGGTTGTTTTTAATTTCTTCTTTGATCTCTTTGGTAGCCCAATTATTGTTTAATAGCATGCTATTCAGCCTCCAAGTGTTTGAATATTTTTATTGTTTTTATTGTAGTTGATTTATAATATTATGCCATTGTGGTCTGAGAAAATGCTTGATATGATTTCATCCTCTTGAATTTGGAGAGACATTGCCTGTGACCCAATATGTGGTCTATCTTTGAAAATGACCTATGTGCACTTGAGAAGAATGTATATTCCATGGCTTTGGGGTGAAATGTTCTGAAGATGTCAATTAAGTCCATCTGATCTAGTGAGTCGTATAGGACTGCTGTTTCTTTGCTGATTTTTTTTTTTTTTGTCTAGAGGATTTATCCAGTGATGTCAGTGGGGTAATGAAGTCCCTTGCTATGATTGTATTGCTGTTGATCTCTCCCTTGATATCTTCCAGAACTTTTTAAATGTATTTGGGTCCTCCTGCATTGGGTGCATATATGTTTACCAGAGTTATATCCTCTTGTTGCATCGATCACTTTAGTATTATGAAGTGGCCTTCCTTATCTATTGTTATGGCCTTCACTCTGAGGTCTATTTTGTCATATACAATTATTGCTACCCCAGCTTTTTTCTCATTTCCATTTGACTGAAAGATATTTTTCCATCCCTTCACTTTCAGTCTGTGTGAGTCTCTTGTTCTGAGGTAGGTCTCTTGTAGACAACATATATATGGATCATGTTTTCTTATTCATTCAGCCACTCAATGTCTTTTGATTGGAATATATAGGCCATTTACATTTAAAGTTATTGCTATGTACGTTTTTGTAGCCATTTTTATTTTTTGTGCCTATGTTTTTTCTCCCCCCAC
Organism: Eptesicus fuscus; assembly: GCF_027574615.1. Taxonomy (NCBI): domain Eukaryota; kingdom Metazoa; phylum Chordata; class Mammalia; order Chiroptera; family Vespertilionidae; genus Eptesicus; species Eptesicus fuscus. The sequence goes on from NC_072475.1 coordinate 111,660,443, forward strand.
CCCTTTTTTTCCCCTCCTTTTTTCTACAGTCCCTTTATAATTTCTTGCATTGCTGGTTTGGTAGTGATAAACTCCCTTAGCCTTTTTTTTTTTTTTTTTCTGGGAAGCTCCTGATTTTCCCTTCAATTTTGAATGATTGCTTTCTGGGTAGAGTATTCTGGATTCAGTCTCTTGCTTTGTATCACTATGTTTACTTCTTTCCATTCCTTTCTGGCCTGATGTTTTTCTGTTGAGAAATCCTTTGATAATCTAATGGGAGATCCCTTGTAGGTAACTTTCTGTTTCTCTATTGCAGCCTTAAAGATTATCTCTTTGTTGATAATGTTTGCCATTGTAATTACGATGTTTCTTGGTGTGGGTCTCTTTTGGTTCATCTTGTTTGGGACTCTCTGTGCTTGTGTGACTTTCTTCTTCTGGGGTCGTTTTCTGACATTATTTCTTCAAATACATTTTCTAACCCTTGTTCCTCTATCTGTCATTCTGGCACCCCTATCATCCGTATGTTGCTTCATTTCATTTTGTCCCAAAGTTCCCTTAGGCTCTCCTGCTGTCTTTTGATTTTTTCTCCAATTTCATTTCAGATTGTGTGTGTTTTGCTTCCCTGTCTCCTAATTCGCTAATTCTGTCCTCCGCTTCTCCTAGTCTACTGTTGAAAGCTTCCATATTGTTTTTTATTGCTACTATTTCACTCTTTATTTCCTCCTGATTCTTACATAGATTGTTGATTTTCTCATCCATCCAGTTTATGAACCGTATGATCCTTATTCTGAATTTTTTTTCTGACATATCACATGTCTCCATTTCATATAGTTTTTTTTCTCGTGATTTCCTCCTTTTCTTTCCTTTGGGGCTTGTACCATCTCCCCATATTTGCTCTCACCAAAGGATCTAGGTGTTGAGTTGCACAGGGCATGTGGCTTCAGTGGTAGGCTGGGTGGCAGGTCGCACAGTCACGTGTGGCGGCTGCTCCTCAGGTGGTCACGAGCAGTGTCTGCTCCTTGGGCAGTCTCATGCAGTAGACCCTCCTTGGGTAGTCGCAGGATGGCTATTCCTTTCACAGTTTCAGGGCAGTTGCTCCTTTCATGTGTGCGGGTCATGGCCACTCCTCAGGGGATTGGTGGCGGCGGCCACTCATTGTGTGGTCAAGGGGTGGCCACTTATTGCGTGGTCATGGGATAGTCACCCATCACATCATCACCAGCAGCACCCACTCATCGCGTATCACATGCGGTGGCAGCTCCATGCCTGGTCATGGGTGGCCTCTGCTCCTCGGGTGTCCTCGGGTAGTCATGGGCAGAGGCTGCTCGTGGGGCAGCTGCTCCTTGGGTGGTTGTGGGTGGCAGCTGCTCCTTGTGAGATTGTGGGGCTGCTGCTCCTCACGTGGTTGTGGGGAGGCTGCTTCTCTGGTGGTCGCGGGGTGGCTGCTCCTTGGGTGGGGGGCGCGGAGCACTGCTCCTTATGTGGTCATGGGTGGCAGCTGCTTGCTTGGCTGCTGGAGTGGTCATGGTGCCTGCGGCTGCTGTGTAAGGCTCAGTTGTTTACACATGCAGTCACTGTGCCCGGGGTTGCAGTGTAAGGCTCGGCTGATCACACATGGTAGCAGAGCCTGGGGCTGCTGTGTAAGGCTCAACTGTGTGTGCACTCAGTCTTGGACAATGGGTTTGCTGCGTAAGGCTCAGCTGTTCTCACGCACGCATGCAAGCAATCACTATGCCAGGGCTAAAGCATCTGTCTGGCAGGAAGGGAGTGTGCTCTGGAACTCACAGTAGCCCTCAGCTTGGGGTGGGTGGAGGGGGGCTGTATTCCCAGTGTCCTTGGGTCAGCAGCCAAGGCAGCAGGTCCCTGAATAGAGTGACTATAGGATCCTGGTTGCTGTCTGGGTGGAGGTGAGGCTGGGTTCCCAGTCACAGCAGCTCTCCCTTTCAAGATGGTGTGGCCTCTGCAGCAGAGCCAGTGCTCTAGGAGAGATTACAGCAGTAGCAGAGGTTTCCTGGCTATTTGAGCCTGGTCTGCCAGCCCCCGAAGGTCTTGTAAGATCTAGCTGTCTCTCACTCAGCCACACACACACACACTACATGTCCACACACTCCCTTTTTGCTCCCTCACTCACTCACACTCTCTCCCTCACTGCTGTCCTCCCGGCTACCATCTTGGAACCAATGAAAAATTATTTAAGTCTAATCATTTTTTATGGAGTCTTTAGGGTTATTTATGTACAATATCATGTCATCTGCAAATAATGACAGTTTTACTTCTTCTTTTCCAATTTGGATGCCTTTAAGTTCTTCTTCTTGTCTGATCACAATGGTTATCACTTCTAGTACTATATTGAATGGGATTGGTGAAAATGGGAATCCTTTTTTTGTTCCTATTCTTAGGGGAAATGGTTTTAGTTTTTCTCCATTGAGTATGATGTTGGCTGTAGGTTTGTTGTATAAGGCTTTTATTATATTGAGGTATAATCACACTATTCCCATTTGGCTGAGAGTTTTTTATCAACTGGGTTGGATTATGTCAAATGCTTTTTCTGCATCAATTGATATGATTATGTAATTTTGTCTCTCAATTTGTTTATGTGATGTGTAAAGTTTATTGATTTGTGGATATTGCATCCCCAGAAAAAAATCACACTGGGCCATGGTGTATATGACCTTTCTAATGTAATGCTGAATCTGATTTGCTAGGATTTTGTTGAGGAGTTTAGCATCAGCTCTTCAGGCTGCCTTTCTGGGTGCAACCTCTCATGGCTGTGGACTTAGATCTAGATTCCCCAGCCACCAGCAGCCCTGTGGACCTCCCTTCCACAATCAGGTGTTACTTAGCTACAAGTAGGTATGTTCATCAGGGATATTGGCCTGTAATTTTCTTTCTTTGTAGTGTTTTTGTTATGACTTGGGGATTAGGGTAATGCTGGCTTCATAGAAAGAGCTTGGAAGTGTGCCTTCCTCTTGAATTTTTTGGACTAGTCTGAGGGGGTATGGTTTTGTTTCTTCTTTGAAGGTTTGGTAAAACTCCCCTATGAAGCTGTCCAGCCTAGGTTTTTTGTTTGCTGGAAGTTTCTTTTATTACTGCTTCAATTTCATCAGTAGTTATATGCCTATTCAGGTGTTGTTTTTTTATTCTTCCTGATTGATTTTGGAAGTTTGTATTCTTCTAAGATTTTGTCAATTTTATCTAAGTTTTCCAGTTTGTTGGAGTAGAATTGTTCATAGAATATTTTTACAATACTTTGTAATAATAAAAGCATAATATGCTAATTAGACTGGACATCCTTCTGGACAACCTTCCAGATGAAGCTGGGGCTGCAAGGGAAGCCTGAGTCCTAGGTGCCTGCTGGTGGCTGGAGGGAAGCCCGGGTCCCGGGTGCCAGAGTTAAGCTGGTGTCAGCAGCTCGGGGAAGGAAGGCCTACTCTTGCATGTATTTCATGCATTGGGCCTCTAGTGAACCATAAAATGCAAACAACAAATACACTGATAAAGGGGAAGATATAATCTGAAGAGGCAGAGCTTATATACAGAAAGTAAGGTTAAAGTATTGAATAAATATGGGAAGGACAATGTTTCAGTTTAGAGGAGGTAGGAAAAGAGTGAGTGGATAAGAAGAAAAGAATAAAACACACATAAAATAATCAATAAATTTAAAAATTTTAAAAATTCAAAGATAAAATAAAAAATTAATTTATCTATTTATTCATTTATTTTTGGAAAAGGAGAATAAAGAAGAGAGCAGATAGGCTTGAGTTTAGTGAGTGAAACTAATTAAACAATTAGGAGAAGAAGAGAGGAAGAGAGGAGAAGAAAAACAAAAGCATAAAGAAATTGGCTAGTAAAGAAAGAGAAAAGAGAAGGTTGCATGGACTTGGAGCATGAGAAAGGAAATTAGATATATGAGTAAGCCAACAGAGACCAAAATAATAATAACATGTCAAAAAAGCAGATAAAGAAGATCAGTTTTTAACAAGGGGTAAAAAGAAAGGAGAGATAAAACTAAAGCGGTACAGGAGAGGAGAAAACAGGATGAAAAAGGGAGAAGTGAAAAAAAGGGTGGGGAAAAAAAGAGAAAAAAAAAAACAAGATAAAATAAAATAATGATAAAAAATAGAATGAAGAAAAAAATAAAAGATAAAACAAAACAAAACAAAAAATTAAAGGGAAAAATATTTAAATAAAAGATAAAAAATAAAAAAGTGAGGTGTCATTCTCTTCAGCCGAGTTTAAATGCCACATGAGGGCTGGTTTAAGACCTCACTCTTCTGTTCTGTCTGGCACTTCTCAGTTTCCTGTTAGGTAGTCAGCACTGTGTTGAAGTTCCAAGTGATCCACTGCTCCTCTTTGTCTGTCTCCACAGCCTTAGCTACAAGTAGGTAGAACTAATCTGCCCACTTTGCCTGTCTGCCTGCTGTCAGTCTTAATCACTCAAGCGTCTGTTTCTGACAAGAGCTTTAGTAGGGGATATTTCTGTATTGCTTTTGGGGACTGAAAGGCCCCTCCTCAACCCAGTCCGAAAGAGCTTCCTGGGGTTATTCAGAGTCTTTATTTCCTCTGCAAAGCTGGAGGCTGTGTGACAGCACTACCTGCCTGAGGCTGCTGGGAGGGGCTGGCTCTTCAGAAGAAAAATGGCTGCTTAGGTTTAGAGGGTCCCAAATGTCTCAGTGCCGGATTCCTGGTCACCTCTCCCTGTCTGCTCTCCTCCACAGCCACTCCCTAGCCTCCACAAAACTGCACCTCCACCTTCACTGCAGCCTCAATGAGTGTTTGTAATTAAAAGGTCCTATGAACTGGGTTTAGCAAATAAAAGCAAGGACAAAACAGAAGCCAAACAACCATGCAACTGCAAGTTTCTCTCCCCAGCCCCCCTCCAGCACCACGCAGCTCAGGCAGCTCTTCAGGCTGCCTTTCTGGGTGCAACCTCTCATGGCTGTGGACTTAGATCTAGATTCCCCAGCCACCAGCAGCCCTGTGGACCTCCCTTCCACAATCAGGTGTTACGCCTGCCCCAAGAGATGCGGACTTGTTGCAGTGCAGGTTCCTTCTGACCTTCTCATTTCAGGTGGCCTCAAGTCTCTCTCTCCAGCCCACATCCCTGATCCTACCATTCTCCAGGAGTCATCTGCCCTTTCTAGCTGTGGATTGTCTGACCAGTTATGTCCAATTCACCAATTCTGGGTGGATGTTATTCGATTTACTTTTTCCTTCTATTTGCTCTGTGACAAGGTTCAGGACATGGCTGCCTATTTGGCTGCCATTTTGAATCCTGTCCCACAGAGTGTTATGTCTATTAATTTATTTTTATCTGATTGCATTCTTCATAAAACCATATAGATTTATCATATAGAATTTCTTCCTTTTTTGTTAAGTTTAATCTTGAGTAATTTATAGCCATTTTTACCAATAGGGAGGAATACTTATATTTTTAGGGGCTGATTACTTAAGGAAAACTATTTATTTCTATTTACCTTTTATCTAGTCATTTAACAGTATTCTAGTATTAAATTTAGGTGTTTGTGCTTAATGTATGTGGGTTTTCTTAGTGTAAAATCATAGTGCAAATGAGATTATGGTAGCTCATATATTTATTATATACCAACTAGAGGCCTGGTGCATGAATTCATGCATAGGTGGGGTCCCTCCAGGTAGCCTGCAGGGATCAGGCCCCAGTTTGCACCCCGAAGCTCACATCCCCAGCTCACCTCCCCAGCCTTGCAGCCCCACAGCCCCACCTGGCACCCCGCGGAGGCTTGGAACCGTCCCCTCACCTGCTCCACCATCCCGTTTGTGGTGTAGTCAATCGGGGCTGGGCCTCTCACCCAGCTCCCTCAACACCTGGGACCCAGGAAGTGACTGCTGGTCACTGATTGTAGGGTGATCAGGCCCCCGCTCACACCCACCTTGGCCTGGCACCACTCGCTCACCTGCTCCACCATCCCACCATGGTCCTGCTGTCATCAGGGCCCATTGGGGCCAGCAGCGCCTCCACTACTGCCCGCTGCCAGCACTTCATCGCCAATGCCCACCATGTTCCCCACAGTCCCCTGGTGGTCAGCACACATCATAGCAAACAGTCAAACTCCTGGTCTCCCCACCAAAAGACCACCTGAGTGGTCAATTTGCATATTAGGTTTTTATTATATAGAATAGACTTGGGGTTTTTTTCCAGCCTACTTATACTGCAAAATTATAATGATGATAAGAGTGAGAATATCTACCAAGTTGATGATTTCAATTGAAACAGTAGCAAATATTCCATAATTTAAAACAATATTACTTTAAAAATATTTCATAATTTAAAAAGACATTTCTATTGTTTTTCATGTCATTTTCCTGTTCCTACTTTGCCTAGAGCAAGAATCAGCATACCTTTTTTCTGTAAAGGGCCATATAGACAATATTTAAGGCTTTGTAAGACATATGGTTATTGTGACAGCTACTCAATTCTACCATTGTAACAGAAAAGTAGTCATAAACAATATATGAATGAATGGACATATTTGTGTGCTAATAAAACTTTATTTAAAAATACACAAGGCAGGAAGATTTGTCCCACTGATCATTATTTGCTGAATCCCAATTGAAATTTTTATTAGGATTTGAAACTTAACTTTTTAAAAGGAAGAATATTATAGTGGTCAAGAGTTCAGACTTTGAAGATAGAATGCCTGAGTTTGAAACACATCTCCACAATTTCTTATCTGTGTAATGTTGGATAAAGTACTTAACCTTTCTTTTATCAATTGTTTTGTGAAATTTTCAAAAAATAATAGTAAATACTTTGCAAGATTATTATGAGCATTAAATTACCTGTCAATCATAAAGTCTTTGTATGTCATACATATGCTAAATGTTACATAAATCCTTAATTAGTAAATAATAAGATATCTTTTCAGCAACCAGTGATATGAGCATTTGTTTTGAATTGCATCAATTTTCTAGTATTTTATACTTTACTAGGGGCCCAGTGCATGAATTTGTGCACCTTGAAAGGAACTGTGGGCCACAAGGCTGTGGTGGGCACAGGGGTGGGTCTTGGCCCATCCTCTGTGACCCTGCCTGGCCCCTCCTGCCATGGCCCCCCCATCCCCTGTCTGCTGGCAGCCCCGCTCCCGCCACTGCTGCTGCCGCTCCCACTCGCTGACAGCACCAGCCCAGCTCGCACCTGCTGACTGTGCGGAGTGATTGGGGCCAGCACCGGTAGTGGTGCGAGGGGCCGACGCTGTCAGCAGGTGCAAGCAGTGGCTACTGCTCTGATCACCCCTCAGGAGCAGGGGGAAGTGGAGAAGCCCTCAGGGATGATGAGGGCCGGCAGCTGCTGCTTGCACCTGCTGATGGCGCTGAGTGATCGGATATGATGCTGGGCACCCGCAGCAGGTGTGAGCGGTGGCTCCAGCGCCAGCAACAGGTGTAAGTGCCAGGCAGGACAGGGGCACGCAAAGAATTTTCAGTACAGCAGAGGCTCGCCCTGATGACAGCGACCGGTGCCCCGCCTTGGTCTGGCACCCCTGCTCACCTGCTCTACCATCTCACCATGGCCAATGCTTGCCATGTTCCACACACGCCCCCTGGTGGTCAGCGCACATCATAACAACCGGTTCCGTTATTCCAGTTGTTCCACCGTTCAGTCTATTTGCATATTAGCATTTTATTATATAGGATTACAGCATATTGTTTTGATGCTAATCTGGGTTTATGTGCTAGTGTATATTTGGGATTATTTTGAGGGGTTGCATTGTATTGACATTATAGGTGAATCTACAGTATTCTTTTAAAAATATCTTTAACTTTGGAGGGGTCAGTTGGGGGAAAAGGAGACATATGCACTAGTAAAACTTTAGACAATAAATAAAAAGAATATTTTTAACAATTATTGTTAAATTATTGGTATTAAATTTATGTATTTATACATTTAATTCAAATGTAATATACCATAACAGTATCCACACTTATCGCTCAGGAGAATCCACAAGTTTTAGGATCTGTGTGCCAGGAAACTGAGACAAAGACCAAATATTATAACAAAAGACTCTCCTATAATTCTTATTTCAAAAAGTTATAAGAGCTTTAGAGCTTTATCTCAGGAACCAAAAACAAAAACTAAAGTGACACAAATGAAATTAGTGACACAAATATGAATTTATTATTTCAAGATAGAAATAACTTTATTATATGGATTTTCTGTTTGTAAAAGGTTAACTAGAACTTAGTTTAAGATTATCTAGTCCTGATATCTTTTCAGTTGTCACTATTCATATTTCTTATTCTTTCCATAAAAAAACCTGTGTTTTTTTTTACTTTTTTGCATGATTATTGGTAAAGTTTGAAATTTCTTGCTATAGGAATAAAAAAAGGAAATATTAATATCTGTTAAATCTAGTGCTACGTTATTGTGGCTCATAAGTTATCCTCTGTATTTTTCATTTTCAAAATTTTTCAAAATTAAAAATAAATTTAAAAAACAAAATAAGATTACTTTACAAGCTACAAATACTTACATTACAGCTATTAGCAGATAAAACACTAAAGAGTGCACAAGATTTATTTAGTCTGTTTTCCCAGAACAGTGATGTATAACATAAAACCCCTAAAGATCAGTGGCTTGAAACAACAGGCATTTGCTCTCATGCTATGCGTCTGCAGGTCAATTGTGTCTCAGTGGATACACATAGGCTCGGCTAGATGGCACTGATTTAGGCTTGAAGTTGGCCTCAGGCCTGTTCCAAGTATGCTCATTCTAGAACTTTAGCAAGAACTACATGATTTTCTGGTGGCTGATCACTGGAGAGCAAGAGCCAGGCCAAACCGCTTAGCCATGTTTAAGGTCTCTGCTCGCTGTCATATACACTAACATTCCATTGGTCAAACAAGTCACATGGCCAAGCCTAAGTATCAATGTTCAGAGAAGAATACTGGGCCTACAGTGGGAGGGGTGGATGAATATTGATGAACAGCAACCCATGCTATCACAGTTTTCATATTAAAAGTATATTTCAAGTTTGTTAAGAACTTAACCACCCACACCGGAATAAAATGAGTCAACTGTTTTTAGTTTCCCCACATTTTTTAGCAGCTCCAACTTGAGCTGTGGCTTCAAAGGATGTTGCTGTCACATGTGCTACCTTGTGTACATTTGAAAAGGACATATCTCTTCCTGGGTTGACACAACCCTACGTGTACGCACCATGGTGAGTGTGGCTACCATCAGCTGCCATATGCCCACTTGGTGAGGCGCAACTGTCCAACTCTTCATAGTGGTCCTGGGGTTTCCTCAGGCAGAATTGTAAAATCAAAAAGAATTTACTTCAGAGCTTTTTTTTCATACACCTTTCCTATTTTATTGTTCCCTCACTCTCCTGTTGTCCAGTCTTACCCCAACCCTGGACCTGTGGCATCCCTATAAGTTACTTATTAGATACTTTCCTTCACTCAAAACTGCCAGTCCTCTTTCCCAGGCCCTTAGCACTTCCTGTTTGTCTGCTGACAATGAGTGGTAATGTCCCCCCCATCACGTGTAATCACTTAGCCTATGTAAACTCTGTGCTTGTCTTAAAGCAGATGTACATGGGGTTTAGTTTGCTACCTTTCTTGTGGCTTCTAGAAACGTAATCTAAAAAACATTTAATGTTTGTATCTTTTCCTGCTTAAATTTTGTTTTAGATCACTTCAAAGGATTCAGTACTGTGTCTTAATGTACAATATAAAATGTTACATATTTCAGTGAAACTACTTTCACATAAGTTTTCTGTAGCAAAGATACAAGTTTTTTCATGTATCTATAGGTACAGGAATTTATATGCATCTAATGAGTGATATAAAATATTACATGTAAGTTTAATAATTTTTTTTCATTTTATTCCAAATTTGAAAGTTGATTTATTATTTTCTAGAATTTTTTAAGACTGTCATTTTTTTTCAATTTAGATCAAATCTCTTAATGAAGAAAATGTGGTTGGCAAGATTTCCAAGCGGTGGACTGGTTTTGTGAGAGAAGCATGTACAGATTACAGTGACTTTGACATCCAGTTCCCTTTAGACCTTGACGTGAAAATGAAAGCTGTGATGCTTGGTGCATGTTTCCTCATTGTAAGTCTATTCTTGCTAATCTTGATTATTTCTTTAATATCACTCTGAAAGATTCAATAAAGTGTATCTTTTTTAAATGACCTGCTTAAACTTATAGGTTTTATTCAAAGGGTGCCCCATTTAATCCTAGCTCTGAAATTCCATTTTCTCCTGATGGTCTGGATTCACAGGTGACTAGTTATCTGGAAATTCTACAGTTTCACGTGGCAATAGAAGAGGCTCTGGTCTTTGGGGCTTTTTTCTAAAAATCAAAATAGGTACACTCAGATATGGACTAAGGTGGAGTAGAACCCATTGAAATGGGAAGATTTCATCCTGATTCATTATTAAATTAAATGCTCTACTACTTAAGTGTGAACTGCAATAAAAGTGCATCCAATCCAGCCACCAGATGGAACTGCCAGTTGACACACATGGGATAGAGCAGTGATTCTACACTTGTCTTCCATTACATGACTTAGGGAAATTTTAAAAACCTCAAGTACCAAATCAGACCCCCATTCTATTAAGTCAGAAGCTCACACATTTGTTGTTTTGCTCCCCAGGTGATTCAATATGCAGCCAAAATCAAGGACACCTGGAAGACAGCAACTGTTCTCAATCCTAGCTGCACAGTAGGAACACCTGTGTAGCTTTTTAAACTCCCTGTAACAAGACTGCACCCAGATAGTGAATCAAAATCTCTGGAAATGGGACCAAGCTTTAAGCTGTTAACCTTTCAGAACTCACGGGCCATCAGTTGTCTGCGGACCACTGGTTGGTACTGCTGGTTTAGATCACTCAAGCATAGTTTGGAACCACTAAATGAATATCTGAAATATTTATTTGGGGATGCACTCAGAAAAAAAATAAAACATGAGAGAATATACAGCAAAAGGATCCAGTTCCTTCAACCAACAAATGTCAGGAAAATAAAAAGATAAAAATAAAATTCAACCTAGTAAAATTTGTTGACTATGTTTGCATATTGATTTGAATAAATCAATTTAAAAAACATTTACAATGCATTTAGGGGAATTTGAACCTGGCTATTTAATGATAATGAATTAAGGTTGGATTTTTTTGTTTGTTTTTGATTTTTAAATTTAAATTTTTAAAAATTTATTTTTCAAACATAGTTGACGTACAATATTATATTAGTTTCAGGTATACAACATACTTATTAGACATTTATAAACCTAGTGATGTGACTTGCACAATAAGTCTAGTACCCATCTGGCACCATACATATTTATAGAATATTATTGACTATATTACCTATACTGTACTCTACCTGTCCATGACTATTTATATAATTAGCAATTCATACTTAATCCCTTTTATGTTTATCGCCCATTCTTTCAACCTCCACTAAAAAATTAAACTGTTTTTCAAGCTGTGGTGATGATATTATGGTTGTGTAAAAGCAAAACACCATGCATATCTTTTAGGGGCACATATTGAAGTAAACCAGTATAAAATGGTATATCAGGGTTTTGTTTTAAATAATAGGGGGAGGGCAGGGGGAAATAGGGGATGCAGTAATTGTTGAACCAAGATTGGTCATGTTAATCATTCAAGCTGGGTGAAGGGTTGTTGGGACTTTATTATGGTATTCCATCTAATTTGGGATATGCTTAGTATTTTCTATAAGTCTTAATATAACCAAGGTTATTTGTAAAAATTTTTCCATTAAGCATTCATTTCACATAAAAAGTCAAATCTAACCTTGTGTAAACATTTCAACTAACAGCTGGGTAATGTGAAATATATGATGTGTTTGAGGAAGAGAGTCTTAGGTGTTTCGATTGATAGGAAATGGGACTGGGGTGGTGGTGGGCTTATTGGTAAATTACTAAGGGCTTCCTCTAAAAGGCCTTCAAAGATCAGAGTTGTAATTCATTAAAATTGTTTCATTAAATGTTGATTTTAAATTAGGTATAATGTAATAATATAAATCAAAGGTAAATCTTGGTGTCTGTGCGAGAAATGAATTTGAGAGGTAAAATTGCAATAGTGCAATCGCTAGTAATTGGCAATAAGGATTAAATTATTTCTGTTGAAGGTATAAAGGAAAATGATAGATTTGGGAATTATGAATTCCACAGGGTTTGGCTGAAGTCATAGGGGTAGGGGTTTTTATTGACACTGATGAAATAAAATAAGTTGGGAACACAGTGGACAAAATTGGAAGACGAAGCTAACATAAAACATTCTATCTCTTAAGAAAGCTGTCATTCTTATGACAATTTTTTTTAAATTTTACATGGAACTCTAGTCATAGAAAAAGTTCTATTACTAGAGAGGGACTAAGAAAGTTGAGTAAGAAAGATTGAAAGAGGAAGATTTCTAGTGAACTAGAAAAAATGAAATATATTGAAATTACCAGATCATTAAATTCATGCAGATATCAACAAATGAGTAGAATTACAGGATTTAATTGCAAATAAAATAGAGTGCTGAAGGTAGAGCTTATATAGCTATTGACTTTTCACAGATTTAATTATTACAGTTAAATTTTCTTATTTAACAGACATATTACTGTTTTCCTCAGAACATTTAGTATTTCTACATCAGGTAATTACCTGTTTTGCTGCTGAAAACTCATTTCTGTATTTTTGTTTTTATCTAGGATTTTATGTTTTTTGAAAATAATTCATGCCCTCAAATATTGGGTTCATTCCTGAAAGCAAGATTGTGTTAGTGTTTTAATGAATGTCTCAAAAGTTGAAGTTCTATACTGATTGGGACTGTCTAAAAGAAAAATCAGTGATTTTTAAAAAATAATTATACAATATGTGAATTACTCTGTGATTCCTGTAGTTCAGGTATGTGATTTCACTTTTAAATTATATAGTTTATTTTCTGTATTATTGCTTATAAAAAGTTTTACACATTTTCTTTGAATGCCCATTATGTATTTGGGAGAAATGACATAGGACATTTTACCTTTAGACATGAAACTTCTTATGCAAAACTACTTTGAATTATAGTCTAATTTATTTTCCACTTTTATAATAAAAATAGATTATTACTATAATTATAAAATTATACTTTATTAAATCTAGTTATAATATACTTAATTTATAACAAGTAATATTATTTTGCAAATAATGCATATTCAAGAGTTAAATACTAACAAAATTTCAGTCTCCTTTATAATTATGTTCAAATAATACTTAATATACATATTATCAAGAAAATAAAATTCAGAATTTTCACTATATTTAACTTCTTCTGTAATCTAAGCTGGTACTATAAATAAAATTTTCATACTGACAAGACAGTAAGTTACCAATTTTTTATGGTTTTGAGTGGACAAAGACATGATTCTGTTCCAAAGAAGGACACATTTTAAAGACTCACTCTAAAACTGGGGTATTGTTATAATTTTTGAAGTAATTTTTAATATGGAATGATTAGCTCCTACATTCTATCATCCATTGAACATAAAAAACTCTAGGTGTTAATAGATATGCATATTCCTTCACAGAGTAAAAACTTCAATAGTAGTCTATATTACCTATATAATAAAAGCCCAGTGACAATAACGGCAGAATGACCAGAATGACTGCTTGACCAGTCACTATGAGGTGCACTGACCACCTCTTGGTCCCTTTCCCTGGCCAGCAGGCTCCGATCGCCCGATGGCAAATGGGGACCTGGAGATGGGTGATGGGGGATGTGGGCGGCACCAGGCCAAGGCCCCCGCCCTGCCAGTTGCCCCACACATAGAGGGCGACCTGTGGCAGGGGCAGGGCATGAGCAGGAGGGACCAGCCAACCTCTTGGTCTCTCCCCCTGGCCGTCAGGATCCAATAACCTGATGGCAAACTGGGAACCTGGGTGGGTCGCAGCTGGGGGTGGGGCTGGCTGCTAGCAGCCGGAGAAGATGGCCCTGATCACAGGCTAGGCCTAGGGACCATACCTGCATATGAATTTCATGCACTAGACCTCTAGTTTATAATAATAATCAAATAACTGAAATAAAAAGTTGATGACATATTTCATAATATATTTTATTTCTTTTTATTTAATTTATTTGGGTGATACTGGTTAACAAAATTATACAGGTTTCAGGTGCAAAATTTCACAACACATGATCTGTGTACACTATATTGTGTTCAGCACCCCAAGTCAAGTCTCATTTCATCACTATTCATTCCTCCTATAACCTTCTTCCACCTCCCTCCTCCCCCCAGGCAATCACCAGACTTGTTCATGTCCATGAGTTTTTTTTTTCTTTTTTGCTCAATCCCACCCTCCATACCTACCCCTCAACCCCTTCTCAATAGCTGTCAGCCTGCTTTATATCTATGAGTCTGTTTCTATTGTGCTTGCTAGTTTATTTTTTTCATTAGATTCCACCATATGAATGAAATCATATGGTACTTGTCTTTCTCTGACTGGCTTATTTCACTTAGCATAATGCTCTCCAGGTCCATCCATGCTATCACAAAGGGTCATATTTCCTTTCCATTATGTTAATGTACCAATGCTTTTTTTAAAAAAAAAGTGTGCGTGTGTGTGTGTGTGTGTGTGTTGATTTTAAAGTGACTGGAAGGGAGAGGGAGACAGAAAGAGAGAAATATCAATGTGAGACAGAAACATTGATCGGTTGCCTCCCACAGGCACACCATCTGGGGATTGAACCTGAAACCTGGGAATGTGCCCTGAGCAGGAATCAAACTGGTGACTCTCTGGTGCATAGGACAATGCTCAACCAACTGAGACACACCAGCCAGGGCCACAGCTTTTTTAACTATTTATCTACTGATGGACACTTAAGCTGCTTCCAAATCTTGGCTCTTATACATAACACTGCAGTGAACATAGGGGTGGGTATATTTTTTTGAATTAGTGTTTCAGGTTTCTTTGGATATATTCCCAGAAGTGGAATCACTGGGTGATAAGGCAGTTCCATTTTTAATTTTTGAGGTAACTCCATAATGCTTTCCACAGTGGTTATACCAGTCTGTATTCCCATCAACAGGGTTACTTTTTCTCCACATCCTCACCAACATTTGTTGTTTGTTGATTTATTGATGACTAGAGGCCCGAGGCACATCGTACATGGGTAGGGTCCCTAGGCCTGGCCAGTGATCAGGGCCGATCGGGGGCCTTCTGGCTGCTTGCTGGGGCCTTCCTTCATTCTTCACTGCCCCCTGGTGGTCAGCACATGTCATAGCGAGCGATCGGTCTCCCAGTTGAACTCCCACAGGGACAATTTGCATATTAGCCTTTTATATATATTGATAGCCATTCAGATAGGTGTGAGGTGATATCTCATTGTGGTTTTATTTTGCATTTCTCTTTTTTTGTTTCTTGTTTTTTTCCCAAAAATCTTTATGATTGAGAGTATTACAGAGGCCCCTCTCCCACCCACCATTGCCCTCTTCCACCAGGTTCCTGCCACACCCCAGGTCTTCACCACCCTATTGTTTGTGTCCACGGTTAATGCATATATGCATATAAATTCTTTAGTTAATCTCTTCCCACTGCCCCGCCCTCCTTCTGCGATTAATTAGTCTGTTGCATGTTTCCATGCCTCTGGTTCTATTTTATTCATTAGTTTATTTTGATTATTACATTGCTTGTTCGTTTATTTTGATTTTTGTTGTTGTTGTTGTTAATCCTCACCTGAGGATAATTTTCCATTGATCTTTGGAAAAAGCGGAAGGGAGAGGGAGAGACAAAGAAAGAGAAACATCTATGTGAAAGAGGCACATTGATTGGTTGCCTCCTACACATGCCCAGACCAGAGCCCCCAAGGAATCAAGCCTGCAACCAAGGCACATGCCCTTGACTGGAATCGAACCCAGGACCATTCAGTTTGTGGGCCGACACTTAGCCAGGGCTATTTTGGTTTTTAGATTCAATCGTTGATAGATAAGTATTTATTGCTATTGCATTGCTCATATTTGTTATCTTTTTTCCCCTCTTCTTCTTAAAGAATACCTTCAACATTTAATGTAATACTGGTTTGGTGGTGATGAACTCCTTTAGCTTTTTCTTGTCTGTGAAGCTCTTTATCTGTCCTTCAATTCTAAATGAGAGCTTTGCTGGGTACAGTAATCTTGGTTCCTTGCTATTCATCACTTTGAATATTTATTGCCACTCCCTTCTGACCTGCAAAGTTTTTGTTGATAAATCAGCTGCTGGTTTTAAGGGTGCTCCCTGTAGGTAACTAACTGCTTTTCTCTTGCTGCATTTAAGGTTCTCTCTTTGTCTTTAGCCCTTAGAATTTCATTATTTTTAAAATATTTTTATTGATTTTAGAGAGGAAGGGAGAGGGAGAGAGAGATAGAAACATCAATGATGAGAGAGAATCATCGATCGGCTGCCTCCTGTAAACCCCCTACTGGGGATCGAGCCCGCAACCCAGGCATGTGCCCTTGGCCAGAATCGAACTTGGGACCCTTCAGTCTGCAGGCCAAATCGACTAGGGCAGCCCTGGGCATTTTAATTATGATGTGTCTTGGTGTGGGCCTCTTTGGGTTCCTCATATTTGGGACTCTCTGCTTCTTGGACTTGTAAATCTATTTCTTTTACTAGGTAGGGGAAGTTTTCTGTCATTATTTCTTCAGATAGGTTTTCAATATTTTTCTCTCTCTCTTCTCCTTCTGGCACCCCCATGTTGCAAATGTTGGTATGCTTGAAGTTGTCCCAGAAGTTCCTTACACTATCCTCACATTTTTTTATTCCTTTTTCTTTTTGCTCTTCTGGTTGGGTGTTTTTTTACTTCCTCATATTCCTAATCGCTGATTTGATTCTTGGTATCCACTATTCTACTGTTGATTCCCTGTAAATTATTTTTCATTTCAGTTAGTATATCCTTCATTTCTGACTGGCCCTTTTTCATGTCTTTAATGTTCTAGCTAATTTCCTTGAAATTCTCACTAAGTCTCTTGAAGCTCTCATTAAGATCCTTGAGGAACCTTATAACCATTGTTTTGAACTCTATATGTAGTAGTTTGCTTGCTTCCATTTCATTTAGTTCTTTGTCGGGAGATTTCTTCTCTTCTTTCATTTGTAACATGTTTCTTTATCTCTGAATTTTGATTGCTTCCCTGGGTTTGCTGAGCATCCTCTCTTATGTCTATTGGACATCTGTATGTCCTCTTTAGAGAAGTGTCTTATTAAGGTTCTTTGCTCATTTTTTCATATATTGTTTATTATTATTATTATTATTATTATTATTATTATTATTGATTTCAGAGAGAGAGGAAGGCAGAGATGGAAACATGAATGATCGATTGGCTGCCTCCTGCATGCCCCTTACTGGGGATGAGCCCACAATTCGGGCATGTATCCTGACCGGGAATCAAACCAGTGATGTCTTGCTGCATGGGTCAACACTCAACCACCTGAGCACCACCCAGGCATACTCCGATTTTTTTTATTTTTTATTTTTTTTCCCTTGCTTGAGGAGATATATGAGAAAAAATAATGCTACAAAAAAAAAATGTCCAAGATTTTAATGCCTATGTTTCTTCTAGGATTGTTATGGTTTTGAGACTAACATTTAAATCCTTACTCCATTTTGACTTTATTCTTGTGTATGGTGTAAGACAGTGGTCTAGTTTCATTTTTTGCATATATCTGTCCAATTTTTCCAAAACTATTTATTGAATAGACTATCTTTACTCCAGTGTGCATTCTAGCCTCCTTTGTCAAATACTAATTGACCAGAGAGGCATTGGTTTATTTTGGAGCTCTCTATTCTGTTCCATTGATTTATATGTCTTTTTTTATGGCAGTACTATCCTGTTTTGATTACTTAGGCCTTGTATTATAGCTTGATATCAGGTAGCATGATTCCTCTAACTTTGTTCTTCTTTCTCAAGATCACTGTTGCTATTCAGGGTCTTCTGTGGTTCCATATAAAGTTTTAGAAAATTTGTTCTAGTTCTGTGAGATATGCCATTGGTAGCTTTGGCTAGATTGCTTTGGTTATTAAGGACATTTTAATGATGCAAATTATTCCTATTCGTGAAAACAGTATGTGCTTCCAGTTATTTGTATCATTTTCAGTTTCTTTCTTCAGTGTCTTATAATTTTCTGAGTACAGATCTTCTATATCCTTCGTTAAATTTATTCCTAGGTATTTTATTATTTTTGAAGCAATTGTGAATGAGGTCATTATCTTAGTTTTCCTTTCTGATAGTTCATTATTGCTTTATAAAAATGAAACTTATTTTGGATCTTTATTTTGTATCTTGCTACTTTACTGAATTCATTCATCAGTTCTAGTAGTTTTTGGTAGAATCTTTAGGGTACTGTATGTACAGTATCATGTCATCTGCAAATAATGATATTTCTTCCTTTCCAATTTGGATGCTTTTTATTTCTTCTTCTTGTCTGATTGCTGAGGCTAGAACTTCCAGTAGTATGTTGAATAAGAGTGATGAAAACAAATAGTGTGGTGAAGGCCTGGAGTGGGCCAGGGCCTGGGAGGAGGAATCCTAAGGGGGGTATTGAGGGACATATGTAATGCTATCAACAATAAAATAGAGTAAAATACTTTATGAAGTTAAAAAAAAGAGTGGTGAAATCAGACATCCCTGTCTTGTTCTCTATCTTGTATTTTTTTATTGAAAAAAAATAATGAACAATCAATTCAGGTGGTGTTATATACCCTGCATATTTACCTCCTTTTCCCTTTCAAACTTTCTTTAAAAGAGGAAAACATATGATACCACTTAGTAAAACCAATACCAGTACTAGAAACTAAGGTTTCTACCTATCAAAAATTAAAGGAAATTTTGTAATCTATTTTGTGTGGAAGATTGGATTAAAAGATAAGTCCAACTCACAATTACCTTCATGCAAAGGAACAGTGTGCTTAGGAAATAAGAGCCTAGGGGAGAGACTCCCTTACATCTTTAGCAGAACTCCACTAATAGGCACCACTCCTAATGGTAAACGTCAGCAACAACAACATACAACCAGCACCACTAGCTTCTAATGTTGAGAACATTGGTATGTCAGGGGAGCTACAGGAAAAGCTAAGTCTAGACCTTTTTTAATTAGTCAAATAATTCACCAGATGCCAAATGTCAATAAGAAGTAACCATGCACTCACATTGTGTTTGTAGTTGGTACAGACAAGCATGCCAGGTAAAGTGAGGTCCTTGCAAAGCAGGATCCTGGTGGCATTATTTATGCCAGTTGAAGAAGAGGAGGGCTTTCCAGGATATCTATCTGGTACCACAAGGTACTCAAAATGAGACGAAAGGTATTGAGATAATCTCTGTGACAGCTACATCTTGCTTTCATTCACTCCCCTCCCCCCTTCACTTTCTTTGTATTGGATCCAGCATCTCTGGTTTAGCAAAATAAAACTGCAACTAATATAAAAAGGTTCATCCTTCTTCAACTATACAAGGAAGATCTGAGCTACATAGTTTCTTCAGACCCCATTTAAGTTCGAATATTCAACAAATCTCATTAAATATTTACAAAGAGAAAAATCCTCAAACATGAGATATTAGAATTTAAATGAAAAATTATCATGAATTGCCACAAATGTCTGAATTAATAATCTCAATGAGTTTTGAGGGAATGTTGCATATTTGTTTCTGGAACAGGCTATAGAGAAAAAGGAATGCTCTACTGTAATACCATTTTAATGAATTTGAAAAATATGATTACCACATTTCAAATTGTAATGGAGAAATTTTATTGCATAATATATAAAGATAACACAATAAAGTAAAAGATTTTCAAATTCTTTCAGAAGTCAGATAAACACAATGTACAGAGAGAAAGGCAATTCTGGAGGAACAAATACATCAACTTCAATTTATGCACAGCAGGGATTCTAGAAGCAGAAATCAATGGAGCCAAGAAAATAATAATAAAATACAAAGTAAGAAAACTTATTTGCAAAAAGTACAGACTATACTCTCTAGGTGAATAAATTTAGCATATATCAGAAAAATTCATTAAAATGCCTATTTATGATTATTTTTTACAAAACAGTCACTACCTGCCTGCACTATGCAAACACTGTTAGGCCTTAGTAGAATAGTTTCTATGGCCTAACGTCCATGATATTCCCCAGACTACCTCATTTTCTCTTACCTCACCAAAAATGCTTAATCAATTTAGTACTATAATCACAGGCATTTAAAAGGACCAAAAGTCCCATTTACCATCGCACCAAAAAAATTAAGATACCTAGGAATAAACTTAACTAAGGAGGTAAAAGACCTACATGCAGAAAACTACAGGACACTGAAAATAGAGATAGAGGAAGACGTAAACAGATGGAAGAACATACCATGTTCATGGATTGGTAGAATCAACATCATTAAAATGTCCATACTACCCAAAGCAATCTACAGATTCAATGCACTTCCCATCAAAATACCAACAGCATATTTCACAGACCTTGAAAGAACTCTCCAAAAATTCATCTGGAATAAAAAAAGACCCCGAATAGCCACAGCAATCCTGAGAAAGAAGAATAAAGTAGGTGGGATCTCAATACCAGATTTCAAGCTGTATTACAAAGCCACTGTTCTCAAAACAGCCTGGTACTGGCACAAGAACAGACATATTGATCAATGGAACAGAATAGAGAACCCAGATATCGACCCAAAACACTATGCTCAATTAATATTTGACAAAGGAGGCATGAACATACAATGGAGTCAAGACAGTCTCTTCAATAAATGGTGTTGGGAAAACTGGACAGATACATGCAAAAAAATGAAACTAGATCACCAACTTACACCATACACAAAAATAAACTCAAAATGGATACAGGACTTAAACATAAGATGGGAAACCATAAAAATACTAGAGGAATCCACAGGCAACAAAATCTCAGACATATGCCAAAAGAACTTCTTCACTGACACTGCCCCTAGGGCAATGGAAGCTAAAGAGAAAATTAACAAATGGGACTACATCAAAATAAAAAGCTTTTTTACAGCAAAAGAAACCATCAACAAAACAACAAGAAAGCCCACTGCATGGGAAAACGTATTTTCAAATGCTATCACTGATAAAGGTTTGATCTCCAACATCTACAGGCAGCTTATGCAACTTAATAAGAGGAAGATAAATGATCCAACAAAAAAATGGGCAACAGACCTAACAGAATATTTTCAAAAGAAGACAGAAGGAAGGCCAAGAGACACATGAAAACATGTTCAAAGTCACTTATTATCCGAGAGATGCAAATCAAAACAACAATGAGGTACCATCTCACACCTGTCAGAATGGCTATCATCAACAAATCAACAAACGACAAGTGTTGGCGAGGATGCGGAGAAAAAGGAACCCTCGTGCACTGCTGGTGGGAATGCAGACTGGTGCAGCCACTGTGGAGAACAGTATGGAGTTTCCTCAAAAAACTGAAAATGGAACTCCCATTTGACCCAGTAATCCCACTCCTGGGAATATATCCGAAGAAACTAGAAACACCAATCAGAAAGGATATATGCACCACTATGTTCATAGCAGCACAATTTACAATAGCTAAGATTTGGAAACAGTCTAGGTGCCCATCAGCAGATGACTGGATCGGAAAACTGTGGTACATCTACACAATGGAATACTATGCTGCCATAAAAAAGAAGGAATTCTCATCATTTGCAGCAACCTGGATGGAATTGGAGAACATTATGCTAAGTGAAATAAGCCAGTCAATGAAAGAAAAATACCACATGATCTCACTCATTTAGGGATAGTAAAGAACATTATAAAGTGATGAACAAAAAGATAGATACAGAGACAGTAAAGCATCAAACAGACTTTCAAATTACAGGGGGAAAGTTAGGGAGAGGTGGGGGAGTTATGAAATCAAACGAAGGACTTGTATGCATGCATATAAGCATAAACAATGGACGCAAAACTCTGGGGGGGAGGGCATGTGTGGGTGTGGGGTGGGGGGTAATGGTAAGATATGTACACATATAATACCTCAATAAAAAAATATTAAAAAAATAATAAAATAATAAAAAATAAAATAAATAAATTAAAAAAATAAAAGGACCAAAAGATGTGAAACAGAAAGGTAAATCCTACAACAGTTCTTAATGCCTTGCTCCCATTTTCTATGCCTGCCTTTGAGGGGAGTCTTACCTCAGAACGAAGGGACATATAGAGATGTGGTGTCATGGACTCACTCAGAACAGGGGCTCCATTTCCCTGTCTTTTCTACCCTGAAGAGAATAAAGGAAAAGCATATCTCAGGTCATTGTTTGCACACCAAGTCCTAGATCTTGGCTCTAAATACCATTTTCCATTAGAATTGGACTCTTTGGTCATACTCAGAAATGAGTCAGGCACAAGTATAATATAAATCTCAAAAAACTTATGGAAAAGCCAAGGAGATGCTCAAGGAATAATGGTGGGGTATCAAAGAGATGAAGATACCATATTGAAAGGGCTCCCATCAGCAAAATAAGGGAATTTGAGCAGCAAAATATTTATAGGAAGAGATCATTACCTATTGAATAAATTAGGACACCACACATCCCTACTGATAGAAATGCATAAATTAAAAGTTTGATGAATAAAACATACATATAGTTTCAAATTACATCCTGACATTATCCTTTTTAATTTTAAAGAGGGAAAGAGAAATTTTTAAAAAATATATGTTTTTATTAGTTTCAGAGAGAGGAAGGGAGAGGGAGAAAGGGATAGAAACATCAATGATGAGAAATAATCATTGATCGGCTGCCTTCTGCTTGTCCCCTACTGGGGATTCAGGGGTGGGATGCAACCCAGGCATGTGCACTGACTGGGAATCCAACCATGACCTCCTGGTTTATGGGTGGATGCTCAACCACTGATCCACACTGGCCAGGAGAAAGAATAACGTTTACAGCAGAGCCTAGTAATTAAGTGATTGAAGTGTTCATCTTCAGTAATGGGAAAAGTGTAATTGAGTACCACCTGCTAGGATGCAGTAAGTCACAGCATCACCAGAATCTTGATACATCCTTTAGGGCAGCACATAGTGAAATAATGTGTTCCAAGTTTTGTTGAAACACAATTAATAAATAATATTTTATTAGCTTTAGTATACAATATGCTTTTATATCTATAATAATCAAAGCATAATATGCTAATTAGACTGAACAACCTTCTGGACGAAGCCACAGCCATGGGGGCCGAGGCAGAGGCAGCCGCCGCAGCCGGGGTGGGGCCTGAGCCCCTTGCACGAATTTCATGCATCAGGCCTCTAATATGTATATATTGCAAAAAGATTATCACAATATTCAATCAACATCTATCACCACATAAAATTACAATTCCTTTCTTTGTCATGGGAACTTTTCAGATTTACTCTGTAGAAACTTTCATATACACAAGACGGTATTGTTAACTATACTCACCATGTTGTACATTACATCTCCAGGACTTGTTTTATAACTTGAAGTTTGTATCATCAGTCCACCTTCACCTATTTGTCCAATCCCCTAACCATGACCTCTGGAAATCAAAAATCTGTTTTCTTTATAAATGCGTAAATTCTGTTTTGTTTAGACTCCACATGAAAGTGAGAGCATATAGTATTTGCCTTTCTCTATCTCATTTCACTTAGCATAATGTCCTCAGGGTTCATCCATGTTGTTGCAAATGGTAGGATTGCCTTCTTTTTTATGGCTGAATAATTACACGCGCGCGCGTGCACACACACACACACACACACACACACACACACGGTGAGGCAAAAGTAGACTTACAGTTGTTCATATGAAAAACAATGCAGTAATAAATAATAATAAAAGAATAAACTCTGTGTTTAATATACTCACAGCTATAAACCTACTTTACCCCACCCTGTATACATATAACATTCATACCCATTCATCTGTCCATGGATACTTAGGTTGCTTTCATGTCTTGGCTATTGTAAGTAACACTGCAATAAACATGGGCATGCCTATATCTTTTCAAGATAATGATTTGTTCCTTTGGATAAATATCCAGAACTGTTTCGTAGTTGTATAAAAATACACATATCTAAAAATATGGCTAGTGCCCTGGCTGGTGTTGCTCAGTGGTTAGATCGTGGTTTTGGGGTTTGATTCCTGGTCAAGGGCATGTACCTGGGTTGCAGGTTTGATCCCCAACTTGTTTGGGGAACATGCAGGAGGTAACTAATCGACGTGTCTTTTTCACATTGATGTTACTCCCTCCCTCAATCCCTCCCTCATTCCCTCCTTCCTTCCCTTCCTTCCTTCTACTCTCTCTAAAAATCAATGGAAAAAATACCCTTGGGTAAGAATTAAAAAAAAATGAAAATAATAAAAATCTTGCTAGTATGTGTACTTACCTTGAAAGGAGATTGAAACTGGGGTTTTCTAAAGGGAACTTTAGGTTTACTAGTGTACTTGGAATTTTTTAACAATGTATTCTTGTATCATTAGGTAAATTTAAAATAAGCTAAATTTCAAAATATATGGTTATAATAAATTTTAATTTAAAAAGAAAAAACAACAACCCAGAACTGGAATTGCTAGGTGATATGGTAATTCTATTTTTTTTTTTTTTTTGTAATCTCCATACTGTTTTTCATTGTGGCCACAGCAATTTACATTCTGAATAACAGTGCACAAGGGTTTCCTTTTTTCCATATTCTTGCTAACATGTTATTTCTTGTCTTTTTGAAACACCCATTCTAATAGGTGTGAGGTAATATTTCATTGTGGTTTTTACGTGCATTTACTTGATTAGTGATGCTGAGTAGATTTTCATATAACTGTTCACTATTTGTGTGTGTTATTTGGAAAAATGTTTATACAGATCATCTGCCCATTGTTTTTTAAATCTTTATTGTTGAGATTATTACAGATGTCCCTCTTTTTTCCCCCCATAGTTCCCCTCCACCCGGTTCCCACCCCACCCCAGGCCCTCACCACCCTATTGTCTGTGTCCATAGCTACTGCGTACATGTATCTAATCTCTTCCTGCACTCCCCCACGCCCCCTTCACTCTGAGAATCATCAGTCTGTTCCATTTCCATGCCCCATTTCCATTCACCAGTTTATTCTGTTCATCAGATTTTTTATTCATTTGATTTTTAGATTCACTTGATAGATATGTATTTGTTGTCACTTTGTTGTTCATAATTTTTTATCTTTACCTTTTTCTTCCTCCTCTTCTTAAAGAATATCTTTCAGCATTTCATATAATACTGGTTTGGCGGTGATGAACTCCTTTAGCTTTTTCTTATCTGTGAAGCTCTATCTGACCTTCAATTCTAAATGATAGTTTTGCTGGTTAGAGTATTCTTGGTTGTAGGTTCTTGCTATTCATCACTTTGAATATTTCTTGCCACTCCCTTCTGGCCTGCATAGTTTTCGTTGAGAAATCAGCTGAGAGTTGTATGGGTACTCCCTTGTAGGTAACAGTTTTTGTTTTTGTTTTCTTGATGCTTTTTAAGATTATCTCTTTGTCTTTTGCGCTTGGCGTTTTAATTATGATGTGTCTTGGTATGGTCCTCTTTGGATTCCTCTTGTTTGGGGTTTTCTGCGCTTCCTGGACTTGTAAGTCTATTTCTTTCACCAGGTATGGGAAGTTTTCTGTCATTATTTCTTCAAATAGGTTTTCAATATCTTGCTCTCTCTCTTCTTCTAGCACCCCCATCATTCAGATGTTGGTATGCTTGAAGTTGTCCCAGAGGCTCCTTATACTATCTTCATATTTTTGGATTCTTTTTCTTTTTGCTCTTCTTGTTGGGTGATTTTTGCTTCTTCATATTTCAAATCATTGACTTGATTCTTGGGATCCTATAGTCTACTGTTGAATCCTTGTTTATTATATATATTCTTTATTTCAGTCAGTGTATGCTTAATTGCTGACTGATCCTTTTCCTTTCTTTCTTTTTTTTTTTTTTTTTTTTTTTTTTTTTGCATTCTCACTAAGATCCTTGAAGGTCTCACTTAGTTCCTCGGAGGTTTATAGAAGATTCTTGAGTAACCTTATAACTGTGGTTTTGAACTCTATATCCAGTACTTTGCTTTCTTCCATTTCTTTCATTTGTGACATGTTTCTTTGTCTCCACATTTTGGCTGCTTCCCTGTGTTTATTTCTATGTATTGGGTAGTTGATAGAGTGACCTTGTGTAGTAGGTGTCCTATAGGGCCCAGTGGCTCAGCCACCCTAATCACCTAAGGTGGACACTCTTGGTGCACCCCTTTGTGGGCTGTGTGCACAGTCTTGTTGTAGTTGAGCCTTGATTGCTGGTGGCATCACTGGGAAGAATTGACCTCCAGGCCTATTGATTGTGGGGAGCAGCTGTGACTACAGTGGGAGAGCTGCTGTGCAGGAGACAGCCTTATGGGGCAGGACTTGCTTCAGTAGGGCTTTGATGCTCACTGAGTCTGCCCCTTGAGTGTGTCACTTACAGATGTGAAGAGTTGTAATCTGGTATGGTCTCACACTGACCACTGGGTACATTGGCTCTTGGATCTCCAAGGAGGTGCAAAGTCAGCCACTGCGTGAGGCCAACCAGCAGGAGTTTCAGAGAGATCTGCAGATTCCTCCTCTTTGTATCAGGTTTGGAAGTGCCCAGATGAGGCCCAGCTGTGAAGCAAGGCAGGCTGGTGTTGATGCTGTCCTTGGGCCTTTTATTGATAGCTTTGGGGCTCCCTGACCCAGCTGCAGCTTGTTTGACAAGTTTTAGGCTAAGAAAGAACAGGTCATTCATATGCAAAAGCCACTACATACAGCTTGGGTGGGGTTGTGAATTGGGTGGGGCATGGTCTCAGGGAATCTTTGTGGTGGAGCAAACAGAAATGGCTGCCAGTCAGCCCTGCACTGGGGAGGTCCCAGCACAGAAACAATGACCACTGAGAGAACCTTCGTCAGGAAGAAAGCTGTCTCCGTGTTCCTGCCCTGATGCCAGACAGTCCAGTTTCTCCCCATATGTGTCTGGGTTCCCCAGAGCCTTGTCCAGCACTGGAGCTCAGAGCCAGTGGGAGCTTGGAAATTCAGTTCATGGTGCTGGCCTTTTAAGAGGAGCAGCTGGGTCTCCAGCAGCCTGTGTGTCACTCAGCCCCAATCCGCACTTGTTTTTACCAGTCCGTAGTTCTTACTGCCCATAGGGACTTCTCTACCCCACTCTGGAACCCTGGGCAGGGGGTCCTGTGTGGGGCTGGAACTCCTTACTCCTCCAGGCGGCCTCCAAAGAGGCGATCTCCCTCCCAATTAAAAAAACGGTACATGGGTGCCAGACCAGCCCGTTCCGCACCTCTGCACCTCCTAACAGTTTCAATATGCTTTCTTCTTTACCTCTGTAGTTGTAGTACTTCCACTCAGCCAGATTTCCCGTGGTTCTAGATTATAGTTGTTCTGTATTTTAGTTGTAATTTTGATGTAGTTTTGGGAGGCAGCAAGTACAGGCATTTGACTATGCGGCCATCTTGGTTCCTCTCCTTCTCTGCCCATTTTTTTTTTTACATTTTTTTAATTGAGGTATTATATGTGTACATATCTTACCATTGCCCTCCCCACCCCACACACATACATGCCCTCACCCCCCCAGAGTTTTGCGTCCACTGTTTATGCTTGGACAGTCTGTTCAATGCTTCTATAGCTCTGGATCTATTTTTGTTCATCAGTATATGTTGTTCATTATATTATACAAATGAGTGAGATCATGTGATATTTATCTTTGTATGACTGGCTTATTTCGCTTAGCATAATGCTCTCCAGGTCCATCCATGCTGTTGCAAACAGTAAGAATTCCTTCTTTTTTACAGATGTGGATTGCTGAGGCAAATGGAAGTTTCATTTTTAATTTTTGGAGGAAACTCCATACTATTTTCCACGGTGGCTGTACCAGTCTGCATTCCCACAGGCAGTGCAAGAGGGTTCCTTTTTCACCACATCCATCCTGACCAGCACTTGTTGTTTGTTGATTTGTTGATGACAGCCATTCTGACAGGTGTGAGATGCTACCTCATTGTCATTTTGATTTGCATCTTTCTGATGATTAGTGACTTTGAGCATGTTTTCATATGTTTCTTGACCTTCCTTATGTCCTCTTTTGAAAAGTATCTATTTAGGTCCGTTGCCCATTTTTTGATTGGGTTGTTTATCTTCCTTTTCTTAAGTTGTATGAGTTCCCTCTAAATGGTGGAGATTAAACCCTTATCGGTGATAACATTGGCAAATATGTGTTCTCCCATGAAGTGGGCTTTCTTGTTGTTTTATTGATGGTTTCTTTTGCTGTGCAGAAGCTTTTTATTTCGAGGTAGTCTCATTTGTTTATTTTCTCTTTAGTTTCCATTGCACTACGAGCTGTATCCGTGAAGAAAGTGCTTCAGCATTCATCTGAGATTTTGCTGCCTGTGGATTCCTCTAAAATTTTTGGATTCCCATCTTATGTTTAAGTCCTTGATCCATTTTTTAGTTTATTTTTGTGTATGGTGTAAGTTGGTGGTCTAGTTTCATTTTTTTTTTTGCATGTATCTGTCCAATTTTTCCAACACCACTTATTGAAGAGACTGTCTTGACTCCATTGTATGCTCTTGCCTCCTTTGTCAAGTATTAACTGAGCATAGTGGTTTGGGCTGATTTCAGGGTTTTTTATTCTATTCCATTGGTCTATATGTCTGTTCTTGTGCCAGTACCAGGCAGTTTTCAGAACAGTGGCTTTGTAATACAGCTTGATATCTCGTCTATTGATCCCTCCAACTTTGTTCTTCTTCCTTAGAATTGCTGCAGCAATTCAGGGTCTATTTTTATTCCAGATGAATTTTTGGGGAGTTTGTTCTAGGTCTTTGAAATATGCCATTGGTATTTTAATGGGGACTGCATTGAATCTATAGATTGCTTTGGCTAGTATGGACATTTTAACAATGTCAGTTCTACCAATCCATGAACACGGTATATTCTTCAATTTGTTTATATCGTCCTCTATCTCTTTTTTCACAGTCCTTCATTTTTTCCTGAGTACAGGTCTCTTACCACCTTAGTTACATTTATTCCTAGGTATATTAACTGTTTTGTTGCAATGGTAAATGGGATTGTTATTTTAGTTTCTCTTTCTGTGAGTTCATTATTGGTGTATAAAAAAGACATAGATTTCTGGGTGTTAATTTTGTATCCTGCTACATTGCCAAATTCATTTATTAAATCTAGTAGTATTTTGAAGGAGTCTTTGGGGTTATCTATGTACAGTATCTTGTCATCTGAAAATAATGACAGTTTTACTACTTCTTTTCCAATTTGGATGCCTTTGGTTTATTCTTCTTGTCTGATCGCAATGGCCAGTACTTCCAGTACTATGTCAAACAGCATTGGTGAAAGTGAGAATCCCTGTTTTGTTCCTGTTCTTAGGGGAAATGGTTTTAGTATTTGTCCATTGAGTATGACGTTGGCTGTAGGTTTGTCATATAAGGTTTTTATTATGTTGAGGTATGATCCCTCTATTCCCACTTTGCTGAGAGTTTTTATCAGGAAAGTGTATTGGATTTTGTCAAATGCCTTTCTGTGTCAGTTGATATGATTATGTGATTTTTTTCTCTCAATTTGTTTATGTGGTGTATCATGTTTATTGATTTTGTATCAGCCTTGCATCCCTGGAATAAATCCCACTTGGTCATGGTGTATGATCATTCTAATGTAATGCTGAATCTGATTTGCTAGAATTTTGTTGAGGATTTTAGCATTTATGTTCATCAGGGATATTGCCCTGTTATTCTCTTTCTTTGTAGTATCTTTATCTAGTTTTGGGATTAGGGTATTGCTGGCTTCATATAAAGAGCTTGGAAGTGTGCCTTCCTCTTGAATTTTTTGGAAACTAAAACTTATCCTATCTAAGAAGGATAGGTTTTGGTTCTTTGGATATTTGGTAAAACTCTCCTGTGAAGCCATCTGGACCAGGACTCTTCTTTGCTGGAAGTTTTTTGATTACTGTTTTAATTTCAGCAGTAGTTATTGGCATATTCGGGTTTTTTGAATCTTCCTGATTGCATTTTGGAAGCTTATATCTTTCTAGTAATATATCCATTTCATCAGTTTATCCAGTGTGTTGGAGTAGAGTTGATCATAGTCTTTTTTTTTTACAATCCTTTGTATGTCTGTGGGGTCAGTTGTTACTTAACCTCTTTCATTTCTGATTTTATTTGGGTCCTCTCCCTTTGTTTCTTGGTGAGCTTGGCTAGAGGTTCATCAATCTTCTTTATCCTCTCAAAGAATCAGTTCATAGTTTTATTGATTTTTTTTTTGTCTCTATGTCGTTTATTTCCACTCTGATCTTTATTATTTCCTTCTTTCTGCTTACTTTGGGCTTTTCTTGTTGCTCTCTTTCTAATTCTTTAAGTTGCAGGGTTAGATAATATATGACCTTTATTTTTTCTTGTTTTTTGATATAGGCCTGTAGAGCTATGAACTTCCCTCTCAGGACTTCTTTCACTGTGTCCCATAGATTTTGGATTGTTGTTTTTCATTGTCATTCGGTTCCAGGATGTTTTTAATTTCTTCATTGATCTCTTTGCTAACCCATTCATTGTTTAATAGCATGATATTCAGCCTCCAAGTGTTTGAATTTTTTTAATTGTTTTTATTGTAGTTGATTTCTAATATGCAATTGTCTGAGAAGATGCTTGATATGATTTCAATCTTCTTGAATTTGGAGAGACTTTCCTTGTGACTCATTATGTGGTCGATATTTGAAAATGACCCATGTGTACTTGAGAAGTATGTATATTCCTTAGCTTTGGGGTAAAATGTTCTGGAGATGTCAAATAGGTCCATCTGATCTAGTGAGTTGTTTAGGATTGCTATTACTTTGCTGATATTTTGTCTAGAGTATTTATCCAGTGATGTCAGTGGGGTATTAAATTCCCCTGCTTTAACTGTATTGTTGTCGATCTCTCTCTTGATTTCTTCCAAAAAAAATGTTTATATATTTGGGTGCCCCTGTATTGGATACATATATGATTACTAGATTTATATACTCTTGTTATATCAACCCCTTTGATATTATGAAGTGACCTTCCTTATCTCTTCTAATGGCCTTCACTCTGAGGTCTATTTTATCCTATATCAGTGTTGCTACCACAGCTTTTTTTTTTTTTCATTTGCCTAAAAGATATTTTTCCATCCCTTCACTCTCAATATGTGTGCATCCCTTGTTCTGAGGTGGATCTCCTGCAGACAGTATACTAGTATATAGGTCATGTTTTCTTATCCATTCAGCCACTCGATGCCTTTTGATTGGAGCATTCAGTTCATTATGTTCATGGTTATTATTGATAGGTACTCATTTGTAGCCATTTTTATTTTTTTTGTGCCAGTGTTCCTTTCTTCCCTTTTTATTTCTTCTTTTTTCCAACAGTCCCTTTAACATTTTTTGCATTGCTGGCTTGGTAGTTATAAACTCCCTTAGGCTTTTTTTGTCAGTGATGCTCCTCATTTCCCCATCAATTTTGAATGATAGCCATGCTGGGTAGAGTATTCTTGGATTCAGTCCCTTGCTTTTGCATCACTTTGTATACTTCCTTCCATTCCTTTCTAACCTGATGTGTTTCTGTTGAAAAATCATTTGATAATATAATGGGAGATCCCTCGAAGGTAACTTTCTGTCTCTCTCTTGCAGCCTTTAAGATTCTCTCTTTGTCATTAACATTTGCTATTGTAATTACAATATTTTGGTGTGGTTCTTTTTGGGTTCATTTAGTTTGGGACTTTTTGTGCTTGTGTGAACTTTCTTCTTCCTCAAATCAGAGAAGTTTTCTGACATATCTCTTCAAGTAGGTTTTCTAACCCTGGCTCTTCTTCCTTTGTCCTGGCACCCCTATTATATGTATGTTGCTTCGTTTCAATTTTTTTCTCCTATTGCAGTTCAGCTTGGATATGTTTTGCTGCTCTGTCTTCTAATTCACTAATTCGGTCCTCTGCTTCTTCTAGTCTACTGTTGAAATCTTCCATGGTGTTTTTTATTGTACCTATGTCGCTCTTTATTTCCTCTTTATTCTTACATAAGTTGTTGATTTTCTCATCTATCTGGTTTATGAACTGTATGGCCCTTATTCTGAATTTTTTTCTAACAAATTGCATTTCTATCTTTCATTTAGTTACATTTCTGGTAATGCCTCCTTTCCTTTCCTCTGGGCATTGTTTCTTTGTCCCCTCACTTTTGCTCTCACCGAAGGATCTAGGCATTGAGTAGCACTGGGCCTGTGACTACAGTGGTGGGCTTGGCAGCAGGTCGTACAATCACCAGGCCCAGGGTCAATACATTGGGCTTGGTGGCAATTTGTGCAATTGCAGCACCCAGAGTTGCTGTGTGAGGCATCTGGTGTTGCTGTGCAGGGCTTGGCTGCTCACGCTTGGTTGTGACACCCAGGGTTGCTGAGTAAGGCTTGGCTGTTCACAAGCACAATCATGGAGCCCGGGGTTGCTGCATAAGGCTTGGCTGTTTGCCGCATGGTCGCCCCTGGAGAACGTTTTGTGTACATTTGAGGAGAATATGTAGTCTGCTGCTTTTAGATAGAATGTTTTGTAAATATCTGTTAAGTCTGGTCTAATGTATCATTTAAATCCAATATTTCCTCATTGATTTTCTGCCTGGATGATCTGTCCATTGATAAGGTAGGATACTGAAGTCTTCCACTATTATTGTACTACTTTCTATTTCTTTCTTTAGGCCTATTGATGTTTGCTTTATATATTTAGATGTTATTGTATTATGTGAACAAATACAGACATGCATCACATAACAACATCTCAGTCAACAGAGCACCAGATATACGGCAGTGCTCCTATCTATACTAATAAAAGGGTAAATTGCTAATTATACCAGACATCCTTCTGGTAATCCTTCCAGACAAAGCCACAGTGGTGGGGGCCGAGGCAGAGGTGATTAGGGGTGACCAGGCCAGCAGGGGAGGGCAGTTAGGGGAAATCAGGTTGGAAGGCAGATGTGGTTAGGGGCAATCAGGCAGGCAGGCAAAGGAGCAGTTAGGGGTGATCAGGCAGGCAGGCAAAGGAGCAGTTAGGGGTGATCAGGCAGGCAGGCAGAGTGGTTAGGGGAGATCAGGCAGGCAGGCAGGTGAGCGTTTAGGAGCCAGCAGTCCCAGATTGCGAGAGGGATGTCCAAGGGGTCCCAGATTGGAGAGGGTGCAGGCTGAGCTGAGGGACCCTCTCTCCCCCCTCCCCGCCCAGGCACAAATTTTGTGTACCGGGCCTCTAGTCAGATTATAATGGAGCTGAAAAATTCCTACTGTCTAGTGACATCATAGCCTTGGTCAGGTCATAACGCAACACATTATTAACCTGTTTGTGTTGATGCTGGTATAAAGAAACCTACTGTGCTGCTAGTCATACAAAAGTATACCACATACAATTATATACAATACATAATACTTGAGAATGATCCTATCTAATAAAAGAGTATAATGCAAATTAACCATCACCCTGCTACACCCACAAGCCATGCCCACAAGCCATGCCCACCAGCCAATTAGGAGCAAATATGCAAATAAACCCAACCAAGATGGCTGCAGCCACAGAGAGCAGGAGGGAGGCTTGGGTTTCCCAAGCAATGGAGGAAGCCAAGCTTTCCGCCTGCCCTTGCCAGCCTAGGCCTCCACTCAAGGGTACAAAGTTTCAATGATAGAAGATACATAAATCCAAACAGAAATGGCGGCAGCCACAGAGCTGGAAAGAGCGGGAGGCTAGGGTTGCCCCTGGCAATGGAGGAAGCCAAGCTTTTAACACACCCTGGCCGGCCCAAGCCTCCACTTAAGGCTACATGTTTCAATTATAGAAGATACATAAATCCCAACAGAAATGGCTGCCACCACAAAGCAAGCAGAAGGCTTGGCTCCACTCCAGGCTACAAAGTTTAAATTGTAGAAGATAAATAAACCCCAGATACAAGGGCCTCAGCTTGGGTCACCAGGGGGCGTGGCCAGCCTGCAAACCACCACAGGCCCCTCGCTCAGGCCGCCCTATGCCCCAAGGGAACCCCCACCCTGATCCGGGACATCCTTCAGGGTAAACCAGCTGGCCCCACCCGTGCACCAGGCCTCTATCCTATCTAATAAAAGAGTAATATGCAGATTGACCATCACTCCAACACACAAGATGGCTGCCCTCATGTGGACACAAGATAGCCACCACAAGATGGCCAGCAGGGAAGGGCAGTTGGGAGGGACCAGGCCTGCAAGGGAGGGCAGTTGTGGGTGATCAGGCCAGCAGGGGAGGGCAGTTGGGGGCTATCAAGCCTGCAGGGGAGGGCAGTTAGGGGTGGCCAAGCCAGCAGGGGAGGGAAGTTGTGGGCAACCAGGCCAGCAGGAGAGAGCAGTTTGGGGGGACCAGGCTTGCAGGGGAGGGCAGTTAGGGGCAAACAGGCTGGCCAGGGAGCAGTTAGGCATCAATCAGGCTGGCAGGGGAGTGGTTAGGGGGTGATTAGGCTGGCAGGCAGAAGCAGTTAGGGGAAATCAGGAAGGCAGGCAGGTAAGCAGTTGGGAGCCAGCAGTCCTGGATTGTGAGAGGGATGTCTGACTGCCCATTTAGTCCTGATCTAAATGAGTTTGGACCTAAACGGGTAGTTGGACATCCCTCGAGGGGTCCCAGATTGGGGAGGGTGCAGGCTGGGCTGAGGGACACGCCCTCCATGCACAAATTTTGTGCACCAGGCCTCTAGTAATAAATAATTATTTTACTGGTTTATGTATTTACTATAATATACAATTTATTATTATTTTAGAATGTACTTTTTCTACTTATAAAAAATGTTTGCTATAAAACAGTATACCATGTTACTCTGACAGCATCCTCACAGGCCTGTGTTTACTCTTGCTTGATTGCATTATTTTATCTTGTGCTTGATTTAATCTTGTATTCTTTTGTACAGCTGTACAGGTTGGCAGCCTAAGAGCAATAGGCTATACCATGTAGCCTAAGTGTATATTAGACTATACCATCTAGGTTTGTGTAAGTGTACCCTGTTATGTTTCCATGGTGATGAAATCTAACAATACATTTCTCAGAACATATCCACATCACTAAGCACCACACGACTATATTTATAAATGTTATATATCCTCTTATTCAATTGATCCCTTTATAATTATATAATGACCATCTTTGTCTCTTATTACAATCTTTGTCTTAAAGTCTAATAGCTCCCCTAGCTTTCTTGAGTTAGTAGCCACTCTTTGCAGTCTAGGTATTAAGTATGAAATGGAGTTTGGGCTAAAAGTGGGCTGATACTTCTAGGGTAATTTACACTAATTCAATAAGAATCCCTGCTATCGTTTAAGGGAAAAAATAATTTTTAAAAACTCCTTTCTAGAAAAGTTACTCATAGCTCTGCAGAGTATTCCAGATGGTGGCTCATTTTCCCTCACAGACCTGACCAGCTTTTGTCCATGTCCCTGTCCCCAACTGTCATTCCCTGGCTGACTAATTTTCTTAGGCCAACATTCCTACAACAGACTTTTCTCTTATCTCAATTCCCTCAATTATGAACTGGGCATAACAGTATCTACCTCATAAGGTCAATGTGAGGCTTAAATATTCTCATATAAGTCAAGCCACTTGAGCAGTTTCCCGCAGCAAATGAAAAATGCTTTATGTTGGTAATGATCATAAGTTTTAAATGAGAGCAGTGGCTCGCTCCAGCCAATGCAAAAATTTTTGGCTAAATTGAATTTCTGCATTGTGGTTTTAAATGGCATTTAAAATGCATTCTGAACCCACATAAGAAGACTGATTTTCCCCTTGGATGAGAGAGGATGTATTCACACAAGATGCCAAACTGGGGACCATGCTCATCTCAGAGGAAGATAAATACCATCTGGGCACAGAGGCCTTGACTTCCCTTCTTAGTTTCATGGACTCCAAATATGGAAATCCATGAAAGAAGGGGGCAAAAATCTGGAGCATGAGACCAGTTGAAATATTATTACTTGGCAATACAGGGTTTGACCTAGAAGCTCTGGATTTACAAGCAATGATGGCTATAAGATGATACCCAACAGAGTCAATTGGCCACAGACTTCTGAGCCTCTCTCTATACTAAACATTCAAGTTAAACTTCAATTACTTTTAACGTTAAATGGTGCCAAAATATCCTATTTGTGCCAAAAGAGGGCTATTAAATTTACCTAAGCTGGAAACCAACTAGATTTGCAAAA
The DNA here is from genome assembly GCF_027574615.1 of Eptesicus fuscus. Taxonomy (NCBI): domain Eukaryota; kingdom Metazoa; phylum Chordata; class Mammalia; order Chiroptera; family Vespertilionidae; genus Eptesicus; species Eptesicus fuscus. Next base: position 111,696,621 of record NC_072475.1, read on the forward strand.
CAGATAGTTCAAGCCATCTTGCCTAGGAAAAGCAATTTATTTCTCCCTATAAAATACTTATTAATTTATAAATAATAAAATAATCACTACACAGTTATGCAATGCAAAATTCAGTTCAGCTTTCTGACATTATACAACATAAAAGATCCCCTTTCCTCTATTTTCCAATAACATGTTCTTCATTTTCATCTGAAGTCTCCCCTTCAGTGCTTTAATCCATTTTCTACCATCAATCTGCTAATGATGATTCAAATATTCTCTAAGATAGTACATATTTTCTCTACCATGTTTCTCACTTCCTTTTGAGTACTGGCCAACAGAGTCATTAAAATCCATATCTCTATGAACAGTCTATTTAAGGCAATCTTAGCTATTTTTTATCAAGCTCCTCAAAATTTTTCTAGCCTCTGTCCACTTCTACATTTCTAGGTATTTGTTTTTGCTTCCAGATACCAAAATGTATATTAGTTTCTTATTGCTGCTCTAACAAACCACCACAAACTTAGTGACTTTAAACAACACAAATTTATTTTCCTATAGTTCTGGGGGTCAAAAGTTTGAAATGGGTCTTAATGGGTGTTGTGGATTGAATATTTGTGTCCCCACAAAATTCATGTGTTGAATTCTTAATACCAATGTGATTATATTTGCAGGTAAGATATCTAAGGAAATAATTAAGATTAGATGAAGACAAAAGGATGGGGCCCTAATATGATAAACTAGTGTCCTCATAAAAAGAAACCTTGCTTGTACTCACTTTCTCTGTGCACATGTACAAAGGAAATGCCTTGTGAGGAAATAGTGGGAAAGTAGCCATCTACAGGTCAGAAAGAGAACTCTCACCAGAGCCAACCGGCTGCCCCTTGAACTAAGACTTCCAGATCTCAAGAACTGTGAGAAATAAAGTTTTTTGTTTCAGTCTACCAATCTGTGGTACTTTGTTAAGACACGCCAAGCAGACTGATACACCAGATTAAGATCAAGGTATTGGAAGGTTTTTATTATTTCTGGAAGCACTAGGATAGAATCCTTTTCCTTGCCATTTCCATTATTAAAGTCCTTCATTATTCCTTGACTAAGGGCCTCTTTTCATCTTCAAAATCAGCAAATGCTTCCATTGTAACATTTGCACCTCTGGCACCAATTCCTCTGCTTCCCTCCCCCACACTTAAAGGACACTTAGGCTTACATTGTGCACACCTGAATAACCAGGGATAATGTTTCCATTTTATGGTTACTTGATTAGCAACTTTATTTCCATTCACAACTTAATTCACTCTTGCTATGTAACATTACATGGGAAATGTGTACATCTTTTCAGGGCCATTATTCTTCCTATAACAGGAACTCAATCACCCACTTACCTAGGAATGCTTTCAGGAATAACTGAGTTGAGTTCAGCTCATTTGAAAATGAATTGAAAATGTTAGTTATTTTATAAACTTAAAATAACCACCTTCCGTGTTATACCCCAGACATTCAGGTGTTATATCCCAAACACCCATGAACTGGGTGATCATATATGGGAATGTGAATAAAATCAAAAGCTTTCTTTAAGGAAAAAAAAATACATAACTGGTATATGTTATTTTTTATAAATTATTTTTCTATTCAGTGAGTAATACTGTTCACAGCTCTCTTATGAATGAAATATCTTAGATTATCTCTGTCTCTGTCTTTCTCTCTCACTCTATATCTCTTTCTCTATATATCCATAAATATAATATATAGCATTACTTTTCATGTATTTTAATAGTATACAAATGATATTATACTGTACTAGAGGCCTAGTGCATGAAATTCATGCACTGGGAGGGCGGAGGGAGGGTCCCTCAGCCCAGCCTGCCCCCTCTCACAGTCAGGGAGCCCTCAGGGGATTCATACTGACAGCTTAGGCCTGCTCCCCTAAGCTGCAGTCTGGCCTCCTTCTGCGGGAGATAACCTGGCTGGTCAGTGAAAGGCACCACCCCCATCACTCCGCTGCTGCTGCAACTGCCCGCCACCGCAGCCACCAAGGTGTTTTCATCAACATGGACTCCAGTCCCTTCACCACGAAAAAATGACAACTTTCTTTAGGCATTTTCAAATTGTGTCTTTCATAGGATATAACCTTTCATTCTTTCTTTCTTTTTTATCCTCACCTGAGGATATGTTTCCATTGATTTTTAGAAAGCATGGAAGAGAGAGGAAGAGACAGAGAGAAACATCAATGTGAGAGGGACACTTTGATTGGTTGCCTCCTGCATGAGCCATGACCTGGGCCCTGGCCAGGAAGGAGCCTGCAACCTAGGTACATGCCCTTGATCAGAATCAAACCTGGACCCTGTGGTTGGCAGGCCAAGGCTCTATCCACTGAGCCAAACCGGCTAGGGCAGGATATGGCATTTCTTACCCCCTCCAGCAGCGGAACTTCATTTTTTCCTCCAGGAGTGAGGTGGAAAAGCCCTAGATCACCTTCTTGGATTCTTATTACCCAAGTTACCAAGAATACTGTGAGTGGCGGCATACAGGGAGCTTAGCCAATGAGCGGTCAGAAAAGGTATTTCCTCTGCAGCTCATGCGCAGAGGCCCCCTTGTGTGTGTTCACTGGGGTGGGGTGTGCTCCAAGCTGCGCCTTGGCCCCTGGGAGCAGGCCCCACCCCTGTGTGTGTCCGCTGGAGGCCTGCTCCCAGCCACACCATGCCGGCTCGGAGCAGGCGCCCCTGTGTGTTGTGTCTCCATTCTGGCCCGCCCTCAGCCCAGGCTCCCCTCAGCTGCTGGGGTTAGGGGGCAGCACGCAGTCCCCTCCCGCCCACCTGTGCACGCAGCCTCCTCCTGAGGTGGTCGTGATGCAGCTTCCTGCTGAGCCGGTCTGATGCCTTAAGGTGTCCTGGCTAATTTGCATATTACCTCTTTATATATAGACTAGAGGCCTGGTGCATGAAATTCATGCATGGGAGGGTGGGGTGTATCCCTGAGCCCAGCCTGCACCTTCTCCAATCTGGGACACCTTGAGGGATGTCCGACTGCCCGTTTAGGCCCGATCCTATCGGGATCGGGATCGGGCCTAAACGGGCAGTCGGACATCCCTCTCACAATCCAGTACTGCTGGCTCCCAACTGCTCGCCTCCCTGCCTTCCTGATTGCCCCTAACCGCTTCTGCCTGCCAGCCTGATCACCTCCTAACCACTCACTTGCCAGCCTGATTGATGCCTAACTGCTCCCCTGCCAGCCTGTTTGCCCCTAATTGCCCTCCCCTGCAGGCCTGGTCCCCCCCAACTGCCCTTCCCTGCAGGCCCCGTTGCCCCCAACTTCCCTCCTCTGCTGGCCTGTTCACCCTTAACTGCCCTCCCCTACAGGCTTGATCGCCCTCAACTGCCCTCCCTTGCAGTCCTGGTCCCTCCCAACTGCCCTCCCTTGCTGGCCATCTTGTGGTGGCCATCTGTGTCCACATGGGGGAAGCCATCTTGTGTGTTGGAGTGATGGTCAATTTGCATATTACTCTTTTATTAGATAGGATAGAGGCCTGGTGCATGAGTGGGGGCCGGCTGGTTTTCCCTGAAGGGTGTCCCAGATTAAGGTGGGGGTTCCCTTGGGGCATGGACAGCCTGGGTGAGGGGCCTATGGTGGTTTACAGGCCAGCCACGCCCCCTGGTGACCCAAGCTGAGGCCCTTGTATCTGGGGTTTATTTGTCTTCTATAATTGAAACTTTGTAGCCTTGAATGGAGCCAAGCCTCCTGCTCGTTTCATGGCCGCAGCCATTTTTGTTGGGATTTATTTATCTTCTATAATTGAAACTTTATAGCCTTGAGTGGAGTCCAGGGCCGGCCAGGGTGTGCGGGAAGTTTGGCTTCCTCCATTGCCTGGGAAACCCAAGCCTCCTGCTTGCTCTATGGCTGCAGTCATCTTGGCTGGGTTAATTTGCATACTTGCTCCTGATTGGCTGGTGGGCGTTGCTTGTGGGTGTGGCAGAGGTGCAGTCTATTTGCATATTACTCTTTTATTAGATAGGATACATCTTCTGTAATTAGAATTTTGTATTCCTTTTATTCTTGTACACATAGAAAGAGGTTCTCTGGAGCTATTTCTATTATTAGAATTGCAAGTCCTAAGGGTATGAATATCTGTATTATCATGAGAGATTGTAACATTGCTCTCAAATTGGTTATACCAATGTACTGTTTTAACAGTAGTGTATGTGCACTGCTATTGTATCAGGACAACAAAGGGGTCTGGGCTGCCTGTGACTACTACTTCAGTCAATTTATTCAAATTTTGAGTAAAAATATCTTGTACATTTTGAGCTCTGGTTTATACATTTTTATGGTTAGATAGTACTGTTTTATCAGTATAATAAAATGTCTTTACCCATTTAATTTTTGATGGACATTTTGTTTTTCCCAACTATAATGGTTAATTTTATGAGAACTTGGCTAAGCCAAAGTACTAACATATTTGGTCAAACATTATTCTGCATGATTCTTTGAAATTATTTTTTAGATGACATTAACATTTAAATCAGTATACTTTGAGTAAAGCAGATTGCTTTCCATAATGTTGTTGGGCCTCATCCTATTAATTGAAAGCTTTAATAAAAATTATGGACCTCCCTCAAAGAAGAGAGAGTTCTTCCAACATCCTGCCTTTGTACTCCAACTGCAGCATCATCTCTTCCTTGGTTCCAATCTTTCAGCATACTCTGCAGATTTTGGATTTTCCAGGTTCCACAGTCATGTGAGCCAATTCCTTAAAATTTCTTCCTCTCACTCTTCCGCTACCCATGTTCCTCTTTCTTATTCTGTTTCCCTGGGTAACCCTTAATTTTCTAACTAATTTTTCTGTATAATCAGTCTTGCAGTGAATATTTCTGTACATGTTTCCTTGTACACATAGAAAGACGTTCTCTGGAGTTATTTCTATTATTAGAATTGCAAGTTCTAAGGGTATGACTATCAGTATTATCATGAGAGAATGTAACATTGCTCTCCAAATTAGTTATTCCAATGTACTGTTTTAATAGTAGTGTATGTGCATTGCTCTTATAATGGGACAACCAAGGGGTCTGGGCTGCCTGTCACTATTTCAGCCAATTAAGCAGAGACAGGGTTTAATCATATATGAGTGTTTATTCCAATAGTGCCGGCAGTATGGCAGGGCAGCAGGTCATCCACAAAAATCTGCTCTGGACCCCACCATAAGCCAGCTGCTTATATTGGGTAGAAGGACAAAGATTACATGGGAAAGTAGGAATTACAGGCATAGGAAAATGGGCATGTGATAATCATTGCAGGTTACACATCATGTGACCTGGGGTTGGGGAGTCACAGTGGGTGGGTGCCTCCAGGCACCCCAGGCACCCTGGGACCAGATTACAGGTAATAGGGGCTGGGGGTTGTAAAGAGCAGGTGCCCTCAGGACTAGATTGTCTCAGCCACGAGGTTGTAAATCTTTCCATAATGATAGGAAGTTCTTGGGACAGGAGGATGGACTGCATTCCGATGTTAGCTCCCATGTTCCAGGGTATACAACTCCCAGCCAAGTGAAAATGTGCTTTCTAATCAGAACAGAACCATCAGGGTTAACATAGAATGATTAATATTTCTTATAATTATAATTAGTTCCACTATTCTATTTCTTCCCCTAACACTATTGTTTTACATACTACCATATCTTGATATTGTCAGGTTTTGTCCACTGACATTTTTAATAAGGAATCTCATTGTTGTTTTAATTTGCATTTCTTAGATTTCTAGTGAGATTGAGCATATTTTCATTTATTTGTTGTATATTCATATTTCCTATGTCAATGTAAAAAATATTCAACCCTGTAGCAATTTTTATGAGTTTATTTGAGCCAATCTGATGACAATTGCAGGGAAGCAAAATCTCAGTGATTAGAGAAAATGCTCCAGAGAATAGCAGTTTTTTTGAACCTTATTTTATATATTAGAAACAAAGGAGAAGGCATAAGAGGGTTACATAAAATCCATTGTTGGTAGGTTAGGGAGGCTGAAGAAAGCAAAGTGGAAAACCTCTGTAACTGGATAAAAAAGTAAAATGGATAAACAAATACTTCTTTTACATTGGTGGGTAAAGGGTAGTTAACTGTGCCACGCCAGCACAGCCAAGGGTTCAGCAAGCCTGAGGGAGGTGGTGAAGGATGGAGAAATGATAGACAAAGAGAAAAAGCTGGGTCTAGGTGGAACTTCTGTGCCTGGCTGAGGCCACAGAACAGATCCAGACTGCAAAGCTGAGGCTTTATTTATAATCAGGGACAAACAAGGTAACCTACAATGTTGTTGTAAGTTTCACTTGTTTTTGGCAGCACTTGCTGCCCCTCCCACAACCTACTAGCTACCCAGGAAAGATCTAGGGAGCAGTTACAAGATCAAGCTTAATTATGCTTAGAGGACTGTGCCCTCCAAGCTGGGACTTGTTTGCGACTTTGCCAGCAGGTCAGTCCGAGGCTTAACCCTATAACCGCCTCCTACATCTCGCCCTTTCTTTTAAATTTAAGCTACTAATAATGGAGGTAAAACTTAAACATCAAGAACAAAGTTCTGACTATTAAAACATTAACAAAACAATGCCAATGCAAAACCCAATAACAAAACAATGCCAATGCAAAGTCTAGACACGGCTATAAAACAATGCCAATGCAACACAACAATAATGCCAATGCAACACAATAATAATGCCAATGCTACACAACAATAATGCCGATGCAACACAACAATAAAGAAATCAAACTGCAGGAACATTTTCCTACTAAATGAAAGTTCCTTTTGCTGATTTACTCAAGAGTCCTCAGACTTGGCTGTGCAAGAGTTTGCAGAAGACTGGCAGCTAACCAATGCTAGCATGGCCAAAAACATGGTTGAGGGAGTAGCTTCTATTTCCTGCTTTTCTGCCATCTGCTGGGCCTAGGTTGTTAACTTCTTCAGCTGACCCCATGTTGGCACCTCAGTCTCTAGTGTAGCCTTCGTCATCTTCCTTTTCTGCTTTGCTGTCATTGGGGCAACTTTCAGTCTTTTGAACAATGGGATAAGGAATTTATTAGAAAATTTAAAATTTCTAAATTTAAAATATTAAATTTAAAAGAAAGGGTGAGATGTAGGAGGCAGTTATAGGGTTAAGCCTCAGACTGACCTGCTGGCGAAGTCGCAAACAAGTCCCAGCTTGGAGGGCACAGTCCTCTAAGCATAATTAAGCTTGATCTTGTAACTGCTCCCTAGATCTTTCCTGGGTCCATTGTGGTGATGCACGTAATGCTCTAGCACCCAAATTGGCTGCACTGCTCCTTCTGGAAAGATACAAACACAACCTCTTCCCCACATCATTACTGGATCTGGCCCAAACCATTGTCCAGTTTGTGCATCCTTCCATAGGGCTAACCCCGCGGATGCTATTGTACAGGAGGCCCAATGCCTTTCGGCTGCTGTACAACCCTCTGCATTGCAATTCAAAAAAATTTAAAGTATAAAAAACATGACTGAGTTTGTTTTGAGGTGATACATAACATCCATCTCCCCCTTTCTGTTTTAGTAATACCTTAGTTGGAGAATGAGCCAAATATAGCCATTCAACAACTCCAGGAGCTTGCCAAATTCTGGTATGTGGGTGATATCCATTTTCCAAATTTGATTAGGTTTAGGACCCCTAGGATTAACTCCCAATGATTGTCATAGGGAAAATTAAAACCTGTAAGGGAAGGGAGTAATCAATTCTAGTAAGTTGTGCTGAACTTAAGGCATCCTGAACTTTATTGAAGGCTGTCTTGGCTTCCTCTGTCAAGCAGCGTGGGGATGACAGAGATGAATCTCCCCTTAGTATATGAAATAAAGGGCTTAAGTCAGCAGTGGTTAATTTTAAAGCAGGTTGAACCCAATTAATATCTCCTAATAATTTTTGGAAGTCATTTAATGTAAGTAAAGTGTCAGTCTGAATTTGAATTTTCTGAGGTTTTATTCTTTTCCCCTCAATAATGCTGCTAAGATAAGAAAAAGAAAATGTCCTTTGAACTTTTCCAGGTGCTATGCATAATCCAGCACAATGCAGAGAATACTGCATTATAAGAGATATTTAGTTACTTCATTTTTCCCTTCTTAGAGGAAAAAAACCTTCATAACATTTAAAATATATTTATTAATTTTTATTTGATAAGGCTTTCCATGCATTTTCAAGTATATTAGATCTGTTAAATTTAAAAGGATTTCCTTTAAGAAAAGAGAATAAATTTCTTGTATTACTCCAGGCACCCTTGGAGCTTTCCAAGAATCATCTGTTAAGACCTTGAAATTTTAACATGGAAAAAAACCATCAAATATATATATATATATATATATATATATATATATATATATATATCTCCATATATGATTTAAAGATTATAATATTTTTTATAATTATCTTAAGATATCAATTAGATTTTAAACTAGTTTTTGCATAGAAAAATTTTGGTTGAGATCACAGAATTAATCCTCTTTTTTAATTAGACCAATAATAAGCAACTTATTTTGAATTCCTAATTATTAGAGAAAACACAACATTTTACTTTCTCAAAAATAAATTCTTATACTTTAGACATTTACCACAACTATATAATTTCTCCCAATTTAATTTGCACTTTGAACTTTTAAAGCTGGTAGGACAAATATATTTAGCATTTCCTAGATAAATAACACTTTATATTTTTAAGAAAAATACAAGACATAGATTCAATTCTGTCCTCTAGGTATTTTATGAGGTAAATTTAAACTTTACTTTTTATTGGCCAGTGGCTCTGGAAAACCAGGTTTGGAGACTCAAATCCAATTCCAATTATTTTAAGGCATTTACTTTGGATAAATTCTATAACAGAGATTTTACTGGTTTTCTTGAAGGCCTTAAAACAGCGGTCCTCAAACTTTTTAAACAGGGGGCCAGTTCACTGTCCCTCAGAACGTTGGAGGGCCGGACTATAGTTTAAAAAAAACTATGAACAAATTCCTATGCACACTGCACATATCTTATTTTGAAGTAAAAAACAAAACGGCAAAAACACCTGCATGTGGCCCACGGGACGTAGTTTGAGGACGCCTGCCTTAAAAGTTAACTTTTTAACAAGGCTCATTAGCGTTTTGAAAATTACTCTTTATTATGGAAATGCAAATACTATTGCTGGAATTAGCTTGAATTTCTTTGGAGAAGACTTTTTGGCTGTTTTTCTTAGGAAAGAAAAAAAAAACAGTTCTGGGTTTTTCATTTTCTATAGCTTTTGCAGAGATTCCAGCTGAAGACAATCTAAATGTCCAAAATCGGACTATGCACACATTTTGTCTTACAGCTAGGTTCTCTCCCCATGAGCACAGAAATTCCAGACACATTTCTAAATTTTTAAGACTTTTTTATGGAGAGAAAGGAAACTTTAAATTAGCCTACTGAGGGAGTGGGCTTCCATATTGGATCTCCACGTGTTTCCCTTCCCCCACATCCTGCTTACTTCGGGGGAAGTTTCAGCAACAGATCTTAAATTTCTTTTTTCTTTTTTGCTTTCCAAAGTAATAACTAATCACCCAATTTGGCCAAGATTTGCACTTCCCTGCCACATTCCTCCACTCCCCTTCTGGAGTGGGCTCTAGGCAATCCCGAATCAGGGACAACAGACTGAAAGCAGAGGCAGGCATTTCCTCTGGACCTTCAGCTATATAACGATCACAAAGTTGTTTTCCTACCTTTTCCCATGCCTCTATATTTAAAACCATGGGCAGGTTTTCCAAAAAATCAAAAAGCTGTTCATACCTCACAGAACAGCCCCTTGCTTGGAGCATAGCCTTAAGCAAGGATACGCATACATCCTCTCCCTGCGATCCTGAATTTCCCATGTTTTACACCTAGCTGGTACTAAATTGCGCTCCTTACCTTCCTTTTTGACGTGCTTCACTGGAGTGTCCTTTCACCTGACAATCTGCAGTTCCCTCACACTCAGGCCCACATTGAGTGCCACTTGGGCCGAACTCAGCACCACGTTGGGCGTCACTTGGGCCGCGCCAGCACAGCCAAGGGTTCGGTGAGCCTGAGTGGAGGCGACGAAGGATGGAGAAATGATAGACAAAGAGAAAAAGCTGGGTCTAGGTGGATCTTCTGTGCCTTGATGAGGCCATAGAACAGATCCAGACTGCAAAGCTGAGGCTTTATTTATAATCAGGGACAAACAAGGCAATTGACAATGTTCTTGTAAGTTTCACTTGTTTGGGCAGCACTTGCTGCCCCTCCCACAGCCCACTAGCTACCCAGGAAAGATCTAGGGAGCAGTCACAAGATCAAGCTTAATTATGCTTAGAGGACTGTGCCCTCCAAGCTTAGACTTGTTTGCGACTTTGCCAGCAGGTCAGTCCGAGGCTTAACCCTATAACCGCTTCCTACAGTTAACAATTAACATTATAGCACAAATAAATGGTGTGCAGGGGAACAAGATAACAATATAACAATGAGGGGTTTCTGTGGTCTCCTGTTCTGGTACAAGATTTTGCCCTGAGGGGGCCTGGAAAAGGGGGTCACTATACTATTTCAAAGGTATGTTATCTTAGATGCAAAAAGACAATTGACAGACTCAGTTAAGGTAAAGACTGACTTCTGTCAGGGAAGATATCTGCCCACTATGACTTACTTTTAGTTAGGAAGTTTTAATTTCAGACCATCATATGTGGTTAATTTAGCTCTCAAAGTTTGTAAGGCCTACCACACACGCCTTCTCTGAGCTTGTCAGGTTTAGTATGTGGCCTGTTTTTTATCCACACATCTAATATTAAACACCTTTTTACATATATGAAACATTTTTCTATTGGTTTGCTTATTTTTTTTATTGATTTACAGAAGTTCATTTTTAGGTTCTCCAATCTTTTTATGCTATATGCATTACAGGTTTTGAGGGTGAAATATATGTTTGTGTGCCTAATGAATGACTGTTCTATGTGACTTGCACAATAGTTTTTTGTTTTGTTTTTTATAATCAGCCCTATATAAGTGGGACCTGTGTAAATAGTGTTTTAGAGATAGTATTTATGCAAATGGGAGAATTGCTACTGTATAAAAGTAGGGAAGGTTATCTATTTTACTTACAAGTTAAAATATTAAGTTAATCAAACTAAGTTAATATTAAGTTCATTATTCATGAGAATGTAGCCAGAGAGGGGGGAGAAAAGGAGAGAAAGCAGACAGAACCAAGCATATTTATATTCTTTGTCCTAGCATGTGGCAGAGGGATTAAAAGGTGAAGGGAGTCTGCCCACAGCTGAATCTGCATTAGCCCCCCTTCCCTTGACCCTGGCAATGAATGGGACACTCACCACATTTTATAACCTGCTGACATTATAACAATGAAAATCTGTGTGCACTGAGGTCATGAATATTTAGAGGTATAACCATGTGTGAACTTATTGGTGCTTTATTGGGGGAAAATCTTAGGAGAAATTTGTTCCACAAATTATGGAGACACATTAAAGAAGATATTTGAGATATGTAAATTACCTTGACTTGCCTGCTCACAAATTTCTAAGTATCTCCAGCTTCTTGTTTCCCCTGCTGACTCCGGTCAGAACCTGTGTAGTTAATAATCATAGAGCCTAATTGTTCCAGCCTGTTCCACAAAACAATGACATTTTCTTCAGTCTTTTCTACCAAATGGCCTTGAGGCCTGGGAAAGGTAGAAGTTTATTTCCTGGTTACTGTGATATTTGCAGTCTCAGCCTTGAATTCCATGGCTGTACCTGACCTTCATACTTACCATTAGTTTCAGCTGACTGTGGGTTTGGCTGATGGAGAACAGGGAATCTCAGTTAAGGTAATACTTTTAAATAAAATAGGGGGAGGATGATAATATACATCATAGTAACCTAGTTAAAAGTTTGTATGTATATTTGAAATTTGCTGAGATTAAACCATACATGTTCTCAATACACACCAAAAAAACAGTAACTCTGTGAGGGGATGGATGTCAATTAACCATATTGTGGTAATTATTTCACAATATATACATATATCAAATGATTACAATGTACACCTTAATCTTACACAATGTTATTTATCACTTATATCTTAATAAAGGATAGGAAAAGAAGGAAAACAAATATTCATAAATATCTATTTATCCATCACTGGAAAAAAAAAAAACACATGTGAGATTTGCATCAGCTATACCATTGGCTCATTTTTCTTTCTTTCTTTCTTTCTTTCTTTCTTTCTTTCTTTCTTTCTTTCTTTCTTTCTTTCTTTCTTTTTTTGTTTTTTTTGTTTTGTTTTGTTAATCCTCACCCAAGGATATTTTTCCATTTTTTTTTTAGGGAGCGTGGAAGAGAGAAATATCAATGTGAGAGAAACACCTCGACTGGTTGCCTCTGCATAAGCCCCAACCAGGGCCTGGGCCAGGGAGGAGCCTGCAACCGAGGTATATGCCCTTGACCAGAATCGAACTGGGACCCTTCGGTGCACAGTCCAATGCTCTATCCACTGGGCCAAACTAGCTAGGGCTCATTTTTCAATCCTTGACTCAAAATATAAAATATATACCTTATGGACTTGAATTGTCGATCAGCTCCTGCTGATTCCTCTTTGTTTTCTTGTTCACTGTTACTCATATGAAATCCCACTCAGACTTCTAGGGACAATAACATGAAGGTCCCACAGGGAAACTCCTCATGTGAGTGAGTAGTAGCTACACCTAAAGTAACTTTAATGCCAGGAGATGAATAAAGGACAAATATTCCATCATCTGTGCTGTGACTTTGAGAGCTTTGTTTAGGGTGCATACTGACTCGTGAACTGAACCAGTTTACCAGCACTCATTGCTCAACTGCCTCCTGGGACTAGGCAAGTAAGATATATTTGCGGGGCTGCAGGTATAAGACCTCAAGGAGTGAGGGACGGAAGAGGGATTGGCAGTGCAGCCCAGCCATGAATTTCATGCCTAATATTTCTCAAATTAAAAACAAAGAAACTACTTTGCTAGCCAAACCCTCACCTAATTAGGTCAAAAAGTTTCTATTTGCACCCACCTACTAATAGTGTTTTCACGGCTATGCACTACTTTTCAGAAGCAAAGTGTCCATGAATAAAATTTATGCAGTTAAAACAATTTATTATTAGCATCAGCATTTCCTTGTTATTAAATGTGCAGACTATGGAAATTTCCTATTAGAGTTAGTAACCCACCTCTGCCACTTATTAACTCTGTGCCTCTGTTTCCTTTTACCAGCTCTTGATTTGGGCAAGTCATATAACTGTGTTTTTAGTCTCAGTATCCCCATCTATAAAATGGAAGTATCAGTAGGAAGAACCAATTCATTCACTTGTGGCTACCCCTCTAAATAATCTCCAAGCACCTCAGTGGGATGTTGTGAGGATGAAATGAGTAACTGCATGCAGTTTCTAAAACCATGCCCTGCATGTTGTAGTTCACACTACAATGGTGTTACTGACTTTTCCCTTTTCAAGTCAAATTCTGTTTTTAACTTGGTATCTGATATTGTCTATCATACCTACATGTTTTGTGGGTTTTTTTTTAATTATTCAATTGCTTCACTTTTTAAGAAAGCCTTATGTAATTTCTAGTTCACTTTGAAACAGCTTATTCACTACACCTAACCCATTAGCTAAGGGTCTTTTGGCACAGTGATTGTTGTCAAACATCAACATGCATAAGAATTTCCAAGAGAGCTTGATAATATAGGGAATGCTGGGCCCATTCTCAGAGTTTATGATCAGTAGATCCAAGGTGCTGCCTGAGAATTTCCATTCTAACCTTTTCTAATGTGGCACTGATCCCACTCATCTGGCCTCCACACTGGAGAATCATGGTCTTACCAAATGAGATGTGATATTTCTTGGTGGAAAGAAGTTAGAAAATTTCTTTCTCTCTACATTACTACATACACACTCATAATTTAACAGATGTATTAACTTGTTAACATCATTTACCACGTAGTTAAAAGGTAAGACATTCAATAATTATGTGAGTATAAATATTTAGGATGTTCATCATTCATGTAACATTTCTACATATGTTTCAATGTTGAAATGTTTTTAAAATATGTTATTTTACAAACGTGGGTTTTTATTTTTGCAAGACCACTAACCCATCCATGTGTACTTATCTGACCGATCTCTATATGATCACTGCTCATTCAGGGCAAGAAAGCATCCTGGATATCCTCCTTTATGCCCATTTCTCCCTTTCTCCTTGGTAAAGTTCCAGTTTTGTTTTTTTTTTTTTAATAAACAAATAAAAAAACCCTTTTCTTGGTTCCAAACGTGATTTGGGTGTGCATGTGTGTATGATATTTTCTTAGATTTTCTTTTTAAAAATGGTATTAGTTTTGAAATGGTGTATATTTTGTAAATAAGTTTTTCTTACCTAAAGTTATGCCTAAGTTAAAACATGAAATAACATTTTAAAAATTTACTCTTCCAGCTATTGAAAATTTGGCAGTAGGTGCTCATAGAAGGAATTGACTCATTTTACCAGATATGGTGCATTTGTGACCAGCACTTACCACATTCTTTATGAATGTAGGAGGGAAGAAAGATTTGGAATATGAAATACTGGGTGCTTCAAGCAATAAAAAAAAAAAAAACTAAGCTGATACTGATTATTGTATTTGCTTATCTTTTTTTATTGTCTAAAGTTTTACATAAGTCTCCTTTGTCCCCAATTGACTCCCACCCCAGCCATTCCCACCCCAGGCAAGCCCGCATGGCCCACCTGTCTGTGTCCATTGGTTATGCTAATATGCATGCTTACAAGTCCTTTGGTTGGTCTCTAATCTCCCCCTCTCCCCTGCCATTTGTCTCTGGATTTCTTCTTGTTCATCAAATTATGTTGATCATTATATCCCACATATGAGTGAGATCATGTGATATTTATCTTTCTCCGACTGGCTTATTTTGCTTAGCATAATGCTCTCCAGATCCATCCATGCTGCTGCAAATGGTAAAAGTTCCTTCTTTTTTTATAGCAGCATAGTATTCCATTGTGTAGATGTACCAAAGTTTTTAATTCACTCATCTGCTGATGGGCACTTAGGCTGTTTCCAAATCTTAGCTATGGTAAATTGTTCTGCTATGAACATAGGGGTGAATATATCCTTTCTGATTGGTGTTTCTAGTTTCTTGGCATATATTCCTAGAAGTGGGGTTATCGAGTCAAATGGGAGTTCCATTTTTAAGTTTTTGGGAAAACTCCATACTGTCTTCCACAGTGGCTGCACCAGTCTGCATTCCCACCAGCAGTGCATGAGGGTTCCTTTTCCTCCACATCCTCCCCAGAACTTGTCTTTTGTTGATTCGTTGATGATAGCCATTCTGTCAGGTATGAGATGGTATCTCATTGTTGTTTTGATTTGCATCTCTCAGATTAGTGACTTTGAGCATGTTTTCATATGTCTCTGGGTTCTGTATGTCCTCTTTTGAAAAGTGTCTATTTAGGTCCTTTGCCCAATTTTTTATTGAATCTTTATCTTCCTCTTGTTAAGTTGTATGAGTTCTCGGTAAATTTTGGAGATTAAACCCTTATCAGAAATATCATTGGCAAATATATTCTCCCATGCAGTGGACTCTCTTGATGTTTTGTTGATGGTTTCGTTTGCTGTGCAGAAGCTTTTTATTTTGATGTCATCCCATTTGTTTATTTTCTCCTTAGTCTCCCTTGCCGTAGGAGCTGTGTCGGTAAAGATATTGCTACGACATATGTCTGCTATTTTGCTGCCTATGGATTTTGTAGGATTTTTATGGTTTTCTGTCTTACGTTTAAGTCCTTTAGTCATTTTGAGTATGTGTATGGTGTAAGTTGGTTGTCTAGTTTCATTTTTTTGCATATATCTGACCAAATTTCCCAGCACCATTTATTGAAGCGACAGTCTTGACTCCATTGTATGCTTTTGCCTCCTTTGTAATATATTAATTGAGCATAAGGACTTGGGTCAATTTCTGGATTCTCTGTTATGTTCCATTGGTCTATGTCTGTTCTTGTGCCAATACCAGGCAGTTTTGAGAACCGTAGCTTGTTCATATAGCTTGATATCTAGTATTGTGATCCCTCTAACTTTGTTCTTCTTTCTCAGGATTGCTGTGGCTATTTGGGGTCTTTTTTTATTCCAGATGAATTTTTGGAGAGTTTGTGCTAGGTTTGTGAAATATGCCATTGGTATTTTATTGGGGATTGCATTGAATCTGTGATTGCTTTCTGTAGTATGGACATTTTAATGATATTGATTCTACCAATCCATGAACATGGTATGTTCTTCCATTAGTTTATGTCTTCTTCTATCTCTTTTTTTAATATCCTGTGGTTTTCTGAGTACAGGTCTTTTACTTCCTTAGTTAAGTTTACTAGTATTCTTAGGTATCTTAATTTTTTTGATGCAATGGTAAATAGGATTGTTTTTGTTTGTTTGTTTCTCTTTCTGTGAGTTCATTTTTGGTGTATAAAAAGGCCATAGACTTCTGGGAGTTAATTTTGTATCCTGCTACATTGCCAAATTCATTTATTAGATCTAGTAGTTTTTTTCATGGAGTCTTTGGCATTTTATATGTATAGTATCATGTCATCTGTGAATAAGGACAGTTTTACTTCTTCTTTTCCAATTTGGATGCCTTTTATTTCGTCTTCTCATCTGATCACTATGACTAGCACTTCCGGTACTATATTGAACAGGATTGATGACAGTGGGCATCCCATCTTGTTCCTGATCTCAGGGGAAATGAGTTTAGTTTTTGCCCATTGAGTATTATGTTGGCTGTCGGTTTGTCATATAAAGCTTTTATTATGTTGAGGTATGATCCCTCTATTCCCACTTTGCTGAGAGTTTTTATCAAGAAAGGGTGTTAGATTTTGTCTAATGCTTTTTCTGCATTGATAGATCTGATTTTGTGATTTTTATCTCAACTTGTTTATGTGATTATTTATTGATTTGCGGATATTGTACCATTCTTGCATGCCCAGAACAAATCCCACTTGGTCATGGTGTATGATCTTTCTAATGTAATGCTGAATCAAATTTGTTAGAATTTTGTTGAGGATTTTAGCATCTATGCTCATCAAGCATATTGGCCTATAGGCCTCTTTTTCAGAGTCCAGAGTGCTAACCATTACACCATGGAACCAACTATATAGGCCTCTTTTTTTGTGGTGTCTTTATCTGGTTTTGGGATTAGAGTGATGCTGGCTTCATAGAAAGAGCTTGGAAGTGTGCTTTCCTCTTGAATTTTTTGGAATAGTCTGAGGAGGATATGTTTTAGTTCTTCTTTGAATGTTTGGTAGAACTCCCCTGTAAAGCGTCTGGAACAGGGCTTTTGTTTGCTGGAAGATTTTTTAATGCTGTTTTAATTTCTTTTTAGTTATCAGCCTATTCAGGTTTTTTTTATTCTTCCTGATTGAGTTTTGGGAGCTTGTATTTTTCTAAGAATATGTCCCTTTCATTTAGATTGTCCTTTTTTTTTGAATAGATTTGTTCATATTCCTTTTTCATAATTGTTTGTATTTCTGTGGGATCGGTTGTTACTTCACCTCTTTCATTTCTGATTTTGTTTATTTGGGTCCTCTCTCTTTGCCTCTTGGTGAGCCCAGCTAGAGGTTCATCAATTTGTTTATCATTTCAAAGATCCAGCTCTTGGTTTTGTTGAACTTTTGTATTGTTTTGTTGTGGTTTTTTGTTGTTGTTGTTTATTTTTATTTTATTTTTTTTGTCTCTATGTCATTTATTTCCACTCTGATATTTATTATTTCCTTCCTCTGCTTACGCTGGGCTTTTCTTGTTGCTCTCTTTCTAACTCTTTGAATTGTAGGTTTTGATAATTTATTACCTATTTTTCTCATTTTTTGAGGTAGGGCTGTAGAGCTATGAACTTCCCTCTCTAGACTGCTTTTACTGTGTCCATAGATTTTGGATTGTTATGTTTTCATTGTCATTTGTTGTCATGATGCTTTTTATTTCTTCTTTGATCTCTTTGGTAATCCAATCATTTTTTAATAGCATGCTATGTAGCCTCCAACTGTTGGAATTTTTTTATTGTTGTTGTTTTCTTGATTCTTTCCAGAAGATTTTTTATGTAGTTGGGTGTTTCTGCACTGGGTGAATATATGTTTACCAGAGTTGTATCCTCTTGTTGTATTGACCCATTTGATATTATGAAGTGACCTTCCTTATCTCTTGTTATGGCTTTAACTTTGAGATCGATTTTGTCATTTCCATTCCCCTGAAAAATGTTTTTCCATCCCTTCACTTTCAGTCTGTGTGAGTCCCTTCTTCTCAGGTGGGTCTTTCTGTAGACAGCATATATATGGGTCATGTTTTTTTCAATCCATTCAGCCACTGATGTCTTTTGCTTGGAGCATTTAGTCCATTTATGTTTAAGGTTATTATTGATAAGTACTTGTTTGCAGCCACTTTTATTCTTTATGCCTGTGTTCCTGCTTCCCTTCCTATTCCTTCTTTTTACAACAGTTCCTTTAGCATTTCTTGCATTGCTGGCTTGGTAGTAATAAACTCCCTTAGCCTTTTTTTCTGTAAAGCTCCTGAGTTCCCCTTCAATTTTGAATGATAGCCTTGAGGATAGAATATTCTTGGATTCAGTACCTTGCTTGCATCGCTTTGTATACTTCATTTCATTCTCCTCCAGCCTGAGGTGTTTCTTTTGAGAAATCACTTGATAATCTAATGGGAAATCCCTTGTCGGTAACTTTCTGTCTCTCTCTTGCAGCCCATAAGATTCTCTCTTTGTCATTAACGTTTGCCATTATAAATACAACATATCTTGGTGTGGGTCTTTTGTGTTCATCTTGTTTGGGACTCTCTGTGCTTGTGTGACTTTTTCTTCACAAAATCAGGGAAGTTTTCTGTCATTATTTCTTTAAAGATGCTTCCTATTCCTTGCTCCTCTTCTTGTCCTTCTGGCCCCCCTATTATATGGATGTTACTTTGTTTCATGTTGTCCCAAACCTTCCTCACGCTCTCCTCCTTCTTTCTATTTTTTTTCTCTGATTCCTGTTCATATTATGTGTGTTTTTACCTTGTCTTCTAAATCTCTAATTTTGTCCTCCATTTCTTCTAGTCTACTGTTGAAACCTTCCATTGTGTTTTTTATTGTAGCTATTCATTCTTCATCCTCTTGATTCTTACAAATGTTGATAATTTTCTCATCCAACTGGTTTAAGATTGTGTAAATCCACCATGGCTTACTCTGAATTCTTTCTCTGGCATATGCTTGCCTCCATTTCATTTAGTTCCTTTTCATATGATTCATCCTTTTCTTGGGAGCTTTTTTTTTTTTTTGTCTCCCCATATTTGTTGTCTCTTTCTGGCCCTGGGATCCCTGCTTGGGGCCTAGGGATTGAAGCCCCTAGAAGTTCAATGATTCAGGACTCACTAGACCAGAAGCTGGGTCTTCTTTGAGTTTCACACCTTTATTGTCTCTGCTTCGAGTTCTACCCTGGTTCTGGTCCCTCAGTTGTCCTCTTCAGATTCTTGGGGTTGGTGGGTGTGCTGAAGCAGTGGACTTGGCAGGAGAGGCATGTATCCCGAGACTTGCTGAGGTGGCCAGGCACTGAGGTGGCCAGGCACTGAGGTGCACAGGGTCAGTAGCTGAAGCAGTGGGCTTGGCCATAGAGGCACACTCTGAGACTCACCAAGGGGTCCAGGCAGCAAGTCGCATGGAGTCTGAGGCTGAAGCAATAGGCTTGGAAGAAGGGGCATGCATTGTGAGACTCACCAAGGTGTCCAGGGGCCAAGTCGCTCTGGGTCTGTGGCTGAAGCAGTGAGCTTGGCAAGAGAGGCACTCACTCTGAGACTTACTAAGGTGTCCACACACCTAGTCACATGGGGCCTGAACCTGAAGTGATGCAGGCTTGGCAAGAGGGGCAGGCACTCCGGACTCAAAGGAGTGGACAGGGATCTGTAGGTCTGCAAATGAGGTAGCTGGTCTTTGGCTGGAGTGGCTGCAGGGTTCAAGATGGTGTCTGAGGCCAGTATCAGTGGTGGTGAGGATGGTCTCCTAGTACAGAAGCTCTCCCCTTAAAGGTGGTATAGTTTCTGTGCCAGAGCTGGCTGCCCCAGGAGTGCTTGCAGCAGTAGCAGTGGTTCCCATCCAGGAAAGCCTGGTCTGCCAGCCCCTGAGACTCCTGAAAGATCTAACTGTTCCTAACTCTCTCTCACACACACACACACACACACACACACACACACACACACACACCATGCATGACTACACTCTCCCCTTTTACTCCCTCCCTCACTCACTCACACTCTCACCCTCACTGCTGTCCCTCTGGCCACCATCTTCTCTCCCACCCAGTTTCACTTTTATGCACCAATAATGGATTCCAGAAAGGGAAACAAAGAAAACTATCCTATTTGCAATAGCATTTAAAAAATCTAGTAATAAATTTAACCAAGGTTGTAAATTCCTATAATCAGAATATTTTAAGACACTGAAAAAAGAAATTGAAGAATATACAAATAAGTGGAAGCATATATTGTGTTCATGGATAGGAAGAATTAACAACATTAAAATTACCATACCACCTAAAGCAATCTATTAAGTCAATGCAATTTCTATCAAGATACCAATGGCATATTTCATAGAATATATTTGCCAATGTTATATCTGATAAGGGCCTAATCCCAAAATATATAGGAAATTCATACATCTTAACAAAAGGAAGATAAATAATCTAATAAAAAAATGGGCAAAGGACTTAAATAGACACTTTTCAAATGTGGACATACAGAAGGTCAAGAGACATATGAAAACATGCTCAAAGTCACTAATCATCAGAGAGATGCAAATCAAAATGTCAATGAGGTACCATCTCACACCTGTCAGAATGGCTATCATCAACAAATCAACAAATGACAAGTGCTGATGAGGATGTGGAGAAAAAGGAACCCTACTGCACTATTGTTAGAAGTGCCAACTGGTGCAGCCACTGTGGAGAACAGTATGAAGTTTCCTCAAAAAACTAAAAATGGAACTCCCATTTAACACTGTGATCTGACTTCTAGGAATATATCCCAAGAAACTAGAAACACCAATCAGAAAGGATATATGCACCCCTATGTTCATAGCAGCACAATTTACAATAGCTAAGATTTGAAAACAGCCTAAGTGCCCATCAGTAGATGAGTGGATTAAAAAACTTTCATACATCTACACAATGGAGTACTGCGACACTGTAAAAAAGAAAGAACTCTTACCATTTGCACCAGCCTGGATGAATCTGGAGAGTGTTATGCTAAGTGAAATAAGCCAGTTGGAGAAAGATAAATATCACATGCTCTCACTCATTTGTGGAATATAATGCACAATATAAATTGATGAACAAAAATAGATCCAGAGACAGTGAAGCATCGAACAGACTGTCAAACTTCAGAGGGTAGTCAGGGGAGTGGGGGTGGTAAGAGATCACCCAAAAGACTTGTATGCATGCATATAAGCATAACCAATGGGCACAGACACTAGGCAGTGAGGACATGTTCTGGGGGCTGGGGATGGCCAGGAAGATGTCAATGGGGGAAAAGGGAGACATATATAATACTATATGTAATACTTTAAACAATAAAGCATTTTTAAAAAAGTAAAAATGGAGCTGCCTTGTGACTTAGCGATTCTAATTCTGGGAATATATTTAAAGAAACCTGAAAAACTAATTTGAAAGAATATTTGCATTCCCATGTTCTCTGCAGTGTTATCCTACCTAATAATAGACAAATTTTCAAATTGACCGTACCTTCGCTATGCCCATGATTGGCCAGGAGGCGAGGAGGGGAGAGACTCGGGGTGGCCGGGGTGGCCGATTGGGCTGGCAGGACACTGAGCTCGTGTCGCCAGTGGCGGAGTGAGCTCAGCGTCTGAGCCATGGCTGTGCTGCGGCAAAGAAGGGGCCTCTGGGCCAGCGAGCCCACGTCCCGCCACGGGCCATCAAAAGCGGGGGAGCTGGGAGCCTGTCCGCTCCGGCACCAGGCCTTTCAGAAGCCTCCGCCACGCGGAAGGCTTCTGAAAGGCCTGGTGCACCAGCCGACAGGCACCCAGCTCCCCCGTGATCAAAAGTGAAAGTGTGGGAGCTGGGTGCCTGTCCGCTCCCACACCAGGCCTTTCAGAAGCCTCCGCCACGCAGGAGGCTTCTGAAAGGCCTGGTGCACCAGAGGACAGGCACCCAGCTCCCCTGTGATCGAAAGCAGGGAGCTGTGTGTACACTCTGGCACCAGCGGACCCCCTGCCATCAAAAGACTGCTAGAAGTGTCCGCGGAGTGTGCTAGGCTTTGCAGGGCAGTGGATATGGCCTGGATGGCAGGTTAGGCCTAGGGGACCCTACACGTGCATGATTTAATCATGCACTGGGCCTCTAGTTTATAATAACCATGATTTGGGAGCAGCCCAAGTTCCATCAGTTGATAAGTCCATAAGCCATGGTGGATTTACACAATACAATACTACTCAGATGTTAAAAAAAAAAAAAAGGAAGTATTACCTTTTATGACAACAAGGATGGACCTGGAAAGCATTATGCTAAGTGAAATAAGCTAGTCAGAGAAAGACAAGTACCATATGTGAAATCTAATGAACAAAATAAAATAAACAAAATTGAAAGACTCATAGATACATAGAACAGATGACAACTGTCAGAGGGGAGGGTGGTGGAGAACTTGATGAAAGGTGAAGTGATTAAACCAAAATAATAATCTATAATAATAAAAGCGTAATATGCTTATTAGACCAGACAAAGGCAGGGCTGCAAGGGAAGCCCGGGTCCCAGGTGCCTTTTGTCATTGTAAATAAAGAAAGAACTGGACAAAGTCTATGAAACATGTTTGCCACCATTGGACAACTGGCAATGCAGAATTTTGATCACTGAGAGAAGGGAAACAAAGGGAGAGAGCCCTAATATGTATGTCCCTGATTTTCTTCCTGGAGAAACTTTCTGGGTCATAAATAGTATGTGGAAGAGGATTCTAAACAAAGCATGGTGGTCTCACTGAGTTGGGGAAACAGACCAGGGATCAGGGAGGCTGCAGTGGTTGGACTTTGTAGGCCAGTGTATGAGAGAGAAGGGCATTGCCCAGATAAAGAGCCCCAAATATCTGCATGGGGTCTCATTGAGTCTCTTGCTGAATACTCTGCCCTGCATACTTAGAATGAGACTACAAGTGGTTGGTTAAAGAACAATTACTGAGAACAGAACAAACTACTAGGAAGCTATAGGCTAAACAAGTCCCAGCACTAACATAAGATTGAGAGATGGTAGAGTTCTGACCCCACACAGTAATGAGACCTTTTTGAATATCTGGTATAGTTAATAGAGACCCCATAAGAGCCATGCCTTGATATAAAGGCTAAATAGCCCCAGATTAAAGGCCGCCTTAAGTCCATACCAACAGAGCTTAAATTCAAGTCTTGAAAGCTGATCTGCAGGCCATTTAATTGTCTTCCAAGTAAAGCTGTTCTTTAAAAGAAGAACAAAAAAAAAAATTAGCAATTACTGGAAAGAAGCAGGAAAATGGGAATCAAAATCAGGAAATATAAATAGACTAGAAAAAAATTATGATTGAAAGCAGACAAGAATTTTAGACAGCTATTATAAATATGTTGAGGAACTTAAAGGAGAGCATGAACATAATAAGGAGATAAATAGAAAATATAGAAAAGAGCAAAGTGTACCGTAGCTGGTTTGGCCCAGGGGATAGAGTGTCGGCCTGTGGACTAAAAGGTCCCAGGTTTGATTCCAGTCAAAGGCATATGCCTGGGTTGCTGGCTTGATCCCAATTAGGGAGCATTCAGGAGGCAGCCAATCAATGGTTCTCTCTCATCATTGATGCTTCTATCTCTCTTTCTCTATCCCTTTCTCTTTGAAATAAATAAAAACATCCTATCTAATAAAAGAGTAATATGAAAATTGATTGTACCTCTGCTACACCCACAAGCCATGCCCACCAGTCAATCAGGAGCGAGTATGCAAATTAATTCAACCAAGATGGCTGCAGCCACGGAGAGAGCAGGAGGCTTTGGTTTCCCCAGAAATGGAGGAAGCCAAGCTTTCTGCACACCCAGGCGGGCCCAGGCCTCCACTCAAGACTACAAAGTTTCAATTATAGAAGATAAATAAATCCTAAAAAAATGGTGGCAGCCACAGAGCTGGAGAGAACAGGAGACTTGAGTTGCCCCCAGCGATGGAGGAAGCCAAGCTTCCGCAGTGCTGGCCTGCCTTGGCTTCCACTTGAAGCTACAAAGTTTCAATTATAGAAGATAATACCAGGGCCTCAGATTCGGTCGCCAGGGGGCGTAGCCAGCCTGCAAACCACCACAGGCCCCTCACCCAGGCCTCCCCATGCCCCAAGGGAACCCCCACCCTGATCTGGGACACCCTTCAGGGCAAACCAGCTGGCCCCCATCCATGCACCAGGCCTCTATCCTATCTAATCCTATCTAATAAAAGAATAACTTGCAAGTTGACCATCACTCCAACACACAAGATGGCTGCCCCCATGTGGTCAAAGAAGACTGCCCCCATGTGGTCACAAGATGGCCACCACAAGATGGGAGGGCAGTTGTGGGCAATCAAGCCAGCAGGGGTGGGCAGTTGGGAGGGACCAGGCCTGAAAGGGAGGGAAGCTGGGGGCAATCAAGCTGGCAGAGGAGGGAAGTTGGGGACAACAGGGCCTGCAGGGAAGACAGTTGGGGGGGGGGGACCAGGCCTGCAGGGGAGAACAGTTGGGGGGGGGGCAGGCCTTCAGGGGAGGGCAGTTAGGGGTGACCAGGCCTGCAGGGGAGGGCAGTTAGGGGTGGCCAGGCCTGCAGGGGAGGGCAGTTAAGGGTGACCAGGCCTGCAGAGGAGGGCAGTTAGGGGAAAACAGGCTGGCAGGGGAGGGCAGTTAAGGGTGACCAGGCCTGCAGAGGAGGGCAGTTAGGGGAAAACAGGCTGGCAGGGGAGCAATTAGGCATCAATCAAGGCTGGCAGGAGAGTAGTTGGGTGATCAGGCTGGCAGGCAGAAGCAGTTAGGGTCAATCAGGAAGGCAGGCAGGTGAGCAGTTGGGAGCCAGCAGTCCTGGATTGTGAGAGGGATGTCCGACTGCCTATTTAGGCCCAAACAAGCAGTCGGACATCCCTCGAGGGGTCCCAGATTGGAGAGGGTGCAGGCTGGGCTGAGGGACACACACCCCCAATGCACAAATTTCGTGCACCGGGCCTCTAGTATATATAATAAAAAAAAGAAAAGAGCAAAGTGGAACCTCTAGAAATAAAAGATCCTATATAATAAAAGGCTAATGCAAATTGACTGGATGGCAGGACAGTCCCTATGACACGCACTGATCACCAGGAGAAAAACACTCAACACAGGAGCTGCCCCATGGTGGTCAGTGCACTCCCACAGTGGGAGCACTGCTCAGCCAGAAGCCCTGAGCTGGGCTCATGGCTGGTAAGCACAGCAGCAGTGGCGGGATGTCCGACTGATGGCTTAAGCCCGCTCCCTAAGCCATCTGTCAGACATCCCCCGAGGGCTCCCAGAATACGAGAGGGCACAGGCCGGGCTTAGGGACCTCCCCCAAGTGCACAAATTTCATGCACTGGGTCTCTAGTAGTAATAATAATAATAAACTTATAGACACAGGCAACAGAGGGAAGAGGAGTGGGCAGTGGTAGAAGATTTTAAATGAGGGATAAATGGTGATGGAAGGAAACTTGACTTGAGGTCATGAATACAATATACAGATTATGATTCATAGAATTGTACACCTCAAGCTTATATAATTTCATTAACCTGTGTCACCCCCAATAAATTATTTAAAAAAATAATAATAGGTTTAATATTCACATTCTTTTATGTATTAGTTTCTTCAAAAAATTAACATGGATGCAGACAAATTCTTTTTTATACTACAGTAAATAGCAATGTATAGTCTATATAGCAAATTTCACTGTAATAAATAGAAGAAAGTTAAAACAATATAAAATTTAGTGTTTGAAATATATTAAACACATTATGAGATATATCTAAAAAAGAATGTTAAAAACTCAAATGTTCAATAAGTGAAATTTGATGAAATGATGAAATGGATACTCAATACACAATGCAAGGAAAATAGCAGGCATGTTATAATGTGTGTGTTTGTGTGTGTGTATGTGTAAGGGCTTTGAACCAAAATATTAATGGTAGATTTTTATGTGGTTGAGAATATAAATTTTTCCTTCTCTATTCCTACACTTTTCTATATTGAGTATATGAATGTAAAATATATATATATTATATATATATATATACAAAACCCTAATATGCAAATAGACCAAATGCCAGGACAACTGAACAACCAAACAACTGGTCGCTATGACATGTGCTGACCACCAGGGGGCAGGTGTCAGACATGGCGGGATGGTGGAGCAGGTGAGTGGAGGTGCCAGAACAAGGCGGGGCCCCGGTCACTGTCATCAGGGCAAGCCTCTGGTGGTTACTGAAAATTCTTTGTGCCACAGTCCCGCCCGGCGTTCACACCTGCTGTTGGCACTGGAGCCACTGCTCACACCTGCTGCCAGTGCCCAGTGCCAGCCCCAAATGCCTGTGCGAGTGCGAGTAGGGGCTGCTGGCCCCAATCACCCCTGAGGGCTTCTCCACCTCCCCCTGCTCCTGAGAAGTGATCAGGGCAGCAGCCGCTGCTCACATCCACTGACAGCACTGACCCCAATCACTCTGCGCCATCAGTGGGGCAGGCGCCATCAGCGCGTGGGAGAGGTGGCAGCAGGAGTGGGGCTGCCAGCAGACAGAGGACCTGGGGCTATGGTAGGACTGGCCAGGAGGGGACGCAGAGGATGGGCCAAGACCCGCCCCTGTGCACATTGCAGCCTTGCGGCCCACAGTTCCTTTCGAGGTGCAGGAATTCATGCACTAGGCCCCTAGTAGAAAAAATAAAATGCGGTGGAATTACTTTCTGTTCTCTAAAGGACTTTATATTCAAACTTGGTATTTAGGTGCATATAAAAGTAGTAAAACCATCATTCTTATATCCTTAGAGGTTGGATATTTATAGAGCTGATCCTTAGAATTCTGTTTTAATGTTTTATAATCTTGTTATTATAAACAAGATGCAGAAAGCACTCTTATATCTAAGTTTTGTACCTATTTCTACTATCAGGCCAACCTAATTACATTTATTTATTAAACATTTTCATTCTAGGACTACATATATTTTGAACTCTGGTAATAACAATCAGCCTGGAAAAGAGTGCCAGAGGTAACTAGCATTAAGTTTTGCCAACTGTAAGCAGAATTAAACAACTTTTACTGAGAATATAGAAATAAAGTTTTATTTCACCAAAATTATTTGTATGATTTTTTCTTCATAATAAAGCACACCAAACTTTAGGAACTTAAAATGATCATTTTATTTAGATCGGTATTCTGCTGTATAGTTCTCCTGGTCAAGACCTGGCTAACTGATGCATGTGTAGTGAGTTAATGGATTTGCTGGGGACTGTCTCATCACAGATGGCCTCATTCGTAGACGGCTGTTGTCTGAGGCAATGGGACAACAGGCCACATAACTTCCATCATCTAGGAGGCGAGCCAAAGTTTTTACACATGATGGCTATGTAACAAAGCAGCAAGAAGGCAAGCTCAAATATTCAAGCTCATTTCAAGCCTATGCTTCTATTATACATATTAATGTCTCTTTGGCAAAAGCAAATCACATATCCAAGTCCAAATTCAAGGAGTGGAAAAATAGACTTAATTTGTTTATGGGAATTGCTGCAAATATTATGGCCTTTTTTTTGCCTTCCCCCTCCAATCAACCTCTGTCTACCCTCTGGTCATAATTATTATTCCCACATGCAAAACATCTTCAACCCTGGAGGACTCCCAAAAACCTCTTTTTCAATTATGCAATAGGCTTGAGCCCAGTGTCACATGATCTTCATCTTTTGTGAGTGAGTTAGGATACTTGGATGCAGCTCCACTTGATTCAGAGATTTCAAAAATAAAAAGATACACCCAACACAATAGTGAGCCAAGGTCAAAATAACCACAATAAATAAATGGAATCCTCCTAGTAGTCACTGGTCAACAGCAATTTCAGAACTGAAATGAGCACATGTTGCCAGTTCCACTAACTCTGGTGACAGAATATTCTGCCTTCTGGCAGTTGCTATCTATTCCATTGTTGTCCATGGCTCTACCATTTATGTTTTCTAAATGAAATGACCATATTTTTTAGCTTAGTAGCTTAAAGTTAGAGACAGAAGTCCCTTTTCACTTTAAACTGTCTCAGTCTCTTTTAGTCTATGCTAGTATAATTCCTATAAAAATTGTGTGGCTTTTCTTGTATCTGACTTAGTCCACTTCATTTTTAAAAAGTCACTCTTCTTTTCAAGATGGGCTTCTGCCTTGGACTTACTTGGGACTAGCCTAACTTGTTTATCTGATGTCTACCTTCCAAAAGCAGCCAGAAAATACATCCTCATGTGCAAGCACTTTCAATCCTCTGCTGGCATCAAGTTTTTAATGTCCCATTGAGCAATTCAAGTCACTTGACTAAATCCACATTCAAGGGATATTGTAAGAGATCCTATTCCTTGATGGGAGATGCTATAAAATATTGTGGATATTTTTTCACAATCTACCAGATTGATTTAAGATGGTTTTCTTTATTTGTATTTACAATAGACTGAATGTTTGTGTCCCCCAAAATTCATGTGTTTCAACCTAATATCAATTGTGATAATATTTGAAGGTAGGGTCTTTGGGAGGTGACTAAGTCATGAGAGTGGGGCCCTCAGGAATAGGCTGTAAAACCTTACAGAAGAGGCCCCAGACAGTTCCCTTGCCCTTTCATCAAATGCAGTTAGTAAAAAGAGGACCAACTACAATCAGAAGTTGGATTCTCACCAGGCACTGAATCTGACAGCATGTTAATCTTAGGCTTCCCAGCCTTCAGAACTAGGAGAAATAAATTTCCATTATTGATAAGCCACTCAATCTATGATATTCTGTCATAGAAAACTGAATAAGACAGTGTTTTCTATGATATAGTTTTAATATGTGATTTTGTTTTTCAACTCTACCTCATTGCGTAAGTAACTGAAAATTACTCATGAAGATTCTTAGATATGTTTGTTTCAAAGATAAATAAGTTCCAAAATATGGTTCATCCTACATCAGACACTGTCCTAAGAGGACAAAAAAATAATAATAATCTATAATAATAAAAGCGTAATATGCTAATTAGATTGGACGTCCTTCAGGACAACCTTCCAGATGAAGCCGGGTCTGCAAGGGAAGCCCAGGTTCTGGGTGCTGGTGGCCGGAGGGAAGCCCAGGTCCTGGGTCCCAGAGAGAAGCCGGTGCCAGCAGCTGGGAGAAGGAAGGCCTACTCTTGCATGAATTTCATGCATCGGGCCTCTAGTTAACTATAATAAAACAAGGCCGGAGTATTTCCACACAAAGGCTTCTCTCCCTTCCTACAAAGTGTCTGGATAGAGCAGCCCTTGATATACAAGGGGTGTCATTTCACGTTTTGGATAAATCTTGTCCTGGTAGTAGGGATTTCTGTCCACAAAAGAAAACAGCAGGGTTTTCTTTGCAAAAGCTCATGCTTGGAATGCGAATGACCTAGAACATACTAGAAAGGTAAAATAAAATAAAATTTAGGTGTGACTCAGTTGGTAGGAGCATCATCCCACACACTGAATGGACTGAATGGTCTCAGATTTGATTTCCAGTCAACACATACCAGGTTACAAATTTGATCCCCGCCCCGGTCAGGGCTTGTGCAGGAAGCAGATAATCAATCTCTCTCAATCTCACTTCTGTCTCTCTTTCTCTCTCTCTCCCTCTCTCAAAACCAATAAAGATGTCCTCAGGTGAGGAGTAAATAAATAAATAAATAATTGAAGGAATCAGAAGTGGCTTATCTAAAGAAAGAGGGGTAGACTTGGGGGATATATTGCCAGGGGATAGGCATTGGGAGTAGACAACCAGTCCAGAGATAAATAGACCCACACATATGCCTAAAGGTGTTTTTGGGGTGCTATGGCCTGGGAAATTCACATAAAAAAACCATGTTCTGGTCTATTCAGGAGGAAGTGGAGGCTCCTGCCTTCTAAAGTACTATGGGACTCTCTTGAATTTCCTATGCTTTGTAACATTCCTTAGGAGTCTTTTATGACCCTAAAAAAAACAAAACTAAAAAACATATGAGACTAAATATCTTACCTCATTGGTGAGAATAAGGAACCAAAGTAAACTAAAGAAAAAACTCATAACATGATTTTTTGCTCCCAAATTTTGTGAAGCTATTTTATTTCCAAATCATCTGTCTTATTCACAGTTCCTTCTATGAAACTATCTGCCGACAACCCCTGGAAGACACATCCACTTTTCTTCCTCCATCTGGTCTGATTAAATCAGGGCTTGGCACCATTGGTACAAGGTACTCAGCCCCTCTAAACTTTGCACATGGTAACAGTACCTACTTAAAGCATTGTTTGGAGCATAAAATTAGATAATATTTAGCACAGTACATAGTACGCACTGAATGCTTAGCATATATTAGGCAGTGTTGTTACAGCCATATATATTGAATATATTCACATACTCACAATGGAAGAAAGTTGAAACTTGTTCATACACTGGTATCTTGCTTGTTTGCCTCCATTTATATGTGTATCAACACTCTTTTAGAGGAGAAGGGAATTTTGTTTGAAATTGTTGACAGGATGTAAAACTTGAATATTTTCTGCTTTTGTTTTGGTCATGCTTCCAAAGGCTAAGTACAAAATATTCAGATGTCAATGCTCACGTTCCAGAACAAGGCACTAAACTTGGGATGCATGGGATATGTTAAACTTGTCTTCAGCTCACAGCTTGCCAAATACTTCTGCAATGAAATGGTTACAGGAAGAAGAGAAAGATGAAGTGTAAGCTCTGGTGTCTCCAGTCTCATCCTTTGTGGTTTGGGCATTGGGGACCAGAAGCTGATAAAGTTGATCAAGAAGAAACCAAGTAAATCAGGTGAAATTGTTTTAGGGACAACATTTAGTCCTACCTCTATAGATGACTTGATGCTCGTCTAGCACATGGAAGGTTGGAAGCTTTGACAGCACCTACACCCAATGTCTTAGGTATGAAGTTTCTCATAGCAGATCATGGCACAGGTGAGGTTTCTTCAGATGACATTGGAGATAGATAAGTGGAAGCAAGAGCAAAAGAAGCAGAGAACAGCATACAATGGGTGACTAACAGAGATAGACTAGGTTTTGAAAACACTTGAAATGAAATGCCTTTGAAGTATACGCTCTGGTATGACATGGTAAAATTATGAGGGATGCTGGGAGAATAGGGGGACCTGCTAATACCTAATAGAGAGCTATTGAGCCAGTAGATATTTGTGTTAAGTTGTTATGGTTGTTGTTGTTGTTATTAATACTCTAAGGTATATTTGATTTCTATCAGTTATTAAAGATAATTTAGCTACAGGAACTGGGGTGGGTTTTGTTGTTTTGTGTTTTGTTTTCTGAATTTGGAACTACAAAAAACAGCATTAATTTTGGGGCCTCTTTTTTTCAGATATTGAATATATGCATATGTGGGATTCACATATACTCCCAAAATTATCAGCGAGGGAATAAATTTGATAGGGAGCAAAGAAGATTTCAATTGCCTTACAGAACCAATCTAATAGAACTTTAGAGCAAACTAACTAGAATTTTTAAATGTACTTCAAAAATAAGATGTTATCCTACATAAAAATCTATTACACTAGAAGCCTGTTGTACAAAGATTCGTGCAATAGGTCTCCCTTCCCCTGGCTGCTGGCACCGGTTTTCCTCCGGCACCCGGGACCCAGGCCTTCACTCTGGCCACCACCTTCCATCTTCACTCCAGCTGGAGCCTTCAGTCTTCGCTCCAGCCGGAGCGCCGCTCCTGTAGCTCCCTCTGCCCCCCGGCCTCCCCCTCATAGCAGGTGTCCTGCCCCATCCGGCCACTCCGTGCCTGCATGCGTGCTGCCCAGAGGCCCAGAGCGTCTGGGGGGCAGGGCCGCCTACATATTTGTCAGGTTAATTTGCATACTCACTCCTGATTGGCTGGTGGGCATCACAAAGTGGTGGTCAATTTACATGTTTCTCTTCTATTAGTGTAGATTAGTCTCACCAGCTATGTATGTAGATATGACACCCTGTCACTCTAAGTAAAATAGAATATGCTAGAAAATATTTTCCAAATCATCCACCAAAATAATTCATTGACAGATGGGTGCTGATATTTTTTGGAAACTCCAGGGTTCCTGGTTATTAATTTTTGGCCATTCACTGAAATGGTAGTATTTAAACTTTAGCATGTATCAGAATCCCCTGGAGGAATTTTTAAAACATAGATTGCTGCACCCCAGAGTATATGATTCAGTAGGTCTAGGGTGGGTCCTGATAATTTGCAGTTTTAACAAGTTCCCAGGTGAAGCTACTGTTACTGTTGATCAGAACTACACTTTGAGAACCTCAGTACTGGAATAAATTCCAAGATTTTAGCCAGCATTCTGAGACCTGCCAAAGGGACCTGTTCAGCAAATCATGTAAGCTTATTAAAATTTGTAGGATCACCAAAATCATCCAAATTGTCCCATCTTCAAACATCATGATTGGGGATCTTCAGGTACATCTACAGAACATATTATTGATTAAATGTAATCATAACAATTATGATAGCTCACAGGAACTATCAATGGGAACTTCCCCATCTCTACCAAGACTTTGGTATTTATTGCCTTTGAATGTACATGTGGGATGACTACTTTACTAACCCTTTCTGCCCTTGAAGGGCTGTGTCTTTAGATATGTTCTACAACCATCTGTAGGAATAATTCCCAGTGAACTAGCAATGCAATTGGATTTGATGGCATCTGTTTCAAAGCCTTCAGAATGATTTGGGACAATTATTAGTATCCAAACTACTGGATGATGAGAGAAGTTTTTGGTTTGATTAGTTTGGTTTACATTGGATTCTATAGCCCAAAGTCTATGGAATGACTGTCCAAAGTAATTCCTACTTCAAAGCAGAAGAGTCACCTTTACTATTATGCAGATACTGAGAACACTGGTAGTGCAGCATTTTTTTAGTTTTCATGGGAGAAAACATATGCTACAATCAATAAAGTTACAACTGGGTAGTATGTCCTGATTATACATATTAATGTTACCTGGATGTTGCTGCCTGGAAATCAATTTTGCGATCACATAATTGTTGTAGATTATTACTTCATTACTATGTATATGCCAGATGCATGTGACAATTCTACACTACCAGTACCAGCCTAAAATACTTGAAGTCATCAAAGCAGACCTTCCTTAATTTCCTGCAAATCCACCAACAAGTTTATTTGATTACTAGAGGCCTGATGCATGAATTCATGTACAGTGGGATCCCTAGGCCTGGCTGGCGATTAGGGCTTATCGGGGCCAGATTGATGGGGACTGGGTCAATTGGGGCCTGCCGGCCAGGAGGAGAGACAGAGGGAGGGACCACGGGAGGTTGGCTGGTCATGGGAGATTGGCTGTAGGAGCGTACTGACCACCAGGGGGCAGCTGCTGCATTAAGCGTCTGCCCCCTGGTGGTCAGTGCGCATTATAGCGACTGGTCAACCAGTCATTCCAGTCGTTCCAGTCATTCGGTCATAACAATCCCTTAGGTTTTTATATAGATAGATAGATAGATAGATTTCCTTTTTTTTCCTCCTTGTCACAAAGGAAGAAGCACCTGCCATTCCGCCCATTGAAAGGGAAACCAAACCACTGTGTCTAGATGTTTCCATCCTCCCAAAGCACCTTTCCTTTATCTTCAATGTCTTTCCCTAGAGCAGAGAATTACTGTGATCTTTGACCCAACAACATTAACATAAACTGGGAGCTTTTTTTAAAAAAAGGTAACATAAACTGGGAGCTTTAGAACTAAGTCAGAAACTCAGAGGATGGGGCCAGCAATATGCGTCTTAACAAGCTTTTTTTTTGGGGGGGGGTGTCTTTTAATTACAGTCTAATTCATTTTCATTGGTTCTCATTATTGTTACCTATATATTTGAATTCATGTCTTTTGTAATTTCTATATTTTGGGCTTATTTACCCAGGATATTTTTTAAATTGTTGACAGAATTACAGATGTCTCCATGTTCTCCCTTTTTGCCCTCTCCACCCAATCATCTCAGGTCTTCCCCATGCCATTGTCCATGTCCATGGGTTATGCATATATGCATATATATTCTTTGGTTAATCACTTTCTGTCCCCACCTCCGAATTGCTCCCCCATCCCAACTGAGGTCTGCTATACTGTTCCATGCATCCAGACCTCTGGCCCTATTTTCTTCATGAGTTTATTTTGTTCTTTAGCTTCCACTTATATGAGAGATATGTGATATTTGTCTTAATCTAACTGGCTTATTTCAGTTAGCATAATACTCCCCAGATCCATCCATGCTGTCTCAAAGGGTAAGATATCTCTCTTTTTTACAGCTGCATAGTATTCCATTATATAAATGTACCACATCTTTTTTATCCACTCATCTAATGATGGACACTTGATCTGTTTCCAGATCTTAGCTGCTGCAAGTAATGCTGCTATGAATATAGGGGTGCATATATTCTTTCTGATTGGCATTTGAGGATTTTTTAGGATATATACCCAGAAGTGGAATTGCTGAGTCAAATGTCAAATCCATTTTTTAATTTTTTTAGGGAAACTCCACACTGTTTTGTACAATGGATATACCAGTCTGCATTCCTACCAGCAGTATACTAGGGTTCCCATTTCTCCACATCTTCACCAACATTTGTTTGTTGATTTCTCGATGCTAGGCATTCTGGCAAGTGTGAGGTGATACCTCATTTCAATTTTAATTTTATGTCTCTTATGATTAGTAACTTTGAGCATTTTTATATGCCTCTTGGCCATCTGTATGTCTACTTTCAAAAAGTGTTTATTTAGGTTATGTTCCGATTTTTTTTATTGGACTGTTTATTTTCCTTTAGTTAAGTTGTATGAGTTCCCTATAAATTTTGGAGATTAAACCTTTATTGGATATAACATTGGCAAATATTTTCTTCCATGTAGTGGGCTCTCTTATTGTTTTATTGGTGGTTTCTTTTGCTGTTCAGAAGCTTTTTATTTTGATGTAATCCCATTTGTTTATTTTTTCCTTAGTATCCATTGTCCTAGGAACTATCTCAGTAAGGATATTGCTATGACATATGTCAGATATTTTGCTGCCTGTGGATTATTCTAAGATTTTTGGAGAGTTTGTTCTAGGTCTGTGAAATATGATGTTGGTATTTTATTGGAGACTAGTGGCTCGGTGTACAAAATTCATGCACATTAAAAGGGGGACCCAGAGTCAAGTCCCCGCCCACCCACATGCACCTCAAAATCGCGTGAGACCCAGACCCGGCCACCCCCCACATTGGGCTAGATCCAGGCCCGGCCAGTCCCACCCTTGTCAAGCCCCAACTGGCAGGGGGTGCAGCCTCAGGTCCCCTGGCCTGGTGCTGGGGTGGGGGGCTCAGCCTGAAGTCCCCCAGCCTGGCGCTGGGACAGGGGTAGCAGACAGAGGTCCCCTAGCCCTGAACCAGGATGGGAAGCACACCTTGAGGTCCCCCATCAAGCTCCGCCAGGTGGGGGATGTGGCCTCAGGTGCCTTGGCCTGGTGCCAGCACAGGGGGCGAGGCCTGAGGTCCCCTGTCAAGCTCCACAGGGGCGGGGGAGGGTGTAGCCTCAGGTCCCTGCTGATTGCTCATTAAGACTCCTTTTTTTTTTTTTTTTTTTTTTTTTTTTTTTTTTTTTTTTTTTTTTTTTTTTTTAATATTTTTTATTGAGGTATTATATGTGTACATATCTTACCATTACCCCCCCCACCCCACACCCACACATGCCCTCCCCCCCCAGTGTTTTGCGTCCATTGTTTATGCTTATATGCATGCATACAAGTCCTTCATTTGATTTCATAACTCCCCCACCTCTCCCTAACTTTCCCCCTGTAATTTGAAAGTCTGTTTGATGCTTTACTGTCTCTGTATCTATCTTTTTGTTCGTCACTTTATACTGATCTTTACTATCCCTAAATGAGTGGGATCATGTGGTATTTTTCTTTCATTGACTGGCTTATTTCACTTAGCATAATGTTCTCCAATTCCATCCAGGTTGCTGCAAATGATGAGAATTCCTTCTTTTTTATGGCAGCATAGTATTCCATTGTGTAGATGTACCACAGTTTTCTGATCCAGTCATCTGCTGACGGGCACCTAGGCTGTTTCCAAATCTTAGCTATGGTGAATTGTGCTGCTATGAACATAGGGGTGCATATATCCTTTCTGATTGGTGTTTCTAGTTTCTTCGGATATATTCCCAGGAGTGGGATTACTGGGTCAAATGGGAGTTCCATTTTCAGTTTTTTGAGGAAGCTCCATACTGTTCTCCACAGTGGCTGCACCAGTCTGCATTCCCACCAGCAGTGCACGAGGGTTCCTTTTTCTCCGCATCCTCGCCAACACTTGTCATTTGTTGATTTGTTGATGATAGCCATTCTGACAGGTGTGAGATGGTACCGCATTGTTGTTTTGATTTGCATCTCTCGGATAATTAGTGACGTTGAGCATGTTTTCATGTGTCTCTTGGCCTTCCTTCTGTCTTCTTTTGAAAAGCTTCTATTTAGGTCTGTTGCCCATTTCTTTATTGGATCATTTATCTTCCTTTTATTAAGTTGTATAAGCTGCATGTAGATGTTGGGGATCAAACCTTTATCAGTGATGCCATTTGCAAATATGTTCTCCCATGCAGTAGGCCTTCTTGTTGTTTTGTTAATGGTTTCTTTTGCTGTGAAAAAGCTTTTTATTTTGATGTAGTCCCATTTGTTAATTTTCTCTTTAGCTTCCATTGCCCTAGGGGCAGTGTCAGTGAAGAATTTCTTTTGGCATATGTCTGAGATTTTGCTACCTGTGGATTCCTCTAGTATTTTTATGGTTTCCCGTCTTATGTTTAAGTCCTGTATCCATTTTGAGTTTATTTTTGTGTATGGCGTAAGTTGGTGATCAAGCTTCATTTTTTTGCATGTATCTGTCCAATTTTCCCAACACCATTTATTGAAGAGACTGTCTTGACTCCATTGTATGTTCATGCCTCCTTTGTCAAATATTAATTGAGCATAGTGGTTTGGGTCAATATCTGGATTCTCTATTCTGTTCCACTGATCTATATGTCTGTTCTTGTGCCAGTACCAGGCTGTTTTGAGAACAGTGGCTTTGTAATACAGCTTGAAATCTGGTATTGAGATCCCTCCTACTTTATTCTTCTTTCGCAGGATTGCTGTGGCTATTCGGGGTCTTTTTTTATTCCAGATGAATTTTTGGAGAGTTCTTTCAAGGTCGGTGAAATATGCCATTGGTATTTTAATGGGGAGTGCATTGAATCTATAGATTGCTTTGGGTAGTATGGACATTTTAATGATGTTGATTCTACCAATCCATGAACATGGTATGTTCTTCCATCTGTTTACGTCTTCCTCTATCTCTTTTTTCAGTGTCCTGTAGTTTTCCGTGTATAGGTCTTTTACCTCCTTAGTTAAGTTTATTCCTAGGTATCTTAATTTTTTTGGTGCGATGGTAAATGGAATTGCCTTTTTAGTCTCTCTGTCTGTAAGTTCACTATTGGTGTATAGAAAGGCCATAGATTTCTTGGCGTTAATTTTGTATCCTGCTACATTGCCAAATTCATTTATTAAGTCTATTAGTTTTTTGACGGAGTCTTTCGGATTTTTTATGTACAATATCATGTCGTCTGCAAATAAAGACAGCTTTACTTGTTCTTTTCCAATTTGGATGCCTTTTATTTCTTCTTCTTGTCTAATTGCAATGGCTAATACTTCCAGTACTATGTCAAACAGGAGTGGTGAGAGTGGGCATCCCTGTCTTGTTCCTGTTCTTAGGGGAAATGTTTTTAGTTTTTGTCCATTGAGTATGATGTTTGCTGTGGGTTTATCATATATAGCTTTTATTATGTTGAGGTATGAGCCTTCTATTCCCACCTTGTTGAGAGTTTTTATCAAGAAAGGGTGTTGGATTTTGTCAAATGCTTTTTCTGCATCAATTGATATGACTATGTGATTTTTATCTCTCAATTTGTTTATGTGATGTATCACGTTTATTGATTTGCGGATATTATACCATCCTTGCATTCCTGGGATAAATCCTACTTGGTCATGGTGTATGATCTTTCTGATGTACTGCTGGAGCCGATTTGCTAGAATTTTGTTGAGGATTTTGGCATCTATGTTCATGAGGGATATTGGCCTGTAATTCTCTTTCATTGTGTTGTCTTTATCTGGTTTTGGTATTAGGGTGATGCTGGCTTCATAGAAGGAGCTTGGAAGTGTTCCTTCCTCTTGAATTTTTTGAAATAGTCTGAGGAGGATAGGTTTTAGTTCTTCCTTGAATGTTTGGTAAAACTCTCCTGTGAAGCCATCAGGCCCCGGGCTTTTGTTTGCCGGAAGCTTCTTGATGACTGCTTCAATTTCGTCCATAGTTATTGGCCTATTGAGCTCTTTAGATTCTTCTTGATTGATTTTAGGAAGGTTATATTTTTCTAGGAATAAGTCCATTTCCTCCAGGTTGTCCAGTTTGTTGGAATAGAGTTGTTCGTAGTATTTTGTAACAATCCTTTGTATCTCAGCGGGGTCTGTTGTTATTTCACCTCTTTCATTTCTGATTTTGTTTATTTGGGTCCTCTCTCTTTGCTTCTTGGTGAGCCTGGCTAGAGGTCCATCAATCTTGTTTATCCTTTCAAAGAACCAGCTCTTGGTTTTGTTGATCTTTCGTATTGTTTCTTTGGTCTCTATGTCATTTATCTCCGCTCTGATCTTTGTTATTTCCTTCCTTCTGGTTACAGTGGGCTTTTCTTGCTGCTCTTTTTCTAGCTCTTTGAGTTGTAGGGTTAAGTAATTTATTACCATTGATTCTTGTTTTTTGCAATAGGCTTGTAGAGCTATGAACTTCCCTCTCAAGACTGCTTTCGCTGTATCCCAAAGATTTTGGATTGTTGTGTTTTCATTGTCATTTGTTGCCATGATGTTTTTTATTTCTTCCTTGATCTCTCTGGTGACCCAGTCATGGTTTAATAGCATGCTGTTTAGTCTCCAAGTGTTTGATTTCTTTGGATTGTATTTATTGTAGTTGATTTCCAGTTTAATGCCACTGTGATCTGAGAAGACGCTTGATATAATTTCTATCTTCTTGAATTTGAAGAGACTTTGCCTGTGACCCAGCATATGGTCTATCTTTGAAAATGACCCATGTGCACTTGAGAAGAATGTATATTCTGTGGCTTTGGGGTGAAATGTTCTAAAGATGTCAATTAATTCCATCTGGTCTAGTGATTCATTTAGGATTGCTGTTTCTTTGCTGATTTTTTGTTTAGAGGATTTGTCCAGTGGTGATAGTGGGGTATTAAAGTCTCCTACTATGATTGTATTGCTATTAATCTCTCCCTTGAAATCTTCCAGGAGTTTTTTTATGTATTTGGGTGCTCCTATATTGGGAGCATATATGTTTACCAGAATTATTTCTTCTTGTTGGATTTCTCCCTTTAGTATTATGAAGTGGCCTTCTTTATCTCTTGTTATGGCATTTACTTTGAGGTCTATTTTGTCAGATATAAGTATTGCTACCCCAGCTTTTTTTTCATTTCCATTTGCCTGAAAGATATTTTTCCATCCCTTCACTTTCAATCTGTGTGAGTCTCTTGTTCTGAGGTGGGTCTCTTGTAGACAGCATATATATGGGTGTGTTTTTTAATCCATTCAGCTACTCGATATCTTTTGATTGGAGCATTTAGTCCATTTACATTTAAAGATATTACTGAAAGGTATTTGTTTGTGGTCATATCTATTTTTGTGTCTATATTCCTTCTTACCTGTTTATTTCTTCTTTTTACAGTATTCCCTTTAGCAATTCTTGCATTGCTGGTTTGGTGGTAATAAACTCCTTAAGCCTTTTTTTATCTGCAAAGCTCCTGATTTCCCCTTCAATTTTGATTGATAGTCTTGCTGGATATAGTATTCTTGGATTCAGTCCTTTGCTTTGCAACACTTTGTATACCTCCGTCCATTCACTTCTAGCTTGTTGTGTTTCTGTTGAGTAATCATTTGACAATCTGATGGGTGTTCCTTTGTAGGTAACTCTCTGTCTCTCTCTTGCCGCCTTTAAGATTCTCTCTTTATCATTTATATTTGCCATTGAAATTATGACATGTCTTGGTGTGTGTCTTTTGGGGTTGATCCTGCTTGGGACTCTCTGTACTTGCGTAACTTTTATCTTTCCCATATCCGGGAAGTTTTCTGTCATTATTTCTTCAAATAGATTTTCTAATCCCTGCTGCTCTTCTTGTCCTTCTGGCAGCCCTATTATACGCATGTTACTTCGTTTCATGTTGTCCCGAAGCTCCCTTAGGCTTTCCTCCTGCTTTTTAATTTTTTTCTCCAATTGCTGTTGAGATTGAGCTTGTTTCTGTACCTGATCTTCTAACTCACTAATTCGGTCCTCTGCTTCTTGTAGTCTACTGTTGAAACTTT
Organism: Eptesicus fuscus; assembly: GCF_027574615.1. NCBI lineage: Eukaryota > Metazoa > Chordata > Mammalia > Chiroptera > Vespertilionidae > Eptesicus > Eptesicus fuscus. Next base: position 111,737,215 of record NC_072475.1, read on the forward strand.
CCATGGTGTTTTTGATTGTAGCTATATCACTTTTCATTTCTTCCTGATTCTTGCATAAGTTGTTGATTTTCTCATCCATCCGATGTATAAATTCCACGACCATTACTCTAAACTCCTTTTCGGTCATGTTGCAAGCTTCAGTTTCACTGATTTCCTTTCTTGGCGACTCCACATTTTCTTTCCTCTGTGAGTTATTTCGTTTCCCCATTCTGGCTATCACCAGAAAGCTCAAGCTTCCGTTTGCGTGGACCTGGGCCGTGTGCTGTGGGGACTTCACTCCACCCGAGTTTCACTGAAGTGCTCTGACACTAGGACGTGTGTGGCTGCCTTTGGTTGGTGGGAACCAGACTTGCCCAGGGTCAGTGTCCCCAGTGTTCCGTGTGGTCTCGTGTGCACACTTAGATTCAGGGGCCCTGTCTGCACCACACTGTTGGTATGTGCCGAAAATGAGATCCTTAGCAAGTGCCAGGAGTCAGAGTTTCCCTTTGTCTGCACCAGGACTAGAGTGTCAGAGTCTCTGTTGCCTTGTGCGGTTTCTCGTTGAGACTCAGGGTCCCTATGTGTGCATGCACCAACAATTGGGGTCGCTGGCTCTTAGTGTGAATGCGCTGTGAGTCAGGGATCCCAGGCAGCTGTGTCCGGCGTGCCAAATTCCCTGAAGTGGAGCTGCGACCTGTGTGTGCTCTCTCTACTGAGCCAAACCGGCTAGGGCGCACACTCTTGATTTCCTGAAGGTGAGCTGGCTCCGTGCACTCTCCCGGAGTCCCGGAAGGGGGGCGGAGTCTGTCCTGCGCGCCAAATTCCCCCAAGGGAAAGCCCCTCTGTGCAAGCACTAAGATTCCCTGAAGGGAGAGCTGTGACCCGCAAGCCAAATTCCCCCAAATTCTCCGAAGGGGTGCCCTCTGTGCGCACTGACAGATTTCCCCAACAGGGAGCTGATTCTCTCCTGTGCGCTCTCGCGCGCGCGAGCCAAATTCCCTGAGGGGGAGCGAGTCCCTGCGCACAGCTCTGCGGCTTGGGAGAGAGGCGGATCTATCAGTTAAAATGGCGCTGTCTGCGCGCCTGCGGGGAGGGGGTAGGCTCTTTGACTCACGGAATTCTGCCGGGACGTCTGGATTCTTGTTGTTTGTTGGTCTGAAGCTGTGATAGCAGTTCTCTGTCCCCAGTGGCTGCAGGGTCCTGGTTTGTGTCAGAAGCCAGGATCCGAGTCTCAGGCAGCTCTGTTTCTCAAGATGGCGTGGTCTCCGCGTCCGCGACAGCCGCGGAGATGTGTCCCTCATTAAGACTCCTTAAGGGAACTTGGCCTCAGCTGTGGATTCAGCCATCTTTGTGATGGAGTGATGGTCAATTAGCATATTCCCTCTTTATTAGATAGAATTGCATTGAATCTGTTGATTGCTTTGTGTAGTAGGTACATTTTAATGATGTTGATTCTACCAATCCATGAACACAGTATATTCTTCCATTTGTTTATATCTTCCTCTATCTCTTTGTTTCAGCGTCCTGTTATTTTCTGAGTACAGATCCTTTACCTCCTTGGTAAGTTTATTCCTAGGAATCTTACTTTTTTTGTTGCAGTGGTAAATGGGATTTTTATTTATTTTTTAGTTTTTAGTTTCTCTATGAGTTCATTATTGGTGTATAAAAAAGTCATAGATTTCTGGGTGTTAATTTTGTATCCTGCTACATTGCCAAATTCATTTATTAAGTCTAGTAGCATTCTTATGACGTCTTTAGGGTTTTCTACGTACAATATCATGTCATCTGTGAATAATGACAATTTTACTTCTTTTCCAATTTGGTTGCCTTTTATTTTTTCTTCTTGTCTGATCGCTATGGCTAGCACTTCCAGTATTATGTCGAAAGTGGGCATCCCTGTCTTGTTTCTGTTCTTAGGTGAAATAGATTTAGTTTTTGCCCATTGTGTATGTGTTGGCTGTAGGATTGTCATATAAGGATTTTATTATGTTGATGTATGATCCCTCTAGTCCCACTTTGCTGAGAGTTTTTATCAGGAAAGGGTGTTGAATTTTGTCAAATGCCTTTTCTGCATTAATTGATATGATTATGTGATTTTTGTCTCTCATTTTGTTTATGTGATGTATCACGTGTATTGATTTGTGGATATTGTACCATCCTTGCAACCCTGGAATAAATTCCACTTGGTCATAGTATATAATCTTTCTAAGGTACTGCTGGATCAGATTTGCTAGAATTTTATTGAGGATTTTAGCATCTATGTTCATCAGGGATATTGGCCTGTAATTCTATTTCTTTGTAGTGTCTTTATATGTTTTTGGGATTACGGTATTGTTGGATTCCTAGAAAGAGCTTGAAAGTATGCCTTCCTCTTGAATTTTTTGGAATAGTTTGAGGGGGATAGGTTTTAGTTCTTTGAATGTTTGGTAAAACTCTCCTATGAAGTCATCCGGACCAGGACTTTTCTTTGCTGGAAGCTCTTTGATTACTGCTCCAATTTCCTCTATTGTTATTCAGATTATTTTTCTTCCTGCTTGAGTTTTGAAAAATTGATTTTTCTAGGAATATGTTCATATTCTATGTTGTTCAGTTTGTTGGAGTAGAGTTTTTCAGAGTAATTTTTTAGGATCCTTTGTATGTCTGTGGGGTCGGTTGTTACTTCACCTCTTTCTTTTCTTATTTTGTTTATTTGGATCTTCTCTCTTTGCTTCTTGGTGAACCTGGCTGGTGGTTTGTCAATCTTGTTTGTCCTTTCAAAGAACTAGCTCTTTTTTTTTATTGATCTTTTGTATTTGTTGATCATTGTCCTTCATTTCCAGGATGTTTTTAATTTCTTCTTTGATCTCTTTGGTAACCCAATCGTTGTTTAATAGCATGCTATTTAGCCTACAAATGCTTGATTTTTTATTGTTTATTATAGTTGATTTCTAATTTTATGCCATTGTGATCTGAGAAGATGCTAGATATGATTTTAATCTTCTCATACAGGGTGTGGCAAGCAGGGCTCCTGAGGGTGGGGCAGGCTTTATCACCTAGGGTGGGGTATTTTCCTTTTCCTGAGCCATGGCTTCTGGTAGGGGCCAGTACCTCTCAGACAAAATGGCCCTTTCAGTTTGGGGGGATACAAATGAATGCAGGTCTCCAGGCCATTGCTTTTCCACATCTCCCCTCAATGCTTTCCACTCCTCTGGCACCTTCAGTCCATACCACTCTTCCTCCACTGAAGCCTTAGGTAACTAACTGGGAATGAAAACCCTATGCTCTGTTTTTTTTAAACATACAAACCTGAGGCTTTATCTCTGATCAGCTCTAGTCTCTCCCTGCCGCCTTTCACGGCTGGATGTTATGTGGGCTGTTGTTCTCAGGTCTGGTGTCCAGGCTGTGGAGTCTAGCCTGGGTTGTGGGCCTTGATCTTCTCAGGGGAAAATACCCTCCCATAGCCAAGAGACCCTCTCCACCCTTGGCATGCTACCATGGAAGTTGGATCAATCTCACCATTCCTACCAGCCTCTAGGTGTTTTCTGTTTTTCCTTGATATAAGTCTCCTCCTCAGCTGGACCTCAGTTGGTAATTATGGGTGATTGTTCCCCAATTTAGTTTTATTGCAAGAAAGTTCTGCTTATTCAGCTGCCATCTTATCCCTCACCTAATTTTTTTTTCTGTTTTAACAAATTCTTAAGATAATCTTAATTGTTACTATAGTGAGAGAAGTACTAGACTAGTGCAGTGAACTTTGAAGTGAACTTTGAAGAACTATTAATGTTTTTGTCCTATCTCCAGTAATTGATTTCAATCATAAGGTACAACCTGGGCACTGGATTTTTTCCCTTTTGAGCCACTGGGTTTGATTTTAGTGTATTTATTGATTTATTTTATTACCATCCTCCTACCCCAATCCCCTTTGGCAGCTATCAGTTTGTTCTCTGTATCTATGGGTGTGTTTCCATTTTGTTTTGCTTGTGCATTTGTTTTTTGTTTTGATTTTTAATTCCATATGTCAGTGTAAACATATGGTATTTGTTTTTATTTCATACAGTATTTATCTAATGTACTTTACTGAGCATAACACCCTATAGGTCCATCCATGTTGTCATAAATGAAAAGATTTCATTCTTTTGAATTGTTGAATAATATTTCATTATACATATATATGTATTTATATATCTTCTTTAACCATTCATCTATTGAACATCAGGCCTAAACCGGCAGTTGGACATCGCCCGAGGGGTCCCAGATTGCGTGAGGGTGCAGCCAGGGCTGAGCGACACCCCAGCCCCTACACGAGTTTCATGCTCCTGGCCTCTAGTATTGCCATATTCCAGATAAAAGAAAATCAAATAAAGAAAAAGGCAAAAAGAACCTCATGATCCTACTGTATGACAAATACTTTTATAGTTATCTAAATAATTAGCAGTACTTTTTGTCAATGATATTGAAGAAAGTTTTATGCTAATTAATGATTCACTCTGTCTTATGTTAAGATATTAGTTTAATTAGTGGCTTGATTTCTTTTTACATTAGCTAAAATCACGCTGGAAAAATAAAACCCAAAGGTAGAAATTAATTGGAAACATTGCTTTTAGGTATGGAAGCATTTTGTGGAAATGCATTAAGTTTTAGTTTGGGGAAATTTCCACATAACTCAACTGACTTGAAAAATGCTTAACTGTGATTGAGATATATAATTGCCATAATCTGAATAAAAGGGGAATTTGGCATTTTATTTCACCAAACATTCCATTAAATTTTTGACTAAATTTTAGCAGTCCAAAGATAAAAATTATGAACAATGGTCCATACCACTATTTAAGGAGTCTAGTTACCCATTCAAACCAATAACAACTTTACCAGGTAATAAGGGATTTATATTAAGTGTCATAGGAACCCAATGAGAGAGAGCTATACACTCTTTCCAAATGAGACTATTGACAGTGTTGTTCTCTCTCTCTCTCTCTCTCTCTCTCTCTCTCTCTCTCTCTCTCTCTTTCATCTTTCAGTCTTCCCTCACTCTCTTCTTCCCTTCCTCCTCACATATGTTTAGTATTTTGAGGGTCAATTTAGTATTTTGAAGGATCAAAGTATTCCTTCAGGAGACTAGAGGAAATCACTTTTGTTCCAAGTCCTGAGGTTTGCTCAACCCAAATGAAGGACATTCATTCCCAATGAGAATGTCCTCTCCTTTGGACAACTTAAAAAGCATCACCTGTATAAAGAGCATTTAGACAACAAAGCACATTCAGGGTAATTGAGTACTACTCTCATGGGAAAGAGAAAACTGACATCTGAGAGGTAAAGCTATATTACTAATGATGAAAATAAGTGAATCCATTTCAAAATTGTCTAGGAACAATCTTGCTTATTGATTAGGATATGTTGTATCATATCTTTAAACATGAGGGCTGTTAAAAGAGCTGTTGAGATATTTCCAAGAAGCAAGACCAGCTACATAATTTGCCAGGTGAGTGTAAACTAAAATTGCAGTGACACTTGTTGAAATCCCATTACATTTTCCAGGCGTCAATAGAAACACATTAAACCAAGCATGGAGCCCTTTATGACTGCACATGAAGCCAGCCCTGACCAGAGGGAAGTATCACTTCACATTTTGAAGCAATCTAAATCTTTCTCATTTGGTCTAGAATGAAAACCAATAAGCTTTGAAACAGAGCAAATATAGGTATGAATCCTACCTCCATCATATATTACCTACTAGTTGTTAGACAAGTTATGAAATTTTTCATTTCCTCACTAAAATGTAGACATATTAAGTAAAACTTCTGTTGCAAGTTCCAATAATATAAAAATACTACTGGCCCTCAAAATTCATGAATGGCGGGGGGGGGGGGGGGGGTTTCCCTCAGCCCGGCCTGCACCCTCTCCAATCTGGGACCCCTCGAAGGATGTCCTACTGCTGATTTACAGGGATCGAACAAAAAGCAGTTGGACATTCCTCTCGCAATCTGGGACTGCTGGCTCCTAACCATTCACCTGCCTGCCTGCCTGATTGCCTCTAACCACTCTGCCTGCCAGCCTGCTCTCCCCCAACTGCCTCCCCCCCTGCCACCAGCCTGCTTGCCCCCAACTGACCCCCTCCTTCTGGCCTGCTCACCCCCAACTGCGCCCCCTGCTGGCCTGCTCACCCCCACTCTCCCTCCCCATTGGCCTGCTCGCCCCCAACTGACACCCTGCTGGCCTGCTCACTCCAAACTTCCCACCCCGCTGCTGTCCTGATCACCTCCAACTGAACCCCACTGATGGCCTGGTAGCCCCCAACTGGCCCCCCTGCTGGTCTTCTCACCCCCAACTGCCCCTGCCCACTGGCCTGATCATCCCTAATGCCCCCCCCCCATCAGCCTGATCACCCACAACTGCCCTCCCCTCTTCGCCTCTACCTCAGCCTGCCACCATGGCTTTGTCCAGAAGAACATCCGGAAGGTCTCCCAGTCTAATTAGCATATTATCTAATTAGCATTTATTAGTATAGATAGAGGCCTGGTGCAGGGGTAGGGACTGGCTGGTTTTCCCTGAAGGGTGTCCCGGATCAGGGTGGGGGTTCCCTTGGGGCGTGGGGTGGCCTGGGCGAGGGGCCTGTGGTGGTTTGCAAGCCACACACCCCCATGAGGTGAGGGTCCCCGCTGGGGGGGTGAGGTCAGCCTGGGTGAGGGGCTGAGGGCTGTTTTCAATCTGGCCACACCCATGCCCCCCATCAGGGACCCTGACCCCATGGGGATATGGCCAGCCTGGGTTAGGGGCTGAGGGCCATTTTCAGGCTAGCCACACCCCCTTCAGGGTGGGGGTCCCCACTGGGGTGCCTGGCCAGCCTGGGTGAGGGGCTGATGGCTGTTTTCAGGCTGGCCAAGCCCCCCAGAAGGGACCCTCACGCCATGGGTGTGTGGCCAGCCTGGGTAAGGGGCTGAGGGCCATTTTCAAGCTGGCCTTGCCCCCCGGTGACCCAGGCTCCCAGCCCCTCTTTTTTTTTCCCCAGCGCCTCCTTGAGTGGAGGCCAGGGTAGGCGGGAAGCTTGGCTTCCTCTGTCACCGGGGGCAACCCAAGCTTCCTGCTCACTCCAGCTCCGTGGCCGCCACCATCTTTGTTGGGTTAATTTGCATACTCACTCCTGATTGGCTGCTGGGCATAGCAGAGGGACAGTCAATTTGCATGTTTCTCTTTTATTAGTATAGATGTGAATTTTCTTCAAATGCATTTATAAATAAGCATATTATAAAAAATAGTTTTCAAAAATTAGTGGCTTTATAATATTACTGTTGCTTTTAGAAAACTAATTATGTTAAATTAAAACAATCCTTTGATTTTTTTTTTCCCAGTCCCTTGATAGTATCCCTCATTTCAGTTGTAACTACCAATCAAAATTTTGATCTACCATAAAATCATTTAAGGTCAGATTTTTAAATATTTAAATAAAAGTCACATATTTAGGGTTAAGAATACAATCTCACATGCATTATATATTTTGCATATTATATTCTTTATTATAACATTTTATCATTACTTTGGAGTATTTATAGATAAATTAATTTTATTTATATTGTGTTTAACAATTAAAAAATTACTTTCTGCCTTGGTCAGTGTGGCTCAGTTCGTTTGGTATTGTCCAAAGGTTGCTGGTTTGATTTCTGTTCAAGGCATGTACATGCCCTTGGTGCAGGCTCAATCTCTGTTGTGGGGCATGCAGGAGGCAGGAGATGGATGTTCCACTCTCACATTAATGTTTCTCTTTCTCTCTTCCTAAAAATTAATAAAAATTCTTTTTAAAAAGACTTTCTAAAATAGTATGGTATTGGCACAAAAAAACAGACACATACATAAAGAAAAGAGAATAGAGATCCCAGAAATAAATCCATGCATAATATGATCAATTAACTTAAAACAAAGAAGCAAATGACATACAATGGGGAAAGGACAGGCTCCTCGATGAGTGCTGTTGGGGAAACTGGGCAGCCAATTGCAAAAGACTGAAACTGGACCTCAACCTTACATCATAAAACTCCTAAAAGAAAACTTGGGCAGTAAACTTTTTGATGTTGGTCTTGGTGATAATTTTTTTATATTTGACACCAAAAGCAAAGGAACAAAAAATAAACAAGTGGAACTCCATAAAACTAAAAGATTCTGCATAGCAAAGAAAACCATAAACAAAATAATATTTGAAAACTACATATCTGATAAGGGGTTAATATCCAAAATATATAAAGAACTTATATAACTCAATAGGAAAACATAAACAAAAAATAATAATAATCTGATTGAAAAGTGGCAGAATACCTAAACAGATATTTTTCAAAAGAAGATATGCCAATGGACAAAAGGTACATAAACTGATGCTCAACATCACTAATCATTGGGGAAATAAAAATCAAACCACAATGAGATATCACCTCATACCTATTGAAATGACTAGTATCAAAAAGACAAGAAATAGCAAGGGTTAGCGAAGATGTGGAGAAAAGGGAATCCTTGTGCATGTTGATGGGAATGTAAATTGGTGCAGCCACTATGAAAAACAGTATTGAGTGTCCTGAAAAAATTTAAAATAGAACTATCTGATTCAACAATTTATCTGAAGGAAACAAAAATATCAACTCCAAAATATATTTGCACCCCTATGTTCATTGCAGCATTATTTACAACTAGAGGCCCGGTGCATAAAAATTCTTGCACTTGAGGGGGGTCCCTCAGCCCGGCCTACCCCCTCTCACAGTCTGGGAGCCCTCAGGGGCAGGAGATACCTGACGATCAGGAGAAGGCGATGCCCCATCACACCTCTGCTGCAGCCACTGCCGGCAACGCAAGCCTCGGCCAGCCCTGGTTATCTGTGCCTTGGCTGGCCCTGGTTATCTGAGCCTTGGCCAGCCCTGGTTACCTGAGTCTCAGACAGCCCTGGGCAGCTGGGAAGCCACCATCCAAGACTTGCCTGTGCCTTGGGCCAGCCCTGGGCGGCTGGGGGACTGAGGGGACTGGGGGACTCTGGAGGCAGGTGCCCCAGTGGGAATGAGGGGACTGGGTGCCACCATCTTGTGGCTGTGGGCGCCACCATCTTTGCGATAGTGTGAGGGTCAAATAGCATATTCCCTCTTTATTAGATAGGATATGCAAGCTATAAAACAACCTATGTGTCCATCAATAAGTGAATGTATAAAGAAAATGGTAATATATGTATATATGTAGATATATCCTATCTAATAAAAGGGTAATATGTAAATTAACCATCATTCCATCACAAAGATGGTGATGCACATAGCCACAAGATGGCAGCACCCAGTCCCCTCAGCCCTGCCTTAGTCCCCCAGAATTGGGGGGGAGGATGTGGTCGCTGAGAGCGGGCAGCATGAGCAACCTGGCAGAATGCTTGCTTTGTCGCCACAGCGACGAGGCAAGTGTTCTGCACCTGACCACAGATGGGCCTCTGGGCCATGGAGAACCTCTGGGCAGCAGGCACGGAGCGGCCAGGCCCCACAGAGAGCTACTGGTGCATGGATTTGTGCGCAGGGCTACTAGTCCTACCTAATAATAGAGTAATATGCACCTTCACTATGCCCAAGCCACGCCCACCAGCCAATCAAGGTGAGTATGCAAATTAACCCAACCAAGATGGCGGTTAATTTGCATATCAAAAAGCATAGAAAGAAGCGAAGCGCTGCAGAAAGGAGTGAAGCTGTGGAGAAGCAAGCAGGCGGGGCAGCGGAGAAGGGAGGCAAGCAGGCAGGGCCTTGGGAGAAGGGAGGCAAGCAGGCAGGGCAGCAGAGAAGGGAGGGAAGCAGGCGGGGCCATGGGAGAAGGGAGGCAAGCAGGCGGAGTGGGCGGAGAAGGGAGGCAAGCCAATGCTGCCTGACTTAGCCCGAACGGTCCAGGCCGTCATGGACCCGGCAGGCCTGGTGGGCAGTGCCTGATGTCACCCACAAAGTCCAGGCCATGATAGTGACTAGGCAGACTCGGCAGGCAGCACCTGATGCTGTCCGGGGGGTCCAGGTGGTAATTGGGACCGGGCAGGCCCAGGGGACAGTGCCTGACATCACCCGCGGGACCGGGAAGCCATCAGGACTAAGCATGGAAGCTGTCTGCAGGGTCCAGGGGGCGATCTGGAGGGGCAGGCGGTATGGACAGCACCTGACGTCACCCATGGGGTCCAGGCGGTGATCGAGACTGGGCAGGCAGCATGGACAGCACCTGACGTCACCGCGGGGTCCAGGGTGCCATCAGGACCAGGCAGGCAGCATGGGCAGTGCCTGATGTCACCCACGGGGTCCAGGCGGTGATCAGGACTGGGCTGGCCCGGCAGATGGCTCCAGATGGTGCCTGCAGAGTCCAGTCTTCGATCGGGACTGGGTAGTTTCAGCAGGCAGCGCCTGACGCTGCTGATGGGGTTCAGGGTGCTATTGGGACCAGGCAGGCAGCATGGACAACACCTGACGCTACCTGCAGGGTCCAGGGGGAGATTGGGACCGGGCAGGCGGCATGGACAGTGGCTGATACTACCCACGGGGTCCAAGCGGCAATCAGGACTGGGCAGGTGGCATGAATACCGCCTGACGCTGCCCGTGGGGTCCCCGCGGCGATCGGGACCTGGCTGGCGGCATGGACACCACCTGACGCTGTCTGTGGGGTCCAGGGGACAATCGGGACCTGACAGGAGGCATGACGTCACCCGCGGGGTGCAGGTGGCGATAGGGACTAGGCAGTTCTAGCAGGCAGCGCCTGATGCTGTCTGTGGGATCCAGGGAGCTATCTGGACCAGGCAGGCAGCATGGACAGCGCCTGACACTGCCCGCAGCGTTCAGGCAGTGATCAGGACCAGGCAGGTGGCATGGATAGCACCTGATGTCACCCGCGGGGTCCAGGGTGCAATTGGGACTGGGCAGGTAGTGTGGTCAGTGCCTGACTTTGCCTGCGGGCTCCGTAGGCGGGGGTGGCCAGGGTCTCCAGGATCACTGCCCCCGGCCACCTGAGGACACTGGTGGAGCAGGCCAGGGTTGAACATTTTAATGAAAATGCGATGCCTGTGCCCTGCCCCACCGCGCCCTGTCCCTGGAGAGGAGGGGGAAGTGGGAAGTTAGGAGGCACCGGGGCTCTGAAGTGGCTGGGAACAACCTGCAGGCGAGCTACCAGGAAGAGGTGCTGAACCATGAGGATGCAGAGGGCTGGCTGATGGAGGTGAGCAAAGGTGCAGATGAGGCGGCTCTTGCCAGCACTGAGCTGGAAAAGTGCATCGAAAGCCTGATGGACAAAATCGCCTTTCTGAAGAAGGTGCATGTTCAGTATGCTCAGATCTCCGTGGAGATGGATGTGTTCTCCAAGTCCGACCTCTCCGCTATGCTCAAGGACATCCGCACCCAGTATGAGAAGCTGGCTGCCAAGAACATGCAGAATGCCGAAGAATGGTACAAGAGCTGCTTCACCATGCTGACAGAGAGCACTGCCAAGAGCACCTATGTGGTGCAGACCAGAAACTGCTCAAGGCCAAGACCCTGGAGATTGAAGCAAGCTGGGCATGAACAAAGCGCTGGGAAAGCAGCTGCAAGAGCTGGAGGATAAGCAGAACTCTGACGTTAGTGCTATGCAGGACACAATCAACAAATTAGGAAATGAGTTGAGAACCACAAAGAGTGAAATGGCATGATATTTAAAAGAATACCAGGACCTCTTCAATGTGAAGATAGTTTTGGATATTGACATTGCAGCTTACAGGAAACTCTTGGAAGGTGAGGAGACCGGCTCAGTTTCACCAGCATGGGAAGCATAGCCAGCAGCTACTACCAGAGTTCCCAGGTCTTTGGTGATCTGCCTACGGTGGTTTATAGACCAGCTCCTACTTGATGCCTGCTCACTCCTTCCCTTCTTAATACACCAGCCACGTCCAGCAGGAGCAGATCGAGGTGGAGGAGACCATTGAGGCTGAAAAAGCTGAGGAAGCTAAGGATGAACCCCTTTCTGAAGGAGAAGCTAAAAAGGAGGAAAAGGAGAAGGAAGAGGCTGAGGAAGAGGACGGAGAGGAAGAGGAAGAAGGTGTCAAGGAAAAATTTGAGGATGCAAAGGAGGAAGAAGGAGGTGAAGGTGAAGGAGAAGATGCCCAAGAAGCTGAGGACAAGAAGAAAGATGAAGGTGCTGGGGAGGAGCAAGCAACCAAGAAGAAAGATTGAGCCCTCCTTTCCTTAATTATTTCAGGAATAATCCTCCCGAAACCAGGTCAACCCCGCCACCAACCAAGAGTTGAATTCCCAATACTATATGAATTAAGAAGTCAATATATATAACATTCTGAGGTGACTCAGGTTGGACATTAAATGTTGTGCTATGACTTCTCTCCTTATGCAGAGTATCTGTTTGCTTGCAGAGTGGCTTCCTGGCTTGCTGCCAGCCTGTGCATGGTCCACGCTTATGAGTTCAGGATCTATGACAATGTGAATAATTCAGATGTTTACAATAAAAACACATGAGTACACGAATTCACTAACGTTAATGTTAAATTTCATGGAAAAAATAATCCTTTGAATCTTTGGTGATTAGAAATTAAAGACCTCAAATCATGTGCAGTAAACAGTAAATAAAGTTACACTGAATGACAAAAAAAATACATTAGGGGCCAGGAAACGTAAAAAGAACTGGGGAACCATTCCCAGATCAGGAAGGGAAGTCACAGGGTATATATTATTGCTATGAATACAGTATTTCCTACTACTTACAACATATACAATGTAATGTATTAGATGCCTTCCTATTGGATGAAGTATGTATTCTCATAGAGTAATACTGGTAGATATGTTATAGTTACGGCAGTATGTCATATCCTATCTATATTAATAAAAGAGTAATATGCTAATTAGACCATGAGACCTTCCAGATGTCCTTCTGGACAAAGCCATGGTGGCGGGGCTGAGGCAGAAGTGGTTATGGGTGATCAGGCCAGGAGGGGAGGGCAGTTGGGGGTGATCAGGCTGGCGGGGGGGGGGGTGTAGTTGGGGGCAAGCAGGCCAGCAGGCAGGTGGTTAGGGGAGATCAAGCAGGCAGGCAGGTGAGCGGTTAGGAGCCAGTAGTCCCACATTGTGAGGGGTTTGTCCAACTGCAGGTTTATGCCCGATCCTACAGGGGTCCCAGATTGGAGAGGATGCAGGCCAGGCTGAGGGACAACCCCCTCCCCGTGCACGAATTTCGTGCACCAGGCCACTAGTATAGATATAAAAGCCTAAGTGACTGGCCGACCATCTGGTAGCTATGATGTGCAATAACCACCAGGGGGCAGATGCTCAATGCAGGAGCAGAAACCACAGGCATGAAAACATTGAACAGAGTGATGAATCTCAGAGGGAAGGGGGTAGAGGGAAGGGCAGGAAGAGATTAACCAAAGATCTTATATTCATACTAGAGGCCTCTCACAATCTGGGACCCCTTGGGGGATGTTGGAGAGCCAGTTTTGGCCTGATCCCCACAGGCCAGGCCAAGGGACCCCACCAGGTGCATGAATCCATGCACCTGGCCTCTAGTATATATATAAAATATAATAAAATATCTCCATTTGGAACATGAGGGCATTATGCTAAGTAAAATAAGTCAAATAGCATAAGGCAAACACCATATGATCTCACTCATACATGGAACAAAAATATACTAAACTCATAGGTACAGAGAACAGATAGATGATTAAGAGGGGAGAGGGGAAGGAGGCAAAATGGAGAAAGGGGTCAAAGGGTAGAAATTTCTAGTTATAAAATAAATGTCATGAGTATATAATGTATAGTATGGTGACTATAGTAAATAATCATATTTCATATTTAAAAGTTGCTAAGAGTACAGATCTTAAAATTCATTAACACAAGAAAAAGTATTCTGTAACTATGTTATAACTCTGTGTGGTGAACCATATTAACTAGACTTTGTGGTGATCATTTCACAATATAAACATACTAGAGGCCTGGTGCATGAAATTTGTGCACAAGGGGGTGTCCTCTCAGCCCAGTCTGCACCCTCCCCAATCTGGGACCCCTAAACCAGCAGTTGGACATCCCTCTCACAATCCAGGACCACTGGCTCCTAACTGCTCACCTGCCTGCCTGCCTGATCACCCCTAACTATCCCCCCTGCTGGCCTGGTCACCCCCAACTGCCCCCCCACCGGCCTGGTCGCCCCTAACTGCCCCCCACCAGCCTGATTGCTCCTTACTGCATCCCCTGCCGGCGTGGTTGCTGCCAACTTTCCCCTCCCCTGCCAGCCTGGTTGCCCCTCACTGCCCCCCTCTGTCAGCCTGGTTGCCCCTCACTTCCCCCCCTGCCAGTATGGTTGCCCCCGTCTGCCGCCCCTGTGGGCCTGGTTGCCCCATGCAGCCTGCTGCTCAGTCATTTGGTCACCCCTCACTAACCCTCCTGCTGGCCTGGTCACCCCACACAGCCTGTTCGGTCATCCATTCAGTTGTTTCAGATGCGATGGTCGCTTAGCCTTTTATATATATAGATATTAAATCATTATGTTGTATACATGAAACTAAAATAATATTGTGTTAATTATTCCTCAATATAAATGAAAAACAAAAATAATAATTTACTTATATTTTGTAGTTCATTATTGTACATAAAAACAAGCAGTGCTGGTTCTTAACTGTGGACCTCTCTCTCTGGATGGCCCTCCTTCACTGTCTCCATGTAAGTATTAGAGAACTGGCTTTCTCTAACACATCATTAAGAAACTGAAACCACAGCTCCAAGCATATATTTTCCTGAGCAAGATCACTATTATGCTCTCCCCATTCAAAAGAGAAAGCAATGGGAACAGAATACCTCTGTCAGCACCCAGCTTCATAGTTCAAGCACCTCTTTAGGAAAATGCAATAATAGTGGACTCATAGTCCTGCTGAAACTCATTATGTGATGATGGCTGCTGTTTACCTAATACTCTGCAAGATAACCCTTAAGGGGAGAGGAACCAAGATGGTGGCAAAGTTAAACAACTAATCTGCTGCCTTGCAGAACAATTTCAAAAATACAACTAAAAGACAAAAACGTCTACCACCCAGAACCACGGGAAAGCTGGCTGAGTGGTAGATTTACAACTAAGGAGAGAAAGGAGCACAAACGCTGAAAAGCTGAGTGAGGTACGGAGGCACGAATTGGGCTGGTGGCGGGCGACTGGACACTCGGCTTTTCTTCAATCCGCAGGGAGACAAGCTCCTGATCACTCTGAAATCCAGTTTTTGGGGACACGCGGGGGACCCAGACACCTACAGGGAGAAGCTGGACACTCGGCCATTGGGTCGGAAAGTGAGAGTGGCTTTTTTGCAGAGGTGCGCCCAGCAATCATTGTTTACTGTGCTGGAGCATGGGACATGGGGACTTGGAAACGCGGAAAGGCAGAGAAGGCTGACGGCAGCCATCGCCATTTGCCACACCCTAGCCTAGTGACACCCTGAGACCTCACCCCACCCTGAGGCCCCGCCCCACACATTCTACAAACCCGCCCAGGCTCCACACAGCGGCTTTTGCATATAAATGGCCTGTTCTGTGGCAGCTTAACCAAATAAACTGCAGCTCCAGTCAGACTGCTCCAAAACCGCCCAAGCAAAGGAGGAGAAAACTAGTCCTTGCTGTAGCTCCTGCTGGGGACACATAGTACACAAGGGTACACCAAGAGTGTCCACCTCAGGTAACTGTGAGGCTGACCCATTGAACCAATAGGACACCTAGTACACAAAGCTACCCTACCAACTCAGGGAAGCAGCGAAAATGAGGAGACAAGGAAACAGATCACAAACCAAAGAAATGGAAGAGAACAAGCGACTGGACATAGAGTTCAAAACCATGGTTATAAGGTTTTTCAAGAATTCATGGAAAAGGCTGATAAATTTAATGAGACCCTTGAGGATATGAAAAAGGACCAACTAGAAATTAAACATACACTGACTGAGATAAAAAATATTATACAGAGACCCAACAGCAGACTAGAGGATCGCAAGAATCAACTCAAAGATTTGGAATACAAAGAGGCCAAGGACACTCCTCCAGAGAAGCAAGAAGAGAAGAGAATTCAGAAAGTTGAAGATAGTGTAAGGAGCCTCTGGGACAACTTCAAGCGAACCAACATCAGAATTATGGGGGTACCAGAAGAAGAGAGAGAGCAAGATGCTGAAAACCTATTTGAAGAAATAATGACCGAAAACTTCCCCCACCTAGTAAAAGAAATAGACTTACAAGTCCAGGAAGCACACAGAACCCCAAACAAAAGGAATACAAAGAGGACCACACCAAGACACATCATAATTAAAATGCCAAGGGCAAAAGACAAAGAGAGAATCTTACAAGCAGCAAGAGAAAAACAGTTAGTTACCTACAAGGGAGCACCCATTCAATTATCAGCTAATTTCTCAACAGAAACTATGCAGGCCAGACAGGAGTGGCAAGAAATATTCAAAGTGATGAATAGCGGGAACCTACAACCAAGACTACTCTACCCAGCAAAGTTATCATTCAGAATTGAAGGGCAGATAAAGAGCTTCACAGATAAGAAAAAGCTAAAGGAGTTCATCACCACCAAACCAGTATTATATGAAATGCTGAAAGGTATTCTTTAAAAAGAGGAAAAAGAAGAAGAAAGATAAAAATTATGAACAACAAATACATATCTATCAACAAGTGAATCTAAAAGTCAAAAGAATTAAAAATCTGAGGAACAGAATAAACTGGTGAACTTAATAGAATCAGAGGCATAGAATGAGAGTGGATTGATAATTCTCAGGGGGAAAGGGGTGTCTGTGTGGGGAGTATAGGAAGAGACTGGACAAAAATCATACACCTATGGATAAGGACAGCGGGGTGGGGGGAGGTAAGGGCAGAGGGGGAGTGGGAACCGGGTGGTGGGGAGATATAGGGGGAAAAAAGTAGAAACAATTGTAATCTGAACAATAAAGATTTATTAAAAAAAAAAAGATAACCCTTAAGTCATTATGAGATAACAGGGGTAGAAATAATTTATTTCTTTTTACTAATGAGAATCATAAAATCAGATAAATGAGGTGTAATAAACAAGGTCACAAATCTAGTAATCAGCACTGATGTGGCATTTGACCTTCCTATTCCAAGACATATCATCAGTGATGTCAGCTTCCAAATAAAATCTATACCAGATTCTCTTACAACCATTTTATACTTATTAATATATTTAATCTTGCAAAAAACCTCTAGGACATGTAATATTATTACTTCCTTTTTACAGTTGGAGAAACAGAGGCAAGAATAAATTTGGTGGTTTCCTCAAGGCTATCTTACTGTTAGTTAGTTGCAAAGTTTGACATCAAATCCAGGTGGTCTGGGTCCAGAGTCCATGTTCTTAATTTTTAACTATATTTGAACTAACATGCTGGCCCAGAACCCCTTTCCCAGTGGACAGAGAGCTACCCAACAATGGCTCTTCCTGGGTCACATAACTAACTTATCCTGAAGAGAGGAAAAAGAGGTCAGGTTGGTGTCAGGGCAATTCAGGATGTAGTATCCCAGGGAGTTTTGTATTTCTGAGGTTCAATTTGGAATTAGTTTAGAGATAGCTTATATACTTAAAACAAATATGTGTACCTAACACTCCCAGGTCCTTAAATGTTAACAGGAAATCTTTGTGACAGTATTATAGCATCTCCTAACCATGAATACTATCACAGCTGAAAGTTTGAGAATTAGGCATAATAGAGTTGAGAGGGGCAGACAGATAACATAAGTTTCTTTGATTTGAAAAGAATGCTGCCAGTACCTTTGGCTTCTGAAAGTAAGGAGTTTATTTTCTATTCTGATGTTTTCAAAGTCATGAGGGATATCAAAGATATAGCTTAAGAACTCATATTTTTATTAATTTAATGATAATCCTATCTAATAAAAGCGTAATATGCAAATTGACCATCACTCCAACACAAGATGGCTGCCCCCATGTGGTCAAATATGGCTGTCCCCATGTGGACACAAGATGGCCACCACAAGATGGCCAGCAGGGGAGGGCAGTAGGGAGGGACCAGGCCTGCAAGGGAGGCCAGTTGGGGGCGATCAAGCCTGCAGGGGAGGGCAGTTAGGGTTGACCAGGCCAGCAGAGGAGGGAAGTTGGGGGCGACGGGCCTGCAGGGAAGGGCAGCTGAGGGGGACCCAGGCCTACAGGGGAGAGCAGTTAGGGGGGACCAGGCCTGCAGGGGAGGGAAGTTGGGGGGGACCAATCCTGCAGGGGAGGGCAGTTAGGGGTGACCAGGCTTGCAGGGGAGGGCAGTTAGGGTGACCAGGCCTGCAGGGGAGGGCAGTTAGGGATGACCAGGCCTGCAGGGGAGGGCAGTTAGGGGCAATCAGGTTGGCAGGCGAGCAGTTAGACATCAATCTGGCTGGCAGGGGAGTGGTTAGAGGGTGATCAGGCTATCAGGCAGAAGCGGTTAGGAACAATCAGGAAGGCAGGCAGGTGAGCAGTTGGGAGCTAGCAGTCCTAGATTGTGAGAGGGATGTCTGACTGCCTGTTTAGGCCCGATCTAAATGGGATCAGGCCTAAACAGGCAGTTGGACATCCCTCTAGGGGTCCCAGGTTGGAGAGGGTGCAGGCTGGGCTGAGGGACATGATCCCTGTGCACAAATTTTACCTGGTGCTGGTAAAAGCTGTACTTGGTCTGCAGCTTGGTCATCTCTGCATACGGTTAGGCCCAGAAGAGTGAGTTACAAGCTGTGGATCACTAATAGCTCAAAACTGGTACCCAGGGCCAGTTACAGGCAGCATCTAACATTGGCCTGCACCAGAGTACCTCTAAAAAGGCCCAGAACCAAAAACCCCAATGGCCAGATTCAGACAACAACAGACCAGGATCCAATAAGCTTCACAAGCAACATATCCATAGGAAGATCTTGGCAGGCATCAAAACTTGCTGAGGTGAATTCTACTTCATGTGGTCAGCACCTGTACAGCAGCCTGGAGACTGTGTTGGAACCTCACAGTTAGCTAGGCTGATGGTTTATCACATGCACAAACAGGCCAATAGCAATCAAAACTCAATTACAACAGGAGGGCCCATGTAACATTCAAAAGGAACATTCCTAAAGCACCCAGGAATGATGATGAGGGAGACAGCACAACTGGGTCCCACAGGAAACCTACTACATGAGACCATAATACCAAGACTGGGAGTCATAGCAGATCTAATTAATAAATACAAACAAACATAAAGAGGCAAATGAAATGAGGAGACAAAGAAACAGGCTCCTAATGAAAAAAACAAGAGGATTCACCAGAAGAGCTAAATGAAATGGAGGTAAACAATTTATTAGATATAGAGTTCAAAGTAATGATTATAAGAATGTTCAATAGTGTGAAAAACATAGAAACCATAAAAAACACCAGTCAGAAATGAAGAATGCCACATCTGGAATAAAGGATACACTGGAAGGAATAAAGAGTAGGTTGGATGAAGCAGAAGATCGAATTGATGATTTGGAAGACAACCTAGAAAGAAAAAAAAAAAACACCAATCAGAGCAGCAAAAAGAAAACAATAATATTAAAGAATGAGGATAGTTTAAGAAACCTTTGAGACAATATGAAGTGCATCAACATCTACATTTTAGGGCTACCAGAAGGAGAAGACAGAAAGCAAGGAATTGAGAACCTTTTTGAAGAAATATTGACTGAAAACTTCCCTAACCTGTTGGGAAAAAAAGACACACAAGTATAGGAAGCACAAAGAGTCCCAAACAAGATGGATCCAAAAAGTCCCACACTAAGTAACATCATAATTAAAATGTCAAAGGTTAAAGACAAAGAAAAAATATTAAAAGTCACAAGAATAAGTAAACTAGTTACCTACAAGGGAGCCCCATAAGGCTGTTACCAGACATCTCAACAGAAACATTTCAGGCCAGAAGTAATTGGCATGAAATATTCAAAGTGATGAAAAGCAAGGACCTAAAACCCAAGATGCTTTACCCATCAAAGTTATCATTTAAAATTGAAGGAGAAATAAAGAGCTTCCCAGACAATAAAAAAACTACATCAGTTTGTTACCACAAACCAATATTACAAGAAATTTTAAAGGACTTGCTTGAAGAAGGAGAAGGAGGAGGAGGAGGAAGAGGGGAAAGAAAAAGAAGAAGAGAAAAAACCAGAGGACATAGTTAAAACAATAAAATAGCAATAAATATGTATCTAACAATAATCAATTTAAATGTAAATGGCTTAAATGGTCCAATCAAAAGATATAGGGTAGCTGGATGGATAAGAAAACAGGACCCATATATGTGCTGTCTTCAAGAGACTCACCTCAGAGCAATAGATGCACACAGACTAAAAGTAAAAAAAAAAAAATACTAGTATATTTCATGCAAATGGAAAGGGAAAAAAACTTGGGGTAGCAATATTTATATGTAGCAAATTAGACTTTTAAAAAAGGTTATAGTAAGAGACAAAGAAGGACACTACATAATAATAAAGGAAATAACCCTTTTAATCACCTTTGCATGCAACAAAGGAGTGCCTAAATATGTAAAACAAATCTAGATGGACATAAAAAAAGAGATTGACAATAATACAGTCATAGTAGAGGCCAGCATAAATCTAATTACAAAACCAGATAAAGACATGACAAAGAAAGAAAATTATAGCCCTAGCCGGTTTTGCTCAGTGGATAGAGCATCAGCCTGTGGACTGAAGTGTCCCAGGTTTGATTCCGGCCAAGGGCACATGACCAGGTTGCAGGCTTGATTCCCAGTAGGGATCGTGCAGGAGGCAGCGTATCAATGATTCTCATCATTGATGTTTCTATCTCTCTCTCCATCTCCCTTCCTCTCAGAAATAAATAAAAAAAATAAAGGATGAAAATTATAGACCAATATTCCTGATGAATATGGATTCTATAATCCTAAACAAAATATTAGCAAGCAGAATCCAACAATACATTAAAAAGATCATACACAATGATCAAGTAGAATTTATTCTGGGAATGCAATGTTGGTACATATTTACATATCAATAATAGTGATACACCACATAAACAAAAGGAAGGGCAAAAAACACATGCATATATCAATAGATGCAGAAAAAGCATTTGATTAAATCCAGTACCTGATTATGATTTTTAAAACTCTGAGAAAAGTAGGAATAGAGAAAATATACCTCAGCATAACAAAGGCCATATCAAAAACTGACAGCCAGCATCATACCCAATGGGCAAAAACTACAAACATTCTTCTTGAGATCATGTATAAGACAGAGATGTCTTGCTTTCACCACTCTTATTCAACATAGTATTAGAAGCTCTAGCCACAACAATCAGACAAGAAGAAGAAATAAAAGCCATCCAAATTGAAAAGAAATAAGTAAAACTGTTATTATTTGCTGATGACATGGTACTGTATATAGAGAACCCTAAAGATTCCACCAAAACACTACTGGAACTGATAAATGAATTCAGTCCAGTAGCAGGATACAAAATAAATATTCAGAAATTAGTTCAATTTTTATTCACCAACGAGAGGCCCAGTGCATGAATTCATGCAACAGTGGGGTCCCTCATCCTGGCCTACAGGATTGGGCCAAAACCTGCTCTCTGGCATCCCCCGAGGGGTCCCGGATTGCGAGAGGGCTCAGGCCAGGCAGAGGGACCCCACTGGTGCATGATCGGAACCAGGAAGGGACGCAGAAGGTTGGCCAGCCAGGGAGGGACCATGAGAGGGTTCGAGGGCATGACCAGCCTGTCTTGCTCAGTCTCAATCAGCTGGACCCCAGCAGTAAGCTAACCTACCAATCAGAGCGTCTGACCCCTGGTGTTCAGTGCATATCATAGTGAGCAGTTGAGCAACCTTAGCATATCATTAGCAAATTACACTTTGATTGGTTGAATGGCTGACAGGTCGACCTAACACATACCATATTAGGCTTTTATTATATAGGACTAGAGGCCAGGTGCACGAAATTTGTGTGTGCATGGTGGGGGGTCTCTCAGCCCAACCTGCACCCTCTCACAATCCAGGACCACTCAGGGGATGTCCGACTGCCAGTTCAGACATCCCTCTCACAATCTGGACCACTATCTCCTAACCACTTGCCTGCCTGCCTGATTGCCCCTAACCATTCTACCTCTCTGTCTGATCACCCCTAACCCCTCTGCCTGCCTGCCTGATCTCCCCTAACCACTCGCCTGCCTGCATGATCTCCCCTAACCACTCGCCTGCCTGCCTGATTGCCCCTAACCACTCTAAATGCCTGCCTGTTCACCCCTAACTGCTCTCCTGCCTGCCTCATCATGCCTAACCACCTCTGCCTCAGCCCCCACCTGCCGTGGCGGCTGCCTCTGCCTCGGCCTCCTCCACCATGGCTTCATCTGGAAGGACATCTGGAAGGTCATTTGGCTGTCTGGTCTAATTAGCATATTATGCTTTTACTAGAGGCCCGGTGCATGAAATTCGTGCACTGGGGTCCCTCAGCCCAACCTCCACCCTCTACAATCCAGGAGCTCTCAGAGGATATCCTACTGATGGCTTAGGCCCACTCCCTATGGTTCTCTGCTCACTGCGGGGCCTGGAGGTTTCCCTGCAGCCATGGAGATGAAGCCCCCATGCCCTGCTGTGGCTCTCTGCCTGCTGCCACCATGTGCCATGTGAAGGAAGCCCCAATGCCCTGCAGTGTGCTCTGTCTGCCTGGCCTGGGGGCTTCCCAGACACGGACACACTAAGGAAGCCCCCATGCCCTGTTGTCCAGGCTCTGTCTGCAGGGCCTGGGGGTGTTCCCACCGCCACTGCCCACTAAGGAAGCCCCCAAGCCCTGCTGTCTGGGCTCTGTCTGCCATGTCTGGGGACTTCCCTGCCACTGCCCCACTAAGGAAGCTGCCATGCCTGGCTTTGCAGGGCCTGGTGGCTTCCCGGCTGCCGAGATCAGGAAGCCGCCATGCCCTGCTCTGCTGGCACTGGAGTCTTCCCACCTCAGCGACCATCAGGAAGACGCCATGCCCTGCTCCTCCGCCGGCTCCGTGTGCAGGGCCTGGCATCTTCCCGATCGCCACGGCGACCAACGGGAAGACTCCAGGCCCTGCCCTCCGCCGGCTCTGTGTGTGCAGGGCCTGGCGTCTTCCCGATCGCCACAGCGACAGGCCCTGCTCCTCCACTGGCTCCATGTGCGCAGGGCCTGATGTCTTCCCGATCGCCGTGGCGACCAACGGGAAGACTCCAGGCCCCGCTCCTCCGCCAGCTCCGTGTGTGCGCCGAGGTGACAGGCCCGATCGCCGCGGCGACCATCGGGAAAACTCCAGGCCCTGCTCCTTCGCGGGCTCCTTGTGTGCAGGGCCTGGCATCTTCCCCATCACCATGGCGACAGGCCCTGCTCCTCCGCCAGCTCCATGTGTGCAGGGCCTGGCATCTTCCAGATCGCTGCGGTGGCCATCGGGAAGACGCCAGGCCCTGCTCCTCTGCCGGCTTCGTATGTGCAGTGCCTGGCGGCTTCCCGCTGCAGCAGCACTAAGGAAGCAACCATGCCCTGTTCTCAGTGCTCTGTTTGCTGGTGGGACAGGTCAGACACTCCAGCAGCAGGGCTGAGGGGACTGGGCACCGCCATCTTGTGGGTATGGGGGCCGACATTTTGTCGTGGAGTGACGCCTAATTTGCATATTACTCTATTATTAGATAGGATTATTTTAGATAATGAACTATCTGAAAGGGAAACTAAGAAAAGAATCCCAACCATTATTGTTTCAAACAAAAATAAAACACCTAGGAATAAATTTATCCAAGGATATAAAAGACCTGTACTAAAAAATTATAAGACACTGAAGAAAAAATTTTTATAAGTTACTCATAAGTGGAATCATATACTGTGTTTGTGGATAGAAAAAATTAACATCATTAAAATGTTCTTAGTACCCAAAACAATCTATAGATTCAATGAAGTTCCCATCAAAATACCAATTGTGTATTTCATGGAACCAGAATAAATATTCCAAAATTTTGTATGGAACTTAAGAATCAGAATAATAATAGCAATTTTGAGAATGATAAATAAAGTTGGAGGAATAATGCTACATAATATCAAACCCTTCTACAAGTCATAGTAATCAAAATAACATGGTACTGACATAAAAAAACAAAAACAAAAAAACAGAAAAATAGATCAATGGTATAGAATAGAGAGCCCAAAAATAAACCCACACCTTTATAGTCAATTAATATTTGACAAAGGAGGCAAAGCATACAATGGACTAAAGATAGTCTATTGAATAAATGGTGTTGGGAAAACTTATACAGATATGTGCAAAAAAAAATGAAACTAGACCACCAACTTACATAATACACAAGAATAAACTCAAAATACATTAAAGACTTCAATTTTAGACTCAAAGCTATAAAAATCCTAGAAGAAAATATAGGCAGTAAAATCTTAGACATTTTCAGTACCAATATTTTTTCTGATATATTTCCTCAAGCACGGGAAACAGAAAAAAATAAATGTGACTATATCAAACTAAAAAGTTTTGCACAGAAAGAAAACCAACAACAAAGTAAAAAGACAACCTACTTAATGGGAGACAAAATTTACTGACACATTTTATAAGGGGTTAATATCTATAATTTATAAGGGACTTATGAAAATCAACACCAAAGAACAATCAATCTTATTTTTACAATGGACAAAGGACCTGAATAGACACATCTCCAAAGAGAATATACAGATGGCCAATAGACATATGAAAAGATGCCCAATGTCACTAATCGTCAGAGAAATGCAAATTAAAACTGCAGTGAGATATCACCTCACACCTGTCAGAATAGCTATCATCAATGAATCAACGAACAAGTTGGTGGTAATGAAGATTGGTATGGAGTTACCTCAAAATATTAAAAATTGAACTGCCTTATGACCCAGTGATTCCACTTCTGGGAATTTGTCTGAAGAAAACTGAAATACTAATTTGAAAGAATGTTTGCAATCCTATGTTCATTGCACCATTATTTACAACTAGAGGCCTGGTGCATGAAATTCATGCACAGGGGGTGGGGGTCTGCACCCTCTCCAATCCAGGACCCCTACACCTTTTTCTTATCTAGCTAACCTCTTCACATTTAAAAAAAAAAATTAACTGAAATACCAACTACTCTAGCAATTCTCTTTGAACAAATGTCTTTACAATCTGTATTAAGTATCTTCATAGTATATCATTCTTTTTCTTTAGCAGCAAATTAGAGTGGATGCAATCTGCTTCACATTCTTGCCTCTGAATTCTTTCTTGTTGCTCTTATAATAGCAATGCTTATCCAATTTACATTTGCCCTTCAAGGGCTTATATTTGGTTCAGTTTCTAGTTGGCTCCCTGTTTTTTTATTAAGCAATAAATTTGGGTTGTGATAGTAAACCTCACTTGTAATCAAGCCTGTAGGTCTCCCTATCTGAATATTTCTATAATACCTATCACTTTAGCATACCAGAGATTGTGTTCATTTATAGAAAATAACAATAAATGTCACATGACCATTTGATATTCTAGTAATATTTTATAGGAAGATGTATTATTCTAGTAATTTAACTATTACAAAACTGAGGCATACAGAAATAAGTCACATTGAACAATAAATAATGTCTCAAATATCATAGCATAGTACACAGTTCACATGGGACTCAGCTTTCTTTAAAATAGGAAGGGATGCCATACTCATGAAGCAGCTACCTCCACACATATTTTTTTTATTTAATTCATAACACATACTCTTTGTATTAATTGTTGGGAAATCACCCTAGCAATTGCCTCTGTTCCTCCCTGTATTGTTGCCTTACATTCTGATGTCATTACTACACTTTTATCATCCACTCACTCTAATAAGATTGTAAAATATTTAAGGGCACAGAACATGACTTGAGCTTGTGTTTCTCTGTCATGGTGCCTAGATAAATACTCAAATGCCATCCAGTCCAAATGACTGTGATGAGAGAGGCCCACCGTTGCTGGAGACCTCTGATTTTTATTTAAGGGGCCTCACTTGTTCTGTGCCTTTACAGAGGGGTGAGTAGGGGCTGAGGGAATTTGGGAAAACCCAGACAGAATTCTCCTACTGCAAGATTTTGCTAAGCTGGTGCCCGGAACTGCCAGGCATTTGTCCAGTTAAAACCCGGACACACAGCAATAACAAAGGCACTAGTCTCTGAGGGTAATTTGCAGGGATCAAACCCCAGCCTGCAGGAACTCACCCCCATGGTCAGGGCTGGGCCGATGGGAGGCTGCTGCTCCTTACTCTGGGAAGAGGGAGACTTCCTGTGACCCTGGGAAACTACTATCAACTGCAAAATCAGAGAAGCACAGAGGATGATTCAAAACCATGAAAGATAACACTGGCGATTCCTTCAATCTCTGGGGTAAAAACAAACCAAAACAAAACCTTGAACTTGTACATGCACACACAGAAAAACGTTGCTAAGGAAAAAGCAATTCTGACCCAGGCTGGAGGGCTGTGGGCTAGAGGCTCCAGACTCCGCGCCACGTGCAAAGGCAGAGGGACTCTGTGCCAGACCAACATTGAGCAACCCAAAGCTGGGCTGCCAGCATGTGGGGGCCGCACACAAAGGCCGTGGGGCCAACACTGCCCCCGGCCTGCAGCCTGTGACTCGAGCTGAGCCCTTTCTTCCTAGGCAGTGAACATGGTAGAACACTCTGGGGCTCTGGGGCTACAGTGCGCACGCTGGGGCCAGGCCCAAGGCAAGTAAGTTTGCCCGCCTTCTCTTCCCACCAATCACCTCAGGTGCAACCACCTAAGGCGCCATGATCTCCAGGCTGCCACCAGCCCGCCTGCCCCCTTCTCCTCACCCCTCACTTACCAGCAGCTGGCCAGCACTCAGGCTCTGGCAGGTCCCCGAACAGGTCCATGGTGGAGGCTGGTTGGCAGAGCAGCTTCTTCACCCGGGACCGCTGGTGGCTTCTCCTGGGCCAACCGCAGCTGCAGGCACACAGGCAAGCTTTGTCAGGAAAGACATCTGGAAGGTCGTCCAGAACATGTCTGGTCTAATTAGCATACTACCCTTTTATTAGTATAGACTAGAGGCCCGGTGCACAAAATTCATGCATGGGGGGGTGTCCCTCAGCCCAGCCTGCACTCTCCAATCTGGGACCCCTCAAGGGATGTCTAACTGCCCGTTTAGGCCCGATCCTACATCCCTCTCACAATCCAGGACTGCTGGCTCCCAACTGCTCGCCTGCCTGCCTTCCTGATTGCCCCTAACCACTTCTGCCTGCCAGCCTGATCATCCCCTAACCACTCCCCTGCCAGCCTGATTGATGCCTAACTGCTCCTCTGCCAGCCTGTTTGCCCCTAACTGCCCTCCTCTGCAGGCCTGGTCACCCCTAACTGCCCTCCTTGCAGGCCTGGTCCCCCCTAACTGCTCTCTCCTGCTGGCCATCTTGTGTCCACATGGGGGCAGTCATCTTTGACCACATGGGGGCAGCCATATTGTGTGTTGGAGTGGTCAATTTGCATATTACTCTTTTATTAGATAGGATAGAGGCCTGGTGCACAGGAGGGGGCCAGCTGGTTTGCCTTGAAGGGTGTCCCAGATCAGGGTGGGGGGTTCCCTCGGAGTGTGGGGTGGCCTGGGCAAGGGGCCTGTGGTGGTTTGCAGCCCGGCCACGCCCCCCCGGCAACCCAAGCAGAGGCCCTGGTATCTGGGATTTATTTATCTTCTATAATTGAAACTTTGTAGCCTTGAGTGGAGGCCAAGGCAGGCCAGGGCTGCAGAAACTTGGCTTCCTCCATTGCCGGGGCCAACTCAAGCCTCCTGCTCTCTCCAGCTCCATGGCTGCCGCCATTTTTGTTGGGATTTATTTATCTTCTATAATTGAAACTTTGTAGCCTTGATTGGAGGCCTGGGCCGGCCAGGATGTGCGGAAAGCTTGGCTTCCTCCATTGCTGGGGAAACCCAAGCCTCCTGCTTGCTCCGTGGCCGCAGCCATCTTGCTTGGGTTAATTTGCATACTCGCTCCTGTTTGGCTGTTAGGCGTGGCTGGTGGGTGTAGCAGAGTGATGGTTAATTTGCATATTACTCTTTTATTAGATAGGATAGCCAAGATTTGGAAGCCACCCAAGTGTCCATCAGTAGATGAGTGGACAAAACAGCTATGGCAAACAAAATAAACTGATGAACAAAATAGGTCCAGAGAAATATAAGCATAGAACAGACTAACAGATCTCAGAGGGAAGGCAGTTTGGGCAGTGGGAGGAGGGGGGTGAGAAGAGATTAACCAAAGAATTTATATGCATACTAGAGGCCTGGTGCACGAATTTGTGCACCAGTGATGTCCCTCAGCCTGGCCTGCGGGATTGGGCCAAAACTGGCTCTCTGAAATCCCCTGAGGGGACCCGGATTGCAAGAGGGCTCAGGCTAGGACAAGGGACCCCACCAGTGCACGATCAGGGCTGGGGAGGGATTGCAGGAGGGCTCCAGGGCATGTCCAGCCAATCTCACTCAGTCCCGATCAGCTGGACCCCCAGCAGCAAGCTAACGTACTGGTTGGAGCATCTGCCCCCTAGTGCTTAGTGCACTTCATAGTGAGTGGTTGAGCAGCCTTAGCATATCATTAGCATATTAAACTTTGATTGGTTGAATGGCTGACTGGCCAACCGGACACTTAGCATATTAGGCTTTTATTATATAGGATATGCATAGCCCATAGACACAGACAATAGTATGGTGAAGGCCTAGGATGGAGCTGGGGAGGGTGAAGGAAGGCCAAGGAGGGAAATAGGGGACATCTGTAATACTGTCAACAATAAAAATAAATTAAAAAACAATAAAACATCAATGGCACATTTACACAATGGACTACTATTCAGCTGTAAAAAAGAAGAAAATTTACCCTTTGCAACAGGATGGATGGACCTAGAGAACATTATTCTAAGTCAAATAAGGCAGTTAGAGAAAGACAAGTTCTATATGATTTCCCTCATATGTGGAATCTAATGAACAAACTACACTAACAAGCCAAATAGAGCCAGACTCATAGATAGAGAGCAGGATGACATCTCTGGAGGTGTAAGGAGTGAGGGGTGAGGGGTAAGGGCAGGTTGCAGGCATGGAGAAATTGAGCAAAAAGAAAAAAAAAGGGAGAGAAAGCTCTCTTGGACATGACCACAGTGTAGTTATTTCCCATGGGTGAGGGGTAGAGGCATCAAGGTTGAAGAGGGTATAGGCGGGATAAATGGTGGTGGAAAAAATAAAATAAAATACTTTTGCACAATTCTGTTGCCAGCAGGAAGCTCAGTCACCTCCTGGTTTACCCAAACCAATTATTTAAGATTTAGTCAGGCCTTGTAGAGCACAAGTAAATATTCTAAAGGGAAGCAAATACCAGTCCCTTCCCCCAGCACCCAGGAGGGACTGCATACTCCTGACCCTGACCTTAGGCCTGTAGGAGCTGCAGCAGCAGCTCAGGACTGCACAGCGCTCTCAATGAGCCCACACGGGAAAGTTGCCAGAAGCCAATTCCAGCATGTCAGCAGGGCTGAATCATCTGGGAATGGCTAAGAGCATTTTCCCAAACCTGAAAAGGATACATAAAATTGCTTGCTTGCTGGCAGACAGCTGAGGGCATCTCAGTCTACATGTTATTGCCTCCTGCTGGCCAAACACCTGAACAGCGGAAGGCAGTTTCTCCCAAACCTGATAATCTGACAATGGATTCTGTACTAAACCCTGGCCTTTGAAGTGTATATCTCCACCTTGCCTTAGGAAAAATCTTACCTTATAATAGACAAATATGCAAATTGACTGCACCTTTGCTACGCCCAAGCCACGCCCACCAACCAAGCCACGCCCATCAACCACGCCCACCAGGAAACCCTTGCAGGGACGCTGGGATGCGGCGGAGCCCAAGGCCGGGAAAGCCGGCCGAGGCTTTCCCGACCTTGGGCACCAGTGGGGTGCCTGCTCCGATCGCAGGAGCGAGCTGACCTGGGGGTCGGCTCGCTCCTGAGATCAGGTAGCAGGGATGCTGGGTGCAGCCGAGCCCAAGGCCACCGCCCAGGGCCAACCCCGGACCCTGAAAGAAGGCAGAAGGCGGTGGCCACAGCCAAGGCCTGGGTCCCTGGTGCCAGCAGAAAACTGGTGCAGGCAGCCAGGTGAATGAAGGTCTATTGCACAAATCTTCGTGCAAACGGGCTACTAGTTGTGTTAATAAATAGCAAGGGGTCCTGAGACAAGGAAAACTTAGTTCCTTTAGCTAAGTTTCCTCTAGCCCCCATAATGCCTTCCAAAATTACATTTCATCTCTGGACTCTTGATTAATTTATGCACAGTGCCTTCTCCAGGTTCCTGAACCCTTCTAGATGCTGGATCAAGACCACCAGCATTTGGAAAGTCTTTTTCTTTTTTGCCTTTGCATTAAAATAAAGATCCTTATGGTGAGGTAGCATCAACTGAAATATGAGGAATGGATTGGTTAATAGTAAAGTCCACAATGTAGATGGAAGAAGGAGAGATCTCTTTCAGTTTCCTTATGTGTAATTTACAGGAAGCAATAGTGTCATTTGCTCCACTTTTCAAGGAATAGAAAGAATCCCTGGGGGGAGGGGGGGGCAAGAAAACCAGTGGGTGTCATTGATATGGTGATCAGAGATTAAGGCCAAGAAGAACAAAACTGTATGTGATGGCTTTTGTGTTTAATGATTTCTGGATTAGTGGGTTTTTTCCTCTTTTCCCTCACTTTATCAATGAGAAATACACTGATGTAAAATGAGCATCCATCAGTTCTAATGTTAAAAAGCAAACAATAACCCTGGCAGGTGTGGCTCAGTTGGTTGGGTACCATCCTGTGCACCAGAGGTTTGCCTGTTCAATTCCAGATCAGGGCACATGCCCAGGTTTCAGGCTCTATCCTAGGTGGGGGGCATGCAGGAGGTAGTCAATCCATGTTTTCCTCTCACACTGAAACATAGGCCATCTTGTTCATGTTTCCTCTATTTTGTAAAAACTGCTGTTTGAAATTTTAACCCTGCTATTCTTGGTTTCTGTAAAACACGCTTGCTTACTTGAATAATAGGGAAAATAAGCTCAACTATCTGACCTTGCAAGCAGCTCCACTGCCGTCCCTGGCTACTCCCATGCTCCAGTTATCTGAAATGTACTATGCTCCAGTTACAAGCTCAGGTTACAAGCTTCCTGCGAAATATCTACATAGGGCTTTTTGCAAAGCCTTCAAAAGGTCCAGAAGTATAATCCCATATTTGGGAGACAAAGGACTGGAAGAGTATAAAAAGGGAAAACTTCCTCCATATTTTTGCTTAGACTCTGGAAACAATATTCCTCTAGCCTGCCAGCGTAATAAAAGACTCCAAAATTTGGCTTAATAAGGCATCCCCTGTTCAGCTCGCTGATTTACAATATAACAACATCAATGCCTCTCTCTCTCTCCCTCTCCCTTCTTCTCCCTAAAAGTAAGTAAGTAAATAAATAAATAAATAAATAAATATTAGAGAACTTTTGTTGGCATGTCCTATTTCACACATCACCATGGGAAAGAGAAGCAAAAGCCCTAGGTGATCCCTCTATAACTGGGCACTATTTTATTTCCAGCTCTGTGCCTCTCTTTTTTGGAAATTTGACATCTACCATGGACCACATTTTATCGAGAGGTTACCACAGAAGCAACCACATTTTTACATGATGACCATCTCCTCTTTTCAAATAGTCAATTGGCTCAGGAACTATTTTCTGCATTTGAACACAGAAGCAGAAAAAGCGAGGCAGCAATTGGAAAATAAAGGTAATAGAGACAGGTGGAAAAGAGAGATGATATATTGGCTCCACTAAAATACTATCACTAGAAGCAATACTTGATTTCTGGGCCCTACATCAGAACAATGAAGTCAGAGTTTCTATAGGTAAAGACTGGATTTTTAAAAATTTCTCCAGACTAAGGAGTAGCCAAATTTTTTTTTAAAATATATTTTATTGATTTTTTACAGAGAGGAAGAGAGAGGGATAGAGAGCCAGAAACATCGATGAGAGAGAAACATCGATCAGCTGCCTCTTGCACACCCCCTACTGGGGATGTGCCCGCAACCAAGGTACATGCCTTGACGGGAATCGAACCCGGGACCCTTGAGTCCGCAGGCCGACGCTCTATCCACTGAGCCAAATCGGTTTCGGCAGGAGTAACCAAATTTGAGAATCATGTTTCTAGGCAGATGCTAAGGCTCAAATGCATGTCCCATGTAGAGCTTGAAAGATACCCCAGTATCCATCCAATAAATTATTCTGCATTAATATAGGGTCTCTGCCAAAATTTTAGAGTGTTGCAGAGAGAGATGGCAAAGCAAATCCTATCTAATAATAGACAAATATGCAAATTGACCATACCTCCGACACACCCACAAGCCACGCCCACAAGCCACTACCACCATCCAATCAGAGCCAGTATGCAAATTAACCCAAACCAAGATGGCTACAGCCACAGAGAGCAAGGTTTCCTAGGTAACAGAGGAAGCCAAGCTTTCTGCCTGCCCTTCCCAGGCCTAAGCCTCCACTCAAGCTACAAAGTTTCAATTATAGAAGGTAAACAAATTCAAACAAATGGCAGCAGAATGGAGCTTGAGAGAACAGGCCAGGGTTGCCGCAGGCAACAGGGGAAGCAAAGTTTTCCGCACACCCTGGCCGGGCCCACCCGCTTAAGGCAACAAAGTTTCAATTATAACCCCAACACAAATGGCTACGGGCCTCGGAGGGAGCCCCAGGCTTGGCTCCGCTCCAGGCTACAAAGTTCAAATTGTAGAAGGAAAATAAATTCCAGATACCAGGGCCTCCACTTGGGTTGCCAGGGGGCGTGGCTGGCCTGCAAACCACCACAGGCCCCTCGCTCAGGCCGCCTCACACCCCAAGGGAACCCCCACCTGATCCGGGATGCCCTTCAGGGCAAACCAGCTGGCCCCCACCCCTGTACCAGGCCTCTATCCTATCTAATAAAAGAGTACTATGCAGATTGATCATCACTGCAACACACAATATAGCTGCCCCCATGTGGACACAAGATGGCCACCACAAGATGGCCAGCAGGAGAGGGCAGTTGGGAGGCACCCGGCCTGCAAGGGAGGGCAGTTGAGAAGGACCAGGCCTGCAAGGGAGGGCAGTTGGAGGTGATCAACCCTGCAGGAGAGGGCAGTTAGGGGTAACCAGGCCAGCAGAGGAGGGAAGTTGGGGTCCCAGATTGTAGAGGGTACAGGCTGGGCTGAGGGACAACCCCTCTCCGTGCACAAATTTCGTGCACCAGGCCTCTAGTAGTAAATATATGCCATTTAATACAATGTTACATTGTAATAGTTGATTGAAAAAGAAATTTGCCATATACCTACAGTGTGATTCCTTTGACCAGAGGTTTTAAAACACAGGGAAAAGACCTTGTAGTCCTATATGAACATATAAAACACATATAATTAAACTGGTTTAGTAGCAGTCTGAGTTTCAGACCCAAGCCATGCTAAACTTTGTTGGGGAGCACAAGAGACTTGGTTGGAAAGCTGGTAAGGAGGACATTCTGATAAAAGGGAAGTGTGTGGAAGGCTGCCTGTCCTGTTTATCCAAATTCTGACTTAGGGGAGACTTAGGGGAGTGTCAAAGGTGGCACCCCTAATTATTCCTTGACCTTTCCAAACAAGTCTGTGTACATACAGATCCCCGGGTGTTTATTGGAATCCTTATGCTTAATTCCTGGATGCCCTTGCCTAGAGGACAATGTAAACATGTGTCCTCCCAAGATTACTTACCCTACTGATTGTATATAAAGATAAAAATTCCAATAAAGGCCTAAGGATGCAGGCAATAGAGGCTGCTCTGGCCACTAGAGCCAGGGGCCCCTTAGCCCCCTCTCTCAGTCAAACTGTGTCTGAGTAATCTGCTCATCAGTCATTCAGGGGCTGCTGGTCAGCCCTGGCAAAACCTCATTCTATAAAAATCTTGCTTGAGTTTAGAATGTAAGTTAATGGCAAAGTCCTAACAAAAACCCTTTTTACATACTTGGCTATTATATCAAGCAAGTAGTTGGGGAACTTCTATATTATTTTTAGCCTACATTTTTATCTGCTTTTTAAATTGACTATCCTCGTGTTAATGTTAATTTTAGAGGAGGAAAGAAAGAACCAAAAGGGGAATAAAAGAAAATAAACATTCTCTTTGGTCCTTATTAGCTCAATAGAGAATTCAGTTTCAGGTTATTCTGTGAGGAGTCCAAATTTGTTTTTGTTCAATACATTTCCAAAATATATTCATATATACTATTTCATCTGATGGAAATGCTTTAATAGCTAAGCATTTGTATATCTGTTCATTTAAATATATTTGCAATGTATGGGATTCCAAATTTATTTTTCTTTTTATCCATGTTTTGCATCATCATCTAGTTTTTTTTCAGTTTTGAATATTTTTCTCTCATTTTATCACAGCATCTATCACCATGGATTTTTAACATAAATGAGCGATTTTAAGACTTCCTCTTACAATGTACTTCTCCTTCCTCCTCAAGTATAAGACAATACTCTCATTCCCAGGTTTTCTTCCCAGAGACCAATACCAGCATTTGCTTCCTAAGCATAATTAGTTTTCTGAGATGTTGATAAAGTGATGTTTTCATCAAATTTACCTGCCCTATATGTGGAAGCCACATAAACTCTGATAGGATACAGTCTGTGGAAAATAAAAATTATTTGTGTATGTACCTTTATTTTATTTCCTAAAAAGAACCATCTTCCAAGTGTTGATTTTTTTATTTTGTTAGATTTAGTTGAAAACTTCTTTTGGCTTCTCTTTTCCCTTTCAAGCTTTAAGCTAAATTTTTACCTTTTTCATTCTTTGATGAGCTTTTCATATCTTTTTTTTTCTGGCAAATTCTCTAGCATTTGATATACAGTAGAGGATTTAACTGGTTTTGACATAATTTCTTTTTATCTTATTTTTATAATCTCCTTCTTTTAACTTGTTGCAGAATT
This sequence comes from Eptesicus fuscus, assembly GCF_027574615.1. NCBI lineage: Eukaryota > Metazoa > Chordata > Mammalia > Chiroptera > Vespertilionidae > Eptesicus > Eptesicus fuscus. The sequence continues at coordinate 111,772,139 of NC_072475.1, forward strand.
CTCTGTATCCGAAGTAGAAAGGCTCAGGATTGCTTCTCTCTGCTTTGTTACGTAATTGCCTTTCTTCAGTCCCTGCAGAGGAGGGACTGAAATTCTACCAGCATGTGCAGAGTGCTTCTTCACCCAGCTCAGATGTGCTATGCCCATCAACTTACTTGGTCATGAAGATAACCATGCTGATATAGTCAGTCAATGCACATTTCCTTAATCCAAATAATAAAAAATGTCACAATGCCTCCATTCTTTAAGGAATTTGTTATTTTTCTCATGTTAACACAAAAAAAAAATGGTTACTTTCTCTTTCAAGGTCCTCTCTAGCTCTGTATCTGCTCATCTACATAACAATTTTCTTTACAAACATGTTGTACCTTGAAAGCAGAGCCATTACAGTTAGTTCTTTTTTGAAATAGGATTGTTATCCATTTTGTTTGGTTTGTTGTGTTTTGTTTTTATTTTTTAGTTTATAGAGAGAGAAAGGGAGAGGGAGAGAGGGAGAGATAGATAGAAACATCGATGATGAGAATCATTGATTGGCTGCCTCCTGCAAATCCCCTACTGGGGATCGAGCTGGAAACCCAGGCAGGTGCCCTGACCCAGAATAGTATTGTGACCTCCTGGTTCTTGGGTGGACGTTCAACCACTTAGCCACACCGGCTGGGCAGTCATGTTTAACACTACATTTTAGTTCTCTTGAATCTGCCAGAAAAACAAAAAAACAAACAAAACATCAAAGGAAAATTGTTCTCTCAGTTCTCAATATTGTTTAGCATTCAACAGTGGAGTCATGTACCATTTTACTTTCCTCATGAAAAATTCTTTAGCATACTCTACCTTAATTTTTTAGTATTTATACTAGAGGCCACGTGCATGAAATTCGTGCATGGTGGGGGGGTCCCTCAGCCTGACCTGCACCCTCTCCAACCAGGGAGCCCTCAGGGAATGTCCTACTGAATGTCCCCGGAGTGGGCCTAAGCCACAGTCTGGCCTCCCTCTGCAAGAGGTGACCAGGCTGATCAGGAGAAGGTGCCACCCCCATCACCCCACTGCTGCTGCCACTGCCAGCTACTGCAGCTGCCAAGGTATTTTCATCAACACGGACTCCAGGCTCTTCACCCCGAAAAAATGACAACTTTCTTTAGGCATTTTCAAGATGTCTCTTTCATAGGATATGACATTTCCTTCTTTCTTTCTTTTTATCCTCACCTAAGAATATTTTTCCATTGATTTTTAGAGAGAGAGAAAGACAGAGAGAAACATCAATGTGAGAGGGACACTTTGATTGCTTGCGTCTTGCGTGAGCCCTGACCTGGGCCCTGGCCAGGGAGGAGCCTGTAACCTAGGTACATGCCCTTGACCAGAATCGAACCCGGACACTGCAGCAAGCAGGCCAAAGCTCTATCCACTGAGCCAAACCGTCTAGGGAAGGATATGACATTTCTTAGTCCCTCCAGCAGTGGACCTTCATTTTTTTCCTCCAGGAGTGAGGTGGAAAAACCCTAGATCACCTTCTTGGATTCTTATTACTCAAGTTACCAAGAACACTGTGAGTGGCATATGGGGAGCTTAGCCAATGAGCAGTAGAAAAGGTGTTTCCTCTGCAGCTCCCGTGCAGAGGCAGGATTGCCGGCGCGCCCCAGCTGGCAGGCCCTGTTCTCTGCGGCCAGGCCCTGCTCCCTGCTCTCTGTGGGCCTGCTCTGCCCTGCTCTCTGCAGGCCTGCACCATCTGTGGCTTGCCTCACTGCGCAGCAGTCCCCTCTCGCCCACCTGCACATGCAGCCTCCTCCTGAGTGGTCATGACTGTTATGGCGTCCCAGCTAATTTGCATATTACTTCTTTATATATATAGATTATTTCTTCATTGCTTCATTCTAGCAGTTTATACTCTAGAATGAATTCCACTGTTCCACATCTGTTAAATTTGTCCTGATTTTCTAAGAGTTGAACTTTTCCTTTTGATACAATTTTAATGTGTCCGAAAGCTTATGGGTTTCTGTAAGTCCTTGTTTATTTTCCAAGAGCTAGATAAGTAAACAGTGACAGATAGACATTTACTTCATCTTCTTATAGGTGGACATATTCACTGTTTTCAAACAGCCTAGAACTTGTCCAAAATTGGAAAACAAGGAAGGTTTTATGTACTATTTATTCCATTGGAGGAAAAGTGTTGTGTTCAACAATTAATTCTATTAGCTCAAAATGGTAACCTAATCATTTAAATAAGTCTAACATGAAAATAATCAAACTAGAGGGGCAGGATAGGGGAGGGAGATAATCAAAATGGCAAACTAGGAAGACCCAAAAGAGAAGTGTTCTTTCCAATGCTGTGTTAAACAGCCTTCATTTAAATAATGATTCAATTATGATAATCAGAAAGTAATTATTAATCACCTACTGTGCCAGGACAGTACTAATCTCTGCACACAGATTTGAAGATGCTGCCAAGATGGGGCTTAGCCTTTTCTCTTTTAAGCTTTACAAAGATTCTTTGAAACACATTATTATGTCAGCAATAGATAATAATAATGATTCAATGCAGTGTTTAGAGTAAAACTGGAACTTAAATATTTATATTACTTTTTCAGAACTTTTTTAAATACATAAAAATGCAATTTTACTGACTTTTTAAAAAAAATCTTGATATTGAGATTAAAAATGGTGGTGGAGTAACTGGATGCTACACAGACATGCTCCCAGGCACAAACTGGAATTACAACTCAAATAGAAAAATGTCCTGAATAATCAACTCAAGACTAGCTGGAGAGAATCTTGATAATCAAGGATGGAAAGTGGAGACCTCATAGAGACTGGTAGGAAGGGCAGAGGTGAGAAAGGGCTGGATGGGCTCCCAGCAGCTGAAGATTTGAGAGGTATCTCAGCTGTGGGGGGGTGTTGTTACTGAGAACTCTGGGGTTTAATCCCAGAGCTGGGCTCCCCAACAGAAAGCACCAAGATTGATAAAGTTGCCCACATAACATGTGACTGTGGAAAGCAATAGGTTGCTAAATGCCAGGGAAAGACGCCTGGAAACACAGGCACCCTTGTAAGAGCCCAACACACAAAATTCTGTGTGCAGTGACTCACCTTGGGCTCTGGAAAAGAGAGGGAAGAGTGAACTGGAGCTGTGTGGGCAGAAGCCAGGGTTGGGGGCTCTTGGGTTAGAGCTCAGAAGGCAGATACCCCAGTTTCCTGTACTGAGTCATTCCCTCACACTGCGGAGGTCATCTTTCTCAGACAGTCAATAGTTATCCAGGTGATATTACCTAGGGTAAAAACAGTTGACCCACCCTATTGGAAAACACATTCATACATGGTGTGGAACTTCTGAGGCCCATTAAGAGACTGAGAATAATAATTAGCCTCCAGGCAGAAGCTATAGCCCCACCCTGTTGGAAAATCTCCCCAAACCTGCAAACTATTTCCTGAGAGCTAATCAAGGCTGAATCCAAGCAGTCTGCAGGCAGAGGTGGTCTCTGGAGGCTTTGAGTCTGCCTGATCTAATTAGTGAGAAACAACATTTGACACTGCCCTGCAATAGAGATTGAGAGTCGTAGCAAATCAACTGAATACATAGTCACAAACCCAAACAGGCAACCAAAATGAGGAGACAAAGAAACAACCCCAAAATGAAAGAACAAGAGAAATCTCCAGAAGAAGAAATACACTGAGTGGCCAGATTATTATGTGTTCAGAGATCTTAATAATCTGGCCACTCAGTGTATATGAAATGGAGATAAGAAATTATCTGATATGGGGTTCAGAATAATGATGGAAAGGATGTTCAACAGCATGAGAAGAGAGAGAGTAACTATGAAAAAAGAACAGTCAGGAAAAAGAATGACATAGCACAATTAAAGAACACATTGGAAGGAATACACATCAGATTAGGGGAGCTGAGGATCGGATCCATGAATTAGCAGACAGGGTTGAAAAAGTCACTCGGTCAGAGAACCAAAAAGAAAAAAAAAAACAATTAAGAAATAGGAAGACAGCTTAAGGGAGCTGTGGGAACAACATGAAATATAACAATATTCAAATAGTAAGTGTGCCAGAAGAGGTAGAAAGGGAGGAAGAAATAGAGAAATAATGACATAAAACTTCCCTAACATGGTGAAGGAAAAAGTCACACAAGTACAGGAGGAACAGAGTCCAAAGCCAGAAGAACCCAAATAGGCCCACAATCAGACACATAATTAAAATGCCAAAAATTAAAGACAAAAGAGAATCTTAAAGGCAGCAAGAGAAAAGCAAACTGTTACCTACAAAGGAGCTCCCATAAGGCTGACACCTGATTTGGCATCATAATTTCTACAGGTCAGGAGGGAATGGCATGAATGATACTCAAGTTAATGGAACACAAGGATCTGAAACCAAGATTACTATATCCAGCAAGGCTATCATTCAAAATAGACAGTGAAATAAAGAGCTTGCTTCCAGACCAAAAAAAAAAAAGGCTAAAGGAGTTCATCACCACCAAGCCAGCATTATAAAAAATGCTAAAGGACCTGTTAAAATGAGAAAAAGAAATAAAGAGAGAAACCTCAGCATACCGAATTAAAATGGGGATAAATGCATACCTATTAATAATAACTTTAAATGTAAATGGTTTAAATGTTCCAAACGAAAGACATAGTGTAGCTGAATGGATACAAAAACATGACCCAACTATATGTTGTCTACAAGAGACCCACCTCAGAACAAAAGACTCACACAGAATGAGAGTGAAGAGATGGGGGGAAAAATTTTCCATGCAAATGGAAAATAAAAATAAAAAAGCTTGAGTAGCAATACTCATATCTGAAAAAAATAGACTTCAAAATGAAGACCATAACAAGAAACAACAAAGGTCACTACATAATAGTAAAGGGATTGATCCAACAAGGGGATATGACCCTGGTAAATATATAAGCACCAATATAGGAGCAAATATATTTACCCAGGCTGGACATGCCCCCATGGGGTGAGGGTCCCCGCTGGGGGCATGGCCAGTCTGCAAACAGCCATCAGCCCCTCACCCAGTGGGGACCCCCACTCTGAAAGGGGTGTGGCCAGATTGAAAATGGCCCTCAGCCCCTCACCCAGGCTGGCCAGGCACCCAAGCAGGGACCACCACCCTGAAGGGGGTGTGGCCAGCTTGAAAATGGCCCTCAGTCCCTTACCCAGGCTGACCATGCCCCCATGGGGTGAGGGTCCCCACTGGGGGGCGTGGCCAGCCTGCAAACAGCCATCAGCCTCTCACCCAGGCTGGCCACACTCCCCCAGAGGGCACCCTCACCCCATGGTAGCATGGCTGGACTACATATTGCCCCAGCCCCTCACCCAGGCCACCCTGCCTTCCAGGACACCCACCCTGATCTGGGACACCCTTCCGGGCAAACCAGCCGGCCCCCACCCATGCACCAGGCCTCTATCTATACTAATAAAAGGGTAATATGCTAATTAGACTGGGAGACCTTCCAGGAGACCTTCTGGACATTCTGCTGGACAAAGCCATGGTGGCAGGGCCGAGATAGAGGTGGTTAGGGACCAAGAGGGGAGGGCAGTTGTGGGTGATCAGACCAGGATGGGATGGCAGTTGTGGGTGATCAGGCCAGTGGGAGGAGGGGGGTCGTTGGGGATGATCAGGCCAGCGGGGGTGGGGGGGGGCAGTTGTGGGCGAGAAGGCCGGAAAGGGGGGGCAGTTGGGGGTGAGCCGGCTGGCAGGGGGGGCATTTGGGTATGATAAGGCTGGCAGCTGGCCAGGGGCCAGTTGGGGGTGAGCAGGCTGTCAGGAATACTGGCTAGGGGCAATCAGGCAAGCAGGCAGGTGAGCAGTTAGGAGCCAGCAGTCCCAGATTGCAAGAGGGATGTCCGAGATTGGAGAGGGTGCAGGCCAGGCTGGGGGACACTTCCCTGTGCATAAATTTTGTGCACCGGGCCACTAGTTAATACTAAACAATTTAACCCTAAAACTTAAAGAATTAGAGAGCAACAAGAAAAGCCCAGAGTAAGTAGAAAGAAGAAAATAATAAAGATCAGAGCAGAAATAAATGACATGGAGACTAAAAAAGTAATACAAAAAAATCAATGAAACCAAGAGATGGATCTTTGAAAGGATAAACAAGATTGATGAATCTCTAGCCATGCTCATGAAGAAACAAAGGGAGAGGATGCCCAAAAAAATAAAATAAAAAAGGAAGGCAGAGCAATAACCACTGACACCACAGAAATAGAAAAGATTGTAAGGAAATACTATGAACAAGTATAAGCCAATAAGCTGGACAATGTGGATGAAATGGAAAAATTCCTAGAAAAATACAATCTCCCAAAACTGAATCAGAAAGAATCACTAAACGTGAATAGGCCAATAACAACTGATGAAATTGAATCAGTAATTAAAATACTCCCAGCAAACAAATGCCTGGTCTAGATGGCTTCGTAGAACAATTAAAACCTATTCTCCTCAAATGATTCCAAAAAATGCAAGAGGAAGGAACACTTTCAAGCTCATTTTATGAGGCCAGCATTATCCTAATTCCAAAACCAGAAAAAGACACTACAAAGAAAGAAAATTACAGGCCAATAACCCTGATGAAAACAGATGTTAAAATCCTCAACAGAATATTAGCAAATCAGATCCAACAATATATTAAAGAGATAATACACCATGACCAAGTGAGATTTATTCCAGAGATGCAAGGCTGGTACAATATTTGCAAATCAATAAATGTGATACATCACATAACCAAATTGAAAGGCAAAAGTCACATGATAACATCAATAGATGCAGAAAAGCATTCGACAAAATCCAACACCCATTTTTTATAAAAACTCTCAGCAAAATGGGAAGAGAGAGAGCATATATCAACATGATAAAGGCCATATACGACAAACCTACAATGAATATCATACTCAATGGGCAAAAAATAAAAAAGTGTTTCCCCTAAGAACAGGAACAAGACAGGGATGTCTGCTTTTACTACTCTTATTCAACATAGTACTGGAAATGTTAACCACAGTGATCAAACAAGAAGAAATAAAAGGCATCCAAATTAAAAAGGAAGAAGAAAAACTCTCAGTATGTCTCAGAGGACATGGTATTGTATATAGAAAAGCCTAAAGACTCCACCCCAAAAAACTACTAGATTTAATAAATCACTTTGGTAATGAAGCAAAATTCAAAATCAACACCTAGAAATCAATGGCATTTTTATAAAACAATAATGAATTCTCAGAAAGGTAAATAAAACATACAGTCCCACCCTATCCAGTTTGGCTCAGTGGATAGAGCATCAGCCTGCAGACTGAAAGGTCCCAGGTTTGATTCAGGTCAAGGGCATGTACCTTGGTTGTGGGCACATTCCCAGTAGGAGCTGTGCAGGAGGCAGCTGATCGATGTTTCTCTTTCATTGATGTTTCTAACTCTCTATCCCTCTCCCTTCCTCTCTGTAAAAAAATCAATAAAATATATTTTTTAAAAATACAATCCTATTTACCATTGCAAGAAAACAATTAACATACTTAGGAATAAACTTAACCAAGGAGGCAAAAGACTTGTACTCAGAAAACTACAGGATATTGAGAAAAAAGAGAAAGATATAAACAACTGGGAGAATATTCTGTGTTCATGGATTGGTAGAATCAACATCATTAAAATGTCCATACTACCCAAGGCAATCTACAGATTCAATGCAACCCCTATTAAAATAACAACAGCGTATTTCACAGAACTAGAACAAATACTTCAAAAATTTATATTGAACCAAAGAATACTCTGAATAGCCGCAGCAATCTTGAGAAAGAAGAAAAAGTTGAAGGAATAAAAATGCCAGATATCAAGTTATACTACAAAGCCACCAAAATCAAAACAGCCTGGTAGTGGCACAAGAAAAGGCATAGAGATCAATGAAACAGAACAGAGACCCCAGAAATCGACCCAAGCCATTATTGTCAATTAATATTTGACAAAGGAGGAAAGAGCATACAATGGAGTCAAGACAATCTCTTCAATAAATGATGTTGGAAAAAGTGGACAGATACATGTAAAAAAAAAATGAAACTAGACCACCAACTTACAATATACACAAAAATAAACTAAAACTGGATAAAAGACTTAAATGTAAGTCTTGAAACCATAAAAATTCTAGACGAAACCGTAGGTGACAAAATCTCAGACATCTCTGGAGCAATATATTTAGCAATACATCTCCTAGGGAAAGGAAAGTTAGTAGAAAATAAATGGGACTACATCAAAATAAAAAGCTTATGCACAGCAAAAGAAACCATCAACAAAATGAAAAGGCAGCCCACTATATGGCAGAACATATTTGAAAATGATACATCTGATAAAGGGTTAATATCCAAAATATATAGGGAACTCATACAACTTAATGAGAGAAAGACAAACAACCCAATTAAAAAATGGGCAAAGGACCTAAATAGACACTTCTCCAAAGTGAACATACACATGGCCAAGAGACATATGAAAAAAATGCTCAAATTCACTGATCATCAGAGAGATGAAAATTAAAAGGACAATGAGGTATCATCTCACACTTGTCAACTACCATCAACAAATCAACAAATGACAAGTGCTGGGGAGGATGTGAAGAAAAAGGAACCCTAATACACTTCTGGTGGGAATGCAGACTGATACAACCACTGTGGAAAACAGTACAGAATGTCCTTTAAAAAATTAAATATGGGAAGACAAAATAGCGACGGAATAGACGGACATGTCCTGAGCCTTGTCCCAGAGCAAACAGAGTGAGCGGCTGAAACGAGTGGAATTCAGCCCGAATTGGCGAAGGAGTGCAGCTGGTGAGACAGTTTGCAGCTGGGAAGGGCAGAGTTCCCCTGATAAAGGTGAAATCAAGGATCTAGGCAAGAGAGTCTGCTGGACCTCTGTGCCCAGAGGGTCAGGGAGAAACTACAGGGCACCAAGCTGCACCCCTGAGGACAGGCAAAAGAGTCTGACTATGAAAAAAAAAAGGGGACCACAAGACTGCAGGAGGTAGGGGATTTTGGACCTTGGAGTCTGGATTTTGGATCTGAGCTCAGAGGCAGCCCTGAAGGGATGGCCGGACCATGCAGTGCCAGCAAGAGAGGAGCTTGCAGGTACGCAGTCCCTCCTCCCACTGGGGCCTGTGCCTTTCTCCACTGAACCTAGTTCGTAGGACCTTTCGGATACGGACACTTACCCGCGGCTGAGGTGTGGGAGAAGATGTGGACTTGTGGAATCTGGGGAGAGTAGGCGGTGGTCCAGGAGAGGTGGTAGCGAGTCTGGTGCTGAGTCACACCTGAGCCCCATAACCATTTTCTCCTGAGAGATAGCCCCTCCCTCCAGTCTCCAGGCAACCAATATAGCCACACCCAGATCCACCTTGAGTAATACAAGGAATCTGAATACCCCCTGAGGACATAGGATGGGCCTAGCCCCAGCAACCGGAAACTGAGAAACAGTACAGTACAGACAAATGGAATCATAAGCCAGCCAAAGGAACAATACTCCACTTTTTGCACTTTTATTTTTATATTTTTTATTATCCCTTTTTTCTTTTTTTCTTCTTTGTTTTCCTATATTTTGTTTGTTGCTTTTTTTTCTATTTCTTTTCGCATTATTTTTCCACCACTATTTTTTAATTGCTATTTTTAATTTTTATACCATTTTTGAAATCAATTTTTTTGTAAATGTATTATTTTTTCTTCTCATTCTCTTTCTTCTCATCCACTTATTCCCTTTCTACTTCCTCAATACTAAATTGAGGTCCTCCTCATATTCATCCAATTCTTAATCTTATTTTCACTATGTAAGCTCAGCCACTACAGATTCTGCCCCAATTCTCTTTGCTGCGTGTGTGGTGTTTGTATTTTTTTTTTTTTTTTTTTTTTTTTTGGTTTATCTATTGGTTCTGTGGTGTCTTACATATATACATATTCTCCTTTTTAATCCTTTGTCTTATATCCCTTATCTTTTTCTCTCTCTTCAATAGCATTTGTGCTCTCTTTTTTCTGCCCTATCTCTTTTCTCAGGTGGTCACTTATATTGGGGTTATTGGTGTCGTGAGTACATTTGTGCTTAGTTCCCTTTGTGTTGTGTCTTGTCGAGGTAAATTTTATCCTGTCTGGCCAAGGGGCTTGAGAGCAAGCCCATAACCAGACAACTGGAGAGGAAACTCCATCCACGAGCGGGTCAATAACACCCCAGACCCAACTATAGAGGCAGGAAGAATGCGGCAGTGAGGGAAAGAGCATGAGTGAGTGAGGGAGTAAAAGAGGAGCGTGTGGTCAGGTGGGGTATCTGTGTGTAAGTGAGTGAGTGAGGCACAGTTAGATCCCACAGGACCTTCAGGGGCAGGCTAATCAGTCTCACCTTGTAGGAAGCGGTTATAGGGTTAAGCCTCTGACTGATCTGCTGGCAAAGTCACAAACAAGTCCTAGCTTGGAGGGCACAGTCCTCTAAGCATAATTAACCCTTTGCACTTGCTTGCTTTTTTCTTGATTCCTTTATTCTACTCGGGATTTAATTTTTTAAATACCCCAGATTTTACAAAGCGCAGCAGTAGAATAAAAAACTGGAGTTTCTTTTCATACAAACTTATTTATTTGGATTTTTTTATATTTTAAATTATTGATACATTCAAAGAGTATAAAAAGAGCTGCTACTGATGCTGTGTCGAGTCACACTCGACATCCGAGTGCAAAAGGTTAAGCTTGATCTTGTAACTGCTCCCTAGATCTTTCCTGGGTAGCTAGTGGGCTGTGGGAGGGGCAGCAAGTGCTGCCAAAACAAGTGAAACTTATAACAACATTGTAGATTACCTTGTTTGTCCCTGATTATAAATAAAGCCTCAGCTTTGCAGTCTGGATCTGTTCTGTGGCCTCAGCAAGGCACAGAAGATCCACCTAGACCAGTGATGGCGAACATATGACACGCATGTCAGCTCTGACATGTGTAGCCATTTCTGATGACACGCGGCCGCTGAGGCGGCCACATGCTGAGGATGAAACATTTGCTGCTCCTGTGGATGAAACATTTGCAAAATAATGTTTTTTCCTCAAAGTGACATACTACCTGAGTTATGCTCAGTTTTTTGGTGAAGTTTGACACACCAAGCTCAAAAGGTTGCCCATCACTGACCTAGACCCAGCTTTTTCTCTTTGTCTATTATTTCTCAATCCCTGGCCACCTCTACCAAGAACCAATTTCATCTCTCTTTCCGTGCTGGCCATGGAAAAGGGAGATCCCCGCCATGCCGCATCAGGACCCCACATTTTGACACCCAACGAGAGGCAAGAGGCAGGGGATTGCTCCTAGAAGTGTGCGCGCACCACAGACTTAAGGTAAGAAGGAGTGGATTGTTGTAGAATTGAATCAACCGGGTGTAAAATATGGGTAATTCTCAAAAATGCTTTAACTATGCTCAGATCTCAAAGATTCTCTGTTAAGCATAGTCAGATTCTTGATTTCTTAAGTTTTGTTGTTAAAACCTGGGAAAAGGTTAGAAAGCAGTTGTGCGACCTATACTCAACAGAAGGTCCAGAGAAAATTCCTATTTTAATTGGTGATGGCCTTGATTCAGCAAAGGAGAGTTTAAGAATGTCTAAGTGGGGTGCAGCCACGGCCTTACAGCCTGGAGTGAAGAGTGTGAATCTCTAAGAATACCATCTGCACCTCCTCCACCTCCATGTGTCCTTCCTGGGACCACAGACTTGTAACCAAGTAGAAAAGAATTAAAGGAAATTCTCAGCAACTGCCAATAATTCTTTATCTTAAAAAAATCTTTTATTTCCTTTAAAAAATAAAAATAAATAAAAATTGAAAAAATAAATTAAATAAAAACAGTAGATGCCAGACCATCACTGAATCTTTCCCCCAGAGCAAGCAGGATGAGGGGGAAGGGACACACGTGGCAATTCAATATGGAAACCCACTCTCCTAGTGTGCTGGTTTAAGGTCTCTTTTCTCACCATAAAAAAGTTTTAAAAAATTTAGAAATGTGTCTGGGATTTCTGTGCACATGTAAGGGGAAAAGGCCAGTTTAAAAAACGAGTGTGCATAGTTTTTTGAGCTGAGCTTGACTTTTTGCTGTGTACAGAATAAACACCCGGGCCTGTTTTTAGCCTTGGAGATGGCGGAGATGAACCTGGAAAGAAATACAGGCTGGTTTCCCAAGGCGATCTAAGGTGGCTCTTTTGAAGTTTCCCCCCAGAGGCAGGTAAACAGCAAGAAGTAGATAGCAAATTTACATATGAATGGCTGAGAGTTTACCTCTTGACTTTCTCAGCAGAAAATTTGTGACTTTTTGAAATTTAGAGGCTGGGCCAGGCCTATTGGCTGGAAACTTAAAAGAACTTGGAAGTTTACTAAATCAAATGATAAATTCAAATGATCTAAATGTATTGAATTGTTATAATACTGAAATGTTCATCTGAGTATGCATTGTCTGAAGTCTAGAGGATAGAAGTTAATCTATTAATTGAATATGCCTTATATTTTATCTGAAATATATTCTTAAAAACGTAAAAGTGTTATTGATTTAAGAAATGCTAAGTATTTAATTTTGCTACCAAAAATTTAAAGTTCTGACACCCTTGTTAATTCAGGAAGGCATAGTCGCCCTTCCCCCAGCATTCAGGTAGGTAACTTCCTGCCAGTAGCAATCTTTAAGAATGTTGTAGTTTACATTTGAATAGACCAAACCTGTTTTGCCATCTTTATTTTTATTTTTTTTTATCTTGTATTTTTTTGTTTTTTTTTTAATTTCTTTATTGATTAAGGTGTCACATATTTGTCCTCATCCCCCCATTCCCATCCCACACCCCTCCCCACGGATGCCCCAACCCCCTGTTGAACTTAACAGTTGGATAGGCTCATATGCATGCACACAAGTCCTTTGGTTGATCTCTCCCCCCTCCCCCCAACCTCCCCTATCCTCCCTCTGAGGCCCCATAGTCCGATCGATGCCTCCTTGTTTCTGGTTCTGTTCTTGTTCATCAGTCTATGTTGTTCATCATTTCCCCTAGATGAGCGAGATCATGTGTCACTAGAGATATACTTATAAGAACTGAATGTGAGATGAGCAATAATAGTTATGCTGACAGGCAAATGAATCAATCTGTAGTGAGTTTCTTTCTGGACCAACAGTTCTTTTGAGACCCAATTTCAATGTCCACCAGTTCCTTATGTGTACATGTCAGCACTGACCCCTCAGCTCTGGATGGTGGACAAATGGTGGTAACGGAGGTCCGACTCCCTCTGGTTTGGTCTCGGCTGGACCCAGGGGCACGGCTTCACCCGGACTCAGGGGCACGTGGCCTCACCCAGACCCAGGGGCACGTGGCCTCTCCCAGACCCATGGGCGCGTGGCCTCACCCGGACCTAGGTGCACACGGCCTCACCCGGACCCGGGACCCAGCCTCACCTGGATCCAGGGACACATGGCCTCACCTGGACCCGGGGGCACATGGCCTCTCCCAGACCCAGGGACGCGTGGCCTAACCCAAACCTAGGTGTGCAAGGCCTCACCTGGATCCAGGGACACATGGCCTCACCCGGACCCGGGAGCGCGTGGCCTCTCCCAGACCCAGGGGCACGTGGCCTCACCCGGAGCTAGGTGCGAGAGGCCTCACCCAGACCCGGGACCCAGCCTCACCCGGATCCAGGGATGTTTCGCCATCTTTAAATAGGTTTGGCTTTGGCAGCTTAAAAATCTTAAAAGTTTGCTTAATTATATAAATAATAAAAGTTTATTAAATATCTAGATATTTTGAAATAAAAAAATGCTAAATGTTAATCTAAATTTGCTTCATGAAAGATTTAGAGGACAGAATTAAATCTATTTGATTATGTCTTGTGTTTTAGAAATTTATTATTAAGAATATAAAAGAGTTGTTAATCAAAGAAATGCTAAGTATTTGACTTGCAAGCTCTGAAAGTTTAAAGTGCAAATTAAATTGGAAGAAATTAATTAAATATCTAAAGTATAACATATATTTAAGTAAAGAAAATACTGTGTTTCCTCTTAAATAATTAGGAATTAAAAATATGTTACTTATCAGTCTGATTTAAAAAAGAGAATCAATTCTGTGATACAGTTTAAATTTAATTGATATTCTTTAAGATAATTTAAGTATATAATCTTTAAATCATATATATAAATATATATTATATGTTTGATCTTTCCAAGTTTATTTCAAGGATTTGAGAGTAGCTTTTAGACATTTCACGGGCCCCAAAATGTTTCAAAAGTCTGTTCTCTCATAAAAGAAATTTTTTTAAATTAAACCAATTGATACTTGAGATCGCATGGAAAGCTTTATCAAATAAAAATTAATTAATATATTTTACTTATATACATATATATTAAATGTTATGAAAGTTTTTGCCTGTAAGAAGGGCAAAAACAATATATTTCTTAAATATAGCCAAAATTTTCAACAGCAGTGGAATTTCTAGAAAGACAAAAGCCTCAAGCAGCCTGCATTTTGAATGGGCTGGAGGTGGGACAGTGTTTATGCTTTTAGATCAGACCAATAAAGTATCAAATAAGTTTACTGAATAAGTTTCTTTGCTTTTTAAATTAAAGATACCTACTTTAATTACTTAAATTAGATTATTAAATTATAATCAAGGTTTTCAGCTAAATGAAAAGCCAAATATTTTAAAAACAATTCTAATAAAGACAAGAAACAGCTAGTGATTATCTACAATGTGATTTTTGACCTTTTTTAAAAGAACAGATTGAGCAGCCACCATGATGGCCACATGTCTTAACGCTCACATGGCTTATTGCTCGCCATCTTGAAATAACAAAGGCCAAACCCCTTCCTTTAAATAAGCTAATGTCTTTGTAAGCAATTTAAATAAGTCTTCTAAAAGGGTTACTGAAGTCTTCCCATGATCCCTCTGTATATACAAATTAGCTAAAGGAAATACTCTTAAAAAATAAATTTCTAGCTTAATAAAAAAGAGAAATTTTGAACATTTTAAAATCTTTCACTGGTATTACAGGATAAACTGAGGAGTGTTATTAAAATATTAAATCTAATCCATACTAGTGGTCGTCATAACCTTAAGAGAAAGTGTTTCATGTGACAAAGATTTTAAATGAAACTCTCTGTAGCCTGAAAATTATTTTGGAAGGAAATAAAGAGAGGTTTTCTTCAAATATCATAAGGATTGTAATTGATAACCAATGCATTAGGCCTTCGAAGGTAGAGATAAGAAAAGATTAAATGACTTTCAGAAATTATTAGGGGACATTAACTGGTTAAGACCTTGTCTATACAAAAATAAATTGACAGCTAGTTTGAAATTGAATTGCCATGGCCTAGAGCAAAGAATATCCTTGCATGATATTATTCTGCAATCTAATCTAATAATAGACAAATATGCAAATTGACCGTACCTTCGCTACACCTAAGCCACGCCCACCAGCCAAGCCACGCCCACCAGCCAATCAGGACGAGTATGCAAATTGCCCCAACAAAGATGGCGGCTAATTTGCATATCAAGACAGCATCCAAAGAAGCCAACAGCTGCAGAAGGGAGTAAAGCTTTGAAGAAGCAAGCAAGCGGGGGGGGGGGAGGGAGGAGAAGGGCGGGGCGGAGGCGGGGCCGGGGGGGAGGAGAAGGGCGGGACCCAGGGGAGGAGAAGGGCGGGGCGGTGGCGGGGCCGGGGGTGAAGGGAAACGCGGGCAGGCTGGAGGAGAAGGCGGGGCGGGTGACAAGGGCGAGGCGGAGGCGGGGCCGGGGGTGAAGGGAAACGCGGGCGGGCTGGAGGAGAAGGCGGGGCGGGTGACAAGGGCGGGGCGGAGGCGGGGCCAGGGGTGAAGGGAAACGCGGGTGGGCTGGAGGAGAAGGCGGGTCGGGCGGGGCGGAGGCGGGGCCGGGGGTGAAGGGAAACGCGGGCGGGCTGGAGGAGAAGGCGGGTCGGGCGGGGCGGAGGCGGGGCCGGGGGTGAAGGGAAAAGCGGGCGGGCTGGAGGAGAAGGTGAGGCGGGCGAACAAGGGAGGAACGGAGGCGGGGTAGAGTGCAGCAGGAAATCCTATTGCAGGATTTTTCCTGCAACGGGAAAGCTAGTTTCATTATAATTTTTGATATTTTACAACAGCATATTGTACAATTATCCAAAAAAACTTACAAACTAATTCTTTGAATGTTTGGCAGCAATTTAAAAAGGACATGAAAGGATTTAATCCCTTCCACGGTGTGGAAGGCCCCCTGGGAAGGCACTTGAGCATTCTATATTGGCCTCTCTTGCCCTTTTGACAAGAGGGACCCTCTTCTCACAATCCAATTGCCCACAGCTGTTGTCTGAGTTGTCAGTTCATGTTGAGGTTGAAGCCTCATGGTGGCTGGTACCATAGATCTGTCTCTCACACAATGGTATGAGCTGGGCCTTCCCTGGAGAAGAAACCTGGGTTCCCCAAGATCAATGCCAGGGCCCCACCAGCAGGCGAGGGGATCCCAAGGCCGGTGCTGGGCATGGAGGCCACAGGGGCATAGGCTACCAAGGAGACAGAACTGAACCTCACATCACCCTGCTTGGCCCCAGAGGATGGCTGGTTAGCCAGAGACGGGTAAGATTCCTCAAGGAAGGAACAACCTAAAACAGGCACAATCACAGAGGGGACATCAGGAGAAGAACTTGGGGGTCAACAGAGGTGGGGCACAGATCCTCACCCCCCCCCCAAAATTGCAGGGGCTTGAATACTCGCCCCTTCTGAGGGAGGTCTCCTGCCCCATGGCTGCTTCTCACTTCCCATGCCCAGCTCAGATCGGGACCCAGGCTACATACAGAGGCTTGGCCCAGCTCAGATCTGGACCCAGATAACAGAAAGAGATTTGGTCCAGCTTGGATTGGGACCCAGGCAACAGAGAGTTGGCCGATGGCAGCTGCCCTATATCTAAATCCAGCCTAATACCAGGAATTCTCAGGGATTTCTCAAGGATGCAAATAATCCTTTCCATTAATATTTACAGGGAAAACTAAGATTGTTGTTAGAGTATTAAATTTGACAGTAAAATAGTCAAGTTTTCAGATTAATTTAAATTGGCTAATTGAAATAAGTGAATATTCAAGGAAATTTAATTGTACTGGACAAAAAGCTGTTCCTAAAGTATTAACTAAAATTTCTATTGGTAGTTCATCTCATGGTAAAATTCCTTAACATGCGATGAACCTATTTTTGTGCAAAAAATTAAAATTTAAAGTTATCAAGACTGCATTAAAATTTTTTTATAAAAGTCTCATAATAATTAAATCAAAAAAGGATAGTAGAATAATATCCTGTAAGAAATATCCTGTAAGTAAATTACATAATGCCTTAATTGTTTTAAATTTTTTACTCAAAAAATTAATTTTCATTTATAATGCAGATAATAATACACCCATAAAATCTTATGGTGTCAAAATAAGTCAAAGAAAAATCATTTGGACAAAAATCAAAAGGATCCAAAGTCTAATTTATAGAAAAGATTTCTTTATTAACCTTTGGTCCAGAATATGTTTATATTTCCAGAAAACTCCAAGACCATGTGGATTCCTACAACAATGGATCCCAGAGAGGACCTGATAGAACTGTTCCAGCCACAGAATAAGCAGTGACCCACAAGAACAGAGGAGAAATAGTCCAGAAATAAAAATAGTGAAGATGCCTTGCCATGATAGCAGTCAGCACCTGTGCATTGCTGCAGGTTGACCAGGACCAAGAGCAAGGAAGGTTGGTGTGCATGCGCTTCCAGACCATGTGTGCACACCCTTCTGCATAGAAGTCAATGTTTGATGTTTTGTGTTTTACCAGGACCCCTGACTTAGGGGCTTGCCTTATTTTAACACAGGGAATGGTATTAACTGCCACATTAAAAGAAATATTATACCTCAGGCATTTACCATTTTTGCAGATGGATCCAGTTCTGGGAAGGCTGGATCTACTGCAGCAGGAGAGCAAAGGTCCTTCAAACCCCTTATATTTCAGTTAAAATATAAGCTCTTATTTATGCCTTAACAGATTTTGCTATAGAGCCCATCAACCTATAGTAATAGTACTTATGTGGTAAGTATGGCCAAAATTATTGAAACAGCTACTATAGGGCACACTAATTCAGAGGAACTTTTCATTTAATTTCAGCCTTTAAAAATGTTATTTGAGAATGATAATTTCTATGTTTTATTGGAAGCAATGTTCTCAGTCTGTTATCCACCTTTCTGTGCCAACTTTAGGGGTAAATCCCCAAGGACTTAAACATAATCAAATCTGACAAAATGGATGTCACTCAGTTGTAGAAAGAGCTAATTGTACTCTTAAAATCAATTATTAAAACAAAAAGGGGGAGACAGATGTTATGTGTCACCTCAAAACAGGCTCAGTCATGCCTTTTATACTTTAAAAAAATTTTTTTGAATTGTGGAGGATTGTGCAGCAGATGAAGGGCATCGGGCCTCCTGTACAGTAGCCTCCACCAAGTCAGCTAGGTGGAAGGAAGCACAAACCAGACAAGAGTTATATCAGATTCAGTAATAATGTGGGGAAGAGTTTGTGTTTTATATCTTTCCAGAAGGAGCAATGCAGCCAATTTGGGTGCTAGAGCATTATGTCCGTCACCACAATGGAGCCAGAGAAGCTCTTGTGCCCCTTCACTCAAAAGGACTGAGAGCTTCCCTGATGACAGCAAAGCAGAGGAAGAAGAAAACTGAAAGCTACACAAGGGACTGAGGTGCCAACATGGGGTCATCTGAAGAAGTTAACGACTGAAGTGCAGCAGATGGCAGAAAAGCAGGAAGTAGAAGCTACTCCCTCAACCATGTTTCTGGCCATGCTAGCATTGTTTAGCTGCCAGTCTTCCACAAACTCTTTCACAGCCAAGTATGAGGACTCTTGAGTAAATCAGCAAAAGAAACTTTCATTTAGTAGGAAAATGTTACTGTAGTTTGATTGCTTTATTGTTGTGTTGCATTGGCATTATTATGTGTTGCATTGGCATTATTTTATAGCCATGTCTGGGTTTTGCATTTGCATTGTTTTGTTATTGGGTTTTGTATTGGCATTGTTTTGGTAATGTTTTAATAGTCAGAAATTTGTTCTTGATGTTTAAATTTTACTTCCATTATTAGTAGCTTAAATTTACAAGAAAGGGTGAGATGTATGAAGCGGTTATAGGGTTAAGCCTTGGACTGACCTGCTGGCAAAGTCGCAAACAAGTCCCAGCTTGGAGGGCACAGTCCTCTAAGCATAATTAAGCTTGATCTTGTAACTGCTCCCTAGATCTTTCCTGGGTAGCTAGTGGGCTGTGGGAGGCGAAGCAAGTGCTGCCAAAACAAGTGAAACTTACAACAACATTGTAGATTACCTTGTTTGTCCCTGATTATAAATAAAGCCTCAGCTTTGCAGTCTGTATCTGTTCTGTGGCCTCAGCAAGGCACAGAAGATCCACCTAGACCCAGCTTTCTCTCTTTGTCTATTATTTCTCAATCCCTGGCTGCCTCTACCAAGAACAAATTTCATCTCTCTTTCTGTGCTGGCCATGGAAAAGGGAGATCCCCGCCATGTTTGGCCGCCACCACATCAGGCCCCTGCATCGCCTAACTAGGCAGCTTCTGCTACCATTGCAAACAATACCGGGAGACCAGTTTGTCCTTACAGGCCTAGCCTTTTTGAAGGTAAGAGCTGCTGTAACTGGGTTCCCAGCCTCAACTTCACCCAGAATGCCCTCACATAACACCTGGGACTCTACAGCCACCCCTGCCAGGGACATGCTACCTAAGCTGTGATCCCCATGGTCAGCGAGGCTCCAGCCACCCTAGGTGCAGGCTCCTGTGAATTCAGAAGCAGGTTCCCCTCTGACCGGCCCAACGCTTTAGCCCAGGGCACTGCAACTACATGAGCAGCAGACACGTGAGCAGCCCGCTCCTTTCCAAGGAGGAGCAGCCCCGTGAGGAACCCACCCAAGGCCTAAGAGCAGCAGCTTCATGTGGCCTGCCCCAGTCCAAGGAGCAGCAGCTGTGGGAGCAGCCAGTTACCCCGTCTGAGGAGCAGCAACCACATGAGCAGCTCATCCCATCTGAGGAGCAGCAGCTGCTTGAGCAGCCCACCCATGACTGAGGAACGGCAGCCCCACACAGCCGGCCCCCCTAAGAGGAGCAGCAGTTGTGCGCAGCCCACACACTACACCTGTCTGAAGAGCAGCAGCTGTGCTGCACGAATAGCCAGCCACCTTCCAAGGAGCAGCCACCTTCCAAGGCTTGTAAGCAGCTTGCCCCTTTCCAAGGAGCAGCAGCCGCACGAACTGCCTGCCCCAATCCGAGGAGCAGCAGTTGTGTGAGCCGCCTCCCCCATCCAAGAAGCAGCTGTGTGAGCAGCCTGCCCCCTTCTGAGGAGCAGCAGCCCACCCCCTTCTGAGGAGCAACAGACACATGAGCTACCAGCCCACATCCAAGGAGCAGCAGCTGTGTGAGGAGCCCGCCCCCATCCGAGGAGCAGCAGCTGTGTGAGCAGCCCAGCCCCTTCTGAGGAGCAGCAGCCACATAAGCAGACTGCCCATGTCCAAGGATTAGCAGCCCTGTGCAGTCTGCACTGGTCCGAGGAGCAGCACCCACACAGAACCTGCACCTGTCCAATGAGAAGGAGCCAGGTGAGTGGCCCGTCCCTGTCCAAGGAGCATCAACAGCACAAGCAGCTCACTCCCACATGAGGAGCAGCATCTGCACGAGCAACCCGCACCTGTATAAGGAGCAGCAGCCCTTCAAGCAACCTTCCCCTGTCCAAGGAGCGGTGGCATAACGAGTAGACTGTCCCATCTGAGGAACAGCAGCAGCACACAGCCAGACCCCATCTAAAGAAGAGCAGCCACGCGAGCAGTCTGCCCCTGTACGAGGAGCAGCAGCCACATGAGCAGCTGGCCTCTGTCCAAGGAGCAGCGGACATGAGCAACCCATCTGATCTGAGGAGCAGCAACCTCATAATCAGCCCACCCCCATCCAAGGAACAGCAGCTATATGAGCAGCCTCCCCCACCAGCCAGAGGAGGCACCACTGCTGCAAACAGCATCCACTAGAGGAGCTGCTGACAACCGATAAACAGCTGCTACCATAACCGCCCGAGAAGCAATCACAGCCTGAAAAGCCACTGCCACCCAAGGAGCAGCCCCTGCATGGTTCGACATCTAGATCAGTTGGTGAGTCCAAAAATGGGTAGACAAAGATACCCCCAAAGGAAAGAAAAGGAGGAATCACCAGAAAAGCAGCTAAGTGAAACAGAGGCATGCCATAAGTCAGAAAAAGAATTCAGAATAAGGGTCATAGAGTTCATAAATGGGATGGAAGAAAAAGAATCAAGAAGATTCTTATGTAAGAATCAAGAAGAAATGGATGAGAACAGGGAGAAAATGGCGGCAGAATAGAGATGTGTTCCGAGCTTGGTCCTGGAGCAGAGGGAAAGAGCAGCTGAGCTTTGCACAGGGAGTGTTTGTTAGCAAGCTAGGGGACAGCTGAACTCCAGAAGAAGGTGGGGAGTGCTAGGCAGAGTTCCCCTGACCGTGCAGCACCCATAGCAGCTGGGTCCCCTCATGGAGCTGCGGGCTCAGAGGGGGAAACCTCGCCATCTTGCAAGGGAAGGAGGATTTTATCAGAAGCCTGATTTTCCACAACAACGGCGAACACTGAACAGCTGTGAGCACCAGAACACCGGTCCCCAATCGGCGCAAACACGCAGATTCAAAGGAACTCTTCACTGCACAAAGGAAAGGTTAGATTTCGCCTGGGATAAGGTGAGGTTTCTCGTCCCGGCGGCGGGAGAGAGAAACCTGCGAGCAGCGGGAACTGCAGGCCCGGGGAAGTCTGTGCCTAGAAAAGTCCGCGGCTGTTGGGGCTGCCGTGATCCGTGAATGTGGAAGGGAGTCCTCTGAGCTGCTAACAGAAGGGATCTCTAAAAAGCAACACACTTAGTCCGACGAGGAGTGTCGGACTAAGAATTTCACAGGAGTGCAGGCTGCTTAGTCTTGCACGCAGACCCACTGTCCACACACTTGGGCTTTTTCAGATTCTGATTACTAAGCCCGATACATAGGAAACCCCAGTTGGGGAATACCCTGAGAGACTGCAGGTGGAAGTTGTTTCTCCGGAACCAGGGGAGTGGAGCTGGGAGTGACCATCGGAGAGGCAGCTCTGAGGCAAACACTTCCACAAACCGGTAGTGAGAGCCATAGGGAAGAAAACAAAAAGCTAGAGAGGCCTGGAAGTCAATCCAGAAACACTGCCACACAGGGGCTGAAACACAAATTGTCTCTGGTGTAATAAAAAATAAATATGAGAAATTAAGACACTGCCTGCTTAAAAATCAGGACTGGCTTACAACACTGAGGAGCAGTGGAACGCAGGGAACTGTGATACTGCCTGGACAGGGAAACAGACATACCAAACAGAACAACACAGGAAGTGAATGACCGCCACTACTGTACATTTTATTCTTCTTATTTTTTTTATTTTTTTTTAATTTTTAATTTTCATTTTTTGCATATTTTACTTAAGAAACTAAATTTTTTTCTCTTTCCTCACTTGATTTTCACCTTTTTAATTACTACATTTTTATTTTCAATCAGCATTATTATTACTATTATTTTACCTTTCTTTTAAAGTGTCATTTGACTTTCTCTTTGATTTATTTTGGGATTAGTGTCCTATATTCTATTTGCATCTTTCCTTTACCATCGTTTTACCCTATCTCAATGCTAACTTATGCCATCACTCTCTTCCTAACCTTTCCCCTTTTGGTCTCCTGTTTATCTTAACCCTTTCCGGCTTTAGATTTATACTACTCTTTCTGTTTATCCTCTGCTAAAAATTCACCCTACTTATATATCTAATTTCCAAACCCCTGCTCCAAGTCCATACACACCTCTCTCTATGCTATCTTAACAAAAAAAATTGTTTTTCTCTCTGTCCTTTTGTGGTTGTATGCTTGAATGTTGATTAGATTGAATTTTTATGCTTTTTTTCTGAGATTGTTTTGCTTATTTTTTTTTTGTTTGGTTCTTTTGTTTACTTTGTTTTTCTTTGTTTTTTAATTCTGTTTTCCCTTGCCTCACTTGATATTAGTTGGTTTTGTAGTTTGTATTAATCTCCAGGTGCATGTCGCTGGCATTTGCTGGGATTAGTGGTTGTTCTATTGGAGTTTACTCCCCATATATATAGTTTGTTCCCCTTTTCTCTCTTAAGTATCATTTTTGTCTCTCTTACTATTTTTTTCTTTTTCTCTTTTCCCATATTCATTTTCACACTCCTTTTTTGTTCTTTCTTTTTACTCTTTCTCTTCCTCTCCTATCCCCTAATTTGTCTTTCTCTGGTGGTCACCTTTATTAGGGGTTAATATCGTGAATACAATTCTGTTCAGTGCCCTATGTGTTGTACCTGGTTGTGATGTATTTTGTGCCTTTAAATCAACGCAGGAGAGAGAGAACTACATAACCAGAAAAATGGAGAAGAGAGACCATGGGGAGACAAAGAAACAGCCTCCATAGGAAAGAAAAGCAGGCATCACCAGAAAAGGAAGTAAACGAATTAGAGGCAAGCAACCTATCAGAGAAAGAATTCAGAGAAATGGTCATAAGATGGCTGAAAATGATGGAAGACAAATTCCACAATATGTGTAAGAACCAAGAGGAAGTGAAGAAGAACCAAGAAGAAATGAAAAATGACATCGCTGCTGTAAAGAACTCAATAGAAAGCATCAAGAGTAGATTAGAAGAAGGAGAGGACCGCATAAGTGAGCTAGAAGACAAGATGAAAAAAAATACACAAGTAGAGCAGCTTCTAGAAAAAAAGTTAGAAAGCAGGAGGAGAGCCTAAGGGAACTTTGGGACAACACAAAACAAATCAACATCCAAATAATAGGGGTTCCAAAAGGAAAGGAAACTGAGCAAGGAATAGAAAAACTGTTTAAAGAAATAATGACAGAAAACTTCCCTGATATAGGGAAGAAAAAACCCACACAAATCCAAGAAACTCACAGAGTCCCAAGCAAAATGAACCCCAAAAGACCGATGCCAAGGCACATTATAATTAAATTGGCAAACACCAACAACAAAGTAAGAATGTTAAAAGCAGCCAGAGAGAGACAATAAGTTACCTACAAAGGAACCCCCATCAGACTAGCAACTGATTTCTCAACAGAAACTCATCAGGCCAGAAGGGAATGAAATGAAATATGTAAAGTCATGCAAAGGAAGGGTCTGAATCCAAGAATACTGTACCCAGCAAGGCTATCAATCAAAATTGAAGGTGAAATCAGGAGCTTCACATACAAAAAAGGATAAGGGAATTTATTACCACCAAACCAGCAATGCAAGAAATGCTAAAGTGTCTGCTCTAAAAAAAAAAGAAACAAGAAAGAAGAAAGAAAGAAAGAAAGAAAGAAAGAAAGAAAGAAAGAAAGAAAAAAAAAAAAAGAAAGAAATAGAAGGAACACAGGGGGATACAATAAAAATGGCCACAAATAAGTACCTATCAAAAATAACTTTAAATGTAAATGGATTGAATGCCCCAATCGAAAGACATAGGGTAATGGATTGGATAAGAAAAAAAAACCCATATATCTCCTGTCTACAGGAAACCCACCTCAGAAAAATAGATGCATACAGATGGAGAGTGAAGGGATAGAAAAAGGTTTTCCAGGAAAATGGAAATGAAAAAAAAAGCTGGGGTAGCAATACTTATATCTGACAAATTATATCTTGAAGTGAAAGACATAAAAAGAGATAACGAAGGCCACTTCATAATACTAAAAGGAGCAATCCAACAAGAAGAAATAACTCTGGTAAACATATATGCACCCAATACAGGAGCAACCAAATACATTAAAAAAAAAAACTCCTGGAAGATATCAAAGGAGAGATTGACAGCAATACAATCATAGTAGGAGACTTTAATACCCCACTATCATCATTCGACAAATCCTCTAAACAAAAAGTCAGCAAAGAAACATCAGTCCTAAATGACTCAAAAGACCAGATGGAATTAACTGACATCTTCAGAACATTTCACCACAAAGCCACAGAATATACATTCTTCTCAAGTGCACATGGGTCATTTTCAAAGATAGACCATATGTGAGGACATAGACAAAGTCTCTACAAATTCAAGAAGATAGAAATCATATCAAGCATCTTCTCAGATCACAGTGGCATAAAACTGGAAATCAACTAAAATAAAAGCAATCCAAAGAAACCAAACACATGGAGACTAAACAGCATGCTATTAAACAATGACTGGGTTACCAGAGACATCAAGGAAGAAGTAAAAAACATCATGGCAACAAATGATGATGAAAAACACAACAATCCAAAATCTATGGGACACAGTGAAAGCAGACCTGAGAGGGAAGTTCATAGCTCTACAGGCCTATTGCAGAAAACAAGAAAGAATGATAATAAATTACCTAACCCTGAAACGCAAAGAGTTAGAGAGAGAGCAACAAGAAAAGCCCAGTGTAAGCAGAAGGAAGGAAATAATAAAGATCAGAGCAGAGATAAACGACATAGAGACCAAAGAAACAATACAAAAGATCAACAAAACCAAGAGGTGGTTCTTTGAAAAGATAAACAAGATTGATGAACCTCTAGCCATACTCACCAAGAAGCAAAGAGAGAGGACCCAAATAAACAAAATCAGAAATGAAAGAGGTGAAATAACAACAGATCCTGACAGAATACAAAGGATTGTTACAAAATACTACGAACAACTCTATTCCAACAAACTGGACAACTGGAGGAAATGGACATATTCCTAGAAAAATATAACCTTCCAAAACTCAATCAGGAAGAATCAAAACAGCTCAACAGGCCAGTAAGTATGGAAGAAATTGAAGCAGTCATCAAATGCTTCCAGCAAACAAAAGCCCGGACCACAAGGCTTCACAGGAGAGTTTTACCAAACATTCAAGGAAGAAATAAAACCTATCCTCCTCAGACTATTCCAAAAAATTCAAGAGGAAGGAACACTTCCAGACTCCTTCTGTGAAGCCAAATACCATCACCCTAATACCAAAATCAGATAAAGACAACACAATGAAAGAGAATTATAGACCAATATCCTTCATGAACATAGATGCCAAAATCCTCAACAAAATTCTAGCAAATCGGCTCCAGCAGTACATCAGAAAGATCATACACCATGACCAAGTAGGATTTATCCCAGGAATGCAAGGATGGTACAATATCTGCAAATCAATAAACGTGATACATCACATAAACAAATTGAGAGATAAAAATCACATAGTCATATCAATTGATGCAGAAAAAGCATTTGACAAAATCCAAAACCCTTTCCTGATGAAAACTCTCAACAAGGTGGAAACAGAAGGATCATACCTCAACATAATAAAAGCTAGGTATGATAAACCCACAGCTAACATCATACTCAATGGGTAAAAATTAAACCTAAGAACAGGAACAAGACAGGGATGCCCACTCTCACCATTCCCGTTTGACATAGTACTGGAAGTATTAGCTATTGCAATTAGACAAGAAGAAGAAATAAAGGGCATCCAAATTGGAAAAGAAGAAGTAAAGCTGTCCTTATTTGCAGATGACATGATATTGTACATAAAAAAACTGTAAGACTCCATCAAAAAACTAACAGACTTAATAAATGAATTCGGCAATGTAGCAGGATACAAAATTAACGCCAAGAAATCTATGACATTTCTATATACCAATAGTGAACTTACAGAAAGAGAGACTAAAAAAGCAATCCCATTTACCATCACACCAAAAAAAATTAAGATACCTAGGAATAAACTTAACTAAGGAGGTAAAAGACATATACACGGAAAACTACAGGGCGCTGAAAAAAGAGATGGAGGAAGACATAAACAGATGGAAGAACATACCATGTTCATGGATTGGTAGAATCAACATCATTAAAATGTCCATACTACCCAAAGCAATCTATAGATTCAATGCACTCCCCATTAAAATACCAACAGCATATTTCACAGACCTAGAAAGAACTCTCCAAAAATTCATCTGGAATAAAAAAAGACCCTGAATAGCCACAGCAATCCTGAGAAAGAAGAATAAAGTAGGTGGGATCTCAATACCAGACTTCCAGCTGTATTACAAAGCCACTGTTCTCAAAACAGCATGGTACTGGCACAAGAACAGACATATAGATCAATGGAACAGAATAGAGAATCCAGATATCGACCCAAACTACTATGCTCAATTAATATTTGACAAAGGAGGCATGAACATACAATGGAGTCAAGACAGTCTCTTCAATAAATGGTGTTGGGAAAATTGGGCAGATACATGCAAAAAAATGAAACTAGACCACCAACTTACACCATACACAAAAATAAACTCAAAGTGGACACAGGACTTAAACATAAGAGGGGAAACTATAAAAATATTTGAGGAATCCACAGGCAACAAAATCTCAGACATATGCCAAAAGAACTTCTTCACTGCCAATGCCCCTAGGGCAATGGAAGCTAAAGAGAAAATTAACAAATGGGACTACATCAAAATAAAAATCTTTTTTACAGCAAAAGAAACCATCAACAAAAACAAGAAAGCCCACTCTATGGGAGAACATATTTGTAAATGCTATCCCTGAGAAAGGGTTAATCTCCAACCTCTACAGGCAGCTTATGTAACTTAATAAAAGGAAGATAAATAATCCAATAAAAAATGGGCAATGTACCTAAATAGAATCTTTTCAAAGAAGACAGAAGGAAGGCTAAGAGACGTATGAAAACATGCTGAAAGTTACTAATTATCCAAGAGATGCAAATCAAAACGACAATGCGGTACCATGTCACACCTGTCAGAATGGCTATCATCAAGAAATCAACCAATGACAAGTGTTGGCAAGGATGCAGATTAAAAGGAGCCCTCGTGCACTGCTGGTGGGAATGCAGACTGGTGCAGCCACTGTGGAGAACAGTATGGAGTTTCCTCAAAAACCTGAAAATGGAACTCCCATTTAATCCAGTAATCCCACTCCTGGGAATGTATGCGAAGAAACTAGAAATACCAATCAGAAAGGGTATATGCACCCCTATCTTCATAGCAGCACAATTTACAATTGCTAAGATTTGGAAACTGCCTAGATGCCCATCAGCAGATGACTGCATCAGAAAACTGAGGTACAAATACACAATTGAATACTATGCTGCCATAAAAAAGAAGGAATTCTCATCATTTGCAGCAACCTGGATGGAATTGGAGAACATTATGGTAAGTGAAATAAGCCAGTCAATGAAAGCAAAATACCACATAATCTCACTCATTTATGGATGATAAAGAACATTATAAGATGAACAAAAAGATAGATACAGAGACAGTAAAGCATCAAATAGACTGTCAAATTACTGGGGGAAGGTTAGGGAGAGATGGGGGAGATAAGAGATCAACTGAAGGACTTGTATGCACACATATAAGCATAACCAATGGATGCAAAACTCTGGGGGTGAGGGCAAGTATGGGAGTGGGGTGGAGGGGACAATGGTAAGATATGTACACATATAATACCTTAATAAAAAAAATTAAAAAAAGAAGAAATGGATGAAAAAAAACTTATGTAAGAATTAAGAAGAAATGAAGAGTGATATAACTGCAATAAAAAACACCATGGAAAGTTTCTACAGTAGACTAGGATAAGCGGAAAACTGAATCAGTGATCTAGAAGACAGGACAGCCAAACTGAATTGCAACTGGAGAAAAAAATTAAAAGACAGGAGGAGTGCCGAAGGGAGCTATGGGACAACATGAAATGAAGCCACATATGAATAATAGGGGTGCCAGAACAACAGGAAGAGGAACAAGGGTTAGAAGATCTATTTGAAGAAATAATGTCAGAAAACTTCCCAGATTTGGGGAAGAAAAAAGTCACACAATCACAGAGAGTCCCAAACAGGATGAACCCAAAAAGACCCACACCAAGACACATGATAATTACGATGGCCAATATTCAGGACAAAGAGCGCATCTTAAAGGCTGCAAGAGAGAGACAGATAGTTACATACAAGGGAGCTCCCATTAGATTATCAAATTATTTCTCAGCAGGAACACATCAGGCCAGAAAAGAATGGAAGGAAATTTACAAAGTGATAAAAAACCAAGGGACTGAATCCAAGAATACTCAATCCAGCGAGGCTATCATTCAAAATTGATGGGGAAATAAGGAGCTTCACAGACCAAAAAATGCTAAGGGAGTTTATCACTACCAAGCCAGCAATGCAAGAAATGCTAAAGGAACTGGTTTAAAAAGAAGAAATAAAAAGGTAAGAAGGAACACAGACACAAAAAATAAAAATGGCTACAAACAAGTATCTTTCAATAGTAACTTTAAACGTAAACGGACTAAATGCTCTCATCAAAAGACGTGGAGTGGCTGAATGAATAAAAAAACATGACCCATATATATGCTGTCTACAAGAGACCCACCTCAAAAAAAGGGAATCATACAGACTGAAAGTGAAGGGAAGGAAAAACATCTTTCAGGCAAATGGAAATGGAAAAAATGCTGGGGTAGCAGTACTTATTTCTGACAAAATAGACCTCAAAGTAAGGGCCATAACAAGAGATAAGGAAGGCCACTTCATACTAATAAAGGGATCAATATAACAAGAGGATATAACCCCGATAAACATATATGCACCCAATGCAGGAGCACCCAAACACATAAAAAACTCCTGGAAGATATCAAGGGAAAGATCAACAACAATACAATCATATTAGTGGACCTTAATACACTACTGACATCACTGGATAAATCCTCTAGACAAAAAATCAGCAAAGAAACAGCAATTCTAAAGGACTCACTAGATCAGATGGACCTAATTGACATCTTCAGAGCATTTCACCCCAAAGGCACGGAATATACGTTCTTCTCAAGTGCACATGGGACATTTTCAAAAATAGACTACATATTGGGTCACAAGCAAAGTCTCCCCAAATTCAAAAAGATTGAAAGCATATCAAGCAATTTCTCAGACCACAATGGCATAATATTAGAAATAGACTACAATAAAAACATTCCAAAAAATTCAAACACTTGGAAGTTGAATAGCATGCTATTAAACAATGATTGGGTTATCAATGAGATCAAAGAAGAAATTAAAAACATCCTGGAAACTAATGACAATAAAAACACAACAATGCAAATACTATGGGACACAATGAAAGCAGTCCTGAGAGGGAAGTTTATAGGTCTACAAGCTTATCTCAAAAAACAAGAAAAAATGGTAATAAATCATCTAACTCAACAACTCAAAGAATTAGAATGAGAGCAACAAGAAAAGCACATGGTGAGCAGAAGGAAGGAAATAATAAAGATCAGAACAGAAATGAATGACATAGAGACCAAAACAATAATACAAAAGATCAATGAAACCAAGAGCTGATTCTTTGAAAGGATAAACAAGGTTGATGAACCTCTAGCCAGGCTCACCAAAAAGCAAAGAGAGAGGACCCAAATAAACAAAATCAGAAATGAAAGAGGTGAAATAACAACAGACCCCACAGAAATACAAAGGATTTTTAAAAAATACTATGAACAACGCTATTCTAACAAAGTAGACAACCTGGAGCAAATGGACACATTCCTACAAAAATTCAATCTTCCAAAACTTACTCAGGAAGATACTAAAAATCTCAATAGGCTGATAACTATGGAGGAAATTGAAGCAGTCATCAAAAAGCTTCCAGCAAACAAAAGCCCGGGCCACAAGGCTTCACAGGAGAGTTTTACCAAACATTCAAGGAAGAACTAAAACTATCCTCCTCAGACTATACCAGGAAATTCAAGAGGAAGAAACACTTCCAAGCTCCTTCTATGAAGCCAATATCACCCTAATACCAAAACCAGATAAAGACAACACAATGAAAGAGAATTACAGGCCAATATCCCTCATGAACATAGATGCCAAAATCCTCAACAAAATTCTAGCAAATCGGATCCACCAGTACATCAGAAAGATCATACACCATGACCAAGTAGGATTTATCCTGGGGATGTAAGGATGGTACAATATTTGAAAAATCAATAAACATGATATATCACATAAACAAATTGAGAGATAAATCACATAGTCATATCAATTGATGCAGAAAAAGCATTTGACAAAATCCAACATCCTTTCTTGACAAAAACTCTCAGCAATGTGGGAATAGAAGGATCATACCTCAACATAATAAAAGCCATATATGACAAACCCACAGCCAACATCATACTCAATGGGCAAAAACTAAAATTATTTCCCCTAACAACAGGAACAAGACAGGGATGCCCACTCTCACCACTCCTGTTCAATATAGTGCTGGAAGTACTAGCCATTGTGATCAGACAAGAAGAAGAAATAAAAGGCATCCAAATTGAAAAAAAAAGAATTAAAACTGTCTTTATTTGCAGATGACATGATACTGTACATAGAAACTCCTAAAGACTCCATCAAAAAATTATTAGACTTAATAAATGAATTCGGCAATGTAGCAGGATACAAAATTAATACCAAGAAATCTATCACATTTCTATACACCAATAATGAACTTACAGAAAGAGAGACTAAAATAGCAATCCCATTTACCATGGCACCAAAAAAATTAAGATACCTAGGAATAAACTTAGCTAAGAAAGTAAAAGACCTATACGTGGAAAACTACAGGACACTGAAAAAAGAGATAGAGGAAGACGTAAACAGATGGAAGAACATACCATGTTCATGGATTGGTAGAATCAACATCATCAAAATGTCCATACTACCCAAAGCAATCTATAAATTCAATATACTGACCATTAAAATACCAAGGGCATATTTCACAGACCTAGGACGAACTTTCCAGAAATTCATTGGTAATAAAAAAAGACCTTGAATAGCTACAGCAATCCTGAGAAATAAGTACAAATTAGGTGGGATCTCAATACGAGATATCAAGCTGTATTACATAGCCATTGTTCTCAAAACTACCTGGTATTGGCACAAGAACAGACATAGGAATAGAATAGAGAACCCAGAAATCGACCCAAAGCACTATGCTCAATTAATATTTGACAAAGGAGACATGAACATACAATGGAGTCAAGATAGTCTCTTCAATAAATGGTGTTTGGAAAATTGGACAGATACATGTAAAAAAATGAAACTAGACCACCAACTTACACATACAGAAAAATAAACTCAAAATGGATCAAGGACTTAAACATACAACGGGAAACCATAAAAATACTAGAGGAATCCACAGACAGAAAAATCTCTGACATATGCCAAAGCAATTTCTTCAGTGATACTGCTCCTAGGGCAATGGAAACTAAAGAGAAAGTAAACAAATGGGACTACATAAAAATAAAAAGCTTTTGCACAGCAAAGGAAACCATCAATAAAACAACAAGAAAGCCCACTGCATGGGAGAACATATTTGCCAATGATATCAATGATAAGGGTTT
The DNA here is from genome assembly GCF_027574615.1 of Eptesicus fuscus. NCBI lineage: Eukaryota > Metazoa > Chordata > Mammalia > Chiroptera > Vespertilionidae > Eptesicus > Eptesicus fuscus. Next base: position 111,804,559 of record NC_072475.1, read on the forward strand.
AATCTCCAACATTTACAGGAAACTCATGCAGCTTAACAAAAGGAAGATAAACAACCCAATCAAAAAATGAGCAACTGATCTAAATAGACACTTTTTGAAAGAAGACAGAAGGCCAAGAGACATATGAAAACATGCTCAAAATCACTAATCATCAGAGAGATGCAAATCAAAACAACAATGCAGTACCATCTCACACCTGTCAGAATGGCTATTATGAAGAAGTCAACAAATGACAAAGTCCTGGCGAGGATGCGGAGAAAAAGGAACCCTCATGCACTGCTGGTGTGAATGCAGACTGCTGCAGCCACTATGGAGAACAGTATGAAGTTTCCTCAAAAAACTGAAAATGGAACTCCCATTTGACCCAGTAATCCCACTTCTGGAATATATCCCAAGAAACTAGAAACACCAGTCAGAAAGGAAATATGCACCCCTATGTTCATAGCAGCACAATTTACCATAGCTAAGATTTGGAAACAGCCTAAGTGCCCATCAGCAGATGAGTGGATTTAAATACTGTGGTACATCTACACAATGGAATACCATGCTGCAGTAAAAAGAAAGGAATTCTTACCATTTGCAACAGCATGGATGGAACTGGAGAGCATTATGCTAAGCAAAATAAGCCAGTCAGAGAAAGATAAATATCACAAGATCTCACTTATTTTTGGAATATAATGAACAACATAAACTGATGAACAAAAATAGATCCAGAGACAGAGAAACATCAATCAGAATGTCAAACCTCAGGGAAGGTAGGGGACAGCGGGGGTAGGGGGGAGAAATCAACCAAAGGACTTACATGCATGCATATAAGCCTAATCAATGGACACAGACAACAGGGGGTGGGGGGGTTTGAATGGGAGTTGTGGGGTAATGGGGAAATAAGGACACATATGTAATAACTTAATCAATAAAGAAATAAAAAAATTAAATATGGAACTGCCATTTGACCCAGTGATTCCACTTCTAGGAATCCTATCTAATAAAGAGGGAATATGCTAATTGACCCTCACGCCATCACAAAGATGGCGGTGCCCACAATAAGAAAGAATATACTAATTCATTGCCCTGCCCTCAAAGATGGAGGCGCTCACAGCCAATAAGGATGGAATATGCTAATTGACTACCACCAAAGATGGCGGTGCCCACAGCCACAGGATTGTGGCGCCCTGTCCCCTCAGCCCCCCAGCTACCCAGGGCTGCCCAAGGCACAGGTAATCAAGGTTGGCTGAGGCTTGCGCTGCCAGCAGTGTCAGCAGCAGAGATGTGATGGGGACGTTGCCTTCCCCTGATCTCCGGTTCACCTCCTGTCCCTGAGGGCTCCCAGACTGTGAGTGGGGGCAGGCTGGGCTGAGGGAAACCCCCCCCCTCCAGTGCATGAATTTTCATGTGCCGGGCCTCTAGTATATCCTATCAATGTATGCACCCCTATGTTATAGCAGCACAATTTACAATAGTTAAGATCTGGTCCAAGTGCCCATCTGTAGATGAGTGGTACACCAGATGAGTGGTAAAAAGCTGTGGTACATTTATACCATTTATACTATGCAGCATTAAAAAAGTAGAATCTCTTACCCTTTGAGGAAGCATGGAGGGACCTGGAGAGTATCATGCTAAGTGAAATAAGTCAGTAAGAGAGAGACAAGCATCACATGATCTCATTCATATGTGGAGTCTAATTAACCAAATAAACTGATGAATGGAATGGATCCAGAGACATGGAAACATGGAACAGAGTTGGAAATCTCAGAGGGAAGGGGGGAAGTATGGGTGGGTGGGAGGTAATCAGCCAAAGACTTTGTATGCATATGCGCATAACCCATGGACACAGACAATAAGGGTGAGAGGCCTGGCTCAGGGTGTGCAGGTGGGCTGGAGCTGGTCAATGGGGGAATAATGGGGACCTATGTTTTAAAAAAAGTTAATCTTAAAACCAGTATTATGAATCCCATAGATAAAAATGAAAGTCAAAACTTATAGTGAAAAAGAAAAATCTGTCCACCCAAAATTCTTTACATAGTGAAGACACCATTTAAAAATTTCATACAAAATAAAAAGTATTTTCAGATAAAAAAAGCTGAGAGAATATATTTCCAGCTATAATACAAAATATACTAAAGGAAATTCTCTAACCTTGAGGGAAGTGACAATGGATAAAACTTTATCTACAATAAAAAATAAAAAGGCCATATAATTGTATATATTTGGGCAAATATAAAAGCTCTATTTTTCTTATCTTCATATCAGTAAAGACGACTGCTTTAGCAAAATATGATATTTTATTATATAGCTTATAATTTGTGTGCATGTGAAACATAGCAATGGCAATGGTACATGGGATTGAAAAACCAAAAAGTGCTCTTGCAAATTTATTATTTTATATGACAAGGTACAATATTAACTCTAAGCCAACTGTAGTAAAGTAAGAAAAAACAGTGAAAATAAATTACTGCAAAGAGATGTAACTAAGGAGCAACTAAAAATAGAATTGGTACAAACATAGTGAATTTGTCATCCCCTGAAGTATTCAAGTTGAAATGACTTCAGATCAGGAATTTTAGAAAGACAAACAAGGGTTTTAACAAGTCTACTTTCTTTCAAACCTTATGATTTGGGCATATGATATAGTTTCTTCTTTTTAAAAAAATATATTTTATTGATTTTTTACAGAGAGGAAGAGAGAGGGATAGAGTTAGAAACATCGATGATAGAGAAACATCGATGATAGAGAAACATCGATCAGCTGCCTCCTGCACACCTCCCTACTGGGGATGTGCCCGCAACCAAGGTACATGCCCCTGACCGGAATCGAACCTGGGAATTTTCAGTCTGCAGGCCGACGCTCTATCCACTGAGCCAAACCGGTTTCGCCCATATGATATACTTTCAATTATTTCTTTATCCCCCAAAGCAATATGTTTCAAGAGATATATTTTGCTCTTGAACTTTTTTGTCATCCTTCATGTGGACATTGTGTATGTTTGAATTCATGAGCTCAAATTCTTTATCATGCTCATGAAGTAAAAACAAAGCTACTAAATATTTAGTATCAATTTTTGCTGTCTTTTGACACCTGGTTTATGCTTTCAATATAACACTAGCCCTCTACTTGGGTAATGTTCTGTGCAATTATTACTGAAAAATACAATATGAATTTTAAAAAACCTATTCTCACAGGCATACTAACAAATGTCATAAAACAAAAGAAAACATAAAATTCCAGAACTCCACTCCTACATGCCTTCACAGTGGTCGGCAAACTCATTAGTCAACAGAGCCAAATATCAACAGTACGATTGAAATTTCTTTGGAGAGCCAAATTTTTTAAACTTAAACTTCTTCTAACACCACTTCTTCAAAATAGACTCGCCAAGGCCGTGGTATTTTGTGGAAGAGCCACACTCAAGGGGCCAAAGAGCCGCATGTGGCTCGCGAGCCGCCGTTTGCCGACCACAGATATCCAAACGTCTCCCATAGTAGAGCCCTGCAAATACTCCCCAGAGCTTAATCTAACTTGCTTACTCATCTGCCCAGCCGGATCCTTTATAAGGTCAGGGCCATTAACCTTCCCCCAGTTCCTGTGCTCCCCACCTCCCACCCCGCCCAGGGACCACCACAGACCTAACCCCATTAGTTTGCAAAAGGTTTTGTGCCTAAGGAGGGCAATTACGGAATGGCATTTTGCACCAAATGTCAGGAAACACAGGCATCCTGCTCTCTTCCCTCCGCCCAGGCCTCCCTCCACAGCCAGCTGCCTCCTTCAGCCCTGCGGGGGGAAGCCTGGCCGCACCCCAGTGCCTCAGGCCCAGCCTGGCACAGCCAAGGGCGTGTGGTCCGAGCGGACGCCAGGGACAGAGGTTCCTGAGTCCTTTGGAGCTCAGTACGCCCCTAGCAGAGCCCTTCCCTTAGAGCTCTGGAACCTGCCCGTCCCTGGCCAGTGGCCGCCCCGAACTTGCTTGTCTTCCAATCAGCGCACGTTACGGCGGAGGCCGTTCCTGCTTCTTCCCTTCCCGCCCCTGGGCGTGTAATTGGAGGCCAATCCGACCCTGGGGCCACCGCGTGGGGCGGAGTCCGAGCCGGGCGTGTGCCTGTGTGTGAGGGGGGTGTTGTGGGGGTCGGGGGGGGAGGGCAGGGTGTCCGCCATAGGAGTGTCCACCTCTCCAGGCCTCCCCTCCACGCTCCAGGTTGTTCTTGTTGGAAACACCCTCCCCTTCCTTTTGCTTCCCCCGCCCCCTCCTCACGCCTTCCTCTGGGAGAGTCAGATCCCGGCCGACTGACTAGAGCGGAGCCAGCAGCGGTGAGCTGAGCAGGGCGGGCGCCCCACGAGGCTGGCACGGGGGTTCGGGTGGGGACGAAGGCTGCCTGCTGGGGAGCCCCTGGGGCCCGGGGGGACGCGCTCCGGAGAGTTGGCTGCGCGCCCGGCCGCCTTGTCCCCGTTGGGTGGCTCCCGCAGGCCACCCTGCGACAGACCCCGCCAGCTCGGGGGGCACCCCGCCTGCACAGGGGGCACCCCCTCTGCGGAGCCCTCTGCGGAGTCGCCAGGCAGAAAGGCAGGTCAAAGAGATATGGTCACTTTACACCCGGGCGGAGGGTCCTGTTACCGGAGACCCCTGTCTCCCGTTAGCAATGCGAGCAAGTGAGGGAAATGTGATTCCTTCCGGCTGAATGTGCTTTGTTTCCATAAAGTAAAACATCTATTTCAAGACTTGGATTTCCTTTCATTTATTTTATGGTTTTGTTTATCTTAGGATGTACAATTTAAGTGAATTTTTAATTTACAGCGCACATTTGAAATGTAGCCACTAAAACTATGACGCAGTAAAGTTCATTTCCCACCTACTTAAAAGCGTATGGATTCAGTACTTTAAGCTGGGTGTTGTGATAGTTGGAATAAAAATATAATCTCCATCTATGTATCTCCCGTGGTTATCGTGAAATAGTAAAATCATTTCCATTAAATTTGGGAAAGCCAAATCTGCTCATCACGTCCTGTGAATTTTATAGGCCAGTGGCATTAAGCAGAAGAGCATATTGACATTCTGGTTAGCAAAAAGACAGAATTAATACTTTTTACACCTAATGTGGTTGTATACTTTGAATGTCTGCAGGAAAACAACTGAAAATCTAGAAAAAAATCAAAGAATTTACTAACCAGTGTGGACTCACAGTTCTCACTGGGTGTGATGTCTATAAATTAGAAAATACAATAGGACAAATAAACCATTCAGTTTGGCATGAACTAACACAAAATTGAAAAACCTGTTTAAAGATATAAAACTCTAGGGACATATGAAAATACATTAAGTATATAAGAGTGTATAGGTACAAGTGCTATCTTTATAAGTAAAGATAGCATTTCTCTAAAGATGTATAATTAAATTTCGAACTGAATTTTTTGTTTTAAAACAACTATTTAGCTCATGTGGAAAGATTTCAATTAAAAGAAAATATACATATATGTGGAGACTAGTACATAATAAAAAGTATTGTAAAGCTAGCTATAGTGATTAAAAAGTAATAAAAGAAAGAGGGAGAAGATTTACTGATAAATCAATGAAACTGAAGAGACAGATTTAAGAATAAAAGTAAAGCTGATATTTGATAACCATATATTTTATTTTTTAATATGTTTTTTATTGTTGATAGTATTACAGATATCTTCCATTCCCTCCCATTTCCCCCCTCCTCCCAGCCCATACCTACCCTCCCAGGTCTTCACTACCCTATTGCCTGTATCCAGGGGCGAGCCATCTCTCTATATAAAAGCCTAATATGCTAAGTTTCCATCTGACTGTTTGACTAGTAGCTATGATGTGCACTGACCACCAGGGGGCAGATGCTCTGAACAGTAGGTTAGCTTGCTGCTGGGGTCCGGCTGATTGGGACTGGGCGAGACTGGCCGGACATGCCCTGGAGCCCTCCCGCGGTCCCTCCCGTGGGGTCTCTTGGCCTGGCCTGTGCCCTCTCGCAATCAGTGCACTGGGCCTCTAGTATAAATATAAGTTCTTTGGTTTATTTCTTCTCGTCCCCTCAACCCCATATCAAGGTATATCAGTCTGTTCCATCCCTCCCTGATTCAAGTGTCATTTCGTTGGTCAATTCATTTTGTTCATTAGATTCCACAAATAAGTGAGATCATGTGATATTTGTCATACTCAGTTTGCCTTATTTCACTTAGCATAATATTATCCAGGTCCCTCCATGCTGTCCCAAAGGGTAAGAGATCCCTCTTTTTTACAGCTGTATAGTATTCCATGGTGTAAATGTCCCACAGCTTTTTTATCCATTCATCTACTGATGGGCATTTGGGATATTTCCAGATCTTAACTATTGAAATAATGCTGCTATGAACATAGGGGTCATACATTCTTTCTGATTGGTGTTTTGGGGATTTTAGGATATATTCCCAGATGTGGGATCACTGGGTTTAATGGAAGTTCCATTTTAAATTTTTTGAGGAAGAACTGTACTGTTTTCCATAGTGGCTGCAACAATATGCATTCCCACCAGGAATGAACTAGTCTTCCCTCTTCTCCACGCCCTCACCAGCAGTTGTTTGTTGATTTTTTTGATGATAGACATTCGGCAGCTGTGAGGTGATATCTCATTGTGGTTTTAATTTGCATTTCTCTGATGATTAGTGATTTTGAGCATTTTTTCATGTGTCTCTTGGCCATTTGTCCTCTTTGGAGAAATGTATATTCAGGTTTTCTGCCCATTTTTTAATTTTATTTTTTAAAGTACTACATATGTCTCTGTGGGAAACCGCCTATTGTCTTCACTAGCAGAGAGGAATGGACAAGGATCCCGGAATGCTGGTGACCCTTTAGCCCTGGCAAAGGTCAGAGCTATGCACCCACTGTTTAGTCGAGACAATGGTAGCTGAAGCAACTTCCCCACCAGACAGTCATGTAAGTCCTTACTGATAAGATAGTCTGCCTGTTACTGGAAATTGCCTGCCTAAGGGCTATAGGTGTATCCGAAATTGAATAAAAGGATGGCAAGGCCTGAGCCCAAGCAGAGTCCTTGCTCTTGAGTTGGGCTCCCTCCTGGTCCCCCAATATTTCCAAATTATTGTTTCTTGTCTCGTCTCTTTCATTTGCATGCGGCCCCTCTTACAGAGCTCGAACCCTGAACCACGCGGGATGTGGGTCATTCACATGTCTCCTTTTTCCCCGATTGACCCTCCCTCCTGCCACTCTCACCCTCCAGGACAGGCTCCCACCACCTCAGTGTTATGTCCATTGGTTACGCTAATATGCACGCATACAGTCCTTTGATTGATCTCTAACCCCTTCCCCCACTCATCCACTGCCTTCTCTCTGAGGTTGGATGGTATATTCAGTGTTACCTTGACTCTAGATCTATTTTTGTTCATCAGATTATGTTGTTCATTATATCCCACATAAGAGTGAGATCATGTGATATTTATCTTTCTCCAATTCTCTTATTTCACTTAGCATAATGTTTTCCAATTCCATCCATGCTGTTGTAAATGGTAAAAGTTCTTTCTTTTTTATAGAAGCATAGTATTCCATTGTGTAGATGTACCACAGTGTTTTAATCCACTCATCTGCTGATGGGCACTTAGGCTGTTTCCAAATCTTAGCTATTGTAAATTGTGCTGCTGTGAACATAGGGGTGCATATATCCTTTCTGATTGGTATTTCTAGTTTCTTGGGATATATTCTTAGAAGTGGGATTACTAGGTTAAATGGGAGTTCCATTTTTAACTTTTTGAGGAAATTCCATACTGTTCTCCACAGTGGCTACACCAGTCTGCATTCCCACCAGCAGTGCATGAGGGTTCCTTTTTCTCCGCATCCTCGCCAGCACTTGTTTGTTGATTTGTTGACAATAGCCACTTTGACAGGTATGTGATGGTACTTCATTTTTATTTTGATTTGCATATCTCGGATGATTAGTGACTTTGGGCATGTTTTGATATGTCTCTTGTTTCGAAAAGTGTCTATTTAGGTCCTTTGCCCATTTTTTAATTCATTGTTTACCTTCCTTTTGTTAAGTTCTATGAGTTCCCTATAAATTTAGGAGATTATGCCCTTATCTGTGATAGCATTGGCAAATATGTTCTCCCATGCAGTGGGCTTTCTTGTTGTTTTGTTGATGGTTTCTTTTGCTGTGCAGAAGCTTTTTATTTTGAGGTAGTCCCATTTGTTTATTTTCTCCTTAGTCTCCATTGCCCTAGGAGCTGTATTGGTAAAGATATTGATAAGACATATGTCTGATATTTTGCTGCCTATGTGCCGCAACCTTTTGCAGTGAGGGTTCAGGAATCTGAAGAAGGGACTGTGACATAAACAGATATACTAGACAAGAAATATAAGTTTAGAAATCATTGGGGGAATCAGGAGGAGACCTACTCTCTAGTGGAGTGGCTCTCTGAATGTCCAGACCCTTAGCTTTTTATTTACTAGAATATACATTTGCTCTTTAGCAAAGCAAACAGACATCAATGTTAAGGTTTGGTAAACAATAAAGGATTATCAGGTTAGGGGATTACCTTCAGCTATTCAGCCAACAGCAGGGTAATACAATTCTGATTCTCAGTCCTGCTGAATATCAAAGTCCATCAGCCTTCTGAGGACTTTTTGCATTTGTTATGACCTGCTGGTCTTAGCCTCCAGCACCTATGGAATCTTACAATATTTTTATGGTTTCCCATCTTATATTTAAGTCCTTGAACCATTGTGAGTTTATTTTTGTGTATGGTGTAAGTTGGTGATCTAGTTTCATTTTTTTGCATGTCTCTGTCCAATTTTCCCAACACCATTTATTGAAGAGACTGTCTTGACTCCATTGCATGCTCTTGCCTCCTATGTCAAATATTAACCCTTTGCACTCGCTTGCTTTTTTCTCGATTCCTTTATTCTACTCGGGATTTAATTTTTTAAATACCCCAGATTTTACAAAGCGCAGCAGTAGAATAAAAAACTGGAATTTCTTTTCATACAAACTTATTTATTTGGATTTTTTTATATTTCAAATTATTGATACATTCAAAGAGTAATTTTAATCTCGACATCCGAGTGCAAAAGGTTAATTGAGCATAATGGCTTGGGTTGATTTCTGGGTTCTCTGTTCTGTTCCATTGGTCTATATGTCTTCTTTTGCCAATACGAGGCAGTTTTGAGAACCATGGCTTTGTAATATAGCTTGATATCTGGTATTGTGATCCCTTTAACTTTGTTCTCTTTCTCAGGGCTATAGGTGTATCCCAAATTGAATAAAAGGATGGCAATTTGGTCTTTTTTATTCCAGATTAATTTTTGGACAGTTTGTTCTCTATATTTGAAATATACCGTTGGTATTTTAATGGGATTGCATTGAATCTGTAGATTGCTTTGGATAGTATGGAATTTAATGATGTTGATTCTAGCAATCCATGAACATGGTATGTTCTTCCATTTTTTTTTTTTTTTTAAATATATTTTATTGATTCTTTACAGAGAGGAAGAGAGAGGGATAGAGAGCTAGAAACATCGATGAGAGAGAAACATCGATCAGCTGCCTCTTGCACACCCCCTACTGGGGATGTGCCCGCAACCAAGGTACATGCCCTTGACCGGAATCGAACCCGGGACCTTTCAGTCCGCAGGTCGACGCTCTATCCACTGAGCCAAACCGGTTTCGGCAGTTCTTCCATTTTTTTATGTCTTTCTCTATCTCTTTTTTTTAATATCCTGTGTTTTCTGACTAAAGTTCTTTTACCTCCTTAGTTAAGTTTATTCCTAGGTATCTTAATTTTTTGATGCAATAGAAAATGAGATTTTTTTTTCATTTCTCTTTCTGTGAGTTCATTATTGGTGTATGAAAAGGCCATAGATTTCTGGGTGTTAATTTTGTATCCTGCTACATTGCTGAATTCATTTATTAGGTCTAGTACTTTTTTGATGGAATCTTTGGTTTTTTTTATGTACAGTATCATTCATCTGCAAATAAGGACAATTTTACTTCTTTTCCAATTTGGATGCCTTTTATTTCTTCTTATCTGATTGCCATGGTTACCACTTCAGTAATATATTGAACAGGAGTGGAGAAAGTGGAAATGGATTTAGTTTTTTGCCCATTGAGTCTGATGTTGGCTGGTTTGTCACATAAGGCTGTTATTATGTTGAAATATTATCTCTCTATTCCCACTTTGCTGAGAGTTTTTATGAAGAAAGGGTGTTAGATTTTGTCAATTGCCTTTTCTGCATTAATTGATATGAGTATGTGATTTTTGTTTCTCAATTTGTTTATGTGGTAACACATTTATTGATTTGTGGATATTGTATCATCCTTGAATCCCTGGAATAAAGCCCACTTGGTCATGGTGTATGATCTTTCTAATGTAATGCTGGATCCAATTTGCTAAAATTTTGTTGAGGATTTTAGCATTTATGTTCATCAAGGATATTGGCCTGTAGTTCTCTTTTTTTTTTGTGGTGTATTTATCTGGTTTTGAAATTAGGGTGATGTTAGCTTCATATAAAGAGCTTGGAGGTGTGCCTTCCTCTTGAATTTTTTGGAATAGCCTGAGGAGGATAGGTTTTAGTTCCTCTTTCAATGTTTGGAAGAACTCTTTTGCTTACTGGAAGATTTTTGATCATTGCTTCAATTTCTTCAATAATTATGGGCCAAATAGGTTTTCTGATTCTTCCTGATTGAGTTTTGGGATCTTGTATTTTTCTAAGAATAAGCCCATTTCATCTATGTTGTCCATTTTGTTGGAATAGAGTTGATCATAGTATCCTATCTAATAAAGAGGGAATATGCTAGTTGACCATCATGCTGTCGCAAAGATGGTGGCGCCCACACCCAATGAGGTATGCTAATTGACTGCCCCACCCTCAAAGATGGTGGAATCTACAGCCAATAAGGAGGGAATATGCTAATTGATTGCCATGCCTTCAAAGATGTCGGCACACACAGCCAGAAGATGGCAGCGCACAGTACCTTCGGCCCCACCTTTGAGCATCCAAGGTGCAGTCAAGCCTTGGATGGCGGCTGCCCAGCTGCCCAGCACCGGCCTGAGGTACAGGCAAGCCTGGAATGGTGGCTTCCCAGCCGACGCCCATGGTTTAGGCAAGCCTCGGCTGTTGGCTGCCCAGCCACCCAGGGCCGCTCCGAGGAGCAGGCAAGCCTCGGATGGCGTCTGCCCAGCCGCCAAGGGCTGCGCAAGGCTCTGGTAACCAGGGCTGGCCAAGGCTTACATTGCCGGCTGTGGCAGTAGCAGAGGTGTGATGGGGGCATCACCTTCCCCTGATCCCGGGTTGCCTCCTGCCCCTGAGGGCTCCCAGACAGTGAGAGGGGGCAGACCGGGCTGAGAGAACCACTCTCCAGTGCATGAATTTTCATGCATCGGGCATTTAGTTTTTCATAATCCTTTGTATTTATGTGGGATTGGTTCTTACTTCACCTCTTTCATTTCTGATTGTGTTTATTTGGGTCCTCTCTCTTTGCTTCTTGGTGAGCCTGGGTAGAGGTTCATGAATCTTGTTTATCCTCTCAAAGAACCAACTCTTGGTTTTGTTGATCTTTTGTATTGTTTTTTTTCTCTATGTTGTTTATTTCTGCTCTGATCTTTATGATTACCTTCCTAATGCTTACGCTGGGCGCTTCTTGTTGCTCTCTTTCTAACTCTTTGAGTTGTAGGGTTAGATAATTTATTAACAATTTTTCTTGTTTTTTTTTTGAGATAGGCCTGTAGAGCTATGAACTTCCCTCTCAAGACTGCTCTCACTGTGTACCATAGGTTTTGGATTGTTGTGTTTTAATTGTCATTTGTTACCAGGATGCTTTTTATTTCTTCTTTGATCTCTTTGGTAACCCAATTATTGTTTTTTTTTTCTTTTTCATTTTTTTATTAAGGTATTATATGTGTACATATCTTACCATTGTCCCCCCCACCCCACTCCCATACATGCCCTCATCCCCCAGTGTTTTGCATCCATTGGTTATGCTTATATGCATGCATACAAGTCCTTCGGTTGATCTCTTATCTCCCCCACCTCTCTCTAACCTTCCTGCTGTAATTTGACAGTCTGTTTGATGCTTTACTGCCTCTGTATCTATCTTTTTGTTCATCAGTTTATAATGTTCTTTATTATCCATAAATGAGTGAGATCATGTGGTATTTTTCCTTCATTGACTGGCTTATTTCACTTAGCATAATGTTCTCCAATTCCATCCAGGTTGCTGCAAATGATAAGAATTCCTTCTTTTTTATGGCAGCATAGTATTCCATTGTGTAGATGTACCATAGTTTTCTGATCCAGTCATCTGCTGACGGGCACCTAGGCTGTTTCCAAGTCTTTGCTATTGTAAATTGTGCTGCTATGAACATAGGGGTGCATATATCCTTTCTGATTGGTGTTTCTAATTTCTTAGGATATATTCCTAGGAGTGGGATTACTGGGTCAAATGGGAGTTCAATTTTTAGTTTTTTGAGGAAACTCCATACTGTTCTCCATAGTGGCTGCACCAGTCTGCATTCCCACCAGCAGTGCACGAGGGTTCCTTTTTCTCCGCATCCTCGCCAAGACTTGTCGTTTGTTGATTTGTTGATAATAGCCATTATGACAGGTGTGAGATGGTACCGCATTGTCGTTTTGATTTGTATCTCTCAGATAATTAGTGACTTTGAGCATGTTTTCATGTGTCTCTTGGCCTTCCTTCTCTCTTCTTTCAAAAAGATTCTATTTAGGTCCATTGCTCATTTTTTTTTTATTGAATCATTTACCTTCATTTTATTAAATTATATAAGTTGCCTGTAGATGTTGGAGATTAAACCTTTATCAAATATGTTCTCCCATAGAGTGGGCTTTCTTGTTGTTTTGTTGATGGTTTCTTTTGCTGTGAAAAAGCTTTTCATTTTGATGTAGTCCCATTTGTTTATTTTCTCTTTAGCTTCCATTGCCCTAGGAGCAGTATCAGTGAAGAAGTTCTTTCGGCATATGTCTGCGATTTTGCCTCCTGTGGATTCCTCTAGTATTTTTATGGTTTCCCATCGTATGTTTAAGTCTTATATCCATTTTTAGTTTATTTTTGTGTGTGGTGTAAGTTGGTGATCTAGTTTCACTTTTTTGCATGTATCTGTCCAATTTTCCCAACACCATTTATTGAAGGGACTGTCGTGACTCCATTGTATGTTCATGCCTCCTTTGTCAAATATTAATTGAGCATAGTGGTTTGGGTCGATATCTGGATTCTCAGTTCTATTCCATTGGTCTATATGCCAGTACCAGGCTGTTTTGAGAACAGTGGCTTTGTAATACAGCTTGAAATCTGGTATTGATATCCCTTCTACTTTATTCTTCTTTCTCAGGATTGCTGTGGCTATTCAGGGTCTTTTTTTATTCCAGATGAATTTTTGGAGAGTTCTTTCTAGGTCTGTGAAATATTCCATTGGTATTTTAATAGGGAGTGCCTTGAATCTATAGATTGCTTTGGGTAGTATGGACATTTTAATGATATTGATTCTACCAATCCATGAACATGGTATGTTCTTACATCTGTTTACGTCTTCCTCTATCTCTTTTTTCAGTGTCCTGTAGTTTTCCACGTATAGGTCTTTTATCTCCTCGTTTAAGTTTATTCCTTGGTATCTTAATATTTTTCCTGTGATGGTAAATGGGATTGCTTTTTTAGTCTCTCTTTCTGTAAGTTCACTATTGGTGTATAGAAATGCCTTAGATTTCTTGGCGTTAATTTTCTATCCTGCTACATTGCCGAATTCATTTATTATGTCTGTTAGTTTTTTGATGGAGTCTTTCGGTTTTTTTATGTACAATATCATGTCATCTGCAAATAAGGACAGCTTTACTTCTTCTTTTCCAATTTGGATGCCTTTTATTTATTCTTCTTGTCTGATCACAATGGCTAATATTTCTAGTACTATGTCAAATAGGAGGGGTGAGAGTGGCCATCCCTGCTGGGACTGGAGGGATTGAGCAAAAAGAAAGAGAACTCATGGATAACAGTGTGGTGGTTGTGGGCGTGTAGAAGGATGGGTGGAGGTGGAAGAGGGTATGAGGGTGATAAAAGGTGATGGGAAAAATAAAAGAAAGGTAAAATATGAATCAGATCTGTTCATTCCACTGCAATTAGAACAAATTCCAAACGTTTTTCTATGGTCTTTAGGTCTGATCAGACCTCTGTCTTCATTTGTTGCCTTGTTTTTTGTTGATTTTTTCATTCACTATGTCCCAGCCAAACATGACTTCTTTCTCTCCCTTGAGTATTCCAAACCCAGTGGCACACCAGGGCCTTTGTCGTTACTTTTCTGTCTTTCTGGATATCTCCTCGCATATTTTTGGTTTAGTGTCTCCATTCATAGTTCAAATAGTTCAAAGGTCATCTTCTGAAAGAGGGTTACCCTGACCCTCATGTTTTTCTTAAACTTTTTACCTCATAACTGTACTATCTAAATTTAATCTTAAATACTTGTTGACATGTTCTTAAATCTCATGCCACTAGAATATAATGTCCAGTAGTGCGTCCATCTGGTTTACTGCTGTATTTTCACCATCTGTAATAGTACCTGGTACATAATAGGTGCTCAGTAAACATTTGTTGAATTAATGAAGTTATGCGTGAAAGGTAACTGGAGGCTAAAAGAATCACTGAACTTGTTACATGTATTACTAAGTAGTTATAGTAACTATTAAAGTATGAAATGTCTTATTTTTCAGGATTAATTGGAATTCTTCAAAATGCCAGGTAAGTTTTTGTGAATAAGTTTTAATATGCTTTATTTTCAAATGTGAATTTTGTGATTGCTTCCCCTAAAAATTGTAGATTTTGCCCTGGCCTGTATAGCTCACTGGATAGAGTGTTGGACCTTGGATTAAAGGGCTCCAGGTTTGATTCCAGTCAAAGGCACAAACCTTGGTTGCAGGCTTGATCCTGGCTCCCAGTCGGGACCACGCAGGAGGAAGCCAATTGATGTGTCTCTTTCTCCCCCTTTTCCTTCCACTTGCTCTAAAAAAATCAATGGGAAAATATCCTCAGGTGAGAATCCTATCTAATAATAGACAAATATGCAAATTGACCATGCCTCCGACACCCACAAGCCACGCCCACCATCCAATCAGAGCGAGTATGCAAATTAACCCAAACCAAGATGGCTACAGCCACAGAGAGCAAGGTTCCTAGGTAACAGAGGAAGCCAAGCTTTCCGCCTGCCCTTCCCAGGCCTAAGCCTCCACTCAAGCTACAAAGTTTCAATTATAGAAGGTAAACAAATTCAAACAAATGGCGGCAGAATGGAGCTTGAGAGAGCAGGCCAGGGTTGCCGCCGGCAACAGGGGAAGCAAAGCTTTCCGCACACCCTGGCCAGGCTCACCCGCTTAAGGCAACAAAGTTTCAATTATAACCCCAACACAAATGGCTGCTGGCCTCGGAGGGAGCCCCAGGCTTGGCTCTGCTCCAGGCTACGAAGTTTCAATTGTAGAAGGAAAATAAATTCCAGATACCAGAGCCTCCACTTTGGTTGCCAGGGGGCATGGCCGGCCTGCAAACCACCACAGGCCCCTCGCTCAGGCCGCCCCACACCCCAAGGGGACCCCCACCTGATCTGGGATGCCCTTCAGGGTAAACCAGCTGGCCCCCACCCCTGTATCAGGCCTCTATCCTATCTAATAAAAGAGTACTATGCAGATTGATCATCCCTGCAACACACAATATAGCTGCCCCCATATGGTCAAAGATCCTGCCCCCATGTGGACACAAGATGGCCACCACAGATTGGAGAGGGTACAGGCTGGGCTGAGGGACAACCCCCCTCCGTGCACGAATTTCATGCACCGGGCCTCTAGTTAGAAAATAATAATAATCCTATCTAATAATAGAGTAGTATGCAAATTAACCGTACCTCCGCGACAAAATGGCGGCCCCCATAGCCACAAGATGGCGGCGACCAGTATGCTCATCCCCACCGGAGTTCCCCAGTCCAGGGAGGACTGCCGCTGAGAGCCGGGCAGCTCGGGGTGTCCGGCTGGGAGGCGTCCGCGCCCCCACGCCGCCATCGCCGCCCGGAGGCCGCCCGGGGTGTCCGGCTGGGAGGCGTCCGCGCCCCCACGCCGCCATCGCCGCCCGGAGGCCGCCCGGGGTGTCCGGCTGGGAGGCGTCCGCGCCCCCACGCCGCCATCGCCGCCCGGAGGCCGCCCGGGGTGTCCGGATGGGAGGCGTCCGCGCCCCCACGCCGCCAGCGCCGCCCGGAGGCCGCCCGGGGTGTCCGGATGGTTGGCGTCCGCGCCCCCACGCCGCCAACCCCTCCGGGAGGCCGCCCGGGGTGTCCGGATGGGAGGCGTCCGCGCCCCCACGCCGCCAACCCCTCCGGGAGGCCGCCCGGGGTGTCCGGCTGGGTGGCGTCCGCGCCCCCACGCCGCCAACCCCTCCGGGAGGCCGCCCGGGGTGTCCGGCTGGGTGGCGTCCGCGCCCCCACGCCGCCAACCCCTCCGGGAGGCCGCCCGGGGTGTCTGGATGGGTGGCGTCCGCGCCCCCACACCACCAACCCCTCCGGGAGGCTGCCCGGGGTGTCCGGCTGGGAGGCGCCCAGGACCCCACGCCGCCATCCCCTCCTGGAGGCAGGCCGGGGTGTGTGGCTGGGAGGCGTCCTGACCCCACACCGCCAACGCCTCCCATAGGCAGCCCGGGGTGTCTGGATAGGAGGCGCCCAGGACCCCACACTGCCATCCCCTCCCAGAGGCAGCACGAGGTGTCTGGCTGGGAGGCGCCCTCAGCCCCACTCTGCCATCCCCTCCCAGAGGCAGCACGGGGTGTCTGGATAGGAGGCGCCCAGGACCCCACACTGCCATCCCCTCCTGGAGGCAGCCCGGGGTGTCTGGCTGGGAGGTGTCCGCGACCCCACACCACCAACGCCTCCCAGAGGCAGCCCGGGTGTCTGGATAGGAGGCGCCCAGGACCCCACACTGCCATCCCCTCCTGGAGGCAACCTGGGGTGTCTGGATGGGAGGCGCCCACGACCCCACACTGCCATCCCCTCCCAGAGGCAGTCCTGGGTGTCTGGCTGGGAGGTGTCCGCGACCCCACACCGCCAACCCTTCCCAGAGGCAGCCCGGGGTGTCCAGCTGGGAGGTGCCCACGACCCCATGCCGCCATCCCCTCCCAGAGGCAGCCCGGGGTGTCTGGATAGGAGGTGCCCAGGACCCCACACTGCCATCCCCTCCCAGAGGCAGCCCTAGGTGTCTGGCTGGGAGGCACCCGCGCCCCCCCAGGGAGCGAGTCAAGTACTGATGATTCTTCCAAAGGAAAAGTTTAGAGAAAGAGAGGATAGAAAAGGAATAGAAGGAGAAAAGTAAGAAAGGACAAAAGATGAAACATCAAGAAAAAGAAAGAGAAGAAAAAAAGGAAGAAACAACCACAGGATATCACCTTTCCAAGTCTCATGAAATTCCTGTTTAAGGAGTTTATTTTATGATTCTTTTAGTTTGGGTTTACATTTTTACTGTTTTGTCAAGACCACAGCAGGTACACTGTCCAATATGTTTTTTTTAAATAAATTTTATTGATTTTTTTACAGAGAGGAAGGGAAAAGGATAGAGGCTAGAAACATCTATGGAGAGAGAAACATCGATCAGCTGCCTCCTGCAGTATGTGCCCCCAACCAAGGTACATGCCCTTGACCTGAATCGAACCCAGGACCCTGAGTCTGCAGGCCGACACTCTATCCACTGAGCCAAACCAGTTAGAGCTGTCCAATATGTTAAAGAAAAAACCCTATCTAATAAAGAGAGAATATGCAGGGGAGGGCATTTGGGGGTGACCGGGCTGTCAGGGGAGAACAGTTGGAGATGATCTGGCTGGCAGGGGAGCAGTTAGGCGTCGATCAGGCTGGCAGGGGAGTGGTTAGGGCAGTGATGGCAAACCTATGACATGTGTGTCAGCACTGACACACGTAGCCATTTCTGATGACACGCGGCAGCATGCCGAGGATGAAACATTTGCTGCTCCTGAGGATGAAACATTTGCGACTAGAGTCTTGGAGTTAGTTTTTTCCTCAAAGTGACACACTACCCGACTTATGCTCAGTTTTTTGGCGAAGTTTGACACACTAAGCTCTAAAGGTTGCCCATCACTGGGTTAGGGGGTGATCAGGCTGGCAGGCAGAAGTGGTTAGGGGCAATCAGGCAGGCAGGCGAGCAGTTGGGAGCCAGCAGTCCCGGATTGTGAAAGGGATGTCTGACTGCCTCTTTAGGCCCGATCCCTGTCGGGCCTAAAGAGGCAGTCAGACATCCCCCGAGGGGTCCCAGATTGGAGACTGTGCAGGTTGGGCTGAGGGACACCCTCCCCCAGTGCACGAATTTCGTGCACCGGGCCTCTAGTTAAAAAAATAAAAATGTATCCTCAGTGAGGATTTAAAATTTTTTTTGAAGTTTATTTTATTTTGAAGGTTTTTTTTATTAAGTATTTGGAGAGTATGTATTCATGTATATATACTTATTTATACATATGAGCATTGCTTTCTATCTTTAACAAAAAGAGTTAAAAGGGTTTTACATTGACATACATGTGTAGAAAGATCTCCAAAGTATGTTGGAAAATTTGGGTAAAGAAAAATATAAGTAGGAAAGTAAGTCTGCAAAAAGAGGTAGTAATAAGAAGCTTGTGACAGCAGCCTTTCTTCATAGAGGAGGGCTCAAAAGTAGCCCTGCATTATCAAGCAATGCAGGACATGATACAAGGAGAGAAACACTGTTTATGGTGTGTGTGTGTGTGTGTGTGTGTGTGTGTGTGTGTGTGTGTGTTTGATTGTTTTTAGATAAAAGTCAGTTAAGAGAGTCAGAACTTTTCCTTATAGTGAGTCTAAATAAAAGGTTCTCTGATTTCAACAACAGGAAAAGTGACTTCAATACTCCCTTGAAGCAATCAGGTGACAGGTCTTTCAGGATGAATAGGGCAGAGTGTGAATCCCTGGAAATGTAGACTAAACCACCTCTAATTGAACTGCATCTGTCACCACTGGCTTTTAAACCATTTAGTATTTATCATGCTCTGTTTTGAATTTACTAAGTACTTACCCTGTTATGTTTTGAATTTATCTAAACAGCAATTTTCCAAAGTGGATTCATGAAAAATCAGATTCACTCTATATATGATTTTACATATTATGAAAAAGAATTTTTGACAATGTGAAAGGAAGTTTATGTATATAGGAATCAGCATCAGAACAGCTGAAGCTAGTAGCATGAAAGTTCCTTGCTTTGATTGTAGCACAGTGGTTTAATATTTTCTGTTTTAATCCATATTCAGCCTGAAAATCTATCAAATATTATAATAGGTTGATGTCTAATATACTTATGAATTATGTTTTTTGTATGAAATATGAGTGTATTTCTTATTGGTTATATGCATTGGTGCATGCCAACAAGAAAATATGAATGTATTCTATTATCATATTATCATTTCCATTGCAAATCATGTGCCCCATCTCTCCCTAAAGGTGAAGTCCCCACATCCCCTGAGCAACCTACAGATGAAATGGGAAACCAATTAAAGTCACCTGATCCAAGGACTGATGCCCCTCCAGACTATAATTCCCATTTTGTAACAGGTACATTAAGTATTCAGAAACGCTTTTTCCTCTCTCCAGACAATGATACTAATATTTAAGATTGCTTTTAAAAATAATTAGGGTAGTGAGTGGAGGTGGAAGCAGCCAAAAAGGGGATAAATGGTGGTGGAACAAATAAAATAAAAATAATAATACTGCCTAGCCAGTGAGGCTCTGTGGATGAGCTTTGACCTATGAACCAGGAGGACACAGTTCAATTCCTGAGTAGGGCATATGTCAAATTACAGGCTGGGGGTGCATGAGGCACCGAACAATGATTTTCTCTCAGCATTGATGTTTCTCTCTTCCTATCTGAAATCAATAAAAATTCATTCAAAAAATATCCAAACATTCAAAGAATAACTAAAACCTATCCTCCTCAGGCTATTCCAAAAAATTCAAGAGGAAGGCACATTTCCAAGCTCTTCATATGAAGCCAACATTACCCTAATCGAAAAACCAGTTAAAGACACTGCAAAGAAAGAGAATTACAGGCCAATATCCCTGATGAACATAGATGATAAAATCCTTAACAAAATTCTAGCAAACCAGATCCAGCATTACATTAGAAAGTTCATACACCATGACCAAGTAGGATTTATTCCAGGGATGCAAGGCTGGTACAATATCTGCAAATCAATAAATGTGGTACATCACATAATAAAATTGAGAGGCAAAAATGACATAATCATATCAATTACTGCAGAAAAGGCATTTGACAAAATAAAAACTCTCAGCAAGGTGGGAGTAGAGGGATCATACTTCAACATAATAAAAGCCTTATATGACAAACCTACAGCCAATCATACTCAATGGGCAAAAACTAAAACCATTTCCCCTAAGAACAGGAACAAGACAGGGATGCCCACTTTCACCACTCCTTTTCAACATAGTACTGGAAGTGCTAGCCATAGCGATCAGACAAGAAGACGAAATAAAAGGCTTCCAAATTGAAAAAGAAATAAAACTGTCATTATTCTTGATGTGATATTATACATAGAAAACCCTAAAGACTTCACCAAAACGCTGTTAGACCTAATAAATGAATTCGGCAATGTTGCAGGATACAAAATTAGCACCCAGAAATCTTTTTTATACACCAATAATGAATTCCTAGAGAGCAACTAAAAAAACAATCCCATTTACCATTACAACAAAAAAATTAAGATACCTTGGAATAAATTTAACCAAGGAGATGAAGGACCTGTACTCAGAAAATTACAGGACACTGAAAAAAAGAGATAGAGGAAGACATTAGCAAATGGAAGAATATACCGTGTTCATGGATTGGTAAAATCAACATTATTAAAATGTCCATACTACCCAAAGCAATTTATAGGTTAAATGCAATCCCCATTAAAATACCAATGGCATATTTCAAAGACCTAGAACAAACTCTCCAAAAATTCATCTGGAATAAAGAAAGACCCAAATAGCTGTAGGAATCTTGAGAAGAACAAAGTTGGAGGGGTCACAATTCCGGATCCCTCCAAAGCCATTGTTCTTAAAACTGCCTAGTACTGGCACAAGAACAGAGATAGACCAGTGGAACAGAACAGAGAACCCAGAGATGGACCCAAGCCATTATGCTCAATTAATATTTGACAAAGGAGACAAGAGCATACAATGCAATCAAGACAGTCTCTTCAATAAATGGTGCTGCGAAAATTGGACAGATACTTGCAAAAAAAATGAAACTAGACCACCAACTTACACCATACACAAAAATAAACTCAAAATGGATAAAGGACTTAAATGTAAGATGAGAAACCATAAAAATTTTAGGAAAATTCATAGGCAGCAAAATAGCCATATGTCCTTGCAGTATTTTTCCTGATTCAGATCCTAGGGTAATAAAAATATTAAGGAGACTACCTCAAAATAAATAGCTTTTGCACAGCAAAAGAAACCATCGGCAAAACAACAAGAAAGCCCATTACATTGGAGAACATATTTGCCAATGCTATCACAGATAAGGGTATAATCTCCAAAATTTATAGGGAACCCATACAACTTAACTAAAGGAAGATAAACAATCCAATCAAAAAATGGGCAGAGGATTTAAATAGATACTCTCTGAAAGAGGACATACAGAAGGCCAGGATACATATGAAAACATGCTCAAAGTCACTAATCATCTAAGAGATGCAAATCAAAACAACAATGAGGTACCATCTCACACCTGTCAGAATGACTATCATCAACAAATCAACAAACGACAAGTGCTGGCGAGGATGTGGAGAAAAAGGAACCCTCCTTCACTGCTGGTGGGAATGCAGACTGGTGCAGCCACTGTGGAAAACAGTAAGGAGTTTCCTCAAAAAATTAAAAATGGAACTTCCATTTGACCCAGTAATACCACTTCTAGGAATATATCCCAAGAAAACAGAAACACCAATCAGAAAGGATATTGCACCCCTATGTTCATAGCAGCACAATTTACAATAGCTAACATTTAGAAATGATGTTGGGAAAATTGGACTGATCCATGTAAAAAAATGAAATTACCAACTTATTCCATTCACAAGAATAAACTCAAAATGAATAAAACACTTAATTATAAGTAGGAAATCATAAAAATCCTAGAAGAAACGATAGGCAAGCAAAATCTCAGACATTTCTTGTACCAATATGTTTATGGTAGATCTACTAGGACAAAGGAAACTAAGGAGAAAAATAAAGAAATGGGACTACATCAAAATAAAAAGCTTTGCAGAGCAAAATAAACCATCAACCAAACGAAAAGGGAGCCCAGTATATAGGAGAACATATTTGGCAATGATACATCTGATAAAGGGTTAATATCCAAAGTATATAAGGAACTCGTGCAACTTAACAAAAGAAGACAAACAATTCAAATAAAAAAATGGGCAAAGGACCTTGGGGGCGATCGGGCTGGCAGGAGAGGGCAGTTGGGGGCAATCAGGCCGTCAGTTGAGGGCAGTTGGGGACCATCTGCTGGCAGGGGAGGGCAGTTGGGGGCCATCGAGCCAGCAGGGGAGCAGTTAGGTGTCAATCAGTCTGGCAGGGGAGTGGTTAGGGGGTGATCAGGCAGGCAGGCAGGTGAGCAGTTAGGAGCCAGCAGTCCCAGATTGTGAGAGGGAGGTCTGACTGCTGGTTTAGGCCCAATTCCTGCCGTCGGACATCCCCCAAAGGGTCCCAGATTGGAGAGGGTGCAGGCAGTGCTGAGGGGTACTGCCTCCCCCCACCCCCCATGCACGAATTTCGTGCACTAGGCCTCTCGTTTTTTAAAAAATAAAAGGAAGTGATTTTGCAATGAGTAAAATTTTTTATATTAAAAACTAGAGGCCCAGTGCATGATTGAATCATGCACGTGTAGGGTCCCCTACACGCTTTCGCTTTTCGCGGGGGAGCTGGGTGCCTGTCCACTGGTGCACCAGGCTTTTCAGAAGCCTCCGGCTCAGCGGAGGCTTCTGAAAGGCCTGGTGCCGGAGCAAACAGGCACCCAGCTCCCCCACTTTTGATGGTCCACGGCCACGGAGGGGGGCTACCCTGCCGTTGAGAGGCACAGCTGGGTGTCCGC
This sequence comes from Eptesicus fuscus, assembly GCF_027574615.1. NCBI lineage: Eukaryota > Metazoa > Chordata > Mammalia > Chiroptera > Vespertilionidae > Eptesicus > Eptesicus fuscus. The sequence continues at coordinate 111,827,682 of NC_072475.1, forward strand.
GGCAGGCCCCCTCAGCAGCCTCTCAACAGCAGGGTAGCCCCCCTCAGTGGCAGCGGATCCGTGCCTCTCAATGGCTGGATAGGCCACCCCGAGTCCCGCCCCCCAGCCTCCTGCCGCCCAATCGTGAGCGTAGTGGAGTGATGGTAATTTACATGTTACTCTATTATTAGATAGGATATTTTTCTAAAGAAACTTTTTCCCCAGGATTATATTCAAACTAGAGGCCAATTGCACGAAATTTGTGCATGGGGGTGTGTGTCCCTCAGCCCATCTTGGGCCCTCTTGCAATTCGGGAACCCTCGCTCCCAAATGCCCGTCTGCTCCCTCCTAACTGCCCACCTGCTCACTCCTTAACTGCTTGGCTCGCCACTCCTTACCTACCTGATTGCTCCTTACTTGCCGCCTGCTTGCTCCTTAGCTCTTGGCTTGCCACTCCTCAGTGCTGCTGTGGAGGCGGGAGAGTCTCCTGCCACCACTGCTGCACTTGCCAGCCCAGAGCTCAGCTTCTGGCTGAGCGGCGCTCCCACTATGGGAATGCACTGACCACCAGGGGGCAGCTCATGTGTTGAGCGTCTGCTCCCTGGTGGTCAGTGCGCATCATGGCAACCAGTCATTCTGATCGTTCCAGTTGTTCTGGTCATCCTGCCATAACGACCACTGGATTTTTATATATATAGATTCATTTTAATGATTTAGAAAATGATAGGTAAGATTATAGCAATATTTATTGAAATATGTATTTATGTATATGTTAGAGGTGGAGACTATTGCTTGAAGATGTGAAAGGTTAGAAGAAACCTCGGTGTTCACAGGATAATGGCAGAGAAGTTGTTTTGACCCTAGAGGTATGTTCTTTAGAGCTCAGGTAGCCTTTGCCCCTGCAGTGTTTTCTATAAACAGCAGGGCTTTCTTTTTCCGTTTACCTCATGTGTATGCATATTATGTGGCTCTGACCCTGCTTTCCCTACTAAATCTGTGGTTTTGACAATCTGAAATTATAATCTTACTGTAGTTCATCATTTCTCTATAATTTTATTTCACTGTTGTTCTACATAAGCAATCTTATTTTCACCAGTCACTATCCTAGCATCGAGATTCCACTAGAACAGACGTTTCACCATTTCTAAGATGTAAACACTGATTATCAATCATATTCTGGTCATCTAGGAAAGTGTTTATTCTTCAGTATATCAAAAAATTGACAAGAGTGTAGGAGACATCCTTCTAATTAAATGACTAGATAAGTTGAAATATATTATGATGCAGAGCATACAACTAATGAATTTTGTTATGAAATAGTAACAAATTTTCTGTGACCACCCCTTAGTGGCTGAATTATGTACTTTCTTATGGTAATACAGATTAGTCCCTGTGATTCACATTAAGTAACTTGAAATACTATACTCAAAATATTTGACTTAATTCAACTACAAAATTTCCATTTGCATTATAGTATCGGATGTGTATTCTTTCCCAAAATTATGTTGTTTCATGTATGTTTGAAATGATACTTAATAAAGAAACCTTAGTTTTATGTAGTCTATTTAAAGTAAAAATGACATAATTTCTTGCAACAAAAAAGGATAACATTCAAAATAACTAACAGCACAAATCCTACAAGGCAGTATTTCTCACACTGATATTGGTAGGACAGACTTTTTTTTTCACAGTTACATTTTAACTTTTTTATGCTAAGAACACTTTAGATCTACTGCCTTAGTAAATATCAGTATACAAAACAGTATTATTAACTACTAGAGGCCCGGACATCTCTTTCACAATCCAGGACCGCTGGCTCCTAACCACTTGCCTGCCTGCCTGCCAATTGCCCCTAACTACTTCTGCCTACCAGCCTAATCGCTTCCTAACCGCTCCCCTGCCAGCCTGATCACTCACAACTGCCCTCCACTGCTGGCCTGATCGCCCAACTGCCCTCCCCTGTCAGTCTGATCGCCCCCAACTGCCCTCCCGCCTATGCCCGCCTGATTGCCCACATCTGCCCTCCACTGCCGCAACCCGCCTCCTCTGCACAAGGCAACGGAGATGCCAGGACCGGCATCCTCCGCACCGCACAGAGCCATGGGACCCACAGGCCTCAGTGTGTGAAGCTGCTGCCAGGCCCCACCTCTGCTGTGCGCGCAGCCATCTTGTGACGGCCATCTTTTGAAAATGTGAGGGAGTGATGCCACTTAGGCTATTGTTAGTATAGATAGTTACCATGCTCAGAACTTATTCATCTTTCTTCTTACTTTAAATAATTTTTATTTTTCCATTACAGTTGACATACAATATTATATTAGTTTCAGGTATACAACCCAGTGATTAGACCTTATATAACTTACTAAGTGGTCATCCCAATAAATCAAGTACCCATCGGACACCATACATGTTATCACAATATTATTGACTGCTAGAGGCCCGGTGCACAAAATCGTGCACTCAGGGGGGTCCCCCAGCCCAGCCTGCTCCCTCTTGCAGTCCAGAAGCCCTTGGGGGATGTCCAACTCCCATGGGGAGCTGGCCTAAGCTGTTAGTCAGACATCCTTAGCACTGCCATGGAGGTGGGAGAGGCTCCCGGCACCCCCCCTGCACTCACCAGCTGTGAGCCCAGCTCCTGACTGAGTGGTCCCCTGGTGGTCAGCGTGCGTCAGTGACTGGTCGTTCTGCCATCGGGCCGAAACTGGCTCTCCAACATTCCCCGTGGTGTCCCGGATTGTGAGAGGGCACAGGCTAGGCTGAGGGACCCCACCAGTGCACAATCGGGGCAGGAGGTTGGCCAGCTGGGGAGGGACCGCAGAAGGGCTCCAGGGCATGGCTAGCCTGTCTCACTCAGTCGTGATCGGCTAGACACCAGCAGCAAGCTAACCTACCAGTTGGAGAGTCTGCTCCCTGGTGGTCAGTGCACATCATACCAACTGGTCAACTGGTCGACTCTCTGCTCCCTGCTGGTCAGTGAGCGGTTGAGAAGCTTTAGCATATCATTAGCATATTACACTCTGATTGATTGAATGGATGACCGGACACTTATCATATTAGGCTTTTATTATATGGGATTATATAGGATATTCCCAATGCTGTACTTTACATCCCCATGACTATTCTTTAACTACCAATTTGTACTTTTTAATTCCTTCACCTTGTTAATCCATCCCCCCAAACCTCCTACCTTCCGGCAACTGTAGAATCTTCTCTGTGTCTGTGAGACTGTTTCTGTCCTTGTTTATTTTGTTTTTTAGATTCCACATATAAGTGAAACCATATTGCATTTGTCTTCCTCTGTCTGACTTATTGCACTCAGCACAATACTCTACTTCATCCATGATGTGCAGATGGCAAAATTTCATTTTTTTTTATGACTGTCATAGTCCATTGTATATATGCACCAGTTTTCTATCTGTTCATCTATTGACAGACACTTAGGTTGCTTCCATATCTTCGTTACTGTAAATAATGCCACAATGAACATGTGGATGGATGCATGTGTCATTTTGATTCATGTACGGCATTTCTTTGAGTAAATACCCAGAAGTAGAATTGTTGGGTCCTTCTTTTTCTCTTATTATATACCCTTTGTTTTAAAGTCTGTTTTGTCTGGTATAAATATTGGACTTGAGCTTTTATTTTTTGTTTTTGTTTTTCATTTTCATGAAATCTCTTTTTTCATCCCTTTACTTTCAGTCTGTGTCTTTCGATCTGAAGTGAACCTCTTGTAGACATCATATGTAAGGAAGGGTCTTGTTTTGTTATCTACTCAGCTACCTCGTGTCTTTTTATTGGAGCATTTAATCCATTTTCATTTGGTATTGCCATTTTATTATTCATATTTTTTATTATTTTTTTCTTATTCTTAAAGAAGACCCTTTGACATTTCTTGTAACACTGATTTGGTGGTGATTCATGAACTCCGTTAATTTTTTCTTGTCTGGAAAGCTCTTTTTCTGTCCTTCAATTCTAAATCATAACTTCTTTCTTTAAATAAGTGTGGGATACTCTACTTATACAAAGTTAAACATGTTTTGCTTTGTTTTCCTGCAGAATGAAACAGAACCTTTAATGACAATTTTAGAGGAGTATAAAATGCCAGTTTCCTACATATAATTTGTCATATTTTTTTCCATTTCTCATAACCTCTCTGGATAATATGTACTTTTATAAGTAAATAATTTGATTACACAAATTTGTATATGATATTTTTAGACAATTCAATAAATAATAGTAGGGAACTGTGATTCCTCATAAAAAGTAATGGGTAGAACAAGTAGGTACACAATTAGAAAGGAAATAAAAGCCACAAATAACCCTATAAAACAGACATGTATGTATACAATGCTCTACCAAACAATAGCAGATACACGTTTTTCTCAAGTGCACATATGACTTTCTGCAGGCTACACCTCCTGTTAGGCCATAAACAAGCCACAGTAAGTTTAAAACAACTGAAATCATGCAAACTATATTCTACCACATGAAATAAAATTAGAAATCAGTAACAATAGAAGGAAATTTGGGAAATCACAAATATCAGGAAATTAAATAGCACAATCCTAAATAATCAAAGGAACAAAAAGAAATCGCAAGAGAAATTAGAAAAAACTTTGAGATGAAAAAACAAAAACACAATATACCAAAGTTTATGGGATTCAGCTAAAACAGTACCTAGAAGGAAATTTATAGCTATAAACATCTACAAAAAATAATAAATCTCAAGTAATCCAACTTTCCACCTTAGAAATAAACCAAATCCAAAGAAAGCAGGAGGAAATCTTAAACATTTGAGCAGAAGTCAATGAAATAGAGAAAAACAACAACAGCAATAGACAAACTCAACAAAACCAAAAATTGATTCTTTGAAGAGATCAACAACATTGAAAAAACTTAAGCCAAACTGACCAAGAAAATAATACACAAATATTAAAATCAGGAATGAAAATAGGAACATTGCTAACAACTTGACAGAAATTAAAAAGTACTATAAGGGAATACTATGAATAATTGTCTGCCAACAAATTAGAAAACCTAGGGGAAGTAGATAAATTCCTAGGAAGTTGCGAACACTGAAATGGACTCGAGGAAATGGAAAACCTGAATAGACATATGTAACAGGTAAAAAGACTGAATAATTCAAAATTTCTGACAAAATATAGCTAAGGCCCAGATGCCCTCCTTAGGGAATTCTACTAAATGCTCAATGAAGATATTTTTAATGTATTTTCTTTTTAAAAAAAAATGTTTTTATGTTATTTTGGAGAGGAAAAGAGAGGGAAAGAGAGACAGAAACATCAATGGGAGAGAAACATCAACATCTACTTCCTGCACACCCCCTGCTGGGGATCATGCCCATAACCCAGGCATGTGTCCTGACTAGGAATCGAACTGGTAATCTGTTGGTGCAATGAAAATTTGAATACTAAACTTTTGCAAACTCTTAAAAAGAAATAAGAATAGTGGATACTTTCCCACTCATGTTAGGGGGCAAGTATTACCCTATTAGCAAAATCAAACAAAGGCATCATAAGAAATGAAAACTACAGACCAATATCCAAAAATGCTCAACAAAATACTAGCCAACCAAATACAGCAACATATAAGAAGGCCTGTACACCATGACCAAGTGGGGTTTTTCCCAAGAATGAAAGGTTGGTTTGTCATATGAAATTTAATTGATATAAATAAAAATAAGGCAGACAACAAAGGACAAGAACCATCTGATTTCACTCATGTGGCGTCTACAACAAAAAGCAACAAATAAACGAAACAAGTAAACTCATAGACACAGACTAGATTTTGGTGGTTATAAGAGGGGAAAGAGGGTGAGGGAAGGATGAAGAGGGTCACATATATGGTAACTGAAGGAGACTAGACTTTGGGCAATGAGCATACAGTGGAATATAGAGATGATGTATTATATAGTTGTACACCTAAAACTTACGTTATTAACCTTTGTTACCCCAATAAATTTAATTTTTTTTAAAAAAAATTGATATATATATATATCATATAAGAAAAAAAAACACATGATCACATCAATAGATACAGAAAAGGCATTTGACCAAATGAACCATCCTTCGTAATAAAAACACTCAACAAACTAGGAATGAGAAGAAACCTTCTGAACCTGAGAAAAGGCATCTATAAAAATCCCATAGCTGACATTATCCTATCTAATAAAAGAGTAATAAGCAAATTGACTGTCACTCCAACACACAAGATGGCTCCCCCCATGTGGACACAAGATGGCTACCAGAAGATGGCCAGCAGGGGAGGGCAGTTGGGAGGAACCAGGCCTGCAAGGGAGGGCAGTTGGAGGGGGGGACCCAGGCCTACAGGGGAGGACAGTTGGGGGTGACCAGGCCAGCAGGGGAGGGAAGTTGGGGGTGAACAGGCCTGCAGGGGAGGGAAGTTGGGAGGGGGGACCAGGCCTACAGGGGAGGACAGTTGGGGGTGACCAGGCTGGCAGGGGAGGGCAGTTGGCGGTGACCAGGCCAGCAGGGAAGGGCAGTTAGGGGCAATCGAGCCAGCACGGGAGCAGTTAGGCATCAATCAGGATGGCAGGGGAGTGGTTAGGGTGTGATCAGGCTGGCAGGCAGAAGTGGTTAGGGGCAATCTGGCAGGCAGGCAGGTGAGCAGTTGGGAGCCAGCAGTCCTGGATTGTGAGAGGGATGTCCGACTGCCCGTTTTGGCCCAAACCCACCGGGATCAGGCCTAAACAGGCAGTCGGACATCCCTTGAGGGGTCCCAGATTGGAGAGGGTGCAGGCTCGGCTGAGGGACACACACACACACACCCTCCGTGCACGAATTTTGTGCACCGGGCCTCTAGTACTTATAAAAGTAGAATATGTTCTCCCTACAATCAAGAACAGAGGATGTCTTCTCATGGCACTTCTTTTCAACATTTTACTACAGGTTCTAGCCAGGGTAATTAAACAAGAAAAAGAAATAAAAGTCATCTGAATTGGAAATACAGAAGCAAACTATCTCTTTTTGCAGATGAGATGATCTTGTATACAAAAATCCTAAGAAATGCACACAAACACACATAGATAGCACTAATAAATAAGTTCATCAATGTAGTAGGATACAAGATCAATATACAAAAATCCTCTGCTTTTTTCTATGTGCTAGCAATTTGAACAAGCCCAAAGAAAGTAATAGTATAATTCTACCTATAATAACATTAAAAACGGAATAAAATCCTTAGGAGATTTGTATACTGAAAATAAACTATTGGCCCTTGCTGGTTTAGCTCATTGGATAGAGCGTCAGCCTGCAGACTGAAGGGTCCTGGGTTCGAGTCTGGTCAAGGGCCTGTGCCCAAGTTGCAGGTTCAATCCCCAGTAGGGGTTGTGCAGGAGGCAGCCAATCAATGATTCTCTCATCATTGATTCTATCTCTCCCTTTTCCTCCCTCTCTGAAATCAATAAAAATATATTTTTAAAAAACTATTGTTGAAAAAAATTAAAAAGACAAATGGAAGATATCCCATATAGATTTGAAAAGTAAATATTAAATGGCAACTCTCCCAACTCTCCCTAAATTGATCTGCAGTTTCAACACAATTCTTAAACAATTTCCCAGTAGGCTTTTTTTTTTTTTTTTAAAGAAATTGGCAAGCTAATCTTCAAGTACATATGGAAATAAAAAGCACTCAGAGTAACCCTTGATGGGGAAAAACAAATTTGGAAGACTGACCTCCCAATTTCCAAACTTACTACAAAGCTACCAAAGTTAAGACCATATAGTACTGGCATAATGATTGCCATGTAGACCAACAGGATAGAATTGAAAGTCCAGAAACAAATCCAAACATCTCTGACCAACTGATTTTTGACAAAGGTGCCAAAACAATTCCTTGTGACAAATTTCTTTTCAACAAGTAGTACTGGGATAACTGAATATCAACACACAAAAGAATGGATTTGAACCCCTATATCACACTATACTGGTATACAAAGAAAGAACCTAAAAATGGATAAAAGACATACATGCAAGAGTGTGATAAGTATAAAACTTTCAGTATAAAATACAGGTATAAGTATTCATAACCTATGACTAAGCAGTGATTTCTTATATATGAGACCTAAAGCATAGTCAACCAAAGAAAAATAAATTGAACTTCATAAAAATAAAAAACTTGTGTGTCAAAGAATACTATTAAAGAGAAAAGGCAGTTAACAGAATGAGAAAATACTTATAAATCATCAGGCAAGAGATTTTTATGCTAAATATGTAAACAGTACTTACAATGCAACAACAAAAAAATAAGAAATTCAGTTTTAAAGTGGGCTAAGAAAGGATTTGAGTAGACATTTTTCCAAAGGAGTTACACAGATGTCCAGTAAGTACATATAATGGTTCTCATCATCATTAGTCATCAGGAAAATAACAATAGGAGCCCGCTGGCATGGCTCAGTGGTTGAGCATTGACCCCTGCACCAAAAGGTCACCTATTCAATTCCCAGTCGGCACATGCCCAGGTTGCAGGCTCAATCCCCAATAGAGGGCATGCAGGAGGCAACCAATCGATGTTCCTCTCTCCTCGATGTTTCTCTCTCCCTCTATCTTCCTCTCTCTCTAAAATCAATAAAAACAGATTTTTAAAGAAAACACAATAGATACCACTTCACACTCAGTAAAATAACTAAAATAAGATATAATAAGTATTAGTGAGGATGTGGAGAAATTAGAACCCTTGTACACTTCTGATGGGAGGGTGAAGCCACTTTCAAAAATAGTTTGACAATTCCTCAAAAAGTTGAACATATAGTTACCATTCGCCTACTGTAATATACTAGTATATATCTACACCTGTACTTGTACACCAATGTTCACTGCAGTGTTACTTAAAATAATAGCCAGAAAGTAGAAACAATCCAAATGTCCATCAAATGATTAATGGATATATAAAATGCGATATATCCATGCAGTGAAATATTACTTGCCTATAAAAAAGTAAAACAAAAAGAATCTTTTAAAAAGGGATGATCTACAAAGTGGTTTGAAGGAAACTTTTGGGGTCCTGGAAACATTCTGTATCTTGATTTTGGAGGCAATTGCCTGACTGCGTAAGTTTGTGAAAATTCATTGACTGTACACCAAAAAAGGACTTTTACTATATGTAAATTATCCTATCTAATAATAGACAAATATGCAAACTGACCATACCTCCGACACACTCACAAGCCACGCCCACAAGCCACACCCATCATCCAATCAGAGCGAGTATGCAAATTAACCCAAACCAAGATGGCTACAGCCACAGAGAGCAAGGTTTCCTAGGTAACAGAGGAAGCCAAGCTTTCTGCCAGCCTTTGCAGGCCTAAGCCTCCACTCAAGCTACAAAGTTTCAATTATAGAAGGTAAACAAATTCAAACAAATGGCGGCAGAATGGAGCTTGAGAGAGCAGGCCAGGGTTGCCACCAGCAACAGGGGAAGCAAAGCTTTCCACACACCCTGGCCGGACCCACCCGCTTAAGGCAACAAAGTTTCAATTATAACCCCAACACAAATGGCTGCCGGCCTTGGAGGGAGCCCCAGGCTTGGCTCTGCTCCAGGCTACAAAGTTTCAATTGTAGAAGGAAAATAAATTCCAGATACCAAGGCCTCCACTTGGGTTGCCAGGGGTCGTGGCCAGCCTGCAAACCACCACAGGCCCCTCACTCAGGCCGCCCCACGCCCCAAGGGAACCCCACCCTGATCAGAGACACCCTTCAGGGCAAACCAGTTGGCCCCCACCCCTGTACCAGGCCTCTATCCTATCTAATAAAAGAGTACTATGCAGATTGACCATCACTGCAACACACAATATAGCTGCCCCCATGTGGTCAAAGATCCTGCCCCCAGGTGGACACAAGATGGCCACCACAAGATAGCCAGCAGGAGAGGGCAGTTGGGAGGCACCCGGCCTGCAAGGGAGGGCAGTTGGAGGTGATCATCCCTGCAGGAGAGGGCAGTTAGGGGTAACCAGGCCAGCAGAGGAGGGAAGTTGGGGGCAAACAGGCTGGCAGCAGAGTGGTTAGGGGGTGATCAGGCTGGCAGGCAGAAGCGGTTAGGGGCAATCAGGAAGGCAGGCAGGCAAGCAATTGGGAGCCAGCAGTCCTGGATTGTGAGTGGGATGTCTGACTGCCCGTTTAGGCCCGATCCCAGGGATCAGGCCTAAACGGGCAGTCGGACATCCCTTGAGGGGTCCCATATTGGAGAGGATACAGGCTGGGCTGAGGGACAACCCCCCTCCGTGCACGAATTTCGTGCACCGGGCCTCTAGTTTCTCAGTAAAGAAAAAAAGAGCATTACAGTAAATCCAAAATTAATTGAATATCAAAAAGAGTAAGGTAAAAAGAATGCTACAACATGGGTACTAAGTGAAAGAAACCAGTCACAAAGGCTAGATATATGATTTCATTTATATGAAATATCTAGATTAGGCAAGTCTGTAGAGACAGTTGTTTCCAGGAACTGAGGGGGGGACGAGGGGATGGAGAAGACTGCTAATAGGAATGGGTGGTGAAGCCTTTCTGGAATTAGCTAGCAGTCATTACAAGTACTCCTTTAAAGTAGACCTTACTATCCTTGTGAGGTTTAACAGCAATTTACAGTGCTAATTATGTGCTAGTCTTGTGGTAATCCCACTACAGCCTAATGAAATAGGTATATGATTTCTTCAAGGGAGGAACAAACCTAATGCATAGAGAGTTTAACATGTTACTTCTTGTTTCAGCCTTATTTCTACACCTCTGAAATAGGAACAATCCTATATAATAAAACCCTAATATGCAATTCGACCGAACAGCAGAAAGACCTGTTGCTATGACGTGCACTGACCACCAGGGGGCAGACGCTAAACACAGAGCTGCCCCCTGGTGGTCAGTGCGCTCCCACAGGGACAGAGCCACTCAGCCAGAAGCTAGGCTTACAGCTGGTGAGCGCAGCGGTGGTGATGAGAGTCTCTCCCACCACCTCCACTGCATGTGGGCGGTAAGGAGCGAGGGGTACTGGACTGCGAGAGGGCGCAGGCTGGGCTGAAGGACACCCTCCCTTCCCCTCCACCCCCACTGCCAATGCATGAATTTCATGCACCAGGCGCCTATATCATAAAATTTAAGAGGACTGCTAGTAAATACATTGATATGCAATACCGTTAGAACAGTGTTGGTACAATAGTACATACTGGGAAGTTAGAGCATCTTGTTATTTCTAAGTGGATGTTATGTGATCCATAACATCTTCATGTAAAAAGCCATGCTAACTTCCAATATATTGCAGTGTTAATGGTATGTGATACTTTCCTTTGGTTTTTAACACAGGGCCCCCTGGAGCACCTGTTCGTCTGCCTGCAGGCTACCCAGGAGGCTTGCCTGTGGGATATTATAATCCACGGCAGCCCAGTGCCTTCCCGTTCTGCCAGCCAACTAGTAGTGCCTATCCTGTCCAGTACCAGCCTGGCAACTATCCAGTGCCAAATCAGTCTGCTCCAATGATATGGATGCCAGGGCCAACTCCTACGCCAGACTGCCCTCCTGGTCTGGAATACTTAACCCAGGTACTCAACCAAATCCAATTTATATTTTCTAATGAAGTATGACTGGGGATTCAGTAAGACACAAAAGGCTAAATTTGAGTGGGTGAAGTAACAGGCTAGTGATGACAGATATCTAATTTGTGAGACTAAGAGTGAGGTACTAATTTTAGAAATGTGAAGGAGGTCAGAGAGGGTAAGTGTGTTTTTGGTGGGGTGAGTATGGTTTTTCTAAAGGATATATGTTGAATTTTAAGACATTCATGATGCCCTGTCAAAGTCAGTTTAAAATATAGGAAATGAATATAAGAAAAACTAACAAAGACCCTAATCGGGATGTCATTTGCAAAGAAGTAGAGTTAACATGAAGAAAAGCAACATACTGGTAAAAAAAGAACAACACAGTAGACAGTGAATGAGTTACTGAGTGCCTTAGCCCATTACCTTTTCTCACCACCCATAGCTTTCATCATCCATGCCTCTTCCGCCAAAAAAAATGCAATGTAAATAAAAATAGGGGACCTCCCGAAGACATGGCTTCAGGCCAGATTCCAAAGAACCACTCCTCATAGCACAGGGACTCTCTAATTACCACTTATGTAGACGTTCTGGAGCTACCAGGATGTCCAGATCAGGAAAGGTTGCTGTACTAAATGTTATGTTTCAAAACCCATGTCAAAAACTAAAAAGGATTGCTTAATGAAAATAAGATGAAGCTAGTTTTGGAAGTCCCTTAGAAACAACTGAGTCATGTTTTACTTTCAGAAAAAGGAAGTATTGAAATGCATTACAAGTAAGGAAATTGCCTGTTCAATACTTGTCTTCCCATATAGTCATCCAAACACTCCTTTAAGTTGATATGTTTTCTTTTCAATGTTATATAATGAGAAAGACCTTGATAATCTTCTGCATTGAAACCATGGCTACAATGTAATATATTGATTCTTGAAAGTCAATAGAGTTGGATCAGGAAAATTTGAATTTTACATGAGCCAAAATTTTTATTATATTGTTGTTTTGGCAAAATAATGATAAAATGCAAAGCCAGTCATTCAGGTAAAGTGGTAGATTAAACTACCTTTATATTATTTTAGAAGCTTATAAAATGTGTATAAGATACTCAATTTTGGGAAGTCTTTTATTATACAAGATAATTAACTCAAATTGTCCTTGGAAATCAGAGATCTGGAGTCATTTCTCTTTTGAAAATGTATAGCTTCAATATTGTTCACTTAAATATATATAAAAATAAAACAAAACAGTTTCTCCAGCCTAAGTGCCCATCAACAGACGAGTGGATTAGAAAACTGTGGTACATCTACACAATGGAATACTACGCTGCTGTAAAAAAGAAGGAATTCTTACCATTTGCAAGAATTGGATGGAACTGGAGAGCATTATGCTAAGCAAAATAAGCCATTCAGAGAAAGATAAATATCACATGATCTCACTCATTTGTGGAATATAATGAACAACATAAACTGATGAACAAAAATGGAACCAGAGACACAGAAGCATCGAACAGACTGTCCAATCTATGAGGGAAGGCGGGGGGGTGAGTGGGTAAGAGATCAACCAAAGGACTTGTATGCATGCATATGAGCATAACCAAGGGACACAGACACTAGGGGGGTGAGGGCATGTGCTGGGGGGTGGGGAGTGGCCGGGGAGAGGTCAATGGGGGAAAAAAGGAGACTCATATAATACTTTAAACAAGAAAGAATTTAAATAAAAAAAAAACACTTTTTCTTCTATTACTCTGACTAACGTTACATTGACATATTTCATGAATTCTGTTTTTCCTTTCAGGAATATTTTGAGTAAAAAGAAACAAAACAGGTTTGGAGCCAGACAAACCTGGATTTTAATTCTAGCTCTGCTCCCCCCTTATTCTACAACCTTGAATAGGTTTGTAATGTGCCTAATATTTTTGGCACACAGAGCCCACCCAACAGATGACAGCTGTGTGGATTTATTAGTTAAAATACCTTGTATATGAGCAGAAGACATAGAGTCCTTCATCTTCTTGTTTGTTTGTTTGTTTGGTTGGTTGTTTGTTTTATTTATTTATTTTTTTGTATTTGTGTTTGTCCCATCATCTTCTTTATCCTACCCTTTCTGCCATCTTATATGCAGATCACGTGAATCTTTATCAGGACTATCAAGATTGTAGCATTTAAAGTAGCAGGATTATGTTATTTCTAGAGTATTGGCGTAGCCCATGACTCCACCAGTTTGTTAGAGAGCTGTTTCTTAACAGCCATACTACCTTATTGGGCAAACTTCTTCCACATTAATAGATGTCATGTCCTTAGAAAATTTTGTTCAACAGTAGATGCTTTTATCATACAGTGAATATTTTTACTTAATACTAGAATTTAACTTTCTAGGTGTTTTTTGTTTGTTTGTTTGTTTGTTTTTTACACAGAGAGGAAGGGAGAGGAATAGAGAGTTAGAAACATGGATGAGAGAGAAATGTTGATCAGCTGCCTCCTGCACACCCCCTACTGGCGATGTGCCCGCAACCAAGGTACATGCCCTTGACCGGAATTGAACCTGGGACCTTTCAGTCTGCAGGCTGATGCTCTATCCACTGAGCCAAACCATTAGGGCAACTTTTTAGATTTTTAAAGGGGCCATCACCTGCCTTAGTGGACACTTTTGATATTTTTAAAACATGTTTAAATCCCTCACCTGATTTTGTTTTCATGCAAGAAAAGTTTTGAATGAAGGAAGGATTATGTTCTCTCTCTGCCAGTGGTTCCCAACGTGGGGCACATGCCCCACAGGGGAGCAATTTGATTTTTAAGTGGGACAATTTGAGAATGAATTAACAGTGATTTTTTTGCATTTATGGTTCTAGGGGACTCATATACAGTATATAAATATATATTGTGACATTTATGCATTTCAGTTCTCATATGTTTTGAAACTTTATTTGGTATTTTTTCATATCACTTCATATTATTAATTTTTTAACAATTTCTTAGTGACTTCTTCCTTAATACTTCAGCTGTCCTTTCCTTTTATTTTTCTCTTTCATGGATGCCATGGTCTTTGGAAGCTTGTTTAAACCAAGTTAATGGCCTTTTAGGCTTCCTCCACATGAATAGGAGCTCACTTTTTGAATAATAAGAATTATATTTCACAGGGGGTGCATCAGGATTTTAGAGATGCTTATGTGGGGCATAGCTAACAAAAGGTTGGGAACCACTGCTCTATACCCTCCTATAAACAATCACTACAAAACATTAATGTCAAGTTATAATCTTAAATTTTAGTAATCACATTTGTGTATTTTTCATTAGTTAATGTATTCAACAAATATTTGGTGAAATGTAGCATTTCAGGCAGTGTTCTGGACTCAGGGATTTGGAATGGTCTAATGATCTATATCATCTACAATTGTATAGATACAATCAGTCTGTCCTCAAGGAGTTTTTTCTCTTCTGCTAGCATGTTCTCAAGTATAACTGAGAATGGGCCCATTTAACTGTCTCTCTTTAGAGTGATTCCTAAATGAAATTAGACATTTATTTAATTGCATTCCCAACCTCCCTTTTGAAGAGATCCCATCCCAGAAAGTTTCTTCTTCTTTGCCCTCATCCTGTCCATTCACGTGCTTCCTGTCCTCTCAGACCCTCCCAGAATTAAAGTGTGCACCTAGGGAAGTCTTAGTGTTTAATAGCTCAAGTAAGTGGAAATCAGTATGTTAATCTCTCAAAAGTACCTGGGAAATGTTATAAAATTGGACACTCCTGTGTGGAGCGGAATCCACCCTGGCTGATTCACTCTTCCTAAGCCACTGAGAAAATGTCTTTCTCTATGGCTGGTCCTTGTCCAAAGATCCTGAAGTTCCTGCACACCTCTAGTCAGAGTGGTATGCTAGAGAGACCACTGAGTAGGAACTGAGCTAGGGACAACCTGTATCAGCTCAGCTGCTTCTAATGCTATTACTGTGGTGGGAGGTGGTTTTCTGATATTTTAGACAAGTGTACCAGTCTTTTACAGTAGAACTGGAGAAAAGTGTTTT
Organism: Eptesicus fuscus; assembly: GCF_027574615.1. Taxonomy (NCBI): domain Eukaryota; kingdom Metazoa; phylum Chordata; class Mammalia; order Chiroptera; family Vespertilionidae; genus Eptesicus; species Eptesicus fuscus. Next base: position 111,843,230 of record NC_072475.1, read on the forward strand.
TCCTATCTCCATAGCTCTAGTAACCACCTGGTTAAGTGTACATAAGCTGATTCCACTTGATCAAAATGTTTTTTATTCCATTCTATTTCAAAAATATATTTTGGTATCAATTGCTCTATTTTAATACCTATCTCATCAGTTTAATTTCTAATGCTGATTTGATTTAATTCTGTTACTTCTAGCTCTCCTAATTGCTTTTTTTATCTCAACAGTTGGACAACATACATGTTCTTCAGCATTTTGAACCTCTGGAAAGTATGTATAATTAATTCAGTAGTGATTGGCAGTATTTGAACCAGGTGGAAATGCCCATTATCCAATGTCTATTTCCTTATTTATATTGACCACTTTTTAGTGACTCAAAGAGAAAAGGATATCATCTTCTCAGGAAAGTAATGAAAGTATTGGATAATTTTATATGTTTATAGATCATATGTAAGTTTTAGACTTTGCAAAGATTTACATTTTATCTGGACAACTGCCCTTGTTAACTTCTCCATGTTAACTTCTCATGGCTGAGAAAAAGGAGCCAGAATCTAAATTAGTCAGTCAGTGGCATCATAGTTAGCTAATCAGTGTCAGAGCTGCAAATCTGCTAAGTTCTAACCCAGTGTCTTATTCACTTATATGGTTGTTAATTATTTTCTGAATTCAAGTACTCTAGGAATATTGTTTCAATCTTTGCTCATGTGGAAAAGGTTTAAAAATCATTTTACACTGAACTTCTTAAAATAAATGTTTCAAATTTTAAAATTACTTAAATACTTATAAGTTATATAAATTATTTTAACATTCTAATCAATTATACATATTTTACCTGAAATTTTATCAAAGCTATTCTGCTTTAGCCCCTAAAAGGACTTATATTTTATTAAAGTATAGTTGACATGTAATATTATATTAGTTTCAGTTGTACAACATAGTGATTCAACATTTATATTTCTTATAATGTGATCACCAGAATAAATCTAGTTATCTTCTGTCACCATACAAAGTTATTAGGATATTATTGACTATTTCCTATACTGTATGTTACATCCCTATAACTTTTTTTGTTTTTAATAATTGGAGGTTTATATCTCTTATTCTCCTTTTTGAGACCCACTTTAACTACTTCTAATGTAAGACAGTTTCCTCATTTTATTTTTCAGTGATAACACGTTTTGAAACTAATAATAAATATGATATTAAAAACAACCTGGACCAGATGGTGTACATTGTAACTGAAGACACAGACGACTTTACCAGGAATGCTTACCGGACACTAAGGCCCTTTGTCCTCCGAGTCACTGACTCTATGGGCCGAGAAATCATGACAATGAAGAGACCCTTCAGATGCACCTGCTGTTGCTTGTGTTGTCCCTCCACCAGGCAAGAGGTTAGAGAATGGAAGTCTAGTCCATTGTTTCTTTCTGATCCAGCTGTTCACACATGGCTGTGCTCTTTCCAAAACTGCCCCGGGGTGGGGGGTGGTTTTCCACTGGCCCTGCCAGTCAGAATGCAGCAGTACAGTGAGAAGGGAGGAAGCCACATTGTCTCACCTCAGGCAAATAACAAAGGGCTTTTTCTGTGGGTTTATGCTCTTTAATGCTAATGGGTGGGTCAAGCAAAATTATTTATTCTATGAGTTGTGTCTACTGAATTAGTTTACCTATCACCTAAAACAGGAGTCACACATTTACCTAAATGTTTCCAGATAAGGTATGCTAAATGAAAACATATCTACTAGTCCTATATAATAAAGATGTAATATGCAAATGGTCGTTACGCCATGAAGCGTAACAACCGACTGTATAACAACCAGATCACGGAACGGCAGGAGGGTGGGGCAGCGAGCTACAAGTGGGTGGCGGAGAGCTACAGGAGGGAGCAGCGCAGCAAGCTATAAGGTAGTGGGGTGGTGGGGTGGCAGAGGGAGCTACAGGAGGGCGGGACAGCAGGCGGAGAGCTACAGGAGGGCAGCAGCGAGCTACTAGTTAAAAGCGAGCCATGGAGAGCTACAGGAGGGGGCAGGGCAGCAAGCTGTGAGAGGGAGCGTGGGAGCTACAGGAGGGCGGGGCAGCGGGCAGAGAGCTACTGGAGGGTGGCAGCGAGCTACTGGCAAGCTACTGGAGCACGGATTCGTGTGCAGGGCTACTAGTATATGTAAGCAAGCATTACAACCAAGTGACCGGAATGACCAGTCGACCAGTCGCTATGGCATGCACTGACCACCAGGGGACAGACGCTCAATGCAGGAGCTGCCCCCTGGTGGTCAGTGCGCTCCCACAGCCAACCGCCCATGGCCCCTCCCCCAGCCCGGCCAACCTCCCACAGCTCTTTCCCCAGGCCAGCTGGCCAACCTCCCGTGGCCCCCCTCCCCGCCCTCCAGCTGGCTGGCCAACTTCCCACAGTCCCTCCAGCTGGCCAACCTCCTGTGGTCCCTCCCCACAGCTGGCCAGCCCCCCCCCAATAGACCTTGATCGCCGGCCAGGCCAAGGGACCCCACCCATGCATGAATTCATGCACCGGGCCTCTAGTACTTTTAGAATTGGAAGCGCCTTTAGATACTTTTACTCTACCCATCACAGCCTGCACCTGCTGATGTGCCTGCTAATGGTGTTGCACATGGTGGACGGTGGTGCTGGAACTGAAAAGCAGATGTTCTGAGTTAGTTTGGTTACTGTTCTACAACCTATTTAGTTTAGGAAAGTTGTTTGCTACAGGGAAATGAAAGCAGTTTTAGAGAGAGGGCCAAGAGAATTTGAATTTCAGATATGCCACCTACTTAAATTTGGACAATTTAACGTCTTTGAGCCTTAGTGTTGTACACTGGGCAGAACAATAGCCCCTTGATTACTGGGTTATTTAAATGATAAGTACAGCATTTACTATAGTACTTGACATACAACCCTTTCTGTGCTTTGATTTATTCACCTTTAAAATGGAGCTATTAATAGCACCAATCTCTTGTCCTGACCAGTTTGGCTCAGTGGATAGAGCATCAGCCTGCAGACTGAAGGGTCCCAGGTTCGATTCCAGTCAAGGGCATGTACCTTGGTTGCAGGCACATCCCCAGTAGGGGGTGTGCAGGAGGCAGCTGAATCGATATTTCTCTCTCATCGATGTTTCTAACTCTCTATCTTTCTCCCTCTTCCTTCCTCTCTGTAAAAAAATCAATAAAATATATTTTAAAAAATAGCACCTATCTCATGGGATGATTGTTTTGTGGATTAAGTAGTAAGTAAACATCATTTTCTTAGCACAGTGCCTAACAATTATTATAGTGCTCAACGGATATTAGATATTGTTGTCAGATATCTTACTTTTTTTTTTTTTTATCATTTCTGTCATGTTTGTTTGTGTGTGTTTTTATATTTGAGTTGAATTTCCATCTCCTATCCTTGATGCTTTTGTTTATTAAGCATTGTTGTTTTTTTCTGTGTATGTATTTATGAGTTGGGCTTTGTAAATCAAAGCCTATAGGGGCAGCCTTTCAAGAGAATAGTTACCCAGGATACAGTAAAACAAATCGGTATTACAGCCTTAGTCCAGTGTATGGAATTTTTGTCCCACAGCATTATCTAGATTTTTTTCTGATTTCTCCAGTTTGACATGTGCGTGTGTGTGTGTTTTATCAGCTATGTAGATTCCTGTATCCACCACCACAATTCAAATACGAAAGTTTTATTACCATAAAAAACTCTTTATAACCACACCTACCTCCCTCTCTTCTCTTCATCCCTAACCCTAGCAACCACTAATCTGTTCTCCATCTATATAACTGTTGTTGTGGAGCGAACGTGAGTAAACGACCACTGGAGTTCAGACCAAATTAAAATTTAGGGAGCCTTTAATAGCCGGCCGGTGTCTGCTCTCTCTCCACACAGCGAGTCCAGAGAGCAGCCCCGACCCTTTGTGAAGGAAAGTTTTTAAACACATTCACTACATCCTGTTTTGCAGAGCAAACAATTTAAAACAAAGCAGTTTTTCTTAAGTAATGTCAGCATGTTATTTACAGGGTCCTGGCACCTGGTGGAGTAAGTAACTGCATCCCATTCTTAGGAAAGTGATCTATCTTGTAAGGCTTACTGGCATCCTGTTCTCATGGGCTATTTTGTGAGTTGCAGCTGGGATTTATGGCCAAGTCGACTAAGAGGAAGCATGCTCAAAAATTCCCACTCTCTAACATTCCCCACTGATTTTATGTACACAAGTCAAATCATTGACTCTTTTGGGTCATTGTTGGCAAGGGAGTTATATTGACCTATGAGGACTATAAGCTTGATAGAATTAATTCTCTGCTGAATAAAGTCAGTGGACCTGTTTATAAGATAAGGGCCCGGAACGAGGGCCAGTACTAATCTTTAGAGGGTCCGAAAAGTCCTGGACTCTCTATTTTGCCTGGGCTGTCTTAAGTCAGGTGTGATGAAGCCACGTAGGGATCCCGTCAACCTTGACTGCTGTGGGGGTGGTCCTTTCCATGTAGGAGTCAGTCCTTGTGGGGCAAATTTCTTACCCAAACAGAGTCACCAGGGTGGAAGGATAGACCAGATCAGAAGTTGTTATACATGCTTCTGGACTGCTCTCTGTAAAGCCTGTAAGAACTTGAGTAAAGATTGGTTATGGATTTCAGCTTTTCTAGATTGGGTTTCTGTGTAAGCTGGTGAGGTGGGTAGGTCAGGGTTTGGAAGAGTCACTAGAATCTGTAGAGGCCCCACTGGTTTTAGGGCAGCCTCTCGGGCTGCTTCATCTCCAGCCTCTTTCCCTCTTGCTTCTGGGGAGTCCCCTTGTCTCACATAGGTAGATATGGAAAGACTTAATTACATCTGGTAGTGCTAGTTGGCCCATCGTCCTTGCTCTGCTCATATCTGCTTAACTGCCTAATATATTACCTCAAGGATCCTGGCTCTGAATTCTTTTAGGTAAATTTGACATTGAATTTTTTCTGTAGTTGCTTCGTGCTGAGGAGGGGCGGAGTTTTCTCTCAGAGCCAAGAGATGCTTGCTGTCTGTCAGAGGGACAATGAGGCCTGGGCACAGAAGGCTTGTGATCTGGCAGAGACAAACTGTAACAAATGGTCTGGTGGAAGGGAAAGGAAACCCTTCAGTTTTAATAACTTCTATTGAAATAGAATTTTTCTCCTCATAATTACCCCCATGTTTATCAAAATAGCCAAATCAAGACTAATTTATCTATTGTATTTAATTTGGCCTGATTGTTTGCATAAACATAACAAGAATGGTAACTGACTACCTTTGCCGGAATTTCATGATTGAATCTTAATATGCCCCATAGGGCCAGGAAACCAAGCCATCCAGCTGCCATCAGGCCTGCCTGTAGTATCTGCTGAGTTTGGTGAATCCCTCACCTGCAGTGACTCTACCTGGGCCTATGCCCTAGGCTTCAAGGCCCATCTCAGTAGCCCTCCTACTCATCACGGCTCAGAGTGCGTGGGGGTCCCGCAGGGATGCAGAGGCGCCCTTATTGCTCCCCTTCTATTCTGACCAACCGCCAGTGATGGTAGGGCATGGGCCTGACGCTACAGCACCAGGTATTTTCAGGGCTGCCAAGCAGGATACCAGGCTTTCTCCATGGCACTCTTATTGGCTTCAAGTCTTCAGAGTTCAGGCAGGGCTCTTTAAAACATGATACTCCAGTCAAAGTTTCTGCTTAATAAAACCACTATTGGAAACCGGTCTTATTGAATTTATGCAAAGAAATGTATTGCCATGATTTATTTATTAAGTACTAGAGGCCGGTGCACGAAATTCGTGCACGGTGTGTGTGTGTGTGTGTGTGTGTGTGTGTGTGTCCCTCAGCCCAGCCTGCATCCTCTCCAACCTGGGACTCCTTGAGGGATGTCCGACTGCCTGTTTAGGCCACTGGGATTGGGCCTAAATGGGCAGTCGGACATCCCTCTCACAATCCGGGACTGCTGGCTCCCAACTGCTCGCCTGCCTGCCTGCCTGATTACCCCTAACTGCTTCTGCCTGCCAGCCTGATCACCCCCTAACCACTCCCCTGCCAGCCTTATCGACGCCTTACTGCTCCCCTGCCAGCCCGATTTCCCCTAACTGTCCTCCCCTGCTGGCCTGGTAGCCCCTAACTGTCCTCCCCTGCAGGCCTGGTCGCCCCCAACTGCCCTCTCCTGTTGGCCCAGTCACCCCTAGCTTCCCTCCCTTGCCAGCCTGGTCGCCCCAAACTGTCTTCCCTTGCCAGCCTTGTAGCCCCTAACTGCCCTCTCCTGCAGGCCTGGTCCCCCCCCCCCAACTGCCCTCCCCATCAGGCTTGGTCCCCTCCAACTGTCCTCCCCTGCAGGCCTGGGTCCCCCCCAACTGTCTTCCCTTGCAGGCCTGGTTGCCCCGAACTGCCCTCCTTTGCCGGCCCGGTCACCCCTATCTGCCCTCCCCTGTAGGCTTGATTGCCCCCAACTGCCCTCCCTTGCAGGCCTGGTCCCTCCCAACTTCCCTCCCCTGCTGGCCTAATCGCCCACAACTGCCCTCCCCTGCCAGCCATCTTGTGTCCCCATGGGGCAGCCATCTTGTGTGTTGGAGTGATGGTCAATTTGCATATTACTCTTTTATTAGATAGGGTTTCCAAATTTCGGGGGAATTTTATAAGGAGAAAAATATACTTACCTGCTTTCAGATCTTCTGATTTTCCTTGTCAGTCCTTTCTATGGATTCTTCTGAGTAATATAACTGTCTTCAAATGACAAGGAGAAATTAAAAATGTGTCTATATTCAAGTAGACAATTATAGCTGTCCTTGTAGTAGGGTTCCCCCTACTTGACTTGTCCTTAAAATTTCATATGGTCTCGGGGAGGGGTGACATGCCCTCTGAGAAAGGACTAAGGGAGCTTTATTGCTATACAGGCTCTCTCATGTCACAGGACCTCACGGGGTCTGTAATTCCTGTAACAAAGGGCTGGTACTCCCCACTTCCCTCTGTTCCACACAGGCCTTCCCCAGTTTCCTAAAGTTAAGGTTTGTGCCACATCTGACATGGGCATGGTCACACAGGCCTGCAAGACAGTATACAGGCTGCTAACTGTCTTTTAATAGAGACTAAAACCAGATGGGTATTTTCCTTGCCCATTTGGGCACCTGCCCTTTTGGCAACTGCATTCAAATCTGTAAGGTTAATGCAATATTATTAACACAATGAAGTATAATATTGGCACTGTGGCCACCTTAGGGAGCCAAATCTTCTGCTACCATATATGACACATGGTAGGGCTATACAAATATCTTAGGGAGGTGACTAAGGTCTATTCTTGACCTTCCCACACAAAGTAAAATTGTCCTTGTCTTTCTGGAGTCATGTCCATGAAGACGCAGGCATCATCTAAGTCTATTATACAGTTTTCTGCAGGCTACTGTCAGGGCTGTGCAAGGTGGCCAGTTCTTCTTTCTAGCGACAAACACAGCCTGTCTGATTTCCCTAAATTTATTCTGGCATGGGAGAAAGTTGTTCTGCTGTAAACAGGCAGCTTAACCCCTACATAACTGGGCTTGGACATCTGTCTAGAAAGCTGTAATTTATAAGTTTAACATATGGCCTTAGGTCCTTCCAACCCAAAAAGGTCTCTGCCATCCCTCAGTCAGACTCCTCATCTCTTGGAGAATCTCAAAGTCCTGAAGGCTCCCTGGTCCAGGGAGAGTGCCTTTCCTTTGCTCTTTGACTTTTTTAGCTGCCAATCCAAAACAGCCAGAGTTGCAGTTAGAAACAGGGTCTCTGAAGTGGCTTGGATATTAGGCCCCTTGTCTTCCCACCAGTCCCCTTTGTGGCAGAGCAGGAACAAGGCCTCTCCCAAGAGAGTGCACTGGAAGGGGATCTCAGCCCCTCCTCTTCCAGCAGCAGCAGGTACTGAACCCTTTCAGGACATTTGCAAACAGGGAGCTTTCACTAGCTCTGTCTGCTGCTTTCACAGATCCCGGGCCTGCTGCTCTATTCCTGGGGCTGCAGGAAGGCCAATAGCAGTCACTGGCTTCTGGTTTAACTGCTGCAGCCAACAAGCCAAAGGCCTAAGTCTTGTATTGTTTGTTGTAAAACACTCATTACTCACTGGGCAGCAGCCGGGGTAGTTCTAGTGCCAGGTAAACGTCTGCTGTCCCCCGTTTTTCTCGCTGCTCCTGCTTCTTCCAGGGCCACTGTAAGCAGCTCGAGCATCCAGCCCTCCTCACCCCCTTCTTTCACCTGGCTCTGGGGGTTTGAGTCTACCTAACACCCAGTTTTAAATCACCAGGGCGCCTGCGGACTTCAGCTCCGTTTTTCCTCCGCTTGGCTCCTGGGAGCCTAGTTGGGTTTTTTTAGAAACCTCAATCCTGCCGAAGCCGGTTTGGCTCAGTGGATAGAGCGTCGGCCTGCGGACTCAAGGGTCCCAGGTTCGATTCCGGTCAAGGGCATGTACCTTGGTTGCGGGCACATCCCTAGTGGGGGGTGTGCAAGAGGCAGCTGGTCGATGTTTCTCTCTCATCAATGTTTCTAACTCTCTATCCCTCTCCTTTCCTCTCTGTAAAAAAAAGAAACCTCAATCCTTTAATGATTATTAAAAGTGAACAGTTAGCATTTTTAGATTAATTTTTATGAACACATTTAAAATGTACTTTTTCGAGAAAATATAACTAGACCGTCAGTGATAAAACCAAGAGTAAGTAAAAATATTTCTTTTTGAGAGACAGAGATTTTTAAAACTTAAACTAGTTGTCAGCCTTAAAGATATTATATCTTAAAGTTCCTTTGCTGAATATTCCACCTCTGCCCAAGAAGTAATAAAACGGGGCAGAAGATCCACTGTGTTTTGCAAAAAACCTTGGGTCTAGCATAGTTCAGATAAGTAAGAAACCAAGCATGCCAGCAGAGCGGGTTGTAACCTATCTCTCCCTGCTCTTCCCACCGATGCCCACCCCACCCCCCCTTTTCTGCATTAACCATTTACTCTGTCCTTAGCAGGGGGAATAAGGCAAGTGGTCTGAGATCCTGTATAACCAGGCTTTTTACATTTAAGGATACTTTTTTCTTTCTGTAACCTTTGTTTTCCCTTATAGATTTAGACTCCTAGAGGATCTTAAATCCTCCTCCTTACTACTCTTGATTTCTCCAACCACCCAAAAGAGATAAGAAAGCCATAAATAAAAGTTCTTTGCTCTTTGAAATGTCACAAATTTATACCTTCAAATTAACCCTAGGACTTTAAAAATTCAATTTAATGCAGCAAATTCACAAATCAGAGCAAACTGAAACCCTTACTTAAACAAACATAGACAGAAATTTTTATAAGCTAAGTGGGCTGATTCCCTCTCTGACGGAGATCAAAAGACTCTGAGAAAAAGGTGTCTCAGCAGCTGCTAAAGACTTTTGCATTCTGTCATAGCAGGTCCGCCCTATCTTTAAACAAATTAAACAGTAGAAAGAGATAACAAATACTCTCATGTGTATAGCCAGACAGCACAAAGTAGCTTTCACTTCACACAGACTCTCACACTTACATTTATACATCAGACAGTCTGAGTTTTTGACCTAGGGGAGGTGATCAAGCTCCCCCTTCCACTCACTGGGATATGGGAAAGTTGGCCATTCTTGCTCACAAAATTTCTGTAAATCAAAAGCATTAACGGAGGCTCTGTAATCATCTGCTCGCTGCTTGAATTCCTGAAAAATTTTCAAAAAACGTTGTAGGGGAGTACAGACAGAACATGAAGCAGACTGACTCATTCTAATGATATAGACAATTAGACCACAATAACACAGAATAACAAAGACAGTGACAACCAAACAGGATCTCCGGGCACTGTCGTGCACCGGGATCTGGTCTCGGAAGTAGCGCTGCGTCCAGCCTTCCAGAGACCCCAGATGGGCACCCACAGAACCAGAAGTAAGTTTCTTACCGTTAAGAACCAGATCCAGGCGGCTCCGATCAGAGTCAATCAGGAAATTTAGCAGGAGGGGTCTCCGACCTCTACCAGTCCCGGGGCTGAGGAACGTCTCTCAGAGATTTCCCCCTAGGTCGGAGAGTCCGGGGACCCCAGTGGGCTCCGGTCACAGGACCAGGCAAAGGCTGGTTATCTCGCGGGGGCCTCCAAATGTTATGGTGCAAACGCGAGTAAATGACCACTGGAGTCCAGACCAAATTAAAATTTAGGGAGCCTTTAATAGCCGGCCGGTGTGTGCTCTCCATGCCGCGAGTCCAGAGAGCAGCCCTGACCCTTTGTGAAGGACAGTTTTTAAACACATTCACTACATCCTGTTTTGCAGAGCAAACAATTTGAAACAATTTAAAACAAAGCAGTTTTTCTTAAGTAATGTCAGCATGTTATTTACAGGGTCCTGGCACCTGGTGGAGTAAGTAACTGCATCCCGTTCTTAGGAAAGTTGACAGTGATCTATCTTGTAAGGCTTACTGACATCCTGTTCTCAAGAAAACTGACAATGATCTATCCTGTAAGGCTTACTGGATGCTGTTCTCATGGGCTATTTTGTGAGTTGCAGCTGGGATTTATGGCCAAGTCGACTAGGAGGAAGCATGCTCAAAAATTCCCACTCTCTAACACTGTCACTTCAAGAATATCATAGAAATAGATTCATACACTATGGAACCTTTTAGGACTGGCTTTTTTCAACATAATTTACCTTTAGGTTCATACAAGTTGTGACATGTATTAATAGTTCATTCCTTTTTATGGTTGAATGATATGGATTCTTATGAAACTAATTTATTTGTATACAATTTTTTTTTATCTCAAGACTAAACTTATATGAGAGCTCGCTCTCAGGAAGCTATCAAATTTATATGTTTGTATATGTGTGTGATTTTATATATATGGACAATAATATCTTAATTTGACAATTCATGAAGGTGTGTAGTCTTGCCCTATGATGAGATGCAGGGGACATAAAAGTCTTAGGAAAGTATATATAACACCAGGAAAATCATCAGAACTTTTCCTTTGGTCTTTTAACAGATAATTTAATTTTGTGAATCTTGATATTATTAAATATGGATATCTTAGTTCTTCCCAAAGGAATACTGTAAAGATAATTAGCTGGAAGAGAGTATTGGACAACATTTAAAACTCTTTTTAAAGTGTTTTTATATACCCATACCACATGCTGTTGCTTTCCCAACATACAGTGTTCAGAATGCTTCTTTTCTGGTTTGTTTTCTTCTATAGTTGTTATGTCTGACATGTAAATCTAAGAAGTCGGTTTGTTACTGTTTCTGTGTATTTTGCCGTGAGATGTGAGACACCTGGATAAAACACATGGTCTTTGTCAAAGCACAGAAAGCAGCATGAGCATTAGCACGTTTATGCAGGTCCCCTTGTCCGCGGGGTTGACTCGGAGCAGCCCAGAGAGATGCTACGTGTACAGCTGAGGACACCGAGCTTGGAGACCTGGCCATTACACAGTTAGTAACTTCGTCTCAGAGGGAACCATGACCCCATTTCTCAAGGCTCTTCATTGAAATACAAGCCTAAGAAATAGCCAGGTAAAGTGGAAGACAGTTTCGGAGTAACAATTCCCCAGTCCTCAAATGGATTAAGGATACATCTGGGTTTTGTGTATGTGTATTTATCCTATCTAATAAAAGAGTAATATGCAAATTAACCATCACTTCGCTATACTCATAAAGCCACGCCCACAAGCCAATCAGGAGCGAGTATGCAAATAAACCCAACCAAGATGGCTACAGCCACAGAGTGCAGGAGGAAGGCTTGGGTTTCCCAAGCAATGGAGGAAGCCAAGCTTTCCGCCTGCCCTTGCCAGCCTAGGTCTCTTACTCAAGGCTACAAAGTTTCAATTATAGAAGGTAAACAAATCCAAAGAGAAATGGCGGCAGCCACGGAGCTGGAAAGAGCAGGAGGCTAGGGTTGCCTCCGGGTAATGGAGGAAGCCAAGCTTTCCGCACACCCTGGCCAGCCCAGGCCTCTGCTTAAGGCTACAAAGTTTCAATTATAGAAGATACATAAACCCCAACAGAAATGCCTGCTGCCACGGAGCAAGCAGAAGGCTTGGCTCCACTCCAGGCTACAAAGTTTCAATTGTAGAAGGTAAATAATTCCAGATACCAGGGCCTCCTCTTGGGTCGCCAGGGGGCGTGGCTGGCCTGCAAACCACCACAGGCCCCTTGCTCAGGCCGCCCCATGCCCCAAGGGAACCCCCACCCTGATCTGGGACATCCTTCAGGGCAAACCAGCTGGCCCCCAGCCGTGCACCAGGCCTCTATCCTATTTAATAAAAGAGTAATATGCAGATTGACCATCACTCCAACGCATAAGATTGCTGCCCCCATGTGGTCAAAGATCCTGCCCCCATGTGGACACAAGATGGCCAGCAGGGGAGGGCAATTGGGAGGGACCAGGCCGGCAGAGGAGGGAAGTTGAGGGTGACCGGGCATGCAGGGAAGGGCAGATGAGGGGGACCCAGGCCTGCAGTGGAGAGCAGTTGGGGGGACCAGGCCTGCAGGGGAGGGCAGTTAGGGGTGACAAGGCCTGCAGGGGAGGGCAGTTAGGGGTGACAAGGCCTGCAGGGGAGGGCAGTTAGGGTGACCAGGCCTGCAGGGGACTGCAGTTAGGGGAAAACAGGCTGGCAGGGGAGCAGTTAGGCATCAATCAGGCTGGCAGGGGAGTGGTTAGGGGGTGATCAGGCTGGTGGGCAGAAGCGATTAGGGGCAATCAGGAAGGCAGGCAGGCGAGCAGTTGGGAACCAGTAGTCCTGGATTGTCTGACTGCCCGTTTAGGCCCGATCCCAGTGGCAGTCAGACATCCCTTGAGGGGAGAGGGTGCAGGCTGGGCTGAGGGATACCCCCTACCCTCGTGCACAAATTTCATGCACTAGGCCTCTAGTACTTATATAACATCCTCCTCTCTGTCATGCTTCACTTGCAGCTAGAGGTGCAGTGTCCTCCTGGCATCACCATTGGCTTTGTTATGGACCACTGGAACCTGTGCCGGGCGGTGTACAGCATCCAAAATGAGAAGAAAGAAAATGTGCTGAGCATCCGTGGGCCATGCTCAACCTATGGCTGTGGCTCAGATTCTGTGTTTGAGGTAAACAAATATAAAAATAACATTTCTTCAATTTTTTCTGCATGTGCTAACAGATTTAAGAATGATTTGGTTTAGATAATTTTTCATGTGAATCAGTAAATTAGTATGAGGAATTAACTGGTTGACATTATGTGATTTTCAAATTACTGTTAATGGATTGCTTAATGTTTTCTAAAATGTAAGATTTTTTAAAAATTATTTTAGTGTTTTGTAAAGATAAGAGAAATAATTAAAACATTAATCCTGAGAGTAAGTAGCCTGACATAAGTCTATTTTATTCTTGGTTGTATTTAATTCACTGTTTTTTACCAAAGATTTCCGGGATCAGAAAATATGTCCTGAGGAATGAAAGTGCCCACCTTCTCACAGACCCTGTGGCCCCCGAGGCTATGCACGTTGCTTATTTGCAGAATAGAAGTCTGTGTCCTCAGGAAACAGGACAATGCTGATAACATAAATAAAACTCATAGCTATAACATTTTCTCAGGAAAAAGAAAAATCCTTTTATTTTTCCTTTTATCTCTATGGATACAAAATGGTTGCTTATAATCCTATGAATCTGACAAAGGAGTTGCCTAGAAATATTTCCTGAGCTTCTTGGAATTCTTTCTGAATGCCTTGTAATTCAGCAAGGCTCATCATCTAAAATTGCTCTTTCTAGTATTGCCCATGATACCCACTACACTCACCTTAGTTCTCAGTTTATCTTACCATGTCATCAAGCATTGCTTATTTTTTAAAAGACCATGTGGAGAAATAGTAAATATAGATCAGCCAGAATTCAGGGTCAGGAAGTGTGGGATCATTCTGATCACCGAAAGTCAGTGTCTGACTGTTTTCCCTCTGGCAACTGCCAGTGTTCCCCTTATAGAAGCTGAAGTCCTTTGGGATCCTGGCATTATTTAAGAAGATTGATTTGTTTGGCACACATAAGTTTAAGTGATTGTATGGAGTTTGTGAAGTGCACAGAACCATGCCTCATGTTTCCCTAGACTAGAAGAAATTCCCTTCTAATCCCTAATTCCCACCCTTTGCTATATGGAGAAGAACTTCAAAATCAGTTCAAGTCATACCTCCCTAATAACTCGTTTGAGGACGAAGAAAGAGCACTGGCCTGAGAAGTGTAAGATATACAGTATTAGTTACCATAAAGTCTAATTCTTATCTTCCTAGGTCAGAGCCATCGATGGTGTCTCCAACGTCGGCAGCGTTATTAGGAAGTGGAATGGTTTAATGTCAGCCATGGGCCAGGCTGACCACTTTGACATTCACTTCCCAGTAGACCTGGACGTGAAGATGAAAGCTATGATTTTCGGAGCTTGCTTCCTCATTGTAAGCCTTTTGCTTTTGAGTTACCTTCAGAGAATTATTCTTTCTGATAAGAAGCAGTATAGTAGAAAGGCAGTAGCTTTGAAACTAGACCAAGTTCTGTCTCTACCACTTACTAGTTACATGTTTTGTAAAGTGTCTAGCACTTGCAAGCCTCAGTCTCCTCGTCTATCAAATAGAGATAAAAATACTTATATTTTCAAGGTTATAAATGTTAACTACCATATGAATAAAGGGGCAAGAGAGTGCTTGGCAGGTATTAGGCATCCAATGGGATCATCATTGCATGTTATTGATTATTTTTACTACTTAAAAAAGCCTATCTGCCCTAGCTGGTTTGGCTCAGTGGATAGAGTGTCAGCCTGGGGACTAAAGGGTCCCAGGTTCAATTCTGGTCAAGGGCACATGCCCAGGTTGCAGGCTCGATCCCTAGTGTGGGGTGTGCAGGAGGCAGCTAATCAGTGATTCTCTCTCATCATTGGTATTTCTATCTCTCTCCCTCTCCCTTCCTCACTGAAATCAATATATATATCCTAGAGGCCCGATGCATGAAATTCGTGCAAGAGTAGGCCTTCCTTCCCCCGGCTGCCAGCGCCGGCTTCCCTCTGGCACCCGGGACCCGGGCTCCCCTCGCAGCCCCAACTTCGTCCGGCAGGTCGTCCGGAAGGATGCTTTTATTATTATAAACTAGAGGCCCGGTGCATGAAATTCGTGCAGGGAGGGGGGTTGTCCCTCAGCCCAGCCTGTACCCTCTCCAATATGGGACCCCTTGAGGGATTTCCGACTGCCTGGGCAGCCGGACATCCCTCTCACAATCCAGGACTGCTGGCTCCCAACTGCTTGCCTGCCTGCCTTCCTGATTGCACCCTAAACCACTCTGTTGCCAGCCTGTTTGCCCCCAACTTCCCTCCTCTGCCAGCCTGGTCACCCCTAACTGCCCTCTCCTGCAGGGTTGATCACTTCCAACTGCCCTCACTTGCAGGCTTGGTCCCTCTCAACTGCCCTCCCTTGCAGGCTTGGTCCCTCTCAACTGCCCTCCCTTGCAGGCCAGGTGCCTCCCAACTGCCCTCTCCTGCTGGCCATCTTGTGGTGGCCACTTGTGTCTACATGGGGGCAGGATCTTTGACCACATGGGGGCAGCTATATTGTGTGTTGCGATGATGATCAATCTGCATATTACTTTTTTATTAGATAGGATAGAGGCCTGGTACAGGGGTGGGGGCCAGCTGGTTTGCCCTGAAGGGTGTCCCGGATCAGGTGGGGTTTCCCTTAGGGTGTGGGGTGGCCTGAGCAAGGGGCCTGTGGTGGTTTGCAGGCTGGCCACGCCCCCTGGCGACCCAAGCAGAGGCCCTGGTATCTGGAATTTATTTTCCTTCTACAATTGAAACTTTGTAGCCTGGAGCAGAGCCAAGCCTGGGGCTCCCTCCGAGGCCGGTAGCCATTTGTGTTGGGGTTATAATTGAAACTTTGTTGCCTTAAGCAGGTGGGCCCGGCCAGGGTGTTCGAAAAGTTTTGCTTCCCCTGTTGCCTGCGGCAACCCTGGCCTGCTCTCTCAAGCTCCATTCTGCCGCCATTTGTTTGAATTTGTTTACCTTCTATAATTGAAACTTTGTAGCTTGAGTGGAGGCTTAGGCCTGGCTAGGGCAGGCGGAAAGCTTGGCTTCCTCTGTTACCTAGGAAACCTTGCTCTCTGTGGCTGTAGCCATCTTGGTTTGGGTTAATTTGCATACTCGCTCTGATTGGATGGTGGGCATGGCTTGTGGGCGTGGCTTGTGGGTGTGTTGGAGGTATGGTCAATTTGCATATTTGTCTATTATTAGAGAAGATAGATTTTTTTAAAGCCTATCCTGTGACTTCTTAATGAAATAAAATAACTCTAAAGCTGATGTCCTTTTCCTCTACCTCACTGTCTCTCTGTCAGTGTACTGCTTGGTATTACACTATCCTTAGATTTATTAGGTGCAGTCCCCTTGCTGTGTTTCTGACTAATTAGTGGTTAATAGTCATAAGCAGGGGTCCTCAAACTTTTTAAACAGGGGGCCAGTTCACTGTCCCTCAGAACGTTGGAGGGCCGGACTATAGTTTGAAAAAAACTATGAACAAATTCCTATGCACACTGCACATATCTTATTTTGAAGTAAAAAAACAAAATGGCAAAAACACCCGCATGTGGCCCGCGGGCCGTTGTTTGAGGACGCCTGGTCATAAGTAAAGCATAGAAATAAAATTAATAATATTTACCCAAAATATCTCACTAATATATTGCAGTTGGTATATTTAGCATATTTAATATTGATTATCAAGTTTTTCTCCCTATAACAATAAAAATTTAATTAGTATCCCAAATGGAGAACATATTGGCTACCAACAGTTGTAAGTATGTAATTGCTGCTCTTTATATTAAGTCCTCTTTATAAAGATTTATCAGATTTCTTAACTGGTCCAGGAGGATTTCCAGGTAAATTATAAAGGATAATATTGTATGCATTACATCAAATTATTAATGTATTTATATACATAATTCTCTCCCTCTCTCTCTCTCTCTCTCTCTCTCTCTTTCTTTTTCCAACTTCAGGACTTCATGTATTTTGAAAGATCACCACAACATTCATCAAGATAGATGGACACAGAAAATCAGCAGTTATGGTTTTTAAAAAGTTAGAAAAGTTGGATTTGGCTTACAGTCAACCCTCAATTATTTGCTTTTGCAGATTACTTTTATTTCATGTAAGCTCTGACAGGCAGCCTGAGAGTGTAAGAACGCAGTCTAATGTGCATTTCAGTTGAGAATCTGTCTCGTTGTCTACTTGGTATACTAGGAGTTCATCCTGAAAAAGCTTTGACTCATTAACCAAGTAAATGTAGATATGATGAGCTGAAAAACACTTTAATATAAGATAGGGGAAAATGAATCCCAGAGTTCTCACATTAATAGGTAATGGTCATCAACATAATCTCTCACCAACGACAAATTTGACTTGAGGTGAAAAGAACGATATTCTTCATCTTTAAAAAAACAAACAAAAAGGAAGGCAGGCAGAAGTATTCTATTTTATTGTACAAGGAACATTTTACCTGTGTACATGTATCAATGCCTCATTTTGCAAAATTTATAAAAGTTTCTATGGAAAACTTGATTTTACTATCAAATAAAACATTTTTATCATAAGGTTTATGTTTTCCATGCCTGTCCCCTTGTTCATGGACAGTCAGGAACTGCCTTATATATGAAGACAAGGTCAGACTATCAGGAAAAAAGGTGACCAGGGCCACAGCTACTCTAGATCTCTTAGCAACTTAGAGACATCAGTGCCCTTATAAAAAGTTTGTATTTAACACATTTAACCTCTTTTGGTCACAGATGCCTTATATATAAAATAGTCTCAGCCAAATCTCTAAGATTGCCTATTGAACCTTTGTATCTCCTTTGAGGTAACACAGAGGAGATAACTTTTTTCTTTCAAGAAGATCCCTGATAAAAAATGTGCTGTTTGAATGGCAAGAGTTGGAGTTTTATTTTCAAATTTTAAAATGTGACAGTCTGAGTAGCACTTTGTAAAAACTATAAATTTTGACACTGCTTACTATTGCTTTGCTGCATTTTAAGTAATAGATAAATTTGAATATATGCAAAGATAATAAAACAATGAACTTTCTATAGATTATATAGGATAAGTACAGAATATATAAGAACAATGTAGTTAAAATATAAATTGTACTTGTTTGTATTAACTAATTAACAACATGCTATGTCAATGACTACACTGTGATAAATCCACTTGCTTTTATTGCACTTTAGCAGCCTATCTGGACATGTACTGTGTGTCTTTTTAACGCAGCCAGTACATAGAATGGAATGTGTTCTTCTGCTTCTTATTAAAAAAATAATAATAATAAGCTGAGTGCTCTTAGGTTTGGTTATTCTGATATTAGGGCCTTTAGCCACAATTCTTATTGAAGTGAAAGAAAGCTGCCTAAGTTTTTAATTATATTCATCTTTTCATGGCAAAAATTGTCTACTCAGTTTCTTGTAATGTTCATTTTTATGCATGACTGCTAGCTTTTAAAAAAATGGAAAAACTGCTGCTTTCTAAACTACTCATTACCTTGTATTTGAAAATGCAGTTGTACTCTTACACATATATATTGTTCCTTATAATAATGTCTAACATTTTCTATAGAAAATAAAATTGTATTCAGAAAATTTATATAAACTGTTCATTTTTACTTGCTTATACCGCATTTCAGGACCTGCTGTATAATACTAAAAAAAAAAAATTATTTTTACCATATAACATTTTAAGTTTTTGTTGTAAGTTTTTGTGGTATTAACTTGTATCTTACAGTTACTATAATTCCTCTTTCTTTAAGAAAGAATGTCATATTTTATGCTACAGTTCATATTATTTCTACCTTTCTTAATGATATTTTATTGTGTAAAATAGGTCAGATTAATTTTGAAAAGTATTCTCTGAAATGTGTGTTTTCTTCATATTGTTTTTTATTTTTAAATAAATATAACCTATACTAATAAAACGGTAATATGCTAATTACACCAGGAGACCTTCCAGACGTCCTTCGGACAAAGCCATGGTGGCGGGGCTGAGGCAGAGGCAGTTAAGGGCAATCAGGCCAGGAGGGGAGGGCACTTGGGATTATCAGGCTGGCAGAGGGGCAGTTGGGGATGAGCAGGCCAGGGGGGGGGCAGTTTGGGGCAAGCAGGCCAGCAGGGGGATATTTGGGGGTGAGCAGGCCGGCATGGGGGGGCAGTTGGGGGCAATCAGGCCGGCAGGAGGGCATTTAGGGGTGATCAGGCTGCAAGGCGGGGTGCAGTTGGGAGCAATCAGGCTGGCAGGCAGAGTGGTTAGGGGCGATCAGGCAGGCAGGCAGGTGAGCAGTTAGGAGCCAGCGGTCCCGGATTGCGAGAGGGATGTTTGACTGCTGGTTGTGGGATCGGGCCTAAACCCGCAGTCGAACATCCTCCAAGGGGTCCCAGATTGGAGAGGGTATAGGCCAGGCTGAGGGACACACCCTCCTGTGCATGAATTTTGTGCACTGGGCCACTAGTAGCTTATAATAAAATACTGTTTTATTTTTGGACTTGTGATTAAGTCTTTGCTATAAACTGAATGTTTGTATTCCCTCCAAAATGTATGAATTAATTACCCCAATGTGATGGTATTTGGAGGTAGGCCCTTTGGAGGAGGGATAGGCCAGCACCTTTATCTTGGGCTTACTAGCCTCCAGAACTGAGAGAAATAAAAGTTTGTTGTTTAAGCCACCAGTCTATAGTAGTTTTGTAACAGCAGCCCAAATGGATTAAGATAGTAATTTGGTACTGAGAAGGGAGATGCTGCTATAAAAAATACCCACATGAGGATGATATGTGGTAGAAAGTTTTATTTGCATGGAATTATATCCCTTGATTTTCAAAGTCCCATTTCCTACCATATCTGGAAAATGTGCAGCTGGGGATTCAGCAGAGCTAAAAGCAAAGCCAATGTCCAGTGTTTCCATTCTGTGGTGGAGTTGAGTCCAGCAGGGTATCAGATTAATTTTAGTTCATCAGTCTCTTGTGTGTGGGGTCCACATGGCTGTGGGCCATGTGGGTGAATGCAGGGGAGCACACCACCTACAACAAGAGGGCCAAGAGAGAGAACTCCCTTTCTTAGGAGCTTATGTATCTCAGATTTCCCACCCTTGCAGTGCCAAGCCTATTCTGGCCAATGACTTGCTCCCACGAGTGACTGACAAATAATCACCTTCCCTTCATCATTTAGAACTTATTGGGCATGCATCTATTCTTTCTTTGTCCAGTCCCTCCCCCTGGGATCTGTGGCAAACAGACCTGTAGAGTGTCAAATGCTTTCTAGCACTAATGGCATGGCTATATTATCTGGCCTTTCCTTTGCTTCTTTTCTGTTATTTAATTAATAACTGAGTTAAGTACAATGGTGTAAATTTTACCCTCCTCCCCACTATTTCCCCTTATCAATAATTACTTTATTGAGCATCCATTAATTCATCGCTTAACTATTTCTGAAGACAGAGGGAAATGCAAAGGTAAAAAATACATAGCTGCTATTCTCAGGGATTCTCAAACTAATGAATGAGACAGGCTTTAAAATAAACAAAATACACATCTTTGAGGACCACAATGGACATGTGTATTCTGTGGAATGTTGTAGGACAATAGAGGCCATGGTCACTAGCACCATCTCATGTGCTGTATAATATATTTCTGCCCTATTTAATCACACAGTCTAGGCCCAGGTAAACCTCCAGGCACTACTAAAGGGGAATAAGATGCATTTTTCATTCTTGTCTGAAAGTTGAATGCATAGTAAATACAATTGGAGGGTCAATTTAGCAAAATTTTATCAAGCCAAGTTGGGATAGTAAACATAGAATCCAGGAGAGTGGTACATGAACAGTGCTCAACCAACATTTGTGGAATGAATGACAAAATTTCTATGTGTATGACATTGCGCTGTGTTCAAGAAGACAAATGAAAAGGTATCCTCTATCCCTCAGTAAGGCTAAAGCAAGTAAGTATGTAATTGCAGCACAAAACTAAAGAATTTGTGCATAAAATAAAAATTATTTTGTTTCACATGTATATTAACTCCCCCAACTGCATCATGAGATATCCATCAATACCATTTTTCAAAGGATATAACAACAGAATAGGTCCAGAGCCATGGAGGCATGGAACAAACTTACATCCCAGAGGGGAGGTGTGTGTGTTTGCGGGGGGCAGGGGGAGAGACAGGAAGAGATTAACCAAAGAATTTATATACATTTATGTGTAACCAATGGACAGAGACAATAGTGTGGTGAAGGAGATAACCAAGATGGCGGGGCAGGTAAATGCCTATACTCACTGCCTCCCACAACCACATCAAAATTGCAACTAAAATACAAAACAACCATCATTCAGAACCACCTGAAAGCTGGCTGAATGGAAGTCATACAATTAGAGAAGTAAATAAGAAAGCACATTGAGATTGGTAGGAGGGGCAGAGGTGCAGATTGGGCTGGACCAGCACCCACATTTGCTGCTTTTTTTTAAACAGGAGGGCAATCATCTCTGCGAAGGCCACCCATGAGGAGCAAGGGATCCCAGCCCCATACCAGACCCCCAGCCCAGGCTCCCAGAGCTGGGAAAAGAAGTTCCCATGACCATGGACTATAAATACCAGAGGAAATTGTAGCTGAGAGACTCAGAGGCTGCCGGAGACCCAGGTGTTCCTCTTAAAGGGCCCATGCACAGACTTACATGGCCCAGCTTCCTCTGAGCTCCAGGGCTAGGCTAGGGTACCCAGACACATCCAAGGAGGAACTGGATTACCTGTCATCGAGTCAGGAACTCAGGAGTGGCTTTCTCAGAGACTGAGGTGCTCACAAGGGTCATTGTTCCTGGGCTGGGACCTCCTCTGTCACAGGGCTGACTGGCAGCCATATCTGTTTACTCTGCCCTGATGACTCCCTGAGACCGCAATTCAATTTACAGCCCCACCCAACCTGTTTGCAGCAGCTTTTGCAGATGAATGGCCTGTCCTTGCTCAGGCTAAAATCTCTCAAACAAGCTGCAGCTGGGTTGGTGTGCCCCAAACCTATCAAAAAGAGGCCCAAGACACTGTACTAGCACAAGCCTGCTGTACTTCACAGCTGGGCCTCGCATGGGCACCTTCAAGCCCAATACAAATAGCTCCTGCAGGGTGGCCCCAGGCAGTGGCTGACTTTGCATCTGCCAGAGGCCCTAGAGCCAGGGCACCCAGTAGACAGCTTCAGACCATACCAGATTGCAATTCTACACATCCATAAATGGCACACTCAAGAGGGAGACTCAGTGAACACCAAAGCCCCCTGAAGAAAATCCTGTTCCATAGGGTATTTTCTGCATAGAAGCTCTCCCACTGTAGCTGCAGCTGGTCCTCACAGCCAACTGGCCCAGAGATGAATTTCTCCCAGTGACACAGCAATCAAGGCTCAACTACAAGACTGTGCACACAGCCTACACAGGGTTGCACCTAGAGTGCCCAGCTCAGGTGACTGGGGAGGCTGAGCCACTGGGCCCTACAGAACACCTACTACACAAGGCCACTCCACCAATTCCAGGAGACATAGCAGCTCTACCTAATACATAGAAACAAAGACAAGGAACCAGCCAAAATGGAAGAAATGAAAACAAGCAAACCTTTGGATATGCACTTCAAAATCATGGTTATAAGGTTACTCAAGGATCTTCATGAGACTTTCAAGGATCTTAGGGAGAAAGTCAAAGACATGAAAAATGACCAGTCAAAGATTAAGCATACACTAACTGCAATAAAGAATAATTTACAGGGATTTAACAGTAGTAGAGTGGATGATTCTGCTAATCAAATAATGAGGTGGAATATGAGGAAGCAAAAAACACCCAATTAGAAGAGCAAAACGAAAAAAGAATCCAAAAATAGGAAGAAAGGTTAAGGAGCCTCTGGGACAACTTCAAACTTACCAACAGTCACATTATGGGAGTGCCAGAAGAAGAGAAAGAGCAAGATATTGAAAACCTATTTGAAGAAATAATGACAGAAAACTTGCCCACCTGGTGAAAGAAATAGATTTACATGTTCAGGAAGCACAGAGGGTCCCAAACAAGAGGAACCCAAAGAGGACCGTGCCAAGACACATCATGATTAAAATGCCAAGGGTTAAAGACAAAGAGAGAATCTTAAAAGCAGTAAGAGAAAAGCAGTTAGTAAACTACAAGGGAGCACTCATACAACTGTCAGCTGATTGCTCAACAGAAACTTTGCAGACCAGAAGGGAGTGGCAAGAAATATTCAAAGCGATGAATAGCAAGGACCTACAACCAGGATTATTCTACCCAATAAAGCTCTCATTTAGAACAGCGTCACAAACAAGAAAAAGCTAAAGGAATTCATCATCACCAAGCCAGTATTACATGAAATGTTAAAGAGTATTCTTGAAGAAAAAGAGGAAAAAGAAGAAGAAGGAGGAGGAAGAGGAGGAGCAGCAGGAGGAGGAGGAGGTAGAGAAGAAGAAGAAATATATAAACAATAAAAAGGCAATAAATACATATCTATCTACAATTGCATCTAAACATCAAAATAAACAAACAAGAAATCTAATGAGCCAAATAAACTAGTGAATAAAATAAAATCAGAGGCATGGAGTATGGAACAAACCAATGAATCTCAGAGGGAAGGGGGGCGAGAAGAGATTAACCAAAGTTCTTACCTATAATCACAGAGATTAGCAGGGTGAAGGCTGGGGCAGGGTGGGAACCAGGTGGAGGAGGGCAATGCGGGGCGGGGCGGGGGGGGGAGGATGGGGGACATCTGTAATACTTTCAAAAACAAAGATTTTTTTAAAGCATTATAATTTTTATATTTAAAAACAAAAGAATTTTTAAAGTATATAATTGGTCATGTTACTACTCAATATAAAAACATTGGGACAGCCAAGGATATCATAGGATAAAATCTAGACTTTCTAGCATAACAGGAGACCCTTAATCCCCTGACCCTTGCTGGCTACACTTCTCAATTGCCTCGGTTTCCTCATCTTTAAAGTGGGAAATAAATTATCCATCTTGATATTGTGATGATTAAATAAGTTAACAGGAACAAAGCACTTAGCACAGTCCCTGGCCCATAGGACCACACTCAGTACGATGGAAACAGAAGTCCAAGAGAGATAAGAAGATTGAATTAGCTATGCTGCTGGTTTTGAAGAAGGAGGAAGGGGCTATGAGCCAAGGAATATGTCCAATCTCCAAAATCAGGAAAGGACAACGAGTCTTCAGATTTAACACAGATAGATTTTAGCCTTGTAAAACCCAATTTCATACTTCTAACTCCCCAAACTGTAACTTAATGGATTTTGTGGTCATTTGGTACAGCACCACAGGAAACTGATACATATGCTATTATACTTCCTGATACAGAGCAGAAGCTAAACAAATTTGAGAAATTATTCTTACTCCTAAACAGGCCTTGAAAAGCCATGTACCCCAGGGCCTTTGCATATGCTATCCCTCCACTTCGAGAAATCTTCCTTTTCTTTTCTGTCTGGCAAGATCTTTTTTACTATTTTTATAAGACTATTCTCTAATATCTCTGAGCTTTAAAGTTTTCTCTCAGCCCTGAGAGTAAATTTCATTGTCTCTTCACATATTGTATTTATTTTGGTGATTTTTTTTCTCAACTCCATCACTGGACAATGAGGTTCTTTGTAGTTCAGGTTAAATGCATCCACTGTAGGATGCTCAGGCAGTGATTCTGCTTGGATGTGTAAATGAATGAGAGAATGAGTGAGTGATTGAGGCCATGAAGGATTGGTGGGATTTGGACAGCCATCGGTGTTGGCATTTCCAAAGTCAGAAGTGGGGAGAGATGATGGCACAAATTCCACAAAGCCATTCATTTTCACATTCCAGCGTTGCATACTGAACTATGGAGTTGAGAACTAGAGACAGTTTGCACTACAGAGAACATCAATATAAGAGGTTAAAAAGCCAGTAAAATATTTTTAATGAACTTCTAATTTAGAATAGTTTGGGAGTTACAGAAAGCTGCAAACTGAGTTTCCCCTGTCAATGTCTCACATTAGTACATTAGTCACAACTAATGATTCACATTCTTCATATCTTAATATGCTATTTTTAACTCAACAACATATTTTATATAGATTTTCTTGGTATTCCCCTGATGCCCTTTTTCTGTTTCAAGACCCCATTCAGAACACCACATGACATCTAGCATTTGGTTCTCTGGACTGTGAGTTTCTCAGACTTCCCTTGTTTTGGATGACCTTGATATTTGAGGAGTCCTCCTCAGGCATTTTTAGGACATCCTTCAGTTTGGGTTCTTCTGAAGTTTTTCCTATAATTAGACTGTGAGCTTTTGAGGGGGAAACACCACAGAGGTGAAGTGCCCCTATGATCACATCATAGCAAGATCCATGCTCTCAATGTGACATACTGTCTGCCCGCTCTCTCTTTATAAAGTTGTTATTTTTCTACTTTCCATACTGTACTCTTGGAAGGAAGTCACTAAGCATTGTCCTCCCTTAAGGGGAGTTATGTACTACTCTTTAAGGAGGAATAGCTAAGATAAATTATTTGGAATTATTCCTAAAAAAAAAAAAAAGTGTGGGTGGGAATGCAGACTGGTGCAGCCATTGTGGAAAACAGTATGGAGTTTCTTCAAAAAATTAAAAATGGAACTTTCATTTGACCCAGTAATCCCACTCGTACAAATATATTCCAAGAAATCAGAAACACCAAGTAGAAAGAATATATGCACCCCTATGTTCATAGCATCACAATTTACAATAAGATTTGGAAACACCCTGAATGCCCATCAGCAGATGAGTGGATAAAAAAAAAAAAAAAAACAACTGTGGTACATCTACACAGTAGAATATCATGCTGCTGTAAAAAAGAAAGAACTCTTACCATTTGCTACAGCGTGGATGGACCTGGAGAGCATTATGCTAAGCAGAATAAGCCAGTCAGAGAAATATGTTAAGTATCACATGATCTCACTAATTTGTGCAATATAATGAACAACATAAACTGGTGAGCAAAAATAGATCCAGAGACAGAGAAGCATGGAGCAGACCATCAAACCTCAGAGGGAAGGCAAGGGCGGTGTGGGGATGGGGTGTGGTGGTAAGAGATCAACCAAAAGACTTGTATGCATGCATATAAGCATAATCAATGGACACAGACAATTTGGGGGGGCAACCTGTGCTGGGAGGTGGGAGAGGGTTTGGAGAGGTCAATGGGGGCAAAAGGAGACATATGTAATATTTTCAACAATAAAGATATTAAAAATAAATAAAGAAAAATAAAAACTTGGAGATTGAACTTGAAAAAAAAAGTGTGGTGAAGGTCTGGGGCAAGGCAGGGTTGGGAGGAGAGGGACAAAGAGGGGGGGAATTGGGGGACATCTTTACATAATACTGTCAATAATAAAATAAAAAAGCAGTAATAGTAAGAAGCAGATGGGGTGCTAAGGATTCTTTTCCTCCTGTAATTGTGATGAAGAAAAACAAAGATTAGATAAAGGGTGAGAAATATGAAAGTTCTTGGAAGAGGAAGGATAGAACAGAGCTTCCCAGTCTCATGGTTTCACCTGGAATCTGGTCAGGCCTCCTACTGTCCTAACCCCATGTTCCCAGTTGTTCCGAATGAGTTTTTGGTGAGTGTTCAATGGCATGTGAGGTGGAGGTGGGGTAGGTGCTACGGTTGCGGTGATGGTGCTGGCTCTGCACATAATATCTAAACAAAAAGTAAATAGCAAATTCTAAAAACATTCAGTAATTAGCCTAATGGTTGCCTATTAGATTTTCTTGTAATTATTAGTTCTGCTGCTTCTCAACAAAGGAGCCAGTCATATGAAATCATAAATTTTGAGATGTGTAGTTGCTAAGTTTGTCTCAAGAGTTCATTCCATGCCAGATGGATAGGCATCTGAGCATGTATGAAGAAAAAGTAACCTAATCACGATATAGGTGATATAATGTGACTAACTACCTATGTAACAACAATGATGATGATACCAGCTACCTCTCTAGTGCTTCCTATAAAGTAGACACCATTCCCATTAAGACATTTCCATATGTTAATTCATTCAATTATCACAACCCAGTGAGATAGACTATTGTAATACTTGCCATTTTACAGATGAGAAAATAGAGATTTAGGTATCCCGCTTGTACCCACACCATCATTATTTGCAGCTGGCTCCAGAGACTACACCTTAAACCACTATGCTCTGTGCTTCTGTGTTGTCAGAGCCAGCAGCCAAAGCACCTCACAGCTCTGCTGGTCTGAGTGGCTGTGAGTCCATGTATTCTTGGAAATTCTCCTATCTGACTACGCCAGGGCTGGTTCTTCTCAAACCCTTCCCACTGTTGGCAACTTAGTCCAAGTTCCTCCTTTATTCTCTGCTCACAGGTGTTGGGTCTGAGCCCCTCTGCCTGGGGCTGGACCTCCTAGGATGCCGGGTCGTAGATGGAGAAGCCATGAGAGGTTGTGGGTATATATGAGTCTTTATTGCAGAAGCCAGTGGCCATACAGCTATTAGACAAGGCAGTCCTTCACAGCAAAGTCCATGCAGGCAGGCAGATGGACACAGGCTGGTGAACATATACTAGTATCTTTCTCATAAAGCAGCATCAGTCTCTGTACCCACAGCTGTTATCTGAGCAGCCACCCACTGCCTCCTAGACTCACCACCTCACATCATAGCAGTATCTGAGCTCTCCAGTTTAGCAGTTTCTCCTGTCTCTCCTGCCCAGCTGCTCTCTCTAGCAGACTTCTTCACACACTCCATCCTAGCTGCTCTCTCTCCATTCTCCAGCAGACTTCTTCTCACTCCCGTCTCAGCTGACTAGAGTGGTCAGTAACCTGCTTTATACCATTTAGACAAAGAAGCTTCATGCCAATAGTTACATCAATCATATTGGCTACTGACGGGCACAGTGTACTGTGTGTCCTTGCACCCGCTCATGGTATCGGCCTGATTAGGATTCCCAGGCTCAGAGTCCTTGAACATCCTGTTTAAGCACATGCCCAGAGCAGCCTTTGGCCATTCTGGTGTATTAATAACAAGGTCTCTGTGCTCCCATCAGCCTCGACTATCTGGGGACCTGGCATAGTTCCCACATGTGTGATATGTGATTTCCTTGTGTGTTAACAGGGAAATGTGGAGAGCCAGCAATAGACTAAAATAGTAGCGTGTTACCCCTTGTGTTCTCAAGTTCAGGATTATGGCTGGGAAGCCCGTGAAGCT
This sequence comes from Eptesicus fuscus, assembly GCF_027574615.1. Classification (NCBI taxonomy): domain Eukaryota; kingdom Metazoa; phylum Chordata; class Mammalia; order Chiroptera; family Vespertilionidae; genus Eptesicus; species Eptesicus fuscus. Next base: position 111,871,407 of record NC_072475.1, read on the forward strand.
CTGAGGAGGTTTTATCTGAGTGTGTGCTTTCTCTGAGAGGCTTTCTTTTGCTTCTGTAGGTGTCCCAGGCTCAAATAAGTTTATTTTAGGTGATTACAAAAACAATCCTTTCCTTGAACTTTTTAAAAATATGTTTACTCAAATTGTCTTAGCTAAAAGTCATCTAATCTAATAATAGACAAATATGCAAATTGACCATACCTCCGACACACCCACAAGCCACGCCCACCAATCAATCAGAACGAGTATGCAAATTAACCCAAACCAAGATGGCTACAGCCACAGAGAGCAAGGTTTCCTAAGTAACAGAGGAAGCCAAGCTTTCTGCCAGCCTTGCAGGCCTAAGCCTCCATTCAAGCTACAAAGTTTCAATTATAGAAGGTAAACAAATTCAAACAAATGGCGGCAGAATGGAGCTTGAGAGTGCAGGCCAGGGTTGCCGCTGGCAACAGGGGTAGCAAAGCTTTCCGCACACCCTGGCCGGGCCCACCCGCTTAAGGCAACAAAGTTTCTATCATAACCCCAACACAAATGGATTCAGGCCTCGGAGGGAGCCCCAGGCTTGGCTTGGCTCTGCTCCAGGCTACAAAGTTTCAGTTGTAGAAGGAAAATAAATCCCAGATACCAGGGTCTCTGCTTGCATCCCAGGGGGCGTGGCCCACCTGCAAACCACCACAGGCCCCTCGCTCAGGCCGCCCCATGCCCCAAGGGTACCCCACCCTGATCAGGGACACCCTTTAGGGCAAACCAGCTGGCCCCCACCCCTGTACCAGGCCTCTATCCTATCTAATAAAAGAGAACTATGCAGATTGATCATCACTGCAACACACAATATAGCTGCCCCCATGTGGTCAAAGATCCTGCCCCCATGTGGACACAAGATGGCCACCACAAGATGGCCAGCAGGAGAGGGCAGTTGGGAGGGACCAGGCTTGCAAGGGAGGACAGTTGAGAGGGATCAGGCCTGCAAGGAAGGGCAGTTGGAGGTGATCAACCCTGCAGGAGAGGGCAGTTAGGGGTGACCAGGCTGGCAGAGGAGGGAAGTTGGGGGCAAACAGGCTAGCATGGGAGTGATTAGGGGGCGATCAGGCTGGCAGGCAGAAGCAGTTAGGGCCAATCAGGAAGGCAGGCAGGCAAGCAGTTGGGAGCCAGCAGTCCTGGATTATGAGAGGGATGTCCGACTGCCCATTTAGGCCCGATTCCAGGGATCGGGCCTAAACGGGCAGTCAGACATCCCTTTGAGGGGTCCAAGATTGGAGAGGGTACAGGCTGGGCTGAGGGACAACCCCCCTCTGTGCACGAATTTCGTGCACCGGGCCTCTAGTCCTATATAATAAAAGCCTAATATGCAAATCAGTGGAATGACCACTCACTATGACATGCACTGACCACCAGGGGGCAGACGCTCAATGCAGGAGCCGCCCCCAACCTGCAGGCCCCAGGCCAGCCAAGGCGGGTGCCCTCCCCGATCACTCCGCGGGTTGCCCCACAGATCAGCCCTGATCATTGGCCAGGCCTAGGGACCCTACCTGTGCGTGGATTTCATGCACTGGGCCTCTAGTTAAATATAATTTGAGTTTTAGTATTTTCATTTTAACAGATAAAAATAGATAGCTAGAAATTAGACAATGTTTTAAAACTCTGGGTTTTGCAAGAATCGGCATGTAGAGGACAGCCCAAGATAGTAATTAGAATGACAAACATGTTCTAGTTTTGTAGCACCACCCCATCTACTATAGGGGGCAGCACTAGCTCATGGATGTTTTTAGTAACCTATGCTAATTTTTTTTTCAGCCAAGAATATATTGGTACTAATCTACAAGTTTTAAAGGAATGAAATTAAAGGATTTTAGAGTTGGAAGGGGCATTAGGAGCTATCTGCTCTACACTCTAATATATAAATGATGAAATTAAGGAGAGACTCAGATCATGTATTCAAAGTTATATGGAATCAGTAGTAGAACCAGAAGTAAGAGTACAGGTCTCCATTTCTTACTCCAATTTCCTACCACCACACCAAAAATTTAACAATTACTTAAATCATTTTGTGCATCATCTTGCAAAACACTGAAATTTTAAACAATAAAAAAACTAAAAACCCAGTTTCAATTTTTTTTAAATGTTCTAAATCATTTGTAAGCATATGCTTATAGAATCTACCTCAGTAAACCAAACTAATTTCAAAAATCTTCTAGTTATAAAAAACAAACAAACAAAAAAAAACTAATGTACTATGTGACAAAAACAACAGAAATATTTTAAATGTGGTGAGCCTCGGGAGGAGATTAAAGATGGCGACCAGCAGGAAGGTAGGGAGAGAGAGAGTGTGAGTGAGGAACCCATAGAGGAGAGTGTAGACGTGTGTGGTGTGTGTGTGTGGATGAGCTAGGGTCAGTTAGATTCTGCAGGTCTTCCAAGGGGCTGCCTAACCGGGCAGTCCTAGACAGCGGAGCCCCGCGCACAAAGCGGACACATCTCGGCGGCTGTTGCGGACGCGGAGACCACGCCATCTCGAGAAACAGAGCTGCCTGAGACTCGGATCCTGGCTTCTGACACAAACCAGGACCCTGCAGCCACTGGGGACAGAGAACTGCTATCACAGCTTCAGACCAACAAACAACAAGAATCCAGACTTCCCAGCAGAATTCCGTGAGTCAAAGAGCCTATCCCCCTCCCCGCAGGCGCGCAGACAGCACCATTTTAACTGATAGATCCGCCTCTCGCCCAAGCCGCAGAGCTTTGCGCAGGGACTCGCTCCCCGTCAGGGAATTTGGTGCACGCGGGACAGAAGCAGCTTCCTGTTGGGGAAATCTGTCAGTGCGCACAGAGGGCTCCCATTCGGAGAATTTGGGGGAATTTGGCTTGCGGGTCACAGCTCTCCCTTGGGGAATCTTAGTGCTTGCACAGAGGGGCTTTCCCTTTGGGGAATTTGGCACGCAGGACAGACTCCGCCCTCCTTCCGGGACTCCGGTAGAGTGCACGGAGCCAGCTCACCTTCAGGAAATTAAGAGTGTGCGCCCTAGCCGGTTTGGCTCAGTAGAGAGAGCACACACAGGTCGCAGCTCCACTTCAGGGAATTTGGCACGCCGGACACAGCTGCCTGGGATCCCTGACTCACAGCGCATTCACACTAAGAGCCAGCGACCCCAGTTGTTGGTGCATGCACACACAGGGACCCTGAGTCTCAACGAGAAACCGCACAAGGCAACAGAGACTCTGACACTCTAGTCTTGCTGCAGACACAGGGAAACTCTGACTCCCGGCACATGCTAAAGATCTCATTTTCGGCACATACCAACAGTGTGGTGCAGACAGGGCCCCTGATTCTAAGTGTGCACACGAGACCACACGGAACACTGGGGACACTGACCCTGGACAAGTCTGGTTCCCACCAACCAAAAGCAGCCACACGTCCTAGTGTCAGAGCACTTCAGTGAAACTCGGGTGGAGCGAAGTCCCCACAGCACACGGCCCAGGTCCACGCAAACGGACGCTTGAGTTTTCTGGTGATAGCCAGAATGGGGAAACGAAATAACTCACAGAGAAAAGAAAATGTGGAGTCGTCAAGAAAGGAAATCAGTGAAACTGAAGCTTGCAACATGACCGAAAAGGAGTTTAGAGTAATGGTCGTGGAATTTATACAACGGATGGATGAGAAAATCAACAACTTATGCAAGAATCAGGAAGAAATGAAAAGTGATATAGCTACAATCAAAAACACCATGGAAAGTTTCAACAGTAGACTACAAGAAGCAGAGGACCGAATTAGTGAGTTAGAAGATCAGGTACAGAAACAAGCTCAATCTGAATAGCAATTGGAGAAAAAAATTAAAAAGCAGGAGGAAAGCCTAAGGGAGCTTCAGGACAACATGAAACGAAGTAACATGCGTATAATAGGGCTGCCAGAAGGACAAGAAGAGCAGCCGGGATTAGAAAACTTATTTGAAGAAATAATGACAGAAAACTTCCCGGATATGGGAAAGATAAAAGTTACGCAAGTACAGAGAGTCCCAAGCAGGATCAACACCAAAAGACCCACACCAAGACATGTCATAATTTCAATGGCAAATATAAATGATAAAGAGAGAATCTTAAAGGCGGCAAGAGAGAGACAGAGAGTTACCTACAAAGGAACACCCATCAGATTGTCAAATGATTACTCAACAGAAACACAACAAGCTAGAAGTGAATGGAAGGAGGTATAAAAAGTGTTGCAAAGCAAAGGACTGAATCCAAGAATACTATATTCAGCAAGACTATCAATCAAAATTGAAGGGGAAATCAGGAGTTTTGCAGATAAAAAAAGGCTCAAGGAGTTTATCACCACCAAACCAGCAATGCAAGAATTGCTAAAAAGAATACTGTAAAAAGAAGAAATAAACAGGTAAGAAGGAATATAGACACACAAATAGATATGACCACAAACAAATACCTTTCAGTAATATTTTTAAGTGTAAATGGACTAAATGCTCCAATCAAAAGATATCAAGTAGCTGAATGGATAAAAAAACACGACCCATATATATGCTGTCTACAAGAGACCCACCTCAGAACAAGAGACTCACACAGATTGAAAGTGAAGGGATGGAAAAATATCTTTCAGGCAAATGGAAATGAAAGAAAAGCTGGGGTAGCAATACTTATATCTGACAAAATAGACCTCAAAGTAAATGCCATAACAAGAGATAAAGAAGGCCACTTCATAATACTAAAGGGAGAAATCCAACAAGAAGAAATAATTCTGGTAAACATATACGCTCCTAATATAGGAGCACCCAAATACATAAAAAAACTCCTGGAGGATTTCAAGGGAGAGATTAATAGCAATATAATCATAGTAGGAGACTTTAATACCCCACTATCACCACTGGACAAATCCTCTAAACAAAAAATCAGCAAAGAAACAGCAATCCTAAATGAATCACTAGACCAGATGGAATTAATTGACATCTTCAGAACATTTCACCCCAAAGCCACAGAATATACATTCTTCTCAAGTGCACATGGGTCATTTTCAAAGATAGACCATATGCTGGGTCACAGGCAAAGTCTCTTCAAATTCAAGAAGATAGAAATTATATCAAGCGTCTTCTCAGATCACAGTGGCATAAAACTGGAAATCAACTACAATAAATACAATCCAAAGAAATCAAGCACATGGAGACTAAACAGCATGCTATTAAACCATGACTGGGTCACCAGAGAGATAAAGGAAGAAATAAAAAACATCATGGCAACAAATGACAATGAAAACTCAACAATCCAAAATCTATGGGACACAGCGAAAGCAGTCTTGAGAGGGAAGTTCATAGCTCTACAAGCCTATTGCAAAAAACAAGAAACAATGGTAATAAATTACTTAACCCTACAATTCAAAGAGCTAGAAAAAGAGCAGCAAGAAAAGCCCAGTGTAACCAGAAGGAAGGAAATAACAAAGATCAGAGCGGAGATAAATGACATAGAGACCAAAGAAACAATACAAAAGATCAACAAAACCAAGAGCTGGTTCTTTGAAAGGATAAACAAGATCGATGGACCTCTAGCCAGGCTCACCAAGAAGCAAAGAGAGAGGACCCAAATAAACAAAATCAGAAATGAAAGAGGTGAAATAACAACAGACCCCGCTGAGATACAAAGGATTGTTACAAAATACTACGAACAACTCTATTCCAAAAAACTGGACAACCTGGAGGAAATGGACATATTCCTAGAAAAATATAACCTTCCAAAAATCAATCAAGAAGAATCTAAAGAGCTCAATAGGCCAATAACTATGGACGAAATTGAAGCAGTCATCAAAAAGCTTCCGTCAAACAAAAGCCCAGGGCCTGATGGCTTCACAGGAGAGTTTTACCAAACATTCAAGGAAGAACTAAAACCTATCCTCCTCAGACTATTCCAAAAAATTCAAGAGGAAGGAACACTTCCAAGCTCCTTCTATGAAGCCAGCATCACCCTAATACCAAAACCAGATAAAGACAACACAATGAAAGAGAATTACAGACCAATATCCCTCATGAACATAGATGCCAAAATCCTCAACAAAATTCTAGCAAATCGGCTCCAGCAGTACATCAGAAAGATCATACACCATGACCAAGTAGGATTTATCCCAGGAATGCAAGGATGGTACAATATCCGCAAATCAATAAACGTGATACATCACATAAACAAATTGAGAGATAAAAATCACATAGTCATATCAATTGATGCAGAAAAAGCATTTGACAAAATCTAACACCCTTTCTTGATAAAAACTCTCAACAAGGTGGGAATAGAAGGCTCATACCTCAACATAATAAAAGCTATATATGATAAACCCACAGCAAACATCATACTCAATGGACAAAAACTAAAAACATTTCACCTAAGAACAGGAACAAGACAGGGATGCCCACTCTCACCACTCCTGTTTGACATAGTACTGGAAGTATTAGCCATTGCAATTAGACAAGAAGAAGAAATAAAAGGCATCCAAATTGGAAAAGAACAAGTAAAGCTGTCTTTATTTGCAGATGACATGATATTGTACATAAAAAATCCGAAAGACTCCATCAAAAAACTAATAGACTTAATAAATGAATTTGGCAATGTAGCAGGATACAAAATTAACGTCAAGAAATCTATGGCCTTTCTATACACCAATAGTGAACTTACAGACAGAGAGACTAAAAAGGCAATTCCATTTACCATCGCACCAAAAAAATTAAGATACCTAGGAATAAACTTAACTATGGAGGTAAAAGACCTATACACGGAAAACTACAGGACACTGAAAAAAGAGATAGAGGAAGACGTAAACAGATGGAAGAACATACCATGTTCATGGATTGGTAGAATCAACATCATTAAAATGTCCATACTACCCAAAGCAATCTATAGATTCAATGCACTCCCCATTAAAATACCAATGGCATATTTCACAGACCTTGAAAGAACTCTCCAACAATTCATCTGGAATAAAAAAAGACCCCGAATAGCCACAGCAATCCTGAGAAAGAAGAATAAAGTAGGAGGGATCTCAATACCAGATTTCAAGCTGTATTACAAAGCCACTGTTCTCAAAACAGCCTGGTACTGGCACAAGAACAGACATATAGACCAATGGAACAGAATAGAGAATCCAGATATTGACCCAAACCACTATGCTCAATTAATATTTGACAAAGGAGGCATGAACATACAATGGAGTCAAGACAGTCTCTTCAATAAATGGTGTTGGGAAAATTGGACAGATACATGTAAAAAAATGAAGCTTGATCACCAACTTACGCCATACACAAAAATAAACTCAAAATGGATACAGGACTTAAACATAAGACGGGAAACCATAAAAATACTAGAGCAATCCACAGGCAGCAAAATCTCAGACATATGCCAAAAGAAATTCTTCACTGACACTACCCCTAGGGCAATGGAAGCTAAAGAGAAAATTAACAAATGGGACTACATCAAAATAAAAAGCTTTTTCACAGCAAAAGAAACCATCAACAAAACAACAAGAAGGCCTACTGCATGGGAGAACATATTTGCAAATGGCATCACTGATAAAGGTTTGATCTCCAACATCTACAGGCAGCTTATGCAACTTAATAAAAGGAAGATAAATGATCCAATAAAAAAATGGGCAACAGACCTAAATAGAAGCTTTTCAAAAGAAGACAGAAGGAAGGCCAAGAGACACATGAAAACATGCTCAACGTCACTAATTATCCGAGAGATGCAAATCAAAACAACAATGCGGTACCATCTCACACCTGTCAGAATGGCTATCATCAACAAATCAACAAATGACAAGTGTTGGCGAGGATGCGGAGAAAAAGGAACCCTCGTGCACTGCTGGTGGGAATGCAGATTGGTGCAGCCACTGTGGAGAACAGTATGGAGCTTCCTCAAAAAACTGAAAATGGAACTCCCATTTGACCCAGTAATCCCACTCCTGGGAATATATCCGAAGAAACTAGAAACACCAATCAGAAAGGATATATGCACCCCTATGTTCATAGCAGCACAATTCACCATAGCTAAGATTTGGAAACAGCCTAGGTGCCCGTCAGCAGATGACTGGATCAGAAAACTGTGGTTCATCTACACAATGGAATACTATGCTGCCATAAAAAAGAAGGAATTCTCATCATTTGCAGCAACCTGGATGGAATTGGAGAACATTATGTTAAGTGAAATAAGCCAGTCAATGAAAGAAAAATACCACATGATCTCACTCATTTATGGGTAATAAAGAACATTATAAACTTGAACAAAAAGATAGATACAGAGACAGTAAAGCATCAAACAGACTGTCAAATTACAGGGGGAAAGTTAGGGAGAGGTGGGGGAGATAAGAGATCAATCAAAGGACTTGTATGCATGCATATATAAGCATAACCAACGGATGCAAAACTCTGGGGGGTGAGGGCATATATGGGAGTGGGGTGGGGGGGCAATGGTAAGATATGTACACATATAATACCTTAATAAAAAAAATTGGAAAAAAAAGAAATATTTTAAATGTTTGTGTCATGGGTAACATAGGGGTGTATTTTATTTCTTCATCCCTTTATATGGCGATATCCATAGTCACCACTCACATCTGAGTTCAATTTTTCTATTAAAATATGTATATTTAGGGTTGTTTGTTTGTTTGTTTGTTTTGGTAAAAATACTATACATTGTTGATAAATTTTCCTTCTTCAAAGAAATATAATTGTTGCCCTGGCTGGGCAGCTCAGTTGGTTAGAGAGTCATCCTGACACACCAAGGTTGCGGGTTCAATCCCAGGTCAGGCTACATACAAGAATCAACCAATGAATGCATAAATAAGTGAAACAACAAGTCTCTCCCTCTCCCTCTCCCTCTCCCTTCCTCTTTCTCTAAATCAATAAATAACATTTTTAAAAAAGAAATATAATTGTTGGCTCAACAAGGAATCAGTTGAACAAAGACACATTCATACCATTACCCTGAGTAGAGAAAGGAAAATATAGCTAATGGACAATTGAAAACAACTCCTGCATAGATATGACCTAGTCTGCCTGTTGGCCCAACAGATGACAGAAACAGATGACGTAGCTGGGGATGTGGGATTATTTTATTCGGGGATCCAGTAGATGAGAGACAACTATGAGGATTATTCCTGGCAATGCTCAATGTCTATTTTATCCCCTTGAGTTGCTTTGATATTAATATTTTTTCTACTAGTTAGGGCATTTCTAGTTTTCTCTGTGTTTCTGTTTATGATATATTCATGCCACTTGTCTGAGATATGGCCACAGGACATGCCTAGACATGGAAATCAGGGAGAGTTTATGTTAATTTCTTCACTGAGAGCTCTGTAACTTCCAAAGGGAAACTATGTCTATATAGAGTACTTTGTGAATGAAATCAGGAAAACATAAATGATTTTTTATAATGATTGAAGCTGTTTTAAGAATATGTAGTGTTCCTTGCCAACAATGGGTTTACAGAATAATGTAGAATCAGAGTTCCCCTCCCTATCTCGAGCAGAGCTGGAAAGCTGGAGGGGTCTCTGGTGCAGGATGGCCCCTATAAAACTGATGCAGGGAGGAGCTATGCATGTGTACTCCCTGCAGACAGGCTGCCTCTCCAAAGAGAAAAAAAGAAGGAACCGAACTACTTATGCCCAGTTCCTTCTCTCAAACTCACTAGGTAAATAACCCTTGCCCTCCTGAGGCAAATAAATAGGGAATATAGATTGGCCAGGAGTGTGTCCAATGCCACTGCCATTACATGGGAATGTCAGGAGTGCAGAATGACTGTAGTAGAGGTTGTTTTGTCCACTCACGTCTCTCCTCACATTCTTCCCTTATATTATTACAGTTTCTGATTTCACTGACTCACAGTGAAGTCTGAAATAGACACATTTCCTTGCGTAGTGACTTGGTAAAGTTCTGATCCTTTAGAAGTGTGGCAATTTCTTTCTTTCTTTTTTTAAATGCTCTTATTGATTTCAGAGAGGAAGGGAGAAGGGGAGATAGATAAAAACATCTGCACAACCCCCACTAGGGATAGAGCCCACAACCCTGGCATGTGTCCTGACCAGGAATCGAACAGTGGCCTCCTGGTTCATATGTTGATGGCTCAATCACTGAGTCATGCCATCCCAGCACATGTGGCAACTTCTTTAAAAGATAACTGACATATCTGCCCTGGCCTGCGTGGCTCCAGTTACTTGGGCATTGTCCCATGCACCGAAAGGTTGCTGATTTGATTCTAGGTCAGGACAGAGGCCCGGGGTTTCAGGCTCAATACCTGGTAGGGGGCCTGCAGGTGGCAGCAGACTGATATTTTGCTTTCACATATATGTTTCTCTTTCCCTCTCCCTTCCTCTTTCTAAAAATCAATTTTAAAAATCTTTTAAAAAAGATAACTGACACATCATTTGCCTCTCATTGATTCTTCTTCCCTGCATGCTTGCATGCATGAGAAAACAGGGTTTTAATAGGGAACAATGAATACCTCTGAAAAGGAGAATTAGAGAAGTTCATCTTTTTTTATTATTTTATTGATTTTTAGAGAGAGGAGGGGAGAAAGAAACATCAATTTGTTGTTCCACTTATTTATGCATTCATTTGTTGATTCTTGTATGTGCTCTCGCCAGAGATTGAATCCTCAACCTTGGCATATCAGGACAACATTTTAACTTACTGAGCTACCCGACCAGGGCCCTTTATTCATCTATATTTTACATGCTTCTTTATTGCTTGAATTCACTATAATAAATATTGACTTTATATTTTTAAAATTAAGGGTAATTTTTTAAAGTTTCATGTAACTGGTGCTCCCCAGGATGTCAGATTTTTTACTATAATTTACGACTTTCTAATCTTGAAGGAATATTACAATTTACTAAGAGCTTTTCCTTAATTGCAGTGGAGGGGGACCACACCTAGATTATGATTTAATTGCTTTGGGGTAGGATCTGGTTATGGGCACTTGTCTTTTATTTGTACTGCAGGATGAGAACTACTGGACCCCAGTCTCCCAGCATCTCCCTGTTACACATTAGCGTTACCTGGAATGCTTTGTAAAGTACCACATCCTGGCTGCATCCCCAAGCCACATCAGAATTTGGAGTTCCTCTGGTGATTCTAACATGCAGCCAAATTTGGGAACACTGGCTACTATCGCGAAGCCCCCAATAAACTTTCCTCCAATTTGCATTAAAGCCAATAAAACAGATGTTCTTGCTTTTATACATGCCTTAGCCAAGTGAAATAGAACATGCCTGGTTAAATTTGAATTTCAGATATCAATTTATAGTAAAAGATTGTCTCATGCTATATTTGAGACTTGCACACAAAGAAAGTATTTATTGCTTATATGAAAATACATTTAACTGGGCCTCCTGTCTTTTATTTGTGAAATCTGGCAACCCTACAAACTAAACACAAATAGTTCTCCAAAATTCACTGAAGAGTAATGTAGAACTGTGTATAAAAGGGAACTTTAGGAGACTGGATACTTGAGGAGGAGGCAAAAAGAGATTACCATGCTAATGTCTGTAAAATGACCTAAAAGTTGTCTTTATTTATCTCTCTTCCCTAATAGTCCTGGACTTTATATCAACTGACTCAATTTCTTGGGTGAATTCCTCCACCCAACCCAAAAAATAAGCAAATAACTGCCAAACTCTGCTTCTGTCACTCCCACCACCTCAATCCTTCCTCCTTTCAATCAACTAACTAACCTGCTTTCAGAATTTGCTAATCTTATTTTTCTGTACCACCCAGGAAAGGTCTAAAGCAAGAAAATAAATGCACATATGGGTTTGGTCAGTGTGTGTGTGAGAGAGTATGTGTGATTGTGTGTGTACATGCATGAAGGACCATGAGAACCATTCCTTCATATATTAACCTGCTTGCTTTCATTCATATGGAAATGTAAGCCTCAGGGTACAGCCTGTCAGTGTTAAACGAGGAATTAGTAAATTTATCTCCTAACTGCTGCTTTCAGTATCAGTTTCAAACATAAACCACCATCTCAGTAAATGATGCATCGAAGAGAAAAAGGACTATTAGCTCAGCCAGTGTGTAAACTCCTCCTCTAGACTTCTCCATTAACCACACCAATCACCACTATATGTAACACATAGATAGGAGAACAAAGAAGGCTTACACTGCAACAGCTCTAATATGCAGTAGGGGTGGGGAGGTGTGTAGCAGTAAGTATTGGGTGTGTACTGCAGTCATGTGATCTAGCAGAGTGCACCACACTTCCTGGGTCCCTCACTTTGCTTTGAGCCCAGCAGCTGCCCTGCTAATTAAGTGACTTTAGGCTAGAAATGAAGCTCCCTGCTCCTCCACTGTTTTTGTAAAATTAAACCACAATGCCTGGCTTGTTTAGATAACAATGTTATTATGAGAATTCCAATGGGATAATTTATGTTTTTACTGGGCATAAGAAAAGAAGGGAAAGTAGCAGGAACAGGGCTTGTTTTGCTCTGTACAAAGAAGCTGAGCCAGGCTCTTGTGTGAGCTAGCAAAGCAAACAGACCCAGAAATACCCTCAGTGGATAAAAGAAATACCAGTTAGCAGACCAACTGTAAGTACTGATTTTTTTTTAAAGGAAAAAAGAGAACATGAAAAGTGCCAAACCTCAGGATTAGCCCCCTTAGCGGTTTCTGGCTCCCTAACTGGAGATTGTGGATTTGTTGAATAATCATGTTCCTTTTCCTTGGTTAGATTAAGTCATTGACCTGAGGATGAGTCACAGACAAATTTACAGGAAGATCCCCCAAGTCTGAGTGGTAAGGTAAATGAAATGGAAAAAATGTGCATAGATGCCATGTTTCCATATGTCTAGATAGATCAGCTAATTTAAGTTCCCTTTATAAGCCAAAACCCGTTTCTGGTTTTAGAGTTCAAGGAGACTGACTGCATTACATCAGGCTCCTTGAAGTTTCAATTATGTGATTATTCAGTCAAGCTCTAGAGTCAAGTATATTATTACAGTTTCCATGAAGAATTTTTAAAAAATCAATCAGTATATATAACCCTCCCGATAAGAAGAAAAAAACAACATCAGTAACTGTTTCATCTACTCACATATAATTTATATGTTCAATGCTTAGACACACTAAATTCTTTACAAACTTAACTGCCCTCATATATACATCCATTGTTAACGAGATATTTACTCTTCATAAAGACGTAGCTTGGGTGAGGCCAGTGTGGGGAACCTCCTAAGGTCGCTGTTGCTAAAACAATTTGGGAAATCATATTTCAAAAATGACTCAGCCAACCTTAGCCAGTTTGGTTCAGTGGATAGAGCTTCAGCCTGAGTAGTAAAGGGTCCCAGGTTTGATTCCAGTCAAGGGCACATGCCTTGGTTCCAGTCTCAATCCCCAGCCCCCGCCAGGGCACGTGCAAGAGGCAACCAATCTTAGTATCATTGATGTTTCTCTCTCTGTGTCTGTCCCACTCCCTTGCACTCACTCTAAAAATTAATGGGAAAATATTCTCAGGTAAGGATTAACAAAGATAAAAATGGCTCCCCAAATTATAAAACTCAGTTTGTACCATAAACTCTATGACTCAGTTGAATCACTTCACCACTTTCACCCTCTTATTTCAAAACCACTCTCTTAACCCAATTAAGTTGCTATCCATTCACCTGTATGATTTAACGCAAACTTGCTTCTTCTCAGGGCCCTAGAGCATTCTTCCCAGATCTTAAAGTAGCTTACTCCTTTCCTCACAGTTCACCTTCTCAGAAGGGCATGCTTAACTTCCTCAACCTAAAATATTTCCAGTCCCCAAAATTACTCTCTTCTTGTCAGCACTTAGCACCATCAGAAATATTTGTTTTCTTGTTTATTTATAATAATTTCTGAGAAGGCAGGAATTTAGTGTGTCATGTTTACCTCTATATCCTCACTGCCTATATCAGTGACTAACATGAAGCAGAAACTAAATAAATGTTGAATAGATGCCATTGACTATAGGCAAAATAATATGGAATTTAAATCCTTAAAATAATTGTGTCCCTACCCATGATATCTACTTTGAAGAAGAAAATATCTACTTTCCATAAAAAAATTTTTGTGTGTGTATTTAAAAACACAGCACATTGGTGCTGGGCAAGAGGCTCAGTTGGTTAAAGCATCATCCCAGTATCCTAAGGTTGTAGGTTCTATCCTTGGTCAGGGCACATACAAAAACCAACCAATGAATGCAACAAAAGGTTGATGTTTCTCTCTTTTCCTCTCTCTCTAAAATCAATAATTTAAGGGGGTGAATGGGTTGGGAAGAGATTAACATTAATGCATATATGCAGAGCCCATGGACACAGACAATAGTATGGTGAAGGCCTGGGAGGGATGGGGACAGGGTAATGGGGGTCAATGCGGAAAAAAGGGAGAGGCATCTGTGATACTTTCAACAATAAAGATACATTTTAAAAAGTCAATTAAAAATACAGCACATCCTATATAATAAAAGCCCAGCAACCGAAACAGCGGAATGACTGGAATGACCGGAATGACCAGAGACCAGAATGACTGCCTCCCCTCACCCCAGCTGGTCCTGCCCCCCAGTAGGGACCCCCACCCCAATTGTGGTTGTGGCTGGCCTGAAAGCAGCCCACAGCCCCTCGCCCTGGCCAACCCTACCTCCCTGCAGGAACCCCACCCCAATCCAAGGCCTCCATCAGGCAGGCGGGCTGGCCCCCACCCATGCACCGGACCTCTATCCTATATAATAAAAGGGTAATATGCAAATTGACCCTAACAGTGGAACAGCCAGAACGTCTGCTCAACCAGTCATTATGAGGCGCACTGCCACCGCTCGGTCCCTTTCCCTGGCCATCAGGCTTCGATCGTCCAATGGTGAATGGAGAACCGGGGATGGGTGGCGGGGGATGGGGGTGGCACCAGGCCAAGGCTCCTGCCCACCAGTCACCCCACACAGAGGGCAACCCACGGCAGGGGCGGGGCCAGCGAGCGGGCAGAACGGTCGACCTCTTGGATTCTCCCCCCGGCAGCAGGCTCTGATCACCCGATGGCAAACGGGGAACTGGGGGTGGGTGGTGGCAGGGGGCAGGGCCAGCTTCGGGCAGCCGGGGCAGATGGCCCTGATCTCAGGCCAGGCCTAGGAACCATACCCATGCACAAATTTCATGTACCAGGCCTCTAGTTGAAAACATAACATTTAAATTTTTAAAAATGTACTTAATTCCAGGAAAAGCAGGAAGCATAGAAGAAAGGCAATAAAACCATAGTAAATGACCTGTGTTGGCCACCAACTATTTATTCACTTCCTGCTGCCCGTAGCTGGCCCCACCCCCAGTTCCAGGTCAAGGGTAAAGATCACATTAAACTCTAATAGCTTACATGGGTGATCAGTGCCTGATGGCCGGGGGAAGGGACCAAGAGGTTGCCTGTTCCTGCCCGCTCGCTGGCCCCACCCCCACCGTGGGTCACCCTCTGTGTGTGCGGTGACCGGTGGGGTGGGGGCCTTGGCCTGGTGCTTCCCACATCCCCCGCTACCCACCCTTAGTTCCCCAGTCACCATTGGGTGATCAGAGCCTGATGGCCAGGGAAAGGAACTGAGAGGTTGTCAGTACACCTCATAGTGACTGGTCCAGCAGTCATTCTGGTCATTCCATCATTAGGGTCAATATGCATATTACCCTTTTATTATATAGGCTAGGGGCCTGGTGCATGGGTGGGGGCCAGCTGGCCTGCCCTGATGAGGGCCCCAGATCGGGGTGGGGATCCCCACCAGGGGGTGAGGAGCCATGGTCATTCTGGTCTCTGATCATTCTGATCGTTCCACCATTTCAGTTGCTGGGCTTTTATTATATAGGGTTGCCATTTCTGAATTATATTCAGAGTATATTTTAAAAATGGAAATCAATTTTGTGACAGAGAGGAAATGTAGGGCATGTGGAAGTTAGGTGACATGCTCTATTGGTCAAGGGCAGTGGTCGGCAAACCGCAGCTCACAAGCCACATGCTGCTCTTTGGCCCCTTGAGTGTGGCTATTCCACAAAATACCACGTGCAGGTGCGCACGTACAGTGCAATTGAAACTTTGTGGCCCATGCGCGGAGGCCGTTTTTTGGCCTGGGTGAGTCTATTTTGAAGAAGTGGTTCTAACGCTGAGCCACACTCAAGGGGTCAAAGAGCCGCATGTGGTTCGCGAGCCGCAGTTTGCCAATCACTGGTCAAGGGTAAAGATTACATTAAACTCTAATAGCTTACCTTTCATTGCTTTATTTTTAAAATAAAAATAAAAGAGACAGAGAGAGAGAAACATCGGTCAGTTGCCTTCTGTATGTGCCCGACCAGGGATCAAATCCATAATCTAGAGAGACTAGAAGGGAGAGATTAAAAATGGCAGTGGAGTGAGTGGTCTGCTCAGCTTTTTATTCCTGATGCATGTAATCTGTCCCTCACTCTTGATTGGAAGAGCTTAGGCTCACACTCTTTCATGATTGGCTAATTTAAAGGAAGGGGTTGACTTTTGTTGTTTCAAAATGGCGGACCACAGGGGAGCTGCAAGTCATGCAAGCCAAAATGATGGCTGCCTAAATTCCCTTCTTTGACAGAAAAGATTGTGTATTCTCACAATTCCCCCCTCTTCTTTATTTAAACTCTTTTCTTCAACCTTGGCTAACATTCATTGACTTTCATGCTCTGCACTGTCTAGGAGAAGACTATTTTACTGCTTGGCCAATGCAGTTTCAATTAACCTTTGAATAAGACCTCTTATACATCACTGTAATTCCTAATCAAAGAAGTGAATGTGTCTCCCATCATTCCCTTCCACTTTCAGTACCGTTGCTTAATTGGAGAAAGGATCCTCAATTTCAGGAGTCCCAGCTGACTCATTAGCTAAAGTTGTTAATCCCTGCGGTGCCTCAGTGATGGTTCTGCCTGGCTGTGTTGTCAGGGATGAATGTACAACCCTGGCCCCCCAACATTACAGACACTCTTCCTTTCTGCCAGAATCATATCCAAGGCCAACCTATTATCCCGTGTCATCCTGCTGGTGACATGTAGTTGTTCAGCTATCCCTTTAACTGCATCTCAAGTATAGTTAACAATCCTTTGATGGTTATAGTAAACTAGAGGCCTGGTGCATGAAATTCGTGCAAGGGGGGGGGGTCCCTCAGCTAAGCCTGCACTCTCTCACAATACAGGACATCCCTCTCGCAATCCGGGACCGCTGGCTCTTAACTGCTCACCTGCCGACCTGCCTGATTGTCCCTAACCACTCTGCATGCCTGTCTGATCACCCCTAACTGCTTCTGCCTCGGCCCCCGCCACCATGGCTTCATCCAGAAGGTGGTCAGGAATGACGTCCAGAAGGTTGTTCTGCTGTCCTGTCTAATTAGCATGTTATGCTTTTATTATTATAGATACTAGAGGCCCAATGCACAGGTTCATGCACCCTTGGGGTCCCTTGGCCTGGTCCATGGGGATCAGGCCATAACCAGCAGTTCAACATCCCCTGACTGACGGGTCCTAGAATGCAAGAGGGCACTCTGCAAAGTTGCTGTTGCTCGACAGCTCCTGCATTGAGCATCTTCCCCCTGGTGGTCAGTGCATGTCATAGCTACCGGCTGGTTGGCTGGTCGGCCAGTCAGCCAGTCATTTAAGCTTTTATATATATATATATATATATATATATATATATATATATATATAAAATTAATCCAATCCACATTCTCATTTACAATGGACCACCAGAACAGGACAGATTCAAATCCTGCAGCAATCTGATCTCTAGCCCTAAGCTCATTTGGCATCCTTCCTGGAACCACATTGGAATCTGTGTAAATACGGGGATCAAAGGAACCCCCTGGACACTCTCTCTTCTTCCTAGTTTGTCTGCCATTAAAAAAGGTTTATGATATGTCAAAGTGAAAGGGATAGCCAATTGTATCAGAGTGCAAGTTCTGCTCCAACTTCTGGGCCAGGGCGCAAGTAATGGTTCCCCAAAATATCACCAGACATCAGCACAGGGTATCAACAGTGAAAAATTATTGGTTTCTGAGGATACTTGGCCATTTATGTATCCAGATAAATTTCTTATAAATTCCAAGTACTGTTCCCCCCCTTGAGAGGCAGGAGGTATAGTTTATGTCAGAGAACGGGCACTGAATTGTTTTGGGGGGTCCTTGCTCTTTACCTATGTTGAATGGAAATAACAGAGAGAGAGAGTCTTATAGGAAGTGTTTCCCCAGGTGGTCTCCTCCTGGTACAGGGCAAGCACACATTCCATCCCATTACTGTCTGAGGTCCATACGAATGGAAATGGGACCACTTGGGCCTCTAGCCTTCCAATTGCTTTTATTTAGGGCATGAACAGAATATTTAATCCATTCCAGCCTTATATCCTACTTCTATTTGCATGTGGTGGCAGTGGCCTAGGGGATCTTGTTCTGTGACATCTACTCCTAAATCTAGTCCTAGCCAATCTTTTGGCCTAAAGGCTGAAGTATCCAAATCATTCAAGTTATCTATAATCAATCAATAATTTAACTGGGTAAGCATGATCTAGATTTTACACATTTCCCCAGCCCACATTGTAAGCCCCTGAAATTTGTCAGAGCCCTAAAGCAATAGACAGCTTAGTTTTTTTAGTGTTAATTTTAAGGGGATATGTCCTGATATGGCTAGCCAAGTTGAGGTGTCTCCACCTGGAGAAGCTGGTGGTCCACCCTTAACCCGGGTATGATGGGTCTACCTCGATCTGCAGTCCAAACAGCAGCCTCAATGGTAAGCAAAACAAAGTAGGGTCCTTCCCAGGAGGGTTCCAACTTGTTTCTCTTCCAAGGTCTTGATTAGAATGAGCATAGTTTCCTGGTCAATGGTGATGAAACGGAAACTCGAGAGGAGGGCCTTGGGTCAAGAGACCTTCTAACCTGAGAGAGATAAAAGTAGAAGAGATACCCAATAAATAGTTCTTAAGAAATTGGTCCCTATTCTTCATTGTAGTAAGATCTTGAGGCATTTCAGGGCCTATTGGAATCACCTAAAGCCAATTCGAAGTAAGAAGTTTAACTTCATTTGTCCTTGGGTGGGGCCAGCGAATGACACTGATTGGATTTCTCCTATCTATTTGTCCTCTTGTTAGGGAGGCACAATGCAAATCATTTACTCTTAAGTGTCCATGGTTTAGGGAAGATGCTCCAAATTGCTGTTTAACCATCTCAGTTTCCCTATTCTACTTATCCTGGCTTACTGGCATGTATCATTTATACAACTTTCTTTCAACATTTCTCTTTACAAACATTGCTCTTCTTCACAAACCTTACAACTTTCAGAACCCACTTTACCTTTCCTTCAAATTGACATCAAAACCAAATTTCTTTCCAATTAGAATTCTTAACCCTTAGAAACCTTAATCTTTTTAGGTGACATGTAAGTAATTAACATTCATCAGATTAGCAATATATTCACATTTTAAAGAGATTTTTAAAAACAAAATACATGACTTATTCATTAACAGATTCAAATCCATCCTCTAGATTCTCTATAGAAGGCAAATTCAGATTAATAATTTTTACCATTTAACCCAGCAAACTCCAAGTTTTAAGTTACATGCCCCAGGGATCTGGGGGTCAAACTTGGATTCTCACTCAAGAACTGCCCATCATCATGGAAACATTAACCTTGTTGCCCAAACAATGGAGTCCCACACTAACCTGAATTGCTTACTTCCCCATGCCTGTAATCCCTACTTCTCCATGCCAAACTCAATATATAGAAAGCAAGCAAAGTAAATAAGTAACCAAAATTACATTACAGACACATAGACAAAAATCTCACTAGCTAAGAGTTTCTGGCAGCTGACTCCCTGAGAGAAAAAGCAGGAAGAGTCCCCAAGATTAAGAATTCTTGGCAGCTGCTGAGATGTTCCCACCTTCTCTGCCATGTGTTTAGCCTTGCCACACATAACTAGGCTTCCCCAAAGTGGGACATACCCCATCTTTAAACAAATTAAACCAAACAACAAAGAGAAACAAAACATCGACAGAAACACTCTTATACAGTACAAGCACATATGACCTACAGACACCACAGAATGCCCTCCATAAAAACACCACCGAAGCAGAGCAATGTTTCCTGTCCCTGGTTTGGAGACTGCCCTTCCCCAGAACCTCAGTATTCTCCCAATAGACTATTTGGGAAATGTATTCCCTAGGCCTAGAATTTTTGTTTCACATCCTCAGAACATCCTTTGTGACTACGTACTCAACCTCCCATATTGGAGATTTCTCCCACTGTGCTCAATGCTCCATATTTGAGATTTCTCACACTCCCAAAGAACTGCCTCATCCCTCTCTGGCTGTTTCCCTCTCAGGAGAACAGAACCACAGATCAGAACTCTGCACTTGCTTTATGTCCAAGACACATCCCACTTACATATACTTGACCTCCGAGGATACCCAATCACCAAAGTAGTACTCAGTCCAATTCCCCACGTGGGCTCATACATGAGGTTACCTGATTACTGCAGTTCTTGTTTGCTTGGGCCTCTCCTGTGTTGCTGGCTGCCTCTTGATCCTCAGCTCATAGTTGGACTGGGGGTGGGAGTGGGGAGAGGTAATGGATGTCCCTCCTCACTGAGGCTACCATAACTTGGCAGCGGGATTCGCCTCCTCAAGAGAGGGGTCCAATTGCCCCCCATAGGGACAAATGGAATCCCAGACAAACCCCCAAATTGTTAGATATAAGGCGAGCCCCCCAAATCAGGGGTCCTGGTAAAACACAAAGCATACCTAGGAGCCAGACAGCAAGGAAAATATATTTACTACTGCAGAAGATTTACACACACATGGTGTGGGAGGCAACACACACTGTGGTCCACTTGGCTTTTTATTCCTGACACACATGCTCGGTCCCTCACTCTTGATTGGAAGAGCTTAGGCTCACACTCTTGCATGATTGGCTAATTTAAAGAAAGGGGTTGACTTTTTCCACTTAAAAATGGTGGCCCACAAGAGAGCTGCAAGCCATGTAAGCCAAAATGGTGGCTACATAAACTCTTTAACAGAAAAATATTATTTGTTTATTCTCACATGAGTCTGGATGGCTTCACAGGGGAGTTTAACCAAACATTCCAAGATGAACTAACTCCTCAAACTATTCCAAAAAATCCAAGAGGAAGGAACACTTCCAAATTATTTTTATGAAGCCAGCATTATTGTGGGAAACCGTGAGAGGCAATCGGGTAAACAATCCAGTAACCTTGTTTTCCCCGCTTTACTGGGGCCCTTTGTTTCACATATTTAGGTTTGATACATAGTAGAGGGAGTAGCATAGTGGTAGGGACAAAAGTTGCAACATGTTTTCAATAGCAGGGACAAAAGCTGTAGTATGTTCTTGATATCAGGAACTAGGATAGGGAGGTTGGCGGGGAGAGAAGTATAGAGTGTACCTAGGATCCTGTGGAGGCGGGAAAAACATCTAGCCTTGGCAATGACCTTTATGCTTGTACAAGCTGTTTCTGCTTATAAAAAGGAGGTGAGAAAATAAACTCGGCGCGCAGTCTTGAACTGTTTGCCCTCCCGGGAACTAGTGTGTCTGTGTTTTTTAATCCTCACCCCCCTTTTCAGGTACCGTTCAACTGTAGTGCCGGCAGGCTCCGGCAGGTGGCGCCCCGGAACAGGGACCTGAACACAGGGGATTCGGTGAAGGAGCACCGCGGTAATCAAGGTAAGAGGACGTCCGCAGAAGTAGTGGGACGCGGTGACAGAGCAGACGACGGGAGAAGCTAGTGAAAATGGGACAAACTAGCAGTAGCTTATTATATGTGCACATGCTTAAGGGAATGCTTAAGGCTCGGGGTATTGATACGAGTCAAAAGAAAATAGAGCTCTTCATTATATTTATTAAGGAAGTGTGCCCATGGTTTCCTGAAGAGGGAACTGTGTGTTTAGAAACTTGGGAACAGGTAGGGAAGAGAATTCAAGGGCATTTCCAGGCTCACGGTCCCCGCCGAACGCCGGTAGATGCCTTCTCTTTATGGAGCCTGGTAAGGGACAGTCTAGTAGAGAAGCATGAAGGACAAAAATGGAAAGACAAGCCCGGGTGGGATTTAGGAGAAGCTGCAGAGCCATGGGAAGACAAGGCTGGGTAGGAGGAAGGATGCAGTTGGGGAGATCTCTGAGAGACGTTCCTCAGCCCCGGGACTGGTAGAGTTAGGAAAGCCCGTCTGCTAAATTTCCTGATTGACTCTGATAGGAGCCACCTGGATCTGGTTCTTATCAGTAAGAAACTTATTTCTGGTTCTGTTCTGTGGGTGCCCATCTGGGGTCTCTGGAAGGCTGGACGCAGCGCTACTTCTGAGACCAGATCCCGGTGCACGACGGTGCCCGGAGATCCTGTTGGTTGTCTTTGTCTTTGTTATTCTGTGTTATTGTGGTCTAATTGTCTTTATCATTAGAATGGGTCAGTCTGCTTCATGTTCTTCTGTCTGTACTCCCCTGCAATGTTTTTTGAAAAGTTTTCAGGAATTCAAGCGGCAAGCGGATGATTACGGAGCCTCCGTTAATGCTTTTGATTTACAGAAATTTTGTGAGCAGGAATGGCCAACTTTCCCATATCCCAGTGAGTAGAAGGGGGAGCTTGATCACCTCCCCAGAATTCAAAAACTCAGACTGTTTGATGTATAAATGTAAGTGTAAAAGTATTTGTTATCTCTTTCTGCTGTTTAATTTGTTTAAAGATAGGGCGGACCTGCTGTGACGGAATGCAAAAGTCTTTAGCAGCTGCTGAGACACCTTTTTCTCAGAGCCTTTTGTTCTCCATCAGAGAGGGAATCAGCCCACTTAGTAATAAGAATTTTTGTCTATGTTTGTATAAATGAAGGTTTCAGTTTGCTCTGATTTGTGAATTTACTGTATTAAATTGAATTTTAAAGTTCTAAGGTTGATTTAAAAGTATCCATTTATAACATTTCAAAGAACAAAAGAACTTTTATTTACAGCTTCCTTATCTCTTTTGGTGCTCGGAGACTCCCAGCTAACAACTTCACAGGGCGGAAAGATTTACAGGCCTGTGACATCATAGTCCAACGTGGAACTAAGGCTGAAGTTACTATTAACTCTTTATAGACTCCGTTAACCATTTGTTTAACTTACTGTTTTCAGTTATTGGGATCCTCAGAGAGGACATTGAGTGGTTCTTCCCTTCCAGTTTAACCTTTGACTGTGTGATTGGATTACTGAGCTTTTATCAAGGTTTTGCCTCTCCTGAAATAACGCTCTATGTGTAACCTGTCCCTCCCCGAGCCGGACTGCAGGATGACTTTTCCTTCAACACACTGGTCCCGCCCACTGGCCTATGGCAGAAGCCAGAAAAAGCGACGATAGGAAAGGGAGGCCCCCATCAGGGGACTTAGAGGCAGTGTTCCTGTTATCTGCTTAGATCCCAAGAATATAAGAATACTTATCTACTGAAATGATATAAGGACAGATGTTTGTTTGATATTTTGTTGTCTGCTTGGTTATATTTATTTGTTCATATATAGAAGAAAAAAAAAAAAACAACAACACATTTAATTTGTTGAAGGCTGAGTGCTCTGACAGATAGCAATCCCCCCGAGTGGCCACTGGGATTCTTTTTTCCCAGGGGTGTTTTCTCTCTGTCAGAGGGGGAATCGGCCTGCCTAACAACATTTCTGTCTATATTTATTAATTTAAAGATATAAAGTTATAACAATTATAGTCCAAAGAGATTTAAAGCAGGGACCACATTCTAAAATTAACTATAAGAAGAAAGCTGGAGCTAGCAAAGTCACCAAGTCTGCCCAGCAAGCTCAAAACCTAAATGAATCTTATTTCTGACACCTGCCACCACCCAGTCTTAATCAGTGGTAGAGGAACAGTATCAGAACTGTTTGTCTCAATTGGCCATTAAGTTTGATGTGATTAATGTACATTGTAAAACCTTTCAAAGAAAAGGAAATATTTTTACCTACTCTTGGTTTTATCACTGAAGGTCTAGTTGTATTTTCTTGAAAAAGTACATTTAAAGTATGGTCATAAATGTTAATCTAAGAAATTCTGGCTGTTTAGTTTTTAAGATTCATTAAAGGATTAAAGTTTCAAAGAATAAGGAATACTAAGTAGAAGGTCTGAGGCATGGTTATGCATTTTTAAAGGACATAGAAAGAAGGTTTAAAGGCTAATTTAGAAGTGTCTCAATAGAAGGTTGTGTAGGTGTAAGAAAGAGAAGAGATATGTTGTAAAGAAAGCAAATAATACAGGCCAGTAAGCCAGGAAGAGTAAATAATTTACATTTTGCCTCCCTAAACAGAGGGTAAATAGTTATACCAAAGTACTTTGTAAGGGTCTAATAAAAGAAATCTAACAGTTACTGTTTTTTTTTTTAAATCACTAGAGAAGCAGCGCGGCAGATAGTTAAACAATGCGGTACTTGCCCCACTACCACTACTGTACCCTCCTATGGCGTAAACCCCAGAGGGTTAATGCCCAATCAGCTATAGCAGATAGATGTTACTCATATTGCCCCTTTTGGGAAATTAAAATATGTACATGTCACTATAGATACATTTTCTGGATTTGTTATGGCAACTGCCCAAACTAGAGAAGCCAGTAAACATTGTATTGCCCATTACTTGAAATGCTTTGCCACCATGGGGCAGCCCAAATGTATCAAAACAAACAATAGACCAGGGTATACTGGTAAGAATTTCCAGGTATTTTGCAGTCAACTAGGAATCAGTCTAAAAACAGGAATTCCCTATAACCCTCAAGGACAGGGGATAGTAGAGAGAGCCAATGGGACTCTTAAAACTCAATTACAAAAAATAAAAGAGGGGGAGCTATACCCTAGGTCAGCACATAACTATTTACATCATGCTCTCTTTATCCTTAATTTTTTAACTTTTGATACTCATGGACAATCTGCTGCTCAGAGATTGTGGGGAGCCAGTAGTTCCCGCACTTATGCTCAGGTGCGCTGGAAAGATCCCCTAACAGGACAGTGAACTTTTCCGCTATAGGAGAAGGCACTCCTATCTGTTTTTCCAAGAACGTGAGTGCAACGGGCTGTGTTACCCTCCAGGGGGTTACCTTTCATGTCAACAGCTCCACCGTCGGATGGAATATCAATGTGATGAGCCTCGGGGGGCTGGGAGCCGGACTGAATGCCTCTCTTCCCCGAGACGTCCTGCCATGTGAGAAACCATCCGATATATGAGAGCATTCAGTACCTTGGGAGCGGTGCTACACCAATCAAGCTGTTGCCTTCCCGATCCAGGGCACCAACTCATCCATCATCAACTGGTCCGTCTTCAACAAGACCAGTTGGACTCAAGGACTCTATGAGGGACTCTGGAGCGTGGCTGGCGGTCCAATCCAGCTACTACTCTGGAAATTGGCTGCTGCTCTGAACACGGTCACAGCCGTGGTGACCTATCCGTCTAGTGATAAGAATAAGAACTGGACTGCGAGCAGCTGGACAGTTAATGTGACTGCCTGTATGCCAGAGCCTTATGCCTTGCTAGTGGGGAAGGTGAATATTTCCCATCAAGGTCAGACCTTTAATGTTACTTGTGTGAGTTGTCTGTTAACCAATTGTATTGCTAATGTACCTTGGGGAGAACAGGTGGTTGTTCTCCACCAGCCTGCCTTTGTAATGGTCCCGGTAAATCTCTCTGAGCCCTGGTATAATGATCATTCCCTCCAGGTGTGGAGGGAGGTGACCTCGGCCCTCAGCAGACCCTGGAGGTTCATTGGATTGCTGATAGCCGGTGTCACGGCCTTGATAACCCTAATTGCCACGGCTGCAGCTGCTGCTGCGGCCCTTACCCAAGAGGTACAAACAGCTTATTTTGTCAATGATTTATCCAAAAATGTTAGCACAGCCTTAGGGACACAAGAGGCGATTGATAGAAAGATTGAGGAGAAGCTCAATGCTTTATATGACATGGTTATGTACCTAGGGGAAGAAATAGATGGGTTAAAGGTAAGGAACAAATTACAATGCCATGCTAACTATCAATGGATATGTGTTACGCCTCAGCCATACAACCAGTCCGTACATGGCTGGAATAAGGTAAAGGCTCATTTGTCAGGGATCTGGCACAATGCTAACGAATCCATAGACCTACTGAAATTACATGAGGAGATCCTAGGTCTGCAAAGTACAGACCCCCTTAAGGTAGATGCGGCAGAAACCGCCAAGGACTTTTTAAATCAGCTTATGCGCATGGTCCCTTCCACCTCTGACCTTCAACATGTGGCCCTTACCGTAGCCCTAGTAGGGGCCGTGGTGGTAGGGCTAGCGTGCCTTTTGCCTTTTCTGGTACGCAGAGGAATCAGCGCTTTGACGCTTCTCCAAGCAGGCCTACACGAGGTCAAGCTCAAGGCCGGCCCACAAGGGCCTCTACATGTTGTATAGAATCATATTTTTAAGCTTGATTGCCTCCATGGGAAGCAGACAGGTAGTCAGAGTGCTGCATCTCGCCGCAAGGCGAGACTGGGTACTGGCTTGGTGCAGAGCAAAGCATCTGCAAGGGAAGGCCCTATAGTAGCTGGCCGTCTCTGACTTCCTCTGAAGGTATGTCTGATTTGCATAGAGGTTAGTATCATCTAAAATAGACATAGTAAGAAAAAGGGCTCTGCCTCTCCTCCCCAAAAGATACCAAGAGCCTGAGGAGTGGCTGATGAGCCACGGGAGGAATCAGACCTCTACTTCCCTAGCCAGTTAAGGCCCACCCCGGTTCTTTTATTATAAAGGAAAGGGGGAAATGTGGGAAACCGTGAGAGGCAATCGGGTAAACAATCCAGTAACCTCGTTTTCCCCGCTTTACTGGGGCCCTTTGTTTCACATATTTAGGTTTGATACATAGTAGAGGGAGTAGCATAGTGGTAGGGACAAAAGTTGCAACATGTTTTCAATAGCAGGGACAAAAGCTGTAGTATGTTCTTGATATCAGGAACTAGGATAGGGAGGTTGGCGGGGAGAGAAGTATAGAGTGTACCTAGGATCCTGTGGAGGCGGGAAAAACATCTAGCCTTGGCAATGACCTTTATGCTTGTACAAGCTGTTTCTGCTTATAAAAAGGAGGTGAGAAAATAAACTCGGCGCGCAGTCTTGAACTGTTTGCCCTCCCGGGAACTAGTGTGTCTGTGTTTTTTAATCCTCACCCCCCTTTTCAGGTACCGTTCAACTGTAGTGCCGGCAGGCTCCGGCACATTATCTTAATTCCAAATCCAGATAAAGACACTACAAAGAAAGAGAATTACAGACCAGTATCCCTGATGAACATAGATACTAAAATCCTCAACAAAATTCTAGCAAATCTGATCCAGCATTACATTAGAAAGATCATACACCATGACCAAGTGGGATTTATTCCAGGGATGCAATGCTGGTACAATATTCACAAATCAATAAATGTGATACATCACATAAACGAATTGAAAGACAAAAATCAAATGATTATATCAATAGACGTTGGAAAAGTATCCAACAATATCCAACACCAAGTTTTGATAAAAACTCTCAGCAAAGTGGGAATAGAGTGAACATACCTTAACATAATAAAGGTCTTATATGACAAACCTGCAGCCAACATCATACTCAATGGGCGAAAACTAAAACCATTTTCCCTAAGAACAGGAACAAGACAGGATGTTCGCTTTCACCACTCCTGTTCAACATAGTACTGGAAGGCCTAGCCACGCCATCAGACAAAAGAAGAAATAAAAGGCATCTAAATTGGAAAGGAGGAAGTAAAACTCTCATTATTCACAGATGACATGATATTTTACAAAGACTCCATAAAAAAACTACTAGATTTAATAAATGAATTTGGCAATGTAGCAGGATACAAAATCAACACCCAAAAATGAATGGCTTTTTTATACACCAATAATGAATTCTCAGAAAAACAATCCCAAACTAAATAAACAATCCCATTTACCATTGAAACAAAATATTAAGATATTAGGAATAAACTTAACCAAGGAGGCAAAAGACCTGTACTTGGAAAACTACAAAACATTGAAAAAAGAGATAGAAGAAGATATAAACAAGTGGAAGAGCATACCATGTTCATAGATTGGTAGAATCAACATCAGTAAAATGTCCATACTACCCAAGGCAATATACAGATTCAATGCAATCTCTATTAAAATTCCAATGGCACATTTCATAGAGCTAGAAAAATATTCCAAAAATTTATATGGAACCAAAAAAACCCCGAATAGCTGAAGCAATCTTGAACAAGAAATACTAAGTTGTAGGAAACACAATACCAGATTTCAAGTTATATTACAAAGCCACTGTAATCAAAACAGTCTGGTACTGGCACAAGAACAGGCATAGAGATCAATAGAATCGAACAGAGAACCCAGAAATCGATCCAAGTCATTATACCCAATTAATATTTGACAAAGGAGGCAAGAGCATACAATGGAGTCAAGACAGTCTCTTCAATAAATGGTGTTGGGAAAATTGGACAGATACATAAAAAAAAAAAAAAAAGAAACTAGACCACCAACTTACACGATACACAAAAATAAACTCAAGATGGATAAAAGGCTTAAATGTAAGTAGGGAAACCATAAAAATCTTAGAGGAATCCTTAGGCAGCAAAATATCAGACATATGGTATGACAATATCTTTACTGATACAGCTCATAGGACAATGGAGACTAAGGAGAAAATAAATGGGACTACATCAAAATAAAAAGCTTCTGCACAGCAAAAGATACCATCAACAAAACAATAAGAAAGGCCACTGCATGGGAGAACATATTTGCCAATGTTACGTCTGACAAGGGTTTAATCTCCAAAATTTATAGGGAACTCATACATCTTAACAAAAGAAAGATAAACAATCCAATCAAAAAAATGGGCAAAGGACCTAAATATACATTTTTTCAAAAGTGGATATACAGAAGGCCAAGAGACATATGAAAAAATGCTCAAAGTCACTGATCACCAGTGAGATGCTAATTAAAACAGCTATGAGGTATCACATGTCAGAATGACTATCATCAACAAATCAACATATGACAAGTGCTGGTGAGGATTTGGAGAAAAGGGAACCCTAGTACACTGCTTGTGGGAAGGCAGACTGGAGCAACCATTATGAAAACAGTATGGAATTTCCTCAAAAAAATTAAATATGGAACTGCCATTTGACCCACTGATTCCACTTCTAGGAATATATCCCAAGAAACCCAAAACACAAACAGCAAGAATGTATGCACCCCTTACAATATCTAAGATTTGGAAACAGCTCAAATGCCCATCATGGATGAGTGGATAAGAAAGCTGTGGTACATTTATACCATGGAACACTATGCAGGAGTAAAAAAGAAGAATCTCTTACCCTTTGAGACAGCAAGGAGGAACCTGGAGATTGTAATGTAAAGGGAATAATTCAGTCAGAGAAAGACAAGTATCACATGAGCACACTCATATGTGGAATCGAAGTAACAAAAAAACAACAAAAAACTGATGAATGGAGTGGATCCAGACACATGAAAGCTTAGAACAGAGTGCAGAAGCTTGGAGGGAAGTTGGGAAAAGTTGAGTCAGTGGGAGGGAATCAACCAAGGACCTTTTGGCATATATGAATGGCCCATGGACACAGGCAATGGGGTGGTGAGGGCCTGGGGTTGGGGTTGGGGGCAGGCTTGAGAGGGTCAATGGGGAAAAAAGGGCACATATCTAATACTTTCAACAATAAAGAATTATTTAAATAAATAAATAATAAAATAAAAATAAAGGCATATTTGGTCATTATTAATTTTTTTAGGATACAAATTATTTCCTGGCCTGGGTGGTGTGGCTCAGGTGGTTGGAGTGTCTTCCCATATACAGAAAGGTTGCTGGTTTGATTCTGGGCCATGGCATATACCTAGGTTGCAGGTTTGGTCCCCGGTTGGGGCATGTGGGAGAGGCAACCAATCTATGTTTCTCTCACATAATTGTCTCTCTTTCCAAAATCAATAAACATATCATTGGGTGAAGACTTAAAATTTTTTTTTCCTTGGTCTGCATTATAGTTTTCAAAAAAACTGATAGCGAAAATTGGCACGGATAAAAAAAAAACAGAGAGAGAGAGATATGAAAGCATGTAATATTTCATGCTCCTATTATTTAAGTATATGTCAAGATTGAGATACCTTATCCTTATAGAACAATAAATGAAATAAAACATTATCTTGAGAGGATAATTCAAATTATTTTATCTGTTATTTAATATATATATCCAAAATAATCTTATATCCAACATTTAGAACATTGATTTTTCTTTATAACAATTTTTCATTTATATACATTGTAGTGTAAAGAAATACACAGGATTTAGTTTATTCTTTAGAAGAATAATTTATACATACATGGAGGTATTCAAAGACAGAGAGGTGTCTGATTTATATTGAAATCTTGAAGACAAAATGGTATCTGGAACCTGGTGCCTGCACATTAACTATTTGTTGATTGAGTGAATAAACAATTGTGCACCCACTTTAAGGAAACCATGGGTGGTATAAAGAGAAAAAGGGATTTTTTTAACTTTTGTTATTGATTTAGGGCATTTTTTTCTATGTGGATACTAGTAACATTTGTTTTGATTTAGGCAATAAATTATAGTTATTGAAAATCTGAACAATTCAAAGGGAGGTATTAGAGTGTGAGTGAAAAAAGGGGTTCTATGGAAAGTAACTCCACAACTTGATTTGATCATAAATTCCTAATTAGATAGATCAAGGTAGGTAGTCACACCCCAGTAATATAACTTCCTCAGTGAAATGTTTTTAAGCAAACTGTTCATTGTTTCTGTGCATCTAAGTTAACACACCTTTGAAATAAATAGTAACTACCCTCAAAAGAGCACATAATCTGCTTGGCCAGTGTGGTTTGGTGGTTGAGCATTCACCCATGAACCTGGAGTTCATGGTTTAATTCCTAGTCAGGGCACATTCCCTGATATGTAGGCTCAATCCCCAGCGAGGGGAGAAGGGTGGGAGGGGAGAGGTGCAGAGGTCAATGATTTTCTCTCATTGATGCTTCTATCTCCCTCTCCCTTCCTCTCTGAAAGCAATAAAATATATATTTTAAAAAAGGAAAGCACATAATCTTATTAACTATCCTGTAATAAATACAATCCCTCCTTGCTTTCTACCACCTCCATGAAATCTTTCTTACGTTCCCTCCTTAATTTCAAACATATAAAAGAAACTGCTTAACTGTTTTTATCCAGAGCATTTATCTCAGTCTGTTGAGATCATGCTTCAGGTGTATCTTCTTTTTGCCTTAAATACATTTTTATAAAATTATCTACAGGGTCTTATAATGACAAGAGTAGTTGATTTGATAATATTTTTCATTTTGAGAGATTTTTTAAAATTTTAAGGGAAAAAGAACAATTGTTTAAAAACTTGTGTTTTAAATGATTATTTGCCTTTTATAGTCTACACTGAAAACATATTTTTAGAAATAGTAATAATCCTTTGCACCTAAATAGTATTTTTACTTTTGGCCAAGATTAATGTTAATTATCTCTAATTGTGATATTTAAGAATCAGATTAACTGGAAAAAAATAAGAAGGCCACACATTAACAAAGTAACACTAGAACAGTAATTAAGAAAAACACTGTGATTGAAGTTAAAGAAATTAGAGGGCAGTCACCAAATGGCTACCTTCAAATACCAGAGTGGTCTTACGATGTCAGGAAACTCTGCAAAATAGAATGCCTACAGGAAGTTCACTGGACATTTCCTCCTAATTCAAAGAGCCTTGCAAGCTTGTCAGCAAATGGGCTACATAGTCATTATGGCTAGCTTCAAAAAGGATAAAGAAGCTCCGTGCATTGCGTTGTGTCTATAGTACAGAAAATTATATCTGATGCAAACCACTCCTTTTGGAAACCTGTAATGGAAAATGCTCTGAAGAAGACAACACTTATAATCCTGGGTGCTGCATGCAGACTAGGCATGCCATGGCATCTTGGCAATGCCACCCTTTAAAGTAAATTCTCCTTTCTTTCAGTTACATTGTAAAAATATTTTCTTCAGTGTATGTTACAGAATTTATTTTCCAGATTTGAAGAATGTTGACTTAAAAAGTACTACCTATAAAAAAATAGTACTAGTACCTATTATGGCATATGTCTGAATAATATCCATTTCTCTCAGGCCAAAGCTTTAGAATTTTCTATTATTTTATCCTCCCAGTTTTTGGTTTATTTTTTAATTTACTGGGGGTAGGGGCATCCTATATAATATCCTATATAATAAAAGGCTAATATGCAAATTGTCCCCTCGGGAGTTTGACCGCTTGCGCTGACCACCAGGGGGCGGCACAGAATGAAGGAAGGCCCAAGCCAGCAGCTGGAAGGCTCTGGTCAGCCCTGATTGCTGGCCAGGCCTAGGGACCCTACCCATGCATGAATTTCGTGCACTGGGCCTCTAGTTGGTTAATAAAGTTAAACAGATTTCAGGTACACCATAATACATCATCTATATATTATACTAAAGGCCCGGTGCATGAAATTTGTGTGCGGGTACAGTCCTTAGGCCTGGCCTGCGATCAAGGCCATCTTCCCCAGCTGCCCACAGCTAGCCCCACCCTCTGCCACCACCCACCCCCCGGTTCCCCATTCACCATCGGGTGATTGGTGCTTGACAGCTAGGGAAAGGAGCTGAGAGGTTGGCTGTTCCCGCCTGCTCGCCGGCCTTGCCCCCGCAGTGGGTGGCCATCAGGCAATCGGAGCCTGCTGGCTGGGGAAAGGGACCAAGGGATGGTCAGTGCACCTCATAGTGACTCTGGTCCAGCGGTCATTCTGGTCATTCTGCTGTTAGGGTCAATTTGCATATTACCCTTTTTTATAATAATATAGGATTATTATATAGGATTGTGTGTTCACCACCCCAAGTCAAGTCTCTTTCCATCACTATTTATTCCCACTCCACTCTCTTCTACCTCTTCCCACCCCCTTTCCCTCTGGTAATCAGCATACTGCTGTTTGGATCTATGAGTTTTTTTACCTTGTGTTTTTTTGTTTGTTTGTTTGTTTTTGCTCAATCCATTTACCTTTTTCATATAGCCTCTGATAGCTGTCAGTCTGTTCTCTATCTATGAGTCTCTTTCTATTTTGTTAGTTTATTTTGTTCATTCAATTCCACATATGAGTGAAATATATGGTACTTGTATTTCCCTGACTGGCTTATTTCACTTATCGTAATGCTCTCCAGGTCCATCCATGCTGTCGCAAAAGGTAAGATTTACTTTTTTACGGCCCAGTAGTATTCCATTGTGTAAATGTACCACTGCTTTTTCATCTGGTCATCTACTGGCAGACATTTGGGCTACTTCCAACTCTTGACTATTGTAAATAATGCTGCAATGAACATAGAGGTGCATATATTATTTCAAATTAGTGATTCAGGATCTTCAGATATATCCCCAGAAGTGGGATGGCTGGTTCATAAGGCAGTTCCATTTTTAATTCTTGAAGTAACTCCATACTTCTTTCTACAGTGGCTGCACCAATCTGTATTCCCACCAACAGTGCATGAGGGTTTCTTTTTCTCCACATCCTCACCAATACTTGTAGTTTGTTGATTTATTGTTGATACCCATTTTGACAGGTGTGAGGTGTTATCTCATTGTGGTGTTTTTTTGTTTTGTTAAATATAAGTTTTTATTGTTTTCAGAGAGAAAGGGAGAGGGAGAGAGAGATAGAAACATCAATGAGAGAGAATCATTGATTGGCTGCCTCCCACATGTTCCCCATTGGGGATCAAGCCCACAACCCGGGCATGTACCCTGACTGGGAATTGACCTCCTGGTTCACAGGTCGATGCTCAACCACTGAGCCATGCCATTCGGATTCATTGTGGTTTTAATTTGCATTTCTCTGATTATTAGTGATATTGAGCATCTTCTCATATGTCTATTTGTTTTCTATATGTCCTCTTTGGACATACAGGTCTACTCAGATCCTTTGTCCATTTTGTAATTGGGTTGTTTGTCTTCTTGGTGTTTAGTTTTATAAGTTCCTCATAATTTTTGGATATTAACCCCTTATCTGATGTATCATTGGTGAATATATTCTCTGATTCAGAGGATTGTTTCTTCATTTTGTTGATGGTTTCCTTAGTTTTTTAGTGTGATGTAGTTCCATTTGATCATTTTTTCTTTTGTTTTCCATGCCCAAGGGGATATATCAGAAAAAATATTGCTTCAAGAAATGTCCAAGATTTTACTGCCTATGTTTTCTTCTATAATTTTTATGGTTTTGAGTCTAACATTTCAGTTTTTAATCCATTTTTTTATTCTTGTGTATGGTGTAAGAAAGTGGTCTAGTTTTATTTTTTTTGCATAAATCTGTCCAATATTCCCAACACCATTTATTGAATAGACTACCTTCACCCCATTGTATATTTTTGCCTTCTTTGTCAAGTATTGATTGGCTATAAAGGCATGGTTTTATTTCTGGGCTGTCTGTTTTGTTCCTTTTAATACTGTTGTTATTAACCTAGTTACTAATAACAGGAAAGGAGCAAAGGGAAGGCCAAATATTATAAGCATGTCATTTGGGCAGCTTCACTAGGAAGCTAAAGCTTTATACTCTCCTGGGAGCCACTGGTTTATTCCTGCAGATTGCTGGGGAAAGATACTGGACAGGATGGAGAATAGATGCATGCCCAGTAAAGTTGAGATGATGTAGGGAAGGTACTTTGCTGTCAGTCACACCTGGGAACATGTCATTGGCTAAAATGTGTACAGCCATTAAGAGGGTGCAAAATTTGGGATATTTAATGCCCTAAACTAAGGAGTTTATGCTTTTGGTTCATTTTATGCTTTTAGGACTCATTGCTAGGGTCACTCTCTCCTGAATTAGTCCACACACAATGGACTAATGGACTGATGCTAGCCTGATGCTGAACTGGACCAGGTTCCGACATGGAAAGAAAACTCTGAACACTGTCTTTGCTTCTAGCTTTACTGAAATTCCAGCTATACTTCTTCTATAACTGGACTAAGGGAAATGGGACTTTGAAAACCCAGAAATGTAATTTCATGGAAATAAAGCTTTCCAACTATATCTCATCCTCCTGTGGGGGCATCCAGAAATACTTTTTTCAATGGAACCCCTATAACCCTACTCCCACTCTCAATGGGGAGACTACTCATACTTTTCTCTGATAACACTTTGATCTGTATGTCTGTTTTAGGCCAGTTCCATGCTCTTTTGATTACTATGGCCTTTTAGTATATTTTGATACCCTGTAGCCTTCAACTTTGTTCTGTCTCAAGATTGCTGAAGTAAGAATACCGTTGTTGGAATCTATGATCAGTGTTGACTCAGGAAGGTCCAACTAAGCCCAGGAATTGTTGATTATAGACTCCTTATTTTCTCAATACTTATGGAAAGGATTGGGCCTAGATTTTAGGGGTAGGACAAGGAGAAAATTAAGGTTTAATGGGGCCTAACATTTATATTCTATTAAAGATTCTTTTATAAAAATATATATTTGTATTGATTTCAGAGAGGGAGAGAGAGATAGAAACATAAATGATGAGAGAAATCATTGATTGGCTGCCTCCTGCATGCCCCCCCGCCCCACCAATGATTGAGCCTGCAACCCAGACATGTGCCCCTGAGCGGAATTGAACATGGGACCCTTCAGTTCTCAGGCTGATGCTCTATCTACTGAGCCAAACTAGCCAGGGCTATTAAGGATTCTTTAAGGAAAAAAAAAAAGAGCCCTGGCAGGCGTGGCTCAGTAGTTAGGGTGTCAGCCCTTGGACCAAAGGGTCATGGATGGATTCCCTGTCAAAGGCACATACCTAGGTTGCAGGTTTGATCCCCACCTCTGGGTTGGTCGGGGCACATGTGGGAGGCAACCAATTGCTGTGTCTCTCACATCCATGTTTCTCTTTCTCCTCTTTCTCCCCTTCCACTCTCACTAAAAATCAATGGAAAAAATATCCTCATTCCTTGGGTGAGGAGTAAAAAAAAAAAAAAAAAGACTGGAATTACTAATACAAAACAAAAAAATGAGTACTTCTGTAGAATAAGAGAAGAAATCAACAATTTACTGTATCTTTTTTTTTTTTTAATCCTCATCCAGGATATTTTCTGGGAGAGAGAGAAACATCAATGTGAAACAGACATATTGATTGGCTGCCTCCCACATGTGGGAACCTACAACCAAGGTACATGCCTTTGATGGGGAATTGAACCCATGACCCAGTAGTCCCTAACCACTGAGAAAACTGGCCAAGGCTCAGTAATTGTTCTTGATTGCAAACTGGCTTTCTTTCCAACCTCAGATATAGTACAACTAGTGGCCCAGTGCATGAAATTCATGCACATTAAAAGGGGATTTATTAGAGGAAATATTTTAATGTTGCTATTTGCCCTTTCTCCATAATAGAAGTGTCAGAGATGAAAGAAAATTAGTAAAATGTATATAAAAATCTTCCTCCTGTCAGAGTCTGGGGCGTGCCGCAGGGACCCAGAGTCAAGTCCCTGCCCACCTGCAGCACCTAAAAATCATACGAGACCCAGACCCAGCTGGCGCCATCCCCATTGGGTGAGATCCAAACCCGGCTGGCCCCACCCTTGTCAAGCCCCACCAAGCGGGGGGCACAGCTTCAGGTCCCCTGACAAGCCCCACCAGGTGTAGGGTGCAGCTTCAGAACCCCAGTCAAGCCCCGCTGAGTGGAGGGCACAGCCTCAGGTCCCCTGGCCCGACGCCAGGGTGGGGGGCATGGCCTGAAGTCCTTCGACCCAGTGCCAGGGCAGGTGGTGTGGCCTGAGGTCCCCTGGCCTGCTGGGTGGGGGGGCACAGCCTCAGGTCCCCTGTCAAGCCCCGCTGGGCAGGGGCATGGCCTCGAAGTCCCCCAACCCAGTTTTGGATGGGGGACACAGCCTCAGGTCCCCCGGCCCGGCACTGGGGCACCGGGCATGGCCTCAGGTCCCCTGGCCTGATGCTGGGGCGGTGGGCATGGCCTGAGGTCCCCTGTCAAGCCCTGCTGGGCGGGGGGTGCAGCCTCAGGTCTCCTTCACTGGCCCAGCACCACGAAACCTCAGGTTCCTACTGATTGCTCATTAAGGCTCTTTATGGGAACTTAGCCTCCACTGTTGGTGCAGCCATCTTGTGTTACGGAAACCCTGCCTCTGCTGTGGGCGCAACCATATTTGTGATGGTGTGACAGTCAATTTGCATACCCCCTCTTTATTAGATAGGAGGATTCCCAGATACTCTCAACATTCACAAAGGCCCTTGCAGGTGAGGGGAAATGACAAACTTTTTCAGCTTCAGCGCAAATCTGCTGCTGGGCAGAGATGAATCTAGATAAAGGAGTTAATAGTCCTCAGAAGTAGAAGAATGAGGGATCATAAGGACAGAGAGCCATTAAAAAATCATTAGAAATTGCTCTACAAAGCCATTGTAATCTGGCACAGGCATATAGATCAATTGAACAGAATAGAGACCAAGAAATTGACCCAAGCCATTATATATATACTAGAGGCCCAGTGCATGAAATTTGTGCACGGAGGGGTGTGTCCCTCAGCCCAGCCTGTACCCTCTCCAATCTGGGACCCCTCAAGGGATGTCCAACTGCCCGTTTACACCCGATCCTACCTAAATGGGCAGTCGGACATCCCTCTTACAATCCAGGACTGCTGGCTTCCAACTGCTTGCCTGCCTGCCTTCCTGATTGCCTCTAACCACTTCTGCCTGCCAGCCTGATCACCCCCTAACCACTCTGCTGACAGCCTGATTGATGCCTAACTACTCCCCTGCCAGCCTGTTTGCCCCTAACTCTCCTCCCCTACAGGCCTGGTCACCCCTAACTGCCCTCCCCTGCAGGCTTGGTTCCCCCCAACTGCTCTCCCATGCAGGCCTGGGTCCCTCCCCACCCCGCCCAACTGCCCTCCCCTGCAGGCCCAGTTGCCCCCAACTTCCCTCCTCTGCCAGCCTGGTCACCCCTAACTGCCCTCCCCTGCTGGCCTGATCTCCCACAACTGCTCTCCCTTGCAGAACTGGTCCCTCCCAACTGCTCTCCCCTGCTGGCCATCTTGTGGCAGCCATCTTGTGTCCACATGGGGGCAGTCATCTTTGACCACATGGGGGCAGCCATCACAAGTGTTGGAGTGATGGTCAATTTGCATATTATTCTTTTATTAGATAGGATTAGATAGGATAGAGGCCTGGTGCACGGGTGTGGGCCGGCTGGTTTGCCCTGAAGGGTGTCCCAGATCAGAGTGGGGGTTCCCTTGGAGCATGGGGCAGTCTGGGTGAGGGGTCTGTGCTGGTTTGTAGGCCAGCCACGCCCCCCGGCAACCCAAACAGAGGCCCTGGTATCTGGGATTTATTTACCTTCTATAATTGAAACTTTGTAGACTTAAGCGGAGGGCAAGGCAGGCCAGGGCAGGTGGAAAGCTTGTCTTCCTCCATTGCTGGGGAAACCCAAGCCTCCTGCTCTCTCCATGGCCACAGCTATCTTGGTTGGGTTAATTTGCATACTTGCTCCTGATTGGCTGGTGGGTGTGGCTTGTGGGTGTCGCAGAGGTATGGTCAATTTGCATATTATTCTTTTATTAGATAGGATATCCTACCTAATAATAAAGTAATATGAAAATTGACCACACCTTCGCTACACCCAAGCCACGCCCACCAGCCAATCAGGGCAAGTATGCAAATTAACCCAACCAAGATGATGGTTAATTTGCATATGCTGAGAGAGGGAGGAGTGAAGACTAAAGACAACTTAGAAGGAAGAGGGAAGAAAAGCGGAAAGCAAGGTGGCTGCTTGAGGGAAGGCTTAGGCGGGGCGGGCAGCAGCGGTGGCTGCGCATGAGGCTGCTATGGCTGCAACTGCAGCGGAGGCAGTGGGCAGGGTGGGGTGGGGCTTGGGTCATCGCCTGCTGCCACTGGCGGGTGCTGACCTAAGCCCGAATCACAGACTGGGGCAGGCCGGGCTTGGGTCAGCACCGGTCGCCACCGGCGGGCACTGACCCGAGCCCCGATCATGAACCCAACCAGCACGAGGCTGTAACCGCGGGTCGCAGTCCATTGGGGGCCCGGGGAGGTGGGGTGGGCAGCTCCATTCCCCGCCCTGCAAAGTCCTGTTTCAAAGGGGCCCGGGGGGTCAGGTTGGGCAGCACCAGGCCCCAACTGAGGGTCCAGGTCCAATAAGAAGCCTGGAGAGGCGGGGCGAGCAGCGCCAGTCCCTGCCCGAAAAGTCCCATTTCACAGGGGGCCTGAGGAGGTGGGGCGGGCAAATTGAGGCCCCAACCTTGGGGTCCAGGTCCATTGGGGTTCGGGGGAGGCTGGGCGGGCAGCACCAGGCCCCAAATGAGGGGCCCAGGTCCATAGGGGACCCAGGAGGCGGGACAGGCAGTGCCAGGCCCTGCAGGAAAAGTCCCATTTAGGTGTAGGCCCTGGAGTCCAGGTGGTCAGTGCAAGGCTTTTTAGGCTGCTGTAGGGCATGAGGGAAGGCCCACATTTCCTGCTGTTTCTAGCAACACAATTGTCTATTTATTGTGCCTGAATTCTTCTGCCCCCTTACAAGGACTCTAAATTTCCTTGGGGGTTGATTTTCAATGATAGCTGTTCATGGGAATTACTTGAGGAGTGTGTGTGTGTGTGTATGTGTAAAATATTCCAAACAACAAGTCTACCCCTTCAGAAATTAGTGTTATAATTCTGTTCAATTTCCATAGATTCTGATTTTGCTGATTTGGAGAGTACCCAGCCAACAGTAAATTTTAAGTGTCCCTGAATGATTCTAACCTGTGGGTTAGAAGCCACTGCTTATGTTTATGCAAACACAAGAGCCAAATGCCAGATAAAATACAGAAATCTCAATTGTACAGCTCAATAAATGTTTACCTATGTCTACACCCAGGTAGCCACCATCCAGAATGTTCTGTTGAATCTTTCTCCATTAGCAATAAAGGCAGAACCAGCTACTTATCTTGGAGAGAGGAAAAAGAGAAAACAAAGGAGAATGTGTGGGAATATGTAATAATACCTCAAAACAGTACCTCCCAATAATTTTATTTATCAGATTATAGGCTCTTACTCATCTGTGTTGTACTTACTGGCTGTCAGTCAGACATTCCCGAGGGGTCCCAGATTGGAGAGGGTGCAGGCCAGGCTGAGGGACCCCTCCCCCCACTGTGCACAAATTTTGTGCACTGGGCCACTCTCACCTGAGGCTATTTTTTTTTCTCCTTGCTTTTCTGAGAGAGTGGAAGGGGTGGGCGAGAGAGAGAGAGAGAGATGGGAGAGAAACATCAATGTGAAAGAGCCACATCTACTGGTTGCCTCCTGAACACACCCCGACTTGGGGGCTGGGAGTGAGCTGGCAACCCAGGTACTTGACCTGGAATTGAACCAGCCCCCCTTCGGTGTACAGGGTGACTTTCTAACCAGTGAGCCACACAGGCAAGGGCTATGCTCAATTAATATTTAACAAAAATCATTAGAAATTACTGTTGAACAAAACATTTTTAATACTATATTGTGGTTAATCATAATTATTGTCATATTGGTATCCCTTATGCCGACAAATATATCATAACTTGGAATTTAAGTAAAATATATTTGGAAACTAAATGCAGAAACCACAAATTTCTGCTGCCGAACTTTTAGGGTGACTCATGGCCTAGACAGCTCTGGCCAAATTAGTGCAACTAGTCACAAAACATCTGTTAGGATCATCTTTGGAAAACTGTGTGTACTCTGGCTCTCCTCACAATCCTGGCCTGCTCTTCTGATTTTGAATGTGACTGAATTTAGTTTTACAACTGACATAAATTTTTTGCTTTGTACAAGGATTTCACAATTCATATCTTCTTGGGGAGTGTGGATGACAAAGGGCTTCTTGTGCTCGTTTTAGCAGTACACATATTAAAGTTGGAATGAAACAGAGAAGATTAGCATGGCCCCTGCACAGGGATGACATGAAAATTTGTGAAGTGGTCCATATTTTTAAAAAAGAAAAGAAAAAAGGGGTGGTATGGAAAATAATCTCACAGTGTGATCTGATCATAAATTCCTAACTGGGCAGGTCACGGTGGGTGGTCACTCCCCAGATATATAACGTCTTTCTTTTTCTTTTTTCTTTTCTTCTTTTCAGGTAGATGTAGTACCCTATTCAATCTTGGCCCCCACAAAGACAGACAACATACATCAGATTGTTCAAGGTCTGTCAGTGGATGCAAATAACTTTAGTAAAAGGTTTATCTTTGCATTAAGCAAGCCCTGTCCATTGTTTCTGTGCATCTGTGTTAGCAAACCTTTGAAATAAGCCATAAACACCCTCAAGAGAGCACATAATCTTAACCAGTCTATAATCCATTCCCCACCTAGCTTTTTGCCATCCTTACATCTTCCATATTCCTTTCATCCTCTCCTTAATATTAAATGTATAAAAGAAGCTGCAAAAATGTAATTCTAGGGAGAATTTGAGATCTAGTTCCCCAGCATATGTTGTCAGCTTGGCTCAAATAAACTCATAAAAATTCTTTACAGGTTTGGAAGTTACTTACGTCGACAGGAGGATTCTGTACAGTCATGCTCAGATGACTAAAACATACAATGGAAGTTAATAAAATGGTACTTTGGCTGGAAGTGCTGCATGAGAACCAGAGTTTGTCAATAAAGAATTCTTGTGTTTTCCTGAAGACAATAGAAAGCAGAGGAGTAAAAAACTTCAGAAGTGCCCTAGCTGGTTTTGCTCAGTGGGTAGAGCGTCCACCAGAAGACTGAAGGGTTCGAGGCTTGATGCCAGTCAAGGGCACTTACTTGGGTTGCAGGCTTGATCTCTGGCCATGGGCCCTGGTCCAGGTGCGTGTGAGGCAACCAATTAATGTGTCTCTCTCACATCTATGTTTGTCTCTCTCTGTCTCTCCCCCTCTCTTCCACTCTCTGTAAAAGTCAATGAAACAATATCCTCCAGTGAGGATTAACAACAAAAAAGTCTCTCTCTCTCTCACACACACACTGTGATAAGAACAATTTTTAAAGTGTTGTCGATACAGTATTGTTATCTAAAGACACAATGTTGTACAGCAGATGTAGAATGTATTCAACTGGCGTAAAGGAAATTTTATACCATTATACAGGCTGATTAGAAGCTCCCTCTACCTCCTTCCCTCCAACCACTAGCAACCACCATTCTCTTCTTTTGTATTTATGAGTTTGACTACTTTAATTAAAAAAAAATGATTTTAGGGAGTGGAAGGGAGAGAGGGGGGCAGAAGAGAAGAGAGAGAGAGAGAGAGAGAGAGAGAGAGAGAGAGAGAGAGAGAGAGAGAGATGTGAGAGAGAAACATAGTTTGATTGCCTCCTGCATGTGCCACTACCTGGATCGAACCCACAACCTGGGTATGTGCCCTGACTGGGAATCGAACCTGCCACCTTCTAGTGCATGGACAATGCTCCAACTAACTGAACCATACTGGCCAGGGCAAGTTTGACTATTTTAGATATAAGTGGAATCATGCAGTATTTGTCCTTCTGTGACTGGCTTATTTCACTTAGCCTAATGTCCTCAAGGCTAGAGATGTTACCAGGCTCTACTCTAATCACACTTTCTGCTGTTTACCCCTCCCCTCCTTTTACCACTCAGGCTTCATCTTCTGCTAATTTCATAGCCACTGGACTCCTGCTCATTGTTCCCTTGCCCAGCTCTAACATTCTAGATATGTTCTGGCCCCAGAAACCATTTCTTTCCCCCACTGCTTTCAGGTGATGCATAAGCATTGCCTTAGTTAGGACTTTTAAAGTTTCAGCATATCCTCTCCTTCTTGGTTCTTTCTAGTTAAGGTTCCTGACTTATTTTCTCTCTATCACTTCCACTATTATATGTTTACTAGAGGCCCGGTGCACAAAATTCATGCATGGGTAGGGTCCCTCTGGGTGGCCTGCAGGGATCGGGCTGAAACCCTCAGTCCAACACTGCCTGCAGCTCCTACCTGCTGCTCCCCCTCATCCTGGCCCCACTGTGCCTGCTGCAGGCTCCCACCCAATTAGTCCCGATCAGGAGAGGCTTGCACTGCTACAGCAGTGCACGCCAGCCATGAGACCTGCATCTGATGCCCTCCTAAGGGGAGTGGCCTGTGGGATCTGGCTGAAACCGGCTCTCTGGCATCCCCCAAGGTGTCCCAGATTGCGAGAGAGCCCAAGCCAGGCTGAGGGACCCCACCAGTGCATGATCG
Organism: Eptesicus fuscus; assembly: GCF_027574615.1. NCBI lineage: Eukaryota > Metazoa > Chordata > Mammalia > Chiroptera > Vespertilionidae > Eptesicus > Eptesicus fuscus. Next base: position 111,914,620 of record NC_072475.1, read on the forward strand.
GACTGGGGAGGGACTGCAGGAGGGCTCCAGGGCATGTCCAGCCCATCTTGCTCAGTCCTGATCAGCTGGACCCAAGAAACCCCCTGGTGGTCAGTGCACATCATAGCAAGTGGTTGAGCAGCCTTACCATATCATTCATTAGCATGCAAAGATTGGTTGTTCAGTTGTTCGGCCGTTCGGTCGATTTGCATATTACCCTTTTATTATATAGGATCTCTTTAATTATACAAGAGTAAAATCTCTATAAAAACAGGGATTTAAAAAAAATATATATATATATTTTGTCTTACCAGCATCTAGAACAATGTCTGAGGTATAGTAGGCATGCAGGTACACTATGTTTTTTAATCAATGAATGAATACGTGCTATTATGAGCCAGTTATTTAGTACACAATGTTAAAAAAAAATTGAATCTGCCCTCTGCCAATAAACAAACTAATAAAAATATGTCAAAAATGAGAGAGGTTTGTCTAAAGAGTAAGCATGGAAGAGGGGGTAGGCTGAGGTACTCAAGTTGGGAGGAGGAGAATTTTAGAGAAGAGCTTTTTAGATAGAGAGATAGCATGAACAAGAGCAAGCTCTAGTCACCTACTGTCTAATATTTAAAATGCATCCATTACTGGCTAACTTCCCTTTCCTGTATCACTTTGTCTTCAACTATCCCTTTTCCTTCAAACTCTCAACAAACTGCTGGTCATTAAATCTTGGTTCAGGGTTGGCCTCTGGAAGAACCCAAATGAAGACAGTGATTCTTACCCAAACTCTAGAGAGAAAAAAATGACAAAGTCTTTATTGGCTGGATATAGGATTTGAGGTGATTAGATTTGATAGCAAAGGAACTTGAATTCTAGGTTAAGGGATTTGTTTAGATTGTTTCCAATTTCTTTATGAAATCTTTGAGTTTGGGGATGAGGTAACCAAAAGGATATCTGAGTCTGATGAATCTAGTTGTGGCATCTAATGGTATAATACTGGAGGCAAGGAGAGTCTACAGGGAGGAAACAATTCCAACAGCATGGTTAGGGTATTCAGAAATGTACTAGTGAGGTGGAAGTGAGCATGGAAAGGAACAGATGAAGAGAAAATGTGAAAGAAAAAAATGACAGGATTTGTTGTCAAGCTGTGTGTACTGCAGGGTTGTGTGTGTTGCAGGACCATGTATGTTAGAGAGCAGAATTGTCCTTAATAGAGATGAGGAAACTGTGCGTGGGATCTGGATTTGATGAGTTAAAGACATTTACACTTTGTGCCAGTGGAATGTTCAAGTAGAGATGTTCAGCAGACAGCTGGAAATACAAGAAGGCAGGAAGGATTTTGTTTCAGAATTGGGGCTCTTTCAGATGGTGATACATGTGTCTGGCTATTTTGAAAACCCCAAAGAAACACTTGCTTTATACAATTCTTACAGTCCTCACCTTGTGACTCTCAAGAGAGAAGGGTGAATGTCATGGTAACCTGCAATGCTTGGCAGACTTTGTAGTAGAAGCACGCACACGCTGTGATGTGGAGAGACTGTAATTGTGCATGAGAATATGAGGGCATGAGGGAAGGCAAAAAGCTAGGTTTTCACCATGCAAGTTCTTGAAGATATTGGACAATAGGAAAGCAAGAAATCAAGTTTAAGGAGTTTGACAGAGTCTGACCCAGTACACAAGTTAGGAGGCTGAGATGTGGCCAGAAGACCAGCCATTCATGGCAGAGAATTCAGACTCAGAGGATTAATGCTATTTGTTTTCTGCCTAGTTTTTTAAAAAATGTTTTTATTGATTTCATAAAGAGGAAGGGTGAAGGAGAGATAGAAACATCAATGATGAGAATCATTGATCTGTTGCTTCCTGCATGCCCCATACCGCAGATCGAGCCTACAACCCTGCACGTGCCCTGATTGGGAATTAAACCAGTGACCTCCTGGTTCATAAATGGATGCTCAACCACTGACCCACACTAGTCAGGTTCTGCCTAGTTTTATAGAGTGGCGCTGGCCACACACTGAAGGTTATTAAGGAATCCATCTCTTAGCTTTTTTCTCCATTCTAAATAAAGCTAATTTGATTCTCATAGGTCATACTTACCATTTCTTTACTTGTTACTCTTCTCTGAACTCTCTCCAATTTTCCTTTTAAAAAATTGAGACCAAACCTTTAAAGCACTGTAACAACTGGCTTAGTTCTGGGCACAGGAAATTATTCTTTTCTAAAATGTCACACACCAGGCAACATTTCTTTGCAGGTTTTTCCACCTGTTTTTATTTGATTGATGCGAGAGAGAGACAGAGAGAGAGAGTGAGAGAGAGAGAGAGAGAGAGAGAGAGAGAGAGAGAGATTTGTTGTTCCACTTATTTATGCATTCATTGGTTGATTCTTGACCTGAATGAAACATGCGATCTTGGTGTATTGGAATGACACTAACCAACTGAGCTACCCAGCTTGGGCTTCCACTTTTTTCTTTTTAATAATGCTAATTTTATTTTATTTTTTTCATCACCATTTATCTACTCTATGCCTTCTTCCATCTTCACCCACCCCTCCCTCATATCATGCTAGTTTTAGACAAAATGTGATCAAATTGGGACATATCTTTTTCAATAATTTTTTTTGTTTTAACTTCAAAGGTTCAGAGTTGGAAAGGGTATTGGCTCAAATCAGGCTTCCCCACCCCTTTTTAGGAAGATGGAGGTAGAATACTGCCATACTGCCAGCCTGAGTCTTTTTGTCCCATTAAACAGCTCATGTCAAGAAACATATGAGGCAACATCTTCACGCTTTCTCCTTTATTTGTGTTTTTGCCCCTGCTCATCCCCGCAGAATAAACACTGGATTAGCTAAAATGTTGAGAAGTAATACAGAAAAAAGAAATTTGCTTAGAGATGAATAAAAACTGGAAGCAGGGGAGGACGCGCCAAGGCCCCGCGAGGCTGGGAGATCCGTGGGAGCAGTTTTCCAGGTGAACTGCAGGGCGGTCCTGTAAGGAAGGCAGAGCCCCAGGAGACACCGCCGGCCTCCAAGCCACCGGAGAGGAAATGTTCACCGGACAGTCAACACTGTCAGTTTACACGGCGATCAAACAGGGCCTCCCTTTCGCAGGGAGAAGAAACCCGACCCCCGAACTGCACAGGGAGGAGCGGAGGGACTCATTCCAGGCCAGCGCCGGGCGCGGCGCCCTCGCTCTGAGATTGATGAGGATTTACAGTCACTCGGACAAGGACGGCGTCCAAACGCGAGCAGAGCCAGGCTCTCCCTCGGGGCTGGCGGAAAGAAAGCGCAGCGTCTGGAGCCGGGCGGCTGAGGCCGGAGGGCGCCGCCCGCCCGCCCGCGGCTCCTCCCCGCCCGCAGGCCCACCCCGCCCGCAGGCCCATCCCGGGCTCAGCACTCTTCCCGGCTCCAGCCGGGCCTGCGTGCGCCTCCACACGTAGCCGCGGACGGTCCCTGCCGAGGTCTGCGCGGAGCCGCCGGCCCCGACGTGGGGCCGGAAACCGGCCGCCGGGCCCGCAGCAGCGCGCCGGCCAATCGCCGGGGCGCGGCCCGCCCCCCGCCCCCCGGGGCAGCTATAAGCTGCCCGCCGCGCCGGGGCGCCTCCGCGAAGCACCGATCCCGCCTGCTGTCCGGCTGCCCCGCTCGGCTCGCTCTTGCCGGCCGTAGTCGCCGTCGTGGTCGGCCGGGAGGGACCCGACTCCCCGCGCTCTCGCGAGAAGTTCGCCGCCGCCGGGAGGTGGGGGTGCCCGAGCACGCGCGGGCCTTCGAGGGGCCGAAGATGGGGGGTTGCCCCGTGAAGCCGCAGCTGCTGCTGCTGGCCCTCGCCCTTCAGCCCTGGAGTCCCTGCGTGGGTGCAGACTCGGAGAAGCCCTCCCGCCTCCCCGCAGGTGAGCACCCCGCGGCACGCATCCGCCCGCGAGGCTCGCGGGGCAGTCCCCTCATCCTGCGGCTCTTGGGTCGGGCCCTGCGAGGTAGGCGGGATGGGCGCTCCTCCGCGCCAGACGGAGGACGTCCCCTCCAGAACCGCTCTCGGCGATGCTGGTCCCCGGGGCGGAGGGGGTGCCCGCTCGCCCTCGCTGCTCCTGGGCAGAGTTGGGGTGCCCTCTCTCGCTGCTCCTGGAATTCCCAGTAACCTGAGCGCAGGAATTTTTGTACTGCAAGTTGGGATTTCCTTTTGGTCTTGCAGGTCCCTAGGCACCAACACCTTTCCTGCAGCTCTCCTTTCTCCTTTCCTGGAGGTGCATGATTCATCCGTGTTGGACGAGGCCGCACTCCCTCCCTGACCTAAACAGTGTACTTTCTGATTGATGGCGACACATTCCTTCCAAGCGCCCCAGGAAGCAGCCGGTAACACCTAACTTCTGGCCAAAAACAACGCTCAAAACTGGTTGTTTTCAGTAGGCTGCCTAGCTACCCAATACCTCTAGGCAGCAGCTTTCCTCCTTGGGGACTTGGAGGGGAAGCTGTGGACTCAGATTCTCCCCTTAGCCGCCCTTTTCCTAAACCTGGTGCGGGTTCTTGTTTTCAGAAGCTGGATTTGCAGTGAATTGGCAAGTTCATGTAAAACAACACTTTTTACATTGAGCTAGATTAAAGACAGTCTCACCACATGTTTGTCTGAACATAACTTTGCTGCCATTTGTCACACATGAGGTATTCTTGCAGTTTTCCACTTTTGTGCTTTAACTCTAGGCTCAATGATCTGAAATTAGATATTGCATGTAAATGTCCTGCTATACTTTTTTTTTTTTTAATTAGGATCATTTTGGCTTCCTTCCTTCCTTTCTTTCTTTCTTTCTTTCTTTCTTTCTTTCTTTCTTTCTTTCTTTCTTTCTTTCTGTAAGTACAGAAGCCACTTTTCTGCTCGAATTTTGCTTTCAGGCTTAAACTCAGAAGTAATAGTTTTGTCTTTATCTTTAAAATCCTCACCTGAGAGATCTATCTATCTATCTATCTATCTATATATATTTTTTTTTTATATTTAGAAAGGAGGAAGAGAGGGAGAGAGAAACAGCAATGTGAGAGAAAAACATAGGTTGCCTTCCTTATATGCCCAACCAGGCATGGAACCCACAAACTAGGTGTGTACACTGACCAGGGATCAAACCTGCACCCTTTGGGTGCACAGGAGGATGAGTCACCTGGCCAGGGCCTATCTTCATCTTTAATGTTTAAGAAGACTTAAATGGGTAAACATGTTTCTACATTCCTGCTTGATAGCTTGAGAAACTTCACATTTAAATGGGTTTCTGTCAGTTAATACAATGCTTTTCTTTCTCTCACATATATCTGATGGTTTCAAAATGCATTTCTGACCCCTGTTTGGTTCCTTTAAATTTGAACTGAATTTTTTCATAACAAACTTTTTCTTTTAGTGTAACAGCTAGAAAATAGGCAAGTAAATGTCTTTAGCATACTTGGAAATGGAGATATTTCAAAAAAAAATTCACCAGAAAAATGACTTTCTTTGTGAAACACCCAAGGAGTCTTACTGGGAAATAAAATAACCTCTAAGGACTTTGCTACTTTTGTAGAGACCTCTTCAGCCTTTGTCTATTTTATCTCATTAAATCACCAACACCCTTTACTTTTTATAGAAGACTTTTTTTTGTTGCTGCCTTTAAGTTTACGTCCAAATCACCTTCCTTTCCCACTCTGGTTTTTAAATTTCATGGAGCTGCACAGTAAAGTTTTAATGGACTATAACATCAGAGAAAGGGAATTTCAGATATGAATGTTTTCCTAAGAAAATGACCATATAAAACCCATTGCTGAAATCTGAGGACTGGTTGCTTTTGGTGGGTGGCCATGGGAAATTCAATTAACTCCTAAATACAGAAAAATATTAATTTATAATACATAGAGCCAGCAGTAGCCAGTTTGGTTATGAACTTTTTAAAGGTAGATGTGATAAGCTAATAGATATAGATGGCACACTGATTGATACTATGGCTAGAATTCTGGGCTATGCTTCATTTTCTCCCTAAAATACTTCAAGTGAAAATTACTTAATAGGAAACTTTTATTTGTCTATGTAAATATCAAGTAAACTCTAGAACTCTAAGTTATGTAGCTTCATAGGAGGTCTGTAAGAAGAGTGCTTATCATCTCTAACTTCCTGTATTTGTCACCATGTCCCAGCTAGCCATGAAGAAATAGAGTTTCTTGGCCCTACTGACATTTTGAGCCAGATAATTATGTATTGTAGGTGTTGTCCTGTCATTGTACTTGGTTTAACAGCTACCTTGGCCTCTACCCACTAGATGCCAAGAGCACCCTCTTCCAGGTGTGAGAACAAAAAAGGTCTCAAAGTGAAAATTGGCCAAATGTCTCCTGAAGGGTTGAAAACCACTGGATTAGGAAAATATGTATGTGAGGCAATGTTGCATTATAGTGTTATTAGAATGATAATAGCAACTCTTTTTTTGAAAGTAAACATTTATAGTGATTTTCCACTGAAGTAAAGAGTGTACTAGTTGAATCACATTAATCAGAATTTGAAATAAAGTTTTTCCTAGCTTTGATGCTGTGTATTGACCAAAGTTAAGAACACTGCTTTTTGTTACGTTTACTGAGCATTCTGCTGTGTGCTATTTTTATTCCTTTTTGGTTGTCACTTTGTTTTTACCATGGAAAGAATCTAAATAAGATTCTGGTTAAAAACAATCATTTTTCTCCTAGATTCATGTATGGAATTTTACCTTAAAATTATATACCCTGGACCTCCCTGGTCACAGGGCTGACTGGAAGCCATTTCTATTTGTTCTTCCATGGTGATTCCCTGAGACCCCACCCCATCCAGTTTGTAGCCCCACCTGACCTGTGTACAGCGGCTTTTGCATATGAATGGCCTGTCCCTCCTCAGGCTTCAGACTTTGCTAAAATCTCTCAAACAAGCTGCAACTGGGTCAGGGAGCCCCAAACCTATTAATAAAAGACCCAAGACCTGGCAGTAGTACCAGCCTGCCTTGCTTCATAGCTAGGCCTTGCCTGGGCACTTCCAAACCCAATACAAAAAGGAGGAATCTGCGGGTCTCTCTGTAGCTCCTGCTTGGTGGCTTCAGGCAGTGGCAGACTTTGCACTTCCCCAGAGACCCAAGAGCCAATGCAACTAGTGGTCAGTGTCAGACTATACAAGATTGTAGCTCTACATATGCAAGTGACACACTCAAGGGGCAGACTCAGTGAGCACCAAAGCCCCACTGAAGCAAGTGCTTCTCCATAGGGATGTCTCCTGCACAGCTGCTCTCCCACTGTAGTCTCTGGTCTCCACAGCCAATTGGCCTGGAGTTCAGTTCCTCCCAGTGACACCAACAGCAATCAAGTCTCAACTACAACAAGACTGTGCACACAGCCCGCAGAGGGGTGCACCAGGAGTGTCCACCTCAGGTTATTGGGGAGGCTGAGCCACTGGGCCCTATAGGACACATACTACACAAGGTCACTCTATCAATTCAAGGAGACATAGCAGCTCTACCCAATACATAGAAACAAACACAGGGAAGCAGCCGAAATGTGGAAACAAAGAAACATGTCACAAATGAAAGAAATTGAAGAAAGCAAACTGAGATATAGAGTTCAAAACCACTGTTATAAGGTTACTCAAGAATCTCCTTGAGACCTCCAAGGGACTTTAGTGAGCATACAAAGACTGAAATAAAGAATAATTTACAGGTATTCAACTGTAGAATAGAGGATTCTGAGAATCAAATCAATGATTTGAAATATGAGGAAGCAAAAAGCACCCAAACAAAAGAGCAAAATGGAAAAAATTTAAGAAATGAAGAAAGTGTAAGTTTGACATGCTTGATGTAAGGAGCTTCTGGGACAAATTCAAGCATACCAACATTCGCATTATGGGGGTGCCAGAAGAAGACCAATATATTGAAAACCCATTTGAAGAAATAATGACAGAAAACTTCCCCCACCTGGTGAAAGAAATAGACTTACAAGTCCAGGAAGCATAGAGAGTCCTGAACAAGAGGAACCCAAAGAGGCCCACATCAAGACATAACATAATTAAAATGCTAAGGGCTAAAGACAAAGAGAGAATATTAAAAGCAGCAAGAGAAAAGCAGTTGGTTACCTACTAGGGAGCACCCATAGGACTGTCAGCAGATTTCTCAATAGAAACTAAGCAGGCCAAAAGGGAGTGGCAAGAAATATTCAAAGTGATGAATAGCAAGGACCTACATCCAAGATTACTCTACCCAGCAAAGCTATCATTTAGAATTGAAGGTCAGATAAAGAGCTTCACAGACAAGATAAAGCTAAAGGAGTTCATCACCACCAAACCAGTATTACATGAAATGTTGAAGGTTATTCTTTAAGAAGAGGAAGAAGAAGAAAAAGATAAAAAATCCTATATAATAAAGAGGTAATATGCAAATTGACCATCACTCCAACACACAAGATGGCAGCCCCCATGTGGTCAAAGATGGCTGGCAGGGGAAGGCAGTTGGGGGCGACCAGGCCAGCAGGGGAGGGAAGTTAGGGGTGACCAGGCTGTCAGGGGAGGGCAGTTAGGGGCAATTGGGCTGGCAGGGGAGCAGTTAGGCATTGATCAGGCTAGCAGGGGCATGGTTAGGGGGTGATCAGGTTGGCAGGCAAAAGCGGTTAGGGGCAGTCAGGCAGGCAGGCAGGTGAGCAGTTGGGAGCCAGCAGTCCTGGATTGCGAGAGGGATCCCAGATTGGAGAGGATGCAGGCTGGGCTGAGGGACACCATTCCCCTCCCCCCATGCATGAATTTCATGCACTGGGTCTCTAGTATAAACAATAAAAGGGCAATAAATACATATCTATCAACAATTGAATCTAAAAATCAAAATAAATAAGAATCTAATGAACAGAATAAACTGGTGAATAATAATTGAATCAGAGGCATGGAGATGAAACAATAATAATTGAATCAGAGGCATGGAGAGAGAAAAACATCGATGTGAGGAATCTCAGAAGGAAGGCAGGGCGGGAAGAGATTAAACAAAGATGGTATATGCAAGTATACATTACCTATGGACACAGACAATAGGGTGGCAAAAGCCTGGGGTGGGGTGGGAACCCCAGCTGGAGGGGAGAAATGGGGGGAAAAAAGGCCATCTGTTATACTCTCAACAATAAAGATTTAAAAATAAATTATATCCCCATGGAAGCTTTTGTGGCAATACCCTCTAAATGAGTGTCAAAAAAATTGGGTTCATACCTTGCTTTATCTTTCCTGCACTTTTTTTTTTTTTTACCTTCTAGATGTGAGGAGAAGAGTGAATGCATTCCTGCCAGGGATTTGCAACCAGATCTCCAGACCTGGATCAGATTTTTTTTTTTTAATTTTGATGCAAATTTTAATACAAGTAGAAATCTTCCCAAAGGTCATGAATCAGTTTTCATTAGAGACTTAGAGTAATTAAAAAAAAAATTCAGGAAAATAAGCTGTGATTTAACATTAAAGTGTTTAACTGTCCTGTCGAGGCACCATTTTACATTCCAGCCACATTGCTTTCTTATTCAATCTGAGAATTTCTGCCTTTTAAAAAATTAATCCTTGCTTGAGGATATATTTATTGATTTTAGAGAGAGAAGGAGGAGAGAGAGAAAAACATCGATGTGAGAAACATTAATCAGTTGCCTCCGGTTTGCACCCTGACCAGGTATCAAACCCACAACCTAGGTATGTGCCCTGACTGGGAATCGAACCCTCAACCTTTTGGTGTACAGGACGATGCTCCAACCGACTGAGTCACTCAGGCAGGGCAAATTTCTGCCTTTTTAAAGCAGGATTCAGACTTTTGGGGGATTGCTCATTCTGAAGGTCTTGAGTGTCCCTTTCTTCCTTGGCCTCAGGTAATCCTCACATATGAGCTTTGTGGATCAGAATTTTTGTGTGTTTCCTAAGGCATCTTGACTTTCATAATCTAAGTTTGGCAGAAATCAAGTTTTGGGCAAAAATGGAGGAAATGGTTTCAGATATTTCTGTCAAGACCAGTATTTTTCAACCATGTTCATTTATAAACTCTTTAAATTACTCAGGCACATTCAAGGAGGAAAGAAGAGGGTTGTCTCTAACTGCTGATGTAAACCAGCAATTAACGGGGTGGAGCGGGAAAGAACAAGTTCCCAGAGAAGCCTCTGGAAGGAAGAGAGAGGCTATCCTCTGTTCACTTTCTGTGTCTTGGGCTCCAGCCACATACAACTCCTCATTCTTAAACATACTGTGCCATTTATCTCATAGTATAGAAATAGACATATGAAACAGCTCTAGACAATGTGAGGATAGGAAATAAAAATTAAAATGAGATACCCTTTTCTACCCATCACATTGGCTAAAGTATTTTAAAATGAACTCTGATTACATACTATGTGTTGTAAAGATGAAAACTCTCAGACTGTTGAAAGAACAACATCTTTGGAGAATAAATCAGTAATGTCTAGTGACATTGAGAATCCTCTTGTCCTACAGTCCTATAGTATAATCAGCCCTCTGTATCCATGGGTTCTATATCCGAGGGTTCCGCATCCTCAGAATAAACTGGCCGTGGACTGAAAACAGTCTTTCCAACCTGCAGGTGGGAATCCATGGACTGCATACATTGTGTGTGTGTGTGTGTGTGTGTGTGTGTGTGTGTGTGTGTGTGTGTGTTTAGAAGAGATTGTGATTTTATTTTCAAATTTTTGGAAATAGTTTGCATACATTGTTGTACACCATTTTATTTAAGGGATATTAGTATTCATGAGTTGTGGTATCTGTACTGTACTGTCAAATTTCTGTCTGCCTGTTCTTTTTTTTAAAGGGATGGAAATATATATATATATATATATATATATATATATATATATATATATATATATATATATTTGAACTTAATGCAGTTAGTTTATACTAATCATACCTGCTTTGTATGGTAGATGTTTATGTTTATTAACTTATAAATTTTTTGAAGTAAGGCCTGAGTCTTAATCATCTTTGTGCTCTTCACAGTACTTCCCTATTTTTTGAACATAGAGAAGATTCTTAATTTATGTTTGTTACTTTTAGTCCACTCAGAGAATTGTGAAAAGTGGCATGCAGTCAGTGAGATTGCTAGCTGCTTCTTTTCCTAGGATTTAATTAAATTCACTGAGTTTCCTTTCTCTACCCAGGATCATACACTACACTACCATGGTCTCGCAATTTACCAGTGAATCATCAGGCAAGGCCTTGTTTCTGAATTGTGGTGGGCAATTCTTCTCCAAATGTTATATTTTTTGCTCTACTTTCCCTGCTCATTTCTGAATTACCTTCAGAAATGCATTCATTGGTTGGATACCATGATCCTCTTTTTATACATGGTGAAATGGAGATTTGGAATGGTTATATAACTTGCCGAAGATCACATAGCTGCACAGCAACATGAGAGGGCCACGTGCCCTTTCTTCAGTCCGTGCTCCATGTCTTTCTTGACCTCTTTATTGTTTTGTTGGACTTTGGGACCTGTGGGCATTAGAGACCTAAAGAAGCAAAGGAACTCATTGCTAAAAGAAAAGGCACAAACCTTATAGGTTTACATTATGGGGGGATAGGTAAAAAATGAAGGCAAACTGTGACCTAGGTCAGGGTGATAAACTATGAACCAAGGGCCAAATCCCATGGGACAGATATGGCTACTTGTTTAAATATGGTTGGTGAGTTAACAATGGTTTTTATATTTTTCAATGGTTGAAAAATAGCAAAAGAAAACTAATGTATTGTTCCATGTGAAAATACATGAAATTCAATTTTCAGGGTCCATAAAGTTTTATTGGCTCACAGCCACAATCATCCATTTACATATCGTCTGTGGTTGCTTTGGTGCTAAGTGCAGAGTTGATTAGTTGTAGAGACTATATGACCTTCTTCCCTGTAGACACAAGTTGTGCCAGCCTGTGCCTTAGAAGGCGACAGTCCCACTTAAGCTGTGGCTCATGCAGATCTTCTGCTCCCTTGGAAAGAGCCAGACTTTGGACATTGGCTGTGGGCTCTGAGCATTTGAGAGACCCGTTATTTATTGATTTATTTTTTAAAGATTAAGGTGCACAACCTAATAAATTGATTTACATATAGTGTGGAAATTATTACCACATTAGGTTCAGTTCACATCTATGTACCATATAGATACAATAAAAGGAAAAGGAAAACATTTTCTTCGTTGATGAGAGCTCTTAGGATTAGTTCTCTAAACAACTTTTCTATATAACGCACAGCAGTGTTAACTGTAGTTAGCCCTAATACTTATTTATCTTATAACTGGACATTTCTACCTTTTGGAGAGGCCTGTTTTTCATTTTAGACCTTTGAATTCAAACATAGAACTTGTCTGTTACACCATTTTAAACATGGCATTTGATGCTAACTAGACAAGTACTTTGGTGTAAATAGCGTGCTTATGATCAGAAATGAATGAAACACTCTGATGGCTATTTGGAAAGGAGATGCATATTTCTTCAGAGCATGTGTGTGTTTTTTTTTTAGAAATTTGGTCTAGAAACTTGATTATAAATTTGTGGCTAGGTTCCTGGCAGGAAATGATTAACACATTTATCAATGAGTATTTTTATTCTTCAACCATTGCCATAAATTAGGCTAAACTGAGACATTGGTTGCTTTAAAAGTGGAAGATATTTTTCTGTTATACTAGCTTTTTTTGTGTACGCTATGTGCTTACCTCACTAAACTAAAGTGAAATGATCGAACTGATAATCAGAGCTATTGAGATTTTAGTTACCCAAGAAATAGATATCCAGAGCAGTAGAATCGTAAACAGTGTTATGGTTTGTTGTCCTTATACTACTTACTAGCCAAGACCCATCTGTTGCCACCTGTGTTTTGTAATCATGCTACTGAAGGTGGTCTAGCATTACAGAACTGATTATTACCCTACTAGAGGCCTGGTGCACAAATTCGTGCACCAGTGGGGTCTCTCGGCCTGGCCTGCGGGATTGGGCTGAAACCGGCTCTCCAACATCCCACGAGGGGTTCTGGATTGTGAGAGGGTGCAGGCCAGGCCAAGGGACCCCACCGGTGCATGATTGGGGCTGAAGAGGGATGCAGGAGGTTGGCCAGCCAGGGAGGAACCACGGGAGGGCTCCAGAGCGTGTCCAGCCCATCTCACCTAGTCCCTATTGGCTGGACCTCAGCAGCAAGCTAACATACCAGTTGGAGCGTCTGCCCCCAGGTGGTCAGTGCCTGTCATAGCGACTGGTCAACCGGTTGACTGTTTTCCCCCTGGTGGTCAGTGCACATCAAAGCGAGCGGTTGAACGGCCTTAGCATATCATTAGCTTATTATGCTTTGATTCGTTGAATGGCTGACTGTTCGACCAGACACTTAGCATATTAGACTTTTATTATATAAGATTAACAATGTCACAAGAACACCCCTTCAAAAAATACCGTTTATAATTTAAAAATACAGTAACTTCAAATAACTTTAAAAAATATGTTTTTATTTATTTTAGAGAGAGGGGAAAGGAGAAATATAGAGATAGAAACATCTATGGGAGAGAAATACCTATAGGCTGCCTCCTGCACTTTCCACACTGGTGATCAAGCCTGCAACTCGAGCATGTGCCCTGATTGGGAATTGAACAGGTAACCTCTTGGTTCATAGGTTGACACTCAACCTCTGAACCATCCTGGTCAGGTTCAAATACCTTTTAATGTTTCCCACTCAGGGTAACTTTAAAACAAAATTCAAACAGCAGAGGTATGTTCAAACAACTAACATGGGAAACTAAATGATGAGGAAATGTTTGTAACAAACATGGTTGAGTTTCTAAAGTGGTCCAGAGTTGAAATTAAATTTCATTTTTGATATTAATTATCATGTTGACATTACTATTGCTTTTATTATTTTGGATGCATAAGACATCCTAGTGTTTATTACATTAATGCTCATCTGTGCATTTTCTTTATGGTTACATTCTCAAACATTTAAAAGGAATTGTATTTATTTTCTAGTTACTACTATTATGTAATTACTAGAGGCCCGGTGCACGAAATTTGTGCACAGGGGGGTGTCCCTCAGCCCAGCCTGCACCCTCTCCAATCTGGGACCCCTCGAAGGATGTCCGACTGCCCGTTTAGCCAGGATCGGGCCTAAACAGGCAGTCGGACATCCCTCTCACAATCCAGGACTGCTGGCTCCCAACTGCTCGCCTGCCTGCCTTCCTGATTGTCCCTAACTGCTTCTGCCTGACAGCCTGATCACCCCCTAACCACACCCCTTCCAGCCTGATTGATGCCTAACTTCTCCCCTGCCAGCCTGTTTGCCCTAACTGCTCTCCCTGCAGGCCTGGCCCCCCTCAACTGCCCTCCCCTGCAGACCTGGTCCCCTCCAACTGCTCTCCCCTGCAGGCCTGGGTCCCCTCCAACTGCCCTCCTCTGCTGGCCTGGTCACCCCTAACTGCCCTCCCCTGCAGGCTTGATTGCCCCCAATTGCCTGGTCCCTCCCCTGCTGACCTGATCGCTGATCGCCCACAACTGCCCTCCCTTGCAGGCATGGTCCCTCCCAACTGCCCTCCCCTGTTGTCCATCTTGTGGTGGCCATCTTGTGTCCACATGGGGGCAGGACCTTTGACCACATGGGGGCAGCCATATTGTGTGTTGGAGTGGTGGTCAATCTGCATATTACTCTTTTATTAGATAGGATAGAGGCCTGGTGCATGGGTGTGGGCCGGCTGGTTTGCCCTGAAGGGTGTCTTGAATCAGGTTGGGGGTTCTCGTGGGGCATGGGGTGGCCTGGGCGAGGGGCCTGTGGTGGTTTGCAGGCCGTCCACACCCCCTGGCGACCCAAGCAGAGGTCCTGGTATCTGGGATTTATTTATCTTCTATAATTGAAACTTTGTAGTCTTGAGTGGAGGCCAGGGCCGGCCAGAGTGGGTGGGAAGCTTGGTTGGGTTATTTTGCATTCTTGCTCCTGATTGGCTGGTGGGTGTGGCTTCTAGGCATAGCAGAGGTACGGTCAATTTTCATGTTTTTCTTTTATTAGTGTAGATTACTATTTTTTAATTCTCACCTAAGGATATCTTTAGAGAGAGGAAGGGAGGGGAAAGGAATATTGATGTGAGAGAGAAACATCAATCAGTTGCCTTTCCTATGCACCCTAAACCAGGATCAAACCCACAACCTGGATATGTGCCCTGACCGGGAATCAAACCTGCAACCTTTTAGTGCATGGAACAACGCTCAACCAACTGAGCCACCCAGCTAGAGCAACTTACTACTAATCCTAATATATAAAAAGCCAAGGTCCCAGGTCTGTGTGAGGCCACGCGTCCCTGGGTCCGGGTGAGGCCATGTGTCCCTGGATCCGGGTGAGGCCTTGCACACCTAGGTCCGGGTGAGGCCACGCGCCCCTGGGTCTGGGAGAGGCCACGCGCCCCTGGGTCCAGGTGAGGCCATGTGTCCCTGGATCCGGGTGAGGCTGGGTCCCGGGTCCGGGTGAGGCCTCGCACACCCAGGTCCGGGTGAGGCCACGTGCCCCTGGGTCTGGGAGAGGCCACGCGCCCCCGGGTCCGGGTGAGGCCATGTGTCCCTGGATCTGGGTGAGGCCTCGCGCACCTAGGTCCGGGTGAGGCCACGTGCCCCTGGGTCTGGGAGAGGCCACGCGCCTCTGGATCCAGGTGAGGCCATTTGTCCCTGGATCCAGGTGAGGCTGGGTCCCGGGTCCAGATGAGGCCACGCGCCCCTGGGTCTGGGAGAGGCCACGCGCCCCTGGATCCGGGTGAGGCCTTGCGCACCTAGGTCCGGGTGCCCCTGGGTCTGGGAGAGGCCACGCACCCCCGGGTCCAGGTGAGGCCATGTGTCCCTGGATCCGGGTGAGGCTGGGTCCCGGGTCTGGGTGAGGCCTCGCGCACCTAGCTCCGGGTGAGGCCACGTGCCCCTGGGTCTGGGAGAGGCCACACGCCCCCGGGTCCAGGTGAGGCCATGTGTCCCTGGATCCGGGTGAGGCTGGGTCCCGGGTCCGGGTGAGGCCACGCGCCCCTGGGTCTGGGTGAGGCCATGTGCCCCTGGGTCTGGGTGAGGCCATGCGCCCCGGGTCTGGGTGAGTCCTCGCACCCTTGGGTATGGGTGAAGCTGGATCCCGGGTCCGGGTGAAGCCGTGTGCCCCTGCATCCGGGTGAGGCTGGGTCCCGGGTCTGGGTGAGGCCACGCGCCCCCTGGGTCCGAGTGAGGCCACGTGCCCCTGAGTCCAGGTGAAGCCGTGCCCCTGGGTCCGGCCAAGACCAAACCAGAGGGAATCGGACCTCCGTTACCACCATTTGTCCACCATCCAGAGCTGAGGGGTCAGTGCCGACATGTACACATAAGGAACTGGTGGACATTGAAATTGGGTCTCAAAAGAACTGTTGGTCCAGAAAAAAACTCACTACAGACTGATTCATTTGCCTGTCAGCATAACTATTATTGCTCGTCTCACATTCAGTTCTTATAAGTATATCTCTAGTGACACATGATCTCGCTCATCTAGGGGAAATGATGAACAACATAGACTGATGAACAAGAACAGAACCAGAAACAAGGAGGCATCGATCGGACTGTCGGGCCTCAGAAGGAAGGGTAGGGGAGGGTGGGGGTAGGGGGCTGAGATCAACCAAAGGACTTGTGTGCATGCATATGAGCCTATCCAACGGTTAAGTTCAACAGGGGGTTGGGGCATCCGTGGGGAGGGGTGTGGGATGGGAATGGGGGGATGAGGACAAATATGTGACACCTTAATCAATAAAGAAATTAAAAAAAAAAAAGCCAAGGGCCGTCACGACCTATGACCAGACAGACAACGGAACAGCAGGCTGCGTGGGGCAACCAGGCCAGCAGGGGGCGCAATAAGGGTTGACCAGGCCTGCAGGGGGGGCAGTTGGGGGTGACCAGGCCAGCAGGGGGCAGTTGGGGGTGGCCAGGCCAGCAAGGGGGCAGTTGGGGGCAATCAAACTGGCAGGGGGCAGTTTGGGGTGACCAGGCCACCAGAGGGTACAGTTGGGGGCGACCAGGCCAGCAGGGGGGGCGGCAGTAAGTGGTGACCAGGCCAGCGGGGGGGCAGTTAGGGACAATCAGGCCAGCAGGCAGAAGTGGTTAGGGGTTATCCGGCTGGCGGGGGGGGGGGGCAGTTAGGGGTGATAAGGCAAGCAGGCAGGTGAGCAGTTAGAAGCCAGTGGTCCTGGATTGTGAGAGGGATGTCCGACTGCTGGTTTAGGCCCGATCCCCTAAACTGGCAGTTGGACATCCCCTGAGGGATTCTGGAATGGAGAGGGTGCAGGCTGGGCTGAGGGAGGCTGGGCTGAGGGGACCCTCCCCTCCCCTCTGCCCCCCATGCACAAATTTCATGCACTGGGCCTCTAGTATGTTATAAAGTTCTTTCCAAAGACAAAGAGGGTTTTCCTCTGATTTAAAAGCTGTGTTTTGCTCCTCTGTGCTATGACACCCATTTGGTCAAGATTCTTGTGGCACAAAGAGACTTTCAAACACATGCAGTTTATTGCTCTCACCACCACTCCTAGTCAGCCCCAGACATTCAAGGACACTAAAGTGATTTAGAAAAGGCATTTTGCCACACAGCTTCCCCCTCTGCAGGCACAGCAGGAAGTGGAAGAAGTTTGTGGAATCCTGGTAGTCTTGGGTTTCTTTTTTTAAATATATTTTTAATGATTCCAGAGAGGAAGGGAGAGGGAGAGAGAGACAAAGACAACAGTGATAAGAGAGAATCACCTATTGGCTGCCTCCCTCATGACGCCCCTGGGGATTGAGCCTGCAACCTATGCATATGCTTTGGCTAGGAATCAAACCGTGACCTCCTGGTTCGTAGGTTGATGTTCAACCACTGAGTCATGGTAGCTGGGCAGTCTTGGGTTTCTAATTCTGGGACATTGTTCAGGAAAAGTCCCAGAAGCCATACTTCTTAATTCCATTGACCACCAAGTCCCAACACAGAGCCCATGTCCTATCAGCCCACTGACTAGTCTGTTTTGCTGTTTTGAAGCCAAACTTGCATGGGTCCTTAGGATGCAATACACTGGGCTAAGAAGGGAGCCAGTTACTTTTAGGTATTTAAATCTATTCTCTAGCTGTTTTTTTTGTTTTGTTTTGTTTTTTTTTTTAGTTTTCACCAGCGGAGTGAGGCTATTTTATTTTCTCCATTTTTAGAGAGTGGAGGGAGGAGGGAAGAGGAGAGAGAGAGCAAAGAGAAAGATCCATGTGAGAGAGAAACATGGATTGGTTGCCCCCTCCACCACGCCCCGACTGGGGGCAAGGATAAACCTGCAACCTAGGTGTGTGCCCTTGACTGGGAATTGAACCTGTAACCCTCTAGTGCTCAGGCTGATGCTCTAACCAATGAGCCATGCTGGCCAGGGCTCTAATTGGATTTTTAAATATGTAATCATATTTTTTTCTGATTCTAGCAGTATACTAAACACCAGCACTATTTTAGCATCCCCCCCAAAAGGAGCAAATACAGAATTTAAATCATTTCTTAAAACATAGAAGCTGGCAGACTAAAATGCTCTCCCTAATGCCTTCCCTGGGGAAGTCTTAAAGAGCTAATAAGATGAGGGCAAACTGGCCCTTTGATGGGATTTTCCAGTCATGCCCAAGCCAGCTGTGAGGCCCCTCGTCTTCAGAGGTCTTCTCTTTCCATCTCTAGCCTTGCTGGGTCATTTCTGGCCTCGAGTTGGCACCACATTGTGACCAGAGTGCCCTGCCAGTCCAGACTCTCTGAAATTCCTGTCAGCCATGTCTGGAGAAGGACAAGTCTCCTTTTCTTCTTCGTTTAGTTTAAACATGGTTGGAATTTTTTAAACAGTGACTTTACTAAGCAACAGAGGGCAAAACAAAAAACCTGGAACTGGAAAACCACCAAAGCAAAGAAATGAACAGACTTACAAAGTAGAGACTCAGAATTCTGCTCTCCTCTGACTCTAGCTGAGACCTGCATACCTAGCATCCTAGGGGCTCAGGTTCTGTGACCTCGCTCAGCTTCTCTTTCTCCACTCTTCTGTTCCACTCTTTACTTCTCATCGCTTTCTTTTACACACAGCTCTTTCTTCTCCAGGCTTGGAGGGCAGGAAGTCCATGGGTAGATAGTTATTAATAAGTCATGAAAAAATAAAAATATATATATTTGGTCTCTGCCCCCAGTTCCTGCTAATATTTGGTGTTTGACTTTGGTTCCAGACACAAGGCTCTTGGGTGATAGGAGCATTTTTGTTCTAATGAAACAGCTCTTGGTAGGCTCTGGGATAGAGGCTGGTTACAGAAAGACAAAGCCGAGATTAGAAGCCTAGAACTGTGAGTCCCACCCACCACCTTCTGAAGAGGGAAGGGGTTAGAAAATAAGTAGTCATTCGTGCCTACAGGATGAAGCCTCTGTACAAATCTCGGAAGTACAGGATTTGTAGAGCTTCTGGGGTGGTGATGCATTTATCATCCAGGAGGGTTATAACTCCATGGGATCCTTTCTGACCTCACTCTATGTATCTCTTCATATAGATATTCACTTGTATCTTTTAAAATACTCTTTGTAGCCCTAGTTGGTTTGGCTCAGCCGATAGAGCATCGGCCTGCGGACCAAAGGGTCCCAGGTTCGATTCCATTGAAGGGCACATACCTTGGTTGCAAGCTCCTCTCCAGCCTGGGCCCTGGTCAGGGCTCGTGCTGGAGGCAACCAATCGATGTGTTTCTCTCTCATTGATCTTTCTTTCTCTGTCTTTCCCTCTCTCTTCCAATCTCCCTAAAAATCAATGAAAAAATATCCTTGGGTAAGGATTAACAACAAAAAAAAATAAAGTAAATAAATAAATAAATAAACTAAAATACTCTAACCCAGTGATGGGCAACCTTTTGAGCTTGGTGTGTCAAACTTCGCCAAAAAACTGAGCATAACTCGGGTAGTGTGTCACTTTGAGGAAAAAACATTATTTCGCAAATGTTTCATCCTCAGGAGCAGCAAATGTTTCATCCTCGGCATGCGGCCGCCTCAGAGGCCGCGTGTCATCAGAAATAGCTATGCGTGTCAGTGCTGACACGCGTGTCATAGGTTCGCCATCACTGCTCTAACCAATTATTGAACCTGAGAGGGTCTTGGGAACCTCTGATTTGTAACCAAGTTATACAGAAGTTGTGGATAACAGGGACTTACTACTTGCAATTGGCATCTGAAGTGGGAGCAGTTTTATAGGATTAATAATTTTAATCTGTGGGGTATGCAGTCATTCTGGTTGAATTAAATTGAATTAAATTGAATTACAGGATACCCAGTTGGTGTGGGAGAATTGATCAGTGTGGGGGGGAAAGCCGTATCTCTTGTCGGAAGTGTTGTGTGTAAGTAATGCAGGAGAAATGGTTTTTCCTAGACATGGGGAAGCTAGACATTTTTATACTTTCATGAAGGACATATCAGCATAACCGTAGCTGGTACCAGGGGTGGAAAAAGTCTGGCCCATAGGCCGAATAAGGCCCATGAAATCATTTTGTCTGCCAAGCATTAGGGGTGAATTAATTAAATGTTTGATCAAATATAGCAGGCTAATTTTTGAGTTGATAATTTCATGTGGCCCACAAATGATGTTATAAATATCCAAATGGCCCTTGGCAGAAAAAAAGGTTCCCACCCCTGGTTAGATAGTCTGTTTTTTTTTTTGTTTTTTTTTTGATAGGTGAAAGTTTTCATATATTTTTGTCTGTAAGTCTTTTGGTATTGCTTTAATTCTTGGTTTTGAGTAATTTACATTTGCTAACATGAATTGACATACTTTCATAAATCTACATTTATTTAATTAACCAAACTTCAAAAATTCTCCCAGAATTCATTTTCTCTCTAGAAGTAAATATCTCTTCACTTCTTTTTTTTTTAAAAAAAATAATTCTCCCCTTTTTATTCCTTAAAATAGTTTACAGTATAAACATGTTTTCATGTTTTAAAAGCTTAACTCATAAGTTTACGGTAAGGATAAAGAAAGGTGTTCTTTAGAAGATAAACACTTATCCAATAATTTTTATGAAACATGAAAACTTTCCATTTTTCCTTAGTTGTCAGAAAGCTGAAAGCTGTCTTAGTGTTTAATCTCAGAGATGTTGCTTCCAAAATTCTTAATAGTTATTCATCTTGTAACCTTTATCATTTAACAATATATTGTGAATATTTTAAGGTAGTACTATACATGACTTTTAATGACTGCTTAGTATTCTTCCAATGGACATACCACAATTTACTTACACATTGTTCTAATATAATATAGCAATGGGCATCTTTGTTTAGAGATGCAGTTAATTCCGCAGGATAAATTTTAGAAGTGGGTTTGTTCCCGGAAAGGTGGTACCACCATATTCATTTTTTTCATAGAAAGTAGAGAAGTAAAATAAATATCAGTAGAATATTGCTACTTTGACAGGAACACTAAACTACCGTTGTATACATATAGTAGTTTCCTGGGAAAGGTCAGTTGGTTGACAGTTGAGCTGTCCTCAAAAAGTCATTTGGCAGTTCTGATTTCCCATCTGCTTTCTCATTAACTGGGCAACGGGCATATTTTTTAATTTTTAAATTACTTTTTCTTTTTTTCCCCCTTTATTGATCAAGGTATTCCGTATGTGTCCTTACCCACCATAAGCCCTCCACCCCCCGCTCGTGCCCTCACCCCCCTGGTGTCTGTGTCCATTGGTTAGTCTTATATGCATGCATACAAGTCCTTTGGTTGATCTCTCCCCCCTTCTCCCAACTGCCCCTGCCTTCCCTCTGAGGTTTGATGGTTTGATCCATGCTTCTCTGTCTCTGGATCTGTTTTTGTTCATCAGTTTATGTGGTTCATTATATTCCACAAATGAGTGAGATCATGTGATATTTATCTTTCTCTGACTGGCTTATTTTGCTTAGCATAATGCTCTCCAGTTCCATCCATGCTGTTGCAAATGGAAATAATTCCTTCTTTTTTACCGCAGCGTAGTATTCCATTGTGTAGATGTACCAGAGTTTTCTAATCCACTCATCTGCTGATGGGCATTTAGGCTGTTTCCAAATCTTAGCTATGGTGAATTGTGCTGCTGTGAACATATGGGTGCATATATGCTTTCTGATTGGTGTTTCTAGTTTCTTGGGATATACTCCTAGAAGTGGGATCACTGGGTCAAATGGGAGTTCCATTTTTAGTTTTTTGGGGAAACTCCATACTGTTCTCCACAGTGGCTGCACCAGTCTGCATTCCCACCAGCAGTGTACGAGGGTTCCTTTTTCTCCGCATCCTCGCCAGCACTTGTCGTTTGTTGATTTGTTGATGATAGCCATTCTGACAGGTGTGAGATGGCACCTCATTGTCATTTTGATTTTCATCTCTGGGATGATTGGTGACTTTGAGCATGTTTTCATATATCTCTTGGCCTTCTGTATGTCCTCTTTTGAAAAGTATCTATTTAGGTCCATTGCCCATTTTTTAATTGGATTGTTTATCTTCCTTTTATTAAATTGTATGAGTTCCCTGTAAATGTTGTAGATTAAACCCTTATCGGAGATAACATGGGCAAATATGTTCTCCCATGCAGTGGTCTTTCTTGTATTGTTGATGGTTTCTTTTGCTGTGCAGAAGCTTTTTATTTTGATGTAGTCCCATTTGTTTATTTTCTCCTTAGTTTCCATTGCCCTAGGAGCTGTATTGGTGAAGATATTTCTTCTGCAGTGTCTGAGATTTTGATGCCTGTGGATTCCTCTAATATTTTTATTGTTTCCCATCTTACCTTTAAGTCCTTTATCCATTTTGAGTTTATTTTTGTGTATGGTCTAAGTTGGTGGTCTAGTTTTATTTTTTGCATGTATCTGTCCAGGTTTCCCAATATAATTTATTGAAGAGACTGTCTTGACTCCATTGTATGCTCTTGCCTCCTTTGTCAAATATTAATTGAGCATAGTGGTTTGGATTGATTTCGTAGTTCTCTATTCTATTCCATTGGTTTATATGTCTGTTCTTATGCCAGTACCAGGCAGTTTTGAGAACAGTGGCTTTGTAATACAGCTTGATTATCTGGTATAGTGATCCCTCCAACTTTGTTCTTATTTCTCAGGATTGCTGCAGCTATTCGGGATCTTTTTTTTTATTCCAGATGAATTTTGGAGAGTTCATTCTAGGTCTGTGAAATATGCTGTTGGTATTTTAATGGGGAGTGCATTGAGTCTGTAGATTGCTTTGGGTAGTATGAGCATTTTAATGATGTTGATTCTACCAATCCATGAACATGGTATGTTCTTCCATCTGTTTATGTCTTCCTCTATCTCTTTTTTCAATGTCCTGTAGTTTTCTGAGTACTGGTCTTTTACCTTCTTAGTTAAGTTTATTTCTAGGTATCGTATTTTTGTTGTTGTTGTTGTAGTGGTAAATGGGATTGTTTTTGTAATCTATCTTTCTGTAAGTTCACTATTGGTGTATAAAAATGTCATAGATTTCTGGGCATCATTTCACAGGAATGGTGAAAGTGGGCATCTCTGTCTTGTTCCTGTTCTTAGGTGAAATGGTTTTAGTTTTTTTTTTCTTTTATTAAGGTTTTATATGTGTACATATCTTACCATTGTAGTTTTTGCCCATTGAGTATGATGTTGGCTGTAGGTTTGTCATATAAAGCCTTATTATGTTGAGGTATGATCCATCTATTCCTACTTTGCTGAAGGTTTTTATCAAGAAAGGGTGTTGGATTTTGTCAAATGCCTTTTCTGCATCAATTGATATGACTATTTGAATTTTATCTCTCAACTAGAGGGCTGGCGCATGAAATTCATGTGCAGGTACGGTCCCTAGGTCTGGCCTGAATTCAGGGCCATCTTTCCCAGCTGCCCGCAGCTGACCCTGCCCCCCACTGCCACCCACCCTGATTCCCCGTTCGCCATCAGGCAATCAGAGCCTGATGGCTGGGGGAAGGGACCAAGAGGTCGACCGTTCCCATCTGCTCGTGGTTCCCCCTCTGCCATGGATTTCCCTCTGTGTGTGGGGCGACTGGTGGGATGGAGGCCTTGCCCTGGTGCTACCTGTATCCCCCACCACCCACCTCCAGTTCTCCGTTCACCATGAGATGGTCATCGCCTACCGGCCCGGGAAAGGGACCAACAGGTGGTCAGTGCACCTCATAGTGAATGGTTGAGTGGTCATTCTGGTTGTTCCACCATTAGAGTCAATTTGCATATTACCCTTTTATTGTATAGAATATAGGCCCAGTGCCCAGGTGGGGGCCGGCTGGCCTGCCCTAATGGGTGCCCCTGATCATGGTGGGGGTCCCTGCTATGGGGCCAGGCTGGCTGGGGTGAGGGGTCATGGGGTGTTTGCAGGCTGGCTATGCCCCCATTGGGGTGGGGATCCCCACTGGGGATTGGTCCTGGTCGGGGTGAGGGGCCGGGGTGGTTTGATGGCTGGCTCCATCCCTGATTGGGGTTGGGGTCCCCACTGGGGGGCAGGGCCAGCCATGGTGAGGGGCCACGGGTGGTTTTCAGGCTGACCATGCCCCCAATTGGGGTGGGGGTTCCCCGCTGGGGGCGAGGCTGGCTGGGGCGAGGGGCCGTGGTTGTTCTGGTCTCTGGTTGTTCTGGTTGTTCTGCCGTTTTGGTTGCTGGGCTTTTATTATATAGGATATTGTAGTTTTTCCTTCAGGAGCTGAATTAGAACATACTTTAATATTGCTTATTTCCTAACTAACTTTTGATTTAGAGGTAAGAAAGTAAGGCCAAGAATAACTGGAATTAAATTTACATTTTAAAATATTCCAGATGTTTTAATATGATAGGAGAAAACAGTCTGGTGTTTACATGAAGCTATTTTTTTTTTTTTTTTGTCTTCTGTGAGGAATGAAGTACTTTTCAGTACCTTTAAACATTGCAAGCTTTAAAAAAATAACTTTATATTTCTCTGTTTCATTCCTGACTGTTTAAGTCATATTGGTTAACAAAAATAGTGCTGGTAACTCTTTAGAAGTTACAAACGTGTTTTACATAAACGTGCTATTTAAAAATTAGAGGCAGTCTTCCAAATTGTTCCTGGGAGTTACCAAATCTCCTAGATCTGCTTTTTAGATGCATTAAATATCTCTAAAATATGATTGCATTTAGTAAAGTAGGAACACGGTAAATAAAGTCTGTTTATGAGAGAGAAGCAGTGTTTGTGAGTGTGTGTGTGTGTGTAAAAGCATGTGTGTTTCTAGCTGCAGAGACTACTGTTAGACCTTGAGAGTGGAGTGGAAGGTTGGAATGCCGTTTGATCTGCCCTTTTCTTTGATGTGCTGCTCAGTTGCCCTCTCAGTGGCATGCAGAGTGCGTGCCTGCACCTCTGGAGTGGGCACATCTAGTGAGTGAGAGTCTGAGACTCGGTTCCTGGAGGAGAAGGTGGGGTCTTTCCCCCCATAACTGTTTGTAGAGGGATTTTATATGAAGTAAAGAAAGCAGTTCAAATAAAACAATTGTAGGAGGAGAGGGTGGCTTAATTTAAAAAATATATACAGTTGTTACTTTTTCAGGGTAAGATTATGGGAGATCACAGAACCATTTAGTCTGGATGTTGTTTTTGGAGATTAATTGTGATTTATTGAATAAACAAGTAAATATTAGTTGATGGTTGTACTGTATAGTAGGTAAGGTTAAAGAAAAATCTTTAAAATAATACAGTAACCTTTGTATTACTATTTAATATAAAGTAGTTGGTATTTTTATGTTTCTCAAGTGTACATGTAGGGTTTTATCAGATGGTGTGAAATCCCTAACATCCAAGCCCTCATAGCCAGTCATTGAAAGGCTCTTCACCAGAACCAGCAGCACTAGGGTTACAGCTTATGGCTTAATGGGTGGCTAGGATTTTTCAGTTTGAGGTAAAAGTTAAACTAAGAAGCCTACTTTAAATCATACATATAAACTTAAGTAATGAATACAGATGTTACTTATAGTATATCTCCTTTTTCATAAATGGATTTAATTCTTGTAGTTACAAAGTACAAATTTTTCTTAGTGTCAGAAAAGTCCACATTTGGATTAGTGTCAAACATATTCAGATTGTAGAAAATCCTTTTGAAAATGAGCTTTATTCAGTGTGAAGAGGTGATAGGGTAGAGGATAAGGGGAGAATGGGGGTGAAATTGCTTGCAAGCATGTTAGAAAATTATAAAATACTAGAGGCCCGGTGCACGAAATTTGTGCACTTGGGGGGTGTCCCTCAGCCCAGCCTGTGCCCTCTCAGAGTCTGGGAGCCCTCCGGGGATGTCCGACTGACAGCTTAGGCAGTTGGACATCATTAGTGCTGCCGTGGAGGTGGGAGAGGCTCCCGCCACTGCCCCTGCGCTCACCAGCCGTGAGCCCCGCTCAAGTTGAGTGGCTCTCTGCCTGTGGGAGCGCACTGACCACCAGGGGCAGCTCCTGCATTGAGCGTCTGCCCCTAGGTGGTCAGTGCGCATCATAGTGACTGGTTGTTCCACTGTTCAGTCGATTTGCATATTAGTCTTTTATTATATAGGATCTTTTATTTCTAGAAGTTTCTCTTTGCTCTTTTTTATATTATATATATTTTTATTTCAGAGAGAAAGGGAGAGGGAAAGAGAGATAAAAGTACCAATGATGAGAGAGAATCAGTGATTGGCTTCCTCCTGAAAGCCCCCAATCGGGATCAAGCCAGCAATCCAGGCATATACCTTTGACTGGAATCAAACCCAGGACCCTTCAGGCCACAGGCCAACGCTCTATCCACTTAGCCAAACCACCTAGGTTACTCTTTGCTCTTTTCTATATCTTCTATTTATCTCCTTATTATGTTCATGCTCTCCTTAAGTTCCTCAACATATTTATAATAGCTGTCTAAAATTCTTGTCTGCTTTCGATCATTATTGTTTTTTTTTTTTAGTCTATTTGTATTTCCTGATTTTGATTCTCACTTTCCTGCTTCTTCCCAGTAATTGCTAAGTGTCTAAATTTTTTGTTCTTCTTTTAAAGAACAGCTTTACTTGGAAGACAGTTAAATTGCCTGCAGATCAGCTTTCAAGACTTGAATTTAAGCTCTGTTGGTATGGACTTATGGTGGCCTTTAATCTAGGGCTACTTAGCCTTAATATCAAGGCATGGCCCTTCTGGCGTCTCTGTTAACTGTACCAGATGTTCAAAAAGGTCTCATTACTGTGTGGGGTCAGAACTCTACCATCTCTCAATTCTTTGTTAGTGCTGGGACTTGTTTAGCTTATAGCTTCCTAGTAGTTTGTTCTGTTCTCAGTAATTGTTCTTTGACCCACCACTTGAAAATCTCATTCTAAGTATGCAGGGCACAGTATTCAGCTAGAGACTCAATGAGACCCTATGCCAGTGATGGGCAACCTTTTGAGCTTGGTGTGTCAAACTTCACCAAAAAACTGAGCATAACTCGGGTAGTGTGTCACTTTGAGGAAAAAACATTACTTCGCAAATGTTTCATCCTCAGGAGAAGCAAATGTTTCATCCTCGGCATGCGGCCACCTCAGCGGCCACATGTCATCAGAAATGGCTATGCGTGTCAGTGCTGACACGCGTGTCATAGGTTCGCCATCACTGCATGCAGATGTTTGGGGCTCTTTATCTGGGCAATGCCCTTCTCTCTGATACACTGGCCCACAAAGTCCAGCCACTGCCAGCCTCCCTGGTTCCCAGTCTGTTTGCTGAACTCATTGAGACCACCATGCTTTGTTTAGAATCCCCTTCCAGGTACTATGTATGATCCAGAAAGTTTCTCCAGGAAGAAAATCAGGGACGTACTTATTAGGGTTTTCTCCCTTTGTTTCCTTTCTCTCAGTGATCAAAATTGTGCATTGCCAGTTGTCCAGTGTGTGCAAACAGATGTTTCATAGGCTTTGTCCAGTTCTTTCTTTATTTACAGTATAATGAAGAAAGGCAGCCGGGATTCGGCTTCCCTTGCAGCCCTGGCTTCATCCAAAAGAATGTACGGTCTAATGAGCATATTACACTTTTATTATTATAGATGTGACTTAAATGTGGGGTCAGACAATTAGTTCAGAAAAACCAGAACTAGAAGCCACTGCCCCAAATGCTGGCAAAGGGGAACTTTATTCATGTACAATTGGACATGCCCTAAGCAGAGAGATGGTATGAGTAGCTTCATGCTAGGGATTTATTGATCAGGGTTATGCTAACTAATGACATAGTGTTTCATATTAACCATAATAAATTGTATATCCCAGCCGTTCCTGCCATGCCTCCCAGTCTGCAGTCCAATGTGTGTTGACTCTGGCAGGACATGCACACTGAGATAGTGTGTGGTACTAGATTTGCTTTTCATATGGATGAAGGAGTTAGCTAGTTGCCCTGGTGATCAGCAGAGGTTCAGAAATATGGACACTATGACAGTGGTGCCAACCATGGATATATTCCATCGTGGAAGAGGGTACTTCACATCGCTTGGCATTTCTAAATTGAGGTACATGTCTGTTGTGCTTTGAATTATATATAAAGCTGTATTGGTCTCACTTTCATCCTGAATATATTATTAAGAATTTGAGAAAGATGCTACCTTGCTCTTCAGACCTTAGGGAAACTGCAGAAATAGTGTAGAAGAGAGTGTTTGCTTTTTAGATCTAGTCAGAGAGGGTTTGCCATACAGGAAGAGGGCTAGGTACTTCTAACTGAATTAAAGGTCTATATGAACTTGTTGGCTTACTGGTATACATGGTTTATTTTAGGGCCAGATGCTCATAAACAGCTTGCATGCTAACTATGAAAGATGCCCTGAGGGAGATAGTGTAGGGTAATGGATAAGGGGTTGAGGTTTTGGAATCCAGTAGACTGAACCTAAATCCCATCTCTTCTCTGGCTGGTGTGGCCCAGTTGGTTGGAGCATGGTCCAGTACACCCAAAGGTTTGCAGGTTTAATTTTTGATCAGGGCATATACCTAGGTTTCGGGTTCAGGTATGTGGGCACAGGAGGCAACCAATCCATGTTTCTCTCTCTCTCTCCCTTCCTCTCTAAAATCAATAAAAAGCCCTCAGTGAGAAAAAACACATTCTATCTCTAACACTTATTTGCTGATTATCCTTGGAATAAGTTACTTATCCTCTCTGAGTTATAGTTTCTTTCTAATGGTGATTGCCTTCTAGAGTTGATTTGAGGGTTAAATGTGATAATTCCAGTAAACAGCTTAGTACAGAGTCTGCAAACGGAAATTGTTCAATAAATGCTGCTAACTGTTGTTATTATTTTAAACAGTAAACTTCTAATTAGCATTTTTCTAAAGTGAAACCAAGAATATATGGAATTAATTATTGTGTTTTAGTTGATGATGGGGATAAAAGTGTAGGCTGGCCAACGAATTCTGGAAAATAAGTTGGCTCTCCATATCTCTGAGTTTCACATCTTTGGATTCAACCAGCTGCAGGTTGAAGGTAATATTTTCCATCCACAGTTGGGAATCCATAAATGTGGAGGGCAACTGTATGCATTATTCTGCATCATTTTATATAAGGGACTCCAGCACTCATAGAGTTTGGTATTTTGGGGATCCATAAACCAATCCCCTGTGGATACCAAGGGTCATTTGGGGGAGTCAAAAGTTACATATGGAGGTTTGACTGCATGGTGATTGGTGCTCTAATCCCCATGTTGTTCAAGGGTGAGCTGTGATTGCATCTTAAATTACTACCCTTGCCTAATTTTTCTCATACTAATCTTGTGTTGAGTCCAGTGGCTCTTACACAAGGGTAATATTGTCCCCCATTGGATACATGATAATGTCTAGAAACATTTTGATTGTCATGAATGGTGGGTACCTCTGGCATCCAATGGGTGGAGGCCAGGGAAGCTGCTAAAACATCACAAGAAATAATTATCTGGCCCTGATATCAGTAGAACTGAGGTTGTGAAAATGTTCTAGTCTGATAGCACAGTTCTAATTTCCCTGCCCTGCTTCCATTGCTTCCCCTATTTCCAAATGTACTTATCCTGTTTATCCTGATTTCCCAATTTTTGCTCGATATCAGCGATTTTTAGCCTTTTTTCATCTCTTGGCACACATAAACTAATTACTAAAATTCTGCAGCCTACCAAAAAATATATCTTGTTGTATTGGCTGTTGTCACATTTTTATTTGACAGTCTAAGGGAAAAGAGGTCAGTGCCACTGATTAAATAGTCAGGTATTGAATGTTTTAAAAATTCTGCGGCACACCAGTTGAAATTGCTGCACTGTATGGGCACTGGTCTCCTCACTGTCCAGTCACAATATGCTCTCACTATCTTTTTTTTTTCCAGTAATTTTAATCCAATGATATTTTTCCATTGATTTTTAGAGAGAGTGGAAGGGAGGGGGGTGAGGGGGAAAGAGAGAGAGAGAAACATCAATATGAAAGAGACACTTTGATTGATTGCCTCCTGCATGAGTCCTGACCAGTGCTGAGGATCAAACCTGCAACTCAGGTACTTTCTCATGATCAGGAATTGAACCCGAGACCCTTCAGGGGGTGGGCCAATGCTCTAACCACTGAGCAACAATGGCCAGGGCATAATGTCACCTTTTTAAAGTCCTGTCTGTTTTTCCAGGTCCCTCCCACTGTCAAAATCCTACTTATCATTTCTAAGGCCTCAATCTTGCCCATTCATAAAGTGGTTTTTGATCATACCAAAATCCTTTTTTAAGTACTGGAAACTTTAAAAGGAAGATATATTTTAACATTTTCCCTCATTAGTGTCCCTACTTCACCAATCCAAGAAACTGAATGTACAGTCATGTTGTACATTACATCCCTAACACTTATTTGTCTTACTAGAGGCCCAATGCACAAAATTTGTAAAAGAGTAGGCCTTCCTTCTCCCAGCTGCCAGCACCGGCTTCCCTCTGTCACCCGGGACCCAGGCTTCCCTCCGGCCGCCAGCAGGCACCCGGGACCGAGCTTCCCTTGCAGCCCCAGCTACATCTGGAAGGTTGTCCGGAAGGACATCCACTCTAATTAGCATATTACACTTTTATTATAGACTAGAGGCCCGGCACATGAAATACATGCACGGGTATGGTCCCTAGGCCTGGCCTGTGATCAGTCACAGAGCAGAGGGAGGCCCTTCCCACCCGGCCTGGGCTCCGCGATTCATCACTGCCCACCGGGAGGCCCTGCTTACCCTGCCGGGGCTATGGGATCAATTGCAGAGCAGAGGGAGGCCCTTTCTACCCAGCCTGGGCTCTGCCATTCATTGCCACCCCCAGGGAGGCCCTGCCCTCCCTAACCACCCAGCCAGGGTTCTGTGATCAATGCTGCGCAGAGGGAGACCCTGCCCACCAGCCGGGGCTCTGTGATGGGCCCTCCCAGGGCTTGCCTCGGTCCTCCCAGCCGCAACTTTGTCTGGAAGGACATCCGGAAGGTCGCCCGGAAGACGTCCGGTCTAATTAGCATGTTACCCTTTTATTAGTATAGACTAGAGGCCTGGTGCACAAATTTGTGCACAAGTAGGGTTCTAAGGGGGGTTTTGGAGGAGCCAGGACCCCATCAGCCCTCTGGGTGGGCAGTGGGATGCCCTTGCCGTCCGGGGATCCAGATCCATCCCACAGATGTTCCTGCCAGTTGTCAGGAGCCACCTGGCAGCCCCCCCCTTTTTTTGACACTTCAACTGTTTATTCCATAATCAGAAATGGATCTACGTTACCACAGAGGATGAAACCCCACTGTAAATAGATTGAAAGCAGAAAAAGGTAACTTCACACAATGTCCCGTTATCAACCCAGATGGGTGCACAGGTGCAATAACACATGAATGAG
Organism: Eptesicus fuscus; assembly: GCF_027574615.1. Classification (NCBI taxonomy): domain Eukaryota; kingdom Metazoa; phylum Chordata; class Mammalia; order Chiroptera; family Vespertilionidae; genus Eptesicus; species Eptesicus fuscus. The sequence continues at coordinate 111,946,326 of NC_072475.1, forward strand.
GGAAATCTAACAGGCTGAGGGGTTCAAGAAGAATGTCACCCACATGGTAACAAAATCCAAGTGCTCTAGAGACCAGCACCAGGCCGGTCACAGGCCTCACTTCATAGGACGGCATGGGGTGCTGGGCTCTGTGGTGGCTGTGGATCTTCCTGTGTAGCTGTCTGTGGGCCAGCTGCTCTCTTCCTTCTCACTTAGGCCCAATGTGAGGGCATGGTAGGGCAGAGCACGCTGTCGTGGAATGCAGAGGGCTTCCCTGAGCTGAGGGGCGTGGCCGGGCCCACGGGGTGAGAGGCGGACAGAGAGGATGCTATCTTACCCAATTGTGGGGCGGGCTTGCCGGCCTTCATCTGCCTGACCCCACCCAGGGAGGGACTGAGCAGGGTGTCCGCCTCTCCATTCTCCATCCTTCTATCTGTGACACCTGTCACCCTTGCCAGGCCTCCCCCAAAGTGAGTTCAGCTCAATCCCTGAATGTAAAAGGGCAGGGGGAGCGGGGGGCTCCACTCCAGTGCCCCCTGATTCCCAGCGACAGGACCTGGTCTCAGGACGGTGGCCACAGCTGCAGAACATAGATCTGTTTCAAGAAAAGTTGGGAATGCAGACTTTCTATGAGCCCTTATTCCAAAAGGTGGCAGTTTATTCACATTGTGGCAAAGACACCTTCAAGAGTGACATAAGTGGGTAAAGTCAGGGCCAAACTGGGCCATTTCCTCATCCAATCTCTCTGAGGCACATGGACAGAACCAAGTCTCAGCTCTTTGCGGGACACTTCCGGGGTTTTTTTAAGACTGAAGGACAGTAGTCTGTCTCCATTCTTGTTCTTTGGGATTTTTTCATCGTCGGATAAAAGGATACGTACATTGGGGCAATCCTCTTGAGGTACAATATTCCAGTTGCACCCATGTGACGATGACAGCGCCCCTCAGAGGGAGTGAGCCAACAGATGGGGAGCAGGGAATTCTGAAAACCAAAGCGATGACAGAGATGCTAAGCCTTTCCTTCACGTGTCTGACACCCCTCTTCAGGCGGCCTGCAGGCCGGGCGTCTGCTGGACCTTTACCACTTGGTGTCCTGGCAGGCTGCCCTGGGCCCTGCTAGGTGGTGTGCAGGACTGCCTGAGTCCGGGGGGAGTCGCCCTCCCCCCCAACCCCCCAGCCACTCCTGGTACAGCTCCTGCACATGGGTGCTGGTCTCCGGGGGCCACACCGGCATGGCAGCGTAGATGCCTTCCATCTGCCGCAGCAGTGCCCTGTCTGCATGCCTGTCCTCCGCCTGGGCCTGGCCCCTGCCGCTTAGGCATCTCCGGCGCAGGCCCGGACCTCCACGAAGCGGCAGGGGAACTGGCCCTCTACAGCTCCAGGACCACTTCTGGATGTTCCGAAAGCCGTAAGCAGCCTCAAAGCATAGCAGAACCTCTCCGTCCCTTTCAAGGGTGACCTCCTGGAAGTCTTGTTCCTCAGGGTGCGGTAGGTGAGCACCCCCACCTCCTCGTTGAACAGCTCCTTGGCTGTGTTCCTAAAGATGCGTGCCAGGTGCCCGTCGGAGCTGCCACCTTCGTGGAGCCTCTCCTCCTCCTCCTTCACGTCTCCAAACAGTGTCCATGGTGGTGGTGTTTGAGGCGAGGTCATTTTGCTGAATTATCTGGACAATTTCACCCGAGGGTAACACGCAGTCAGCACCCCGGGAACTATGCAAACTGTGGGAACATCTTCTCGAAGGGCCTCCAGTTTCTTGTCATAACACGGGGCCACAATGACATGGAAAATCTTGTCTGGGGACAGGTTCTGCCATCTGGCGAAGTAATCCTGCACCAGAGAGCCCATGATCTGCTAGGGAGACTTGGCCGTGCAGAGGTGGGGGGTGATGGGGTGACCCAGCACGTGCTCTGCATATCAGTCCCAGCTGGGGCAGGCGGAGGTCAGCATGGGTATCCGGGGCTCTTCCTCTCGGTGCTGGCGGTACCAATGCACAGATTCCTTCTGACTCTCCAGGATGCTGAAGTCTGCAGCTATCTTCATGTCAAAGACAGTGCGCCCCAAGGTTTTGAGGAAGCTACAGAGCCTTCTGGATGCATCAGTGACACTGAGGCTGAATTTAGCAGCAAAACAAGGCAGAGACTGAGGACACACAGACACTGCCAGCACCTTGTGCTGTGAGGTATCACATTTCTTATTAAGGTTCAGAACACGGAAGAAGTCCTTGGTGTTCTGTTGAGAAACTTGGACTCCTTCCTCTGTGGTCACACAACTGTCACACGCCAGGCAGTCACTCAGAAATAACTTGGCATCGGCCAACTTATGGAATTCTCCCTTCTCTCTGTTCTCCTGAGCCGGACTCCGGACGTTGACTGTGGCATTCTCTTGGTCATCTGTTGTTTTTTTACTACATTTCTTCTGTGTGCAGTGATCACACTTCATCTGGAGTGGGGCGGGTGGGGGCTGACTCGAGTGACCTGGAGGGAGCATGGGGAGAGCAGTCACCGCTGGTCACCCCTGGTGCTGCTGGCGGTATCCTTCCTTCCTTGTGGAGCGTCTAGGGAGGGGAAGTGGCCGCAGTGCCCGAGGCCAAGTTCCAGGAGGCCGGCAGCGCTGTCGGGATTGTGCCGGCGGTGCTGGTTCATTGGTGCCTGGCCTGTCCTCTGGAGATTGAACCTGCTGGACTACTGAGGGAGCCAGTCCCCAGTTCTGCCCACCTCCACCACCAATTGATTGGAGCCTGAGGGCTGGGAGGAGGGACCAAGAGGTCTGCCTTCCACCTGCTCCCCAGTCTCTGCCGTGCCACTCACCCTGCTTCCCCCATTAGCCATCCCCTGATCAATCGGAGGCTGAGGGTGGGGAGATGGATCTCATGGTGACCGGTTGTTTGGTCATCACAGTCATCATGGACACTAGCTTTTTATATACATAGATAACTGGAAGTGTATACCTTTAGTCCACTTTATCCAATTCTCCCTCCCCCATCATGTATCTCTGGAAACAAGTCTGATCTATTTTTCTATGTTTTTTTATTTTATTTTAGATTTCTCATATACGCGAGATCATTGCAATATTTAAGTATTTCTCTTTCTCTGTCTGACTTATTTCACTTAGCAAAATGCCCTCGAAGTCCATCTGTTACTTGACTGGATGTGGGCCCGGGACTGGTCTGCCTAGGGCAGTGATGGTGAACCTATGACACGCGTGTCAGCACTGACACACGTAGCCATTTCTGATGCTCAGCGGCCGCATGCCGAGGATGAAACATTTGCGAAATAATGTTTTTTCCTCAAAGTGACACACTACCCGAGCTATGCTCAGTTTTTTGGTGAAGTTTGACACACCAAGCTCAAAAGGTTGCCCATCACTGGCCTAGGGTCTGTGTGTGGGTTCTTGACTTCGTGTAGGAAAGATTTCACAATAGGAGTCCAGGTGATTTTAAGAGTGTGTTTATTAAAGCTGGGGACAGTGAAACAGAGGAAGGGCTTAAGGCAGGAGAAACTCAGGGAAAAGGGGACGTTGGAGACAGGCTCGGGGGTTAGCCCAGGTCAAGCTGCCACTGCTCCCCTGGTTGCACATGTCTTGGGGTCCCTTAGAGTTTAGGAGAAAAACATCAATGATACAAGGCATGGGCATGCTCTTGTGAGAGCATGCTGTAGGTAGAGTATGTGTATTACTGAGGACAGTGAAATGAAAGAAGGGCTTAGAATAGAAGAAGAAACAGGAGAAAGCCAAGCCAAGACTGCTCTGGCTTTCTGAGAAATTAAAGTGACAGTGTCAGAAGTGAGCTGACTGGGAAGTTAGAGAGAGAAGGGGGCCTTGGAGACAAGTTCAGGAGGAAAGCCCAGATGAACTGCTGCTTTCCATTGCTCCCCTGGTTGCAAGTCTTAGAAGGTCCCTTAGAGTTTCGGAGATGCATGCATGTGGAGCAGAGAGTGCGGGAAGAGAAAGGTGCGGGCCTGCTCCCAGGAGAAGAGCACAAGAGCAGGTTGTGGGTCTTTAGTCTTGAAGCTTTTCATCTTTCCTTGGCTGGTGGGATCCTCGGCGAGATATCCAGGGAGGGTCTTAACATACTATTCATTAGCTTCTCAAATGTGTCTTTTAATATGCTTATTCATCAAAATATGTGTATAGAGGGACCAGGTTATTTTCTGGTTAAAGAACATTACTGAAGAGGGACTGGGACTGAGACCAGTCTGCCCCATGATGGTTTGGAATGTGTAAACCATTTGATCCTGTCTCCTTGGTTAGGGAAGATAAACCTTGTGATTTATTAGCTGGCTGTAAATTGCTCAAATTGTTTGGCCTTGTCTAATTATTTTGTCTCAGTTTCCCTTATTCCACTTTTCAAGGAATTTCCCTAGCTTTTTACTACCCTGCCTCACATCCATGTTGTCACACATGGTAGGATTTCCTTATTGTTTAAATGGCTGAATAATATTCCATTGTATGTACACCATGGTTTCTTTATCCATTCATCCATCTATAGACACTTAAGTTGTTTCCATGTCTCAGCTATTGTAAGTAATGCTGCTACGAACATGGAGCAGTTATCTATCTTTTTGAGTTAGTGTTTTTGTTTCCTTTGGATACATTCCTAGACGTGGAATTGCTGGATCATGTGGTAATTATATTTTTAAATTTGATGGGCCTCCATACTGTTTTTCATAGTGGATGCACCAACTTACCTTCCCACCAGCAGTGCATGAGGGTTCCCTTTTCTCCACATCCTTGCCAACAACTTGTTTGTTGATTTATTGTTGATAGCCGTTCTGATAGGTGTGAGGTAATATCTCATTGTGGTTTTAATTTGCATTTTCCTGAGCACTAGAGATGTTGAACTTTGTTTTATCTTCCTATTGGCTATTTGTATGTCTTTGAAGAAATGTCAATTCAAGTCCTTAGCCCATGATTAAATTGGCTTGTTTTGTGTGTTGGGTTTTTTTTTTTGTTTTGTTTTTGCTATTGAGTTGTATGAGTTTCTTATATACTGCAGATATTAACCCTTGTCAGATGTGTGGTTTGAAAATATTTTTCTCATTCCACAGATTTTATTTTCACTTTGATGGTTTATTTTAAAAAACATATTTTTTATTTATTTTCTTGATTTCAGAGAGGGAGGGAGGGATGAAGGGAGGGAGATGGGAGATAGAGATAGAGATAGAGATAGAGAGAGAGAGATAGATAGATAGATAGATAGAGAGAGAGATCAATGATGGGAATCATTGATCGACTGCTTCCTGCACAACCAATTTGGGGATGGAGCCTGAAACCCAGGCATGTGCCCTGACTGGGAATTAAACCGTGGCCTCCTGGTTCATAGGTCGAAGTTCAACCATTGAGCCACACTGGTTGGGCTGATGGTTTCTTTTACTATTTAAAAGCATTTTAGTTTGATGTCACCCCATTTGTTTATTTTCAACTTTGTTGCTTATCCAAACAGTCATTGCCAAGATCCATGTTGAGGAGCTTTATTCCTATGTTTTCTTCTAGGAGTTTCCTGGTTTTAGGTCTTACATTTAAGCCTTTAATCCATTTGAGTTAATTTTTTGTGAGTGGTGTAAGGTATGGCTCTAGTTTCATTCTTTCACATGTGAATATCTAATTATCTCAGCACCATTTATTGAAAAGACTATCATCTCTCCATTGCTATTCTTGGCTCTCTTGTCAAGTATTAGTAACCACATATGCATAGGTTTATTTTAGGGCTCTTTATTTCATTTCATTGGTGTATTTGTCTGTTATTATGCCAGTACTGTACTGTTTTGTTGACTATCTCTGGAAGTTTGTTTGCTTGTGGACCCTACAGAGGCGTAGTCAGGTAACCCATGGCTCACCCTGGTTGCAGCTGACGAGACAAGTGGGCACCTGTGTTTGTCAGGGTGCCATTCAGCAAAGAGAAGCCATTTTATTTTATTTATTTTTTTTAGCAGTTAATTGATTTTTAGAGAGAGAGGAAGGGAGAAGACAGAAACATCAATGTGAGCTATGCATCGATTAGCTGCCTCCTGCATGCCCCCCACTGGGGATTGAGCCTGCAACCCCGGCATGTACCCTGATCGGGAATCGAACCAACAATCTTTCAATGCACAAGTTGAAGCCCAACTAACTGAACCACACTGGCCAGGGCAAAGAAAAGCTGTTTTAGATATCTGGAGCCAGAATTACAGGCTTACATAATTACTGGAAAGGCTTTAGTCTGAGGCTCATCATTGACTCCTAGAACAGTACAGATTGCTGACCAAATTAGGAGGTTACTACCTTAATCCTAATTAGGGACTCAGTAGCCCTCCAGTAGAACTGGTATGTTATAAATTTTCTATAAATGTAATTCAGGGATCAGGAAGCTGGTGACTAGACTCCAAAGAGCAGTGTTGTGGAGCGGATGCGAGTGAATGACCACTGGAGCCCAGACCAAATTAAAATTTAGGGAGCCTTTATTAGCCAGGTGGCCGGGCGACCCGGCGACTGCTCTGCCATTCTCCACGCAGGGAGACCAGAGAGCAGCAGCGACCCTTTGTGTAGGACCGCTTTTAAGCACATTAATCACATCCGGTTTTTGCAGAACAAGTAACCCAAGACAAAACAGTTTTTCCCAAGCAACGTCAGGATCATGCCAATGACGACCATGTTATTCACAGGGTCATCCTGTTCTCCAGAAAGCTGACAGTGTTCTGTGAAAGAAGGCTACGTGCTGGGAAGGGGCCATGAGACCGTATCTCAAGGCCTGGCCTGGTATCAGCACTGACATCTCTATCTGGAGCACAGTCCACGGTCTCTCTGGAAGCATGCTCAAAAATTCCCACTCTCCAACAAGCAGAATCTAGCTATTGCCTCTGCAATGTGTCTTTCTGTCTTTCTCCCTCTGTGTCTGTCTGCCTCCCTCTTTTCATCTCCTCACTTTCTTTCCCTCCATCTCCTTTCCCTCTTTCTCTTCCTCCCTCCATCCCTCAGTTCCTCTCTTCTTCCCTTTACAAAATAGAAGACCGGAACACTAATGGAGAATGACCCCACTTCTTTTGAACATGCTTACCAATAGAAATGGCCAAAAGTATTGGGGAGAGGACAGTCTTGTCTTCCAAAATCATACAACTTCACCTCAAAGAAGGGGCATAGTTTTCATCTAGAAGCTTAACTCGGAAGGAGTTGGGGAATGTAGCTTTAATATCTGTATTTTTCCATGCCTTTCTTTCTTCAGTATTGTTCTTCTCAAAGCTTTACAATTCACTCAGTAATTTTAAAATGTTATGTTTTTGATAGTAGGGAAACAGTTATGGGCTCAGCATTACATGAAAAACATACTCTACTTATTAACATGGGGTCTGTTTATAAAGTTTTAAGATTCTTGAATGCGTTCTCAAGTTTCAGAAGAACAACTATTGAAGATAGTTATGAGGAAAATGAGGTAAAACTACAAAATAGAGGCTGCCAAGTAATAGGAATTTATCTCTCCTCATCCTCCTCCCCCCCTTTTTTTTTTAGGTCAGAGGATCTTCACTTATGTGGGGGACTGGATAGTATAGCTTATCTCTAATTACAATTTTATAGTATTTGTTTGACTTTCAGCTACTTAATCATTTTCTTATTTTCTAGTGCTTTCATCTTATACAGCACTATTAATTTTCAGGAAATACTTGACTAGCTTCAGTCACTTTTCTGAGATGAAACAACTGGGGCTTACTCAAGGCTTCTGGAATTTGAGAAGGTCAGAGATGAGAAGAAATTCTGGCTCATTTAGGAAGGAATGATTTAATTGAACTTCATTTCTTAAGTATTCATGAGAGAAAAAGTACAAAATAAAATTTTATGGATCATCATAACTACACTTCATAATTATAGATTTATTTCTAACTAGAGGCCCGGTGCATGAAAATTTGTGCATGGGGGAGAGGGTGTCCCTCAGCCCGGCTTGGCCCCCCCTCACAGTCCGGGAGCCCTCACGGGATGTCGTACTGATGGCTTAGGCCCACTCCCTGTCTGGCCTCCCTCTGCAGGAGGCAACCGGCTAATCAGGTATATAGATACTTTCTGGAGGCAGCACGGACTCCTTCCTTATTTCTTTCCTCTGTGGTTGGAGAACAGGGGACTAAAAGGTGGAGACAGAACTGTGGCCGGGCCTGGGGCTTCTGTAGGCAGCCTAAAGAAGGAGAGGGCTGGGGAAAGTCTAGACACATTTCCTTCGATTGTTCTCCCTTCCTCCAGGCCCCTACCTCCGTTTTTTCCTTCTCGTGGTGGATGCTCAGGCCTCAGACCTACTGCAGCCCACCAACAGTGGGGTTCAGCCCCCTCACTTCTCAGCTGAACGTACAGCCGCCTCACATTCCAAGTGGGGCTGTTTTCAAGTGACTAAAGCACTGGGAATGCACAGCTCCCGGCTTCTCTCCTCTCGGTTTCCTCCTTGGGTTGGTTGCAAAGTTCACCAGCCGAGACACCAAAGCAGCTCTGCGCTGGGGAGCGGGGGGACACATACAGGCAGTGCCAGGTCCCAGGTCAGGGACACAGGCAGACAGGGTCATGTCCCTGGCCAGGGATGCAGGCAGGCAGCTTCACCTCAGCACTGGGCAGGACATTAGCACTGGCAGGCCTGGGCGTGCCTCTGCTGGGGGCGGAAGTCCCCGCCCCTGTCCTGCCCCCCAGCTCCTGTGCATGCACAAACCCTGGCTGAGTGTGACTTGGTCACTAGTAATGGACAAATTAGCATATTACCTCTTTATTATATAGGATGTTTTTTATTTGAAAGCTTTCTTTTTGTGTAATCCTTTCTTTACTTTTATAGTTTCTTTGCTTATAGCAGAGAAACTATAAATAAACTTGTGACTGAAACTTCTGCTGAGCAAATCTACAGAGGAGAGTCTTGCATTAGAGTTAGAATGTTGGTCTTCCTCAAAAGTATTTGAAGTTGGGACATGCAAATGTTGGCTCATTTTACTTGACTTCTCTGGGTTCTTCTCTACTACATGTGGCATTTATTTGTTTTTAAATTGTATTTGTTTTGCTTATTGTTTATGACACGTTCAGTTGGTAAGCACACACATTTCAATATTAAAATGAATAAACAAACAAAGCTAGATTGGGAATGAATGGGTTAGATTAAATAATCCTATCTAATAAAAGAATAATATGTAAATTGACCATCACTCCAACACACAAGATGGCTGCCCCCATGTGGTCAAGGATGGCCACCCACATGTGGACACAAGATGGCCACCACAAGATGGCCAGCAGGGGAGGGCAGTTGGGGGTGACCAGGCCTCCAGGGAAGGGCAGTTGGGAGGGACCCAGGCCAGCAGGGGAGGGCAGTTGGGGGGGACACAGGCCTGTAGGGGAGGGCAGTTGGGAGGGAACAGGACTGCATGGGAGGACACTTGGGGGTGACTGGGCCAGCAGGGGAGGGCAGTTAGGGGCAACCAGGCCTTCAGGGGAGGGCAGTTGGGGGCGACCAGGCTGGCAGGGGAAGGCAGTTAGGGGTGACTGGGCTGGCAGGGGAGGGCAGTTTGTGGGTACCAGGCCTGTAGGAGAGGGCAGTTGGGGGCAGCTAGGCCAGCAGGGGAGGGCAATTAGGGGCAATATGGCCAGCAGGGGAGTAGTTAGGCATCAATCAGGCTGGCAGGGGAGTGGTTAGGGGTTGATCAGGCTGGCAGGCAGAAGTGGTTAGGGGCAGTCAGGCAGGCAGGCAGGCGAGCGGTTGGGAGCCGGCAGTCCTGGATTGTGAGAGGGATGTCTGACTGCCCGCTTTGGCTCAATCTCACTGGTATTGGGCCTAAACAGGTAATCGGACATCCCTCGAGGGGGTCCCAGATTGGAGAGGATGCAGTCTGGACTGAGGGACACCTCCCTCCCCCCGTGCATGAATTTCGTGCACTGGGCCTCTAGTGATACATATAAAAATGTTTGCTTTTATTTTGGTGGTGATAATAAGTATTTGAATCTGGATTTATTTTTATGGTGTGTACCCAATATATTAAAATGTGCCCAGTATTCAGTCAGTTTAGCTCTTTCTAATAATTATTTTCACCTGTAAATCATTCTGAATGCTACAGTAAGAAATTACAGATATCCTGTAAGAAAGTTGAGGCACCAGTAAGAATCAGTTAAGCACTAGGATATAATGGACTTCATGAAGATGGTATAACTTCTAAAAATTGTATTTTTGGTTTTAAGGAAAAACTTGTTTATAACTAAAAATGAAGACATTTAAGAAGATTAAATTAAATTTTTCCATACTCTCATTATCATTGATAAACAATGTAAAACATTGTGATAGTACTTTTTTTCCCCCCGTTCATATATATTTTTGTGTGTTTTATTTATAAAATCAGGATACATGCACTTATTTATAAGCACAAATAGATAGTTTGTATTTAACCTTACTCATAAAACACTATATTGTAATTATTTCCATATGGCTTCACATACTCTTCAAGTCATGATTTTTAAGTAACATGTTAATGTTTGTCATTGGATTATACCATAATTTGTATGAACCATTATTTTTGGAATATAGTTTACTATTTTGTACTAACAAAATAACATTGTAGGGATGTTCTTCAAAATGAGTTTGGTTTCCATCTTTGTAGAATAGGTGCAAGGAACAAAGTATTGGAATCAAAGGATATGAATTCTTATATCTCTTGTTCTTTATTATCAAGTTGCTACACCAGTACGGTACCAGGTGGTCTGTTGTATAAAATTCTCAGCAGCACTATTTTTAAAGGAAATGTTTTCCAATTTTAGGGAAAAATAGGGTTCGATTTTCTTTATCCTCCTTTTTTATTTTTTAAATAAATAGTGATTTATTTCTTTACTTTTTTTGTCACTGCTATTTTTTCTGTGAGTTGCATATTCATGTCAATGGAACTTACATTCTAGTGGCATTAAAAAGGATGTTAAACAGATGTACTTGGTAGATGTAAGTCCTAAGAAGAAAAGTAAAATAAGATTAGGGGAGAGAGTGCTGAGTTTGGAAAGGTGGTTTTAGGTACTGTTTTCGAGGGAGGCTTCTCATATTGGTTACATTTGAACAGCGATTTGAAAAGGAGGCGTGGTTGCTCGGAGAAGCAGCATTGCAGGCAGCGAGTGCTTGATGTGACCCTGCAGTAGGGATTGGGAGAGGCTGGTGGTTGAAGAAATCGGAATGACAGTCAGGACTGGATCTCTGAGGGACTTAGAGGAGTTGGAATTTGAGAACAAGAAGGAAACCATTGGAATATTCTGAGGAAAAAAGGGACAAGATCTCTGTGAATTAGAACGAGTTACCTCCTCCGATTGGAGGAGGGCTGGATTTCAGCCTCCTTTTCCCTTTGGCCCTCTGCTGGGTGGCTGTATACAGTACAGCTGCTCAGCTGCACATTGTAGCCCTCAACTACTGGAGTGTAGTCGTGTCGCTGTAGTGGCAGTGTGAAAGTGGATTGAAGTGGGCAAGGTAAATGCAGGGAGGCCATCTCAGTAGTCCAGGGAAGAAAGGAGAGGGCCCAGGTGTAGGCCAGGCCCAGAGAAGGTGGTTAGGTAAGGCTGGATTCTATACTGCTGAGAGAATTTTCATATAGATAGGATATAGGGGGAATGTGAGAGGAACAGAGGAGTTAATATTTTTCCTGTTAAAAGTTTAAATTTGCCTAAGCCTGCATAAATTAGGAATACATTCTGCCTGCCATTCTTCACATTCTCACTCTTGTTTTACATGGATTGGACCTTCCTTAAGAGACTTCGGTGACTATTTTACAGTTTCTTTAATAATTACCGTTATTAATATTTTTATGTAGTAGTATTTTTATAGCTATAATGTTGTTATTCAGTGGAGTATATTGTAGAAAACAGGCCCCTACAACAGAAATGGTGCAAGGAAAGTCTTAGTGCTAACCTCTAGGAAGAAGGCCAGAACAGCTACTGCTTGTTGAGCTGAGTGTGGGAGAGAGCACACTGGAGAATGGTAAAGTGCTGAAAAATTACAAAGCAGCTTGAAACAGATTTCTAAGTTTACATTAACTGTCAGAATCAAACCAAGGAAGAGGGAACAAATGGGAGCCTGGCACAGGGCTGTAGGAGCAGTGCTGCGGCCACGTCTGCGTCACCACAGTTGCACCAGGCATCATTGTGCTGAACCTGACAGATGGGAATGTGCTTGTGGACTGTGCCACTCTCATATAACTCATGCAGTGTACTAACTAAAAACCTTTCCTTTGAATTTAGTGTTATTGTTTCTTATGTGTTATGCTTAAATTATGTTTAAGGGCAAGAACTTGGGAGATTTATGTGCCTGGAAAAGATTTCCCTCTTTCTTGGTTTCCGTTTAGTTCAATGGGAAAATTAGTCTTGTAATAGAAAAGGTTTGTGTTTGTAGTATTTTCACTGACCATGCTTTTCATAAAATGCAGCTATCCTGTAGTTGGCTATTATTATAAGTGCCACTTAATTTTCTAGAGCAGATGGAGGGGAAAAAAACAACAGGTAAAAGAGAGTGGAAATGAGTCTGCAAGGAGAGGGAAAAAATAGTAGAGAGAAGCATCAGCAGGGAATAATTTGATACAGCTGAACAGTGAATTGGGCACTAAAATTTTTGGTAATTTACTCAAATGAGGAAATTTGTTGGATTACATAATTTTCTCTGTACTGAAAAAGGAAAATGCTATGCACATATTGATGTAAACTACAGAAATATGTGTAGAAAAAATCAGTTTTTTAAAATAAAGTATCCTATCTAATAAAGAGGGAATATGCTAATTGGCCATCACACCCTCACAAAGATGGCGGCACCCACAGCCAATAAGGAGGGAATATGCTAATTGACTGCCATGCCCTCAAAGATGGCAGCACCCACAGCCACAAGATGGCGGCGCCCAGTCCCCTCAGCCCCGCTGGGGTGGCAGGCGTGCAGCACGGCCAGGCCCGCCCTCAGGTGGGTCTGGCTGCTCCACGCACCTGCCTTCAGAGTCCCCCAGTCCCCTCAGCCCCATAGCCACGCAGGGCCGGCCCAAGGCACAGGCAAGCCTCGGATGGCGGCTGCCCAGCCAACACCCGAGACACAGGCAAGCCTCAGATGGCGGCTGCCCAGCTGCCCAGCTGCCCAGGGCCACCTGAAGCTCAGGTAACCAGGGCCGGCTGAGGCTTGTACTGCTGGCAGTGGTGGCAGCAGAGGTGTGATGGGGGCTTCGCCTTCCCCTGATTGCTGGGTCGCTTCCTAACCCTGAGGGCTCCCGGACTGTGAGAGGGGGCAGGCTGGGCTGAGGGATACCCCCTCCAGTGCATGAATTTTCATGCACCAGGCCTCTAGTATTAAATAACAGTAGATAGTAGCTTCAGTTGTAGCTATTTAGAGTTACTTTCAAATGGATGCATATTTTCTTCATCTTTTTGAAAAGAAAGAAATTGTGTTAAATTGTAACTTTGTCATTGCTATATTTATTTATTTTTTTTATTGATTAAGGTATTACATATGTGTCCTTATCCCCCCACTCCCCTACTCACTCATGCCCTCACCCCCCTGGTGTCTGTGTCCATTGGTTATGCTTATATACATGCATACAAGTCCTTCTGTTGATCTCTCCCTCTTACCCCCAGCCTCCCTTACCTTCCCTCTGAAGTTTGATGGTCTGATCGATGCTTCTCTGTCTCTGGATCTGTTTTTGTTCATCAGTTTATGTGGTTCATTATATTCCACAAATGAGTGAGATCATGTGATATTTATCTTTCTCTGACTGGCTTATTTTGCTTAGCATAATGCTCTCCAGTTCCATCCATACTGTTGCAAATGGTAAGAATTCCTTCTTTTTTACTGCAGCAAGGTATTCCATTGTGTAGATGTACCACAGTTTTAAATCCACTCATCTACTGATGGGCACTTAGGTTGTTTCCAAATCTTAGCTATTGTGAATTGTGCCGCTATGAACATAGAGGTGCATATATCCTTTCCGATTGGTGTTTCTGGTTTCTTGGGATACATTCCTAGAAGTGGGATTAAAGGGAATGGCAATAAATATTTGAAGGGATGAATAGCAAGGACCTACAACCAAGATGATTCTACCCAGCAAAGCTATCATTTAGAATTGAGGATCAGATAAAGAGCTTCACAGATAAGAAAAAGCTAAAGGAGTTCATCACCACCAAACTAGTATTACATGAAATCTTGAAGGGTATTCTTTAAGAGTAAGAGGAAGAAGGAGAAGGAGGAGGAGAGATAATAAATATTAACAATAAAATTGCAACAAATATGTATCTATAAACAATTTAATCTAAAAATAAATAAAAGTCATCTAATAAGAAATCTAGTAAACAAAATAAACTGGTGAATAAAATAGCATCAGAGACATGGACGCATGGAGCAGACTGATGAATCTCAGAGGGAAGGTGGAAGGGGGAATGGGAAGAAAGTAACTAAAGATCTTACCTATGAACACAGACAGTATGGTGGTGCAGGCCTGGCGTGGGGCAGGAACTAGGTGGAGTGGAGTAGTGGTGGTAAAATGGTGGATATATGTAATACTCTCAACAACAAAGATTTTTTAAAAATGGTGTTGAGGGGCAATGGGGAGATAAGGACACATATGTAATACCTTAATAAAGATATTAAAAAAATAATTAACAACTAAAAAATAATTTTAGTTGTTATTTTGCCAAATGATTTTTCTGGGTCTGTTGATATAATCATGTGATTTTTGTGTTTCAGTTTGTTCATGTGATGTACCACATTTATTGATTTGTGAATATTGTTCTAGCCTTGCATCCTTGGAATACTACTTGGTCATGGTATATGATCTTTTTCATGTATTGCTGGATCTGATTAGCTAATATTTTGTTGAGGATTTTAGCATATATGTTCATCAGGGGTATTGGTTTGTAATTCTTTTTCTTTGTAGTGCCTTGGTTTGGTTTTACTATTAGGATAATGCTGGCCTCAAAAAAAGAGCTTTGAAATGTTCCTCCCTCTTGGATTTTTAATAATATTTTGAGGAATATAGATATTAGTTCTTCTTTCAATGTTTGGTAAAACTCCCTGTAATGCCATCCATAACAGGGCTTTTGTTTTCTGGAAGTTTTGTTTGTTTCAGTTTCATAAGTTGTTTTTGGTCTATTGGGGATTTTTGATTCTTCCTGATTCAGTTTTGGGAGATTGCATTTTTCTAGGAATTTTTCTATTACATCCACAGTGTCCACCTGTTGGCATATAGTTGTTCATAGTATTTTGTTACAATCTTGTATTTCTGTGGTGTCAATTGTTACTTCTCCACTTTCATATCTGACTTTATTTATTTGCTTACTCCCTTTATTTTTTGATGATTCTGGCTAACAGTTCATCAGTTTTGTTTATCTGAAGAACCAGCTCTTGATTTCATCGATCTTCTGTATTTTTTGTTTTTTAGTCTCTGTGTCATTTATTTTTGCTCTGATATTTATTATTTCCATCTTTCTACTTACTATCGGCTTTTCTTGTTGTTCTTTTCCTAATTCTTAAGTTGTAGGGTTAAATAATTTATTAATTTTTCTTGTTTTTAAGGTAGGCCTGTAGTACTATGAAATTCCCTCTCAGTACTGTTTTTGCTGTGTTCCAGAGATTTGGGATTGCTGTGTATTAATTTTCATTTGTTTCCAGGAAGTTTATTATTTCTTTTTTATTTCCCTCATAAGTAAACCACTCATCCTATATAATAAAAGAGGTGATACGCAAATTAACCCTCACACCCTGACAAGATAGCTGCCTACAACCAGGCTGGAAGCAGGGTTAGTGAGGAATGACCAAACGCAGGCTGCGTGGGGCAACCAGGCCAGCAGGGGGGTTAGTGAGGGACAACCAAACGACTGAACATCAGGCTGCATGGGGTGACAAAGCTGCGGAGGGGGTGGCGTGAGGGGCAACCAGGCTGCAGAGGGGGGCAGTTGGGGGTGACCAGGTCGGCAGAGGGGGGCAGTTGGGGGTGACCAGGCTGGTAGGAGGGTGCAGTTGGGGGAGACCAGGCCAGCAGGGAGGGCAGTTGGGGGTGATTAGGCTGGCAGGGGGGGGCAGTTAGGGGCAACTAGGCCAGCAGAGGGGGGCAGTTGGGGGTGACCAGGCTGGTAGGGGGGCAGTTAGGGGTGATTAGGCCAGCACACAGAGGCAGTTAGGGGTGACCAGGCCAACAGGGGAAGGCAGTAGGGGGTGGCCAGGCTGGCAGGGGGTCAGTTAGGAATGACCAGGCCATCAGGGAGGGGGCAATTGGGGGCAACCTGGCTGGCAGCGGGGGGGGGGAAGTTCGGGGCAACCAGTCTGGCAGGGGGGCAGTTAGGGGCACTTAGGCTGGCATGCAGAGGCAGTGAGGGGTGATCAGGCTGGCAGCGGGGGCAGTTAAGGGCAACCAGGAAGGCAGGCAAGTGAGCAATTAGGAGTCAGTGGACCAGGATTGTGATAGGGATGTCTGACTGCCGGTTTAGACCCGGTCCTGGGGATTGGGCCTAAACCGGCAGTTGAACATCCCCCGAGGGGTCCTTGATTGGAGAGGGTGCAGGCTGGGCTGAGGGTACCCCCTCTCCCATGCACAAATTTCGTGCATCGGGCCACTAGTTGTTTAGTAACATGGTATTTAGCTTCGATGTGTTTGAATATTTTGGGGTGTTTTTACTGTAATTGGTTTCTAATTTTATTCCATTGTCATCTGAGAAGATGCTTTATATGATGTCAATCTTCCTGAACTTGTAGAGACTTGTTTTGTGTCCTAAAATGTGGTCTATCTTTGAGAATGACCCATGTGGACTTGAGAAGAATGTATATTCTGCTGTTTTGGGGTGAAAACTTTATAAATGTCAATTAAATCCATCTGATCAATTGTTTCATTTAAAGTCTCTATTTCCTTGTTAAATTTTTATCTGGAAGATCTATTCATTGAGGTCAGTGTTGTGTTATAATCCCCTGCTATTATAACTATATTGCTGTTGATCTCTCTGTTAAAGTCCTCTAGAAGTTTTTATTATATACTAGAGGCCCTGTGCACAAAACTCATGCATGGAGGCGGGCTGTGTCCCTCAGCCCAGCCTGCACCCTTTCCAATCTTGGATCCCACTCACAAACGGGCAGTCAGACATCCCTCTAACAATCCAGGACTGCTGGTTCCCAACCGCTCGCCTGCCTGCCTTCCTGAGTGCCCCTAACCACTTCTGCCTGCCAGCCTGATCACCCCCTAACCATTCCCCTGCCAACCTGATTGATGCCTAACTGCTCCCCCGCTGGCCCGATTGCCCCTAACTCTCCTCCCCTGCATGCCTGGTCTCCCCCAACACCCCTCCCCTGCTGGCCCGGTCACCCCTAACTGCCCTCCCCAGCTGGCCTGGTTACTCCCAACTGCCCTCCCCTGTAGGCCTGGTCACCCCGAACTGCCTTCCCCTGCAGGACTGGTACCCCTTAATGTCCTCCCCTTCAGGCCTGGTTGCCCCTAACTACCCTCCCCTGCTGGCCTGGTCAGCCCTAACTTTCCTCCCTTGCCAGCCTGGTTGCCCCTAACTGCCCTTCCTTGCCGGCCCAATCCCCCCTAACTGCCCTCCTCTGCAGGCCTGATCACCCTCAACTACCCTCCCCTGCAGGCCTGGTCACCCCTAACTGTCCTTCCCTGCAGGCCTGGTCACCCCTAACTGTCCTCCCCTGCAGGCCTGGTCACCCCTAACTGCCCTCCCCTGCTAGCCTGATCGCCCCCAACTGCTCTCCCCTGCTGGCCTGATCACCCCCAACTGCCCTCCCCTGCTGGCCTGATCACCCACAACTGCCCTCCCCTGCCAGCCATCTTGTGGCGGCCATCTTGTGTCCACATAGGGGTGGCCATCTTTGACCACATGGGGGCGGCCATCTTGTGTGTTGGAGTGATGGGCAATTTGCATATTACCTCTTTATTATATAGGACTAGAGGCCCAGTGCATGAGATTTGTGCATGTGGTGGGGCATTCCTCAGCCCATCCTGCAACCTCTCGCAGTCTGGGACCCCTCGGGGGATGTCTGACTGCTAGTTTAGGCCCGATCCCTGCTCGCCTGCCTCCCTGCCTGATCACCCCTAACCTCTCTACCTGGCTGCCTCATCACCCCCTAACCACTCTGCCTTGACCCCTGCCACCGCAGCTTTGTCCAGAATGACATCAGGAAGGTTGCTTGGCTGTCTGGTCTAATTAGCATATTACACTTTTATTATTATAGATTTGGATGCTCCTATATTGGCTGCATATATGTTTTGTTTTGTTTTAATATTTTATTGATTTTTTAGAGAGAGGAAGGGAGAGTGATAAGAGAGTTAGAAATATCGATGAGAGAGAAACATCGATCAGCTGCCTCCTGCACACCCCCTACTGGGGATGTGCCCGCAACCAAGGTACATGCCCTTGACTGGAATCGAACCTGGGACCTTTCAGTCTGCAGGGCGACGCTCTATCCACTGAGCCAAACTGGTTTCGGCTGCATATATGTTTACCATGATTATATGCTCTTGTTGGGTCAATCCCTTTAGTATTATGTAGTGACCTTTATTGTCTCTTGTGATGGCCTTCATTTTGAAGTGTATTTTCTCAGATATGAGTATTGCTATCCCAACTTGTTTTTCTTTTCCATTTGCCTGGAAACATTTTTTTTTTTTTATCCCTTCATTCTCATACTGTTTGAGTCTTTTGTTCTGAGGTTTTTTTCTTATAAACAGCATATAATTGGGTCATGTTTTTGTATTCATTCAGCTACCTTATGTATTTTGATTGGAGTATTTATTCCATTTACATTTAAGGTTATTATTTGTAGGTACTTATTTATTACCCTTTTAAGTTTGTATGCCTATGTTTCTTCCTCTCTCTATTTCTTCTTATAGCAATCCCTTTAGGATTTCTTACAGTGCTGGTTTGGTGGTGATAAACTCCTTTAGCCTTTTTTTTGTCTGGGAAGCTCTTTATTTTACTATCTATTTTGAGTGATAGCCTTGCCAGATATAGTAATCTTGGTTTCAGATTCTTACCTTGTGTGCTTCATGACATTCCCTTCTTGCCTGTAGAGTTGCTGATGAGAAATCAGTGACAATCTACAGGAGCTCCTTTGTGGGTAACAAATTGCTTTTCTCTCGCTGTTTTTAAGATTCTTTGTCTTTAATTTTTGGCATTTTACTTATGATGTGTCTGGGTGTTGGCCTGTTTGGGTTCTTCTTGCATGGGACTCTCTGTGCCTTCTGACTTGTGTGACTGTTTCCTTCACCAGATTTGGGAAACTTTTCTGCCATTATTTCCTCCAATGTATTCTCTATCCCTTTCTCACTTCTCTTTTTGGCACTCCAATTATGCAAAAATTATTATGTTTTATGTTGTCCCACAGCTCCCTTAAGCTGTCCTCCTGCTTTTTAATTTTTTTTTTTCTTTTTGGTTTCTGCTTGAGTGATTTTTTTCTACCATATCTTCTAAGTCACTAATCCAATCCTAAGCTTCCTTTAATTTTCTGTGTATTCCTTCCAATGTGTTCTTTACTTGTGCTATTTCATTCTTTCTTTCCGACTGATCTTTTTTAATAGTTACTATCTGTGTTTTTTTTAATGCTGTTCAGTATCTTTGCCATCATTATTCTGAACTCTATATCTGATAGATTTCTTATCTCCTTTTCTTTTATCTCTTCTTCTGGAGAATTCTCTTGTTCTTTCATTTGGACATTGTTTTTTTGTCTCTCCATTTTGTCTGCCTATTTGAGTTTCTGTCTGTGTATTAGGTACTTCTCCTATGACTCCCAATCTCTAGTGCAGGAAAATGTCAGATGCTGTTTGTGACCCTGAGTGCCCTCTTTGGTGCTTTCTTCAATCAACAGCTTGTGGCTTCCTCTCTTGGGGTTGGGTGCTTTTGGAAAGGACCAAGATGTGCTCCATGGTCTGCTTTTTCTTGCTCCAGGCCCCAGATTAGATCAAGAAAAGGGTCAAAGCCTCCAGAGACCAGGACCTGCCTACAGTCCCATTGACACTCAGTT
Source organism: Eptesicus fuscus (assembly GCF_027574615.1). NCBI lineage: Eukaryota > Metazoa > Chordata > Mammalia > Chiroptera > Vespertilionidae > Eptesicus > Eptesicus fuscus. The sequence continues at coordinate 111,966,231 of NC_072475.1, forward strand.
TTTATTTTGCTCAGGCTATGGACCACAGGGTGGGAGAGAGGTCTTCCAATAGGGTCTGCCTCATTCAGAAACCACCTGGATAGCAAAGGTCTGCTGGAGAACAATGTCTTCCGCAGCTTGAGGAGATAACTCAGCACAGGAAACCAGGGTGGCTGCCCTCTGAGCTCCAACCCCAGACTCCCCAACCCTGGACTCTCCTTACACAGCTCCGGTCCACTCTGCACTCTCTCTGCCCTCACTCTTGCCAGAGCCCAATGTGAGTGGCTACACACAAAATTTTGGACGTTGGCTCTTTAAGAGGATACCTGTGTTTCCAGCCATCTCTCACTAGTAAACAGCAACCCTACTGGTTTTCACAGCCAGGTGAATGTGGCCACCCTTCTGAGTTCTGGTGCTCTAGGCTTGGGAGCTCACTTTGGGGTTTAAAATCCATAGTTCTCAGTGGGGACCCCCTACAGCTGAGATATCTCCCCGCCCACCTGCCCCACCCCCCGGACCCTTAGCTGCTGTCTGTGGGAGCCTGGTCTGCCTTTTCATGCCTCCATAGTTCCTACCAGTCTCTATGCGGTCTCCACTTTCTATCCTTAGTTATCAGGGTTCTCGCCAGCTAGTCTTTAGTTGATTTTTCAGGGTGGTTTTACTGTATTTTAGTTGTATTTCCAGTTTGGTCCTGGGAGAGTGTCAGTGTAACTTCCACTTACTCTGCCACCATTTTTTAAATTTTCGTAAAATATTTATTGAATACTTACTATGTGTCAACTTGGAATTGGGGTGTCTTTGCTGCTGGCATTTACTGTCCTACATTTTTACCATTAACTCTAACATTTCTTACAGTGCCTTTTTCACAGAGAACAGTCAGTAACTACTTATTGATGAAATGAAAATGAAAACCATGGAGGATTATATGCAGGGTCCCAAGGAGAAGTGGAGTCAGGGTTTAAATCTATAGTGTGGGAGTAAACTTCTTTCAAGGCTGGGCCTCCTTCTCTCTTTCCCAAACTGAAGTTTCCAAGTATATCTGCCTCTATGGTACACCTGTGGTGCACAGGAATTCTCTGCCTCTCTGAAACTGGAAATGCGAAAACCCAGCAATTCTGAGTGATTAATTGGTGTGACTGAGGAGGGTCCCGGACATTAGTATTTTTAAAAGCTGTTTAGGTATCATACGGGGTCCAAAATTACTATCCTAGCGAAAGAAGAGTATGGAGTTTATGTCTAAAGGGTTCTTTCCTCTTTAAATACTACTGTTTTATTTTGGAAGAAGAATATGTATGTAGGGTGTGTGCATTTATGTGTATGTATTTTTCCCCCAGGAGTTTCAATATTTTCCATGTCATTCTAATAATTATTAGAGCAACATGACTTTTCACCAAATACTGTGGAAGCCTGAGGTAATTTTCACTGCATCAGCCTGAGAATGTTTTAGGTCAGTCTGACTTTTCTTTCAATAAAAACTAGAACGTTTCTAATGTTAGATCTTATTTTGTAAACTGTATCTGGGGAGTGTTTACTGTTTAAGATGCAAGATAAATTTCTACTTCATGTAGTAGTGATCCTTTTACTATTGGCAAATTTATGAAATATACCCTTTTTAATTTAATAGTTATATTTGTACTTTTTTTGCCCATAATTAATCTAAACATCCAAGTGTTTCTTTATATTGCTTATGGTTAAAGATAAGAAAACCATTTACTGACTTTATTTAATACACAATATGAACAATGAGTTTTCTACCTCTTAATACACAATATAAAAATTATAGGAGGCAGGATTAGAGAAGCATGCTGTGCCATTGACATAGGCAGGCATGCTTACTCTCAGACACTAAATGGCGACCAGGGAAAGAGCTAAGGAGCAGCATGTGAAAAGCATTCTTTCTTGGATAGTTATTATGGGGATTAATAGGTGTGTAGAATAAGATGTGTTTTATAGAATTACTGTATCTCTGGAAAGTACAGTAAGAAGTCATAAAACATCAGGAAGCAGTTATATTTGTTTGGTATGCTTTGCTTAATTATACCCTTTTATATTAAAACTAGAGGCCCAGTGCATGAAAACTCATGCACTGGACGGGGGGTCTGTGGGCCTTGCCTACCCGCGCTCACAGTCCAGGAGCCCTCAGAAGTGGGAGGCAACCCGGCGATCAGAGGAACACGGCACCCCCATCATGCCACTGCTGCTGCCACTGCCAGCAGTGCAAGCCTCAGCTGTCCCTGGTTACCTGCGCCTTAGGCGGCCCTGGGCTGCTGGGCAACCACCATGTGAGGCTTGCCTGTGCCTTGGGCTGGCCCTGGGTGGCTGGGGGGCGGAGGGGACTGGGGTACTCTGGAGCAGGTGCGCAGAGTACTATGGGTGGGCCCGGCCGTGCCGTGTACCTGCCGCCCCACGGGGGCTGAGGGGAGTGGGTGTCACCATCTTGTGGCTGTGGGCGCCGCCATCTTTGAGGGCGTGGCAGTAAATTAGCATGTTCCCTCCTTATTGACTGTGGGCGCTGCCATCTTTGTGAGGGTGTGACAGTCAATTAGCATATTCCCTCTTTATTAGATAGGAAGTGTTTAGTAAAATATCAGAAGCTCCATGGTTTAACTAACTGGAATGCTCAATGTCTAGAAGAAAGTACTTTGTGAATTTAAGAAATCTTTTTTATTTTTATAAAGTCACATTTTATATTTCTGAAAAATTACACAAATAGTGTAGTTTAATCTCAGTTATTTAAGGTACACACATTTTTAACAGTATATGGCTTTATGACATTATTGTAGATTTTCTTTTACTTGGAGAAATTCTGCAGTTAAGAGTGGGTGAAGAGTGTTGGCGAAGTCATTCATGCTAAGAAAATCCTGAATGCTTACCCTTCCTTCCAGGTCACAATGAAGTTAGACCTTCCTCAGGTGCAGTTCTGTGATGAGTAATGCTAGGACCCTGGTCAGCGGGGGGTGGAGGGGAGGGGAGGGGGCAATCTCCTCTTTTGACTTGAGTGCAGTGGCTTCTTGAGAGCTTGGACTTTTGAGGCCTCCTTGCAGCATCTGGACCCTTGTGAAGCTGGCTGAGCTTTCCAGCCATGATATCTGGTTCTTGTTAAACAGATTTCCTGAATGAACTGCTGACTTGTCCAGATACACCCTGACCCAGGACATTGGAGCTTGCTGCCCTGTGTGAATTTAAAATGCTGATATTTGATTGCATTCAAAAGCACTAGTTTATAAATATTTTTTAAAAATATGTATCTTGTTTATGATGACTCACTGTGTTTTTGTTCTTCTTGAAGAACAATTCAGTTTTAATATGTTGCAGCTAGATATTGATTGAATATAATATTCTGAGAGACAGAGAGAAAGTGGGAGGGAGGGTCAACTTTTCACAATGACCTTCCTCTGACAGTATTCATTGATAACTGCTGATTTTTTTCCCCAGTTGCTTTAAAATGTACACATTCCAACCCTTGTTACACAGTTCTTACTAATGCTTAAAGTGATGGCATTTATGCAGGAATGTGCAACTATGGCTTGCTTATTCTACAAATAGGTTTTTATAAAATAAAGAACCCTGCATATTGATTTCTGCTAAAACCAGTAAATATCTAAGTGAAGTATTAAAAGGTACAGCAAAGCTTTATATTTTAGGATGAGTTCAGTCACTATCCTGTTTTAGGTATTATGATAAAACTAGAGGCCCGGTGCATGGAAATTCATGCACTGGAGGAGTAGTCCCTCAGTCCGGCCTGCCCCCTCTCAGTCTGGGAGCCCTCAGGGGCGGGAGGTGACCTGGCGATCAGGGGAAGGCGATGCCCCATCACATCACACCTCTGCTGCTGCCACTACCAGCAGCACAAGCCTCGGCCGGCCCTGGTTACCTGAGCCTCAGGCAGCCCTGGGCTGCTGGGCAGCCGCCATCAGAGGCTTGCCTGTGCCTCAGGCTGGCCCTGGGAGGCTGGGGTGCTGAGGGGACTGGTGGACTCAGGAGGCAGGCGCCCCGGCAGGGCTGAGTGGGCTGAGTGCTGCCATCTTGTGGCTGTGGGCGCCGCCATCTTTGAGGGTGTGGCAGTCAATTAGCATATTCCCTTCTTATTGGCTGTGGGTGCTGCCATCTTTGAGGGTGTGGCATTCAATTAGCATATTCCCTTCTTATTGGCTGTGGGTGCTGCCATCTTTGAGGGTGTGGCATTAAATTAGCATATTCCCTTCTTATTGGCTGTGGGTGCCACCATATTTGAGGGTGTGACAGTCAATTAGCATATTCCCTCCTTATTGGCTGTGGGCGCCACCATATTTGTGATGGCATGAGGGTTGAAAAGCATATTTCCTCTTTATTAGATAGGATACTTAAACTACATTTAGGGATCTGGCTGGTGTGGTTCAGTAGATAGAGCATTGGCTTTTGAACTCAGGTTCAATTCCCAGACAAAAGCATGTACCTGGGTTGCAGGTTGGATCCCAAGCCCCAAGTAGGGGGGTGCATATGGGAGGCAACCAATCAATGTGTCTCTTTCACATTGATGTGTGTGTCTCTCTCTCCTCTGTCTCTCTCCCCTTCCTCCCCTCCTTTCCACTCTCTCTGAAAAGCAATGGAAAAAATCTCCTTGGGTGAGGGTTAACAACAACAACAACAAAACACCACACACACAAAAACAAATAAACAAAAACTAAATTTGGGTTATTTGATAGTTATAGGGACTATATCCCTTCAAGATAGGGAATATGGCATTTAGATTACTTACCATTTAGAAGGTCATAGTAAAACTTTTTGAAAAAAAATTCTCACTGAAGGGTATGTTTTCATTGATTTTTTTTAGAAAGAGGGACAGAGGGATGAAAGAGAGAAAGAGAAATATTATTGATGGTTTGCTTCCATACTCATATGCACTTGGACCAGGGATTAAATATATAGCATAGATATGTGCCCTGACTAAGAATCTGACCCACCACCTTTTGGTTACATTCTAACATAGGTAGACAAAAAGCAAACAAAATATTTTCCTCTAACCTATATGGCTAAAGAGAAAGGGGGAGGGGCACGGGGCATCTTGAATGTGTTGCAGTTTGGGATAGCATAACCAAGTTTCACTGGGAGTGTCCCATGAAGCACAGGAAGTGAGCTAGCTATGCAGATATCTGAGGGAAATCTTTCTAGTAAGAGGAAATTATCAATATAAAATCTTACTGAGTCCGGTTCACATGTGGTGAAGGAGAGAGGAGGGACACTATGGGCCCCAGAATGGTCAGAAGAGACTAAGACAGAAAATGAGGCGAGTTCACAAGTTAGAGGGAATAGATTGTGTAGAGCCTAGCAGGCCATTGCAAATATTTTGGCTTTTACTCCAAATACAATATGAAGCTATTGGAAAATTTTGAGTAAAGGATAACATAATAGTGTTAAAATACTATTATTATTGGTAATAATAAGGGTCTACTATGTAGATTGTTGGGGTGAAGCCCCAGAAGACTAAATTCAGCAACAATTCAAAAAAAACTGGCAGGTAGCCATATTCAAATTCTGGCTTTAATAGGAGAAACTTACATATGGGCAAAGCAACTGTTCCCACTGGTGGCTGCTGGGAAGAAATCCACCCCCTTTCAGGACAGGGTCTCCTTTTTATAGGAGGTTAATAATAAAACCATATGGTGGGTAGTCACATGGGCCACCAGAAAGAATAATGCATTCCTAAGCTAACAGATGACATCAGGCAGTTATACTTGACACACTTATTAAACTCCTTTGTAGGGGCATGATGTTCATCTTTGGGTGGCATTCTAGTTTTCTGGGTAGTCAGCCAAATCTGAGGCTACAGAGAATTGAGTCCAACATTTCCCAAGATGCCTTTGCTACTGGAGCCATATTGCATCTCTGAGTTCCCCTACATAGATACAATTAATTTATTTAATCCAAGTACTACAGCTATTCCAATTTTACACTTAGTTATTTTATGTTGTCCAAAATTAAATAGACTATAAATATCAAGGGCCTAGAGTTGAACCCAGACAGCCTGTCTCCAGATTCTGTGCTCATAACTGCTGTACAAATACAGGGTGGGGCAAAAATAGGTTTACATGGAATATAATACTATTACTTTGTTTTGTTTGTATGGAAAAGAATACAATAAAAAATGATACAAGAATAAAGTCTGTATTTCACATGCTCAAAACTGTACACCTACTTTGCCCCAAACTGTACTTACAGAGTTCCTCCTTACAGAGCCCAGTGCTCTTAGCCGTGGCCTCCATGGTCTGTCCCAGCTCAGCTTCCAGCTGTGCTCTCTCACTTCTAAATGATGATTTGCAATTAACTATTTCCTATCATTCTGGATACTGATGACACTGTTATTTCACCTATTTCTGACTAGCTAAATCTTAGCCCATCTTTGAGGCCCACCTTAAATTTGCTTTCTCTGGCACTATCCCATCTGCTCCTATTTGTTATTAATCCTCACCCAAGAATATTCCTTCCATTGATTTTTAGAGAGAATAGAAGGGAGGGAGGAGGGGAGAGAGAAAGAGACAGACACATCGATTGGTTGGCTCCCACACTGAGGTAAGTGCCCTTGATTGCAATTGAACCCTCGAGCCTTCAGTCCATGGGCCAATGCTCTAACCACTGAGAAACACTGACCAGTGCTCATCTCTCATGATTTCATCTTTCATTGTTTAACCTCCTCACTGGGCTGTTTTCTAGAATCAGAGATACCTAAGTGTGTATATTCACTGGCATACCTAGGATATAGTTCTTTTTAAAAAAATCTTTATTGTTGAAAGTATTACATAGGTCCTCCTTCCCCCCACCCCCATTGAACTCTTCATGTAGAAGTCCTTTCTAAAGTATAATACAAAACCTAGAAAATGACAAGGCCATTAGAACACTGTCAACAGAAAAGGAATTCTGCCTGCCAAAATCAGTCAAAACAGAGTCAATAGATGAATTGTAAATGGAGGAAAATGTTTGACCCAGAACTTCTACTTGGAAGTTATTCTACACATGCAGTCTTACATGTAAGAAATTACTTACATATCATTATCAGTTGCAATTTATTTATTTATCCTCACCTGAGGATATTTTCCCATTGATATCTTAGAGTGGAAGAGAGAGGGAAAGACAAAGAAAAATATCGATGTGATATAAACATCGATTGTTTGCCTCCTGGCATGCGTCCTGACCAGGGCCCCAGCTGGGGAGGATCCTGCGATTGAGGTATGTGCCCTTGACTAGAAGTGAACCTGGGATCCTTTGGTCCGCAGACTGACACTCTATTCACTGAGCCAAACTGGCTAAGGCCAGTTTTTTTTTTTTTTTTTTTTTTTTTTAAAGTACAACATTGGATTAGAAACAATGTAAATGTCTGTTATTAGCATAGTGGTTAGTTAAGTTATGGTTCATTCATATGATGGAATACTCTATGGCTAGATGTCATTTGAAAATATCTCAAAGATATGCAAATTTTTAAAAAGATGCAAAATGGGTATAGAGTGTAAGGTGTTTGCTTGTATATGTATTATCATGTGTCTTGAAGCATTGTAAGAGCAATGTCATATTTATGTCCTGAGGGAAAGTCAGCTAGATGTCTGGGAGAAAGTGCTGGGAAAGAGTATCTCTTTCTATATCATCTTCTTATCCAAAAAATTGAGTTACAAAAAGTGGCTGGCAAAGAAAAAAAAAACAGTCCTTTGTATTAGTATATACAAATATACTAGGGGCCTGGTGCACAGACTCTTCGACATCCCTCGAGGGGTCCCGGATTGTGAGAGGGTGCAGGTCAGGTTGAGGGACCCCACCAGTGCACAATCGGGGCTGAGGAGGGGCCGCGGGAGGGCTCCAGGGCATGTCTGGCCCATCTCGCCCAGGCCCGATCAGCCGGACCCCAGCAGCAAGCTAACATACAGGTCGGAGCGTCTTCCCTCTGGTGTTAGTGTGCATCATAGTGACTGGTGGAATGAAGGGTTAGATACTTAGTATATTAGCCTTTTACATATATAGATATTTTAAAACCTCTGGTTTGGCACAGTAAATACTAGAATGTTTATAATACAAAACAGATAATACTAGAATGTTCACAATCTAAAACAAATAATAAAGCTCCATATTTTTTGGAGTCCTGTAATTCTATAGGATATACCTTTAATTGTAGATATGTCCCTAAAATACCTAATATACTGATTCACTTTTCAAGTATTCTCTTAATAGAAACTTCAGCTTGTTGAACAATGTGGAGAACTAGCAAGTTTGGGGGGAAGATTCTTAGTTACAAGGTAGATGCCATAAAACTCTCAAGACAGTGAGGACAGGCTACTGTTCAGATTAAATGTGCTAATTCTATGCAAGGTGCATAGAACAGAAAAATGTCCTCAGAGGATATGTTTTTAAGGAGGGGAGAGAAGATAGGGAAAGAGAAAGAAAGGAAACATCGATGTGAGAGAGAAACTGATCACTCAGTTGCCCTCCGTAAGTGCCCTAACTGGGGATGGAACCTGCAACTTTTGTATGTGCCCTCCCTGGGAATCGAGCCTGTAAACTTTGGGTATATGGGATGATGCTCCAATCGTCTGAGCCACACCGGCCAGGGCTGAAAGGTCCTCTTTTTAAAAATATTACTTTGACTTTGGGTGGTGGGCACACAGTGTCCTATACAGATCTTGTATCATAGAATTCTACACCTGAAACCTATATGATCCTATTAATCAATGTCACCCCAGTAAATTTAATAAAAATTAACGGTTTTTAAAAAGTATTGCTTGTTTATGGCACTGTGGAGTGGAAGATGCATATGTTTCACTATACTTGAAGATGATGAATAAAAGTTATGACTTTCTCCATTCTTATTTCCATTTCAGCCATACCACACTTTATTAGGACTGCTTTTGGTGTTTTTTTTTTTTTGTTGTTGTTGTTATTGTTTTTTGGGGGGGGCGGGGGAGGTAACTATATAACATTACATTTAATTAGGATACTAAATTATGAACTTTGAAATTATGCACAATTAAGTGCCCATTTAAACTATCCTATATCATAAAAGCCTAATATGCACATTGTTCGACCAGGAGTTTGACCGCTCTCTGACATGCGCTGACCACCAGGGGGCGGCGCGGAACATGGCGGGCACTGGCAGCTGGTGGCAGTGGAGGCACTGCCAGCCCCTGTGGGCCCCGATAAGAGCAGGGCCACAGGGGATTGGTGGAGCAGGTGAGCAGGCCATGCCAGGCCAAGACGAGTGTGAGCTGGGGGCCCAATCGCCCTGCTGATTGCCCTGCAGACAGCAACCAGTAGTGGCAGTGGGGGGCAGGGCCACCACCCAGCTCCCAGGTGCCGAGGGAGCCGGGCAAGGGGCCTGGCCCTGATCGCGATCACCCCGCAGATGGTGACCAGCAGCTGGCAGGCCCTGATCGCCCAATCAAGGTTGGGCCCTGGGCTAGGATGGGGACCTGGGAGTGTATGGCAGCAATCAACCTCCTGCAGTGCCCAGGTCAGGGGTTACGACCTCTTGCTGGCTACTTGGGGGTGGGGGTGACGGGGACGGAAGTGCAGTGAGAATGCGGGGTGTTTGCCAAGCTCGCTCTCACTCCCCCTGCTACCCTCCCCCAGGACACTAGGGCTCACATGCTGGGGAAGCCCCTGCGCTCAGGTGCTGGGCACCCGCCAGGACCCTGCCCTCCACCAACACAGCCTCTTCCAGATGAGCCAGGCCACATCCGCCAGGACTGCAGGGGCTGGCTGGGCCCCCTGTGGGTTCGCTCAGGAGCCGGTCTGTGAGGCTGGCCAGGAGAGAGCACGCTGCCCGCCTGGCTTCTGTGTAGTGCCACTGGGTGGCCCAGAGGCCCATGATGTGCCCCAGCCTGCAGTGTCTGGCTGTGCTCACTGCATCTCCACATGGGGACTCAGGCACCATGACTCAGGTGGAGGGAGGTGCATGGGGGCCTGGAGACCCAGGTGCTGCCCAAGGCCTAGAGGTCAGCTGGCACCTGCCATCCATGCCAGATGCTCACACTTTGATCGCTGGCCAGACCTAGGGACCACACCACACAAATTTCATGCACTGGGCCTCTAGTCTATATGTATAAAAGCCTAAGCAACTGTTCGACCATTTGACCGGTAGCTATGATGCACACTGAGTACCAGGGGGCAGATGCTCCAACAGGTAGGTTAGCTTGCTGCTGGGGTCTGGCCAATCGGGACTGATCAAGATGGGCTGGACATGCCCTGGAGGCCTCCCTTGTTCCCTCCCCAGCCCCGATCATGCACTGGTGGGGTCCCAGATTGCAAGAGGGTGCAGGCCAGGCCGAGGGACCCCACTGGTGCATGGATTCAGTTAGGAGTGACTGGGCCTGCAAGGGAGGGCAGTTGGGGGGGGGGTCAGGCTTGCAGGGGAGGGCAGTTGGGGGCAATTAGGCTGGCAGGGGAGGGCAGTTAGGGACAATCGGATCTGCAGGGGAGAGCAGTTAGGGGCAATTGGGCCAGCAGAGGAGGGCAGTTAGGGGCAATCGGGCCTGCAGGGGAGCAGTTAGGTGTCGATCAGGCTGTCAGGGGAGTGATTAGGGGGTGATCAGGCTGGCAGGCAGGTGAGCGGTTGGGAGCCAGCAGTCCCGGATTCTGAGAGGGATGTCCGATTGCCCGATCCCACAGGCCTAAACCGGAAGTTGGACATCCCTTGAGGGGTCCCAGATTTGAGAGGGTGCAGGCTTGGCTGAGGGACACCCCCCACAGTGTATGAATTTTGTGCACCGGGCCTCTAGTCTCACATAAAATAATGAGTTTTGTTTGAATACTGCTAAGAGGTATAAGGTAAGTGATCTAAGAGAGGTGTAGGGAAATAGCACAGGATTGTAATAAATCATCTATGAATTCAACACACTTTAGCACTACAACCTCCTAAGTTACAGCAAATTGCTCTATCACTTTATTGTACCACCTGAACACATTATTTTTATAATGTTATTGACTATGTCACTTTCAATTTTACATTCCAAATTCATTTATTTTCATTTCTTTTGATTAGGAAGATTTCTTTAAAAATATTTTTCTTTTTCCATTATGGAGAAGTAAAAGTCATCTTGTTAGACACCTTACCCTTACAACTTTCTCTTAAAGCTAACCACAAGTTCATCTCTAGGTGGCCTCTGCCCTAGGGCAATTCTTCGTTTGTAGGCAAATGAGCAGTAATATATTATCTCAGCCCCTGCTGTTGTGCTCTGGTTGTTAAATTTACTAATGAAGCTCTTTGCTTATGAGTGTGGGAAATATTTTTAGTGCCAATGTAAAACATGGAATAAACAGCAAGAGATCAAGGTTGAATAAACTACCAGATTTCTGGCAGGCAATTCGTAGTCTCTGCTAAAGCATTTGGCCAGCAGATGAATTACATAGTCCCACTCAAAGGATGTTCTCATTATTGGAACATCTTTCTATGTTGGAGGTTGCTGCAACCATGAACCCTTGAAATTTAACAAATTAAAATATGCTCACCCAGCTGGTATAGCTCAGTGGTTGAGTGTCAGCCTATGAACCAGGAGGTCATGGTTCAATTCCTGGTCAGGGCACATGCTGGGGTTGCACCCTCAATCCCTGGTAGGGTGCATATAGGAAGCAGCCGATAAATGATTCTCATTCTCATCATTGATGTTTCTATCTCTCCCTCTCCCTTCCTCTCTGAAATCAATTAAAAATATATATTTTTTAAAAAAACAATAAGTCTGCTCTGTCTGAAAGGGGCAGATCCCTTTTCCCTTGACATTAAAACTACATTCGAGATACAGATTTTGTAACTTTTGAAAGGATTAAGTGTGCTCTCTAGTTCATAAATCCTGCAAAATGGTCCTATGCTCTTTGTATTAATTTTTGTAGAGATAGTAAACTGCTTCTCCAAGACAAGTCCATTCATTCTACATTCTTTTACTTACTTGTACTTTGTATTTGCTATGGTCTGAATATTTCTCCCCCCGTTCCACAAATTCATACTAGTATGTTGAAATCCTAATCCCTAACGGGTGTTAGTATTAAATGTGGGACCTTTGCTTAAATCACGAGGATAGAGTCCTCACAAATTGGGTTAGTGGTCTTATTAGAGGTTCCAAAGAGTCTGCAGCCCTTCTACCATGGAGGACACAGCAAAGGCACCGACTGTGGCCAGGGAGAATGCTCTCACCCGACCGTTCTGGTGCCAGCCTCCAGAACTGTGAGAAATTTCTGTTTTTCTATAAACTACCGGGTCGGTGGTATTTTGTTATAGCATTTTGAATGGATTAAAACAGTGTCAATATAAAATCTCTGTCCTCTCCATGAATTCTTCCCCAGCCAGGAGATAACTAGTTCCTGTAAAATAAGATGAAGGAAAGCTACTTTTTCTCTTCAAATATGAGGAGATGGGGAAGTGCTAAACCTCTCTTTTTTTTCTGATAGAAAATGTTTTAATCCCTCAACTATTCCTAGCTTCTAGGAATTCTTGAGCAAATTAATAGCCCTTTTGACTCTGTCTTGAGATTTTATATATATATATATATACACACACACACACACAAACATGCGCTTGCGCGCGCACACACATTCAGAAAACATGGGTATCAAAAAAATCAGAAAAACTAAAGAAAGCAAGCTTTTAATTTTAATATGTGTACATCATTTTTTTTTTTTTGGTTTGGAAAAAATGTTTAAAAACATATATTATGATTTGAATATTTATGAGGGACAGAGTTGATCTCAGTCCACTTTGACCTGCTAGGTTCCTCTGGTCCTGTTTCACTTGATTGCTGGTGTTGGTTGACATTCTGGTCTAGAGGAGTTTATCCTTCATTTACTGCCCTTCTACCATTTGTCTCCCAGATAATTTCTCATCTAGTCTTTTATATGTATCTGGTGATACCCTGTCTAGTCTTATTCACATACTGCTAGGGTGACCAACTCACCCTGGTTTGCCCAGAACTTTCTGTGTTTAGAGCTAAGGGCCCTGTGTTTTGGCAATCTCATTAGTTCTGGGCAGACTAGGATGGTTGGTCATTTTACATACTATCTCCCCCCACGACCTTACAGCACATATTATTTGCTGTATGTCTGTGTATTGTCCACAGTGGAATGTGGAAGCTCAGGCTTCTGTCTGAATGCTAATGGTTGAAAGTTACTTTTCTGAAGCATTTGTTTTTTTCACCCCCTTTCCTAAAAAAATGCTAAAGTATCCTCTGATGTCTTTTTGATGCTCCTTTTTAGGTTTTTCCCTAGTTGAAATTGTGGTGTGAATTGCTCTTGAGGATTTTCTGTCTTGAATTTCTTTCAACAATTCCACAGAATAAAAATTGTTTTCTTGCTACCTAGGATCTATGGCTCCAGTTTGTCATATTGTTTGGGTGGCTTAGTACTTAATAAAGTAACACAGTTGTACAATAAGCCTTTGGGAAGCCATATTTTTAGTAATTGGGAACCCTGAGTTCAGTTAGATTGGCCACCAGCTCACTGCAGGATTTTGGACAAGTCTAGTTTTCCCTTTAGATCTTGGATCACTTCTATGTAAAAGAGGTGGGCTTTGCTAGATTGTTCACGAGGCCAGTTTATGCTGAAACAAAATGACTGTCAGTGGGAAGCAGGGTATCATTGCCTTATGTAACAGTTCTTTTCTGGAGTCTGTTGGGAGGTTTTTCTAATCTCTCTGTAGCCTGACCTCTGAGCCCAGAACCCAATATCCAACCCTCTATTAGACCATCACCAATTAGTCCTAGAGGGCCTCTTTCAGATGAAAACTTGCTGCCTGTAGCTAGAAGCATAATGGGAAGGGCATTTCAAGACCATCCCCAGGTTTAACCTTTCACCAGGAGGACTCAGAGGATTCAACTTACAGTCATATTCATGGTATCATTTAGTATAGTGGACGGATACCAGGCAAAATCATCCAAGGGAAAGGCACATGGGTGAAGCCTAGGGAAACGACACAGCTTCCGACAGTCCTTCTCTAGTACTCACACAGGGTTTGGTTGATTTCCCCCAATAACTAGTTGTGACAACACATGTGAAATGTTATTTTTCAGGAAAGCTTATTAGAGACTCGGTACCCAAGGTTTTTATTGGGGGCTGGTCAAAAAGGCGCCCTCTGCTCCAAAATCCCCAGTGTGTTCAGTATACATATATTTTTGTGCAGTTTAGACCAGTGAACCATTCTTATCTGGGAGTGGGGGGAACCCTCCTCAAATTTAACTTTCTAGATGCCAGCCAAGGAGCAAGGCTGCAAGCAGGTCTTTGTAAGGATAGGAGTCTCAGGGTTTGCTACAGTATCTCTTTTCTGCACATGTAATAAAATTCAAAGTTTACCCCTGGCCTCTTGACTCCTCACCCCAAGTAAAGCCACATGACACCTGGGAAATTAGACTTCGAGGAATAGTTGAAGGTCTCCTGGCTCTGCTTGTAACTGGGTTACTTTGGCTAAGTTGCTTTACCTGTACAAACCTGACCTTCATCTGTGAATTAGAGATAATAAAGCTAACTACATAGGGGTTTTATTGAGAATACATTTTTTTATACACACATACATCTGAAACACATCATCACTTGTCCCTGAATCCACTTATTCAACAAATTTTTATCTAGAACGTACTATGTGATAAACATTGTGATGGGCCCAGGAGGTGTAGTGCTGAGCAAAAGACATCCTGCCTTTCTACAATTTATAGTTTAGTAGGGAGAGAGACTTTAATAATAACTATGAAAGTTAGTATACTATTAGAGCAATTATAATCTGTGGTAAGTGCATAGATAGAGGTAGATATATAATGTGGTTACTGACCTATATTAGTAGGTCAGGGACAGCCTCCCTGAGGAAATGGCATATATGTAACAATCTCAAATTGGAACCTGCAGTAGCTACATTAAGAAATCAGAAGAGCCCTACCAGTGTGGCTCATTGGTTGAGCATTGACCTATGAACCAGGAGGTCACAGTTCAATTCCCAGTCAGGGTATATGCCAGGGTTGGGGGTGGGCTCAATACCCAGCAAGGGGCAGCCACTCAATGATTCTCATCCATATTTTTATCTCTGTTTCCCTTCCTCTTTAAAATCAATAAAAATATACTTTAAAAAATAAGGATAGATACTAGATAATGGTTTTGCATAGGCTCTTTTCTTCTGGTGGGAGGGAGCAGGCAGTGTTGGAAAAATAAAAAAAGGCCAGTGTGATTGGCATAGAGAGAACAAAGGAGAGAGAGATGGTGGATGAGATTGGAGGATAGAGGTAGTTAAGGACCACTTTTAGATAAAGGAGCTCAGCCACCATCCTAAGAGCAATGGAAAGCCATTTAAGGGTGTTTAGCAGTGGGTGACATGTTCAGATATCGAAGTGTTTTAAAAAAAGACCACCCTGCCTATTTGTATAGATATTGGAATAGATAAAGTGGTTCAGGGGGCTATTGCAGAAGCCTGGGCTAATGACGATTATAACTTGAGTCAGTGCTAAATACAGGCAGTCCTCGGGTTACATCGGACTCTGCATACATTGTTTCATGGTTACACTGCTATCTCCCATTTATTTATATATAAAAAAGTTCCGTCATTTCGATGTATGTACATATGTGCTTTCTGGTTTTTATTATTTATTTACCACAAATAAAGGTCAGGAATTGTTATCTTTAAAATTTTTTTTTTACTGTTTCACTTTATTACTGCTGTGTATGTGCTCCATATGAGTGAAGTAGGTGCTTATGCAGGTGGGTTCCGACTTATGGCTCTTGTTACATCATGTCATAGGAATGGATCTCCGACATAACCCGAGGACCTACTATAGCTTGCTTGGAGCTGAAGAGAAATGTAAAGATTTGAGGAGGTGTATCTACAGTTACTTGCTGAATTATTTGAATCAATAGCTTCAAGTTGAACAGTTTTTACTATTTTTTTTACCTTTACTACTATAAAATATTGAGAGTTGGAAGAGATATCAGATTCTTTTTTTTTTTTTTTAATCTTCGCCCAAGGATATTTTCCCATTGATTTTTAGAGAGAGGGAAAAACAGAGAGAAATATTGATGTGAGAGAAACACATTGGTTAGTTGCCTCCTGCATGCACTCTGGCCACCTTCCAGGCCAGGGAGGAGCCTGCAACTGAGGTATGTGCCCTTGACCGGAATTGAACCCTCATCACCACTCAGACTGGCCTCAGACAAAAACTAAGATCCTAAAGCCACTCTGGACAAAGACCTGCTATCACAGCTGCAGACCCACCGACACTGAGACTCAAGCCACCCTGGCCTCAAGCACTTGTGAGTCCCGGAGGGTGCTCCTCTCCTGCCTACCTGCTGTGGCAGCATAAGTTCCACGCATCTCAAGCCACTCCTGACAGTCAGTGTATGCAACTCCCGCTGGCTGCACCTCCTGGACACCCCAGACGGCCCCTGGCTGTTGGTATACAGCTCCCGCCAGACTGTGGCAGCCACCCCTCTCCCCAGCACCTAAGCTGGCCCCCGACTGTCAGCACACGTGCCTCCCACCAGACTGTGGTGTCCACACATATCCTGGGAACCTGAGCCAGCCCCTGACTCTTGGTGCGCACAGGGCTCTCCCCAACCTGCAGTGGCTGAGCCTCCCAATACCCCAAGCCCACCCTTGACTGTCGGGGTGCACTACACTCCTGCCAAGCCCACCACTGCAGCTCACGTCCCACACAAGTCGGCAATTGGACCATTCAGCGACAGCAAAAATGGGGAGACAAAAAAAGCAACCCCAAAAGGAAAGAAAAGGAGGAAGCACCCCCACACACACCACCTCCACACACAAAAGGAACTAAATAAAATGGAGGAATGAACTATGTCAGAAAAAGAATTCACAATAATGGTCATAAACTGGATGGATGAGAAAATCAATAACCTATGTGAGAATCAAGAAGAAATCCAAAGTGATATGGCTAAAATAAAACAAATGATGGGAGGTTTCAACAGTAGACTAAGAGAAGCGGTGGACTGAATTAGTGAGGTAGAAGATAGGGTAGAGAAACAAGTCCAATTTGAACAGCAACTGGAGAAAAAAAAAATTGGACAATAGGAGGAAAGCCTAAGGGAGCTTTGGGACAATATGAAACGTATAATAGGGGTGCCAGAAGGACAAGAATTGAAGCAAGGATTAGAGAACCTATTTGAAGAGATAATGGCAGAAAACTTCCCTGACATGGGGAAGAAGAAAGTCACACAAGCTCAGAGAGTACCAAACAAGATGAAACCCAAAAGACCTACACCAAGACTCATTGTAACTACAATGGCAAATGTTAATGACAGAGAATCATAAGGGCTGCAAGAGGAAGACAGAGTTACCTACAAAGGATCTCCCATTAGATTATCAAATGATTTCTCAACAGTAACACATCAAGCCAGAAGGGAATGGAATGAAGTATACAAACTAATGCAAAGCAAGGGACTGAATCCAAGAATACTCTATTCAGCAAGGTTATCATTCAAAATTGAAGAGGAGATAAGGAGCTTCACAGACAAAAAAAAAAAAGGCTAAAGGAATTTATCAATACCAAGCCAGCAATGTAAGAAATGCTAAAGGGACTGTTGTTAAAAGAAGGAAAAAAAAGGGAAGAAGGAACACATAATAAAAATGGCTACAAACAAGTACCTATCAATAATAACTTTAAATGTAAGTAGACTAAATTATCCAATCAAAAGATATCGAGTAGCTGAATGGATAAGAAAACATGACCCATATACATGCTGTCTACAAGAGACCCACCTCTGAACAAGCAACTCACAAAGACTGAAAGTGAAGGGAAGAAAAATATCTATCAAAGTGAAGACCTTAAAAAGAAATAAGGAAGGCCACTTCATAATACTAAAGGGATAGATACAACAAGAGGATATAACTCTGGTAAACATATATGCACCCAATGCAGGAGCACCAAAACACGTAAAAAGGAAAACTTCTGGAAGATATCAAGGGAGAGATCGACAGCAATACAATCATAGGAGGGGACTTTAATACCCCACTGACATCACTGGGTAAATTCTCTAGACAAAAAAATCAGCAAAGAAACAGCAATTCTAAATGACTCACTAGATCAGATGGACTTAATTGACATCTTCAGAACATTTCACCCCAAAGCTACAGAATATACATTCTTCTCAAGTGTACATGGGACATTTTCAAAGATAGACCACATATTAGGACACAGGCAAAATCTCGCGAAATTCAAGAAGATTGAAAGCATATCAAGCATCTTCTCAGACCACAGTGGCATAATATTAGAAATCAACTACAATAAAAACAATTTTAAAAATGAAAACAGATGGAGGCTGAATAGCATGCTATTAAACAATGATTGGATTACCAAAGAGATCAAAGAAGAAATTAAAAGGGTCCTGGATGCGAATGACAATGAAAACACAAACAATCCAAAACCTATGGGACAAAGTGAAAGCAGTCCTGAGAGGGAAGTTGATAGCTCTATAGGACTACCTCAAAAAAAAAAAAACACAAAAAAAACACAACACACAACAACAACAACAACAAAACCCCACAGAAAAACAAGAAAAGATGGTAATAAATTATCTAAGTCTACAACTTCAAGAATTAGAAAGAGATCAACAAGAAAAGCCCAGAGTGAGCAGAAGGAAGGAGATAATAAAGATCAGAACAGAAATGAATGACATCGAGACAAAAAACAAAACAAACAACAAAATAAAAACAATACAAAAGTTCAATGAAACCAAGAGCTGGTTCTTTGAAAGTATAAACAAGATATATAAATGTCTATCCAGGCTCATCAAGAAGCAAAGAGAGAGTATCCAAATAAACAAAAACAGAAATGAAAGAGGCAAAATAACAACATACCCCACAGAAATACAGAAGATTGTAAAAAAATATATATACTGTTAACAACTCTATTCCAACAAACTAAACAACCTAGAGGAAATGGACACATTCCTAGAAAAATATGACCTTCCAAAACTCAAAAAAATTCAACAGGCCAAAAACTAAGGAGTCATCAAAAAACTTCCAACAAACAAAAGCCCGGGGCCAGGTGGCTTCACAGGGAAGTTTTACCAAACATTCAAAGAAGAACTAAACCCTATCCTCCTCTGACTATTCAAAAAAATTCAAGAGGAAGGCACACTTCCAAGTTCTTTCTATGAAGCCAGCATTTCCCTAATCCCAAAACCATATAAGGACACTACAAAGAAACAATTACAGGCCAATATCCCTGATGAACATAGTTGCTAAAATTTTCAACAAAATTCTAGCAAATCGGATCCATCATTACATTAGAAAGATCATACAACATGATCAAGTGGGATTATTTCCAGGCATGAAAGGATGGTACAACATCTGCAAATCAATAAATGTGATATATCACATAAACAAATTGAGAGACAAAAATCACATAGTCATATCAACTGATGCAGAAAATGCATTTGACAAAATGCCACACCCTTTTCTGAGAAAAACTCTCAGCAGAGTGGGAATAGAGGGATCATACCTCAACATAGGAAAAGCCTTAT
The DNA here is from genome assembly GCF_027574615.1 of Eptesicus fuscus. Classification (NCBI taxonomy): domain Eukaryota; kingdom Metazoa; phylum Chordata; class Mammalia; order Chiroptera; family Vespertilionidae; genus Eptesicus; species Eptesicus fuscus. Next base: position 111,985,671 of record NC_072475.1, read on the forward strand.
ATGACAAACCTACACCCAACATTATCCTCAATGGACAAAAACTAAAACCATTTCTTCCAAGAACAGGAATAAGACAGGGATGCCCACTTTCACCACTCTTGTTTGACATAGTACTGGAAGTGCTAGTCATAGCGATCAGACAAGAAGAAGAAATAAAAGGCATTCCAATTGGAAAAAAAGAAGTAAAATTGTCAGTATTAGCAGATGACATGATATTGTACATAGAAAACCCTAAAGACTCCATCAAAAAACTACTCGAATTAATAAATGAATTTATAAATGTAGCAGGATACAAAATTAACACCCAGAAATCTATGGCTTTTTTTATACAAAAATAATGAACTCACAGAAAGAGAAACTAAAAAAATCTATGGCTTTTTTTATACACCAATAATGAACTCACAGAAAGAGAAACTAAAAAACAATCCCATTTAACATTGCATCAAAAACATTGAGATACCTAGGGATAAACTTAACTAAGGACGTAAAAGACCTGTACTCGGAAAACTACAGGACATTGTAAAAAGAGATAGAGGAAGACATAAACAAATGGGAGAACATACCATGTTCATAAATTGGTAGAATCAACATACTTAAAATGTCCATATTACCCAGTGCAATCTATAGATTCAATGAAATCCACATTAAAATACCAAGAGAATATTTCAAAGACCTAGAACAAACTCTTCAAAAATTTATTTGGAACAAAAAAAGACCCCGAATAGCCACAGCAATCCTGAGAAAGAGCAACAAAGTTGGAGGGATCACAATGCCAGATATAAAGCTATATTACAAAGCCATGGTTCTCAAAACTACCTGGTAGGGGCACAAGAGCAGACATATAGACCAATGGAACAGAACAGAGAACATAGAAATCAACTCAAGCCATTATGCTCAGTTAATATTTGACAAAGGTGGCAATAGCATGACAATGGAGTCAAGACGGTCTCTTCAATAAATAGTGTTGGGAAAATTGGTCAGATACATGAAAAAGAAAAGAAAAGAAAAAAGAAAAGAAAGGAAAGAAAGAAAGAAAGAAAGAAAGAAAGAAAGAAAGAAAGAGAAAAGAAACTAGACCACCAAGTTACACCATACACAAAAATGAACTCAAAATGGTTTCAACGTCAGATGGGAAACCATAAAAATCTTAGAAGAAGCCATAGGTAGCAAAATAGAAGACATTTGTTGTAGCAATATCTTTACTGATACAGCTCTTAGGGCAATGGAAACTAATGAGAAAATAAACAAATGGGACTACATCAAAATAAAGAGCTTCTGCACAGCAAAAGAAACCATCAATAAAACAACAAGAAAGCCCACTGCATGGGAAAACATGTTTGCCAATGTTATCTCTGATAAGGGTTTAATCTCCAATATTTACAGGGAAATCATACAACTTAACAAAAGGAAGATAAAAACTCAATCAAAAAATGAGCAAAGGACCTAAAGAGACACTTTTCAAAAGAGGACATACAGAAGGCCAAGAGGCATATGAAACCATGCTCAAAGTCTACAATCAGCTGAGAGATGCAAATCAAAATGCCAGTGAGGTACCATCTCACACCTGTCAGAATGGCTATCATCAACAAATCAACAAATGACAAGTGCTGGTGAGGATGTGGAGTAAAAGGAACCCTCGTGCACTGCTGGTGGGAATGCAGACTGATGCAGCCATTGTGGAGAACAGTATGGAATTTCCTCAAAAAAATAAAAGTGGAACTCCCATTTTACTCAGTGATCCCACTTCTAGGAATATATCACAAGAAATTAGAAACACCAATCAGAAAGGATATATGCACCCCTATGTTCATAGTGGCACAATTTACAATAGCTAAGCTTTGGAAATAGCCTAAGTGCCCATCAGCAGATGAGTGGATTAGAAAACAGTGGTACATCTACACAAACGAATACTACGCTGCTGTAAAAAAGAAGGAATTATTACCATTTGCAACAGCATGGATGGAACTGGAGAGCATTATGCTAAACTAAATAAGCCAGTCGGAGAAAGATAAATATCACATGATCTCACTCATTTGTGGAATATAATGAACAACATAAACTGATGAACAAAAATAGAACCAGAGTCATAGAAGCATCGAACAGACTGTCCAACCTATGAGGGAAGGAAGGGGGTGGGAGGGTTAGAGATCAACTAAAGGACCTGTATGCATGCATAACCAATGGACACAGACAAGGGGGTGAGGGTATGTGCTGGGTAGGGGTGGGGGCGGTCAGAGAGAGGTCATTGGGGGAAAAGGAGACTTATGTAATGCTTTAAACAATAAAGAATTTAAATTTAAAAAATAAAATTATAAGACAAAAAAAAAGAGAAAGATACAAGAAGATATATCAAACTTACTGTGTATTAGCCACTTTGCATACATTAACTAATTTAACCATCACAGCCAACCTGTCAGGCAGGTGCTATTATTACACACATATTAAAGCTGCAACACAAAGTTTAACAGGCCAATTTCTAACAAATAATAAGTGGTAGTAGAGCTGGGATTTGAACCCAAGTAGTTAGTCTTCAGATTTATACAGTCAACCACAGTGGCAAACTATGACACTAGGAAAAATCTGGCCCATGGCTGTTTTTATACAAAGAGCCAGAAAACTAAAAAATAAATAAATAAGAAATAAAAAAATTAGACAGTTTTGAAGGTTATTTAAAAGATGAAGAAATAAAGAATTCTGATAAAGATTATATGTGGCCCACAAAGCCTCAAATATTTACAATTCATTTTTTAATTTAAATTTTTATTGTTGACACTATTGAAGATATCCCCACTTACCGACCACCCCTCCCCCCTTGCCCACCTCCATCCAATCCCCATCCCGCCTTGCTTGGCCCTCACCACACTATTGTCTGTGACCATGGGCTATGTATATATGTTCTATAGCTAATCCCTTCACCTTCCTTTATCCAGTTATCCCCAAACCCATCCACTCTGACATTTGTCACTGTTCCATGTAAACATGCCTCTGGTTCTGTTTTGTTTGTCAGTTTATTTTGTTCATTCTGTTCCACATATTAGTAAGATCATGTGATACTTGTCTTTCTCTGACTGGGTATTTTGCTTAGCATAATACTCTCTAGGTCCCTCCTTGCTGTCTCAAAGGGTAAGAGTCTTTTTTTACAGCTGTACCCACATATTGTTTTTATTCACTCATCTACTGATGGGCACTCATTTGCCCATTTTTTAATTGCATTGTTTGTCTTCTTGGCATTGAGTTGTATAAAATCTTTATATATTTTGGAGATTAACCCCTTATCAGATGAATCATGGGCAAATATGTTCTCCCATACAGTGGATTCCTTTTTCATCTTGTTTATGGTTTCTTTTGCTGTGCAGAAGATTTTTTTGTTTGATATAGTCCCATTTACGTATTTATTCATGTCTTTCCCTTGACATTGGATATATATGGCAATAATATTTTTCCAAAAGATGTCTGATATTTTACTGCCTATATTTCCTTCTGCACTTTTTATGGTATTGTGATTTACATTTAAGTGTTTTTTATTTTCCATTTTGAGTTTATTGTGTATGGTGTAAGTTGGTCATCTAATTGCATTATTTTGCATGTACCTGTCCAATTTTTCTAACACTATATTATTGAAGAGACAGTTTTTACTCCCTTATATTCTTTTGCCTCCTTTCTCAAATATTAATTGAGTGTAATGGCTTGGATCGATTTCTGGGATCTCTGTTCTGTTCCATTGATCTGTATGTCTGTTTGTGCCAGTACCAGGCTGATTTGATTATAGTGGCTTTGTGGTGTCATTTCATATTCAGTATTGTGATCCCTCTAACTTTGTTCTTCTTTCTCAAGATTGCTCAGACTATTCTGGGTCTTTTTTAGTTCCATGTAAATTTTGGGAATATTTGTTCCAGGTTTGTGAAATATGCTATTAGTATTTCTCGAGTACAAGTCTTTTACCTCCTTAGTTAAGTTTATTCCTAGGTATCTAATTTTTTTATTATTATTTTGTAATAGTAAATGGAATTGTTTTTCTTAGTTTCTCTTTCTGAGAGTTTATTATTGGTGTATAAAAATGCTACTGATTTCTGGATATTATACTTGTATCCTGCTACATTGCCAGCATATTATACTTGTATCCTGCTACATTGCCAGAATAATTTATTAGATCTAGTAGGTTTTTGGTGGCACCTTTAGGGTATGCTACTAATATGTACAATATCATGTCATCTGCTATTAATGACAGTGTTACTTCTTCTTTTCCATTTTGGATGCCCTTATTTTTTTTTTTTCTTGTCTGATCACTGTGGCTAAGACTTCCAGCACTATTTTGAATAAACATGGTGAAAGCAGACATCCCTGTCTTGTTCTTGATCTTAAGGGAAATGCTTTTATTTTTGCCCATTGAGTATAACATTGGCTGTAGGATTTTCAGATATGGCCTTTATTATGTTGAGGTCTGATCACTCTATTTACACTTTTCAGTGTTTTTATCATTAATGGGTACTGTCCTTTGTTGAATGCTTTTTCTGTGTCTATTGATATGATCTTGTGATTTTTATCTTCCATTTTGTGTATGTGATGTATCAATTAATTAATTTGTGAATATTGTGCTAGCCTTGCATCGCTGGAATATATACTAGTTGGTCATAGTGTATGGTCTTTTTAATATATTGCTGAATTCAGTTTACTAATAATTTGTTGAGGATTCTAGCATCTGTGTTTATCTGGGGTATTGGCATGTAATTTTCTTTCTTTGTAGTGTTTCTATCTGGTTTTGGAATTATGATAATTGTGGCTTCGTAAAAAGAGTTTGGAAATCTTACCTCCTCTTGAAATTTTTGGAATAGTTTGAGCAAGATAGGTGTTAGTTATTCTTTGAGTGCTTAGTGAAATTCACCTGTGAAGCCATTTGGTCCAGGAACTTTGCTGGGAGGTTTGTTTTTTTTGTTTTTCTGTTTCAATTTCATTAGTTGTTACTGGTCTACTGAGGTTTTCTGATACTTCCTGATTCTGTTTTGGAAGATTGTATGTTTCCAGGAATTTGTCCATTTTGCCGAAGTTGTCCAGTTTGTTGGCATATAGTTGTTCATAGTATTTTTTTTATGGTCCTTTATATTTCTCTGATGTCAGTTATTACTTCTCTGTCATTTCTGATTTTATTTATTTGGGTCCTCTCTCTTTGTTTCTTGATGAGTCTGGCTAAAGGTTTATCAATCTTGTTTATCTTCTCAAATAACCAACTCTTGGTTTCATTGATCTTTTGTATTTTTTTTTATACTTGCTGGGGTCTTTCTCAGCATCTACTAGGGTTTAAGAATCTGGAAAAGGGGCTGTGCATAAATGAATGAAGAGACTAGAGAAGATATATGATTTTGGAGGGCATTTTGGGGTGCCAGACAGAAACTTAGTTCTAGAGATAAGATTTCCAAATGTCTGGACCCCTAGCTTTTTATTAACACATTTTGCTCTAAAGCAAAGCAGATATACATATCAAAGGTAAGGTTTGGTATCAGGTTGGGGGAACTGCCCTCAGTTATCTGGCAGCAGGCAACAATATGTAGATCTTCAGCCCTGCTGAGGCCCCAAGGTTCATCAACCTTTAGATGAACTTCTTGCATTTATGACCTGTTGGAATTAGCTACCAGCATAACCCCCTCTTTAATTTAATAAATTTAACAAGAATGTATGTCATTTGCAGAGCTCGGGTTCTTTTAAGATTTTTAAATTCAATGGAAAGGATAGAGTTTTATCATGTCCTTTTAAATTGCTGCCAGGCATCAAAGGAGTCAGTCTGCAGTAAGTTCCTTTCTGGCCAACAGTTCTTTGGGTCCCCTTCCCAATCACTGTCCAACCGATTTTGATGGGTATCCTTCCTAATCACTGTCCCCTGTGACATTAAGCAATGATATTCCAGTTCTGGATGGTGGACAAAGCGGTGAGATGCCATTTGCAGGTCTGACCTTCTTTGGCTTGGTTCTGAGCAACCTGCAGCAATGCACAGCTGCTAATAGCTAGCATGGCAAGGCATCTTCACTATCCATCTCTGGATTGTTTCTCCTCTCTCTCCTCAGTGTGTTGCTTGGGGCTGTCGCCATCTGTGGCTAGAGTAGTCTGGTCAGTTCCTCTCTTGAATCCATTGTTGCAGGAATCCACATGGGCTCATAGGAGTTTTCTGGAAATATACAAGCATATTCTTGACCAAAGTTGAATAAAGGGATCCTTTCTACAAACTAGACTCAGGATTTTTTTTTTTTTCATTTTGCCTAAACCATTTTCCTTTGGCTTATTCTGACACCATGGGTGTCTTGCCATCAGCATTACAAGTGAAAATTTTTTAAAGTAAAAAATTTAAAGCAATTAAGGCTTCATGTAGTTTACTTACAGGGGATTGCTCCACTATCCCCCCCCCCTTTTTGTTTTAATATATAGAGGCTTTGTAATGTAGCCTTGATAGCTTTTAATTCAATTCTTTGCACAGAAATATGACTGGTTTGGATTCATCGCATATTAAGCAACTTTACTATGAGATGAACCATCAGTAAAAAATTAATTAATGCCTTAAGAATAGGTTTCTGCCTAGTACAACTAAATTTCCCTGAATATATACTTATTTCAATTTGCCAATTAAACCAGTATGAAATAAGGCTTATTTTCTAACTTTATGACACTAATTGAATTTCTGCTATCAATCTTTGAGTATTCCCACATAAGCTTTGTTTAGGGAGGCAAAACACAAAATTATTTACTTTCCTTTTTGAGGCCTAACACATTGACTTTTAATTATAGTTTTCCAGGTGTTTGAAGGAAACCTCCCTTTATTTCTTCCCAGAGTAATTTCTAGGCCACCTTTAGAGAGTTTCTTTTAAAAACCCTTTCCTTTCTTTTACACCAAACAACCTATATCATTACTCTTCAGATGTTGACTGATACTGTGATGCCTACATATTAAGTGACTCTCTTTTTATTTATGGTGACTACTAATGATCAGATTTAATGCTTGAACAACAACCTTCAGTTTACCCTGTAAATATTAGCGGAAGAGATTTAAAAATTTTTAAATTTCTCTTTTTTATTAAGCTTAAATTTTACTTTTAAACAGCATTTTTTTGGCTAGTATTCATTTGCATATACAGAGGGATTATGGGAGGTCTCAGGAATGTAAATTTTTATGTTGGCCTTTATTAAAGCCAACTGCTTATAAAAACATTGGCTTCTTATTTAACTGAAATTATATGAGAACTTGATTATATTTTTAAAAACTAATTTATTAAGTAATTAAAGTAGTTTTTATTTGATAAAGCTTTCCATGTGATTTCAAGTATATTAAATTGGCTTAATTCAAAAAAATTTACTTTAAGAAGAGAGAATAAATTCTTGAATCACCCCAGGGCCCTTGGAGTGTTCTAAAATTATCTCTTGATTAAATTCTTGAAATTTAACTTGGAAAGATCACCAAATACATACATACAAATACATACATATATATTATATGCTTTTTATAATTATTCTAAAAGATATCAATTAACTTTAAACTGGTTTTTATATTAAAAATTTGGTTGAGACCATAGAATTAATCCTCTTTCTTTAATTAGACCAATAAACAATATATTTTTGCCCTAACTGGTTTGGCTCAGTGGATAGAGCATCGTCCTGGGGACTGAAAGTTCCCAGGTTTGATTCCAGTCACGGGCATGTAACTTGGCTGCGGGCACATCCCCAGTAGGAGGTGTGCAGGAGGCAGCTGATTGATGTTTCTCTCTCATCGATGTTTCTGACTCTCTGTCCCTCTCCTTTCCTGTCTGTAAAAAAATCAATAAAATATATTAAAAAAACAAACAACAGTATATTTTGAATTACTAATTTTTCCAGAGAAAATACAAGAATTATTTTCTCAAAAATGAATTTCTATAATTTATGCATTTTGTTATTACTACTACATAATTTTTCCCAACTTAATTTGAACTTTAAACTCTTAGAAGCCTTAAATTTTAGCTGGCAAGTTAAATACTTAGCATTTATCAGCTTAGTAATAACTTTACATTTTTAAAAAATACAAGACATATTTAATTAATAGATTCAGTTCTATCCTCTAGATTTTTCATATGAGGCAAACTCAGATTAATATTTCAATATTTTGTTATCCTAAAATATCTAGACATTTACTAAGTTTTATTATTCAATTTAGTAAACTCCAAAGTTTTAAGTTGCCTATTACTTTGGAAAACTATATTTGAGGCTGGCGAAACAGGTTTGATCTAGCCTGGTCTATTTAAATGTAAAATTGCCCCTTTCTTTTTTCTGGGGGAAAGGCAACCAGCCCCTTCCTCCAACAAGGAGCAAACCGCACTATTAATATACCTATAATTTTAACTGCAAAGCTTTACCACAAATCCTTCATTTTAGTTACATCCATGTTTCAACAATTTTGAGATTTTAAAGCCAATTATTATTATCCAAGGCATTTACTTTGGTAAATTCTGTAACAGAGATACTTTACTAACTTTCTGGTGGCCTTAATGTTAACTTTGGAATGAGGTCCATTATTATTCAAAAACTACCCTTTACTATGGAAATACCAATCTTATTGCTTGGAACCTAGACTGTATTTTTTCATTTGGTCATCTCTGCCATCTTTTTGAGGAAAAAACAGTGTTGGATTCATTCTGTAGCATCCATAAAGAGATTAAACTTAACTCAAAACTTTGTCCAATATTGAATGGAGCACTCTTTTGTTTTAAGCTAACTTTCTCTCTCTACGAGTACAGAAATCCCAGATGCATTCCTAAATTTTGAAGTCCTTTATCCACTTTCAGTTTATTTTTGTGAATGGTGTAAGTTAGCACTTTAGTTTCATTTGTTTTTGCATATATCTGACCAATTTTCCCAACACCATTTATTAAAGAGACTGTCTTAACTCCATTTTATACTCTTGCCTCCTTTGTCAAATATTAATTGAGCATAATGGCTTGGGTCGGTTTCTGTGTTCTCTGTTCTGTTCCATTGGTCTATATGTCCGTTCTTGTGCCAGTACCAGGCAGTTTTGAGAACAGTGGCTTTGTAATACAGCTTGATATCTGGTATTGTGATTCCTCCAACTTTATTCTTCTTTCTCAGGATTGCTGCAGCTATTTGGCATCGTTTTTTATTCCAGATTAATTTTTGGAAAATATTTTTTCTAGATCTGTGAAATTTGCAGTTGATATTTTAATGGAAATTGCATGAATGTATAGATTGCGCTGGGTAATATCGACTTTTTAATTATGTTGATTCTACCAATCCATTACCATGGTATATTCTTCCATTTTTTTTATTTCTTCCTCTATCTCTTTTTTCAATGTCCTGTAATTTTCCAAGTACAGGTCTTATTTATTTATTTATTTATTTATTTATTTATTTTTATTTTTATTTTTTTAAATTAAATTTAATTTTTTTCTAGAGGCCCGGTGCATGAAATTCATTCACGCGGTGTGTGTGTGTGTGTGTGTGTGTGTGTGTGTGTGTGTGTGTCCCTCAGCACCCTCTCCAATTTGGGACCCCAACCTGCACCCTCTCCAATCTGGGACCCCTCGAGGGATGTCCGACTGACCAGTGGGATCGGGCCTAAATGGGCAGTCAGACATCTCTCTCACAATCCAGGACTGCTGGCTCCCAACTGCTCGCCAGCCTGCCTTCCTGATTGCCCCTAACCACTTCTGCCTGCCAGCCTGATCACTCCCTAATCACTCCGCTGCCAGCCTGATTGATGCCTAATTGCTGCCTTGCCAGCCTGTTTGCCCCCAACTTCCCTCCTCTGCCGGCCTGGTCACCCCTAACTGCCCTTCCCTGCAGTCCTGGTCCCCCCAACTGCTCTCCACTGCAGGCCTGGGTCCCCCCCAACTGCCCTTCCCTGCATGCCCTGTCACCCCCTACTTCCCTCCTCTGCCGGCCTGGTCCCTCCCAACTGCCCTCCCCTGCTGGCCATCTTGTGGCAGCCATCTTGTGTCCACATGGCAGCAGGATCTTTGACCACATGGGGGCAGCAATCTTGTGTGTTGGAGTGATGGTCAATCTGCATATTACTCTTTTATTAGATAGGATAGAGGCCTGGTGCATTTTTCAAATGCTTTTTCTGCATCAATTGACATGACTATGTGATTTTTGTCTCTCCATTTGTTTATGTGATGTATCATGTTTATTGTCTTGTGGAGATTGTTCTAGCCTTGCATCCCCAGAATAAATCCCACTTGGTCATGGTGATCTTTCAAATGTAATGCTGGATCTGATTTGCTAAAATTTTATTGAGCATCTATGTTCATCAGGGATATTGGCCTATAATTCTCTTTCTTTATAGTGTCCTTACCTGGTGTTAGGATTAGGGAAATGCTGGGTTCATAGAAAGAGCTTGGAAGTGTTCCTTCCTCTTGAATTTTTTTGGAATAGTCTGAGGAGGATTGGTTTTAGTTCTCCTTTGAATGATTGGTGAAAGTCCCCTGTGAAGGTGTCCAGACCAAGGCTTTTTTTTTTTTTTTTTTTTTTTTTTTTAAATTACTGCTTCAGTTTCATCAATTATTATCAGCCTATTCAGGTTTTTTTTTATTCTTCCTGATTGAGTTTTGGAAGATTTTATTTTTCTAGAAATATGTCCATTTCATAAAGGTTGTCCAGTTTTTTGAAGTAGAATTGTTCATAGTATTATTTATTTTTATTTTTATTTTTTTACAATCCTTTGTATGTCTGTGGGGTCAGTTGTTACTTCTCCTCTTTCATTTCTGATTTTGTTTACTGGGGTCCTCTCTCTTTGTTTTTTGGTAAGCCTGGCTAAAGTTCATCAATCTTGTTTATCCTTTCATATAACAGTTGGTTTTATTGATCATTTGTATCGTTTTTTTGGTCTCTATGTTGTTTATTTCTGCTCTAATCTTTATGATTTCCTTCCTTCTACTTATTCTGGGTTCTTCTTGTTGCTCTCTTTTTAATTCTTTAAGTTCTAGGGTTAGATAATTTATTACCTTTTCTTTTGTATTTTGAGGTAGGCCTGTAGAGCTATGAACTTCCCTCTCAACACTGCTTTCACTGTGTCCCATAGAATTTGGATTGTGTTTTCATTGTCATTTGTTACCAAGATGCTCTTTATTTCTTTTTTGATCTCTTTGGAAACCCAATCATTGTTAATTCGCATGCTCTTTATCCTCTAAGTGTTTGATTTTTTTCCCATTGTTTTTATTATAGTTGATTACTAATTTTCTGTCATTGTGATCTGAGAAGATGCTTGGTATATTTTCTGTCTTCTTGAATTTGAAGAGAATTTGCCTGTGTCCCAATATGTGACCTATCTTTGAAAATGTCCCATGTGCACTTGAGAAGAATGTATAATCTGTTGCTTTGGGATGAAATGTTCTGAAGATGTCAGTTAATTCTGTCTCATGTAGTGAGTCATTTAGCATTCCTGTTTCTTTGCTGTTTGTTTAGAGGATTTATCCAGTGTTGTCAATGCGGTATTAAAGTCTCCTACTATGACGTATTGCTATCAATCTCTCTCTTGGTATCTTCTAGAATTTTTTTTTTATGTATTAGGGTGCTCCTGTATTGGGTGCATATATGTTTACCAAAGTTACATTATTTTGTTGAATTGCCCCCTTTAGTATTATAAAGTGGCCCTCTTTATCTCTTGTTATGGCCTTCATTTTGAAGCCTATTTTGTTAGATATAAGTATTGCTACCCAAGCTTTTTTTTTTTTTTTAATTTCCATTTGCCTGAAAGTTTTTCCATCCGTTAACTATCAGTTTATGTAAGTACTTTGTCCTGAGGTGGATCTCTAGCAGACAGCAAATATATGGGTCATGCTTTTTTATCCATTCAGCTATCCTGTGTCTTTTGATTGGAGCATTTAGTCCGTTTACATTTAAGGTTATTACTGACTAGAGGCCCATTGCACGAATTCGTGCACTGGAGGGATGCCTCTGCCTGGCCTGCACCCTCTCGCAGTCCGACATCCCCTGAGGGATGTAGTAGTGTGCATCGAAGTGGCAGGTGGCCAGGGAGGAGCCTAATATGGGGCTGGGTGCTGTGCTGCTCCCATTCATCCCTTCCCTGCTGCACCTGCCACCATTGCTTGGTATCGTGCTGCAGTGGAGGCTCAGAAGCTCCTGCCACTGCAGCTGTGATGCCCAGCCATCAGTCCAGTGTCTGGCACCCGGCAGTCAGCTGATCAGCACTCCCACTATGGGAATGCACTGACCATCAGGGGGCTGCACCTGCATTGAGCGTCTGCCCCCTGGTGTTCAGTGCACTTCATAGTGACTGGTTATATGGTCATTTGGTTGTTCGGTTATTCGATCGCTGGGGCTTTTTTATATATGGGTAGGCACTTGTTTGTAGCCATTTTTATTCTTTATGCCTGTGTTCCTTCTTCCCTTTCTATTTTTTCTTTTTACAGCAGTCCCTTTAGCATTTCTTGCATTGCTGGCTTGGTGGTAATAAGCTCCTTTACTCTTTTTTTTTTTGTTTGTGAAGTTCCTGACTTCACCTTCAATTTTGAATTATAGCCTTGCTTGGTATAGTATTCTTGGACTCAAGCTCTTGGTTTGCATCACTTTGAATATTTCAATTCATTCCCTTCTGGCCTGATGTGTTTCTTTTGAGAAATCATTTGATAGTCTAATGGGAGATCCCTTATAGGAAACGTTCTGTCTCTCACTGCAAGCCTTTACATTTTTTACTTTGTTGTTTATATTTCCCAATTTAATTATGATGTGTCTTGGTGTCGGTCTTTTCAGTTAATCTTGCTTGGAACTCTGTGTGCTTCTTGAACATGAGGGAAGTTTTCCATCATTATTTCTTCAAACAGACTTTCTATCCCTTGCTCAGCTTCCTCTCCTGGCACTGCTCTTATGTGGATGTTGGTTTATTTCGTGTTGTCCCAAAGCTTCCTTAGGCTCTCCTCCTGTTTATTAAGTTTTTTTCTCAGTTGCTGCTCTGTTTGGTTGTTTTTCTACTTTGTCTTCTAACTTGCTGATGCAGTCCTTAGCTTCTTTTGGTCTACTGTCAAAGCCTTCCTTTGTGTCCTTTATTGCAGCAATCTCATTCTTCATTTCTCCTAGATTCCTTTTTTAAGTTGACATTCTCATTCAGCTCCTTATAATTCTCATTGAGTTGTGTGTATTTCTCATCCAGCCATTTGAGCATCCTTATAACCATTACTCTGAATTCTTTCTCTGACAAGTTACTTGCCTCCATTTTATTTATATTCCTTTTCTGGTGATTCCTTTTTTCTTTCCTTTGGGGATTGTTTCTTTGTCTCCCTACTTTTGCTATAACGTTTTAATAGTTTTTATGTCTTAGATCCAAATTCTATGCTACCCATGTACTTTTGAGGGTGGTCCTATGTAGTTGGTTATTTTTGTGATCCAGTGGTGCTCAGATTTCCTGAGCTTGGTGTTCTAGTGGAACCCCCTACCTGAGTTATTTGGGTTCTCCTGATGTAGTTGGGTCTTGAATGTTAGTTTCTCATTAATGGATATAGTCTCATCATGGGTTGTCTGGCAATGTGACACCCCCCCCACCCCCCGGCCTCGTTGTGCAAGCTGTTCTGGATATGCTTGTGGTTCCGGCTCTTGTGGAAAGAGTTGCCTGAGGTCTCACTGGTATATGCTCACTGTAAGATCCTGGAGACCACAGCATGGGAAGAAGGGGTCTCATGGTCTGAGGCTCAGGTAGTGTGACTTTGGCCTGTGTTGTGTGACTCTTGCTGGGGTAGCATCACTCTGCAACTCACTATGAGGGTCCTGGAGCCTGTGTTGGTGGCAGGCAGATGTCCCCTAGTCTGTGGTTGAGGCCGTGGGACTCTGGCCTGGGTGATTTCCCGGATATGGGAATCTCAGAGTCTGTGGCTGAAACAGCGCTATCTTGTATGGGGAGGTGAGGCCTCAGTAATTCACCAAGTTGTCCAAAAGCACCTTGGGAGGGGGAACTCGTGGATCCTGCTGAGGGAGCTGTCCACCCTTGGTTGGAGAGGCACATGCCCAGTGGTGGCTCACACAAGTGCCCAGGAACCATTTGCCAGAGCTGTGGGCTTGCATGATGGAGCAGCGTGACCATGGTGTCAGGAGGCCGCCAGCCAGGGAGGGGGAAGTCCCAGTTTCTGCTGCAGGAGCCATGTGCCCTGGGTTGGATACACGCATGCCCAGTGTCAGCTTACAGAGGCACCCAGGAGCAGCCTGCTGGGGCAGTGGGCTCAGGGGCACCACACGCTGGAGTGGTGCAATGGTTTTCGGAGGCCCAGGAGCTGCCTGCTGGGACGGTGGGCTCAGGGCCCCCACATGTGCACCTAGCAGCAGCTCACAGAGGCGCCCCGGAGCTTCCTGCAGGGACAGTAGGCTCGGGGAGGCCCGCACACTGGAGCAATGCGACCGCGGTATCCAGAGGCTGGCAGCCAGGGAGGGGGAAGTCCCAGTATATCTGATGAGGGAGCCGTGTGCCCTTGGAGGTGGATGTCCTGGGGCTGCAGGTCTGTGGGTGATGCAGCACAACCTTGGCTGGGGTGGCTGCAGGGTCCCAGGCAGTGTCCAAGGCCAGTCTGAGTGGCAGTGAGGCTGGGTTCCTAGTGGAGGCCACTCTCCCCTTCAAGATGGCATGGGCTCCGTGCCCAAGCCCTACAACCCGGGGAGTGCCTGCAGCGGTGGCGGGGCTTCCTGTCCAGGAGAGCCTGGTCTGCCGGCCCCTGATACTCCTGCAGAATCTAACCGTCCCTCACTCACACACACACCACACATGTCTGTACATGCTCCTTTCACTCCCTCACTCACTCCACCCTCTCCCTCACCTCATCCGGCCAGCTGCCATCTTTAGATCATTCTCGCCTTCAGTTTTAAATGATTGTCTTGCTGGATAGAGTAGTCTTTATTTTAGGTCCTTTTCATTACTTAGAATACTTCATTCCAATTCCTTCTGGCCTAATGTATTTCTCTTGAAAACTCAGCTGACTGCATTATCCTTATAGTAACTAAGTGTTTCTTTCTTGCTGCCTTTACGGTTATCTCTGTGTCTTTAACCTTTGCCATTTTAATTATGATATGTCTTGTTTTCTGTCTTTTTGGGTTCATCTTTATTGAGACTCTTGGGGCTTCCTAAACTTGTTTTCCTTTTTCCCTTCACCAAGTTAAGGAAGACAATTTGTCATTCTTTCTTCAAACAGGTTTTCTATCCCTTGCTCATTTTCTTCTCCTGATTGCTATGGTTCATGTTGTTCCAAAGTTCTCTTAAACTGTCCTCATTTTTAAAAATTCTTCATTCTCTTTGTTGGTCTGATTGTTTTTTATTTTTCTACTTTGTCTTTGAAATTGCTGATTCAATCCTCTGCTTCATACATCCTATTTTTAATTCCTTCCAGTGTATTCTTTTTAAAAAAATCTTTATTGTTGAGAGTATTATAAATGTCCCTCTTCCCCCCCACCCATTACCTCCCTTCACCTAGTTCCCACCCTGCGCCACGCCTTCACCACCCTACTGTTTGTGTCCATAGGTAATGCATATAAGATTTCTGGTTAATATCTTTCTACCCCCTCATTCCTCTTCCCTCTGAGATTTGTCAGTCTGTTCCATGTTTCCATTCCTTTGTTTCTATTTTATTCATCAGATTATTTTGTTCATTATATTTCTTGTTTATTTTGATTTTTAGATTGAATTGTTGCTAGATATGTATTTATTGCCACTTTATTGTTCATATTTTTATTTTTTTCTTCCTCTTCTTAAAGAATACCCTTCAACATTTCATGTAGTACTGGTTTCTTCCAGTGTATTCTTGAGGTCAGATACAGTATTCTTCATTTCTGACTGGTTCTTATTTGTAGTTTCTATGTCCTTTTTCAAGCTGATGTAGTTTCCATTAAGTTTCTTGTAGTTCACTAAGTTCCTTGAGCATCCTTATAATCATTACTTTGAATTCTGTGATAAATTGCTTGCCTCCATTTCATTTAGCTGTTTTTCTGGAGATTCTTCCTTTTCTTTTATTTGGTGGTTGTTTCTTTGTCTCCTCATTTTAACTGTCTCTCTGTGTTTGTTTCTATGTATTAGATATCACTGCTATGACTCAGAGTCTTCATGTGGTGACTTTATGTAGTGTCTGTCCAGGCTGCTGCTGGAAGGGGCTGGTGCCTCTATGACTGTACCTCATGTGTGGGTTATTTGGACTCTCCTGTTGTAATTTGGTCTTGATTGTTTTTATCCCATTCTCTCCTGCCAGAATATTTTTCTGACCTTGGCAGGGTGGGATCTCTCCTCAGGCTATCTTTGACCACGTCATACAAGTTGTTGTATAGAACAAAAGAAAACAAGAATCAAAACAAAAACATACAAACACACACAATTACAAAAATAACCACAAAAGAAAAAATAGAGAACAAGAATAATACAAAAATTTTGAAAAAAAGAATATGAGAAGGAAAAGGGGAAAGAAAAATGAATATGAGAGGAAAGAATGGAGAGAAAAAATATAGAAGAATAAAGAATAGCAAGGCCTGGCTGGTGTGGTTCAGTGATTAGAGTGCCAGCCCCTGCAATGAAGGGTTGCAGGTTCAACTTCTTGTCAAGGGTGCACACTTGAGTTGTAGGTTCTATGTCTGGCCCTGGTTGGGGCTCATGCAAGAGCAACCAATTGATGTTTTCGCTTTCACATTATTTTTCTCTCTCTCTTTCCCATTCTCTCCTTCCCTTCTACTCTCTTTAAAAATCAATAGAAAAATATCCTCTGGTGAGTATTAACAAAAAAAAAATAATAATAATAAGATCAGCAAAAGAAAAAATGGTAAAAAGAAAAGACAAAAATTAAAAGGAAAAAAGAAGAGAAAGAATAATATTAATTAAGAAAAGGGGAAAAAAAAAAAAAGAGTAAGAAAAGGAAAGGGAAAAATAAAAGGTGAAAGAAAAGAGAAAATAATAACAAAGCAACAATAAAGAAAATGAAAAAAACAAAGCAAAAAATAGAGTTTTTCTTGGCTGAATTTAGGGCCTGCAGGGATCTCTCTTTGGAACCTGCACTTATGTTTTCTGAGGCTTACTGTTTTGTGTGCCAATTCTGGACTTCCAAGGAGGTTGTTTGGTGAAAGTCAATGCCAGAAACGGTCCATATTTGGCTCTCAATAAACTGTTCAACCTTTAAGTGATCCACAGTTCATGGCTGCTGTCTCCACTGGCCTTGGCTGTTCATGGGAGGGGCCAGGCTGCACTCCAAGGCTGGCTTTAGAGCAGGCCCAGGCCCAGAAAACATCCCAAGGAACTGTGGGATCTGCCTCTGCCCACATCTGCCTGTTGGTTGGCTGTCAGACACAGTCACTTAAAGGCCATTTCTGAAAATGCTTTTGGCAGAATCAGGAGAGTGGAATCTCTAGGTCTACCATGATGGTGAGGTGCTGTTCATATTTCAGGCAAGAAGGGGTGTGTGTTCCCCTATCCCAGAGTCACATGTCTGAGTCTGTCTCAGAATATTTTTCTGACCTTGGCAGGGCAGGGCCCCTTGTATACAGCTGGTGGGGTCTGTTAGAAACCAGGAGTTTCTCTCAGCTTTCCCTTGAGGGGGAAGTGCCAGTCAGGTTCCTGAGAAAGTAGGTGTAATGGCTCCACTCCAAAGCCGGTCACTGACAGCCCCTGAGCTTGCCCAGACCTGTGAGTCCAGCCACCGCTGCTGCCTTCTCAGCAGGGATTGAGAATCAAGGTAGGGTGACCTGTATCCTCAAGGGCAGTGTAATTGCCTTTCTCCAGGCTGCTGCTGGAGGGGCTTGTGCCTCTAATGGAAAATGGCTGCTGAGATATTGGGGGCGGGGGGATGACTGATCACAGGGATCCTGGCAGCTGATCTCCCATGTCTCTCTCCAATGTCTCCCATCCCTGAGTCTCCTCAGGTGACTCCAGTCTGCACCACCCTCACTCTGCCAAAGCCCAGGGTGAGTGGCTGCAAATGAAAACCCTGTACCCTTAGACAACAAAAGTGTCTTTGTCTCTGGCAGGCTCCATCTCTCCCTGGTGGATAGAAACCCCGTTTTCATTGCTGGATGTTATGTGGGTAGCTATTACAAGTTCTGGGCTCCATGCCCTATAGCCCAGCCTGGGGTCTAGGTCTCACTCTTCTCAGGGGGATCCCACCTGAAGCAGAGATATCTCTCTGAAACCTCAGCCTGCCCCCCGCGCCCGCCCCCCCCCCCCCCCCCCAGTAAGAGTGGGATCACCCCATCTCCCAACCCGGCCTTTCCTACCAGTCTCCCGGTGCTTTCTGCCCTTCCTGTTTTAAAAGTCTCCCCTTCAACTAGTCTTCAATTGGTAATTTAGGGTGAATGTTCCTCAATTTAGTGTTTTTTTTTTTAAAAAAAATGTTTTTAATTATTTTAGAGAGAGGAATGGAGAAGGAAAGAGAGAGAAACATTGTTGAGAAAGAGAAACATCAACTGCCTCCATTATGCCCCCTATTAGGGATTGAGCCCAAAACCTAGGCATATGCCTTGACCAGGAACCAAAACTCCCCATGCATTTGACAACACTCAACCAACTGAGCCAAACTGGCCAGGGCCCCAGGCTGGTTTTATTTCCATTTTGGTTTTCAGAGGAGTGTGAGAAAGATCTATCTACTCTGGTTGCATTATTGAAACTTCTACGGTTCATTCTTATACAGCAAAAGTTTGCTGCTCCTGTGCTCTGCTAACCCTTGTAAGAAAACATTCCTTTAGTAAAAGTTGAGCGCTACTGATCTTCACAGAAGAAGGACATAAAATCAGTGAGTTGCAGAATGAGAACAATGAATTCAGAGTTCCTGTGGTAGAATTCTAGATATTTGCAAATTTTTAATTAGGGACTGATTTGACTATTTGTAGAGAAATTTTCTTGGGAAGAGAGGAGATTTACCCTTCAGTGGTGGGATCAAAGGCAGCTGGGTTTTCAGATGGTTTTTATGTGCTGATTTAGCATTTAGATATAGGATATATGAGCAAAACATATGTCTTTTAAATCCATTGTTTGTATTTGAAAGAAAAATTAGATCAGCACTAAATACTAATAAATTCTGCTCTTATATCAACAACTATTTGTAAAAATATGGACTCTTAAATAATGCATTTCCCTGGCAGAACTGTTGAGTGCATTCATGACAGAGACATAGCATGTTTTGACCTTTCTAAATAAATTGACTTCTTGATTTTTGGAGAAATTCTGATATTCATCTGAATTTTTGTAGAGAGTTTAATAGTTAGCTACATCAATATTTATTAAATCTTATACTAAACTGGAGGCCTCGTGCACAAAATTCGTGCATGGGCGGAGGGGTCCCCTCAGCCCAGCCTACATCCTCTCCAATCTAGAACATCCCTCTCACAATCCAGGACTGCTGGCTCCTAACTGCTCACCTGCCTGCCTGCCTGATTGTCCCCAACTGCCCCCCTCTGCCAGCCTGGTTACCCCTAACTGTCCCCCCCACCAGCCTGGTCACCCCCAACAGCCCTACTCTGCTGGCCTGGTCACCCCAAATGCCCCCCTGCTGGCCTGGTCACCCCACACAGCCTGCTGTTTGGTCATCCATCCAGTTGTTTCAGTCGTGACGGCATCTGGCTTTTTATATATTAGGATGATAGGCAGTTTACAGGATATTGTAAAGACGATTACAGAAGTTTTTGTTGTTGTTTTTCTGTGATGTGATTTTCATCGATAAATGGTTCTTCTAATCTACCACACTATAGATGCAGTGCATGTTTCTTGTTCATGCAAACTGTATTAATCTGTTTTCTATTAGACTCACACAATAGCTATTGAGGTTATATTTGGCCACAGTTGAGCTTCCATTGCCTCTTCTTTGATATAGATTAGTTTTGGTAATGTTTGATGGATGTTTGTTTTCAAGCTCATTCCCCCTATCATCTCACTTTATAATTTACATTATTGTGAATGCATTGGTAAGGTACTAATTATAGTTGTTTAAATTATAATTTTGTTTGGTTAGAAAAGTTCTGCTTTCTCTCTATTTCATTTTTCCTTTTACTTAGGTGACTTAGACTGTTAAAATTGTTTATTTTGAATATTTTTGTCATTTTTCTGGTAGGAAGATTAGAGACTGTGCATAAAGTTGAACTCTTTGTTTTTAATTATAGGAATTTCCAAACCTATACAACAGGAATCTAGTTTTAACAATCATCACATATAACCAGTCTTGTTTCATCTTTATTCTTTTTATCCATTGCCTTCCATCCAACCCCAAATAATATTGAAACAAATTGAAAACACTGTATTCTTTAATTGTGTAAATACTTTTGTACCTGTCTCTAAATTATATGGACTTAAAAAAATCAGTATCATTAGCATGTTAAAAATTTAGTAATTTCTGAATATCAACAAATATCCAATTAGTGTTCAGATTTCCTGAATCTTCTCATATATACCTTTTGCAGTTAGTTTTTCAAATCACGACCCAACAGAATTCCATGATTTACCTTTGGTTGAATTATCTCTTAACAGTTGCCCTTCCTTTTTTTCACATTTGCCATTGATTCTCTAGGTCAATTGACTTGTCTTTTCATTTTAGGTAAATTTATAGTGTAAATTTTAGTGAAATCTAAAGTATGTATATCAAATATAGGTTAATTTTTTTTTTTAAGAACACTTCATAAATGGTGAGCAAGTTAGACTTCTGAGTTGGTTGGAGAGAGCTTGGGAGTGGTACATGTCAACACTTTCTTCTTCTACTTCCCCCAATTGATTAAGATTTATTTCTCATCACAATAATGATACTGATTATCAGGTGAGAGGAAACAGGTGTTTATGTATAATGTTATTCAACATACCTTCATTTAACAAAATTACTTATTAGTATTTTTTGTAATTAACAACAGTATTGGAACAGCAGGAGTCCTCATTTGTCATAAGATTGCCAGACTATACATTTTCAGTTTTGTCTTCTGAGTCATTGCATTAGGTAACATCTCTCTGCTCAAGGGTCTGGCTAACATTATTTTTCCTGTTAAGGATGCTGAAATAAATGTTGTTAATTTTATATTGGAAATGGTAAGTATAAAATCTATTCAGTCAAAATCTAAACTAATTCTTATGATTTATATAGATAAAATTAAGAAATAAAGCTTCCTTTAATAGTCATTATATTATAGAGAAAAGATACTTTTAAAAGCATGTTCTTTACTTTTATAAAATAAAACTTAGTGTTCACTATTTCAGATTTTCTTCTGAATGGTAATATGTCAGATTTTCTTAATCAGGTACTGTTTGAAACATTACAATTGATTTTTTCAAACAAAAAAGAATAGTTAACTGAAAAAGTACTCTTAATATTTATTTATTAAAATGACTTACTTTTCCTTGAATATTTATTTCTCAGAATGGTGAGAAATATCTTAACAGAAAAAAAAATCTGAGAATGCTGATATTTATTTTCATGGAACTATTTTTCTTTTTGGGTTGATTAATGAATGTGTGAATGAATTCTTTATATATATTGCACTTATTTATGTTCTGTGGTTTAAATTATTTTCAAATTTTAATGATTACCTTGGGTCATATGAAATTGTTTTTAATTGATTTCTTTAATGCCACTTTATTGGCATTAATTTCTGTTGTCAATGATTGTATACTGCTTAGGGGACACTTAAGACAGTCTGGATTTTTTTCTAATTCATAACAGGCAAATGACAATCAAATCATAGCTCTGTGCCAGTGCCCTGAATGTCAAAAAGATGTTAGTTTTGCTTTCTTAGTCCACTGGCCATACTGTATGCTCAGGTTAAAAAAGAAAAGAAAAAGTCCTAGCATACTTGCCACTTGCTGATGCAGTTGTGTTTTCTTTTTTTTCTTATGCATTTTAAGACATGTATTTTCCTAATAATCATTTGCTTTAATAGCTTCTATAGGTATTTTGAAATGACTCCTTAATCTACCTACTGCTCTACTAAGAGGGAGTGTTTTGTTGGACTGAAAATAATAATCTAGTATAAAATGGGGATTAAAACCTCTGTATTTACCAGGGCAGTGCTGATTCTGGTTCCTTTTATTCTTTTTTTTTTCATTGTTTAAAGTATTACATATGTCTCCTTTTTCCCCCATCGACCCCTTCCTGGCCACTCTCACCCTCCAGGAAAAGCCCCCACCACCCCAGTGTCCATGTCCATTGGTTATGCTAACATGCATGCATTCAAGTCCTTTGGTTGATCTCTTACCCACCCGTCCCCATCCTCCCCGGCCTTCCCTCTGAGGTTTGATGGTCTGTTCGGTGTTTCTCTGTCTCTGGATCTGTTTTTGTTCATCAGTTTATGTTGTTCATTATATTCCACAAATGAGTGGATACTTATATCTTTCTCTGACTGGCTTAATCCGCTTAGCATAATGCTCTTCAGGTCCACTCATGCTGTTGCAAATGGTAAGAGTTCCTTCCTTTTTACAGCAGCGTAGTATTCCATTGTGTAGATGTACCACAGTTTTCTAATCCATTCATATGCTAATGGGCACTTAGGGTGTTTCCAAATCTTAGCTATTGTAAATTGTGCTGCTATGAACATAGGGGTGCATATATCCTTTCTGATCGGTGTTTCTGATTTCTTGGGATATATTCTTAGAGGTGGGATTACTGTGTTGAATGGGAGTTCCATTTTTAACTTTTTGAGGAAACTCCATACTGTTCTCCACAGTGGCTGCACCAGTCTGCATTCCCACCAGCAGTGCACGAGGGTTCCTTTTTCTCCTCATCCTTGCCAGCACTTGTCCTTTTTTGATTTGTTGATGATAGCCATTCTGACAGGTGTGAGATGGTATTTCATTGTTGTTTGAGTTTGCATCTTCCAGATGATTAGTAACTTTGAGCATGTTTTCATATGTCTCTTGGCCTTCTGTATGTCCTCTTTCAAAAAGTATCTATTTAGGTCCATTGCCCATTTTTTTAAATTGGATTGTTTATCTTCCTTTTGTTAAGTTGTATGAGTTCCCCGTAAATGTTGGAGGTTAAACCCTTATCAGAGATAACATTGGCAAATATGTTCTCCCATGCAGTGGTTTTCTTGTTGTTTTGTTGATGGTTTCTTTTGCTGTGCAGAAGTTTTTTATTTTGATGTAGTCCCATTTTTTTATTTTCTCCTTAGTTTCCATTGCCCTAGGAGCTGTATCAGTAAAGATGTTTCTTTTATTCTTTAAGAAAAAACAAAAAGTGTTGAATGGTGTAAATGTTGCACTTACAGACTTATCATATACAAAAGTTCATTAATAGTAAGAAAAAATTGATTGTGTTTCTAAGTATTTGCTCCCAATTTATCATAACTTATTTTTTAAAATTAAGACCAGTCCCATGATTGGATCTTTTATTTTTGTACATGCTAGTGTTTTGAGTAATATCATGTGGTTCTAGACCTCACATGTGTAATAGGTCAGTGATGATTTATAGGTGACAATGAAGCTGGTTGATTAGATAATACCTAAGAGAGTTTATCTTTACAGATACAATTTTTGTGTATTTTATGGAAATGATTTTTTTTGGGAGGGTGGGTTGAAAATCTTGTCAAGGGTGTGCTTTTTCGAAAACATTATTGTACTTTCTTACCATTAAAATGATTCCTTTGCTGTGGTTCATCATTTGGCAGTAGTATAACCAGCTTGAGATGCCTATTTTTTCAACAGCTCTTTGTTTATCCTTATGTAGATTAGTAATCTGGAGCATTCCCATGGGTGGAAGTCATTGTAAAGTGGGAGCACTTAACTTCTTTCTTGGTAAACCATCTTATGATATTTTCTTCTATCTTTGCAGATAAATTATTAGTTATAACTGTAGCAACGAGAGAAAGTGATGGATTTCATCGGTTCATGCAGTCAGCCAAATACTTCAATTATACTGTGAAGGTATGGTATAACTTTAATTCATGGAGATGTTAAAATATGTGCCTAAGTACATTTTTATAACAATAGTAACAACGGGAAGTGTAATCCAAAGGAGGAAGGTGAAATTTGGTTACATAGTTGCTATTAAAATTTATATATGCTTGATTGTTTTAAAGATACATTTTGGCCTTATTAATACTCTGCCACTCAGACAATAATTTCTTAGTATTTGCCAATGCTTTGTATAAACATGTTTATACAATAACAGAAAATACGTTTATATATTTATATTTCTTTGGTGGGATGTCATGTGTAAGTACAACATAACTAAGATTTGACAGTAATTTTTT
Organism: Eptesicus fuscus; assembly: GCF_027574615.1. Lineage (NCBI taxonomy): Eukaryota > Metazoa > Chordata > Mammalia > Chiroptera > Vespertilionidae > Eptesicus > Eptesicus fuscus. The sequence continues at coordinate 112,009,827 of NC_072475.1, forward strand.
TGTCTGCTTTAGTATATTTGTTATAAAGAATTGGAAACATGACTAAAGGGGATGCCTTTTCTTTCACTTATGGAGAATTGCTTCTTCTGTATTTTGTTCGTTTTAGGGGAGTTTGGGAATGTTATAAAAATATAAAAAATATAAAAAGGCTTTAGAAGACATCTCCAGGGGAATATCTCATTGATAAATGATGAAAAGAAACCTGAAGAATTTGGTAGAACTAGTAAACTGAGGTGTGAAAAGCCTTTTGTTTTTGTTGGCTTTTTTAACTTATTTTTTAATAGAATGAGGATCTGTCAGCCAGTTTTTTTTTTTCCCACAAGTAAGAGGAGAGTGGGGAGGAATCCCAGGTAGGAAAACAACCAAACAAACAAATTAAAATATTTATTAAAAAAAAGAAAAAACCAAAAACCTTAAAAGGGTGGCACGGGGCTTTGCCTAGGGAAAAAATTAGCTGTTCCAGTATGTAATGTAGAAAGAAGGTAGACTTTGGGAGAGAGTGTGAGTGAGTGAGGGAGCTAAAGGGGAGCATGTAGATGTGTGGCATGTGTGTGTGTGAGTGAGGGACAGTTAGATTCCACAGGACTTTTGGGGGATGGTGGACCAGGCTCCCCTAGCCTGGCAGCCTCTGCTACCACTGCAGTCTCTCCCGGGGCGGCTGGCTCTGTCACAGAGAACACACCATCTTGAAGGGGAGAGCTGCTGTGACTGGGAGCCCAGTCTCACATCCACCCAGGGTGTCCTCATACACCACCCGGTACCCTACAGCAACTCCAGCCAGGGATATGCTGCCTCGGATACAGGCCCATGAACCCCGAGACTCCCGTCTCCTTGCCTGCAGGCTTCTGTGAGTTCTGGAGCGTCATGACCTGAGCATAGCGACTACGTGCAAACAGCCACAACTTACACAGCCACCCCAGGCGACCTGCTCATGCACAAAAACCCAAGCCTTACACAGCAACCCCAGGAATCCCATCTGCATACGAACACCCAAGCCTTATGCAGCAACCCCATACGCCACAACTGCAGTAGCTGCCGCCAAGTTTGACGCAGCAACCCAAGGCACTGCAACTGAGTGTGAGCAGCCACGCCCTACTAAGCAACCCCAGTACATCAAGCAGCAAGCCCAGATGCTAGCCGTTGCCACACCTGAGGCAGCAACCCTCTGCGTTGCAACCAATGTAGGCAGCCAAGTCCTACTGGGTGCCTCACACTGCAGCCCCAGGCACCGTGACCACACAAATTGTGGCCAAGCCTGATGCATCGACCCAAACCCTGGTGACCGTGCAAACCACCGCCAAACTGGCCACTGTAGTCACAGGCCCAATGTGACTCAACGCCTGGATCCTTTGGTAAGAGCAAAAATGGGGAGACAAAAAAACAACCCCCAAAAAACAGAAAGAAGGAATCACCAGAAAATGACCTAAATGAAATGGAGGCATGCAATTTGTCAGAAAAATAATTCAGAATAAGGGCCATACAGTTCATAAACCAAATGGATTAGAAAATCAACAACTTATGTAAGAATCAAGAGGAAATAAAGAGTGGTACAGCTATAATAAAAACTACTATGGAAGGTTTCAACAGTAGACTAGAGAAAGTTGATGACTGAATTAGTGATTTAGAAGACAGGGCAGCAAAACACTTCCAATCTGAACTACAATTGGAGAAAAAAATTAAAAGGTAGAAGGAGAGCCTAAGGAAGCTTTGAGAAAACATGAAACACATATAATAGGGGTTCAGAAACGATGAGAAGAACAAGGGTTAGAAAACCTACTTGAAGAAATAATGTTAGAAGACTTCCCTGATTTGGGGAAGAAGAAAGTCACACAAGCACAGAGAGTCCCAAACAAGATGAACCCAAAAAGACCCACACCAAAACAATCGTAATTACAATGGCAAATGTTAATGACAAAGGGAGAAACTTAAAGGCTGCAAGAGAGAGACAGAGAGTTACCTACAAAGGATCTCCCATTAGATTATCAAAAGATTTCTCAACAGAAACACATCAGGCTAGAAAGGAATGAAAGGAAGTATACAAAGTGATACAAGGCAGGGGCCTGAGTCCCAGAAGACGCTATACAGCAAGGCTACCATTCAAAATTGAAGGGGAAATCAGGAGCTTCACAGATAATATAAGTCTAAAGGAGTTTATCACTACCAAGCCAGCAATACAAGAAATGCTAAAGGGACTGTTGTAAAAGAAGAAATAAAAAGAGAAGTAGGAACACAGGAACAAAAAATAAAAATAGCTACAAACAAGTGCCTATCAATAATAGCCTTTAACGTAAATGGATTGAATGTTCCAATCAAAAGACATCGATTGGCTGAATGGATAAGAAAGCATGATCCATATATATGCTATCTACAAGAGACCCACCTCAGAACAAGGGACTCACACAGACTGAGAATGAAGGGATTGAAAAATATCTGTCAGGCAAATGGAAATGAAAAAAAAGCTGGGGTAGGAATACTTATATCAGACAAAATGGACTTCAAAGTGAAGGCCATAGCAAGAGACAAGGAAGGCCACTTCATAATACTAAAGGGACCACCACAACAAGAAGTTATAACTCTAGTAAACATATATGCATCCAATACAGGGGTACCCAAATAAAAAAAAAAAGCTTCTGAAGAAATCAAGGGGGAGATTGACAACAATACAATCCTAGTAGGCAACTTTAATACCTCACTGGCATCGCTGGATAAATCCTCTGCACAAAAAATCAGAAAGAAACAGCAATCCCAAATCACTCACTAGAACAGATGGACTTAATTGACATCTCCAGAACATTTCACCCCAGAGCTATGGAATATAATTTCTCAACAAGTGCACATGGGAAATTATCAAAGATAGACCACATATTAGGTCACAAGCAAAGTCTCCCCAAATTCAAAAAGATAGAAATCATGTCAAGCATCTTCTCAGACCATAGTGGCATAATATTATAAATCAACTATAATAAAAACAATTTAAAATATTCAAACACTTGGAGGCTGAATAGCATACTATTAAACAATGATAAGGTTACCAAAGAGATCAAAGAAGACATTTAAAATCCTGAAAACAAATGACAACGAAAACACAAAAATCCAATATCTATGGGACACAGTGGAAGCAGTCCTGAGAAGGAAGTTCATAGCTCTACAGGCCTACCTCAAAAAATAAGAAAAAATGATAATAAATTGTCTAACCCTGGAACTTAATTAAAAAGAGAGCAACAAGAAAAGCCCAGAGTAAGTAGGAGGAAGGAAATAAACAACATAGAGACAAAAAAAAAAAAATACAAAAGATCAATGAAACCAAGACCTGGTTCTTTGAAAGGATAAACAAGATTGATGAACCTCTAGCCTGGCTCATCAAGAAACAAAGAGAGAGGCCCCAAATAAACAAAATCAGAAATGATACGGGGGAGTAACAACCGATCCCACAAACATACAAAGGATTGTAAAAATATACTACAAACAACTCTACTCCAACAAACTGGGCATCCTTGATTAAATGGACATATTTTTAGAAAAGTACTAGCTCCCAAAACTCAATCAGGAAGAATAAGAATACCTGAATAGGCCGATAACCACTGAAGAAATTGAAGCAGTGATAAAAAAAAAACCACAAAAAACCCCCACAAAAAAAAACAAAGCAAAACAAAAACAAAAAAAGCATCCAGGATACAAAAGCCCTGGACTGGATGGCTTCACATGGGAGTTTTACCAAACATTCAAAGAACTAAAACCTATCCTCCTCTGACTATTCAAAAAAATGCAAGAGGAAGGCACACTTCCAAGCTCTTTCTATGAAGCCAGCATTATCCTAACACCAAAACCAGATAACGACACTGCAAAGAAAGAGAATTACAGGCCAATGTCCCTGATGAACAGATACAAAAATCCTCAACAAAATTTTAGCAAATCGGATCAGCATTATATAAGAAAGATCATACATCATGACCAAGTGGGATTTATTCCAGGGATGCAAGGCTGGCACAATATCTGAAAACCAATAAACATGACACATCACATAAACAGATTGAGAGACAAAAATCACATAATCATATCAATTGATGCAGAGAATGCATTTGACAAAATCCAACACCCTTTTCTGAGAAAAACTCTCAGCAGAGTGGGAATAGAGAGCTCATACCTCAACATAGTAAAGGCCTTAATATGACAAACCTACAGCCAACATTATACTCAGTGGGCAAAAACTAAATCCATTTCCCCTAAGAACAGGAACAATACAGGGATGCCCACTTTTACCACTCCTGTTCAACATAGTACTGGAAGTGCTCGCCATAGCGATCAGACAAGAAGAAGAAATAAAAGGTATCCAAATTAGAAAACAAGATGAAAAAATCTCATTATTCACAGATGACATGATACTGTACATAGAAAACCCTAAAGACTCCATAAAAGAACTACTAGACTTAATAAATGAATTTGGCAATGGAGCAGGATACAATATTAACACCCAGAAATCTATGGCTTTTTTATACACCAATAATGAACTCACAGAAAGAGAAACTAAAAAACCAATCCCATTTACCATTGCAAAAAAGCAATTAAGATACCTAGGAATAAATTTAACCAAGGAGGTAAAGGACCTGATCTCAGAAAATTATAGTACTCTGAAAAAAGAGATAGAGGAAGACATAAACAAATGGAAGAATATACCATGTTCATGGACTGGTAGAATCAACATCATTAAAATGCTCATACTACCCAAAACAATCTATAGACTCAATGCAATCCCCATTAAAATGCCAACGGTGTATTTCAGAGATTTAAAACAAACTCTCCAAAAATTCATCTGGAATAAAAAAAGACCCCGAATAGCTGCAGCAATCTTGAGAAAGAAGAACAAAGTTGGAGGGATCACAATACCAGATATCAAGCTATACTACAAAGCTACTGTTCTCAAAACTGTCTGGTACTGGCACAAGAACAGACATATAGACCAATGAAACAGAACAGAGAACCCAGAAATAGACCCAAGCCATTATGCTCAATATTTGACAAAGGAGGCAAGAGCATACAATGGAGTCAAGACAGTCTCTTCAATAAATGGTGGGGCCCCTACGTTCATAGCAGCACAATTCACCCTAGCTAAGATTTGGAAACAGCCTAAGTGCCCATCAGCAGATGAGTGGATTAAAAAACTGTGGTGCAGCTACACAGTGGAATACTATGCTGCTGTAAAAAGGAAAGAATTCTTACCATTTGCAACAGCATGGATGGACCTGGAGAGCATTATGCTAAGTGAAATAAGCCAGTCAGAGAAAGATAAATATCACATGATCTCCCTCATTTGTGGAATATAATGATCAACATAAACTGATGAGCAAAAGCAGATCCAGAGACAGAGAAGCATCAATCAGATGCTCAAACCTCAGAGGGAAGGTAAGGGAGGGTGAGCGTAAGAGGGAGAGATCAACCAAAGGACTTGTATGCATGCATATAAGCCTAACCAATGAACACAGACACCAGGGGTGTGAGGGCATGAGTTGGGGGTGGGGGGTCAATGGGGTGATAAGACACATATATAATACCTTAATGAATAAAGAAAAATAAATAAATAAATGGCATTGGGAAAATTGGACAGATACATGCAAAAAATAAAACTAGACCACCAACTTACACCAAACACAAAAGTAAACTCAAAATGGATCAAGGACTTAAACGTAAGATGGGAAACCATTAAAATCTTAGAGGAAGCTATAGGCAGCAAAATAGCAGACATTTGTTGAAGCAATGTCTTTACCAATATAGCTCCTAGGGCAATGGAAACTAAGGAGAAAATAAACGAATGGGACTACATCAAAATAAAAAGTTTCTGCACAGCAAAGAAACCATCACCAAAACAATAAGAAAACCCACTTCATGGGAGAACCTATTTCCCAATGTTATATCCAGTATGTGTTTAATCTCCAAAATTTACAGAGAACTCATATAACTTAACAAAAGGAAGATAAACAATCCAATCAAATAATGGGTAAAGGACCTAAATAGACATTTTTCAAAAGAGAACATATAGAAGGCCAAGAGACATATGAAAACACTAGAGGCCTAGTGCTGGAATTCGTGAATGGGTGGGGTCTGGCCGGCCTGCTCTGATAGGGGCTGATTGGGGCGGGCCTACTGGGGGAGGGGCTGTGGGTGGTTGGCGGGCAGGCCCGTCCAGAATCAGGGTTGGGGGAGGCAATCGTGTGTGGGGCTGGCCAGGGGAGGGGCTGCAGGCAGTTGGCCAGCCCCGCTCCTGATGGTGGTGGGGAGAGCCGATCGGGGGCAGGGTCTGTGGGGGGTAGGGACTGTGGGTGGTTGGCCGACCGGCCCCACCTTCTGGTCGAATTCCCAGTTGAACTCATGGTCTAACTCCTAGTTGAGGGGATAATTTGCATATTAGCCTTTTATTATATAGGTTGCTTAAAGTCACTATCATTCTAGAGAAGCAAATCAAAACAACTGTAAGGTACCATCTCACACCTGTAAGAATGGCTATCATCAACAAAGCAACGAGGACAAGTACTGGTGAGGATTTGGAGAAAAAGTAACCCTCTTGCAGTGCTGGTGAGAATGTAGACTGGTGCAGCCACTGTGGAAACCATGTCGTTTTCTCAGAAAATTAAAAATGTAACTTTCTTTTGACCCAGTAATCCCACTTCTAGGAATATATCCCAAGAAAACAGAAAAATCAGTCAGAAAGGATATATACACCCCTATGTTCATAGCAGCACAATTTACAATAGCCAAGATTTGGAAACACCCTAAGTGCCCATCAGCAGATGAGTGGATTAAAAAACTGTGGTACATCTACACAATGGAATACTATGCTGCTGTAAAAAAGAAGGAACTTTTATCATTTGCAACAGTATGGATGGAACTTGTGAGCATTATGCTAAGCGAAATAAGGCAGTTAGAGAAAGATATAAATATCACATGATCTCACTCATTTGTGGAATATAATGAACAACATTAACTGATGAACAAAAACAGAACCAGAGTCATAGAAGCATTGAACAGACTATCCAACCTATGAGGGAAGTTGGGGGGGTGCAGGGGGTAAGAGATTAATCAAAGGACTTGTATGCATGCATATGAACATAACCAATGGACACAGACAGGGAGTGAGAGCATGTGCTGGTGGGTGGGGTTGTCCAGGGTGTGGTCAATGGGGAAAAAGGCATCTTAAGTAATACTTTAAACAATAAAGAATTTTTTAAAAAAGAAGGTAGACTTTGCTGCCACTGGAAATCTAGGTACAGATGTTAATATAGAACAGTTGATAAAGAGGTTGAAATTTTCTGGAAAAGAGATCTAGTATTAACAAGAGGTTTAATGCAGGATAAATGAGAACGATGTTGTAAGTTTGTTAGGATAGAGAAGAAATACTAGTATAGTAGAATGCACTGATAGGAGGCATATGGGAGTAACAGAAAAATCAGGGGAAAATAATGCTGAAATACAATGAGGGCAGCTTTAGAGTTCAGGCTGGGGAGAGCAAGGTATGTTTCTTATGGGTGATGTACCATGTTAGGAACTTTATATATGGTGTGTTCTTGATTCATTAAATGAACTATGCAAGTTAGATACTACTTTGCTTATGGGTAAGGAAAACTTGCCCTAGACTCTAACAGATAAATTAAAAGGTGTTCAACTTCACTAGCTATTAGGGAAATGCAAATCAAAAGTATAATGAGATACCACTTCACACTGCAGTTTTTAAGGGCCTAGGGTAAGAAGCTATAACATCAAATCTTGAACCCCAGTCCTATTCAACTGACTGGAGATTTGATCCTCCTGTCTTCCCATTATAAATGCAATGGTTCTCAGAGTTCATTAGCATCATCTGGGAAATAGAAATAATGATTTTTCAGATGCCACCCGAGACCTGCCGAATCAGGAACTCTGGGAGCAGGATGTGGAAATCTGTGCTTTAACAAGCCCTCCATGTGATTCAGATGCAGGGTCTAGTTTGATACACTGATTTAGTGGAATGAAAGGAGAAAATCAAACACAATTGAGCCTACTATAGTGGGCACGGTATTACTGTGGTATCGGAGAAGTCCAAGAGGGCTGTGGAATCAAAGTATAATACTAGTAAATCTCCAGGCAAGAGGAGGCCACTTTTTGTTGTTGTTGTTGGTAATCCATATCAGAGGATATATTTTCCATTGATTTTTAGAGAGTGGAAGTATAGGAGGGAGGGATTGAGGGAAAATGGGAGGGAGGGAGGGAGGGAGGGAGGAAGGGAGGGAGGAAGGGAGAGAGAGAGAGAGAGGAAGGGAGGGAGGAAAGGAGGGGGAGGGAGGGAGAGAAACATTGAAACATTGAAACATTGATGTGAGAGACACATCGATTGGTTGTCTCCCACATATGCCCCAACAGGGGATGGAAACTGCAACCCAGGTACATACATACTCTTGACTGGGAACTGAACTTGAAATCCTTCCATTCACAGGCTATCACATTAACCACCAAGCACACCAGCCAGGGCAGAAGCCCACTTTAAAAAAAATGTTTTCATTGATTTTAGATAGAAACATTGATGAGAGAGAAACACCATTGATTGGCTGCCTCCTGCATGACCCCTACTGGGGATGGAGCTCACAACTCGGGCATGTGTCCCGATTGAGAATCGAGCCAATGACCTCTTGGTTCATGGGTCAATACTCAACCACTGAACCACACTGGCCTGGCAGGAGGCCAGATTTTAGGGCCAAAACTAAAATATCTACTAGACTAGCCTCAGTATTAATCCAGATTCACATCAGTTTGTTTTCTTGGTTAACCTTTTTCCTCCAACCTTCATGAAGTGATAACTAGAGAGGTAAGGCTGGGAGCCCATGGACTTTGCCAACCAGATTTATATTTGGTTCAATGTTAAGTAAAATTGAAACTAATACTATTTATTTTCTAAATTTATTTTATCCTTTTCTTTTGTATTTATTTTTTATTTCATTCCACCTTAATTTCAAAAATCTGCAAGTATATCATTATTTTGAGAATTTCAATCTTCAGATGAAACAATGATACAAGGTTTATGTTTGGGGGAGGGGCACATATACTTCTTGCTCCCTCACAGCTAGGCTCATTGTGTCACCTTGCACTTTTAATCCAGGAGGGATCTGCTTATTGAGAACAGCTCCAAGTGTAGTTTTGATTAATTGTGCTCAGGCATTTTCTTGCATAGATGAGTTACGGATAAGCTTTTGAGGGTCATGTATAAAGAAGGGAATATTTGACTGATGCCCCCACCCCTTGTGTTTCCCTCATAAACCCATTCTGGTTCAGTAGGAAAACTGTCTGTGGCCCCATCAGGAGTCACTGAGCTTTAAGGGCTTTCAGTGTTTCTCATATTGATTTTTTGCCCTATTGAAAAGTGTTATGGAAACTCTCTTCATTTTTTTAAAAATCTGGACAAATAGAAATAAAATATGAGAAATACTTTCTGTGACACCCCACCTCCCACCCCTCTCCCAGATTAGAGTCTACTTCGGAATGATAAAATTGGGAATGGCATTTTTATGGGGTGGAAAACATTAAAGAATTATTATCTGACTTAGGTATCACGTTGTTTGCTTTCTCGTTTTATGATTTAGTGAAATGTTTAAAAAGTGGTTATTGTGTAATACTATGTAAGATACTGATGACTTACAATTTTTATGGTACTATCATTTGAAATTTTGCTCAGGGATGAAATGTTGATTTTATTTATAGGTCCTTGGTCAAGGAGAAGAATGGAGAGGTGGTGATGGAATTAATAGCATTGGAGGAGGCCAAAAAGTAAGATTAATGAAAGAAGTTATGGAACATTATGCCAGTCATGAGGATCTGATTGTCTTGTTTACTGAATGGTAAGAAAAATAACTTATGATTTTTAAGTCTACATTAAATTATTTTTAAAAAGAGTTGAAATGCATATGTATAAATTACATATTAAATCATTTTATTCACAAGGAATCATTGTTTTAAGAAGTAGGTTTTACTCATAATTATAAAACCACTGTCTGACATAGTTATGTAATATGATCAAATCTGATGAGTTACCATAAATACCAATGAGAAAACATGGCATGAGCTAACACTTTTGTGAAATTTGTGTCTTAATCTTAATTTAGAGAAAGAGTAAAGATCATGCTAAGCTTTTCTATTGAGGAGAGTAACTCAAGGGATTCTGGTCAACCAGGAGGAAATAGATCATGTAAAGTTGTAACAGAGAAATAAAAAAACCTGTGTTTATTGAAAGAGAAAAGCCTTTCCAATGTGTAAATATCTTTTTATATGTGGCTCTACTTTGCTTCTATTTAATTTTAAGTCTCTACTGTCTTTATTTACCTTCCTACATGTTTTTAATAATGTCATCTGGTAATGAGGCACTAGTGGTTGCCACATTTTTCCACTTTCTCTATCTTTTTAACATTTTTATGTTTTGGTCATTGATTGCTCACTTGAAACCCCCATGCACTTTCTCCTCTAACTTAGGAAAGTTTCTTAATATCTCTACTACAATTTGAACATCTAAAACCACAAATTATTGCAGATGAAAGTAAGACTAATGCTTTTTATGCAAATATGTAAATAGCAAAGGCATCTATTTTGAGAGGAAAATATATGTAGTGAACTCCTAATGCCATCAACACTTAAAAGTTTTGAAAGGGTCTATATACTTGCACCTCTAAAATTTTCCTAATACCTGGTACACACAAAAAAATAAGTCCTGCTTATAGTTACCTATTCTTGCAACATGAGATGTAGTATAGCTGATGTTAGCTTGTGTATTGGGATATTTCTATTATTAAATACTAGAGGCCCGGTGCACGAAATTCGTGCACGGTGGGGGGGGGGGTTGTGTCCCTCAGCCTAGCCTGCACCCTCTCCAATCTGGGACCCCTCGAGGGATGTCCGACTGCCCGTTTAGGCCCTATCCTGGTGGGATCAGGCCTAACCGGGCAGTCGGACATCCCTCTCACAATCCAGGACTCCTGGCTCCCAACCGCTCACCTGCTTGCTTGCCTGATTGATCCTAACCGCTTCCGCCTGCCAGCCTGATCACCCCCTAACCACCCCCCTGCCAGCCTGATCGATGCCTAACTGCTCCCCTGCCGGCCTGATTGCCCCTAACTGCCCTCTGCTGCAGGGCTGGGTCCCCCCAACTGCCCTGCCCCTCAGGCCTGGTCCCCCCCAACTGCCCTCCCCTGCAGGCCTGGGTCCCCCCCAACTGCCCTCTCCTGCAGGCCCAGTCACCCCTAACTGTCCTCCTCTGCTGGCCCAGTTGCCCCCAACTGCCCTCTCCTGCAGGCCCAGTCACCCCTAACTGTCCTCCTCTGCTGGCCCAGTTGCCCCCAACTGCCCTCCCCTGCTGGCCTGGTCCCTCCCAACTGCCCTCTCCTGCAGGCCTGGTTCCCTCAACTGCCCTCCCCTGCTGGCCTGGTTCCTCCCAACTTCCCTCCCCTGCTGGCCTGGTTCCCCCCAACTGTCCTCCCCTGCAGGCCTGATTCTACCCCAACTCTCCTCCCTTTCAGGCCTGGTCCCTCCCAACTGTCCTCCCCTGCTGGCCTGATCGCCCACAACTGCCCTCCCCTGCCAGCCATCTTGTGGTGGCCATCTTGTGTCCACATGGGGGCAGCCATCTTTGACCATATGGCGGCAGCCATCTTGTGCGTTGGAGTGATGGTCAATTTGCATATCACCTCTTTATTAGATAGGATATTTTTATCCTTGGCAAAAGAGTAGGAAGCTTATAATGTGCTTAGATTATATTGTAAGTGTGTTTTGGTTGAAAATCACTGTGGATTTCAAACAACCATTTTGGTAAGCTTGAACTTGCCACATGTAGGTTTCGATTTTGACCTTGAGGTAGAGTCTTCTTGTAAAAATTACCTATCACATATTAGTGATGGTTTTAGAAAGAACTTTCGCTCTGTCTTTACCCACCTATCCCATACCCTGTCCAGTCACCCTTCTCTAAGATTTAGACTTGAAAGAAACTGGTTTAATAAGGAGCCAATTTGTTTCTAATGAGGGAAGGGACACAGAGATACCTGAAGACTCCTTGAGGTTACATTTGTTTATTTAGATGAGTAGACGGATGTCCCTCAGCCCAGTCTGCACCCTCTCGCAGTCCGGGACCTCTCAGGGGATATGCACCTGCCAGCTTAGGCCCGATCCCTGGAGGGACAGCTTAGGCCCGATCCCTGGAGGGACAGCTTAGGCAGCCCGGGAGCCCTCGGGGGATGTCTGACTGCGGTTCCCCAGGGGGAGTGGGCCTAAGCTGCAGTCGGACATCCTTAGCGATGCCGAGGAGGTAGGAGAGGCTCCCACCACCGCTGCACTTGCAGTCATCAGCCTGGCTTGTGGCTGTGGGGAGCTCTTCCTGTGGGAGTGCACTGACCACCAGGGGGCAGCTCCTGTGCTGAGTGTCTGCCCCCTGGTGGTCAGTGCACATCATAGTGACCAGTTATTCCCCCATTAGAGTCAATTTGCATATTACCCTTTTATTATATAGGATACTTTAAGATCCCACTTGGTAAAAAAGACTGTAACAAAATTTTAATGGAAAGTCACTGTGTACCAGGCATTATTAGTGTTAAACTATATTAGTGAACCAAATAGACAATATTTCTGACATCTTTCTCTGTGAGAATAGCCAGCTAACTGAAAACATGCAGCCTCGCCCAAGCCAAGACATTGTCTAAGAAGAATCATTAACATTTTCTTTATCAACCACCTCTGTCCTGGAAAAATCTAGCAATGATAAGCAAGTAATCAAGGAAAAGAGGGATGGACAGTTGTGCCACTTTAGAGCTTTTTTCTCTATTTTTTAAAAAAATAACTCCCTTTTTAAAAAGTATTATGTACAAAATCATCAATACAATTGAAAATTATTATGAATGAATTAGGTTGTTTGTAAATTATTTGAAATAAGATACCCGTTCTATTTAATATAATTGCTAATCTAATTAAGCTTACATCTATTTAAGGTTAGAATTCAGAATACATTGATTTTAATAAATCAAACAAATTCCTATTTCTTTTTTTTTAAATAAATCTTTATTGTTCAGATTATTACAATTGTTTCTCCTTTTTTTCCCCCCATATCTCCCCATCACCCGGTTCCCTCCTCCCCCGTTGTCCTTATCCATAGGTATATGATTTTTGTCCAGTCTCTTCCCATACCCCCCACACAGACACCCCTTTCCCCCTGAGAATTATCAGTCCACTCCCATTCTATGCCTCTGATTCTATTATGTTCACCAGTTTATTCTGTTCCTCAGATTTTTAATTCACTTGATTTTTAGAATCACTTGTTGATAGATATGTATTTGTTGTTCATAATTTTTATCTTTACTTTTTGCTTCTTTTTCCTCCTTTTAAAGAATACCTTTCAGCATTTCATATAATACTGGTTTGGTGGTGATGAACTCCTTTAGCTTTTTCTTATCTGTGAAGCTCTTTATCTGCCCTTCAATTCTGAATGATAACTTTGCTGGGTAGAGTAGTCTTGGTTGTAGGTTCTTTCTATTCATCACTTTGAATATTTCTTGCCATTCCCGTCTGGCCTACATAGTTTCTGTTGAGAAATCAGCTGACAGTCGTATGGGTGCTCCCTTGTAGGTAACTAACGGTTTTTCTCTTGCTGCTTGTAAGATTCTCTCTTTGTCTTTTGCCCTTGGCATTTTAATTATGATGTGTCTTGGTGTGGTCCTCTTTGGATTCCTCTTGTTTGGGGTTCTGTGCGCTTCCTGAACCTGTAAGTCTATTTCTTTCACCAGGTAGGGGAAGTTTTCTGTCATTATTTCTTCAATTAGTTTTTCAGTATCTTGCTCTCTCTCTTCTGGCACCCCAAAAATTCGGATATTGGTACGCTTAAAGCCATCCCGGAGGCTCCTTATGCTATCCTCACACTTTTGGATTCTTCTTTCTTTCCGCCTCTCTGGTTGGGTGTTTTTTTCTTCCTCATATTCCAGATCTTTGGTTTGACTCTTGGGGTGCAGTGGTCTACTCTGTATATTCTTTATTTCAGACAGTGTATGCATAATTTCTGACTGGTCCTTTTCCTTTTTTTGGTATTCTCATTTAGGTCCTTGAAGGTCTCTTCAAGTTTCTCAGCGGTTTTTAGAAGATTCTTGAGTAACCTTATAAATATGGTTCTGAACACTGTGTCATCCATTAGTTTGCTTTCATCTATCTCTCCTACTTGTGACATAATTCGATGTCTCCACATTTTGGCTGCCTCCCTGTGTTAATGGAGTGGCTTTGAGTGGTCAGTGACCTATAGGGGCCAGTAGCTCAGCTTCCCCAATCACCCTAGGTGGTCGCTCTTGGTACTCCCCTTTGTGGGCTGAGTGGAAAGTCTTGGTGTAGTTAAAAGCCCTGATTGCTGTTGGTACACTGGGAGGAATTGACCTCCGGTCCAATTGGTTGTGAGGGCCTGCTGTGTCTATAACGGAAGAATTGCTGTGCCGGAGACACAGTAGGGCTTTGGTGCTCACTGAGTCTGCCTCTTGAATGTGTCCCTTATGAGAGTGGTTGAAATCTGGTGTCATCCACACCAACAGAAAAGTCACTCTCACTCTCCGACCGATGGCCGAGAGTCCTGTAGGCGTCTGGGTCCCCCTGCGTGTCCCCAGAAACTGGAGTTCAGAGTGGTTGGGATTGTTGGTATCACTGGCGGGAGTTGATCTCCAAGCCAGTTGGCTGTGAGGATCAGCAGTGTCTCCGCTGGGAGAGCTTCTATGCTCAGCTTGGATGGGGCGGAGTCTCAGGGTGGCGCAGACAAGCTTTGGTTTCCCGTCTGCTCCGCCCTAAGAGGGGCGGTTTCTCCATGCCAGAATTAATGGCTGCGCGCCTCTGAGAGAAGGCAGCTTTCGAGCCTCTCCCGCTGCCTAACAGACCAATTTCTCCCCAGCTGGGGCTGGATTTCAGTGCAGACCGGAGGTTTTGTTTTTCTCCCGAACAAGAAATCCAGTCACTGGGAGGGCTGTGCTCAGCTTGGATGGGGCGGAGTCTCAGAATGGCGCAGACAAACTTGGTTTCCGTCCACGCCGCCCTAAGAGGGTCGGTTTCTCTGTGCCCTAATCAATGGCTGCGCGCCTCTGAGAGAAGGCAGCTTTCGAGCCTTGTCCGCTGCCAAACAGCCCAGTTTCTCCCCGACCGCAGCTGGATTTCAGTGCAGTCGGGAGGTTTTGTTTTTCTCCCAAATGAGAAAGCTAGCCACGCAGCGTCTGCTGCCCTCCCTCTCCGCGCGCTGCGAGCAAGCCTGCCGCATATTCAGCCGCCCGCCCTTTCCACGCTCATGGATCTCCGCACCTCCACAGCTCCTGTGGCTCAGCGTCTCCCTCTCTTTTTTTCTGTAGTTGTAGGTTTTCCACTCTGCCAGCTTTCCTGTGGTTCTGGACGGTGTGCGCTCTGTTTTCCAGTTGTAGTTTCAAAATTGTTGTGGCAGGCAACAATTAGGTGTTTACCTTATGCCGCCATCTTGGTTTCTTCCAAATTCCTATTTCTTACATGATTTTTTTTTGGACCATTCAACTGTGATAGTTTTATGAAAGTATGGGCAACTACTATATGAAAAAAAATACAAAGATTTATGTACTTAATGGTCTAGATAGGCTTCTTTAAACAACTAGAGGCCCAGTGCACGAATTTGTGCGCCAGTGGGGTCCCTCAGCCTGCCTGTGGGATCGGGCCAAAACTGGCTCTCCAACATCCCTTGAGGGGTCCTGGATTGCGAGAGGGTGCAGGCCAGGCCGAGCAACCCCACTGGTGCATGATGTGTGCCAGGGAGGGATGTGGGAGGTTGGCCAACCGGGGAGGGGTCATGGGAGGGCTCCAGGGCATGTCTGCCCCATGTCGCTCAGCCCCGATTGGCCGGACCCCAGAAGCAAGCTAACCTGCTGGTCGGAGCACCTGCCCCCTGGTGGTCAGTGCATGTCATAACGACTGGTTGACCAGTCAACTGTCTGCCCCCTACTGGTCAGTGCACATCATAGCAAGTGGTTGAGTAGCTTTAGCATATTATTAGTATATTACACTTTGATTGGTTGAATGGATGACTGGACACTTATCATATTAGGCTTTTATTATATAGGACTAGGGGCCCAGTGCACGAATTAATGCACCCTGAAAGAAACTATGGGCCGCGAGGCTGCGGTGGATATAGGGGTGGGTCTTGGCCCATGATCCATGCCCGCGCCTGACCCCTCCTGCCCCAGCCCCTGGTCCTCTGTCTACCACCAGCCCTGCTCCTGCCGATGCTGCTCCCATGTGCTGACAGCACCTGCCCCACTTGCACCCGCTGACAGCACCAGCAGCAGGTACGAGCGGGGCCGGCACCAGCAGTGGGTGCAAGTGGCAGCTGGTGCCCGATCACCCCTCAGGAGCAGGGGTAGGTGGAGAAGCCCTCAGGGGCGATCGGGGCCAGCAGCTGCCACTTGCACCCGCTGACGGTGCCAGTTCCGCTCTTACCTGCTGAGGGCACCGAGTGATCAGGACCAGTGCCAGGTATCGCAGTGGGTGTGAGTGGCAGCTCTGGCACTGGCATTGAGTGCTAAAGGACCCAGCACTGGCAGCAGGTGTGAGCGCTGGGTGGGACTGCAGCGTGCGGGAGCAAAGAATTTTCTGTAACCACCAGAGGCTCCCCCTGAGGACAGCAACCAGTGACCCACCTTGGTCTGGAGACCACACTCATCTGCTCCACCATCCTGCCATGGCCAATGCCTGCCACGTTCCATGCTCTGCCGCCTGCTGCTGACGCCTGCCATGTTCCACGCACCCCCCCGGTGGTCATCACCCGTCATAGAGATGGGTTATTTGGTGGTTCGGTTGTTCCGCTGTTTGGTCTATTTGCATATTACCCTTTTATTATATAGGGCTAGAGGCACGGTGCACGAAATTCGTGCACGGGGGGGGGGTTGTCTATCAGCCCAACCTGCACCCTCTCCAATCTGGGATCCCTTTCACAATCTAGGACTGATGTCTCCCAACTACTTGCCTGCCTGCCTTCCTGATTGCCACTAACCGCTCTGCCTGCCAGCCTGGTCATCCCCTTACCACTCCCCTGCCAGCCTGATCAATGCCTAACTGCCCTCCCCTGATACCCCAGTCACCCCCAAATGCCCTCCCTTGCATATTCCCTCTTTATTGGATAGGGTTTTTTCTTTAGCATATTGGACAGTCCTAACTGGTTTGGCTCAGTGGATGGAGCATTGGCCTGCAGAATCAAGGGTCCCAGGTTTGATTCTGGTCAAGGGCATGTACCTTGGTTGGGGGCACATACCTAGTGGGGAGTGTGCAGGAGGCAGCTGATCGATGTTTCTCTCTCATCGATGTTTCTAGCTCTCTATCCATTTCCCTTCCTCTCTGTAAAAAAATCAATAAAATATATATTATAAAAAAACAACAAAACATTTAAGATTCCTCCATATCTGCCTGGCTGGTGTGACTCAATGGTTGAGACCCCAGGCTGCCACTACTGGAAGGGGATTGAGCCCTGCCCAGGCTGAGACCCCTGCCCAGGCTGCCGCCTCAGCCAATCCAGGCTGAGATCCCTGCCCAGGCTGCCATCTCAGCCTGGCTGGGGATAGCCCGGTGGGGGTGCACGGCTCCAGCCCAGGCTGCCTTCGCTGGCCTGAAGATAGCATGGTGGGGGTGCACCGCCCTCCTGGCCTGAGACCCCAGCCCAGGCTGCTGCCACTGGCTGGGTGATCATGCAGTGGGGGTGCCCGGCCCTGCAAGCATGAGACCCCAGCCCAGGCAGCCAGCCCGGCCAGGGGATCCTGCGGCTTGGGGGCGGGGGTCTCAGTCCGGCTTGCCAGGGGATCCTGCGACTTGCCAGGGGATCCTGTGGCTTGCGGGCCGCCCCGGCTTGCCAGGGGATTGCGAGGCTTTGGGGTGGGGGTCTCAGCCGGGCTTGCCAGGGGATCCTGCAGCTTGGGGGTGGCTGAGACCCCCGCCCCCCAGCATCCCCGGCTTGCCAGGGGATCCTGCAGCTTGGGGGAGGCTGAGACCCCTGCCCCCAAGCCACCCTGGCTTGCCAGGGGATCTTGAGGCTTTGGAGCAGGGGTCTCAGCCCGGCTTGCCAGGGGATCCTGCAGCTTGGGGGTGGCTGAGACCCCCGCCCCCAAACCGCTGCCACTTGCCAGCGATCCCGTGGCTCACGGTGGGCACTGGTGCCTCCCAGCCAGACACCCTGGACTCCTGCTACTGGGCGGACTCCGCTGGGGCTAAGAGGACTGGGTGCCGCCATCTTGTGGCTATGGCAGCCATTTTATAGTGGAGTGATGGTTAATTTGCATATTACTCTTTTATTAGATAGGATAAGAAACCATAAGCAATACAACAAGAATACCCATTGCATGGGAGAACATATTTACCAATGTTATAGCTGATAAGGATTTAATCTCCAAAATGTATAGGGAACTCATACTATTTAACAAAAGTAGGACAAACAATCCAATCAAAAAATGGGCAACAGACCTAAATAGATACTTTTTGAAAGAGGACATACATAAGGCCAAGAGACATATGAAAACATGCTTAAAATCACTAATCATCAAAATGACAATGAGATACCATCTCACACCTTTCAGAATGACTATCATCAACAAATCCACAAACAACAAATGCTGGCGAGGATGCAGAAAAAAAAAACAACCCTCTTGCACAGCTAATAGTAATGCAGACTGGTGCAACCACTATGAAAAACAGTATGGAGTTTCCTCAAAAAATTAAAAATGGAACTCCTTTTTGAAACAATAACTTTTTGAAGTATAATTTATATACATGACACACTAATTTTAAGTGTTAAACTTATTAATTGTGGTAAATTTATAGAGTTGTGCAATTATCATCAATACTCAATTTTAGGACATTTCCAAACTCCAGATGGATTTCTTGAAGCTCATTTAGATAGGCTTTTGTGAATTAATTTGAGCACAATTTTATTTGTTAAAACTAATATTTGTTTAAACTGCTTTAAACAAGGTACCTGGGCATTTTGAGTTGTATAATAAGGTACTTTGCATTACTTTTTGAATTATCTTCCAAAGCATATATTTCTTTTCTGCTAGTCACATTGGTGACTGAATGACCTAATTATTATATAGTGACAAGGTTTTTAAATTTCATTTTTATTATTTTTAAATATATTTTTATTGATTTCTGAGAGGCAGGGAGAGGGAGAGAGAGAAACATCAATGATGAGAGAGAATCATTGATTGGTTGGCTCCTGTACACCCCACACTGGGGATCAAGCCTGAATCCTGGGCATGTGCCATGACCAGGAATCAAACCATGACTTCCATGTTCATAGGTCGATGCTCAACCACGGAGCTATGCAGGCTGGGCTTACTTATTTATTTTTAATATGTCTTTATTGATTTTAGAGAAAGGAAGGGAGAGGTGTAGAGAGGAACACTGATGAGAGAGATACATGGATTGCTGCCTCCTGCATGCACCCTACCTGTGATTGAGCCAGCAATCCAGGCATGTGCCCTGACTGGAAATCTAACTGGTGACCTCTTGGTTTATGGGTGGGTGCTCAACCACTGAGCCACACCAGCCAGGCATGACCAGGTTTTTTTCAAAGAATTATAGGTATCATAGTATGTAAAAAGAAGTATTTGAGTAGTTGTGAATAAATGTGATACATACTAAATATTTCTGCAAGCTTATTCTGTGACTAGGGGCCCAGTGCACGAATTCATGCATCTTGAAAGGAACTTTGGGCCGCGAGGCTGCAGTGGGCACAGGGGCGGGTCTCAGTCCATCCTCCATGCCCCTGCCCAGCCCCTCCCACCATGGCCCCTGGTCCCCTGTCAGCCGGCAGCCCCACTCCTGCCGCCACCAGCACCAGCCCCACTCGCACCTGCTGATGATGCAGAGTGATTGGGGCTGGCGCCAGCAGTGGGTGTGAGCAGTAGCTGCTGCCCCGATCGCCTCTCAGGAGCAGGGGGAGGTGGAGAAGCCCTCAGGTGCTATCAGGGCCAGCAGCCACCACTGGCACCCGCTGACAGCGCCGAGCAATCGGGACCGGCACTGGGTGCCCGGCACCGGCAGCAGGGATGAGCAGTGGCTCCAGCACCAGCTGTAGGTGTGAGCAGGGTCGGCACTGGCAATATGTGCGAGTGGTGGCTCTGGCGCTGGTAACAGGTGCGAGTGGGGTCAGCGCCGGAAGCAGGTGTGAGTGCCAGGCAGGACCATGGCATGCGCGAGCAAAGCATTTTCAGCAACCACCAGAGGCTCCCCGCCTTCGTCTGGTGTCCCCACTGACCTGCTCCAACATCCCGCCATGGCCAACACCCGCCATGTTTCGTGCTCTCGCCTGCTGCCGACACCCTCCATGTTCCACGTGTGCCCCCTTGTGGTCAGCACACATCATAGTGACTGGTTGTTCTGTTGTTCGGTTGTCACACTGTACAGTCTATTTGCATATTAGCCTTTTATTATATTGGATGAGTACAGTAAGATAAATATAAACCAGCAGGGTAAATCCTAAAATAAGTATGTGGAAGAATCCTTTTGGGTTTCAGATAAATGTCTAATAAAAATTTTGGTTATTTGTTTTATTCTTTTTATTTTAGACTTATGAAAATTCTTTAGAGGAAAAGTAGTTGAAATAAAGTTGGTGCAATTATTTGAATACTAGTGACCCGGTGCACGAAATCCATGCACATTCAAAGGGAATTAATTAGAGGAAATATTTTAATACTGCTATTTGCCCTTTCTCTATAACAGAAGTGTCAGAGATGAAAGAAAATTAGTAAAATGTATATGAAAATCTTCCTCTTGTCAGAGTCTGGGGTGCGCCATGGGAACCAGAGTCAAGTCCCTGCCCACCCACATGCGCCTTGAAATCGTGCGAGACCCAGACCCAGCTGCACCCCCCCACCCCATAGGGCTACATCCAGACCTGGGCGGCCCCACCGCCATCAAGCCTCACTGGGTAGGGGGTCGCAGCCTCAGGTCCTCTGTCCCAGTGCCGGGGTGGGGTGCACAGCCTGAGGTCCCTCGGCCCGGGCCAGGGCAGGGTGCATACCTTGAGGTCCCCCGTCAAGCCCTGCAGGTGGGGGGTGTGGCCTAAGGTCACCCGTCAAGTCCCGCATAGTGGGGGGCCCTGGCGCCAGGGTGGGGGTGCAGCCTCAGGTCCTCCAGCCTGGCACCTGGGTCGGGGGCATGGCCTGAGGTCCCCCGGCCCAGCACCAGGGTGCGGCCTCAGGTCCCCTGGCCCGGTGCTGGGGCAGGGGGTGCAGTCTGAGGTCCCCCGTCAAGCTCTGCTGGGTGGGGGATGCAGCCTGAGGTCCCCCAGCCTGGCACTGGGGGTGGGGGGGGGGCGGGCGGTGCAGCCTGAGGTCCCCTGTCAAGCTCCGCCAGGTGGGGGGCACAGCCTCAGGGTCCCTGCCCCAGCCCAGCACCATGCAGCCTCAGGTCCCTGCTGATTGCTCATTAAGGCTCTTTAAGGGAACTGGGCCTCTGCTTTGGGCACAGCCATCTTGTGTTACGGGATCCGTGCCTCTGCTGTGGGTGCAGCTGGCTTGTTATAGTGTGACGGTCAATTTGCGCATTTCCTCTTTATTAGATAGGATAAATTTAGACTGAGCAGACATTTATATATTTTTGGCACTATTACACCATTAATCAGAATGCAAATATGCTCCATTTTGAAAGACTCCCAATTTATGAAATATTTGAAAGACCTTTCAGTGGTGGTTATTTGCCTCACCAAAAAGAGTATTTTTTTATTTTTTTTATGAAACATCTACTCAAGCATTTTGGTGTATGAAACTCCCAGTTTATATTTGTTTAAAAATGATCAAATTAACGTTGTAATTTATGGGCTATTGCTAACTAATGATAGCAGTAAAAAAGACTACTAGAATGTCACTTAAACTAGAATGGTAGTCAATGTTACAATACAAAAGTTATGTAGAATTAAAATGAATATAAAAGAAAGCCATTATTGTGGTCATTTTATGAGTGGCTCTGATTTGGGAGATTGATCCAGGCTGAAAATCTTGGTTACACAAATATTTGCTGTTAGGGTGTGTACCTTATCACTTTGATTCTATATTGCTAGCTTTATTCACTTACCAAATTTAATTGTAATTGTTTGTATGTTTCAGACAGTGAAGCTGGGGGCTGTACCTGATTTACATTTTGTCAGGGTAGAAGCAAGGAATCAGTAATATTAGGTAAATTGCAGTAAAAGAGGGAGAAACTGAACTTCCAAGAGGGAGAAATAAAGTGGATGCTTTGATACTAATTTTAAAGGTTGTTCTTCATTCATTTAGAGAAATAAATGATTACAAAAGCAGAAAAACATTAAAATTTTTTAAATCTCAAAGATTGAAATTATTTAAAAATGAATTTAGATTATAAACTATGAAAATAATGCTCTTTCATATCAGCCAGTATTCATTTCTTTTGGCTGGTTACTGACCCAGGCATTGAACTTATCACTACAGAAAAAGAGATAGACATAGCTTCCACCCTAAAGGAATTCTCATATTGTACCTATTCTGCAAACAAAACTGAGCAAACCTAATTTGGAAGAAAAATGTAGGTTTTACTATTTATTTATTTTTATTAAATATATTTTTATTGATTTCAGAAAGGAAGGGAGAGGGAGAGAGAGATAGAAATATCAATGATGAGAGAGAATCATTGATTGGCTGCCTCCTGCATGATCCCTACTGGGGACCAAGCCCACAATCCATGCATGTGCCTTGACCAGGAATCAAACTGTGACCTCCTTGTTCCTAGGTCAATGCTCAAATACTGAGCCATGCCGACCAGGCAAAAAATGTAGGTTTTAAAAATTTTTTTAATGTTGGCATAATCTCCTTAGAATCACCTACTTTTAGAAAATTGTGAAAGTTGACTTTATTGATTAGTTTGCTAATGTGAAAATATTTTTATGATTTTCTTATTGTCATATGTATAATTTATATATATTATTCTTCAGCTCATCACATTTCTATCTTATTTTATTGTACAAAATAAATATTTTATGCCTCTCATAATTCAGGTTACATATCCAATATGCATACATTTTATATTATCTTACATAGTTTATGAAAAAGACAAAGTAAAATTTTTCTGAAAGCAGAGATTTTCAAGTATGATGGATATACTTTTAACAAACTATGCCAGATTTATTTGATAGACTTCTCCGTTCTGGCAATGATGACAATTAAAGTTTGCAGACATAAAGAACTTTGTCATTAGTGATGGAGAACAGTTCATTATATTATGATGAAGGAAAGCCAAAACACATCCAAGTTGTCTATCTCTATACTGCTTCCCCCCTCTTTTTGAAGGAAAGATTGAGTCATTAGCTGTTACTTAAATATATTGCACTGCCTTTTAGAAATTACATAGGAAATGCATGACTTATTTTTTCAAATAGTTCAAATGTTCTTATTAATATTTACTGAGTGTGTTAGTGGATATGTTGGAATGAGGAAGGAACAGATTGCATGCAAAAGAAGCATTGGATGTTGATATATATTTAGATTGATATATGGTACTCTTGTATGACAGTAATTTATTTTATGTGTATGTATATGTGTGTGTATGTATACATACATATGTATGTGAGTTTACGTGTGTGTGTGTGTGTATGTATTCCCTCCCCCCCCAAAAAAAAATAAATAAAAAACACCTGATTGTTTACTGTGGGAATTTAGTTTTTTGAGTAAACATTTATTAAGCATCTGTTAAGTGGAAAATATGGGGGGCTGACTTGGACAGAAACCTTCTCCTCTGCATACATTTTTCTATTCATAGCTCTCTATATCGCCAGATATAGAATATATTATTCTGTTCTAGCTACATAATAATAGATTCTAGGGATTATAAAAAAGGTTTCTTTATTTCTTGCCTGGATGAATACATATTGTGCACTAAATATGTGTCAGTTCTAAGTACTCACGTTGCAGAGATTATATTTAACTATCATTTTAAAACTAAAGGGAAATTTTCATTAATTAACCGTATATTAACATTTATTTAAAAAATAAAGAGGCTGACCCAGCCACAAATGCTGGTGATTATGGTCCTGCAAATAGCCAGCAGTTGGAGCAGTTTTTTTGTCTTCCCAGCATTGTCTCCTTAGCTGCCTCTCTGCTAGTTGTTATTCCAGCACTAGGTCACACCCCAAAAATAATTTAGAGAAAATGACTCTCCAGCCAAACCCTGTCAAAACAATTATAGTCAATTTAGAAGAAAATCTTCACAGTAAATTTCATTTAAAAAATGGTACCTACTTTTCCATGGCTGGTGTGGCTCAGTTAGTTGGAGTGTTGCCCAGTGCACTGAAAGGTCGCTGGTTCAATTTATGGCATATACCCAAGTTGTGGGTTTGATCCCCAGTCTAGACGCCTGTGGGAAGCAACCGATCAATGTTTCTCTTTCCCTCTCCTTTCCTTTCTCTGGAAAAAAAAAAAGTTAACAAAAAGGACCTACTTTATACAAGCTGATTCTTTCCATTTCCTCCAAAATGTCTAGAATAATTTAATCATCCCCACTTCTGAAATTTAATTTAATTGCTTCCACTGTGATTTTATTGTAATTTATTCTGCAGGTTCAACTGGGTGGACATTATCAACTTTTTGGGGGTGTAGGGGTGGTTTCATAATATTGGTTTATAGTACTAATTATCTATGGAAATAGATATGTATTTAAGGTGGAGACATGATTAAAGGCAGCATAGGTGTGTTGCTACTTGTATGCTTCACTTTCATCAACTTTAAGCTTTTAAACACTAGCCACTACTAGTTTGGATGATTACAGCTTTTGGCTTAAGTGATGATGAAGAAAGTGTTGGATTGGGGAGGAACAAACAGAGAATTAGGGAACACTCCTGTTGCTTTTTTTCTAAATACCCAGCTTTTTGTTGAAACTTGGGATTAATTTATTCATTTACTTGTTCAACAAATATTTATTGGCTATCTTCAAAATCTAAGATTAGAGGAATACACAGATAAATAAAGATGTGGATCTGACATACGAAAGAAAACCATGCCGTCTGGTCCCAGCACAAAAAGAAAAAACGTTCTGTGAAAGGGGAGAGGAAATGAGCTGTGGAAGTTAAGAGGAAGGAAGTGATCTTTTCCATTTAGGCTGATGCAGTATAGGTTTGAAGAGGAGGTGACATTTGAAATAGACCTTGAGGTTGAATGGTTTGGACCTCTTTGGGAAAAGGCATGCTAAGCAAAGGAAATACCATGAGTAAAGACATGGATGAGAGATCAAATACTTTAGTTTGTCTTTAGAACAGGTTATTTAATGCAAAGTTATTAATGTGAGGTTGATTCGTTTAGACTGTTCTATAGGCCAGGATGGGAAACTGTGGTCTGGCCCATGTCTGCTTTTGTAAAAATAGTTTTATCAGAACACAGCTATGCCCATTTGTTTACATATTTCCTGGCTGCTTTTGGACCATAACAACAGAGTTGAGTCCTTGCAACAGAGACCATATGGTCCATTGGGAACCATTGATCTATTCTGAGACAGGCACAGAATGGTTTTCAGGAGAGGTGTCAGTCCTTATTAGAAGTGGAAAGGGGATGGGTAACATGGAGCCCGTTTTACGGGCTTTTGAATTAATCTAGTCCAGGGTCTTCTATGGGAGTGGAGAGGATTTGAATGCTAAATAGATTAAGTGTATTGAATCAATGGTATTTGGCAAACAATTTGAAGAGAGAAGGCAAGGGAGAGAAAGGGAGTTGGCAAGGTTGCATGAAAGATTTTCAGTTTGGGTGACTATGGTTGATGATGCCACCAAAACAGGGAAGACTCTAGAACAGTGATGGCGAACCTATGACACGCGTGTCAGCACTGACACGTGTAGCCATTTCTGATGATACGCAGCCGCTGAGGCGGCCACATGCCGAGGATGAAACATTTGCTGCTCCTGAAACATTTGCGAAATAATGTTTTTTCCTCAAAGTGGCACACTACCCGAGTTATGCTCAGTTTTTTGGCGAAGTTTGACACACCTAGCTCAAAAGGTTGCCCATCACTGCTCTAGAAGGACAAATGGTTGTAAAAGTTTCAGTAACCCATTTGAGATAGAACACTGACCAATTTGATCCAGGACTCAGTCTGACCCCACAGGCAGAACCTAAGTGTCTTTGCATGACCCAGGAATATTTACCACAGTTAACTGTATAAAGTTTTATTTTGTTCTTCATATTTAAATGGACTGAGTTCCTCCTATGAGAATTATTTTTCTGACCTTTTTGACTACTTGGGTTTTTGTAGCCAAAGTAATTTTAAATAGAAAAAACTTGAATGAAAAGTTTTAAATTGATTCAAAGAAATATTCTAAAGTAGTTAAACACAGAAATAACAATGCCATTAGAATAAAATGGAAATATTTCAGCAACCTTAAATTAAAAAAATAAAATTCTCATTTTATTATGAGAATAAAATACTTTTGCCTTCACAGTTTGCTTTAAAATAATTGCTTTTTGTTACAATGGTAACACATGCTTATAAAATACTAAATTATAAAAGTAAAAGTTGCCACAATTCTCCCTTTTCAAGCTATTGACTTCTGTAAATACTTCATATGTACTGACTGTGTAGATCTTGTGTCCTTCCCTAGGCTTACAGAGACAGAAGACATTCGCTTTCCACATGTGCATGTATAACTTTGAATCTGTGATGCTGCCTGCAACATTTTTTAATCAGTTTGGCCCAAGTCTCCACTCATGATTCTCTGATATAAGCACTTTGTGTCCAACTCCAGACGGTGTGTTGGGGCTCCTCTGCCACCTGTCTGACATTCCCAGTCTCAGATGGTTTGGTTTATTTGCCTCGCCTCTCATGGCTCAATTACTGATAAAACTAGTCTTATTTCCTAATATTTACTAATAAAAATTATATCAACAAATAGTAGTCTTGAGGAAAATTCCCTCGTTAGAAAAGCTAAAATTATCTCAGGAGGCAGAATTTGAAAGTGGCCATACTGAGGAAATAACTTGTACTTATTTATAAAAAAAAAAAAAAAAAGTAGAAATGATATTGTTATATAAATATTATTTTGTGAAGTCAGATTAATTCAATATTTTATGTCAACAGTCAGAAAATTGTTTTGAGGTTTTAGTTAGAACATATTTATTTTTATTTAAAATTTATCTGGCCAAAAATAAAATTATTTTATTTAATTAATTAATTTTTAAAATATATTTTAATTGATTTCAGGGAAGAAGGGAGAGAAACATCAATGCTGAGAGAGAATCATTGATTGGCTGCCTCCTGCACACCCCCACTGGAGATCGAGCCCACAACCCAGCAATGTGCCCTGACCAGGAATTAAATCGTGACCTCCTTGTTCATAGGTCAACACTCAACCATTGAGCTACTCCAGCTGGACAAAAAATAAAATTATTTTAAATTATAAATTGGTGTAAACCCAAAGGGGACTTTTTCTTCTGCTGCCCCTCTTATTTTAGTCCCTTTCAGTTAATTTTTGTTAACTTTATAGATTGTGTTAATGTGGTGTTCTTAATTTTTATTTTTTACAATAACGATGAGATAGATGCTACTTTCTCTTTGATTTTATACATAAAGAACTGAAGCATAAATAATTTAAGTAACTGACTTGGTTAAGGTCAGATAGCAAGTGGCAGAACTGGGATTTGAATGAAGAAAAAATATTTAAATTAAAAAAAATTAAATAAAACAGTGAAGTGTTGTTCATTTCAGCTGTTTTAATGCCCCATAAGGGCTGGTTTAAGACCCCACTCTTCGGTTCTGTCTGCCACTTCCCAGTTTCCTGTTAGGTAGTGAGCACCCTGTTGAAGTACCAAGGGATCCACCGCTCCTCTGTTTGTGTCTGTGTCCACAGGCTTTGGCTGCAAGCAGGTGGGACCAATCTGCCCGCTTTGCCTGTCTGCCTGCTGTCAATCTAATCACTCAAGCGTCTGTTACTGACAGGGCTTTGGGTGGGGGTGGTGCTGTATTGAACAGCCCCTTTTAACCCAGTCCCTGAGGGCTCTTCAGAGTCTTTGTGTCCTTTGTACAACTCAAGGTGTAGGCTGGGTGTGGCTGTATTAGCTGTCTAGAGGCTGCTTTAAGGGGCTGGTTCTTCAGGAAAAAAATTGAAAAGCAGGAGAGACTAAAGGAGCTTTGGGACAATAGGAAATGAAACAACATCTGCATAATAAGGGTGCCAGAAGGAGAGGAAGCTGAGAAAGGAATAGAAAACATGTTTGAAGAAATAATGACAGAAAACTTCCCTGATTTGGGGAAGAAAAAAATCGCACAAGCCCAAGAAGCACACAGAGTCCCAAACAAGATGAAACCAAGAGTTGGACACCAAGACACATCATAATAAAATTGGCAAACATCAATAACAAAGGAAGAATTTAAAAGGCTACCAGAGAGAGACAGAAAGTTACCTACAGGGGATCTCCCTTTAGACCAGCAGTCTCCGAACTTTCAGACCTCATGGACTACCAGTGGTCCTCGGACCACCAGTTGGTGACCACTGCTTTAGACTATCAACTGATTTCTCATTAGAAACACACCAGGCCAGAAGTGAATGGAATGACATATACAGAGTGATGCAAATCAAAGGACTGAATCCAAGAATACTGTACCCAGCAAGGCTATCATTCAAAATTGAAGGTGAAATCAGAACCTTGACAGACAAAAAAAGGCTAAGGGAGTTTATTACAACCAAGCCAGCAGTGTAAGAAATACTAAAGAGACTACTGTAAAGAGAATGTTATATTGTAAATCAGAAGGTGCCTTAATCAATAAGCCAAATTAATTAGGAGTCCTGTTCATTCCACTAGCGCTAGCAGGCCCAGAGGAAAATCCTGCTTCTCAAATTCTGGGGCCCAATATGGTGGAAGTCTCCCTTATTTATGTTTTTCAGCTCTTTGTTTTCCAAATTTGGAATGAGACTTCCGGACCTTCTGAGAAAAAGTCCTGTGTGCTGGGACAGGCCGTGAGACCATATCTCAAGGCCTGGCCTGGCACCAGCACTGACAACTCTGTCTGGGGCATAGTTTATGGCCTCTCTGGAATGGGAGTAGTCTTATTTTCCCTATTATTTAAGCAAGCAAATGTTTACAGAAGCCAGAATAGCAGGGTTAAATTTTAAATAGCAGTTTTTACCCAAGATGGAGGTTACTATGCTTCAAGAAGAAATAGAAAGAGAAGAAGGAACACAGGAATAAATAATAAAAATGGCAACAAACAAGTACCTATCAATAACAACCTAAAATGTAAATGGATTAAATGCTCCAATCAAAAGACACAGGGTAGCTGAATGGATAAGAAAACATGACCCATATATTTGCTATCTACAAGAGACCCACCGCAGAACAAAAGACTCACACAGACTTGATAGATAAGGTATGGAAAAATTTTTTTCAGGCAAATGGAAATGAAAAAAGAAGCTAAGGTAGCAATATCTGACAAAATAGACCTCAAAGGGAAGTCTATAACAAGAGGTAAGGAGGGCCACTTCATAATACTAAAGGGAGAAATTCAACAAGAGGATATAACTCTGCTAAACATATATGCACCCAATACGGGAGCACCAAATGCATAAAAAATACCTCTGGAAGATATCAAGGGAGAGATTGACAGCAATACAATCATAGTAGGGGACTTTAATACCCCACTGACACCACTGGATAAATCCTCTAGACAAAAAATCAGCAAAGAAACAGCAATTTCTAAACTAGGTATCTTGCAAAGGATTATGAAAAAATACTTTAAACATCTCTGTTCCAACAAACTGCACAACCTAGATTAAATGGACATATTCTTAGTAAAACACAAGCTTCCAAAAATTAATCAGGAAGAATAAAAAAACCTGAATAGGCTGATAACTACCAATGAAATTGAAGCAGTAATCAAAAATCTTCCAGCAAATGAAAGCCCTGGTCCGGACAGCTTTACAGGGGAGTTCTACCAAGCATTCAATGAAGAGCTAAAACCTATCCTCCTCAAACTATCCCAAAAAATTCAAGAGGAAGGCACACTTCCAAGCTCTTTCTATGAAGCCAGCATTACCCTAATTCCAAAACCAGAGAAAGACACTACAAAAAAAAGAACTACAGGCCAATGTCCCTGAAGAGCATAGATGCTGAAATCCTCAACAAAATTCTAGCAAATTGGATCCAGCATTACATTAGAAAGATCATATACCATGACCAAGTGGGATTTATACCAGGGATGCAAGTCTGGTACAATATCCCCAAATCCATAAATATGATACATCACATAAACAAATTGAGAGACAAAAATTACATGAGCATATCAATTGATGCAGAAAAAGCATTTGACAAAATTCAACACCCTTTCTTGATAAAAACTCTCAGCTAAGGGGTAATGGAGGGATCATACCTCAACGTAATAAAAGCCTTATATGACAAACCTACAGCCAACATCATTGTCAATGGGCAAAAACTAAATCCATTTCCCCTAAGAACAGGAACAAGACAGGGATGCCCATTTTCACCACTCTCTGATCTTTATTATGCCCTTCCTCTGCTTACTCTGGGCTTTTCGTGTTGCTCTCTTTATAATTCTTAAATTGTAGGGTTAGATAATTTATTACCATTTTTTTCAAGATCAATATGTTTATTTATTTATTTATATTTAATTTCTTTATTGATTAAGGTATTACATATGTGTCCTTATTCCCCAATTAACCCCGACTCCCTATTCATGCCCCCACTCCCCTGTTGTCTGTGTCCATTGATTAGGCTTATATGCATGCATATAAGTACTTTGGTTGATCTCTTTCCCTTACCCCCACCGTCCCTACCTTCCCTGAGGTTTGCCATTCTGATTGATGTTTCTCTGTCTCTGGATCTGTTTTTGTTCATCAGTTTATGTGGTTCATTATATTCCACAAACGAGTGAGATCATGTGATATTTATCATTCTCTGCCTGGCTTATTTCACTTAGCATAATGCTCTCCATCCATGTTGTTGAAAATGGTAAGAATTCCTTCTTTTTTACCGCAGCGTAGTATTCCATTGTGTAGATGTACCACAGATTTTTAATCCACTCATCTGCTGATGGGTACTTAGGCTCTTTCCAAATCTTAGCTATGGTGAATTGTGCTGCTATGATCATAGGGGTGCATATATCCTTTCTGATTCGTGTTTCTAGTTTCTTGGGATATATTCCTAGAAGTGGGATCACTGGGTCAAATGGGAGTTCAATTTTTAGTTTTCTAAGGAAACTCCATACTGTTCTCCACAGTGGCTGCACCAGTCTGCATTCCCACCAGCAGTGCACGAGGGTTCCTTTTTCTCCGCATCCTCACCAGCACTTGTCATTTGTTGATTTGTTGATGATAGCCATTCTGACAGGTGTGAGATGGTACTGCATTGTCATTTTGATTTGCATCTCTCTGATGATTAGTGACTTTGAGCAGGTTTTCATATGTCTCTTGGCCATCGTTCTGTTTTCTTTTGAAAAGTATCTATTTAGGTCAGTTGCCCATTTTTTTGATTGGGTTATCTTCTTTTTGTTTAGTTGTATGAGTTTCCTGTAAATGTTGGAGATTAAACCCTTATACTTGATATCATTGGCAAATATGTTCTCCCATGAAGTGGACTTACTTGTTTTGTTGATGGTTTCCTTTGCTGTGCAAAAGCTTTTTATTTTGATGTAGTCCCATTTGTTTATTTTCTCTTTCGTTTCCATTGCTTTAGGAGCAGTTATCAGTGAAGAAATTGCTTCGGCATATGTCTGAGATTTCACTGCCTGTGGATTCCTCTAGAATTTTTATGGTTTCCCGTTGTATGTTTAAGACCTTGATCCATTTTGAGTTTATTTTGTGTATGGTGTAAGTTGGTGTTCTAGTTTAAATTTTTTGCATGTATCTGTCCAATTGTCCCAACACCATTTATTGAAGAGACTGTCTTGACTCCATTGTATGTTCATGCCTTCTTTGTCAAATATTAATTGAGTATAGTGATTTGGGTTGATTTCTGGGTTCTCTATTCTATTCCATTGATTTATATGTCTGTTCTTGTGCCAGTACCAGGATGTTTTGAGAACAGTGGCTTTGTAATACAGCTTGATATCTCGTATTGAGATCCCACCTACTTTGTTCTTCTTTCTTAGGATTGCTGTAGCTATTCGGAGTCTTTTTTATTCCAGATGAATTTTTGGAAAGTTCATTCTAGGTCTATGAAATATGCATTGGTATTTTAATGGGAAGTGCATTGAATTTATAGATTGCTTTGGATAGTGTGGACATTTTAATGATGTTGATTCTACAAATCCATGAACATGGTATGTTCCTCCATCTGTTTATGTCTTTCTCTATCTCTTTTTTCAGTGTACTATAGTTTTCCGCGTATAGATCTTTTACCAAAAAACCACTAGACTTAATAATTGAATTCGGCTATGTAGCAAGATACAAAATTAACACCCAGAAATATATGGCTTTTTTATATACCAACAGTGAATTCAGAGAAAGAGAAACTAAAAAATAAAAATCAATCCCATTTACCATAGCAACAAATAAATTAAGATACATAGGAATAAACTTAACTAAGTAGGTAAAAGACGTATACTCAGAAAACTATAGGATGTTGAAAAAAGAAATAGAGGAAGATATAAACAAATGGAAGAATATACTGTGTTCATGGATTGGTAGAATCAGCATTGTTAAACTGTCCATACTATCCAAAGCCATCTATAGATTCAATGCAATCCTCATGTGTAATTCTTTTTACTACAAAGAATTTAAATTTTCATGAAGTTACTAAATGTTTCTTGATGTATTACTACTATCCTAGCATATTAACAAGCTCCTTGAGAGGAAGTCTAGCTTGAAGAGGCAGCCTCTTTCCTCCTCCATTTAGATGTCACAGCAGTGCCTCTGGACTATTGACTTGAGGAAGACATGGTGCTGAATTAAAGAGCATTAGTTTGCTTTATTGTTTGTTACCTGGGATATTAAGTCATAAAGTTTTCATCTTTGGAAACCTTTGGCCTTGAGGTACTCTGATGTAAAATAGGAAAATGCAAAAGAAGTTGTGGTTATAGCAAGAATAGAGAACTTATTATAGAGTAGGAATATATTAGGTAGTGGCTTTTATATTTCATATTTTGTTATGTCATTTTTTAAAAAATATATTTTATTGATTTTTTACAGAGAGGAAAGGAGAGGGATAGAGAGCTAGAAACATCGATGAGAGAGAAACATCGACCAGCTGCCTCCTGCACAGCCCCCACCGGGGATGTGCCCGCAACCAATGTACATGACCTTGACCGGAATCGAACCCGGGACCCTTCAGTCCACAGACCGACGCTCTATCCACTAAGCCAAACCAGTTTCGGCTGTTATGTCATTTTGATGCTGTAAATAGGCTCTGAGGAATAAAGTCTGTATAAAATCAGTGAAACTATAGACATTAAATAAAAGTATCAATTTTTATATTGTTTTTCAAATTTATTGAGGTTTAAAAAGATGTGCTTATCTATACACTATTTTAGGATTTCAGGCTTAGTTGTGATTAAAATATAAATTTCATATATAAATATTGATGTCACTTAGTAGTTGGTCACATTTTTTTCAAGGCAGTGAAATCTTCAGAAATTATAATGGATGGGTACAAATTAAATTGAAACATTAGGTAGTAACAATGGTAAGTTCTATCAATGATTGTGTCTATATTATTAGATAGCAAGCTACTGACATTTTAACATTTCAACACTTAAAATTTTGATTTAGTTGAACAA
The DNA here is from genome assembly GCF_027574615.1 of Eptesicus fuscus. Classification (NCBI taxonomy): domain Eukaryota; kingdom Metazoa; phylum Chordata; class Mammalia; order Chiroptera; family Vespertilionidae; genus Eptesicus; species Eptesicus fuscus. Next base: position 112,043,562 of record NC_072475.1, read on the forward strand.
GTGATTAATGAAAAATAGTAAGACTAATACTACAAAAGTTGTCTTTATATGGACCTCAATTTTCAATGTAATGCAAACACTAATAATTTAATACTATGCATATACTTTAAGTTGAGGTAAACTTTTTTGGTGTATTCTCTAAATAGTTGGTGTTAATCTTGTGTTGTAGTCTAAATTCTGACTGTTATTAGAGACTGTTTCTTGGTTTATGTATGTTTTAAAATATATTTTAAAATGTTTTCCCTTCACTAAACAGCTTTGATGTCATATTTGCTGGCAGTCCAGAAGAAGTTCTAAAAAAGTTCCAAAGGTCAAACCACAAAGTGGTATTTGCAGCAGATGGAATTCTGTGGCCAGATAAGAGACTAGCAGACAAGTATCCTGTTGTACACATTGGGAAACGCTACCTGAATTCCGGAGGTGGGTAAGATTCTGGCAGAAAGTGTAATGTAAGTTATAGTAATTATAAATAATTATGAAACCACCTTTTTATATGTATAACTATAGACATAGTTTTAAATAACCATTATCTTATTACTATGGAAAAATTACATACTATCTAATAAAAGAGTAATATGCAGATTGACCATCACTCCAACACACAAGATGGCTGCCCCCATGTGGACACAAGATGGCCAGCAGGGGAGAGCAGTTGGGAGAGACCAGGCCTGCAAGGAAGGGCAGTTGTGGGTGATCAGGCCAGCAGGGGAGGGCAGTTGGGAGGGACCAGGCCTGCAAGGGAGGGAAGTTGGGGGCGATCAAGCCTGCTGGGGGAGGGCAGTTAGGGGTGACCAGGCCGGCAGATGAGGGAAGTTGGGGGCAACCGGGCCTGCAGGGAAGGGCAGTTGGGGGAGACCAGGCCTGCAGGGGAGGGCAGTTAGGGGTGACCAGGCCTGCAGGGGAGGGCAGTTACGGGCAAACAGGCTGGCAAGGGAGCAGTTAGGCATCAATCAGGCTGGCAGGGGAATGGTTAGGGGGTGATCAGGCTGGCAGGCAGAAGTGGTTAGGGGCAATCAGAAAGGCAGGCAGGCGAGCAGTTGGGAGCAAGCAGTCCTGGATTGTGAGAGGGATCCCAGATTGGAGAGGGTGCAGGCTGGGCTGAGGGACATCACCCCCCCCCCCGTGCATGAATTTCATGCACCGAGCCTCTAGTCAGTTTATAATACAGAGTACATTTTATAGCTGACAAAGCATTTTCCCGTATATATTACATCATACTAGAGGCCCAATGCACAAAATTCGTGTGTGTGTGGGCGGGATCCCTCAACCTGGCCTGTGCCCTCTTGCAATCCAGGACCTCTCGCTCCTAACCACCTGCCTTCTCGCTCCTATCCACCCATCGGCTCGCTCCTTACCACCCGCCTGCTCGCTCCTTACTGCCTGCCTGCTCACTCCTTACTGTTTCGCTTGCCACTCCTTAACACTGCCATGGAGGCAGGAGAGGCTACCGCCACCGCCGCTGCGCTCACCAGCCATGAGCCCAGCTTCTGGCTGAGCAGCGCTCCCACTGTGGGAGCACACTGACCACCAGGGGGCAGCTCCTGCTTTGAGCGTCTGCACCTGGTGGTCAGTGCACGTCATAGTGACCAGTCATTCTGGTCATTCCGCCATAACGGTTGCTGGGCTTTTATATACTAGATGTCCGGTCGGTGCACGAAATTCGTGCATGGAGGGGGGTTGTCCCTCAGCCCAGCCTGTACCCTCTCCAATTTGGGATCCCTCTCACAATCCAGGATTGCTGGCTCCCAACTGCTTGCCTGCCTGCCTTCCTGATTGCCCCTAACTGCTTCTGCCTGCCAGCCTGATCACCCCCTAACCACTCTGCTGCCAGCCTGTTTGCCCCCAACTTCCCTCCTCTGCCAGCCTGGTCACCCCTAACTGCCCTCTCCTGCAGGGTTGATCACCTCCAACTGCCCTCCCTTGCAGGCTTGGTCCCTCTCAACTGCCCTCCCTTGCAGGCCTGGTCCTTCTCAACTGCCCTCCCTTGCAGGCCGGGAGCCTCCCAACTGCCCTCTCCTGCTGGCCATCTTATGGTGGCCATATTGTGTCCACATGGGGGCAGGATCTTTGACCACATGGGGGCAGTGATATTGTGTGTTGCAGTGATAATCAATCTGCAGATTACTCTTTTATTAGATAGGATAGAGGCCTGGTACAGGGGTGGGGGCCAGCTGGTTTGCCCTGAAGGGTATCCCGGATCAGGTGGGGGTTCCCTTGGGGTGTGGGGTGGCCTGAGCGAGAGGCCTGTGGTGGTTTGCAGGCCGGCCACGCCCCCTGGCAACCCAAGCGGAGGCCGTGGTATCTGGAATTTATTTACATTCTACAATTGAAACTTTGTAGCCTGGAGCAGAGCCAAGCTCCGGGCTCCCTCCGAGACCGGCAGCCATTTGTGTTGGCGTTATAATTGAAACTTTGTTGCCTTAAACAGGTGAGCCCGGCCAGGGTGTGCGGAAAGCTTTGCTTCCCCTGTTGCCGGCAGCAACCCTGGCCTGCTCTCTCAAGCTCCATTCTGCCGCCATTTGTTTGAATTTGTTTACCTTCTATAATTGAAACTTTGTAGCTTGAGTGGAGGCTTAGGCCTGGCCAGGGCAGGTGGAAAGCTTGGCTTCCTCTGTTACCTAGGAAACCTTGCTCTCTGTGGCTGTAGCCATCTTGGTTTGGGTTAATTTGTATGTTCGCTCTGATTGGATGATGGGTGTGGCTTGTGGGCGTGGCTTGTGGGTCAGAGGTATGGTCAATTTGCATATTTGTCTGTTATTAGATAGGACTAGAGGCCTGATGCACGAAATTCGTGCAAGAGAAGGCCTTCCTTCCCCTGGCTGCCGGCACTGGCTTCCCTCCAGCACCCAGGACCCAGGCTTCCTTCCGGCCGCTGGCAGTCACCTGGGACCTGGGCTTCCCTCTGGCCACTGCCAGGCACCCAGACCTGGGCTTTCCTCCAGCCGCTGGCAGGACCCGGGACCCAGGCTTCCCTCCAGCTGCAGCAGACACCTGGGACCCAGGCTTCACTCTGGCTGCTGGCAGGCACCCAGGACCCGGGCTTTCCTCGCAGCCCCGGCTTTGTCTGGAAGGTTGTCTGGAAGAACGTCCGGTCTAATTAGCATATTACACCTTTATTATTATAGATAATGCCCCTAGCAACATTAGTCAGTGTGTTATTATTTCCAAATTATAAGTGAAAAAACTTTGTTCTCCCAATTTAAGTGACTTCATTGAATGACTTTAAGTGTTAAAAGAAAAATAATATAGATTCAGGTCTTCTGGTTATAGTGTCATTGAGAATTTTCTGGCTATAGGACAACGCATTTAGTAAATTCTCTAACTTACAAAAAAAGTACAAGCTACAATCAGGTAGCTTTAAAAAATAGGCATTGCTTAATTTTATCTGTGTTTTACATATATTGGAATAAATGAGTAATTTGTCTTGAAATTCACTAGTCAAAAAGATTGAACTTGCAATGTCTGATATACTTCAAATGTTGCATTCACTATGCCACCATGGATTAATGGAACAAATTATCTCATTTTTCCTTTCTTTTAAAAAAAAAAGAAAGTAAAATTTGACATTGGACATTATTATGACTCAAAGAGATTTTTTAGACTGAGGTTAATGTAAACATCTACCCAGAAGGTATACTCAAACAGGATGGGGGGACATGTTAGACATGCAAGCTGCATTGGGAGAATAGATGTTTTTCAGTGATTTACCTATAGCTATTTAGGCTAGTTAAAATACGTGCTCCTTTAAGTAGCAGCATGTCTGAATTCTAGGCTTTGCTCAGCCAGTTATGGAATGAAACCTTTAGCAAGTAGTTTAACGTTCTTTGAGATGCCTCAGTTCCAGCTCTTTTCATCTGCACTTTAAAAAACATTTTTATTGATTTCACAGAGGAAGGGAGAGGGAGAACGGTATAGAAATATCAATGATGAGAGAGAACCACTGATCGGCTGCCTCCTGCATGCCCCCTACTGGGGATCAAGCTAGCAACCTGGGCATGTGCCTTGACCAGGAATTGAACCATTACCTCCTGGTTCATCGGTTGATGCTCAACCCTGAGCCATAACTCATAATTGTACCTGGGAACTTTGTTAGCCCATATAAATATTACACTTCCAAAACCTTAAATTCCAGTTTGTACTTCCAACTTTTAGCCGCCTTTTCTCTCAGTCTCAATACAACTGTAGTTCATAGTTTTGTGGGATCTCTTGACCATTCTATTTTCTTCTAATCTATCTAACTACCACCTTTGGATTTTACTCCCATGTTCAAGTCAGAACCTCGGATTTTTGTTACTGGTCACTCCATCTTCATTGTCTTAGCAGCTTCCCTTAGAGTTCCAGTTCATGAACTGGCAAAGCCTCTCTCTCAGGAGGCTTCTCACTCTTGACTTCTTGTCTGAACACTAGCATTGTAGATTGGTGCTACTTCTGCCTCCAAACTGTCAGGCCTTCAGTAAGACTAATCTTTTAAATTATCGTTAAGTTCTAGGTAGTTTAAAAACCCATTTTGCTGTGGAACTCTGTGATGTTTTATTTTGTATTTATGGTTTTTTCCCAACCATAACATGCATAATGAAATATGTAAATTCATCTAGATCATGAGATAGCTACTCAGGAGTTTAATTTCTGTAGACATAGCAAAAAGACACCTACCATGTGAGTGCCTCTGTGAGCAGGTTTCACTAAGGAAAAGTATTTATTAAGTGGGAAAGAGATCATACAAGGGCATCAAAACATAATGCTCATACTTCTATATATATAAAAGCCTAAGCGACTGTTAAGACCAAACGACCGAACAACCGGTCAGTTGGTTGCTATGACACACACTGACCTCCAAGGGGCAGATGCTCAATGCAGGAGCTGCCCCCTGATTGTCAGTGCTCTCCCACAGCCAACCTCCCACAGCCGGCCAACCTCCCGCAGTCCCTCCTCCCAGCTGACCAACTTCCCATGGTTCTTCCTCCTAGCTAGCCAACCTCCCTCCGTCCCTCCCCTCAGCTGGCCAGCCCGCCCCCCGCCCCCCATGGTCCTGATCACCTGCCAGGCTGAGGGACTCCACCTATGCATAAATTTGTGCCTCTAGTTTCATAATAAAATACTTAAAGATATGTTAGAAAATCTAAATACGCTCAATAAAAGTTTATGTAATTTCATGAATGAAATATTTAAAAAAAATAGTTTTATTGATTTTCAGAGAGAGGGAGAGAGACAAAGGGAAACATCGACATCAATTGGCTGCCTCCTACAAGCCCTCTAGCTGGGATTGTGGCCATGTGCCCTGACCAGGAATCTAACCAACAACCTTTTGGTGCAGGGGACAACGTGCAACCAACAGAGCCACACTAGTCAGGGCCATTAATATGTTGAGAGTTATTTAAGGGACATGAGTTTAGTTTCTGGGTATATCATTAAATTTAAAAAAATCTCCATCATGGAGAGTGAACATGTTTCCATATAAGGAAAATTTCAGAATATGAGAAATTTTATTTATTTGAAATATTTGAGTTTAATAGAAAAATATAAATCATATAAAATATATATCACGTACTATGAAAATATATGCACATTTGACCTTTGGACAGAATGGGGTTAAGTGTACTGATCCTCCCATAGTCAAAAATTCACACATAACTTTTGACTCCCCAAAAACTTCAGTGGTCACTCAGTGTCTGAGAGAAATTGGTTCCTAAAATCCATGGATACTCAAGTCTTACATAAAATGGTGTAAAACAGTGCATATAGTCAGCCTTCCAAATCTGTTGATTCTCAACCTTGGATCAAAATTGCTATTTTCCATCTACAGCTGGTTGAATACATATATGGGAAATGGAAGGCCAACTATATATTTATTGAAAAAAATCCATATCTAAGTGGACTCAGATAGTTCAAACCCATGTTGTTAAAGGGTCAACTGTAATTACTTTTCACTTTTTTAGGATGTTTGGGACTTATACAAAAAATAAGGGAATATATTAATTTTTGAAAAACAGTAAAATGTCATGGTCTGCTTGCATGTATTTTTTTATCAGAGAAGGTTGATCACATGATTAAAAATTGCATTGTTCAAGTGTTTTTTTGTTTGTTTTGTTTTTTAATCTTTATTGTTGAAAGTATTACATATGTCTCCTTCCCTCATCCCCATCAACACCCTCCAGCACTCCCCCCCGGCCCCCGCAGGCACTTACTACCCCACTGACTGCATCCATGGGTTATGCATATATACATACAAGGTCTTTGATTGGTTACCTCCTACCCCCATCTTCCCACCGAGATTTCACACTCTGTTCCATACTTCCATGTCACTGGATCCACTCCAGTCATCAGTTTATTTTGTTAATTAGATTCCACATATGAGCGAGATCCTGCAATACTTTTCTTTCTATGACTGACGTATTTCACTTAGCATGATACTCTCTAGGCCTCTCCATGCTGTCTCAAAGGGTAAGAGATTCATCTTTTTTACTGCTGTATAGTACTCCATGGTATAAATGTACTACAGCTCTTTTTTATCCACTCATCTGCTGATGGGCACTTGGGCTGTTTCCAGATCTGAACTGTTGTAAATGGTGCTACTATGAACATAAGGGTTCATACATTCTTTCTGATTGGTGTTTTGGGTTTCGTAGGCTATATTCCTAGAAGTGGGGTCAAATGGCAATACCATATTTAATTTTTTTGAGGAAACTCCATACTGTTTTCAATAATGGCTGCACCAGTCTGCATTCCCACCAGCAGTGTACTAGGGTTCCCTTTTCTCCAACAGCACTTGTCATTTGATGATTGGTTGATGGTAGATGTTCTGACAGGTGTGAGATACCTCACTGTCATTTTAATTTGCATCTCTCTGATGATCAGTGACTTCGAGCATGTTTTCATATGTCTCTTGGCCATCTATATGTCCACTTTGGAGAAGTGTCTAGTTAGGTACTTTGCCCATTTTTTAATTGGATTGTTTGTCTTCCTTTTGTTAAGTTGTATGAGTGCCTTATATATTTTGGATGTTAACCTTTTATCAGATGTGTCATTGCCAAATATGTATTCCCATAAAGTGGGCTCCCTTTTTGTTTTGTTGATGGTTTCTTTTGCTGTGCAGAAGCTTTTTATTTTGATGCAGTCCCATTTGTTTATTTTTCTCCTTAGTTTCGTTGCCCTAGGAGATTTATCTGCAAACATAACTCTATGAGAGGTGTTTGAGATTTTGCTGCCTATGGTTTCTTTTAGGATTTTTATGGTTCCACGACTTACATTTAAGCCTTTTATCCGTTTTGAGTTTATTCTTGTGTATGGTGTAAGTTGGTGGTCTAGTTTCATTTTTTTGCATGTATCTGCCCAACATTCCCAATACCATTTATTGAAGAGAATGTCTTGACTCCACTGTATGCGCTTGCCTCCTTTGTCAAATATTAATTGAGCTGAATGGCATGGTTCTATTTCTGGGCTTTCTGTTCTGTTCCATTGATCTCTATGCCTGCTCTTGTGCCACTACCGGGCTGTTTTGATTACGGTGGCTTTGTAGTATAACTTGATATCTGGTATTGTGTTTCCTCCAACTTTGTTCTGCTTTCTCAGAATTGGTACACCTATTCGGGGTCTATTTTTATTCCATATAAATTTTGGGGGTATTTTTCTAGTTCTATGAAATATGCTGTTGGTATTTCAATGAGGATTGCATTGAATCTTTAGATTGCCTTGGGTAATACGGACATTTTATGATGTTGATTCTACCAATTCATAAACACAGAATATTTCCCCCCTTATTTATGTCTTCATCTATCTCTTTTACAATGTCCTGTCATTTTCCTAGTACAAATCTTTTACCTCCTTAGTTAAGTTTATTCCTAAGGATCTTAATTTTTTGTTACATTGGTAAATAGGATTGTTTGTTTAGTTTCTCTTTCTGAGAATTCATTATTGGGGTATAAAAAAGCAATTGATTTTTGGGTATTCATTTTGTATCGGGCTACATTGCCAAATTAATTTATTAAATCTAGTAGTTTTTGGTGGACTCTTTAGGGTTTTCAATGTACAATATCATGTCATCTGCAAATAATGAGAATTTTACTTCCTACTTTCCCATTTGGATGCCTTTTATTTCTTCTTGTTGGATCGATATGGCTAGGACTTCTAGTACTATGTTGAATAAGGGTGGTGAGAGCAGACATCCCTGTCTTATTCCTGTTCTTAGGGAAAATGGTTTTAGTTTTTGCCCATTGAGTATGATGTTGGTTGTAGATTTATCATATAAGACCTTTATCATGTTGAGATATGCTCTCTCTATCCTCACTTTGCTGAGAGTTTTTATCAAAAATGTATGTTGGATTTTGTTGAATGCTTTCTCTACATCTATTGATATGCTCATGTGATTTTTGTCTTTCAGTTTGTTTATGTGATGCATTTGTTTATTGATTTGTGAATGTTATAACAGCTTGCATCCCTGGAATAAATCCCACTTGGTCATGGTATATGATCTTTTTAATATATTGCTGGATCTGATTTGCTAATATTTTGTTGAAGATTTTAGGATCTATGTTCATCAGGGATATTGGCCTATAATTATCTTTGTAGTGTCTTTACCTGGTTTTGGAATTAAGATAATTCTAGTCTCATAAAAAGAGCTTGAAAGTGTTCCTTCGTCCTGTATTTTTTGGAATAGTTTGAGGAATACAGGTGTTAGTTCTTTGAATGTTTGCTAAAACTCCCCTGTAAAGGCATCCGGTCCTGGGCTTTTGTTTGCTGGCAGTTTTTTGATTACTGCTTCTATTTCATTAGTTGTCATTGGCCTATCCAGGTTTTCTGATTCTTCCTCATTCAGTTTTGGAAGATTGCATTTGTTATGAATTTTTCCATTTAATCCACATTGTCCAGCTTGTTGGCATATAGTTGTTCTTAGTATTTTCTTACAATCCTTTATATTTCCACAGTGTCAGTGGTTACTTCTCCACTTTTATTTCTGATTTTATTTATTTGGGTCATCTCTCTTCAGTGGGTAATGGTTCATCAATATTGTTTATCCTTTCAAAGAACCAGCTCTTGGGTTACAGGTTTATTTATTTATTTATTTATTTAGTCTCTATGTTATTTATTTCTGCTCTAATCTTCATTATTTCCTTCCTTCTACTTACTCTGGGCTTTTTTTTTATGCATTTTATTGATTTTTTTACAGAGAGGAAGGGAGAGGAATAGGGAGTTAGAAACATCGATGAGAGAGAAACATCTATCAGCTGCCTCCTGTACACCCCCTACTGGGGATGTGCCCGCAACCAAGGTACATGCCCTAGACCGGAATCGAACCTGGGACATTTCAGACTTCAGGCCGACGCTCTATCCACTGAGCCAAACCGGCCAGGGCTGTGCTTTTCTTATTGTTCTCTTTCTTTAAGTTGTAGGGTTAAATAGTTTATTATTAATTTTCCTTGTTTTTTTGAGGTTGTTCTGTAGTGCTATGAACTTCCCTCTCAGGACTGCTTTTGCTATGTCCCAGAGATTTGGGGCTGTTTTCTTTTTTCATTTTCATTTGTTTTCAGGAAGTTTTTTTTATTTCTTTCTTGATCTCATTGGTAACCCATTCATTGTTTAATAATATCCTATCTGATAAAAGTCTAATATGCAAATTGTCCCCTCTGGCGGTCGTTCGACCACTCGCTATGATGTGTGCTGACCACCGGGGGTGACGCGGAACATGGCAGGCGTTGGCAATGCAGCACTGGCAGCGGGCGGCAGTGGAGGCGCTGCCAGCCCCAATAGGCCCCGAGAAGAGTAAAACCGTGGCGGGAGGGTGGAGCAGGTGAGCGGGCAGCACCAGGCCAAAGCAGATGCGAGAGGGGGCCCAGGTTCTGCCCAGGGCCCAGAGGTCAGCTGTGGCCTGCCCTTCCATGCCAGATGCTCATGCTTCGATTGCCGGCCAGGCCTAGGGACCACACCCATGCATACATTTCGTGCAACAGGCCTCTAGTTTTTTAATAACATGGAATGTTTTTGTGTGTTTTTACTATAGTTGATTTCTAATTTTATTCCATTGTGATCTGAGAAGATGCTTGATATGATTTCAGTGTTCTTGAACTTGTAGAGATTTGATTTGTGTCCTAACATGTGGTCTCTCTTCGTGTATGATCCATGTGCACTTGAGAAGAATGTGTATTCTGCTGCTTTGGGGTGAAATGTTATATAAATGTCTATTAAATCCATCTGATCCAGTGTGTCCTTTTGAGTCACTGTTTCCTTGTTAAGTTTTTGTCTAGAACATCTATCCAGTGAAGTCAGCAAGGTGTTAAAGTCTCCTACTATGATTGTGTTTTTGTCAATTTCTCTGTTAAAGTCCTCTAGCAGTTTTTTAAAAATATATTTAGGTGCTCCTATACTGGGTGCATATATGGTATATTTATCATGATTATATCCTCTTATTGGATCAATCCATTTAGTGTTCCGTAGTAACCTTTTTATTTCTTGTTACGGCCTTCATTTTGAAGTGTATTTTGTCATATGAGTATTGCTACTCCAGCTTTTTTTTCTTTTTCATTTGCATGGATAATTTTTTTCCATCCCTTCACTTTCATCCTGTGTGGGTCTCTTGTAGACAGCATATATAATTGGGTCATGTTTTTGTATCAAACCAGCTACCCTTGTTATAGAAGACTGGAGAAAAACCAAGCAATGCTTAGAGAAATGGAGTTACACAGCTTTATTATGCCAGCGGACTCAGAGGAGGTTGCCTCTCAAATTCTGAGCCAACCAATATGGTACAAGCCCCTCTTTTATACCCTTTTGGTGTCTTTGTCCCCATAATATGGATTATACTTCCAGACCTTTCACGGGCTTTGCAAAAAGCCCCAGGTGTTGGGGGTCTTGAGAACATACCTAAGGGCCTGATCTGGCGCCAGCGCTGATAACCCCCCTCCAGGGGGATGTGTCATGGTTTATGGCCACTGTATAATGTGAGCACTTAGGTAACAGGTCTTGCAAGACCAGTTTGTGGAGAAAGGGGCAATGACTTAATTATAGGTTATCAAGAATGTTCATTAGATTGCTGGCACAGATTCAGATTGCTAGCCCCCCAAATATCAGGGTTACATTGGAATTAGCCTTTTAGCCTAATCACCCTATGTCTTTTGATTGGAGCATTTAATCCATTTACATTTAAGTTTATTATTGACTAGAGGCCCAGTGCACGAGATTTGTGCAGAGGTAGGGTCCCTAGGCCTGGTTGGTGATCAGCGCCAATCTGCAGGGCGACCGATGGGGCAATGGGGGCGGGGGGAAGCCCCTGCTGGTACCTGTCTTGGCTAGCCTGGGGCCTGCAGGCTGGGGGCAGCTCCTGCATTGAGCGTCTGCCCCCTGGTGGTCAGTGTACGTTACAGTGACCGGTCGTTCCATGGGTCATTCCGCCATTTGGTCGATTTGCATATTAGGCTTTTATTATATAGGATATGCACTTATTTATTTATTTCCATTTTAATTCTGTATGCCTAGATTTCTCTATTTCTTCTCATTACAGCAGTACCTTTAGCATTTCTTGTAATGCTGGGTTGGTGGTGATGTACTCCTTTAGCCTTTTTTTGTCCAGCAAGCCCTTTATTTGACTGTCTATCTTGAATAATAATCTTGCTGGGTATAGTAATCTTGGTTTCAGATCCTTTTTTTCCATTACCTTGAGTACTTCATGCCATTCCCTCTGGCCTGCAGAGTTTCTGATAAGAAATTGGTGTCAGCCTTATTGGAGCCCCTTTGTAGGTAACAGTTTGGTTTTCTCTTACTGCCTTTAAGATTCTCTCTTTGTCTTTTATTGTTGGTATTTTAATTATGATGTGTCTGGGTGTGGGCCTTTTGGGTTCTTGCTTAAGGTTCTCTGTGCCTCCTGGACTTGTGTGACTTTTCCTTTACCAGGTTAGGGAATTTTCTGCCGTTGTTTCTTCAAACACTGTATACCTTTCGCCATTTCTGCCTCTTCTGGCACTCTTGCTATTCTAATATTGTTACGTTTCACATTGTCCCACATCTCCTTTAAGCTGCCCTCCTGTTTTTTTCTTTCTGGTTTTCGGATTGAGTGATTTTTTTCAACACTGTCTTCTAATTCACTGATTCAATCCTCAGATTCCCCTAATCTGTTCTGTATTCCTTCCAATGTGTTCTTTATTTTTGCTATGTAATGCTTTATTTCTTTTTTCATAGTTACTATATCTTTTCTCATGCTATTGAGCATCTTTACCATCATTATTCTGAACTCTATATCAGATAAATTTCTTATCTCCATTTCATTTATCTCTTCTTCTGGAGAATTCTCTAGTTCTTTCATTTGTGGGTTGTTTCTTTGTCTCCTCATTTTTGCTGCCTTTTTGGGTTTGTGACTATGTATTAGGTAGATCTGCTACACCTCTCACTCTCTAGTGCAGGACAGTGTCAAATGCTAATTAGACTGGGAAATACTCAATTAGATCAAGGAAATACTCAAAGCCTCCCGAGACTGCCTCTGCCTACAGATTGATAGGATTTCGTCTTGAATAGCCCTCAAGCAATCATCAATAGGTGTGGTGATAGTTTTTCACAGAGTGGGGCAATTGCTTCTGTCTGGAAGCTAATTGTTATTTCAGTCTATTAATGGGTCTCAGAAATTCCACCCGGTGGGGCAAGGTGTTTTCCAATAAGGTGGTCAGCTGTCTTTCCCCCAGACAAATCCACCTGTATAGCCAATGTCTGCACTAAGGAATGAGTCAGCACAGGAGACTAGGGTTTCTGCCTTCTGAGATCTAACCCCAAAGCCCCCAATCCTGGCTTCTGTTCACATAACTCCAGTCCACTCTGCCCTCCCTCTGCCAGAGCACAAGGTGATTGGCTCCACAGGGAATTTTGTGTGTTGGCACTTTATGAGGGTGCCTGCGTTTTAAGCCATCTCTCCATGGAAGAGAGCAACCTCACTGCTTTTCACAGCCATATGTTATGTGTGTACCCTTCTTAGTTCTGGTGCTCACTGCTGGGGGTCCCATCTTGGGAATTAGACCCAAGAATTCTCAGTGGCAATCCCTCACCACTGAGTATCTTTCCTGAACTTCAGTTGTTATCTGTGGGAGCCTACCAGCGCCTCCTCCCCTCCTACCAATATCTTTGCAGTTTCCTCTTTACATCCTCCAGTATCAGGATTCTGTTCATTGAGTCTTCCATTGATTATTCAGGAAGTTTTTCTGTATTTTGCCTTATAATAGACAAATATGCAAATTGACCACACCTTTGCTATGCCCAAGCCACGCCCACCGACCAAGCCACGCCCATAAACCACGCCCACCAGGAAACCGTTGCAGGGACGTTGGGGTGTGGCGGAGCCCAAGGCCGGGAAAGCTGCCTGAGGCTTTCCCAGCCTTGGGCGCCAGCGGGGTGCCGGCGCCGATTGCAGGAGCCGACCTGGGGGTCGGATCCTGCGATCGGGTCGCAGGGATGCTGGGTGCGGCCGAGCCCAACGCCACCGCCCGGGGCCAAGCCCCGACCCTGAAAGAAGGCAGAAGGCGGTGGCCACAGCCAAGGCCTGGGTCCCCGGTGCTGGCAGAAAACTGGTGCAGGCAACCAGGTGAATGAAGGTCTATTGCATGAATCTTCGTGCAAACGGGCTACTAGTTTTAGTTATAATTTCAGTTTGTTCCTGTGTGTGTGTCCATGCAGCATTGACTTACTCCTCAGAGTTTCCATTGTTCAGTTTTTTAAATTTTTTTTTATTTGGTAAAAATAATTAAAATGAGCAACCAGTGGTTGATTTAGCCATGTTCTTATTTTGTCTTATTTTCTCTAGGTAGCAGTAAAATTGCTGGACTTATTTCGTTTATTCTTTTGATGACATTTTAATATTAAGGGTAAAATTCAGTTTCTTTTAATTCAAAGGAATAATATTGGTCTTTTTAAAAAAGTATTGCATGTCAATGAGACATGGTTTGGCTGCATTTCTGAAACTCAGAGGAAGACTCAACCAAGGGAAAAATGATCCTGTTGTCTGTGTTTTTTATAGACAGTTGTTGTTGGCAAACTTAATGCTTATGTTCTGAGGCCAAGGGGAACAATCCTATTTTAGACTTCCTTTCTCCAGACTATGACACACAAAAGCTAGCCAGAAAATGGATTAGCAGGCACTGTAATGACTAGCTAAAGGAAAGGAAAAATTACCAAAATGTCCCAGCTATAACATTCCTTTGAGATGTTTATAGTCGGTGACAAATCCAGCGTTTGATTGTGTTAACATCTCTGGTACAGACATGAAAACAACTGTAGTAGAGATTTTCTTTTTCAGAAACAGTGAATACTGTATAAAGGATCCAAGAAGAGCATTTTAGAAGGTCAAAAAGAGCATTCTTTTCTCTAGTCTATTTTTTTCCTAGTAACTGGGACATATTAGTTACCCCTCTTGTATTGTTGCAGAAGACCAAAGAAAAACCAAGCGATGCTTTAAAGAAGAGGAGGGACACTGTTTAATATACCGGTGGACTCAGGGAATAACTTTCCAAATCTGAGTGCCGAAACATGCAGGGGGCTTCTTTTTATATCTCCCTGTGGTCTTTGTCCCACGAACATGGATTATGCTCTGGTCCTTTTTGCGGGCCTTGCAAGAAGGCCCCCAGTTGTTGGGGGTCTCCAGGCCATATCTGATGGTCTGGCCTGGCGCCAGCATTAATAACCCTCCCTCCAGGGCAGTGCACTGTTCAGTTTTATGGTCTGTACAACAGGTTCTGCAAGACCAATATCTGGGAAGGAGGTAGTGACTTAATTATAGGTTATCAAAAATGTACACTGAGCTTGCTGGCATGGATTCAGATCACTAGCCCCCAAATATCAGAGTTACATTGGAACTAGCCCTTTTTAGCCTTCTCAGTATAAGTTAATTTAGGGGTTATGTTTATTGAAAGAATCTTTGATTTGCAATTGGTATTAAAACTCACTCTATTGCAATCTATACTAAGAAGAGAGAAATATGATAATTGACCGTCACTCCGCAATGCCCTCAGACAATCAGGAGGAAATATGCAAATTAGCGGGACAAAAATGGCGGCAGCCACAGAGCCAACTGGAGAGGGTGGGAGGCTTGGGTTGCCCCCAGTGATGGAGGAAGCCAAGCTTTCTGCCCGCCTGGGCTGGCTGCTGAAGGAGGGGCCTGTATGCAGCAGCCACAGAGCCGGCCTGAGTGCACAGGAGGCTTGGGTCGCTGGGGCCGGCCGCCGAGAGAGGGCTTGCAAAGGCTCTTAGCCCTTCACCCAGGCTTGCCACACCCCCATGGGGTGAGGGTTTCCGCTGGGGGGCCTGGCCAGCCTATAATCAGCCCCTCATCCAGGCTGGCCAGGCACCCCAGCAGGGACCCCCACCCTGAAGGGGGTGTGGACAGCCTGAAAACGGCCCTCAGCCCCTCACCCAGGATAGCTAGACACCCCAGCAGGGACCCCTACCCTAAATGGGGTATGGCCAGCCTGCAAACTGCCCCAGCCCCTCGCCCAGGCCAGCACCATCCCCAGTGGGGACCTCACCCCAATGGGGGCGTGGCCGGCCTGAAAACCACCACAGGCACCTCACCCAGGCCACCCTTCCCCCTAAGGAATCCCCACCCTGATCTGGGACACCTTTCAGGGCAAACTAGCCGGCCCCCACCCATGCACCAGGCCTCTATCTATACTAATAAAAGGGTAATATGGTAATTAGACTGGGAGACCTTCCAGGAGACCTTCCGGATGTTCTTCTGGACAAAGTCATGGTGGCGAGTTCAAGGTAGTGGCAGTTAGGGGCCAAGAGGGGAGGGCAGTTGTGGGTGATCAGGCCAGTATGGGGGGCCGTTGGAGGTGATCAGGCTGGCAGGGGGGCATTTGGGGTTGAGCAGGCCAGCAGGGGGGGGCCATTTGGGGGCAAGCAGGCCATCAGTGGGGGTCAGTTGGGGGTTATCAGGCTGGCAGGGGGGCAGCTGGGGGTAAGTAGGCCGGCAGGGCAGTAGTTGGGGGTGATCAGGCTGGCAAGGGGGCAGTTGGGGGTGAGCAGGCCAGCAGGTAGAGTGGTTAGGGGCAATCAGGCAGGCAGGCAGGTGAGTGGTTAGGAGCCAGCAGTCCCAGATTGCGAGAGAGATGTCCCCCGAGGTATCCCAGTTTGGAGAGGGTGCAGCCCAGGCTGAGGGATCCCCCCATGCATGAATTTTGTGCACCAGGCCACTAGTTTACATATAAAACAAAGGAGTCTCAATAACTCATATTTTTCTCATGGTGAGCTATGATGTTCCAGCCTAAGGATTTGACCTAATGGGTTCTATAACTGTGTAGTGGGTCAATGGGATTAACATACACATGAGTTTTGGTCTTTGACTACTAAATTCTCTATTCTCTCTCTGTTGTATTGCAGGATTTATTGGTTATGCTCCATATATCAACCGTATAGTTCAACAGTGGAACCTCCAGGATAATGATGATGATCAGCTATTTTATACTAAAATTTATATTGATCCACTGAAGAGGGTATGTAATAGCTCCTGCTCCTACTTTCAATGTAACCCCCTTTCCAAGAAGGCTGCTGGAGCTTCCCGGCGGTTAGCAGGCAGAAGAGTAAATAAGGGACCATCTCAGTTTTGTCAACTCCCTTCTCACAAAATACTTTTTTGTATTTTTTCTTTGACTGCAACTTATTTGTGTGGCTACACATAATATGCAAAGAAAATGCTGCCTTTTATTTCTAGTACATGTATCCTGCTAGAAATCTGAATTATGCAATTAAGGGTGGGGGGAGTGAAGTTGGGGCAAATAGCAGTCCTAAGATTGACTTAAATGAAACTTTGGAGAAAAGCAAAACCAAAGCTCAAATACAACAATATTTTTAATATATTTACCTAATATAACTGTTATAGTTCTAGAATTTACTGAATTGTGTATTCATGGATGTTGTCAGTATGAAACAATGTTTTCTTAAAAGTACATTTTACAGTGAATTTGCAGCTATATTGTTTCTGTTTCTTAGATAAGTACTTCAGTCACCTAAATATTTTCATTAGACACTTCATACTTAAGAAACTCAATTCTTAAGCTATTTTTCTTCATCTCTATTTTACTTTCCCGCTGTGTGCCTGCTATGGCAAGCCTGAGGGACTTGGCCTCTTATCTGGAGAGAAACCTTCTCTTGATATGGGTGCAGCATGCTGCTACTCTTGTAGTTCAACTAGGAAAGTGCTTTGAGTCTTATTTAGTTGTCTTTGCTTAGGGTGCTTCCTCCCTGTTGTCTTTGTAATATTTTTGGTTGTTTAAATCCTGTTTAAATTTCTCTCTAAGCATAAGAGTATGCTTAATATGTGTCTTAGTCTGCTTGGATTGCCATAACCAAATACCGTAGACTGAATGGTTTAAACAATAGAAAAAGTTATTTTCAAAGAGTCTAGAAGTCTGAGATAAGGTGGCTAGCATGGTCAGTTTCTGATGAGGACTCTCTTCCTGGCTTGGAGATGGCCATCTTCTTGCTGTGTCCTCACATGGGATAGATAGAGGAGGAAGGGGACAGACAGAGGGAGAAGGAAAGGGAGTGGGAGGGCAAACACAGATGTGTAAACACTCATTTCTTCTTATAAGGGCAAAATTTCCATCATGAGGGCCCCCTCTTATAACCTGAACTTAACCCTCATTAGGGTTAGAGGTTCAACATAGGAATTTTGAGGAAGCACAAAGTTTCAATCTACAATAGCATGCAAAACACTTTTAGGAATATTATTGTGAAGAGCAATGTAGCTGAAAAACTGCATTGAGAATTATAAGGGTTTTTTAAAAATATATTTTTATTGATTTCAGAGAGGAAGGGAGAGGAAGAGAGAGATAGAAACATCAATGATGAGAGAGCATCAATGATTGGTTGCTTCCTGCACACCCCACACTGAATATCAAACCGGCAACCTGGGAATTGAACCCTGACCTCCTGGTTCATAGGTTAATGCTCAAACACTGAGCCACACCGGGCTGAGTGAGAATCATAAGGTTTGTAAAGCAGATTAATTGCCAGCCTGTTGACAATCAGGCAGTTTATGCTGCAATAATAACCTCAAACTCAACAGCTTAACACAACAGGGGTTCCTGCTTATTGTAGTCATTTGGTAGAGGGGGGTGGGGCCCTTGCTGATAGAGCAGCTATCTCCAACCTTGCTGGTTCATGTGCCAGAGAGAAGGAGCACACGTAGGGTCCCCAACTGGCAATGACATCTCCAGATGGGGAGTGATTCATTTTACTTCTGCTAACAATTCACTGGTCAGAATTAGTCAGAAGGTAGAGATGTGGAAATACTTGGAAAACAGCATGAATGCTTTCCCATACATTCTATCCTCTAATTTAATCAACAGTAAAATTATAGTCTTTCTGAAAAATATTTCTGGAATAATTAACATATGGAATTTAAAAATTTTTTAAAAGAACAAACTATATTAACATGATAGTATTGTTTGTTGTTTCCATTGTCGTTTTTAATATTATCTCTGTTCTTATTTTAGGAAGCTCTTAACATCACATTGGATCACAAATGCAAAATTTTTCAGACTTTAAATGGAGCTGTAGGTATGCTTCCAAAATAATGAATTGCTTGTGGATACAAATGGACACCTGTGTTTTCAACTATGCTGTTTAGTATATCCATTTTGGGGCTATGACTAAGGTTTACTGTGTAGATATTGCAACTATTAAAAAATACTGGACTTGAGCTTATTGATGCAGTTAAATACATTCAGTTCAAGTCATTGCCTCAGAGTGATGTAAAAAAAGATAAGCTTCTGGCCTTAGGTAACATAGAATTTAGTATCTCACCATCTGGGACTATAGATGTAGTTTTAAATTAATTATACCTACTATTACACATTTTTCATTATAAGTTCTCTGTATTGAGAATTACTCAGGAATGGTAGAGTGTAAGAGTATTTTTCACCTAGCTGAAAGGTACCTGATAACTGGGCACATTCACTGTGGAGTGTGTGTGTGTGTGTGTGTGTGGTGTGTTTTCCTAAATAGACATATATCTTGATGAAATACATTAATGCATTAAAATTAATTAATACATTAAAAATCAACATTCATTAATACATTATACTTAAAATTTAAAAATACTTTGCAATTCAATACGATTCTTCAAGGCAGTACATGGAGTAACAGGTTTCTCAAAATAGAAAGAATTTAGTTTGGAGTGCTCAGGAAGTGAGGGAAGGAATCTGAAAACAAAAATACCTCTCTGATCCCATATGACTTGTATATTCCTAGAATTACATTAAGCCTAATTTTTTTTCTTTTCCTTTTAGTTGAATTTATTGGGATGACACTGATTAACAAATCATCTGTACACTGTATTGTGTGTTCACCGCACCCTCCCCCCCTCCCCCACCGCCCCGCCAAGTCAAATCTCTTTCCATCACCATTTATCCCCTCTTTACCCTCCTCCACTGCCCCCCTGTCCGGTAATTACCACACTGTTCTTCATGTCTGTGAGTTTTTTTCTCTCTCTTTTTTCTCTTTTATTTGTTCAATCTCTCCATCATGCCTACACCCCAGATAGCTGTCAGCTTGCTCTCTATCTACGAGTTTGTCTCTATTTTGCTTATTTAGTTCATTTTGTTCATTAGATTCCAAATATTAATGAAATCATATGGTATGTGCCTTTTTCTGACTGGCTTATTTCACTTTGCATGATACTCTCCAAGTCCCTCCATGCTGTCTCAAAAGGTAAGAGATCCTTCTTTTCTACAGCTGCATAGTATTCCATGGTATAAATGTACCAGTTTTTTTTTATCCACTCATCTACTGATGGACACTTGGGCTGCTTCCAAATCTTGACTCTTGTACCCTACAATGAACATAGGGGTGCATATATCCTTTCAAATTAGTGTTTTGGGTTTCTTTGAATTTATTTCCAGATGTGGAATTGCTGGATCATAAGGCAGTTGCATTTTTAATTTTTTGAGGTAACTCCATAATGTTTCCACAGTAAACCTGATTTTCAAGAACTGGAAATACTATCAGTCATGGCCAAGTGTAGAAATCTTGCTTATTGTGCTTGGCAGTGTTCTATTTGCCTTACATATATTGTTATTATCTTCATAATAACATTGAAAGGCAGGCAGGGATCCCATTTTACAGATGAATAAATTGTGACAATAATTTAACTCTTCTAAGATCACATCACTATCAGAAGGTAGAGGCAGGATTGCAAAGTTGCTTTCCTTCCACCATACACTTCAGTGGCTCAGCACCTCAGTCTGCTGGTGCCAGGTTGGAGTATGTGAGGTGCTCAGAATCTCATTCTCTGTCATTTGGGTATCTGTTGACTTGGAGTAGGCCAAGTTACTAAAAGTGTAGTAGCACATGATAGCATGAATGCATGAGCAAATTTATAACAATAAGAAAAAAAAATATATGTGTGTGTGTATGTATATGTGTATTGCTGGATCATAAGGCAGTTGCATTTTTAATTTTTTGAGGTAACTCCATAATGTTTCCACAGTAAACCACACACACTAGAGGCCCAGTGCACAAAATTTGTGCACTGGAGGGGGTCCCTCAGCCTAGCCTGCACCCTCTCACAGTCCGGGACCTCTCAGGGGATGTCTGCTTGCCAGCTTAGGCCCATTCCTTATGGGACGGGTCTAAGACAACAGTTGGAAATCCCTCTCACAGTCTGGGACCCCTTGCTCCTTACCACCTGCCTGCTCACTGCTCCTTACCACTCAGCTCGCTGCTCCTTAGTGCTGCCATGGAGGCAGGAGAGGCTCCTGCCACCGCCACTGCACTCACCAGCTGTGAGCCCTACCTTTCTGTGTAGCTGTCTGTGGGCCAGCTGCTCTCTTCCTTCTCACTTAGGGTGAGCAGCATGTGAGGGCAGAGTGTGCTGTTGTGGAACGCAGAGGGCTGCCCGGAGCTGAGGGCAGTGGCCGGGCCCACGGGGTGAGAGGTGGACACAGAGGACGCTTTCTCACCCAATTGTGGGTAGGCTGGCCGGCCTTCATCTGCCTGACCCCACCCAGGGAGGGACTGAGCAGGGTGTCCGCCTCTCCATTCTCTATTCTTCTATCAGTGACACCTGTCACCCTTGCCAGGCCTCCCACAAAGTGAGTTCAGCTCAATCCCTGAATGTAAAAGGGCAGGGGGAGCGGGGGGCTCCACTCCAGTGCCCCCTGATTCCCAGCGACAGGACCTGATCTCAGGACGGTGGCCACAGCTGCAGAACATAGATTTGTTTCAAGAAAAGTTGGGAATGCAGACTTTCATGAGCCCCTATTCCAAAAGGTGGAAGTTTATTCACATTGTGGCAAAGACACCTTCAAGAGTGACATAAGTGGGTAAAGTCAGGGCCAAACTGGGCCATTTCCTCATCCAATCTCTCTGAGGCACATGGATAAAACCAAGTCTCAGCTCTTTGCAGGACACTTCCGGGGTTTTTTTTAAGCCTAAAGGACAGTAGTCTGTCTCCATTCTTGTTCTGTGGGATTTTTTCATCGTCGGATAAAAAATTGGAGCAATCCTCTAGAGATACAATATTCCAGTTGCACCCATGTGATGACGACAGCGCCCCTCAGAGGGAGGGAGCCAACAGATGGGGAGCAGGGAATTCTGAAAACCAAAGTAAAGGTTCAGAACACGGAAGAAGTCCTTGGTGTTCTGCTGAGAAACTTGACTCCTTACTCTGTGGTCACACAACTTCGCATGCCAGGCAGTCACTCAGAAATATCTTGGCATCGGCCAACTTATGGAATTCTCCCTTCTCTCTGTTCTCCTGAGCCGGACTCTGGACGTTGACTCTTGGTCATCGTTTTTTGTTTGTTTGTTTTTCCCCAAAAACGTTACAAAGTTTATATGAATATAACATACAAAGATGCAGCCTCCTTTGTAGGAACAGGGAAGGAAGAGGTGGTTAAGTAAGGCACACGGAGCTGCAGCAAGCACCAGCTGTGGGGAGGGCTAAGGGGGAGAGGAGGTTGGTACTGGGGCTGAGGCCCTAGAGCCATTGCTGGGGAAGTAGGGATCCCCTCTGAGTGCCACGTTCTGAGGCTGAACTAATTGGTCAAGCTGAGGCAGAGGCGGGTGGCCATATCAGCCATCTTTGGTGTTGTTTACCCATTCCCACCCCAGCTCTGTTGTAAAACCCCAGAGCCCTGGATTCCAAAGGCCCCATCCAGAGCAGAGGCCCTGGAAGGGGGTGAGAGGAAGTGAGTAGGGAAAGTTTGAAAGCGGATATGCCTGGGTGCTGAGGGCTGGCGGAGACAGAGGTGAGAGGTAGCCGGGGAAGGGCTCTCATATATACCCTTCTGTGGGGGCCACAGGTGTGGGAGGCCAGGGGTGGAGGGTAGGGATGGGGCACCATGGCCCCAGCCTCTTAGGCATCCCTGTCTGTCCTCTGCAGTGTACATGGAGGAAAGGGGCTGCCTCTGAGGAGGGGCCAGGCCAGGCCAGTGACCATCTTGAGTTCTGGCTGAAGTGATGGTTCTCACCCTGAGATGCCTTCTAACTGGTGATAGACCCAGGCCTGACTCCTGCTGCTGTGGGCACCCAGGACCCAGGCCTGACTGAATGCCTGCCACCACACTGTGGGTACCCAGGACCCAGGCCTGACTACCACCACTGTGGGCGCCCAGGACACAGGCCTGACTGAATGTCTGTCGCCATGCAGTGGGCGCCCAGGACACAGGCTGACTCCCACCGCTGTGGGCGCCCAGGACACAGGCTGACTCCCACCGCTGTGGGCGCCCAGGACACAGGCCTGACTGAATGCCTGCCCCCAAGCCATGGACCCTGGCCTGCTCTGGGCTCCTGGGCACAGAAAGTTCCCCTGCTGCCAGAGCAGCCTCCTGCTGGCCTGTTAATATGCAAATTGGTCATTACTGTGAAGCTGTTCGGACCAATGTGCATATTACCTCTTTATTATATAGATATGTATATATGAATATACATGCACATTTTAAATTACTAAAACCTGTTTTTCTTTTTAACTCAGATGAAGTTGTTCTGAAATTTGAAAATGGCAAAGCCAGAGTTAAGAATGTATTTTATGAAACATTACCAGTGGCAATTAATGGAAATGGACCCACCAAGGTGAGTCACAGTGACTTTTCCCTATTTTCTTATTTTTTGGAGATAGACTATGGAGCAATATGTAGAACTTCTTTAAGAGGCTTTATTGTGGTGCCAACAATTAAATGGCTTTATCTTTTACACAGTACATTATCTGATTTTATCTAGATTAGCTGATGACTTTTTCTCAGCAATGATAACTTTTTACGCTATTTAAAACACATTTCACTTCAGTGTTTAATAATAGCAGCTAACTGGAGAGTGAGCCATGCTTCCTTCATATAGGGCAGTGGTCGGCAAACTGTGGCTCGCGAGCCACATGTGGCTCTTTGGCCCCTTGAGTGTGGCTCTTGCACAAAATACCATGGCCTGGGTGAGTCTATTTTGAAGAAGTGGCATCAGAAGAAGTTTAAGTTTAAAAAATTTGGCTCTCAAAAGAAATTTCAATCGTTGTACTGTTGGTATTTGGCTCTGTTGACTAATGAGTTTGCCGACCACTGATATAGGGTATCCTCTCCTAATAGGAATTATTGAGGTCCTTAAGGCATCATTTGTTTCACCTGAGTCACCATATTTTAAAGTAACAACTCTACTAAGATGGAGGTGTAATTATATGCCCAGAATGCTTCCTTTTGCACTTATTTTCAACCTGGGTTATAGTTGACAAACACAACTTGACTAATGAAATTTTGGATGCTTTTCAACTGTATGTAATTGAGCTTGCTAAAAATGTAATTGACTGCAAATTTATAGGTAAGTTGGTAAAGTTCATATTGCTGGTATCCAGTTAAAATTGAGCATGATTGTGTGTGTGTGTGTGTGTGTGTGTGTGTGTGTGTGCGCGCGCGCGCGAGTTGAAAACCATGTTCTGAGATACTGAGTTGGCTGGTTTACCCATAAGTATATGGAAAAGAGATTACAAGTAGATTTGCTTTGTGGGAAGGCCAAGATGGGAGATGTGTGCTGTTTCAGAGAAGTCAGAATTCCAGTAAAAGCTATATGCATCGGAAGAAATTCAAGGGAAAACTCACTTTGGCAGTATTTCCAACATCAAAATGGAAGTAGACTCCCCTTCTCCCCTATTCAACCTTTCTACCTTGCCTTATATCCCATTCCAGTTCTATAAAGCTGGCTTTCCCGTGTACTCTCCTTTCTCTATTTTGTATCAATTTCCCCAGGTGCATTATCCTTCTTATCAGCATTTTAAAGACCCTCAAATATTTTCCATTCTCTAAACAAAACAAAACCGAGCCAACACAAACTGTAATATCCTCCTCAATCCACATTGCCTGCCAGCCCTCCTGTCTTTTCACATCACAACCAGGGTGCTTCTTCTTCTTCTTCTTTTTTTTTTTTTTTGATGAAGTACTTGTTTTATTTCATACATTTTAATACAATATTCAGTCAATTAATTATTGTATGGGAAGTGGTTCCCTGATACATAAATGTGGAAGAAAAAAATGAATACTAATTTCATTACATCATATTTTAGAAAACTCATGATTTAAACTATAATTTGCCAAACATTTTATTTAAAGTGTGTTTTTCGCCCTAGCTGATTTGACTCAGTGGATAGAGCATCAGCCTGATGATTGAAGGGTCCTGGGTCTGATCTTGGTCAAGGGCACATACCTTCATTGCAGGATTGACCCTGGGCCCTGGTCTGGGCATGTGGGGGAAAGCAACCAATGTCTTTCTCACATGGATGTTTCTCTCTCTCTGTCTCTTCCCCTTCCTTGCACTCTCTCTAAAAATCAGTGGAAGTCCCTGGCTGGTTTTGCTCAGTGGATAGAGCATCAGCCTGTGAACTGAAGGGTCGCAGGTTTGATTCCGGTCAAGGGCACATGCCTGGGTTGCATGCTGGATCCCTGGTGGGGATGCGTGCAGGAGGCAACCAATAGATGATTCTCTCCCATCATTGATGTTTCCACCTCTCCCTCCCTCTCCCTTCCTCTGTGAAATCAATAAAAATATATATTTTAAAAAATCAGTGGAAAAATATCCTCAGGTGAGGATTAACAACAACAACAAAATCTTAAAGTAAGTTTTTGTAGGAGGTAACCATTCAAGTAGAAGTTTCTTTTACTGCCACAGGTCAAATGTGCCCAGGTTTACTTCTACTCTGGCTGCTTAAGAGATCATCAGAAGAAAAAGGCAACTGGTCAGTCTCTCTCTCTTTCTCTCCTCCCTTCCTCTATTTCTAAAATCAATAAGCATGTCCTCAGATAAGGACTAAAAAAAAAACAAAGTGTGAAATGGGATATTGAGAGACATCGAGAAGAATCATACCTCTCTACTGCAGCCAGAGGCATCGGGTATGAGGATGAGACACTTTCTGTGATTAAGGTCCATCATCCCAGTCAGTATCTTGTATTCCTGGATTGTGAAGGATGAATTTGCTTCACTGGTATTAGCCCTTCTATAGTCAGTACAGAAAATGGAATTCTGAATAGCAATTGCTGAAAGATGAATCAGAGGGCCGGAGACCATGGGATACCAGGACACAGGCTTTATTGGAGATCACCCTGCCGGCCGCCTTCCAGAGGGGAAAAGGGGAAGAGAGAGAGAGAGAGAGCTTGCCGGGGTGAGAGTGCCTTTTAAGGGGAGGAAAAGAGGGGACGGGGCTTAGGGCACTCAGCACACGCTGATTGGTGGTTTCATGTAAGGTACATGGTTAGGGGCCTAGGAATTTAGGAATTGGGGGCTTAGGGTATATGACAGGTGCTGATTGGTGGTTCAATGTACAGTCCATATAAGGTGTTCAGGAATGTCCGGCTGCAGGTGGAGTTTACGTCATACTCCGTCCATCAGTTGGGGGAAGGGAGAATCTATCATTCCAGGCTTTTGTTAATATTAAAAAAAATCGCCGAAACCGGTTTGGCTCAGTGGATAGAGCGTTGGCCTGCAGACTCAAGGGACCCAGGTTCCCAGGTTCGATTCCGGTCAAGGGCATGTATCTTGGTTGCAGGCACATCCCCAGTAGGGGGTGTGCAAGAGGCAGCTGGTCGATGTTTCTCTCTCATTGATGTTTCTAACTCTCTATCCCTCTCTCTTCCTCTCTGTAAAAAATCAATAAAATATATTTTTAAAAAAATTGAGAGTCCGGGCAAGGTCAGGGGGTGAAGGTCTATCTTCTGTAACTTCTTCTAGCTGAGAGGGGGCGTCGTTAGGGGCATCTACCCGGGGTCTCAAGGATTCTGGTGTTAGGTTCTGAATTCAGTGCCAGATAGATCTCTCCCACCTTCTGGTTGGCGAATGCCTGCATTCTGTTCTGCAAAAGACTAGTGAAACAGCTCTCGAGAAAGGGGGTAAAGAAATAGACATCAGTTGGCCCAATGATGGGAGGCTGGACAAGGAGTGCAGCAGCATAATTTCCCCAAGAGACTGGTTGGTGAAGTCTCGAGAGCGATCCTGTTGAGTCACTTGGGAGGTGAAAGCTGGTCCTGAGGCTGCCACAGCATCACTTGTCTGGTTTTACTGCTTTTCTGGGCCTGGAGCTGAAAGACAACTGAGACCTAGATGTTATTTTTAGCGGGGAAAAGAGTAGGGTCTCAGTTGCCTCACTAGTGATATGAAAGGGGAGAATAGGTTACCCTGGGAGTGAGGTTCTTGCTTTCCCAGTTTTGCTCCTTGCTGGGCATCCACATGCTTCTTGTAGGTCCTGAGACAGGGTTTCAAAGTATGAATAGAGCAGTGGTTAAGCTCCCTGTGGCAGTTCCAACTCCTGCTGTGATGCTGAGGGTTAGGAGGAGAGGGATTATCTGGACTCCTCTTTTGTGTCAGATATGATGGGTTACGGAGACAGGTAAAGACTGATTATTGGGGCTGCATCTACATTGGGTGAGAGACAGATGAGAGTACAGGTTCCTGTCCAGCTGATGGGGAGATAGATGTGTTTTTCCCAACAGAGGAAGAAAAATCCCTATCATGGAGACAAGCTGAAAGTTGTAGGGAGAAGTTTCTAGTTCCGCACTCCAAGCTGAGAGGGTAGTCACCATGGCGCTACCAATAAGGGGTGACAAATGAGTGATTGAGATTGTATTGCAGTGAAAGTGGGAGGGAAAGGGAAGGAAAGGAGTAGTGAGAGCCAGGGACCTGCATGGTTGGATAAGAGGTTAGACACTGAATATTCTGGTTTAGCTTAAGAAGTATCCAGCAACCTTGTCCTGTCAAGCTTAGAGACTGAATCCTCATTTTCTTGCTTAGAGTAACTTTCTTTCTTTCTACTTTTCTCTGTTCCATCTCATCACATGCACAAACCTTCACAAAAACCTTCACAATTTCAAATTAGCCTTCAAACCTTCCTTCTATGTCCTTCAAAAATGCATAACCATGCCTCAGACCTTCTATTAAGTATTTCTAAACATGTCTAGCAATCAATATTTCAGTATTGTATGTTAGAAAAGGCAGTGGGGGAAGGAGCAGGCTCCGTAGCCCGTTCCCAGGCTAGCCAGGCCTCTAGCCGCTTTAATCCCAAACCGCCACATATAGATAATGATCATAGAGGATATAAGGAGATAAGGCATTTACAGTCCAAGGAATGGCTTGGCCTTGTGGGGTGAGAGAGTGAAACTGAGGTAGGTGACTGTGGTTTGGGACATCTGGGTTTTATGAGGGGATGCATGGTAGCCCTGGCTGGGCACCAAGGTAGAATGAGAAAAGAGTGAATGGGGGAATTGAGTAAGATGCAGTGTAGACATGAGGTGGCTAATGGCTGTGAGACTAATCCGTCAACCCCCATAATAGAGACTGAGGAGGGGACAAGGGTCCCAGTGAATTTAGAGAGGGCAGAATAAGTGGCCCTAGTGTCAATTAAAAAGGAGATCGGCTTACCTGCCACCACAGTCGTTACCCGAGGCTCTGTCCTGGTGATGTAAGTCTGTGGGGCCCTGTCAGGGCCTGGGCAGCTTCTTCGGTGGCCAGTCCCAGGAGGTCTGGGAGCTCCAAACCGGATCCAGAGGGCGGCCATGCTGGACTGGCTGAGGCCAGACCCGGAGGAGCCAGACTACAGTCTGAGTTCCAGTGGCCTTC
Source organism: Eptesicus fuscus (assembly GCF_027574615.1). Classification (NCBI taxonomy): domain Eukaryota; kingdom Metazoa; phylum Chordata; class Mammalia; order Chiroptera; family Vespertilionidae; genus Eptesicus; species Eptesicus fuscus. The sequence continues at coordinate 112,071,612 of NC_072475.1, forward strand.
CCTTCCGCACCTTGGGCAGGGCCCAGGCGGGGGTCACGGGTTTGAGCAGGACTTGGCTCAGCGTCCTTCCTTGCTGCATTTGAAGCATGGTCCCGGAGGAGGCTTAGCCCCTGTCTTACCCGCGGTTGGAGGACCAGCACTCCGTTTGGGGTTCGTGAGAGTGGTGGCTAGGAGCTGGAAGGCCCCCTACTGGGCCTCCGCCTTGGCCTGATCTCGTCTTTGATTTTGGATTTGGGTCTCCGTGTCTCTATTATTAAAGACCTTAAAGGTCAGGTTAACGAGGTCTTTTTGAGGGGTTTGTGGACCTGCAGTTGCGGCGTATGTCGGGGAGTAAAGGTGGTCAGGTCAGTGGGAAAGGAAACCTGAGATGCCTCTCAATCTGTGAGGCTGGACATAGAGAATGGGACATGGACTCAAAGAGTGTGCCCTCAGTTCCTGCTGCCTCTCTCGGGGGTAGAGTGGACGCGAGAGTAGAAGAAGCTGTTGAGGAAGGCAGTCTTTGGGCCTGAGAATGAGTGTTAGATGGAAAGGCTGTTTTGGAGCTCAGGTTCTCAGGATTTGGGCTCCGGGACTGGGGAGAAGGCGGCTGCTGGTTAAGAGGGTCTGAAGAGAAAGAGTCTAGACGTTTTTCAATTTGAGAAAGGTCAGAGAGTGAGAAGGGAAATGGCCAGCCACCTGTAAATTTGTTTGCTGGAGGCCACAGGAGCGGAGATAAGGCGGAGAGCACAGGGGAAGGCTGGGGGTGGGGGTGGGGGGTTGGGGGGATGAGGGGGGGGTTAGAATTCTCAGAGGTAGAAATGCCCCACCCTACCTCCCATAATGAGGGCGGGACCAGGAGGGGCTTTGCAGGGAGACTGAGGACTCAGGAATCGAACACCCTGAGGGAGAGGAAGGGCCTGTAAATGCAGCAGCCACTGCCACCTCTGCTGGTCAGTGGGCGGGACCAGTGTGTGTAAAGGGAAAAAAAATGGTCAAAACTACTCCCAGAGTCCTCCAAGGACTCCTGCACTCCTGCGTTGACCTGGGAAAAAGAGTGCTTAGGCAGAGAGGGGCAGGTTTAGGATTGTAAGGAGGTGGCGAGATTGAGACACGTGGAGAGAAACAATCCGCTGGGTTGAAAGAGTCAGAAGACAGAGAAAGGGGTTTGAGAGGGCAAAGAGGACTTCCAGAGGAGGGTCTGATGGGTGGAACCTGAGTAAAGCAAGTGGGGAGAGCGGGAGGGTGGGTGGGGAGGGGAAAGCCTGTTCGTAGGAATATCGAATGCTTCCCAATCCGGTGGCAAAAATTATCTAGATCTCAGAGGATATTGGAATTTTCAGGCCACAGAGAGACATTGTCGAGTTTATATTGTGGCCAGGTAGAGCTTCTTTGAGGTTACGAGAGGGTTTGGATTGAGGGGTTCCCTTGACCGGAGGGAAAGGGCCACTGAGAAGTTGGGGAAGGAATAAGAAGCGTCCTTCTTTTCCCTCTGCCAACCTGTAGAAAAAAGGACAGGAGAAGGTTGCAAGGTCGTCACCCCGAACCTTTCCTGTGGAGTAGAGCAGAGTTTTCCCGGCCAGGTACCTGGGCTTTCGTAGAAAGTAGAACGTAGAACGTAGAACGTAGAACGTAGAACGTAGAACGTGTAGCCATGTAGTCGGGAAACTCTGAGGTCCTTCCAGGTCAAGGGAACCAGCGGTCGGGGAGGTCGGGAAGGTCCGTGAAGCCTACCGGTTAGAAGGAAGCGATGAGATTCCCACGTGTCCTGGCACGGCAGGGTTTGAGAAGTGTTCTGAGCAGGCCAATCGACTCAGAACCATGCCACCGAGCAGAGCCAGAGCAGGAGTCAGAAGCTTGGGGTTAGGTTCGAGGATAGTCCATGCTCACCCAGGGTCGGCACCATTATGAAAGATGAAACAGAGGGCCGGAGACCATGGGATACCAGGACACAGGCTTTATTGGCGATCACCCTGCCGGGCCGTCTTCCAGAGGGGAAAAGGGGAAGAGAGAGAGAGAGAGAGCTTGCCGGGGTGAGAGTGCCTTTTAAGGGGAGGAAAAGAGGGGACGGGGCTTAGGGCACTCAGCACACGCTGATTGGTGGTTTCATGTAAGGTACATGGTTAGGGGCCTAGGGATTTAGGAATTGGGGGCTTAGGGTATATGGCAGGTGCTGATTGGTGGTTCAATGTACAGTCCATATAAGGTGTTCAGGAATGTCCGGCTGCAGGTGGAGTTTACTCCGTCCATCAGTTGGGGGAAGGGAGGATCTATCAATTGCCAGTTGGTTTTAAGAATTATAAATTAATACCAGTAGCAATTGCCAGTTGGTTTTAAGAAGTGGAGACAACTCACAGCCACCATGCACCTTACCACCCACCAGGAAATGAGCCTCCAGGTTGCGTGGGTTGTTATGTCCTTGTTGAATAGAAAACACTTATCAGCCCTCATTTTTAATTCACCCAAAGATAGCTTTCGACAGTGTCGATCTCATTTGGTCCTACTTGAAATACTCTTTCCCTTTGTTTCCATGATGCTCTGCTGATCTGTCTACTAATTTTCTAGTTTTTCCTCTTCAATCTCTCTCTTTTTCTTGCTTTACTCTATATTTTTAATATCTTTTATTTTGTATGTGGAGGGGGATGGGTTTGGGGTATGGTCCTCTGCCTATACTGTTTTAGTAAAGAGTTCCATAGTATCTATCTGAGACATCTTCCTTTTCTACACACATTTTTGGGTAATTTGCTTCACTCCCACATCAACAAATCTCTCAAGGCTGATGATTTGCAGATCCTGCCACTAACTCCTGGTATCTTTCCTGAACTCCAGGTCTGAATACCCAGTTGGTAGATTTATTTGTGTGTCATATGAGACCTGGAGCTCAGCACCTTAAGCTCTGCCTCCTCTTCCATCCAATTGGTTAACCAGAACCTGGGTTTTGTTTTAGTGGTAGTTGCTTCCCTCTCCCAATCCAGGTGCTATTCTTTCTAACTGCTATGTATGGTGGTTGATGTAATTTTCTCAGTGCCATTGGCAACTTCTTAGTTTAGGCCACCTGGAACCTCCCACCAGCAATAATCACCCACCAGTAGTAGCCTAGAACACGAGTTTTTGGCTGAAGTAGAAGCCAATCACTTCACTCACCTGTGCAGCGCCCTCTATGGATTTAGGTAAAGTTCTCAATTCTCAACTTGTCTCATAAGGCTCTTTTTAAACTTTGCTCCTGTTTAGTGATCACCCATCTACTATCCCATACCAAACTCCTGGCACAATAAATATTCACACACCTATTTTTCATAATCAACCATTCTCTTTCTCAGTTCCTGCCATACTGAATACTTTTAACTTCACAAATGTTTCATGTTTCTTCTTTCTGTAAGTCTTTCGTACATGCATTTCACTCATTCTGGAATCCTCTGCCCCCAGTTCCACTCCTGTACCCAGTTACTCCATCTTGTTCATCTTTTAGTGTCAGCTTAGTCTTCACTCCTATGTATGCTTTTATAATATCTGGAACTTTGTCCATCAAGTACATACTACACACTGGACAGTAATAGAATTTACCTGATTTTTAGTCTCACTTACTGTGGCTTTAGCCCAGGAATTATAGAACTCATATCTATTCCATTAATGTTTTGCTTTCCTGGGGTTCAGCACTTGTGTACCCTATATTAGCCTTTCAATAAATGGAATTTGAATGACACAGTCTAAACAATGTATTGATTTAGCATTATTCTTGAGAGTGGTAAGACAGGTTTCTTTTCTGGAAAGACAAATACTTGTAAAATTGCTGTTGGGTTCAGTGGCTTGGCTCAGTGGTTGAGTTCCACCTATGGACTGGGAGTTCATGGTTCAATTCCCAATTCCCAGTTCAGTTCCTGGCTCAATAAGCTGTGGGAAGGGGGGAGGGAAGTGTGCAGGAGGCAGCTAATCAATGATTCTTTATAATCATTGATATTTCATTTTCTTTATTGATTAAGGTATTACATATGTGTCCTTATCACCCCATTGCCCCCCCACACACACTCATGCTATCACCCCCCTGGTGTCTGTGTCCATTGGTTAGGCTTATATGTATGCATACAAGTCCTTTGGTTGACCCCTCCCCCTTACCCCTACACCCCCTCCCCCGCAACCTTCCCTCTGAGGTTTGACGACCTCATCGATGCTTCTCTGTCTCTGGATCTGTCTTTGTTCTTTAGTTTATGTTGTTCATTATATTCCATAAATGAGTGAGATCATGTGATATTTACCTTTCTCTTACTGGCTTATTTCACATAGCATAATGCTCTCCAGTTCCATCCATGCTGTTGCAAATGGTAAGAATTCTTTCTTTTTTTACTGCAGCATAGTATTCCATTGTGTAGATGTACCATTTTTTTTAATCCACTCAACTGCTGATGGGCACTTAGGCTGTTTCCAAATCTTAGCTATGGTAAATTGTGCTTCTATGAACATAGGGGTGCATATATCCTTTCTGATTGGTGGTTCTAGTTTCTTGGGATATATTCCTAGAAGTGGGGTCACTGGGTTAAATGGGAGGTCCATTTGTAGTTTTTTGAGGAAACTCCACACTGTTCTCCACAGTGGCTGCACCAGTCTGCATTCCCACCAGCAGTGCTTGAGGGTTCCTTTTTTTCCACATCCTCACCAGAACTTGTCGTTTGTTGATGATAGCCATATCTGACAGGTGTGAGATGGTAATGCGTTGTCATTTTGATTTGCATCTCTCAGATAATTAGTGACTTTGAGCATGTTTTCATATGTCTCTTGGCCTTTCTTATGTCCTCTTTCAAAAAGTGTCTATTTAGGTCTGTTGCTCATATTTTGATTGGGTTATCTTCCTTTTGTTAAGTTGTATGAGTTCCCTGTAAATGTTGGAGATTAAACCCTTATTGGTGACAGCATTGGAAAATATGTTCTCCCATGTAGTAGGCTTTCTTGTTTTGTTGATGGTTTCTTTTGCTGTGCAGAAGCTTTTTATTTTGATGTAGTCCCATTTGTTTATTTTCTCTTTAGTTTCCATTGCCCTAGGGGCTCTATTGGTGAAGATATTGCTTCGGCATATGTCTGAGATTTTGCTACCTCTGGATTCCACTAGTATTTTAATGGTTTCCCATCTTATGTTTTAGTCCTTTATCCATTTTGAGTTTATTTTTATGTATGGTGTAAGTTGGTGTTCTAGTTTAATTTTTTTTGCATGTATCTGTCCAATTTTCCCAGCACCACTTATTGAAGAGACTGTCTTGACTCCATTGTAGGTTCTTGCCTCCTTTGTCAAATATTAATTGAGTATAGTGGTTTCGGTCGATTTCTGGGTTCTCTATTCTATTCCATTGATCTATATCTGTTCTTGTGCCAGTACCAGGCAGTTTTGAGAACAGTGGCTTTGTAATACAGTTTGAAATCTGGTATTGAGATCCCACCTACTTGGTTCTTCTTTCTCAGGATTGCTGTGGCTATTCAGGGTCTTTTTTAATTACAGATGAATTTTTGGCGAATTCATACCAGATCTGTGAAATATGCCGTTGGTATATTAATGGGAAGTGCATTGAATCTGTAGATAGCTTTGGGTAGTATGGACATTTTAATGATGTTGATTCTACCGATCCATGAACACGGTATGTTCTTCTATCTGTTTATGTCTTCCTCTATCTCTTTTTTCAATGTCTTGTAGTTTTCCGAGTACAGGTCTTTTACTTCCTTAGTTAAGTTTATTCCTTGGTATCTTAATTTTTTTGGTGCGATGGTAAATGGGATTGTTTTTTTAGTCTCTCTTTCTGTAAGTTTACTATTGGTGTATAGAAATGCCATGGATTTCTTGGTGTTAATTTTGTGTCCTGCTACGTTGCTGAATTCATTTATTAAATCTACTAATTTTTTTATTTAGTCTTTAGGGTTTTCTATATACAATATCATGTCATCTGCGAATAAGGACAGTTTTACTTCTTCTTTTCCAATGTGGATGCCTTTTATTTCTTCTTCTTGTCTGATCGTAATGGCTAGTACTTCCAGTACTATGTCGAACAGGAATGGTGAGAGTGGGAATCCCTTTCTTGTTCCTGTTCTTAGGGGAAATGGATTTAGTTTTTGCCCATTGACAATGATGTTGGCTGTAGGTTTGTCATATAAAGCTTTTATTATGTTGAGCTTTGATCCCTCTATTCCCCCTTTGCTGAGAGTTTTTATCAAGAAAGGGTGTTGGATTTTGTCAAATGCTTTTTCTGCATCAGTTGACATGACTATGTGATTTTTTTCTCTCAGTTTGTTTATGTGATGTATCACGTTTATTGATTTGCGGATATTGTACCTATCCTTGCATCCCCGGGGTAAATTCTACTTGATCATTCTGTATGATCTTTCTGATGTACTGCTGGATCTGATTTGCTAGAATTTTGTTGAGGATTTTGCGATTTTTTCATGAGGGATATTGGCCTGTAATTCTCTTTCATTGTGTTGTCTTTATCTGGTTTTAGTAATAGGGTAATGCTGGCTTCATAGACTGAGCTTGGAAGTGTGCCTTCCTCTTGAATTTTTTGGAATACTCTGAGGAGGTTAGGTTTTAGTTCTTTCTTGAATGTTTGGTAAAACTCCCCTATGAAGCCATCTGGCCCTGGGCTTTTGTTTGCTGGAAGCTTTTTTTTATGACTGCTTCAATTTCTTCCATAGTTATCTGCCTATTTAGATTTTTAAATTCTTCATGATTGACTTTAGGAAGGTTGTATTTTTCTAGGAATATGTCCATTTCCTTCAGGTTTTTGATTTTGTTGGAATAGAGTTGTTCTTACTATTTTTAACAATCCTTTGTATTTCTGTGGAGTCTGTTGTTATTTTGCCTCTTTAATTTCTGATTTTGTTTATTTGGTTCCTCTCTCTTTGCTTCTTGGTGAGCCTGGCTAGAGTTTCATCAATCTTGTTTATCCTTTCAAAGAACCAACTGTTGGTTTCATTGATCTTTTGTTTTTGTTTTGTTTTGTTTTTGGTCTCTATGTCATTTATTTCTGCTCTCATCTTTATTATCTCCTTCCTTCTGCTCCTCAGGGCTTTTCTTGTTGCTCTCTTTCTAATTCAATAAGTTGTAGAGTTAGATGATTTACTACCATTTTTTTCTTGTTTTTAGACTTAGGCCTGTAGAGCTATTAACTTCCCTCTCAGGACTGTTTTCATTGTGTCCCATAGATTTTGAATTGTTGTGTTTTCATTGACATTAGTTCCCAGGATGTTTTTAATTTCTTCTTTGATCTCTTTGGTAATACAATCATTGCTTAATAGCATGCTATTCAGCTTCCAAGTGTTTCAATTTTTTCTATTCTTTTTATTATAGTTTATTTCTAATATTATGTCATTGTGGTCTTAGAAGATGCTTGATATGATTTCAATCTTCTTGAATTTGGGGTGACATTGCCTGTGACCCAATATTTGGTATATCTTTGAAAATGACCTATGTGCACTTGAGAAGAATGTATATCCGTGGCTTTGGGGTGAAATGTTCTGAAGATGTCAATTAATTCCATCTGATCTAGTGACTCATTTAGGATTGCTGTTTCTTTACTGATTTTTTCTCTGGAGGATTTGTCCAATGGCTTTAGTGGGGTATTAAAGTCCCCTACTATGATTGTATTGTTGTCAATCACTCCCTTGATATATTCCAGGAATTTTTTTATGTATTTGTGTGCTCCTGCGTTGGGTGTATATATGTTTATCAGGGTTATATCATCTTTGTTTTATCAATCCCTTTAGTATTATGAAGTGGCCTCCCTTATCTCTTGTTATGGCCTTCACTTTGAGGTCCATTTTGTCTGATATAAGTATTCCTACCCCAGCTTTTTTTTCATTTCCATTTTCCTGACATATTTTTCCATCCCTTCATTCTCAGTCTGTGTGAGTCTCTTGCTCTGAGGTGGGTCTCTTCTAGACAACATATATATGGGTCATGAATTTTTATCCATTCAGCCACTCAATGTCTTTTGATTGGAGCATTTATTTCATTTATGTTTAAAGTTATTATTGATAGGTTCTTGTTTGTAGCCATTTTTATTTTTGTGCTTGTGTTCCTTCTTCCCTTTTTATTTCTTCTTTTTACACCATTTCCTTTTGCATTTCTTGCATCGCTCACTTGGTAGTGATAAAATCCCTTAGATGTGCATTATCTGTGAAGCTCCTAATTTCTCCTTCAATTTTGAATGATAGCTTTGATGGCTTGGATTCAGGCCCTTGCTTTGTATCACGTTGTAAATTTCCTTCCATTCTTTTCTGGCCTGATTTGTTTTTGTTGATAAATAATTTGATAATCTAAAGGGAGATCCCTTGTATGTAACTTCCCATCTCTCTCTTGCAGCCTTTAAGATTCTCTCTTTGTCCTGAACATTTGCCTTCATAATTATGACGTGTCTTGGTGTGGGTCTTTTCAGGTTCATATTGTTTGGGACTCTCTGTGCTTGTGTGACTTTTTTCTTCCCCACATCAGGGAAGTTTTCTGATATTATTTCTTCAAATAGGTTTTCTAATCCTCGTTCCTCTTCCTGTTATTCTGGCACCCCTATTATTCATATATAGGTTCATTTCATGTTGTCCCAAAGCTCCCTTAGGCTCTTCTCCTGTCTTTTAATTTTTTTCTCCAATTGCAGTTCAGATTGTGTGTGTTTTCCTTCCCTGTCTTCTAATTCACTAGTTCATTCCTCCACTTCTCCTAGTCTACTGCTGAAACTTTTCATGTTTTTTTTTTTTATTGCAGCTATATCACTCTTTATTTCTTCTTGATTCTTACATAAGTTGTTGATTTTTTTATCCATCCAGTTTATGAACTGTACAACCCTTATTCTGAATTCTTTTTCTGACATATTGCATGCCTCCATTTCACATAGCTGCTTTTCTGGAGCTTCCTTCTTTTTTTTTCTTTGGTGGTTTCTTTGTCTCCCCATTTTTGCTCTCCCTGAAAGATCTGTGTTGAGTCATGTAGGGGCTGATTCCTGGGTGGCAGTGGCTTCTTGGGCGGCGGCTGCTCCTCGAGTGGTCATGGCAGTGGCTCCTCCTTAGTTAGCGGCAGCTCTTCTGGTGGGTGCTGTTCGCAGCAGTGGTGGCTCCTCTGGCTGGTGGGGGCAGGCTGCTCCCACAGCTGTTGCTCCTCGGAAGGGGGCGGGTTGCTCACAAGGCTGCTGCTCCTCAGACGGGGGTGGGCTGCTCACGTGGCTGCTGCTCCTCTGATGGGGTGGGGTGCTCCTCAGATGGGGGCATGCTGCTTGCACAGCTGCTGCTCCTTGGACAGGGGTGGGCTGCTCACGAGGCTGCTGCTCCTCGGATGGGGTGGGCTGCTCCTCAGACAGGGGTGGGCTACTTGGATGGCTGCTCATCCTCGGATGGATGCAGGCTGTGTGCAGCTGCTACTCCTCAGATGGGGGCTGGCAATGCAGGGCTGCCACTCCTCAGTTGTGGGCAGGCTGCTCATGTGGCTGCTGGTCCTCGGGCGGGGGCGGGGAGCCTGCTCCTCAGACCGGGCCGGCTGCTCTCGGGGCTGCTGCTCCTCAGATGGGCACAGGCTGCTCACGTGGCTGTTGCTCGTGTTTCACAGTGCCCTGGGCATTCTCCAGGCATCCTCTGCCCTTCCTGGCTGCAGATTGTCTCACCAGCTGTGTCTACTTTGCCAATTTGGGATGGATGTTGTTCGATTTAATGTTGCTCATTCTGACTGATCCAGGACAAGGTTCGGGACATGTCCATCTATTCCAGGGACGCCAACATTTTGTCTCCCTGGACAGACATTTTAGGCGCCTGCCTCATTATTGATGTTTTTATCTCTCTCTCCGTCTCCCTTCCTCTCTGAAATCAATAAAAATATTTTTTTATTTTATTTTAATGAATCTTTATTGTTCAGATTACAACTGTTTCTCCTTTTTCCCCCCATATCTCCCCACCACCCAGTTCCCACCCCCCCTCTGCCCTTACCTCCCCCCCCCCGCTGTCCTTATCCATAGGTGTATGATTTTTGTCCAGTCTCTTCCCATACTCCCCACACAGACACCCCTTTCCCCCTGAGAATTATCAATCCACTCCCATTCTATGCCTCTGATTCTATTAAGTTCACCAGTTTATTCTGTTCCTCAGATTTTTAATTCACTTGACTTTTAGATTCACTTGTTGATAGATATGTATTAGTTGTTCATAATTTTTATCTTTCTTCTTCTTTTTCCTCTTTTTAAAGAATACCTTTCAGCATTTCATATAATGCTGGTTTGGTGGTGATGAACTCCTTTAGCTTTTTCTTATCTGTGAAGCTCTTTATCTGCCCTTCAATTCTGAATGATAACTTTGCTGGGTAGAGTAGTCTTGGTTGTAGGTTCCTGCTATTCATCACTTTGAATATTTCTTGCCACTCCCTTCTGGCCTGCATAGTTTCTGTTGAGAAATTAGCTGATAATCGTATGGGAGCTCACTTGTAGGTAACTAACTGTTTTTCTCTTGCTGCTTGTAAGATTCTCTCTTTGTCTTTTGCCCTTGGCATTTTAATTATGATGTGTCTTGGTGTAGTCCTCTTTGGATTCCTTTTGTTTGGGGTTCTGTGCGCTTCCTGGACTTGTAAGTCTATTTCTTTCATCAGGTGGGGGAAGTTTTCGTTCATTATTTCTTCAAATAGGTTTTCAGTATCTTGCTCTCTCTCTTCTTCTGGTACTCCCATAATTCTGATGTTGGTTCACTTGAAGTTGTCCCAGATGCTTCTTACACTATCTTCAACCTTCTGAATTCTCTTCTCTTCATGCTTCTCTGGAGGAGTGTCCTTGGCCTCTTTGTATTCCAAATCTTTGAGTTGATTCTTGCGATCCTCTAGTCTGCTGTTGGGTCTCTGTATAATATTTTTTATCTCAGTCAGTGTATGTTTAATTTCTAGTTGGTCCTTTTTCATATCCTCAAGGGTCTCATTGAATTTATCGGCCTTTTCCATGAAATTCTTGAAAAACCTTATAACCGTGGTTTTGAACTCTATGTCCAGTCGCTTGTTCTCCTCCATTTCTTTGGTTTGTGATCTGTTTCCTTGCCTCCTCATTTTCTCTGCTTCCCTGAGTTGGTAGGGTAGTTTTGTGTACTAGGTGTCCTATTGGTTCAATGGGTCAGCCTCCCAGTTACTTGAGGTGGACACTCTTGGTGTACCCTTGTGTACTGTGTGTCCCCCAGCAGGAGCTACAGCAAGAACTAGTTTTCTCCTCCTTTGCTTGGGTGGTTTTGGAGCAGTCTGACTGGAGCTGCAGTTAATTTGGTTGAGCTGCCACAGAACAGGCCATTTATATGCAAAAGCCGTTGTGTGGAGCCTGGGCGGGTTTGTAGAATGTGCGGGGCGGGGTCTCAGGGCGGGGCGGGGTCTCAGGGCGTCACTAGGCTGGGGCGTGGCCAACGGCGATGGCTGGCGTCAGCCGTCTCTGCCTTTCCACGTTTCTAAGTCCCTGTGCCCCGTGCTCCAGTGCAGTAAAACAATGATTGCTGTGTGCACCTCTGCAAAAAAGTCACTCGACCTGATGGCCGAGAGTCCAGCTTCTCCCCATAGGTGTCTGGGTCCCCTGAGTATCCCCAGAAACTGGATTTCAGAGTGATCGGGAGCTTGTCTCCCTTTGGGTTGAAGAAAAGCTGCGCACCCAGTCGCCCGCCGCCAGCCCGATTCACGTGCCTCCGTACCTCACTCAGCTTTTCAGCGTTTGTGCTCATTTCTTTCCTTAGTTGTAAATCTACCACTCAGCCATCTTTCCCGTGGTTCTGGGTGGTAGACGTTTTGTCTTTTAGTTCTATTTTTGAAATTGTTGTGTGAGGCAGCAGATTAGTTGTTTAACTATGCTGCCATCTTGGTTCCTCCAAGACCCTACATTTTCTAAAAATATATATTTTTTAAAAATTGCTGTGGATCACCATAACTGTCTCTAGGAAAATTTTACAAATGGAGAAATTTTGTCTAGAAAGCCCTTTACACCGTGTGTGTGCATGTGCATCCATGTATGTGCTTGTGTGTGTGTGTGTGTTCGCAATTTCTCTGTTAGCCTTCTGTCTGATAACTTGGTGCCAGTTAGCAAGGGTTTTATAGACATCTATAACTAAATATTGTGCTGTTCCTTTTTGGTAGTATACTGTTTTAATCAAATTTAAATTTGATTACATTAAATCAAATTTAAATGTTTTAGAAGAGGGAGCATGGTCCTGTGAATTTAGCTATTGTGAGTTCAGTGGTTTTAATGTGATCATCAGTTTCTTACGAATTCCCAGGCTAACCTGATTGGAGTTTTACAAAGTGACTAAAGGATTTCTCACAAGAAAAGGTTCACTAATCCTTAATCATTTAGAAAGAACTATGTGTACTAAGAAATTTTAAGTCTCCTGGGAAACATTTTCAGTTTGGGCTGTAATTATTCTGGCATTTTGATTTGTGTGTGTGTGTGTGTTAACTGTAACTGTTTTTATTGAGGGTATTACAGATGCCCCCCTTATTTACTCCCCATTGCCCCCCCTACCCAGTTCCTGCCCAGCCACAGGCCTTCACCACCCTATTGTCTGTATCCATAGTTAATGCAATCTCTTCCCACTACCCACTTCCTTCTGAGATTCACCAGTCTGTTCCATGTTTCCATGCCTCTATTTCTATTTTATTTTGTTCAGTAGATTTCTTGTTCATTTATTTTCATTTATAGATTCAATTGTTGATAGATATGTGTTTATTGCCATTTGAATATTCATATTTTGTATCTATTTTTTTCTTCTTCTTCCTCTTCTTAAAGAATACCCTTCAACATTTTCTGTAATACTGGTTTAGTGCTGATAACTCCTTTAGCTCATTCTTGTCTGTGAAGCTCTGTATCTGTCCTTCAATTCTAAATGATAGCTTTGCTGGGTAGAGTAATCTTAGTTTTAGGTCCTTGCTATTCATCACTTTGAATATTTCTTGTCACTCCCTTCTGGCCTGCATAGTTTCTGTTGAGAAATCAGATGACAGTCCTATGGGCACTCCCTTGTAGGTAACTAACTGCTTTCCTCTTGCTGCTTTTAAGATTCTCTCTTTGTCTTTAACACTTGGCATTTAATTTTGATGTGTCTTGATGTGGACCTCTTTGGGCTCCTCTTGTTTGGGACTCTCTGAGCTTCCTGGACTTGTAAGTCTATTTCTTTCACCAGGTAGGGGAGGTTTTCTGTCATTATTTCTTCAAATAGGTATTCCATATCTTGCTCTCTCTTTCCTTCTTCTGGTAACGCCATAATGCGAATGTTGGTACACTTGAAGTTGTCCCAGAGGCTCCTTACACTTTCTTCATATTTTTTAATTCTTTTTTCTTTTTGTTCTTCTTATTGGGTGTTTCTTGCCTCCTAATATTCCAAATCATTTATTTGATTCCCAGAATCCTCTACTGTTGAGTCGCTGTAAGTTATTATTTATTTCAGTTAGTGTATGCTTAATTTCTGACTGGTCCTTTTTCATGTCTTTGACATTCTCACTAAGATCCTTGAAAGTCTCGTGAAGATCCTTGAGTAACCTTATAACCATGATTTTGAACTCTGCATCCATTAGTTTACTTTCTTCCATTTCTTTCATTTGTGATATGCTTCTTTGTCTCCCCATTTTGGCTGCTTCCTTGTGTTTGTTTCTATGTATTGGGTAGAGCTGCTATGTCTCCTGGAATTGGTAGAGTGGCCTTGTGTAGTAGGTGTCATATAGGGCCCCAGCCACCTGAGCTGGGCACTCAAGGTGTGCTGCTGTGTGGGCTGTGTGCACAATCTTGTAGTTGAACTTTGATTGTTATTGGCATCATTGGCAGGAATTGACCTTCAGGCCAATTGGCTGTGAGGACCAGCTGTGTCTGCAATGGAAGAGTATCTCTGCAGGAGACACCCCTATGAAGCAAGACTTGCTTCAGTGGGGTTTTGGTGCTCAGTGAGTCTGTCCCTCAAGTGTGTTGCTTGTGGATATTTAGGGTTGTAATTTGGTATGGTCTGATGCTGTCCACTGTATTCACTGGCTCTGTAGACTCCCAGGAAGTGCAAAGTCATCCACTGCCTGGGACCACCAGGCAGGAGCTACAGAGAGGTCTGCAGATGGCTATTCCTTGTACTGGCCATATGAAGTGTCCTGGTAAGTCCAAGCTGTGAAGCATGGCAGGCTGGGGTTAGTGCCAGGTCTTCTGTCTTCTATTAATAGGTTTGGGGTATGCTGATGCCAGCTGCTGCTTATTTAAGAGATTTTAGCAAGGTCTAAAGCCAGAGCCAGGATAGACTCTTTGTATGGAAAAGCTGATGCAAATAGTTTGAGTGGGGCTGCAAATTAGATGGGAAGAGTCTCAGGGAATCATCATGGCAGAGCAGACACTTAACCTTTTGCACTCGGATGTCGAGTGTGACTCGACATGGTTAGCATTAGAATAAAGGAATCAAGAAAAAGCAAGCAAGTGCAAACGGTCAGGCTGTTGGGAACTCAGAGATGGCTGCAAGTCAGCTTTGTGATGGGGAGGTCCCAGCACAGGAACCCTGTTAACACCCCTGTCTGAGAGAAAACTGCCCTGCAATTCCTGCTGCAATGCCAGATAATCCAGTTCTTCCCCATATGTCCCTGTGTTCCCCAAAGCCACCTGGCACTGGAGCTTAGAGGGATCAAGTCCAAGTAAGTTTGTGTGTTGGCCCTTTAAGAAGAACATCTGGGTCTCCAGCAGCCTCCATGTCACTCAGCCACAGTTCTTGCTGATTTTTATATCCCAGAGTTATGGGAACTTTTTTCCCAGCTCTGGAACCCTAGCCTGGGGTCTGGTGTGGGGTTGGAGCCCCTTGCTCCTCACACGGGGCCTCTGCAGCCAAGAAATCCCTCCCAATTTAAAAAAGTCACACCAGTGTGTCAGACCAACCTGTTCTGTGCCTCCGCCCTCCTACCAGTCTCAATGTGCTTTCTTCTTTACTTCTCTAGTTGTAGGACTTACATTGAGCCAGCTTTCAGGCAGTTCTGAATGATAGTTGTTCTTATTTTAGTTGTAATTTTGATTTGGTTGTGGGAGGTGGTGGTACTGGCATTTACCTACACTGCCATCTTGGTTCCCCTCTGTTTCTGACATTTTAATCAGTATGATGATCCTGTTTTATTTTCTCTGACATAATCCAAGCTAGTCTATTTTTCTATGATTTTATTTGGCATAAAAAATGAAGTTTTCTTTTATTATTTGATATAGTATAAAATTTTGAGAAAAGACTATATAAAAAAGCATTCAACTAATGCTAATATATCACACTTTTCCCTCTGTACAGGCTAACAGTGAAAGAAAGTAGATTACTCTTTAGACATAACAACCATAAAAAGTAAAACATTTTTATATGAGTTATATAAGTTAATTTTAGTTATTATTTTATTGATTGAGGGATGAATATAATGTCAGTGGGTTTTGTGCCATAACATTGAACTCAATAAAACCTAGGCCATTTTGTTCAGTGGATGCCTGAAACAGTGAATAGTACCAAACCCTATATATACTGTGTTTTTTCCTACATATACACACTTTTTCACTTAAAGAAGCACTTCCAGCTTCTCATTGTCGCATACAAATTACCAGTATCACTCCCCTGGCATTTGAGGGTCATTGTTAAGTGACTAAACAGGTGCAGAGCGTATACAGGTTTCATACCTGGAAAAGGGATGATTCACATCCTAGGCAGGAGCGAGCCAGATGGCGTGAGATTTCATTATGCTACTCAGAACAATGTGCAATTTAAAACTTATGAGTTGTTTATTTCTGAAATGATTCTTTTAATATTTCAGATCAAGGTTGACCAGAGTAACCTCGATCTGAAATATTAAACTGTGGGTAGAGGACGGCTACTGTATACATATAAAATGTAAATGATAAATTGTTTGTAGTGTGTTTATAGACCAAAGTATTGTTGTTAATCCTTACCTGAGGATATTTTTCCATTGATTTTTAGAGAGAGTAGAAAGGAGGGGGAGAGAAAGAGATCAACATCAATGTGAGAGAGACACATCAATTGGTTACCTCCTGCACTAGCCCCTACCATGGCCAGAGATCCAGCCTGCAACTGAGGTACATGCCCTTGACCGGAATTGAACCTGGGACCCTTCAGTCCGAGGGCTGACATTCTATCCACTAGGCCAAGCCAGCTAGGGCAGTTAATTTATTACTTACTTCCTCTAAATCTCATGCTATTATTAGGAAGAACAATTTTAAAATAATTTTTAGCTCAGTTGCCGTGGCTCAGTGGTTGAGTATTGACCTATGCACCAGGAGGTCATGATTCGATTCCCGGTGAGGGCACATGCCTAGGTTGCGGGCTCGATCCCCTGTGGGAGGCGTGCAGGAGGCGGCAATCAATGATTCTCTTTCATCATTGTTGCTTTTATCTCTCCCTCTCCTTTCTTCTCTGAAATCAATAAAAATATATTTTAAAAAATAATTTTTAAAATAACTGACAGCCTCACTAACCTCCCATATTGTTTTCATTCATAACTGCTTTCAGTTTTATGTCCCTTCAGAATACATCCATGAGCACCTATATTTTTCATTTGTTTTCATAATGGTTTATAAACAATTTTGTGTGTTTTTTTAAACTGTATTGTTGATACTATTACAGATATCCCCATTGACCCCCCCTTTGCCTACCTCTACCCTTCTCCGCCCCCCCCCCCCTTCCCTCTGGCCCTCACCACACTGTTGTCTGTGACTATGGATTATTCATATACATTCTTTGACTAATCCCTTCACCTTCTCTCATCCATTTTGTGATTTTTAATTAGCATTTTATTTTAAATATAGGGTGTCCCAAAAAATGATTTTTTTCTTTTTAGATTTAATCCACTGGAATTAATAATTCTTCAAAATGTGTATACATTTCTTTGGGACACACTGTATGTTTCTATATCCTATTTAATTTTTATATTTGTCTAGATAAAATCTAATATAAATCAGTTTTTAGGTAGAAACTATGATTTCTGGTTTAAAGCATTACTTTTATTCTTGAAGCAAATTTATTGTTAGTAGCATATCATAAGATGCTTTAAAAAAAAACCACACAAATGTTGGAGATTCACAGGAGATGGCAGCATGGTTAAATGCCTGTACTCACCGCCTCCCACAACCACATCAAAATTATAACTAAAATACAGAACAACCATCATCCAGAGCCATTGGAAAGCTGGCTGATAGGAGGTGCGGAGCATGGAACAGGCTGGTCTGGCACCCACATGTGCTGCTTTTTTAATCGGGAGGGAGATCATCTTTGTGGAGGCCACTTGGGGGAGCAAGGGGTCCCAGTCCCACATCAGACCCCCCAACCCAGGGTCCCAGAGCTGGGAAAAGTGGTCCCTATGGGTATTAAGAACTATGGGCTGTAAAAACCAGTGTGGATTTGGGCTCAGTGACAGAGAGGCTGCTGGAGACCCAGCTGTTCCTCTTAAAAGGCCAGTACCATGACCTGAACTGACAAGGTCCTGCTCCCTCTGAGCTCTAGCATCAGGGCGAGGCTCTCAGGAACACAGACACGTATGAGGAGGAACTGAATTGTCTGCATCAGGGCAGGAGCTTGGGGGCGGCTTTCTCCCAGATGGAATGCTTGCAGTTTCTGTGCTGAGACTTCCTGGGTTGCAGGGCTGACCACTAACCACTTCTGTTTGCTCTGCCCTGGTGATTCTTTAAGACCCCACCTCATCCAATTTTCAACCCCACCTAAGCTGTGTGCAGCAGCTATTGTATATGAAATGGCCTGTCCTTGCTCAGGCTAAAATCTTTCAAACAAGCTGCAGCTGGGTCAGGGAGCCCTAAACCTATCAATAAAAGGCCCAAGACCTGGCACCAGCACCAGCACCAGTTGGCCTTACTTCATAGCTGAACCTAATAGGGACACTTCCAAACCCAATACAAAGAGGAGGAATATGCAGATCTCTCTAGCTCCTGCTGGGTTGCCCCAAGCAGTGGCTGACTTTGCACTTTCTTGGAGACCCAAGAGCCAGTGTACCCAGTTGTCAGTGTCAGACCATACCACATTACAACTCTACACATCCATAAGTGACACACTCAAGAGCCAGACTCAGTGAGCATCAAAACCCCACTGAAGCAAGTCCTTCTCCATAGGGGTGTCTCCTGCACAGCAGCTCTCCCACTGTAGTCACAGGTGGTCCTCACAGTCAGTTGACCTCCCAGTGACACCAACATCAATCAAGTCTCAACTAAAACAAAACTGTTCTCACAGCCCACAAAGGGGTGCACCTAGAGTTCCCAGCTCAGGTGACTGGGGAAGCTGAGCCACTGGGCCCTATAGAACACCTACTACACAAGGCCACCCAACAACTCAAGGGGACATAGCAGCTCTATCCAATACATAGAAACAAACACCAGGGAAGCAGCCAAAATGGGGAGATGAAGAAACATGTCACAAATGAAAGAAATAGAAGAAAGCAAACTACTGGATATAGAGTTCAAAACCAGGGTTATAAGGTTACTCATGAATCTTCTAGAAACCTCCCCCCCCCAAAAAAAAAAAAAGGAAAAGGACCAGTCAGAAATTAAGCATACACTGACAGAATAAAGAATAATATACAGTGACTCAACAGTAGAATAAAGGATTCTGAGCATCAAATCAACTATTTGAAATATGAGGAAGCAAAAAACACCCAACCAGAAGAGCAAAAAGAAAAAGGAATCTAAAAATATGAAGATAGTATAAGGAGCCTCTGGGACAACTTTAAGTGTACCAATATTCGCATTATGAAGGTGCCAGAAGAAGAGAGAGATTAAGATATTGAAAACCTATTTGAAGAAATAATGACAGACAACCTCCCCTACCTGATGAAAGAGATAGACTTATAAGTCCAGGAAGCTCAGAGAGTCGCAAACAAGAGGAACCCAAAGAGGACCACACCAAGATCCATCATAATTAAAATGCCAAAAGCTAAAGACAAGGAGAGAATCTGAAAAGCATTTAGTTACCTACAAGGGAGTGCCCATATGACTGTCAGCTAAATTCTCAACAGAAACTATGCAGGCCAGAAGTGAGTGGCAAGAAATATTCAGAGTGATGAATAGCAAGGACCTAAAACCAAGATTATTCTACCACCAGCAAAGCTATCATTTAAAATTGAAGGTCAGATAAAGAGCTTCACAGACAAAAAAGGCTAAAGGAGTTCATCACAACCAAACCAGTATTACATGAAATGTTGAAGTGTATTCTTTTTTTTATATATATATATTTTATTGATTTTTTTACAGAGAGGAAGAGAGAGGGATAGAGTTAGAAACACCAATGAGAGAGAAACATCAATCAGCTGCCTCTTACACACCCCCTACTGGGGATGTGTCCGCAACCAAGGTACATGCCCTTGACCGGAATCGAACCCGGGACCCTTGAGTCCGCAGGCCGATGCTCTGTCCACTGAGCCAAACCGGTTTCGGCTGAAGTGTATTCTTTAAAAAGAGGAAGAAGAAGAAAAAGAAAAAGATAAACAATAAAAAGGCAATAAATACATATCTATCAACACTTGAATCTTAAGATCAAAATAAACAAGAAATCTAATGAACAGAATAAACTGATGAATAAAATAGAATCAGAGGCATGGAAATGGAACAGATGGAAGATTTTCAGAGGGAAGGTGGGGGCAGGAAGAGATTAAACAATGATTTTATATGCATACTAGAGGCCCGGTGTACAAAATTAGTGCATGGGGGGTGTCCTTCAGCCTGGTCTGCACCCGCTCCAGTCTGGGACCCCTCGGGGGATGTCTGAATGCAAGTTGAGGCCCGATCCCTGGCCTCACAATCCAGGACTACTGGCTCCTAACTGCTCTCCTGCCTGCCTGCCTGCCTGCCTGATTGCCCCTAACCACTTTTGCCTGCCAACCTGATCGCTCCTAACCGCTCGCCTGCCAGCCTGATTGATGCCTAACTGCTCCCCTGCCAGCCTGATCACCCACAGCTGCCCTCCCCTGCCGGCCCAGTTGCGTCCAACTGCCCTCGCCTGCCAGCCCGATTGCCTGCAACTGCCCTTCCCTGCCAGCCTGGTTGCACCCAACTGCCCTCCCCTGAAGGCCTGATCTCACCCCCAACTGCCCTCCCATGCCAGCCTGATGGCCCCCAAGTTCCCTCCCCTTCCAGCCTGGTCACCCCCAAATGCCCTCCCCTGCTGGCCCGGTCACCCCCAACTGCTCTCCCCTATAGGCCTGGTTGACCCCAACTACCCTCCCCTGCCAGCCCAATCGCCCCCAACTGCCCTCCCTTGTTGTCCTGGTCGCCCTCAACTGCCCTCCCCTGCCAGCCTGATCTCGCCCACAACTGCCCTCCCCTGCTGGCCATCTTGTGGTGGCCATCTTGTGACGATGTGAGGGCGGCCATCTTGTGACAATATGAGGGCATTGCGCAAAGGCACGAGGACCACCTAGGCTTTTATTAGTATAGATATGCATTACCTATGGACACAGACAATAGTGTGGCAAAGACCTGTGGCTGAGTGGAAACCAGTGGATGGGGGCAATGGGAGGAAAAAAGAGGGACATTTGTAATAATCTCAACAATAAAGATTTTAAAAAATAATCTATACATATAAAAAGCCAGCAACCAGAATGCTGTAATGACCAGAATGACCAGTTGCTATGATGCCCACTGCAGTCAGCGAAGGGCCTGATCAGGGGTGGGGCCAGCCATCCAACCTCCTGCAGCGCCTCCCCCCTGCCCCATCCCAGATAGGCCCCCCCACCCTCATTAGGGGCGGGGCCGGCCAACCGCCCATGGCCCCACCCCCTGGCTGGCCCCACCCCTGATCAGCGCCTCCACCAATCGGGGGTGGGGCCAGCCGGCCCACTGCCCACAGCCCCTCTCCATTGTCGGCCCTACCCCCAATCAGCCCCCACCACTCTGATCGGCCCATGCCCCCCCCCCCCAGCTGGCCCTGCCCCTGATTGGCCCCACATACACCAACACACCACTTGGAGGTGGGACTGGCTGGCCCACAACCCACAGCCCCTCCCCATGGCTGGCCCTGCCCATAATTGCCCCACCCCCACCCCAATTGGTAGTGGGGCCTGCTGGCCAATCTCCCACGGCCCCTCCCCCCTGGCTGGCCCAGCCCTGATTGGGCCCTGATCAGGGCAGGCCAGCCAGCCAACCTCCTGCCATCTCCTCCTCCCAACAGGCCCAGCAACAATCCACCCCAATCGGGGCTAGGCTGACCAGACCCCACCTGTGCATGAATTTGTGCACTGGGCCTCTAGTAAAATTAAAGAGAAAGCAACAACAAAAAAAGGGAATAGTCTGTTACACATATAAGAAAGGTAGCTCTCAGCAAGTTTTTATAAGGTTGGAAGAATTCAGAACCCTTTAGTAGAACGAAAGATTTGGGATATATTTTGGATGAATTATACTTTTAGTTGTTATTTTTGGTAAATTTGTAAAAACTGGGCAAATTTCCTGACCTAATACTGAAATTTTTCCATCTCTACTTTGAACTGTGGTTTCATATATGCAATCACATTGAAAATCTTTAGAATCTTTTGGAAAGTAAAATATAGGCATTACTCAATAATCTACTAATTTGGAAATAAATGTTTTACCTTGGTTCTGTGCTTGAAATGCTGGACATTTTTCTAAACAGCTAACAGGGGTAAAGACTTCAGTGTAGTCCTGAGTGTGTAAGATGGCTTCCTTGACTTCAATTTGGGAGTTTGGGTTTGAACTTGAAACAATTTCTTCAAATTCACAGTTAATCTGAGTCACCATTCTTATAACTGTTTTTCTATAACATTATACAATTACTGATTTTATGTATGTCCTATTTTAAAACATCTTTATTAACAAATAGCATATATTCACTGTAGAAAAAATAGCTAATTCCAACAGATACAGAGAAAAAATTACTCATAGCCCCACCACTTAAGAAATGAATTTAAAAATTATGTATTTTTACAGTTATTGGAATATTTTTAAACCAAAGTGGATTAATGTACATAGTATTCTGTAACCTATTCTTCTCTTCTAAACAGTAAAGCATGAGTACATTTACATGTTAAAATAAAAAGTTGTTTGATTATTTTATTGAGGCTATTTCAGCCTGCTTTTCTTTCTTTTTATTTTTGGATGCTTTTTTAAGACAACTTTTATAAGAGTTTATGAGCCAAACTGATGACATATGTCAAGGAGCAAGATCTCACCTGTTCCTAAGGTGTTTATTTTAATACGAATGGGAAAAGATATTTGCAAACAACAGCTCCAAAAAGGGGTTAATATCCAAAACATATAAAGAATTCATACAACTCAACATGAAACAATCCAATTAAAAAATGGGTAGAGAACACTTTTTCCAAGAAGACATATAAATGACAAACAGATGAATGCAAAGATGATGCTCAACTTCACTAACTATTGGGGAAATGCAAATCAAAACTATATGAGATGCCACTTCACACCTATTAGAATGGCTCTTATCAACAAAGCAGGCAGTAACAAGTGCTGGGGAAGATGTGGACAAAAAGAAAGCCTTGTTCACTGCTGATGGGAATGTAAATTAGTGTCACTATGGAAAACAGTATGGAGGCTCCTCAAAAAATTAAGAATAGAGTTAATGCCCTGGTTTGGCTCAGTGGATAGAGCATCGGCCTGAGAACTGAAGGGTCCCAGGTTCGATTCCAGTCATGGGCATTGAGTCTGGGTTGTGGGCTCAATCTCCAGTGTGGGGCGTGCATGAGGCAGCCGATCGATGATTCTCTCTCATCATTGATGTTTCTATCTCTCTCCCCCTCTCCCTTCCTCTCTGAAATCAATAAAAATATATATTAAAAAAATAGAGTATAGAGTTAGTTATCATATGACCCAGCAATTCCTCTTCTGGGTACCTGCCCCAAAAAACTCAAAAACATACATTTGCAAAGATATATGCACCCTTGTGTTCATTGCAGCATTATTCATGGTGCCAAAAACAAAAGTGTCCTTCAATAGATGGTTGGCTAAAGATGTGGTCCCTATTTACGATGGAATCCTTCTCAGCCATAAGGAAGATGAAATGCACAAACTTTTCTTTTAAAAAAAAAGTATCTTGTTGAAAGTATTACATGTCTCCTTTTTCCCCCCATTGACCGCTTCTAGCCTGCACCTACCCTCTGCCCAGGACCTTCACCACCCTATTAACTGTGTCCATGGGTTATGCATATATGCATACAAGTTCTTTGGTTCATCTCATCCCACCCACCCTCTCCCACCTTCCCTCTGAGATTCCGCAGTCTGTTTCATGCTTCTATGTCTTTGGATCTATTTTGTTCATCAGTTTATTTTGTTCATTAGATTTCACAAGTATCACATGTCTTTCTCTGACTGGCTTATTTCACTTAGCATAACACTCTCCAGGTCCCTCCATGCTGTCTCAAAGGATAAGAGATCCTTCTTTTTTATAGCCGCATGGTTCTCTCCCTATCTTCCATCCTTGGTTATCAGGGTTCTCTCCAGCTAATCTTCAGTTGACTTTTCAGTATTTTAGTTGTATTTCTAGTTTGGTCCTGGGAGAGTGTCAGTATAGCTTCCATTACTTCTCCATCATTTTCTAACCTCCCGCCATTCTTTTCTTTTAAATATCATAAAATATCCATATTGAGGTAATCATGAAAGTGGTACATTTTCATAGAAACAAGTTTAACAGAACAAGATCAAGTCACCTAGTTTGCACATGAAACAAGTCATTTCTGAAACTAATTTGACTTGTAGTAAAAATTTACTTTTTATGTAAAAACCACCATGCCTTGGTTACTATGAACATGAATCGAATGATTTGGGAAAAAAAGAAAGGATATGGTTGGAAAAGTTTCTTTGCCAATGAAATGACATGATACTTGGAAACATCTTGAAATTGAGAAAGAAGTATTAGGAAAGCGCTGCCATCTAGTAGCTGGGGCCTTCCCAGAACAGCCTAACTACTTAAACAGTTTTCTGTACTTTTCTTAGCTGCCAGCATAAATGTTTGCAATTTTTAATGAAGAAAACAGATGTAAATGGAAGGCCAGTGTGGTGGGTGACCTTTGCCTATGTGGTGAGAAATCCAAGAGGGAGGTTTCCAGTCAAAAGTCATGGTTTTAAATGTATCTTAATTATCTATGAAATTAAATTGAGGTAGAAATGTTAAGAAATAAAGGTTTCCAGTCAAAAGTCAAGGTTTTCTTATATCTTAATTATCTATGAAAATGAATTGAGGTAGTAAGGTTAGGAAATGAAGTTTTAATTTTGAGAACTAAAACCAATGAGTTTTATGCTCAGACCTTTTAAAAAATATTTGTCATTTTCATATTCACTTTGGGATTCTAATAGACTGATCAATAATGCATGAAATATTTAATTTTTTGTGAGGTGTCTGAGGTGAGGGAAGTACTGATGTTTATATATAGAGGGGAATTTTAGGTATGGCCAACAATTATTTTAAACAAAACTGTGTATTTCCCACTAACCTTAAAAAAAATCTCTTTTGTAAATAATACTAAATTAAAGATTTATTTTCACATGAATTGCTTTATTTTTTCCTTCAAAAACAATTTAGTATAGAACATGAATAATTAATGTTTGCATCTGTAAGTTTACAGCTTCAAAAAGTTTTTGTTATATAGGCACATCAAAGTGACCATATTGATTCTTTTTTTTTTATATATATATTTCTTTATTGATTTCAGAGGAAGGAAGAGGTAGAGAGAGATAGAAACATCAATGATTAGAATCATTGATCGGCTGCCTCCTGCAACGCCCCCTACTGGGGATGGAGCCCGCAACCCAGGCATGTGCCCTTGGCCAGAATCGAACCTGGGACCCTTCAGTCCGCAGGCCGACGCTCTATCCACTGAGCCAAACTGGCCAGGGCACCATATTGATTCTTGAAGTGACATTAACTAATGCTATAACTACATATTTCCTGCCTTGGAATTTTTTTCCTGAAATATATAGTTTGTAAGAAATGTGAGTGTTCATGTCCTCTGTGTGCTCTACAGATTGAATGTAACTCAGTCTACGATATCTAACACAGATTTTCCCATTGTAATTGATACTGTACTTGTTTTAACAGCATTTTTAAGTTTTAGTACAATAGAAATATTTGGATGGAATCTCAGATATTTTGGAGGATTTTTGTAGAATTGTACTGGTCTGATTACCTCAATTGTCCTATACCTTAAGATCTTTTTTAGAGTCTTAGGAAGCTAGAAAAATTTACTTGGCACTTATGTATGTTTTCTACCAGCATATTTAATGGATAGACATCTTTTTCTTTTGAGTCCATTTCACCTTTCTAATGAAGAATCAATGATATAAGCATAATAAGGATTTCAGTTGCTTCCTGTTAAAAGTAAGAAAGTCACACCCAAAGTTAGTTTGCTACAGCTTCACTATCTTGAAGTAAAATAATTAGTTTGTGAAAAGAAATAATAAATAATAAAAAATAAAGATCTGCAGATGTTCATACCACTATGTGTATTAATATTGCAGTAGAGCCCGGCTAGCATGACTCAGTGGTTGAGCATCGATCTATGAACCAGGAGGTCATGGTTCAATTCCCAGTCAGGGCATATGCCTGGGTTGTGGGCTCGATCCCTAGTAGGGGGTGTGCTGATGTTTCTATCTCTCTCCCCCTCTCCCTTCCTCTCTGAAATCAATTAAAAAAATATTTTTTCACAGTGCATCAGAAAGTGTAGTAATTTTCTGTTGTTAATCCTCACCCAAGGTTATTTTCCATTGTTTTTTAGAGAAAGTGAAAGGGAGAGGGAGAGACAAACGTAGATGTGGGAGACACACATTGGTTGGTTGCCTTCCGACCAGGGCTGGGATGGAGCCTGCAACTGAGGTATGTGCCCTTGACAAGAATAAAACCCAGGACCATTCAGTCCACAGACTGATGCTCTATTCACTGAGCCAAATTGGCTTTGGAAAGTGTAGTAATTTTTTATAGTAAATTGGCAGAATTTTCCCAAAGATGTTTAAATCTAGGGATATTGTAGATTTGTTTGAGTGCTCAGAACATATCTTACAGTGTTTATCTCTTTTCTCCATCCATATGCTCTCACCCTTTTCCTCATCCAGAACACACACAAGGATACAGATTCTACAGAAAACAGGAATGCCAACAGGTGTTTAAGAGAGGAGAAGGAGTTACAAAAGAAATTCTCTGATAGATCTGAAGGGGGTGGGTGGGAAGCAGTATTGTACTTTAGCTTATTGTTGATTGGATTTGTGGGATAGCTGTAATTAGGAGCTTGTTCTAGATTTGTTTTCGGGCAGTTGGACATTCCTCTCACAATCCAGGACTGCTGGCTCCCACTGCTCGCCTGCCTGCCTTCCTGATGGCCCCTAACTGCTTCTGTCTGCCAGCCTGATCACCCCCTAACCACTCCCCTGCCAGCCTGATTGATGTCTAACTGCTCCCCTGCTGGCTTGTTTGCCCCCAACTTCCCTCCTCTGCTGGCCTGGTCACCTCTAACTGCCCTCCCCTGCAGGCTTGATCGCCCCCAACAGCCCTCCCTTGCAGGCCTGGTCCTTCCCAACTTCCCTTCCCTGCTGGCCATCTTGTGGTGGCCATCTTGTGTCCATATGGGGGCAGGATCTTTGACCACATGGGGGCAGCCATTTTGTGTGCTGGAGTGATGGTCAATCTGCATATTACTCTTTTATTTGATAGGATAGAGGCCTGGTACATTGGTGGGGGCCAGCTGGTTTTCCCTGAAGGGTGTCCCGGATCAGGGTGGGGGTTCCCTTGGGGCATGGGGCGGCCTGGGCGAGGGGCCTGTGGTGCTTTGCAGGCCGGCCATGCCCCCTGGCAACCCAAACAGAGGCCCTGGTATCTGGGATTTATTTATCTTCTACAATTAAAACTTTGTAGCCTGGAGTGGAGCCAAACCTTCTGCTCACTCTGTGGTGGCAGTCATTTCTGTTGGGATTTATTTATCTTCTATAATTGAAACTTTGTAGCCTTAAGTGGAGGCCAAAGCAGGCCAGGGCTGCAGAAGCTTGGCTTCCTCCATTGCCGGGGGCAACCCTAGCCTCCTGCTCTCTCCAGCTCCATGGCTGCCACCATTTTTGTTGGGATTTATTTATCTTCTATAATTGAAACTTTGTAGCCTTAAGCGGAGGCCTGGGTCGGCCAGGGTGTGTGAAAAGCTTGGCTTCCTACATCGCCAGGGAAATCCAAGCCTCCCTCCTGCTCTCTCTCAGGCCGCAGCCATCTTAGTTGGGTTAATTTGCATACTCGCTCTTGATTGGCTGGGGATGTGGCTTGTGGGTGTGGTGGAGTGATGGTTAATTTGCATATTACTCTTTTATTAGATAGGATTTGTTTTGTGTGGTGATGATTGGTTAGAGATCACACTGCCACTGCCCCCTTCACTGTAATTGTCTGTGCTGATCCTTTAAACGTTTATCTTATTACTAATTTACTCTTCACATGACTGCTTTTACTTGTGGTGTTTTTCTAATAAGTCTCATTAACCTAATTCAAAATGTATGTTTCATTGTTTGACATTTTTCTTTAATTGTGTCTCTTCTGGTATCATTCCTTATGTAATGAAGCTAGAGGCCTGTGCGCAGGTGTGGTCCCTTTGTCTGGCCTGCGGGGATCGGGCTGAAACCAGCTCTCCAACATCCCCCGAGGAGTTCCGGATTGCGAGAGGGTGCAGGCCAGGCCGAGGGACCCCACCGGTGCACGTCTTGCCCAGTCCCAATCGGCATGCTAACCTACCGGTCAGAGCGCCTGCCCCCTGGTGGTCAGTGTACATCATAGAGACTGGTCAAACATTCAAATGGTTGGAGGGACAATTAACATATTAGCTTTATATAGAGAGAGATTAAATGACCTGTATAATTTATAATTCATTTTTGGCATTTCTAGAGAAAGTTTGACCTACTTTATGATTCATTGTCTGGAGATAACGTTGTTCAGTGTGTACCTTTAAGTGAAAAATATTAGTAGAATTATTAAAGAAATGTACCCAGTTACATGTACCAATTACATGGAACAAAAGTACATTGAGAGTAGAGGATTACTTTTGTTGAAACAGTTCTCCTTTATTTACTAGATTCTCCTGAACTATTTCGGAAACTATGTACCTAATGCATGGACACAGGACAGTGGCTGCACTCTTTGTGAATTGGATACAATTGACCTGTCTGCAGTAAATGTGAGTACAATTGAGTGTGTGTGGAATTTAGTAACAAAAAAGACATTGTCATGAAATATAGTGATTTTTTAAAAAGTGATAATATAGTCTTGATAAATAGATAATGGATTTATAAAGCTAAAACAATGATTCAGATAATTGTTAGATTTGTGTATATCTGAACTATTTTTTAAAGCAAAACCAGCTAATAATTGACCTCCATAAAGGGGCTTGGTTGCTAATATTTAATAGCTTGCTATAATTTGGTGTTCTTGTTTTATTTTAATCTGCTAACTTGGTAAAACATTGAGGAAAAATGGTTATAGTGCTTCAGCATTTTTACTGACTAATTTTATCTGTGCTTGATTTTAAATTTGATTTAAAATAATAATATATAACTAAGGACTATTTTAAGCATTTTACATATACTAAAAACTCATTTAAACTTCGTAAAATTTTCAGTAGATAACATTATCCACTAAGTTTTATGATGAGAAAACTGAGGTATGTACACAGGTTAAATAACTTGTTTAAGGGTATATATTTTTTGTGTTGAAAGTAGGAATTGAACTGTGGCAATCTGGCTCCAGGTCCTATCTATAATAATAAAAGCGTAATATGCTAATTAGACTGGACATCCTTCCGGAAGACCTTCAGCAACAAAGCCAGGCTGTGAGGGAAGCCCGGGTCCCAGGTGTCAGAGGAAAGCCTGTGCCAGCAGCTGGGGCAAGGAAGGCCTACTCTGGCAGGAATTTCATGCATTGGGCCTCTAGTATATATGTAATTGATTTCAGAGGGAAAGAGAGAGGGAGAGAGAGAGATAGAAACATCATTGATGAGAGAGAATCATTGTTCAGCCACCTCCTGCACATCCCCTACTGGGGATAGAGCCCACAACCCAGGCATGTGCCCTTGACCGGAATAAAACCGGGGACCCTTCAGTCCGCAGGCCAACACTCTATGCACTGAGTCAACCCAGCCAGGGCCAGATCCTATATTCTTGATCACTGTACAATTTTGGCCAGATATCATGTACGTCATATATGCCAGGCACTGTGCTACTTATATATACAGTGTGAAAATAATATAGTAATCCTACTTAATAAAAGAGTAATATTCAAATTGACCTAACTCCGCTACACCCACAAGCCACGCCCACAAGCCACACCCACCAGCCCATCAGGAGCAGATATGCAAATAAACCCAACCAAGATGGCTACAGCCACAGAGAGCAAGTTTCCCAGGCAGCAGAGGAAGCCAAGCTTTCCGCCTGCCCTTGCAGGCCTAAGCCTCCACTCAAGCTACAAAGTTTCAATTATAGAAGGTAAACAAATCCAAACAGAAATGGCGGCAGCCACGGAGCTGGAGAGAGCAGGCCAGGGTTTCCCCTGGCAATGAAGGAAGCCAAGCTTTCCAC
The DNA here is from genome assembly GCF_027574615.1 of Eptesicus fuscus. Taxonomy (NCBI): domain Eukaryota; kingdom Metazoa; phylum Chordata; class Mammalia; order Chiroptera; family Vespertilionidae; genus Eptesicus; species Eptesicus fuscus. The sequence continues at coordinate 112,101,113 of NC_072475.1, forward strand.
CTGCCCTGGCTGTCCTAGGCCTCCACTCCAGGCTACAAAGTTTCAATTATAGAAGGTGAATTAACCCCAACAGAAATGGCTGCCAGCCAGGAGCGAGCAGGAGGCTTGGCTCCGCTCCAGGCTACAAAGTTTCAATTGTAGAAGGTAAATAAATTCCAGATACCAGGGCCTCTGCTTGGGTTGCCAGGGGGTGTGGCTGGCCTGCAAACCACCACAGGCTCCTTGCTCAGGCCGCCCCATGCCCCAAGGGAACCCCCATCCTGATCAATCCGGGACATCCTTCAGGGCAAACCAGCTGGCCCCCACCCCTGCACCAGAACTCTATCCTATCTAATAAAAGAGTAATATGCAGATTGACCATCACTCCAACACACAATATGGCTGCCCCCATGTGGTCAAAGATCCAGCCCCCATGTGGACACAAGATGGCCACCACAAGATGGCCAGCAGGGGAGGGCAGTTGAGAGCCACCAGGCCTGCAAGGGAGGGCAGTTGAGAGGGACCAGGCATGCAAGGGAGGGCAGTTGGAGGCGATCAACCCTGCAGGAGAGGGCAGTTAGGGGTGACCAGGCTGGCAGAAGAGGGAAGTTGGGGGCAAAAAGGCTGGCAGGGGAGCAGTTAGGCATCAATCAGGCTGTCAGCGGAGTGGTTAGGGGGTGATCAGGCTCGCAGGCAGAAGCGATTAGGGGCAATCAGGAAGGCAGGCAGGGGAGCAGTTGGGAGGCAGCAGTCCTGGATTGTGAGAGGGATGTCCGACTGCCCGTTTAGGCCCAATCCCGTTTAGGCCCAAGCCCCTATCATGGATCATGGACCAAGGCAGGTGGTGTGGGTTAGCACCCGCAGCCACCTGCCCAGGTCTGCGATCATGGATCGTTGACCAGGACAGGTGGCATGGAATAGCACCTGCAGCTGCCTGACCAGGTCCACGATCACGGATCAAAGACCAGGGCAGGCGGAGTGGGTTAGTGCCCGCAACACCTGACCAGGTCCGCAATCATGGATCACGGACCGGGGCAGGTGGTGTGGGTTAGTGCCCGCAACCCCTTGCCCCGGTCCGCGATCACTGATCATTGACCGGGGCAGGTGGCATGGGTTAGCGCCTGCAGCCGCCTGCCCAGGTCCGCGATGGGGGCTTCGAGTGGCTGACTCAAAGCCCCTATCAGGGATCACGGACCAGGGCAGGCTGCGTGGGTTAGCGCCCGCAGCCGCCTACCCAGGTCTGCGATCACGGATCATTGACCAGGGCAGGTGGCATGGGTTAGCACCTGCAGCCACCTGCCCAGGTCCGCGATAGGGACTTGGAGTCTAGCATAACAAAAATAATATTCAGCAAAAGCAGGGGCAAGGTTTCATAAGTTCTCCCCCAGGTCACCACTGTGCTCTTATACATTTTAATTATCCCAGACTTTGCATGATGGGATTTGATTTGGATTATGCCTGATAGAGATTACATGGCATGAATTGTAGGCTCATTCTTTTTGTGGTTGCCTGACTGAGAAAGGCCTTGGAATGAGAGAAGGCACTTTTATTTTCCTTTTTCATTGTTTAGAGGCTGAGGAATTACAGTTATATGAAGAACTTAGTGAGAATGAAAGTCTCATGCTGTATTTTTCTGTAAGTTTTATCATGTGGACTATCAAAAACTTGGTGGGATCCTTTTCAAGAGGTGTTACAAAAATTATGTTGGAATTAACATTCAAGAGTAAAAGGAGAGAAGTGAGTGGTGGGTAAAGGAAAGAACTTTGTCCTAGAAACCAAATAGAAGCCGCATAAACCTTCAGATTCTTACTCATTGTGCTTTGGAGGTATTAAAGGATAATTTTTTAAAAAGGTAAAATCATGACTCATAATCTGTATAGATAAAAGGCTAAGTGACCGACATTTGTCCATCTGTCAGACCAACCGGCACATATGACGCACTGGAAATATAAAAATAAACTTTGACTCGCACATGTGCCATACATATAAAGCTCTCGCTGGCACTAATTTGAATGTTGCATTTGGTGGGAAAGTTCTTTTCAGAGGGGATTTTTGTGCTGCCATGCTATACGATTGGCCATAGTACAAATAAGTTTAAAGTACTGTAGTGTTTGGGGATGTTTCAGACAGTTGTCTCTTAAAACAAATATGAGTTCAGAGGATTCTGCTTATAGTGAATGGTTAGTAAAACTTGGAGATGGCAAACTTGATAGCAGTTTTCATTTAGGAATGGATATTATTGAAATTCCCCATGAAATGATTTTTAATGGATCTATGATTAAAGCCACCTTTGGAAATAGTATATCTATAAATAATATTAAACATATATCTAAATGTGCAATTCTTTGTCCAAAAAATGAGCACATTCAAAAATTAAATGAAGAAATTTTGGATATACTTGATGGAGATTTTCACACCTATTTAAGTGATGATTCCATTGACTCAACAGATGATGCTGAAAAGGAAAATTTTCCTATTGAATTTCTTAATAGTATTACTTCTTCTGGAATGCTGTGTCATAAATTAAAATTGAAAGTAGGTGCAATTATCATGCTATTGAGAAATCTTAATAGTAAATGGGGTCTTTGTAATGGTACCAGCTTTATTATCAAAAGATTGAGACCTAACATTATCAAAGCTGAAATATTAACAGGATCTGCAGAGGTAGAGATTGTTCTGATTCCAAGAATTGATTTGTCCCCATCTGACACTGGCCACCATTTAAATTAATTCGAAGATAGTTTCCTGTTATGCCAGCATTTGTGATGACTATTAATAAATCACAAGGACAAACTCTAGACAGAGTAGGAATATTCCTACCTGAACTCGTTTTTGGACATGGTCAGTTATATGTTGCTTTCTCTCTCTCTTTTTTTCTCCAAAGTATTTTTAAAAATATTTAATTGATTTTTTTACAGAGAAGAAGGGAGAGGGATAGAGAGTTAGAAACATTGATGAGAGAGAAACATCGATCAGATGCCTCCAGCACACCTCCTATGGGGGATGTGCCCGCAACCAAGATACATGCTCTTGACCGGAATCGAACCTGGGACCTTTCAGTCCACAGGGCGATGCTCTATCCACTGAGCCACACCAGTTACGGCTGTTGCTTTCTCTTGAGTTCAAAGAGCATGTGACGTTAAAGTTGTAAATACTTTATCTCAAGGGAAATTAGTCAAGCACTCTGAAAGTGTTTTTACTCTTAATGTGGTATATAGGGAGATATTAGAATAAGTTTAATCACTTTATCAGTCATTATTTGCATCAATGTTGTTTTTATATTACGAGTTTGTTATTGTTGTTATATCATTTTGTTATTGTTTAGTTATTAATAAAATTATGTATTATTTTCATATACATTGTACTCATTTCCTTTTATTTCTCACACTTTTATTATAGAGAAAGGGCAAATAGCAATATTAAAATATTTCATCTAATTAATTCCCTTTCAATGTGCATGAATTTCGTGCACCGGGCCACTAATATATATATATTAGAGGCCTGGTGAATGAATTCGTACATGGGTGGGGTCTGGCCAGCCTGGCCAGGGGGAGGGGACATGGGTGGTTGGCCAGCCTGCCTGCTGGTAGAACTCCTGGTCGAGGGGACAATTTGCATATTAGCCTATTATTATATAAGATATACACTGAGTGGCCAGATTATTATTCATTCAGAGACCATAATAATCTGGCCACTCAGTGTGTATATATATAAATTTTGTTTTACATATATGTATTTAGATATATTTTACTAATTTTTTACAGAGAGAAAGGGGGAGGGATAGAGAGTTAGAAACATCGATGAGAGAGAAACATCAATCAGCTGCCTTCTGCACACTCCCTACTGGGTATGTGCCCGCAACCAAGGAAATGCCCTTGACCACAATTGAACCTGGGACCCTTGAGTCCACAGGCCAATGCTCTATCCACTGAGCCAAACCAGTTAGGGCTACATACATATTTTTAATATATAAATTTTATTTTACATATATATATATTGTGTGTGTGTGTGTGTGTGTGTGTGTGTGTGTATTTCATTTTTGTATTTTGTTTTTTACTTTTTTTCTTATACACTCATTCTCTTGCTACATTCTCTATACTGAATTGTGGCTATTTCTCCATTCATTCAATTTCTTGACCTTACCTTATGGAAATAAGTTCTGCCTCCTCAGATTCATCTGGGTGTTTGCTGTTTGGAGGTTTGTTGTGTGCATTATTTGGATTAGTTGTTGTTTATAGTTTGCATTCATCTCTGGGTTTTGTTGTTTATATTTTTTGGATTCGTTATTTTATTGGCGTTTTCTATCCATATACATATATTTTCCCCTTCTTTCTCTTCTCTCTTACATTTTTTTTTCCTTTTCTCAATATCATTTTTGCACTCTTTTCTATTCCCTAATTCTCTTTTCTCTGGTGGTCACCTTTATTTGGGGGTATTAGTATTGTGAATACATTTGTGTTTGGTGCCCCATGTATTGTGTCTTGTGTTGCATTTTGTGCCTTTAAGTCAATGCAGGAGAGAGCTACATAACCAGAAACCATGAGAGGAAAAATAATGGGGAGACAAAGAAACAGACCTCATATGAAAGACATGGAGGAATCACCAGAAAAGGAAGTAAATGAAATGGAGGCAAGCAATATCACAGTGAAAGAATTCAGAGCAATGGTCATAAGGTCACTGAAAAGGATGGGAGACAAATCCAGCAACATGTGTAAGAACCAAGAGGAAATGAAGAAGAACCCAGAAGAAATGAAAAATGACATCAATGCAATAAAGAACTCAATAGAAAGCATCAACAGTAAACTAGAAGAAGTAGAGACTGCATCAGTGAGCTAGAAGACAAGGTAGGAAAAAATACCCAAGCAGAACAGCATCTCAAAAAAAAATTAAACAACAGGAGGAGAGCCTAAGGGCAATTTGGGGCAACACAAAATGAAACAACATCCACATAATTAGGGTGCCAGAAGGAGAGGAAACTGATCAAGGAATAGAAAACTTGTTTGAAGAAATAATGACAGAAAACTTTCCTGATATAGGGAAGAAAAAACTCACATAAGTCCAAGAAGCTCACAGAGTCCCAAACAAGATGAACCCCAAAAGATCAACACCAAGACACATTATAATGAAACTAGTGGCCCGGTGCACAAAATTCATGCATGGGGTGGGTGTCCCTCAGTCAGGTCTGCAACCTCTCCAATCTGGGACCCCTCAGTGGATGTCTGACTGCCGATTTAGGCCTGTTCCCAGGGATCGGGCCTAAACCGCAGTCAGACATCCCTCTCACAATCCAGGACCGCTGGCTCTTAACCACTTGTCTGCCTGCCAGCCTGATAACCCCCTAAACACTCCCCTGCCAGCCTGATTGACCCCTAACTGCTCCTCTGCCGGCCTGATTGCCCCCCAACTGCCCTCCCCTGCTGGCCTGATCACCCCCAAGGCTTTTATTAGTATAGATATGACACTTCATAGAAAATTTCACTAACCCTGCTTTACAATAAGGGCTTGATGATTGAATCATTGGGGCCAGATACCAAGATTTCCTTTCATTTAATAGTGGAGAGAATAATTATCTTGTCTTTAAGTTGCCCTGAACATCAAATGAGATAATGACTTAGAAAAGTATAAAAGCACCATATAAAGACAACTGTCTTTTTCATTTACTGAAAAGACAATAATGTGGTAAAATGAAAAACTATTTTTATTCTCTCCCTTCCTTCCTTTACAGCCTTTATTTTAACTGTGAAATTTATAAAAATTTCACTCCAATTTTCATTTCTTTACATTCAACATTATTTTGTATTGGTTTCAGGTTTTATATTAGTTACAGAATAGTGGTTAGACAATCATATACTTTACAAAGTGTTCCCTGATATTTCCAGTACCCACCTGGCATCATACTGTCATTACAACACTATTGACTATATTCCCTATTTAAGTGACAATAGGTTTACAGTTTCCTTCCAATCTTTTCTTTTGTGTTGCTCGTCCTTCCTTTTCTTTTTTAATTTCTTCCCTCATTTTCTTTATTTAGTATCTCAATTGGCCCTCACAGCTCAGTGAAGGCACTTGGACAGGCATAATCCATTTTACAGACCAGGAAACTGAGGCCAATTCCAGTTGGCTGCAGAACTTGACTCAGCGTGCAGGGTGCCCTCACAGCCATGCTACCTCTGTCCTTCCAAATGGGCAGCCACGGGGCAAACAGAACAAACCTTCCCATCAGGCTTCCAAGCCTCATTATCAAGCACCTCTTCATTGCAGACGCTCCACATTATTTCCTCTCCTCCACCCGCACCCCCATTCTTTACTGCCCCCCCTTCTCTGGAGCAGGTGGTAGGCTTCACACTCACTGCACAGGTGTGGGCCTCCGTGGGGCAGAGTGGGCACGGGCTTGCTTTTGGGCCAAAGCGGGAGCAGGAGTCACCGCCTCTGAAGTGGGAAGGCTGCCTGGGCAAGGCCTGGTTAGCACCGTAAGCTCCTCTGAATCACATTAGTCAGTCAGGTACTCTGCAGTGCAGCACCCCTCCACTAGGTGGCGCCACGCCTCAACCCCCGCCTCAGGACAGCGAGTCCACGCCCCTCCATTCAGGCATCCTTCCATGCCCCTTGTTCCCCGCCGGGCTGACCCACGTCTTGGGGCCTCACTTGTTCTCTTTAGGTGAGGCAGATCCCCACCCACTGGCCCCCTGCCCCTGCCCGAGCTCCCTCTGGTGCACCCTGCCTCGCCAGGTTTTTGCCTTTGATCTGTGGCACTGGTGACAAGCACACTCCTAGCAAGCCTGGTACCCAGAGGCACACAGGGTCAGTTCTTTGCCCAGAATGCTAGAGGTTTCAGTCGCATTTGCAGATGTCGCTCAAAGCTTGCTGATGAAAGCATCACCTGTGTGGCGTGTCCTCATAGAGGGATGGTGTAATGCCGCTCTGTTCCCCTTGGCCCACCTGCCTCCTGGCCACCGCTTCACCAAAGCCACTGCGCTTGCCGGGGAGTCACCACTCAGGTGCCCCACAGTCTGCCTCATGCCTCTGCTAGGTCTCCACCCTCACCTGGGTCACCTCCTTTCTTCCACATTTGGCCCTCATCCATCCCTCTCTCCTGCAGTGTTTGTTCTCCAGGCCCAAAAGAAAAAGACCAAGGCCAAGAAGGACAAAGCCCAAAGGAAGTAAGCCTTGGACCCCCACATCCCATTCTCTGGATTTCCTCCTGCACCTTCTCTCTGTGTCACATCTTGAATGGACATCCTGTGGCCCAGGCACATGGCCTCCAGGCAGCCTGGTACAGTCGGTCTCTGCGAAGCTGTGGATCTGTGGCCAGAGCCCCGGCCTGGGGCTCAGCAACCCCATGACTGCTGGAAAGAGCTGTTGGAGGAGGACTGGAGCCCATCAGTCATTAGCTCCCCAACTCCAGAGGAGGCACCACAGGCTCATATCCCAGCCGCAGGCACCACTCTGCCCTCCCCCACCCCCGGTGCCCCTTGCTGAGCGGTTGTGACCATTACAGAGTCCCCACCAAATTTGCATATTCCTCTCTTATTATATAGGATTGGAAAACACCAATGACAAAATAAGAATCTTAAAGGCCATCAGAGAGAGACAGAAAGTTACCTACAAAGGATCTCCCATCAGACTATCGACTGATTTCTCAACAGATACAAATCAGGCCAGAAGGGAATGGAATGAAATATACGAAGTCATGCTAAGCAAGGGTCTGAATTCAAGAATACTGTACCCAGCAAGGCTATCAATCAAAATCGAGGGTGAAATCATGAGCTTCACAAACAAAAAAGGACTAAGGGAGTTCTTTACCACCAAACCAGCAACATAAGAAATGCTAAAGGGTCTGCTGTAAAAAGAAGAAATAGGAAGGGAAGAAGGCACACGGGCATAAAGAATGAAAATGGCAACAAACAAGTACCTATCAATAATAATTTTAAATGTAAATGGATTAAATGCCCCAATCAAAAGACATAGGGTAGCTGAGTGGATAAGAAAACATGAACCATATATCTGCTGTCTACAGGAAACCCACCTTAGAACAAAGGACACACACAGACTAATTGTAAGGGATGGAAAAAGGTTTTTCAGGCAAATGGAAATGAAAAAAGAAAAGCTGGGATAGCAATACTTATATCTGACAAATTAGACAAAGTGAAGGCCATAACAAGAAATAAAGAAGGCCACTTCGTAATGCTAAAGGGAGCAATTCAACAAGAAAATATAATTCTTGTAAACATATATGCACCAAATACAGCAGCACCAAAATACATAAAAAACAAACAACTTCTTGAGGGTATCAAGGGAGAGATTGACAGCAATACAGTCAGAGTAGGGGACTTTAATAGTCCACTAATACCACTGGACAAATCCTCTAAACCAGGGGTCATCAAATTTTTTAAACAGGGGGCCAGTTCACTGTCCCTCAGACCGTTGGAGGGCCGGACTATAGTTTTAAAAAAAACTATGAACAAATTCCTGTGCACACTGCACATATCTTATTTTGAAGTAAAAAAACAAAACGGCAAAAACACCCGCATGTGGCCCGCGGGCCGTAGTTTGAGTAGGCCTGCTCTAAACAAAAAATCAGCAAAGAAACATGAATCCTAAATGATTCACTAGATCAGATGGAATTAATTGACATCTTCAGAACATTTCACCCCAAAGCCACAGAATATGCATTCTTCTCAAGTCCACATGGATCATTTTCAAAGACAGACCACATATTGGGGCACAGGCAAAGTCTCTTCAAATTCAAGAAGATAGAAATCCTATCAAGCATCTTCTCAGATCACAATGGCATAAAACTAGAAATCAACTACAATAAAAAAAATAAAACACCTGGAGGCCAACTAGCATGCTATTAAACAAAAATTGGGTTATCAAAGAGAACAAATAAGATATAAAAAGCATCATGGCAACAAATGGTAATGAAAACACAACAACCCAAAATCTATGGGACACAGCGAAAGCAGTCTTAAGAGGGAAGTTCATAGCTTTACAGGCCTATTGCAAAAAACAAGAAACAATTGTAATAAATTATTTAACCCTACAACTCAAAGAGTTTGAAAGAGAGCAATAAGAAAAGCCCAGCATAAGCAGAAGGAAGGAAATAATAAAGATCAGAGCAGAGATTAAATGACATAGAGACAAAAAAAAAAAAATACAAAAGATCAACAAAACCAAGAGCTGGTTCTTTGAAAGGATAAACAAGATTGATGAACCTCTAGCCAAGTTCACCAAGAAGCAAAGAGAGAGGACCCAAATAAACAAAATCAGAAATGAAAGAGAAGTAACAACTGATCCCACAGAAACACAAATGACTATGAAAAAATACTACGAACAACTCTATTCCAACAAAATGGACAACCTAGATGAAATGAACATATTCTTAGAAAAATACAAGCTCCCAAAACTCAATCATGAAGAATAAAAAAACCTGAATAGGCCAATAACTACCAAAGAAATTGAAGCAGCGATCCAAAATCTTATACAGCAAACAAAAGCCCTGGTCCAACATCTTTACAGGGGAGTTCTAACAAGCATTCAAAGAACTAAAACCTATCCTCCTCAGACTATTTTAAAAAATTCAAAAGGAAGGCACACTTCCAAGCTCTTTGTATGAAGCCAGCATTACCCCAATCCCAAAACCAGATAAAGACACCACAAAAAAAGAGAACTATAGGTCAGTATCCTTAATGAGCATAGATGCTAAAATCCTCAACAAAATTCTAGCAAATTGGATTCATCAATACATTAGAAAGACCATGACCAAGTGGGATTTATTCTGGGGATGAAAGGATGATACAATATCCGTAAATCAATAAATGTGATATATCACATATACAAACTTAGAGAAAAAAAATCACATAATCATATCAATATCAATTGATGCAGAAAAAGCATTTGACAAAATCCAACACCCTTTCTTAATTAAAAATCTCAGCAAAGTGGGGATAGACGGATCATACCTCAACATAATAAAAGCCTTATATGACACACATACAGCCAACATCATACTCAATGGGCAAAAACTAAACTCATTTCCCCTAAGAACAGAAACAAGACAGGGATGCCCACTTTCACCACTTCTGTTCAATATAGTACTGGAAGTGCTAGCCATAGTGATCAGACAAGATGAAGAAATAAAAGGCATTCAAATTGGAAATGAAGGAAAACTGTCCTTATTCACAGATGACATGATACTATACATAGAAAACCCAAAAGACGCCATCAAAAAACTACTAGACCTAATAAATGAATTTGGCAATGTAGCAGAATATAAAATGAACACCCAGAAAAAGCTGGAAAATGTGGATGAAATGGACAAATTGCTAGAAAAATACAATCTCCTGAAACTGAATCAGGAAACCTGAATAGGCCATTATTGAAATCAAAGCAGTAATAATAATAATAACAAAAAACTCCCAGCAAACAAATGCATGGGTTAGGATGGCTTCACAGGTTTTTTTTTGTTGTTGTTGTTGTTTGTTTGTTTTTGTTTTGTTTTTACCAAACATTCAAAGAACTAACAACTATATTCCTCAAATTATTCCAAAAAAATCCAAGAGGAAGGAATACTTCCAAGCACTTTTTTTTAATATATATATTTTATTGATTTTTAACAGAGAGGAAGGGAGAAGGGATAGAGAGCTAGAAACATCTATGAGAGAGAAACATCATCCAGCTGCCTCCTGCACACCCCCCACCAGGGATGTGCCCGCAACCAATGTACATGCCCTTGACCGGAATCGAACCTGGGACCCTTCAGTCCGCAGACCAACGCTCTATCCACTGAGCCAAACCGGTTTCGGCAACTTCCAAGCACTTTTTATGAGGTCAGCATTATCCTAATTAAAAAACCCAATGAAGACACTATAAAGAAAGATATTTACAGGCCAATATTCCTGATGAACATATGTGAAAGATGTGACAGCCATGACCTGCATGGCTAGGGGTCAGGACCTGGAAAAGGGCCACGCACAAATGACAAAACTAGACAAGAAATATGAATTTGGAAATCACAGGGGGCCAGGCAGAGAACCCAAATCTAGTGGAAGGGCTTCACTGGTGCCCAGGCCCTGCTAGCTTTTTATTCAATTTTAGATACTCATCTTGCCCTTAGTCAGGCAGGCAATTCTGGTAGCAGACAAACTATCTTAAAGGTCAGTAAATATTAGTAAAGATTCACTTTGAGACTATTAGGGCAGAAAATTGCTTGAGCCACCATTGTCTTGACTAAACAGTTGGTGCATAGCTTTAGCCCTTGCCAAACTCAAGGTCCATCAGCCTTCTGGGTTCCTTGTTTACACTTTCCTGATAGTGTAGACAATGGATAGCTTCCAGCAAACATAGATCCTAAATTCCTCAACAAAACATTAGCAAATAGGATCCCTTAATATATTAAAAAGATCATACACCATGACCAACTGGTATTTATTCCAGGATTTCAAGGCTGGTATTCACAAATCAGTAAGTGTGATACATCATATAAACAGAGTGAAAGACAAAAATCACATGATCATACCAATTAATGAAGAAAAAACATTCAACAAACTCCAACACCCATTTTTTATAACTCTCAGTAAAGTGGGAATAGAGGGATCATACCTCAACATAATAAAGGTCAAATATGACAAACCTACAGCAAACATAATATTCAGTGGGCAAAAATTAAGCCCTAAGCTTAGGAAAAATTTCCCTAAGCTCAGGAACAAGACAGGATGTCTACTTTTACAACATTCACTCAACATAGTACTGGAAGTGCTAGCCACAGCGATCATAACAAAAAAATATAAAAGGCATCCAAAACTGGAAAGGAGGAAGTGAAACTGTCATTATTCACAGATGACATGATATTGTACACAGAAGACCCTAAAGAATACCAAAAACTACTCGATTTAATATGTGAATTTGGCAAATAGCAGGATACAAAATTAACACCCAGAAATCTATGGCTTTTTAATACACCTTATAGTGACCCAGTGCACGGATTCATGCACATTGAAATTAACTAGAAGGTGGCTGGTGGGGGGGACTGAGTGAGATGGGCCATATATGCCTTGGAGCCAACCTCCCGCCCGCGGTCCGTCCCCGGCCGGCTGCACCTGGGGTGGCCCCATGGCTTGAAGGGCATCTGCAAAATGAGTGGGGTCCCTGCAGCAGGTGGGGTCCCTCGGCCTGGCCTGCAGGGATTGGGCCAAAACTGGCTCTCCGGAATCCCTCGAGGGGTCCCATATTTTGAGAGGGCCATTCTCAGGTGATGCAACTGGAATGGGGCTCCCTCCTCTCTGGTTCCAGGGTGTATCACTCAAGAACTGCTGCTGCCAAATCACTGCATATCAGCAGCTCCTGTGTTGTACGTCTGCCCCTTGGTGGTCAGTGCACATCATAGCTACTGGTTGGATAGTCAGACTGTCACTTAGCCTTTTATAGATAGATAGATAGATAGATAGATAGATAGATAGATAGATAGATAGATAGATAGATAATGAATTCTCAGAAAGGGAAACTAAAGAAAAAATCCCATTTACCATAGCAACAAATACATGAAGATACTTAGGAATAAATTTAACCAAGGAGGTAAAAGACTTGTACTAAGAAAACTACAGGAGCCCTAGCTGGTTTGGCTCAGTGGATAGAGCATTGGCCTGCAGACTGAAAGGTCCTGGGTTCGATTCCAGTCAAGAGCACGTGCCTGGGTTGCAGACTCAATTCCAGTAGGGGGCATGCAGGAGGCAACCAATCAATGATTCTCTCTCATCATTGATGTTTCTATCTCTCTCTCCTCCCTTCTTCTCTGAAATTAATAAAAGTGCGTATATATATATATATATATATATATATATATTTAAAAAATATATATGTGTATATATATATATATATATATATATATATATATATATTTAAATAAAACTACAGGACATTGAATAAAGAGATAGACAAAGATATAAACAAGTGGAAGAATATACCATGTTCGTGGATTGGTAGAATTAACAACATTAAAATGTCCATATTACCCAAAGCAATCTATAGATTCAATGTAATCCCTATTAAATTACCAATGGCTTATTTCACAAATCTAGAAGAAATACTCCAAAAATTTATATGGACAATGAGGAAAAAAAGGAGATACATGTACTACTATTTGCAATACTTTAAACAATAAAATAAAATTAAAAAAAATTATATGGAACCAAAAAAAGACCCCAAATAACCATAGTAATCTCAAGAAAGAATAATAAAGTTGGAGGAATTACAATACCAGATATCAAGTTATACTACAAAGCCACTGTAATCAAAACAGCTTTATACTGGTACAAGAAAAGACAGACATGTAGATCAACAGAACAGAACAGAACAGAGACCACAGAAGTCAATCTAGGCCATTACACTCAATATTTGACAAAGGAGGCAAGAGCATACAATGGAGTCAAGACAGTCTCTTCAATAAATGGTGTTGGGAAAATTGGACAGATACATGCAAAAATAATGAAACTAGACCACCAACTTACACCATACACAAAAATAAATTCAAAATGGATAAAAGACTTTAACGTAAGTCATGAAACCATAAAAATCCTAGAAGAAACTATAGGCAGCAAAATCTCAGACATCTCTCGTAGCAATATGTTTGCAGATACATCTCCTATGTCAAAGGAAACTAAGGAGAAACTAAACAAGTAGGACTACATCAAAATGAAAAGCTCCTGCACAGCAAAAGACACCATCAACAAAATGCTAAGAGAGCCCACTGTATGGGAGAACATATTTGGCATGATACATCTGATAAAGAATTAATATCCAAAATATATATAAGGAACTCATACAACTTAACAAAAGAAAGGCAAACAATCCAATTTAAAAATGGGCAAAAGACCTAAATACACACTTCTCCTAAGTGGACATACAAATGGCCAAGAACCATATGAAAAAATGTTTGGCCTGGCTGGCATGGCTCAGTGGCTGAGCATCAACCCATGAACCTGGAGGTCATGGTTCAATTCCTGGTCAGGGCAGATGCCTTGGTTGGAGGCTCAATTCTCAGTGTGTGTGTGTGGCGGGGGGGGGGGGGCATGCAGTAGGCAGCCAATCAGTGATTCCATCTCATCATAGATGTTTCTATTTCTCTCTCCCTCTCCCTTCATCTCTGAAACCAATTAAAAATATTTTTTAAAATGTTCAAAGTCACTGATCTTCAGATATATCCAATTAAAACCACAATGAGATATCACCTCACACCTGTGAGAATGGCTAGCATTATCATATCAACAAATGACAACTGCTGGCAAGGATGTGGAGAAAAGGAAAACCTAGTGCACTGCTGGTGGGAATGCAGACTGGTACAACCATTATGGGAAAGAGTATGGAGTTTCCTCAAAAAATTAAATATAGAACTGCTATTTGACTCAGTGATCCCACTTCTAGGAATATATCCTAAGAAACCTGAAGAACCAATCAGAAGTAATGTATGCACCCCTATGTTCATAGCAGCACAATTTACAATAGCTAAGATCTAGAAACAGCCCAAGTGCCCATCAGTAGATGAGTGAATAAAAAAGCTGTGGTACATTTATACTATGGAATACTATGCAGCAGTAAAAAAGAAGGATCTCTTACTCTTTGAGACAGCATAGAGGGACCTGGAGTGTGTTATACTAAGCAAAATAAGCCAGTCAGAGAAGAGAAGTATCACATAATCTCACTCATATATGGAATCCAATTAACAAAATAAACTCATGAACAAAATAGATCCAGAGACATGGAAGCATTGAACAGACTGTTGAATCTCAGAGGGAAGGTGGCGGTTGGTGGGCGGTTGGGAAGAGATCAGCCAGAGAAATTGTATGTATATATGCATCAATAGGGTGGTGGATACCTGGGTTGAGGGGCTTGGGTGGGCTATATGGGGTCAATGGGAGAAAAAAGAAGACATATATAATAATTTGAATAGTAAAGGTTTAAAAAATAAAGTAAAATAAATTGCAATATAATGGTAAAAAAAAAATAGATATAAGAAAAATGTGTGTTGAGGAGAAACAAAGATGGCGGCATAGGTAAACACCTGACCTGCTGCCTCACACAACAACTTCAAAACTACAACTAAAAGACAAAACGGATATCATCCAGAACCACAGGAAGGCTGGCTGAGTGGAAATTCTGCAACTAGAAGGAAAGGGAAAAGCACACTGAGACTCAGAGGAGCTGCAGAAGGAAAGGCAGAGGTATGGAGGCGCGTGCACAGAGAGGACTGGCAACTGAGTACGTGGCTGTCTTTTTCAACTGGGAGGGAGACAAAAGCTCCCGACTGCTCTGAACTCCAGTTCCAGGTGAGACTCTGGGGACCCAGACTCATACGGGGAGAAACTGGACTGTCTGGCAGCAGGTGAAACTCGAGGGCGGCTTTCTCTAAGAGGTGCTTGCAGCAATTACCATGGGACACTGAGACCCGGGGGGCCTCTTAGGGCAGGGCTGACAGGAAGGCATTGCTGTTTGCTCTGCCCTGAGACTCTGCCCCATCCAAGCTGAGCACAGAGGCTTTTGCGTATGAATGGCCTGGTCCTTTGAATTCTAAACTTACCTAACAAACTGCAGCTGAGTCAGAGAGACCCAGAAGATCCAAAAGAAGGCCCAAGGCCCCACAGCAGCTTGCATTGCTTCACAGCTGGGCCTCATCTGGGCACCTTCAAAACCCAAACAAAGAAGAGGAATCTGCAGATCTCTCCATAGCTCCTGCTGGGTGGCCTCAGGGAGAGGCTAAATTAGCACCTCCTTGGAGACCCAAGAGCCAATGTACCCAGGGGTCAGAGTAGGACCATCCAGATTACAAAACCACGAAATATAACACTGGTGATTCCTTTAATCTCTGGGGTAGCCCTGAACAAATCAAAACCCTGAACTTATACACTCATGTGCAGAAAAACATTGCTCAAGGGAATAGCGATTCAGACCCAGGCTGGAGGACTGTGGACTAGAGGCTCTGGATGCCGCGCCACGTGCGAAGGTTCTGCGCCAAGCATAGGCTGAGCAACCAGCAGCTGATGCATGGGGGCTGCACACAAAGGCCACGGGGGCTGGCACTCCCCCTAGCCTGTGCCTCTACCAGAGCCCTGTCTTCCTATGCAGTGAACATGGCAGAGCGCTCCAGGGCTCCTGGACTGTAGGGCTGCAGTGCACACGCTGGGGCAGGGCCTGAGGCAAGCGTGCTTGCCAGCCCTCTTCTCCTGCTGACCACCTCAGGTGCTGTGGCCTCCAGGAGGCCACCAGGCCATCTGCCTTCCCCCTTCTCCTCACCGGCAGGGCGGCCTCTCACTTACTGGCAGCCATTGAGTGCTTGGGCTCCAGCACTTCCCTAAACAGGTCCATGGTGGAGGCTGGTCGGAGGAGCGGCTTCTTCACCAGGGACTGCTGGGCGGCTTCTTTGCCTAGGACCACAGGAGTCTTCTTTGCCCGGCACCTCAGACAGCTTATCCTGGGTCGGCCATAGCCGCAGGCACCCGGGCCCTGCTTTGTCAGGAAGGACATCTGGAAAGTTGTCCGGAATACATCTTGTCTAATTAACATACTACCTTTTTATTACTATAGATAATTATAAAGTAAAATAGTATTTTGTTTTCTTTTAAAATAGTACATTTGTTTCTACAATGAAGAAAGTAGCACTTCATTTCCCATATAGGAAAAGATATATATATGGGCACATCCCCCGTAGGAGGTGTGCAGGAGGCAGCTGATCGATATTTCTCTCTCATCGATGTTCCTAACTATCTATCCCTCTCCCTTCTTCTCTGTAAAAAAAATCAATAAAATATTTTTTAAAAATACTTTAAAAAAAAGCGACAGAGAAAGCAACATATAACTGACCATGTCCAAAAATGGGTTCAGGTAGGAATATTCCTACTCTGTCTAGAGTTTGTCCTTGTGACTTATTAATAGTCATCACAAATATATATATACTAGTAGCCCGGTGCACGAAATTCGTGCACATTGAAAGGGAATTAATTAGATGAAATATTTTAATATTGCTATTTGCCCTTTCTCTATAATAAAAGTGTAAGAGATAAAAGGAAATGAGTACAATGTATATGAAAATAATACATACATTTATTAATAAGTAAACAATAACAAAATGATATAACAATAACAAACTGATATAACAATAACAAACTCGTAATATAAAAACAACATTGATGCAAATAATGACTGATAAAGTGATTAAACTTATTCTAATGTCTTCCTGTATACCCCATTAAGAGTAAAAACACTTTCAGAGTGCTTGACTAATTTCCCTTGAGATAAAGTATTTACAGCTTTAACTTTAACGTCACATGCTCTTTGAACTCAAGAGAAAGCAACAGCCGTAACTGGTTTGGCTCAGTGGATAGAGCATCGCCCTGTGGACTGAAAGATTCCAGATTCAATTCCGGTCAAGGGCATGTACCTTGGTTGCTGGCACATCCCCCGTAGGAGGTGTGCAGGAGGCAGCTGATCGATATTTCTCTCTCATCGATGTTCCTAACTATCTATCCCTCTCCCTTCTTCTCTGTAAAAAAAATCAATAAAATATTTTTTAAAAATACTTTAAAAAAAAGCGACAGAGAAAGCAACATATAACTGACCATGTCCAAAAATGGGTTCAGGTAGGAATATTCCTACTCTGTCTAGAGTTTGTCCTTGTGATTTATTAATAGTCATCACAAATGCTGGCATAACAGGAAATTATCTTCGAATTAATTTAAATGGTGGCCAGTGTCAGATGGGGACAAATCAATTCTTGAAATCAGAACAATCTCTCCCTCTGCAGATCCTGTTAATATTTCAGCTTTGATAATGTTAGGTCTCAATCTTTTGATAATAAATCTGGTACCATTACAAAGACCCCATTTACTATTAAGATTTCTCAATAGCATGATGATTGCACCCACTTTCAATTTTATGACACGGCATTCCAGAAGGAGTAATACTATTAAGAAATTCAATAGGAAAATTTTCCTTTTCAGCATCATCTGTTGAGTCAATGGAATCATCACTCAAATAGGCGTGAAAATCTCCATCAAGTATATCCAAAATTTCTTCATTTAATTTTTGAATGTGCTAATTTTTTGGACAAAGAATTGCACGTTTAGATATATTTTTAATATTATCTATAGATATACTATTTCCAAAGATGGCTTAAATAATAGATCCATTAAAAATCATTTCATGGGGAATTTCAATAATATCCATTCCTAAATGAAAACTGCTATCAAGTTTGCCATCTCCAAGTTTTACTAACCATTCACTATAAGCAGAATCCTCTGATCTCATATTTGTTTTAAGAGACAACTGTCTGAAACATCCCCAAACACTACAGTACTTTAAACTTATTTGTACTATGGCCAATCGTATAGCATGGCAGCACAAAAATCCCCTCTGAAAAGAACTTTCCCACCAAATGCAACATTCAAATTGGCACATGTGCGAGTCAAAGTTTATTTTTATATTTCCAGTGCATCATATGTACCAGTTGGTCGGACAGATGGACAAATGTCGGTCACTTAGCCTTTTATCTATACAGATTATGAGTCATGATTTTACCTTTTTAAAAAATTATCCTTTAATACCTCCAAAGCACAATGAGTAAGAATCTGAAGGTTTATGCGGCTTCTATTTGGTTTCTAGGACAAAGTTCTTTCCTTTACCCACCACTCACTTCTCTCCTTTTACTCTTGAATGTTAATTCCAACATAATTTTTGTAACACCTCTTGAAAAGGATCCCACCAAGTTTTTGATAGTCCACATGATAAAACTTACAGAAAAATACAGCATGAGACTTTCATTCTCACTAAGTTCTTCATATAACTGTAATTCCTCAGCCTCTAAACAATGAAAAAGGAAAATAAAAGTGCCTTCTCTCATTCCAAGGCCTTTCTCAGTCAGGCAACCACAAAAAGAATGAGCCTACAATTCATGCCATGTAATCTCTATCAGGCATAATCCAAATCAAATCCCATCATGCAAAGTCTGGGATAATTAAAATGTATAAGAGCACAGTGGTGACCTGGGAGAGAACTTATGAAACCTTGTCTCCTGCTTTTGCTGACTATTCTTTTCCTTATGCTAGACTCCAAGTCCCTATCGGGGACCTGGTCAGATGGCTGTGGGTGCTAACCCACTCCACCTGGATCCGCGATCAGGGACCTGGGCAGGCGGCTGCGGGTGTTAACCCACGCCGCCTGCCCTGGTCCGTGATCCGTGATCGTGGACCTGGTCAGATGGCTGTGGGTGCTAACCCACGCCACCTGGATCCGTGATCGGAGACCTGGGCAGCCTGCTGCAGGCATTAACCCACGCTGCCTGCCCTGGTCCATGATCCCTGATAGGGACTTTGAGTCAGCTGCCACTGGCGATGGCTGACTTGAAGCCCTTATCCGGGACCTGGTCAGGCGGCTGCGGGCGTTAACCCATGCAGCCTTCCCTGGTCCGTGATTCCTGATCGTGGACCTGGGCAGGCGGCTGCAGGCCTTAACCCACACCGCCTGCCCTGGTCCGAGATCGGTGATGGCGGACCTGGGCAGGCGGCTGCGGGCTTTAACCCACGCCGCCTGCCCAGCTCCGCGATCGGTGATGGCGGACCTGGGCAAGCGGACCTGGGCAGCGGCTGTGGGCTTTAACCCACGCTGCCTGCCCTGGTCCATGATCCCTGATAGGGGCTTCGAGTCAGCCGCTGCCACTGGCGATAGCTGACTCGAAGCCCTTATCCAGGACCTGGTCAGCGGCTGCAGGCGCTAACCCATGCCAACTGCCCTGGTCCATGATCGGTGATGGTGGACCTGGTCAGCCGGCTGCCGGTGCTAACCGCCTGCCCCAGTCCACCATCATGGCTTGGATCTTACTGGCATGGGTGCTGCCCTCTCCCCCCACCATCTTTGCTGGTTTAACGTGTATATTTGCTTCTGATTGGCTGGTGGGCGTGGCTGGTGGGCGTGGCTTATGGGTGTAGTGAAGGTGTGGTCAATTTGCATATTACTGTTTTATTAGGTAAGATAAATACATACATATATATATATATATATATATATATATATGCTAGAGGACCGGTGCATGGTGGGTGGGGGGGTCCCCTCAGCCCAGACTGCACCCTCTCCAATCCAGAACCTCTCAGGGGATGTCCGACTGCCGGTTTAGGGGGATCGGGCCTAAACTGGCAGTCGGACATCCCTCTTACAATCTGGGACCACTTAGAGTGGATGCAATCTGCTTCTCATTCTTGCCTCTAAATTCTTTCTTGTTGCTCTTGATATCTATACCAGATATCAAGTTATACTACAAAGCCACTTAATCAAAACAGCTTTATACTGGCACAAGAACTGCTCACCTGCCTGATCACTCCTAACTGCCCCCCCCGCCCTGCTGGCCTGGTCGCCCCTCACTGCACCCCCTCTGCCGGCCTGGTTGCCCCATGCAGCCTCCTGCTCAATCATTTGGTTGTCCCTCACTAAACCCCCTGCCGGCCTGGTCGCCCCACGCAGCCTGTTACTCAGTCGATTAATCGGTACTCACTAAACCCCCTGCCAGCCTGATTGCACCACATAGCTATTTGGTCATCCCTTTGGTTGTTTTGGTTGTGATGGTCACTTAGGCTTTTATATACACTGAATGGCCAGATTATTATGATCTCTGAATGCATAATAATCTGGCCACTCAGTGTGTGTGTGTGTGTGTGTGTGTGTGTGTGTGTGTGTGTATCCTATCTAATGAAAGAGTAATATGCAGATTGACCATCACTCCAACACACAAGATGGCTGCCCCCATTTGGTCAAGGATCCTGCCCCCATGTGGACACAAGATGGCCACCACAAGATGGCCAGCAGGGGAGGGCAGTTGGGAGGGACCAGGCCTGCAAGGGAGGGCAGTTGGGGGCAATCAAGCCTGCAGGGGAGAGCAGTTAGGGGTGACCAGGCTGGCAGAGGAGGGAAGTTGGGGGCAAACAGGCTAGCAGGGGAGCAGTTAGACATCAATCAGGCTGGCAGGGCAGTGGTTAGGGGGTGATCAGGCTGGCAGGCAGAAGCAGTTAGGGGAGATCGGAAGGTAAGCAGGCGAGCAGTTGGGAGGCAGCAGTCCTGGATTGTGAGAGGGATCCCAGATTGGAGAGGGTGCAGGCTGGGCTGAGGGACACCCCCTGCCCCCGTGCACGAATTTTGTGCACCTGGCCTCTAGTGTGTGTGTGTGTGTGTGTGTGTGTGTGTGTGTGTATTAGAGATCTGGTGCATGAATTCATGCATGGGTGTGGTCCAGCCAGCCTGGCTAGGGGGAGGGGACATGGGCAGTTGGCTAGCCTACCTGCTGGTCGAACTCCTGGTTGAAGGGACAATTTGCATATTACCCTGTTATTATATAAGATATACACTGAGTGGCCAGATTATCATGCATTCAGAGATCATAATAATCTGGCCACTCAGTGTATATATATGTATATACTAGAGTCCCAGTGCATGAAATTCATGCATGGAGGGGGTGTTGTCCCTCAGCCCAGCTTGCACCATCTCCAATCTGGGACCCCTCGAGGGATGTCCGCCTGCCCGTGTAGGCCTGATCCCATCGATGTCTGACTGCCCACCGGGATCAGGTCGAAATGGGCAGTCGGACATCCCTCTCACAATCCAGGACTGCTGGCTCCCAACTCCTCTCCTGCCTGCCTTCCTGATTGCCCCTAACCGCTTCTGCCTGCCAGCCTGATTGCCCCCTAACCACTCCATGCCAGCCTGATTGATGCCTAACTCTCCCCTGCCAGCCTGATTGCCTCTAACTGCCCTCTCCTGCAGACCTGGTCACCCCTAACTGCCCTCCCCTGCAGGCCTGGTCCCCCCCAACTGCCCTTCCCTGCAGGCCCGGTTGCCCACAACTTCCCTCCTCTGCCAGCCTGGTCACCCCTAACTGCCCTCCCCTGCAGGCTTGATCACCCCCAACTGCCCTCCCTTGCAGGCCTGGTCCCTCCCAACTGCCCTCCCCTGCTGGCCTGATTGCCCACAACTGCCCTCCATTGCAGGCCTGGTTCCTCCCAACTGCCCTCCCCTGCTGGCCATCTTGTGTCCATATGGGGGCAGCCATCTTGTGTGTTGGAGTGATGGTCAATTTGCATATTACTCTTTTATTAGATAGGATAGAGACCTGGTGCACGGTTGGGGGCTGGCTGGTTTGCCCTGAATAGTGTCCCAAATCAGGGTGGGGGTTCCCTTAGGAGGTGGGGTGGCCTGGGTGAGGGGCCTGTGGTGGTTTGCAGGCCGGCCACACCCCCCAGTGACCCAAGCAGGGGCACTGGTATCTGGGATTAATTTATCTTCTATAATTGAAACTTTGTAGCCTTGAGCAGAAGCTAGGGCAGGCCAGGGTGGGTGGAAAGCTTGGCTTCCTCCATCACCAGGGAAACCCAAGCCTCCTGCTTGCTCCGTGGCCGCAGCCATTTTTGTTAGGATTTATTTATCTTCTATTAGAGGCCCGGTGCATGATATTCTTGCATGGGGGTGTGTGTCCCTCAGCCCAGCCTGCACCCTCTCCAATCTGAGACCCCTTGAGGTATGTCCGACTGCCCATTTAGGCCCGATCCCACAGGCCTAAATGGGCAGTTGGACATCCCTCTCACAATCCAGGACTGTTGGCTCCTAATTGCTTGCCTGCCTGCCTTCCTGATTGCCCCTAACCGCTTCTGCCTGCCAGCCTGATCACCCCCTAACCACTCCCCTGCCAGCCTGATTGATGTCTAACTTCTCCCCTGCCAGCCTGTTTGCCCCTAACTGCCCTCCCCTGTGGGCCTGGTCACCCCGAACTGCCCTCCCCTGCAAGCCTGCTCACCCCTAACTGCCCTCCCTTGCAGTCCTGGTCCCTCCCAGCTGCCCTGCTCTGCTGGCTTGATCGCCCACAACTGCCCTCCCTTGGAGGCCCAGTCCCTTCCAACTGCCCTCCCCTGCTGGCGATCTTGTGTTGGCCATCTTGTGTCCACAAGGGGGCAGGATCTTTGACCATATGGGGACAGCCATCTTCTGTGTTGGAGTGATGGTCAATCTGCACATTACTCTTTTATTTGATAGGATAGAGGCCTGGTGCATGTGTGGGGGCCAGCCAGTTTTCCCTGAAGGGTGTCCCAGATTAGGGTGGGGGTTCCCTTTGGGCATGGGGCGGCCTGGGCGAGGGGCCTGTGGTGCTTTGCAGGCTGGCCATGCCCCCCAGTGACCCAAGCGGTTGCCCTGGTATCTGGGATTTATTTATCTTCTACAATTGAAACTTTGTAGCCTGGAGCGGAGCCAAGCCTTCTGCTCCCTCTGTGGCGGCAGCCATTTCTGTTGGGATTTATTTATCTTCTATAATTGAAACTTTGTAGCCTTAAGTGGAGGCCAAGCCAGGCCATGGTGTGCGGAAAGTTTGGCTTCCTCCATCGCCGGGGGCAACCCTAGCCTCCTGCTCTCTCCAGCTCCATGGCTGCCGCCATTTTTGTTGGCATTTATTTATCTTCTATAATTAAAACTTAGTAGCCTTGAGTGGAGTCCTGGGCCTGCCAGGGTGTGTGGAAAGCTTGGCTTCCTCAATCGCCGGGGAAACTCAAGCCTCTCTGCTGCTCTCTCTGTGGCCGCAGCCATCTTGGTTGGATTAATTTGCATACTCACTCCTGATTGGCTGGTGGGGATGGCTGGTGGGTGTAGCAGAAGTACGGTCAATTTGCATATTACTCTTCTATTAGATAGGATATGTATATATGTATATATGAAAATTAGATTATATATAATAAATTCTATTAAAAGAGATATTCAAGGAGAGAAATAAACTTCCAGAGCCTTTTTGTTAGGACCTTTATTTCTACAAATTATCCACTGACCTTGTAAGCCATGGAAACCAAAGGAGAAACACAATTAGCATTCTGGTTTCTATGATGATGTACAAATAGATGCAGATCTGAAAGAAGTTTCTTTATGACCTACCATAAAGGAAGCCTTGAATCATAGAGTAGGCTATATCCTTAATGATATATGTGTAATAAACATGATAGTGAATTTCCTCTTTAAACCTAATTCATAATGCCAATGTGTGATGTACTAAAATCAATCACTTTGATGGGGTCTACAAAAACGTATTTCAGGTATTAGAGAATTGCCATTGGCTCACTCAAATTTAGCAGATTACATTGAATTGATATTCTAGTATATTGGTGTTCTAAGTAAGACTTGAATAGAATTTAAATTAAAATCACACTAATGATAATTTTTCTTATTTTTGCTATAAAACAAAGGTCTATCCAAATGTAACAATAGGTGTTTTTATTGAGCAACCAACCCCTTTCCTACCTCGATTTTTGGACACACTTTTGACACTGGATTACCCAAAAGAAGCACTTAAAGTCTTTATTCATAACAAAGTAAGTATTTGAGACATTAATAGTTTATGTAAAAAGTATTTTTAAATTAAATCTTTAAAGTATTTTTTAATTTTCTTTGGAACTATTTGTTATTATTTATTTGTGTCTGGAAAAAATCCAATCGGCTAAAATAAGTAGGGGCTTTTTGGAGTAATTACTGCCCTGATTTTTAAGACCTAAGGATAAGAGTCTAGAAACTAGTATAATAATATTGGGATAAGCCTCATGCAACTATCACACTTTGTAGATCAAAAACTTTTGAATATCAGCCATTTCCAATGGCTCAACTTAATATGTGATAAAAAGATGTCGGAGGTCCTTATATTGCTTTACCTTTGTAATAGTTCTGGCACTTTGTTTTTAGAATCTATCATTAAATTATTTGCAGCTAATAGTAACACCATGGCATTAGAACTTGAGATATCTTGCAGCTAGAGTATCATTTTGATTAATCCCACAATGGCATGCTCTTCCCCAAAGGATTGAATAGTTTCCTTTCCTTCAGAAATATTCAGAGCTTCCCAAACACCTCTCACATATAATCTGAACTTAATGACTTTTTTTCTCAATACTTTTCCATACTTGCCTCTTTCCTGTTTAAAACAGTTAGTATTTAACATCATCTAGAAAAACTCATTAGCTGTTAAGTATGCTGTTTTCTCTCTTCTGTCCTAATAATTTTTTTTACCACTATTCTTCCTTCCTCATGTACATGTCAGCTAATCATTTGCCTTTTCCAGATAATATTCTGGGGCAAAAGTTTACAGTTGTGAGTATGTGAAACACAGAGTTTATTCTTATATTATTATTTATTAATTATTGTGTTATTTTCCATATAAATAACTGTAAGCTTACATTTGCCCCACCTTGCATTATCTTTTATTTATCCCTTCCTTCCTTTCATAGGAAGGAAGAAAAGATTAACTCTATGTAGTTTTTATGCTTCAAGTAGTTTTAACAATCTATGAAAAACTTTTTAAAATACTTAATGAGACTTGATACATAAAAAGCTCTGAGGAAGACATAATCTTATCGAAGTTTTAGCACAGTTTAATGAAACTAATTTGATGGCTTTATGTTGGTAGTTTTCCCATCAATAAAATTTTGTTAAATACTGTTTTTGTAAAATAGAAAAAGATATTCACTGTTTTATATATGACCATTATTTTTGTTCCTCTAACTTCACAGAAGATTGAAATATTTATTTCAGAAAATTATTATTTATAACTTAGATTAATATTTACTAGGTTTAATATGCATTTTAATGGCTATTTATAACACATTTCTAACATTCTCAGCCCATAAGCCATTTCCACACCATTACCCCACACACACACACTCCCAGTTAGAAACACTTCAAAGAACCCAGGATTTAAATATTTATCTAAGTACCTGTCTAGGAGTAAATGTTAAAATAATATTGAGATATCTTCTCTTTAAAAATATTTATATGTATTTATTTGAGCTTCTATGTGTGACATTTAGATGATATTTAAATGAAGCATGCTTAATTTGGTTATCATTTGGTCTGTGAGTGAATATGTGCATTGTGGAATTCACCTCTTTGAATGTGACCCCACCCTTACATATGAATACTTCAGTCATCTTATTGTCTTCTTTTCTCACTAATTTTATCTTTTAAAATTTTGTTACAGGAAGTTTATCATGAAAAGCACATCAAGGTATTTTTTGATAAAGCTAAACATGAAATCAGTACTATAAAAATAGTAGGACCGGAAGAAAATCTAAGTCAAGCCGAAGCCAGAAACATGGGAATGTATGTTTTAATAAATTTAATTTAAACAATTTGTACTAAATAAACTTAAAAAAAAATTAGTACCCTAAACTTGGATGTCTCAATTATGTGTGTGTGTGTGCAAGCACAGGTGTGAACATCCTCTACTCTGAGACTCTATCTGCAATTGTATTTAAAGGGCCATGGAAGTTACTTACATTCTTCTTTTAATGGCTAAGAGATTACATACTTAATCAAACTTTTAATTAAACTACAGATCAAGATTTTAAAAAATACTCAGACAAATGTATAGTATGACTTACGTAAGCAGTGATTTAAATGTTTATTATCTGAAGGATGTGTGTGGTAAAAATGAGTGTCTTAGACTAAGGGGGAAAAGGGTATTCCTACATTCTAGTTACCTACTGATCTAGAAGATACTGTAACAAAGAAATATTTTAGGTCATTTGTTTAGGCCTTTTAATACTTCAGACAGATTACTAATAAAATTATTTGAATAGTAAAAACATTCTTTGCCCTAGCTGGTTTGACTCAGTGGATAGAGTGTTGGCCTGAGAACTGAAGGGTCCTGGGTTCGATTCCAATCAAGGGCACATGCCTGGGTTGCAGGTTCGATCCCCAGTGGGAGACATGCAGGAGACAGCCAATCAATGATTCTCTCATCATTGATGTTTCTATCTCTCCCACCCCCTTCCTCTCTGAATAAAGATATTAAAAAAAAAAAGTCTTTTATTCAGTAAATGTTAATTGAATATTCCAGGCAGTGGGTTAATAGCTGCTAATGCAAAGGCAAATAAGTTCTGGTGACTTCCTGTTCCGTGCTGGGAAAGCCTAGGGCTCAGTGGGATGGATACTGCCTGGGGGAGAAGGAGGTGTAGGTGGGAAAACAGATCTCAGAAAAACCAAGCTGATGCTTTTACTAACAATGCTATAACTTTTAAAATATCTTTACTGTTGGGAGTATTACAAATGTTGCCCCTTCCCCTCCCGCCCCCCTTGCCCTCCTCCAACAGGATCCTGCCTCACCCCAGGCCTTCACCACTCTATTGTTTGTGCCATGGGTAATGCATATATGCATATAAGTTCTTTGGTTAATTTCTTCCCAGCTTCCCTCCCCCTTCCCTCTGAGATTCATCAGTCTGTTTCATGTTTCTGTGCCTCTGGTTCTATTTTATTCATCAGTTTATTTTGTTCATTCGGTTCCTTGTTCATTTATTTTGACTTTTACATTCAGTTGTTAATAAATATGTATTGCCATTTTATTGTTCATATTTTTAACCTTTTTTTCCTCTTTTTCTCCCTCTTCATCATTTCATGTATCATTGGTTTGGTAGTAATGAACTCCTTTAGTTTTTTCCTGTCTGTGAAACTCTTTATCTGACCTTCAATTCTAAATGAGAGCTTTGCTAGGTAGAGTAATCTTGGTTTTAGTTCCTTGCCATTCATCACTTTGAATATTTCTTGCCACTCCCTTTGGGACTGCAGTTTCTGTTGAGAAATCAGCTGACAGTCCTATGGCACTCCCTTATAGGTACTGCCTTCCTTTTGCTGCTTTTAATATTTTCTGTCTTCAACCCTTGGCATTTAATTATGGTGTGTCTTGGTGTGGTCCTCTTTGGATTCCTCTTGTTTGGAACTCTCTGAGCTTCCTGGACTTGTAAGTCTATTTCTTTCACCAGGTAGGGGAAGTTTTCTGTCATTTTTTCTTCAAATAGGTTTTCAGTATCTTGGTCTCTCTCTTCTCCTTTCAGCACCCCCATTGTGTTAAAGTTGGCATGCTTGAAGTTGTCCCAGAGGTTCCTTACACTATCTTCATACTTTTGGATTCTTTTTTTCTTTCTGCTCTTCTGATTGGGTGTTTTTGCTTCCTCATATTCCAAATCTTTGATTTGATTCTCAGCGTCCTCTACTGTTGATTCCCTGTAAGTTATTCTTTATTTTAGTTAGTGTATCCTTCATTTCTGACTGGTCCATTTTCAAGTCTTTGATGTTCTCACTAATTTTCTTAAAATTCTCACTAAGTTCCTTGACATTTTCACTAATTTCCTTGATGCTCTCATTAAGTTCCTTTGAGCATCCTTATAATCATTGTTTTGAACTCTGAATCTAGTAGTTTGCTTGTATTTAGTTCTTTTTCTAGAGATTTCTTTTGTTCTTTCATTTGTGACATATCTCTTTGCCTCTGCATTTTGGCTGCTTCCCTGTATTTGTTTCTATGTATTAGGTAGAGCTGCTTTGTTTCCTGGAATTGGAAGAGTGGCTTTGTGTAGTAGGTGTCCTGTGGGCCCAGTGGCTCAGCCTCTCGAGTCAACCTGAGCTGGGCACTTTAGGTATGCCTTGTGTGGGCTGTGTGCACTGTCCTGTTGTAGTTGAGGCTTGATTGCTGTTGCCATCACTGGGAGGAACTGACCTCCAGGGCAATTGGCTGTGAGGACCTGCTGCAAAGAGCTGCTGTACAGAAGACATCCTTATGGAGCTGGACTTCCTTCAGTGGGGATTTGGTGTTCACTTAGTCTACCCCTTGAGTGTGTGGCTCATGGATGTGGTAGAGCTGTAATCTGGTGCAGTCTGAATCTGTCCACTGGGTGCACTGGCTCTGCGGCCTCCCAGAGGTACAAAGTCAGCTACTGCCTGGGACCACCTGGCATGAGCTACAGAGCAATCTGCAGATGGTAGCTATTTGTGTTATGCTAGGAAGTGTTCGGGAGAAACCAAACTGTGAACCTTAGCAAACTGCTGCTAGGGTTGGCCTGGGGCCACTTATCAAGAGGTATTGAGCACACGGAGTACAGCTGTTCCTTATTTGAGAGATTTTAGGAAAGTCTGAAGCCTGAGCCCAGAACAGGTCATGCATATGGAAAAGCCACTGCAAACATCTTGGGGATGGCTGCAAATTGGGTAGGGCAGGATTTCAGGAAATCACCAGGGTGGGCAAACAGCATGGACCAGGTTGATGGATACTCAGATTTGGTGTCTGTCAGTCAGCTCAGTTTGTGGGAGATCTCAGCACTTTTGTCTGGGAGAAAGCTGTCCCGAATTCTTGCCCAGATGCCACACAATTTAGTTCCTCTCTGTATGTCCCTGGATCCTTTAAAGCTGCTGCCCCAGCACTGGAGCTCAGAGGAAGTGAGTCCAAGAAAGTCCATGTGCTGCCCCTTTAAGAGGAACTGCCTGGTTCTCCAGCAGCCTCCGTGTCACTCAGCCCCAATCCCTGCTGCGTTTTATAGCCTGAAGTTATGGGGACTTCTCTTCCCAGCTCCGGAATCCTGGGCAGAGGGGTCTGATGTGGGGCTGGGACCCCTTGCTCCTCATGGGAGGCCTCCTCTGCCAAGATATCCCCCCGATTAAAAAAAAAACAACCTGTGGGTGTCAGACCAGCTCATTCCATGCCTCCGCCCCTCCTACCAGTCTTGATGTGTTTTCTTCTTTACTCCTCTAGTTGTAGGACTTCCATTTAGCCAAATTTTAGGCAGTTCTGAATGATGGTGTTTCTGTATTTTAGTTGTAATTTTGATGTGGTTGTGGGAGGATCCAAGTATCAGCATTTACCTATGCCACCATCTTGGTTCCTCAGTTCTAAAACTTCTTTATTGGAGTATCCTTGGGTCCATATTCAAAACTTATTTTAAAAAATTACATGTAAAAATTTAACTACTGCCTGGTGTAGTGGTTTGATAGTTGCTTAGAAACAAATGTGGTGTGGAGATACACATTGATAATACCTGAAAGTGTTGACTGAGGTCCCAGAAAGAGAAGACCCAAAATGCAGAACCATAATACTGGGAAGAATTTCATGTATCATAGGTGGTTCATTCCACGGTGTCTTGATTGGGCACTGAAAACTACCAAGAAAAGCATTCATAATAGTCAGTGTCCCTAGTAAGAATCAGAGGAGTAACAATCTTAGAAAAAATGAAATAAACTGAAATCAACTTCCAAAAGTTTTAATACCTAAAGAGTCATTGACTTGTATCTCCAGGATTCAGTAAAAGCTGAGCTGGTGGATATACAATATTTTGCAGTGTGTGTATGTGTGTGTGTGTGTATTTGTGTGCATGTGCAAAAACGTTTTTTTACAATATTGTTAATAAATACATTGCAGTAAATTATTGTAAATTATTGGGGTAAAATATTGTTAATAAATACATTGGGGTAAATTATTTTTGCCTTTCACAGAGGATTTAATTATAAATTATAAATTGCCATTCTGACTAGTTGATTTATGTCCTAAAATATTTACTGGTTGAAAACATATTTTATCTGCCTAAAATTTTTAATGTTGATTTATCTGTGAACATCTATGTTGATAAATTGACCTTTTTGAAGTTGAAGACAATATTTATCCTTTTAAATATTATCTTTGAAAACTATGTTAGAGAAACTTTATTTTACATATAAGCTTTATATTAACATTTTTCAACAGCAAATAAATTTTTTTTTCTAATTCTTATTTCTTTTTCTATGTCAGGGATTTTTGCCGTCAGGATGACAGCTGTGATTATTACTTCAGTGTGGATGCAGATGTTGTTTTGACAAATTCAAGGACTTTAAAAATTTTGATTGAACAAAACAGGTATCATAAAAATTTAATCACAGTTTATTTGGAAAATGATCATTTTCTTCATCAGTGTGGACACACTGTAATGACATCTGTGGAATGAACAAATAGGAAGGAGCAAATTGAGGGAACTCACACTAAGTTATTTTCTACACCTTATAAACTTTCAATTCTAATTAACTAGTTTGCCTATAAGGAAATCAAATAGAAAATAACCTGATAACAATTACAACTTTTTATTGTTAGTTACAATCACAAATGTGATGTTTGTCTATTATATTTGTCCTATTTATCTATGTAAAGATGAGTAAAATTATGATATATCGGATGCCTATAAAATTTGGAATTTTAAATTTTTCTGTTGATATTTTAAAAGTAGAATTTCATAAAACTTTTTACCTAAAAACTTATTGCACACAGAGTTGTAGTTCTTAGAATTTGAAATTTCAGAGGTACAAATTACTTTATAGCCTGATCTGTGGTTTTATTTAGTACTGAACCACATCACTAGTCTATACCTATTTTCATTTAACTGAATTGAAATGGAGAAAAGACATCATCTGTAACAGCTTATAATGATGATATTAAACCTTCCCTTATTAATACTACTGCTACCACTACTAGTAGTATTAATACTTGTACTAATAGCCCACCTTTTTTATTTGTTATTGTTAATCCTCACCCAAGGATAATTTTTCCCTTGATTTTTAGAGAGAGTGAAAGGAAGTGGGGGGAGAGAGAAAGAAAGA
This sequence comes from Eptesicus fuscus, assembly GCF_027574615.1. NCBI lineage: Eukaryota > Metazoa > Chordata > Mammalia > Chiroptera > Vespertilionidae > Eptesicus > Eptesicus fuscus. Next base: position 112,132,529 of record NC_072475.1, read on the forward strand.
GAGAAAGAAACATTGATGTGAGAGAGACACATCGATTGGTTGCCTCCCACACTCGGCCTGACCAGGGCTGGGGATTGAATCTACAACCCAGGTATGTGCCCTTGACCCTTCAGTGTGTGGGCCAATGCTCTAACCACTTAAAACACCAGCTAGGGCCTACCTTTAATGAGTGCTTATTAAGTGCCAGGTATGTTTACATATTAACACAATTATTTCTCATAACAGGTAGAATGGTTAGCAGTCGAATGTTAGTTACTGTTTTTATTTTTCCAAGTAAAATATATTAAAAATCTACTATGCTCTACTAACCCACTCTATCCTATATAATAAAAGCAAAATATGCAAATCAACTGAACGGCAGAATGACCTCGGTGGGGGGGCGGGGCTGGCAAGCAAGAGGCCAGTGGGCAGAGGGAGGGGACAGCGATGGGGGGGTGGCGATGACCAGCGGTAGTGTGATGGGGGCTGGCGCCATCCCCTGATCGTCCACCAGGTTGCCTCCCTCAGAGGGAGGCCACCAGCGACCGTGGCAGGGCAATTTGGGTCACGGCCAGCCACTCGCCGTCCCCAGATAGGCCCACCGGGGTCGCTCCTGCAGAGGGAGGCCAACGGTGGCAGTGGTGCAATGGGGGATGGGGCTGGCCGCTTGCTGCCCATGCCATCCCCTGAGCAGGCCGCCAGTCACCTCCCACAGAGGAGCGGGCCTATGCCATTAGTTGGACTTCCCCTGAGGGCTCCCAGACTGTGAGAGGGCACAGGATGGGCTGAGGGCCCCCCTCCCTGAGTGCACGAATTTTCATGCACCAGGCCTCTAGTGTATACATAATCTGTCAACTTAAAAATCTAAGACTTCTGAGCTTTAACCTGTATATACATAGTCCAAGTATATAGCTATTAATAGACACATATCTATCTACGATAATTATAAATTTCAGGTAGTTTTCACAATATATATAAATTTTCATCGTCATGCAAGGAAAAGCATATGGAAAAGAGTTGCAACGTATAATTCTTTTTTTTTTCAGTTTTTTTATTTATTTCAAGAAAAACAATGTTAAATATAATAATGTTACATGCAAAAACATTAATAACCCAAGAAAAAAATGATGTTAAATATGATAATATTATAAGCAATAAACACCAATTATTCAAGAAAAATGATCTTACAAATAATAATATTACATGCAATAAACATTAATATTTTGAGAATAAAAGGATTTTAAGTATAATAATATTACCAAAACTGTACTAACAGTGTATCACAAAAGTTGTAGGAAATACTAAAAATCTGCAAATAATAGGATTACTTCTATTATATTCTAGAATATTATTTCCCCTCTGGCTCTATTTTTGTTCATCATTTTATATTGTTCATTATATTCCACAAATGAGTGAGGTCATATGATATTTATCTTTCTCTGACTGGCTTATTATGTTTAGCATAATGCTCTCCAGTTCCATCCATGCTGTTGAAAATGGTAAGAATTCCTTCTTTTTTACTACAGCATGGTATTGCAATGAGTAGATGTACCCCAGTTTTCAACTGCTGATGGGCACTTAGGCTGTTTCCAAATCTTAGCTATTGTAAATTGTGCTGCTATGAACATAGGGGTGCATATATCCTTTCTGATTGGTGTTTCTGATTTCTTGGGATATTTTCCTAGAAGTGCGATTCCCTGGTCAAATGGAAGTTCCATTTTTAATTTTTTGAGGAAACTCCATATTGTTTCCCACACTGGTTGCAGCAGTCTCCATTCTCACCAGCAGTGCACGAGGGTTCCTTTTTGTCCATATCTTCACCAGCACTTGTCATTTGTTGATTTGTTGATGATAGCCGTTCTGACAGGTGTGAGATGGTACCTCATTATTGTTTTGATTTTCATCTCTTGGATGATTTGTGACTTTGAGCATGTTTTCCTATATCTTTTGGCCTTCTTTACATCCTCTTTCGAAAAGTGTCTGTTTAGATACTTTTCCCATTTTTTGGATTAGATTGTTTATCTTCCTTTTGTTAAGTAGTATGAGTTCCCTGTAAATTTTACAGATTAAACTCTTATCAAAGATACCATTGGCAAATATGTTCTCCCTCGCAGTGGGCTTTCTTGTTTAGTTGATGGATTCTTTTGTTGTGCAGAAGCTTTTTGTTTTGATGTAGTCCCATTTATTTATTTTCACTTTCGTTTCCATAGTCCTAGGAGCTGTATCGGTAAAGATATTGCTATGGCATATATCTGCTATTGTGCTGCCTATGGATTCTGCTAAGATTTTTATGGTTTCCCATCTTACGCTGAAGTCCTTTATCCATTTTGAGTTTATTTTTGTACATGGTATAAGTTGGTCTAGTTTCATTTTTTTTTGCATGTATCTGTCTAATTTTCCCAACACCATTTATTAAAAAGATTTATCTTAACTCCATTGTATGCTCTTGCCTCCTTTGTCAAATATTAATTGAACATAATGGCTTGGGTCCATCTCTGGGTTCTCTGTTCTGTTTCATTGGTCTATATGTCTGTTCTTGTGCCAGTACCAGGCAGTTTTGAGAACAGTGATTTGTAATACAGCTTGATATCTGGTATTTTGATCCTTCCAACTTTGTTCTTCTTTCTCCAGATTGCTACAGCTATTTGGGGTCTTTTGTTATTCCAAATGAATTTTTGGAGAGTTTGTTCTAGGTTTGTGAAATGTTCTGTTGGTAGCTTAATGGGAATTACATTAAATCTATAGATGGCTTTGGGTAGTATGGAAATTTTAATTATGTTGATTCTACCAATCCATGAACACGGTATATTCTTCCATTTGTTTATGTCTTCCTCTATCTCTTTTTCAATGTCCTGTAGTTTTCTGAGTATAGGTCTTTTACCTCCTTAGTTAACTTTATTCCTAAGTATCTTAATTTTCTTGTTGCAATGGTAAATGGAATTGTTTTTTCAGTTTCTCTTTCTGTGAGTTCATTATTGGTGTATAAAAAAGCCACATATTTCTGGGTGTTAATTTTGTACCCTGCTACATTGCCGAATTCATTTATTAAGTCTAGTAGTTTTTTGATGGAGTCTTTGGGGTTTTTTATGTACAATATCATATCATCTGGGAATATTGACAATTTTACTTCTTTTCCAATTTGGATCTTTTATTTTTTCTTCTTGTCTGATCGCTTATGGCTATCACTTCCAGTACTATGTCGAACAGGAGTGGTGAAAGTGGGCATCCCTGTCTTGTTCCTGTTCTTAGGGGAAATGGTTTTAGTTTTCACCCATTGAGTATGATGTTGTCTGTAGGTTTGTCATGTATGGCCTTTATCATGTTGAGATCTGCTCTTTCTATTCCAGCTTCCCTGAGAGTTTTTATCAAAAATGGGTGTTGGATTTTGTCTAATGCTTTTTCTGCATGTATTGATTTGATCATGTGATTTTTTCTTTGAATTTGTTTATGTGAAGTATCATGTTTATTGATTTGCGAATATTGTACCAGATTTCCATCCCTGGAATAAATCCCACTTAATCATGGTGTATGATCTTTTCAATATATTGTTGGATACAATTTGCTAATATTTTGTTGAGAATTTTAGCATATATGTTCATCAGGGATATTGGCCTGTAATTCTCTTTCTTCGTAGTGTCTTTGTCTGGTTTTGGAATTAGGATAATGCTGGCCTCATAAAACGAGTTTGGAAGTATTCCTTCCTCTTGAATTTTCTGAAATAGTTTTAAGAGTATAGGTGTTAGTTCTTCTTTGAGTGTTTGGAAAAACTTCCCTGTGATGCCGTCCAGACCTGGGCTTTTGTTTGGTGGGAGTGTTTTCAGTACTGTTACTATTTCATCAGTTGTTATTGGCCTATTCAAGTTTTTTTATTCTTCCTGATTCAGTTTTGGGAGATTGTATTTTTCTAGGAATGTGTCTATTTGATCCACATTGTCTAGCTTGTGGCATATATTTGTTCATAATATTTTCTTACAATCCTCTGTATTTCTGTGGTGCCCATGATTACTTCTCCACTTTCGTTTTTTACTTTACTTATTTGTGTCCTCTCTCTTTGTTTCTTGATGAGTCTGGCTAATAGTTTATCAATTTTGTTTATCCTTTCAAACAACTAGCTGTTGGTTTCATTTATTTTTTTCTTGTTTTTTAGTCTCTCTGTTATTTATTTCCGCTCTAATCTTTATTATTTACTTCCTTCTACTTACTCTGGGCTTTTCTTATTGTTCTCTTTCTAGTTCTTTAAGTTGTAAGGTTAAATAGTTTATTGCTAATTTTCTTGTTTTTTTTAGGTATGCCTGTAGTGCTATGAAGTTCGCTCTGAGGACTGCTTTTGCTGTGTCCCAGAGATTTTGGGTTATTGTTTATTCATTTTCATTTGTTTCCAGGAAGTTTTTTATTTCTTTCTTGATCTCATTGGTATCCCATTCGTTATTTAATAACATGTTATTTAGCCTCCATGTATTTGAATGTTTTCAGGTGTTTTTACTGTAGTTGATTTCTAATTTCATTCCACTGTGATCTTAGAAGATGCTTGATATAATTTCAATCTTCTTGAAATTGTAGAGCCTTTTTTTGTATCCTAATATATGATCTACCTTTGTGAATGATCCACGTGCACTTGAGAAGAATGTATATTCTGCCGAGTTGGGGTGAAATCCTATCTAATAAAAGAGTAATATGGAAATTAACCATCACTTCACTACACCCACAAGCCACGCCCACCAGCCAATCAGGAGCGAGTATGCAAATTAACCCAAATAAGATGGCTATGGCCACGGAGCAAGCAGGAAGCTTGGGTTTCCCCGGTAATGGAGGAAGCCAAGCTTTCCACACACCCTGGTTGGCCCAGGCCTCCACTCAAGTCTACAAAGTTTCAATTGTAGAAGATAAATAAATCCCAGATACCAAAGCCTCCACTTGGGTCGCCGGGGGGCATGGCCGGCCTGCAAATCACCACAGGCCCCTCGCCCAGGCCGCCCCATGCCCCAAGGGATCCCCCACCCTGATCCAGGACACCCTTCAGGGCAAACCACCCCTGCACCAGGCCTCTATCCTATCTAATAAAAGAGTAATATGCAAATTGACCATCACTCCAACACACAAGATGGCTGCCCCCATTTGGTCAAAGATGGCTGCCCTCATGTGGACACAAGATGGCCACCACAAAATGGCCAGCAGGAGAGGGCAGTTGGGAGGGACCAGGCCTGCAAGGGAGGGCAGTTGTGGGCAATCAGGCCAGCAGGGAAGGGCAGTTGGGAGGGACCAGGCTTGCAAGAGAGGGCAGTTGGGGGTGATCAAGCCTTCAGGGGAGGGCAGTTAGGGGTGACCAGGCTGGCAGAGGAGGGAAGTTGGGGGTGACCAAGCCTGCAGGGAAGGGCAGTTGCAGTGGACCCAGGCCTGCAGGGGAGAGCAGTTTGGGGGGACCAGGCTTGCAGGGGAGGGCAGTTAGGGGTGACCAGGCCTGCAGGTGAGGGCAGTTAGGGGTGACCAGGCCTGCAGGGTAGGGCAGTTAGGGGCAAACAGGCTGGCAGTGGAGCAGTTAGGCATCAATCAGGCTGGCAGGGTAGTGGTTAGGGGTGATCAGGCTGGCAGACAGAAGTGGTTAGGGGCAATCAGGAAGGCAGTCAAGCGAGCAGTTGGGAGCCAGCAGTCCTGGATTGTGAGAGGGATGTCCAACTGCCGGTTTAGGCCCGATCCCAGTAGGGCCTAAACCGGCAATCGGACATCCCTCAAGGTATCCCAGATTAGAGAGGGTGCAGGCTGGGCTGATGGACACACACTCCTATGCACAAATTTCGTGCACCAGGCCTCTCGTGTTCTATAAATGTCTATTAAATCCATCTGATCCAGGGTGTGCTTTAGAGTTTCTGTTTCCTTGTTAAGTTTTTGTCTGGAAGGTCTGTCCAAGGAAGTCAGAGGGGTGTTAAAGTACCCTCCTATGACTGTATTTTTGTCAGTTTCTTCATTAATGTCCTCTAGACGTTTTTTATATATTTAGGAGCACCTATATTGGGTGCATACATGTTTACCAGAGTTATATCCTCTTGTTGGACCAATCCCTTTAGTACTATGTAGTGACTTCTGTTGTCTCTTGTGATGGCCTTCATTTTAAAGTCTATTTTTTTGGATATGAGTATTGCCACTCCAGCTTTTTTTTCTTTTCCATTTCAATGGAAAAATTTTTTCCATTCCTTCACTTTCATCCTGTGTGTCTTTTATTTTGAGGTGGGTCTCTTGTAGACAGCATATAGTTGGGTCATGTTTTTGTATCCATTCAGCTACTCTACACCTTTTGTTTGGAGCATTTAATCCATTTACATTTAGGGTTATTATTGAGAGGTACTTATTTATAGCCATTTTAATTCTATATGGATAGTTTTCTCTCTGTGTTTCTTCTCAGCAATCTCTTTAGCATTTCTTGTAATGCTGGCTTGGTGGTGACGAACTCCTTTAGTGTTTTGTTTTGTTTTTTTTTAATCTGGGAAGCTCTTTATTTGAAATTCTATTTTGAATGATGGCCTTGCTGGATATAGTAATCTTCATCTCAGATCCTTGCTTTTCATTGCCTTGAGTACTTCATGCCATTCCCTTCTGACCTGTAGAGTTTCTGATGAGAAATCAGGTGTCATCTTATGGGAACTTCTTTGTAGGTAACAGTTTTCTTTTCTCTTGCTGCCTTTAAGATTCTCTCTTTGTCTTTAACTTTTTGCATTTTAATTATGATGTGTCTGGGCGTGGGTATGTTTGGGTTCTTCTTGTTTGGGGTTCTCTGTGCCTCCTGAACTTGTGTGACCTTTTCCTTTACCTGGTTAGGGAATTTTTGTACCATTATTTCTTCAAACACCTTCTCTATGCCTTTCCCCCTTTCTGCCTCTTCTGGCACAGCTGCTATTCTAATATTGTTAGGTTTCACATTGTCCCACAGCTCCCTTAAGCTGTCCTACTGTTCTTTGTTTTTTGTTTTTTTTTTTTTATCTTTGGTTGTCTAATTGAGTGATATTTACGACTGTCTTCTAATTCAGTGATCTGATCCTCAGCTTCCCCTAATCTGCTGTGTATTCCTTCCAATGTGTTCCTTATTTGTGTTATATCATTCTTTATCTCACACTGTTCTTTTTTCATAGATACTATATCTTTTTTCATGCTGTTGAGCATTTTTACCATCATTACTATGAACTCTGTTTCAGATAAATTTCTTATCTCTGCTTCACTTATCTCTTCTTCTGGAGAATTCTCTAGTTCTTTCATTTGGGGATTTTTTTGTTTCCTCATTTTGGTTGTCTGTTTGGGTTTGTGACTATGTTTTAGGTAGATCCTCTACACCTCTCAATCTCCAGTGCAGAATAGTGTTAAGGGCTGGATCAGGCAAAGACTCAAAGCCTCCAGAGATTGCCTCTGTCTACAGATTAATAGAATTCTGTCTTGAATTGCCTCCAGGCAATCATCCTCAGGTGTAGTGAGAGTTTTTCAACAGGGTGGGGCAGTAGCTTCTGCCTGGAGGCTGATTGTTACTTTTAATTTCTTAAGTTGTCTCAGGGCAAGGTGTTTTCCTACAGGGTGTGTCAAATGTCTTCCCTCCAGGCAAGGCAGATGTCTATGTGGGAAAGATGTCCTCTGATGTGGAGGGAGTGACAGCCCAGGAAACTTGGGGTGTCTGCCTTCTGAGTTCTAGCCCCCGAATTCCAAGTTCTGGGTTCTGCTCTCACAGCTCCAGTCCACTTCACCCCCCTTTGCCATAGCACAAGGTGGGTGGCTCCACAGGGAATTTTTGTGCATTGGCCCTTCAAGAGGGTGCCAGAACTTGCAGGTGCCACTCAATGGAAGACAGCACCCCACTGGTTTTCACAGCTAGATGTTATCTGAGTAACTTCCTCAGTTTGGTGCTCTCTGCTGGGGAGCCCAGCTTCGAGATTGGATCCCAGAGTTCCCAGTGGCACCCTTCCCTGCCACAGCTGAGATATCTCTCCAGGACTTCAGTTGCTGTCTGTGGGTGCCCAGCCAGCCCTTTCGTGCCTCTACTCCTCCTACCAGTTTCTATGTGGTCTCCATACCTTCGGTCCTTGAGTATAAGGATTCTTTCCTGTGAGGTTTTCGTTGATTATTCAGGAAGCCTTTCTGTATTTCAGTTGTTATTCCAGCTTCTTCCTAGGAGCATGTCCATGCAGTATCACCTACTCTGCTGCCATTTTAATCCCTCCTGTTTAATTCTTAAAACCCGGTGGAATTCAGTAACATTTTCTTGAAATTGCCATGTTAATTTCTCCTTAATTTGATTTAAATTTAATACTGTAAAATATACACTAGGGGCCCAGTGAACGAATTTGTGTACCTTGAAAGGAACTGTGGGTCGCGAGGCTGCGGTGGGCACAGGGGCGGTCTTGGCCCATCCTCTGTGCCCCTGCCTGGATCCTCCCCCCACAGCCCTCAACCCGCCCTGTTTGCTGCTCCCGTGCACTGACAGCACTGACCCGCTCACACCCGCTGACAGCATGGAGCGATTGGAGCACCATCAGTGGGTGCAAGCGGCGGCTGCTGCCCTGATAGCCCCTCAGGCGCAGGGGGAGGAGAAGACCTCAGGGGCGATCGGAGCCGGCAGTAGCCGCCCACACCCGCTGATGGCACCAAGTAATCGGGAACGGTGCTGGGCGCTGGCAGCGGGTGTGAGCGGTGGCGCCAGCTGTGTGCAAGTGTGTCTGGTGCCAGCAGTGGGTGTGAGTGGCAGCTCCAGTACTGGCATCAGGTGCGAGCGGGGCCATTGCTGGCAGCGGGTGCAAGAGGTGGCTGCCAGCCCCGTCGCCCCTCAGGAGCAGGGGGAGGTGGAGAAGCCCTGAGGGGCGATGAAGGCTGGCAGCCACTGCTCATACTCACTGATGGTGCCAAGTGATTGGGGCCGGCGCTGGGCGCCGGCAGCAGATGCGAGCAGCGACTCCAGTGCCAGCAGTGGATGCGAGTGGGGCCGGCGCCGGCAGCAGGTACAAGCACCAGGTGGGAACGCGGCGCACGGTAGCAAAGAATTTTCAGTAGCCACTAGAGGCTTGTCCCGATGACAGGAAATGGCACCCCCACTCACCTGCTCCGCCATCCTGCTGTCTCTGATGCCTGCCATGTTCCACAGCTCTGCTGCCTGCTGCCGATGCATGCCATGTTCTGGGCGCACCCCCTGGTGCTCAGTGCATGTCATAGCAACTGGTAGTTTGGTTGTTCCACCGTTCTGTCTATTTGCATATTAGCCTTATATTATATAGGATATGCTTTTAATAAAATTTAATGTTTTTATTATATGACACTTGGTAGGTATTTATTAATTCTATAGTAAATTGTTAATGAATTCATATACATATTTAACATATATCCTTCTTACTATTAATCTAATGCTTTAAACCTTGTCAATTATAAAATTTTCCTTATAAGTAAAGAGTCAATAAAACTTTGGTTATTTCTCCAGTTTCATAAATTTCTGTTAATTATCTAAGGATTCGGTTAACATGATATGCACCTGCATCCAAGCATGTAGTTTCCATAAAGCATTGACATAGACCAAGACTCTTGCAAGATTTAGTAGACCTGACTGAAGGCTAGAGGGTCAGGGGATGGGTCACATCTTAGGGCATGTGGCTTTCCAGCATCTCATCAGTTCTCTTGTTCCTCTCCTCTTCCTATCTCTGCTTTTGACTGCAGTGCTCCAAATTTTACTCCTTTAGTTATTTAGTCTCCCAGCTGTTATTCTTTTTTTTTTTTTTAATCCTCACCTGAGGATATGTGATTTTAGAGAGAGACAGATGGAGAGAAAGAAAAAACAATGAGAGAAAGAAATATTGATTGGTTGCCTCCTGTAACCAAGTGAGTTCGAACTCGAAACCTGGGTATGTACCCTGACCAGGAATTGAACCTGTAACCCTTCAATGCATGGGACAATGAACCAATCAACTGGACCACACTGGCCAGGGCCCCAGCTTCTATTCTTGTATTCCCATGCTCAAAACCATTGAGGCACACTTCAGGTAGATTTTGATTTTCAACATTTCTTTTCCCATCCATCTTTGGGAGGCAGCTGAGATTTTAATTACAAGATTTTTTTTCTATTAAATATTTGTTCTTCTCAGTTATTAACATTGAATTATCATTCTTAAACATAATATATAGTTTCTAATTTATCCACGTATTTTAAACAAATCAAAGTATAAGTGTTTCTGGTTAATATTTCATTATTAATAGGAATCAGGAAAAATAAACCAAAATTATTAATTGCATATTGTGTATTTTATAGACTAAGTTTTATTTTTTTATGGTAAGAGAAAGGTAACGCCTGGTCTTCACAACATTGGCGTGTTGTGAGAATAGTTTTTTTTGTTTTGTTTTGTTTTTTGTGGAGAACAGTTGGTGCATAAGCTTTCTCTTGGAGAAGTTTTGTGAGCTTTTCTTAAAAATTGTGAGGTACCACTGCAGGGCACAATACATTAGAAGTAATTTTAGAAGAATGTCAGATTTTGTGAGCTTATTTGGAAAATGTTGACACGTTGTAAATTAGATTCCCCTAAGAAGATATGTGACATGTTTTGGATTTGTAACATGCTTTTCTCAAAGGGACTATTTCCTGGTAGGTGGTTAGCGTGCTATGGCAGTTATCTACTCTTTCATTTTCTAGAATAGTTAAAGGGCCAGAAAAATGTTTCATGTTGCCAGGGTTAGCACAACCCATTTTAAAAGCTGTAAAAATTATAAACATACTTTATTTTTTTATTTTATTTTATTTTTTAAGGTATTACAAATAGTAGCACATATGTCTTTTTTTTTTTTTCCCCCCTATTGACCTCCCCCCGGACTCCCTTACCCCTCAGCACTTGCCCTCAGGACTTAACTTTAGGAAAACTGACCTATGTACAAGTATTTTATACCATCATCATTCATTTTTTGTTCAACAGATATTTATTGGACACCTTAATGCACCATGGACTATTATGAAATATTTGATTTTATATATTATAGTTTCTGAAATACTTAAGTAATTAAGATAGTCTCACCTTTTTGGACATAAGAAAAGGACTTTTAAAAAGTCCTTTTTATACTTTTATTCACATTTTGAGTTACGTTTGTTACTCTTTTTAAGAAATATCACTAAAAATCAGCAGTGTACTCATTTAAGAAAAAGTGTCAGGAAAAGCAATTTCTCTATTTTACTTTTAGTTTTATGGACTAACTACATGTTTGTTAAATGAACTTGAATGTTTCTATGTCATGCTAAGTTCAGAACCCTAATTCTGTGGTGATTAAAACAAATAGTTACCTGGATTTTTTTTTCTTTTTCTTTAGAAAGATAATTGCTCCTCTTGTAACTCGCCATGGAAAGCTGTGGTCCAACTTCTGGGGAGCCCTGAGTCCTGATGGCTATTTTGCTCGATATGAAGATTATGTGGATATTGTTCAAGGGAATAGAGTGTAAGTTAGTTAATTTAATCTTTTAATGTAAAATACCATGAGGTAGAGATGGGGCTTGTTAATATTACTTGAATTTTATTTTTTTTTACTATTCAACTTTTTTCTTTATGTTTAATGGAAATTTGGGAACCGGGGAATGACTTGGGTCCTGACATATTAGTGTAAACAAGTATTTTACAAAAAATGTTTTTAAAATTCTGAATCTTAAAAAGAACAAACTCATAGTTGTGGGAAATTCTAATAAACAATATATGGTTACATGGATAGCAATCTTATGATTGATTATTAGAAGAGTAATATTCTTCAGTTAAAATATTAGAAAGCAAATTTAGTTTAACTAATTTATTTTGTGACCAGGATGAAGGTTGTTTTGATAGCTTTTAAAATTTATAAATGAACAAACAAAAACAAGACTCAGAATCATTTCCTATTGCAGGTATTTTCTGTATTAAATATTCTACTTTAAAAATCAATTTCTTCACTAATATCTGAATTCAATTTCTAGAATTTGAAAAGAATATACTTGTTACAAAGTGTGGGTATGATTGATATTTTTTCCTGAAACAATAGTTATTTAAAATAGATATTTTTAAAACTAACAGTCACAATTGAAATAGGTTTTTTTTGCTAAGGTAATATTGCAGGAGACTGTCATTCTTTTTCATACGGACGATGGACCAAAGTGGCTGAGACATAAATACTTTGCCTAGTTTCTCAAATATGTCAGCCCAATTGAAAAGGAAAACATTTTTTCATAACTAAAATATGTGCCCTTAAATTTAGAAAGAAAATCATATACATACTACTTGTTCAACAGTTGAATGTTAAAAAGATGTTGTTTGTGAAAATAGTAATAGTAAATTTGAGTGATATAAATATGATGAAGGCTTTTGTTAGCTGCAATTAAGAAGCAGATAGCTGAGAAAATGCTAAGATTATATTCTGTTATTTCAAAGTACTTATTGTCTCTAGGATTATTTGTATAGACCATATGCCTGATAGTGCCTGTGGGTATAGTAGAAATAAGAGTTCACAGAAGTAGAATAGAAAATTCATGTTTTATTTAAGTTGCTGTATAAACGTGATTTTCTCTCTAACCTCCTGTCATTGTCTAAAATGTGAGAATAAGAAGGTAGAGCCCTGACTGAGCAGTGGTTAAAGCATTGGCCCGCGGACCAAAGGGTCATGGGTTCAATTCCCGGTCAAGGGCACATACCTGGGTTGCAGGTTCATTTCCCTGCCCTAGTCAGGGCTTGTTCGGGAGGCAACCAATCAATGTCTCTCTTACATTGATGTTTCTCTCTCTCTCTCTCTCTCTCTCTCTCTCTCTCTCTCTCCCTCTCCCCCCTCCTCCCCCTCTTTCCCTCCCTCCCTTCCACTTTCTCTAAAAAAAGAAAAATCAATGGGAAAATATCCTCAAGTGAGGATTAACAAAAAACAAACAAAAAAAGGTAGAGATTTTTAATCTAGTTAATACACGTGTACATTCCTTCTTCATGTACAAAAACTGCATGAAGGAATGACATGACAAATTTGTGTGTGTTTTTTCTTTATTTTTTATGACCATTTATCTTAAGGCTCATCTAGTAAGAAAAAAATGATATCATATTTTTTTAATATGTAATTTTTTTGGTCAAGATCTTCCCTTTCTGTTCTCTAAAGGCAACAGGCACATATATCCCTTCAGGCGAATCCTTTCTTATACTGTTCTTATGAAGTCAGTCATATTGAGAGTGAGGAGATGGGTCTGTGGGAAGAATGAAGGACAAAATAATGTACATCCCATTTTCTTCTGATTATATTTCTTCATATCTTTCCTTTTTAACAAAATTTGAGATGGCTTAATGAATTTCAAGAGGATATATTTTAGGAGGATTTTAGCCTATATTGAGTAGTGTGCTGGTAAATGTTTAACAGCTGGTTCTTGGGGTTGGAGGATGTCCTGGTTTATAGTGTTTGCCAATTTCTAAGGTGTAAATACTTCTACCATGGCTGATTTCAAGCTTCTAGTGTGAAGTCACTGAGCATAAACTTAGTGAAGTTACAAGTCATCACTGGGGAGCCAGTGTAAACTAGCTCTGGAAAACCAGTTGTATGGCATTATTTTTTTCTATCAAACTGCTGAATCTTAAATGCAAACACCTTCTGTACAACAGAATATTATACTCTAACTGTAACAACTGAGGGTGACAGTCAAAATGCCAAACATATATCAACCTTAAAATAAAGTTTCTCTAGGGAGGGTAGTGATTTACCTCATAGCAATGTAGTTTATACCAAACTAGAGGCCCGGTGCACGAAATTCATGCATGGGGGATGTGTCCTAAGCCCAGCCTGCACCCTCTCCAATCTGGGACCCCTTGGGGGATGTCCGATTGCCAATCCCCGTGCGATCGGGCCTAAACTGGCAGTCGGACATCCCTCTCACAATCCGGGACTGCTGGCTCCTAACCGCTCACCTGCCTGCCTGCCTGCCTGCCTGATTGCCCCTAACCACTTCTGCCTGCCAGCCTGATCGCCTCCTAACCACTCCCCTGCCAGCCTGATGACGCCTAACTGCTCCCCTGCTGGCCTGATTGCTTCCCAATGCCCTCCTCTGCTGCGACCCACCTCCTCTGCCTGGACCTGCCTCCTCCACGAGAGGTGGTGGAGACGCCGAGACTGGCCTCCTACGTGTGGCGCAGAGCCACAGGACCCCCACACCTCACCATGCAGAGCGGCCACCGGGCCCTGCCTCCGCTGTGCAGATGGCCATCTTGTGGCAGCCATCTTGTAAGAATGTCCGCGAGGGCATCACGTGAGGGCGTAACGCCACCTAGGCTTTTATTATATAGGATAATCTCATATATAGAATGTCCCAAAAATGTAAACACAATTTGCATAATTATAAAGGCACAGTTTGTACTTTAATTGCATTTTCAAACTTCCAGTAGCATTTTAGGATGAATTTCCTTTGTTTAAAACTTAGTCTGGATGAAAAGAAAGAAACATCAATTCAACTATCAGCTGTTAAAGTGTGTGTACATGTTTTGAGGACAGGCTGTATAAATATCATGTATGGATATGTGTGTGTGTGTGAGTGAAATGGCATTAAATATGTTTGTATTTGCATGTAATTTGATTCAATAATTTATATATGTAATTTAAAACATATAAGTCATTTATTTTTAAAACAAAAATAAAACTTTAAGTATTTTATATTTGTGGTATTTTGGAATGTCTTCTCTTTACTTTCAGAGGGATATGGAATGTCCCATACATGGCTAATGTGTACTTAATTAAGGGGAAGACACTTCGATCAGAGATGAATGAAAGGAACTATTTTGTTCGTGATAGACTGGATCCTGACATGGCTCTTTGCCGAAATGCTAGAGAAATGGTAGGGTATATGATGATGGCTTGTTCGGTGTTCTTAGAAAATGGCTTGCTTTACCAATTGATGTGCTATTTTCTTTTGATGTCCTTTTTCTTTCTAGTTTGTAAATACTAGCCGATTTTTTTGATTCTGTGTTAGGAAATTGAAAACAATTAGGGAGAATAAGTTGTGAATATTTACCTATGAAATACTTGAAAAATTAGGCTAGTACTTAAGCTGACACATCAGCAACAGTGGGATTCAATAATAAATATAAATTTGTTACAAATCAGCATAGCATTTTTAAGAATTAATCTATACTTTCATTTGTAATTCTGTATTGAAAACTTGATCTCATTAAAATTAATTAGAGAAAGCGTAGGTGAAATGATTATTTACACATTTAAGAACACAACTTTTGCTTTGAAAATCAGTGTCCATACTTTATTATCAGTATCTCTGCATGTCTTACCACTAAACTGGGAGACGGATTGAGGTATGTAGTATATTTAATCTATGTGAAAAATTAATGATAAATTGCTATTCTACAAATCTACTTTAATTATATAACTTAAATGACTATAGAAAATAATTAGTTTTTCAAAATGTATAAATATCTTTTTAAACATATTTATATGGTTTTCTGTTTTAGAAAGGATTTGATTATTGTATTCAAATTTATGTAAGCAAATGTAATTTTGTGAACAATCAGAAAAGTTGGCAAGTATTTTTTATTAGTTTAATAAGGCATGTGTTCTGTGAATATGTTTGTTTTTTCTACAAATCTATGTGCATTGTTATTAAATATCCTCAGTGTCTATAATTGTAATCTGTGCTCATGTTTGGCTAATTTTACTCAACAGCGCATCCCGGAATGGCCTCTCTTACACATTTTTCTCTTTGTCTTAATTTTATGTCTAATGGAAATTATACTACTGAATGAGCTTGGATTTATGTTTCACAAGGGGAGAAAAGGGGCTAGAGTTGTTTCTTTGTGTGCTCTATAAGCTTTGCTTGTTCTGCATGTTTTCTAAGAGGGACATTTCAGAATGTCAACTTTTCATGAAGGGTTGCTATTTTACTACCTGAGAATACATGAGAGAGTGGGTTTGCAGGTCAACTTACCCAATGCTTCTCTTCATTTTAGACTTTACAAAGGGAAAAAGACTCCCCTACTCCGGAAACATTCCAAATGCTCAGCCCCCCAAAGGTGTTATTTTTATTTATTTTTATTTGTTTTTTTTTATTGAATATGGTATATTGTCTAGCAATAAGTTACTTAAAGAGTCTTCTTTCCATTTAGCTTGGTAAATTGTTGTTATACACTGGTTCTGAATCTAAATATGTGCTTATAAGCTTTGTGTATTGGGGGTGGGCAATGTAGGATGTTCAACTCTCAATTCTTTGGGCTGATTTATATTTTATGGCTGACATATTATGATAGATAAGAAAATGAAACATAAATCCCTTTCACTCATTTTTGTTTTTTAAGGGAGAGACAGGGTAGGAGTAAGTATAAAGTACATCTTGATAAAAATTAGAATTGGGTACTCTTCATGAGTTTTTTATTATTAACTAGAGGCCCGGTGCACGAATTCGTGCATGGGTGGGGTTCCTCTGAGTGGCCTGCAGGGATCGAGCAAAAATCTGCAGTCCAATGCCACCTGCAACTCCTACCTGCTGCTCCCACTCATCCTGGCCCCACTGTGCCTGCCGTGGCTTGTGCCCAATCAGTCCCGATTGGGAGAGGCAGCAGTGCTTGCCAGCCACAAGCCCTGCATCTGGGACCTTCCCAAGGGGAGTGGCCTGCAGGATCGGGCTGAAATGGGCTCTCCGACATCCCCCAAGGGGTCCCAGATTGCAAGAGGGCTCAGGCCAGGCTGAAGGACCCCACCGGTGCATGATCAAGGTAGGGGAGGGACTGCAGGAGGGCCCCATGGCATGTCTGGCCCATCTCACTCAGTCCCAATTGGCCGGACCCCAGCAACAAGTTAACCTACCAGTCGGAGCATCTGCCTCCTGGTGATCAGTGCACATCATAGCTACTGGTCAACCAGTTGACTGTTTGCCCCCTGGTGATCAGTGCACGTCATAGCAAGTGGTTAAGCAGCCTTAGCATATCATTAGCATATTACACTTTGGTTGTTCAGTTGTTCTGCCATTTGGTCTATTTGCATATTACCCTTTTATTATATAGGATAACTAACTCCTTTATCATTCAAACAGGTACAAAAAGAAACAACCTTACCTTAGTGGTGTTGCCACATTTATTTGGTTTGGGACAAGGATATGAGACTGATTTTTAGCTGCCTTATAATGTATGAGTAGTTTCTGTGTTCAATTTTTAAACATCTATAATAATAAAATCATAATATGCTAATTAGATCAGACGCCCTTCCAGACGAAGCCAAGGCTGCGAGAGAAGCCTGGGTCCCGGGTGCCTGCCGGCAGCTGGAGGGAAGCCCAGGTCCTGGATGCCAGAGGGAAGCCAGTGCCGGCAGCCGGGGAAAGAAGGCCTACTCTTGCATGAATTTCATGTATCAGGCCTCTAGTTAGGACATTAAAAAAATAAAAGACTGATGAAAGAATGTTGATATTTGAATTCTTATTTAAAAATGTGATGTCTTCTTCGAAAGGGTAAGAAGCCAAAAGAGATACAGTTCATTGTACATTGCCTCAAAAATACTTCTGATTTCAAACAGGAATTTTTCCCCGATGTCTACATCTAGGATCAATGAGAAAAGGACAAAAAACAGTTCATTCTGGCTATTCTTTTTTTCAGTTGAGTGGCAGTGCAAGCAATTTGTTTTGTGTGGTGTCTGAATTCATGATGAATAAAAAAATATATTTCTTTAATTTTTAATCATGTACATTTTATATGAAAAATAAAAATTCATGTTCATAAGTGAAAATATAAAAATTGAAATTGATATGTCATATTTTTCTGTGGTTAAATATGTTTTCTTGTACTTTATTCTATGATTGTTAATATTATTATTTTTTGACATATAGGGTGTATTTATGTACATTTCTAATAGACACGAATTTGGAAGACTATTATCAACTGCAAATTACAATACTTCCCATTATAACAATGACCTCTGGCAGATTTTTGAAAATCCTGTGGTATGTATTTCACACTCAACTTTATTTATTACTTCTTTCCCTGTAACTCTAAATGGGTTAAAATAAATTGGGTTAGTAATATGAAAATGTGCTAAGAGGCTTTAAAATTTTTTAAATCATATCAATTTTAAAAATATGTAATTAATTATATTTTATTTCTATAGAGTAGATCTAAACCTGCCAAATAACTTTTTTTGATAAAGATATATATTAGGTTTGGGGAAGGAAATTTATTTCTCCAAGTATTCTACTTATATGTTGAAGAGCACATCAAATTTTTAACCACAACTTCAGAATAAAATGATTACAAGTAGCTCACATATGATATTACATTTTGATTTTCAGAAAGAAAAATCAAGCATTAGTTTGGGAAAATAAATTTTATCTTATAATTTTTATTTTTTACCATTTTGTGTAAATTTTTTAAAATTCTTTATTGTTGAAAGTATTACATATGTCTCCTTTTTCTACCATTGACCTCTCCCCACATGCTCCCTCCCATAAGCACAGGTCCTCATCCCCTTACTGTCCATGTCCATTGGTTATGCTTATATGCATACATACAAGTCCTTTAATTGATCTGTTATCACCACCCCTCCTACGCTTCCCGCTGCGGTTTGATGGATTGTTCAATGTTTCTTTGTCTCTGCATCTATTTTTGTTCATCAGTTTATGTTGTTCATTATATTCCACAAATGAGTGAGATCATGTGATATTTATCTTTCTCCGACTGGCTTATTTCACTTAGCATAATGCTCTCCTTTTTCTCCGCATCCCCACCAGCACTTGTCGTTTGATTTGTTGATGATAGCCATGCTAACAGGTGTGAGATGGTACTTCATTATTATTTTGATTTTCATCACTTGGATGACTAGTGACTTTTAAGTATGTTTTCATATGTCTCTTGGCCTTCTGTATGTCCTGTTTTGAAAAGTGTCTAGGTCCTTTGCTCATTTTTTTGATTGGATTGTTTATCTTCCTTTTGTTAAGATGTAGGAGTTTCCTATAAATTTTGGAGATTAAACCCTTATCAGAGATAACATTGACAAATATGTTCTCCCATGCAGCGGGCTTCCTTGTTGTTTTGTTAATGCTCTCTTGTGCTGTGCAGAAGCTTTTTATTTTATATAGTCCCATTTGTTTTCTCCTTAATTTCCATTGTCCTAGGAGCTGTATTGGTAAAGATATTGCTATGAGAGACATCTGTATTTTGCTGCCTATGAATTCTTCTAAGATTTTTTATGGTTTCCCATCTTAGGTTGAAGTCCTTTATCCATTTTGAGTTTATTTTTGTGAATGGTGTAAGTTGGTGGTCTAGCTTTATTTTTATTTTATTTTTTTGCATGTATCTGTCCAATTTTCCCAACACCATTTATTGAAGAGACTTTCTTGACTCCATTGTATGTTCTTGCCTGCTTCGTCAATTATTAATTGAGCATAATGGCTTGGGTCAATTCCTGGGTTCTTTGTTCTGTTCCATTGGTCTATATGTCTGTTTTTGTGCCAGTACTAGGCAGTTTTGGGAACAGTGGCTTTGTAATATAACTTGATATATGGTATTGTGATCCCTCCAACTTTGTCCTTCTTTCTCAGGATTGCTGAGGCTATTGGGGTCTTTTTTTATTCTTTATACATTTTTGGAGAGTTTGTTCTAGGTCTGTGAAATATGCTGTTGGTATTTTAATGGGGATTGCATTGAATCTATAGATGGTTTTGGATAGTAGGGACATTTTAATGATATTGATTCTACCAATCCATGGACACAGTATGTTCTTCCACTTGTTAATATCTTTCTCTATCTCTTTTTTCAACATCCTTTAGTTTTCCAAGTATAGGTCTTTTTCTTCCTTAGATAGGTTTATTCCCAGATATCTTAATTTTTTTGTTGCAATGATCAATGGGATTGTTTATTTAGTTTCTCTTTCTGTGAGTTCATTATTGGTGTATAAAAATGCCATATATTTCTTGGCGTTAATTTTGTATCCTGCTATCTTGCAAAATTCATTTATTAAATCTAGTAGTTTTTTGATGGAGTCTTTATAGTTTTCTATGCACAATATCATGTCATCTGTGAATAATAACAGTTTTATTTCTTCTTTTTCCAATTTAGTTACAATTTTTTTCTTCTTATTGTCTGATCGCTATGGCTACCACTTCCAATACTATGTTGAACAGGAGTGGTGAACGTGGGCATACCTGTCTTGTTCCTCCTCTTAAGGAAATGGTTTTAGTTTTTGCCCATTGAGTATGATATTGGCTGTAAGTTAACCTTTTTAATGCCACGACCCTTTAATACAGTTCCTCATGTTGTGGTGACCCTCAACCATAAAATTATTGTTGCTACTTCATAACTGTAATTTTTGTTGCTACTTCATAACTGTAATTTTTGCTGCTACTTCATAACTGTAATTTTGTAAATATCTGTGTTTTCCGATGGTCTTAGGCTCTACAGCAGCGGTTCTCAACCTGTGGGTCAGGGCCCACAGGTTGAGAACCGCTAGCAGAGTCCCCTAAGACCATCGGAAAACACAGATATTTACATTACGATTCATTAACAGTAGCAAAATTACAGTTATGAAGTAGCAACAAAAATAATTTTATGGTTGGGGGTCACCACAACATGAAGAACTGTATTAAAGGGTCGTGGCAACTGCTCTATTCCTACTTTGCTGAGAGTTTTCATCACAAAAAGGTGTTGAATTTTCTCAAATGCTTTTTCTGCCTCAATTGATATGATTATGTGGTTTTTGTCTTTCAATTTGTTTATGTGCTATATAACATTTATTGATTTGCAGATATTGCACCAGCCTTGCATTCCTGGAATAAATCCCACTTAGTCGTGGTGTATGATCTTTTAATGTATTGCTAGAATATTGTTGAGGACTTTAGCATCTGTGTTCACGGGGATATTGGCCTATAATTCTGTTTCTTTTTAGTGTCTTTATCTGGTTTTGTAATTAGGGTAATACTAGCTTCATAGAAAGAGCTTGGAATTGTGCCTTCGTCTTGAATTTTTTGGAATAGTTTAAGGAGGATCGGTATTAGTTCTTCTTTGAAAGTTTGGTAAAACCACCTTTGTGAAGTTGTCTGGCCCAGGGCTTTTGTTTGCTTGAAGTTTTTTTTATTACTGCCTCAATTTCATCAGTTGTTATCAGCCTATTCATGTTTTCTGGTTCTTCCTGATTGAGTTTTGGAGGATTATATTTTTTCTAATAATTTTTCCATTTCATCCAGTTTGTTGGAAAAGAGTTGTTCGCAGTATTTTTAGAATCCTTCGTATTTCTCTTGGGTCAGATGCTACTTCCCCTCTTTCATTTCTGATTTAGTTTATTTGGGTCCTCTCTCTTTGTTTCTTGGTAAACCTGGCTAGAGATTGATCAACCTTGTTTATCCTTTCAAAGCACTGGCTCTTGTTTCTATTGACCTTTTGTGTTGTTATTTTGGTCTCTAAGTCATTTATTGCGGCTCTGATCTTTATTATTTCCTTCCTTCTACTTACTCTGGGCTTTTCTTGTTGCTCCCTTTCTAGTTCTTTACATTGTAGGATTAGATAACTTTATCAGTTTTTCTTGTGCTTTTTTTTTGTTTGTGTTTTTTGTTTTTGTTTGTTTGTTTGTTTAGGTAGGTCTGTAGTGCTATGAACGTCCCACTCAGGACTGCTTTCACTGTGTCCCATTTATTTTGGATTGTTGTTTTTACATTTTCATTTGTTTCCTGAAAGTTTTTCATTTATTCTTTGATCTCTTTGGTAACCCATTCATTGTTTAATAGCATGCTATTTAGCCTCCATGTGTTTGATTGTTTTTATTGTATTTCATATCTAATTTTATGCCATTGTGAAATAAGACAATGCTTGATGTGATTTCAATCTTCTTGAATTTGTAGAGACTTAGCCTGTGTCCTAATATGTGGCCTTCTTTGAAAACGTCACATGTGCACTTGAGAAGAATGTATATTCTGTAACTTTGGGGTGAAATGTTTGGAAGTTGTCAGTTAATTCCATCTGATCTAGTGAGTCATTTAGGGTTGCTGTTTCTTTGCTGATTTTTTGTCTAGAGGATTTTTCCAGTGATGTCAATAGGGTATTAAAATCCCCTACTATGATTGTATTGCTGTAGATCTCTGCCTTGATATATTGCAGTGATGGCGAACCTATGACATGCATGTCAGCACTGACACGCATAGCCATTTCTGATGACACGCGGCTGCATGCCGAGGATGAAACATTTGCTGCTCCTGAGGATGAAACATTTGCGACTAGAGTCTTGGAGTTAGTTTTTTCCTCAAAGTGACACACTACCCGAGTTATGCTCAGTTTTTTGGCGAAGTTTGACACACCAAGCTCAAAAGGTTGCCCATCACTGATATATTGCATAAGTTTTTTATGTATTTGGGTACTGCTGAATTGGGCACATATATGTTTTCAAGAGTTATATCCTCTTGTTATATTGATCTCTTTAGTATTATGAAGTGGCCTACCTTATCTCTTGTTATGGCCTTCACTTTAATATCTATTTTGTCAGATACAAGTACTGCTACCCCAGCTTCTTTTTTCATTTCCATTTTCCTGAAAAGAATTTTCCATCCTTTCGCTTTCAGTCTGTGTGAGTCCTTTGTCCAGAGGTGGGTCTTTTGTAGACAGCAAATATATGGGTCATGTTTTCTTATCCACTCAGCTACCCTATGTCTTTTGATTGCAGCATTTAACCCATTTATGATAGGTACTGTTTGTTGCCATTTTTATTCTTTATGCCTGTGTTCCTTCTTCCCTTCCTATTTCTTCTTTTTATAGCATTCCCTTTAGCATCTTTTGCATTGCTGGTTTGGTGGTAATAAACTCCCTTAGCCTTTTTTTGTCTGTGAAGGTCCTGATTTCATCTTTAATTTTGAATGGTAAACTTTCTGGCTAGAGTATTCTTGGATTCAGTCCCTTACTTTTCATCACTTTGTATATTTCACTCAATTCCATTCTGGCCTAATGTGTTTCTATTGAGAAATCATTTTATATTCTAAAGGGAGATCCCTGTAGGTAACTTTCTGTCTCTCTCTCTGGCAACCTTTAAGATTCTCACTTTGTCATTGATGTTTACCAATTTAATTATAATGTGTCTTGGTGTCGATATCTTTAGGTTCATCTTGTTTGGGGCTCTGTGTACTTTTTTGGACTTGTGTGATTTTTTCTTCCCCAAATCAGGGAAATTTTCTGTCATTATTTCTTCAAACAAGTTTTCTATTCCTTTCTCAGCTTCCTTTCCTTCTGGCACCCCTATCATGTGGATGTTGTTTCATTTCTTGTTGTCCAAAAGCTCCCTTAGAACTCTCCTCCTCCTTTGTAATTTTTTTTTTCAGTTGCTGCTCTACTTGGGTGTTTTTTCTACCTTGTCTTCTAACTCACTGATTTGGTCCTCAGCTTCTTCTAGTTTCCTGTTGAAACCTTCCATTGTATTCCATTGCAGCTATATCATTCTTCATTTCCTCTTGATTCTTACAAATGTTGGTGATTTCTGATCCAACCATTTGAACATCCTTACAACCATTACTCTGAATTCTTTCTCTGACATATTGCTTCCATCCATTTCATTTATTTCCTTTACTGGTGATTTCTCCTTTTCTTTCATCTCCCCATTTTTTGTTGTTCTTTTGTATTTGTTTCTATGTGTTAGATCAAACTGGTATGCCACCCAGCTTTTTTCAGTTGGTCTTATGTAGTAGATGTTTTGTGGGACCTAGTGATGCAGTCTCTCAGGTCTTCTGGACTGGGTGTTCCAGGGAATCCACCTGCTTGAGATATTTGGGTTCTCCTGATGTAGTTGGGTCTTGAATATTATTGTCCCATTTGTGATTGGAGTCTCCTCTCAGGGTTTCTGATTATGCAGTTCACTCTCTACCACATCATGTCACCCATTGTGGAAGTGTTGATCGAACAGCACAAAATACAATATGACACAACACAAAAGGAACAGAACACGAAGGTACACAAGACAACTAAAACCCAAAAAAAAGTGACCACCAGAAAAAAGAGAATTAGGCAAGAGAAAAGAGAACAAAAATGATATCGAGAAAAGAAAAAATAAATAAAAATAAACCCAAAACCTCAAACAGAAAACCCAGAAAGGAGGGGTAGGGGGCAGAATCTGTAGAGGCACAGCTTAAGTACAAAAAGGTTAATGAATTGGATGAACAGGGGAAGGACCATGGTTTATTATAGAGGAGGGAGAAAGGGAATGAATGGACTAGAAGAAAAGTTTTTTAATTTGTATTCATTTACTAGAAGCCTGGTGCACAAAATTCATGCATGGGGGATGGGGGTCCCCTCAGCTCAGCCTGCACCCTCTCCAATCCAGGACCCCTTGGGATGTCTGACTGCCGGTTTAGGCCCGATCCTGGGATGGGGCCTAAACTGGCAGTCAGCCATCCCTCTCACAATCCTGGAACACTGGCTCCTAACTGCTCACATGCCTGCCTGCTTGGTCACCCCTAACTGCCCCCCCCCACTGGCCTGATTGCCCCTCATTGCCTCTGTGTGCCATCCTGATCACCCCTAACTGCACCCCCACTGCCAGCCTTGTCGCCTTTTACTGCCCCCGCCCCTGCCGACCTGGTTACCCTCAACTGCCCCCCCTGCTGGTTTGGTCACCCCTCATGGCCCTCCCGCTGGCCTGGTCACCCCCCACACCGGCCTGCTGTTCAGTGGTTTGGTCGTCCCTCACTAACCCCCCTGCCGGCCTGGTTGCCCCATGCAGCCTGATTGTTCAGTCATTTGGTCATCCCTCACTAACTCCCCTGCTGGCCTGGTCATAGGCAGCCATCTTATGAGGGTATGATGCTCAATTTGCATATTACCTTTTTATTATTTAGGATTTGAAAAGGAGAATAGAGGAGAGAGCATACAGGCCTGAATTTAGGAAGTGAAACCAATTAAAAAATTAGGAGAAGACAAGAGCCAGAGAGGAGAGAAAAAAAGAATTGAGTAGTGCAGAGAAATAAAAAAGAAGGGGAAATGAAGTTAGGAGAGCAGGGAAGACCAAGTTAGCTGTATGACTAAGCCAACAGAGACTACTGTAATAATAAAACATCAATAAAACAGATAAAGATCAATTTTTAAAAAGGGGTAAAAAAAAAAGGAAAGAGATAAACTAAAATGGGGAAAGGAGAAGAAAAACAGGATGAAGAAAGGAGAAGCAAGGAAGAAAAAGGTGAAAAAATAAAACAATAAAAATTTTAAAAATAATAATACTAAAATAAAGTGAAATGTCATTCACTTCAGCTGAGTTTTAATGCCCTGTGGCAGCTTGTTCAGAATCCCACTCTTCTGTTCTGTGTGCCAATTCTGGGCTTCCTTTTAAGAAGTTAGGTGCTGACCACTGTGAGACACTATCTTTTGACTTTTTTTAATTATTGATTTTTTACAGAGAAGAAGGGAGAGGGATAGAGAGTTAGAAACATCGATGAGAGAAAAACATCGATCAGCTGCCTCTTGCACACCCCCTACTGGGGATGTGCCCGCAACCAAGGTACATGCCCTTGACTGGAATCGAACCTGGGACCCTTCAGTCCGCAGGCTGACGCTCTATCCACTGAGCCAAACTGGTTTCGGCCCGGGGGGTGGGAGGGTTCTTGATTAAAAATTTGGTCTATATTGTAATCGCTTTTGTTTTTTTTAATAAAAGGAAATTCACTTCTTAGATCATCGTTGAATTTGCATCCTCTTTTCTTACTCATTATGTTAAAAATCTAAAAAAAATAATTTAAAATTACATTATAAATTATTATATACATATTGCTTAAAAACACAGTAAGTAGGTACATAATTACATGAACATATTTTATTGATAGTTTATAAATTAAATTAATTTGATTGTTATAAAGTAACTATATTTTAAAAATTATTTTAATCCTATATTTCTTTCTAAATAATAACAATACTAACTTGTATTATTTTTCCTCTGAATTTGCCATAACGTAAGTCGTAAGTGTCACTTTCAAGGCCGGTGGTAGACTTTTTGCCGCCACTATAAAATATAAATAATACGAGTACTGTCTGCTAAATTCAAGAAAATTTATGTATTTATGAAATAAATAAATAAATTACTTACCTAAATTATCTGAATAGCTGATTTGTAATGACATCACTTGTTTAACTAGCTTACTAGCACGCAGTACGATGTGTATCATCTGAGAGACAGTTACAAAATGTTTTCGTCGTTGCCAATCCCAAAAAATGCCATTGTTCATTAAGTCCAAACAATGGTGGTCGAATTCTAACAACTGATCAACAATGCGAACTTTGATAAGCAGTTCTCGATAATCAGTTCTCAACAATTATTTGTTATTATTAAAGTTTAACATTATAAAATTAACAAAAATAATATAAAACTCATATCCTGGCTAAATAGCCACATGGCCGCCGAAAACCGTATATTCCCTTCCTGTTCTCCCGCCGTTCCCTAGCTTGTCGTGCATTCTTTCCAAAAACCGGGACTTTTTTAAAACGCCGCGGGACGCGGGACAGATTGTTAAAAATCGGGACTGTCCCGCCAAAAGTGGGACGTTGGTCACCTTACTTTAGGAGCAGGTGGTGCTGTTTGGCTTTCTGGGAATCAGATGGATGTTTTTTCCCTGACCCAGAGGTACTCCTCAGTGAGTGGCCCAAAATATTACTCTGGCCTTGTTTATTCAGAGATCCTTGTATGGAGGCCAGTGGGGTTGGCTAGCAATCTGGAGTTTTTATCAGTCTGGTTCCCATAGCAGCAGGGTGGACCGGCATGTCTTCCTCTCCAGTTACTGAGGGCTCTTTGGGCCTATTCAGATCCATAAACTTGGCCTCTGCCTATTTTCCTTCGTACAGCTCAAAATTCAGGCAGGGTGTGGCAGGCTGTATTACCTGTCTTGTGGCTACTGGGAGGGGCTAGCTCTTCAGAGGAGAAATGGCCACTTAGGTTTGGAAGCTTTAAGAACGTCCCAATGCAGGAGTCCTGGCCATGTCTCTCTGCCATACTTCCCTCCCCAGCCTCTCCCATACTCCTCAAGTTTGTGCTCTCTCCCTGCACAGAAGCCTCAGGTGAGTGTTTGCAATTGAAAAGTCCTATGTTCTGGGTTTAGTGCATAATAGCACAGACAAAACCAAACCAAAACAACCACTAAACTGCATGTTGCTCTTCCCCTGGCACTGCGCTGCTCAGGCTGCCTCAGCCTTTTGTGGCTGTGGTCTTATGTCCAGATTTCCATGCCAGCATCAGCCCTGTGGCTTTTCTTTTTCACAGTTGGATATTATGCCTATTGCCAAGGGACGCAGCTTTGGTGCACCACAGCTTCCTCCTCACCCTGTCGGCCCACTGGCTGGCTGGCCCTCTTCAGTCCAGATCCCCATTCCTACCGTTCTCCAGGTGTTCTCTGCCCTTCCTTCTTGTAAATTGTCTCCTCAGCTGTGTCTAACTTGTTAATTCCAGGTTGATGTTCTATGACTTAATTGCTTTTCCAGTTTGGCCCCAGGATGAGGTGCACGACACATCTGCCTATTGGGCCACCATTTTCTATCCTTGTTTATTTTTAAAAACAATTTTGTGAATATATACCAAAGATAGCCAGAGAAAATTGCAGAGTAACTGGATTTAACATATAAAGAAAGTCTTGAGTTGGGAAACAATTGCCTTTTAAATTTTAAAATTATTTCTTCTCTGAAAGATTTGAATCTATAGGAATTAACTTTTTTTTAAATTTTTTGGGGGGTCTGTTCTCTGTAGTGAAGTCAGCACATTTATTCAAGGGAAAATACTCTCTTAAAGGATCATCTTTGTAATACTACTATTAAGGTTTTCCCTTGCCAATAGTAAAAGTTTTAAATTACAAACTCTTAATCCACCTGATCAGAATTCTGTTTTATTTTGTAGGAGTAATTGACAACCAGGAATAGGAAATTTAATGGTCTCTGAATACTCTGTTGAATAAAAAATAAATATTATATAAAAGTATTTTCACCAATTGATGTCTCTTTGACATCTATGTTTATCTATCTATTATCTTTTTCTCTCTCTCTCCTTCCCTCCTTCACTTCCACTTTCTCTAAAAATCAATGGAAAAATATCCTCAGGTGAGGATTAATAAAACATAAATCTATATGTATAAAAGCCTAAGTGACTGAATGACCAGTTGACCAGTCGCTGTGACATTCACTGACCACAAGAGGGCAGACACTCAATGCAAGAGCTGCCCCCCTGGTGGTCATTGTGCTCCCATAGCGGGAACACTGCTCAGCTAACCAACTGGCACCAGACGCAGAGCTCATGGCTGGCGAGCGCCACTTCGGCAGTGGTGCGAGCCTCTCCTGATCCGGACTGACTGGGCATGAGCCTGCAGCAGGAACAGCAGGGTCAGGATGAGCAGGAGCAGCAGGCAGGAGCGGCGGGTGGCATTGGACTGTCGATTTCAGCCTGATCCCCGCAGGCCACCTGCCTGTGGGTATCAGGCCTAAACTGGCAGTCCAATATCCCCCTAGGGGTCCCAGTTTGCGAGAGGATGCAGGTCAGGCCGAGGGACCCCACTGGTGCACGAATCTGTGCACTGGCCCTCTAGTAGATAAATAAAGGATAGCACCTCCAGTTCATTTAGCTTCACATCTTCATGGACTTAAGAAGAAGCTTTTTTAATGGTGAGGGTGGAATTACATATTTTACTTTAGTGCTAAATTTCTTGTTATTTTGAAAAAGAGTATTATTTGATTTCTTAGGTAATGTTAGCTTCCTGAAAAAATATTCCAGATTATGTCCTGAATTGTAGATGTTTGTGTAAAAATTCAATTTTTTGGAGACTATCCTAATATATAAAAAGCCAGGGGCCGTCATGACTGAAACAACCAGACAGATGACCGAAGAGCAGGCTGCGTGGGGTGACCAGGCTGGCATGGGGGCTAGTGAGGGACGACCAAATGACTGAATAGCAGGCTGCATGGGGCAACCTGGCCAGCAGGGGGGTCAGTTGGAGGAGACAGGCCAGTGGGGCGGGCAGTAAGGGGTGACCAGGCCTGTGGCGGAGGCAGGTAGGGGGAACCAGGTCGGCAAGGGGGCAGTTGGGAGCAACCCAGTTAGCAGGGGAGGGCAGTTGGGGGCGACCCAGTTGGCAGGGGGCAGTTAGGGGTGATCAGGCCAGCAGGCAGAGGCGGTTAGGGGTGATCAGGCTGGCAGGCAGGTGAGCAGTTAGGAGCCAGCAGTCCCGGATTGTGAGAGGGATGTCCAGCTGCCAGGGATTGGGCCTAAACTGGCAGCCGGACATCCCCGAGGGGTCTCAGATTGGAGAGGGTGCAGGCTGGGCTGAGGGGACCCCCTCCCATGCATGAATTTCATGCACCAGGCCTTTAGTGCAATGATACTATCACAAGTGAGTTGGAACAGCTTTTCTTTCTATGGCTTTACTTAATTGTTGTTTACTTCAGAAATTCACCATATAGATATACCACTGGCCTGTCTCCCCCATCTGTCCCCCCCAACCCCCCGCTGGCCTGGTTGCCCCACACAGCCTGCTGTAGAGGATATGCATAACAACATATTTATTGATTTTCCCATTATCAGAACTTCTAAGAAATTAGTAAGGTCACAGTTTGTTCAATGATATTTGAAAGGTAGTCAAAATGAAAAATTAATGTAAAATCTTAGGGGCTTTTTTCTTTAATTTCAGTAATGATACATAGGAAAGAATACAGAAGGATTCTGAAATGTTATGAATGATTACTTCTAATTTTTCCCCATATTTTGAAATCCAAACACTAATAAGTATTTGAGGGAGTAATGAGATAATATAGTAATTTGATCCTTATAATTATATACTGTAAATGAAAGTTATTAAAGAATTTGAAGATAGTTTGGGTTCTCTATATCAGAAATATCTTAGGTACATATAAGCAGAGATATGTTAAACTAAGAATGTACATAAATTATCTGGATCCTTTGAAATCTGGCCTCAAAAAATATATTTCAGACAAATATTTTTTTGGAACATGTTTTGATTGGAATTATCTTATGTCTGTACCTCAGTTCTTTCCTGTCACTTTCCTATATTTTTACTTTATAAAGAGAAAATTAAGAATTTTGTTAGACTGCCTAAATACATTTAAGAAGAGATCTTTTTCAATAATAACTCCATATTTTAATATATACCCTCTAAATAATTGGGATTTTTAATGAAACACTTGACCTAAGGGAAAGAACTAAGGGAAAGGACTTCTTAGCTGCTATTGACAAAAATTGAGGTATTTAAGTCTGTGCTTTATGTGTCAGAGATTGGTCAAAGAGGAGAGTTGGTTCATGAATTAACATCAAGAGGATCTATTTTTACTATATCTTAAATTTAGTAACTTCAGTAAGTGAATGTGTTAGGAACCCTATGATCATTCTTTGACATATTAAAAACTGAAGTGAAAGAAGAAATTTTGAATACATTTTTAAAATTGAAATTATTTTAGAGTAATTCACTATATAAGTAATACTCAAATTGACTAATGTGTTAATATTTACTGATATTTGTTGATAGGATTCTGTATTGTTCATTTTTAAATACATTATGTAGATGAATAGAATATAGTATACAAATCTAATCACTTTAATATTTTTCACATTTTTAAATTCTGATAAACCAAAATTTTGTGTTTCATAGAAAGATATGATCATACATAGAATCAGGCAAAGATAGAAAAACATAAACTGTGGTTTCTGAGAACTATTTTGTCTAAAACACAGTCATTTATAAGTTGAGTAATTTCTAAAATGCATATACTTTATATTGTTTATTCAAGTATTTGTAAAAGTATTTGCTTTAATCTTTGCAATTGAATTTTTTTTGTAGGACTGGAAGGAAAAGTATATAAACCATGATTATTCAAAGATTTTCACTGAAAATATAGTTGAACAGGTTTGTATTAATAATTATTATGATATGTAGACTTTTTTGCTGTATATTCCAGAATGGCATATTATTACTACAATACTGCTTTAGTGGGCGATGTTTTGAATGTGCAGAAATTACCCTTTTTATAAAAGGGTAAAATTTATATGGCTTGATTCCCAATTTTATAGCCTTAAGGATCATATAGTTATAAAACTGTAGAATGTGGAGATGAACAAAAATTTTAAGATCATGCGTTTTTTTAAAGCATGCTCTCAATGTCATAGCTTTCTTTTTGTTTTATTTTTTCTTTATTTTATTTTTTCCCCATTACCACTTATCCCCCATATACCCTCTTCCACCTCCACGCCCCCCACCTCATACCCTCCCCCTAGAATCACCACACTGTTCTGTGTGTCCATAAGTTAATGTTGTAGCTTTCCCAAACCACTAAAAATAAGGAGCCATTGGCAGATATCATTCAGTGAAAGTTTACCTTTGAAAGAAATTGGGCTCCAAGAATCTCTTCTCAGAGATGTCTTTTACAAAATGAACTCTGTTTTCTATTAGTAATATCCCAAACTATTGCTAATACCTTTTTTAGAGAATATAAGGAATCTTTGATTCTGAGTTATCTCTTTATTTTGTATACTATGAGAAAGAAAAATAAAATACTGCCAATTAAACTATGACACAATGTTTTCTAGTCCTTTAGAATTTTTTTATTTTATACATATTGAAAGAGTTGTTTTACACTTATTAATGAATAGATGTTATATGTCCTAGTGCACTGCATACATAATAACTTTTCATTTCTGTCACAAATTATAGTGTAAATCATTTTAAAAGACATTTTAAAGGGCAACTCAGTTCAGCAAATGCAATACCAACTAAATACATGTATGCAAAGGACACACAGATGTGCATATGTACTCACACAGGTGACGGTAGAATGGATGTTTTACCAAGCGCCATGGCATTAAAACTACATCACAGTGGCTGCTTGGCTTTGACTTTAAGACACATTTTTAATTTACTGATGTTAAAATGTAAAAAAAAACACCAAAGTCTCCTAAGTGTTAAAAATCCCCAAAACTAGTATCCTACCTAATAAAAGAGTAATATGCAAATTGACCGCACCTTCACTATGCCCAAGCCATGCCCACCAGTCAAGCTACGCCCACCAGCCAATCAGGGTGAGTATGCAAATTACCACAACCAAGATGGCGGTTAATTTGCATATCAAGACAGCATAGAAAGAAGCCAAGAGCTGCAGAGAAGCAAGCAAGCAGGGCGGAGGAGAAGGGAGGAGAGCAGGGCCAGGGGAGAAGGGAGGAGAGCAGGCAGGGCCAGGGGAGAAGGGAGGAAAGCAGGTGGGGTGGGGTAGAGTGCAGCAGGAAGCCCTATTGCAAGAATCTTCCTGCAACGGGAGCGCTAGTTGTTTATAATAGTAATGTCAATAATGTGGGACAGACCTCTTAAAAAGGACATCTAAGTGAGATAAATATTGAATATTCTGCCCTATTACTTTTAAAATGCTAGTTATTAGTTAAAAGACACAGAATGTTATTCTCTTAATGGTGATGCCATGCTTTGTAGCCTTGTCCAGATGTCTTTTGGTTTCCCATATTTTCTGAAAAAGCCTGTGATGAGTTGGTGGAAGAAATGGAGCATTATGGCCAGTGGTCTGGAGGGAAACATCATGTAAGTTGTAATTTCACACAGAAAACTGAAATGTGTATGTGGGGTTGGGGGAAGGGTAGGTATTTAGAGAATTTAGGGTGGATTTGTCCTTTTTGTTGTACATCTCTGAATAGACCTGAATAGTAGGCTAGCCAAGGCTGTCAGGAGAGCTGTGTTTAAGTCTAATTCTGCCATTACCTAATGAGTGTTTAACATTTGATCTCCCTGGGCCTCAGTTTCTCATTTATGCATGTAATTACATTGGTTAGTCTGTAAGGATCATGTCCCAGGCTAGAGATGGTGAGGTCATGTATGTCTTTACTGTGTGATGTTGTTCTTGAGGCCACTTTTTATTCTCTGCATTTTTACAGTGAGCTATAGTGAAAAATACTAAGTTTATCTGGTTGGTTATCAAAGCTTTTTGTATAAAATATAAGAAGGAATCTGAATGCCTTCAGTGTAAGTCAGTTTTTTATTTACATTCAGTGTCAAGGACTTGGCAGGAAGTCTCACTGTCAGTGGTTCAATGTGTTTCTTTTTTCTCTGAGAATTCTCACATGCCAGCTCCTTCCCAATACCAAGATATTTAAGTGGAATACTCTTGAATATTACTGCCTCTGTTAAATTACAAACCTCAGCTAGTTAGCTGACCAGGGATACAGAAGTTCAAAGAATGATGGAGAACTTGAAGTCAGCAGGTTGCAGGCAGGATAATGAAAACCTGTCATAGAAAGACTGGTGCCATAAAGTAGAAGTGAGAAACGAAGCAGGGAAAGCTTGTTTCTATGGTAGATAATCCAGCAAATTTATGCCCATCAAGCAGCTAACACTGCCTGAAGGGTCACTGTAAAAAACTCATTCTTTAGGAGGCTTGGGAGGGCTTTGGAAATTAACTTTATTTACTTTATAGTCAGATCTTAAATACACATTTGTAAAAATAATCTAAATGGAGCCACTTTAAAATGGAATTGGAGCTGCCACCCCAGAATCTTGCATATCTTATTCCGCAAATCTTTGGAATGTTAAAAGGGCAAAATAACCTTGGGCTAGACCCAAGAGTAGCATTGTATCCCAAACCATTGTGTGCAAAGATAACAAGAAAGAAGATGCTATGACTACCTGGACTGAAATTAAAAACATTGTTTATCATTAGCATCACTGTGCTAGCTTATTTGCACCTATAGAAATACTTCCTTCTATTGTAATTGTTCTCCTAGCCTTTCTCATGACTACCCACTGCTTTTGTTTCCTAATCAGAACACTATTTGGGTTTCTGTCTGAATCAGTGCTTTCTGAATAACTACTCTTTTGGATCTCAAATAAACACTTGTTACCTCTTACTTTGGCCTTTTTATTTTTGGGTTAACACATTAAATAAGTAGGACCAGAGTCTACTAAACTCTGTTATGTTTTGCTTCATGAATATATTTGCAAAGCCATTTTACCTAAGTTTTTCTTGATAGTTTTGCAGTTAAAGCAGATGGTGTGCCATAATTAAACTGTTAATTTCTTTATTACTAATGATCTTGGGGTTGAAAAAATTCCAAGATAGTATAAATGTGGATTGCTGTGGACCACACTTTATGATGTCCTTAATTTGTTTTTAGGATAGCCGTATATCTGGTGGTTATGAAAATGTCCCAACTGATGATATCCACATGAAGCAAATTGATCTGGAGAATGTTTGGCTTCATTTTATCCGGGAGTTTATTGCACCAGTTACACTGAAGGTCTTTGCAGGCTATTATACAAAGGTTGTTATTCTCTCATTCCTCCTGCCTACCTCTTACCAGTTTTTACACACATATGCTATTTTATGTTTTTATTGCTAAGCAAATCCATTCATTTACTTTGCCTTTTTAGGGATTTGCATTATTGAATTTTGTGGTAAAATACTCCCCTGACAGACAGCGTTCTCTTCGCCCTCATCATGATGCTTCTACGTTTACCATCAACATTGCACTCAATAATGTGGGAGAAGATTTTCAGGTAATTATGGGTTTTATTTTTTACATTTCTCAGTCATTACAAAAAGGCCTTAAACCCCCCTCCCTTTTTTTTAAGTTTCTTCTTATATGGCATAATTTGAATTTTGCCAATCTATATATATATAAAAGCCCAGCGACTGTTACAGCGGAACCACCGGAACGACCAGAATGACCAGTCGAACAGTCGCTATGATGCACACTGATAACCAAGGGCAGAAGCTTAACACAGGAGCTGCCCCCTGGTAGTCAGTGTGCTCCCACAGGGTGAGTGCCGCTCAGCCAGAAGCTGGGCTCATGGCTGGTGAGTACAGCTGCAGCGGGGGGAAGCCTCTCCTGACTCCGGGGCAGCAGGCACCCAGCCTGGTTTGGGCTCCTCTCTAGCCATCTGCCACTTGGTGCACTGCTATGTCCCTCCAGGGATGTCCACCTGCCAGTTTGTTCCTGATCCCCCCCCAGGATTTGACCTAAACCTGCAATCAGACATACCCCAAGGAGTCCCAGATTGAACTTGGGTGCTATGGGTGCTCCTGTAGAGCAAGCGATTACCATGGACGGGTTCCAAGTAAGCCCAATTTCAGCCTGCTTTTTTCTTAACTATGCAAATATAAGAACTTAGAGCACAACCCCTCTCAGAGCGGGCAGAAGCAGCCAAGACATTGGAGGGCCGGTGTCTGGGAGAAGGGGCATGGGAAG
The DNA here is from genome assembly GCF_027574615.1 of Eptesicus fuscus. Taxonomy (NCBI): domain Eukaryota; kingdom Metazoa; phylum Chordata; class Mammalia; order Chiroptera; family Vespertilionidae; genus Eptesicus; species Eptesicus fuscus. The sequence goes on from NC_072475.1 coordinate 112,167,659, forward strand.
GAGTGTTGGGCGCAGGGCTACCTGGGGTTAGGGATAGGATTGGAATCTCTTTCTCCGTAAGCAGAGGAGAAAAGATAGGAACCACTGTTTTGGTGGCTGCACATGTCTCCCCCTGGAGCCCTGCGGCACGGCAGGTTTCCACGCTGTTTGCAAACATGACATTCTGCACACAAGTGCAGAGAAGGCGAGCCCGCACTGCCTCAGGAGTCTCTTCAGTGGGTCTCTCCCTCCGGGGAGCGGGGTTTCTTTGATGCAAATTACATGAGATCTGAATTCAAATGTGGAAGGCAGCGCCCCAGGACTGAGTTCCCAGAGGGAGACTGCACCCCGGTTGCCTTTGGGCAAAGGCACTGGGAACCATTCTTGACGTTGGGCACGTGTTCGCTAAACTGCAGGGCCCACGGAACTGTGCCAGTACCGGGCATAGTGAGCAGAGGAGGGAAAGGGGGGCAGACCTGCAGGGCCGCTCGCCTCCAGGGTCTGAGTGTTGGCCGCAGCTGGGAGGTGGCTGAGAGCAGTGCCTTGGGATTGAAGGGGAGACTTCAAGGGCTTCAGAAGCCCGCAAGTGAGCCCGGGGTTCGGGAGTTTGGGATAGTGCAGAGGTCGAAGGAGTACATACAAGCAGTCCCTGCACAGCAGCATCCCCTCCCAAGGTGTGCGTGATGGAGGCGGGAGGGTTGGAGGGAGGATCTGGGAGGGCCCATGGACTGCCCACTGGGGCACAGACCAGCAGGTGCAAGTGGGAAGACAGTTTGGCTCTCACTGAGCCCAGTTGGGCTGTTTAACCTAGGTGGCTTCCTGAAGGCTTTTGAAAAATCTCTTTCTTGGGAGCTTCCCCCCCTCCCCCCACCTCAGCAGCCGCAGAGTCACCACCGGGGCCGTCCAATCTCTCCCCATACCCAGTGGGATTGAGTCTGGTGTGCAGCAGGGCAGAACACCCGGAGCCACTGGTTGCTGGTGGGGGTGGGGCGTGGACGCCTTGGAGCTGGACCACCAGGCCCCCAGCGTGCTCTCTGCCTGGAGGCGTCCTGCTGCAGACCTCAGACCCCATTAACTGGATCAGTGGCGGGGTGGAAAGCTACCCGGGAGGGTGAGGAAATGAAACTTGGGGCGAGTACCACAGGTGCAGTCCCCGTGACCTCCCCCTCCCGGGATAATGCTGTGCTCCCTAACCTCCCACACCCAGAGATAAATGTGGATTCGCAAAGAGGCAGGCCCCGAGGAGCTTCAGCTGGGGGACTAGAGAAGTTACTCACTTCTGACACCCCCACCCTTTGCTTTAAGGCTGCATTCTCCTTCCCTAATACATGTTTCGTGAAGTACAGGATGGTTTGTGTTTAGACATGCATAAAACGTGGGGAAAGCAAAGTTTTTTGTATTTTAGAATAAAATAGTCTGGAGTCTTTGGGGGGTTTCTCTATCCTTCTCTCTCTCTCTCTCTCTCTCTCTCTCTCTCTCTCTCTCTCTCACACACACACACACACACACACACACACACACACACATACACACACATACACACACACACACACACAAACGCACACACACTCCTTCCTCCCCTTTTCCCTGGCCTGGCAAATCTTCACGCAGAAAGTTAACCCTAGCTCCTCAGAACCCACCCTCACTGGAGTGGCCTCTGTTTTGTTTTGTTTTGTTTTTTCTCTCACAAGGTTTTTTTCTAACCTCTAAACTGACAGTTGGACATTCCCCGAGGGGTCCTGGATCGCGAGTGACTATGTCATAGCTTATAAACGGCTACATCCCACACACAGTTAAACAAGGAAGGTGGCTTTTGCAATATTTGAAAAAGATCTGTGGCTGTTTGGTCCTAATTCATCAGAAGAACCTCCAAACTGTCCACATCCTGTTTATTCCACATGGGGATGAACATGCGTTCCTATATATTGGGTACAGTCTCTTAGATTTAAAAATTAAAACCTGGCAAGGCTACTCTAAAACTGAAAAAAACAGGATGATGCAGCGATGACGTGCATGAACTCTGGCTTGCACATTTTTTGGTCAGCCCTGATTCTGACACATAACTGTGTGACAAATCCAATTATTTAACTTCTCTCTGCTTCAGTTTTTCCACCCATAAGATGGGGAAAATGGCACTACTGCCTCAGAAGGATCATGTTATGTATTACTTTTTATACTCAGGGCAAAAACATGTAGCTGCCCATACAACAGCAAGATGCCTTTCACCTGTATGAAAAGTATGATCACTGGTGTTTGAGACATCCTGGATTGCAAGAGGGCACAGGCCAGGCTGAGGGACACCCCCCTCCCTGCACAAATTTCGTGCACTGGGCCTCTAGGGATAAAATATTAAACATAATAGAATGATACATTTATTTGTTTTATCTCTTTTAGGGAGGTGGATGCAAATTTCTACGATACAATTGCTCTATTGAATCACCAAGAAAAGGCTGGAGCTTTATGCACCCAGGGAGACTCACACATCTACATGAAGGGCTTCCTGTTAAAAATGGAACAAGATACATTGCAGTGTCTTTTATAGATCCCTAAGTTATTCACTTTCCTTTGAATCACTGCTCCTTTTGGAATGGATGACTGGCATGAACATGTTTGAAGTTACTTGAGAAGATGAGAGGAATATTTAAGTAACATCACCAGAACAACTTCACTTTGGGCCAAACATTTGAAAACCTTATAAAAAATTGATATATCATAATGTCTGCTCTGAGCCTTAAAATACAGATTGAAGAAGAAAAGAAAGGAAAAATATTAAAAGCAAATATTTATTTCTTTGCCTTATTGTCTCTGAGAATAATGACAATTTTTCTGAATATGTGTTTCAGTTGGTAAAATATTCAGGTACAAATGCATCATTGACAAATGAGTAGTATTTTCTTATTTAACAATACCTGGGAAGAATTTTATTTATCATCATGTAGATAAGATGGCTATAAGTGAAAATTGGTAATTTTTTAAATGTTGGAAAACTGGAATTCTCACTGAATTTTTGTGCAATTGTGTAAGTACTTTTTTTGACCTCCTGTGTAGGTATGTTTTACAGTACTTCCTGATGGAATATAAAGAACAGTATTGCACAATGTTTGTCCTTAAGAAATTTAGTACAAAATTAAGTTGCTTATCCAGTTGGAAGCCTTTTTGTTTAGATTGTTAAATTTTTTTTACACTTGTATTAGAAATAAAATCCTGTGTTTCTTCAGATGAATTTTTTCAAGGTGGATTATATTACGTAGATATTAGATTTAGAAAAGCAAACCTTTCCATTTCTAAGTATTGACTTAAGATCACTGACTATCCTTAAGTAAAAGAGGTTATTGTTTTTTAATTCTAGAAAATAATGAGGATTACTTTTTCTTTGAGATGAGTAGCAGCATTTTATGATTAAAAAAAAATTTTAAGTACTTGAATTTTATATCAGGAAAATAAGTTAGTGAGCCTTTCTTTTGCTCTTTGCCCCCCTCTTTATTCTCTTTTTAGGGAGAATTACTCACTTTTTTGTCTTCCCAGCATGGTCTCTATTTTATCCTTCTTACTCTTTTTATTAGCTTTTTAAAATCGCACTTTGAAATAATTTCCCTCCACAAAAGAATTTGTGCCTTGATTTTCAGCATTTCTCTGAGTGAGGTTTAAATATCCTTAGTGTAGCTACTGTGTTTAATTTAAAGGCTAAACTTGAGAAAAAGTTCTAAGTCATGGTACCAAAGTTCATTTTTCTAACACCATGTGTTAGAAAATTCTGAAAAATAAAATAATTTAAAATAAGTTTCTATTGTTTTATTTATTATTGGTGAATAAGTAGCTTAAGAAGATACTTATAATTGAGGAGCCTGAAAGAATATCTGAAGATAATAGGCTATGACTTTTCATTTTGCTTGGTAAATTTACTGCTATCATAACTTAATGAAAATTCAATTTATTTAATTACAAGTGGAATTAATATCTTCAATCTCAGAATGACTAGGAGTTTGATCTAACTTATTTTACAAGTGAGGAAATAGAGATATATATTATTTCATTCATTTTTCTATATATTTTTTATTTTATTGATTTTAGATAGAAGGGGGGAGAAAAGGAGAGAGAGAAACATTGATTTGTTGTTCCACTCATGTATGCATTCATTGATTGCCTCTTGTATGTGCCCTGACTGGAGATCAAACCCACAACCTGGGCATATGGGGACAATGCTCTAACCAACTGAGCTACCTGGCCAGGGCTCAATACATATTTTATTTATTCAATTGTGTTTTTCAAGTTTCTACTATAGGCCAGGAACTATTATAAGCATTGAGGATGTGGTGAGGAGTAAGGTGTTACAATTACTGGGAGATGCACATAGGAAATAAGGGTTCTCCCTCTTTTCTTCATAGCATTTAATACCTAGAGTAAATTCCTCCTATCCATGAAGTTCATTGAGGAGACATTTTAGTAATGATTTGTGGTTTATATTTAGTACTAGAGGCCCGGTGCACAAAATTCATGCACGGGGGTGGGGAGGTTGTCCCTCAGCCCAGCCTGCACCCTCTCCAATATGGGACCCCTCAAGGGATATCCGACTGCCCGATCCACCAGGATCGGGTCTAAACGGGCAGTCGGACATCCCTCTCACAATCCAGGAATGCTGGCTCCCAACTGCTCGCCTGCCTGCCTTCCTGATTACCCCTAACCTGCTTCTGCCTACCAGCCTGATCACCCCATAACCACTCCCCTGCCAGCCTGATTGATGTCTAACTGCTCCCTTGCCAGCCTGTTTGCCCCCAACTTCCCTCCTCTGCCGTCCTGGTCATCCCTAACTGCTCTCCCCTGCAGGCTTGATCGCCCCCAAATGCCCTCCCTTGCAGGCCTTGTCCCTCCCAACTGCCCTCCCCTGCTGGCCATCTTGTGGCGGCCATCTTGTGTCCACATGGGGGCAGGATCTTTGACCACATGGGGGCAGCCATCTTGTTTGTTGGAGTGATGGTCAATATGCATATTACTCTTTTATTTGATAGGATAGAGGCCTGGTGCACGGGTGGGGGCCAGCTGGTTTGCCCTGAAGGGTGTCCCAGACCAGGGTCAGGGTTCCCTTGGGACATGGGGTGGCCTGGGCGAGGGGCCTGTGGTGGTTTGCAGGCCAGCCATGCCCCCCAGCAACCCAAGCGGAGGCTTTGGTATCTGGGATTTATTTATCTTCTACAATTGAAACTTTGTAGCCCAGAGCAGAGCCAAGCCTTCTGCTCGCTCCGTGGCTGCAGCCATTTTTGTTGGGATTTATTTATCTTCTATAATTGAAACTTTGTAGCCTTAAGCGGAGGCCTGGGCCCACCAGGATGTGCAGAAAGCTTGGTTTCCTCCATCGCCAGGGAAACCCAAGTCTTCCTCCTGCTCTCTCTGTGCTGCAGCCATCTTGATTGGGTTAATTTGCATACTCACTCCTGACTGGCTGATGGGCGTGGCTAATGGGTGTATCAGAGTGATGGTTAATTTGCATATTACTCTTTTATTAGATAGGATACTTTAGGGATGGTATTCCAAATATGTAACAGCTGGTATGTTATGGATGCTACCCAGTCACGACAGACTCAAACCCACAACCTGGGCATATGGGGACAATGCTCTAACCAACTGAGCTACCTGGCAAGGGCTCAATACATATTTTATTTATTCAATTGTGTTTTTCAAGTTTCTACTGTAGGCCAGGAACTATTATAAGCATTGAGGATGTGGTGAGGAGTAAGGTGTTACAATTACTGGGAGATGCACATATAAAAACGGATAGAATTCTACTAATGCAAGCCAGCATACTGTGCCTGTAGCACATTTCAGAGGACAGATGTACCAGGTCCTGGTTCTTTTTAGAGGTGGCATCCATGGGTGCTGACCTTTATTCACTATTTTAATCACATGCAATGTTTCCAGAATTTGGATGGAGTTGGTCAGCTGGGTGCACTTTTTATTTTCCTTCTCATTCCAGATTTAATGAAATAATACATGTACTTTTTAAAAGAAAAATTCATGATTAGTGAGGGAAAGTGAGAAATTCCCATAAGTAGATCAGGAAATTTGAAAGATGGAAAAGAGACAGTAGTGGATGGATGGAGAAAGCTACAGCTTGAAACTTGCTCAACTTGGGCAACCATCAATCTGTACTGTGTTTTCATGAGTTCACATTGTTTAGCTTCTACATATAAATGAGAAAGCATACAGTACTTGCCTTTGTCTGACTTACTTCACTCAACAACACCCTCAAAGTTCATCTATGTTGTCACAAATGGCAGTATTTCTTTCTTTTTAAAAAAAATTTTAAAAATATTTTTATTGGTTTCAGAAAGGAAGGGAGAGGGAGATAGAAACATCAATGATGAGAGAGAATCATCAACCAGCTGCCTCCTGCACACCCCCACTGGGGATCGAGCCCACAACCTGGGCATGTTCCCTGACCTAGAATCAAACTGTGATCTCCTGGTTCATAGGTTGACACTCAACCACCGAACCACACCGGGACAGGCTGTTTTTCCTTCTTTTTTATGGTTGACTAATACACCAATGTGTGTGTGTGTGTGTGTGTGTGTGTGTGTGTGTGTGTGTGGTATAACTTCTTTACCCATTCATCCATCAGTGGACACTTAAGTTGTTTTCATGTCTTGGTTATTATAAGTAACTAGAGGCCTGGTTCACAAAAGTTCGTGCACTGGGGGAGGGTTCCTCAGCCCAGCCTGCCCCCTCTCACAGTGTGGGAGCCCTCAGGGGATGTCCTACTGATGGCTTAGGCCTGGGGATTGGGCCTAAGTCGCAGTCTGGCCTCCCTCTGCGGGAGGCGACCGGGCTGATCAGGGGAAGGCACCACCCCTATCACCCCGCTGCTGCTGCCACTGCCAGCCACAGTGGCTGCAAGGCCTGAGCCCCAGGCCTCGCAGCCACCGGGGCTCACAGCTGCCTGAGCCCACGGCTGCCTGAGCCCCAGATGATGTGACATTTGTCTTTCTCAGATTGGCTTATCTCATGTAGCATAATATTCCCCAGGTCCATCCATGCTGTCCCAAAAGGCTAAGAGATTCCTCTTTTTTACAGCTGCATAGTATTCCATTGTGTAAGTGTCTCACAGTTTTTTATCCATTCATCTACTGATGGGCATTTGGGCTGTATCCAAATCTTAGCTATTGTAAATAATGTTGTATGAACATATAGGGGTTTATATATTCAGAAAGTTTGGTGTTTAGGGGTTTTTTAGGATATATTCCCAGAAGTGAGATCACTGGGTCAAACAGAAGTTCCATTTTTAATTTTTGAGGAAACTCCATACTGTTTTGTATAGTAGCTGCACCAGTCTGCGCTCCCACCAGCAGTGTACTAGTGTTCCCTTTACTCCACATCCTCACTAGCAATTGTTTGTTGATTTTTTAATAATAGCCATTCTGATAGGTGTGAGGTGATATCTCATTGTCATTTTAATATGCATTTCTCTGATGATTAGTGACTTTGACATTTTCCCATATGTCTCTTGGCCCATTGTATGTCCTCTTTGGAGAAATGTATATTCAGGTACTGTGCCACTTTTTAATTTGATTGTCATCCTTTTGTTGAGTTGTATGAGTACTTTATATATTTTGGATATTAACCCCTTATCAGATATATCATTGGCAAATATGTTCTCCTATACTGTGTGTTCCCTTTTCATTTTGATTTTTTTTTTTGCTGTGCAGAAGCCTTTTATTTTGATGAAGTCCCATCTGTTTATTTTCTCCTTAGTTTCCTTTGCTGAGTCTAGGAGATGTATTGGCAAAACTTCTGCTATGTAAGATGTCTGAGATGTTACTGCCTATGTTTTCTTCTAAGATTTTTATGGTTTCATGCCTTACATTTAAGTCTTTTATCCACCTTGAAGTTATTCTTATGTATGGTGTAAGTTGTTGGTCTAGTTTCATCTTTTTGCATGTGTCTATTACAACACCATTTGTTGAAGAGACTATCTTTACTCCATGGTATGTTCTTGCCACTTTTGTCAAGTATTAATTGACTACAATGATGTGGGTGAATTTCTGGGATCTCTGTTCTGATCCATTGGTTTATTCGCCTGTTCTTGTGCCAGTACCAGGCTGTTTTGGTTATATGGCTTTGTAGTATAATTTGACATCTGGTATTGTGATTCCTCCAACTTTGTTCTTCTTTCTCAAGATTGCTGCAGCTATTTGGAGTCTTTTATGGTTCTATATAAGTTTTTGGAGTATTTGCTCTAGTTTTGTGAAGTATGCCATTGATATTTTATTTTTTTTTATTTTTTTATATATTTTATTGATCTTTTACAGAGAGGAAGAGAGAGGGATAGAGAGTTAGAAACATCGATGAGAGAGAAACATCAATCAGCTGCCTCTTGCACACCCCCTACTGGAGATGTGCCCGCAACCAAGGTACATGCCCTTGACTGGAATCGAACCCGGGACTTCTCAGTCCGCAGGCCGACGCTCTATCCACTGAGCCAAACCGGTTTTGGCTGCCATTGATATTTTAATAGCGATGTGTTGGATCTATCGATTCCTTTGGGTCATTTAGACATTTTAATGATGTTAATTCTTCTAATCCATAAACATGGTGTACATATCCATTTGATTGTATCTTCATCTATTTCTTTTTTCAATGTCCTATAGTTCTCTAAGTATAAGTCTTTTACCTCCTTGGTTAAGTTTTCTCCTAAGTATCTTAATTTTTTGTTGTTGCAGTGGTAAATGGGATTTTTTTTTTTTTTTTAGTTTCTCTTTCTGAGAATTATTGGTCTATAACAATGTTATCAATTTCTGGATGTTCATTTTGTATCCTGCTACCTTGATGAATTCATTTGTTAAGTCTAGTAGTTTCCTGGTGGAGTCTTTAGGGTTTTCTATGTACAATATCATGTCACCTACTAATAATGACAGTTTTACTTCCTCCTGTCCAATTTGGATGTCTTTTACTTTTTCTTCTTATCTGATCATTATGGCTAGGACTTCCAGTACTGTTTTGAACAAGAGTAGTGAAAGTGGACATCCCTGTCTTTTTCTTGTTCTTAGTGGAAATGGTTTTATTTTTTGCCCATTGAGTATGATGTTGGCTGTAGGTTTGTCATATATGGCCTTTAATATGATAAGGTATGATCCTTCTATTCTCACTTTACTGAGAGTTTTTATCAAAAAAGGGTGCTGGATTTTGCCTATTGCTTTTTCTGCATCAATCGATATGATCACGTGATTTTTATCTTTCAATTTGTTTCTTTAATGTATCACATATATTGATTTGCAAATATTGTATCAGCCTTGCATCTCCAAAATAAATCCCACTTGGTCATGATGTATGCTCTTTTTAATGTACTGCTGGATTTGATTAGCTAATATTTTGTTGCGGATTTTAGCATCTGTCTTCATCAGGGATATTGACTTGTAATTTTCTTTCTTTGTAGTGTAGTTATCCGGTTTTGAAATTAGGATAATGCTGGCCTCATAAAAAGAGCTTGGAAGTATTCCTTCCTCTTGAATTTTTTTAAATAGTTTGAGGAGGATCAGTGTTAATTCTTTGAATGTTTGGTAAAATTCTCCTATAAATTCACCCAGTCCAGGACTCCTGTTTACTGGGACTTTTAAAAGTACTGCTTCAATTTAATCAGTTGTTATTGGCCTACTCAGGTTTTCTGATTTCTGATTCTTCCTGATTGCATTTTGGAAGATTATTATATGTTTCTAGGAATTTGTCCATTTCACCCATGCTGTCCAGTTTGTTGTTCACGGTATTTGCGTACAATCCTTTGTATTTCTGTGGTGTCCATTGTTATATTGCCTCTTTCATTTCTGATTTTATTTATTTGTGCCCTCTTTATTTCTTGATGAGTCTGGCCAGGGATTCATCAATCTTGTTTATGTTTTGAAAGGACCAGCTCTTGGATTTATTGATCTTTTGTCCTCTATTTTTAGTCTCTGTCATTTTTTTCACTCTGATCTTTATTATTTCCTTTCTTCTACTAACTCTGGTATTTTCTTGCTGTTTTCTTTCTAATTTGTCTAGTTGTAGGGTTAGTTTATTTGTGTGTGTGTTTTTTTTTTTTTTTTTTTTTTGAGGTAGGCCTGTAATGCTATGAACTTCCCTCTCAGGACTGCTTTCGCAGTGTCCCATAGATGTGGGGTTGTTGTATGTTCATTTTCATTTGTTTCCAGGAAATTTTTAATTTCTTGCTTCATCTCATTGGTACCCATTTATTGTTTAGTAATATGCTACTTAGCCTCCATATATTTGGGTGTTTTTCATTGTAGTTTATTTCTAACTTCATGCCATTGTGTCCGAGAAGATGTGTGGAATTATATCAATCTTCTTGAATTTGTATAGACTTGTTTTGTGTTCTAAAACGTGGATATTACATGTGCACTTGAGAGGGATGTATCTTTTGTTGCTTTGGGGTGAAATGTTCTGTAAATATCAGTTTGATCCGTCTGATCTAGTTTGTCATTTAAGGCCTCTGTTTCTTTGTTGATTTTTTTGTCTGGAAGATCTATCCAATGATGTCAGTAGGTGTTAAAGTCCCCTACTGTGACTGTATTGCTGTCAATCTCTCAAAGTCCATCAAGACTTTTATTATGTACTTGGTTGTTCTTATATTGGGTACATATATGCTTATAAGGGTTATATTTTCTTGTTGAAACATTCCCTATAGTATTGTGTAGTGGCCTTCTTTGTCTCTTTTTATGGCCTTATTTTAAAGTCTATTTTGTCTTATATGACTATTTCTACCCCAGCTTTTTTTTCTTTCCATTTGCTTGGAATAAATTTTCTCCATCCCTTCCCTCTCAGTCTTTGTGTACCCTTTGTTCTGAGGTGGGTCTCTTGTAGACAGCATACATAGGTCATGTTTTTCTAATCCATTCAGTCACCCTATGTCTTTTGACTGGAGCATTTAATCCATTTACATTTAAGGTTTTTATTGATAGGTATTTATTTATTGCCATTTTTATTTTCTTTATAACTATGATCCCCTCTCTCTCCTTTTCTTCTTCTTCTTAAAACAGTCCCTTTAACATTTCTTGCATTGCTGGCTGGGTGGCAATGTACTCCTTTAACATTTTTTTTTCTGGAAAGTTTTCAATTTTAAATGATAGCTTTGCTCAATACAGTAGTCTTGGATTTCAACCCTTGCTTTTCATCACTTTGAAAACTTCATGCCACTCCCTTCTGGCCTGAAGTGTTTTTATTGAGAAGTAATCTGCCATTCTAACGGGAATTCTTTTGTAGGTCATTTTCTATCTCTCTCTGGCTGGCTTTAAGATTCTTTCTCTTTAACGTTTGTCATTTTAATTAAGATGTGACTAGGTGTGACTCTCTTTGGATTCATCTTGATTGGGACTCTCTGTGCCTCCTGATCTTGTGTGACATTTCCCATCACCAGGTTGGAGAAGTTTTCTATAATTATTTCTTTAAACAGGTTCTCTGTTCCTTGCTCACCTTCTTCTCCTTCCTGGTATTCCTATAATGTGGATTTTGTTACAATTCATGTTGTCCCAGAGCTCCTTTAAGCCAACTTCCTAATAATTTTTAATTCTTTTTTTTTCTATTTGTTGCTCTAATTAGGTATTTATTTCTACCTTGTCTTCAAATCACTGATACAATCCTCTGCTTCATCCAATGTACTTTAATTCCTTCCAGTGTGTTCTTTTTTAAAAATTTTATTTTATTGTTTAAAGTATTACAAATAGTAGTACATATGTTTCCTTTTTTCCCCCATTGACCTTCCCCTAGTCTCCCCTGCCCCCTCGCACATTCCCTCACTCCACCCCACCAGTGTCTTGTGTCCATTGTTTATGCTTAAATGCATGCATACAATTCCTTCGGTTGATCTCTTACCTCCCCCCCACTCCCACAACACTCCTAAGCCTTCCATTGACAGTCTGTTCGATGCTTCTCTGTCTCTGTATCTATCTTTTTATTCATCAGGTTATAATGTTCTTTATTTTCCATAAATGAGTGAGATAATGTGGTATTTTTCTTTCACTGCCTGACTTATTTCACTTAGCATAATGCTCTCCAGTTCCATCCATGCTGCTGCAAATGGTAAGAATCCCTCCTTTTTTATAGCAGTGTAGTATTCCATTGTGTAGATGTACCATAAGTTTTCTAATCCACTCATCTGCTGATGGTCATTTAGGCTGTTTCTAAATCTTAGCTATTGTAAATTGTGCTGCTATGAACATAGGGGTGCATATATCCTTTCTGATTGGTGTTTCTAATTTCTTGGGATATATTCCTAGAAATGGAATCACTGGGTCAAATGGGAGTTCCATTTTTAGTTTTTTGAGGAAACTCCATACTGTTCTCCACAGTGGCTGCACCAGTCTGCATTCCCACCAGCAGTGAAGGAGGATTCCTTTTTCTCTGCATCCTCTCCAGCACTTGTCATTTGTTGATTTGTTCATGATAGCCATTCTGACAGGTGTGAGGTGATACCTCATTGTTGTTTTGATTTGAATCTCTCGTATGATTAGTGACTTTGAGCATGTTTTCATGTGTCTCTTGGCTTTCTGAATGTCTTCTTTCAAAAAGTGTCTATTTAGATCCTTTGACCATTTTTTTATTGGATTGTTTATCTTTCTTTTATTAAGTTGTCTGAGTTCCCTATAAATGTTGGAGATTAAACCCTTATCAGAGATAACATTGGCAAATGTGTTTTCCCATGCAGTGGGCTTTCTTATTGTTTTGTTGATGGTTTCTTTTGCTGTGCGTAAGTTTTTTATTTTGATGTAGTCCCATTTGTTTATTTTCTTCTTAGTCTCTCTTGCCCTGGGATCTGTGTCTGTACAGATATTGCTACAACATATGTCTGCAATTTTGCTGCCTATAGAGTCTTGTAGGATTTTTATGGTTTCCCATCTTACATTCAAGTCCTTTAGCCATTTTGAGTTTGTTTTTCTGTATGATGTAAGTTGGTGATCTAGTTTCTTTTTTTTTTTTCTTTTTGCATGTATCTGACCAAATTTAGCATCACCATTTATTAAAGAGGCTTTTTTGGCTCCATTGTAAGCTCTTAGCTCCTTTGTCAAATATTAATTGAGTATAATGGCTTGGGTCAATTTCTGGGTCCTCTATTCTGTTCCATTGGCCTATAAGTCTGTTCTTGTGCCAATACCAGGCATTTTTGAGAACCGTGGCTTGGTAATATAGTTTGATGTCTGGTATTGTGATCCCTCCAACTTTGTTCTTCTTTCTCAGGATAGCTGTGGCAATTCTGGGTCTTATTTTTTTATTCCAGATGAATTTTTGGAGAGTGTGTTCTAGATCTTTGAAATATGCCATTGGTATTTTAATAGGTATTGCATTGAATCTACAGATTGCTTTAGATCAGTGGTTCTCAACGTTTCTAATGCAGCAACCCTTTAATACAGTTCCTCATGTTGTGGTGACCCCCAACCATAAAATTATTTTCATTGCTACTTTATAAGTGTAATTTTGCTACTGTTATGAATCATAATGTAAATATCTGTGTTTTCCGATGGTCTTAGGCGACCCTGCTAGTGGTTCTCAACCTGTGGGTCATGATCCACACAGGTTGAGAACCGCTGCTGTAGAGCTAAGACCATCAGAAAACACAAATATTTATATTACGATTGATTAACAGTAGCAAAATTACAGTTATGAAGTAGCAACGAAAATAATTTTATGTTTGGGGGTCACCACAACATGAGGAACTGTATTAAAGGGTTGCAGTATTAGAAAGGTTGAGAATCACTGCTTTAGATAGTATGGACATTTTAATGGTGTTGATTCTACCAATCCATGAACATGGTATGATCTTCCATTTGTTTATGTCTTCCTCTACCTCTTTTTTCAATGCCCTGTTGTTTTCTAAGTACAAGTCTTTTATGTCCTTGGTTAAGTTTATTCCTAAGTACCTTAATTTTTTGGTGCAATGGTAAATGGATTGTTTTTTTTTTTTTTTTTCATTTCTCTTTCTCTGACTTCATTATTGGTGTATAAAAAAAGGCTATAGATTTCTGGGTGTTAATTTTGTATCCTGCTACATTGCCAAATTCATTTATTATATCTAGTAGTTTTTGATGGAGTCTTTGGGGTTTTCTATATATAGTATCATGTCATCTGCAAATAAAAACAGTTTTACTTCTTCTTTTCTAATTTGGATGGCTTTTATTTCTTCTTCTTCTCTGATCGCTATAGCTAGTACTTCTAGTACTATGTCAAACAGGAGTGGTGAAAGTGGGCATCCTTGTCTTGTTCCTGTTCTTAGGGAAATGGTTTTAGCTTTTGCCCATTGAGTATGATGTTGGCTGTAGATTTGTCATATATGGCCTTTATCACGTTGAGATATGCTCTTTCTATTCCACCTTCCCTGAGAGTTTTTTATCAAGAAATGGTGTTGTATTTTGTCAAATGTTTTTCTGCATCAATTGATATGATTATGTGATTTTTGTCTCTCAGTGTCTTTATGTGATGTGTCACATTTATTGATTTGCGAATATTGTACCATCCTTGCATCCCTGGTATAAATCCCACTTGGTCATGGTGTATGATCTTTCTAATGTATTGCTGAATCCAATTTGCTAGAATTTTGTTGAGGATTTTGGCATCTAAGTTCATCAAGGATATTGGCCCGTAGTTCTCTTTTTTGTGGTGTCTTTCTCTGGTTTTGAGATTAGGATAATGCTGTCTTCATAGAAAGAACTACAAATTGTTCCTTCTTCTTGAATTTTTTGGAATAGTCTAAGAAGGATAGGATTTAGTTCTTTGAATGCTTGGTAGAACTCCCCTGTAAAGTTGTCTGGACCAGGCTTTTGTTTGCTGGGAGATTTTTGATCACTGTTTCAATTTCTTTGGTAGTTATTGGTCTATTCAGGTTTTTTATTCTTCTTGGTTGAGTTTTGGGTGCTTGTATTTTTCTAGGATTATGTCCATTTCATCTACATTGTCCATTTTGTTGGAAAAGAGTTGTTCATAGTATTTTTTCATAATCGTTTGTATTTCTGTGGATCGGTTGTTATTTCACCTCTTTCATTTCTGATTTTGTTTATTTGGGTGCTCTCTCTTTGCTTCTTGGTGAGCCTGGCTAGAGGTTCATCAATCTTGTTTATCCTTTCAAAGAACAAGCTCTTGGTTTTATTGATCTTTTGTATTGCTTTTTGGTCTCTAAGTCATTTAACTCCTCTCTGATCTTTATTATTTCCTTCCTTCTGCTTACTCTGGGATATTCTTGTTGCTCTCCTTCTCACTCTTTGAGTTGTAGGGTTAGATAATTTATTACCATTGCTTCTTGTTTTTTCTGTAGGCTTGTACAGCTATGAACTTCCCTCTCAAGACTGCTTTCGCTGTGTCCCATAGATATTGGATTGTTGTGTTTTCATTGTCGTTTGTTGCCATCATGCTTTTTATTTTGTCTTTGATCTCTCTGGTAACCCAGTCATTGTTTAATATCATGCTATTTAGCCTCCAGGTGTTTGATTTTTTTATTGTTTTTATTGTAGTTTATTTCTAGTTTTATGCCATTGTGTTCTGTGAAGATGCTTGATATGATTTCTATCTTCTTAAATTTGAATAGACTTTGCCTGTGACCCAACATATGGTCTATCTTTGAAAATGACCCTTGTGCACTTCAGAAGAATGTATATTCTGTGGATTTCGGGTGAAATGTCCTGAAGATGTCAATTAATTCCATCTGATCTAGTGAGTCATTAAGGATTGATGCTTCTTTGCTCAATTTTTTGTTTAGAGGATTTGTCCAATGGTGATAATGGGGTATTATGACTGTATTTCTGTCAATCTCTCCCTTGATATACTCCAGAAGTTTTTTTGTATGTATTTCGGTGCTCCTGTATTGGGTGCATATGTTTACAGAGTTATATTGGCTTGTTGGATTTCTGCCGTTAGTATTATGAAGTAGCCTTTCTTATCTCTTGTTAGGTCCTTCACTTTGATATCTAATTTTTTAGATATAATTATTGCTAACCCCAGCTTTTTTTCATTTCCATTCTCGTGAAAAACCTTTTTCCTTCCCTTCACCTTCAGTCTGTGTGTCTCCTTTTTTTGTGAGGTTGGTTTCCTGTAAATAGCATCTTTTCTTATCCACTCAGCTACCCTATGTCTTTTGATTGGGGCATTTAATCCATTTAAAGTTATTATTGATAGGTACCTGTTTTTTGCCATTTTTGTTCTTTACACCTGTGTTCCTTCTTTGCTTCCTAGTTCTTCTTTTTATAGTAGACCCTTTAGTATTGCTTGCATTACTGGTTTGGTGGTAATAAACTCCCTTAGTCATTTTTTGTCTGTAAAGCTCCTGATTTCACCCTCAATTTTGATTGATAGCCTTGCTGGGTACAATATTCTTGAATTCAGACCCTTCCTTTTCATGACCTTGTATATTTCATTCCATTTCCTTCTGGCCTGATGTGTTTCTGCTGAGAAATCAGTTGCTAGTCTGATGGGGGATCCTTTGTAGGTAACTTTCTGTCTCTCTTTGGCCACTTTTAAGATTCTTACTTTGTCATTGGTGTTTGCCAATTTAATTATAATGTGCCTTGGCATTGGTCTTTTCGAGTTCATTTTGTTTGGGACTCTGTGAGCTTCTTGGATTTGTGTGAGTTTTTTCTTCCCTATATCAGGGAAGTTTTCTGTCATTATTTCTTCAAACAGGTTTTCTATTCCTTGCTCAGTTTCCTCTCTTTCTGGCACCCCTATTATGTGGATGTTGTTTCATTTCATGTTGTCCCAAAGTTCCCTTAGGCTCTCCTGTTTTTTAAGTTGTTTTTTTTTAGATGCTGCTCTGCTTGGGTATTTTTTCCTACCTTTTAATCTAGCTCACTGATGTGGTCTTCTGCTTCTTCTAGTCTACTGTTGATGCTTTCTATTGAGTTTTTTATAGCAGCGATGTCATTTTTCATTTATTTTTGGTTCTTCTTCATTTCCTCTTGGTTCTTACACATATTGTTGAATTTGTCCTCCATTCTTTTCAGCAACCTTATGACCATTTTTCTGAATTATTTCTCTGACATATTGTTTGCCTCCATTTCATTTACTTCCCTTTCTGGTGATGCCTCCTTTTCTTTCATATGCGGGCTATTTCTTTGTCTCCCCATGATCTCTCTTCCAGTGTGTTCTTGATTTCTGATATATTATTCTTCATTTCTGTCTGGTTCTGTTTAATGGTTTCTATTTCCTTTTTCATTCAGTTATAGTTCCCAATGAGTTCCTTGTTATATGCACTATATTCCTTAATCATCTCTATAACCATTGCTTTGAACTGTACATTTGATAGGTTGCTTGATTACATCTCATTTAGTTCTTTTTCTCAAGATTCCTTCTTTTCTCTCATTTGGTGGTTGTCTCTTTGTCTCCTCATCTTAGCTGTCTCTTTGTATTTGCTTCTATGTGTTAGATAGAACTCTTATGCCTCCCAGTCTTTGTTGGATGGTTTTATGTAGAAAGGGTCTTGAGTGGTCTGGTGGTGCAGTTTCTTTGATCCCCTGAGCTGGATGCTCTAGGAATGCCCTGTGTGTGCATAATTTGGGCTCTCATGTTCTAATTGGGCCTTGATTGCTGATGTCCTATTCATGGAAGGGATCTCCCCTCCAAGTTTCTGATAGTGATGTGCAACCCCAATGTCATCATGCCAGCTGTTATGTGGGTGCTGACAGATGGAATAAGACACAACAGGACCAAACAAAAAACACCATGAAAATCAAGCCACTGAATGCAACAACGGGAAAGACTAAAAAGGAAAAATAAAAGAAAGAAAAGCAAAGAAAAAATAAAAAGAATACTAAAAAAAGTGTGACCAAAGACTTAGAGGGGATATAAAGAAAAAAGGAGAAAGAAAAAAAAAAGACTAAATGGAAGCAAGGAAGAAGCTGAAAGAACTGGTATAGGAGGAAAAGAGAAAAGAAAACAGAAAGTAAATGAAATAATAATAATTAATTTAAAAATGGTAATGGTTATATTAATATATAGATAGAAAAAATAAAAAAGAGAAACAAAATAAAAATTAAGCAGAACAAACAAAAGTAGAATAGAATGAAAGGAAAGAGAGAAATTAAATATATAAGAAAAAAAAAAAGAGAAGAAAGAAAAAAGGGGGAAAAACAAACCATAAAAAAATAGTCCATTCACACAAACACCAAAAAATAAAACCACACACTCAAAAACCTTTGGATCTGCTGTTTGTGGATCTCACTGGATTTTACTCTGATGTTGTTGAATCTGGTCCCTTGTTATGTCTATCCTGGGCCTCCTGGGAGCTGCTGTAGTGCAGGTGAATGTGAGTCATTGTCCATTTCTGGCCCTGGGCAAACTGATTGAGGTCCAAGAGGTTGAAGCCCCTAGTAATTCATCAGGCAGGGACTCCTTAACTCAAAGCCTGTGTCTGCCTTGAGATTCACACCTTGATTGTCTGTGTTCTGAGCTGTTCTCTCTTCCCCCACAGAGCTGGTTCTAGAAGTGACAGCTGCAATTGCTCTGGATCCTGCTTATGTTCACTTAGCTGTGTGGTCCAGGCAGTATCTGCTGCAGATGCACACAGGGTCTGGATTGTGGTGTGCCTATGGGTTCATGCCTGAGGTGTGGCTAGTCTGGGTGATGGTGATGCAGGGCACCTAGCCAATGCCACTTTCCTAAGAGGAGGAATTTGAAGATATCTCTATAGCTCCTACTGGATGACCCCAGGCAGTGGCTGACTTTGCACCTTTATGGAGACACAAGAGCCATTTTACCAGTGGTCAGTGTCAGACCATACCAGATTATGACTCTACACATCCACAAGTGACACACTCAAGGGTCAGACTCAATGAGCACCAAAGCCCCACTGGAGCAAATCCTGCTCCAGAGGGGTTTCTCCTGCACAGCAGCTCTCCCACTGTTGTCGTAGCTGGTCCCCACAGCCAATTGGCCTGGAGGTTAATTCCTACCAGTGACATCAATAGCAATCAAATCTCAACTAAAACAAGCCCACAAAGAAATGCACCTAGAGTTCCCAGCTCAGGTGACTGGGAAAGCTGAGCCACTGGGCCCTATGGAACACCTACTACACAAGGCCACTCTACCAATTCATGGAGACATAGCAGCTCTACCTAATATATAGAAACAAACACAAGGAAGCAGTCAAAATGGGGAGACAAGTCACAAAGAAAAGGAATTGAAGAAAGCAAACTACTAGATATAGAGTTCAAAACTACAGTTATAAGGTTAGTCACAAATCTTCTAGAAACCTCAAAAAAAAAAAAAAAAAAAGGGAAAAGGACCAGTCAGAAATTAAGCATACACTGAATGAAATAAAAAATATACAGAGATTCAACAGGAGAGTAGAGGATTCTGAGAATCAAATCAATGATTTGAAATATGAAGAAGCAAAAAACACCCAACCAGAAGAGCAACATGAAAAAAAAAAAGAATAAAAAAATATGAAGATAGTGTGAGGAGCCTCTGGGACAATTTCAAGCATACCAAATGTCGCATTATGGGGGTGCCAGAAGAAGAGAGAGGCAAGATATTGAAAACCTATTTGGAGAAATAATGGCAGAAAAACTTCCCCTACCTGGTGAAAGAAATAGACTTACAAGTCCAGGAAGCACAGAGTCCCAAACAAAAGAACCCCAAAGAGGACCACACCAAGACATCAAAATTAAAATGCCAAGGGCTAAAGACAAAGTGAGAATCTTAAAAGCAGCAAGAGAAAAGCAGTTAGTTACCTATAAGGTAAGGGCTAGGGCTAGGATTAAAGTTAGGGTTAGGTTAGGGTTAGGCATAGGGCTAGGGTGAGGGTTAGGTTTAGGTCTTAGGGTTTAGTTAGGGTTAGGGTTATGTTTAGTGCTAGGGCTAGGGTTTGGATTAAGGTTAGGGTTAGGGCTAGGGTAGAGTTAGGGTTAGGGTTACTGTTAAGATTAGGGCTAGTGCTAGGGTTAGGGTTAAAGTTAGGGATAGAGATAGGATGAAGTTTATGGCTAGGGCTCGGCTTAGTGTTAGGTCTAGGGCTGAGGCTATGGTTATAGTAAGGGTTAGGGCTGTGGTTAGGATTAGTGTGATGGTGGGTTAGATTTAGGGTTAGTGTCTGAGTTCTTCGCTGCACAATGGAATCACCTGGAGAGTTAGGGTTACAGTGAGGGTTAGGTTTAGGCTTAGGGCTAGGGTTAGTTTTCAGGGTTGGGTTAGGGTAAGGTTTATGGCTAGTGTTAAGGTTAGGGTTGGTGTTATGGTTAGTGTTGGCTCTAGTGTTTATGTTAGGGTTAGTGCTAGATTTATGGTTAGGATTAGGACTGGGATTAATGTTAGGGTTGGGCTAGGGCTAGAGTCAGTGTCTGGGTTAGGGTTAGGATTATGGCTAAGTCTCGGGTTAGGATTAGGGTTAGGGTTAGCATCTGGGTCCTTGGCTGACATTGGAGCATTAGTGTTAGAGATAGGATTATGGTAAGGCCTTGGGCCAGGATTAGTGTTAGTGTTAGGCTAGGGTTAGGGCTAGGGATAAGGGCTAGGGTTAGGGTTAGTTTTAGGGCTAGGGCTAAAATTAGGGTTAGGGTTAGGTTTAGGGCAAGGGTTATGGTTAGGTTTCAGGTTTAGGTTACTGTTTTATGGTCAGGGCTATGTCTATGCTTAGGTTTAGGGTTAGATCTAGGGCTACTTTTAGGGTTAGGGTCAGTGTTAAGATTAGGGTTAGGGTTAGGGTTATGACTGGTGCTAGGGCTATGGTTAGGGTTAAGATAAGTGTTAACATTAGGGCTAGGGCAAGGTTAGGGTTAGAATTAGGATTAGGGGTAAGTTTAGGTCTAAGGCTAGGGTTAGTGTTAGGGTTAGGGTTATTGCTAGAGCTAGGGCTGTGGTTAGGATTAGGGTTACATTAGGGTTAGGGTTATGGTTATGACTAGGGTTATGGATATGGTTAGGGTTAGTGTTAGGGCTAGTGTTAATTTAGGGTTAGAGCTATGGCTATAGCTAGGATATGGGTTAGTATTAAGATTAGGGCTAGTGCCAGGGCTACGATTAGGGTTAGGGTTAGGGTTAGGGTTAAGATTAGGGATTGGGATAGGATTAGTTTTAGGGTTATGGTTATATTGAGGGCTCTACTTTGTGTTAGGTTTAGGTTTAGGATTAGCATCTGGGTCCCTGACACGACATTGGAATCTATTGAGATGGTTAGGTTTAGGGTTAGGTTTAGGTTTAGTGTTAGGGCTAGATCCAGTGGTAGGGTTAGGGTTAGGGCTAGGGCTATGGTTAGGGTTAGGGCTACGATTATGGTTAGTGTTAGGGTAGAGTTAGGTTTATGATTAGTGTCTGGGTCCTTGAATGCAAATTAGAATCACCTGGAGAGGTTGAGTTATGGTTAGGGTTAGGGCTTAGGTTATTGTTATGGTTAGGTTCTGATTAGGGTGAAGATTAGGGCTAGAGCTAGGGTTAAGGTTAAGGTTAGTGTTAAGATTAGCTAGTGCTAAAGTTAGTATTAGTGTTAGGTTTAGGGTTAAGGTTAGGGCTAGGGCTAGGGCTTGGATTAGTGTTAAGTGTATGGCTAGGGCTAGGACTATGGTTAGGATTAGGTTTAAGGTTAGTATTAGGGCTCTGGCTAGTTATGATTAATGTTAGTGTTAAGATTAGGTCTAGGGCTTTGGCTAGCATTCAGGTTAGGATTAGGGCTATGGTTAGGTTTAGTTAGGGTAGGGTTAAGTTTAGGGTTAGTTTCTGCGACCTTTGCTGCACATTGGAATCACCTGCAGAATTTTTATTAGGATTAAGATTACTGCTTGGACTATGGTTAGTGTTAGGGTTAGGGTTATGTCTAGGGCTTAACTTAGAGTTATGGTTAGGGTTTGGGTTAGCATTTGGGTTCTTGGCTACAAATTTAAATTACCTGCAGAGTTTGGATTATAGATAGGGTTAGATTAGGGTTGGGGGCTATGATTAGGTTTAGGTTAGGTTTAGGGTTCTGCCTAGGCTATGGCTAGGTTTAGGGTTTGGTTTCATGGTTGGTTTAGTGTTGTGTTTAGGTCTAGGGCCGTGGTCGGCAAACTGCGGCTTGCGAGCCACATGCAGCTCTTTGGCCCCTTGAGTGTGGCTCTTCCACAAAATTCCACAGCCTGGGCGAGTCTATTTTGAAGAAGTGGCATTAGAAGAAGTTTAAGTTAAAAAAAAATTGGCTCTCAAAAGAAATTTCAATTGTTGTACTGTTGATATTTGGCTCTGTTGACTAATGAGTTTGCCCACCACTGGTCTAGGGGTAGGGCTAGGGGTAGGGTTAGGGTTGGACTAGGCTTAGCATTAGTGCTAGGGATACAGTGAGGGTTAGGGTTAGTGTTAAGATTAGGGCTAGTGCCAGGATCAGCATTAGGGTTAGTGTTAGGATTAAGGTTAGAGCTTGTGACAGCTTCAGTGTTAGGGTTTTGTTTATGGCTTGGCTTGGTTTTAGGGTTAAGGTTAGTTTTACCATCTGGGTCCTTGGCTGAAAATTAGAATCACTTGGAGATTTAGGGTTAGGGTTATGGTTAGAGTTAGAGTTAGCGTTAGTTTTAGGGTTATGGTTAGGTAATGTTTAGTGTAGGGTTAGGACCAGGGATAGGGTTGGGGTTAGGGTAACTAAGATTAAGGCTAGTGGTAAAGTTAGGATTAGGGTTAGGGTTAGAGTTATAATTCTGGCTTTGGCTGGGGTTATGGTTAGAGTTAGAGTAGGGTTAGGGCTAGGGTTAGGGTTACGATTAGGGCTAGGCCTAGGGTTATGACTTGGGCTCAAGTTAGTGTTAGTGTTAAAGTTAGGGTTAGGGTTACGGTTAAGGATAGAGTTAGGAGTTGGGTTAGGGTTAGCATCTTGGTCCTTAGCTGGGTTAGGGTTAGCATCTTGGTCCTCACATTGTAATCACCTGATGATATAGGGTTTAGGTTAGGTTTAGGTTTAGGGTAGGGCTAGGGCTAGGATTAGCGTTAGGGACAAGTTAGGGTTATGTTTAGGACCAGGGATAAGGCTAGGGTTATGGTTTGGTTTCAGGGTTCACTTAGAGTTAGAATTAGGGTTAAGGCTATGGTTAGGGTTACTGTCAGTTATGGTTAGCGCTAGGGCTAGGGTTATGGTTAGGGTTCGGGGTAAGTTTAGATTTTCCAGATTTTCAAGTGTTTTAAAACACTTTTCTACACAGTATCCAGCTCTTAACCAGTGAACTCTCTGTGTTATCAAACATTTTCTACAGAGTTGGAAGTTTTTTAGCAGTTATTTCCAAGGTCTTTCATACACTCCTCTCCACAGTTTCTAGTTCATTACCAGTAAATTTCAAGTGTTTTCAAACACTTTCTTACACAGTTTCCAGCTGTTTACCAGGACTTTTCAAACACTTTTCAACAGTCTTCAGCTCTTTGCCAGTGAATTCCCTGTGTTTTCAATGTCTTCTACACAGTTTCTAGCTCTTTATGAGTGAATTCCTGTGTTTTCAAGCCATTTTATACTTGGATTCCAGCTTTAACCAGTGATTTCCAAGTGTTTTCAAATACTTCTGTACCTTGTTTCCCAGTCTCAATCAATGATTTCCAAGTGTGTTTAAACAGTTTTATAGAGAGTTGGCAGCTTTTTTTAGCAGTTCACACTTGCTCAAACATTTTTCTACCAAGTTTTCAGCTCTTTGCCAGTGTTTTCAAACAGGTTTGTACCTAGTTTTCAGCTTTTAACCAGTGATTTCCAAGTATTTTGTTATCAAACAGTTCTCTATATAGTTTGAAGCTTTTTAGCTGTTAATTCCAAGTGTTTTTAAACTCTCTTCTACACCATTTCCAGCTCTTAACCAGTGAGTTCCAAGTGTTTTCAAATACTTTTGTACCTCATTTTCCAGTCTCAACCAATGATTTTCAAGTGTGTTTAAACAGTTTTCGACAAAGTTTCCAGCACTTTGACACTGCATTCCCAGGGTTTTGAAACACATTTCTACCTAGTTTCCAACTCCAGTGTTTTCCCGCAGTTTTCAAACACTTTCCTAACAGATTTTAACTTTTCACCAGTGGTGTTCAAGCACTTTTCAACAGTCTTCAGCTCTTTGCCAGTGAGTTCCCTGTATTTACAATCTTTCTTCTCCACAGTTTCCAGCTCTTTACCAGTGATTTCCAAGTGTTTTCAAACACTTTTTATAAAGTTTCCAGCGCTTTGCCAGTGAGCACCCAGTGCTTTTTAACATGCTCTTTACTAGTGATTTCTAAGTGTTTTCAATTAGGTTTCTATAGAGTGGGCAGCTCTTTGTCAGTGATTTCCAAATGTTTTCAAACAACTTTTGACCAAGTTTCCAGCACTTAAACACTGCATTCCCAGTGTTTTCAAACATGTTTCTATCTAGTTTCCATCTCAATACTGGTTATTTCCAAGTGTTTCCAAACACTTTCCAGCTCGTATTCAGTTAATATCAAGTGTTTTCAAACACCCTTTTTACAGTTTTCAGCTCCTTACCAATGAATACTCAGGGTTTCCAAACAGGTTTTTACCTAGTATCTAGTTCTTTACCAGTGATTTGCAAGCATTTCCCAATATGTTTCTATAGAGTTAGCAGTTCTTTATCAATGATTTCTAAATGTTTTCAAGCAATTTTTGACACAGTTTATAGCTCTTTACCACTGCATTCCCTGTTTTTTGAAAACGTGTCTGCCTAGTTTCCAGTTCCAGTGTTTTCCCAGTATTTTCAAACACCTTTCTACAGTTTCCATCTCTTTACCACTGATTTCCAAGTGTTTTCAAACACTTCCCTACCAAGTTTCCAGCTCTTAACAAGTGAATTCCCAGTGTTTCCAAATACTTTTCTAGAGTTTCCAATTCTTTACAAGTGAATTCTAAGGAGTTGAATGCTTTTTAGTAGTTATTTTCAAACACTTTTCTACACAGTGTCCAGCTCTTTACCCGTGAATTTCCAGTGTTTTCAAACACATTTCTATTTAGTTTCTACCTCTTTACCATTGAATTCCTGTGTTATCAAACCATTTATACCTGAATTCATGCTCTTAACCAGTGATTTCCAAGTGTTTAGAAACAGTTTTATAGAGACTTATAAGCTTTTTAGCAGTTACTTCCAAGTGTTTTCACACACTTTACAATGTCCAGCTCTTTACCAGTGATTTCCATGTATTTTCAAACACTTTGCTACACAGTTTTCAGCTCTTTACCAGGGATCTCCAAGTATTTTTAAAAACTTTTCTACACTGTTTTTAGCTCTTTACCAGTGAATTACTAGTATTTTCAAACACTTTTCTCCTTGTTTCCAGTTCTTTACAAGGAATTCCAATGTTTCCAGCTCTTCACTAATGAATTTCAAGGCTAGGCCTAGGGTTAGGTTTAGGGTTATCAGCTGCGTCATGGGCTGCACTTTGGAATCACCTGGAGAGTTAGGGTTACGGTTAGGTTAGGGCTAGGGCTACATCTAGGATTATGATTAGGTTTTAGGGTGGGGTTAGTGTTAGTATTATGGTTAGTGTTATGGTTATGTTTAGGGCTAGGGCTAGTGCTAAGATTAGGATTAGGATTAAGGTTAAGTTAGGGCTAGGGCTAGGGTTAGGTTTTAGAGTTGGGTTAAGGTTAAGGTTAGGGTTAGCCTTAGTGTTATGTATAGGTCTAGGGCTATGTTTAGGATTAGGTTATGATTAGGGTCAGGGTTGGAGTTAGATCAAGGGCTAGTGCTAGGGTTAGGTATAAGTTTAGCATTAAGGTTTAGTTTAATTTAGGGCTAGGGCTAGGGTTGGTATTAGGGTTAGGGTTATAAATATGGCTTGTAGGGTTAGTGTGCCACACCAGCACAGCCAAGGGTTTGGCGAGCCTGAGGGAGGGCCGGCAAAGGATGAAGAAAAGACAGAAAAGAGAATAAGCTGGGTCTAGGTGGATCTTCTGTGCCTGGCTGAGACCACAGAACAGATCCAGACTGCAAGCTGAGCCTTTATTTTATAGTCAGAGGTAAACAAGATAATTTACAATGTTCTTATAAGTTTCACTTTTTTTGGCAGCATTTGCTGCACCTCCCACAGCCCATTAGCTATCCAGGAAAGATCTAGAGAGCAGTCACAAGATCAAGCTTAATTATGCTAAGACGGCTGTGCCCTCTAAGATGGGACTTGTTTGCAGCTTTGCCAGCAGGTCAGTCCAAGGCTTAACCCTATAACCGCTCCCTACAGGTTAGAGTTAACTTTAGGATTAGGTTGGCTTCTGAGTCCTTGGCTGCACAATGTATTCACTTGGATAGTATGGTTAGGGTTTTGGTTATGGTTAGGTTTAGGATTAGGATTAGGGTTAGGGTAAGGGCTAGAACTAGAGTTAGGGTTAGGTTTAGGTTAGGGTTAAGGTTAGTCTAGGACTAAGGTTAGGGTTAAATTTTATGGGTAGGTTAGTGTTAGGGTTAGGGCTAGGTTTAGGGTTATGGTTAGGGCTAGCATTAGTATTATGGTTAGGGGTAGGGCTCAAGTTAGGGTTAGGGCTAGAGTTAGTGTTATGCTTAAGGTTAGGTTGGATTGTGCTTAAGGTTAGGGCTAGGAGTAGGATTTCTGTTAGGGTTAGGGACAGTGTTAAAATTTGGCTAGTGCTATGGTTAAGATTAGATTTAGGGTTAGGATTAAGGTTAGGGCTAGGGCTAAGGTTATCATTAGGGTTAGGATCTTGACTACGGTTCCTTTTAGGCTTATCATCCAATTCCTTGGCTTCACATTGAAATCACCTGGAGAGTTTTGGTTAGGGTTAGGGTTAGGTTTAGGGTTAAGGCTAGGGTGAGGGCGGGCTCGTGTTAGAGTTAGGTTTTCCAGTTGGGTTAGGGTGATGGTTAAGATTAGTGTTATGGTTTAGGCTAGCGTTGCGGTTAGGGTTTGGGTTAGGGCTAGTGCTAGAATTAGGGGTAGGTTTCGTTTAGGCTGGGGCTTGATTTAGTTTTAGTGTTAGGGTTAGCATAAGGGTTAGGGTTATGTTTAGGGTCAGGGTTAGGGCTGGTGTTAGGGTTAGCATCCAGGCTTCACATTGGAATCACCTGGAGAGTTTGTGTTAGGGTTAGGGTTAGTTCTAGGATTAAGGTTAGCATTAGAGTTAGGTTGTAGGATTGGGTTTGGTTTTGTGTTAGGGCTAGGGTTAGTGTTATGCTTATGGTTATGGTTGGGGTTAGGGCTAGAGTTAGGAGTAGGGTTAGGAGTAGGGCTTCAGTTAGGGTTAGGGATAGTGTTAAGATTTGGGCTTAGTGCCAGAGTTAGGGTTAGGGTTAAGGTTAGGGCTAGGGCTAGAGTTAGTGTTAGGGTTAGGGTTAGAGTTAGGGCTATGGCTTGTTTTAAGCTTAGTATGGACATCCTTGGCTGCACATTGAAATTACCTAAAGAGTTACAGTTAGGGTTAGAGTTAGGATTAGGGTTAGGGTAAGGACTAAAGCTAGGAATAGGATTAGGGTTAGGTTAGGGTTAAGGCTAGGACTAGAGCTATGGTTATGTTTCAGGCTAGGGTTAGGGATAGGTCTAAGGCTACTGTTAGGGTTAGTGTTAGTGTTAAGATCAGTGCTAGGGCTAGGGTTAGGTTTAGGATTATTTTAGGGTTAGGGCTAGGATTAGGGTTAGCTTTAGAGTTAGGTTTAGGGTTAGGGCTAGTGTTAGTGTTATGGTTAGGCATAGGTGTAGGGATAGGGTTAGGGTTAGACTTATGGTTAGCATAGGGGTCCTTGGCTGCACATTGGAATCACCTGGAGAGTTAGGGTTATGGTTAAGGTTATGGTTATAGTTAGGGTTAGGTTTAAGCTAGGACAAAGGCTAGGTGTAGGGTTAAGGTTAGGGTTATAGCTGGGACTAGCATTCAATTTAGGGATATGGTTAGGATTAGGGCTTTGGGTAGGGATAGGACTAGGGTTAGGATTAGGGTTAGAGATAAGGATCAGGTTGGAGCCAAGGCTAGGTTTAGTGTAAAGGTTATGGTTATGTCCAGGGCTTGGGTTAGTGTTAGTTTTAATGCTAGTGTTAGGGTTAGGGTTGGGGCTAGGATTATGGTTAGGGTTGGGTTAGGGTTAGGTTTAGGGTTAGAGCTAGGGCTACAGTTAGGGTTTGGGTTAAGATTAAGATTAGAACTAGGGCAAGGGTTAGGGTTATGGCTAGAGCATGGTTAATATTACTGTTAGGGTTAGGGTCAGGGCTAGGGCAATGGCTAGTGTTAGAGTTAAGTTTTAGGTTTAGGTTTGGGTTAGTGTTAGGGTTTAGGGCTAAGGCTAGCATTAGGGTTAGGGATATAGTTAGGGTTTGGTTAGGGCTATGGTTAGGGTTTAGGTTATTGTTATGATGAGTGCTTGGTCTAGGGTTAGGATTAGGGCTAGAAATAGGGTTAGAGTTAGGACTATTGCTAGGACTAGGGTTATGGTTAGGTTATGGTTAGGGTTAGGACTATTGCTATAATTAGGGTTAGGGTTAAATTAGGGTTATTGTTAGGGCTAGGTTTAGGGCTAAGGTTAGGGTTAGGTTTCAGAGTTGGGTTTGGGTTATGGCAAGGGTTAGGGTTAGGGTTTGGGCTAGGACTATGGTTATGGTTAGGATTAGTGTTAAGATTATGTCTAGGGTTATTATTATGGTTAGAGTTTTAGTTAGAGATAGTTTTAGGATTAGGGTTAGGGTTAGGGTAATTGTTATGGTTAGGGCTATGTATATGTTTAGTGTTAGGGTACAGATAAGTTTAGGGTTAGTGTTTGGGTCCTTCACTGCACATTGGAGTCACATGGAGAGTTAGTGTAACCATTAGAGATACATTTAGGATTAAGGCTAGGATTAGAATTAGGAATAAACCCTAACACTAGCCATAGCCCTAACAAGAATCTAATCCTAATCCTAATCCTAGCCCTAACCTGAAACCTAACTCTAACCCTAACCCTAACTCTCCAGGTTATTCCAATGTGCAGTCAAGGATATAGACACTGACTATAACCCTAACACTAACACTAACCCAAGCATTAGCCATAAACCTAACACTAACTCTAACCCTAACCCTAACCCTAGTACTAGTCATAACCTTACCATACCTCTAACCCTAATACTAACAATAGAATTAACACTAAACCTAACACAATCCTAACACTAACTCTCATCCTAACACTAACCCAAGCCCTAACTCTTGCTCTAACCTAACCCTAACCATAATTGTAGCCCCCTAGCCCTAAACATAATTTTCTAGATTTTTCCAATATGCAGCCAAGAATCTCAATGCTAAACATAACCAAACAGTACGCATAGTCCTAAATCAACCCTAAAACCTAACTCTAAACCTAGCTTTAGTCCAAGCCCTAAACCTAACACTAACCATAGCCCTAATCTTAACCCTAACCCTATCCTAACCGTAACCCTAAACCTACCCATAGCCCAAACTCTATTCCAAAGCCTAGCCCTAACCATAACCCTAACACAACCATAAAACCTAACCCTAACCCCAGCCCTAGTCCTAGCCCTAACCCTAATTCTAACATAACCCTAATCCTAACCCTAACCCTAGTCCTACCCTAGCCCTAACCCTAACTCGAATCCTAACCCTAACTCTCCAGGTGATTCTAATGTGCATCCAAAAACCCAGATGCTGAGCCTAAACCTAACCCTAAACTTAAACCTATGCTAACACTAACCCAAGCCCTAAACTTAATCTTAACACTAACTCTAACCCTAACTGTAGCCCTAACCCTAACCCTAGCCATAGCCCTAACCATAACACAACCCTAACCCTAAACTGAAGACTAACATTAACCTGAGCCCTACCCCTAATCTTAATTATTGCTAACCCTAACTCTAGCTCTAAAAATAATACTAACCCTAACCCTAAACTAACCCAATCCTAAAACCAAACCCTAAACCTAGCCCTAGCTTTAACCCCAAACCTAACCCTGACCCCAACCCTAGCCCTATAGCCCTAACCTTAACCCTAACCCTAACTCTAATCTTAACCCTACCTTGAATATTAACACTAACCTAACCCTAATTATAATCCTAGACATACCCCTAACCCTAAACAAACCCCCAAACCAAACGTAACCCTAGCCCTAGCCATAGCCCTAACCTTAATTCTAACACTAGTCCTAGACCTATCCCTAACACTAACTGTAACGCTAACCCTAATCCTAACTTTTCTGATGATTGTAATGTGCATCCAAGAAACCAGACGATAACCCTAACACTAATCCTAACACTAAACCTAATGCTAACATGAACCCGAGCCCTAGGCCTAATCTGAACACTAACAATAAACCTAAATGTAGCCCTAGTCCTAACCTTAACCCTAACCCTAGACCTATAACTAAACCTAACCCTAGCCTTAGTCCTAAACATGCCACTAACCCTAACCTTAACCCTAGCACAACCCAAACCCTAACCCAACCCTAAAACCTAACCATAACACTAGCCCTAACCATAACACTATCCCTAGTCCTAGCCCTAACCCAAATCCTAACCCTACTAACTCTCCAGCTGATTCCAATGTGCATCCAAGAAACCAGACACAAACCTTATCACTAATCCTAAACCTAAACCTAATGCTAACATTAACTCGAGTCCAAGCATTGATCTTAATACTGATCTTAAACCTAACTATAGCCCTAGACCTAACCCTAGCCCTAACACTAACCCTAAACCCTAACCCTAGCCCTAATACAACTCTAAACCCTAGCCCAAGCCCTAATCTTAACATTAACCCTAACCCTAGCCTTAACCCTAACCATGAGACTAACCCTAAACCTAACCCAACCCTAGCATTAACCCTCTCCCTAGACCTAGACATAACCCTAACCCTAACCTATCTGAAAACTTAATCCTAGCCCCACCACTAATCTTAACACTAACCCTAACCCTAGCCTTAACCCTAACCCTAACCCTAACCCTAGCCCTAACCCTAACCACCCTTTTTTGTTAGTCAACGTATGGTTCTCCATCCCCCAATTCCTCTGTGGGTGACATTACCTATTCCTACTCAACATTAAAAGCACAGGTCACTGCTCCCAGGAGGTCTCTTTTGACCTTCACCTCCAGCTCCAACCAGGTAGGGGAATGGGTCCTACAGCACCCTGAAACCTTAGAGTGTCCACAATATGCTCTCACTGCTCTGTAATGTGAGACCTCCATTCAGAGGACCTCACTTTTTTGCTCGTTAGAATCAGCAAGAATCTCTTTGAATACCCAGAACCCTGGCCACACTTCAGACCAGTTAGTTCAATCTATGGGGGTAGGACTAAGGAATCCAGAGTTCTTAAAACTCTCCAGGTGATTCCATTGTGCAGCCAAGGCCCCAGATGCTAATCCTAAACCTCACCCTAACCGTAGCACTAGCTTTAACCCTAAATCTAACCCTAAGTCAAGCCCTAGACTGAACCTTAAAACTAACCCTAACCCCAACACTAGACCTACTTCTAAACCTACCCTAATCCTAACCCTAACCCAAACCCTAATCCTAACCCTAGCCCTAGCCCTAAATGTAACCCTAACTCTAAACATATCTGTAGTCCCAACCCAAACCATAAATCTAGCACTATCCCTGTCCATAACAGTAAGCCTCAGAGTAACCCTGGCCCTAACCCTAAACCTAACTCTAGCCCTAGCCCTAACCCTAACCCTAGCCTTATCCCAAACCTCAACCCTAATCCTAACCCTAGCCCTAGCCCTTATCTTAACACTAATTCTACCTTTAACCGTAGCCCAAGTCTTAATCATAACCCTATCCCTAAACCTAACTGTAGCGCTAGCTCTAACCATAACACTAAACATAACCTTAACGCTAATCCTAACCTTAACCCAACTGCTGGAAGCTATCCATTGTCAACACTATCATGAAAATGCAACATGGAACTTGGATGGCTGATGGACCTTGAGGTTTAGCAAGAGCTAAAGCTATGCACCAATTGTTCTGTCGAGATAATGGTGGCTCAAGCAATTTCCTGACATTATAGTCTCAAAGGAAATCTTTACTAATATTTACTGACCTTTAAGATAGTTTGTCTGCAACCGGATTGCCTGCCTAACTGAGGGCAAGATGTGTATTCTAAAATTGAATAAAAGCTAACAAGGCCAGGGCTTCAGAGAGCCACTCCACTAGAGAAAGGTTTTCCACCTGGCACCCCCATGCCTTCTAAATTCATATTTCTTGTCATATTTCTTGTATTCATTTGTGTGTGGCCCCTTTTCCAGATCCTGAATCCTAGCCGTAAATGGATGCAGCAGTCACATCTGGTGCACAAATAGGCATCTGGAGAAGAAGATTTACCTGAGCGAAAAACAAAGAAAAAAGGAAATTCACCAGAAAGGTGGGAGGTTCACTGAAAAGGTGGGGAAATTCACCACGCACAAAGCCCTTGCCAGCTTCAGAGTCATGAACCATAAGTGGATGAGAAAGTCTTTTATTTCAGCCAGGCTATAATGGGGATGAATTCGAGTAAAAGGCAAAAACATCATTGTAAAATTTTAGCTTGCATGCTCAAGGATAAAGGAATTAAAATGTCAAAAGGTACTCTCTTAAATCAGGCTCAAGGAAAATGAGTGCCCTTGTCATCTTTAACTAGGTGGGCTCTTGTTTGAACTGCATTATACCCAATTCACATCGGGGATCAAAAGTCTGTAATACCTAAGGCCCCAGATCCTCTGCCTCCAGTGTGGAAAGGCTCAACAGCTAGAGAAAATGGGGCTAACAGCCCTATCCTTTTATAAAGGGACTCTCTAATGCTTTGTCTGAAAATTATATATGAAAAGAACTCTCATTTATTAAGTCTTGTCTATGTGTTATGGGTGCTTGTCTGTTGATTGTTGTTTTATCTGTCTTTATTGTTTGGTTTAATTTGTTTATCTATTAAGCATGCCTTTAATTTAATTTAATAGAAAAGAAACAGTAGATGGCTAAACCATTACTAAATTTCCCCAAGGCAAACAGAATGTGGGGATGGAGAGAAAGAATATAAACAATACACCTAGAACCTGTGGCCAATAACTCAGGTTCTAGGAAAATTCTCTAGACAAAGGGAAATAAAAAAGGCCCCAGCCCATTAATTACTAGTCTTTTGCTGATCCTGTAAAATGGACACCCACTCTCGAGAGTGTTATTAAAAGTCTCATTTTCGCCATGTTTTTATTTCCCAGTCGTCATTTGAAATTTGAATAGATGAGACATTTCTCAGAATTTAGGGTTGTGTCTGGGATTTCTGTACCCATGAAGAGAAAAGGGCTAGCTTAAGAGAAGGCGTGCCCTGCCTGATTTTGTGTGGCCTCTTGGACTGAGCCCCATCTCTTCATGGATGCTATAGAATAAACAAAAGACTGTTTTTTTTTTTTTTTGTTTAAAAGATGCCGAAAATGACCCAAGGAAAATATGCAGGCTGTATTTGGGCAGTAGAATAAGTGTTCCCATAATATTGGGTAGTTCTTGAATAATAATGGACCGTATTCCAAGGTTGCCTCACAGATCCCAGGGGCACTCGTGTTTTTATAAAATAAAATAATACTTTAATATTACAGCCACTGAAAGTCAGTGAGTTATCTCTATTACAGAATTTGCAAAAGGAAAAGCCTGGGATAATAATAATTGGCTTTAAAATATCAAAGTTATTAAAACATAAATAAATAAATGAAACTAACATAAAGGATTTGTAATAAAGCATTTTAGTAATAATTATAAATATATTATTAATGTCACTCAAGAGGAGACTGGCTGTATTCTTTATTAGAGGAAAGGGCCAGTCCCATAGAAGCTGCAGCCATAACCTTAGATGTTATCTCTGAGGAAGAACGTGGCAGTTTTAAAATTCAAATGGATTAGAGGCCTGCTCCCTTTTCCCCCTGCCTTTTCACCAGAAACATAGTTTTCCAAAGTCTTTGGTAACTTAAAACTTTAGAACACTGGTGAATTAAATAATAAAAATTATTAAATATCTAGGTATTTTAAAATGACAAAAATACTGAAATATTAATCTGAGTTTGCCTCATATGAAAAATCTAGAGGACAGAATTGAATCTATTAATTAAATACATCTTGTATTTTATTTGAAATAGATCCTTAAAATATAAAAATATTACCAATCTGAGAAATGCTAAGTATTTAATTCGCCACCTAAAATTTAAGACTTCTAAAAGTTTAAAGTTCAAATTAAGTTGGAAGAGATTATATGGTTGTGATAACAAAATGCATAGTGTATAGAAATTCATTTTTGAGAAAAATAATTCTTATATTTTCTCTGGAGAAATTAGTAGTTCAAAATATGTATTATATTCCTTATGTGTACTACCTGTGGTAAAATTTCAACCTAAAATATATTATTTTATTGGCCTAATTAAAAAATAGGATTAAGGAAGATGGCTGCTGACAGGAAGGCAGACTGCAAGAAAGTGTGTGAGTGAGAAAGAAAAGGGAGAGTGCATGGTCGCACGGGGAATTTTTGTTGGTGAGTTGAGGGACAGCTATACTCCAGGAGACTGTGGGGGACTGCTGGACGGGGCTCCCCTGACCAGGCAGCCCCCACTGCTGCTGGGATCCCTCCCAGAGTGACTGGCTTGGACACGGAGACCCCGCCATCTTGAAGGGGAAAGTGGATGTTATGGGAAGCCTGAGAAGCCTGTGGAATCTACAACTACGGCACCCACTGAACAGCTGCGAACCTGAGAACACTAGTCCCCAAATGCCACAAGCACACAGATTCAGAGGAGCTCTACACTCCCTCACAAAAAGGTCAGATTTCGCCTGGGATAGGGTGAGGTCTGTGTTCCCAGCAGGAGAGAGAATCGCGCACACAGCAGGAGCTGGAGACCTGGGGAAGTCTGCGCCTAGAAAAATCCGTGGCTGTTGGGGCTGGCATGATCCATGAATGTGGAAGGAGGTCCGCAGAGCTGCTAACAGAAGGGAACTCTAAAAAAGCAACCCATTTTGATCTGGGCCCAAAAGGACAGCCTAAAAATTTTAAGTGTGCTGGCTGCTTAGACTCAAGGGGGAAAAAGAGGCTGCACAGACTTGCATGCAGCCCCAGAGTTTACACACTTACTCTGACTCTTTTTTTTTTCCTCCTTGAATCTTTGCTTCTGATTGCTGGGCCCAATACATAGGATCACCCAATTGGGGACAATCTAAGAGACTGCAGGGGAAAGTTGTTTTTCTGGAACCTGGGGATCAGAGCAGAGAATAATCATCAGAGAACCAGCTCTGGGGCAACCCACTTTCCCAAGCCGATATTGGGTGCCACAGGGAAAACAAAACTGAAACACTAGCTAGAGAGGACCTATAGACCCAGAGGTCAATCCAGAAACACTGCCACCCAGGGGTTGAATCACAAATTGACTCTTGTGTAAAGATAAATACAAATAAACTGCCTGCTTAAAAATCAGGACTGGCTTACAACACTGAGGAACAGTAAAACACAGGGAACTTCAATACCATCCTGACTAGGAAACAGACATGCCAAACAGAACAGTAGAGAAAGTGAATGACCTTCACTACTGCATATTTTTATTTTTATTTATTTCAACTTTTACTTAATAAACTAATTTTTTTTTCTTTTTCCTCACTTGATTTTACCTTTTTAGTTATTACATTTTTATTTTCAATCAGTATTATTACTACTACTATTTTACCTTTTTGTAAAAAAGTGTCATTTTATTTTCTCTTTATTTTACTTTGGGATTAGTGTTCTACATTCTATTTTCATCTTTCCTTTGGCATCATTTTACTCTATCTCAACTTTACCTTTATGCCAACACTCTCTTCCTCACTTTTCCCCTTTTGTTGTCCTGTTTCTCTTACCCTATTCCTGCTTTAGATTTTCCCTATTCCTACTTTTTAGCCCCTGTTAAAATTTCACCCTATTTATATATCTAATTTCCGATCCCCTGCTCCAAATCCATACACACCTCTCTCTTCTCTTTCATCACTATCCAAAATTTTTTAAATTTATTTTTTTTTTTTTCTCTCTGTTCTTTTGTGGTTGTTTGCTTGATCATTGATTTTTTAGCTTGTTTGCGAGATTGTTTTGCTTTTTCTTTTTGTTTTTTCTTTCATTTTTGTTTGTTTTTTGCTTCTGTTTTCCCTTGCCTCACTTGATATTAGTTGATGTTTGTAGTTTGCATTCATCTCCAGGTACTTGTTGCTGGCATGTGTTGGAATCAGTGGCTATTCTATTGGAGTTTTCTCCTCATATGTATAGTTTTTTCCCCTCTTCTTTCTTATTCTATTTTCTCTCTTACTTTTTTTTCCTTTTCCCAATTTCATTTTTGCACTCTTTTTTTTTTTCTCTCTTCTCCTTTCTTTTCTATCCTCTAATTCGCCTTTCTCTGGTGGTCACCTTTACTTGGGGTTATTAATATTGTGAATACATTTGTGTTCAGTGCTTTGTGTGTTGTACCTTGTTGTGTTGTATTTTGTGACTTTAAATCAATGCAGAAGATAGAGAATTACATAACCAGACAACCAGAGAAGAGAGATCAAGGGGAGACAAAGAAACAGCTTGCATATGAAAGAAAAGCAGGCATCACCAGAAAAGGAAGTAAATGAAATGGAGGCAAGCAACCTGTCAGAGAAAGAATTCAGAGAATTAATCATAAGGTGGCTGAAAAGAATGGAAGACAATATGTGTAAAAAACAAGAGGAAATGAATAAGAACCAAGAAGAAATAAAAAATGACATCACTGCTGTAAAGAACTCAATAGAAAGCATTAAGAGTAGACTAGAAGAAGCAGAGGACTGCATCAGTGAGCTAGAAGACAAAGTAGGAAAAAATACCCAAGTAGAGCAGCTTCTAGAAAAAAATAATTAAAAAGCAGGAGGAGAGCCTAAGGGAACTTTGGGACAACATGAACAAAACAACACCCACATACTAAGGGTGCCAGAAGGAAAGGAAACTGAGCAAGGAATAAAAAAACCTGTTTGAAGAAATAATGACAGAAAACTTCCCTGATATAGGGAAGAAAAACCCACACAAATCCAAGAAGCTCACAGAGTCCCAAACAAAATGAACCCCAAAAGATCGACGCCAAGACACATTATAATTAAATTGGCAAACATCAACGACAGAATAAAAATCTTAAAAGCGGCTAGAGAGAAACAGAAAATTACCTACAAAGGATCCCCCATCAGACCAGCAACTGATTTCTGAATAGAAACACATCAGGCCAGAAGGGAATGGAATGAAATATACAAGGTCATGCAAAGGAAGGGTCTGAATCCAAGAATACTGTACCCAGCAAGGCTATCAATCAAAATTGAGGGTGAAATCAGGAGCTTCACAGATAAAAAAGGACTAAGGGAGTTTATTACCACCAAACCAGCAATGCAAGAAATGCTAAAGGGTCTGCTGTAATAAAAAAGAAATAGGAAGTGAAGAAGGAACACAGAGGTAAAAAATAAAAATGGTGACAAACAAGTACCTATCAATAATAACTTTAAATGTAAATGGCTCAAATGCTCCAATCAAAACACATAGGGTAACGGATTGGATAAGAAAACATGATCCATAAATCTGTTGTCTACAAGAAACCCACCTCAGAAAAAAAGACGCACACAGACTGAGGGTGAAGGGATGGAAAAAGGTTTTTTAGGAGAATGGAAATGAAAAAAAAAGTGGGGGTAGCAATACTTATATCTGACAAATTAGATCTCAAAGTGAAGGATATAAAAAGAGATAAGGAAGGCCACTTAATAATACTAAAGTGAACAATCCAGCAAGAAGAAATAACTCTGGTAATCATATATGCACCCAATATAGGAGCACCCAAATACATAAAAAAATTCCTGGAGGATATCAAGGGAGATATTAACAGCAATACAATCATAGAAGAAGACTTTAATACCCCACTATTACCATTGGACAAATCCTCTAAACAAAAAATCAGAAAGAAACATCAATCCTAAATGACTCACTAGACCAGATGGAATTAATTGGCACCTTCAGAACATTTCACCCCAAAGTCACAGAATATACATTCTTCTCAAGGGCACATGGGTCATTTTCAAAGATAGACCATATATTGGGTAACAGGCAAAGTCTTTTCAAATTCAAGAAGATAGAAATCATATCAAGCACCTTCTCAGATCACAGTGGCATAAAATGGAAATCAACTACAATAAAAACAATCCAAAAAAAATCAAACACATGGAGACTAAATAGCATGCTATTAAAAAATGACTAGGTTACCAGAGAGATCAAAGAAGAAATAAAAAACATCATGGCAACAAATGACAATGAAAACACAACAATCCAAACTTTATGGGACACAGCGGAAGCAGTCTTACGAGGGAAGTTTATAGCTCTACAAGCCTACTGTAAAAAAAAAAAACAAGAAACAATGGTAATAAATTACCTAACCCTACAACTCAAAGGGTTAGAAAGAGAGCAACAAGAAAAGCCCAGTGTAAGGAGAAGGAATGAAATAATAAAGATCAGAGCGGAGATAAACGACTTAGAAACCAAAAAAACAATACAAAAGATCAACAAAACGAGGAGCTGGTTCTTTGAAAGGATAAACAAGATTGATGAACCTCTAGCCAGGCTCACCAAGATACAAAGAGAGAGGACCCAAATAAGCAAAATCAGAAATGAAAGAGGAGAAATAACAACAGACCACACAGAAATACAAAGGATTGTTACAAAATACTTTGAACAACTCTATTCCAACAAACTGGATAGCCTGGAGGAAATGGACACATTCCTAGAAAAATACAACCTTCCAAAACTCAATCAGGAAGAATCTAAACATCTCAATAGGCCAATAACTATGGAAGAAATTGAAGCAGTCATCAAAAGGCTTCCAGCAAGCAAAAGCCCAGGGCCAGACTGCTTCATATGGGAGTTTTAATAAACATTCAAAGAAGAACTAAAACCCATCCTCCTCAGACTATTCCAAAAAGTTCAAGAGGGAGGAACACTTCCAATCTCCATCTATGAAGCCAGCATCATCCTAATACCAAAACCAGATAAAGACAACACAATGAAAGAGAACCACAGGCCAATATCCCTCATGAATATTGATGCCAAAATCCTCAACAAAATTCTAGCAAATCAGATTCAGCAGTACATCAGAAAGATCATACACCATGACCAAGGAGGATTTATTCCGAGGATTCAAGGATGGTACAATATCTACAAATCAATGAACGTGATACATCACATAAACAAATTGAGAGTTAAAAACCACATAGTCATATCAATTGATGCAGAAAAAGCATTTGACAATATCCAACACCCATTTTTGATAAAAAATCTCAACAAGGTTGGAATAGAAGGATCATACCTCAACATAATAAAAGCCATATATGAAAAACCCACAGTCAACATCATACTCAATGGGCAAAA
This sequence comes from Eptesicus fuscus, assembly GCF_027574615.1. NCBI lineage: Eukaryota > Metazoa > Chordata > Mammalia > Chiroptera > Vespertilionidae > Eptesicus > Eptesicus fuscus. The sequence continues at coordinate 112,206,865 of NC_072475.1, forward strand.
ACTAAAACCATTTCCCCTAAGAACGGGAACAAGACAGGGATGCCCACTCTCACCACTCCTATTCAACATAATACTGGAAGTATTAGCCATTGCGATTAGACAAGAAGAAAAAATAAAAGGCATCCAAATTGGAAAAGAAGAAGTAAAACTCTCCTTATTCACAGATGACATGATATTGTACATAAAAAAAACCCTAAAGACTCCATCAAAACACTATTGGACTTAATAATTGAATTTGGCAATGTAGCAGGATACAAAATTAATGCCAAGAAATCTATGGCGTTTCTATACACCAATAGTGAAGTTACAGAAAGAGAGACTAAAAAAGGAATCCCATTTACCATCACACCAAAAAAATTAAGATACCTAGGAATAAACTTACCTAAGAGGTAAAAGATCTATACGTGGAAAACTACAAGACACTGAAAAAAGAGATAGAAGAAGACGTAAACAGATGGAAGAACATACCATGTTCATGGATTGGTAGAATCAACATCATTAAAATGTCCATATTACCCAAAGCAATCTATAGATTCAATGCACTCCATTAAAATACCAATGGCATATTTCACAGACCTAGAACAAACTCTCCAAAAATTCATCTGGAATAAAAAAAGACCCCGAATAGCCACAGCAATCCTGAGAATGAAGAACAAAGTTGGTCGGATCTCCATACCAGATTTCAAGCTGTATTACAAAGCCACTGTTCTCAAAACTGCCTAGTACTGGCACAAAAACAGGCATATAAACCAATGGAATAGAATAGAGAACCCAGATATTGACCCAAACCACTATGCTCAATTAATATTTTACAAAGGAGGCATGAACATACAATGGAGTCAAGACAGTCTCTTCAATAAATGGTGTTGGGAACATTGGACAGATACATGCAAAAAAATGAAACTAGACCACCAACTTACACCATACACAAAAATACACTCAAAATGGATAAAGGACTTAAACATAAGATGGGAAACCATAAAAATACTAGAGGAATCCACAGGCAGAGAAATATCAGACATATGTCGAAGCAATTTCTTCCCTGATACCGCTCCTAGGGCAATGGAAACTAAAGAGAAAATAAACAAATGGGACTACATCAAAATAAAAAGCTTTTGCACAGCAAAAGAAACCATCAACAAAACAACAAGAAAGCCGACTGTATGGAAGAACATATTTGCAAATGTTATCACTGATAAAGTTTTAGTCTCCAACATTTACAGGGAACTCATACAACTTAATAAAAGGAAGATAAACAACCCAATCAAAAAAATGGGCAAGGGACCTAAATAGAAAATTTTCGAAATTTGTATTTTGATTTCCCATTCCAATTCCTGGGGTCGGGTAGGAAAAGGTCAAGGACCAGCATCCCAATCCTTGATCCAATGCTACAATGGGTGACCTGAGGGACAGTAGGGGATGTCTCCCCTACCCTCTGTGGTCCGTAGTGAGGCCAAAAGGCCGGGGAACCAAGGGGGACAAGAACATCTTCGCTGCCTCCCTAGTTTCTGAACCTCCCCTGGAGAGGTCCGGAGGGCTATGCCTGGAAAGCAATCTCTGCTGTGGGCTGCGGTTTATGGACTGAGGCGTTGGAAAAAAAAAAACCCGCCAGGAAATAGCAAGGGTTGGGACTCACTGCAGACATTGCCGAGCCAAGGGATGAAGGCTGAGTGTTCTGAGCCATGAGGAAAGAAGAAGGGAAGAGAATGGGGGGGGGGGGGTTTACCCGGACCATGAAAGGTCAAAGAGAGTTCAGCACCAGATGTAAGGTTCGAGGCGCAGGAAATGGGAGTCGGAAACCAAGGCATATAAAAAAGGGAGGTTTATTCTGCAGTAATGAGCAAGATTCATTACAGAGGAGGTAGAGAAACCAGGAAAACGGGAAGGGGGAGAAGAAGGGAGGGACCCAACTGGACTGCCTCCTGCAGAACAGAAGGAAGAGACAGAAACACGTGCATGAATGGAGAGTCCATTTAAGGGAAGGAAGGGGTGGGCTCCAGGGCACTTGGCATGCACTGATTGGAGGTTCCATGTCTTGGGAATGTCTCGGTGGCAGACGCCGTAAAGTCATAACTCCACCCACCAGTTGGCGGGAGGGAGGATCTCAGAGTAAATAATTTGCATTTTGCCTCCCTAAACAAAGCTTATGTCTATATACTCAAAAAGACTGATAGCAGAAATCCAATTAGGGTCATTTACTGTCCACACCCAAGGATGAATGAAGCTGGAAAATAAACCTTATTTCAGACTGGTTTAAATTGGCAAATTGAAATAAGTGAATATTCAGGAAAACTTAGTTGTCACCTACTAAAAAACAAATTACTACAATTTTTATATTATACCCCTATTATTATACAAAAAAAAAAAATAGTAGGCAGGAACCTATTTCTGGAGCGTTAACTGTTTTTACTATATAATACTAAAGCTACTTATCATCAATAATACTAAAGCTACTTATCATCAATGAATTCAGACCGAGTCATCCAAACCAGTCATACTTTGGTACAAAGAATTGAATTAGAAGCCATCAAAGCTGCATTGCAGGAATTCCAAAAGCCTCTTAATATTATTTCTAATCTGCCTATACTGCTGGACTGGTAAATAGAATTATGACCCTTTTACAACTTTTGGATCAGTGACCAAAGTCTATTTATACTATTTAAACAGGTCCTGGTCCTTTAACAAAAGGAAATACATATGCCAATCAACTAGTTGCTTTATTAAAACAGGCCACAGGATATCACCAGCTTTTACAACAGCCTGCCAAAATATTGTACAGCAGGCAAAACAGATTATCAAGGAATGCCCCCCTTGCATGTTACATCTGCTTCAAGGGCCTCTAAAATCCCAACTTGAAAAACAACAAGGGAGAAATCTCCTGTAAGTGAACTAAATCAAGACTTAATTACTTTAAATTTTTTCACTTGTAATGCTAATGGCAAGACACCCATGGAATTACACTGGTGGCAGAATAAGCCAAAGGAAAATGGTTGATTAAATGGAAAGATCTTGAATCTGGTTTATGGAAGGGTCCCTTTATTAACCTTTGGTTGAGGATATGCTTGTGTATTTCCAGAAAAATCCTCTAAGCCTGTGTGGATTCCTCCAACATGAATCTGAGAGAGGACTTTGCACCCTGAACTTCACCCTGTACCTGCGGCTGCAGACAGTCAACTGCTCCAGCCACAGTTAGCAGTGGCTCCGGGAAACATGTTGAAGATAAGGAATGGGAGGAGAACAAGACAGAGGAGAAACAGTCCAGAGATGACCTGGGGGATGATAAAGAAGCCTTGCCATGCTAGCAGTCATCAGTTGTGCAATGGTGCAGGTTGCACTGGACAAAGCCAAAGAAGTTCAGACATGCATTGTCATTGCCCACCATTTGTCCACCATCCAGAACTTGAATTTCATTGCTGTAATGTCACAGGGTAGAGTGATTGGGAAGGGTACTCAAAGAACTGATGGCCCAGAAAGGATCTTACTACAAACTAATTCCTTAAATGCCTGACAGCAATTTAAAAAGGACATGAAAGAATTTAATCCCTTTCACTGGATCTCCTTACATTTGCCTCTTAGCATAACCACTATTGCCTGTCTCACTCTTGTTCTTAAAAAATTATTTCTAGTCAGCAGATTCAGAATGAAAAGTCTTAAAAGGACTCAAGCCTTATAGATGGCATACACTTTTCAAGATTTATTAAGAAAACAAAAAGGGGGAGATGCTGGAAGATATCCATTGTCAACACTATCATGAAAGTTAAGGTGACCAGACGTCCCGCTTTTGGCAGGACAGTCCCGATTTTTAACAATTTGTCGCATGTCCCGCGGCGTTTTAAAAAAGTCCCAATTTTTGGAAAGAATGCACGACAAGCTAGGGAACGGTGGGAGAACGGGAAGGGAATATACGGTTTTCGGCGACCATGTGGCTATTTAGCCAGGATATGAGTTTTATATTATTTTTGTTAATTTTATAATGTTAAACTTTAATAATAACAAATAATTGTTGAGAACTGATTATCGAGAACTGCTTATCAAAGTTCGCATTGTTGATCAGTTGTTAGAATTCGACGACCATTGTTTGGATTTAATGAACAATGGCATTTTTTGGGATTGGCAACAACGAAAACATTTTGTAACTGTCTCTCAGACGATACACATTGTACTGCATGCTAGTAAGCTAGTTAAACAAGTGATGTCATTACAAATCAGCTATTCAGATAATTTAGGTAAGTATTTATTTATTTATTTCATAAATACATAAATTTTCTTGAATTTAGCAGACAGTACTCGTATTATTTATATTTTATAGTGGCAGCAAAAAGTCTAGCGCCAGCCTTGAAAGTGACACTTACGACTTACATTACAGCAAATTCAGAGGAAAAATAATACAAGTTAGTATTGTTATTATTTAGAAAGAAATATAGGATTAAAATTAAAATAATTTTTAAAATATAGTTACTTTATAACAATCAAATTAATTTAATTTATAAACTATCAATAAAATATGTTCATGTAATTATGTACCTACTTACTGTGTTTTTAAGCAATATGTATATAATAATTTATAATATAATTTTAAATTATTTTTTTTAGATTTTTAACATAATAAGTAAGAAAAGAGGATGCAAATTCAACGATGATCTAAGAAGTGAATTTCCTTTTATTAAAAAAACCAAAAGCGATTACAATATAGACCAATTTTTTAATCAAGAAAACCCTCCCCTGCTCCCCGTCAATGGTGTCCCGCTTTACCAATGTTAAAATCTGGTCACCTTATTCTAAGCCCACCTGGGTGCTAGAGCGAGCAGTGCATCATGACCATGGACCTGTGAGAACAGCTCATCCTGCTGTTCAAAAAGCTGAAGATCACACCCCCCGTGATGATGCCAGCTCATACACCAACCCTGAAGAAGGAGAAAAGCAGAAAACAGGTTACCAAGGCCACCTGAGAAGCTAGTGTCCCCACTAGGTACAAAAGAAGCTAGTGCCTTCCACCCTTTTTGTTGCTATGATGGCACTTGTCAGCTGCCAGGTAAGTATGGCTGCAGCAGAAACTTACTGAATATATTTTCCAGACCCCAATGTGGTCAATCCAGTCACCTGGACTGGGAAATCAGTACCCGTGTTTACTAACAACACCAATATGGTTGGGGAAACTCCGACAAGCACATAACTCCTTCTTCCCAAGGTGATTATACTTATAATGGCTTTAGTGGGGAGGTCCCTATTTGTTTATCTAAAAAGGGGACGTCAGGATATTTGTACTTGGCCAAGAAAATAAGACATCCTATGGAGGCGCAGACGTTGCTAATGTCACAGGCCCCTGGGATATGGGAAAATATATTTGGACAGTTTTAAACTAGGATTTACTAAGGCCACCCAATGGCTGTCTGATAAGCAACCCCAACTCTCTTACTATCCTAATAGCACCACTAGTGAGCATTTCCTAAATGGCAAGATTATGCCAACCCTGTACCAGTGAGACGTAATATTTCTGGTTCTGACTTGTATGTATTGGATTGGTATCACAGGCTTGATGCCAAACATCCCCATCACAAGCCTATGTCACCAGGAGGGTTTGTGGGTAATGCCCTGACCACGGAAACAGGAGGTTTGCAGACAGATCTTTGGCATTTAGCTGCTGCCCTTGACTTTCTTAATTTTAATGGCTCTCCCTTAGCTGATATTAAAAGAGCATGTTCATCAAGCCCTTGATATGGCTTATGAGCCTGTGTCCAGCCCCCATATGTATTGGTGACTGGAAATGTGAACATCACCAGATTGGACACCCATTATGCTATCCAATGCCATCACTGTAACCTTACCAGCTGTGTTTCCAGGCATAACATGAATGAAGATATATTAATTTTAAAGCAGCCTTCTTTTATTATGCTTCCTACTAACATAACAGGAAAGCAGTATCATGGTGTGGGCTTCCAGGCATTGCAGGAATTACACAATCAACTGTCACAGGAAAAGCATGCTTTGGGACTTATTATTTTTGGTATTGTTACCCTAGTTTCTGTTATTGCATCTGCTGTGACTGCTTCTCTTGCATTGACCCAAAGCATTCAGAATGCAAAATTTGTCAATGAATTGGCTCAGAACACCTCAACTACATTTCATGATCAAGAAGATACAGACAAAAAGCTAGAAACAAAGTTAAATCCTTTGGAAGTAATAAGACTAGGCAATCAATTAGAAAGTGTCAGGATTATACAGCAGCTGCAATGCCATGCTGCTTTTACATATATTTGTGTGACTTTAGCCCATTATAACAGTTCTCTATGGCATTGGAGTAAAATTAAGATACACCCACAGGGAATATGGCATCATAATAATATCAGCATAGACCTAGTGCAGCTACACAAACATGTGCAAGCCTTCAGAATAGTCATGATGAGATTATATCTCCAGAGAAACTAGCAAAAGAATTGCTGGATAATTTAAAAGGATTTAACCAGTGGAAAATGTTAAAACACACCACCTGGTACCTAATAGGATTCCTTTTTGTACCACTAATTTTATCCTGATTTCTTTCAGTCAGAAGCAAGCTCCTGTGATCTCAAGTACAAAGGCTCCAATTAGATGTCCATAAACTACATTTAAAATATAAAAAAGGGGGAGATGTAGAGAGCTCCTGGGAAAGGCCCCTGAGCTAATTGTCATCTGAATCCAGTGGCATCAGCAGAGCCATGCCCTGGAAACATACCTTGCCAGAGGTAGGTGTGTTGTCAGCCTGACATTTAGCTCAGGCACCAGGGGGTGGGTTTCATTATCTAAGTTCAGCCAGGCGCCAGGAATGGATGCAATTATCAAGGCCCAGCCAGAAGTGACGATTACAAGAAGCAACAAGAATGAAGAATTACAGCTTGATCTTTAACCATTATTTCACATAATTTCCTTTATCTTAAACTTTAGTAAAACTCCCTGGTATCACATATTGTATAAAATAAACACACTGTGCTGGCTCTGGGTCACTGTTTCTCCATTGGAGAGAACAGCATCCACCCAGCCCCAGCTTTTCCCTTCTGTCTCTGTGTCTGTCTCTTTCTTTCATTTTCTCAATTCCCAGCTGCACCTACTCAGAAACTGGACCACTCTCTAGCCACGCTGGACATGGAAAAGAGAGAAATATTTATAGATATCACTGGTAAAAAGTTGGAAATTAGATAGAATTATATTGAAAAACACTTGGAATTCACCAGCAAAGAGCTGAAAACTGTAGTGAAGTGAAAACATATGGAAATCACTGGAAACTGTGTAGAAAATTGTTTCAAAACGCTTGGAAATCACTGATAAAGAGCTGCCCACTCTATGAAAACTATTAGAAAACACTTGGAAATCACTATTAAAGAGCTGAAAATTTGGTAAAACATGTTTGGAAACACAGTATATTCACTGGCAAAGAGCTAAAAAACTGGTAAAAAAAAAAAGTGTTTGAAAAAAAATTGAAATGTACTGCTAAAATGTTGCCAACTAATTTTAAACACTTGGAAATCAGTGTGTAATAGAGTGGAAAATTTTCAGCATGCTATTTTGGCTGTAAGAACTAGCATTAAGTTGCAAAACAGGATATAGCTAACTCAAGTGCTTTGGATGTGATTTTACTACCTTTACAGTGTGCCGATACAGCTAAAAAACTGCTTTGAGGTTGCCATTGTTCCATTTAGCTTGCCACCAAGGGTGTGGTTTCAGTGCTTAAAACCTACCCTGCACCTGAGGTCAGGGCTGCTCTCTGGACTCCTTGCATGGAGGAAGGCTGAGCAGTCGCCGGCCAGCTAATAAAGGCTCCCTAAACTTCAATTGGCTTGGACTCCAGTGGTCATTTGGTCTCGATCGCTCCACAACATTTGGAGGCCCCAGCGAGATGACCAGCCTTTGGCTGGTCCTGTGACCCGAGCCCACTGGGAGTCCTCGGACTCTCAGACCCAGGGGGAGATCTCTGAGAGACATTCCTCAGCCCCGGGACTGAAAGAGACCAGAGACCCCATCAGTTAAATTCCTGATTGACCTCAGTTGGAGCCATCTGGACCTGATTTTTACCAGTAAGAAGACTTATTTCTGGTTCTGTGGGTGCCCAAATGGGGTCTGTGGAAGGCTGGATGCGGCACAACTTCCAAGACCAGATCCCAGCACATGATGGTGCCTGGTGATCCTCAGTCTGGTTGTCATTGGCTTTTTTCTGTGTTTTTGTGTCCAGTTTGTCTTCATTGTCAAAATGGGTCAGTCTGCTTCATGTACTGTCTGTACTCCCCTGCAATGTTTTTTGAAGAATTTTCAGGACTTCAAGCGGTGAGAGGATGATTATGCGGCCCCTAATAATGCTTTTGATTTACAGAAATTCTGTGAGCAAGAGTGACTGACGTTCCCACAAACAGAGTGGCCCCCAGAGGGGTCAACGGACCTAGGATTGGCCTATCAGGTCCAACATGTGATTTTTGGCAAACCCGGACACCCAGATCAAATGCCTTACATCCAAATTTGGATAGATATTGTGACTAACAGCCCTAAATGGCTCCTGGATTGCCAAAAGCCCCCCAAAAAGAAAAAGAAATTGGGACAGAGACGGACCATCCTTCTCACTAAGCCTTCCAGGGAGACTGAGAAACAGCCTCCTGTTCTTCCACCACCCCTGGAGGACCCCCTTTTGGCGGAACCCCCTCCTTATCCATCCGCCCCAATTGTGCGTCCCCCAGAGGACCCTCTGAGTCCACCCCATACCCGTGGTGGGGTTGAATATAGACCCCCACATTCGGACCCCTCTCCTGACTCCTCAGGGGTCCTAATGTTGCCCTTGCACCAGATGGCCTCTCTGACAAGGGAGGACAGCAGGCCATTCATGGTTTATGTCCCTTTCTCAACCAGTGACTTGTATAACTGGAAGAATCAGAATCCCTCATTCTCTCCAAATCCCCAAGGACTCATCTCCCTTTTGGAGTCTGTCTTTTTTTATCCACCAGCACACCTGGGACGACTTTCAGCAGCTCCTCCAGACTCTTTTCACTTCGGAAGAGAGAGAGCATGAGAGGGCAGAGGGGAGAAAACTGGTCCTTGGACCCGATGGCCAGTCCATCTCAGACCCTGCGCGGCTGGAGGCTGTTTTTCCACTTTCCCAATCCCCGTGGGACCCCAACACAGACCGAGGTAAGGAGGCTCTCGATAGGTATCGCCAGACTCTGCTGAGGGGAATCCGAGCAGCCACACAAAAGCCCACCAATATGTCTAAGGTAACTGAAACTGCACAGGGACCGAATGAATCCCCGGCCACTTTTCTAGAGCGCTTGTGTGAAGACTATAGGCTCTACACACCTATAGACCCAGAGGCGCCAGAAATTAAGCGGGCAGTTAATATTGCTTTCATGTCCCAGTTGGCCCCAGACATAAGGAAAATTACAGAAGTTAGAAGGCTTTGAAGGAAAAGTGCTGTCAGAATTGGTAGAGGTAGCGCAGAAGGCATTCAACAATAGAGAAGAACTGGGAAGTGCACAGACCCGAAAAATGGCAAAGGTCCTGTTGACTGCCATGCAAGAGGAGAAGAAGGGAAATTTGATAAGAAGAAGAGGGAAGCGGGGATCTTGGTGCCTTGTCATTCCCCGTGGAACACCCCTTTGCTCCCTGTACAAAAACTTGGGATGGAGGATTTCAGGCCAGTACAGGATTTAAGAGAAGTCAACAAGAGGGTAGAGACTATACACCCAACAGTACCCAACCCCTATACCCGCCTGAGCCTGTTACCGCCGAGTCATCAAGTATATACAGTCCTGGACTTAAAGGATGCCTTTTTCTCCTTGCTGCTGGCCCCGTCCAGCCAGCCCATTTTTGCATTTGAATGGACAGACCCCAAAGAAGGGGAATTGGGACAGCTGACCTGGACCCGGTTGCCCCAGGGATTTAAAAACTCTCCTACTCTGTTTGATGAGGCTTTCAGCCAGGACTTAGGCACGTTCCGGAAAGAACATCCAGAGGTCACCCTACTCCAGTATGTAGACGATCTCCTCCTTGCCGCGGCAACCCAGAGTGAGTGCCGGGAGGCCACTGAGTCCCTGTTGAGGACTCTAGAAAATTGGGATACCGGGTATCTGCTAAGAAGGCCCAATTTTGCACCCCGAAAGCCACTTACCTGGGGTATGAACTCAGCAGAGGAAGGAGGACTTTGTCTGCTAGCTGAATACAGGCTATTTTGAAAATCCCGGTTCCCAAAACAAAGAAACAGGTGTGGGAATTCCTAGGGGCAGTAGGATATTAGGCTTTGCAGAGATAGCGAAACCCCTATACACCTATACGGGGGAAAGACTGAAGAACTAAACTGGACTGAGAATGAAACTAAGACTTTTCAGGACCTTAAACAAGCCTTAGTCAGTGCGCCAGCATTGGCACTGCCAGACCTCACTAAGCCATTCTGGTTGCATGTAGCAGAGGCTCTGGGAATTGCGAAGGGAGTGCTAACCCAGCTCTTAGGACCATGGAAAAGGCCTGTGGCATATTTATCCAAAAGACTGGACCCTGTGGCTGCAGGGTGACTGGGCTGCCTAAAAGCAGTAGAGGCCACAGCCATACTGGTCAAAGAAGCCTCAAAGCTCACCCTTGGGCAGGACTTGCAGGTGGTGGCCCCCCATGCCATGGAAACCCTTCTAAGAAGCTCACCTGAGTGTTGGATTTCAAATGCCTGTATCACCCAGTACCAAGTACTCCTGCTTGATTCACTGAGAGTTAGTTTTCTTACGACAGAAGCTCTAAACCCTGCAACCTTATTACCTGATGATGATCCTGACCAGCCCCTCCATGACTGCGCTGAGACCTTGTCCTTGCTAAAGAATCTTTGGGAGGACCTGACTGACCAATCCCTCTGAGACCCTGATGAGACCCTGTACACGGATGGGAGCAGCTTTATGGTCGGAGGGATTAGGTACACAGGAGCAGCGCTCATGACAGCCGACAAGGTAATCTGGATGCAGGCATTGGGGCACGGGACATAGGCTCAGAAGGCAGAGTGAATAGCCCTCACCCAAGCATTGCGGTGGGCAAAGGGAAAAACAGTAAATATATATACTGATAGCCGGTATGCTTTTGCTACGGTCCATGTCCATGGGGCCCTATATCAGGACAGGGGACTCCTGACATCAGGGGAAAAGAAATCAAGAATGTCCCAGAGATCCTTGCCCTCCTTACAGCCCTCTGGCTGCCAAAAGCAGTAGCAGTTGTACACTGCAAGGGACACTAGTCAGCTGACACTCCGGAGGCATGAGGAAATGCATTCGCAGGCTGATATTGAGCTGGGAAAGAGACTCTAGACTAAGGAGGTATCTGGACGATGGAGAGAATTACCTGACACAAGACTGTTCATTCCGGAGGCCCTGGGAAGGGAACTCATTTCTCAGGTCCATCAGAGCACCCATCTAGGGAGAACCAAGCTGGTAGAATTGCTTAATTGAGACTATTACATCCCTAAGCTTTTCCAGGTCTCAAAGGACATTGCAAGGAGATGCCACCTCTGTGCATAGGTAAACCCTGGAAAACACTTCCCCTTGGCTCTAGGGACCAGACTCAGAGGAAGAATTCCCAGAGAACATTGGGAAGTAGACTTTTACAGAATTGCCCCCAGGGCAGGGAGGATATCGCTACCTGCTGTTCTTCATTGATAAGTTCTCAGGCTGGCCAGAAGCTTACCCTACCAAGTCTGAAACAACACAGATAGTTGTTAAGAAATTAGTTTCAGAAATTGTCCCCAGGTTTGGCTTACCTATTGCGATGGGGTCCGACAATGGCCCGGCATTTATTGCCCATATTACTCAACTACTGGCAAAAATGTTAGGCATAAGTTGGAAATTACACTGTATCTATAGACCTCAAAGTTCTGGGCAGGTAGAGAGGATGAATCGGACCTTAAAGGAAACCTTAACAAAACTAAAACTGGAGACTGGCAAAAACTGGGTAAGCCTCCTTCCTTTTGCCATACTCCTGGCCCTTTGCATCCTGTACGTAAAGGGCCTTACCCCCTTTGAAATTCTGTTTGGCCGACCCCCACCGCTACTTCCCTAGCTAGGGGAAGAAGTATTGGCATCCCTTTCTAATCACAACCTCCTGAAGTCCTTACAGGCTTTACAGTTAAGCTCCAGGCTTAACCACCAGCTGGTCCGAGAGGCCCACCGAGACCCAGCCTCTGGAACTGGGCCTGTACCACCTCCTACCTGGAACAATACTGAATTAACTTATTTGACCGAAGTAACGGTGACCCTTGCTCCTGGGACTTATACTACCAAACCAGGCTGGAGAACTATCCTAGACACTCTGGATGCAGTCTTCAACTTTCTAAATCAGACCTCCCCAAATGCCACCAGAGACTGTTGGCTATGCTTGAACCCAGTACCCCCCTACTATGTTGGGGTAGGGGCGAGTGACACTATTGGTTCAGATTCATCAGACATTAGAAATGTTTCAATTGCAGACCCCCCACAAGGGATATGCAGGTGGGGACACACCCCCAAACTAACCCTTGAAGATTTTCAAGGAATAAGGACCTGTGTTACGTCCTCAGGACTTGATTTATCAAGGTCCAACTACGCAGAGTCTTGTTCCTCTGTCACGGGCTTCAGCAAGGACAATGAAGAGGAGGCAGACCAGTACCTGGTGGTTCCTGAAGGTACCTGGTTTGTGTGCACAACAGGAATTACCCCTTCTGTTTCTCCCTTGGCACTGATGAACCCCCGCGAGCCTTCCTTATGTATCCTAGCTCATAACCTGCCCCAGGTATATTACTATTCTGGGGAGGGCGGGCGCGAGCACCTAGGTCTAGCCCCTAGGCGATCTTGTAGAGCCCCGGTGATTGTCCCCCTGCTTGTCAGCTTGGGAATAGCCAGATCAGCTGCAGTAGGCACTGCAGCACTAGTCACTGGGGACAAAAACTTTAAAGAGCTCAGCAGCCAAGTAGACTTATATTTAAACATCCTAGAAGAAAATGTAAACCACCTAGAAGACTCCCTCAGCTCGCTAGCTGAGGTAGTCCTACAAAATAGAAGGGGTTTAGACTTACTATTTATGAAGCAAGGAGGACTCTGTATGGCCTTAAGAGAGACTTGCTGTTTCTATACCAACCATTCTGGAGTCATCAAGGAAAGTATAAGTCAACTCAGAAAAGGCTCCAAGATAGAGAGGAAAGACAAAAAACAGAGGGAAACTGGTACAAAAATCTATTCTCATGATCTCCGTGGCTAACAACACTTTTAACAGCTATAGCAGGACCCTTAATATTATTACTATTAGCCTTAACATTTGGACCCTGCCTCATAAATGGTCTCACTAACTATGTTCAAAGGCAAATACAGGCAGTAAAACTCATGATCTTACGTACCCACTATCAACATATCTGTACCAGTGATGAAGAAACAATGATTTGATTTCTCTGTAAATTCCAGTGGGGAATGTAATAGAGTGGAAAATTTTTAGCATGCTATATTGGCTGTAAGAACTAGGGTTAGGTTGCAAAACAGGATATTGCTAGCCCGAGTGCCTAGGATGTGGTTTTAGTACCTTTACAGTATGCCGATATAGCTAAAAAACTGCTTTGTTTGAGGTTGCTATTCTTCCATTTAGCTTTCCACCAAGGGTGTGGTTTCAGTGCTTAAAACCTACCCTGCACCTCAGGTAAGGGCTGCTCTCTGGACTCCTTGCATGGAGGAAGACTGAGCAGTCACCAGCCGGCTAATAAAGGCTTCCTAAATTTCAATTGGCTTGGACTCCAGTGGTCATTTGGTCGCAATCGCTCCACAACAAGTGACAAATAGCCAGAAACCATGTAGAAATGTCTTCGAAAACCCTGGGAAAGAGCTGGGAACAAAATAGAACATTGTTTAAAAATACTGAGGATTCACTGGAAAAGAGCTGGAAACTGGTAGAAAAGTGTTTCATGGAAATTACTGCTGAAGAACAGTAAACTAGGTAGAAACATGTTTGGAATCACTTGAAAATCACTGGTAAAGAGCTGCAAAGTAGGTAAACATGTTTGGAAACACTGTGTATTCACTGGTAAAGAGCTGGGAACTGTAGCAAAGTGTTTGAGAACACTTGGCAATCACTGACAAAGAGCTGCCCACTCTATAGAAACTTATTTGAAAACACTTGGAAATCACTAACAAAGAGGTGAAAACTACGTAGAAACATGTTTCAAATCACTGGGAAATCATGGGTAAAGAACTGGAAAACTGCTAGAAAAGTGTATGAAAATACTTGGAAGTTACTGCTAATAAGTTTCTAAGTCACTATAAAACTGTTTCTAAACACGTAAACATCACTGTTTAAGAGCTGAACAATAGGTATAAAACTTTGAAAATATTGGGAATTAACTGGAAACTAGGTGAGAACATTTTTGAAAATACAGGTAAAAACACTGGTAAAAAGCTAGAAACTAGGTAAAAATGTTTTTCATAACAATGGGAATACACTGGTAAAAAGTTAGAACTAGAAAAATGTTTGAAAACAATTGGAAATCACTGACAAAGAGTTTCCCACTCTATAGAAACCTATCTGAAAACATGTGGAAATTGCTGCTAAAGAGCTGGAAACTAGGTACAAAAATGTTTGAAATTACTTGGAATTCACTGGTAAAGAGCTGAATTCTGTGTATAAAAGGGTTTAAATACCCTTGGAAATCGCCGGTTAAGAGCTGGAAACAGAAAAGTGCTTGGCAACACCAGAAAATCACCGTTAAAGAGATGGACACTGTAGAAATGTGCTTAAAACACATGGATATCACTGGTAAAGAGTTGGAAATTAGTATATACTAGAGGCCCGGTGCACGAAATTCATGCACGGTGGTGGGGGGGGTGTCCTTCAGCCCAGCCTGCACCCACTCCAATATGGGACCCCTTGAAGGATGTCCAACTGCTCATTTAGGCACAATCCCATTGAGATCAGGCCTAAATGGGCAGTAGGACATCCCTCTCAAAATCCACTACTGCTGGCTCCCAACTGCTTGCCTGGCTGCCTTCCTGATTGCCCCTAACTACTTCTGCCTGCCAGGCTGATCACCCCCTAACCACTCCCCTGCCAGCCTGATTGATGCCTAACTGCTCCCCTGCCAGACTGTTTGCCCCTAACTGCCCTCCCCTTCAGGCCTTGTCACCCCTAACTGTCCTCCCCTGCAGGCCTGGTCACCCCTAACTGCCCTCCCCTGCAGGCTTGATCACCCCCAACAGCCCTCCCTTGCAGGCCTAGTCCCACCCAACTGCCCTCCCCTGCTGGCCATCTTGTGTCCACATGAGGGCAGGATCTTTGACCACATGGGGGCAGCCATCTTGTGTGTTGGAGTGATGGTCAATCTGCATATTACTCTTTTATTAGATAGGATAGAGGCCTGGTGCATGGGTTAGGGCCAGCTGGTTTGCCCTGAAGGGTATCCTGGATTGGGGTGGCGGTTCCCTTAGGGCGGGAGGCGGCCTGAGTGAGGGTCCTTTGGTGGTTTGCAGGCCGGCCATGCCCCCCCAGTGACCCAAGTGGAGGCCCTGGTATATGGGATTTATTTATCTTCTACAATTGAAACTTTGTAGCCTGGAGTGGAGCCAAGCCTTCTGCTCGCTCTGTGGCAGCAGCCATTTCTGTTGGGATTTATTTACCTTCTATAATTGAAACTTTGTAGCATTGAGTGGAGGCCTAGGCTGGCAAGGGCAGGTGGAAAACTTGGCTTCCTCCATTGCTGGGGAAACCCAAGCTTCCATCCTGCTCTCTGTGGCTGCAGCCATCTTGGTTGTATTTATTTGCATATTTGCTCCTGATTGGCTGGTGGGTGTAGCGGAGGTACGGTCAATTTGCATATTACTCTTTTATTAGATAGGATTAGAAATATATTGGAAAATACTTGGCATTCACCAGTAAAGAGCTTAAAACTGTAGTAAAGTGTTTGAAAAACATATGGAAATCACTGGTAAAGCACTGGAAGCTGTGTAGAAAATTGTTTCTAAATGATTCGAAATCACTGATAAAGAGGTGACAACTGGGTAGAAATATATTTGAAATCACAGGGAAATCATGGGTAAAGAGCTAGAAACATATTTGGAATCACTTGGAATTCACTGGTAAAGAGCTGAATTCTGTGTAGAAAGGGGTTTATAAAAGGTTTACACACCCCAAAACCAGAGAGGAGGGAGCCCGATTCCTCACAGGGCTGTGTGATTCCACCTTAGGCCATGGGTTATGTTGTTGCTGGGGCACTGTCTGCCTTAAATCTGTTTTACTGTGCACTTGTGTTTGCCTTCCACACCCTATAAGACAGCAATTTTACAGAGTGCCCTCTCCCACTCTGGGACCCCTCAAGGGGTGTTGGAGAGCCACTTTTGGCCCCATCTCTGTCAGGCCAAGGGACCTCGCTCACTCTGCAGATGCCAGGGAGGAACAGCAAGAGGTTGGCTCCAGGGTGTGTCCAGCCCTGCTGGCCACCTTCTAATTAATTTCCTTTCCAAATCTGTGCACCGGGTCACTAGTAATTTTATAAGTTTTTTCACAAACACACTATATATATATATCTCCTATCTAATAATAGAGTAATGTGCAAATTAACCATCACTCCACGACAAATGGCAGCCCCCATATCCACAAGATGGCGGTGCCCAATCCGCTCAGCTCCGCTGCTGGAGAGTCCAGCCTGTTGACAGGAGCAGCGAAGCTGGATCTGCCTCTGGAGGGGTTTTTGATCCACTCCCAGACACGGCAGTCAGAGCCTGGACAGCAGGGCATGGAGGCTACCGTGGCAGCGGGGAAGCCCCAGGCCCTGCAGACAGAGCCCAGACAGCAGGGCATGGAGGCTTCCGTGGCAGCGGGGAAGCCCCAGGCCCTGAAGACAGAGCCGGACCGGGACAGCAGGGCATGGAGGCTTCGGAAGCAGCGGGGAAACCCCAGGCCCTGCAAACAGAGCCAGGCCAGGACAGCAGGGCATGGAGGCTTCCACAGCATCGGGGAAGCCCCAGGCCCTGCAAACAGAGTCTGGACAGAGTGTAGCGGAGGTACGGTCAATTTGCATATTTTCAGGGCATGGGGGCTTCCCTGGCAGGGGGGAAGCCCCAGGCCCTGAAGACAGAGCCAGGACAGCAGGGCATTGGGGCTTCCTTAGTGTGTCGGTGTCCTCAAAACCCCCAGGCCTGGCAGAAAGAGCACACTGCAGGGCATTGGGGCTTCCTTCACATGGCACATGGGGAGGCCGGCGGAAAGCGGAGAGCAGGACATGGGGGCTTCATCACCATGGCTGCAGTGAAACCTCCAGGCCTGCAGAGAGCAGAGAACCACGAGGAGTGGGCCTAAGCCATCAGTAGGACATCCCCTGAGAGCTCCTGGATTGTAGAAGGTGCAGGTTGGGCTGGGGTCCCTGCACCCTCTACAATCCAGGAGCTCTCAGGGGATGTCCTACTGATGGCTTAGGCCTAATGATGTCCTACTCCCCATGGTTCTCTGCTCTCTGCAGGGCTTGGGGGTTTTGCTGCAGCCATGGAGATGAATCCCCCATGCCCTGCTGTCCACTCTCTGCCTGCTGCCACCATGTGCCATCCGAAGGAAGCCCCAATGCCCTGCAATGTGCTCTGTCTTCCAGGCCTGGGGGCTTCGCCAACACCGACACACTAAGGAAGCCCCCGTGCCCTGCTGTCTGGGCTCTGTCTGCGGGGCCTGGGGGTGCTCCTGCTGCCTCTGCACTAAGGAAGCCCCCAAGCCCTGCTGTCCGGGCTCTGTCTGCGGGGCCTAGGGGTGCTCCCGCCGCTGCGCTAAGGAAGCCCCCAAGCCCTGCTGTCCGGGCTCTGTCTGCTGGGCCTGGGGGTGCTCCCGCTGCTGCGCTAAGGAAACCCCTAAGCACTGCTGTCTGGGCTCTGTCTGCCGTGTCTAGGGGTGGATCCAGCCTTGCTGCTTGGTCCCCGTGAACCCCAGCGGGGCTGACAGGCCCAGACACTGCAGCAGCAGCCTCGCTGCTCTGGCAGACGGATCCGGACACTCCAGCAGCAGGGCTGAGGGGACTGGGAGCCACTATCTTGTGGCTATGGGGGCTGCCATTTTTGTCGCAGATGACAGTTAATTTGCATATTATTCTTTTATTAGATAGGATAATGTATGCTGTTTAAAAAGTTTTGAGTGCTATGTTTTTGCTCTCCTATTCTCTCCATTATTTTAATAAACTAATGTTCATCACCTGATGTAATATTCTAACTACTGCTTTTTCCTCATATACTCATTTGTATGTTTATATACATATATGTCATTATTTTATAAATATGGAGTTAGGTAGGTTATTTTATATTTTATTTTTAAAACTTAGTGGACATGAAATCTTACCAAAATAGTTGGGAAAAATATAACTCAGTCTTTTTAATTGAGGCATAATTGGAGGACATTCAACTGGGCTATTAGAGTTTTCTTTTCCCTTGATGATATCCTACCTAATAAAACAGTAATATGCAAATTTACCGAACCTTTACCTTGCCCAAGCCACGCCCACCAGCCACACCCACCAGCCAATCAGATAGAGTATGCAAATAAACCTGACCAAGATGGCAGTTAATTTGCATACATAGGCACCCTGAGCTGACCCCCTGCAACGGATTGCAGGGAGCTGAGGTCCGCTCTTGCACCAGACCGAAAGCCTCCGCCAGAGGCTTTTGGCCTGGAGCCGGAGCGGACACACAGCTCCCGGCTTTCGATGGATGGTGGGCGTGGTGGACACCCAGTTCCTCGCTCTGATTGGATGGTGGGTGTGGCGAGTGGACACCCTGCCATAGAAAGTGGGAGACACCCAGCTCCCCTGCCATCGAAAGCTGGGAGCTGGGTGTCTGCTCCGGCTCTAGGCCCAAAGCCTCCACTGGAGGCTTTTGGCCTGGTGTACGAGTGGACCCCCTTCCATCGATTGCAGGGAGCTGGGGGTTGCTTAGGCCTGGTACACCAGCGGACCCCCTGTGATTGATGACCTGGGCAGGGAGCTGGGGGTTTCTTCGGCCTGGGCAGGAGCGGACCCCCTGCAATTGATTGTAGGGAGCTCGGGGTCCGCTCCTGCCCAAGAGGCTTTTGGTCTGGGCAGGCCTGGGCAGGGGCTGAGCTGGTGATCAGAGGGAGCTGGAGAGGCCTGCCCAGGCCTAAAGCTTCGGCCAGAGGCTTTAGGCCTGGGCAAGGCCCAGCCCTCCATTGGTGTGAACTATAGAGGAAACACCTTTTCTGACTGCACATTGGCTAAGCTTCCTGTATGCCATTGGTATTATTCTTAGTAACTTGGGTAATAAGAATCCAAAAAGGTGATCTAGGGTTTTTCCACCACACTTCTGGAGAAAAAAATGAAGGTCCGCTGCTGGAAGGCTAAGAAACGTCATATCCTGCCCTAGCCAGTTTGACTCAGTGGATAATGCCTCAGCCTGCAGTCAGCAGGGTCTGGGTTTGATTCTGATCAAAGGCATGTACCTAGGTTGCAGGCTCCTCCCTGGCCGGGGCCCAGATCAGGGCTCATGCAGGAGGCAACCAATCAAAGTGTTTCTCTCTGTCTTTCCCTTTCTCTTCCACATTCTCTAAAAGTCAATGGAAACATACCCTCAGGTGAGGATAAAAAATAAAGAAAGAAATCCATATCCTATGAAAGACACATCTTGAAAATGCCTAAAGAAAGTTGTCATTTTTTCTTGGTGAAGGGACTGGAGTCCGTGTTGATGAAAACACCTTGGTGGCTGCGGTGACTGGCAGTGGCTGCAGGAGCGGGGTGATGGGGCTGGTGCCTTCCCTTGACCAGTCCGGTTGCCTCCCACAAAGGGAGGCCAGACTGCGGCTTAGGTATGCTCCCTGTGGGGCGCGGGCCTAATCAGTCAGTAGGACATCCCCTGAGGGCTCTCATTATGTACGCTCCCAGGTTGGGCTGAGGGACCCCCCGACCCCCAGTGCACGAATTTCTTGCACTGGGCCCCTAGTTTTAAAATCGAACTTGTAGTAAGATAATTATAGATGTGTATCCTATCTAATAAAGGGTAATATGCAAATTAACTGTCACTCCATCACAAAGATGGCAGTGCCCATAGCCACAATATGGTGGCACCTAGTCCTCTCAGCCCCGGCGGAGTCTCCCAGTCCCAGTGACGAGGTAAGCATTCTGCGCCTGGCCGTGGATGGGCCTCTGGCCAGGCCGGGGCGTGGAACATTTGCGTCATCACCCGGGCGACAAGTCAAGGGTTCCATGCCCAGTAGCAGATGGGCCTCTGGGCTGCAGAGAGCCTTTGGGCAGCGGGCACAGAGTGGCCAGGCCCTGCAGACAGCTACGGGTGTACAGATTCATGCACAGGGCTACTAGTATGACTATAAAAGTAATACAAAGGGATCTCATGTACATTTATCCCGTTTCCTGAATGCTAATATTTCATTAAATCATAGTATAATATCAGCGTCAAATATTTCTGTTGATACAACTCATCAACCTTATTCAGACATCCCTGGTTTTACTTTTATTGTACTCATTTGTGGATGTGCGTGTGTGTGTGTGTGTGTGTGTGTGTGTGTGTATGTGTGTTCTATAAAATTTTATCATATATGTGGACATGTTATCTGGACTTGGAGCAACTGTCTTTGACATGAAGATACAGATTTCATTATGTATTCTAGATACACAAACATCTGGCAATGTCTAACAGTGTAAATAAAACAACCACTAAATTAGGTTTGTACATCCATCAGCACCACAGCAAAGATTTAACATAGTTTCATGACTTCAAAGGTTCCTCTTCTTGTCCATACTCACCTCCCCTCTTGCCCCTCTTCTCTAAACATTGGAAACCACTAATCTACCCTTTATTTTTTTTTATTGAATTTATTGGGGTGACATTGGTTAATAAATTATATATGTTTCAGGTGTACAATTATATAATGCATCATCTGTATAATGTGTGTTCATCACCCGAAGTCAAGTCTCCTTCAAAGTTTTTTTTTTAAATGTTATATAAATGCAATCATACTTTTTTAGAATTAACTGTTCCCCTCAGCATAACTCTCTGGAGATTCAGTGGTTGCATATATCAACAGTCAATTCCTTTTAATTACTAAAAAATATTCCATGGTATGTATGTTGTAGAGTTTGTTTAGCCATTCCTCAGTAGAAGGAAATCTGACTTCATTTCACTTTTTGGCTATTAAAAATAAAGCTGCTATAAATATTCATGTAGAGGTTTTTGTGTTATCCTGAGTTTTCATTTGTCTTGAATAAATGCCCAATCATGCAATTACTGGATTATAAGATAACTAGAGGCCTGGCACACAAAATTTGTGCACAGGTATGGTCCCTAGGCCTGGCCTGCGATCAGGGCCATCTTCCATGGCTGCCCTCAGCCGGCCCTGCCCCCTGCCTCTACCCACCCCCAGTTCCCTGTTTGCCATTGGGTGATCAGAGCCTGCCGGCTAGGGGGAGGAACCAAGAGGTTGGCTGTTCCACCTGCTTGCTGGCCATGCCCATGCCACAGGTTGCCCTCTGTGTGTGGGGTGACTGGTGGGGCAGGGGCCTTGGCCTGGCACCACCCGCATCCCCCACCACCCACCCCTGATTTCCTGTTTGCCATTGGGCGATTGGAGCCTGCTGGCTGGGGAAAGGGACCAAGAGGTGGTCAGTGCACCTCATAGTGACTGGTCAATTGGTCAATCTGGTCATTCAGCCGTTAGGGTCAATTGGCATATTACCCTTTTATTATATAGGAAAGAGGCCCAGTGCATGAGTGGGGGCACGCCTTCTTGATCAGATTTGGGTCCTGGATCTGGGTGGGGGTCCCTGATGGGGGGTGGGGCTGGCTGGGTTGAAAGGCCATGGGGGTTTTGTGGGCTGGCCACACCCTGGTCGGGGTAGGGGTTCCCACTGGGTGTTGGGGACAGTTGGGGCTAGGGGCGGTGGCGGTTTGCAAGCCAGCCTTAATCAGGCTGGGGGTCCCTCCTGGGGGGCGGGGCTGGCCAGGACAATGGGTGGCAGTCATTCTGGTCTCTGGTCGTTTTGCCATTTTGATCACTGGGCTTTCATTATATAGGATTGCATGTTAGTTTCAGAAACTGTCAAAATGGTTTCTGGACTGATTGTATCATTTTATAGCCCCACTGGCATTTTATGAATCTTCTTGTTTATTTTCACATCATTAGCATTTAGTGTTGTCACTGTTTTGTATTTTAATCATTCTGCTAGGAACATAGTATACCTCATTGTGGTTTTAATATGTATTTCCCTAATGGCTGAAGATGTTGAACATCTTTCCATGTGGTTATTTGCCATCCATATGTTCCATGAAATGAACACTTTCTTTTGTCCATTTTCTAATTCAATAATTTGTTCTCTTATTTTTTTAATCCTCACCCAAGGTTTTTTTTTCCCATTGACTCTTTAGAGAGGGTGGAAGGGAAGGAGGAGGGGGAGAAAGAGGAACATTGATGTGAGAGAGACACATGGATTGTTTGCCTCCCTCTCATGCCCCAGGGCCAGGGATTGAACCTGCAACCAACGACATGTCCTTGACCAGGAATCGAACTGTTGACCCTTTGGTCCCTGGGCTGACACTCTAACCACTGAGCAAAACTAGCCCGGGCCTATAGTTTGTTCTTTTATGTTGAACTTCGAGATTTCTTTATGTATTCTAGAAACTAGTTCTTTGTCCCATATGTGGTATATTAGGCATATCCGACTGCCAAACAAAATACCATAGACTGGGTGGCTTAAGCAGCAGAAGTTTATTTTCTCACTAGTGGCCCAGTGCATGAAATTCGTGCATGGTAGCAGTGTCCCTCTGCCCAGCCTGCACCCTCTCCAATCTGGGACCCCTCGAAGGATGTCCTACTGCCAGTTTACAGGGATCGGGCCTAAACCGGCAGTCAGACATCTCTCTCGCAATCCAGGACTGCTGGCTCCTAACCGCTCACCTGCCTGCCTGCCTAATTGCCCCTAACCACTCTTCCTGCTGACCTGCTTGCTCCCAAATGCCCCCCCTTCCAGCCTGATCACCCCCAACTGCTCCCCATGCCAGTGTGCTCACCACCAACTGCCGCCCCAGCTGGCCTGCTCACCCCCACCTATCCTCCCCACTGGCCTGCTTGCCTCCAACTGCCCCCCTGCTGGCCAGCTCACTCCAAACTCCCCACCCCCCGCTGGCCTGACCACCCTCAATGGCCCCCAGTACCGGCCTGATCACCCACAACTGCTGTCCCATCCTGGCCTGATCACCAACAACTGCACTCCCCTCTTGGGCCTCTAACCACCTCTACCTCGGCCCTGCCACCATGGCTTTGTCCAGAAGAATGTCCAGAAGGTCTTCTGGAAGGTCTCCCAGTCTAATTAGCATATTACCCTTTTATTAGTATAGATAGAGGCCTGGTACATGGGTGGGGGCCGGCTAGTTTGACCTGAAGGGTGTCCCAGATCAGGGTGGGGGTGCCTGCTAGGCATGGGGGCGTGGCCAGCCTGGGTAAGGGGCTGAGGGCCGTTTTCAGGCTGGCCACGCCCCCTTCAGGATGGGGTGGTCCTGCTGGGGTGCCTACCCAGGCTGGGTAAGGGTCTGAGGGTTGTTTTCAAACTGGCCCCACCCCCTTCAGGGTGGGGGTTCCCGCTGGGGTGGCTGGCCAGCTTGGGTGAGGTGCTGATGGCTGTTTGCCGGCTGGCCATGCCCTCCAGTGGGGACCCTCACCTCATGGGGGCATGGCCAGCCTCGGTGAGGGGCAGAGGTCTGTTTTCAGGCTGGCCAAGGCCCCAGCGGGGGCCCTCACCCCATGGGGAAGTGGCCACCCTGGGTAAGGGACTGAGGGCCATTTTCAGGCTGGCCATGCCCCCTGGTGACCCAGGCCCCCAGCCATTCCTTGAGTGGAGGCCAGGGCCAGCTGGAAGCCTGGGTCACCCCTGGTGACCCAAGCTCCCAGCGCCTCCTTTTTTTTGCCACTCCTTGAGCAGAGGCCAGGGCCGGCTGGAAGCCTGGGTTGCCCTTGGCTCCCAACCACTCCTTCAGCTTTGGCCAGCGCAGGCGGGAAGCTTGGTTTCCTTCATTGCCAGGGCCAACCCAAGCCTCCTGCTCGCTCCAGCTCCATGGCCACCGCCATCTTTGTTGGGTTAATTTGCATACTCACTCCTGATTGGCTGGTTGGTGTAGCGAAGGGATAGTCAATTTACATGTTTCATTTTTATTAGTGTAGATTATATATCTTAGAAATTAAACCTTTGTCAGAGCTACTGTTTCCAAATATCATCTTCCATCTGGTTGGTTGTCTCTTTGTTTTGTTGTTACATTCTTTTGCTGTGCAGAATAGTCCCATTTATTCATTTTTGCCTTTACTTCCCTTGCCTTTGGGGTCAAGTTCATAAAATGTTCTCTATGACCCAGGTCCATAAGTTTGGAACCTGTATTTTCTTCTATGTAACTTATTGTTTTAGGTCATATATTTAGGTCTTTGATCCATTTTGAATTAATGGGGACAGACTGTAACCCAGTTTCATTCATTTGTATGTAGATTTCCAGTTTTCCCAGAACCATTTATTGAAGAGACTATGTTTACTCCACTGTGCATTTCTGGCTCCTTTGTTGAAAATTATCTATCCATATACATATGGGTTTATAGCTAGCCTCTTTATTCTGTTCCATTGATCCATGTGTCTGTTTCTCTGCCAATACCATGGTGTTTTGATTATTGCAGCTCTGTAGTATAATTTGAAGTCAGGTAGCGGGATGTTTCCATATTTGTTCTTTTTTCTCAGGATTGCTTTGGCTATTTGGGGTCTTTTGTGGTTCCATACAAATCTGATGATTTCTCATTCTATTTCTTTAAAAACTGACACTGGGATTTTAATGGGGATTGCATTAAATCTGTATATTGCTTTAGGTAATGTGGCCATTTTAACTATCTTGATTCTTCCAATCCATGAACACAGAATATTTTTCCATTTTGTTGTGTCTTTTTCAATGCTTTGTAATTTTCAGTGCATAGGTGTTTTATGTTCTTTGTTATGTTTATTCCTAGGTATTTTATTCTTTTGGTTGCAATTGCAAAAGGAATTGTTTTGGGCATTTCTATTTTTGAAGTTTTGTTGTTAGTGTACAGGAAGGCAATGGATTTTTGCACATTGATTTTTGTATCCTGCAACTTGACTGTATTTGCTTATTATTTCTAATAATTTTTGGTGGATTCTTTAGAGTTTTCTATATACAGAATTATGTCATCCACAAAAAGTGACAGTTTGACTTCTTCCTTTCTTATCTGGGTGCCTTTTATTTCTTTCTTGTGCCTGATTGCTCTGTTTTGGACTTTCTATGAATAAGAGTGGTGAGAGTGGACATCCTTGTCTTGTTCCTGATTTTAAATGGAAAGCTTTCAGTTTTTTGCCACCGATACTAATAAAAGCCTAGGTGATCCTCACCACCTCATGTGCGACATTGTCACAAGATGGCTGCCACAAGATGGTCACTACAAAATGGCCACATGCACAGCAGAGGCGGGGCCTGGCGGCCGCTCTGCATGATGAAGCCTAGGGGTCCTGCGGCTCTGTGCATCTCGGAGGAGGCTGGTCCCGGTGTCTCTGCCACCTCATGTGGAGGAGGCGGGTCCTGGTGGAGGAGGCAGGTCGTGGCAGGGGAGAGCAGTTGTGGGTGATCAGGCTGGCAGGAGAGCAGTTAGGCATCAATCAGGCCAACAGGGGAGCTGTTAGGGTGCAATCAGGTTGGCAGGCAGAAGCGGTTAGGGGCAATCAGGCAGGCAGGCAGGCGAGCGGTTAGGAGCCAGCGGTCCCGGATTGTCAGAGGGATGTCCAACTGCCGGTTTAGGCCTGATCCCGCACCGGCAGTCAGATATCCCCTGAGGGGTCCCAGATTGGAGAGGGTGCAGGCCGGGCTTAAGGACAATCCCCCATGCACAAATTTCATGCACCAGGCCTCTAGTTGAGTATGATATTAGCTAAGGGTTTATTATATATATATATGAATCCATGCGCCAATAGCTCTCTATGGGGCCTGGCCACTCCATGCCCTCTACCTAGAGGCTCTTTGCAGCCCAGAGGCCCATCTGCAGCCAGGTGCACATCACTTGCCTCATCGCCAGGGCAATGATGCAAGCGATCCCCCTCCCCCATCGGCCACTCCATGCCTGCTGCCCAGAGGCCCCAATTATAATTTATTTTAAAAAATAGTTTATTTATTTTTAAAGAGAGAGGAAGGAAGACAGAGGAACATTCATGTGAGAGTGAAACATCAATCAGCTGCCTCCTGCACACCTCCCACCTTAGATCAAGCCCACAACTCAGGCATGTGCCCTGACTGGGAATTGAACCAGCAAACTTTCAATGCATGGAATAGTGCCTGATCAACTGAGTCACAGTGACCAGAGCACATTTAAACCAATTATTTATTTTTAGTTATATTTTGTATGAGCTATTATGGGAACCACACCAATGAGGGCACAGAGGTCTTGTTATTTGGATACCAGGATGTTCAAGGCCATTCTGGCATGAATCTAATCGGAATGCCCAGGCCAAGATACCATGAGCATATGCAAGGACACATGGTACATTGTACCCTTCTTTAACCCAATATGATTGATTTAATTATTGGAACAAAGCCTTCTTTGCCTCAGCAGTAATATACGGGTTACTAACCAAGAATGTGTGAAAAAGTCTGCTAGAGACAGCAACTGGGCAGAGCAGAGGCTAGAGAGAGCTCAGAGAAACAGAGGCAATAGGCACAGAGAATATAGCTCCTATGTTTGCAGGAGACAGGAGAGCTTAGATGGAGCTGAGAGCTAGTACTGAAGCATAATAATCTCTATTTTGTAAAATTACTGTTTAATATTCTCTGATATTTTTAGATGATCCCTTGTTCTATGTAGTCAACTCTGTTATTTTTAGTCAGTCCCTTATTATGTAAATTAACATTGCTTTTTAGCTTGATTGAATAATAGGGAAGAAACACTTAGCTGTCTGACCTTGCAGGCTAGCCATCTAACATAAGGGGCTGATACTACTCCCATACTCTCATACCAGGTGTTTATTAGTTATCTGAAATGTACTGTGCTCAAGGTTATAAGCTGCCTGCAAAAATAACTTATACAGAGCTCTTTGTAAAATCTCCAGAAGGTCTGGAAAAATTCTTATTTGGTAGACAAAGGGCTGGAAGATATAAAAAGGGAAAACATCCTCCATATTTTGCTCAGATTTTGAGAAGCAATATTATTCTGAGCCCGCTGGTGTAATAAAGACTCCTAATTAATTTAGTTTGTTAAGGCATTTTATATTGCTTGCTGATTTACATTATAACAGTACTGCTACAATGTAAGGCTAAGATTTCATAGAGAGCTCAGACATAGCTACTATGTGGACCAGCCAGTGTGCTGGGCAAGGTAGACAGTAGAAGCTGCTGAGCCAGAGAGGCTGGAGAAGCTGCTGAGGCTGAAGCTCTAAGCAAGAGCTCATGTACTATTGCTATGTAAAAGCTAGGGATCTAGAGGCAACATGAGGCTGTGGGAACAGAGACTGCTACTACTGTGTAGGGAAGATATGTATTTACCAGCTGGTGTATGGCTGCCTGCCTGTATGTACTTTGCTGTGAAGAATTGTCTTGTCTGATGGCTATGTGGCCACTGGCTTCTGAAATAAAGACTCATTCTTATACATCTACAACCTCTCCTGGCTTCTCTGTCTGCCCTGCCACAGAGACCTGCTGTATCTGACACTTGGTGCTGTCCAAGAAGGTGCAGCCCTAGGCAGAGGGGTTTGAACCAAACACCTGTTACTAGTGAGCAGAGGATAAAGGAGGAACTTGGGTAAGTTCCCAACAGTTGGGACAGTGGGCAGGGTTTGAGAAGGAACCAGCACTGGTGTCGTCAGGAAGAATTAAGAAGAAAATATAGACACAGAACAACTCAGAGCAGCAGAGCTCCTGCTATCTCTGACAGCTATGAGACAGAGATTAAAGTTCAATTTTTTTGCCTATGAATATCTAATTCTTCAGCACCATTTGTTGAAAGGCTATCATTCCATTGAATGGTTTTTATACATCTGTTAAAATTAGTTAAGTTTATTCATGTGGGTCTATTTCTTTTTCAGTGAAGGATATTCATGTGGGTTTTCTATGCTGTTCCATTGATTCATATATATGTCCTTCCACACAATTTTAATTTCTGTAGTGAAATATAAAGTCCTAAAATCTACCTAATTCTTGCCCCTTGATTATTTTTTAAAAAATGATTTCTTTTTATATTTTTGAATTTATATAATTACTAGGGGCCCAGTGCACAAATTTGTGCACCTTGAAAGGAACTGTGGTCCGCGAGGCTGCAGTGGGCATAGGGGCTGGTCTCAGCCTATGCTCTGAGATCCATACTGGGCCCTCCTGCCACAGCCCCTGGTCCATTGTCTGCTGGAAGCCCTGCTATTGTCACTGCTGCTCCCATGCGCTGACAGCATTGGCCCCACTTGCACCCACTGATGGCCTCTCACAATCCAGGACTGCTGGCTCCCAACAGCTTGCCTGCCTGCCTGCCTGCCTGATTGATCCTAACTGCTTCTTCCTGCCAGCCTGATCACTCCCAAACCACTCCCCTGCCAGTCTGATCAATGCCTAACTGCTCCCCTGCCAGCCCTATTGCCACTAACTGCCCTCCCCTGCTGGCCCAGTCACCCCTACCTGCCCTCAATAGCCAGCCTGGTCGCCCCTCACTACCCTCCCCTGCTGGCCAAGAACCCCCAACTGCCCTCTCCTGCAGGCCTGGGTCCCTCCAACTGTCCTCCCCTGCAGGCCTGGTCACCCCCAACTGCACTGCCTTGCAGGCCTGGTCCCTCCTAACTGTCCTCCACTGTTGGCCATCTTGTGGTGACCATATTGTGTCCACATGGGGTTGGCCATCTTTGACCACATGGAGGCAGCCATCTTGTGTGTTGGAGTGATGATCAATTTGCATATTACCTCTTTATTATATAGGATTATTTTTTTATTAAACATGTTTTTTATTGATTTCAGAGAGAGAGAGAAATAAAAACATCAATGATGAGAGAGAATTCAAACAGGAATTTTAGGGAAATTATAAGCAGGCTTAGGGAAATTTTAGAATTGGGGTCCATGGAAAAAACACTGGGCTACAGATTTGGAGAAGGTACATCTCCATAACACAAGGAAGCCAGGTGTCTTATGCATTTACATAGACAGGGGAGTTGGAAGTAGCCAGAAAGGTCTATATTTACAAAATAAAGAGGAAGTAAGAAAGCCAGAAAGAAAAGAACAATGAGGAAGGATGGGGGAGACCTTTGAGCTCAGGAGTTACTATAGTAACCAATCTAAGGGACTAATGACCAATCAGAGGGGATATCAAGGCACCAGGATCTGCAAACTTTATAAGCCATAGGGAAAAGGAACTCAGTGGGACCCTTTTCCCTCCCTACTTGGGAGTCTGTACTTGTTCTTCAATAAATATCCACCTTTGCTATACCACTTTCTATCCATGGATTCATTCCTCTATTCTAGCAGACAAAGAATCTGGGTTCCAGTCCAAAAATTCCATTTCAGAATCATTCATTGGCTGCCTCCTGAATGCCCCCACCAGGGATTGGCATGAAACTGTGACTTCTGGTTCATGGATCAGTGCTCAAACACTAAGCCACACGGGCCAGGCAATATGTTAGTTTTGATTTACAGTTGACATACAATATTATATTAGCTTCAGGTGTATAAACCAGTGATTAGACATTTATATAACTTAAGTGATCACCCCACTAAATCAAGTACCCATCTCACACCATACATAGTCATTACAATATTATTGACTATGCTCTACTTTACATCCCCATGACTATTCTGTAACTACCAATCTCTACTTCTTAATCCTTTCACCTTTTTCACACATGCTCCCAGCCAACTTTTATTTGGGAACTATAAAAAATATTCCTTGCATCTATGAGTCTGTTTCTGTTCTGCATGTTTCTTTATTTTGTTTTTTAGATTCCAAATATAAGTGAAATAATATGGTATTTATAATTTTCTGTGTGACTTATTTCACTTAATATAAGACCCTCTAAGTCCATCCATGCTGTCTCAGATGACAATATATTTTTTTATGGCTGAATCATAGTCCGTTGTATATATGCACCACTTCTTTATCTGCTCAACTGTTGACAGTCACTTAGGTTGTTGCCATATATTAGTTATTGTAAATAATGCTGCAATGGATATATGGATATATATGCGATTTTTATTTATTATTATTTTTTTTTACTGTTTTGGGTTTCTCAGGTAAATACCTTTTTGGACTCTTGTTATAAAGCCTTTGTTTTAAAGTCTATTTTGTCTGCCATAAACATTACTACACCATCTTTTGTTTGTTGTTTTTTTCCCCAATTTTCATGAAATATTTTTTATCCATTTAGTTTCAGTCTGTGTATGTCTTTCTATCTGATATCAGTCTCTTGTAGACAGCATGTGTAGAGGTCTTGTTTTGTGATCCTTTCAGCCTCCATATGCCTTTTGACTGGAGCATTTAATTCATTTGCATTTAAAGTAATTTTTGATAGATATGTATTAATTGCCATTATATATATATATATATATTAGAGGCCTGATGCATGAAGATTCATGCAAGAATGGGCCTTCCTTCCCCTGTCTGCCAGCACAGCCTTCGCTCTGGCCAGAGCGGCTTTTCTGCCTTCCCAAGCTGCCCAGAGGCCCGGAGCTGCTGGGGCTGTGCAGAACGCCTGCATCCCGCCCTGCCCCTGGCTGCTCGGCGCCTGCATATGCAAATTAACCTGCCATCTTTGTTGGGTTAATTTGCATACTTACTCCTGCAAATTGACCATACCTTCATGACATATGGTCAATATAAAAGATGCAAATTGGCCATACCTTCATGACGGTCAATTTTAAAAAATATTCTTTAGCATTTCTTATAAATTTAAGATTTTCTTGTCTGGGAAGGTCTTCATCTGTCCTTCACTTCTAAATGATAGCATTGCTGAGTAGAAGTAATCTTGGTTGTAGGGCCTTGCTTTTTATCACTTTGATTATTTCTTGCCAATCTCTTAAAGCCTACAAAGTTTCTGTTAAGAAATGAGCTGACAGTCTTTAGGGAGCTCCCTTGAAGATAAATAACTGCTTTTCTCATGCTGCTTTTAAGATTTTGTCTTTGTTTTAACATTTGGACTTTTAATTATGGTTTGGCTTGGTGTGGGCCTCTTTGGGTTCATCTTGTTTGGGACCCTCTGCACTTCCTGGACTTGTGTGTCCATTTTCTTCATCAGGTTAGGAAAGTTTTCCATAATTATTTTTTTTCACATAGGTATTTAACTTCTTGATCTCTCTCTTCTCCTTCTGGCACCCCCATGATGCAAATGTTGGTACACTTGAAGTTGTCCCAGAGACTCCTGCCACAGTCTTTTCGCAGCAAGTGTTCAGGAATCTGGACAAGGGCTATGCATAAATGAAGAGAGACTAAATAAGAAATATAAATTTGGGAGGCATTTTGGGGGGAGCCAGACAGAAACTTAGCTCTCGTGACTTAGCTCCCTGAATCTCCAGACCCACGGCTTTTTATTAACACATTTTTCCCTTTAGCAAAGCAGATATATATATCAAAGGTAAGGTTAGGTAAACAGTAAAAGATCATCAGTTTATGGGAATTGCCCTCTGCTGTTTGGCAGCAGATAATAATATGCAGATTTTCAGCCCTGCTGAAAATGTCCCTTAGCATTCTGATGAACTTCTCGCATTTATTATGCTAACTACTGTCCTAGCTCCAGCATATCCCCCTTTCTTGATTTAATAAATTTAACAAGAATGTATGCCATTTGCAGAGCTTGGGTCCTTTTAAGATTATCATATTCAATGGAAAGGATTAAGTTCTTTCATGTCCTTTTAAATTGCTGCCAGGCATCAAAAGAATCAGTCTCCAGCATGCTCCTTTCTGGGCCATCAGTTCTTTGAGTCCCCTTCCCAGTCACTATCCAACAGTTTTTTTTATGGGTTCCCTTCTTTTTTTTTTTTTTTTTATATATATATATATTTTTATTAAGGTATTATATGTGTACATATAATTTTACCATTGCCACCCCCCCACCCCACTCCCATATATGCCCTCACCCCCCAGAGTTTTGCATCCATTGGTTATGCTTATATGCATGCATACAAGTCCTTTGATTGATCTCTTATCTCCCCCACCTCTCCCTAACTTTCCCCCTGTAATTTGACAGTCTGTTTGATGCTTTACTGTCTCTGTATCTATCTTTTTGTTCAAGTTTATAATGTTCTTTATTACCCATAAATGAGTGAGATCATGTGATATTTTTCTTTCATTGACTGACTTATTTCACTTAACATAATGTTCTCCAATTCCATCCAGGTTGCTGCAAATGATGAGAATTCCTTCTTTTTTATGGCAGCATAGTATTCCATTGTGTAGATGTACCACAGTTTTCTGATCCAGTCATCTGCTGACGGGCACCTAGGCTGTTTCCAAATCTTAGCTATGGTGAATTGTGCTGCTATGAACATAGGGGTGCATATATCCTTTCTGATTGGTGTTTCTAGTTTCTTCGGATATATTCCCAGGAGTGGGATTACTGGGTCAAATGGGAGTTCCATTTTCAGTTTTTTGAGGAAGCTCCATACTGTTCTCCACAGTGGCTGCACCAGTCTGCATTCCCACCAGCAGTGCACGAGGGTTCCTTTTTCTCCGCATCCTCGCCAACACTTGTCGTTTGTTGATTTGTTGATGATAGCCATTCTGACAGGTGTGAGATGGTACCGCATTGTTGTTTTGATTTGCATCTCTCGGATAATTAGTGACGTTGAGCATGTTTTCATGTGTCTCTTGGCCTTCCTTCTGTCTTCTTTTGAAAAGCTTCTATTTAGTTCTGTTGCCCATTTCTTTATTGGATCATTTATCTTCCTTTTATTAAGTTGTATAAGCTTCCTGTAGATGTTGGAGATCAAACCTTTATCAGTGATGCCATTTGCAAATATGTTCTCCCATGCAGTAGGCCTTCTTGTTGTTTTGTTAATGGTTTCTTTTGCTGTGAAAAAGCTTTTTATTTTGATGTAGTCCCATTTGTTAATTTTCTCTTTAGCTTCCATTGCCCTAGGTGCAGTGTCAGTGAAGAATTTCTTTTGGCATATGTCTGAGATTTTGCTACCTGTGGATTGCTCTAGTATTTTTATGGTTTCTCGTCTTATGTTTAAGTCCTGTATCCATTTTGAGTTTATTTTTGTGTATGGCGTAAGTTGGTGGTCAAGCTTCATTTTTTTGCATGTATCTGTCCAATTTTCCCAACACCATTTATTGAAGAGACTGTCTTGACTCCATTGTATGTTCATGCCCCCTTTGTCAAATATTAATTGAGCATAGTGGTTTGGGTCAATATCTGGATTCTCTATTCTGTTCCACTGATCTATATGTCTGTTCTTGTGCCAGTACCAGGCTGTTTTGAGAACAGTGGCTTTGTAATACAGCTTGAAATCTGGTATTGAGATCCCTCCTACTTTATTCTTCTTTCGCAGGATTGCTGTGGCTATTCGGGGTCTTTTTTTATTCCAGATGAATTTTTGGAGAGTTCTTTCAAGGTCTGTGAAATATGCCATTGGTATTTTAATGGGGAGTGCATTGAATCTATAGATTGCTTTGGGTAGTATGGACATTTTAATGATGTTGATTCTACCAACCCATGAACATGGTATGTTCTTCCATCTGTTTACGTCTTCCTCTATCACTTTTTTCAGTGTCCTGTAGTTTTCCGTGTACAGGTCTTTTACCTCCTTAGTTAAGTTTATTCCTAGGTATCTTAATTTTTTTGGTGCAATGGTAAATGGGATTGCCTTTTTAGTCTCTCTGTCTGTAAGTTCACTATTGGTGTATAGAAAGGCCATAGATTTCTTGGCATTAATTTTGTATCCTGCTACATTGCCAAATTCATTTATTAAGTCTATTAGTTTTTTGACGGAGTCTTTCATATTTTTTATGTACAATATCATGTCGTCTGCAAATAAAGACAGCTTTACTTGTTCTTTTCCAATTTGGATGCCTTTTATTTCTTCTTCTTGTCTAATTGCAATGGCTAATACTTCCAGTACTATGTCAAACAGGAGTGGTGAGAGTGGGCATCACTGTCTTGTTCCTGTTCTTAGGTGAAATGTTTTTAGTTTTTGTCCATTGAGTATGATGTTTGCTGTGGGTTTATCATATATAGCTTTTATTATGTTGAGGTATGAGCCTTCTATTCCCACCTTGTTGAGAGTTTTTATCAAGAAAGGGTGTTGGATTTTGTCAAATGCTTTTTCTGCATCAATTGATATGACTATGTGATTTTTATCTCTCAATTTGTTTATGTGATGTATCACGTTTATTGATTTGCGGATATTATACCATCCTTGCATTCCTGGGATAAATCCTACTTGGTCATGGTGTATGATCTTTCTGATGTACTGCTGGAGCCGATTTGCTAGAATTTTGTTGAGGATTTTGGCATCTATGTTCATGAGGGATATTGGTCTGTAATTCTCTTTCATTGTGTTGTCTTTATCTGGTTTTGGTATTAGGGTGATGCTGGCTTCATAGAAGGAGCTTGGAAGTGTTCCTTCCTCTTGAATTTTTTGGAATAGTCTGAGGAGGATAGGTTTTAGTTCTTCCTTGAATGTTTGGTAAAACTCTCCTGTTTATGGGTTCCCTTCTCAATCACTGTCCCCTGTGACATGACAGCAATGATACTCTAGTTCTGGATGGTGGACAAACGGTGATCAATGGCAATGCAGGTCCGACCTTCTTTGGCTTGGTCCTGGGCAATCTGAAGTGATGCACAGCTTATGACTGCTAGCATGGCAAGGTGTCTTTTCCATCCCCCATCTCTGGACTGTTTCTGCTCTTTCTCATCAGTGTGTTGCTTGGGGCTATTGCTATCCATGGCTGGAGTAGTCTGGTCAGTTCCTCTCTCAGATCTATTGTTGCAGGAATCCACATGGGCATGAAGGAGTTTTCTGGAAATATACAAGCATATCCTCAACCAAAGGTTAATAAAGAAACCTTTCTATAAACTAGACTCGGGATCTTTCCATTTTTCCAAACCATTTTTCCTTTGGCTTATTATGGCACCATGTGTGTCTTGCCATCAGCATTACAAGTGAAAAAAAAAATTAAAGTAAAAATATTTAAAGTAATTAAGTGGACTACTTCACTATCCCCCCATTTTTGTTTTAAATAATATCAAGAGGCTTTGGAAATCCTGCATTGTAGCCTTGATAGCATTTGATTCAATTCTTTGTACAGAAATATGACTGGTCTGAATTCATTGCATGATAAGCAGCTTTTACTATGAGATGACCCATCAGTAAAAAATAGTTAATGCACTAGGAATAGGTTCCTGCCTAGTATAACTAAGTTCCCCTGAATATTCACTTATTTTAATTTGCCAATTTAAATCAGTTGAAATAAGGCTTGTTTTCTAACTTCATTTGTCCTTGGCTGTGGACAGCAAATGACATTAATTAAATTTCTGATATCAGTCTTTGAGTATATCTACATAAGCTTTGTTTAGGGAGGCAAAATGCAAATAACTTACTTTTCTTTTTGAGGCCCAATATTTTAACTTTTAATTACAGTTTTCTAGATATTTAAAGGGCACTTACCTGTATTTTCTCCCAGAGTAATTTCTAGGCCACATTTAGGGAGCTTCTTTTAAAACCTTTTTCTTTCTTTTAAACCGAGCCACTCACTTGGTTGCTTTTCAGATGCTGGCTAATGCTGCCATTCCTACATTTTAAGTGACTCTCTTTTTATTTATTATGACATATTAATGGTCAGATTTAATGCTTGAATAATAACTTTCAGTTTACCCTGTAAATAGTAGGAGAAGAGATTTTAAAATTTCTCCTTGTATTAAGCTTAAAATTTACTTTTAAACAGCATTCTTTTTTGGCTGGTTCCATTTGCATACACAGAGGAGTTATGGGAATTTTCACCTTGGCCTTTGTTAAAGCCAATTGCTTACAAAAATATTGGCTTCTCATATAACTGAATTTATATGAGACCTTGATTATTTTTTTAAAAGCTAATTTATTAAGTAATTAAAGTAGGCATCTTTATTGAAAAAGCAAAGTAAGCAAACTTATACATTTGACTTATGAGGTACAGATGCTGTCCTACCCCACCCCCCAGCCTATTTGAAAAGCAGGCTGACTGAGGGCTTTTGTTTTTAGAATTCTGTTGTTTTTGTTTTTTAAAATTCCACTGCTGAAGAAATATTCAGCAACAATTTCTCGCCCTCCATTAGAGGTTAAAACCTTTATAATATTTAAAATATATGTATATAAATAAAATATAGTTATTACTTTTTATTTGATAAAGCTTTCCACATGATTTAAAGTATATTAGATAGGCCTATTTCAAAATTATTTCATTTAAGAAGAGAGAATAAATCCTTGAATCATTTCAGAGCCCTTGGATGTCCCAAGGTCATCTCTCAGTTAAAGTCTTGAAATTTAACTTGGAAAGATCATTTTATATATATATATATATATATATTTATATATATATATATATCCCAAAGATTATATTATATACTTTTAATAATTATTCTAAAAGATAACAATTAAATTTAAACTGGTTTTTATATTAAAAATTTAGTTGAGACCACAGAATTAATCCTCTTTTTAGTTAGACCATATAAAATATTATATTTAGGTTGAAATTTTACTACACGTAGTACACATAATGACTACAATATATTTTAAACTACTAATATCTCCAGATAAAATACAAGAATTATTTTCTCAAAAATAAATTTCTATACTTTATGCATTTTGTTATTACAACTATATTATTTTTCCCAACTTAATTTGAACTTTAAATGCTTAGAAGCCTCAAATTTTAGGTGGCAAGTTAAATAGTTAGCATTTCTCAGATTAGCAATAATTTTACATTTTTAAGAATATGTTTCAAAAATACAAGACATATTTAATTAATAGATTTAATTCTATCCTCTAAATTTTTCATATGAGGCAAACTCAGATTAAGATTTCAGTATTTTGTCATTTCAAAATACCTAGATATTTAATAAGGTTTTTATTATTTAATTCAGTAAACTCCAAACTTTTAAGCTGCCAATGACTTTGAAAGCAAGCCTGTAGCTATTTAAATGTAAAATCACCACATTCTATCCTTAGAGGTTGTTGCCTTGGGACCAGCCCCCTCCTTCAACAAGGAGTGAACCCCCACTATCAATACACCTATAATTATAATGGAAAAGCTTCACTACAAATGCTTCATCTTAGTTATATATATTTATCCATGTTTTAACAATTTTGACATTTAAAAGCCAATTATTATTATTATCTAAGGCATTTTCTTTGGCAAATCCTGTAACAGAGATAACTCACTGACTTTTAGTGGCTTTTAGTGTTAACCTTGGAATGCGGTCCATTATTATTCAAAAACTGCCCTTTATTATGGAAACACTAATCTTGTTGCTTAGTATCAGCTTGTATATTTTTTCCCCTTTGAATCATTTTTGCCATCTTTTTTGAGAAAAGTGGTTTTGGGTTTATTCTCTAACATCCACAAAGAGATTGAGCTTAGCCCAAGAACTATCCAAAATTGGAAGGAGTGCTCTTTTGTCTTAAGCTAGCTTTCTCTCTTTATGAGTACAGAAATCCCAGATGAATCCATAAATTCTGCCAATTTTTTAAATGACAGACTGGGAAATAAAAATCATGGAAAAAATAAGACTTTTTAATAGCACTCTCTGGAGTGGGCATCCATTTTACAGGATAACCAGGTGTCTCCCCACCCCCACATTTTGTTTGCTCTGGGGAAATTCAGTAAATGGTCTGGCCGCCCAGGTTTCTTTTCTCAATTAAACTAAAAGCGTGCTTAATAAACCAAAAATAAACACATTAAATCAAATAA
The DNA here is from genome assembly GCF_027574615.1 of Eptesicus fuscus. NCBI lineage: Eukaryota > Metazoa > Chordata > Mammalia > Chiroptera > Vespertilionidae > Eptesicus > Eptesicus fuscus. Next base: position 112,244,734 of record NC_072475.1, read on the forward strand.
AAAGGACAGATCAACAAACATATAGACAAGACTTAATATATAACAGTTATTTTCTTGGAAATTTCTCTCCATATCACTGTCTAGGCTTTAACATTATTTTAGCTAAACTCTGCCTGTCCCAAGGTGTCATAATGTAATTTTTAAACAAAGCAACAGAGAGTTCCCCTGGGAGAGTGTTAACAGCTCCATCCTCTCTGTCTGCCAAGTCTCTCCACACTAGAGGCAAAGGATCCAGTGGCTTTTTAGTAATTACAGACTTTTGATCCCCAATACGAATTAGGCATTTTGCAATTTGAAGAAGACCCCACATAGTTAAAGATGACAACAGCACTCTTTTTCCTTGAGCCTGATTTTAAAAAGTACCTTTTGACATTTAAATTTCTTTATAATTTTGCCTTTTAACCAAATTCTTCCCCATTATGGCTTGGCTTAAAAAAAAGTCCTTGCCCTCTTTGGATCACAAATTCCAAAGCTGGTATGAGCTTTACACATCATGAATCTCCCCACTGAATTTTTGATGACCCCCACCTTTACCAGCGGTCCTCTTCCTTTGCTTAGGTGAATAATCTTCTTCTCCAGATGTCCCTCGTTAAGGCACCATAAACGCCGCAGTCTTTTCACAGCAAGCGTTCAGGAATCTGGACAAGGGCTATGCATAAATGAAAAGAGAATAAACAAGAAATATAAATTTGGGAGGCATTTTGGGGGAGCCAGACAGAAACTTAGCTCTAGTGAGTAAGGTCCCTGAACCTCCGGATCTATGACTTTTTATTAATACATTTTTCCCTTTAGCAAAGCAGATATACATATCAAAGGTAAGGTTTGGTAAACAGTAAAAGATTATCAGGTTAGGGGAATTGCCCTCAGCTGTTTGGCAGCAGATAATAATATGCAGAATTTCAGCTCTGCTGAAAATGTCCATCAGCTTTCTGATGAACTTCTTGCATTTATTATGCTAGCTACTGTCCTTAGCCTCCAGCAGGCTCCTAATATTATCCTCATTTTTTTGGATTTTTTTTATTTTTGCTGTTCTGATTGTGTGTTTTTTGCTTTCTTATATTACAAATTACTGATTTGATTCTCAGCTTCATCTACTCTATTGTTGATATCCTGTAAATTATTCTTCATTTCAGTTAGTGTAACTTTCATTTCTGAATGATTTTTTTTTTTGGCTTCCATGTTCTTTTTTTATACTTGTTAATGTAAAAAACCATTGAAACCTGTAAAGAATTTTTTATGAGTTTATTTGAGCCAAACTGTCAACATATGCCAGGAAGCAGAACATCAACGAATTGAGATAATGTTCTGGAGAATGGTGGGTTACATCTATATTTATACATTGCAATCAAAGGAAAGGACATAGGTGGGTTATATGAAATCCATTGGTGATAGACAAGAGAGGCGGGAGAAAGCAAAGCGGGGAAACTCCTGGGATTGGATAAAAAGTAAAACGATAGACACATACTTAGGTGGGTGCAGGAACAATTAACATGATAATAATGAAGGAATATGTGGTATCTGTCCTGGCACCAAGCATATTAAGTTGTGCCCCAAGAAGTCCAGAAAAAGGGAAGTTACAAGTTACCCAGACTTTTCAAGGGTATTTTATTATAGATGCAAAAAGACAAATAGGTTCAGTTAAGGTAAAGGTTGACCTTGTCAGTGAAGATATCAGCCTAGGATGTAACTACCCTCCATAACAGCTTTTAGTTAAAGTTTAATTTCAGACCATCCTTTGTGGTTACATTTAGGTCTCTGAGTTTGTAAGACTGCCATGCAGGCCTCCCCTGAGCTTATCAGGTTACCATGTGGCCCTTTTCATCCACATACTGTTGATGTTCTCTCTATATTCAATTATTCTTCCCCTAAGTTCATTGAACATATTTTAAAACCAGTATTTTAAACTCTGCATCTAGTTTGTTTAGTTCTTTTTCTAGAGTTTTGTTCTATTCTTTCAGTTGGGACATGTTTCTTTGTCCCCTCATTTTGGCTGCCTCCCTGTGTCTGTTACTATGTATTAAGTAGAGATACTTTTGTCTCCAAGATTTTGTTGAGTGGCCTTATGTAAGAGGTCCTGCATAGTCCAGTGGCCCAGCCTCCCTGATCACCCAAGCTGGCCACTCCAGGTGTGCCCTCTATGTGGGCTATGTACACCATCATGTTGTAGTTGAGATTTGATTGCTGCTGGATTCTTATTGGGAGGGATTTATCCCCAAGCAATTTGGCTATAAGGATTGGCTGCACCACTGTGGAGGATCAGTTGTACAGGGACATACTCTATGGAACAAGACTTACTACAGTGGGGCTCTGGTGCTTACTGAGTCTGCCTCTTGAGTTTGTCCCTTGGAGGAGGTTGGATGGTGCTTGACATAGTGTGAAGCTGTATACTGGGTGCACTGGCTCTGGGGCCTCCAGGAAGGTACAGGCCCAGGCAGTCACCACCTGTACTCTGATTAGAGTCACCCAGAATGAGCTTCAAATCAATCTGCAGATAGATGATACTTGTGCTGGGCTTTGAGGTGCCCAGGAGAGACCAAGCCAGGAACCAAGGTTGGCTGTCACTAGTGCCAGGTGCCACTTAGCAAGAGGTATGTGGCATGGTGAAGCCATATGCTGATTGATTGAGAGATTTCAAAAAAGTCCAAAGTATGAGCCAAGTCAGGCCATTTGCATAAAAAAGCCACTGGAAACAGCATGGGTGGGGCTTCAAGGTGGATAGAGCAGGGTCTCAAACAAACACAAGGAGTGAACAGTGACATCCAGGTTGTGGAGTCTGAAATATGGTGCCAACCTGCCAGCTTAGTGAGGGCAGGGCCCAGAGAAGAAATAATGGCCTCTCGCAGCATCTCTATCTGGGAGAAAGCATCTCCTTCAGCTCTTCCCCTGATGCCAAACAACTCAGGTCCTTCTCGTGTGTTGCTGGTGCCTAGCACAGTAACACAGAGGGAGTGAGTCCACGTAAGTCCATGTGTGGGCCCTTTAAGAGGTATTGCCTGGGACTTCACAGCCTTCCATTTTACACAGCCACAATCCCTGCTGGTTTTTATTGCCAAAAGTTATGGGACTTATTTTTCTGGTATTAGAACCCTGGGCTGGGAAGCCTGTTTGGGGGCTAGAACCCCTCACTCCTCAGGTGTACTTCCACAGCTGAGATATCCCTTCCAATTTTTATCTTCCACATGCGTGTTTTGGCCCAGTCTGTTGGCATCTCTACCCCTCTTACCAGTCTCAATGTAGCTTGTTTATTTGTAGGACTTTTTATTTTATTTTATTTTTTTAATATTTTTATTCTTTAAAGTATTACAAATAGTAGTACATATGTCTCCTTTTTATTCCCCCATTGACATTCCTCCAGTCTCCCCTACTCCCTAGCACATGCCCTCACCACCCCCTCCCCCCAGTGTCTTGTGTCCATTGGTTATGCCTATATACATGCATAAAAGTCCTTCGGTTGATCTCTTACCTCCCACCCCTAACACTCCCCAGCCTTCCCGCTGTAATTTGACAGTCTGTCCAAAGATTCTCTGCCTCTGTATCTATCTTTTTGTTCATCAGGTTATAATGTTCTTTATTATCCATAAATTAGTGAGATTATGTGGTATTTTTCTTTCACTGCCTGACTTATTTCACTTAGCTCTCCAGTTCCATCCATGCTGCTGAAAATGGTAAGATTTCCTTCTTTTTTTATAGCAGTGTAGTATTCCATTGTGTAGATGTACCATAGTTTTCTAATCCACTCATCTGCTGATGGGCATTTAGGCTGTTTCTAAATGTTAGCTATTGTAAATTATGCTGCTATGAACATAGGGGTGCATATATCCTTTCTGATTGGTGTTTCTGTTTTCTTGGGATATATTCCTAGAGGTGGTATTACTGGGCCAAGTGTCAGTTACATTTATAAATTTTTGAGGAAACGCCACACTGTTTTCCACAATGGCTGTACCAGTCTGCATTCCCACCAGCAGTGAAGGAGAGTTTCTTTTTCTCCGCATCCTCTCCAGCACTTGTCATTTGTTGATTTGTTCGTGATAGCCATTTGGACAGGTGTGAGGTGGTACCTCATTGTTGTTTTGATTTGCATCTTTCATGATTAGTGACTTTGAGCATGTTTTCATGTGTCTGTTGGATTTCTGAATGTCCTCTTTCGAAAAGTGTCTATTTAAGTCCTTTCCCATTGTTTGATAGGATTGTTTATATTTCTTTTGTGAAGTTGTATGAGTTCCCTGTAAATTTTTGAGATTAAACCCTTATCAGAGATAACATTGGCAAATATGTTCTCCCATGCAGTGGGCTTTCTTGTTGTTTTGTTGAAAGTTTCTCTTGCTTGCAGAAGCTTTTTATTTTGATGTAGTCCCATTTGTTTATTTTCACCTTAGTCTCTCTTGCCCTAGGATCTGTGTCTGTAAAGATATTGCTACGGCATATGTCTGCAATGTTGCTGCCTATGTCGTCTTGTAGGATTTTTATGGTTTCCCATCTTACATTCATGTCCTTTAGCCATTTTGAGTTTGTTTTTGTGTATGGTGTAAGTTGGTGATCTAGTTTCATTTTTTTTTCTTTTTGCATGTATCTAACCAAATTTCCCAGCACCATTTATTAAATAGGCTATTTTGACTCCACGTATGCTCTTGCCTCCTTTGTCAAATATTAATTAAGTATAATGGCCTGGGTCCATTTCTGGGTCCTCCACTCTGTTCCATTGATCTATATGTCTGTTCTTGTGCCAGTACCAGGCAGTTTTGAGAACCAAGACTTGGTAATATAGTTTGATGTCTGGTATTGTGATCCTTTCTACTTTGTTCTTCTTTCTCAGGATAGTTGTGGCTATTCCAGGTCTTTTTTTGTTCCAGATGAATTTTTGGAGAGTTAGTTTGTTCTAGATCTTTGAAATATGCCATTGGTACTTTAATAGGTATTGCATTGAATCTATAGATTGCTTTAGGTAGTATGAACATTTTAATGATGTTGATTCTACCAATCCATTAACATGCTATGTTCTTCCATTTGTTTATGTCTTCCTCAATCTCTTTTTTCAATGTCTTGTAGTTTTCCAAGTATAGGTCTTTTATGTCCTTGGTTAAGTTTATTCCTAAGTACCTTAATTTTTTTTTTTGGTGCAATGGTAAATGGGATTGTTTTTTCATTTCTCTTTCTCTGAGTTCATTATTGGTGTATAAAAAGGCCATAGATTTCTGGGCATTAATTTTGTATCCTGCTACATTGCCAAATTCATTTATTAGGTCTAGTAGTTTTTTTATGGCATCTTTGGGGTTTTCTATGTATAGTATCATGTCATCTGCGAATAAGGACAGTTTTACTTCTTTTCCATTCTGGATGCCTTTTATTTCTTCTTCTTGTCTGATCGCTATTGCTAGTACTTCTTTTTTTTTCAATTTTTTTTATTAAGGTATTATATGTGTACATATCTTACCATTGCCCCCTCCTCCCATATATGCCCTCACCCCCAGAGTTTTGCATCCATTGGTTATGTTTATATGCATGCATACAAGTCCTTTGGTTGATCTCTTATCTTCCCCACCTCTCCCTAACCTTCCTGCTGTAATTTGACAGACTGTTTGATGCTTTACTGCCTCTGTATCTATCTTTTTGTTCAAGTTTATAATGTTCTTTATTATCCATAAATGAGTGAGATCATGTGGTATTTTTCTTTCATTGACTGGCTTATTTCACTCAGCATAATGTCCTCCAATTCCATCCAGGTTGCTGCAAATGGTAAGAATTCCTTCTTTTTTATGGAAGCATAATATTCCATTGTGTAGATGTACCACAGTTTTCTGATCCAGTCATCTGCTGATGGGCACTTAGGCTGTTTCCAGATCTTAGCTATTGTAAATTGTGCTGCTATGAACATAGGGGTGCATATATCCTTTCTTATTGGTGTCCCCAATTTCTTAGGATATATTCCTAGGAGTGGGATTACTGGGTCAAATGGGAGTTCCATTTTCAGTTTTTTGAGGAAACTCCATACTGTTCTCCACAGTGGCTACACCAGTCTTCATTCCCACCAGCAGTGCACGAGGGTTCCTTTTTTCTCCGCATCCTCGCCAACACTTGTCGTTTGTTGACTTGTTGATGATAGCCATTCTGACAGGTGTGAGATGGTACCGCATTGTTGTTTTGATTTGCATCTCTCAGATAATTAGTGACATTGAGCATGTTTTCATGTGTCTTTTGGCCTTCCTTCTGTCTTCTTTTGAAAAGATTCTATTTAGGTCCGTTGCCCATTTTTTTATTTTATCATTTATTGTCCTTTTATTAAGTTGTATAAGCTGCCTGTAGATGTTGGAGATTAATCCTTTATCAGTGATATCATTTGCAAATATGTTCTCCCATGCAGTGGGCTTTCTTGTTGCTTTGTTGATAGTTTCTTTTGCTGTAAAAATGCTTTTTATTTTGATGTAGTCCCATTTGTTTATTTTCTCTTTAGCTTCCCTTGCCCTAGGGGCAGTATCGGTGAAGAAGTTCTTTTGGCATATGTCTGAGATTTTGCTGCCTGTGGATTCCTTTAGTATTTTTATGGTTTCCCATCTTATGTTTAAGTCCTGTATCCATTTTGAGTTTATTTTTGTGTATGGCGTAAGTTGGTGATCTAGCTTCATTTTTTTGCATGTAACTGTCCAATTTTCCCAACACCATTTATTGAAGAGACTGTCTTGATTCCATTGTATGTTCATGCCTCCTTTGTCAAATATTAATTGAGCATAGTGGTTTGGGTCAATATCTGGATTCTCTATTCTGTTCCATTGATCTATATGTCTGTTCTTGTGCCAGTACCAGGCTGTTTTGAGAATAGTGGCTTTGTAATACAGCTTGAAATCTGGTATTGAGATCCCTCCTACTTTATTCTTCTTTCTCAGGATTGCTGTGGCTATTCGTTTTTGTTTGTTTGTTTTTTTTTATTCCAGATGAATTTTTGGAGAGTTCTTCCAAGGTCCATGAAATATGCTGTTGGTAATTTAATGGGGAGTGCATTGAATCTATAGATTGCTTTGGGTAGTATGGACATTTTAATGATTTGATTCTACCAATCCATGAACATGGTATGTTCTTCCATCTGTTTACTTCTTCCTCTATCTCTTTTTTCAGTGTCCTATACTTTTCTGCGTATAGGTCTTCTACCTCCTTAGTTAAGTTTATTCCTAGGTATCTTAATTTTTTTTGGTGTGATGATAAATGGGATTGCCTTTTTAGTCTCTCTGTCTGTAAGTTCACTATTGGTGTATAGAAAAGCCATAGATTTCTTGGCGTTAATTTTGTATCCTGCTACATTGCCAAATTCATTTATTAAGTCTATTAGTTTTTTGACGGAGTCTTTCATATTTTTTATGTACAATATCATGTCATCTGCAAATAAAGACAGCTTTACTTGTTCTTTTACAATTTGGATGCCTTTTATTTCTTCTTCTTGTCTAATTGCAATGGCTAATACTTCCAGTACTATGTCAAACAGGAGTAGTGAGAGTGGGCATCCCTGTCTTGTTCCTGTTCTTAGGGGAAATGTTTTAGTTTTTGTCCATTGAGTATGATGTTTGCTGTGGTTTTATCATATATAGCTTTTAGTATGTTGAGGTATGAGCCTTCTATTCCCACCTTGTTGAGAGTTTTTATCAAGAAAAGGTGTTGGATTTTGTCAAATGCTTTTTCTGCATCAATTGATATGACTATGTGATTTTTATCTCTCAATTTGTTTATGTGATGTATCACGTTTATTGATTTGCGGATATTGTACCATCCTTGCATTCCTGGGATAAATCCTCCTTGGTCATGGTGTATGATCTTTCTGATGTACTGCTGGAGCCGATTTGCTAGAATTTTGTTGAGGATTTTGGCATCTATGTTCATGAGGGATATTGATCTGTAATTCTCTTTCATTGTGTTGTCTTTATCTGGTTTTGGTATTAGGGTAGAAGGAGCTTGGAATTGCTCCTTCCTCTTGAATTTTTTGGAATAGTCTGAGGAGGATAGGTTTTAGTTCTTCCTTGAATGTTTGGTAAAACTCTCCTGTGAAGCCTCAGGCCCCGGGCTTTTGTTTGCCGGGAGCTTTTTGATGACTGCTTCAATTTCGTCCATAGTTACTGGTCTATTGAGCCGTTTAGATTCTTCCTGATTGATTTTTGGAAGGTTATATTTTTCTAGGAATATGTCCATTTCCTCCAGGTTGTCCAGTTTATTGGAATAGAGTTGTTCGTAGTATTTTGTAACAATCCTTTGTATCTCAGCGGGGTCTGTTGTTATTTCACCTCTTTCATTTCTGATTTTGTTTATTTGGGTCCTCTCTCTTTGCTTCTTGGTGAGCCTGGCTAGAGGTCCATCAATCTTGTTTATCATTTCAAAGAACCAGCTCTTGGTTTTGTTGATATTTTGTATTGTTTCTTTGGTCTCTATGTCATTTATCTCTGCTCTGATCTTTGTTATTTCCTTCCTTCTGGTTACACTGGGCTTTTCTTGCTGCTCTTTTTCTAACTCTTTGAGTTGTAGGGTTAGGTAATTTCTTACCATTGTTTCTTGTTTTTTTGCAATAGGCTTGTAGAGCTAAGAACTTCCCTCTCAAGACTGCTTTCGTTGTGTCCCATAGATTTTGGATTTGTTGTGCTTTCATTGTCATTTGTTGCCATGATGTTTTTTATTTCTTCCTTGATCTCTCTGGTTACCCAGTCCTTGTTTAATAGCATGCTGTTTAGTCTCCATGTGTTTGATTTCTTTGGATTGTATTTATTGTAGTTGATTTCCAGTTTTATGCCACTGTGATCTGAGAAGATGCTTGATATAATTTCCATCTTCTTGAATTTGAAGAGACTTTGCCTGTGACCCAGCATATGGTCTGTCTTTGAAAATGACCCATGTGCACTTGAGAAGAATGTATATTCTGTGGCTTTGGAGTGAAATGTTCTGAAGATGTCAATTAATTCCATCTGGTCTAGTGAGTCATTTAGGATTGATGTTCCTTTGCTGGTTTTTTGTTTAGAGGATTTGTCCATTGGTGATAGTGGGGTATTAAAGTCTCCTACTATGATTGTATTGCTATTAATCTCTCCCTTGATATCCTCCAGGAGTTCTTTTTATGTATTTGGGTGCTCCTATATTGGGTGCATATATGTTTACAAGAGTTATTTCTTCTTGTTGGATTTCTCCCTTTAGTGTTATGAAGTGGCTTTCCTTATCTCTTGTTATGGCATTTACTTTGAGGTCTATTTTGTCAGATATAAGTATTGCTACCTCAGCTTTTTTTTTCATTTCCATTTGCCTGAAAGATATTTTTCCATCCCTTCACTTTCAATCTGTGTGAGTCTCTTGTTCTGAGGTGGGTCTCTTGTAGACAGCATATATATGGGTCTTGTTTTTTTATCCATTCAGCCACTCGATGTCTTTTGATTGGAGCATTTAGTCCGTTTACATTTAAAGTTATTACTGAAAGGTATTTGTTTGTAGTCATATCTATTTTTGTGTCTGTATTCCTTCTTACCTATTTCTTCTTTTTACAGTATTCCCTTTAGCAATTCTTGCATTGCTGGTTTGGTGGTGATAAACTCCCTGAGCCTTTTTTTGTCTGCAAAGCTCCTGATTTCCCCTTCAATTTTGATTGATAGCCTTGCTGGATATAGTGTTCTTGGATTCAGTCCTTTGCTTTGCAACACTTTGTATACCTCCTTCCATTCTCTTCTAGCTTGTTGTGTTTCTGTTGAGTTATCATTTGACAATCTGATGGGTGCTTCTTTGTAGGTAATTCTCTGTCTCTCTCTTGCCACCTTTAAGATTCTCTCTTTATCATTTATATTTGCCATTGAAATTATGACATGTCTTGGTGTGGGTCTTTTGGGGCTTTTTCTGCATTAATTGATATGATTATGTGATTTTTGTCTCTCAGTTTGTTTATGTGATGTATCACATTTAATGATTTGAAGATATTGTACCATCCTTGCATCCCCGGTATAAATCCCACTTGAACATAGATGCCAAAATCCTCAACAAAATTCTAGCAAACAGGATTCAGCAATACATTAGCAAGATCATAATGATTATTATCTTGCTAATGTATTGCTGAATCCTGTTTGCTAGAATTTTGTTGAGGATTTTGGCATCTATGTTCATCAAGGATATTCGTCCATAGTTCTCTTTTTTATGTGGTGTCTTTTCATGATTTTGGGATTAGGGTAATGCTGGCTTCATAGAAAGGGCTTGGAAGTATGCCTTCCTCTTGAATTTTTGGAATAGTCTGAGGTGGATAGGTTTTAGTTCTTCTTTGAATGCTTGGTAGAACTCCCCTGTAAAGCCATCTGGACCAGGGACTTTGTTTGCTGGAAGATTTTTAATCGTTGTTTCAATTTCTTCGGTAGTTACCGGCCTATTTAGGTTTTTTATTCTTCTTGGTTGAGTTTTGGTAGCTTGTATTTTTCTAGGAATATGTCCATTTCATTTAGGTTGTCTATTTTGTTGGGATAGAGTAGGTCATAGTATTTTTTCATAATTGTTTGTATTTCTGTGGGATCGGTTGTTATTTCACCTCTTTCATTTTTTATTTTGTTTATTTGGGTCCTCTCTCTTTGCTTCTTGGTGAGCCTGACTAGAGGTTCATCAATCTTGTTTATCCTTTCAAAGAACCAGCTCTTGGTTTGGTTGATATTATGTGTGGTTTTTTGTTTTTGTTTTTTTTTGTTTTTTTTTTTTGGTCTCTGTTTCATTTATCTCCTTTCTGATATTAATTATTTCCTTCCTTCTGCTTACGCTGGGCTTTCCTTGTTGCTCTTTTTCTAACTCTTTGAGTTGCAAGGTTAGGTAATTTATTACCATTGTTTCTTGTTTTTTTGTTGTAGGATTATAGAGCTATGAACTTCCCTCTCAAGACTGCTTTCATTGTGTCCCATAGATTTTGATTGTTGTATTTTCATTGTCGTTTGTTGCAATGATTCTTTTTATTTCTTCTTTGATCTCTCTGGTAACCCAGTCATTGTTTAATAGAATGCTATTTTGTCTCAAGGTGTTTGCTTTTTTTATGGTTTTTATTGTAGTTGATTTCTAGTTTTATGCCATTGTTATCTGAGAAGATGCGTCATATGATTTCTATCTTGTTGAATTTGAAGAGACTTTGCCTGTGACCCAATATATGGTCTATCTTTGAAAATAACCTACCATATTTTCCAGCGTATAAGACGACTTTTTAACCCAGAAAAATCTTCTCAAAAGTCGGGAGTCTTATAAACCGGAAAATGGAGTACTTGTATCCCCCATAAGCCACTGTTTCAGTGCTGGAGCTGAGCGTGAGTACTGTATTTTCCAGTGTATAAGACCCCGACTTTTGAGAAGATTTTCCTGGGTTAAAAAATCGTCTTATACGCCGAAAAATACAGTATGTGAACTTGAAAAGAATTTATATTCTGTTTTTTTGGGGTGAAATGTTCTGAAGATGTCAATTAATTCCATCTGATTTAGTGAGTCATTTAGGATTGATATTTCTTTGCTGATGTTTTGTTTAGAGGATTTGTCCAATGATGATAGTGTGGTATTAAAATCTCCTACTTTGACTGTATTGCTGTCAATCTCTCCCTTGATATCCCCCAGAAGTTTTTTAATGTATTTGGGTGCTACTGTATTTGGGTGCATATAGGTTTACCAGTGTTATTTCTTCTAGTTGGATTTCTCCCTTTAGTATTATGAAGTGGCCTTCTTTATCTCTTGTTATGTCCTTCACTTTGAGATCCAATTTGTCAGATATAAGTATTGCTACCCCAGTTTTTTTTTTTATTTCCATTCGCTTGAAAAACCTTTTTCCATCCCTTCACCATCAGTCTGTGTGAGTCCTTTTTTATGAGGTGGGTTTCCTGTAGACAGCAGATATATGGTTCATGTTTTCATAACCACTCACCTACCCTATGTCTTTTAATTGGGTCATTTAATACATTTACATTTAAAGTTATTATTGATAGGTACTTGTTTTTGCCATTTTTATTCTTTATGCCTGTGTTCCTTATTCACTTCCTATTTCTTCTTTTTCAGCAGACCTTTTAGCATTTCTTGTATTGCTGTTTTGGTGTTGCTAAACTCCCTTAGTCTGTTTTTGTCTGTGATGCTCCTGATTTCATCCTCGATTTTGATTGATAGCCTTGCTGGGTACAGTATTCTTGGATTCAGACCCTTCCTTTGCATGACTTTGTATATTTCATTCCATTTCCTTCTGGCCTTATGTGTTTCTGTTGAGAAATAAGTTGCTAGTCTGATGGGGGATCTTTTGTAGGTAACTTTCCATCTCTCTCTGGCTGCTTTTAATATTCTTACTTTGTCGTTGGAGTTTGCCACTTTAATTATAATGTGCCTTGGTGTTGGTCTTTTGGGGTTCATTTTGTTTGGGACTCTATGAGCTTCTTGGATTTGTGTGAGATTTTTCTTCCCTATATCAGGGAAGTTTTCTGTCATTATTTCTTCAAACAGATTTTTTAGTCCTTGCTCAATTTCCTCTCCTTCTGGCACCCCTATTATGTGGATGTTGTTTTGTTTTGTGTTGTCCCAAAGTTCCCTTAGGCTCTCCTCCTGCTTTTTAATTTTTTTTTTCTAGAAGCTGCTCTGGTTGGGTCTTTTTTTTTACCTTGTCTTCTAGTTCACTGATGTGGTCCTCTGCTTCTTCTAGTCTACTGTTGATGCTTTCTATTGAGTTCTTTAAAGCAGCAATGACATTTTACTTTTCTTCTTGGTTCTTCTTAATTTCCTCTTCGTTCTTACACATATTGTTGAATTTGTCTTCCATTCTTTTCAGTGATCTTGTGACCATTTCTCTGAATTCTGTCGCTGACATATTGCTTGCCTCCATTTTGTTTACTTCCTTTTCTGGTGTTGCCTCCTTTTCTTTCATATGCAGGCTGTGTTGGTCTCCCCATGATTTCTTTTCTCAGGTTATCTGTTTTATGTAGTTCTCTCTCTCTTGTGTTGATTTAAAGGCACAAAATACAACACAACAAGGCACAATGTACAAGGCACTGTAAACCAATGTGTTCTCTATACTAATAACCCCAAATATAGGTGGCCACCAGAATAAAGAGAATTAGGGGATAAGAAAAAAAAAGTAGTGCAAAAATGATATTGAGAAAAGGAAAAAAAGTAAGAGAAAAAAGAAAGAATAAAAAGAGTGCAGGAACTATTTATATGGGGGGAAAACTCCAATAGAACAACAACTAATCCCAAAAAATGCAAACAACTAACACCCAGAGATAAATGCAAACTACAGACAACAACTAATAACAAGTGAGTAGAGGGAAAACAGAAGCAAAAATCAAACAAATAGAAAAACAACAACAAAAAAGAGTAACAATCTCACCAATAAATACAATAACCAATCTAATTGACTATCAAGCAAACAACAAAAATAGGACAGAGAGAAAACAAGACAAAATAAAACAAGAAAATCTAGAACAAAAAAAACAAAACAGAAAAGAAAAACAATAACAACAGCAAAAAACAGACAAACAAAAAAAAGGGCAGAGAAAAAAATTTGGATAGTGAAGAAAGAGGAGAGAGAGCTGTGTATGGACTTAGAGCAGGGCATCAAGAATTAGATATATAAATATGGTGAATTTTTAACAGGGGGTAAAAAGAAGGAATAGGGAAAATCTAAAACAGGACCAGGGTAAGAAAAACAGGACAACAAAAGGGGAAAAGTGAGGAAGAGAGTGTTGGCATAAAGGAAAAGTTGAGATAGAGTAAAATGATGCTAATGGAAAAATTAAAATAAAATGTAGAACACTAATCCCAAAATAAAATAAAATTAAGAGAAAATAAAATGACACTTTAAAAAAAGGTAAAATAGCAGTAGTAATAATACTGATTAAAAATAAAAGTATAATAATTAAAAAGGTAAAATCAAGTGAGGAAAAAAGATAAATTAGTTTCTTAAGTAAAAGATGAAAATATAAAAATGTGCAATAGTGAGGTCATTCACTTCCTCTACTGTTCTGTTTGGTATGCCTGTTTCCTGTCTAGTAGTCAGGACAATATTGAAGTTCCCTGTGTTCCACTGCTCCTCTGTGTTGTAAACCACAGTCCTGATTTTCCAGCAGGCAGTACTTCTTTGTTTCTTAGACTCCTTTTTTTTTGTTTTTACACAAGAGTCAATTTGTGATTCAACCCCCAGGTGGCAGTGTTTCTGGATTGAGTGCTGGGCTATAAGTCCTCTCTAGCCAGTATTTAGATTTTGTTTTCCCTGTGGTACTTAATACTGGTCTGGGAGTATGGACTGACCCAGAGCTGTTTCACTGATCATTTCTCCCAGCTCTGATCCCCATTTTCCAGAAAGACAACTTTCCCCCGCAGTCTGTGAGAGTGTCCCCAATTGTGTGATCCTATGTAATGGGCTTAGTAATCAAAAGCAAGAATTTAAAGAGAAAAAAAAAAAAAAAGCAAGCCAGAGTAAATGCACTAACTCGCAACTTTTACCCTCTGGGGCTGCGTGCAAGTCTGTGCAGTCTTTTTTCCCTGGCTGTAACCAGCCAGCACACTGTTGAAATTTTTAGGCTGCCCTTTTGTGCCCAGTTAAGCTATGGGTTGTTTTTTAGAGTTCCCTTTTGTTAGCAGCCCTGTGGATTCCCTTCCACATTGGTGGATCAGCTAGCCCCAAAGGCCACAGATTTTTTGGGGGCACAGACTTCCCCAGAACCTCTAGGTCCCATTGTGTGCATTTCTCCCTCCTGCCTGGATCACAGACCTCACCTTTTCCTAGGTGAAATCTGACCTTTCCTTGAGAAGGTGCAGAGCTCATCTGAGTCAGTGTATTCGTGCTGCTTGGGATCCAGTGTTCCTGGGTTCCCAGCTATTCCCTGGGTGTTACTGTTGTAGATTCCTGGGAATTTTAGGCTTCGGATAACAGCCACTCTCCCCTTAAAGATGGTGCAGTCTCCACGTCAGAGCTGGTCGCTCCGGGAGGGATTTCAGCAGCAGTGGAAGCTGCCTGGTCAGGGGGACCCAGTCTGGCAATCCCCAACCGTCCCTTGGAGTATAGCTGTCCCTCACCCACAAATATACACTCCCCATGTGACCACACACTCTCTTTTTGTTCTCTCACTTACGCACTATCTTGCAGTTTGCCTTCCCGTCGGCAGCCATCTTTAGTTGTAGGACTTCTTATTTAACTATTTAAAAAAATTAAATCTTTAAATTTTTTGTTTTTCCATATAAATTTGAGAATAATTTTGTCTAATATTTTAAAATAAATCTTGCCAGAATTTTGATAAGAATTCTTTTAAAATTATAAATCAGTTTGGGAGAAGTGACATTTTAATTATATTGAGCCTTCCAATACATGAAGATAGAAGATGTACTTATATAGGTCATCTTCGATTTTTTTCATCAGCATTTTATAATTTTCCATATAGGATTTTATTAACTGCATATCTAAGTATCTCATTTTCTTTGCAGCTGATATAAGATTGGGTTTAAATTTTGTTTTTGCATGATCACTGTTAGTACATAGACATGCAATTGATTTTTGTGTGCTTACTTATAACATTTATACTGAAAATAAAGCTAGCAAATGCTTTTTTTTTTCATCATGATGACTATTTTCAATATAGTTTCTGAGAAAATATGCTTTTATTTTTGAACAACTGGCTCATATTAAAACTTTTAGAAAGAGGTATGTATGTGTATTTGAGATTGAGGAATAAATCTCAGAATAGCCATACTGTTTTGGACAAGTTATTTGCAAACCCTGGTTGCTTGCTATATATTATTTATTTAACAAATTTCCCTTTTATAGTTATTGACATTTTTTCAATACCATTATATATATACTAGCTTTCCCGTTGCAGGAAAAATCCTGCAATAAGATTTCCTGCTGCACTCTACCCCGCCTCCGTTCCTCCCTTGTTCGCCCACCTCACCTTCTCCTCCAGCCCGCCTGCGTTTCCCTTCGCCCCCGGCCCCCCCTCTGCTGCGCCTTGCCTTCTCCTCCAGCCCGCCCGCATTTCCCTTCACCCCCGGCCCCGCCTCCGCCCCGCCCGCCCCGCCTTCTCCTCCAGCCCGCCCGAGTTTCCCTTCACCCCCGGCCCCGCCTCTGCCCCGCCCTTCTCCTCCCCCCCGGCCCCGCCTCCGCCCCGCCCTTCTCCTCCCCCCGGCCCCGCCTCCGCCCCGCCCTTCTCCTCCCCCCTGGCCCCGCCTCTGCCCCGCCCTTTCCCCAAGCTTTACTCCCTTCTGCAGCTGTTGGCTTCTTTGGACGCTGTCTTGATATGCAAATTAGCCACCATCTTTGTTGGGGCAATTTGCATACTCATCCTGATTGGTTGGTGGGCGTGGCTTGGCTGGTGGGCGTGGCTTAGGTGTAGCGAAGGTGCGGTCAATTTGCATATTTGTCTATTATTAGATTATATATATATATATATATATATATATATATATATAGTGATATTTAACTTTCTATACTGTTTTCAAGCAGAAAATTCTTTCTGAAGTTAACAAATCTTTTGAAGGAAAATAGTAATAGCTGTACATATACAGTTAAACAAATATCTGGATTTAACTTGCAAAATAGCCCTATGGTAAAATATATTTTGACTTTGTTTTCTAAATCAGTTTAGAAGTGAATAATGCTTAAATTCTATTTTCAATTTTCTGGGCATAATATAGCCAAAACATATAAAAGGAAATTAAATGTATCCAACAAGTATCTCACCTTGTGGGTGGTGGAATGTCTTGTTGTATTGCTCTACTCAATTAACACTTTTTAGTTGATCAAGTCAACATCATTTTAAACTGCTTTTAAATGTGCTTAACACCTGCACATTCAAAGAAAAAAATCAAGATTTAAACATAAAAAGCAACTTTATGAGGTAACTTACAAATGATTAGCAATCTCCCAGAAAGGAAATGCAGAACAGTAGGAAAACAGGCACATATTAACAATGGAATAATTAATCTTTCAGGGCTTTCACTTGGGAGTTGAATCAAGGCTGGTTTTCTGAGATCTCCCTTTTCTTTCTGAACTTGAAACATTAAATGATGGATTGGGTGTATATAGCCTATTTTCAATGACATATTTTTTAATCAAAGTTAAAAATAATAGCATAAACAGAATTTCCAGAATAGGCAATAGTCATAAGACAAACGACTTGTAAATTTTGTTTATGTTGCCTTCATAGTTTCTCTTTTCTCTGCACCTGAATTTTGCATGTATATGGCATGACTAAACAACTGTTGGAGATTAATATTTGAGAGTAGAGTAAATGTAGATAATAGAATTGAGTCCCAAAAAAGACTAGAGCCTCTAGATCTCTATAATCAATTTCATTAACGAAATTGCAAAAATAATAGATTACACATCTACTCTCCTTTTTACTCCAGGTTGAGCTCCATTTACTCCATTACTCATTTCTCTTCAAGGGTACACGAGTTCACTCATTCAGTGGGAGGAAAGATTGATAATATAGATCTCAACTATACTTGGGACCCTGGCCATATAACCATATATTTATAAATTATTATGTTGTCCAAAATTATTTTTTATCTTTTAATTTTTTAAATTGAAATAAATCAATTTGCTAGTGCTCTTAAAACACCTTTATTCTTTTTTATTGTTTAAAGTATTACATATGTCTCCTTTTTTCCCTGATTGACCCCCGCCCCCTGCCACTCCCATCCCTCAGACAGGCCCCCACCCCCCCAGTGTCTGTGTGTGTCCATTGGTTATGCTAATACACACGCATACAAGTCCTTTGGTTGATCTTTAACCACCACCCCCCTCCCCTGCCTTCTCTCTGAGATTGGATACTGATTTGATTCTCAGCTTCATCTACTCTGTTATAATAATGTTATGGTCATAAGGAAACCCCTCTAATGTGTGAAATGATTATTGTGTGAAATGTTTGCTGTGTGGATACCCCAATACTCTGTAACTTCCAAATTGGTGAACACCCCACTATCTTGATGTGAACGCCCTAAGCCCTTAAAGTGTAAACGCCCTGCTACTAGCTTAAGGGACACCGTCTGGCCCACACTGATAAGGACACAAGTTGTTTACTTCCGTCTATATAAGCACCAGGACTTCTTCAGTCGATGTCTCCTGCCGGATAAGAGAAGGACTCCACATCGCTCCTTGAGAATAGCCCCTGACTGACTGCTCTGCTGTGCCAGCCTGAACCAACTGTGGCCGCCTGTCTGTCTCTGTCTTCGTCGTCTGTCCTTCAGTGTGCATCGCTGGTTGGCCTTTGCTGGAGCCTAGGACCCACTAGGAATAGATAATAAACCCTGTGTGATTGCATACTAATTCTGTCTTGTGTGTTCATGTCTTCCGGTTCAGCTCAGCTGTCTAGACATTGAAGTACCAGGGGATAGGCCGTTATTGCTGACCCCTGGTCACCTGCGTATGTCCCACTAAATCTAGGCAGATAATTAATTAATAGGGGCATAATTGGTACATACTCTATTGTTGATTCCTTGTAAATTTTTCTTCATTTAAGTTAGTGTATCCTTCATTTCTGAACGGTTCTTTTTTTCTGGCTTCCATGTTCCTTTTTATGGTTTCTAAAAGTCTTAGAAATGCTTTTAGTTTTTGTCTGAAGTTAGACGGTCTGTTCAGTGTTACCTTGTCTCTGGAACTGTTTTTGTTCATCAGTTTATGTTGTTCATTATATCCCACGTATGAGTGAGATCATGTGATATTTATCTTTCTCCAACTGGCTTATTTCTCCTAGCATAATGCTCTACAGTTCCATTCATGTTGTTGCAAATAGTAACAGTGTAATATTCCATTGTGCACATGTACCACGGTTTTTAATCCACTCATATGCTGATGGGAACTTGGGCTGTTTCTAAATCTTAACTATTGTAAATTGTGCTGCTATGAACATAGGGGTGCATATATCCTTTCTGACTGGTGTTTCTGGATTCTTGTGATATATGCCTAGAAGTGGGATTATTGGGTCAAATGGGAGTTCCATTTTTAGTTTTTTGAGGAAACTCCATACTGTTCTCCACAGTGGCTGCACCAGTCTGCATTCCCACCAGCAGTGCACGAGGGTTCCTTTTTCTTCATATCCTAGCCAACACTTGTCGTTCTGTTGACTTGATGATAGCCATTTTGACAGTGTTGCTAATAAAAACTGTGGGGTTAATTCTATTGCAGTTCTTTCATAAATTAATTTTAATTTCTTCTCCAGAAAGTTTTAGGATTTATGCTATATATTTGGTGCTCTAAAATTTACCTGTATAATTAATGTTTTTTCATTTATTTATGGTCATTTTCAATCTGCTAACTAATTATTTTTTCTGGTAAGATTTTATCCATTGTTTATTTATTTGTCCCATATTCTCTCTATTTGTCCTGTTGGTAACTCCTATAGATTAAATTTAGAACTTTCTGATATAACTACACACTCTCTCTGTCTTTTTAAAAATATTTATTAATTTGGGAAAGAGACAAAGAAACATAAATTTATTGATCCACTTAATTATACATTCATTGGTTGTCTTGTGTGAGCTCTGTGTATTGAGATTATGCTCTAACCAACTGAGTACCCATTCAGAGTGTAATTACCAAGTGTTTTATAAGTTTTGCTTATAATTTTTTATTATTTTGTAATTATTATAATCTTCCCAGGAATGCTGTGGCTATTCAGGGTCTTTTTTTATCCAAATGAATTTTTGGAACATTTCTTCTAGGTCTTTGAAGTGTGGCATTAGAAATTTAATGGGGATTTCATTGAATCTATAGATTACCTTGGGCAGTATGGACATTTTAATGATAACGATCATACCAATCCATGAACACGATATATTCTCCCATTTGCTTATGTCTTCTTCTATCTCTTTTATTAGTGTCCTGTAGTTTTTTGAGTACAGGTCTTTTACCTCTTTAGTTAAGTTTATTCCTAGGTATCTAAATTTTTTGGTGCAATGGTAAATGGGATTGTTTTTTTAGTTTCTCTGTCTGTGAGTTCATTATTGGTGCATTAAAAAACCATAGATTTCTGGGCGTTAAATTTGTATCCTGCTACATTGCCAAACTCATTTATTAAGTCTAGTAGTGTTTTGATAGAGTCTTTAGGGTTTTCTATGTACAATATCATGTTGTCTATGAATAATGATAGTTTTATTTCTTCTTTTACAATTTGGATGCCTTTTATTTCTCCTTCTTGTCTGATTGCTATGGCTAGCACTTCCAATACTATGTTGAACAGGAGTGATGAGAGTCTTGTCTTGTTCCTGTTCTTAAGGGAAATGGTTTTAGTTTTTGCCCATTGTGTATGATGTTGGCTATAGGTTTTTCATATAAGGCTTTATTATGTTGAGGTCTGATCCCTCTATTCCCACTTTTCTGAGAGTTTTTATCAGGAAAGGGTGTTTGATTTTGTCAAATGCACTTTCTGCATCAATTGATATGATTATATGATTTTTGCCTCTCAATTTGTTTATGTGATGTATCATGCTTATTGATTTGCGGATATTGTACCATCCTTAAATCCATGGAATAAATCTCACTTGGTCATGGTGTATGATCTTTCTAATGTACTGCTGGATCTGATTTGCTAGAATTTTGTTGAGGATTTTAGCATCTATGCTCATCAGGGATGTTGGACTGTAAAATTCTCTTTCTTCATAGTGTCTTTATCAGGTGTTGTGATTAGGATAATGCTGGCTTCATAGAAAGAGCTTGGAAGTATGCCTTCCTCTTGAATATTTTGGAATAGTCTGGGAGGATAGATTTAAGTTCATCTTTGAATGTTTGGTAAAACTTTCCTGTGAAGCTGTCTGGCCCCGAGCTTTTGTTTGCTGGAAGCATTTTTGTTGACTGCTTCAATTTCTTCCTTAGTTATTTCTTCCTGTTGAGATTTTAAAATTCTTTTTGATGGAGATTTGGAAGGTCATATTTTTCTAGAAATATGTCCATTTTGTTCAGGTTGTCCAGTTTGTTGAAGTAGAGTTGTTCATAGTATTTTTTTCTTTTTACAATTCTTTGAATTTCTGTGGGGTCTGTTGTTACTTCACCTCTTTATTTCTGATTTTGTTTATTTGGTTCCTCACTCTTTGCTTCTTGATGAGTCTGACTAGATGTTCATCAATCTTTTTTATCTTTTCAAAAAAACAGCTCTTGGTTTCATTGATCCTTTGCATTTTTTGTTTGTTTGTTTGTTTGGTCTCTATGTCATTTATTTCTGCTTTATCTTTATTATCTCCTTCCTTCTGCTCACTCTGGGCTTTTCTTGCTGCTCTCTTTCTAATTCTTTAAGTTGTAGAATTAGATAATTTATTAGCATTTTTCTTGTTTTTTTGAGGTAGGCCTGTCATGCTTTGAACTGCCCTGTCAGGACTGCTTTCACTGTGTCCCATAGGTGTTGAATTGTTGTGTTTTCATTGTTATTCATTTCCAGGATGTTTTTAATTTAATCTGTTTGGTAACATATTTATTGTTTAATATCATGCTATTCAACCTCCAAGTGTTTGAATTTTTTAAAATAATAAATCTTTATTGTTCAGATTATTGCATGTGTTCCTCTTTTTTTCCCCCTCATAGCTCCCCTCCACCTGATTCCCCACACCACCCCATGCCCTTACCCCCCGCCACTGTCTTCATCCATAGGTGTAAGATTTTTGTCCAATCTCTTCCCGCACCCCTCAAACCCCCTTCCCCCTGAGAATTGTCTGTCGCCTCCCTTTCTATGTCCCTGATTCTATTATATTCACCAGTCCATTCTGTTCTTCAGAATTTTTATTCACTTGATTTTTAGATTCATTTGTTGGTATGTATGTATTTGATGTCTTTTTGTTGTGCATAATTTTTACCTTTACTTTTTTCTTCTTCTTCCTCTTCTTAAAGAATACCCTACAGCATTTCATGTAATCCTGGTTTGGTGGTGATGAACTCCTTTAGCTTTTTCTTATCTGTGAAGCTCTTTGTCTGACCTTCAATTCTGAATGATAGCTTTGCTGGGTAGAGTAATCTTGGTTGTAGGTTCTTGCTGTTCATCACTTTGAATATTTCTTGCCACTCCCTTCTGGTCTGCATAGTTTCTGTTGAGAAATCAGGTGACAGTCATATGGGTACTCCCTTGTAGGAAACTAACTGTTTTTCTCTTGCTGCTTTCAAGATTCTCTCTTTGTCTTTTGCCCTTGGCATTAATTATGATGTGTCTTGGTGTGGTCCTCTTTTTTTTTAATATATTTTATATTTTTTACAGAGAGGAAGGGAGAGGGATAGAGAGCTAGAAACATTGAGAGAGAAACATCGACCAGCTACTTCCTGCACACCCCCTACTGGGGATGTGCCCACAACCAATGTACATGCCATGACCGGAATTGAACCTGGGACCTTTCAGTCCACAGACTGACGCTCTATTCACTGAGCCAAACTGGTTTTGGCGGTGTGGTCCTCTTTGAATTCCTCTTGTTTGGGGTTCTGTGTGCTTCCTGAACTTGTAAGTCTATTTCTTTCACCAGGTAGGGAAAGTTTTCTGACATTATTTCTTCCAATAGGCCTTCAATATCCTGCTCTCTCTTTTCTTCTGGCACCCCATAAATTTGGATGTTGGTACGCTTAAAGCCGTCCCAGAGGCTCCTTACACTATCCTTACACTTTTGGATTCTTCTTTCTTTCTGCCTCTCTGGTTGGGTGTTTTTTGATTCCTCATATTCCAGATCTTTGGTTTGACTCTTGGGGTACATTGATCTACAGTTGAGTTTCTGTATATTCTTTATTTCAGACAGTGTATGTTTAATTTCTGACTGGTCTTTTTCCTTTTTTTTTTTTTTTTGGCATTCTCATTAAGGTCCTTGAAGGTCTCACCAAGTTCCTCGGAGGTCTCTTCAAGTTTCTCAATGGTTTTTCAAGATTCTTGAGTAACCTTATAAATGTGGTTTTGAACACTGTGTCGTCCAGTAGTTTACTTTCCTCCATGTCTCCCGTTCGTGACATGCTTCTGTGTCTCTGCATTTTGGCTGCCTCCCTGTGTTGATGGAGTGGCTTGGTGTGGTAGGTGACCTATAGGGGCCAGTAGCTCAGCTTCCCCAGTCACCCAAGGTGGTTGCTCTTAGTGGGCTGAGTGCAAAGTCTTGGTGTTGTTAAGTCTTAATTGCTGTTGGTACACTGGGAGGAATTGACCTCTAGGCCAATTTGCTTTGAGGACCCGCTGTGTCTATAATGGGAGAACTGCTGCACTGGAGACACGCTTATGGTGTAGGACTTGTTTCAGTGGAGCTTTGGTGCTCACTGAGTCCGCCTCCCGAATGTGTCACTTATGGATGTGACGAGTTGAAATCTGGTGTCTCACACTGACCACTAGGTGCATTGGCTCCTGGATCTCCAATGGGGTGCAGGTCAGCTACTATCTGAGGCTGCCCTGCAGGTGCTACAGTGAAAACAACAGTCCTCTTCCTCCCTGCTTGGAGCTTGAAGGCTTTGGCGCTGTCTGTACTGGGTTGCAAGTTTACTAGGGTTAAACTGCAATAGAGAAGGCCATTCATATGCAAAAGCTGCTGCTTGGAGCTTGGGTGTGTTTGTAGATTGTGCGGGGCGGAGTCTCAGGGCCTCACTAGGCTAGGGTGTGGCAAACAGCAATGACTGGCAGTGAACCATCTCGACCGCGTCCCCGCGTCTTGTGTCCCAGCACAGCAAATGGTTATTCTTGTTCGCAGCTCTGAAAGCACGCCACCCTCACTTTCCAACCGAGTACCGGGTTGCAAGTTTACTAGGTTAAACTGCAATAGAGAAGGCCATTCATATACAAAAGCTACTGATTGGAGCTTGAGTATGTTGGTAGATTGTGCGGGGCGGAGTCTCAGGGCGTCACTAGGCTAGGGCGTGGCAAACAGCGATGGCTGGCTGTGAGCCATCTCAACCGCATCCCCACATCTCGCGGCCCAGCACAGCAAATGGTTATTCTTGCGTGCAGCTCTGCAAGCAAGCCACCCTCACTTCCCAACCCGATGGCAGACAGACCAATTTCTCCCCAGAAACTGGATTTCAGAGAGATCGGGAGCTTGTCTCTCTTCGGGCCGAAGAAAGCAATGCCCGCTGCCAACCAGGCTCTACCGCCAGCTCACCAACAGGGCTCCACCACCAGCTCGTATCCCGCGCGCACCTCCGTACCTCACTTTTTCAGCGAGTGTGCCCTGAATGCTCTTTTCTCTTTCTGTCTAGTTGTAGAGCCTCCAGTCAGCCAGCCTTCCCGTGGTTCTGGGTGATAAACATTTTGTCTCTTAGTTGTAGTTTTGAAATTGTTGTGGACGGCAACAGTTAAAATGTTTACCTAGCGTGTTTGGATTTTTAAATTATTTTTATTATACTTGATTTCTAATATGCCATTGTGGTCTGAGAAGATGCTTAATATGAATTCAATGTTCTTGAATTTGGAGAGACTTTGACTGTGACCCAATATGTGTTCTATCTTTGAAAATGTCTCATGAGCACTTGAGAAGAAAGTACATTCTGTAGCTTTGGGGTGAAATGTTCTGAAAATGTCAATTAAGT
The DNA here is from genome assembly GCF_027574615.1 of Eptesicus fuscus. Lineage (NCBI taxonomy): Eukaryota > Metazoa > Chordata > Mammalia > Chiroptera > Vespertilionidae > Eptesicus > Eptesicus fuscus. The sequence continues at coordinate 112,269,191 of NC_072475.1, forward strand.
CCATCTGATTTAGTATATCATTTAGGGTTCCTATTTCTCTGCTGATTTTTTTTTTCTGTCCAGGGGATTTATACAGTGATGTCAGTGGGGTATTAAAGTCCCCTCCTATGATTGTATTACTGTCAATTTCTCCCTTGATATATTCCAGACGTGTTTTTTTTAAATGTATTTGGATGTTCCTGCATTGGGTGCATATATGTGCAGAATTATATCCTCTTGTTGTATTGACCCCTTTAGTATTAGGAAGTGACCTTCCTTATCTCTTGTCATGGCCTTCACTCTGAGGTCTATTTTGTCAGATATAAGTATTGCTACCCCAGGAATTTTTTACATTTCCTTTTGCCTGAAAGATATTTTTCCATCCCTTCACTTCAGCCTCTGTGAATTTCTTGTTCTGCAGTGGGTGTCTTGTAGACATCATATATGTGGGTCATGTTTTCTTATCCATTGTGCTACTCAATGTCTTTTGATTGGAGCATTTAGTCCATTGACATTTACAGTTATTATTGATCAGTACTTGTTTATAGTCATTTTTATTTTTTGTGCCTGTGTTCCTTCTTTCCTTTTTTGTCTTCTTTTTACATCAGTCCCATTGCATATCTTACATTGTTGGCTTGGTAGTGATAAAATCACTTAGTCTTTTTTTGTCTGTGAAGCTCCTGATTTCCCCTTCAATTTTAAATGATAGCCTTGCTGAGTTGAGTATTCTTGGATTTAGTCCCTTGCTTTGCATCACTTTGTATAATTCCTGACATTCCTTTCAAGCCTGATGTGTTTCTGTTGAGAAATCATTTGATAGTATGATGGGAGTTCCCTTGTAGGTAACTTTCTGTCTCTCTCTTGCAACCTTCAAGATTCTCTTTTTGTCTTTAACGTTTGCCATTGTAATTACCATGTGTCTTGGTGTGGGTCTTTTTGGGGTTCTTGTTTTGGACTCTCTGTGCTTGTGTGACTTTTTTTTCCCCCCAAATCAGCAAAATTTTCTGACATTATTTCTTCAAATAGGTTTTCTAACCCTTGCCCCTCTTCTTTTTTATTTTTTAAAAATATATTTTTATTGATCTCAGAGAATATGAGAGAGGGAGAGAGAGATAGAAACATCAATGATGATAGAGAGTCATTGATCAGCTGCCTCCTACATGCCCCCTATTGGGAAACAAGCCCACAACCCAGGCATGTGCCATTGACCGGAAATGAACTCAGGACCCTTCAGTCCACAGGCTGATGCTCTATCCACTGAGCCAAACTGGATAGGGTGTAGTTCCTCTTCTTGTCATTCTGGCACCCCTATTGTATGTATGTTGATTCATTTCCTGTTGTCCCAAAGCTCCCTCAGGCACTCCTCCTGTCTTTTGATTTTTTTCTCTCATTGCAGTTCAGATTGCATGTGTTTTGCTTCCCTGTCTCCTAATTTGCTAATTCGGTCCTCCGCTTCTCCTAGTCTACTGTTGAAAGCTTCCATATTGTTTTTTATTGTAGCTATATTCTTCTTTATTTCCCTTGATTCTTACATATGTTGTTTATTTTCTCATCTATCTGGTTGATGAAGTGTATCTGAATTCTTTCCCTAACATATTGCATGCCTCTGTTACATTTAGTTGTTTTCTGACAATTCCTCCTTTTCTTTCTTTTAGGGATTGTTCTCTCTCCTCATTTTTGCTCTCACCAAAGGATCTAGGTGTTGAGTCATGTGGGGCCTGTGGCTTCAGCAGTGGGCTAGGTGGTGGTTCTTACTGTCATGGGCAGTGGCTGCCTCTCAGGCAGTTGTGGGCAGTGTCTGCTCCTAAGGCAGTCACGGGTGTATCTTCTCCTCAGGCATTTACAGGTGATGGCTAGTTCTTGGGCTGTCATGGGGCAGCCACTCCTTGTGTGGTTGTGGGGTTGTGACAGCTCATGGGGTGGTCGCTCCTCATGCAGTCACAGGTGGTGGCTGCTCCTTGGGGGGTGTGAGGCATATGCTCCTCACGTGGTTTTGGGTGGCAGCTGCTATTCGGGTGGTCATGCGTGGTGGCTGCTCCTTGGGTGGTCGCAGGCAGGAACTGTTCCTCATGTGTGTTGTGGGGCTGCTGTTTCTTGGGTGGTTGCAGGTGGCGGCTTCTTGTGTGGCTGCTCCTCAAGTGGTTGCAGGCGACAGCTGCTCCTCACATGGTCACAGGGCTGCTGCTCTGTGTGTAGTCACTGGGTGGCTCTTCTATCTCTTTTTTCAATGGCCTGTGGTTTTCCAAGTATAGGTCTTTTGCCTCCTTGTTTAAGTTTATTCCTAAGTATTTTAATTTATCTGTTGCAATGATAAATGGGATTGATTTTTTAGTTTCCCTTTCTAAGAATTCATTATTGGTATATTAAAAAAGCTATCAATTTATGGTGCCAATTCTGTATCATTTACATAACCAAATTCATCTTTTAAATCTAGTAATCTTTTGGTGCAGTCTTTCGGGTTTTCTATGTACAATATCATGCCATTATGCCCAATTAATATTTGACAAAGGAGTCAAAGCATACATTGGAGCAGAGATAGGCACTTCAATAAATTATTTTAGGAATATTGGACAGAAAAATGAAAACCATACCACCAATTTACACCATACACAAGAATAAACTCAAAATGGATAAAAGACTTAAATGTAAGTTATGAAACTAAAAATCTTAGAAGAAACCATAGGCAGCAAAATCTAAGACATATCTTATAGCAACATTTTTACAAATACATCTCCTAGGGAAAAGGAACAAAGGAGAAAATTTTAAAAAAGCGACTACATCAAAATTAAAAGCTCCTGCATAGCAAAAGTAATGATCAACAAAACGAATAGGGAGCCCACTGTATGGGAGAACATATTTTGCAATGATACATCTGATAAAGGGTTAATATCCAAAATACATAAAAAACTCATACAACTTCACAGAAGGAAGACAAACAATCCAATTAAAAATGGACAAAGGACAGAAATAGACACTTTTCCAAAGTGGTCATATAGATGGATGAGACATCTGAAAAAAATGCTTAAAGTCTCTAATCATCCAAGAGATGCAAATTAAAACAACAATGAGGTATCACCTCACAACTGTCAGAATAGCTACCACCAACAAATTAGAAAATGACAAGTACTGGTGAGGATGTAGAAAAAAGGGACCCTAGTACACTGCTGGTGGGAATACAGACTGGTACAGCCATTATGAAAAACAATATGGAGTTTCCTCAAAAAATTAAATATTGAACTTCCATTTGACTGTGATCCCACTTCTAGGAATATATCCTAAGAAATGTCAAACACCAATTAGATAGAAGGTATGCACCTCTAAGTCCATAGTAGCACAATTTATAATAGCTAAGATTTGGAAATAGCCCAAATGCCCATCAGTAGATGAGTGGATAAAAATGCGGTAGTACACTTATACCATGGAATACTATGCAGCAGTAAAAGAGAAGGGTGTCTTACCCTTTGAGACAGCATGGAGGAACCTGGAGAGTGTCATGCTAAGTTAAGTAAGTCAGTTAGAGAAAGACAAGTATAACATGATCTCACTCATATGTGGAATATAAATAATAAAATAAACTGATGATCAGAATGGATCCAGAGACATCTAAGCATAGAAAAGAGTGTGGAATCTCTGAGGGAAGACGGGAGAGGGTGGATGGTTGGGAGATAATCAGCCAAGGACCTTGTATGCATACATGCATGGCCCATGGACACAGACAAGGAACAGTTAGGATCTGGGGTGGGGGCAGGGGCTGGCTGGGGGGGGGTCAATGGAGGAAAAATGGGGACACATCTAATACTTTTATCAATAAAGAATTATTTAAAAAATTAATAATTCTCTTTCATATTGTTGGTATTCTTCAAGCATTTGCTGGTTCTTACCGTGGTGAATTTGGTACCTAATAATTTATTTTGCTCTCATTCTAAGTAACTTCTGTTTGCTACAGCTGGCTTTTTAGTTTTACACTGAAAGTCTGGATATGCTTATAACCCTATAACTCTGGAAATTTACTATCTACCTAGGTTATGGTTCAACCTTTGTCGCAGAGAAACAACTCAGGAATAGTTTTGAGATCTAGCTTCCCCCAATCTCCACAATCTTCTAGCAATTCCCCAAATAAAATTATCTTATTTTCAATAAAATGTCTCTCTGTCTGTAGCTTTTCTTTTTATTCCCTCAGTAATGTCTTTCACAGGGCCAAAGTTTTTCATTTTGATTAACTTTAATTTATTGGGTTCTATTTAAACTTTATTTATAGATCATGCTCATGGTGGATAACCATAAGAACTCAATTATTGCATGTCTCAGTGTTGTTACCTGGAAACCCCCAGTTGGGCTTGGACTGCCTGTCGCTGTGTCTAATAATGAAGGTAGGGTTGAATCATATTAGGCATTTATTGAGAAGGCTAGCCAACCAAGAAGACCTGGTGCTTAAAAGCATTCAAATCCTGTCTTCACAGCAAGGTACAGGGGACAGGATCATAAAGGGGAAGGGGCTGTGGTGAGGAATGCAGATACACACAGGCCTGGGCGTCCGCAGACATCAGCTATTATAATTAGTCATCAGGAGATGAGATGATGTTGATGAGATGATATTTTGACTCCCGGTGGGTTGTTCTAAACCTGCTTATTGGTTCTGCTTGCTGGCTTCACAGCTGAATCTTCAATCACTTCGCATAGGTCTTGAAAAGGAAACTTAAGAAAAATTAACCTCCTATTCACATATAAGAAACTTAACCCCCTATTCACATAAGTATATGTGTTCTAAGATTTAAAATAAAATGATTCTTTTTCAGATTAATTCAGGTGCTCTATTAGATTATAAGTCCCTGCATCAGTGTCAGAAATATTTTTTTTCTTCAAAAAGGCAAAGGTTTCTACATTTAGCTGAATTAATCATTTTGATTTAATGTTTTTATAAGGTATGAAGCTTATAGTATGAAATTTATTTTATTTGAATGGGATGACCAATTGCTTAGATCTTGGGACTTGTCCATCACTCCTGCCTTTACAAGAAAAAGCTAAAAACTGAAAAGTAATAACATTTATTGTATGTGTCAGAGAACTGAAGTTACAAGGCAAAGGGATAGCCCAGAATATGTAATTTTAAACACTTGATGCACAAAGCGTGTTCCCTTGCCCTAAACTATCTAATTCTATGTATTGTTGGTGGTCAAGGACTTCATGGGGTCTCACCCCAATCATTACAGATCCAGTCACCATTCCTTTCTTTGTGTTCCAACCCAATCTCAATCTTTATCTTAGGGATTCCTCTTCTTTTGTCTATCTCCTAAGTGCTGGTGTTTCTCAAGCAATGTTTTAGGTCTTCCTTTCAATTTACATACTACTTTTGAGTCATATGACTTAGTTTCATAGCTTTACTTGTCATCTACTCTAATTTATTATTAACATTTTCTTGGTCAAAGTATTTTTGTAATCTGGAGAAAGCTCTGGATTCTCTCTCTACATATTTATGAATGGACGCAGGGACATAAAGTTTGCTTATTATTTCAGAAGAATTTTATTCTCCTTGTCTAAAGGTGTATATATGTGTTCACTGATGATTTACGGAATTGTCTCTCCAATCCCAGTATCTCATCTGCATTTTAACCTTGCATGTATAACCTTGCATTTTAACCTGGCCTGTGTGGCTCAGTTGGTTGGAATATCATCCTATACATTAAGAGGTGGCAGGCTTGATTCCTGGTACGGTCACAGATGGGAGGCAACCAATCAATGTCTGTCTGCCTGTTTGTCTTCTCTGTCTCTATCTCACATCAATAAGAAACATATCCTCAGGTGACAATTAAAAATAAACAACCAACCCTTTTGAAAGAGGACATACAGAAGGCCAAGAGGCATATGAAAACATGCTCAAAGTTACTAATCATCCGAGAGATTCAAATCAAAGTGACAATGAGGAACCATCTGTCAGAATGGCTATCATCAACAAATCAACAAACAACAAGTGCTTGCAAGAATGTGGAGAAAAAGGAACCCTCATGCATTGCTTGTGGGCATGCAGACTGGTGAAGCCACTGTGGAGAACAGTATGGAGTTTCCTCAAAATTTAAATATGGGACTCCCATTTGATCCAGTAATTCCACTTCTAGGAATATATCCCAAGAAACCAGAAACACCAATCAGAAAGGATATATACACCCCTATGTTCATAGCAGCACAATTTACAATAGTTAAAATTTGGAAACAGCCTAAGTGCCCATCAGCAGATGAGTGGATTAAAAAACTGTGGTACATCTATAAAACAGAATACTGTGCTGCTGTAAAAGAGAAAGAACTCTTACCATTTGCAACAGCATGGATGGACCTGGGGAGCATTATGCTAAGTGAAATAAGCCAATCAGAGAAAGATAAATATCACATGATCTCACTCATTTGTGGAATATAATGAACAACATAAACTGATGATGAACAAAAACAGATCCAGAGACAGAGAAACATCAATCAGACTGTCAAACCTCAGAGGGAAGGTAGGGGAGGGTGAGGATAAGGGGGAGAGATCAACCAAAGGACTTGTATGCATGCATATAAGCCTAACCAATACACAGACAATAGGGGGTTGAGGGCATAAGTGGGAGGGGCTATGGGGGGGATAATAGGGGAATGAGGGCACATATATAATACCTCAATCAATAAAGAAATTAAAAAAAGAATGAAATGTACTTGAGGTCTTCTAAAATGTTACTGTTACATTTTCTGCTCAATAAATATTTATTGAATGAATAAATGAGTGCTTCTATAATCATTATAAATTCTGCCTTTCCCATGGATATTTCCACTATTACATTAATCCATGTGAATCTCTTCATTATCTAAATTTTTCTTACCATGGGATACTTCTCAGCTGCACAAAAAGAAGAAAGACTTACCCTTTGAAACAGCATGGATGGACCTGCAGAACATTATGCTAAGTGTAGTAAGCCAGTCAGAGAAAGACAAGTTCCATGTAACTTCACTCATATGAAAACTAATAAACAAAATAAACTAACAAACAATATAGAAACAGACTCATAGAGACAGAGATCAGACTGATAGTTGTCAAAGGGGAGGTGGTTTGTGGGACTGGGTGAAACAGGTGAAATAATTAATAAAAACAACAACTGATAGACTCAGACAACAGTATGATAATTACTAGAGGGAATGGGAGAGGGTAAAGGGGGAATAAATGGTGACAGGTCACTTGACTTTGAGTGATGAACAAATAATACAATATATAGACAATGTAATATAGAGTTGTACACCTTACACATATAATTTTATTAATAATGTCATCCTAATTCAATAAAAAATAGAAATAAATAAATAAATATTCCTTATCACATTTTCCCAATGTAATCTTTACCTTTTCCTAGTCATGTCATGTGGTTTATTTCTCTACTCTAGACTATATAGCACTCTTCAATTTTCCTCCAGACCAGATATCTATGAAAGCAGAAATGTGTTATATCATTATTTTAAACTTCTTAATTCCCACTTGGCATTCACCTTTCCCCAGTTTTTTTTTAAAAAAATAAAGTTTAAAATTCTTCCTTTTGCCGAAACCGGTTTGGCTCAGTGGATAGAGTGTCGGCCTGCGGACTGAAAGGTCCCAGGGTTCGATTCCGGTCAAGGGCATGTACCTTGGTTGCGGGCACATCCCCGGTAGGGGGTGTGCAGGAGGCAGCTGGTCGATGTTTCTCTCTCATCGATGTTTCTAGCTCTCTGTCCCTCTCCCTTCCTCTCTGTAAAAAATCAATAAAATATATTTAAAAAATAAATAAAAATAAAATTCTTACTTTTTTCTTATAAAATTTCTGTAATTTGAATCTTACCTACGTCTTTAGACTTGTGTTACTGCATTCCGCTTGGAATGTTTTCATCATGCTTCCAAGCCCAGTCTGATGCCACCTCCCAAATCTGTTTCTTCAGATTTTGACTTTACAGTAGATTTCCTACTTTTTCTCACTGTGATGGAACCACTCAGGCTTGCTTTTATGAGACTAACTAGAGGTCTGGTGCATGAAAATTCATGCACTCGGGCGTGGGAGGGGGAAGGGGGTGGTGTCCCTCAGCCCAGCCTGCACCCTCTTGCAGTCTGGGAGCCCTCAGGGGATGTCTGACTGATGGTTTAGGCCAACTCCCTGGGGCCTAAGCTGCAGTCTGGCCTCCCTCTGTGGGAGGCAACCAGGTAGGCCTATCAGGGGATGGCTGGCCGGCCCTGCCCCCCACCCATCACCACTCTGCTGACACTGGTTGCCCACCCCCCAATTGCTGTCCCCTCTCTCTGCCCACTGGCACACACCTTGGCTGGCCTCGTGCCACCTACTTGCCAGCCCTGCTCCCTGACAATTGGTTATTCCACTATTCAGTTGATTTACATATTATGCTTTTATTATATAGGATTCTCTCTGTCCACCAACATATTCACATAATAATACACAATCCTTCCTGGAGGGTGGAACTTTGGGTTATTTACCATAATTTCCCTCACAAGCTCCATGACCTCATACATTAGTGGTACTGAGGACCTGCTTGTTGGATAGAAAATGCAAGTTTTCATCTTCTTTTCTTTAAGGGCAGGGATCACATTATCCTCATTTTTACAACCAAAGAACCTACCAAGGAAGATAAGCACACTGATTATTTAAAGAGGTACATACAGCAAGGTGAAATTTTAAGGGAAAAAACACACTTTAATGAGAAACCAATGTACAAATGGCTTTGATTCCTTGAAATTTTATATCTTACGGAATTTTATAAAATATGAAATAGAGAAAGCACTGCTCAAATGCTGGAGCTTAAAAAATGCCTGTGATACTTTCAATAATAATTCAATAATATACAAAAACCTAAGTAGGCAAGAAAATTGTATTAACCTTTTGCACTCGGATGTCGAGTGCAAATTACTCTTTGAATGTATCAATAATTTGAAATATAAAAAAATCCAAATAAATAAGTTTGTATGAAAAGAAACTCCAGTTTTTTATTCTACTGCTGCGCTTTGTAAAATCTGGGGTATTTAAAAAATTAAATCCCGAGTAGAATAAAGAAATTGAGAAAAAAGCAAGCGAGTGCAAAGGGTTAACTTTGTAAATAATAAAATAAATTATATATTTCATTTATTTATTTTTATAATTTTTAAAATTATATATTTTATATAATTTTATAATTGATCAAATTCCTTTAGGATTTTATCTCATTCAATCTGCACAACAGTCCTGAAAGGGGCATCTTGTCAAGGGTTTCCCCTGGCTGCTAGAGCAGACAGGTTGTAATAAAGCTTCCTCTCTTTGGTCACCAGCCATTCTCAAAATTAATTGAAGCTTGTACACTTCAACAAAAAACGATAGTGGCAACTTGATTATAGCAAAATGGGTCAGTTAGGGGCCAATGTTATGATTGAAATGCAAGAGTGTACTTGGATTTTAGCACTATCCTATTTAATAAAAGAGTAATATGCAAATTGACCATACATCTACCACACCCACAGCCATACTCACCAGCCAATCAGGAGCGAGTATGCAAATTAACCCAACCAATATGGCTGCGGCCAAAGAGAGAGCAGGAGGCTTGGGTTTCCTTGGCAATGGAGGAAGCCAAGCTTTCTGCCTGCCCTGGTCTACCTTGGCCTCCACTTAAGGCTACAAAGTTTCAATTATAGAAGATAAATAAATCCCAGATACCAGGGCCTCTGCTTGGGTTGCCGGGGGAGGTGGCTGGCCTGAAAACCACCACAGGCCCCTCGCTCAGGCCCCCCCATGCCTCAAGAGAACCCCCACCCTGATCCGGGATGCCCTTCAGGGCAAACCAGCCGGCCCCCACCCATGCACCAGGCCTCTATCCTAGCTAATCCTATCTAATAAAATAATAATATGCAAATTGACCATCACTCCAACACACAAGATGGTTGCCCTCATGTGGTCAAAGATGACTGCCCCCATGTGGACACAAAATGTCCACCACAAGATGGCCAGCAGTGGAGGGCAGTTGGGAGGGACCAGATCTATAAGGGAGGGCAGTTGTGGGCGATCAGGCCAGCAGGGGAAGGGAGTTGGGAGGGATCCAGGCCTGTAGGGAGAGCAGTTGGGGGGGACTAGGCCTGCAGGGCAGGGCAGTTAGGGGTGACCAGGCCTACAGGAAAGGGCAGTTAGGGGTGACCAGGCCTGCAGGGGAGGGCAGTTAGGGCAAACAGGCTGGCAGGGGAGCAGTTAGGCATCATTCAGGCTGGCAGGGGAGTGGTTAGGGTGTGATCAGGCTGTCAGGCAGAAGGGGTTAGGGGCAATCAGGAAGGCAGGCAGGCAAGCAGTTGGGAGCCAGCAGTCCTGGATTGTGGGAAGGATGTTCCAGATTGAGAGGGTGCAGGCTGGGCTGAGGGACACACCCCCCATGTATGAATATCATGCACCGGGCCTCTAGTATTTTGAAGACTTGATTAATTATTTTGTTTGTAAAGTCCAGTCCCAGGACTCGTGGCTAGTCTCTATGGAAGTTAGGACTAAATCAATGGACATCTAGTAAGACAAAAGCCTTGTGGTCAACTCTTGGGTCCTGTCTGGTGCCCCAGGATATAATCCTCTATGTTTGAGCTTTTTTCCACTTTTCTTCCTTTGTCTGCACAAGGAAAAGCACAGTTCACATAGGGGTCAACCTCTCTACCTCAGGCCTGCCATCTCAGTATATATGATCCTGATTTAATTCTAGGGGGAAAATTACAGCTGATTTTGGCTCAGGATACTCCCATTTCTTCCAAATCCATATGGTCTCTGGAAGACATTTGTTGATATTTCACTTTTATCTGTGAGTTTCTCTTCTCTGTGGAAAGGCTGACATATAAAAGGGGGAGAAAACTCCCTCTAGCTCCACTCCACAAAACTGGAGTCCTTAAAATAGTTTTTTCTCAAATTAATTCAATGAGTATATATAGACAGTTGTTCAAAATAAAGTTCAATATGAAACTAACCTTATCTCTCTCTCTCAGTCTCTCTCTCTCTCTATTTCTCTCTCACCACACACACACACACACACACACACACACACACACACACACACACTTTTCTATGTAAGATTATGCTACTAATTCAGAAAGGGAATTTTAAAATGATTTTATGATATAAGTCAAGTAACACATAATGATCTCAAAAAACTATTTTCTTTTGCTAATATTAAATGTTTCTCTCCTATCATCCAAGACTGTCCTTTAAGAAGCAAATTAGGGGAGAAAAAATGCCGACCAAATAGGTGGACATGTCCTTCTCCTTCTCACAGAGAAGATAGAAGGAATAACTAAATTGAATAACATCCACTTGGAATTGATGAATTAAACACAACTGATGAGACAATCCATGAATGGAAATGACAGAGGATGCCTGGATAACAGTAAGGTTGGGATCTGGGCTGGAGAGAGAGAGATGCACAATCACTGATCACCGGGATGAGAGAGAGAGAGGTGCATGATCACCGGGATGAAAGGGTCAGAAAGAACATGTGCTGCACCAAGTCTGTGTCCTTTGGGGCCCTGCATAACATTCAACTGTGGAAGGGGATCCATACGGCTGCTGGCAGCTGGGGATTCTAGATCTAAGACCATAGCTGCAAGAGGCTGTGCCCAGAAAGGCAACCTGAAGAACTGCCCAAGTGCATGGTACTGGCGGGGAGAGAAACTCTCAGTGGCGTGGTCGTTTTGCTTTTATATTTTCCCTGCTTTTATTCACTAAATACAGTTCATAGGACCTTTCATTTACAAACATTCTCTGAGGCTGCAGTGCCGGTGGAGGTTCAGTTTTGTGGAGGCTGGGGAGAGACTGTGGAGAGGAGCAGGACAGGGAGAGGTGACCAGGAATCCAGCACTGGGACATACTGTACCCTCCAACCCTAAGCAGCCATTTTTGTCCTGAAGAGTCAGCTCCTCCAAGCACCAACAGAGCAACTAGTGCAGCCACACCCAGTCTCAAGCTTTGCATAGGAAACAAAGAATCGGAATAGCCCCAGGGAGCCCTTGGGGACTGGATTGAGGGGCTGTTTGGTCCCAGAAATCAATGCAGCAACACCCCCACATATAGACCATGTCCGAAATAGATGCTTATGTAAAAAAGACTGAAAGCAGGCAGACAAACAAAGCGGGTAGATTGGTCCTGCCTGCCTGAAACCAAGGCTGTGGAGATAGACACAGAGGAGTGGTGGATTGATGGAAACTTCAATCTGGTGGTGACTACCTAACAGGAAACTGAGAAGTGGCAGATAGAACAGTAGAGAGGGATCTTAAACCAGTCCCCATGGTACATTAAAACTCAGCTGAAGTGAACAAGAAGTCACTTTTTTATGTATTATTATTTTTCATCTTTTACTTAAAATTTTTTCCTTAAATTTTTAACCTTTTATTTTTGTACTAGAGGCCTGGTGCATGAAAATTCATACACTGGAGGGGGGGTCCCTCAATCCAGCCTGCCCCCCTCACAGTCCAGGAGCCCTCAGGGGCAGGAAGCAACCCGGTGATCAGGAGAAGGCGACACCCCATCACACCTCTGCTGCTGCCACTGCCAGCAGTGCAAGCCTAGACTGGCCCTGGTTACCTGAGCCTCGGGCCTGCCCTGGGCAGTTGGGCAGCCAACATCTGAGGCTTGTCTGCACCTAGAGCCGGCCCTGGGAAGCTGGGGGCCTGAGGAGACTGGGGGACTCCAGAGGCAGGTGCACGGCAAGGCCAGGTCTGCCTGGGGGCAGGCCTGGCCTTGCCATGCACCTGCTGCCCTGGTGAGGCTGAAGGGACTTGGTACCACCATCTTGTGGCTGTGGGCACTGCCATCTTTGACAGTGGGGCAGTCAATTAGGATATTCCCTCTTTATTGATTGTAGGCGCCACCATCTTTGAGGGCGGGGAAGTCAATTAGCATATTTCCTCCTTATTGGCTGTGGATGCCACCATCTTTGCAACAGTGTAAGGATCAATTACCATATTCCCTCTTTATTAGGTAGGATTACTTTTCTTCCTTTTTATTTTTATTTTTAAATATTATTTTATTTTATCTTATTTTTTCTGTTTTTCAACCTTTTCTTCCTCACTTCTCTCTTTTTTATCCTGCTTCTCTTCTGTCCCTACTTCAGATTTTCTCTTTTCTTCTTACCCCTTGTTAAAAATTGATCTTCTTATCTGCTTTGTTAATGCATTATTTTTATTGTACTCTCTGTTGGCTTACTCATATATGTAATTTCTTCTCCCCTGCACCAAGTCCATGCACCCTTCTCTTTTCTCTTTCTTCACTAGTTAATTTTTGTTTGCTTTTGTTTTATCTCTCTCTTGCTCTCTTCATCTCCTAATTGCTTAATTAGTTTCACTCACTAAAGTCTATCTGCTCTCTCCTCTATTCTCCTTTTCCAAAAATAGATGAACACATAGATGAATTAATTTTTTCTTTTTATATTTTTATTTAGTGATTATTTTGTGTGTTTTTTTTTACCTTTCTTCTTATCCACTCATTCTCATTCTACCTCCTCTATACTGACCCATGGCCATTCTCCTATTCATTCAGTTCCTTATCATACTTTCTGGATATAAGCTGTGCCTCTATAAATTTTGCCCCCACTTTTTTTCTGGGTGCTTGTTATTTGCATTTTTTTGGTTTATTTGTATGTTTTGTGGCATTTTCTCCATTTTTTCCTTCTTTTTCTTTTCTCTCTTACCTTTGCTCAATGTAAGTTTTCTCTCTCCTAATTCTCTTTTTCTGTTGATTTATTAGGATTATCGGTGTCGTGAGAACACTAGTGTTTTATTCCCTTTGTGTCATGTCTTGTCAAATTGTACTTTGTGCTGTTGGTCAATGTGGTAGAGAGTGAGCAACATAACAAGACACCCGGAGAGGAGACTTCATCCACGAATGGGACAATAACACTCAAGTCCCAACTATACCAAGAGAATGCAAATAAACCAAGTAGGGGTCATCCCTAGAACACCCAGCCCAGAAGACCTGAGAGATTACACCACTGGGTCCTACAAAACATCTACTGTATAATACAAACTCAAAAAATATTGGTTATATAGAAGTTTGATCTAATACATAGGAACAACCACAAAGGAATAGCAAAAAATGGGAAGATAAAGAAACAACCACCATAAAAAGGAAAATGAGGAGTCGCCAGAAACCAAAGTAAATGAAATGGAGGCAAGCAATTTGTTAGAAAAAGAATTAAGAGCAATTATTATAAGGATGCTGAAAAGGATGGAAGACAAATTCAACAACATGTGTAAGAATCAAGAGAAAATTAAGAAGAAACAAGAAAATTTAAGAATGGCATAGTAGCAATAAAGAACAATGAAAAGTATCAACAGTAGACTAGAAGAAGCTGATGATCTCTTCAGCAAGCTAGAAGACAAGGTAGAGAAAACACACAAGCAGAGCACCAACTGGGAAAAACAACACTTAAAAAGCAGGAGGAGAACCTAATAGAGCTTTGGTATAACACAAGACAAAACAACATCCTCATAATAGGGGTTCCAGAAGGAGAGGAAACTGAGCAAGGAATAGAAAACCTGTTTTAAGAAATTATGACAGAGAACTTCTCTGATATTGGGAGGAAAAAACTCACACAAGTTCAAGAAGCACAGAGTCCCAAACAAGATGAACCTAAAAAGACCTACACCATGACATATCATAATTAAATTGGCAAACATAAACAACAAACTAAGAATCTTAAAGGCTGACAGAGAGAGACAGAAAGTTGCCATTAAGGGATCTCCCATTAGACTATCAACTGATTTATCAACAGAAACACATTAGGCCAGAAGGGAATGGAATGAAATATACAAAGTCATGCAAAGCAAGGGACTGAACCCAAGAATACTCTATCCAGCAAGGCTATCATTCAAAACTGAAGGTGAAATTAGGTTATCAGATAAAAAAGGGCTAAGGGAGTTTATTACCACCAAGCCAGCAACACAAGAAATGCTAAAGAGACTGCTGTAAAAAGAAGAAATGGGAAGGGACGAAGGAACACAAGTATAAAGAATAAAAAGGGTGACAAACAAGTACCTATCAATAATAACCTTAAACATAAATGGAGTAAATGCTCCAGTCAAAAGATATAGGATAGCTGAATGGATAAGAAAACATGACCCATATATCTTCAGTCTACAAGAGACTTACCTCAGAACAAAAGACTCACAGAGACTGAGAGTGAAGTAAAGGAAATTTTTTTTTAGGCAAATAAAAATGAAAAAAACAAACAAACACACAAACAGCTGGGGTAGCAATATTTATAACTGACAAAATAGACCTCAAAGTGAAGGCCATAACATGAGATAAGGAGGGCCACTACATAATACTAAAGGGAGCAATTAAACAAGAAGATATAACTCTAAGAAACATATATGCACCCAATACAGGAGCACCTAAATACATAAAAAATGTTCCAGAAGATATCAAGGGTTTGTTCAAGACCAATACACAATGGGGACTTTAATACCCCATTGTCACTACTGGATAAATCTTCTAAACAAAATGAACAAACAAACAAACAAAAACAAACAAAGAAACATCAATCATAATTGACTCACTAGATCAGATGGAATTAATTGACATCATTAGAATGTTTCATCCCAAAGCCACAGAGAATATATTCTTCTCAAGTGCACATGGAATGAGACATTTTCAAAGATATTAGACACATATTGGGATACAGGCAAAGTCTCTTCAAATTCAAAAAGATACAAATCATATCAGGCATCTTCTCATACCACAATGGCATAAAATAAGAAATAAACTACAAAGAAAACAATGAAAAAAATCAAACACTTGGAGACTAAATAGCATGCTATTAAACAATGATTGGGAAACCAAAGAGATCAAAGAAGAAATAAAAAGCATCCTGGTAATAAATTACAATGAAAACACAACAATCCAAAATCTTCAGGACTCAGTGAAAGCAGCTCTGAGAGGGAATTTCATAGCTCTACAGGCCTATCTCAAAAAACAAGAAAAAATGGTAATAAGTTATCTAACCCTATAACTTAAAGAATTAGAAAAAGAGCAGTAAGAAAAGCCCAGAGTAAGCAGAAGGAAGGAAATAACAAAGATCAGAGTGGAAATAAATGATACAGAAACCAAAAAAAACAATGCAAACATTAATAAAACATGAACTGGTTGTTTGAAAGGATACACAAGATTGAGGAACCTCTAGCCAGGCTCACCAAGAATCAAAGAGAGAGGACCTAAATAAACAAAATCAGAAATGAAAGAGGTGAAGTAATAACAGACCCCACAGAAATACAAAGACATATTCTTAGAAAAATACAAGCTTCTAAAACTCAACAGGAAGAATAAAAAAACCTGAACAGATTGAGACCTACTGATGAAACTGAAGCAGTAATCAAAAACTTTCCAGCAAACAAGTGCCCTGTTGCAGATGGCTTTACAGGGTAGTTTTACCAAACATTCAAAGAAAAACTATCCTACTCAGATTATTCCAAAAAAATCAAGAGGAAGGCAAATATCCAAGCTATTTCTGTGAAGCCATCATCACCCCTATTTCCAAAACCAGATAAAGACAGTGTAAAGAAAGAGAATTACAAGCGAATATCTCTGATTAAGATAGATGCTAAAATCCTCAACAAAATTGTAGCAAATCAGATCCAGCATTACATTGGAAAGATCATACACCATGACCAGGTAGGATTCATTCTGGGGATGCAAGGATGGTACAATATCTGCAAATCAATAAACATGACACATCACATAAACAAATTGAGAGACAGAAAGCTCATAATCATATCCATCAATGCAGAAAAAGTATTTGACAAAATCCAACACCCTTGCTTGATAAAAAAACAAAACAAAACAAAAACTCTCAGCAAAGTGGGAATAGAGGGATCATACTTCAACATAATAAAAGCCTTATATGACAAACCTACAGCCAACATCATACTCAAAGTGCAAAAATAAATTCATTTGCTCTAAGAACAGGAACAAGACAGAGATGCCCACTTTCACCACTACTGTTCAACATAGTACTGGAAGTGATAGCCACAGCAATCAGACAAGAAGAAAAAATAAAAGGCATAAAAATTGGAAAAGAAGAAGTAAAACTGTCATTATTCACAGAGGACATGATACAGTACATAGAAAACCCCAAAGATTCCATCAAAAATCGACAAGACTTAATAAATTAATTTGGCAATGTAGCAGGATACAAAATTAACACCCAGAAATCTATGGCTTTTTATACACCAACAATGAACTGACAAAAAGAGAAACTATAAAAACAAACCTAAAAAAAATTAAGATACCTAGGAAAGTTAACTAAGGAGGTAAAAGATATGTATGCAGAAAACTACAAGACATTGAAAATAGAGATAGAGGAAGACATAAACAAATGTAAGAACATACAATGTTCATTGATTGGTAGAATCAACATCATTAAAATGTCCATACTACCCAAAGCAATTTATAGATTTAATGCAATCCCCATTAAAATACTAATGGCATATTTCACAGACCTAGAACAAACTCTCCAAAAATTAATCTGGAATAAAAAAAGACCCCAAATAACCACAGCAATCCTGAGAAAGAAGCATAAAGTTGGAGGGATCACAATACCAGATATCAAGTTATATTACAAAGCCATAGTTCTTAAAACTGCATGGTACTGATACAAGAACATACATATAGGCCAATAAATAGAATAGAACCCAGAAATTGCCCCAAGCCATTATGCTCAATTAATATTTGACAAAGGAGTCAAGAGCATACAATGGAGTCAAGACAGTCTCTTCAATAAATGATACTGAGAAAATTGGTCACATATATGCAAAAAAAATGAAACTAGACCCACAACTTCACAATAATAAACTAAAACTGGATAAAGGACTTAAACATAAGATGGGAAACTATAAAAATCTTACAAGACTCCATATGCAGCTAAATAATAGACATGTGTAAGAGCAATATCTTTACCAATACAGCTCCTAAGGCAATGGAAACTAAGGAGAAAATAAACAAATGGGACTACATAAAAATAAAACCTTCTGCACAGCAAAATAAACCATAAACAAATCAACAAGAAAGCCCACTGTATGCAAAAACATATTTGCTAATTTAATAAGGGTTTAATCTCCAAAATTTACAGGGAATTCATACGACTTAACAAATCAAGATAAACAATCTAATAAAAAATGCGCAAAGGACCTAAATAGATACCTTTCAAAAGAGGACAATCAAAAGGCCAGGAGACATATGAAAACATGCTCAAAGTCATTAATCATCCAACAGATGCAAATCAAAACAACAATGAGGTACCATCTCACACCTGTCAGAATGGCTATCATCAACAAATCAACAAACAAAAGTGCTGGTGAGGATGCGGAGAAAAAGGAACCCTCATGCACTGCTGGTTGGAATGCAGACTTGTGCAGCCACTGTGGAAAACAGTATGGATTTTCCTCAGAAAACTAAAAATGAAACTCCCATTTGACCCAGTAATCCCACTTCTTGGAATATATCCTAAGAAATCAGAAACACCAATCAAAAGTGATATATGCACCCCTATGTTCACAGCAGCATAATTCACCATAGCTAAGATTTGGAAAAAGCCTAAGTGCCCATCAGCAGATGAGTGGATTAGAAAACTGTGGTACATGTATCCAATGGAATACTCTGCTGTTAGAAAAAATAAGGAACTCTTACCATTTGCAACAGCATGGATGGACCTGGAGAGCATTATGCTAAGTGAAATAAGCCAGTCCGAGAAAGATAAATATCACATGATCTTAATCAATTGTGGAATATAATGAACAACATAAAGTGATGAACAAAAATAGATCCAGAGTCAGAGAAACACCAGACTGTCAAACCACAGAGGGAAGACAGGGGGAGGGTGTAAGAGATCAACCAAAGGACTTGTAAGCATGCATATTAGCATAGCTAGTGGTCACAAACACTGGGGAGGTGGGGGCTTTTTCTTGGGTTTGGGAGTGGCTGGGCAGGGGTCGATGGAGTCTACATATGTAATACTTTAAACAATTAATAAAAAAGAAGCAAATTATCTTCCTGTCATGTCAATTCATTGTATTGGATATGGACTCAGGAACTCTCCAATGTGTACCTTCTCTAAGCAAACTGCCAGTTAATTGATTTCACCTGAAGTTCATCTTTCCAATCATCTTCATGATCTTGTTGATTTTTCAAAACTTTGAGAATACATTACAACTGCATAAATGGACATTTTAACCACACAGTTATAATTAAGTATTCAGCAGTAATGGTCCTCTGTACTATTCCACTAAGTGAGTTTCTACACCAATGAATTTCTAAGTACAGTTTTTCTTCAGATATTAAAAATGAAATATCTTCTTCTTTAACTTTTTATATGTATACTTGACTGCAATTTTAAGTTTAATAATACATATATTTTGCTTTTTAAAACATTAATTTCCCCAAGAAGTAAAACTGAGGTGCATTTATGTAGAACGATAATAATAATAGTAACTAACATTGATTGAGTGCTTATTACATACAGAAGGTGTTCTCATATAATTTAATCTATCTCTTTGATTTTTTTAATAGGAAGGAATTAGGGAATATAAGTAATTTAAGTATCATATCCAATATTACACAACTGCTGAGAAAATGCACATATATTTGCATAATTCAATTTTAATAAAAGAAAGAATACATTATCATAATCTCAAACCATATCTCAAAGTACAGTCTAAAAGTAATCTAACTATACACTAAAAACCTACAAATTTAGCCTTGATTTAAATCACTTTCAAAGATTACATAAAATACAATGACAATCAGGGAGTTTTCAGTGCATTTTTACTCTCTTCACAGATAAAAGCCCTTAATTATTTTGCATTTCTCAAAAAACAGGCTGTAAATTCAAGTTGGATTCTAATTTCAATTCTATATAAATCAATTGAAGAAAGAAACATAATGGTTAACTATGTTTTAAACAAATCTAAGAGGTATCATCAGAGATCCCAAAAGCCATAATTGGCAGAAAAGATCCAATTTATTTGATTTACTTCAACTGTCCACTCCACATCTTATTTAGGATAAACACAAACCTTGCTCTTCATATCAATTTCATGAGATATTAGAAATAAGACTTTAGGATCCAAGATGGCGGGCAACAGGATGGCAGCCTGCAAAATAGTATGTGAGTAAAAGAGAGAAAGGAGAGTGCATGGATGTGTGGGGAATGTCCATATTTGTGAGTGAGGGAGAGTTATATTCCACAGGACTGTTGGGACTGGTGGACCAGGCTCCCCTGGCTGGGCAGCATCTACTATTGCTGAAATATCTCCCAGAGTGGCCAGCTCTGCCACAGAGAATGTGCCATTTTGGAGGAGAGAGAGGCTGTGATTAGAAACCTAGCCTTTTCTTCAACCAGGGAGACCTCAGATACCTACAACCACAACACCCAGGGAATAGCAGCCTCAGTTGCAAACCCATGAACACTGAGACCCCAGCCTCCCTGGCCATGGTAGCCTAAATAGTTCATCTGGGGGGAGACATGGAGGCAGCCAAATATGCAGTCAGGCCCTGCACTTTCTCACAGAGCAGATAGAAGGAATAGCTGAATCAAATAATACTCACCTGGAATTGGCGAATTAAACATGGCTGTTGAGGCAATCCATGGTTGGAAATGTCAGAGATAACATGGAGACATTCAATGCAGGGGAGAGAGAGCTACATAACCCGACACCCTGAGAGAAGCAAACATAGGGGACAAAGAAACAGCCCACATATGAAAGAAAATGAGGAATCACTGGAAAATGAAGTAAAAGAAATGGAGGCAAGCAATTTGTCAGAGGAAGTATTCAGAGTAATGGTCATAAGGATGCTGAAAAGGATGGAAGACAAATTCAACAATATTTGTAAGAATCAAGAGTAAATGAAGAAGAACCAAAAAGAAATGAAGAATGACATTGCTGCAATAAATAACATAATAGAGGAGAAACCAAGATGGCGGCATAGGTAAACACCTAAACTGTAACCTTGCACAATAATTTCAAAAATACAACTAAAAGTCAAAACGGACATCATCCAGAACCACAGGAAAGCTGGCTGATTGAAACGCCCACAACTAGAAGGAAAGAGAAAAACACAAGGAAAATCAGAGGAGCCATAAAAGCCTGAGGTACGGAGACATGAGCAGAGACACGGGCACACGCACATGCGGGGAGGACGGAGCCAGAGAGGATGGGGCGGCTGAGTGCCTGGCCGCCGTTCTCTAGTGGGAAGGAGATAAAAGCTCCAGATTGTGCTGAACCCCAACTCCGACTGCACTTTTCCGGGCAAGACCCTGGGGACCCAGGCTCATACTGGGGGAATCTGGGATGTAAGGCGGAAACTCAGGGGAGCGGCGAAAGGCAGAGCTCCAGAGGCGCGCATGTGAATGCGCGCAGAGGACGGACTGTTGACTGTGCCGCTGAATTGCCTTAGCGGGAAGGAGACAAAAGCTCCGGACTGCACTGAGCCCCAATTCCGACTGCACTGAAACCCAGTTCCGGGCCAGAATCTGGGAATCCAGATTCACTGGGGGAGAGACTAGACTGTTTGGCAGCGGGCGAAACTCCAGGGGGCCTTTCTCTTAGAAGTGCTTGCAGGGAGTGCAGAGGGACACTGAGGGACACTGAGACCCAGGAACTTCATAGGGTGGGGCTGACGGGAAGTCAAGGCTGTAGGCTCCACCCTGAAACTCTGCCCCATCCAAGCTGAGCACAGAGGCTTTTACAATTTTGCAAGTCTTGTTGAATAAGGCTGTCTCCCAGCGGAGACACAGCTGATCCTCACAGCCATTTGGCCTGGAGGTCAAATCCTCCCAGTGTGCCAACAGCAATCAAGGCTTAACAACACCAAGACTTTGTACTCAGCCCACAAAGAGGAGTACCAAGAGCGACCACCTAGGGAGATTGGGGAAGCTGAGCTACCGGCCCCTATAGGTCACTGACCACACAAAGCCACTCCATCAACACAGGGAAGCAGCCAAAATGTGGAGACACCAAAGCAGGTCACAAATAGAAGAGATGGAGGAAAGTAAACTAATGGACAACACAGTGTTCAGAACCACATTTATAAGGTTTCTCAAGAATCTTCTAAAAACAGCTGATAAACTTGAACAGACCTTCAAGGACCTTAATGAGAATACCAAAAAAATGGAAAAGGACCAGTCAGAAATTATGCATACACTGTCTGAAATAAAGAATATACAGAAACTCCACTGTAGATCACCGTACCCCAAGAGTCAAACCAAAGATCTGGAACATGAGGAAGCAAAAAAACACACAACCAGAGAGGCGGAAAGAGAGAAGAATCCAAAAGTGTGAGGATAGTGTAAGGAGCCTCTGGGATGGCTTTAAGGGTACCAACATCCGAATTTATGGGGTGCCAGAAGAAGAGAGAGAGAAAGATACTGAAAACCTATTTGAAGAAATAATGACAGAAAACTTCCCCCACCTGGTGAAAGAAATAGACTTAAAAGTCCAGGAAGCACACAGAACCCCAAACCAGAGGAATCCAAAGAGGATCACACCAAGACACATCATAATTAAAATGCCAAGGGCAAAAGACGAAGAGAGAATCTTGAAAGCAGCAAGAGAAAAACAGTTAGTTACCTACAAGGGAGTACCCATACGACTGTTAGCTGATTTCTCAACAGAAACTATGCAGGCCAGAAGGGAGTGGCAAGAAATATTCAAAGTGATGAACAGCAAGAACCTACAACCAAGATTACTTTACCCAGCAAAGCTATCATTCAGAATTGAAGGTCAGACAAAGAGCTTCATAGACAAGAAAAAGCTAAAGGAGTTCATCACCACCAAACCAGGATTACATGAAATGCTGAAGGGTATTCTTTAAGAAGAGGGAGAAGAAGAAAAAAGTAAAGGTAAAAATTATGAACAACAAAAAGACATCAAATACATACCTACCAACAAGTGAATCTAAAAATCAAGTGAATAAAAAAATCTGAAGAACAGAATGGACTGGTGAATATAATAGAATCAGGGACATAGAAAGGGAGGCGACAGACAATTCTCAGGGGGAAGAGGGTCTGAAGGGTGCAGGAAGAGATTGGACAAAAATCTTACACCTATGGATGAAGACAGTGGTGGGGGGGAGTAAAGGTATGGGGTGGGGTGGGGAATCAGGTGGAGGGGAGCTATGGGGGGGAGGGAAAAAAAGAGGAACACCTGTAATAATCTGAACAATAAAGATTTATTATATATATAAAAAAGAACATAATAGAAAGCATCAACAGTAGACTAGAAGAAGCAGATGACCACATCAGTGAACTAGAAAACAAGGTGGGAAAAAATACTGAAGCAGAGCAGCAACTGGAAAAAAAAAAACTTAAAAAAGAGGAGGAGAGCATAAGGGAACTTTGGGACAACACGAAATAAAACATCTGCATAATAGGGGTACCAAAAAGAGAGAAAACTGAGCAAGGAATAGAAAACCTGTTTGAAGGAATAATGACAGAAAACTTCCCTGATATTGGGAAGGAAAAGCTCACAAGAGTCCAGGAAGCTCACAGATTCCCAAACAAGATGTACCTAAAAAGACCAACAGCAAGACATATTATAATTAAACTGGAAAATACCAATGACAAAGTAAGACTCTTAACACTGCCAGAGAGAGACAAAAAGTTACCTACAAAAGATCTCCCATCAGACTATCAACTAACTGATTACTCAACAGAAACACATCAGGCCAGAAGGGAATGGAATGAAATATACAAAGTCATGCAAAGCAAGGATCTGAATCCAAGAATACTGTACCCAGCAAAGCTATCAATCAAAGTTGAGGGTGAAATCAAGAGCTTCACAGAAAAAAAGGACTAAGGGAGGTTATTACTACCAAACCAGCAATGCAAGAAATGCTAAAGGATCTGCTGTAAAAAGAAGAAATAGGAAGGGAAGAAGGAACATAGGCATAAAGAAAATAAATTGTGGAGACAAAATGATGGCAGAATAGATGAATGTGTCCCAAGTCTTGTACTGGAGCAGATAGAACGAGCAACTAAATGAAATAACATCCATCCCAAATTGGCAAAGTAGACACAGCTGGTGAGATAATCCTTGGCAAAGTAGACACAGCTGGTGAGACAATCCCTGGATTTACCTTTCTCCAGGTGACCTCTGCCCAGAGGTCACCTGGAGAAAGGTAAAGCCAGGGATCTAGGCTGGAGAGAACTGTAAGTCCTCTGAGCCCAGAGGGTCAGAGGGAAACTGCATGGCACCGAGTCCATGTCCCTTGAGACAAGCACAGTGTCTGACTATGGAAAGGAGGTCTGCAGGACTGCTGGGGTTAGGGGATTCTAGATCCAGTCCACAGCCATGAAAGACTGAGCTCAGAGGGTGCAACCTGGATGGCTGCACAGGCTGCACTGAGCCAGGAGGAGAGGGTGCAGCTCTTTTCCTTCTTTTTGCTCTTAGCTTTTGTTCACTGAACCTAGTTCAAAGGACCTTTTAGATACGGACACTCACCCGTGGCTCAGGTGTGGAGTCTGGGGAGAGGCTGGGAGAGGAGAAAGTCCAGGAGAAGTAGCAGCAAGTCTGGCGCTGAGTCATACCTGACACACGGTACTTAGGTAGCCATTTTTCTCTGAAGAGATTGTCCCTCCCTGCAGTGTCCAGCAACCAATACAGCCACACTCAGACTACACCCTGAGTGCTACAAAGGATAAACAACAACAAAAAAAATCTGAATAGTTCCTGAGAATCCACAGGGACTGGCCTAAAGAGAGGCCTTCAGTCCCAGCAACAGAAAACTGAGAAGCCACAGACAGTACAGAAGAGTGGGATCTTAAACCAGCCAAAGGAATGACACTTCACTTTTTCATTTTTATTTTATTACTATTTTGTTATCTCTTTTTTCTTTATTTTCCTTTTTTCATTTGTTTGTTTCTTTTTTTAAAAAAATATATCTTATTGATTTTTTACAGAGAGGAAGGGAAAGAGATAGAGAGTTAGAAACATCGATGAGAGAGAAACATCGATCAGCTATCCCCTGCACACCCCCCACTGGGGATGTGCCCACAATCAAGGTACATGCCCTTGACTGGAATTGAACCTAGGACCTTTCAGTCCACAGGCTGACGCTCTATCCACTGAGCCAAACCGGTTTCGGCTCATTTGTTTCTTTATTTTGTATTTCTTTTCGCATTATTTTTCTATCATTCTAATTTATTTTATTTATCATATTTTTAATTAATTAAAATTTATTATTATTATTATTTTCTTCTCTTTCTCTTTCTTCATATCCACTCATCCTCTTTCTACTTCCTCTATACTGAACTGAGGTCCTCCCCATATTCATCCAATTCTTAACCTTACTTTCTGTATATAAGATTCTGCCCCCATCCTCTTTACTGGATATTTGGTATTTATATGTTATGGTTTACCTGTTTGTTTTCTGGTGTTCTCTCTCTCTCTCTCTCTCTCTCTCTATATATATATATATATATATATATATATATATCCTATTTTATTTTATTTTTTCTTCTTTTTCTCTTCTCTCATACCATTTTTTCTCTCTTTGATATCATTTGTGTTCTCTTTTCTCTACCCTAATAATTCTCTTTTCTCTGGTGGTCAATTATATTGGGGTTATCAGTATCATGAGTACATTCGTGTTTTGTTCCCTTTGTGTAGTGTCTTGTCAAGGTGAATTTTATTCTGTTTAGCCAATGTGATAGAAAGCAAGAAACATAACCAGACACCTGGAGAGGAGACTCCATCCATAAATGGGTCAATAATACTCCAGACCCCACTACAGAGTCAGGAAGAAGGCAGCAGTGAGGGAGAGAGCATTAGTGAGTGAGGAAGCAAAAGAGGAGTGTGTGGTTGTGTGTGGGGTGTGTGTGTGACTGAGGCATAATTAGATCCTGCAGGACCTTTGGGGGCAGGCTAACTGGGCTTGCCTAACTAGGCTGTATCTGCTATCATTGCAAACACTCCCGGAGTGGCCGGCTCTTCCTCAGAGGCCTCGCCTTTTTAAAGGAGAGAGCTGTTGTGACTGGGAGCCCAGCCTCACCTCCACCCAGTGTACCCTCAGATAACACCTGGGATTCTACAGCCACCCTGCCAGGGACCTGATGCCCTGGCTGTGGTCCCATGGTCACCGAGACTCCAGCCACCCTGGGAGCAGGCTCCTGTGAGTTCTGAAGTGTCCCCCTTTTAACTGGCCCAATGCTTTAATCCAGGGCACTGCGACCACATGAGCAGCAGCCCCGCGAGCAGCCCACCCCAGACCGAGGAGCGGCACCCGCACATGGCCTGCTCCCACCCAAGGATCAGCAGCTGCATGAACATCCCACCAGTTTCCAAGGAGCCGCCCGCCCCAGCCTGAGGAACAGCAGCTGCGTGAGCTGCCCATCTCTATCTGAGGAGCTACAGCCATGCGAGCAGCCCACCCCCATCTGAGGAGCAGCAGCTCCACGTGCAGCCCACCCACATCTGAGGAGCAGCAGCCCCATGAGCAGCCTGCCCCATTTGAGGAGCAGCCGCAGGAGCAGTCCACCCTGTTCAAAGAGCAGCAGCCGCACAAACAACCTGCCACCATCCAAGGAGCAACAGTTGCATGACAGCCCATCTCCATACAGGAACAGCAGCCCTGAGAGCAACCTTCCCCTGTCCGAGGAGCAGCAGACTCACAAGTAGCCCACCCCTGTCCACAGAGCAGCAGCCACACGAGCAGTCCACCCAAGTCTGAGGAGTGGCAGCCCTGCAAAGCCTGTCTCCATCTGAGGAGCAGCACCCACACACAGCCCACACCCATCTGAGGAGCAGTAGCCATGAGAGCAGCACACCCCCAACTGAGGAGTGGCAGCTGCAAGCACCACCCCTGTCTGAGTAGCAACATCATCATGTGCCGCTTACCCCTGTCTGAGGAGCAGCAGCCTCATGAGCAGCCCTCCCCTGTCCACAGAGCAGAGGCAAGCAAGCAGCCCACCATCATACAAGGAGCAGCGGCTGCATGAGCAGCCTGCCCCCATCAGCCAGAGGAGCCACCACTGCTGAGAACAGTGCCCACCAGAGGAGCCTCTGCAAACTGGGGATGAGCCACTGTCACAACTGCCCTAGGAGCAGCATTGCCCAAAGAGCCACTGCCACCCAAGGAGCAGCCCCTGCACGACTCGACACCTAGATCCTTCAGTGAGAGCAAAAATGGATAGACAAAGAAATCCCCAAAGGAAAGAAAAGGAGGGATTGCCAGAAAATCAGCTAAGTGAAACATAGGCATGCAATTTGTCAGAAAAAGAATTCAGAATAAGGGTCATATAGTTCATAAAATGCATGCATGGAAAAAAACAACAACAACTTATGTAAGAATCAAACAACTTATATTACTCAGAAATAAAGAGTAATATACCTGCAATAAAAAAACACTATGGAAAGTTTCAACAGTAGACTAGGAGAAGCGGAGGACCAAATAAGTGAATTAGAAGACAGGGAAGCAAAACACACCCAAACTGAACTGTAATTGGAGAAGAAAAAAAAAAAAGACAGGAGAGCCTAAGGGAGCTTTGGGACAACAAGAAATGAAGCAACATACAAATAATAAGGGTGCCAGAACAACAGGAAGAGGAACAAGGGTTAGAAAACCTAATTGAAGAAATAATGTCAGAAAACTTCCCTGATGTGCAGACGAAAACAGTCACACAAGCACAGAGAGTCTCAAACAAGATAAACCCGAAAAGACCCACACCAAGACACATCATAATTATGATGCCAAATGTTCAGGACAAAGAGAGAATCTTGAAGGCTTCAAGAGAGAGACAGAAAGTTACATATAAGGGATCTCCCATTAGATTATCAAATGATTTCTCAACAGAAACACATCAGGCCAGAAAAGAATGGAAGGAAATTTACAAAGTGATGCAAAGCAAGGGATTGAATCCAAGAATACCTTATCCAGCAAGGCTGGATAATTCAATATTGAAGGGGGAATAAGAAGCTTCACAGAAAAAAAGGCTAAGAGAATTTATCACTACCAAGCCACCATGCAAGAAATGCTAAAGGGACTGGTGTAAAAAGAAGAAATAAAAAGGGAAGAAGGAGCACAGGCACAAAAAATAAAAATGGCTACAAACAAGTATGTATCAATAATAAGTTTAAATGTAAACAGACTAAATGCTCCAATCAAAGGATATCAAGTGGCTGAATGGACTAAAACACATGACCTGTGGGAAACCGTGAGAGGCAATCAGGTAAACAATCCAGTAACCTTATTTTCCCCGCTTTGCTGGGGCCTTTGCTTCACATATTTAGGTTTGATACATAGCAGACTCGAAGAGGGAGTAGCATTGTGGTAGGGACAAAAGTTGCAACATGTTTTCAATAGCAGGGACAAGAGCTGTAGTATGTTCTTGATATCAGGAACTAGGATAGGGAGGTTGGCGGGGAGAGAAGTATAGAGTGTACCTAGGATCCTGTGGAGGCGGGAAAAACATCTAGCCTTGGCAATGACCTTTATGCTTGTACAAGCTGTTTCTGCTTATAAAAAGGGCTGAGAAAATAAACTCGGCGCGCAGTCTTGAACTGTTTGCCCTCCCGGAAACTAATGTGTCTGTGATTCTTTAATCCTCACCCCCCTTTTCAGGTACCGTTCAACTGTAGTGCCGGCAGGCTCCGGCAATGACATATATATATATATATATATATATATATATATATATATATATATATATATGCTGTCTACAAGAGACCCACCTCAGAACAAGGCACTCACACAGACTGAGAGTGAAGGGATGGAAAAATATATTTCAGGTAAATGGAAATGAAAAAAAAGCAGGGGTTGCGATACTTATATAAGACAAAATAGACCTCAAAGTGAAGGCCATAAGAAGAGATAAGTAAGGCCACTTCATAATACTAAAGGGATTAATATAAGAAGAGGATATTAACCTTTAAGCATATATGCACCCAATGCAGGAGCACCTAAATACATAAAAAAATCTCCTGAAAATATCAAGGGAGAGATCGATGACAATACAATCACAGTAGGGTACTTTAATACCCCACTGACATCACTGGATAAATTCTCTAGACAAAAAAATCAGCAAAGAAACAGCAATTCTAAATGACTCACTAGATCAGATGGACTTCATTGACATCTTCAGAACATTTCACCCCAAAACTACAGACATTCTTCTCAAGTGCACATGGGACATTTTCAAAGATAGACCACATATTGGGTCAAAAGCAAAGTTTCTCCAAATTCAAGAAATTTGAAATCATATCAAGCATCTTCTCAGATGACAATGGCATAATATTAAAAATAAACAACAATAAAAACAATAAAAAAATTAAAACACTTGAAAGATGAATAGCATGTTATTAAATAATGATTGGGTTACCAAAGAGATCAAAGAACAAATTAAAAACATCCTGGAAATGAAAGACAATGAAAACACAACAATCCAAAATCTATAGGACACAATGAAAGCAGTCCGGAGAGGGAAGTTTATAGCTCAACAGGCCTACGTAAAAACAAACAAACAAAAAACAAACAAACAAAAAACAAGAAAAAATGGTAATAAATCATCTAACTCTACAACTTAAAGAATTAGAAAGACAGCAACAAGAAAAGCCCAGCGTGAGCAGAAGGAAGGATATAATAAAGATCAGAGCAGAAATAAATGACATAGAGACAAAAAACAAAACAATACAAAAGATAAATGAAACCAAGAGCTGATTCTTTGAAAGGATAAACAAGATTGATGAACCTTTAACCAGGCTCACCAAGAAGCAAAGACAGAGGACCCAAATAAACAAAACCAGAAATGAAAGAGGCAAAATAACAACAGACCCCACAGAACTACAAAATATTGTTAAAAAATACTATGAACAACTCTATTTAAAAAAAAAAAAAAAAAAAAAACTAGACAACCTGGAGGAAATGGACATATTCCTAGAAAAATACAACCTTCCAAAACTCAATCAGGAAGACTCTAAAAATCTCAAAAGGCCCATAACTATGGAAGAAATTAAAGCAGTCATCAAAAAGCTTCCAGCAAACAAAAGCTTGGGCCAGACAGCTTCATGGGGAAGCTTACCAAACATCCAAGGAAGAATTAAAACCTAACATCCTCAGACTACTACTAAAAATTTAAGAGGAAGAAACACTTCCAAGATTATTCTATGAAGCCAAAATTACCCTAATACCAAAACTAGATAAAGACAACACAAAGAAAGAGAATTACAGGCTAATATCCCTCATGAACATAGATACCAAAATCCTCAACAAAATTCTAGGAAATCAGATCCAGCAGTACATCAGAAAGATCATACAACATGACCAAGTAGGATTTATCCCGGGGATGCAAGGATGGTACAATATCCGCACATCAATAAACATGATACATCACATAAACAAATTGAGAGATAAAAATCACATGGTCAAATCAATTGATGCAGAAAAAGCATTTGACAAAATCCAACACCCTTTCTTTTTTTGGGGGGGGGGATTTTAAATTTCTTTATTGATTAAGGTGTTACATATTTGTCCTCATCCCCCCATTCCCATCCCACACCCCTCCCCACGGATGCCCCAACCCCATGTTGAACTTAACCATTGGATAGGCTCATATGCATGCACACAAGTCCTTTGGTTGATCTCTCCCCCCTCCCCCCAACCTCCCCTATCCTCCCTCTGAGGCCCGATAGTCCGATCGATGCCTCCTTGTTTCTGGTTCTGTTCTTGTTCCTCAGTCTATGTTGTTCATCATTTCCCCTAGATGAGCGAGATCATATGTCACTAGATATATACTTATAAGAACTGAATGTGAGACGAGCAATAATAGTTATGCTGACAGGCAAATGAATCAGTCTGTAGTGAGTTTCTTTCTGGACCAACAGTTCTTTTGAGACCCAATTTCAATGTCCACCAGTTCCTTATGTGTACATGTCAGCACTGACCCCTCAGCTCTGGATGGTGGACAAATGGTGGTAACGGAGGTCCGACTCCCTCTGGTTTGGTCTTGGCCAGACCCAGGGGCACGGCTTCACCTGGACTAAGGGGCACGTGGCCTCACCCAGACCCAAGGGGCGTGTGGCCTCACCCGGGCCCGGGACCCAGCCTCACCCGGATGGATCCAGGGGCACACGCCCTCACCCGGACCCAGGATCCGTCTTCACCCGTACCCAGGGGCGCAAGGCCTCACCCGGACCCAGGGGCACATGGCCTCACCCGGGTCCAGGGGCGCAAGGCCTCACCTGGACCCAGGGGCGCGTGGCCTCACCCGGGCCCAGGGACCCAGCCTCAACCGGGTCCAGGGGCGCGTGGCCTCACCCGGACCCAGGGGAGCGTGGCCTCTCCCAGACCCAGGGGAGCGTGGCCTCACCCGGACCCGGGACCCAGCCTCACCCAGATCCAGGGACACATGGCCTCACCTGGACCCGGGGGCGCGTGGCCTCTCCCAGACCCAGGGGCGCGTGGTCTCACCCGGGCCTAGGTGCGCGAGGCCTCACCCGGATCCAGGGACACATGGCCTCACCTGGACCCAGGGGCGCGTGGCCTCACCCGGACCTAGGTGCGCGAGGCCTCACCTGGATCCAGGGACACATGGCCTCACCCGGACCCGTGGGCGCGTGGCCTCTCCCAGACTCAGGGGCGCGTGGCCTCACCCAGACCTGGGACCCAGCTTTACCCGGATCCAGGGGCACATGGCCTCACCCGGACCCGGGATCCAGCTTCACCCAGACCCAGGGGCGCGAGGCCTCACCCGGACCCGGGACCCAGCCTTACCCGGATCCAGGGGCACATGGCCTCACCCGGACCCAGGATCCGGCTTCACCCGGACCCAGGGGCGCGTGGCCTCACCCGGACCCAGGGGCGTGTAGCCTCACCCGGATCCAGGGGCACACGGCCTCACCCGGACCCAGGATCCGGCTTCACCCGGACCCAGAGGCGCGTGGCCTCACCCGGACCCAGGGGCGTGTGGCCTCACCCGGATCCAGGGGCACACGGCCTCACCCGGACCCGGGATTTGGCTTCACCCGGACCCAGAGGCGCATGGCCTCACCTGGACCCAGGGGTGTGTGGCCTCACCTGGATCCAGGAGCACACGGCCTCCCCCGGACCCAGGATCCGGCTTCACCTGGACCCAGAGGCTCATGGCCTCACCCGGACCCAGGGGCGTGTGGCCTCGCCCGGATCCAGGGGCACACGGCTTCACCCGGACCCAGGGGTGTGAGGCCTCACCCGGACCCAGGGGCGCGTGGCCTCACCCGGGCCCGGGACCCAGCCTCACCTGGATCCAGGGGCACACGGCCTCACCCGGACCCGGGATCCGGCTTCACCCGGACCCAGAGGCGCGTGGCCTCACCCGGACCTGGCATCCAGCTTCACCCGGACCCAGGGGCACATGGCCTCACCCGGACCCGGAATTCGGCTTCACTTGGACCCAGGGGCACTTGGCCTCACCCAGACCCAGGGACATGAGGCCTCACCTAGACCCAGAGGCGTGTGACCACACCCGAGCCCAGAGGCACGCAACCTCGCCCGCACCCGGGTCCCAGCGGGGTTTCGTCTTCTTGATCCCAATTCCTGTTGGTCAATTCCCTCTCAGCAATTCCTTCGGCCATTTTCCCAGAGCTCCAGGATGGCTGCCGCAGAACTCGTTGGGCGGCGGGCTCGGCGAAGCTCCGGTGTGCCCAGTGCACGGCAGCGGGCTGGTCCGGTGTCGCTGTGTCGGCCCTTGGGTCTGCAGCGGTGGCCGGTCGCCGAGCGTGCGCACCTGGCCACTTCCGGGGCATTGAGATTCTTGAAGGACTCGGAGGTCAGCAAGCGCGGAGTCTCCCACCCCATGTCTCCCAGGGGCTCGTCTGTCTGTGCTCGGCAGCGAGTGGAGCCATCCCCTCAGCCGGAGACCGCCGGGGGAACTGCGCCGAGCACGTTCCAGGCCGCCATTGTGTAGCCTGAGCCGTAGTTCTTAAAGTGTGGTCTTTGGGTCACCGGCATCAGCATCATCCCGCATACCCCTCTTTTATTCTAGTTGTAGAGCATCTGCTCAGCCAGCCCTCCGGTGGTTCTGGATGGTGTCTGCTTTGCTCTCCCGTCGTAGTCTCAAAATTGTTGTGGTAAGCAACGATCAGGCTTCCCCCCTATGTCTCCATCTTGGTCCTCCTTTGTACAGTTAAGTCTTGATTGTTGTTGGTGTCACTGGGAGGAATTGTCCTCCAGGCCAATTGGCCGTGAGGACCCTCTTTGTCTATATAGGAAGAGTTGCTGTGCAGGAGACATGTTTATGGGCCGGGTCTTGGTGCAGCAAGGCTTTGGCGCTCACTGAATCTGCCTCTTGAATGGTCCCTTATGCGCGTGGTTGAAATCTGGTGTCATCTCACACAGACCACTAGATGCCCTCGTTTCTGGGTCTCCAATGGAGTGTAGGTCATCTACTGCCTGAGGCACTCAGCAGGGATTACAGCAAAAACTGTAGTTTCCTCCTCCTGTCTGAGTGGCCCTGGAGCAGTCCAACTAGAACCGCAGTTCATCTGGTCAAGCTGCCACAGGGCAGGCCACCCACATGCACAAGCCGTTGCTTGGAGCGCAGGTGCGCCTGCAAGACTTGCGGGGCGGGTTTTCAAAACGTGCGGGGTGGGTCCCAGGGCGGGGCGGGGCGGGTCTCAGGGCGGGGCAGGGTCTCAGGGCGCCAACAGGCCATGGTGTGGCGAACCGCAATGGCTGCAAGTCTGCTGCTTTCCACGTTTCTAAGCCCCCTTGTTCCGCACTCCAGCGCAGCAAACACTGATTGCTGGGCACACCTCCGCAAGAGTCCCGCCTCTCCCCGCAGGCGTCTGGGTCTCCCGCGTGTCCCCAGAAGCTGGATTTCAGGGTGATGGGGAGCTAATCTCCCCTAGGGTTGGAACAAAAGCCGTGCGTCCCTTCCCCCACCACCAGCCTGACCCACGCGCCTCCGCACCTCATCCCCTCCGATTTCGCTGGTTTCCTCTTCCCTCTTAGCTGTAAATCCACCATTCAGCCATCTCTCCTGTGGATCTGGGTGGCAGACGCTCTGTCCTCCAGCCGCGTCTTTGAAATTGCTGTGTGCGGCGCAGTTCGCAGTTCATTTGTTTAACTTTGCCGCCTTCCTGGTTCTCCTCTGCCAAAATGGCTAAAGGACTTGAATGTAAGATGGGAAACCCCAAGAATCCTCCAAATCGGTGTTGGCGGCCTCCGGGGCCCCGAGGATCTCACTGGGCAGCTCGGCCAGGTCGGTGGTGCGGATGAGCCCCTCCTACAGAAAGACGGTCCCTTCCCTCACCGAGAGCCGCTGCGCCGAGTCCGCGGCCGCCGCCACAGCAGCTGCCGCGGAGCCCACGAACCCATGGCCCCGGCTGCAGTGCTGACTGAGAGGAGCAGCCGCCCGGTCTGGGGAGACGCGAGCAGCAGTCGCCGCCCTCACCAGTCCATGTTTTAGTTGTATTTCCGAAACTGCCATGCGAGGCAACAGATCAGCCTTTCACCTCTGCCGCCATCTTGCCCTCCCCCCCAACACCCTTTCTTGATAAAAACCCTCAGCAAAATGGGAATAGTGGGATCATACCTCAACATAATAAAAACCTTATATGACAAACCTACAACCAACATCATACTCAATGGGCAAAAACTAAAACTATTTCTGGTAAGAACAGAAAAATGACAGGGATGCCCACTTTTACCACTCCTGTTCAACATAGTTCTGGAAGAGCTGGCCATAGCAATTAGACAAGAAGAAGAAATAAAAGGTATCCAAATTGGAAAAGAAGACATAAAAATGTCATTATTCACAGATGACATGATTCTGTACATAGAAAACCCTTAAAACTCCATCAAAAAATTATTAGACTTAATAAATTAATTTGGCAATGTAGCAGGATACAAAATTAATGCAAATAAATCTATGGCTTTCTATACACCAATAGTGAACTTACAGAAAGAGAGACTAAAAAAACAATCCCATTTACCATCGTACCAAAAAAAGTTAAGATACCTAGGAATAAACTTAACTAAGTAGGTAAGAGAACTGTACTTGAAAAACTACAGGACACTGAAGAAAGAGATAGAGGAAGACATAAATAGATGAAAGAACATACCGTGTTCATGAATTGTTAAAATCAACATCATTAAAATGTCCACACTACTCAAACAATCTATAGATTCAATGCAATCTGCATTAAAATACCAACACCTAGAATGAACTCTCCAAAAATTCATCTGGGATAAAAAAAAAATGCCATGAATAGCTGCAGCAATCCTGAGAAAGAAGAACAAAGCAGGAGGGATCTCAATACCAAATATCAAGCTGTATTATAAAGCCACTGTTCTCAAAACTACCTGGTACTGGCACAAGAACAGACATATAAACCAATGGAATAGAATAGAGAATCCAGAAATTGACCCAAACCACTATGCTCAATTAATATTTGACAAAGGAGGCAAGAGCATACAATAGAGTCAAGACAGTCTCTTCAATAAATGGTGTTGGGAAAATTGGACAGATACATGCAAAAAAATGAGACTAGACCACCAACTTACACAATACACAAAAATAACCTCAAAATGGATAATGGACTTAAACATAAGATGGGAAACCATAATAATCTTAGAGGAATCCACAGGCAGCAAAATTTCAGACATATGCCGAAGCAATATCTTCACTGGTACAGCTCCTAGGGCAATGGAAATTAAAGAGAAAATAAACAAATGGGACTACATCAAAATAAAAAGCTTTTGCACAGCAAAAGAAATCATCAACACAACAAGAAAGCTCACTGCATGGGAGAACATATTTGCCAATGTTATCACTGATAAGGTTTTAATCTCTAACATTTACATTTAACTCATACAACTTAACAAAAGGAAGATAAACAACCCAATAAAAAAATGGGCAACGGACCAAAATAGATACTTTTCAAAAGAGGACATAAAGAAAGCCAAGAGACATATGAAAACATGCTCAAAGTCATTAATCATCTGAGAGATGCAAATCAAAATGACAATGAGGTACCATCTCACATCTGTCAGAATGGCTATCATCAACAAATTTACAAATGACAAGTGCTGGCAAGGATGCAGAGAAAAAGGAACCCTCGTGCACTGCTGGTGGAAATGCAGACTGGTGCAGCCACTGTGGAGAGCAGTATGGAGTTTCCTCAAAAAACTAAAAATGGAACTGCCATTTGACCCAGTGATTCCATTTCTAGGAATATATCCCAAGAAACTAGAAACACCAATCAGAAAGGATATATGCACCTCTATGTTCATAGCAGCACAATTTACCACAGCTAAGATTTGGAAAGCAGATTGAAAAATGTGGTACATCTACACAATCAAAGTGTAATATGCTAATGATATGCCCCAATCAAAAGACATCGGGTAGCTGAGTCGATGATAAATGATGACCCATATATCTGCTGTCTACAGGAGACCCACCTTGGAACAAAGGACTCACACAGACTGATGTTGAAGGGAAGGAAAAGGTATTCCTTCCAGTGTGTTTTTTATTTGTGCTATGTCATTCTTTATTTCTGTTTTCATAGTTAATATATCTTTTCTCATGCTGTTGAGCATCTTCACCATCATTATTTTGAACACTATCAGATAAATTTATTTCTGTTTTTAATTCTTTATTGGTTAAAGTATTACATACAGTATTACATATGTCTCCCTTTTCCCCATTGACCTCTCCCCAGCCACCTCCAACCCCCAGTGTCTGTGTCCATTGGTTATGCTTATATGCATGCATACAAGTCTTTTCGTTGATCTCTTACCTCCCACTCCCTGCTTCCCTCTGAAGTTTGACTATCTCTTTGGTGCTCCTGTCTCTGGATCTATTTTTGTCCATCAGTTTATGTTGTTCATTATATTCTACAAATGAGTGAGTTCATGAGATTAAGCATGCATGTAATCAAACTGGCATTTTAATGTGAAAATAAAATCATCTATAATAATAAAGGTGTAATGTGTTAATTAGACTGGATGAAACAGGGGTTGCAGCTGCAGGATCAAGCAAGTCACCACGGCTGCCAGGGTGGGATCCAGGCAGCCCCTGTGGCTGCGAAGGCCTGCTCTTGCATGAATTTTGTGCATTGGGCCTGCAGTTAATAAATAAAGATGAAAGTATGCTTTATACATTTACATTATAGCAAAATGATTATAAACTCCCTACATATTTTCTAATAAATCATAATGAGCATTTTCTCTATTATTTGAGAATACGCGAATCTCCTATCAAGTAGTGGCTCAAAATTTGCGCACATCAAAAGGTAATTAATTAGAGAAAATATTTTAATATTGTTATTTGCCCTTTCTCTATAATAGAAGTGTCAGAGATGAAAGGAAATTAGTAAAATGTATATGAATGCAGGCAGCTTCACTTCCCAGGCCAGGGACACAGGCAGGCATCTTCACCTCAGCACTGGGTGGGGACACACGCAGGCAGTGCCATGTCCCAGGCTGGGACACACACAGGCAGCATCACATCCCAGGCCAGGGATGCAAGTACACAGCTTCACCTCAGCACTGGGTGGGGACGCAGGCAGGCAGCGTCACCTTAGTACTGGGCAGGCCTGTGCGTGCCTATGCCAGTGGCCACCTCTGATGGGTGTTGCCCCCAGGCCAGGCAACACGGTTGGTCTGTGTGCACCTCTGCTGGTGGCCACCTCTGCTGGAGGCAGCCCCCGGGCTGAGCAGCCTCTCGGCTGGGCAGCAAGGCAGGCCTGCACATGCCTCCGCTGGTGGCCTCCTCCACCGGGGTTGCCCCCGGGCCTGGCAGCTTCCGGGCTGGGCTGTGCAGGGGATGCCTCTGACAGGGGCTGCCCCAGGCTGCATGGAGGCCCTCTGGTGATGGTAGTCCCCTCCAACCCGCTCCTGCTGTGTATGCCTCCTGCTGAGTTGTCATGAAGTTACAGTATCCTGGATAATTTGCATATTCCTCTATTATTATAGTAAACTAGAGGCCCGGTGCATGAAATTCATGCACGGAGGGGTGATTCCCTCAACTCAGCATGCACCCTTTCCAATTGGGGACCCCTTGCAGGATGTCTAACTGCCATTTTAGGCCTAATCCCAGGGATTGGGCCTAAACCAGCAGTCAGACATGCCTCTCACAATCTGGGACCACTGGCTCCTAACTGCTCACCTGCCTGTCTGCCTGATTGCCCCTAACTGCTTCTGCCTGCCAACCTGATCACCCCTAACTGCCCTCTCCTGCAGGCCTGATGTCGCCCCCAACTGCCCTCCTCTGCTGGCCAATTTGGTTTTGATTGGTCTGTTCCTATGTCAGCATCAAAAGCTTTACCTCCTAGGCCAGTGATGGGCAACCTTTTGAGCTTGGTGTGTCAAACTTCGCCAAAAAACTGAGCATAACTCGGGTAGTGTGTCACTTTGAGGAAAAAACTAACTCCAGAACTCTAGTCGCAAATGTTTCATCCTCAGGAGCAGGAAATGTTTCATCCTCGGCATGCGGCCGCGTGTCATCAGAAATGGCTATGCATGTCAATGCTGACATGCGTGTCATAGGTTCACCATCACTGTCCTAGGCAGACATTGGCTCCCCACAGCACCCAGATTTCGTTCTCATTGGTCGTTTTCAATACCAGTCAGTGTCAAAAGCTCCACCTCCTAGACAGCCATTGGCTCCCCACAGAACCCACCTTTGGTTCTGATTGGTCAGTTCCTATGCCAGTCAGTGTCAAAAGCTCCACCTCCTAGGCAGCCATTGGCTCCCCACAGCACCCACCTTTGGTTCTGATTGGTTGGTTCCTATGCCAGTCAGCATCTCCAGGCCTATCTCTGGGCCTGATCAAAGAGGCGGGACTTAACAGCAGTCCCCTCTGAGGCGAGAGAAAGAAAAGCCTGGCTGCTGGCAAAGATCAGAAAGAAAGAGGGAGAGAAAGAGAGAGGTAAGTACACTGATCAACAGCTTCCACTGAGGCTGCAGATCAGACCCTGACTCACTTTATGGGTCTCAGCCACCTGGGCAGTCAGTGTTGGGTTGAAAGGCTGCAGCTGGGCAATCCAGCGCTGACTTCCGGATGGTCTGCATTTGGTCGCAGGCTTGGCCCCTTCCCAAGCCCCAGGCTTTAGGCTTGGAAAGCACACACCCCCCGCCCCCACCCTGCCCCTCCAATCGCAGGCTCGGCCCCTTCCTACGATGGCCGGCTGAGAGGGACCCAGGTACATATGCAAATTAACCTCCATCTTTGTTGGGTTAATTTACATACTCACTCTGATTGGCTGTGGGCATAGCGAAGGTATGGTCAATTTACATGTTTCTCTATTATTAGGTAAGATGCCCAGTGCAAAAAAATCGTGCATGGGGGGGGGTGTGTCCCTCAGCCCAGCCTGCACCCTCTCCAATCTAGGACCCCTCGAGGGATGTCTGACTGCCCATTTAGGCCTGATCCCGGTAGGATCAGGCCTAAACGGGCAGTTGGACATCTCTCTCACAATCCAGGACTGCTAGCTCCCAACTGCTCACCTGCCTGTCTTCCTAATTGCCCCTTACAGCTTCTGCCTGCCAGCCTGATCACCCCCTAACCACTCCCCTGCCATCCTGATTGATACCTAATTGCTCCCTGCCATCCTGTTTGCCCCTAACTGCCCTCCCCTGCAGGCCTGATTGCCCCCAACTGCTCTCCCCTGCAGGCCTGGGTCCCCCAAACTGCCCTTACCTGCAGGTCTGGTCACCCCCAACTTCCCTCCTCTGCTAGCATGGTCACTCCTAACTGTCCTCCCCTGCAGGCTTGATCACCCCAAACTGCCCTCCCTTGCAGGCCTGGTCCCTCCCAACTGCCCTTCCCTGCTGGCCAGCTTGTGGCAGCCATCTTGTGTGTTGGAGTGACGGTCAGTTTGCATATTACTCTTTTATTAGATAGAATAGAGGCCTGATGCACAGGTGGGGCTGGCTGGTTTGCCCTGACGGGTGTCCCGGATCAGGGTGGGGGTTCCCTTGGGGCGTGGGAATTTAATCTTGTTAGTCTTTTTAAAGTATTTGTCACTTTTTCCTTTTTACTGGATGTGCTAAAATATAGGGCAGAATACATTCATTTGTTTTTCAGAGGGGAAACTTGGTGCAATCTGGAGAGGTCAGTTAAATTTTCTGACCGTGAAATAAAGACATTTTATGTTCTCTTCACGTTTTTTTTCTTTTCATTTTTGTCCCTTCTGGATTTGTTAAGTGGAGTATCATGTGAACATGAGTTTACACTTACAGGTCCTTTGTAAATTCTTAAGTTATAAACATTCCACTATGACTCCAACTGAACTTGACAAACATTGAGAAAGTTATCACCATGACATCATTTTAAGGTTTTATCTCTACAAGCAGAAACATTGGATTTACAAATTTGTGATTCCTTTTTAAGCCTGAAAAATGGCCTCGCAAATACTTTGCTTAATTAAAGGCATCAGTGTCATAATTTGTATATTTAAATTGTGTGTCTTTATTTTAAAAT
This sequence comes from Eptesicus fuscus, assembly GCF_027574615.1. Taxonomy (NCBI): domain Eukaryota; kingdom Metazoa; phylum Chordata; class Mammalia; order Chiroptera; family Vespertilionidae; genus Eptesicus; species Eptesicus fuscus. Next base: position 112,309,605 of record NC_072475.1, read on the forward strand.
TACATGGGTATTTCATGATGTTTTAAATTAAAATAGTCCTCAATTTTTATCATCTTCAAATGTGTAATAAACATCCATTTCTAATATCATTTGGAGAAAGTCTGAAATGGAGATTTGTCTGGAACTACGAACTAGGAAAAATAGAGTTGTTAATACTGCCAGTCTTCAGAAGGTTTTGCCAATCACAGATATGTAGAATGTGATAACTTCATGGTTATCTTTGCATTATATAATTCTCGCTTCAAACTACGCTTACCCTTACTCTTACTTCATAAAGGGTACTTTCTCAAAAATTGTCTACCTTTTGGAAGGCCATTATCCTGGAGGAAATCTACTTGGCCATAATATAAATCCTAATCCATGCATCTATGTCACAAATCAAAAGCCTAGATAAAGTACAGGGTGTCTTAAAACTTAACAAGTGAAGTAGAGATGGTTCAATATCCCCATATTTGGTGTTCTAAATATTCCAAGGCCAATCTGAAGAAAGTTCAGAAATATATGGCTATTTCAAATTAATGTCGGTCTCTCAAATTCACTTTCTCTGGACTCATATTTTGCCTGTGTTAGGTCTGATAAAATAATTGAATCAATACCCCCTCCCCTGGGAACTGATTTTTAGACCGCTTCACAGTCAACATTGCCTTTTGCTTATATTACATTTCACTTGCTAAGACCACATTCCACTTGCTGACACCATTATCTTTCCCCTCAGGACCTGCCCAGAGAATTCTCTGCCCAGTAAAAGCCTGCTTAGAGTCCTTTAAAATCTCTGACCCCCAGTCCCTGGGTGCTGGCACCATTTTGAAGTTCAGCCCATCTGGGTTTCAGATGACCTAATAAATTCATAATTCTTTACCCCTTTTGGCCTTGTGCATTCCTCTTTTGGAGGCCCTAACATTTGGTGCTGAAAATCCAGGGGGCTTCCTTGGGGAAGGCAAGACATCACACCAGCTTTGGTCACCTGGACTTTCCTACTCAGAGAGCAGTAGGCAGTGGCAACTGGCCTGGGCTCACCTTCGAATCCTACTCAGGTGACACGATTGCCAGCCTCAATTAGGCTTCCCTCCCTTATGGGCCCTCCAGAACCAGCCAAGGAGTATGCCAGATCGGGGACCTCTCTTTTCCATTGCTGACCCTGCACTCAACACTGGCTCATTTACCAGTCATCTCCAGTAAGTGACAATTGGATCACCCTTCTGGATTTCTGATTTGCCTTCATCTCAGACAAAAGACATAGCACTAAGGCAGAAATCCTCTCCGGTCCAGCTTCAGCCCTAGTTCCGGGTCCCACGGTCTACCTTGTCACAGGGGATGCCCACCACGTGGATTAGACTGTCCTCCTCTCTCCAGAGCCTGATTAGATGGCGGGGTCAGGCCCTCCCTCTAGTCTTGCTCCAGAGGTCTCTCTTTGTTGCTTACCTTCTCTTCTTAATTTATACCACGGGGATTTTTTTCCCATCCCCCTAAAATCACTCCTCTAGGATGTGTCCTCCATAATCTTAACACACTCAGCCTTTCCACAGAGGTATGGCCAAAGCTCCTTATCCACAACATAAATTAGACAATGATTCACATTGGCCCAAAATTTTAACATTCTCTGGGACTTAATTTCTGTCACATCAATGGGAAGTTGTCAGAGATCCCCTACATTCTGGCCTTTATAATCCTCAATCATCCTTCTCTCTGCAAAACTTGCTCTACTTATCAAATCCTACTTTTCCACTTAAAGCTCCCTTCTGCCAACCCTGGACCTTTCTACCCTGAGGCTTCTGATCCATCCTTTCCCAACCCATCAGGTCCCTCAGACCTGCTCTTTGATCCTCTGGTCACTCAATCCTTTTGATCACTTGATTCCCCATTCCCCTCAGGGTCCCTGGAACCCACCTCCTTATGTCCTTCCTCTGACTGACCACCCTCTGTCTTCAGACTTCATGTCTTCTTCCAGTCCCTTGACCTTGACCTCCTTAGCAAGCACCCCTCTTACTCTCCCCAAGACAGCCCAGACTCCATCCCCATCTTGTCCCTTTGAGAGGTGACTGGAGCCTAGGGTATTGTTTGTGTGCACATCCCATGCCCGACCTGCACAGAATGAGAGGTGTCTCAGATCTTTTTTCCACTGACCTCACCATCTTTACTAAGGAATTTGAGTACCCTACCCAGTCCTATGATCTGACCTAGCACAGCATCTATGCCACGCTGTCCTCCTTTCTAACCCCAGAGGAGAAGAAGTGCATTTGGCTAGCAGCTCAGGACCATGTCCATGCCCTCCATAGACAGGATGTGGTGGCAAACACAGTTGGCTCTGATGTGGTCCCCTGAACTGACCTAAGATGGGAACTATCAGGTTAGTTCTCCAGGTTACTGGTTCTGTAGCCATATTTTGCTGGACTCAAAAAGGCTGCCCATAAGACAGTCAACTATGACAAACTTAATGAAATCACTCAGGGCCCTGAGGAAACTCAGCTCTCTTCCTCTCCCATCTCACGGAGGCCTTACAGAAATTTACCTCCTTATACCCTACCTCCCCAGAGGGAACCCTTTTTCTGAACACCCATTTTATATCCCAATCAGCCCCCAACATATGTCACAAACTTTAAAAAATAGATACAGGTCTACAAACCTCTCAAAAAGACCTCATTAACCTGGCCTTTAATGTCTTTAATAATAGAGAGGAGGAGACCCAAATCCAAAAATAAAAGCAAGATCAGGCCAAGGCTGAGGCCCAGATGGAGGCCTTCCAGCTCCTAGCCACCACTCTCATGAACCCCAAAGTGCCAGTCCTCCAACCAACGGTAAGTCAGGGGCTAAGCCTCCTCCAGGCCCATGTCTCAAATGCAACAAGGAAGGACACTGGGCCAAGTCCTGCCCAATTCTGAGGGCTCCGCCTGGGCCCTGCCCACAGTGTGGAAGGGAAGGCCACTGGAAATCAGACTGTAGTCTGGCTCGTCCAGGTCAGACCTCAACCAGTACAGCAAGGCAGTCCTCTGGATCTGGTTTAGAACTCCCAGACTTCCTGGGACATACAAGTCTTTTGGTTGATCTCTTACATCCCTGCCCCAGCCTTCCTGCTGTAATTTGACAGTCTGTTCACTGCTTCTCTGCCTCTGTATCTATCTTTGTTCATCAGGTTATAATGTTTTTTATTATCCATAAATGAATGAGATCATGTGGTATTTTTCTTTCACTGACTGGCTTAATTCACTTAGCATAATGCTTTCCAGTACCATCCATGCTGCTGCAAATGGTAAGAATTCCTTCTTTTTTTAAAGCAGCAGCATAGTATTTCATTGTGTAGATGTACCTCAGTTTTCTAATCCACTCATCTGCTGATGACACTTAGGCCATTTTCAAATCTTAGCTATTATAAATTGTGCTGCTATGCACATAGGGGTGCATATATCCTTTCTGATTGGTGTTTCTAGTTTCTTGGGATATATTCCTAGAAATGGAATCACTGGGTCAAATGGGAGTTCCATTTTTAGTTTTTTGAGGAAACTCCATACTGTTCTCCTCAGTGGCTGCACCAGTCTGCATTTCCACCAGCAGTGCACGAGGGTTCCTTTTTCTCTGCATCCTTGCCAGCACTTGTCATTTGTAAATTTGTTGATGATAGCCATTCTGACAGGTGTGAGATGGTACCTCATTGTCATTTTGATTTGCATCTCTCAGATGATTAATGACTTTGAGCATGTTTTCATATATCTCTTGGCTTTCTTTATGTCCTCTTTTGAAAAGTATCTATTTTGGTCCGTTGCCCATTTTTTTATTGGGTTGTTTGTCTTCCTTTTGTTAAGTTGTATGAGTACCCTGTAAATGTTGGAGATTAAGCCCTTATCAGAGATAACATTGGCAAATATGATCTCCCATGCTGTGGGCTTTCTTGTTGTTTTGTTGATGTTTTCTTTTGCTGTGTAGAAGCTTTTTTATTTTGATGTAGTCCCATTTGTTTATTTTCTCTTTAATTTCCATTGCCCTAGGAGCTGTACCAGTGAAGATATTGCTTCGGCATATGTCTGAGATTTTGTTGCCTGTGGATTCCTCTAATATTTTTATGGATTCCCATCTTACATTTAAGTCGTTTATTCATTTTGAGTTTTTGTGTATGGTGTAAGTTGGTGGTCTAGTTTCATTTTTTTTGCATATATCTGTCCAATTTTCTCAACACCATTTATTGAAGATACTGTCTTGACTCCATTGTATGTTCTTGCCTCCTTTGTTAAATATTAATTGAGCATAGTGGTTTGGGTCGATTTCTGGGTTCTCTACTCTATTCCATTGATCTATATGTCTGTTCTTGTGCCAGTACCAGGTAGTTTTGAGAACAGTGGCTTTGTAATACAGCTTGAGATCTGGTATTGAGATTCTTCCTACTTTGTTCTTCTTTCTCAGGATTGCTGCAGCTATTTGGAGTATTTTTTTATTATTATTATTCCAGATGAATTTTTGTTGAGTTCATTCTTGGTCTTTGAAATATGCTATTGGTATTTTAATGGGGAGTGCATTGAATCTATAGATTGCTTTGGGTAGTATGGACATTTTAACAATGTCATTTCTACCAATCCATGAACACATATTCTTCAATTTGTTTATATAGTCCTCTATATAAACATGAAAAGAAAACAAGAGGAAATGAAGAATGACATAAGGTATGCAGTGTTCTTGGGGTCTGTGGCTGATGCTGCATGACTGAGGTGTTCAGAAGCCAGCACCTGGGGTTGGGGGAGTCACTGGGTCTGCAGCTAAAGTGGAGCAGCATTTGCCAAAGAGGTGCCATTCACTGAGGGGCCCAGGAGCCGGCATCCCTGAGGCATGAGGTGCCAGGATTTGTGACTGAAGTATGCTCACACTGCTGGAGAGGCACATTCTGTGACTTACCAATGGGTCCAGAGGCCAGCAGCTGTGGAGGCAGGAGTCCCGGGGTCAGCATGTTGTTGGATGCCAGTCTGGGTGGTGTTGAGGCTGGGCTCTTAGTCATTGAAAGTCTACCCTTCATGATGGTGTGGTTCCTGTGCCAGAACCAGACCACCCAGGTTGTGCCCACAGTGGTAGTAGGGCCTGCCAGCCCCTGAGCCTCCTTAAGGATCTAACTGTCCCCCTCTCTTTCACACACACACACACACACACACACACACACACACACACACCATGCACATCAACACTCCCCTTTCACTCCCTTACTCACTCACAGTCTCTTCCTCATTGCTGCTGTCCTCCATCTTCCCCTCCTCTGACATAAATACAAAGATTTTTTAGTGAGCTAAGGACAGAGGAGGGAAAGTTCTGAAAGGCAAAGGTGGTAAGTGTGTTAAGATGACTAGATGGCAGACTATAGAATAATTCTTGAGAAATGCTTGACCCAGAAAAGGAAAAGAGCATGCAAGCTTTTTCAAAATACATGAGGAGATGCCACCAATTCAATGGGCTAGAATCATAGTGAGTTGCTGCAGAATTTGGATCTAGGAATGAGGGTTAGCACAACTTTTGACTTACTAAAGGAAAATATTTTCTGTTATATAGAGCAGTGATTTTCAACCGGTGTGCTGCAAGAATTTTTAATATATGCAATACCTGACTATTTAGTCAGGGCCACTTACCTACTTTCCATTAGATTGTAAAAAATAAATAAATAAATAAATAAATAAATAAAAATAAAAAGCCCTGGATGCTTTGGCTTGGTGGATAGAGCATTGGCCTGCGGACTCAACAGTCCTGGGTTTGATTCCGGTCAAGGGCATGTACCTTGGTTGTGGGCACATACCCAGTAGGGAGTGTGCAAGAGGCAGCTGATCAATGTTTCTCTCTCATCAATGTTTCTAACTCTCTATCCCTAACCCTTCCTCTCTGTAAAAAAATCAATAAAATATATTTTTAAAAAGCTAGTGCAAATAAATAAAATTTATACTTTTTTTGTCAGATTAGCAAAAATTATATTTTTGGTGTGCCGCAGAATATTAGTAATTAGTTTATGTATACCATGAGATGAAAAAGGTTGAAACTTGCTGATCTAGAGCTATCCAACTAGGAAAAAAAACTATTCATGGGGTAATCTCTAACAATGAAAATACTTAAGTATTGTTCACTCAAAAATATTAATTGAGAAACTGAAATCTGCCAAGGTCCATGATAAGCATTCAGAAAAAAACTGAACAAAATGATCTGTCAAAAATGACCATAGGGTTCTTCACTGTTTATTTTTAGAATCTTATATAATGCTTGCCATATTCTAGGCATGGTTTGAAAATATTAACAAATACTAATTTACTTAATACTTAAAACAACCTTACAAATGGAGAAACAGAGAAAAACAAAACAAAACAGTAACTTGCCTAAGAGCAAGCACATAGTAGTAAGTGTCAGCATTGGCACTCAAGTCCAGATAGCCTGGCTCCAGGATGCTGGCTCTTGGCCACTATGCTGCTTTCACATGCCCCACTGAGCAGACTGGGCTGCAGACTGATCAGGAGCTTCCACTGCCTCACGCTCACATATGGCTCTGAGCACACCCATAAAATGGCAGAAGACACTGAAGCCATTTTTTTGCCCATTTTATCATGTTCCTAGTCACTAAACTTGATTAGGTTTTTTTGTTTACTTTTTCTTCCAAATATGAACACACACAGCCAAAAAACACACATATATAACACTATTCCAGGGTAATTTTCTGTCTTACTAACCCCTTTGATATAAATAAGTCTGGGTGTCTATGGGAAAGTATAGAAATAGATTTTGTTACACAGGATTTATTTTTTAAAAATCTATAAAAAGTTAAGATTTATTTCTTCTGAGTATGAAAAGGGGAGGATGAGAATAGGGATGGAATGGTGATTTTTACATTTTATAATTTTATACTATTTTTATAAGCACCCTTACTTTCTTAATTAAAAATTTACAGAAAATTTGTGTAAGTGAAATATAAAACAAAATAAGAATGTCATTTTCTGCTCATCTAGAAGTGAAAATAAAAATTTAGAATTGTGAACAAAAGGCATATGATTGCCTTTAGTTCATGTAATTAGAGAATGTTGGAGCTAGGAGCATGATAATCATCTATCATCTAACCACCTTATTTTATAGTTAAGAAAACTGAGACCAAGGAAGTTTACAAAACTGGGATAGGGCCTGATTAAAAGCACATAAAAAGCACATGAAAATCATTGAACCTATGAAGCACTGTACAAATACAAGCTTAGACACAATTAGTGCCATAGCCAGACCTAGAACTAAGCTTTTCTTGTTGGCTGGTCAGAGCTTCTGTTATTTTCCCTTACATGTTTCCAGAGTGGCGTGCCATTGTGACTCACTTAGATATTAGGGAACATAGGACCCTGGGCTAATTCATTTAACATTCTTAGTCACATTTTCCACATTTGTAAAATGGGGATAAACTACCTGCATCATACTATTGTTCTGAAGATCAAGCAAGAGAAGTCATGGGAAAAACAAAGCCTGAAATACAGTTAGCACACAATAAATGTTATTGACCTTTATTATCACTACTAGAGGCCCGGTGCATGAAAATTCATGCACTGGAGCGGGGGGGGGGGGGGCGGGGGAGTCCCTGAGCCTGTCCTGCCCCCTGTCACAGTCCGGGAGCCCTCAGGGACAGGAGGCGAACAGCAGAAGGCAATGCCCCATCACACCTCTGCTGTTGCCACTGCCAGCAGTGCAAGCCTCGGCCGGCTCTGGTTACCTGAGCCTCAGGTGGCCCTGGGTGGCTGGACAGCTGACATCTGAGGCTTGCCTGTGCCTCGGGCATTGGCTGGGAAGCCACCATCTGAGGCTTGCCTGCGCCTGGAGCCAGCCCTGGGCATCTGGGGGGCTGAGGGGACTGGGGGCCTCTGGAGGCAAGTGTGCAGAGCTGCCCCTGTGGGGCTGAGGGAACTGGGCGCCACCATCTTTGAGGGTGTGGCAGTCAATTAGCATATTCCCTCCTTATTGGCTGTGGGTGCTGCCATCTTTGCAATGGTGTGAGGGTCAATTAGTATATTCCCTCTTTATTAGATATAATTATTATTATTAGTTACAAAATAACATAACATCTACTGCAACTAGCTTCCCACAGCCAAATTATATTTTCTTATCAAAGTAATTCTATATTTTAAATTATCCTGGTGACTTGCACATGGAGGAATTGGTAACATGATGGAGTTTGAAATGAGTCCTCATAGTGCACGCACTGCCATTACTAACTGAGGATCTTGAGTAAACTATTAAAATTTCTAATGTTCACTTTTCTTGTTGAAAAATACAATGATACCTGCCTTGTAGAGTTTTGAGGTTTAAGGGACAAGGCATGGAAAACCATTAGTCTTATTAAAACTTTCAGTAATTTGCCGAAACTGGTTTGGCTCAGTGGATAAAGCGTCGGCCTGTGGACTGAAGGGTCCCAGGTTCGATTCCGGTCAAGGGCATGTACCTTGGTTGCAGGCACATCCCCTGTGGGGAGTGTGCAGGAGGTGGCTTATCGATGTTTCTCTCTCATCGATGTTTCTAGCTCTCTATCCCTCTCCATTCCTCTCTGTAAAAAATCAATAAAATATATTTTAAAAAATAAAAAAATAAAACTTTCAGTAATTTACAGCATTCATAATTATTTATTGCTTAGAGGCCCAGTGCACAAAATCATGCTTGGGTAGGGTCCCTAGGCCTGGCCAGCGATCAAGACCAATCAGGTTCTACTCCTCCCCACCTCCCCCATCCTTCCCTTACCACCGATCAGGGCCTGCCAGCCAGGGGGAGGGACCGTGAGAGGTTTCGATCTCCAGTTTGGAATATGCAGGAGGCAGCTGATCAATGATTCTCTATCATCGTTGATGTTTCTATCTCTATTTCCATCTCCAAAATCAATCAAATCCCACATAATAAAAAGGTAATATGCAAATTGCATCACTCCGCTACGCCCATGATTGGGCCGGCTGGAGGCGCTGGGGGCGGGACTCAGGGTGGCTGATTGGCTGGCGGGAGGAGCGGGGGGGCGAAGACTCACTCGCGGCGCTGCGGGAGGACCCATGGGGCCGGCAGAAGGCTCCGATGGCTGAACTCGGGGTGGCAGATTATGTGGCTGCCGGCATCAGTTTTCCGCCAGCACCAGTTTTCCTCTGGCCACCTGCCGATCGGAGCACCTCCAGCCAGCGCCATCGGCCACCCCAAGTCCTGTCCCCAGCCTTTGGGAGGCGCTCCGATCCGCGGGTGGCCAGAGGAAAACTGGTGCTGGCAGCCAAGTGAAGGAAAGTCTATTGCACGAAACTTCGTGCAATGGGCTTCTAGTATATATATATTTAAAATGCAAGGTTTTAAGAGGAAGAAAGATAGGGCAAGGGAGCTATTGAAAAAAAAAAAAAAGGAGAGGTGGGCATTTGAGATCTTGCTCACATTTCAAATAGGATAACATAAGGTGATTCTCAGGGGTGATAGGTAAGGAGTGGCTGTGGGTGGAGCAGGGCACTGCAGGCTGAGGAATGGGCTGTAATAACTGGGAATATCTGTGACAGTGACAGCGACATCAAGCATGTGTTGGGGCCATCTCTGGGATTATTCATCCCCAAGAGATTTTGATTCTGGATGGGAGGAGAAATACGTAGATCAGCAGGCCTTTCTTAGCCTAGAAGGTGAGGTGGGCAGCAGGAGTGGGCTGCCCTGCTTCCCTACAAATGTAAACAGTCAGTGTAACTGGACATGGACGTCAGTCACATGGCCAAATCAATGCCCAGCCAGACCTGGTGGCTGTGTCCTGCCAGTCTCTGGCTGCGCCTGCTACCACCGCTTGATAGCGCTGCCACGGAGTCAGGAGAGGTTCCTGCAGCAGCTGAGCTTGCCAGCCATGAGCCCGGCTTTTGGCTGAGTGGCGCTCCCCCTGTGGGAGTGCACTGACCACCAGAGGGCAGTTCCTGCATTGAGCATCTGCCTCCTGGTGCTCAGTGCGCATCATAGTGACCGGTCCGCTGTTTGTTCAATTTGCATATTAGGGTTTTATTATATAGGATATCATAGTACCATGTGTTTTGAAGGCTCTGTGGTTCACACAAACTGCATACTATGGAGAAAGGGCCCAAGGGTCAGCAAGATTATTGCACATGGATGATAGGTTTGCTTCTCTATGCAACTATTTGACTGAGGCAACCTGTGTTCATGCGTAGAAGCAGAAGAAAAAAGAGATAAATCAAGAATTCAATACCCCTCTCTGGGAAAGAATTTAATACTCCTCCCTGGGGAAAAAAATAGATGGAGACCCATTTAGGTGACCCATACTAGTCATTGGGTCAATTCCAATCCATGTGTAATAGTTGAGAGAAGAAAATGTGAAATGACCATGTGGCTTTTATCCATTATTTTATGTAAAATAAAAGGAGGAAAGCATTAGATATTGATCTTAAAAAGAGTTTGAGTTCTTGTGTCAATCCAGAATAGTTTTTCTAAAAGAAATTGATCAGGAGGATAATGCCCAACTATGGAGCCAAAGGGGTATGTGAATACATGTTGAAAGGATGAAGAAAGACCTGTGGAGGGCTAATGTGGAAATGACTGATGATATGTGGGCTTTGATGTTTTCCTGACATTCATTATCAAGGATGCCAGCATCCAGTTAAAGAGATAGGACTGAGTAAATAGAAAATGATAAAATACATGGAATAGAAAAGCAAGTGATCAAGAGAATTTCAATTCAGCACTTCATTTGACTTACAAAAGTATTTTTCAAAGTCTGGTCTCTAGATCCACAAAATAAGTTTACCTATTGCATGTAGATTTTAGAGGAAAGTATCATCCTCCTTCTAACTTTTATTCTAATTTATAATGCCTTCTTGTTATATCCCTATCTGAACCAGAAAGGTAGGAGACAGGCAAATTATTTATAGTGTATATACTAATTTGTAGTAAAAGTGAAGGCTAACAATTTTAATCACAGTAAAAAATATTTGTCATGCATAACTTTCACAAAAGAATACACATATTAGTCCAATGGAATAAATAATCAGATTAGAACAATTCAGAAGAGTATCTGTAAGTGTAAAGGAAATGGCACTTGATGGGTTGAACAATAAGCTGGAAATGAGATGCCTTGACAGAAGCTTCAATTCCACCCCATCACTGAAGGAAATTATGTGCGGAGCCCAGTTGGTCCTATACTTAATGGAAAATGAAGTATAAAGACTGTTGCAGGTTTGTCAGAGGCTCAAAAACAGCAAAAGACAGCATTATCAGAAAATTTTTGTAGTAGAAGTAAATAAAAACACTCACTACTGGCAGGGCATCAGAGTGAATTTTTACACACTTTGCCTCACTCATTTCCCACCTGACAAACTTTTAGCTATAGCTTTTAGAGGTATGAAGCTTATCTTTAGTCACCTTAACCAGGAGGATGCTCTTTCAGATACTGTGATGCCAAGATCTACTTTAAACTTATTCATTGAAAATGGGCACTTTTGACTGCCCGTAAGATGAGCCAGCATAGGCGCCAAAAGTTTCAAATGAGGCTACTTTTATTGTGTGTTTCATAAGTCCCATGGGCTCAACATATTTAAGGAGATCTGAAAATATGGAGCCTTACTATCGCATTCTGTGTGTCCCTCAGCCCAGCCTGTACCCTCTCCAGTCTGGGACCCCTTGAAGGATGTCTGACTGCCTGTTTAGGCCTGATTCCGGTAGGATGGGCCTAAAAGGGCAGTTGGACATCCCTCTCACAATCCAGAACTGCTGGCTCCCAACTGCTCACCTGCCTGCCTTCCTGATTGCCCCTAACCGCTTCTGCCTGCCAGCCTGATCACCCCCTACCACTCTCCTGCCAGCCTGATTGATAGCTAACTGCTCCCCTGCCAGCCTGATTGCCTCTAACTGCCCTCCCCTGCAAGCCCAGTAGCCCCCAACTTCCCTCCTCTGCCGGCCTGCTCACCCCTAACTGCCCTCCCCTGCAGGCTTGATCGCCCCCAACTGCCCTCCCTTGCAGGCCTGGTTCCTCCCAACTGCCCTCCCCTGCTGGCCATCTTGTGGTGGCCATCTTTGACCACATGGGGGCAGCTATTTTGTGTGTTGAAGTGACAGACAATTTGCATATTACTCTTTTATTAGATAGGATAGATGCCTATTGCATGGGTGGGAGCTGACTAGTTTGCCCTGAAGGGTGTCCCGGATCAGGGTGGGGGTTCCCTTGGGGCATGGGACAACCTGGGCGAGGGGCCTGTGGTGGTTTGCAGGCCAGCCATGCCCCCCCGGCGACCCAAGCGAAGGCCCTGGTATCTGGGATTTATTTATCTTCTATAATTGAAATTTTGTAGCCTTGAGCGGAGGCCAGGGCAGGCCAGGGCTGTGGGAAGCTTGGCTTCCTCCATCGCCAGGGGCAACTCAAGCCTCCTGCTCTCTCCAGCTCTGTGGCTGCCACCATTTTTGTTGGGATTTATTTATCTTCTATATTTGAAACTTTGTAGCCTTGAGCGGAGGCCAGTGTGGGCCAGAGTGGGTGGGAAGCTTGGCTTCCTCCATTGCCAGGGAAACCCAAGCCTCCTGCTCACTCCTTGGCCACAGCCATCTTGGTTGGGTTAATTTGCATCCTCGCTCCTGATTGGCTGGTGGGTGTGGCTTGTGGGCATAGGGGAGGTACAGTCAATTTGCATGTTTCTCTTTTATTAGTGGAGATGTTTCTCATTCACTTTTGTGGTACTTTAAAAAATTAGTCTATACAACTTTCATGGCAGCATCAAAGCATTAAAGTGTAAATAATAGAATGAAATGGCTTAAAATGAAAAAAGTTATTGAGATTATGCTGGTTACAATTAAAATGGAGTGCAAAGAACTAAGAATCAAAGAAAAACATTTGAGAAAGTACTTTTTAAATTTTGTTATTTATTAAATTGATTGGGCTGACATTGGTCAACATGAGCATACTAGAAGCCCAGTGCACAAAATTCATACATGGTGGGGGCACGGAGGGGTGGTCCCTCAGCCTGGCCTGTGCCCTTTTGCAATCCAGGACCCCTCAGGGGATGTCCAACTGCCAGTTTAGGCATGCAGGGATTGGGCCTAAACCAGCAGTCAGACATCCCTCTTGCAATCTGGGACGCTGCGTGCACCAGTGACCATACTTTTCATACAGGTGAAAGGCATCTTGCTGTTGTATGGGCAGCTACATTTTTTTGCCTTGATTATAAAAAGTAGTACATAACATGGTCCTTCAGAGGCAGTAGTACCATTTCCCCCATCTTATGGGTGGAAAAACTGAAGCAGAGAGAAGTAAAGTAATTGGCTTTGTCACACAGTTATAAGTGTCAGAATCAAGGCTGACCACAAAATGTGCAAGCCATTGTCCATGCATGTTATCACTGCATCATCCTGTTTTTTCAGTGTTAGAGTAGCCTTGCCAGGTTTTAATTTTTAAATCTAAGAGACTGTTCCCAATATATAGGAATTCATGTTCATCCCATGTAGAATAAACAGGATGTGGACAGTTTGGAGGTTCTTCTGATGAATTAGGACCAAACAGCCACAGATCTTTTTCAAATATTCCCCTGAGGGATATAGCAGTGCACCAAGTGGCAGACGACTAGGGAGGAGCCCAAACTGGGGCTGGACACTGTTCACACTCATCCAGGCCTCTGTGCCTGCTGTGGCTACTTGGTAGCGCTGCCTCGGAGTCAGGAGAAGCTCTCACCACTATAGCTGTGCTCGCCAGCTATGAGCCCAGCTTCTGGCTGAGCGGCACTCTCCTGTGGGAGCCCATTGACCACCAGGGGGCAGCTCCTGCATTGAGCATCTGTCACTGGTGGTCAGTGTGCATCATTGCGACTGGTTGACTCGTCGTTCTGGTCATTCTGGTTGTTCCACTGGTTGCTGGGCTTTTATATATATGGATAGGTTTCAAGTGTGGATTTCTGTGTTATTATGATAACATCTTAATTTCTGATTTTGTTTCTATGCATATTTTCCCTTTTTTCTTTAATGAATCTAGCCAGGGGGTTGCCAGTTTTAATAATCTTTTCAAAGAACCAGCTCTTTGTTTTATTGATATTTTTGGTATAGTCTTTTTGTTCTCTATTTCATTTAATTCTGCTATAATTTTTATTATTTCCTTTCTTCTGCTAACTTTGGGTTGTTTTTGTTCTTCTTTTTCTAGTATTTTAAGATGTGATGTTAGATTGTTTACTTGGGATAGACCTGTAATTATACCAACTTCCCTCTTACTACTGCTTACACTGCATCCCAGAAGTTTTGATATGTTGTGTTATCATTCTCATTTGTCTCTATGTATCTTTTGATCTCATATTTTATTTCTTCTTTGACCCAGTCATTTTTTTAGTAGTATGTTTTTTAAATTGTATGTATTTGTGGGTTTGTTTGTTTTTACTTCCTTTTTGCAGTTGATTTCTAATTTCAAGGCATTGATTGTGGTCAGAAAATATGCTTGGTATAACTTCAATCTTAAAATTTGTTGGTGCTAGTTTTGAGATCCAACATATGGTTTACCCTTGAGAATGTTCCATGGGTAGTGGAGAAGAACATATAATCTGATGTTCTGGGATGAAATGTTCTGTACATGTCGATTATATCCATTTGGTCTAGTGTTTCACTTAAGGCTAATATTAGTTGATTGATTTTTTTCTTTGGTTGATCTGTCTAGGTCTTTCAATGGAGTATTAAGGTCTCCAAATATGATTCTGTTTTGATCTGTGTCTACCTTTAGTTCTGTGAGTAGCTGTTTAATATACTAGTATTTTGGTGCTCCTGGTTGGTGCATAGTATTAAGAAGTGTTATGTTTTCTTTATGTAATGTTCCATTTATCATTATAAAGTGTCCATCTTTGTCTCGTTATCTTGAGGTCTATTTTGTCAGATTAAGTATAGCTACAAATGTTTTTTGTGTATGTTATTTGCTTGGATAATCATTTTCCATCCTTTTGCTTTGAATCTACCTTTGTCTTTACTGTTTAAATGTTTCTCTTGTAGGTAGTATATAGTTGGGTTTTGATTTTTGAATCCACTCTGCTACTCTATGCCTCTTTACTGATGAATTCAGACCATTTACATTTAGGATAATTATTGATGTATGAGGATTTCTTATGGCCACTTTATCTTTTGTAAGAGGTTTTTATTTTATTTTATTTTATTTTATTTTATTCCAGTAGATGGCACTGAATTGAAAGATTTTTACTTCTGTGACCTCACAGCTTTGAGCTCTGGGACTTCTGTAGTACAGTACTGCCTCTGCTGCTTGAGGGTGGGGTTTGTTTTCCCCTCACAGTCATGGCAACTCCTGACTTCTGCAGGCCAGACCAAGCACCCCTCCTGGGGTTCAGTCACAGAGGGAAACAGTGATTCTACCGCAACAGCTTTTGGTTTACAGATAACATACTCCTGGAGCCAACTCCAAGGGCAATGGGAGGCCAGTTTTGGGAGTCTAATCAGCCGCAGGGCTCTGTGATTTACTTTCTTTGCCTGAAAGACCACCACCTGGCCCAGCAGTGGGGAGCCGTTTGGCAGCACCCAGTGCTGTGTAGGGTAGGCATTTGCTGACTCAGTGTTCACTCTTGCTGCTCATGTGCTTGACTCAATCCCTATTCACAACGTGCCTGCAATTCAGACACTACACTCTCTCACTGCATGGGCAACCGCACAATTCAGACAGACAATGTCCGTTCTTGCCACTGGCAGCTCACTGGCTTGCTGCTCACAGATTTCCCTGCTGGGCTGCCGCCTGCAGCTATCTGTTCCTCCTGGCTGGTTAAAGGAAGTGCCTGCTACCACAGCTGGTTTTCTCCCCTTTCTGGGCCAGACTGTGAGTTCCCAGCTGCGCTGAAGATGCACTGTGCTATAGGGCTGCTGCATCTGTGGCTAGCCAAGTCTGCCCTTCCCATCTCCCCACTTATTCCAGGAATCCCAGCTTATGTGTTTCTGTGTATGGGTCTCTCAGGTGTGAATCTGTGTTTAGCAGGGACTTCTTTGTTGAATTATAGATGGTTAACTTGTTGAAATGTCAGGAGGAGAGAAAAGGACATACCCTTATGCTACCATTCTCTGACATTGCGGGGAAAATACTTTTGGAAAGTTGCTTAAAGATAGTTATACCATCTCTTAAATAAAGTTGTGTAATGGCAGTGACTGGATTTGTTTTTACACAATGGGCAGTCCTGGTAGGCAAGTCCATGTATAGCTAGGAGAAGGTATAGGGCTTTTATCAGGATGGGAATAAGAAACCTTTGCAGGACCCCCCAGTTTTTATAAACGGCATGTTAGCTTCTTAGCCAAGATCAGGGTTAACTGGTGTTGGAATTCTCAGTGTCTCCAGGGAAGTTGGGGCAGAGTGTGTACAGGTAGAAAGCTTGTAGCTAAGGGAGCTAGGTGTTCGGTGCTGGGGTCCGGGCAGATTTGATGTTGAGTGGAAGAGGAATAAAAATGGTGTGAGGGAGGAGTTTAGAGTGAAAAGGAGAACTAAGGAAAGCCATCTGGCTACCAATTATGCTAGAATAGAGAAGAGTTCAGTTGCTTTGCTTGTAAATTCTTTTTACCCCCTACCTGATTGATAACCATGGGCACCACAGCATCTCATGAAATTGGTTTATTTGATAGGAAGTAGACTCAGCAAATCCCAGAGCCACTAAGGTTTGTGTGGCAAGTGGAAGCTCATGATACATTAGTATTGAAACTTTTTCTAGGCACTTTCATTTTTCTCAAACAGTTTTCTTTGATGATACTCTAACATAAGTTTTTCAGAGAAAAACCTTTGCCTACTTGAAATATCCCCACTGCGTCTGTTTTAAAGACTCACTTGAAAACATGGACAGAATGCATATGACTTTGAGTGTCCAATCTTCCATGTATAATGCTTTACTGACTTGAACAATAGAAATATCAATATTAAGATCATAATCCTGCAAATCTCTTTAAGCAACAGACCTGCATATTAAACTGTCTGTTAGAGATTACCCCTGAGAAGACTTTAGCTCACAGCACACATTTCCTAAGGGACTTTGCCATCTTTCCCCAAACTTCCTGTTCTCTCTGGGAGCTGAAAAAGACATTAGAAAAGCAACCTCCTGGTGTGGGAGAAGAGCATGCTGAAAGTTCAGAAAGCTGAGTGACTCACCTTCAGCTAAGAAAGAGCAGATCTGAGCCTCGAGTTCTGGTTTTCTGATGACCACATAGCGCACCAACCACTTGTGGTTATTCTACAAGTAGCACACACTGAGAAGTCAGCTACTGGTAGAAGTCATGGCAGGTGCAGGGGTATATTAGCTTCCCCAGTGAGAGCCACTCTGGGAGATTCCAGGCTCACCAGTGAAAACATAAAGATGATGCACACCCTTCCCAATGTATCATATCTCTAATGATAATCTGTGCCCAGTATGAGAGATAGACATGACTTGGTTCAACAGTCCAAAAAGTAGCATGATCATGAAACTAATGCTCCTAAAGTTATATCATTGAAGAAATGATGCTGCCTGTCCCCTACAAGTATTAGTTGTTCTTTGGGCCACAGGAATAGAGCTGCCCATTCATATAGTCATTTTGTGACTCATTCAGCAAGTGTCTATTGAGTTAGGTGTCATAATAAATAGTGGAGCAAACAAATTGAAATCTCTGCCCTCATAGGACTGACATTGTGCAAACCTTTTGATGATTTTTTCTGATGCTGGTCTTCAGGCTCCACTCCAGAGTTTAAAAATGCATTGATATAACAAAAACTAGTTATGTTCATTAAAAGACTGGCAAAAACTAGCATGATGCTTTTTATGGGAAATTACTTAATTACAGCAAAGCATATGAAAATGAATCCCCCTAGAAAACCAACAGATATATCTTCTTAATAAATTGAATATAAACACTTTTTTAAAAAAATTGAGATAAAAGAGAACAAATGCTTTTAGGACACAACACACTTAACACACAATAATGAGAAATTGAAGTAAAATACAACAGTTTGTTTCTCCTCTGATTTAAATGAGAACTCTGGCTTTCAGATGGCGCAGATACAGAGTTCTACATCTCTTATTTCCCATCCATTTTATGTTTTAGACTAATTAAATAGATAATCATTTCTCTGAGCTTTCATTCTTAATACATATTTTCTCAAACTTATTAAATCTGGTCACTTTTTCATTGATGCACCGATTCAGTGAAGTGGCCCAATCCCAAGGTCCCTGTTCAGTCCTTAATAGCTTCCAAGTGTTTTCTAAATGAACATATCTGAATGTGCCATTATTCCTCAAATTACTTTCTCTCATCATTTTCTCTTATTAGGCTGTGATCTATCCTGACTGCCCACTCCAAACACCTTTCTTTTCTTACATTCAATTTTTAAGTTAGCATGTGTATACCATATTCTTTCCAAAGCATTTAAACTATGTTACAAAGTAAACATTATATCAATGGAGCAACTAGGAACAAAATAGAATTTTAACCATATGCACAAATTAAAGGAAAATAGACAGTACCCTCTGTTAGAAGTAAGTGGCAGTTTAAGTCAGGCACTGAAGTGAGTTTTATATTTCCTTCCAGTAGAAACACAATGGAACATGTTGACCTGCTTTCTTTTCATTATCTGACAAAAGTACACTTGTCTCTGTAGTCTGTGCTACCTCCAGGAATGAAACTCAAGCAGGAATTTATGTTATGGAACCTTGTAGAAGGGACATCAAGATAGCATCACTTCAATTATGTGATTACAAAAATTCTATTCAGACTCCCTTTGTAAAAACAGCAAGTATGAAGCTAGAGTATAAGGAAGGCATTGGGAAGGAAGGTGAGACAAGGTAGCCTAGGCTTCACATTCTTAGGACCTAAATTAATGCAGGGATAATCTGAAACAATGAACACATGAATTATAGTTTCATACATACCAGATTCCTTAGGCAATGCTGGCTGAGGCGAGGTTTTATCAAGCCATGATTAAACTCACAAAAGCTGTGGTGCAAATATTCTGAGTTGTCAGCCAGAATAAAACTTACTTGCTTTAGTTTTAGTAAAGATTTGTCAT
This sequence comes from Eptesicus fuscus, assembly GCF_027574615.1. Classification (NCBI taxonomy): domain Eukaryota; kingdom Metazoa; phylum Chordata; class Mammalia; order Chiroptera; family Vespertilionidae; genus Eptesicus; species Eptesicus fuscus. The sequence continues at coordinate 112,328,566 of NC_072475.1, forward strand.
GTTTGTCAACAACCACATTTGTTCTGATAAAAATAAATAATAAATAAATAAATAAATAAATAAATAAATAAATAATCTCACTACAGGAGAGATGCCAGCCTAACAACAACTGTTTTCTTATAACTGGCCTTGGGTACGTTCTCAGCAGAGACTATCTATATCTTCTAACTTCAAGAAAATACTTTTCCTCTGAAAGTTTATTTTTTAAGCCTAATTGATTAAGTTGTTTTCTGTTGTTTTTGTGATTGCTTATTCTCATCCATAGTAGAACCTCAGTGTAATGTCAAGTAAAAATTGTATAGTAAGAATAGGTGACCCTGCTGCAGACACCACCACAAATGGCACAGGAAGGCAAATGACAGTGGTACTCTAAGCACCTGAAGCTGACACCTTCAGAACCAGCTCTGTGGGAGAAGGGAATACAGCTCAGAACTTGGACAATCAAGCATGAGACTCAAGGCAGACCCAGCCTCTGGGCTAAGGAGTCCCCAACCACTGGACAACCAGGGGTTTCAACCTCTGGGACCTCAATCAGGTTGCCCAGGGCCAGAAAGGGACAGTGACTCACATTCATCTGCACTAGAGAAGCTCCCAGGAGGCCCAGGATAGACACAAACTCACCAACATCAGAGCAAAATCCAGCGAGCGCCACGAATAATGGACCCAAAGGTTTTTCAGTGTATGAGTGTGTGCAGTTTTATTTTTTGGTATGTGTGTGTTACCAGATTTTTTTTTTCTGTTTGTTTATTTTTCCCTTTTTTCTTTCTACTCTTTTTTTTCTTGCATATCTCTGATATCTCTTTCCTTTGATTCTATTCTACTTTAGTATATTCTCATTATTACTTTTTCTTATTTTGTTTTGTTTTTCTCTTTTTTTCTCATTTCTTTTCCATTTTACCTTTCCTACTTATATCTTAATATATTTATTATTACTATGTTTTAAATTCATTATTATGCTTTCATTTATTTTCTGTTTCTTTTTCTTTTTTTCCTAGACTAGTTCTTTTAGCTTACTCCTCATTTCCCTATAACTATTTTTTCATCTTCTTTTTTCTCCCTTTTTCTTTATATCTCCTCTAAGTCTTTGGTCTAATATATTTTAGTATTCTTTTTACTTTTACTTTGATTTCTCTTCTTTTTTCCTTCTTAGTCTTTCCTGTTGTTGTTGCATAGAGAAGCTTGATTTTCATGATGCTTTGAATTTGGCCCTGTTGGGTCTTATTCTGTTCTGTCAGCACTTGTATAATATCTAACATGATGACCTAGGGTCTGAACCTCAGGGGTAGCAAGTTAGAGGGGAGATCCCTCCCATGAACAGAACATCAACAATCAAATCCAAATTACAAGAGGATATCTCAAATAATTCACACAAAGGACATTCTTAGAGCATCCAGCTCAGATGAACAAAGAGACTTCACCAGTGGACACATCGAAATACTTTCTACATAAGGTAATCCCACAAAGGAGGCACAGTAGTTATATGTGATATATAGAAGCAACCCCCGAATAAGAGAAAAGAAGGAATCTCCAGAAAAAGGACTAAATGAAATGGAGGCAAGCAAACCTATCAGACATAAAGTTAAAAGCAATGGCTATAAAGATGCTTAAAGAACTTAGTGGAAATTACAACAGCAAAAAAAGGGAAATAGAGGCTATTAACAAGAACCAGACAGAAATAAAGAATGATATATCTGACATCAAGAACACACTGGAAGGTAGGTACTAAAAGTAGATTGGATGAATCAAAGGATCAAATCACTGATATGGGAGACAAGGTAGAAATAAATACCCAATTAGAGCAGAAAATATAACAAAGAATTATAAAGCAGAAGGATAGCTTAAGGGAGCTCTGGGACAACATGAAATGTAACAACATTTGCATTATAGAAATATCAGAAGGGAGGGTGAGCAAGGAGCAGAGAACCAGTTTAAAGAAATAAAGAAAAATCTCCCAACCTAGTGAAGGAAAATGTCACACAAGTTCAAGAGGCACAGAGAGTGTCAATCAAGATGAACCCTAAGTTACCTACATCTAGTCCCATTATAATTAAAATGGCAAGCCTTAAGACAAAGAATGAATCTTAAAAGCAACAATTAAGAGACAGAAAATTACCTACAAAGGAGTTCTCATTAGAATGTCAGTTGACTTCTCAATAGAAACATTTCAGGACAGAAGAGAGTGGCATGAAGTACTCAAAGTAAGAAAACCAAGGGCCTAAACCCAAGATGACTATATCTAGCAAGGCTAACATTTAAAATTGAAAGTGAAATAAAAACTTTCCAGACCAAAAAAAAAAAAAAAAAAAAAAGTTAAAGAAGTACATTAACACCAAACCAGCTCTATAAGAAATGTTAAAGGGATAGCTTTAAGAAGAAAAAGAGAGAGAGAGAGAGAGAGAGAGAGAGAGAGAGAGAGAGAGAGAGAAAGAGAGAGAGAGTCATAAGCATAAATAAAATAAAATGGCAATAAATAAATATCTATCAATAATAAACTTAAATATAAATGAATTAAATGCTCCAGTAAAAAGACTTATGGTGAATGAATGAATGAATGAATGAATAAGAATATATATATGCTGTCTACAAGACAGCCACCTCAGAAAAAAGACACACACAGACCGATAGTGAAAACATGGAAAAATATATGCCATGAAAATGGAATAGAAAAAAAGGCTGGGGTAGCAATATTGATATCAGACAAAATAGACTTCAAAACAGGCCATAACAAGAGACAAAGAAGGCTACTACATAATACTAAAGGGCATGATTCAGAAAGAAAAGACAAGTCTTGTAAACATATATGCACCCAACATAGAAGCCCCCAAGTACATAAAAACTTCTTGAGAGATTGACAGCAATACAGTCATAGAAAGAGACTTTAACAACCCACTAACATCACTGAATAGACCTTCCAGACAAAAAAATTAATAAATAAACAGAAACCTTAAATGCCACTAGATGGATCTAACCAATATTTACAGAACATTTCACCCTAAAGCAACAGAATATACATTCTTCTCAAGAGCATGTGGACCATATTCAAAGATAGACCACATGTTAGGGCACAAAACAAGTCTATACAAATTCAAGAAGATTGAAATCATACCAACCATCTTCTCTGATCACAATGGCATGAAGTTAGAAACCAACTACAATAAAAAAAAAAACAACCTCAAAATCACTCTAATACATGGATGCTAAATATCATGTAATGGGTTACAATAAATGGGTTACCAATGAGAACAAGAAACTAAAAACTTCCTGGAAATGAAAAAAAATGAACACACAATCATTCAAATATATGTTACATGGCAAAAGCAGTCCTGAGAGGAAATTTCATAGCACTACAGGCCTACCTCAAGAAACAAAAAAAATGACTAATAAACTAAATTAATTTAGAAAGAGAACAGCAAGAAAAGCCCAGATTAAGTAGGAGGAAGGAAGTAATAGAGAGCAGAGTGGAAATAAATGACATAGAGACTAAAAAACAGCACAAAATATTAATAAATTGAAGAGCTGTTTCCTTGAAAAGATAAACAAGATTGATGAATCTCTAGCCAGAGTCATCAAGAAACAAAGAGAAATGACCCAAATAAATAAAATCAGAAATAAAAAAGGTGATATAACATAGAACACCACAGAAATACAAAGGATTGTAAGGAAATAATATTAACAACTATATGCCAACAAACTGGACACCCTGGATGAAATGTACAAATTCCTAGAAACAAACAATCTTCCAAAACTCAATCAGGAAGAATCAGAAAATCTGACTAGCCAATAAAAATTGATAAAATTGAAGCAGTAATTAAAAAACTTCCAGGGAACAGAAGTTAGGAATGGATGGATTTACAGATGAATTTTACCAAACAATCAAAGAAGAACTACCACCTATCCTCCTCAAATTATTCCAAAAAATTCAAGAGGAAGAAACACTTGCAAGCTTTTATTTTTATAAAGCCAGCATTATCCTAAATCCAAAATGAGATAAAGACTTTACAATGAAAGAAAATTACAGACCAATATCCCTGGTGAACCCAGTTTCTAAAATCCTCAACAATATTAGCAACTTGGATCCAGCAATTTATTAAAAAGAAAATACACCATGATCAAGTGGGTTTTATTCTAGGGATGCAAGGCTGGTTCAATATTTGAAAATGAATAAATGTGATATATCACATAAATGAATTAAAAGATAAAAATCACATGATCATATCAATAGATGCAGAAGAATATTGGACAAAATCCAGCATACTTTTTTGATATAAACTTTCAGTAAAGTGGGAATAGAGGGATCATAATTCAAAATATTAAAGGCCATAAATGACAAACCTATGGCCAGCATCATACTCAATGGGAAAAACTCAAAGTGTTTTCATTAAGAACAGGAATAACACAAAGATGTCCACATTCACCATTCTTATTCAATATGCTACTGGAAGTCCTAGCCACAGTTATAAGACAAGAATAAATAAATGACATTCAAATTGGAAAAGAGAAAATATTATTGACATTATTCACAGATGACATGATATTGTACATAGCAGGATACAAAGTCAACATCCAGAAATTGATGGCATTTTTATACACTAATAATGAACTCTCAGAAAGAGAAACTAAAAAAAACAATTTCATTTACTCTTGCAACAAAAAATAAGATATAGAAATAAAGTTAACTGAGGTGATAAAATACCTGTACTTGGAGAACTATGGGACATTGAAAAAATAAATAGAATAAGATACAAACAAATGGTAGGGTATACCATGTTCATGGATTAGAATAATTAACTTCATTAAAATGTCTATACTACTCAAAGCAATTTATAGATTCAATGCAATCCCCATTAAAATACCAATGGCGTACTTCACAGACCTAGGACAAATACTCCAAAACTTTATATGGAACCATAAAACATCCCAAATACCCCCAGCAATCTTGAGAAAGAAGAACAAAGTAGTAGGGGTTACAATACCAGATATCAAACTATACTACCAAGCCATTATAACCGAAATAGTCTGATACTGGCACAAGAACAGATAAATAGACCAATGGATCAGAACAGAAACCCCAGAAATTGACTCACACCATTATATTCAATCAATATTTTACAAAGAAGGCAAGAGCATACAATGGAGTAAAGACAAGTGGTGCTGGAAAAACTAGACTACCAACTTACATCACACACAAGAGTAAACTCAAAATGGATAAAATAGTTAAATGTAAGGCATGAAACCATAAAAGTCTTAGAGGAGAGCATAGGCAGTAAAATTTCAGATATCCTACATAGCAATCTGTTTACAGATACAGCTCATAGGGCAAGGGAAATTGAGGAGAAAATTTAAAAAAATGGGACTACATCAAAATAAAAAGCTTCTAGACAGCAAAAGAAACCACCATCAAAATTAAAAGGGAACACACTGTATGGGGGAAAATATTTTCCCAGGATACATTTGATAAGGGGATAATATCCAAAGTGCATAAAGTATTTATACAACTCAGTGAAAGGAAGACAAACAATCCAATTAAAAAATGGTCAGAAGACATGAACAGACATTTCCCCAAAGAGGATATAAAAATGGCCAAGAGACATATGAAAAAATGCTCAAAGTCACTGATCATCAGAAAAATGCAAATTAAAGAAGCCTCATGTGCAGCTCACCTCTGTCCAAGGAGCAGCAGTCCTATGAGCAGCCTGTCCCTGCCTGAAGAGCAGCAGCCACATGAACAGCCCGCCCACATCCCAGGAGCAGCAGCTGCATGAGCAGTCCAACCCTGTCCAAGGAGCAGCAGCTGTGCACAGCCTGCACCCATCCAAAGAACAGTAGCCTCATGAGCAGCCTGTCCCCATCCAAAGAGCAGCAATTGCATGAGCATCCTGCCCCTGTCAGCCAGAGGAGCCACCACTGCTGCAAGCAGCCTGCCCCTGCCAGCCAGAGGAGCCACCACTGCTGCAAGCAGCCTGCCCCTGCCAGCCAGAGGAGCCACCACTCCTGCGAGCAGCACCCACCAGAGGAGCTGCCACCAACTGATGAACAACCACTACCGCAACCACCTGAGGAGCAGCCACCACCTGAGGAGCTGCTGGTGCCTGAGGAGCACCCCTGAACAACTCTACACCTAGATCCTTCAGTGAGATCAAAAATGGGTAGACAAAGAAACCACCAAAGGAAAGAAAAGGAGGAATTGCCAGAAAACCAGCTAAGTTAAACGGAGGCATACAATATGTCAGGAAAAGAATTCAGTATAAGGGTTATACAGTTCATAAACCAGATGGATGAAGAAATCAGCAACTTATGTAAGAATCTAGAAGAAATAAAGAGTGATATAGCGGCAATAAAAAACACCATGGAAAGTTTCAGCAGTAGACCAGGAGAAGAAGAGGACTGAATTAGTGAATTAGAAGACAGGGAAGCAAAACACACCCAAACTGAACTGCAATTGGAGAAAAAAATGAAAAGACAAGAGGAAAGCCTAAGGGAGCTTTGGGACAACATGAAACGAAGCAATATACGAATAATAGGGGTGCCAGAACAACAGAAAGACAAACTAGGGTCAGAAAACCTATCCTAATATATAAAAACTCAGGGTCCATAATGACCGAACAGATGACCAGTCCATCCCCCAGCCCTCAGGCTCAATTGATCAGGGAATGGCTAATGGGGGAACCAGGGTCCCACAGGCTCAAATCAATCTGTGGCAGCAGCGACTGGTGAGTGGGCAGAAGGCAGACCGCTTGGTCCCTCCCCAGGCCCACAGGCTCCCATTGATCAGGGGATGTTAACAAGGAACCAGAGTGAGTGGCAGGGGGACTGGCAAGCAGCTAGAAGGCAGGCCTCTTGGTCCCTCCTCCTGGCCCTCAGACTCCAATCAATTGGTGATGGAGGCGGGGCAGAACTGGGGACTGGCTTCCTTAGTAGTCCTATAGGTTCAATCTCCAGAGGACAGGCCAGGCACCAATGGACCAGTGCCTCTGGGACGATCCTGACTGTGCTGCTGGCCTCCTGGAACTTGGCCTCGGGCACTGCGGCCACTTCCCCTCCCTAGACACTCCACAAGGAAGACAGGATACCGCCAGCAGCACCAGGGGCGACCAGAGGTGACTGACTGCTCTCCCCGTGCTTCCTCCAGGTCACTCGAGTCAGCCCCCACCCACCCTGCTCCAGATGAAATGTGATCACTGCACACAGAAGGAATGTAGTAAAAAAACAAAAACCGGTGACCAAGAGAATGTCCAGAGTCCGGCTCAGGAGGACAGAGAGAAGGAAGAATTCCATAAGTTGGCCGATGCCAAGATATTTCTGAGTGACTGCCTGGTGTGTGACAGTTGTGTGACCACAGATGAAGGAGTACAAGTTTCTCAACAGAACACCAAGGACTTCTTCCGTGTTCTGAACCTTAATAAGGAATGTGATACCTCACAGCACAAGGTGCTGGCAGTGTCCACGTGTCCTCAGTCTCTGCCTTATTTTTCTGCTAAATTCAGCCTCAGTATCACTGATGCATCCAGAAGACCCTGCAGCTTTCTCAAAATCCTTGGGGCACACTGTCTTTGACATGAAATAGTTGTGGACTTCAGCATCCTGGAGAGTCAGAAGGTATTTGTGCATTGGTATTGCCAGCACCATGAGGAAGAACCCCAGCTACCCATGCTGACCTCTGCCTGCCCTGGATGGGACCGATATGCAGAGCATGTGCTGGTCACCCCATCACCCCCACCTCTGCATGGCCAAGTCTCCCCAGCAGATCATGGGCTCTCTGGATTACTTCAACAGATGGAAGAACCTGTCCCCCAGACAAGATTTGCCATATCATTGTGGCCCCGTGTTATGACAAGAAACTAGAGGCCATTTGAGAAGATGTTCCCACAGCTTGGGCGGGGGTGGGGGGTTGACTACCCCTAGGCCCAAGAGGCCCTGCACATTGCCTAGCAGGGCCCAGGGAAGCCTGTCAGGACATCAATTAGTAAAAGTCCAGCAGATGCCCAGCCTGCAGGCCGCCTGAAGAGGGGTGTCAGACATGTGAAGGAAATGCTTAATATCTCTGTCATCTCTTTGATTTTCAGAATTACTTGTTACCCATCTGTAGGCTCCCTCCCTCTGAGGGGTGCTGTCATCATCACATGGATGCAACTGGAATATTGGATCTCAAGAGGGTTGCCCCAATGTATGTATTCTTTTATCTGATGATGAAAAAATCCCAAAGAACAAGAATGGAGACAGACTACTGTCCTTTAGGCTTAAAAAGACCCCAGAAGTGTCCTGTGAAGAGATGAGACTTGGTTCTGTCCACGCACCTCAGAGAGATTGGATGAGGAAATGGCCCGGTTTGGCCCTGACTTTACCCACTTATGTCACTCTTGAAGGTGTCTTTGCCACAATGTGAATAAACTGCCACCTTTTGGAATAGGGGCTCATAGGAAAGTCTGCATTCCCAACGTGTCTCAAAACAGATCTATGTTCTGCAGCTGTGGCCACCATCCTGAGATCAGGTCCTGTCGACCAGTTTCTGTTGCTGGGAATCAGGGGGCACTGGAGTGGACCCCCTCCCCATGCCCTTTTACATTCATGGATTGAGCTGAACTCACTTTGGGGGAGGCCTGGCAAGGGTGACAGGTGTTACAGATGGAAGGATGGAGAATGGAGAGGTGGACACCCTGCTTGGTCCCTCCCTGGATGGGTCAGACAGATGAAGGCCAGCCAGCCCTTCCCCAAATTGGGTGAGATAGCGTCCTCTGTGTCCACCTCTCACCCCATGGGCCCGGCCACTCCCCTTAGCTCTAGGCACCCCTCTGAATTCCATGACAGTGTGCTCTGCCCTCACATGCTGCTCGCCCTAAGTAAGAAGGAAGAGAGCAGTTTTCCCACAGAAAACTACACAGAAAGATAGTACTCATGGCTTGTGAGTGCAGTGGCAGTGGCGGGAGCCTCTCCTGCCTCCATGGCAGTGCTAATGAACAGCAAGCTAAGTGGTAAGGAGCAGTGAGCAGGTGGGTGGTAAGGAGCAAGGGGTCCCGGACTGCAAGAGGGATTTCCAACTATTGGCTTAGGCCTGTTCCCCTGGGGAAATGGGCATAAGTTGGCAAGTGGACATCACCTAATGGGTCATGAACTGTGAGAGGGTGCAGGCTGGGCTGAGGGACTTCACCCCCCATGGCACGAATATCATGCACCGGGCCTCTAGTTTGAAGAAATAATATCAGAAAACTTCCCTGATTTGGGGAAGACAAAAAATAAGCAAAGAATTAGCAATCCTAAATGACTCACTAGATTAGATGGACTTAATTGACATCTTCAGAACATTTCAATCAAAAGCAATAAAATATACATTCTTCTCAAGTGCACATGGGACATTTTCAAAGATAGACCACATATTGGGACACAGGCAAAGTCTCTCCAAATTCAATAGGATTGAAATCATATCAAGCATCTTCTTAGACCACAATGGCATAATCTATACTAATAAAAGCTTTGGTGGCCCTCATATGCAATGTCCTCACAAGATGGCCACCACAAAATGGCTGTGCACACAGAGAAGGCGGGGCCCAGTGGCTGCTCTGTGCAGTGAGGCCTAGGGGTCCCGCAGCTTCACACGGCACAGAGGAGGCCAGTCCTGGCATCTATGCCACCTCGCACAGAGGAAGCGGGTCCCGGTGGAGAAAGCGAATCATGGCTGGGATGGCAGTTGTGGGCAATCAGGCCGGCAGGGGAGGGCAGTTGGGGTAATCAGGACAGCAGGGGAGGGTAATTAGGGGTGATCTGGCCGGCAGGCAAGGGCAGTTGTGGGCGATCAGGCTGGCAGTGGAGGGCAGTTGTGGGTGATCAGGCCAGCAGGGGAGGGCAGTTGGGGGTGATCGAGCCAGGAGAGGAGGGCAGTAGTGGGCGATTGGGCTGGCAGGGGAAGGGCAGCTGGGATGATTAGGCTGGCAGAGGAGCAGTTAGACATCAATCAGGATGGCAGGATAGCAGTTAGGAGGCAATCGGCTGGCAGGCAGAAGTGGTTAGGGGCAATCAGGCAGGTGAGCAGTTAGGAACCAGCATTCCCAGATTGTGAGAGAGATGTTCCAGATTGGAGAGGGTGCAGTCAGGGCTGAGGGACACCCCCCCCATGCATGAATTCTGTGCACTGGACCTCTACTATTAGAAATAAACTACAATAAAAACAATAAAAAAAATTCAGACACTTGGAAGCTGAATAGCATGCTTTTACACAATGAGTGGTTTACCAAAGAGATCAAAGAAGAAATTAAAAACATTCTAGAAATGAATGACAATGAAAACACAACAATCCAAAATCTAGGGGCCACAGTGAAAGCAGTCCTGAGAGGGAAGTTTATAGCTCTAAAGGCCTACCTTAAAAACGAGGAAAAAAATGATAATAAATCATCTAACTGTACAATTTAAAAAATTAGAAAGAGAGTAACAAGAAAAGCTCAGAGTGAGCAGAAGGAAGGAGATAATAAAGATCAGAGCAGAAATAACAGACATAGAGACAAAAAAAAAAAAAACAATACAAAAGAACAATGAAACCAAGAGCTGGTTCTTTGAAAGGATAAACAAGATTGATGAACCTCTAGCCAGGCTTACCAAGAATCAGAGAGAGAGGACCCAAATAAACAAAATCAGAAACGAAAGAGGTGAAATAACAACAGACCCCAAGAAATAAAAAAAGATTATTAAAAAATACTATGAACAACTCTATTCCAACAAACTAGACAACCTGAAGGAAATGAACATATTCCTAGAACAATACAACCTTCCAAAACTCAATCAGGAAGAATCTTAAAATCTCAATATGTCAAAAACTATGGAAGAAATTGAAGCAGTCATCAAAAAGTTTCCAGCAAACAAAAGCCCAGGGCCAGACGACTTCACAGGGGAGTTTTACAAAAAATTCAAAGAAGAACTAAAACCTATCCTCCTCAGACTATTCCATAAAAATTCAAGAGGAAGGAAAACTTCCAAGCTCATTCTATGAAGCCAGCATTACCTTAATACAAAAAAGCAGATAAAGATAACACAATAAAAGAGAATTACAGGCCAATAAACGTCATGAAAATCCTTAACAAAATTCTAGCAAATCAGATCCAGTGTTACATCAGAAAGATCATACACCATGACCAAGTAGGATTTATCCCGGGAATGCCAGGATGGTACAATATCCGCAAATCAATAAACGTAATAGTGATACATCAAATAAAACAAACTGAGAGACAAAAATCACATAGTAATATCAATTATGCAAATAAAAGCATTTGACAAAATTCAAAACCCATTCTTGATAAAAACCCTCAGCAAAATGGGAATAGTGGGATTATACTCCAACATAATAAAAGCCTTATATCACAAACCTACAGCCAACATCATACTTAATGGCCAAAAACTGAAACCATTTCACCTGACATCAGGAACATGACAGGGATGCCCACTTTCACCACTCCTGTTCAACACAGTCTTGGAAGTCCAAGCCATAGCAATTACACAAGAAGCAGAAATAAAAGGTATCCAAATTGGAAAAGAAGAAGTAAAACTGTCCTTATTCACAGATGACATGATACTGTACATAGAAAATCCTAAAGACTCCATAAAAAATTATTAGACTTAATAAATGAATTTGACAATGTAGCAGGATACAAAATTAATGCCAAGAAGTCTATGGCATTATTATACAAAAATAGTAAACTTACAGAAAGAAAGATTCAAAAACAATCCCACTTACCATTGCACAAAAAAAATTAAGATACCAATGAATAAACCTAACTAAGGAGGTAAAAGACCTCTACTCAGAAAACTACAGCATGTTGAAAAAAGAGATAGAGGAAGACATTAACAGATGGAAGAACATACCGTATTTATGGAGTGGTAGAATCGACATAATTAAAATGTCCATATTACCCAAAGCAATCTATAACTCAATGCACTCCCCATTAAAATACCAATGCATGTTTCACAGACCTAGAACTAACTCTCCAAAAATTCATCTGGAATAAAATAAGACCGTGAATAGCTGCAGCAATTCTGAGAAATAAGAACAAAGTAGAAGGGATCTCAATACCAGATATCAAGCTGTATTATAAAGCCACTGTTCTCAAAACTACCTGGTACTGGCACAAGAACAGGCATATGAACCAATGGAATAGAATAGAGAACTCATAAATCAACCCAAACCACTATGCTCATTTAATATTTGACAAAGGAGGCAAGAGCATACAATGGAGTCAAGATAGTCTCTTCAATAAATGGTGTTGGGAAAATTGGACAGATACATGCAAAAAAAATGAAACTAAACCACCAACTTACACGTTACACAAAAGTAAACTCAAAATGGATAAAGGACTAAAACATAAGATGGGAAACCGTAAAAATATTAGAGGAATCCACAGGCAGCAAAATCTCAGACGTGTGCTGAAGCAATATCTTCACCGATACAGCTCCTAGGGCAATGGAAACGAAAGAGAAAATAAACAAATGGGACTACATCAAAATAAAAAGCTTCTGCACAGCAAAAGAAACCACCAACAAAACAACAAGAAAGCCTACTGCATGGGAGAACATATTTGCCAATGTTACGTATCTCCAATAAGGGTATAATTTCCAACATTTACAGGGCACTCATATAACTTGACAAAAGGAAGTTAAACAACCCAATCAAAAAACGGGCAACGGACCTAAATAGATACTTTTCAAAAGTGGACACACAGAAGGCCAAGAGACATATGAAAACATGCTCAAAGTCACTAATCATCCAAGAGATGCAAATCAAAACAACAATGAGGTACCATCGCACACCTGTAGGAATGGCTATCATCAACAAATCAGCAAATGAGAAGTGCTGGAGAGGATGCAGAGAAAAAGGAACCCTCGTGCACTGCTATTGGGAATGCAGACTGGTGCAGCTACTGTGGAGAACAGTATGCAGTTTCCTCAAAAAACTAAAAACGGAACTCCCATTTGACCCAGTGATCCCACTTCTAGGAATATATCCCAAGAAACTAGAAATACCCCTTAGAAAAGATATGTGCACCCCTATCTTCATAGCAGCACAATTTACCCTAGCTAAGATTTGGAAACAGCCTAAGTGTCATCAGCAGATTAGTGGATTTAAAAACTGAGGTACATCTACACAATGGAATACTACGCTGCTGTAAAAAGGAACTCCTACCATTTGCAACAGCATGGATGGAACTAAGTGAAATAAGTCAGTCAGAGAAAGATAAATATCACATGATCTCACTCATTTTTGGAATATAATGAACAACATAAACTGATGAACAAAAACAGATCCAGAGACAGAGAGCATTGATCAGATGCTTAAACGTCAGAGGGATGGTAGGGGAGGGAAGGGGTAAGGGGGAGATATCAACTAAAGTATTTGTATGCATGCGTATAAGCCTATCCAATGGACCGAGACACCAGGGAGGGGGGGCATGAACCATGAGTGGAAGCGTCCAGTGACGGGGATAAGGACACATGTACTACCTTAATCAATAAAGAAAAAAAGTATAAATATTTAAAATTAAGAAAGAATGCAATAGTTATAAACTAGGCAAGGAATTTAAAGAAACGTATGTCCCTAAATGCATATAAAAATAAGTCAATTGCACATAGTATTTCTAAAAACATAAATCAAAAGAATGTCTGCATTTTGACAAATTAACAAAAGTTTAAAAAGTACAAATTGTTGAAATAATTGAGAATAATTGTCAAATAAACTGCTATTAAAAACATAAATTGGGATATAAATATATTCTGGAAATATACACATAGAATCATATTTCCTGCGATTGAAAACAGTAATTCCATTCACAGAAATCTAAATTAAAGAAATTATAAGAAATCCAAAGAAAAATGTTAAAAATAATATATTGCAGCACTGTTTAAATAGAAATAATTTAAAATCCAACAATAGGAGACTGGTATATTTAGAATAATGCATTCAAATTTTAAAATATTAGAGTCTAATTTTCACTTATAGTTTCACTTGAAATCTTGTCCCTATCAAAGGGCTTGCTACAAATCCTGTATGAGTTTAGAAACCAGCTGGCCAAATTTTCTCTATTCTAAGAAAGGGCAGTTATGCAATTTTTAAAATTAATGTTTAAAATTGTATTTATTTTTTATATTTTTAATTTATTGGAGTGATACTGGTTAATAAAATTATATAGGTTTCAGGTATACAATCCTATAATACATCAGCCATATTGTGTGTTCACTACCCCAAGTCAAATCTCCTTTCATCACCATTTACTTCTTTATTCTCTTCTCCCTCCCCTTAGCCCCTTTTCCTCTAATAAACACTATACTTCTGTCTGTGTCTATGAGTTTTTTTGTTTTGTTTTGTTTTGTTTTGTTTTGTGTTGTGTGTGTTTGTGTGTGTGTGTGTGTGTGTGTGTTTTGCTTAATCCCTTCACCTTTTTCACTCAACTCCCCAACATCTGTTCTGTTTCCATGAGTCTGTTTCTATAGTGTTTGTTATTTATGTTGTTCATTTGATTCAACATATAAGTGAAATCATATGCTACTTGATTTTCTCTGTCTTACTTTACTTAGCATAATATTCTACAGGTCCACATGCTGATGCAAAAGGTAATATTTTCTTCTTTTTTATGGCCGAGTAGTATTCCACTGTGTAAATGTACCAAAGCTTTTTTATCCACTCTTCTACTGATGCACATGTGAGCTGTTTCCAGATATTAGCTATTGTAATAACACTGCTATGAAGATAGTGGTGTATATATTCTTTTGAATCCAAGTTTCGTGATTCTTCAGATGTATTCCCAGAAGATGAATAAGAGTATCATAAGGCAGTTCCATTTTTAATTTTTTGAGAAAACTCCTTACTGTTGTCCACAGTGGTTGCATCAGTCTGCATTCTCACCAACAGTGCATGAGGGCTTCCCTTGCTCTATATTTTTGTGATTTATCTAATCTGTGCTTAAAGTCTGGAAGTGTCTCTGGAACAGAAGAGTGAGTTCTGTTTCTCTGGTTTTCTGTGTGCATCCAGTCTGTTATGTATCCAATCTGGCCTGGCTTTTTTGCCTTTCTTCATTCTTTCCCCAGGGCTGTGGCATTCTCTGCAGGTGGAAGTAGACACTGAGTCATCAGGAAGGGTTAGTAGTGTATTATCTTACCTAATAATAGACAAATACATAAATTGACTGTACCTTCGCTATGCTCACAGCCAATCAGAGTGAGTGAGTATGCAAATTAAGCCACCAAAGATGGCGGTTAATTTGCATTCGAAGGCAGGGAGGGCAGCACCATGGCCTGCTTCTGGGGGTATGGGTCCATCGGAAGTGGAGGAGGCCCTGTGGGCAGCGCCGGACACCACCCACAAGGTACCGGTCCATGGCCAGGGAGGCAGTGGGGTGGGCAGTGCCACACGGCACAGGAGGGTTCCGGGTTCATCAAAGGCCCCAGGAGGGGCAGCGGCCTGCCTAGCCACTCCCAGTGGTCCCAGAAAGCATCACCGCCCCGGGGAGGTGAGGCCGGACCTGCCTAGCCGCTCCCATGGGGCTTTGGGAGCATCGCCGCCCCGGGAGGCAAGGCCGGACCCGCCTAGCCACTCCTGGGGGTCCCTGGGAGCATCGCCGCCCTGGGGAGGCGAGGCCGGACCCGCCTAGCCGCTCCCATGGGGCTTTGGGAGCATCGCCGCCCCGGGAGGCAAGGTTGGACCCACCTAGCCACTCCAGGGGGTCCCTGGGAGCATCGCCGCCCTGGGGAGGCGAGGCCGGACCCGCCTAGCCGCTCCCATGGGGCTTTGGGAACATCGCCGCCCCGGGAGGCAAGGTTGGACCCACCTAGCCACTCCTGGGGGTCCCTGGGAGCATCGCCGCCCTGGGGAGGCGAGGCCGGACCCGCCTAGCCGCTCCCATGGGGCTTTGGGAGCATCGCCGCCCCGGGAGGCAAGGTTGGACCCACCTAGCCACTCCAGGGGGTCCCTGGGAGCATCGCCGCCCAGAGGAGGCAAGGCTGGACCCGCCTAGCCACTCCTGGGGGTCCCTGGGAGCAATGCCACCCCGGGGAGACGAGGCTGGACTGCCTAATGGCTCCCATGGGTCCCTGGGAGCATTGCTGCCCCGGGGAGGTGAGGCCGGACTGCCTAACTGCTCCCGTGGGTCCCTGGGAACATTGCAGGCATGGGGTTGCTGAGACCCAGACCTGGCCTTTGGCCACAGATTCATAGCTTCCCGGAGACCAAGAGGATCTGCCTCATCTGCAGAGAGACAGAGGTTCTGCAGTGGCCCCAAGACACAGGTGGGCCCAGCCAGGGATCAAGGGGCATGGAAGAACTCCTGGCAGAGGGGCAAGGACCCTCAACCCTGAGGCGGGGGTTGAGGGGTGGTGCCACCTCAGTGGAGGAGTGCTGCACTGCAGGGTACTGGACTGACTGATGTGATTCAGAGAAGCTCCCAGTGCTAACGGGCATCGCTCAGGCGGCCTTCACACTTCAAAGGCAGTGACTCCTGTTCCTGCCTTGACCCAAAAGCAAGTCCGGGGTGCCCTGCCCCATGGCAGAGCATGCCCAGGCAGTGAGTGCGAAGCCTTCCACCTGCTCCAGAGAAGTGGGGGCAGTAAAGAATGGGGGGCAAGGGATGGGGAGAGGAAAGAATGTGGAGCATCCGCAATGAAGAGGTGCTTGAGAAAGAGGCTCAGAAACTTGACTGGAAGGTTTGTTCTGTTTGCTGGGCGGCTGCCCCTTAGGAAGCGCAAAGAGCATGGTTTTGAGGGCTTCCTGTGTGCTGAGTCAAGTTCCACAGCCAACTGGAATTGGCCTCTGTTTCCTGGTCTGTAAAATGGATGAAGCGTGTCCCAGTGCCTTCACTGAGCTTTGATGGCCAATTGAGATACTATATAAAGAAAATGAGGGAAGAAGTGAGAAAGAAAAGGAAAGGCAAACAACACAAAAGAAAGACTGGAAGGAACCTGTAATCCATTGTCACTTAAATAGGGAATATAGTCAATAGTGTTGTAATGGTGGTATGATGCCAGGTGGGTACTAGAAATATCGGGGAACACTTTGTAAAGTATATGATTGTCTAACCACTATTCTGTAACTAATATAAAACCTGAAACCAATACAAAATAATATTGAATGTAAAGAAATGAAAATTGGAGTGAAATTTTTATAAATTTCAAAGTTTAAATAAAAGCTGTAAAGGAATGAAGGGGAGAATAAAAATAGTGTTTTTCATTTTAAAGAGTTGTCTTTATATGGTGCTTTTATACTTTTATACTTTTCTAAGTCATTATCTCATTTTAATTTCCGGACAACTTAAAGACAAGATAATTATTCCCTCCACTATTCAAGGAAAGGGAATCTTGGTGTCTGGTCCTAATGATTCAATCGTCAAGCCCTTATTGTAAAGCAGGATTAGTAAAATTTTCTGTGCAGGTTCATATCTATACTAATAAAAGCCTTGGGGTGATCAGGCAAGCAGGGGAGGGTATTTGGGGGCAATCAGGCCTGCAGAGGAGCAGTTAGGTGTCAATCAGGCCAGCAAGGGAGCAGTTAGGGGGCAATCAGGCAGGCAGGTGAGCGGTTAGGAGCCAGTGGTCCCGGATTGTGAGAGGGATGTCCAACTGCAGGTTTAGGCCCGATTCCACAGAGATCGGGCCTAAACCTGCAGTTGGACATCCACCGAGGGGTCCCTTATTGGACAGGGTGCAGGCTGAGCTGAGTGACACCCTCCCCAGTGCACGAATTTCATGTATCGGGCCTCTAGTCTTACCTAATAATAGAGAAACATGTAAATTGACCGTACCTCTGCTAGGCCCACAGCCAATCAGAGTGAGTATGCAAATTAACCCAACAAAGATGGCAGTTAATTTGCATACATACCTGGGTCCTGGGAACCTCCTTGGCACCCAGGTCACTTCCAGCCAGCCATGCCCCCTTCTAAAGCCTGGGGTGGAGGCTTTAAGCTTGGGAAGGGGCCAAGCCTGCGATTGGAGGGGCTGGGGGCTGTCCCCGTTCCCAAGCCTAAAGCCTGGGGTGGAGGCTTTAGGTTTGGGAAGGGGCCGAGCCTGTGATCAGAAGGGCGGGGTGTGGGGGTCCCCATTCCCAAGCCTAAAGCCTGGGGCAGAGGCTTTAGTCTTGGGCAGGGGCCAAGCCTGGGATCGGAGGGAAGGGGAAAAAAATCAATGAAAACATATCCTCAGGTGAGGATATAAAGAAAAATAAAGAAAGAAATGTCATATCCTATGAAAGACACATCTTGAAAATGCCTAAAGAAAGTTGTCATTTTTTCATGGTGAAGGGACTGGAGTCCATGTTGAGGAAAATACCTTGGCGGCTGAGGTGACTGGCAGTGGCTGCAGCAGAGGGGTGATAAGGCTGGCGCCTTCCCCTGATCAGCCTGGTTGCCTCCCGCAAAGGGAGGCCAGACTGAGGGCTCCCAGTGTGTGAAAGGGGGCAGGCTGGGCTGAGGGAACCCTCTCCAGGGCACGAATTTCGTGCACCAGGCCCCTAGTTTTTAGATAATAGCTGATGTAAAATTTACTCATTAGAATAAGATGCAATGCCATAAAAATTTGGGGGGTGGTTATAATAGCAGATACCATAGAGTCATATTCACAAAAAGGAATTAAGAAGTAATTGTGTTGATAATATAACACCATGCCTAAATTATATTATCTAAACATTTTAGATTTTATAGTCCAGAAAAACATGGCTTTCAGATCTGGCAACTAGAACAACATTTCTTTATCATGATTCATGGATTAAATACTAAATTACTAAGCAGAGCCTATTCAAGTTTTGCAGTGGTTCTTATGCAGGTGTAAGACTGTGAGCATTGACTAGAACAATGAGCTCCATGGGACACACTCTTCTTGTACAAAAAACAATAACACAGTAACCCTACAACTCAGTGATTGGCTCATGCAACTCTGGAAGCCTCCAACAAAATAAGTAACATCATGTAAAATATTGAATTCGTTGGAATTTGAAAATATTACTCTTGACTATTTTCAAAATTCACTTTTGGTCTGCAGATATTTATTAAGAATTTAACTTGATTAGTAATGTTGTAGAGACTAAATAATAACATTGTCCTCATTCTTGAGTTGATCACCATCTTATA
Source organism: Eptesicus fuscus (assembly GCF_027574615.1). Classification (NCBI taxonomy): domain Eukaryota; kingdom Metazoa; phylum Chordata; class Mammalia; order Chiroptera; family Vespertilionidae; genus Eptesicus; species Eptesicus fuscus. Next base: position 112,347,648 of record NC_072475.1, read on the forward strand.
GAAAGTAACTGCTTACACTTTCTTGATGTTGGTATAAACACTTCATACCAAAATATCTTAGAGGGAAGCAAGGAGATAATAAGAAAAGCTTAGCTTCAACCAGCTCATTTTTCTTCTTTGCTCTTTATTTAAATCTATTAAGTTAACATGAATTCAATGTCTTAAACCATTACAGCATTAAGTCCTAATGTTTGCATAAAGGCTAATAAAATACCAAATATAGTTTAACAAAAAGTGGATCATAAAGGAATTATTTATCTTCTTTATTTTTTTATTTTTTAAAACTTCAGGCATGCAGACTGAGTTAGACACCATCCATTTTGGCCTGCTAGCATGTTTGAAAACTTCTCTTCTACTTTATTTTAATGTGTTTCTGTCCCCTTTAGCACTCACTGTAATATATTTAATTCATGTCCTTATTGTATACTAGAAGCCCAGTGAATGAAATTCATGCACGGGGGTAGGGGGGGTGGTGGGGAGATTGTCCTTCAGCCCAGCATGCACACTCTCAAATCTGGGACCCCTTGGAGGATGCCTGACTGCTAGATCAGGCCTAAACCAACAGTTGGACATCCCTCTTGCAATCTGGGACCACTGCCTTCTAACTGCTCACCTGCTTGCCTGCCTGCCTGACCACCACTAACAGCCTCTGCCTCAGCCCCCGCCACCGTGGCTTTGTCCGGAAGGACAACTGAAAGATGTCTGGTCTAATTAGCATATTACCCTTTTATTAGTATAGATGCATCTCCTGAGATATATAGTATTCCTGTGTGTGACATTTAATTTACATGAGTTAAATTGCACGATATATTTTAACACTTCTTTTTTGCACACTCAACACTATACTTTAAAATGCATGTGTTGTGTCTAATTTGTGATGATTTCTTCTAATACAGCCATACCAATTCCATCATGTGAATACACTATATTTTTCTTATCCATAACCCTCATGAGTATGTGTAGGTTGCCTTCAACTTTTGCTCCTACAAGCAATGCTATAGTGAATATTTTACTACATGTCCCCTCATGGACTGGCAAAAGGTTCTCCCTGACAGAAATTCCCTGGAATAGTATTGCTAGCATATGATGTAAGCATATTAGTTTGTCTAATTACTGACAGATTGATCTTTAGAATGATGGCAACAAATTTACCATCTTACCACTGGAGCACAAAATATCCCTACTGCCCCCCACCCACTTTCCTAAATATCTCATATTATCCAAGTTCTAATCTTTTTAAATCTACTGGGATAAAGAAGAATTCATTGTTATGATTTCATTTCTCTGAAATATGATGTTACAGTAAAGTTGAACATATTTCTACATAGTTAGTCATTGGGGTTTGGTTTCTGCTTGAAAAAGTGTGAGGCCTGCCCAGCAATGGGGGTCTTGAGTGAGTTTCACACATCAAGAACCTGCTGCCAAGACCTACTTCATACCTTTTGCCTCCAGAGATCAAGAGGAAACCAAATGTGTTCAGAATTGCAGAGGCCAACCCTAGCCCTTGATGTGTCTGTTCTAAATCTCATCTCTCAGTGTGTCCCTCATCTTCTAGCTCTAATTGAATCCCGGATCCCTTAAGAAGACACTATATCCCCAGCAGCTCTCACAAGGGAAGATTTGTTTCTCCCCAATCCTTGGATCCCACCCAATGTTTGAAGGAGGTGGACGTGTTTTCTCAGGTGCTGGTTGCTGGTTCCAGGACATCTTTCCCTCTTTTCTAAAATACTGAGTCTCTGACTCCCCGTTGCCACAGTTCATCATGCACGACTACTCATGGCTGCTGGCCTCTCCCAAGCCTCTGTCACTCACAGAGATGATGTGTTTTCAACTTCTCCTTTTCAACTTTTCCCATTTTTTTCTCACAGTGGACCTTGCTTTCTACTTTGCTGATAAAATGGTCTCATAACTTTCTTACCTTTTCCACATCTACCCAGCACCTGTGAGCACACACTTGACTTTACCAGTAGTGAGGTGGGTGAGCTCTTCAAAGGGATATTGGAGATAAGGCCCTCCAACATACACTAGATGCCACCTCTTCCCAACTGCAAGGATGGTGCTCCAGCAATTCTCTTTCCACAACTTGTATTAACAATCTTCCCTCTGTAGGGATAATTTCTAAATGTACACTCATACTAGTATTTCTTCAAATCTAAATTGTTTTTTTTAAAGCATGCTTGAATCACTTTTGTCTCCAGCCACTGACAGATTTCTCTATATCCAGTTATAGCAAAACTGCTTGAAAGAGTTGTCTATACTTACCATCTCTGATTCATCTCCCCCGTTTACCTCAAGCCATTCAAGATAGATTTGTCCTATGATCACAAAAGGCTTTTCTTGTCAAAGTCACATTGGCCCCTAGGTTGCCAAATATAATGGTCAATTTTCAGTCCTTATTTTATTGGCACTATCAGCAACATTTTGCACAGTAGAGCATTTCTTCCTAAAGTAACTTACTTTAATTTGAATCCAGGACACCACTCTTTTGGTTTATTTCTTATCTCAATACTAGAGGCCCCGTGCATGAAATTTGTGCACGGGGGTGGGGTCCCTCAGCCCGACCTGTACCCTCTCCAATCTGGGAGCCCTAGGGGGATGTTCAACTGCCAGTTTAGGCCTGATCTGGGAACGGGCCTAAACTGGCAGTTGGACATCCCTCTCACAATCCCAGACATCTGGCTCCTAATTGCTCACCTGCCTGCTTGCCCTAACCACTCTGCCTGCCTGATCCCCTTACCTGCCCTCTCCTGCTGGCCTGATCCCCCTAAATGTCCTGCCCTCCAGCCTGATCCCCCTAACTGCCCTCCTCTGCTAGCCTGATCCCCTAACTGTCCTCCCCTGCCGACCTGGTCACCCTTAACTGCCCTCTTCTGCCGGCCTGGTCACCCATATTAACTTTTTTTTTTTAATCTTATCCCTCCCCTTAACACACAATTGTATTTGACTTCCCTATTGGCTTCTCCCTGTCACACAATTTTTCTCTCTCCTTTATGTAACACTTTTTCCTACTGATTCATCACTTATAAACTTTTCTTTCCTCATTTCCTACTTCTGTTCCATCATCCTTCTTCCCATCTTTCTCCTACCCTTCCTCCCTCCTCACATTCCTTCTTTCCTTTATCTTTACCCCTCTCTTCCCTCCCCTTTTCCTTCCTTCCCACCTTACTTTTTTTTCTTCACTTCCTCCCTCAGACCTGCTTCGCTCCCTCCCCCATTTCTTCCTTCTTCCCATTCTCCTTTTAAGCTCTGCAGGCTCCCCTTTAAAACTTTTCTTCCCTCCCTCTTTCTCTCTCATCCTACCTTTCCCATACACTCTTCTCTACGTACTTCCACTGTTTTAATATCTATCTATCTACCTGCCTAATTATTCACTATCATTTATCTTTTTTCTTTTCTGACTCCTACTTTTAATATCTGTCCCCAGTACATAACTATACTTGATTTTCATTATAGCTCCTACAGTTCACTCCTACATCCGCTTTCCTTCTTTAACTCTGCTCTCTAATGACTCCTTTATAAAGTTCTTCCCTCCCTCCTTCCCTTCTTAAAGCTTCCATTGTGGGGGGTGTTAACCCCCAGCCCAGGGTTCAGCCCCAACCAGGTGTTCGCTGCCCCCTTTGGTCACCACCCCCTTCCAAGTGCAGTTTCCTTCCCTTTTCCATTCCTGCGTCTTTTTTTTGTTCCCTTTCTATATTTCTGTTCCTCCTCTTAGCCTGTCTGCATGCAGGCCTGCCTTCTTCTCCCTCTCCTTTCTTATCTCCTCCTATCTTATCCTATCCTACACCAGGCCTTGCAGCTGCCTGAACAGAGGGCAGGGACACAGCCTGCTGATCTGGTCATGACATGACACTGTAATGGACAAATTTGCATATTCCTCTATTATTAGATTAGACTAGAGGCCCGGTGCATGAAATTCATGCACGGAGGGGGGTTGTCCCTCAGCCCAGCCTGTACCCTCTCCAATATGGGACCCCTTGAGGGATGTCCGACTGCCCATTTAGGCCCGATCGGGCCTAAACGGGCAGTCGGACATCCCTCTCACAATCCAGGACTGCTGGCTCCAAACTGCTTGCCTGCCTGCCTTCCTGATTGCCCCTAACCGCTTCTGCCTGCCAGTCTGATCACCCCCTAACCACTCTGCTGCCAGCCTGTTTGCCCCCAACTTCCCTCCTCTGCCGGCCTGGTCACCCCTAACTGCCCTCTCCTGCAGGGTTGATCACCTCCAACTGCCCTACCTTGCAGGCTTGGTCCCTCTCAACTGCCCTCCCTTGCAGGCCGGGTGCCTCCCAACTGCCCTCTCCTGCTGGCCATCTTGTGGTGGCCATCTTGTGTCCACATGGGGGCAGGATCTTTGACCACATGGGGGCAGCTATATTGTGTGTTGCAGTGATGATCAATCTGCATATTACTCTTTTATTGGATAGGATAGAGGCCTGGTACAGGGGTGGGGGCCAGCTGGTTTGCCCTGAAGGGCATGCCAGATCAGGTGGGGGTTCCCTTGGGGTGTGGGGCAGCCTGAGCGAGGGGCCTGTGGTGGTTTGTAGGCCGGCCATGCCCCCTGGCAACCCAAGCAGAGGCCCTGGTATCTGGAATTTATTTTCCTTCTACAATTGAAACTTTGTAGCCTGGAGCAGAGCCAGGCCTGGGGCTCCCTCCGAGGCTGGCAGCCATTTGTGTTGGGGTTATAATTGAAACTTTGTTGCCTTAAGCGGGTGGGCCCAGCCAGAGTATGCGGAAAGCTTTGCTTCCCCTGTTGCCGGCGGCAACCCCGGCCTGCTCTTTCAAGCTCCATTCTGCCACCATTTGTTTGAATTTGTTTACCTTCTATAATTGAAACTTTGTAGCTTGAGTGAAGGCTTAGGCCTGGCAAGGACAGGTGGAAAGCTTGGCTTCCTCTGTTACCTAGGAAACCTTGCTCTCTGTGGCTGTAGCCATCTTGGTTTGGGTTAATTTGCATGCTCGCTCTGATTGGATGGTGGGTGTAGCTTGTGGGCATGGCTTGTGGGTGTGTCGGAGGTATGGTCAATTTGCATATTTGTCTAGTATTAGATAGGATTCCTTCTCAGTTTTTTAACAGAGTTTTTCATTTATATTTTGTATTTTTATCATTTAATGTTTTTTTATTTTATTTTTCAATTACAGTTGACATTAAACATTATTTTATATTAGTTTTAGGCGTTAGTGGTAAGAAAATTATATAATTTACAAAGTAGTCCCCCAGATAATCCCAGTACCCACCTGTCAACAAACATAGTTATTAAAATATTATTCACTATATTCTCTATGCTGTACTTTACATCCCCATGACTTTTTGGTACTTCTTAACTACCAATTTATACTTATTAACCCTTCACTTTTTTAGTCCAGCCCCCCAACACCCTTCCCATCTGATAACCATCAGTTTGTTCTCTGTATCTATGAGTCTGTTCCTGTCTTGTTTGTTCATTTGTACTGTTCTTGAGATTCCACATATGAGTGAAATCATATGGTACTTGTCCTTCTCTATTTGATGTGTTTCACTGAGCATAATGCCCTCTAGTTCCATCTATATTGTTGCAAATGGTAAGATTTCATTATTTATATGGCCAAGTAATATTCCAATGTATATATGTAGCAACTCTTCTTTATCTATTGATGGGCACTGGGTTGCTTCCATATCCTGGCTATTATAAGTAACACTACAATGAACATAGGGATGAATATGTCTTTTCCAATTAGTGTTTTTGGGTTTCTTTGAATATATACCCAGAAGTGGAATTACTAGGTAATAGGTAGTTCTATTTTTAATTTTTTGAGGAATTTCCATAGTGTTTTCCATAACGGCTACACCAATTTTTATTCCAACCAACAGTGCATGAAGGCTTAGCTGGCAGTTTTTTCTAGTAACATCTCTGAAACATTATAGTTACTTAATTTTACTGAACCTCAATGTGTCATTTACCTTACATAGTAACTATAAAGATTCAATAAAATTATATATTTACTAGAGGCCCAGTGCATGAAATTCACTCATGGGGGAGGGTCCCTCAGCTTGGTCTTCACCCTCTCCAATCCGGGACCCCTTGGGGGATGTCCAACTGGCACCTCACCATCTGGGACCACTGGCTCCTAACTGCTCACCTGCCTGCCTGCCTGATCGCCCCTAAGCCCTCTGCCTGCCTGCCTGATCACCCCTAACCCCTCTGCCTGCCTGTCTGATTGCCCCTAACTGCTCCCCTACTGGCCTGATCACCCCTAACTGCTTCTCTGATGGCCTGATTGCCCCTAACTGCTTCTGCCTCTCCCTATACCCAAGACCTAGGATTGCCTCCTCTGGCTGGCCACAGGCACTCAGGACCCGGACTTCCCACCCTCTGGCTGGCCACAGGCACCCAGGACTTGGGCTGGCTTAGCCCAAGCTGGCCACAGCTGCAGGGGACCCTGAGCAGAAGATTTACTGGGGCCACAGCTGCACGCGCTTAGAACCATGGGGCAGGTAGCTTGTCCCTCTCCCAGGCTTCAGCCCCAGCCACTGGCACCTGGGACCGCGGGGTATGTGCTTGTCCCTCTCCCAAGCCACAGGCACAGGTTCAGCCACTCCACCTGGGAATACAGGCTTGTCCCTCTCCCGGGCTACAGCCCCAGCCACTGGCACCCAGGACCGCGGGGTGGATGGCCTGTCCCTCTCTAGGGCCTCAGACTCAGCTGCTGGAGCCTGGGACTATGGGGTGGGCAGCTTGGCCCAGTCCCAGGCCACAGCCTGGCTGGTCTCCATTCCTCTCTCACAAGCTCATTTGTGCCTGGCTGATCCCCATTCCTCTCTCACAAGCTCATTTGTGCCTGGCTGGTCCTCATTACTCTCTCGTGAGCTTATTTGTGCCTGGCTGGTCACCATTCCTCTCTCCCTAGTGTTGAGTGTCTGAGCCATTATAGCATGATGGCATGAGGGCATGACATCCATTTGCATATTAGTTCTTTATTGTATAGAACTGGAGGTCTGGTTCATGAAATTTGTGCATGGGGGGGCGTGTCCCTCAGCCCAGCCTTCACCCTCTCCAATCTGGGACATCCCTCTCATAATCCAGGACTGCTGGTTCTCAACCACTCGCCTGCCTGCCTGCCTGCCTGCCTGCCTGCCTGATTGCCCCTAACTTCTTCTGCCTTTCAGCCTGATCACCTCCTAACCACTCCCCTGCTAGCCTGATCGATGCATACTGCTCCCCTGCCAGCCCAATTGCCCCTAACTGCCCTCACCTGCTGGCCTGGTCACCCCTAACTGCCCTTCCCTGCTGACCTGGTTGCCCCCAACTGCCCTCCACTCCTGGCCCGGTCACTCCTAACTGCCCTCCCTTGCCACCCTGGTCATCCCTAACTGCCCTCCCCTGTTGGCTTGGCCATGCCCAACAGCCCTCCCCTGCAGGCCTGGTCCACCCAACTACCCTCTTCTGCTGGCCTGATCACCCCTAACTTTCCTTCCTTGCCAGCCTGGTTGCCCCTAACTGCCCTCCCCTGCAGGCTTGGTCCCCCCCAACTGCCCTCCCCTGCAGGCCTGGTTCCTCTCAACTGTCCTTCCTTGCAGGTCTGGTTCCCCCCAACTACCCTCCCCTGAAGGCCTGGTTGTTCCCAACTGCCATCCCCTGCTGGCCCGATCACCCCTAACTGCCCTCCCCTGCCAGACTGGTCATCCCTAACTGCCCTCCCCTGCAGACTGGGTCCTCCCCAACTGCCCTCCCCTACAGACCTGGGTCCCCCCACAACTGTCCTCCCCTGCAGGCCTGGTTGCCCCCACTGTGCTCCCCTGCTGGCCTGATCAACCACAATTGCCCTCTCCTGCTGGCCATTTTGTGGCGGCTATCTTCTGTCCACATGGGGGCAGCCAACTTTGACCACATGGGGGCTGCCATCTTGTGTGTTGGAGTGATGGTAAATTTGCATATTACCTCTTTATTATATAGGATGAAAATAGTTATATAGATCTAGGACTATACAGAGAGACATCAATCATAAAGCTTGAATAACAGGCACTTAATTAGTGACAGCTGTTACAATTAGTAGCAGCAAACATGATATCATAGGTCAATTAGAATTCCCTGTTACTTAATAAAGATGATGTGTATACTAATTACCAGTCATCTTTCCCTAGGAGTGAATAAAATAAAAGGTCACACATTTATTCTTTAAAAGAAACATATACCAATAAAATAAAGACAAATTTTATCTATACTAATAAAAGGGTAATATGCAAATGGTTGGGACACCCTCACATGTAACAACTGATCAGCTGGAGGCTGCTTGTGCAGCAGGTGTGGGTGGGCAGGGACTTGTAGTGTCAGGGATGGGGGTGGGGCTGTGGTGGAGGCCTCTGAGTACCTGCCCCAGGTGTCCCCAGGTCTCTGCCATGGCCTGGCCCGGGGGTCCCTCAGCTCCATGCAGCCAGGCCTGGGGGTCCCTCGACTCCACGTAGTAGGACCTGGGGGTTCTGTAGCTCTGCCTATCTCTTTGGGGCAATACATCGGGGATCCCCAGGTGGGTCGGCAGGGCCTACCTCTTTGGGGCGATGGGTTGCAGGGCTCCTGCACTGTGACAGGGCACAGGCCAGGCTGGGGGAACCCCTCCCCCCGAGTGCACAAATTTCATGCACCAGGACACTAGTTTATGGATAAGAAAATTTCTTGTTTTAGCACTTAAATAATGTTACCTTAAATAGATGATCATAAGAACACATTTTAAAAACACCAACATTCTATCATACCAACATATAAGCCAAAATTATGAAGGGTAAATGATATACTTTTTTTAACTTATAATGTCCAACAAACAAAAAAAGAGTATAGTTTAACAAATTTTCATTGTATCATATATACTTCGGTAAACTAAAATTCATGTTTGGTGACATTTTTTTTTTCAATTCGTAATTTGTGTTTTTGTTACTAATTTGTAGAAACAATTTTGATATTCTGGGTAACAACTTTTGTTTGGTAAATAGTTTTCCCTTATAACACAGGGTTTTGATGTTATATGTAGTACACTTCATGGATCCAAAACTGTACTTATTGTGTGTTGCTTAGAAAGTTTCCTGTCACTAGATTAACCCAATTACTATCCTATTCTTTCTTCAAATCCCATCTTTTAAAGTGAGATTCATTGAGGTATTATTTACAGAAACTAAAATCCATTTTCATTTTAGTGCACAAATTTTAACAAATGCATGAAGTCATGGTATCACCACCACAATCAAAATGCAGAACAGTTCCACTTCTCATAAATATTCTCTCATGCCTCTTTGTCAACCCAAATACTGGCAATACTGATTATTTTTCTGTTCCCATAGTTTTGCCTCTTGTATAAAGCCATATAAATGAAATCATACACTACGTAGGCTTTTGAGTCTAGTAGCTTTCACTTAGCATAATGCACTTGTGACTCAACGCGTATAATTGGAGGTAGCAGTACATGGTCTCTTTAAATAAAATATCCTATCTAATAAAGAGTGAATATGCTAATTTACACTCATGCCATTGCAAAGATGGTGGCACCCACAGCCAATAAGGAGGGAATATGCTAATTGACTGCCATACCCTCAAAGATGGAAGAGCCCACAGCCACAAGATGGTGGCACCCAGTCCCCTCAGCCCCACAGGGGCAGCTCCGCAAGCCTGCCTCTGGAGTCCCCTAGTCCCTTCAGCCCCCCAGCCACCCAAGGCCAGCCTGAGGTGCAGGGAATCCTCAGATGGCGGCTGCCCAACTGCCCAGGGCCACCTGAGGCTGAGGTAACCAGGGCTGGCCGAGGCTTGCACTGCTGGCAGTGGCAGCAGCAGAGGTCTGATGGGGCATCACCTTCCCCTGATTGCCGGGTTGCCTCCCATCCCTTTGTATTTCTGTGGGGACTGTTGTTATTTCACCTCTTTCATTTCTGATTTTGTTTATTTGGGTCCTCTCGCTTTGCTTCTTGGTAAGTCTGGCTAGATGTTCATCAATCTTGTTTATCCTTTCAAAGAACCAGCTCTTGGTTTTGTTGATCTTTTGTATTGTTTTTTTTTTTTTTTTTTTTGGTCTCTGTGTCATTCACTTCTGCTCTGATCTTTATTATTTCCTTCCTTCTGCTCAATGTGGGCTTTTCTTGTTGCTCTCTTTCTAATTCTTTGAGTTGTTGAGTTAGATGATTTATTACCATTTTTTCTTGTTTTTTTTTGAGGTAGGCCTGTAGAGCTATAAACTTCCCTCTCAGGACTGCTTTTATTGTGTCCCATAGGATTTGCAATGTTGTGATTTTATTGTCAGTAGTCTCCAGGATGTTTTTAATTTATTCTTTGATCTCATTGATAACCCAATCATTGTTTAGTAGCATGCTATTCAGCTTCCAAGTATTTGAATTTTTTGGAATGTTTTTATTGGAGTTTATTTATAATATTATGCCATTGTGGTCTGAGGAAATGCTTGATATGATTTCATTCTTTTTGAATTTGGGGAGATTTTGCTTTTGACCCAATATGTGCTCTATTTTTGAAAATGTCCTATGTGCACTTGAGAAGAATGTATATTACGTGGCTTTGGGGTGAAATGCTCTGAAGATGTCAATTAGGTCCATCTGATCTAGTGTGTTATTTAGAATTGCTGTTTCTTTGCTGATTTTTTGTCTAGAGGATTTATCCAGTGATGTCAGTGATGTATTAAAGTCCCCTACTATGATTGCATTGTTGCTGATCTCTCCCTTGATATGTTTCAGGAGATTTTTCATGTATTTGGGTGCTCCTGCATTGGGTGCATATATGTTTACCAGAGTCATATATTCTTGTTGAATTGCTCCCTTTAATATTATGTAGTGGCCTTCCTTATCTCTTATTATGGCCTTTACTTTGAGGTCTATTTTATCAGATATAAGTATCACAACCCCAGCTTTTTTATCATTTCCATTTGCCTGAAAAATGTTTTTCCATCCCTTCGCTCTCAGTCTGTGTGAATCCTTTGCTCAGAGGTGGGTTTCATGTGTACAGCAAATACATGGGTCATGTTTTCTTATCCATTCAGCTACCCTATGTCTTTTGATTCATGCATTTAATCCATTTACGTTTAATGTTATTATTGACAAGTACAAGTTTGTTGTCATATTTTTCCTTAGTGTTTGTGTTTCTTCTTGCCTTTCTCTTTCTTCTTTTTGCAGCAGGCCCTTTAGCATTTCTTGCATTGCTGGCTTGATAGTGATAAACTCTCTTAGTCCTTTTTTGTCTGTGATGCTCCTGATTCCACCTTCAATTTTGATTGATAGCCTTGCTGGGTATAGTATTCTTGGATTCAGTCCCTTGCTTTGCATCACTTTGTATATTTCATTCCATTCCCTTCTGGCCTGGTGTGTTTCTTTTGAGAAATCAGTTGATATTTTAATAGGAGATCCCTTCTAAGTAACTTTCTGTCTCTCTCTGGAAGCCTTTAAGATTCTTACTTTGTCGTTGGTATTTACCAATTTAATTATGATGTGTCTTGGTGTTGGTCTTTTGGGGTTCAACTTGTTTGGGACTCTAGGTACTTCTTGGACTTGCATATTTTTTTTCTTGCCAATATCAGGGAAGTTTTCTGTCATTATTTCTTCAAACAGGTTTTCGATTCCTTGCTTCTCTTCCTCTTCTTCTGGTATCCCTATTAAGCGAATGTTGTTTTGTTTTGTGTTGTCCCAAAGCTCCCTTAGGCTCTCCTCTTGCTTTTTAAGTCTTCTTTCTAGTTGCTGCTATGTTTGTGTGTGTTTTTCCTACCTTGTCTTCTAATTCACTGATGCAGTCCTCAGCCTCTTCTAGTCTACTGTTTAAGCCTTCCATTGTGTTCTTTATTGCAGCTATGTCATTCTTCATCTCCTCTTAGTTTCTTTTCATGTTGGAGACATTCTCATTCAGCTCCTTATAGTTCTCATTGAGTTGTGTGTATTTGTCATTGAGTTGTGTGTATTTGTCATCCAGCCATTTAAACATCCTTATAACCATTACTCTGAATTCTATCTCTGATAAGCTGCTAGCCTCGAATTCATTTAACTCCCTTTCTGATGGTTCCTCTTTTTCTTTCCTTTGGGGATTGCTTTTTTGTCTTCCCATGTTTTCCTGTAATGTTTTAATTGTAAATCCAATTGCTTTGCTACCCAGGTTCTTTTGGTGATGGTGCTATTGGCATAATCTCTCAGTTCTCCTGGGCTTGTTAATCTAGTGTTGCTCCCTACTTGATCTATTTGGGTTCTCTTGATGTAGGCCTGCGAGCTTGAGAGGCACAACTGCGGTGTCTAGAAGTCATCCTCCATGGAGGAGAGTGTCCCAATTTTTGCTGTCTTGCACCCTTAATTGAAATCACGTTTGCCCAGCATGGACTCACAGTGGCACCCAGGAACCATCTGTTGGGGTGATGGGGCTCAGGGGGCCTGCTCTCTGGAAAGGCGTGACTGTGGTGCCCAGAGTTCTGCAGTCATGGTGTGGGCAGACCCAGCTTTTTCTGCTGTACCTGTGGTGGATAGGTGCTTACTCCCAGTGGCGGCTCACAGGAGCACCTGTGATACGTTTGCTAGTGAGGCACACTGAAGGACTCTGAAGGGCCCTGGCAGTGTAGCCATGCAATTGAGGCTCTGCTGCCGAGCGGTGCACCTTTGGAGGTGGAGGTCCCAGGGTCCACGCATCTGCAGCTGGGGTAGCAGGATTTTGGCTGGAGTGGCTGCTGGGTTGCAGGGCAGTTCTAAGGCCTGTCTGGGTGGTGGTGCTGATGAGTTCCTAAAAAAGGCCGTTCTCCCCTTCAAGATGGCGTGGGCTCCGTGCTGGAGTCCCACCGTCTGGGGAGTGCCCACAGCAGTAGTAGTCTCTCCTTGTCCAAGAGAGCCTGTCTGCCAGCCCCTGCTGCTCCTGTGAGATTTAACTGTCCCTCACTCACACACACACCACACACATCCACACACTCTCCTTTCACACCCTCACTCACACACACACCACACACCCACACACTCTCCTTTCACACCCTCACTCACTCACTTCCTCTCCCTCACCTCCGTCCTGCCAGCCACCATCTTTCTCTCTCCCTACACAATAGTTTCTGTGTCCATGGGCAATTCATATCCTATGTAATAAAAGTGTAATATGCAAATTAACTGTCACTCCATGACAAAATAGTGGCCCCCATAGCCACAAGATGGAGGCACCCAGTCCCCTCAGCCCTGATACTGGAGTGTTTGGGCCTGTCGGCCCTGCCAGGGGTCATGGAGACCAAGCAGAGAGTTGGGATCCGCCCACTCTTGTAGAGGATCAAGCCTTGCTGCTCTGCAGCCTCTGGAGTGTCTGGGGCTGAGCAGCAAGGCTGGATCTGCCAGGAGGGGGTGGATCTAGCCTCACCACTCCACCACTGCTTCTGGAGTGTTTGGTCCTGTCGGCCAGCCAGGGGTCGCACAGGATCCACCCACTTTGGTAGTGGATCACACCTTGCTGCTCTGCCATTTCTGGAGTGTCTGGGGCTTAGCAGCGAGGCTGGAGTGTTTGGGCCTATTGGCCAGCCAGGGGTTGCGTGGGATCCGCCCACTCTGGTGGCGGATCTGGCCTGGCTGCTCTGTCACCTCTGGAGTCTCTGGGGCTGAGCAGTGAGGCTGGAGTTTTGGGCCTGTCGGTTGGCCAAGGGTCATGTGGGATCCGCCCACGCCGGTAGAGGATCTCACCTCCCTGCTCTGCTGCCTCTGGAGTGTCTGGGGCTGAGCAGGGAGGCTGGATTGTTTGGGCCTGTTGGCCCAGCCAGGGGTTATGGGGAGCAAGGGGAGAGGCGGGATCCACCCACTCCAGCGGGGGATCCAGCCTCACTGCTCCCCAGCCTCTGGAAGTGTCTGGGCCTCTCAGCCCCTCCATGAGGATGGATGCTGCTTCCAGGGGCACATGCAAGTGGGCAGGGAGTTGACTCTGGGTCTTTTGGCTCAGGGGTACTTGATGCTGTGTCCCAGTTTGTGCTGGCCTAGACTGTGACAGCAGGGAGGAGGAAGTCCCACCCTCACAGAATCAGCCAGAATCAGTCATTGGTCAGACAGCTCTCAGTGACCTGAAAGCCATCTGACAGCAGGGAGGAGGAAGTCCCACCCCTAGAGAATCAGCGTTTGGTCAGACAGCTCTCTGCCACCTGACAGCCAAGAATCTCATTCACCTGACAGCAGGGAGGTGGGACTATGTCTAAACATCTACTATTGATACAAGATAGCTCTGCAGCCAAAAGAAGCCGGTGTTATCAACAGAAAATGTCTGAAGACCAATGTGCATCTGATCTTGAAGGCAGGCAGGTGAGAAGTTGGGAGCCAGTAGTCCTGGATTGTGAGAGGGATGTCCGACTGCCCATTTAGGCCTGATCCCGTGTCCGGGCCTAAATGGGCAGTTGGACATCCCTCGAGGGTTCCCAGATTGGAGAGGGTGCAGGCTGAGCTGAGGGACAACTATTCCCCCCCCCCCATACACAAATTTCATTCACCAGGCCTCTAGTATGCATATAAATTCTTTGGTTAATCTTTTCCCCCATCCTACCCCTTTTCTTCTGAGACCCTTCAGTCTGTTTCATACTTCCATGTCTCTTGATATATTTTATTTTGCCAGTTTATTTTGTTCATTATGTTCCACAGATAAGTGATATTTTTCCTTCTCTGCCTGGCTTATTTTGCTTAGCATAATAATCTCCAGGTCCCTCCATACTGTCTGAAAAAGTAAGATATTCTTCTTTTTAACAGCTGCAGAGTATTCTATTGTGTAAATGCACCACAACTTTTTATCCACTCATCTACTGAATGGCATTTGGGTTGTTTCCATAAGTTAGCTATTGCAAATAACACTGCTATGAACATAGGGATGCATACTAGTATGTTCTTTCTGGTTGGTATTTTGAGATTTTTAGGATATATTCCTAGAAGTTGGATCACTGAGTCAAAAGGCAGTTCCATTTTTAATTTATTGATGAAACCACACTGTTTTCTGTAGTGAATGCACCAGTCTTCATTTCCACCAACAGTGTACAAGGATTCCTTTTTCTCCATAACCTCACCAGCACTTGTTGTTTGTTTGTTTACTAATGGTAGCTATTCTAGCAGATGTGGGATAACTGCATTATATTTTTAATTTGCATCACTCTGATGATTGTTGACCTTGAGCATTTTTTCATGTGTCTCTTAGCCATCTGAATGTCCTCTTTGGAGAAGTGTCTATTCAGGTCCTTTGTCCATTTTTAAATTTGATTGTTTTTCTTTCATTTGTTGATTTGCATGAGTGTTTGCTTTTTTTTTTCTTGAAACTCGATGTATCATTAGCAAATATGTTCTCCCATATAGTGGGGTCCCTTTTCATTTTGATGATGGTTTCTTTTGCTGTACAGAAACTGTAATTTTATGTGATCCCATTTGTTTATATTTTCCTTCATTTTCCTTGTCCTTGTAGTTGTATCAGTGAAAATCCCTCTATAAGAGATGTCTGAGATTTTTCTGCCTACATTTTCTTCCAGGATTTTCATGGTTTCACGACATGTTTAAGTCTTTTATTCATTTTGGGTTAAATGTTGTGTATAATGTAATTTGGTGGTCTAGTTAAATTTTTTTTGCATATATCAATTCAATTTTCCTAGCACGATTTATTGAAGATATTTCTTTACTCCATTGTATGCTCTTCACTCCTTTGTAAACTATTAATTGAGCATAGTGCCTTGAGTCAATTTCTGGGTTCTTTGTTCTCTTCCATTGATATGCCTGCTCTTGTGCCTATATCAGGCTCTTTTGATTACAGTGGCTTTGTAGTATCTGGTATTGTGATTCCTTCAACTTTGTTCTTTGGTCTCAAGATTGCTGCGGCTATTCAGCATCTTATTCATTCAATATAAATGTTTGTAGTATTTGCAAAATATGCTATTGATATTTTAATAGGGATTGCTTTGAATCTATAGAATGCTTTGGGTAGTATGGATATTTTAATAATGTGAATTCTTCCAATCCATGAACACAGAATATTCTTCCACTTGATTGTATCTTCCTCTATCTCTTTTTTTCAATGTCCTGCAGTTTTCTGAGTACAGGTCTTTTACCTCCTTGGCTAAGTTTATTTCTAGGTATGTTATTTCTTTCATTGCAATGGTAAATGTGATTCTTTTTTCTTTTTTATTTCCGAGAGTTCATTATTGGTGTATAAAAATGCCATCAATTTCTGAATGTTAATTTTTATCCTGCTATTTTGCCAAATTCATTTATTAAATCAGGTTTTTTGGTGGATTCTCTATCCTATATAATAAAAGTGTGATATGCAAAGTGATCGAACAGCTGAACAGTGGATCAACTACCCGGACAACAACCCAGGACCACACTATAACACCCACTGGCTCCAGGCCCGGCCATCACCCTATGATCGCCCACAGAGGGCTGTGAAGGAAGCCTGGGTCCTGGGTGCTGGTGGGAAGCCAGTGACAGCAGCCAGGGGAAGACCCACTCTTGCACAAATTTTGTGCATTGAGCCTCTAGTGTATAATCTAATGTGATCTGTGAATAATGACAGTTTTACTTCTTCCTTTCCAATTTGGATGCCTCACTATGGTGAAGACTTCCAGTAATATCCTATATAATAAAAGGCTAATATGCAAATAGACCGAACGGTGGAACAATCGAACAACCAGTTGCTATGATGTGCGCTGACCACCAGGGGGCGTGCACGGAACATGGCATGCGGCGGTCGCGGCAGGATGGTGGAGCAGGTGAGTGGAGGCGCCAGACCAAGGCAGGGCACAGGTCGCTGTCATCGGGGCCAGCCTCTGGTGGTTACTGCAAATTCTTTGCTCCCACGTGCTATGGTTCCACCCTGTGCTTGCACCTGCTGCCAGCGCTGGCCCCGCTCGCACCTGATGCTGGTGCTGGAACCACCGCTCACACCCACTGCTGGTGCCCAGCGCCAGCCCCAATTGCTCGGTACTATCAGCGAGTGGCGGCTGCCAGCCCCAATCACCCCTCAGGTCTTCTCCACCTCCCCCTGCTCCTGAGGGAAGATCAGGGCCAGCAGCCACCTCTCGCACCCACTGACGGCGACGTCCCCACTCGCACCCACTGCTGGTGCCAGCCGCAATTGCTCCTCGCCTTCAGCGGGTGCCAGCGGAGCCTGCGCTGTCAGCATGTGGGAATGGTGGCAGTGGCAGCAGTGGGGCTGCCCGTGGGCAGGAACTGGGGGCCTGCGACAGGAGGGGCCGGGTGCAGATGCAGAGGATGGGCAGAGACCTACCCCTGTGCCTACCACAGCCTCATGGCCCACAGTTCCTTTCAGGGTGCACGAATTCATGCACTGGGCCCCTAGTGTTGAGTATAAATTTTGAAAGCAGACATCCCTGTCTTGTACCTGTTCTTAGGAGAAATGAATTTCGTTTTTGCTCACTGAGTATGAAGTTGGCTGTAGGTTTGTCATATATAACCTGTCTTATGTTGAAGTATGATCCCTTTATTGAATGCTTTTTCTGTGTCTATTGGTATGATCATGTGATTTTTATATTTCATTTTGTTTTGTAATTACATTTATTGTTTTGTGAATATCATACCAACCTTGCATCTGTAGAAGAAATCCTTCTGGGTTATGATTTCTGATCTTTTTGAAATATTGCTGGATCTGATTTGCTAATATTTTGTTGAGGGTTTTATCATCTACGTACATCTGGGATATTGGCCTATAATTTCTTTCTTTGTAGTGTCTTTATCTGGTTTTGCATTAGGATAATGCTGGCCTCATAAAAAGAGCTTGGAAGTGTTCTTTTCCCTTGGATTTTTTGGAATAGTTTGAGGAAGAAAGGTGTTAGTTCTTCTTTGAATGTTTGGTAAAACTCCCATGTGAAGGCATTTGGTCCAGGACTTTTTTGCTGGGAGTTTTCTTTTTCTTTTTCTTTTACTTTTGTTTTTACTGCCTTAATTTCTTTAGTTGTTATTGGTATATTCAGGTTTTTGAGTTTTTGTGGTTGAGTTTTGGAAGATTGTATATTTCTAGAAATTTGTCCATGTCACCCAGGTTGTCCAGTTTGTTGGCATATAGTTGTTCAAAGTATTTTCTTATAATCCTGCATATTTCTGTGGTCTCACCTCTTTCATTTCTGATTTTATTTATCTGGGTTCTCTCTTTTTTTCTTGGTGAGTCTGTCTAAAGATTCATCAATCATGTTTATCTTTTCAAAAAACCAGCTCTTTGTTTCATTGATCTTTTATATTATATATTTTAGTCTCTATATTATTTATTTCTGCTATAATTTGTATTATTTTCTTCCCTCTACTTGATCTCTTTCCAGTTCTTTTAGTTGTAGGTTTAGATAGTTTATTAAAGATTTTCTTGTTTCTTGCTGTAGGCCTATAATGCTATGTACTTCCCACTCAGTAGTGCTTTCTCTATGTCCCATAAACAGGGTTGTTGTGTATTCATTTTCTTATTTTTCATATTTTTTTTTCTTCTTCTTCTTAAAGAAGACCCTTTAACATTTCATGTAAATATTGGTTTGGTGGTGATGAGCTCCATTAGCTTTATTTAATTTGTCTGGTAAGCTCTTTATATGTCCTTCAATTCCAAATTATAGCATTGCTGGGTTGAATGTATGTCCTTGTTTTTCATCACTCTTAATATTTTTGTCCATCTCTTCCGGCCTGAAAAGTTTCTGTTGCTAAATAAGCTTACAGTCATGTGGAAGTTCCCTTTTAAATAACTAAATGATTTTCTCTTACCACTTTATTTTTTATTTTTTGGAATTTGAAGCCATTTTTTTGGTTTAAATTTCTTTATTGATTAAGGTATCGCATATTTGTCCTCATCCCCCCATTCACATACCACACCCCTCCCCACGCATGCCCCCACCCCCCTGTTGTCCTTGACCACTGGTTAGGGTCATGTCTATGCACACAAGTCCTTTGGTTGATCTCTCCCCTTTATCCCCACCCTCCCCTACCCTCCTTCTAAGGTCCAACAGTCTGATCCATGCCTCCTTGTCTCTGGGTCTGTTCTTGTTCATCAGTCTATGTTGTTCACCATTTCCCCTAGATGAGTGAGATCATGTCCTACTAGAAATACACTTATAAGAACCAAAAATGAGATAAGCAATAATGGTTATGCTGAAAGGCAAATGAATCAGTCTGTAGTGAGGTACTTTCTGGGCCAACAGGTCTTCTGAAACCCAATTTCAATGTCAAACAGTTCCTTATGCGTATATGTCAGCAATGATATTTCAGTTCTGGATGGTGGACAAATGGTGGTAATGCAGGTCCGACCCTCTCTGGTTTGGTTAACTTCCCATGCCCAGCTCAAATCGGGACCCAGGTAACAGACAGAGACTTTGCCAACAGCAGCTGCCCTCTCACTGCAACAAGACTTGTTTGAGTTGTCTTGTACTCATGGTATGGGGAAGTGGGTTTTTGATATCTAAATCCAGCCTCCACCAGGAATGCTCAGGGCCTACTCATGAAGGCAAATAATCCTTTCCACTAATATTTACAGGGTAAAATAAGATTGTTGTTAGAGTAATAAATTTGACAGTAAAATAGTAGTCAAGTTTTCAGGCTAATTTAAATTGGCTAATTGAAATAAGCAAATATTCTAGAAAAATTAATTGTACTGGACAAAAAGCAGTTCCTAAAGTGTTAACTAAAATTGTTATTGGTAGTTCATCTCATGATAAAATTGTATAATATGTAATGAGCCTAAAGCTGTCATATTATAGTGCAAAAAATTAAAATTTAAAAGCTATCAAGACTACATTATAAAAATTTCAAAAGCCTCCTAATATTTAAATCAAAAAAGGAGGGATAGTAGAAGAATATCATGTAAGGAAAAATACCCTATAAATAAATTACATCTAGAAAATTTGTACTTTAGAAAATTAATTGTAATGCTAAAAGCAAGACACCCATGAAAAACACACATGGTGTCAAAACAAGCCAGAGGAAAATCATTTGGGCAAAAAATGAAAAAGGATCCCAAGTAAAATTTATAGAAAATATTCCTTTATTAACTTTTGGTCTTGAATATGTTTGTATATTTTCAGAAAACAACTCCGAGGCCATGTGGATTCCGGCAACAGAGAGGAATCGACAGGACTACTCCGGCCATGAAGACAGAAGAGAAGCAGTCCAGACATGGAAGACGCTGACGTCGCCTTGCCATACTAGCAGTCAGCAGCTGTGCATCTCTTACTGCTTTTAAGATTCACTCTTTTTCTTTAACCTTTCAATTTTAATTACATGTCTTGGTGTGGCCCTTTTGGATTCATCTTGTTTGGGACCCTCTGCACTTCCTGATGTTGTATGTTTATTTTTTCATTAGGTTAGGGAAGTTTTCCATCATTATTTTCTCACATAGTTTTCAATTTCTTGCTTCCTCTCTTGTGCTTCTGGCACCCCCATGATGTGAATGTTGGGATGCTTGAAGTTGTCCTGAGGTTCCTTACATTATTCTCATTGGTTTTCATTCTTTTTGTTGTTGTTGTTGTTCTTTGCTTCCTTATATTCCACATTGCTCTTTTATTTCTTGGCTTCCTCTACTTAACTATTAATTCCTGTCAATTATCCTTCATTTTAGTTAGTGTGTCCTTCATTTCAACTGGTTCTTTTTAATTGTTTCCATATTATTTTTGATGCTGTTGAAGTTCTCTCTAAGTTTATTTACTCTTCTTCTAAACATCCTTATAACCAGTGTTTTGAACTCTGCATCTAGTACATTGCTTGTGTCCGTTTTGTTTATCTCTTTTTGTGAGGTTTTGTTCTGTTTTTTTATTTGGGACATGTTTCTCTGTCTCTTCATTTTGGCAGCTTCCCTGTGTTTGTTTCTATATACTAGGTAGAGCTGCTACATCTCCCGGACCTGGTAGAGTGCCCTAATGTATAGGTGTCTTACAGAGTCGTCCAGTGGCACAGCCTTCCTTTTCACCTGAGCTGGGCACTCCAGGGGCACACCTCTCCCCGCCTCCGGTGGGCTGTATACATCTTCCTCTTGAGCCTTGATTTATCCCTAGGCGTATTAGCTATAAGGACTGGCTGTAACCATTGTTGATAATCAACTGTGTGGGAGCCCTTGCCATGGAACAGGACTTACTTCAGTTGGGCTCTGCTGCTCACTGAGTCTGTTCTTTGAGAGTGTTGCTTGGGTGGTGCTTTGATGTAGGTCTGAAGCTGTCAACCAGGTACGCTGTCTCTGGGGCCTCCAGATGGTGCAGGCCAAGGTCAGCTGCCACCTGAGTTCTGCTTGGGGACACTTGGCATGATCTGCAAAGCAATCTACAGATGGCTGCTACTTGTGCTGGCCTTAGAGGTGCTCAGGAGAGGCCAAGCTATGAACCAAGACCAGTTACTACTAGTGCCAGGCCTTGGGCTGTTTAGTGAGAGGTACTAGGCATGCCAATGCCAGGTGCTGCTTATTGGAGAGATTTAAAAAAAAGTCAGAAGCATGAGCCAAGAGAAGCTATTTGTATGGAAAAGCCACTGGAAACAGCTTGGGTTGGCTCAAAATCTGGTGGAGTCTCCATAAATCACCAGAGTGGGATAAATAGTGTAAACCAGATTGATAGATACTCAGACATGGCACATGCCCATTGGCTCTGTAGAAGAAGGGCTCAGAAAAGGAATAATGGCCTCTGCCATCACTTCTGTCTGGGAGAAAGCTGCCCTTCCAGCTCTTGTCCTGATGCCAGGAACTTCATTACTCTGTCTATGTCCCCCAGTGCCTTTTGAGCTGCTGCCCCAGTGCTGGAATTCAGAGGGAGTGAATTCGAGTTAGTCTGTGCTCAGGTCATTTAAGATAAACTACCTGGATTTCCAGCAGCCCTTCAGCTCACTCAATTACTGTTGGTTTTCATAGCCAGAAGTTATAGGACTTCTTTTCCTGGTTCTGGAACCCTTGACTGGGGGCACTGGTCTGAAGCTGAGGCCTCTTCAATCCTCAAAGGGGCCTCCTATTGTCAAGATTTCCCTCTCCATGTTTATTTGCCTCATGTTTATTTGGCACACATGGGTGTGGGACCATCCTGTTCTGCATTTCTGCTCCTCCTACCAGACTCAGTGTCACATCTTCTTTATATTTTTAGTTGTAGGACTTTTGTTAAGCTATATTACAGGTGGTTATGAATGATGGTTGTTCTGTTGTTTAGTTGTATTTTTAATGTGGCTGTGGGAAGATGTGAGTACACTGGTTACCTATGATGCCATCTTGACCGGAAGCCATACTTCCATCTTATTTTTGTCCAGAGTTCAGTTCCTATCTCTTTTCTCTCTTTCAGAAATTTATAGTTTATTTATGGCACGCTTATTTTCCTGTGTGTGTGTGTATATATATATATATTAGCAAAATCTTTTTTAGTTAATTTCATAAAATATACTTGCTCACTGTGGTAACTTGAATGCAATTATTGCTTGCTTTCAAATGCTCTTCTCCTGACTTGGTATTTTTCATGAGTAAAACTTTTTTTGAAAATCATGTAAATTTTGGAAAAGTACATATATAACATTTTTGAAAACAAAATCCCATTTTAAACATACTAAGTAATTAGTTGTATAGTACAAATTCAAAATAACCCAAACAAGTAACTAACTATAGTATGCTTTCTATATTATTTTCATTGGGTTTTGGTATAAGGATAACTCTCAGAACATTCATTGAGGTTGGAAGTTTCATTTTTTTTACTTCTGTAAAACTTCATCTAATTATCTGGTTCTTATAGGTTGTTAGATTTTTTCCATTAAAATTAATTTAAGCTAGTGCCAATAATAGAAGCAAATTCCAATCACTGTTTCACATTTTTTAGTGACATTGGTCTATCCCAGTGTTTGGCTCTTCTTGAGTTAATGTTAACTAAAATAATTATTTATTTGATCAAGGTTTTCAAATATCTTGCATTAAGCTTTTTTACTGGATTTTTAAATAACTTTTAATTGCTTCCATTTTTGCTGTTATATTTTCATTGCTTGTGTTCTCTAATTTTCTGTCAAACTTGTCAAAAAATGTCTTTTGATAATTATTTTCTAAATACCAGGTTCTGGTATTTAACATATTTTTGAAAGTTTTCTATCTTTTTAATTTCAACTTTCATATTTAGTCATTTATTTCTACTTTTCTTAATTTTATTATGCTGTAAAAACTTACTGAGACCTCCTGGTTCATAGGTTGATGTTTAATCACTGAATGCACTGGCTGGGTTTCCCATTGATTTTTCTTTGTTTTAGAGAGAGATTGGAAGGGAGAGAGAAGAGAGGGGGGAAAGAGAAAGAGAGAAGCATCAATGTGAGGGAGACACATCGATTGGTTGCTTACCGCATGCACCCCGACCGGGTTTGAGGATCTATCCTGCAACCCAGGTATGTATCCTTGACCAGGAATTGCACCCACGACCTTTCCATACTTGGGCCAAAGCTCTAATCACCGAGCACCCTGGACAGAGCAATAGCACATGTATTTAAAAATAAAGTCATTCAGTGCCCTGGCTGGTGTGGCTCATTTGGTCCCATGCACCAAAAGGTCACTGGCTTGATTCCCAATCAGGGCACGTGTACAGGTTGTAGGTTTGATCCCAGTAGGGGTACATATGGGAGGCAACCAATTTATGTTTCTCTCTCACATCAAGGTTGATTTTTTTTTCTGTCTCTCCCTCTCTCTATATCTAATATTTAAAAAAAAAAAACAAAAAACAACTACACATATTTTTTAAAATGAAGTCATTTGATACAAATAATTGATTTGAGAACAAAATCAAAACTTGATATGTATGCCTGTGTACAAAAAATCAAGATGACCTCGTGGGAAATCAAACTGCATGGTTGCTAAGAAATCAGAGAGAAAGCCTTAAAGACATTATCTTAAAGGTATGTTGGTGTCATTATTCTAGCCTTCACCATTTTCAAATAAATATGGAAATATTGTAGATTTGAATTATTTTTTTGTTATTTTATCTTTGGATGTGAAACCCACATTATCTTATTTCTTACCATAACTTCTAAGTCTGGAAGCACAGGAGCCATTAGAAAAGTGGACACTTTTGACATAGGAGACAGACCAACACAAATTAGGAGATCATATACAATTTGTCTGGATTAAGTGATATTTCTTTGGAGAAGCATTTGCAATATTTGATAGCAAATAGTTAAGTTAAAGCTAAATCCTTCTCCAAAATGGAAAATGGCTCTCCATTGGATTTGTGACACTTTAACCCACTAATATAGGAGTTATATCTATAACAAATATAAGTTGGATAAAGGGGAAATTACTTTGCAAACATAGATAAGTTACCTCTATTTCTTCAGGCCACACCAGTCTGGAGGCAGAAATGAAGTCTCAGGATTTGTAATAAACAACATTATTCTGGCTTTCATTCCCCTGGCACATGAGGATACCACTTGCCTCGATTCTCACAGTCACCTCACACCTATTCCAAGTCTCTAAGGATCAACACTGGAGGGTAGCCACTGAGTCCAGAAGCCTCAGCTACTCCCAGTGGTACATGAAGAAGCTTTATCTGCCATATGGGAAGCAGGAAGGCAATGAGGCCAAGCCAAAGACTGTGACTCCCCACTCCTTCAAGCCCATATCTCTTTCAGTACTGATGTGACATGGCTGAGGGCCTCTATCCCATTGTGGCCTTGGACTTCTCACTGCATTTCACCTGGGTTATCTGAAACTGCACTTCACTCAAGCCAGGTGCCCCTTGCCAAAGTGGAGTTTGCTTCCCTCCACCTTTATTGTTATGTCTATTATCCTCACCCCAAAGAAAAGCTGCTTTTTGATCCTCATGTTTCATATAAATTTTGTGTATAAAGATAATTCTTTTGTTTTATTTATGTGCCATTGTCCCCCTAGAACTTACTTTCCACACACTATAATGCATGAGAGTCACTTCTTCCATCTAATGGCAAAAGCATGGCTATATATTAGACCAAGTCCATGAACCCAGTTCTCTACTCCATAGGAGACATTTTCTTATAAGACCCCTCAACTCCTGATGCAAAGAGACCCCTAGCATCTGCCCCATATTCTACCAGTGATGCATAGGTCTTTAAATCCAAATGGATATGCAGCTCAGATAAACCGAGGCCATTCCTATAAAACATAAACTATCTTTAATCTCCTGGAAAATTAGCAAAGAAAATATGGAATAAGTAATAATCTTTTTGGATAAGCAATCAATGGAAATTTACATAGAGCAGGTACCTGATGTTGCACAAAGCAGTGGTTTATTTGCAAGGCTGGCTGATGTCATAAACTAGAGAGGCCAGTGGGAGAAATTTATAGGCAGTAGCAGTTCTCTCAGAGTAAATTATGGCAGTGTGTTCATTCTGGGACATTTACTACTTTTTCCCATAAATAAAATTAATGTGCTGAATTTATTTTTAAGCAAAAAACAGAGTTATAACTTACCTTAAAGTTTTCAATGAGGAAGCATATAAAACAAACACAAAGGAAATTCTTTGGCACTGGCTTATTGAAGAATTTAACCACCATCTTCATATTCCTTTTGGAGACTGGGGCACACATAAGCATAATTTTCTTTCAGGATGTCTCGCATTTTCAAAAGCTTTAGAGAAAAAGTGGATACTCAATTACTACTTCCTCTTAACTTTATCATTCCTGCTTTTCTCCCAAGATCTGAATATGACTTAAACATGGTGCTTTTTTTATAAGGAAGATTGTCATAATGCATAGAACATGTTTACAAGTAACCATAAGCCATGGAAAGTCCTTAAATTAGTTTCCAATTTTCTAAAAATATAGTTAAAAGAAAACATTCACAGAAGTTTACCTGAAGCATACAAGATTTTTTTCAAGTTCTTTCAAATCTTTAGATATCCATCAAGATGCCTAATTTGTACTATTTTTATATTTTATTGTCTAAAAAAACAACAACACAAAATCACAGTGACTTATTTTCATTGATTTAAAAGCTAAAAGTACAGTGAAAGAAATTTCTTACAGATTTAGTCTCTCTTTACCAATATACATTCTCTTTCCTTTGTCTTTCAAGCAATCTCAATATTCATTCTGCAGTATACCATCAAGAAGGGGACAAACTCAGAATGGATAAAGGACTTAAACATAACACGGGAAACCATAAAAATCTTAGAGGAATCCATAGGCAGCAAAATCTCAGACATATGCCAAAGCAATATCTTCATGAATACAGCTCCTAAGGCAATGGAAACTAAGGAGAAAATAAACAAATGGGAGTACATAAAAATAAAAAGCTTCTGCACAGCAAAAGAAACCATCAATAAAATAAAAAGAAAGCCCACTGCATGGAAGAACATATTTGCCAATGTTATCTCCGATAAGGGTTTAATCTCCAACATTTACATGGAACTAATACAACTTAACAAAGGGAAGATAAACAACCCAATCAAAAAATGGGCAACGGACCTAAATAGATACTTTTCGAAAGAAGACATAAGGAAGGCCAAGAGACATATGAAAACATGCTCAAAGTCACTAATCATCCAAGAGGTGCAAATCAAAACGACAATGAGGTACCATCTCACACCTGTCAGAATGGCTATCTATCATCAACAAATCAGAAAATGACAAGTGCTGGCGAGGATGCGGAGAAAAAGGGACCCTCATGCACTGCTGGTGGGAATGCAGACTGGTGCAGCCACTGTGAAGAACAGTATGGAGTTTCTTCAAAAAACTAAAAATGGAACTTCCATTTGACCCAGTGATCCCACTTCTAGGAATATATCCCAAGAAACTAGAAACACCAGTCACAAAGGATATATGCACCCCTATGTTCACAGCAGCACAATTTACAATAGCTAAGATTTGGAAACAACCTAAGTGCCCATCAGCAGATGAATGGATTACTATGCTGCGGTAACCCCAAGAAGCTATGTGCTGTAAAACCCAGTTGTATAAATAAGTTTTGATTTTCCTGAAATATAAATGTAGATGCTTTGGGCACTTGCGTGAGCTGTGTCTCCTTGCTGATGTGGCTCCCAGATGCTCGGCCACCTCCTTCCAGCACTACATGCCCAGCTCCTGCTATGCTGGCCCTCCGGCTGCTCTCAGAGAACACCCAATGTTGCTGTGCGCACCAGCATGCCCTCCCAGACTCTCCTCCTGTCCTAGTGTTTAGAAACGCAGCTCGGGCCACCTCCAGCTTTTTAGCAAGATTCTAATTCCTACAAAAGGATATAGGAGTATCTGTGTCATTTCATTCATGATTTTATTCAAAACACATTCGTAAACACTGATGATTCAGCAGTGCACATAACAGATTGCATCTGCTCTCACCAAGTTGATATCATACATAGGTAGGATCACCTCAGACATTGGTAAGAACTATGAGAAAAATAAAACACAAAGGCATAATTGAGGGTTAATAACGTGGGCAGTTAGCAGGGAGGGAGGGGTGTAGTGGTGGCTCACTTTACATACAGCTCTGCTGAGCTGTGACCTATAGGAGCCTTCTAAAAAATAGGCAGTGGGAGAGTCAGTTTGTAGGCAATAGCAAGAACAAGCTCCAATGCCCCTCATAGCAGTTCTCAGATGACACTCTGTCTCCCTCATGACAGTCTGGATTTCTGCAGGGAAGTATTATGTCTTATTTATTTTTACATCACCAGCACATACCTTAGTACATGGCAAATGGACATTTTGTAAATGCTTGCTAAATGACAGATGACAAAAAGATTCCTAGCCTTAAAGAAAAAATCACATGAACATCTTTACATGTGGAACATTGAGCAGCATAGAGGACAAAAGGTATCATAGGTCTACAAATCTGATACTATGGCATCTTCCCGGAGCCAGAACTATGGAGAAGCCAAGTTAGACACATCCATCCTACATTAATCCGGTTGTCTCTACTGATGTGCACAGAGGTTTAGAAAATTTTCAGGAAGAGAAAAAGAAGCCTTCCAGAAACAGCAGTGATGTGCACACATACCAGTCAGTCTCATGGCCCAGGGACTTTAACTGAAGCCAGGCTGTAGACGAGAACCATGGAAGCCTCAGAAGACAACTTTCTATGAAGAAGAAAGAAATCTGGCTACCAGTCCCCCCAGTGAGGCATGTGTATCAAAGGGAAGTGATGGTTTCTGGCCACAAAAACCTTTCCTAAGTCAAGAACTCTAGAGACCCTCAAGAGAATAGTTGTACAAAGGAGATGAAAGGGCACTCTCACTGAGCTCCACGCTTGTGGCTCAGACACTCTGCTGAGGCAAACCCTAACAGCATAGAGCTTTCCCTCCAAATTTAGCAAGCTTCTAATTCATCAAAAAGAGTACAGGAGTATCTGCGTCATGATTTTATTCAAAACTGCATGAACTGCTACAGTGCTGACACTAGTAGAATGAAAGTAGCTTAGTTAGTGGGAACCAAACTTCAGCCCAGAGACAGTGAACTCTGCCACGGAGAACTGGGTTGTGGAAATCTGGCTGGATCACCGAATCATGGCAACAAGATCACCAAATTGGTAAAAGCACATTTACATCTCCTAAAGAATCCTAGAAAATCTTAGAGATGGGAAAATGTGCCAAGTATATTTCTGTATCCAAGTATGCAGAGATTTGTGAATATTGAAGTTAATGTTAAATTGTGGAAATTGGTAGGGTAGGATTAATTTAACATATCTAGTTATCTCTAGACCAATTTATGAATTAGATATTTCTTATGGTTGAGTTTATTGTAGACTTCAAATTTTAATCCTCATTTAAATTATTCATATTTCATAAACTAACATTTCTCAGTAAATGATGAGTGTATTGAAATATATCCTAGTCACCACGGAGTCAGGTCCAGTTTCAATTGTGATATTAAGGTGGCCATCAAGTGGATTAAGGCCTCTGGCTCCATATAATTAGCCCAGCTCATGAGAGCTAAAGATTGATGCTGGGGTTTGGAGCCAAAGCCTGGCCTACACACCTGGGCATGTTTCTCACTCAGAAATCATTTGTGGAAGAAACTTAGTGGCAGCATGAAGGTAGAAAATACTTGGAATCCTGGCTCCCAGCCTTGTTTGAGTCTGTTCCATCTCAACACTGCTTATGCTACCACTTAGATTGGAGATAAAAAAAGAGAAGAAAGAGGGGAATAATACATTTTTATGTTCAACTAATGGCCTGGTGCATGAAATTCATACACTGGGGCGGGGGGGGGGGGGCGATGTTCCTCAGCCAGGCCTGCACCTGCTTCAATCTGGGACTGCTGGCTCCTAACCATTCACCTACCTGCCTGCCTGATCACCCCTAACCACTCTGCCTGCCAGCCTGCTTGCCCCAAACTTTACCCCCTCCAGCCTTCTCACCCCCAACTGCCCCCCCCCCTGCTGGCTTGCTTGCCCCCAAATGCCACCCATGCTGGCCTGATCGCCCCCAACTGCCCCATCCCCCACTGGCCTGATCACCCCTAACTGCCCTCCCCTCTTGGCCTGATCACCCCTAACTGCCTCTGCCTCGGCCCTGTCACCATGGCTTTGTCCAGAAGGACATCCAGAAGGTCTCCCAGTCTAATTAGCATGTTATCCTTTTATTAGCATAGATAGTGGTAGTGTTCACTCGCTTAGGAAACAGGGAGACACAATTTCATGCCCCGGATCTAGTACTTACAATATGCCCTTGGCCAAGGTGCTTAAAATCTCTAAGCTTTAGTTTCCTAAGCTATAGAATAGTGAGTACCAGTAGCCTTTTATTGGTATAATGAGAGCTAATTTAGATCCATTTTCAAATGAAGCGCACATAAGCACCACCTGGAGGGATTGTTGAACCACAAATTGCTGAACCCCACTTTCAGAGTTTCTCATGCTAAGAGTCTGTGGTGAGGCCCAAGGAGTTATAGTCTTAACAAATTACCAGATGATGCTAATGCTGCTGGCCTAGAACAAGACTCTGAGATCCACTAATTAAAATAATGCAAGCAACTGAGCACAATTCTTGTGAAATAGCAAGCAAGCAGTAAATATATTTTAGTTATTCTTTTTAAGCCACACTTTTTATTTAATGCAAAAAAATGTACATTTTAGAGTTTTTAAAATGAAGCAAGTTTTATATCATGTATAATACTGGCATAAAGTTAGTCCTGACATTAGCCAGTCACCATTCTTAATGCCATTACAGTTCCATATCAAGGCATCTAAGAGGTTTCTGGTGATAGAGCAGTCTTCTGTGACATGTTTATTAGCCAAAATGACTGAGTTGCTAAATCTATGCCTAGAAGATATTTACTTGACCACCTCCTTACTTCGATTATTTTTGTGTTAGGAAATCTGAACTCTATTGTTAGCCAAGATGGGCAGTTCTTAAGCAATTGGGTTCTTGAGTACCTACCTACCTACCTACCTAACAAAATGACCAGATCTTGTCATCTTGATCTTGCAAAGAAATAGTTCTGCACAAACTGGGATAAAATGAATCCTCATCTGGTCTCTTCAATCATAGTGTATCCCTCTCTTCATTAGGACTAAGTGCATTACTCTTCTAGATGAATAAGTTCCGAATGCCCCTGGTACAGCCTCAGATCACTTTTGCATTCAAGATTTTATATAACCCACAAAATGTCATGGAGGAAATTCCCTCCTCACTGTACTCACAAATGAGAGAATAAAGACCTGACTGATTATGAAAGAAAAAGAAAGAAAGAAAGAAAGAAAGAAAGAAAGAAAGAAAGAAAGAAAGAAAGAAAGAAAGAAATGCTTTTCATAATTCAGAATGGGCAAACCTACATTTGAAAGTGTCAAATGAAATAAGAAAATATGAGTATGTTATTATTTCTATTAAAATACAAAGGAAATTAAATTGATGGGGTCCAAAATGGAACTAGAAGCACTGATCAAGCATTTTCTGAAATACCATTCATTGACCTTGTTAGAGAGAAAACCAGATTCAGACCTCAGAATGAGTCATTCCAAAAGCCAGATCCCTAAACAGAGTTGCTCCATCTCTCTGCCTCTATGAGTTTATGGCTCAGTGTGGGCAACTTAGTCATTAAAATCTGTAAAGGACAAAACCTATTTTATTGACCAGTCATGTTTCTCAGGTCAGGAAACAGAGCAAAATAAGGCATGACAATTTTTAAAAAGTAGACAAGCTATTATGTCTACATTCAATTCCTGGGGGAGATTGCACAAAAATGCTCATTAATTCTGGCGCAGGAAGGATACGGATTATGCTAAGCCAAATGTGGCTAAGCTGTGGGATCTTGAATGCATTTTTGAATACAAGTGTTTTTTGCAAGAAAATAAATAAATAAATATCCCCAAACTGATATTTTATTGAATTGTGTACTGCTTAAACTAATTTGGGCTAAACTAATAGGATGGATTAATGACTCAGTAAAGGAATTTTGAACATTATCAGTCCTTTGCAAATGTAACTTTTCATCCAGAAACAGCAGAGTTGTATGTCATCCTTTGGTCTTGGTTTGATTCTTCTAGCCCTTACTCAGTCTCAACAGATATTTTTTCCTAAATACTGTTTGACACTGTCTTGTTTTTTTTGTTTTGTTTTGTTTTTGTTTTCCAGACCTATGCTTTTTTAATTGGGAATTATTTTGTACCACTTCCTAAAATCACAGCATCACAGCATTGTTAACTAGATATGTTGAAGTTTAGTTAAAGTAGAAAATAAGGTAAGTTATGAAGGTAAATAGAATGTAAACATTGCCTATATTTTTTTTCTTTCCCAAACTTAAATATGCTGAGGATTTTCCAGATTATTCCCCCTTCTCCTTAGAGTTAAATGAAGAAGGCAGCAAGAAGGTAACATACCTGAATAGGAATTCTTGGCCAGAATGGAAGGTACTTGTCCTAGTGGTTTTATACTGATACAAGAGAGGCACATATACAGGCCCCTGCTCCCAAAGAACAGATTCAGAGATGCACAGGTTCCTCTGAGAGGAGGATTCAGGGCTTCTTTTCTCCTCTGAAGGAAATGGGTCATCATATTGCAACTTCATTCCTACTTCTCAATCTAGTTCTGAAACACCTTATATTTTTCTTTCATGGTTTACTTTTTTTAAAATCATGTTTTCGGGAGCCAGTAAAACTATAAAGCAGACAAGATGTAAACCAGATGCCTGCTTAGGGCCACAGGCAAAAACATTCAGCAGACTCAATTTTGGGGGGCTTTAATCTTTCTCTCTCTCTCTCTCTCTCTCTCTCTCTCTCTCTCTCTCTCTCTTTCACACACACACACACACACACACACACACACACACACACACACACACACATCTCACTTTCATGTAGCTACAGATAGCAAGGGAAATGGTGGAATCATATATTCAAATGCAACAGTCTTCATGTCTTCCTTTTAGTTGATTTTTTCCAGCTGATTTTACCATAAAATTTTGCCCCAAACGAACAAATAAATAAAAGCTAAAACCTCATGCAAACTCTTCTAGGATAGTGGGGGAAATGACTTAGAATAAAAAATAATCAAATATTGAAAACATTCTAAAGAATTATAAAATACCATGTGCCCATTGTAAGTTTCCCAAATAATTGCATTCTGTTCAGTACAAGCTCAGTAGTTTCCAGGACCATATTATTTATTTGTTGTTCTCATTGGAAACCCTAAATAAAAATGAAATATACTATGACTACTATCTCTTTATGAAAATGTTTTCTTTCAAGAGTAATCCTTCTAAGATACTTATATAGTTGATGCACCAGGAGCCACTCAAGTTTTACTTGGCCTAGATTATAGTTACACAATACATAAGAATTCACTAGTGTAGATTATTTGGAGGAAGACTAACTTTAAATGAGAAAGTTTTCATTGAAATTTCATTTTGTTATCATGAGACTATATGCATAAATAGTTATCAAAGTACTGCCAGACTTGACAAGATGCATCTTTAATTATGGACTTATTTATTAAGTCTGTAATATTCCTTTCTCAGACATTTCTTTTTTTTGAAGTCTAAAATCTATGCTTTGGCCTGAGTAACACAAGTAGTCATCACTTTATACATAGAAGATTAAAAACTAAAAATATATCATGACATGGCCTCTAGTAAAAAACAAACAAAAAACACTAATCTATTCCATCCACTGATGGCCCTAGTATATTTTCAGTTGTACCCTTTTGAACATTAGTTGCCTGGAGAACATAATCTGGACATAAATGCTTATAAGATGATTTCCTACTTCTTTGATGGAAAAGCTTTGCAGGACATGCAGGTGAGGGCCTCATATCACCAACTCATTATAACACTAAAGATTTGGAAGAGGACTACAACCCAGGTATTTTTAAAATTTCAAAGGATAGTGATATCCTTGAGAAGTAATAAAAAGCTAAATATAAATGTTCATAGGCAGGATTGCTGCATATCAAGTATAATCACAAGCCAGCTTTGAGTAAAAAATATAATGACTTTTTCAGTATGTTAAGTACAATATGTTGTGCACTACACACAGGCAAATGGGGACATGGTTTTTACTTTTACATCTATTTTTTGGAGCTAAAGTGGCTACTTCAATCCCAAGATCTTTCGCTTTGAATGAAAAATAAGTCTAGTCTTCAAATCAATTTGTACAGCATGTGATCTACAATGGAAAACAAGTTGCCAATGAGAAATATATGATTATTTATATTTAAGTTACTTAAAAGAGATGTTAACACCACTAGCTCAGGTTACACCTCCTTCCTGCTGTTATCATATCACCAGAGGCCCAGAGCAAAAAATTTGTGCACACAGTTGGGGGGAGGTGTCCCTCAGCCCAGCCTGTACCCTCTCCAATCTGGGATCCCTCTCACAATCTAGGACTGCTGGCTCCCACCTCTCGCCCAAGTGCCCTCCCCTTCAGGCCTGGTAACCCCCAACTGCCCTCCCCCGCAGGCCTGGTCCTTCCCAACTGCTGTCCCTTGCAGGCCTGGTAGCCCACAACTCCCTCCCCTGCCTGGCATCTTGTGGTGGCCATCTTGCGTCTTCATGGGGGCAGCCATCTTTGACCACATGGAGCAGGCATCTTGTGTTTTGGAGTGGTGGTCAATTTGCATATTACCTCTTTATTATATAGGATGAGGATGTTTGATAACTGCATGGAGTATTCAGTTGAAAGAGCTTCAAGCTTCCCAGCCTAATCTGAGCTTCTGTGATTGGAGAATCTTTCAGTAGTATTTCCCATAAAAGGTTTTTCAGTTAGGCAAGAGCAGGCTTATAACCTCAGGAAATTAAATTACCATGATGCTCATCCTTGAGCACACATCAAAGTTCCATTTCTCATCTACAAAACAAAACAAAACAAAAAACATTTAAAGAAAAATTACTATTCTTTTAAGAAAAAAAGAACCTGACCAATTTTTAAAAAATGTGTTTTTAAACTAAAACATGAAAAACTAAAAGCAATAGAATAGTACTAATAACTATGCTTGTGGCAGGAATAATGAGAAACATACCAATGTCATTTTAAAAAAATGTATTTATTGATTTTTAGTGAGAGAGGAGAGGAGAGGGGAGGGAGAGAGAGAGGGAGAAAGGAAGAGAGTGAGAGCGAGAGAGAGAGAGAGAAACATCAATCTGCTGGCTCCTGCTTTCCCCCTACTGGATCGAGCCCGTAATTCAAGTGCACCAAGAATTAAATGGGCGACCTTTCAATTAATCATGGGACAATGACCAATCAACTGAGCCACACTGGCCAGGCCCATTCCAGTGTGTTAAGGGAATTATTGCTTTTTCAAAAATAACTGAGCCAGGTACAAATGAATCATACTTGCCTGGCAAGAAGGTATTTGTGTTCTGGCATAGTCAATAACTAATTCTATTCTGGAACAATTTTATAGAAAAATAAAACTCTTTTCAACCCTGATTGACATTATTTTTGCCCCATTACTTTAAAATCATTTTTCCCTTGTCACTGGCCAGAGTTTAATCATTCATTGCCTTGAGCAGAATTTGGAACATGGAACTGAAGTTTATACTTGGAAAAAAAATTGCATGGGTAAGAGAGTCAAGAGAAAAGTAATAGAGAAAATTCTCATCATTTGGCTTTTACTTCATGGAAACTCATGACTTGTAGCTTGGAAACCACAAACCTACATATCCTATCTAATAAAGAGGGAATATGCAAATTGACCACAACTCCGCAACAAAGATGGTGGCGCCCACAGCCTATAAGGAGGGAATATGCAAATTGAGGTTCACTCCACAACAAAGATGGCAGTGGCCGGGCTGGGGTGCTCATGTCCTTTTGAGAGTGTCTGGGTGTTCTGCCCCAACCCACCCACAGCACACTGCCCAAGGGGACGAAGCCAGGCACCGCACTCCAGGCCAGTGGGCAGCACGCGCAGGCACAGAGCGACTGGTGGGCAGCACACTCTGGGCCTGTGGGCAGCATGTGAGGAGAGCCTCTGGGCGGGGGAGGTGGTCCAGGGGAGGGCGGCCTGTACTCCCCACATGGCAGCAGTGGCAGCCGTGAATGCACCAAGCAGAGCCATAGGCCGAGCTGAAGTAGTGACTGCAGGCCATCAGCATTAAGGAGCGGCTGCCCAAGTCCCACCTCCTGGCCTAGAAGGTGCGTGATCGCAGGGACAGTCACCGTGGTGGGCCAGATTGGTGTCCTCCTGGCCACGCCATGGGGTTTTGCGGATCTGCGCAGCCACAGGCTTCCAGTGCACACATCCTCTCCTCCCCCACAACATGCGAACATCCCCCAGTGTGCTGTCACCCACGTGTGCCTGCAACAGTCCCAGACCATGGTGCATGCAAGTTTCCCCCCACACACACTCCTCCACCGTACTTCCATCAACCCCAGCATGTCTACATCCTCCACAGGACGTGTTCACATCCCCTCCAGCATGCTCATGTCCTTTGGAGAGTGTCTGGGTGTTCTGGGTGCTGAGGGTGAGCACCTGTGAGATGACAGTGAGAGGGCGAAGTGGTGATGTCCTGTTCCTGCAGAGGCCAGTATAGTGACGAGATCACCTCCATGGGGCTAATGCAGGTGCTGAGGCGGGAGCAGGTGTGGACAGACACACCTGGTGGGCATGGGCGGCCCTTGCTGAGGTGCCTTCGGTCAGCATTCAAGATCAGGAACCCAGAGGAGGTAAGGAGTTCCGTCCTCTCAGTGAAACAATGGGATATTCAGGGTGACTTCAGAGGAGGAATGTGCACTTTGGGTGCTGGCACCCATGAGCGAAGGCTGCCCTGACTGAGCCTCACTCGTTTGGGGCCTAGCGCACTCCTGCCGGGCAGCGGGTGACAGGATGTGCTTTTCCAAGTTAATGAGAGAAAACATTGATTCTCCCACTGTCCGCGAAGGTGGAAAGTGGATTGGGGAGACATGTGGGGAGTGAACGAGATTCCCTGTCTGGGGGTTCCAAGTCCGCTGTTGGTTCTTTTCACCACTGACTAGGGATATACACGGTGTCCCCCCAAAATGTATACACACTTTGAATACCTACTAATTCCAATGGATTTAAGCATGAAAAGAAAGAAACAACAATGGAGCTATCATCTGTTAAAAGTGTGGATACAAACCAGCAGTTGGACATTCCCAAAGGGTTCTGGATTGGAGAGGGTGCAGGCCAGACTGAGCTCCCTCCCGCCCGCCCCCCCCCCCCTGCGCCATGCATGAATTTCATACACTGGGCCTCTAGTAGAGGTATAATTGGCTCTGCTCTAAAGCATTGTTTACCTTACCAAGCATATGACCCAGAAAGATTATTGCAAAAGATTTTAGCCCAAGAAGATGGAAAATTGTTGAAAAGGGAATTAATTTAACATAAAATACATACAGCTTTTCCCCAAGAGAAACACTGTTATGAAGAAATATCAAGCAGTACATATACATGGCAAATCCTTATTTGCTCAGGATTAACAGGTAATCTGTCATGGTTCTCATAAAAAAAGTTTTCAGCCATTTAAGAACTTTACACATTTTCCTACCTTTTAAGACATTGAATATATTCTGTTTTGTTTTTCTCAAGATTCTTGGCATTAATTGTTTTAAAGTGATATAACTTTGAGGCTACTTAACATAATGTTGTTGTTTTAAGGACTTTTGACTGTTTCTAATAGTTTTTTCATAATTATATTGGCCAAATTATCATCCCTCCTTTGCTACTTGGGCAAGGATTTAAGTTTCTGTAAGGGTCTAATAAAATGCCTCTCTTTCTAATTGGTTACTCTAATCTGTGTAGTCTCTGGGAACCAGCTAAAGAAGCTTGTTAAAAGTAAACTTACACTCTCCAACATCTACAGACAACTTATTCAATTTAATAAAAGGAAGATAAATGATCCAATAAAAAAAATGGGCAATGGACCTAAATAGAATCTTTTCGAAAGAAGACAGAAGGAAGGCCAAGAGACACATGAAAACATGCTCAAAGTCACTAATTATCTGAGAGATGCAAATCAAAACAACAATGAGGTACCATCTCACACCTGTCAGAATGTCTATTATCAAGAAATCAACTAACAACAAGTGTTGGCGAGGATGCGGAGAAAAAAGGAACCCTTTTGCACTGCTGGTGGGAATGCAGACTGGTGCAGCCACCGTGGAGAACAGTATGGAGTTTCCTCAAAAACCTGAAAATGGAACTCCCATTTGACCCAGTAATCCCACTCCTAGGAATATATCCTAAGAAACTAGAAACACCAATCAGAAAGGATATATGCATCCAGAGATGGGGGATGGTAAAGACACCTTGCCATGCTAGCAGTCAGCAGCTGTGTGTGTCACTGCAGGTTGCCTGGGACCAACCAAAGAAGGTCGGACCTCCATTGACATTGCTCACCATTTGTCCACCATCCAGAACTGGAATATCATTGCTGTCATGTCACAGGGGACAGTGATTGGGAAGGAAACCCATAAAAAACTGTTGGACAGTGATTGGAAAGGGGACTCAAAGAACTGTTGGCCCATAAAGGAGCTTAGTACAGACTAGTTCCTTTAATGCCTGGCTGCAATTTAAAAGAATATGAAAGAACTCAATCCTTTCCATTGAATTTAAAAATCTTAAAAGGACCCGAGCTCTGCAAATTTAACATACATTCTTGTTAAATTTATTAAATCAAAAAGGGGAATATGCTGGTGGCTAAGTACAGTAGTTAGCATAATAAAATGCGAGAAGTTTGTCAGAAGGCTGATGGACACCTTCAACAGGGCTGAAGATCTGCATATTATTGCCTGCTGCCAGACAACTGAGGGCAGTTCCCCCAACCTGATGGTCTTTTATTGTTTACCAAATCTTACCTTTGATATGTATATCTGCTTTGCTAAAGGGAAAAATATGTGAATAAAATGCCCTGGGTCCAGAGATTTGGGGAGCTTTGTTACTAGAGCTAAGTTCCTGCTTGGCTTTCCCTCATGCCTTCCACAGTTATATTTCTTGTCTATTTATGTGCAGCCCTTCTCCAGATTCCTGAACCCTTGTAGCTGTGAAAAGACTGTGGCAGGTGAGGAAATTTTTTGTTGTTCTTGGCCAATACCATAACATTTTGGCTGCTCAGAATCCTTTCTAAGCCTTACTTTTAGCTGCTTGACCATTTCCTGAAATGTAGAATGTGCCATTTAAACAACTTTCACATAAGGAAGGAATTGCAGGGTATGTGTGCTTCTTTGTGAGTTGTGTTTTTATTCAAAGCCAGTGTGATTATTCCAATAATTTTTAGTCTTAAACAAAATTAGCAGCAAATCTTTCAAATTATGCTGTACATATATTTCAGATTCCAATGACCTTCTATCATCAAACTAAATTAACTTAAGACAGAATATGTAATAGGGATGAAGGGAATGTTCTCACACATTTAGAATAAGCCAAGATCAATGTTTGACTTCAGGTCACAATCTCAATTGATATGAGTGTAATTCTGTGCAAGTTGAGTGCACAAACATCTCACATTGTGTGCATGCACTCATGCCTACACTGACCTTGGAGGCCCATGTGATTTGTTATTCTAGCAACTAAATTCAGTTCCCTCTCCTAACCTGAGTACAATCAAGACTGACTCTCTTCACTCCCCACATTCTACTTATAGTATGTTGCATAGGTGTTGCTTTATTTTTATAATTATGAAAAGCAAAAGATTCTTGGAACTAACAAATTGATGATGCCCTTATTGCATTTTGGCAAAGTGAAGGAAGCAGAACAGAGCAGTGTATTGAAAATAAAAAATGTCTATGATTCCTTTAAAGAAAATTCAAAATCTACTTTTAACAGTCTATTCATTTTTACTCCACTTCTAGAAATGGATTTTTTTAAATATATATTTATGACCCTCTCTCCTATTTATTTATTTATTTATTTATTTTTTATTTATTTTCATTTTTAATGAGAACATTCTGCTCTTTTCTAGCTAATATTGAAAGTACTTTTAGGCAATGAGATGATTAAAGGCTGCATCATTACTCTAGAGAAAAACAGAAAAGCATTAACTGACCAATATGATGCCAAAAAAGAAAATACTTAAATAATTGCTGAGTTAAGCCATAATCTTTATTGCCTAGATGGTTGCTGTCCAAACAGAGATCCACTCATTTACTTATCTTCAAATATGTATATTAGAATCTTCTGAAGATTATATATAATCAATGACCATCTTGGAGCACAGAGTAAAAATATGAGGCCTTTTACATACTGATCTTTAGGCTGGGATAGAGCTTTATCTAGTCCAAACTGCTGCTGAGTACCTCTGAGATGAGGCAATATCATCTCTACTGGTAAAAGGATCAATTAATGTTGAAGCTCCAAAAACACTTTGAGTTACTTATGCACATTTAATATTATTGTATATTTCAACCAGTCACATGCCCTAAGAGAATTGACATCAGCCTGTAGACACTAAAATATTCTTGGGACTTTTAATTTCTCCCCAATCTCCCATTTCTATCCCTTCACTCACTGGTTAATTTGAATAAAAACTTAGAAACTAAATTTCAGGATTAAATGTCAAGCCAGAATTTAGAGAATATCAATTTTCTCTAATCCCCCATCCATTCATTAAACATCCTAATAATAAAAGCCCAGAGTTGTAAGTTGTAATGATTGATCATGACCAAAGGCTGACCAACTGGAAGTCAGTGCTGGGTTGCCGTGGTGACCTTCAAAGCCGCTGTCACATGCTGTGGGCTCCACTGGTCTGCTCCACCCAGCCCATAGGAAACTGGTGAGCTGCAGCTGGTGGAAAGCAGTGAGCCCAGGCTGAGCCACCCCGCAATCCCGGGGCAAAGAGCCCAGGCCAAGCTGCTCCTCAATCACGGGGTGAACCGGGCAGGCCGAGCCGCCCCACTATCACGGGACGAAGAGTCCAAGCCAATCTGCCTTGCGATCATGGGGTGAACAGGCTAGGCCAAGCCGCCCCACTATCACAGGGTGAACAGGCCAGGCTGAGCCTGGCCAAGCTGCCCCTCAATCCCAGGCGAAGAAGCTGCTCCTCTGACCAACCTGCGCTATGGACCTGTTCCAGTGTGTGGCATGGAGTCCAGGGCCTCTAGCCTGCAGCCACAGGAAGTCTCCGTCCTCCCAGAGTTAGGAGCACCAGCCCAGGTCTACCCAGCAGCCTGGTCCTGACTGTGGGGGTGAGTTCCTGTAGGCTGGGGTTTGATCCCCACGCATTAGCAGTAGGAGACCAGTGCCTTTGTTATTGCTGTGTGTCCGGGTTTTGATTGGACAAATGCCCGGCGTCCTGGGTGCCAGCTTAGCAAAATCTTTTAGGAGGAGAATTCTGTCTGGGTTTCCTCAAATTCCCTCAGCCCCTACTCACCCCTCTGTGACGGCGCAGAACAAGT
Source organism: Eptesicus fuscus (assembly GCF_027574615.1). NCBI lineage: Eukaryota > Metazoa > Chordata > Mammalia > Chiroptera > Vespertilionidae > Eptesicus > Eptesicus fuscus. Next base: position 112,388,298 of record NC_072475.1, read on the forward strand.
GAGGCCCCTTAAATAACAATCAGAGGTCTCCAGCAACGGTGGGCCTCTCTCATCACAGTCATTTGGACTGGATGGCATTTGAGTATTTATCTAGGCACCATGACAGAGAAACACAAGCTCAAGTCATGATCTCTGCCCTTAAAACATTCACAATCTTACTAGAGTGAACAGACGATAAAAGCACAGTAATGACATCAGAATGTAAGGCAACAATACAGAGAGGAACAGAGGCAATTGCTACGATGATTTTCCAATTATTAGATTTTCCAATAATTAGTACAAAGAGTATGTGCTGTGAATTAAATAAAAAAATATATGTGGAAGTAGCTGCTTCATGAGTATGGCATCCCTTCCTGCTTTAAAGGAAGCTGAGTTCCATGTGAACTGTGTACTATGCTATGATATCTGAGGCACAGGACAAAGGAGGCCCTCAGTGTACTATGCTTTGATATTTGAATCATTCTTTATTGTTCAATGTGATTTATTTCTGTACACCTCAGTTTTGTAATAGTTAAATTACTAGAATAATACATCTTGCTATAAAATATTACTAGAAGATCAATGATCAGGTGACATTTATTGTTATTTTCTATAAATGAACACAATCTCTGGTATGCTAAAGTGATAGGTATTATAGAAATATTCAGATAGGGAGACCTACAGGCTTGGTTACAAGTGAGGTTTACTATCACAACCCAAATTTATTGCTTAAAAAAAAAGCAGGGAGCCAACTAGAAACTGAACCAAATATAAGCCCTTGAAGGGCAAATGTAAATTGGATAAGCTTTGTTGTTATAAGAGTAAGAAGAAAAATTTCAGATGCAAGAATGAAAACCACATTGCATCCACTCTAAGTAGCTGTTAAAGAAAAAGAATGATATGCTATGAAAATACTTAATACAGATTGTAAAGACATTTGTTCAAAGAGGATTTCCTAGAGTAGGTAATATTTCAGTTAATTTTTTTAAATGTGAAGAGGTTAGATAGATAAGAAAAAGAGGTAGGGGTCCCGAAGGGTGAAGGCGGGGCTGAGGGACACCCCCTCCGTGCATGAATTTCATGCACCAGGCCTCTAGTGTATTAATAAAAAACACACAGACTAAAGGAAATGGCCTAGAGATGTGTATTCTGCAGTAGAGCGCAGAGAAAAACCAAAACTGGGGAGGGTTTTGGGAATAGATTTAAATAAGTGATTTGCTTTTGTAATCTTCTCTTCTCACCACTATTACTCCTTGTCTTTCTTTACATTCACCCACTCTTTCTTCACCAAACACTCTTGGGGAAACTATATGTTTACTGAAAGCTTTTGCCTGATGCTTAATTTCTTTAGACCCAAACCTGTTTGTCACTAACTGAAATTACCTCTTTTCTTACCTCCAATAAGCTCCTCCTCTACCTTCCCCCTTCTTTTTTCTTTCTCTTTTCTGTCACCGTTTCTTTCCTCAGTTTCTTCCTCCTTCTTTCTGTTTATCTTTTTATTTTTCTTACAGTTTTGTTAGCAAGAGAGAGTAGGAGCACATAGTGGAAACTAATGAAGATGTACAGAAAGAAGGAAGAAAGGGAGTGAGAGCAGGAGACAGAGAATCTGCTCAAACTCAACCTGACTTCTCAACCCAGAACACTTCAGTTCCTAGAGCCTCTCTTCCAATTCAGCTCTCTTCCAATTTTCACTCTAATATGTAGAGTAGAAAAAGAATAGTATGTTAGAAAAGTGGAAGTATTGAGATATTCTCTTTTTGGTTTCAAGAAATAATGATTTTATGACTGAATTTACTTTGTAAGAAGAATTTCAGAGTTGAAAGGAACCAACTCCCATTCTTTGGTGTTAATTAGCCCGTTTGGTTTCCATTTATGTGTGATCCTCATTCATCATATTCTTCAATTCTCTGAATTAAAATTCTTCTACTATGACAGTATATTTCCTTTTGCTATTTTACAAAGAGCCATCTTTTTCTGTTAAAGGAAACCAGATACATTTCAGGCCCTGATGAGACTCTGTCTTCTAGATTTTGCTTTCTGTGGCCAGAACCCCATCAGTGTGCCCCAGTGAAGGCTCCACTGTGCTGACCTGGGCTCATAGTGACTAAGCAGTTCCTCAACACCCGAGACCTATTCTTACTATTTTATCTTCCCCAGCTTCCCTTCTCTTGCAGTTGTTTTGAGTCATGAAAGAAGCTGCTAATACAGCTAATCATCGTAATGTTACCCTTGGAATTGAGAAAATCATACAACATGTCCAAGTACCCCAGAAAGAGATGGCATTAAGTTTTGAGATAATCTATACACTATCTAATAAAGAGGTAATATGCTAATTGACCCTCATGCCATCACAAAGATGGTGGCACCCACAGCCAATAAGGAGGAAATATGCTAATTGACCACCACACCCTCAAAGATGGCAGTGCCCACAGCCACAAGATGGCGACGCCCAGTCTCCTCAGCCCCGCTGGGGCGGCAGGCACACAGCAAGGTCAGGTCCGCCCCCAGCAGGCCCAGCCTTGCCTCACACCTGCCTCCAGAGTCCCCCAGTCCCCTCAGGCCCCCAGTCACCCAGGGCTGCCCGAGGCTCAGGTAACCAGGGCCGGCTGAGGCTTGCGCTGCCAGCAGTGGTGGCAGCAGAGGTGTGATGGGGTGTTGCCTTCCCCTGATCGCTGGGTAGCCTCCAGCCCCTGAGGGCTTCCGGACTGTGAGAGGGGGCAGGCTGGGCTGAGGGACCCCCCCCTCCAGTGCATGAATTTTCATGCACCGGGCCTCTAATATATATATAAAAGCCTAAGCAACTAAAGGACTGAATGACTGGTCAAATGGTTGCTATGACACGCACTGACCAGGGAGCAGACGTTCAATGCAGGAGCTGCCCCCTGGTGGTCAGTGCACTCCCCAGCAGGAGTGTGCTCAGTTGACCGACCTGTCCCGGTGGCCCACCAGCCAGGTGGCAGGCACTCATTCCCTCAGTAGTCCTGCAGGTCTAATCTCTGGAGAATGAGCCAGGCACCCACAGACCAGTGCTGCTGGCATGATCCTGACAGCGCTGCTGGCCTCCTATAAGTTGGCCTCGGGCACTGCTGCTGCTTCCCCTCTCTAGATGCTCTGCAAGGAAGTAAAAACAAAAGCAGCGGCCAAGTGGCTCCCAACAACCGGTGCGAATGTCAGCAGGATGGATCCAGATCCCAGGCCAACAAGGGTGGCCCACGACCCGCCTGGAGGGCCGATCGTGTCCTGTCCCCACCCCCAAACCCTCTTGGGTGAGTGCCAGACACAGGGCTCACAGCTGACAAGTGCTACTGTTGTGGCATGAACCTCTCCCTATTGGGACTGACTGAGAGCCAACCCCTAGCAGGCACAGAGGGGCTGGGATGAGTAGGTTTTGGCCTGATCCCCTCAGGCTACCCTGAGGTACCTTACCAGCGCATGAATTCGTGCTCTTGGTTTCTAGTATAGTTAATAATCACTACAGTTTCAACTAACAAATCCACTAATGGAGGCATGCTTTCTGCTTAATCACTCTTTCTTTGCATTAGTAAGTTACTTCTGGGTAGAAACCCAATAATTGTTAAGCTGATACATTACCTTACTTTATTTCTAAGTATTTTTACCTGGAGTGGATTTGTGAAGATTCTTACAAAACAGCCAAAAGTATCTTGTCTCTAAAAAAAATATTTGGGCTCTGGAATGAACCGAATCTCTGAACGTAGCATTAGAGATACTGACAGCATCAGTTCAATATTTTTAGGGGGATGTTCTTTTTAATCTCTTATAAGTTCAGCTACCAGAAACATCTTGGCAGCCAGTCTGCAAAGCAATCTAAAACTCGTTCCACTGAATCTCATGTCACTCTGCTTTATCAGGATGAGATAAACAGGCAAAGCTCTTTTATCACTGAACTAAATAAAGGAAATCATTTATCAGAGAGATGGTTTTGACTTATCTAAGAAATTACTACAGCCTGTCATATTTTTTTCTCCTTTGTTAGTAATTCTGAGCATTTATTAGTGAGAATATTTTCATGAATTCCTAATAAAGAAGAAATTTCATTTCTTAAATCTTATGCTTGTGCTGCATTATAAGATGTTGCTTGAGAGCCTGAAGTATTTTTTTAAATCCTAAAATTAGAAAGCACTTTGATTTGAATGAAGAATAGCTCTGTTTAGTTCAACAGTAATTCTTTGTATAGAAACATACTAGTATTTCCGTTAGTATAGTAATCAATACTTTAATATGAATATTAATAAAAATAAATCCTAATTCTTAAAATAGAAAGCATAAGTGGAATATGGTGCTATTTATTACCACAATATTCTATATATCTGAACAATAGAGATATATTATAAGAGAAAGAGACTAGATTAAGATGGCTAACTGAACTCATTCAAATTTGTCAACAATATAGTTAGATATTTAAGTAAATTAATGTTAAAATTGCCAAAATAAGAAATGTCCAAACCTGTAGAGAATTTTTATGAATTTATTTGAGACAAACTGATGACAATTGCCAAGAAGCAAAATCTCAACAGACTAATAAAATACTACAGAGAATGCAGTTTTGCACCTTTTTTTATACATTAGAATCAAAAGAGAAGAATGCCTGCCATATATACCTGCCACCCAGACAATTCATATCTTTTCTTAAAGAGTCATTCCTGTGCCATAGACCCCTGGAGTGGGCATGTTTCCTGGGCTGGGTTGGGGTAGGAGAGAGATAAGACCTAAGGGAGTTACTTGAAATCTATTGGTGGTTTGTTAGGGAGGCAGTAGAAAGCAAAGCAGGGAAACCTGTGAGATTAGATAAAGAATAAAATGAAGAGACACATACATCTTTTACAATGGTGAATTCATGCACGGGTGTGGTCCAGCCGGCCAGGCCCCAATCAGGGCAGGTTGGGGCTGGGCCTGTCAGGAGGAGAGGGCGGCAGGAGGTTGGCCGGCTGGCCCGCCCAGATCGGGGGGGGGGGGCTTGATCAGGCCTGGGCCAATCACCCTTTGGCTATGGGTGATTGGCCAGTGGGCCCCACCCCCAATTGGGGTTGGGGGCCAATTGGGGGCGAGGCCAGCCAGCCCCACTCTAGAATGGAGTGGGTGGGGTGTGAGTGTCCCCCCACCCCTCACGTGGTTCAGGGTTGAGGTTCAGAGTTCAGGCTCTGGAGGAGGCTTTACGCAAATGAAAGAGACTAGAAAATATTAATTTGGAAATATTGGAGGCCAGGTGGGAGCCCAGCTCAATAGAAAGGACTCCGCTTTGCTCTGGCCTAGTGATCCCTTTTATTCAGGTTTGGGATCCACCCACAGTTCTTAGGCAGGCAATTCAAGTAACAGCTCCATGATAGCCCATCAGCAAGGATTTACATAAGACTAAAAGGTGGAAGTTGCTTCAGCTCCCTTTGTCTCAACTAGACTGTGGGTGCTTGGCTCTGACCTTTCAGAGCCTTCAAGGTTAACCAGCCTTCTGGGTTCCTTGTCCACACCTCTCTGCTAGTGAAGGCAGTGGGCGGCTTCCAACAGTGGGGGGTACCACCCAGGGGCCAGCAGCCTGGGGGAGGGGCCATGGGTGGTTGGCTGGCCAGCCCTGCCCCTGATGGGGTAGGGAGCTGATCTGGGGTGGGGCTAGCTGGGGGAAGGGGCTGCAGGCCGATCAAGATGGTGGGGGCCCATCAGGGGCATGGCCGACTGAGGGAGGGGCTGCAGGAGGTTGGCTGGCCAGCCCTGCCTTTCATTAGGGTGGGAGGGTGCAATCAGAGGCGGGCTTCCCAAGAGGAGGGGCTGCAGGCCTACCATGGTGGGGTGGACTGATTGGGGGTGTGGCTGGCAGGGGGAAAAAGACGGGACATTTGGCCAGCAGGCTTCACTCTTGATCGGGGTGGGAGAGTCCGATCAGGGGAAGGCTGGCAGGGTGGAGGGGCCTCGAGGTTGGGTGCCTACCACACCCCTGATCGGGCTGATTCGCTGACCACAGTGGGCATCATAGCAACTGATTGTTAGGTCGTTATGGCCATTATGGTAGCTGCCTTTTAATATATAGATTGAGATGGTATTCGGGAACAAGATAACAATAAGGGGTTCCATGGTCTCCTGCTCTGGTGGGATATTGTGCCCTGAGGGGTCTGGAATAAGGGGACTACTCTGGTATTTCAAAGGTATGTTATCGTAGATGCAAACAAGAAAATAGGCTCAGTTAGGGTAAAGACTGACTTTGTCAGGGAAGATACCACCTAGGACATGACTACCCACCATGATTCAATTTTAGTTAGGAAGTTTTAATTTCAGACCATCCTTTGTGGTTACTGTAGGTCTCTGAGTTTGCAAGGCCACCACACAGGCCTCCCCCGAGCATGTCAGGTTTAGTATGTGGTTCCTTCATCCACAAAATATTTTCATAACATCACTAAGCAATAAATATTGTCCATAGGGAATCAGATTCATTTTGGATGAATCTGAAAAATAGAAATCAAAGAGGCCACAGCAGATAAATGTATACTGGCAGGACTCCTGCAGAGCTGAGGGCAGCTCCAGGGGATCCAGACCATGAGGTACTGTTTTCAGAATTCATGAGGGGCCCTGGGGCAATTAGTAGAAATGAAAAATTGTGTTAGAAGCAAGTATACTGCTGGTCTCCTGTTTCCTTCCACATCTGTGCTGAGCACCTGCAGCAGAAGCAGGAGTCTGTAAAGGACAGCAGCAAGGATGTGCCCACCTCATGGTAGAACACCTGAAAGCAAGCTTAAGTTAAAATGCACATACTGCCAAGCTCACACACCCATCACAGTCCTTGCAGACAACCTTTGCCCATCAAATAGCTTCCAGCAACAGCATAGTAGCAATTCTCAGATAGAAAGATTAACAAGTGACTGAGAATCACTATGTGGTTGAACACCATGAAAAATAGGCACATATAACAAACAACACCCCTCCCCCCTCAAAAAGTAGAGGTACCATTACTAGTACACTGTTGGTGGGAATGCAGACTGGTGCAGCCATTATGGAAAACAGTATGGAGTTTCCACAAAAAATTAAATATGGAACTGCCACTTGACCCTGCAATCCCACTTCTAGGAATATATCCTAAGAAACCCAAAACACAAATCAGAAAGTATGTATTGCACCCCTGTGTTCATAGCAGCACAATTTATAATAGCTAAGATCTGAAAACAGCTCAAGTGCCCATCAGTAGATGAGTGGATAAAAAAGCAGTGGTACATTTATACCATGGAATACCATGCAGCTTTAAAAAGAAGAATATCTTACCCTTTGAGACAGCATGGAGGGACCTGGAGAATATCATGCTAAGTGAAATAAGTCAGTCAGAGAAAGATAAGTATCACATGATCTCACTCATAAGTGGAATCTAAATAACAAAGTAAACTAATGAATGGAGTGGATCCAGAGACATGGAAGCATGGAACAGAGTATAGAATCTCAGAGGGAATGCAGGGAAGGGTGGGAAGTAAGCAACCAAGAACCTTGTATGCATATATACATGGCCTATGGCTACAGACAATGGGGCAGTGAGGGCCTGGGGTGGGGGGCAGGGGCGGGCTGGAAGGGCTTAATGGGGGAGAAAAAAGGGGGCATATGTAATACTTTCAACAATAAAGAATTATTAAAAAACAAAACAGAAGTAACTTCAAAATAAGAACAATTGATATATTCAGGGAGAGATGAAAAGAAAATGAATTTAGGAAAAGAAAATAACTAGAGATTACAAATATTTAAAATACGATTATCAAAAATAAAATTGGTAAAAAGTTTAAATATCAGAATAGAACAGAATAATGAAACTAGAGAGAAAGAAAGTATGAAAAATAGTTAAGAGACATGAAGGATATAATAAGAGATCAGAGAGGCTAGATATAAAAAATAAGAATTTTTAAAAAAATATTCCCAAACCCTAGAGCACTATGTCTTTAGTTTAAAATGACCTATCCAGTACCAAGCAGAATATTTGACAAACTTCCCTACCCACCAAAATATCATTCTGCAATTTCAAAGCACAATAAAGCTTTAATGAAGGAAATACTTGACCTTTCTTAGAAATCTATACTTTTCTTAGAAATCAACAAAGTATGTAGATAAACAAAAAATAGTAAGATTTAGATTAACGAACAACCTTGATTTAATAGAGATATATGGAACTCTCTCTTAAACATAAAGATATTCTAGCTTCAGAAAGAAATCAATAAAATTTCATTTACTTTCTGAAGTTTTCAATAATTGTTAATGATTCAAAACCAGAAACCTCACCTTAAAATACAGAAATAAATAAAATATAAAAAGGCTTAAGATATACTTAGCATAATCTTAGAGGATATGGAAATGACTTTTTAAAATCCTCCTCAAAATCCAAGATTTGAATGGCTCTTCTAGGGAAGAACACACACACATACACACACACACACACACACACACACACACACACACATCTTTCCCAAAACAACACTCAAAGAATACAATGTTCTCATTGCCACTTTTGTTTCCTAAACAAAAAGAGAATATTGCCGCAAATAAAAATCCTTCAAAATCCTGCATAGAAACAAAATATTTATTATAAAGCAAGCCACTTAGAGAGCAACCAGGCTCTTTGGTAAAAGCCAAAATAAAATAAAAAATGATGATACAGATGCTGTTATAATTAACTTGTTATTAGTAACAAGAAAGGAGAAAGGGAAGGCCAGATATTATAGGCATGTCATTTGTGCAGTTTACTAGGAAGCTAAATCTTTTCACTCCCCAGGGAGTCACGGGTCTCCCTGTAGATGGCTCAGGGAAAGACTGGATGCAGAAGAGAATAGACACATGCCCAGTAAAGTTAAGGTTACGTTGGGAAGGTACTTTTCAGTCATACCTGGGAACAGGTAATTGGCCAGAATAGGTATGATCATTGTAAGTGCAGGAATATTTTGGACACTTAATTCCCTGAACAAAGAAACTTGCTCTTAACTCTCTTGGGACTCTTGTTGGAGGGGACATGCTCTCTTGGCTCCCCTGCATCCACCCACATGGCCCAGGGTATATGGGACACCCCCCAAAAAAACAATGTTCTAATAGACTGTAATGAGTCTGATGCTGAACTGGACCTGGCTGCAACATGGAACAGAAACTCTGGACACTGCCTTTGCTTTTAGCTTTACTGAAACCCTAGCTACACTTCTTCTATGACTGGAATTGGATTTTGAAAACCCAGGGATGTAATTCCATGCAAATGGAAGTCACTCATCCTGAATGTGAGCCTCAGAAAATTATTTTATTCTTATTTCAAGCATGTAAGAACTCCTCCACAACACCCAGCAGTGGGAAAGAGGACATCCCAATTTCTCTAATAACAACACCACTGATAAGTCAATTTACAGCCACACACTGTCCTAACACAACCATTCTGAACTCTCTTCCCCTACATCAGAATTTGAAGTGGTTGTGCAAGTTTCTGTAGAGGCCAGTGGATATTAAATAAATTCACAGAAGCAATCTGGAAATTAGCAAGACCCAGCCTTCAGCTTAGTATATTAGGCTTCTCAGCTAGACCTCCTTCTCCAGGCCTTCCTGGAGGAGATGGTTTTGCTTTATATGACTTCTGAATTGTAAGAGCCAGAAACTCAAAATGTATGCATTCCCAGAATGATCTAGCAGCAGACTCATTGATTTTAAGTTAGCAGGAAGGAGAGGAATGCGATTCTCAGCTGAGGCTGGTGGAAGGGTGTCCACTTTTCAATAGCCTAAGTCCTTGTCTTCTGTGGTTTCATCAAAAAGAATCACAGAAGGGGTACAGGTGCAGCATGTTTATTGAAACCTCAGCTTGCAAGACAATAACTAAACCTACAGAGATTGGTCAGAGATGAGTGAGTGGCTGTGAGAAAGCTGAACTTCATATCTACACTAATAAAAGAGAAAGATGAAAATTGACATACCTCCATGATGCCCACCAGCCAATCAGGAGCGAGTATGCAAATTAACCTGACAAAGATGGTGGCAGCCCTGCCCCCCAGACACTCCGGGCCTGTGGGAGACGGAGAAGTCAGCTGCCAGCGCCTGAGGCTGGCTGCGGCCAGGGAGACCAAGATGCCACCTGCCCCGTGACCCCAGGCCACAGCCAGCTGCAAAAGCCGCCTGTCCCACATCCACTTGCTCCACATCCGCCTGCCCCACATCTGCCCACCCCATGTCCACCCATCCCACGTCCTGGGGGAGATGGAGAAACCGGGTGCCAGTGCAGCCTGGGAGATGAAGAAGCTGCCTGCCCCATGATACCAGGCCACAGCCAGCTGGAGAAGCCGCCCATGATGTATCCCAGGGAAGACTGAGAAGCTGCCCATCCCGCAGTCCCAGGCACCAGCATCTGCGGCTGGCTGTGGCCCAGGAAATGGAGAAGCTGCCCCCTCCGTGGTCCTGGGTGCCAGCAGCCCAGGTGAAGCCACCTGCCCACCATCCCCTGCGGCTACAGCCAGTCTGGGTGAAGCTGGCCCGGGTCTTGGGTGCCTATGGCTGACCAGAGGGAAGGAAGCCGAGATCCCAGGTACCTGTGGCCAGCTGGAGGAAGGAATCCTGGGTCCCAGGTGCGGGGCCAAGGCAGAGGTGGTTAGGGGCAATCAAACCTGCAGGGGAGCAGTTAGGGACGATCAGGCTGGCAGGCAGAAGCAGTTAGGGGCAATCAGGCAGGCAGGCGAGTGGTTAGGAGCCAGCAGTTCTGGATTGTGAGAGGGATGTCCGACTGCCAGTTATCCCCTGAGGGGTTCCAGATTGGAGAGGGTGCAGGACTGGCTGAGCGACACCCCTCCCCCATGCACAAATTTCATGCACCAGGCCACTAGTGTGGTGATATCTTGTTTGGCAAGCATGTAGGTTAGTGGTAGGCACATGAGATTTTAAATTCCCAATAAATTAAAATTAAGAGATTACTGAAAGCATTTTTAAAATCCTGAACTGATTCTAATATAATAAATTAAATGTGTTATGTATATGAATTTATAATATAACATAACATAACATAACATAACATAACATAACATAACATAATATCCTATCTAATAAAAGAGCAATATGCAAATTAACCATCACTCTGTGACAAAATGGCGGTGCCCATAGCCACAAGATGGTGGCACCCAGTCCTCTCAGCCCCGCTGGAGTCCCCCAGTCTCAGGGAGGGCTGCTGCTGAGAGCCTGTAGAGTAAGCGGCCTGGTGGAATGCTGCCCAGAGGCTCTCCTGACCCTTTATAAAAAACAAAAACAAATTCACTCCCCACGGCATGATCCCCTGCCAGCAGCGGAAGCCTGGGGTCTCAACCACTGAGTCATACCAGCCAGGCAGATATGGAGGAATCTTAAATGTTTCTTTTTTAAAAAAACATATTTTATTGATTTTTTTACAGAGAGGAAGGGAAAAGGATAGAGAGCTAGAAATAGCTATGAGAGAAACATTGATCAGCTGCCTCCTGCACACTCCCCACTGGGTATGTGCCCCCAACCAAGGTACATATCCTTGACCGGAATCAAACCTGGGACCCTTGAGTCTGCAGGCCGATGCTCCACCCACTGAGCCAAACCAGTTAGGGCTGTCCAATATGTTAAAGAAAAAACCCTATCTAATAAAGAGGGAATATGCAAGGGAGGGCATTTGGGGTGACGGGGTTGTCAGGGGAGGGCAGTTGGGGATGATCGGGCTGGCAGGGGAGCAGTTAGGCGTCGATCAGGCTGGCAGGGGAGTGTTTAGGGGGTGATCAGGCTGGCAGGCAGAAGCGGTTAGGGGCAATCAGGCAGGCAGGCGAACAGTTGGGAGCCAGCAGTCCTGGATTGTAAAAGGGATGTCCGACTGCCTGTTTAAGCAGGCAGTCAGACATCCCTTAAGAGGTCCCAGATTGGAGAGGGTACAGGTTGGGCTGAGGGACACCCCTCCCCCCCATGCACAAATTTTGTGCACTGGGCCTATAGTAATATAATATATGGATATGATTTTTAAAATCATATTATAGGAATGGCCAAACAAGTGCAATCTCATTCACCAAGGCCATACTAGCCCCAGCTGGTTTGGCTCAGTGGATAGAGTGCTGGCCTGCAGACTGAAGGCTCCCAGGTTCGATTCCAGTCAAGGGCACATGCCGCGTTTTGGGCTCAATCCCCAGTAGGGAGCATGCAGGAGACAGCTGATCAATGATTCTCATCATTGATGTTTCTATCTCTCTCTCTTCTCCCTTCCTCTCTGAAATCAATAAAAATATATTTTAAAATAGCAATATCAAAAGCTAAGGGTGCTAACTGGAGTCTCTTAAATAAGTAGATAATTTTAGCTGTAATAGAATGGACTCAGAAAAGCCATGTTATTTTTGCAATTATATTAACAGTTTTATAAAAAACTTGAGAATCCTCACTAATTTTAAATGTCTCATTTTCTATAACCATAAAATATATAATTCTCAGGAACAATTTGAAAAGAGACAATAATTTTTAAAAATAGGAAAATGTCAATAAATAGTGTTAATAAAGTATCATTAATTAAGGTCCTTAAGAAAAATCATCAAGGAATAGGTACAAAACACCCTTAGGACTGTTTGATTGGCAGGTAAGAGTGGAAGCCATTCACATAGTTTACATGTAATGGTGATTATATTGGCTTTAATTATAAAGGAAATGTTATTGTTTGTAAATTAAGGAGCACATAAAAAAACAATACAAATAATCAAATGTAGGAACAGATGAAAAAGGTAGATTGAATAATGTATAGAAGTATGGAAAAGTATACAGCTAGAGCGCAGGTGTGAGTTACCAAAATTTCACAAAATCCACATCCAAGTATTTAATAAAAAATAAAATCAGTAAAAATAAAAAAAAATACAAGAAATACTTCATAAGACACAAAAGGAATATAACTAGAAATGACAGACAAAATAATCAGATACAAAATGGAAAAAAACAATAGGAACCTCTAATTTGGGGTATTAAAACTCAGCTAAGCCAAAGTCTGGAAAGTCAAGCTAAAGGGAGCAATCTAGCTGGAAGCTCTCAAAAAGGGAAATGATGGGTTTTACATGTATGCAATGGGATACTGCCAGAGAAAGTAAAGTCAACATGGGAGTCTAACATCTTCCTGTAACCATTTAGTTCTATTAGAACACCTACTGATAAAGCATGACCATAAAAATCGGAGGCTGTTTTCCCAGGAAGAAAGTCAACACTTGTTCAGTCCTGCAACTGGATTCATTATGCAGGCCACAGTTGGAATCAAAAGGTGGCAAGACTGTTCCAGCAGTGGGATCTCTTCTCCCGGTTACATTTTTTTTTCTCTCCTTCCTTAAAAAAGAAATTAATTTGTAGATTAGAGGAGAGACTCCAACATGGCAGCCACCAGGACCTAAAGGAGGGAGAAGGAGTGAGGGAGAAAGTGTGAGTGAGGGAGTGAGGTAGAGGGTGAGTGTATGGACTTGTATGTGTGTGTGTGTGTGGGGGGGGGAGTTAGTCAGATCATGTGGGGGAGTCTCAGGGGCAGTTGGTTCGGGCTCTCCTGGCCTGGGAGTCACTGCTACCTCAACAGCTACTCCCTGTGCTTGTGTCCAGCTTGGAGACTGCACCATCTTGAAAGTTTCATAAGGTCCTACTCAGGAAGTGGCTGCACAATCTTACCACCACTGGACTCGCCAGCGCTGGACCCAAATCCACACACACACTGCCCTAAACCCCATATTCCCTCCAAAGACATCTCCTGGACCCACGACCACCACTGACTTGTTAGGACTCTTGTCCCTGCTGTGGATTTACCCTCTGCTTCTGCTACTGTGCTGCAACCACCTCCCCAGAGCCCAGCTGCTCTGCTCTACCATCAGGGCTTAGGGATAGGAACTGTGCTCAAGGCCCAGAAAGTTAATTTAGTCTTCCCTGCCCTGGACATACTAGAACTGAGGACCTGAGGATACTGAAGAGGCAGGTGAGCAGAAAGGGGAATGGACAGGAGTACCAGGAAGGAGGATCAGACCTGCCCACCTGAATGCAGGGAGGTATCCTCTTTCCCACTGGCAAAACAGCTGCTTCTGATCTGACCAACAGTAACCTGAGGTAAGGGGGAACACCCAAGGCTGGAAATCTGTGTCCCTGCAGGTGGCAGCAAGGAGAAGTCATCAAGCCATACAGAGCTGAAGCATGGGAAGGAGAGGAAGTACCAGCTCCCTCTTCCTATAAACTACTGGCACCACTCCCAATGCTAATCTCATCAAACCAGCCCAGCCAAGACTAGGATACCCCTGCAGACCCCAATTCAATGGGAGAAGGAAGAACAGCTCAGAGCAGGGACACTCAAGGCAGCCTTGGGGTAAGGAGTCCCTGACCCCTGCACTAGTAGGGGCTTAAACCTATTGGACCTCAATCAGGTTGCCCAGAGCCAGAAAGGAACCTTGAATCATATTGGCCTGTTCCAAAGAAGCTCCCAAGAGGCACAGGATAGACACACCAAGGGACAAGATTCAACAACATCAGACCAAATTCAGTGAGCTCCATAAATAGCTGACCCAAAGGTTTTTGAGTGTGTATGGTTTTGTTTTTTTGTGTCTGTGTCTGTGTGGGAGTGGCTTTTGTTTTTGTTTTTTTGTTGTGTGTTTTTTTTTTTTGTCTGTTTTTCCCACTTTTTTCTTCTCTTTTCTTACATACTCTGAATTCTCCTTATCCTTTGATTCTATTCACTTTTTGTCTCTTTTTATTATTATTATTAAATTTTATCATTTTATTTTCTTTTTATCTGCTTTTTCCATTTAACTTTTCCTATCTATATCTTATACATTCATTGTTACTACATATTAAATTCATTATTATTTCATTTATTTTGTTTCCTTTCCTTTTTCATTCCTATACTAGTTATTTTAGCTTCCTTCTTTTTCCCATATTGCCATTTTTTTTCTTTTTATTTCTTCCTTCTGTATATTCACTAAGTCTTTGGTCTTGTGTTTTTTAGTATTTTTTTCTTTGCTTTGCATTATCTTATTTTTTTTTCCTTCTTAGTCTTTCCTGTTGATGCTTTGACTCACTTAATTTTTGTGGTGTTTTGGTTCTATCCTATTGTTCTGTTCTATCAGTACCTGTATAACAACTGGCACAATAAGGTTGGGTTTGAGACTCACTGTCAGCAAGTTGGAGGGGAGATACTTCCCAGGAATGGGAAATCAATAATCAAGTCCCAATTATAGTAGGAGATCCCAAATAATGCACACAATGGGCAATCCTAGAGCATCAAGCTCAGGAGACCAAAAAGACTGCACCACTGATCCCCTAAAGACACTTTTTTTTTTCTTTTTTTTTTTTTATTCAGGTATTATATGTGTATATATCTTACCATTACCCTCCCCCACCCCACACCCATTCATGCCCTCACCCCCCAGAGTTTTGCGTCCATTGTTTATGCTTATATGCATGCATACAAGTCCTTCGTTTGATTTCATAACTCCCCCACCTCTCCCTAACTTTCCCCCTGGAGTTTGAAAGTCTGTTTGATGCTTTACTGTCTCTGTATCTATCTTTTTGTTCATCACTTTATAATGTTCTTTACTATCCATAAATGAGTGAGATCATGTGGTATTTTTCTTTCATTGACTGGCTTATTTCACTTAGCATTATGTTCTCAAATTCCATCCAGGTTGCTGCAAATGATGAGAATTCCTTCTTTTATATGGCAGCATAGTATTCCATTGTGTAGATGTACCATAGTTTTCTGATCCAGTCATCTGCTGATGGGCACCTAGGCTGTTTCCAAATCTTAGCTATTGTAAATTGTGCTGCTATGAACATAGTGGTGCATATATCCTTTCTGATTGGTGTTTCTAGTTTCTTCGGATATATTCCTAGGAGTGGGATTACTGGGTCAAATGGGAGTTCCATTTTCAGTTTTTTGAGGAAACTCCATATTGTTCTCCACAGTGGCTGCACCAGTCTGCATTCCCACCAGCAGTGCACGAGGGTTCCTTTTTCTCCACATTCTCGCCAACACTTGTCGTTTGTTGATTTGTTGATGATAGCCATTCTGACAGGTGTGAGATGGTACCTCATTATTGTTTTGATTTGCATCTCTCGGATAATAAGTGACTTTGAACATGTTTTCATGTGTCTCTTGGCCTTCCTTCTGTCTTCTTTTGAAAAGATTCTATTTAGGTCTGTTGCCCATTTTTTTACTGGATCATTTATCTTCCTTTTATTAAGATGCATAAGCTGCCTGTAGATGTTGGAGATTAAACCTTTATCAGTGATAGCATTTGCAAATATGTTCTCCCATGCAGTGGGCTTTCTTGTTGTTTTGTTGATTGTTTCTTTTGCTGTAAAAAAGCTTTTTATTTTGATGTAGTCCCATTTGTTAATTTTCTCTTTAGCTTCCATTGCCCTAGGGGCAGTGTCAGTGAAGAAGTTCTTTTGGCATATGTCTGAGATTTTGTTGCCTGTGGATTCCTCTAGTATTTTTATGGTTTCCCATCTTATGTTTAAGTCCTGTATCCATTTTGAGTTTATTTTTGTGAATGGTGTAAGTTGGTGATCTAGTTTCAATTTTTTGCATGCATCTGTCCAATTTTCCCAACACCATTTATTGAAGAGACTGTCTTGACTCCATTGTATGTTCATGCCTCCTTTGTCAAATATTAATTGAGCATAGTGGTTTGGGTCGATATCTGGGTTCTCTATTCTGTTCCATTGATCAATATGTCTGTTCTTATGCCAGTACCAGGCTGTTTTGAGAACAGTGGCTTTGTAATACAGCTTGAAATCTGGTATTGAGATCCCACCTACTTTATTCTTCTTTCTCAGGATTGCTGTGGCTATTCCGGGTCTTTTTTTTATTCCAGATGAATTTTTGGAGAGTTCTTTCTAGGTGTGTGAAATATGCTATTGGTATTTTGATGGGGAGTGCATTGAATCTGTAGATTGCTTTGGGTAGTATGGACATTTTAATCATGTTGATTCTACCAATCCATGAACGTGTTATGTTCTTCCATTTGTTTACGTCTTCCTCTATCTCTTTTTTCAGTGTCCTGTAGTTTTCTGCGTATAGGTCTTTTACCTGCTTAGTTAAGTTTATTCCTAGGTATCTTAATTTTTTTGGTGCGATGGTAAATGGAATTGCTTTTTTAGTCTCTCTTTCTGTGAGTTCATTATTGGTGTATAGAAAAGCCATAGATTTCTTGGCATTAATTTTGTATCCCGCTACATTGCCGAATTCATTTATTAAGTCTATTAGTTTTTTTATGGAGTCTTTTGGGTTTTTTAAGTACAATATCATGTCATCTGCAAATAAGGACAGCTTCACGTCTTCTTTTCCAATTTGGATGCCTCTTATTTCTTCTTCTTGCCTAATTGCGATAGCTAATACTTCCAGTACTATGTCAAACAGGAGTGGTGAGAGTGGGCATCCCTGTCTTGTTCCTGTTCTTAGGGGAAATGGTTTTAGTTTTTGCCCATTGAGTATGATGTTTGCTGTGGGTTTATCATATATAGCTTTTATTATGTTGAGGTATGATCCTTCTATTCCCACCTTGTTGAGAGTTTTTATCAAGAAAGGGTGTTGGATTTTGTCAAATGCTTTTTCTGCATCTATTGATATGACTATGTGATTTTTATCTCTCAGTTTTTTATGTGATGTATCACGTTCATTGATTTGCGGATATTGTACCATCCTTGCATTCCTGGGATAAATCCTACTTGGTCATGGTGTATGATCTTTCTGATGTACTGCTGGAGCCGATTTGCTAGAATTTTGTTGAGGATTTTGGCATCTATGTTCATGAGGGATATTGATCTGTAATTCTCTTTCATTGTGTTGTCTTTATCTGGTTTTGGTATTAGGGTGATGCTGGCTTCATAGAAAGAGCTTGGAATTGCTCCTTCCTCTTGAATTTTTTGGAATAGTCTGAGGAGGATAGGTTTTAGTTCTTCCTTGAATGTTTGGTAAAACTCTCCTGTGAAGCCTCAGGCCCCGGGCTTTTGTTTGCCGGGAGCTTTTTGATGACTGCTTCAATTTCGTCCATAGTTACTGGTCTATTGAGCCGTTTAGATTCTTCCTGATTGATTTTTGGAAGGTTATATTTTTCTAGGAATATGTCGATTTCCTCTAGGTTGTCCAGTTTGTTGGAATAGAGTTGTTCGTAGTATTTTTTTAACAATCCTTTGTATTTCAGTGGCGTCTATTGTTATTTCACCTCTTTCATTTCTGATTTTGTTTATTTGGGTCCTCTCTCTTTGCTTCTTGGTGAGCCTGACTAGAGGTTAATCAATCTTGTTTATCCTTTCAAAGAACCAGCTCTTGGTTTTGTTGATCTTTTGTATTGTTTCTTTGGTCTCTATGTCGTTTATCTCCGCTCTGATCTTTATTATTTCGTTCCTTCTGCTTACTCTGGGCTTATCTTGTTGCTCTCTCTATAACTCTTTGAGTTGTTGGGTTAGGTAATTTATTACCATTGTTTCTTGTTTTTTGCAGTAGGCTTGTAGAGCTATGAACTTCCCTCTGAAGACTCCTTTCGCTGTGTCCCATAGATTTTGGATTGTTGTGTTTTCATTGTCATTTGTTGCCATGATGTTTTTTATTTCTTCCTTGATGTGTTTGGTAACCCAGTCATGGTTTAATAGCATGCTGTTTAGTCTCCAAGTGTTTGATTTCTTTGGGTTGTTTTTATTGTAGTTGATTTCCAGTTTTATGCCACTGTGATCTGAGAAGATGCTTGATATGATTTCTATCTTCTTAAATTTGGAGAGACTTTGCCTATGTCCTAACATATGGTCTATCTTTGAAAATGACCCATGTGCACTTGAGAAGAATGTATATTCTGTCGCTTTGGGGTGAAATGTTCTGAAGATGTCGATGAATTCCATCTGTTCTAGTGAGTCATTTAGGATTGATGTTTCTTTGCTGATTTTTTGTTTAGAGGATTTGTCCAATGTTGATAGTGGGGTATTGAAGTCTCCTACTATGATTGTATTGCTGTCAATCTCTCCTTTGATATCTTCCAGGAGTTTTTAATGTATCTTGGTGCTCCTGTATTGGGTGCATATATGTTTACCAGAGTTATCTCTTCTTGTTGGATTTCTCCCTTTAGTATTATGAAGTGGCCTTCATTATCTCTTATTATGTCCTTCACTTTGAGATCTAATTTGTCAGATATAAGTATTGCTACCCCAGCTTCTTTTTCATTTCCATTCGCCTGGAAAACCTTTTTCCATCCCTTTACTCTCAGTCTGTATGCATCCTTTTGTTTTGAGGTGGGTTTCCTGTAGACAGCAGATATCTGGGTTTTGTTTTCTTATCCAATCTGTTACCCTGTGTCTTTTGATTGGGGCATTCAATCCATTTACATTTAAAGTTATTATTGATAGGTACTTATTTGACGCCATTTTTATTCTATACCCCTGTGTTCCTTCTTTGCTTCCTATTTCTTTCTTTTTTTTTTTACAGCAGACCCTTTAGCATTTCTTTCATTGCTGGTTTGGTGGTGATAAACTCCCTTAGTCCTTTTTTGTCTCTGAAGCTTCTGATTTCACCTTCAATTTTAATTGATAGCCTTGCTGGGTACAGTATTCTTGGATTTAGACCCTTCCTTTGCATGACTTTGTATATTTCATTCCATTCCCTTCTGGTCTGATGAGTTTCTGTTGAGAAATCAGTTGCTAGTCTGATGGGGGTTCCTTTGTATGTAACTGTCTGTCTCTCTCTGGCCGCTTTTAAGATTCTTACTTTGTCGTTGGTGTTTGCCAACTTAATTATAATGTGCCTTGGCGTCGGTCTTTTGGGGTTCATTTTGCTTGGAACTCTGTGAGCTTCTTGGATTTGTGTGGGTTTTTTCTTCCCTATATCAGGGAAGTTTTCTGTTATTATTTCTTCAAACAGGTTTTCTATTCCTTGCTCAGTTTCCTTTCCTTCTGGCACCCCTATTATCCTGATGTTGTTTTGTTTTGTGTTGTCCCGAAGTTCCCTTAGGCTCTCCTCCATCTTTCTAATTTTTGTTTCTAGAAGCTGTTGTAATTGGGTATTTTTTTCCATCTTGTCTTCTAGCTCACTTATGCGGTCATCTGCTTCGTCTAGTCTACTCTTGATGGTTTCTATTGAGTTCTTTACAGCAGCGATGTCATTTTTCATTTCTTCTTGGTTCTTCTTCATTTCTTCTTGGTTCTTACTCATATTGTCGAATTTGTCTTCCATCCTTTTCAGCCACTTTATGACCATTTCTCTGAATTCTTTCTCTGATAGGTTGTTTGCCTCTAAATCGTTTACTTCCTTTTCTGGTGATGCCTGTTTCTCTTTCCTGTGGGAGCTATTTCTTTGTCTCCTCATGGTCTCTCTTCTCCGGATGTTTGGTTATATAGATTTCTCTCTCCGGCGTTGATTTAAAGGTATAAATACAACACAACCAGGCACAACAGACAAGGCACTGAACAGAATTGTATTCACGATATTAATAACCTCCAATAAAGGTAACTACCAGAGAAAGACAAATTAGGAATAGGAGTGGAAGAGGGAGAGTAAAAAGAAAGAACAACAACAACAAAAAAAACAAAGAGTGTGAATCTGAACTTGGGAAAGAGCAGAAAGAAAGAAAAGAAAAAGAAAAAAAAGAAAAGAAATAGAAAAGAAAAAAAAAGTAAGAGAGACAAGAACGATACTAAGAGAGTAAAGGGGAACAAACTATATATATGGGGAGTAAACTCCACTAGAACAACCACTATTCCCAGCAAATTCCAGCAACACGAGCCTGGAGATTAATACATACTGCAACACCAGCTAATATCAAGTGAGGCAAGGGAAAAGAAAAGTAAAAAACAAACAAAAACAAAGCAAACAAAAGAACCAACCAAACCAACAAAAAGAATAATCTAAACAATCTCATAAAAAAGCATAAAAATTCAATCTAATCAACATTCAAGCAAACAACAACAAAAGGCCAGAGAGAAAAATAATTTTTTTAAGGTAGCGTAGAGAGAGGTTTGTATGGATTTGGAGCAGGGGGTTGGGAATTAGATATATAAGTAGGGTGAAGTTTTAGCAGAGAGTAAACTGAAAAAGTAGGGAAAATCTAAAGCCAGAAAGGGTTAAGATAAACTGGGGACCAAAAGGGGAAAGGTTAGGAGGAGAGTGATGGCATAATGTTAGCTTTGTGATAGGGTAAAACGATTGTAAGGGAAAGATGCAAATAGAATGTAGGACATTAATCCAAAAATAAAAGAAAGAGAAAATCAAATGACATTAAAAAAAAGTAAAATAATAGTAATAATAATGCTGATTGAAAATAAAAATGTAATAATTAAAAAGGTGAAAATCGAGTGAGGAAAAAGAAAAAAAATTAGTTTCTTAAGTAAAAGATGCAAAAATGAAAATAAAAAAATATGAGAATAAAAAATTAAAAAATTGAAAAAAGAATTGAAAATTAAAAAATAGGAAGACTAAAATGTGCAGTAGCGGCTGTCATTCACTTCCTCTATTATTCTGTTTGGTACGCCTGTTTCCCAGTCTGGGCGGTATTTCAGTTCAGCTTCATTCCAGGGCTCCTCAGTGTTGGAAGCCAGTCCTGCTTTTTAAGCCGGCCGTGTCTTAATTTCTCGTATTTATTTTTTATTACAACAGAGACAATTAGCGTTTCAGCCCTTGGGTGGCGGTGTTTCTGAATTGACTTCCGGGCCTCTCTAGCTTTTTTTTTTTTTTCCCCCTCTATGCACTCACTACTGGTTTGTGGAGGTGTGCGCCTCAGAGCTTGTGGAGGTGTACGCCTCAGAGCTGCCTCTCTGATGGTCACACCCAGCTCTGGTCCCCAGGTTCCGAAAAAACACCTTCCCCTGCAGTCTTTAAGGGCCCCTCCACCTGGGTTTTTCTATGTATTGGGCTTAGCAATCAGAGTCGGAAAGAGCCCAAGTGTGCGGTCCGTGGGTCTGTGCACCAGACTAAGGATCCTGCACTCCTTTGAAAATTCTTAGTCTGACCCTCCTCGTCAGATTAAAATGAGTTGCTTTCAAGAGGTCACTTCTGTTAGCAGCTCAGAAGACCCCCCTCCACATTCACGGATCACGGCAGTTCCAACTGCCGCCGATTTTTCTAGGCACAGATCTCCCGGCTCCTGCAGGTCCTGCAGCTGCCGTGCTTCCCTCACCCAGCGCTTCCCTCACCCACCGTGGGGATTAGAAACCACACCTTATTTCAGGCGAAATCTGACCTTTCCGTGGTGCAGTGAAGAGTTCCTTTGAATCCGAATGTTTGCGCTGATAGGGGACCGGTGGTCTGGTGATCGCAGCAGTTCAGTGTTTGCAGTTGTCGCAGAAAGTCAGGTTTCCAATAAAATCCTCCTTTCCTTGCAAGATGGCGAGGCGCCCGGTGAGCCTGCAGCTCCGGGAGCCCCTTAAAGACACTTTCTACATAAGGCCATCCCACAAAGACAAGGAGATATAACAGTTTATCTAATACATATAAACAAATACAAAGAGAGAGCTAAAATGAGGAGAAAAAGAAATAACTCCCAGATGAAAGAAAAGGAGCAATCACCAGAAAAATAACTAAATGAAATAGAGGCAAGCAACCTATCAGACACAGAGTTCAAATCAATGGCTATAAAGATGCTTAAGGAACTTAGTGCAAATTACAACAGCATGAAAAAGGAAATAGAAACTATGGATAAGAAACAGACAGAAATGAAGAATAATATATCTGACATCAAGTATATTATTGTGTAAGGAATTAAAAGTAGATAAGATGAAGCAGAGGATTGAATAAGAGATTTGGAAGACAAGATTGAAATAAATACCCAACTAGAGCAGCAAAAATAACAAAGAATTATAAATAAGAGGGATAGCTTAACAGAGCTCTGGGACAACATGAAATGTAATAACATTCACATCCTCGGAATACCAAAAGGGGAAGAATGTGATCAAGGGACAGAGAATCTGTTTGAAGAAATAATGACAGAAAGAGAAAGGCACACAAGTTCAGGAGGCACAGGGAGTCCCAGTGAAGATGAAGCCAACAAGACCCATGCCTCATAATTAAAATGGCAAATATTAAAGACAAAGAAAGAATATTAAAGGCAACGAGAGAGAGAGAGAGAGAGAGAGAGAGAGAGAGAGAGAGAGAGAGAGAGAGAATTACTTACAAAGGAGCTCCCTTTATAATGTGAGCTGACTTCTCAATAGAAATACTTCAGGCCAGAAAGAAATGGCATGAAGTATTCAAAGTAATGAAAATCAAAGGCCTGAATTTAAGACTACTGTATGTAGCAAGGCTATCACTTAAAATTGAAGGTGAAATGAAAAGCTTTCCAGACAAAAAAAGGTTAAATAAGTACATTACCACCAAACCAGAAATGCAAAAATTATTAAAGGTACTTCTTTAAGAAGAAGAAAAGGAGGGAGAGAGAGAGGATCATGGAAATAAAAAAAATGGCAATAAATAAATACTTATCCTATCTAATAATAGACAAATATGCAAATTGACCATACCTCCGAACGCCCACAAGCCATGCCCACCACCCAATCAGAATGAGTATGCAAATTAACCCAAACCAAGATGGCTACAGCCACAGAGAGCAAGGTTTCCTAGGTAACAGAGGAAGCCAAGCTTTCCGCCTGCCCTTGCCAGGCCTAAGCCTCCACTCAAGCTACAAAATTTCAATTATAGAAGGTAAACAAATTCAAACAAATGGCGGCTGAATGGAGCTTGAGAGAGCAGGGCAGGGTTGCCGCTGGCAACAGGGGAAGCAAAGCTTTCTGCACACCCTGGCCAGGCCCACCCGCTTAAGACAACAAAGTTTCAATTATAACCCCAACACAAATGGCTCCCAGCTAGGGAGGGAGCCCCAGGCTTGGCTCTGCTCCAGGCTACAAAATTTCAATTGTAAAAGGAAAATAAATTCCAGATACCAGGGCCTCTGCTTGGGTTGCCAGGGGGCATGCCCGGCCTGCAAACCACCACAGGCCCCTCGCTCAGGCCGCCCCACACCCCAAGGGAACCCTCACCTGATCTGGGATGCCCTTCAGGGCAAACCAGCTGGCCCCCCACCCCTGTACCAGGCCTCTATCCTATCTAATAAAAGAGTAATGTGCAGATTGATCATCACTGCAACACACAATATAGCTGCCCCCATGTGGCCAAAGATCCTGTCCTCATGTGGACACAAGATGGCCACCACGAGATGGCCAGCAGGAGAGGGCATTTGGGAAGCACCCAGCCTGCAAGGGAGGGCAGTTGAGAGGGACCAAGCCTGCAAGGGAGGGCATTTGGAGGTGATCAACCCTGCAGGATAGGTCAGTTAGGGGTGACCAGGCCGGCAGAGGAGAGAAGTTGGGGGCAAACAGGCTGGCAGCAGAGTGGTTAGGGGGTGATCAGTCTGGCAGGCAGAAGCGGTTAGGGGCAATCAGGAAGGCAGGCAGGCAAGCAGTTTGGAGCCAGCAGTCCTGGATTGTGAGAGGGATGTCCGACTGCCCGTTTAGGCCCGATCGGGCCTAAACGGGCAGTCGGACATCCCTCAAGGGGTCCCATATTGGAGAGAGTACAGGCAGGGCTGAGGGACAACCCCCCCTCTGTGCACGAATTTCGTGCACCGGGCCTCTAGTCAATAATAACCTTAGATATAAATATATTAAATGTCCCAATAGAAAGACATACTGTGACTGAATGGATAAGAAAACATGACCTATACATATACTATCTACAAGAGACCCACCTCAGAAACAGACTGAAAGTGAAAGGATTGTAAAAATATTCCATGCAAATGGGAAAGAAAAAAAGGTGGGGTAGCAATATTCATATCAGACAAAATAGACTTCAAAACAAAGGCCATAACAAAGAGACAAAGAAAGCCACTAAATAATACTAAAGGGAATTACTCAACAAGAAAATATAACACTTTTAAACATATATGCACCCAAGAAAATGAGTACCCAAATATATATTAAAAAAACAAAACAAAACTCTTGATGGACTTTAAGGGACAGAGCAACAGCAGTACAGTCATTATGAGAAATTTTAACACCTTACTGACATCACTTGATAGATCTTCCATACAAAAAATCAATAAGAAAATAAAGGTATTAAATGACAGACTAATTCAGTAGGATCTATCTGATATTTACAGAACATTTCACCCCAAAGCAATAGAATATACATTCTTCTCAAGCACACATGGAACATTCGCAAAGAAAGACCGCATGTTAGGACAAAAAACAAGTCTAACAAATTCAAAGAGATTGATATTATACCACACATCTTCTTGGATCCAAATGGCATGAAGCTAAAAATCAACTACAAAAACAAAAAACACTGCCAAAACCGGTTTGGCTCAGTGGATAGAGCGTCAGTCTGCGGACTGAAAGGTCCCAGGTTCGATTCCGGTCAAGGGCATGTACCTTGGTTGTGGGCACATCCCCGGTGGCGGTTGTGCAGGAGGCAGCTGGTCGATGTTTCTCTCTCATCGATGTTTCTAGCTTTCTATCCCTCTTCTTTCTCTCTGTGAAAAATCAATAAAATATATTTAAAAACAAACAAACAAACAACAACAAAAAAACCACTGAAATACATGGAGTTTAATAGCATTGTATTAAACAATGAGTGGATTCCCAATGAAATCAAGCAAGAAATAATAACCTTCCTGGAAACAAATGAAAATGAACACACAAACACCCAAAACATATGGGACACAGCAAAAGCAGTCCTGAGTGAGAAATACATAACATTACAGGCCTACCTACTTCAAGAAACAAGAAAAAGCACTAATAAAGTATCTAACCCTACGACTAAATGAATTGGAAAGAAAACCCCAGAGGAAGTAGAAGGAAAGAAATAATAAAGATCAGAACAGAAATAAATGACATGGAAATAAAAAAAACACACACAACAATAACAACAACAAAAGTACAGAGGATCCAAGATAGTGGCAGACAAGATGGCAGTGAGGGCAAGAGTGTGAGTGAGTGAGAGAGCAGAAGGAGAGTGCATAGACACATGGGGCATGTGTGTATGTGTGAGTGAGGGACAATTATATTCTGCAGGACTGTTGGGGATTGGAGGACCAGGCTCCCCTAGCCAGGCAGCCTCTACTGCCTCTGAAATCTCTCCTGGGGTGGCCGGTTCTGCCACAGAGACCATGCTATCTTGAAGAGGAGAGTGGCTGTGACTGGGTGCCCAACCTCAACTCCACCCCGGGAGACCTCAGACACCACCTGGGATCCTACAGCCACACCGAGCAGGGACCAGCTACCTCGTCTTCGAACCCATGAACACTGAGGCTCCAGCCTCCCTGGCTGCACACTCCTAAAAAGTTTGTCCAGGGGGAGACAAAATGGTGGCCAAATTGATGGACTGGTCCTGCACCTTCTCATGAAGCAGATAGAAGAAACAGCTGAATTGAACAGCATTCACACGGAATTGGTGAATTAAACACAGCTGGTGAGACAATCCATGGATGGAAAGGTCAGAGGTCACCTGGAGAGAGGTAGGATCTGGGCTGAAGGGAGAAAGACAGGCAGCTGGGACTAGAGTGCCAGAGAGAGACTGCGCTACACCAAATCCATGTCCCTTGGGGACACGTGTAGCACTTGACTGTGGAACGGGGTCCACAGGGCTGCTGGCCGTGGGAGACTCTAGATCTAAGCCCACAGCCATGAAATGCTGCACCCAAAAAGGCAGCCTGAAGTTCTGCACTGGCCATGCAGTGCTGGGGAGAGAGATATGCAGCCGTGCAGTTGCTCTGTCTTTATAACTTCCTTGCCTTTACTTGCTAAACCCAGTGCATAGGATCTTTCAATTACAAACACTCACCAGGTAGGCAGCAATGCAAGGGAAGGAGGTTTTGTAGAAGCTGGGGAGCAAAATAGGGAGAGATGATAGGGAAGCCAGCTCTGGGACAGTCTAATACCTCCAACCCTGAACAGACATTTTTCTCCTGGAAACCAGACCCCTCCTAGCAGCACAGCCACACCCAGCCTTGAGCTCAGCAAACAAAAATTCCAAATAACCCAGGGAATCCTTGGGGATTGCGTTGAGGGGCCATTTGGTCCCAGAAATTAATACATAAACACAGCCACCAAGAGACCGTGTCGGAAATAGACACTTGTGTAAATATGACTGAAAACAAGAAGAAAAACAAAGGGGTAGATTGAACCCACCTAGCTGAAACCAAGAATGTGGCATCTGACACAGAGGAGCGGTGGATCACTGGGAACTTCCACATGTACTGACTATCTAACAGGAAAATGAGAGGTGGCAGACAGAACAGTAGAGAGGGGTATTAAACCAGCCCCCATGGGACATTAAAACTCAGCTGAAGCAAAAGAACTTCACTACTTCACTTTTTTATTTTTTATCTTTTACTTAAGAAACTAAATTTTTTTCTCTTTATTTTATTTTTTAATTGTTATTATTTATTTTACCTTTCTTTTTTTTGATTAGTGTTCTACATCCTATTTTTATTTTTATCATTATTTTACTCTATCTCATTTTTTCCTTTATGCCAACCCTTTCTTCCTCACTTCTCCCTTTTTCATCTTGTTCCTGTTTTAGTTTTCCTCTCTCCTTTCTTTTTACTCCTTGTTAAAAATTGATCTTTATCTGCTTTATTGGTGCATTACTATTATAATAGACTCTGTTGGCTTACTCATATATCTAATTTCCTCTCCCTTGCTCCAAGTCCATGCAACCTTTTCTTTTCTCTTTATTTACTACCCAATTTTTTTCTTGTTGTTGTATGTTTGTGTTTTTTTTTTTTTTTTTGTTTTTTTTTTTTTTTTATGCTTTTGTTTTTCCTCTCCTGGCTTGTTCTCTTCTACTACTGGTAGCTTAATTAGTTTCACCCACCAAACTCAGGCCTATCTGCTTTCTACTCTATTCTCCTTTTCCAAAAATAGATGAATATACAGATAGATAGATTAAAGAAAGGGGAATATATATGTATATACCATATTTTACAGCGTATAAGACGACTTTTTAACCCAGGAAAATCTTCTCAAAAGTCTGGGGTCATCTTATATGCCGGGTGTCATCTTATAGGGAGGGTATATCCCAAAGTCTATATTTTAACTGAAAAAGATGGGGGTCATCTTATACACCCAGTTGTCTTATATGCCGGAAAATACGGTATATTTGTATATATATATATTAATTATTATTAATTATCATTTTTTACCTTTTATTATTTTTATTGTTTATTATTTTTAATTGAGTATTTTGTTTTTTACTTTTCTACTTATACACTCATTCTCTTTCTACCTCCTCTATACTGAATCGTGGCCATTCCCCCATTAATTCAATTCCTTTACCTTACCTTTTGGAAATAAGCACTGCCTCTTCAGATTCAGCTCCCCTCCTTTTTTCTGGCTGTTTGTGTTTTGCATTTTTTGGATTAGTTGTTGGTTTTGTGGAGTTTTCTCCCTACATATGTATATTTTTCCCCCCTTTTTTTCCTCTTTTTCTTTTCTCTCTTACCTTTTTTCCTTTTATCAATATCATTTTGCACTCTTTTCTCTACCCTAATTCTCTTTTCTATGGTGGTCCCTTTACTTGGGGTTATTGGTGCAATTAATACATTTGTGTTTTGTTCCCTCTCTGTTGTGTCTTGTTGAGCTGTATTTTGTGCCTTTTGGTCAATGTGGTAGAGAGTGATACACATAACCAGACACCCTGAGAGGAGTGAAAATGGGGAGACAAAAAAAAAAAAAAAAAAAAGGAGGAATCACAGGAAAAAGAAGTAAATGAAATGGAGGCAAAAAATTTGTCATAAAAAGAATTCAGAGTCATGGTTATAAGGATGCTGAAAAGGATAAAGGCAAATTAAACAACATGTGTAAGAATCAAGAGGAAATGAAGAATGACATAGCTCTAATAAAGAACACAATAGAAAGCATCAAAAGTATACAAGAAGAAGCTAAAGACCTCATCAGTGAGCTAGAAGAAAAAGTAGGAAAAAACACCCAAACAGAATAGCAACTGGAAAAAAAAAAACCAACTTAAAAAACAGGAAGAGAGCCTAATGGAGTTTTCAGAAAACATGAAATGAAAAAACATCCACATAATAGGGGTGCCAGAAGGAGAGGAAACTAAGCAAGGAATAGAAAACTTATTTGAAGAAATTATGACAGAAAACTTCCCTGATATTGGGAAGAAAAATCTCACCAAGTCCAAAAACCTCAGAGTCCAAAACAAGATAAACCCCAAAAGACCCACACCAAGACACATCATAATTAAATTGGCAAACACCAATGACAAAGTAAGAATCCTAAAGACAGCAAGAGAGAGACAGAAAGTTACCTATAAGGGATCTCCCATTAGACTAGCGGTTCTCAACCTGTGGGTCGCGACCCCTTTGGGGGTCAAACGACCCTTTCACAGGGGTCGCCTAAGACCATCAGAAAACACATATTTCCCATGGTCTTAGGAACCGAGACACTGCTCCTCCATCCATCTCCAGGAGGGTCTGCCCACATGCAGATAAGCCCACATATGAGTACCCGGCGTGATGACATCATCGTGCTAACCCCATCACATACACCCCGTACAAATACAGGTGTATGTGACAGGGTTGGTACCATAATGTACTTATGCAGACCAGTCACACATGTGTAGAGAGCAGCTACTGTGTAGAAAGCAGCTACTGTGTTGAAAACAGCAGTATTGGAGGTAAAACAACACTTCATGAATTACAATTACTGGGTAAACGTAAAATCATGTACTGTAAAATCATCAACTACTTCAAAAAAAAAAAATCTGTACCATGGGAACTTAATCTGGATGCTGATCGGTCTTTTTATATTCAGCTGTGGTTGATGTGACTACTGCCCCCTTGTGATAGTAACAGGTATGTAAAAAAAAAGCACAGAGAATGGTAAATCATAGGAAACTTTAATGAACTGTATTGACTGAACTATGCCATGTATCATCTTTTGTATTATTAAAGCTATTGTTATATATTACTTTCATTAGCAAACCATCCCATGACAATGAATTGTGTAGAGAAGAACGTTAAGAAAAGAAAATATAGTGAGGATTTTTTACAGTATGGTTTTACCTCAATAATTACAGCAGGAATTGAGAAACCGCAATGTGTTATTTGTTGTGAAGTTCTATCAGCCTAATCTATGAAGCCAAACAAACTAAAACGCCATTTTGATAGCAAGCATCTGAGCTTTGCCGGCAAGGATACCAACTATTTTAGAAGCAAAGCTGATGGACTCAAGAAAGCCAGACTTGACACTGGTGGCAAGTACCACAAACAAAATGTAGCATCCGTTGAAGCTTCATACTTGGTGGCACTCAGAATTGCCAGAGCTATGAAACCTCACACCATAGCTGAGGATTTACTGTTACCAGTGGCCAAAGACATTGTTCGAGTTATGATCGGAGACGAATTTGTTACAAAATTGAGTGCAATTTCCTTATCTAACGGCACTGTCTGCAGAAGAATCGATGACATGTTTGCTGATATTCTTGATCAGGTAATCCAGGAAATTAAATCTGCTCCACTTCCAATATTTAGTATCCAGCTTGATGAATCTACAGACGTTGCAAACTGTTCACAGTTACTGGTTTACGTGAGGTATATTAATGATGGCAACTTTAAAGTTGAGTTTCTTTTATGCAAACCTCTTGAAATGACAACTACTGCATGTGATGTATTTGACACAGTTGGTTCATTTCTGAAAGAGCATAATATCTCTTGGGAAAAGGTTTGCGGTGTTTGCACAGATGGTGCTCCAGGTATGCTAGGATGTCGATCTGGATTTCAACGTTTGGTACTGAATGAGTCACCAAAAATCATTGGAACTCACTGTATGATTCATTGGCAAATATTAGCAATGAAGACGCTGCCACAAGAGTTACAAGAAGTAATGAAAAACGTCATAAGTTCTGTCAATTTTGTAAAGGCGAGCACTTTAAACAGTCAACTGTTTTCGCAACTGTGCAACGATTTGGATGCGCCGAACAATGCTCTGCTATTTCACACTGAAGGGAGATGGTTGTCGAGAGGAAAAGTTTTAAAACGTGTTTTTGAGCTTCGTGATGAACTCAAAATGTTTTTTAATCAGAAAGAAAGACCGCAGTTCTAAGCACTTTTCAGCGATAAAAGTGAACTGCAGAAAATAGCTTACTTGGTTGACATCTTTGCCATCTTGAATGAGTTAAATTTATCACTGCAAGGACCAAATGCAAAATGCCTAGATTTGTCTGAAAAGATCTGATCATTGCAAATGAAACTTCAGCTTTGGCAAAAAAAATTGGATGAAAATAAAATTTACATGTTGCCTACCTATCTGCTTTCTTTGAGGAACATGACATTGAACCAGACAAAAGGATTATGATGATAATTTCTGTGAAAGAACACTTGCATATGCTTGCAGACGAAACTTCATTGTACTTTCCAAATCTACCCAACACCCCATTTGCACTTGCCAGAAGCCCATTCACAGTTAAAGTTGAAGATGTTCCTGAGACAGCACAAGAGGAGTTCATTGAACTTACTAACAGCGATGCAGCAAGAACTGATTTCTCTACAATGCCAGTTACAAAGTTCTGGATCAAGTGTTTGCAGTTATATCCTGTTCTGTCTGAGACTGTGTTGCACCTTCTTCTTCCATTTCCAACAACATATCTTTGTGAAACAGGGTTTTCCAGCTTGTTCGTTATCAAGTCTAAATACAGAAGTAGACTTGTTGTGGAAGATGATCTTCGTTGTGCTCTTGCAAAGACTGCCCTGAGAATTTCTGATCTGGTGAGAAAGAAGCAATCTCAACCTTCACACTGACGTTGGCTTTTTGCGCATACTGTCGCAAAATGTGGCAATGTAGTTTACTGTTGTTATATTAAGACTGTTACCCATGCTACACCATGCTTCAAGACAAAATTTCATTTATTTGTAATTAGAAATAAATATTTCACAATATGTAATTACATATTGTTTTTGTGTAATCACTATGCTTTAATTATGTTCAATTTGTAACAATGAAAATACATCCTGCATATCAGATATTTACATTACGATTCATAACAGTAGCAAAATTACAGTTATGAAGTAGCAACAAAAATAATTTTATGGTTGGGGGTCACCACAACATGAGGAACTGTATTCAAGGGTCAAGGCATTAGGAACATTGAAAACCACTGGACTAATGCATCTGGGAACCTCATATTCTTATGGAACCCTTTTATGTACATACTAGAGGTCCAGTCATGAATTTGTGCATGGGTGGGTTCTGGCCAGCCCCGCACCAATCAGGGTGGATTGGGGCTGGGCCTGTTGGGAGGAGGAGATGGCAGGAGGTTGGCCAGCTAGCCCACCACAATTGATTGGGGCCTGATCAGGGCCGGGCTGGCTGGGGGAAGGGGCTTCGGGCAATTGGCTGGTGAGCCCGCCCCCTGATTGGGGTTGGGGAGCCTACTGAGGGCAGGGCTGGCCATTGAGAGGGGTTGTGGGTGGTGGGCCAGCTGGTCTCACCCCCAAATGGGGTGGGGGTGCCAATCAGGGGCCAGCAGCCTGGGGGAGGGGCCATGGGTGGTTGGCTGGCTGGCCCTGCCTCTGATTGGGATGGGGAGGGCCAATCTGGGGTGAGGCTGGGTGGGGGGGAGAAGCTGTAGGAGATTTGCCGGCTGGCCCTGCCCCCTATTGGGGTAGGGGAAACAATCAGGGCAGGGCTGACTGAGGGGAGGAGTTGCACGCTGATCAGGGTGGATGGGGGACCATAGGGGTCATAACTGGCTGGGGGAGGGGCTGCAGGAGTTTGGTGGGGTTGGTGGGGGGGGAAGGAGAGGGCATTTGGCCAGCTGGCTTGCTCTTGATCAGTATGGGAGAGTCCAATCAGGAGCAGGCTGGCAGGCGGGAGGGGCTGACATCCCTCTCGCAATGCGGGACCGCTGGCTTCTAACTGCCCACCTGCCTGCCTGCCTGATCATCCCTAACCAGCATGCCGGCCTGCTCACCCCCAAGTGTCCCCCCCACACTGGCCTTCTCATCCCAAACTGACCCACCTACTGGCCTGATGGTGCCCAACTGCCCACCCCCCTGCCAGCCTGATTGCCCCCAACTGCTCCCCCTGCTGGCCTGCTTGCCCCCAACTGCCCCCCCCCACCAGCCTGATTGCCCCCAACTGTCCCTCACTGCCAGCCTGCTCACCCCCAACTGCTCCCCTGCCACCCTGCTCGGCCCCAACGGCCCCCTGCCAGTCTGATCACCCCCAACTGCCCTCCCCGCCTGTCCTGATTGCCCCTAACTGCCTCTGCCTTGGCCCCGCCAAAATGGCTTAGTCCGGGAGGACATTCGGAAGATCTCCCAGAAGGTCTCCTGGTCTAATTAGCATATTACCCTTTTATTAGTATAAATAGAGGCCTGGTGCACGGGATGGGGGAGCTGGCTGGTATGCCCTGAAAGGGGTCCTGGATCAGGGTGGGGTCCCCTTGGAGGGTGGGGCTGGCCTGGGTAAGGAGCCTGGGGTGGTTTGTGCAGGCCATCCATGCCCTCATTGGGTTGGGGGTCTCTGCTGGGTGGCGTGGCCAGCCTGGTTGAGGGCTGAGGGCTGTTTTCCAGCTGGCCACACACCCTTTGGGGTGGGGGTCCCCGCTGGGGGGCATGGCCAGCTTGGGTGAGGGGCTGAGGGCTGTTTGCAGGCTGGCCACACATCCATCGGGGTGGGGGTCCCCACTGGTGGGCGTGGCTGGCCTGGGCTAGGGGGTGATGGCTATTTGGAGGCTGGCCATGCCCCCATCAAGGTGAGGGTCCCCGCTGGGGACAGGGTGGGCCTGGGCAAGGGGATGATGGCCATTTGAAGGCTGGCCACACCCCCATCGGGGTGAGGATCCCTCCTGA
Source organism: Eptesicus fuscus (assembly GCF_027574615.1). Taxonomy (NCBI): domain Eukaryota; kingdom Metazoa; phylum Chordata; class Mammalia; order Chiroptera; family Vespertilionidae; genus Eptesicus; species Eptesicus fuscus. The sequence continues at coordinate 112,422,056 of NC_072475.1, forward strand.
GCAAGGGGCTGAGGGCTGTTTGCAGGCTGGCCATGTCCCCTTCAGGGTGGGGGTCCCCACTGGGGGTCGTGGCCAGCCTGGGTGAGGGACTGATGGCCGTTTGCAGGCTGGCCACACCCCATCACCAGTTGGGGGGCGTGGCCTGCCTGGGCGAGGGGCTGAGGACCATTTGCAGGCTGGCCATGTCCCCATTGGGGTGAGGGTGCCCGCTGGGGGGCCTGGCTTGCCTGGGCAAGGGGCTGAGGGCCGTTTGGCAGCAGTTTGCAGGCCAGCTAAGCCCCTGGCTTTGTCCAGAAGGACATCTGTAAGGTCTCCAGAAGGTCTCCTGATCTAATTAGCATATTACCCTTTTATTAGTATAGATAGATGTAGTAAATCCAGTCATTTTCTCCTGTTACTCTGCCTCATGTTAATTTGATTAATATGTGGGCAACTGGAGGGGAGGGTGACCCCCTGCAACAAGAGAACCAGGAGCACAGGCAAGGAAGAGAGAGCAACAGAGGGAACTCCTTTCTTTAGAAACTTAAATATCAAACTTTCCCGTGCTTGCAATGGCCAGGCCTATATGCCTACTCTGGTCAATGCCTTATTCCCAGGTATGACTGACAGACAAGCACCTTCCCATACTCCACCCAGACTTTATTGGGCATGCGTCTATATTTCCCTTTACTCCTTTCCAGTTAATTAATCAGTAGTTTGGTTAATTATTATGGCATCAGTTTCAAGCACTAAAATGATGACTGGAAGCCTATATATATGAGTTTTATAAATTTTAATTTAATTTTTAGTTCATTTGTTTGTTTTGTTAATCCTCACCCAAGCATAATTTTTCATTGATTTTTTAGGGAGAATGGAAGAGAGATGAAAAGACAGAGAGAAACACATTGATTGGTTGCCTCCTGCAGAAGAACCAACCAGGGCCTGGGCCAGGGAGGAGCCTGCAACCAAGGTATGTGCCCTTGACTGGAATCAAACCCGGGACCCTTTGATCCACAGGCCAACACTCTATTCACTGAGCCATACCAGCTAGGGCTATATACATGATTAATATTAACAGCTTTTTGGCTTTATTGTAGCATGATCAAATTAATTATATTTTATTGAGGATCCCTCATTCAGCACAGAGGACTTTTTCTTAAGCCAGGCAATTTTCCCAGAAAGCAATTTTACAATCTCTTGCCTGGGAAAATCACCTGGCTGAGAGCATTCTGGGAACCAAGCAGAGGAAGTATAGGGTAAGGATCTCATAATTCATTATGCAGCCTTTCACTTAATTCCTGTAGTTCTGGTATGGCTCATCACAGCTTTTCAGATGTGTTTGGTATTTCCCAAATCAGAACTTATATCTGTAGGTTCATTTAACATCTGTAATGAGAATTTACTCCAGTCTTCTTCAAGTGTTGGAAAAATGTAATCATATATAATTAAGAAAGTGATCTGGTGGTCTGATACTTTCAAGATTTTCAACTGATGTTCCTTTTCTTTCAATCTAACCCTATATCCTGTGTCCTGAGGTCCCTGATACAATTAACTCTTTTGCCTTTTGGGCATCCTTAGCCCAAATGGCTTAGCTCTTCGCCACGTCATTTTAGTAGAGTTTCAGGAAGAATCAAACATAAATTAATGTGTTTAATCTATCATGGTTCATCTAGTTGCATTTCCAATTTTAGGAAACTCTCAAATATACTAGATACTTTAAAAATTAGCGCCAGCCACTTTAACTCAGTGGATGGAGCATCAGCCCGAAGACTGAAGAATCCCAGGTTCAATTCTAGTCAAGGGCATGCACCTGGACCTGGGAGGGGTGCATGCAGGAGACAGCCAATTAATGTGTCTCTCTCACTTCAATGTTTCTCTCTGTCTCTCCCTCTCCCTTCCACTTTCTCTAAAAATCAATGGGAAAATATCCTTAGATGAGGATAAACAACAACAAAATTATATAGGGAGCTCTCTGGAGCTGAGATGGCCTTGCAGTGTTATGAGTCAAGGTGAGGAAGCTAGGTTTTATACACAATCCTCCAATCACTGGATGCTAGATTCCCCAGGGAAGAGGCATATTCTTGAGTGAGGCAGCTCAGGCAAGGCCAGGAGAGGGGTTAGAACTGAAGCCTTCCAACTCAGATAACAATAATCTAGGCTGTACAGCATGGTGTCTGGTGCATGTGGATTTTAGCAAACTTGCAATTGAACATCTGGACCAATAAATAAAATAGAAAATTTATGAAAAATCCCAACTGATTTAACCTGCAAGAACTGACACTTCTTGTGAGATCAGCAGAGCTATAAACTTCTTAATTGTGCAGACTGTATAATTCATTTCTTTGCCTGCCGGATATAGCCACCCACTTGGTTCACAGTTAATCCACACTTAATATTTGTTTAATAATTAAATGAAATTAATAAATTTTAAGAATTAGCTTCTATTCAAAATGTACTGCTAATCAGAAGCAATAAAATAAAATAAAATATATTTCTTGAAAAAAACTTCAGAATGTAGCATTCAATGGAAAAAGGATTGTAGCAAATAGAAAAGTTTGACCCATGTGATACACACTGAAATGGAAAGGTCACCAAATATCAACATTATTACAGGAAAAAGACAGGATGGGAGAGCTTCAAAGCGGTCTCCATCTCCCACACCATGTCAATTTATTCCTTGACAAAAATTTTTAAGTTGATATATTTAGGGAAGTAATCTTGTTGCAGATAAGCTGGCCACTCAAGAGAATATTTTCAGAAAAGTAGCCTTTATTGCAGACTGCACTAGTGCTGTGACTCAGGGGAGTCAGTCTCCAAATCCTGAGTGATGAATATGGACAAAACTTTCCCTTTATACTCTTAGTTCCTTTGTTCCCCAAATATGGGTCAGGCTTCCAGACCCTTTGCAGGCTTTGCAGGCCCCCATGAGTTGGGATGGGGGAAGTCAGACCACCCCAGAGGCTTTCCAGCACTGGCACCAGTCCCTCCAGGGATTGTTTATGATTCATGGTTTATGGCCTCTGTAAAATGGGAGTATTCCGGAAAATAGTTCTGCAATGAAGGGCAGGCATCACAGATAAGAAGGGACTTTGATAAGAATGAAGTTTATAGGCAAGCAAGTGTGTACGTCAGAAGGCAGGTTACTGGCACAGATTCAGATAGCTAGCCCCCAACTGTCTTATTTTCCCCTTCAATCTAATAAACAAAAATGTCATGAGGATAATCTCAAGCCAATAATAAGATTATCTTTTAGCATTATATTTCTAACATTATCAAGTTAGAAATGGAAAAAGTTGAGATTAATGATCCTGAAAAAAAGTAGTGTTTAGATGCAAGAACAGATTTCTCTAAGGCTGAGCCTAAGCCATTAATACAATTTTCTTCTAAGGCTGAGTCTAAGCCATTAATTACTCCATAGGAAATTACACTGAACAAGAGAAAACTCTGCTTTCAACTATCTGTTATCTATTGGCCAGCTTATTGTCTCTGGATTGTGAAGCTTCACAGATCCCTCTGGGCATATCCAGCTCATTTACATAGGCCACTTTTCCCAAACTCAATGGTCTTATGTTAAACTAGCAAATAGAAGAAAATGACTCTCTTTAAACACCTATAGCGCAGAGCCATATTTTTTCTCATGTGGATGGGTTGAAGAGAGTGCTGATTCCCAGTTTTGTACTAGATGCCTAATGTTATGCTGCATCAGCCAAACCACATTATATGGAGTTACAGAGCAGGTCAGCAAAAATGGCCATGTTCAAAGAAGTCTCTGACTTCCTGCCAAGTCATTTGGCACCACTCAACTTGTCATCAATTTGAATTGTTTGTAGATCATTTCAGTAGATAATAAGATCATCATTAGCTGTTCCCAGAAGGGAAGAGTAGGAAGCCAGCAGACCACTCACTGAACCTCTGCATTCATCTATAAATTGAGGAACAGACATTTTGTATCTTAAAACAATGTAATTCATTTATGTTCATGTATGCACCATTTCAGTGTAGTCTATTATCCTACCCTTAAATTATATAATATATTTATATATTTGGATCATTTATCCAGCTGATATTAGGATGCAAGCAGCCAAGTTGTATCTGAGATACTTTCAGTGCTGTGTTGAAATGTTTCCCTAAAGCGTTACTAGAGGATATATGGCACCTGGTCATGTTATATTCAAGAAATAATTGAAAATTAAGCTTCAAAACTTAAATTTTTAAAAGTGCTATGCATACAACAACTGATATTATAGAAATACTAGAGGCACAGTGCACGAAATTTGTGGACAGGGAGGGGTGTCCCTCAGCTCAGCCTGCATCCTCTCCAATCTGGGACCCCTTGGGAGATGTCTGACTGCCCTTTTAGGCCCGATCCTGGCAGTCGGACATCCCTCTCATAATCCGGGACCACTGGCTCCTAACCGCTCGCCTGCCTGCCTGCCTGATTGCCCCTAAACTACTTTTGCCTGCCAGACTGATCACCCCCTAACCACTCCCCTGCCAGCCTGATTGACACCTAACTGCTCCCCTGAAGGCTTGATCGCCCCCAACTGCCCTCCCCTGCCAGCCTGATTGCCCCCCAACTGCCCTCCCAGCTGGCCTGATCACCCACAACTGCCCTCCCCTGCCGCAACCCGCCTTCTCTGCCGGGACCTGCTTCCTCTTTGCAAGGCGGCCCAGATGCCGGGACCGGCCTCCTCCATTCCGCGTTGAGCCGCAGGACCCCCAGGCCTCACTGCAGAGTGGCCACCAGGCTCTGGCTCCACTGTGCATGTGGCCATCTTGTGTTGGCCATCTTGTGGTGGCCATATTGTGGTAGCCATCTTGTGATGACATCTCATGTGAGGGCGCGAGGACCACCTAGGCTTTTATTAGTATAGATTTCCCATTTGTAGTGAATTGTATTCCAAAATTTCATTTAAAGGCTTTTGTCTAAAATGACATTTCACATAGAAATAATACAATACAGAGGAAGATAAATGGTGATGAAAGAAGACTTGACTTGGTATGGTAAACACACAATAAAATGTACAGATGATGTGTTGTAGAATTGTGCACCTGAAACCTATATAATTTTATTAACCAATGTCACCCCAATATATTAAATTACAAAAAAAAAAATATGGACCCCACATTCTGTTATAGTTCAATACTGTATTAAAGCAGAATTTTTGGACTGGAACCCAGATTCTTAGTTCGCCTGAGTCGAAGAATGAATCCACGGACAGAAAGTGGTATAGCAAAGGTGGAGATTTATTGAAGAACAAGTACAAACTCCCACGTGGGGAGAAAGAAAAAGTCCCATAGAACGGACTCCCATGTGGGGTGGGGAAAGGGTCCCCCAGAACGGACTCCCACACAGAGAGGGAGAATAGTCCCACTGAGTTCCTTTTCCCTATGGGTTATAAAGGCTGCAGATCTTGGTGCCTTGATATCCCCTCTGATTGGTCACTATTCCCTTGGACTGGTTATTATAGTAACTCCTGGGCTCAAAATCTCCCCCCTCCTTCTTTATTGTTTTCCTATTCCCTTTGGGCTTTTTTCTTCTCCTTCTAGGATGAAGGGCTTCCTTTTCTTTATTTTGTAAATATGGACCTTTTGCTGTTCCCAGCTCCATCATTCTATGGAAATGTACCTGTTGCTGCTTTTCAGCTTCCCTATTCTATGGAAATATACCTTCTGCTTCTTTTTGGCTCTGTGCTTCTTCCATGGTCCTCTTAATTTCTAAAATTTCCCAAAACCTGTCTTTTTCAACCCCAAAATTCCTGTTTCAGTATTAATAATAATGTTTTATGTGCAATATTGGTACTATAAAGCAAACCATTCTCTCCTAGAGGAAGCTGTAAGAATCTCCTGGAATAATGTTCTAGCAGAACAAACATATTCAATCTCTATACCTTCTTCATTGAATTTTCAAGGTGCCAGCAGTAGGAGAGTGACTAAAGAATTTCAGTTATCCCCATAAAATCAAACTAAAGTGGAAAGAGTGAAGATTAGCTCCAGGTAAAGTGATTCATATCTGTAACTTAGTAACTTTTATCAGTAATGGAAATGTACATAACTATTTAATTCCTCTCTTGATTTCAACACTTGTTCCACAGCCTCCCATTCTAGCTCTTTGAATTTTACTTTCTATATATTTTTTGATTATTTATTCCAGTTTATCAAGGAGAGGCTGTATGGTAGCTACAAGCACAAGCCAGAGTCAGACCATTTGGGCTCCATGTTGGAAGGCAGTGTTCAGTGGGTCTCTCACATTTCTGCACATCTTTCCAGCAGACACACTGACTTTATTTATTATAGACTAGAGGCCCGGTGCACAAAAATTCATGCATAGGGGAGGGGTCCTTCAGCCCGGTCTGCCCCCCCCTCACAGTCTGGGAGCCCTCACAAGATGTCCTACTGATGGCTTAGGCCCGCTCCCCATGGGGAACGGGCCTAAGCCACAGTCTGGCCTCCCTCTGTGGGAGGCAATTGGCCGATCAGGTATATAGATACTTTCTGGAGGCAGCATGGACTCCTTCCTTATTTCTTTCCTCTATGGTTGGAGAACAGAGGACTAAAAGGTGGACACAGAACTGTGGCCGGGCATGGGGATTTTATAGGCAGTGGAAAGAGAGAGAGAGGGCTGGGGAAAGTCTAGACACGTTTCATTCGATTGTCCTCCCTTCCTCCAGGCCCCTCCTTCTGTTTTTTCCTTCTCATGGTGGACACTCGAGCCTCAGACCGACCAGAGCCCAGCAACAGTGGGGTTCAGCCCCCTCACTTCTCAGCTGAATGTACAACCACCTCACATTCCAAGTGGGGATGTTTTCAAGTGACTAAAGTGCTGGGAATCCACAGCTCCTGGCCTCTACCCTCTCAGTTTCCTCCTTGGGTTGGTTGCAAAGTTCACTGAGACACTGAAGCAGCTCTGCCCTGGTAGTTCTGTACTGGCCCCCACCCGGGCCCCACTGGGCATTCTTCCTCAAGTCTACAGGCCCACTCTGCTCGGGAAGGTTGCTCAGAGTCCATTCCCCCAGGCAGGCGGAGCAGGGGGGTTAGCTTGGAGAGCTGGAGGAAGATGGCTGAGTAACAGTTGGTATGAACCGAAGCCTGCTCAGCCAGACTTCCTAAGCTCCCCACCAAGCCCAGACCGGGCCCCTTCCTTGCACCAGGAGGACCCCAGCTGAGGTCCCCTCCCTGCACCCAGTGCCCTCATCCCTGTTCCACCACCAGGGACAGGAGCAGCTCACCCACGACGCTCTGGTCCCTGCCAGCCAGGCAGGCAGCAGCTCAGGTGGTGTGGCCTAGGGCACTGGCGGCCCTGAGCCTCCTCCTCCTGCCTGAAGCAAAGGGCAGGGTCTGCGGCCAGCCGCGGAGGCAGGTGTGGGGCCTGGGCAGGGCAGGTCGGGGTGCGCCATAGTCTGTGCATACCCACTCCTGCCCCAGGCCACCAGACTCCCGCTGAGCAGCAGTGGCAGTGCAACAGCCTGTGGTGAGTTCCCACACCCCTCGCAGCTGCCCCTGGACGCTGTGCATGGAGACACTGCCTGCCACTGAGCCACCATCTGGCCCAGGACCTGCATGGGCTGGGGTGGCCTTGGGCTCCCCACCACTTGGGAGCAGCCTCCGCCTCCAAAGCAGCATGTAGTTAGTGCTGGGCAGACCTGTGCATGCCTGCACTGGGGGTGGAAGTCCCCGCCCCCACCCCCGGCTCCACCCACCAGCTCCTGCCTGGTCGTAACTCGGACACCATAAGGGACAAATTAGCATATTACCTCTATATATATAGATTTTTCAAAGTTGTGTGTATAGTGAACAACCTTGGACAGTAGAAATAGTACAAGTGTCTCTGGAGCAGAGAGCATATTTATTTGTTTTTCAATATAATCCTATCTAATAAAAGAGTAATATGCAAATTATCCATCACTCTGCTATACCCACAAGCCACGCCCACCAGCCAATCAGGAGTGAGTATGCAAATGAACCCAACCAAGATCGCTGCGGCCATGGAGTGAGCAGGAGGCTTGGATTTCTTGGCAATGGAGGAAGCCAAGCTTTCCACACACCCTGGCCAGCCCAGGCCTCCTCTCAAGGCTACAAAGTTTCAATTATAGAAGATAAATAAATCCAAACAAAAATGGTGGCAGCCATGGAGCTGGAGAGAGCAGGAGGCTTGAGTTGCCCCTGGTGATGGAGGAAGCCAAGCTTCCACAGCCCTGGCCTGCCTTGGCCTCCACTTAAGGCTACAAAGTTTCAATTATAGAAGATAAATAAATCCCAACAAAAATGGCTGCAGCCACAGATCGAGCAGGTGGCTTGGCTCTGCTCTATGCTACAAAGTTTCAATGATAGAAGATAAATAAATCCCAGATACCAGGGCCTCCACTTGGGTCACCGAGGAGCATGGCCAACCTGAAAACCACCACAGGCCCCTCGCCCAGGCCACCTTATGCCCCAAGGGAACCCCCAACCTGATCAGGGCAAACCACCCTTCAGGGCAAACCAGCTGGCCCCCACCTGTACACCAGGCCTCTATCCTATCTAATAAAAGAGTAATATGCAAATTGACCATCACTCCAAAAGACAAGATGGCCGCCCCCATGTGGTCAAAGATGGCTGCCCCCATATGGACACAAGATGGCCACCACAAGATAGCTGCCACAAGATGGCCAGCAGGGGAGGACAGTTGGGAGGGACCAGGCCAGCAAGGGAGGGCAGTTAGGGGTGACTAGGCCAGCAGAGGAGGGAAGTTGGGGGCGACCAGGTCTGCAGGGAAGGGCAGTTGCGGGGACCCAGGCCTGCAGGGGAGAGCAGTTGGGGGGGACCAGGCCTTCAGGGGAGGGCAGTTAGGGGTGACTAGGCCTGCAAGGGAAGGCAGTTAGGGGAAAACAGGCTGGCAGGGGAACAGTTAGGCATCAATCAGGCTGGCAGGGGAGTGGTTAGAGGATGATCAGGCTGGCAGGCAGAAGCAGTTAGGGGCAATCAGGAAGGCAGGCCAGTGAGCAGTTGGGAGCCAACAGTCCTGGATTGTGAGAGGGGTGTCTGACTGCCCGATTAGGCCTGATCCCGGTAGGACATCCCTCGAGGGGTCCCAGATTGGAGAGAATGCAGTCTGGGCTGAGGGACACCATCCCTCCCCTACCCGCCCCCCCATGCACAAATTTCGTGCACCGGGCTTCTAGTAAAAAATATTTGTCCATCTAGGGCAAATGTTGGACAAGTTGGCATGCAGCCCACTAAAAATATTGGGATTTACAAAACTTAGGGTTCTTCAGCTGTAATATAAACCCACAACATTGACCTGGTTCTATCTGCACATTACCGTCCTGAGACTTGAGGGACAAAGGTAGGCAACAACAACATGAAACTCAAGCTGCTTGCTGTGTCCTTTGTCTTTGATCCAGGAATCTCAAGTATTTTGCCAACATCCATGAAACTATGAGAGGCTAACGTGCTAGCTTATAATTAGGCTAAAATCTCAGACCTGATACTTACTAAGCAAGTGACCTTGAAAATGAACCTTTAGTTTTCACATCTAAAGAATGATGTTAATAACAGTTTTTACCTCACAGGATTATTATATATTTAAGTAAGATAATACACAAGAAACATTTAGATAGTTCTGGGCACTGTACATACTTGAAGGTAAGTTAACTATTTTTTTCTTTTGCATGTGTGTGATTTTAACATTTTTGGCTTTTGAAAAATTTTTTAGTAATTTTGTATGCATAATTCATCTTTTGGAAGTACATATTTATCTTTTCTTATTGTTTTTTTCTTAACCATAGAGTATTTGTATGACAGTGAAAGGTAATGCATTCAATAAAATACATCAAACCTGGAAATTGTATATCTAAGCAGCATCCAGAGATTTACAGAGACAAGAGAAGGAGCTTACTGCTTTTGCTCTCACAGCTTATTACACAGAAGTCACCAATAGGAAAAAATTTCCAAACAGATGAAATCAGAGTGTTGCAGAAGATTGGGGGGGAAAAAAGCAACACTTAGAGAGTTTGGAGTTAAACTTTATTATACACCAGTGGGCCCAGAGAAAAATCAATTCAATTATGAGCAGAGCAACAAGCAGAAATTTCCTTTTTTAAAATTTTTTTTTATTGATTTGAGAGAGAGATAGAAAAGGAAAGGGTGAGAGAGAGATAGAAACATCCATGATGAGATAGAATCATGGGTTGGCATCCTCCTGCATGCCCCCTACTGGGGATGGAGCCCACAACTCGGGCATGTGCCCTTGACCGGAATTGAACAGGGGACCTTTCAGTCCCCAGTCCTCGGTGGCTCTATCCACTGAGCCAAACTGGCCAGGGCCAGAAATTTTCTTTTTATTAAAGAGCCAGCCCTATGTGTGCTTAGTGGTTATCTCGATGGAAGCTTGTGGCCTTGAAAACAACACAGTTCTATCCAATTAAAAAATGCATCTGTCATGGCATGAGAGTATGGGCGTATCTAGTCTCTGTCCTTCAAGGTCAGACAGCTAAGTTTATCTTCCTTATTATTCAAGCAGGCTAGAAAGCAAAGTTATTTTTGCAGAATAAGGGGCTGTCTAAAAATAGCAGAGTTGAGTTTACAGAATAAGGGACTACCTAAATAGCAGAGAATTTCAAACAGTAGTTTTACAAAATAGTGGTTAGCCTTCTCAAGGGAAGCTCACCAGGGCATGCCAACATTGATAGTTTCTCTATATTCTCCCAACTGACTTTAATGTTCAGACAGGTTGGAAACTACTGTTTTGGTCTAAAGGATTTGACTACAATGTTGGTTGAATCTTGACTGGAAGCATATGGAGAGCTTGAAAAATACATATGGTTGCCTGTGCCCACTCCCAAAAGTTCTGTTTTAATTGGTTTAAATAAGACTTCAGCATCAAGTTAAGTCCCCAGGTGATGCCAACCTACAGACAACATTCTAAGCAAAAATAGCAGCAAGAAGCTACAGACTTCTCTTTTAAACATTCCAGGGAGAAAGGGCAAGTGATGTAATAAGATCACTAAAGAAAAACAGAAGGGATGAACCCACAGATTCTCATACTTCAAAATCTTTAATGTCCAAAATCAAGGTGGAAACTCTCAAAATAATTAGTCCAAATCAAGTTGCTTTCAATGTGGTTGAAGTGGTCCAGCAATTCTTTCCCAGCAAGAAAATTAAATAGTGGCATTAAAGGGATAGAGCATTAATACTAAACAGTTTTTTTATCTATATGTCAGGCACTTTGCCAACATCATTTCATTTTTTGCACACAACATCCCTGTTAGGTGTTGTTATTATTGAGGCTCACAGAGCTTAAATTGTCTAGAGTAGTTTAACCAGTATGTAATGAAGGTAGGGTGGATCTCCTTAGTCTCTTTCCCATTATATCATTTGGCATTAACAATGGATTCAGCATACAATGAAGGAGCTATAAACTGAATTGTCTCTCTAAAATTCATATATTGAAGCTCTAACCCCCAATGTGACTGTTTTTGGAGATGAGGACTTGAGGAGGTAATCAAAGTTAAATGAGTTCATAACAATGGGACCCTCATCTGATAAGATGGATGTCCTTATAAGTAGAAACACCAAAATACACAGAGAGAAGACCATATGAAGACAGTGAAAAGGTGGACATCTATAAACCAGGAACAGGGCCCTCACCCATGATTGACCTTATTGATACCTTGATCTTGGACTTGAAACCTTCAGATCTTTGAGAAAGTAAATTTCTGTTATTTAAGCAACCCAGTCAATGACATTTTTTTATGGCAGCAAGAGCAGACTAATGCAGAAAGAAGTGGTCTTCTAATTAATTTTCTATCTAGCTAAATATGCCTGGAGTCATGAACTGTTGAATAATGAAGAAATTCCTGGACCAGGAGTTTGAATATCTCATACCATTTCCTCACTGTATCAGCCAGTGAACTTGCACATGTCAGAAATTCTGTGAGCCCCAATTTTCTTGTCTGTAAAATGGAGATTCTACTTCTGCGAAGACTATGTCTCCAAGTTATTATCAATAAAAAAAGGACTAATGCTTTATAAACAGTAAAGAACTAAGAAAGCATAAGGGAATATCATCATAATAAAATTTTAAGTAGATGTGACAGGTCCCCAGAAAATACCAGTTTCCATCAAATATGCATAGAAAATACTTTATCAAGGTATTCAGTAGAGTTTCATGCAGAAAAGATTTCAAATGGCCTATCCTAACAAATAGAATGTAAATTTCTCTCCATAGGTAGAACCCAGATCTCTTAGTATTCCCTGACTGAGTGGGTCTAGGTTTGCAGAGTTACAGCCCCTCATTCTACATCAACAGCTTTCATATTCCCTTATCAGTCTTTCTTTCAAGGGATTCTGTTCTATCTGGAGCATATTTTAATGCTTTTCTCCTAAGTATCTGGGATTTAAAAGATATGCATTGTTATCCCAAGTCAGCCACATAATAAATATGGACACCAGTGTGATTAACCTCAGTGGACACAGAAAGTAAATGTGGTGGGTTATATTCAGGGTTGCCAGATAAAACATAGGAAGCCTAGCTAAATTTCAATTTAGGAAAAACGAACAATTTATTTACAATATGTATCTTCTGTGTTTTTATTTGCTCAATTTGACAGTCCTGGCTGAGTAACTTACCAGCTCCTAAACTCCCAACATGGATTACTTCAGAAGATGTAAAATAAGAATAACAATAAATGATTTACTTAAGGTTTGTTCTGTGACAGACACTATTCTTGGTGCTTCGACATATGCTTCCTAAGTCAATACTCCACAAAGCCACATAAGATAGCATGAAGTTAGAGGGAACACAGTCCACAAGCTGCGCTCACTGCTAAAACTAATTAGAAGTTTGGAGTCTTCAAGGCAACCTCAAGTTTTAATAGTTCACTGGAAGCACTCACAGAATTCACTGAAGGCTGTTATACTCATAGTTAGAGTTTATTATGAGCTAAAGGATACAGATTAAAAACTGTCAAGGGAAGAGGCACAGAAAACAGAGCCCAGGATGGTTCCTCAGGTTGGATTTCCAGTTGGCCTCCCTCCATGGAGTTGATAACCTGAACGGTGAGCTGGGGTTTTTTACAGCGGTCATGTCTCACAACACCAAAGAATGAGCTCCACAAACCAGGAGATTTAAGCAAGAGTATGAAAAATGTATTACAAGCAGATTCAGACTCCCCAATGGGGTGGGGGCCCAAATAATGGGTTGCCAGTGAAGCTAGTCATTTTAGGGGTATATATGTGCTACAAGCCTGCTCTATATATACCCATGTCATCTGCTGATTGATTCCCTCATTGTTCTTGCCCAGTAACAGAACTGAACGTTCTCTGTTTCTATGCCTTCATACACCTTGTTGCTGCAGACCCTCCCTTAGTTTCCCATGCCTCCTGCTCTGTGTCCAAAAACATGTTGTTATTTCAGCATGGTTGGTTCCTGTGGTTTAGGCTTGCTCAAACTGCTGTGTGTTCCCCTGCCTATGTTCTACCTGCCTTTGTTTCTCACTGGACCCCTGACCTATCTGCCTGAGTTTTAAGTTAACTTCTCTCAGTCCCCTATCTGATTAGGAGACCCCAGTTGCTATTGAGAGCAGGAGCACCAACCACTATGGCTACTTCTTGCTGACAGTGGGCATTGTGGAGGAGTAGTTATCAGGTCCCATTGGAGGAGGCCAGTCTAAGGTTCCATGGAAAAAGGCAGTTGTCTCCATCTGGGGCTGCATTTGAAGGACCATCTATAGCTTGAATTCCTCTATATGAGAAGAAACAAATTGAGTTAGGAAGTTTAATAGGCGAGGGCTAAAGATTAATACCAGGACTACTATGATTAGAGGTCCTGCTAAACGTAGGATCCATGATAGCTAATTTATTTTGGGTAGCCAATTTGCCCAAGAACCTGCAATATTTTGTCAAATGTCTGAGAACAGCTATATCTTTAAAGCTGAGAAAAAATATATCTGTATCAGTTTTCCAGCCATGCCTATAACAATCGCAGCTTCTAAAGACCATTTGCCAGGGTTTGAGAGGAGTGCAGAAAAGATGGTTCCAGTATCAAGGAGGAAATTAATTTCCTTGCCCTGGGCAGTCAGCGTTACCCAGGGCTCCTGGGAGGAGATGACAGTCTTATGTGGAGCTGGGTAAGGAGACCCTGGGGCCCCTCAGTCCTGATGGACCAGCTGTGTTATCAGCGCCACTCCCTGGGACCTTCATCCTGGGGGCAGTTCGACTTCCAGTGGTCTCCCTTACAGATAAGACAGGGCTTAGGGGGGCGTTTCCCTCGCCCCTTGGGGCAACTCTGGCACATATGTCTAGCTTTGCCACAGTTGTAACAAGTGACCAGGACTGACCACTGACCTCCAGGTCCTTATTTGAGATCCTTATTGGCCTCCTGGAGCTCAGCTACCAAGACCTTCTCCATTTTCATAGTCCTAGCCTGATCCTTCTTGTTTCTCCTCTCTTCCTCCTCCTGGTCCCTGTTGTAAAATACAGAGGTGGCAACTTTCAGTGGATTTTCTAAGGTACTTTTGGGACTGAGTCAATTTCTGTAGCTTTCTCCTGATGTCTGGAGCCAACTGGGTGATAAATTTGGCCTTTACAATAATTTGTCCCTCTGTTTTATCTGGGGTCATGTTGGTGTGCTTAACCAGTGTCTCCCTGAGCCTCTCCAAAAAGGCCAAGGGGTTTTCATCAGCTCCTTAATAGTGGCCAGCTTCGAGTAATTAACAGATTTAGTTTTGCTGCACTTGAGGCCCTCAATAATGCAGACCTGAAAGTGCCTTATTTTCCACATTTCAATGTCAGCATTCCAGTTAGGATCCATTGGGGGAACTGCCTCCTTTCCTGTTAGGCAATTCTTCCTTCTTTCCTCAGGATTCTGGAATCCTTGAGCCATAGTGGTATAGACCTGGTCCCCAAATTTCCTTGCCTTTTCTAATACAGTCTGTTTTTCAGTAGGAGACAGAGTCTGGCCCAAAAGTAACATGATGTCTCTCTAGGATAGATCAAACATTTGAGAAAGACTTTGAAAGAGCTCAGTATATTTTTGGGGTCATCCAAAAATTTCCCTAACTCACTCTTGATTTGTCTCAAATCTTGTAATGAGAAGGGGACCTGTACTATGGTAGGGCCAAACTCCCCGTCAGCTTCTTCAACTAAGGGGTACAAACTCCCAGGACTGGTCAGATTTGGCTTCCACTGGGTGTTCCTCCCTCCTCCCCTGATCAGAGGAGATACCTCATTTGGGGGGGTCCTGGATATGGTGAACAGGAGGGCTCACATGAAGTTGGTAGGGATGGGATGGCCTCACCTTTTTCTCTGATGGGTCCTGTGTTATGGCCAGCAGAGAGGGGTCAATCTTACAGCCTCTACACAGATGTAGTTTATCCCTTAAAGCAAAGAAGGCCTGGACATAAGGAATTTCTAACCACTTTCCCTCCCTTCTATAAAAGAGGTCTAGTTGTAAAATGGTTTTATAATTCAAGCTCCATTCTGTCTCTCCATCTACTAGTTGATATTGAGTCCAGGCCTGGGTACAAAAGAAAATCAAGTTTTTCTTCTTAAGGGTCTGAGGGTCAAATGCATCCCAATGTCTAAGAATGCAGCCCAAAGGGCTATCTGCATGGGGTGTGAACAAAGCACTTTCCATCTGTAAGAAAACACACATGAAAGGATGTCTAGCATCCTCTGTGATTTTTCCTTCTCTGTTTGGGGTGTCCTTCAACTAACTAAGGGATATGAGATGAGTACCTCTTTGTATGCGACCACAAAAGAGGATCTGCTGGACTTAGTCACTCTTATCGGTGAGCTCAAGGGTGCCCATAATCTGTGTCCTGAGGATAAAACTTATTAGTGTGTGCCTACTAACTGAACTGACCTACTGGACTGTGCTCAGTTACCAGTGGTCCTACCAGGCACCCGTCTCCTCTAGATGTGGGGAAGCTTTTACTAACCTGTGTCCCTTATTGAAAGTGTCTGAGATGGTTCCAATATTTCTGAAGTACTCACTGAGCCTCCATGAGTAGGAGAGAGATGAGACCAAGAGCAAATTTCCTGCAGGGATGGACACCCTCCTGGTGCCCACAACTGAGATTCAATAGTGGCAGCCCTCATCCTGGGTCCAAACTTATCATACACTTGTGGCCTCTAATGGGGCCTTCTATATCTACCACTAGGGAGGGACAAACGTAAAAAGGATGGTACCCCTTCTTGACCAGAACCAAGATTCTATGTCCTTTAGTGACTTGCTTGGTCAGAAAGAAAAGGTGTCTGAAAAGGAACTAAAGTCGTAGGAACTGCAGGGGAGCACTGTAAAAAGTGTTGAAGGGGAACTTCTGAGATGGCAACTGACAGGACTGCAGGGAGAGAGAGAGTATGACAAGAGTATTGAAGTGAGAGGAGCATGTGTGGACATGTGTGGTATGTGTGTGGGTAAGTGAGGGACAGATAGGTATCTCAGGAGTCCCAGAGACTGCCAGATTGGGCTCGTCTAGACAGGGAGCCCTTGCTACCGCTGCGGACACCCCCACGCCAGCTCAGCTTTCATGTGGAAAGCATGCCTTCTTGTAGAGGGGAACAAAGGATGCCAGGAGTGCTGCCTCACCAACATCTGGACTGACCTTGGGCAGCACCTGCAGACCTGGGAAGGAAGGTGCTTGCCAGCCATAACCCACATGAAACCACCGTGCGCCAACAGTGAGCAATGCAGTACTGCGACGTGGGTCCAAGACATCTTCAGTGAGAGCACATCAAACAGACCTCTGGAGCTAGGCCTCCTAACCTGAGCCCAAACCCAGGATCCCAGGATCCCACACTTCAGGTCCTTGGGCTGAGTGCAAGCCACGGGCTCCCCACTCCCCACTTCATCCCTAACACCAATACAGAACCTCAGCCAGTGTGGCCTACACCCCTGCTGAGACAGAGCCCTAGCCAAGCAAGTGTCCTGCCCCTGGCACAGACTAAGCACCTCTGCCACCAGCTTTGTGCTTCACCTCCAGCTTAGGCAGAGCTCTTGCAGGGCTAGCGTCCAGACCCTTACACAGACTGAGCATGCTCTGCCTCCAGCCTAGGCAGAGCCCTCACAGAGCCCCTTGCACAGACTGAGTGTGCTCCGCCACCAGCTTTGCACCCAGCCCCCGCCATAGACTGAGCATCCTCCATCCACAGACAGAGCCCTCGCTGGGCAAGTGCCCCACACCCCAATAAAGACAGAGCACCCTCCACAGCCAGCACAGATAGACCCTTGGGCTGGGGCACACCCTGCTCCAGCACAGACAGAGCTGCAGCCCAGTCTGTGCTATGCACCTGGCGGAGACAGAGCCTTGAGCCAGTAGGTGCTCTGCCCCCAGCACAGACAGAGCTGTCACCTGGCACACACCCTACCCATAGCCCAGGTCAGAGCAGCTGGTGTGACATACCACAGGTCACAGATATCTATGCTGCAAGTGCATCTAAGGACCTAGGGCACAATCCCTCCTCAGGGGCTAGAGCAGCACAGTGAACTGCATGCCAGAGGGCTCTGGGCCCTCACAGAGAGTTGCACACTAGGAGTACTGTGCACCCACCCCCACCAACCCCGAGAAAGGGATAATTGAGAGACCAGAAGTGTGGAGGAGGGGGTACAACTCAGAGCAGAGACAAAAAAGGAGTGAAACTCAAGGCAGCCCCAGCCCCAATGGCTAGCGAGTCCATGAACATTGGGCTGCAAGGGGCATCAACCCCTTGGACACCAAGTAGGTAGCCCAGGGCCAGAAAGAGACAGCAAAAATTAGGAGAAAAAAAAAAAACCACAGAAAAAAACAAAGGAAAGATAAGGAGGAAACACCAGAGAAGGAACTAAAAGCAGAGACATGAAATATGTCAGAAAAAGAATTCAGAATAAGGGTCATACAATTCATAAACTGTATTAATGAGAAAATCAACAACCTATGTAAGAATCAGGAAGAAATAAAGTGTGATATAGCTACAATAAAAACCTCCATGGAAGCTTTCAACAGAAAACTAGAAGAAGCAGAGGACTAAATTAGCGATTAGAAGACAGGGAAGCAAAACACACCCAATCTGAACTGCAATAGAAGAAAAATCAAAAGACAGGAGGAGAGGGTAGGGGAGGCTGGGGGAAGGTCAATAGGGAAAAGAAAGGACATATATGTACTACTATATGTAATACTTTAAACAATAAAAAAAATAAAAATAAAAAAGACAGGAGGAGAGCCTGAAGGAGCTTTGGGACAACATGAAATGAAGCAACATACGTTTAATAGGGGTGCTAGAAAGACAAGAAGAGGGGCAAAGGTTAGAAAACCCATTTGAAGAAATAATGTCAGAAAACTTTGCTGATTTGGGGAAGAAAAAAATTACACAAGTGCAGAGAGTCCCAAATAAGATGAACCACAAAACACCCACACCAAGAAACATCATAATTACAATGGCTAATCCTATCTAATAAAAGAGTAATATGCAAATTAACCATCACTCCGCTATACCCACAAGCCACGCCAACCAGCCAATCAGGAGAGAATATGCAAATAAACCAACCAAGATGGCTACCGCCATAGAGAGCAGGAGGGAGGCTTGGGTTTCCCTGGCAATGGAGGAAGCCAAGCTTTCCACTTGCCCTTGCCGGCCTAGGCCTCCACTCAAGGCTACAAATTTCAATGATAGAAGATACATCAATCCAAACAAAAATGGTGGAGCTGGAAAGAGCAGGAGGCTAGGGTTGCCCCAGGCAATGGAGGAAGCCAAGCTTTCTACACTGTATTAAAGGGTCACGGCATTAGAAAGGTTGAGAACCACTGTTCTACAAGGTCGGGTCTTAAAGACTCAACATAGAGATTCTAGGAAAACACCCAAGGGATCAGATATGTTTGGAAAAGTCAAGGTAGGGGCTGCTGCCTTTGGAAATGTCACCCCAAGATCTCCCGACCTTTTGAAGAACCCTCCTTACAGACATTCCACCCAAGTCCCGTGCTTCCCCACAGATAGATACTTGTTTGTTGCTATTGTTATTCTTTATGCCTGTTTCCCTTCTTCCCTTCTATTTATTCTTTTTACAACAGACCCTTTAACCTTTTGCATTCGGATGTCAAGTGTGACTCGACATGGTTAGCATCGGTAGCAGCTCTTTTTATACTCTTTCAATGTGTCAATAATTTGAAATATAAAAAAATCCAAATAAATAAATTTGTATGAAAAGAAACTCCAATTTTTTATTCTACTGCTGTGCTTTGTAAAATCTTTGTAAAATTAAATCCCGAGTAGAATAAAGGAATTGAGAAAAAAGCAAGCGAGTGCAAAGGGTTAATATTTCTTGCATTGCTGGCTTGGTGATAATAAACTCCCTTAGCCTTTTTTTTTTTCTGTGAAGTTCCTGATTTCACCTCCAAATTTGAATGATAGCCTTGCTGTATAGAGTATTATTAGATTCAGTCCCTTGCTTTGTATCACTTTGTATACTTCCTTCCATTCCCTCTGGCCTGATGTGTTTCTGTTGAAAAATCATTTGATAATCTAATGGGAGATCCCTTGTTGGTAACTTTCTTTCTCTCTTGCAGCCCTTAAGATTCTTTCTTTGTCATTAATGTTTGCTATTGTAATTACAACATGTCTTGGTGTGCGTCTTTTGGGGTTTATCTTTTTGGGGACTCTCTTGTGCTTGTGTGAGTTTTTTCTTCCCCAAGTCAGGAAGTTTTCTGTTATGATTTCTTCAAATAGGTTTTCTATAACTTGCTCTTCTTCTTGACCATTCTGGTACCCCTATTATGAAGATGTTGCTTTGTTTCATGTTGTCCCAAATCTTCCTTAAACTATTCTGCTTTTTAATGTGTGGTTTTTTTTCCAATTGCTGTTCAGATGAGGTGTTTATATCCAGTCTTATAACTTGCTGATTTGTTCCTCTGCTTCTTCTAGTGTTCTGTTTAAACCTTCCATTGAGTTTTTTTATTGAAGGTATATTATTCTTCATTTCCTCTTAATTCTTACATATGTTAATTTTCTCATCCAGACAGTTTAGAAACTTTAAGAACCTTACTCTGAATTCTTTCTCTGGCATATTGCTAGCCTCCATTTCATTTAGTTCCTTTGTTGGTGATTCCTCCTTTTCTTTTCTTGGGGGTTGTTTCTTTGTGTCCCCAGTTTTGCTGTCTCTTTCTTGCCCTGGGCACCCTGCTTGGAGTTTGAGAGGTTGAAGACCCTATCAGGCCAATGGTCTGGAAATTGTTAGCCCAGATCTGGGTCTGCCTTGAGTCTCATGCTTTTATTTCCTCTGCTCTGAGTTGTATCCTCTTCCCCAAGGATCTGGATCCTTAGTTGTACGCTTTAGATTCTCAGGCTGGTGGGTGCATAGGCACAGTTCCTCTGTTGTGCGACTCCCTGTGAGGATCCAGAGCCCTCTGTCATGCAATTTTCTGTGTGGCTCTGACACCTGTGGCAGGGTGGCACCCTAGTTCCCTCTGGCATTGCACTTGTAGCATGGTCCTGTGGCCTCTTGCTGGGCACAACCAATTGTTCTGGGTTGCCCTGGCAGCACTCTCCTGTGTTCTGGAGTGGGGCGTGTGCTGGGTTGCTCCTGGTAGCTCCAGTGGGACTGTCCCAGGGGATGGGATGGAGCGGGTGCTAGTTGATCTGCGTCACACAGTCAGAGCTCTCCTGTGTCCTGAAGTGGGATGTTGCCGAGTTACTCCAGGTTGACTCATCAGCAACTCCCTGGGCTTGAGGTGAACTGGGCACTAGTTGCTCTGGGTTGCATAGTCCACACTCTCTGGTGGCCCAGTGTGGGGCACACACTGAGTTGCTCCAGGTATCCCCGGTACCAGGTTCAAGGTCTCAGGGTGAAGCAGGTGCCAGGTGGCTCCAGGTCAGACTGGTAGCACAGTTCTGGGGCCTTGGATGGGGGCAGGACACAAGGTTCCCCTGGCTTGCACTCTCTGTGGGTTCTGGAGCTGGATCCTGGGATGCTGGAACCTGGCTGGCTGGTGAGGAGGCCAGGTGTGGGAGGTCACTCTGGCGAGCGCTCACTGCAGATGTTTGGGAGCCTCCCAGGAGGTATTGCACTATTCGCTCCCAGAGCACAGTGGTGGTTCCAGGAAAGTTATGGCTGGCAAGCGGCATTCTTCAGGCATCCTCTTCCCTTCCTTATTAAAAATTGTCTCCTTGGCTGCGTCTAATTTGTTAATTCTTGATGGATGCTCTCCAATTTAGTTGTTTTTCCAGCCTGGCCCCAGGAGGGGGTGTGCAACACTTCTGCCTATTCAGCTGCCAATTTGAAATCCATGACCATCTCTTATGTGCACTCCCTGGACAGACCAGAGTTTAATTACAGTTGTATTTTGCAGTCCATATGAGGCCCCTGCATGTCTTAGGGTTAAGCCCCAGACACCTCTGTGAGGTCTTTACTCCTGTAAGTACATTTGAGACCCTGGAACCAGAGGGAGGAATTTGCCTCTTTGATCTTTGGAGCCTGAGTAAGGATCCAAGCACTCATTCAGTTGTTGGTCATATTTTGCTTTGAAACTGGTGAGAAGTCTACTGCTCTCTAACTCAGTCCAACCACCAGTTTATCCTTCCATGGGAGCCTTTTTATGTGGCAGTCGCCCTAATGGCTTTTAACTGGCTGACCCATACCTGCTTTTAAATGGCCCAAAGGCCAGAGACTGCATTTGGAAAGTGAAAGAGAAAAATGACCACTGGAAATGGCAGCCTGATTAAGTGACTGAGAGGCACTTGGCAATGCCTCCAAAATTACAAAGGAAACATCAAAAGAAGTGATAGGGTCCATAAGCACACCATTTGATGTGGAGAGTTTGAATCCTGGACCAAGCTCCCAAAGCTGATAACTGGAACCATGAGCCAAGGGTTTTTCCCAGAGTTGTGTCTCACAATGCTGAAGAATGAGCACCACGAACCAGAAGACTTAAGCAAGAATGTGGAAAATTTATTATAAGAAGATTCAGACTCCCCAATGGGGAAGTGGCCCAAATAATGGATTGACAGTACTAAGCTGTCAGTCAAACATATGAAGAAACTACAAGTTTAATAGCCTTAGGAAAATTTTGTAAAACCAACTGTGGTGGATTTTTAGCTTTTTGCTATTGTGGTTTACATTTTACATTTGTCTTTAGACTGTCAATAAAAAGGAATCCAAAATGGGTATTTTGTTGTTTGGATTAGATTTTTTGTTTATTTTATTATGTTTTTATTGGGAGATGTGCTAAAAAGGTAGGAATGGAATATGAGGTGGTGGGAGTTTGTGACACAAAAAGCTATTTTTTTCACTTTCTTTTTAACTTTTTCTATCTTTAAAATAGCCTCACACCAACCTAATACTTCTTAAAAGTAACATTAATAAGTGTTTAACCACCAGCACACCAAGGGCACCAATTAATTAGGCTCAGACATCACTAATTAGTCAAGATGCTGGTCAAAGTTTTTGGATTTGGAGAAATGTGATAAATGGTACATTGGCTGAATGTCAATGTTTTATAATTCATGAGTTCTAGTATTTTCTGAGCACTGTTATGAAATTAATGTATCTGCCCCAAATTCAAATGTTAAAATCTTAACCTCCAATGTGATGGTAGAGCTATTAGAAAGTAACTAGGGCATAAGGGGAGCCCTCATGAATGGGATTAGTGCCCTTGTGAAAGAGACCCAGAAATGCTTGCCCCTTCTGCCATTTAAGAACACAGTGAGAAGATGGCAACATTACTGAAACCAAGCTCTCACCAGACACCAAATCTTTCAGCACCTTGACCTTTGACTTCCAAACCTCTAGATATATAAAAAATAAATGTTTGTTTTTTAAGTAACCCAGTATATGGTATTTTTATTATAGTAACCAGAAAGACTAATCAGGCACTTATTTTGAATGGGTAACTCTTTTACAAACACATTATAGTACTTAGTCATCCCAACATTGCATTTTACAGATGAGAAAATTGAGGCCTAGAATGGTTAAATACCTGCCAAATATTTCCAACTAGTAATAGGCAAAGTTGGAATATCTACCCAGTTTCTGCAACTTCATGATCCATAATATTAAGCATATAAAATTGCCTCATAATATGATGAGATAATAAGATATATTTAACATTGATTAAAACATTTAATAAATTAATTTGTCAATGTAACAGGACACAAAATCAACACCCCAGAATTTATGGCCTTTTTATACACCAATAATGAATTCTTAGAAAGAGAAACTAAACAAATAATCCCATTTACCAATGCAACAAAAAAATTAAGATACTTAGGAATAAACTTAACCAAGTAGGTAAAAAACTTGTACTTGGAAAACTACAGGTTTTTGGGGAAAAAAGGTAGAGGAAGACATAAACAAATTAAAGAATATACCTTCCTCATGAATTGGTAGAATTAACTTTATTAAAATGCCCATACTACCCAAGGCAATATACAGATTCAATGCAATCCCTATTAAAATACCCACAGCATATTTCACAGATCTAGAACAAATACCTAAAAATTGTATATGGAACCAAAAAAAAAAAAAAAAAAAGACCCTGAATAGCCACAGCAATCTTAAGAAGAACAAAATAGGAGGATTCACGTTTACTTCAAACCATTGTATTCAAAACAACCTGGTTCTGGCAAAAAAACAACAAAAACAACAACAACAGGTATATAGATCAATGAAACAGGACAGAAACCCCAATCGATCCAAGCTATTATGCTCAATTAATATTTGACAATAGTTCTTGAAGAGTCAAGACAGTCTCCTCAATAAATGGTGTTAGGAAAACTGTACAGATACATGCAAACAAGTGGAGCTAGACCAACTCACACCATACAGAAGAATAAACACAAAATGGATAAGCAACTTAAATGTAAGTATTGAATCCATAAAAATCCTGGAAGAAACCATAGGCAGCAAAATTTCAGACAACTCTCATAGCAATATGTTTACAGATACATGTCCTAGGGCAAAGGAAGCTAAGGAGACAATAAACAAATGGGACTACATCAAAATAAAAAGCTTCTGTGCAGCAAAATAAACTACCAACAAAATGAAAAGGGAGCCCATTGTATGGGAGAACATATTTGGCAACGTTACATCATAAAAAGGGTTAATATTGAAAATATATAAGGAACTCATACAGCTTAACAAGAGGAAGACAAACAATCCAATTAGAAAATTGGCAAAGGACCTAAATAGACACTTCTTCAAAGTGGACATACAGATGGCCAAGAGACATATGAAAAAATGCTCAAAATCACTGATCATCAGAGAGGTGCAACTTAAGATGACAATGAGGTATCACCTCACCCTGTCAGAATGGCTACCAGCAACAAATCAACAAATGACAAGTACTGGTGAGGATGTGAAGAAAAGGGAATCATCGTACACTGCTGGTGGGAATGCAGACTGGTGTAGCAGTCATGGAAAACAATATGGAATTTTCTTTAAAAAATTAAATATATAACTGCCATTTGACCCAGTGAACCTACTTCTAGGAATATATCCCAATAATCCCAAAACACCAATCAGAAAGGATATATGCTCCGCTATGTTCACAGCAGCACAATTTACAATAGCTAATACCTGGGCAAAGCCCAAATGCCCATCAGTAGATGAGTGGATAAAAAAAGCTGTGGACTATAGACCGGCAAGAAGGCAGGTAGGGAGAGTGTGAGAGAGTGAGGGAGTGATAGAGGAGTATGTAGACATGTGTGTGGTGTGTGTGAGTTAGAGCTAGGGACAATTAGATCCTGCAGGTCTTCCAAGGGGCTGCCAAACTGGGTAGTCTTAGACAGCAAAACCCCTCTGCCACTGCAAACACTCCAGGGAGGACACCACCAGCACAGAGACCATGCCATCTTGAAGAACAGACTGCTTGAGACTAGGATCCTAGCCTCGCCACTACCCAATCTGGTCTCAGTCGCAAACCAGGGCTCTACAGCCACTCGGGTAATAGACCTGTGACCACAGCTGCAGACCCACAGACACCAAGACCCCAAGCACACTGGCCACAGATTTCTGTGAGTCACAGAGCCAATCCCCAACTCCACTGGCCCCGCAGCAGTGGCATAGGAACTGCCAGACCCTCTCCGCACAAACAGGCATCCTGTCTACACACAGCAGCAGTGGCTTTACCTGAATTTGAGCCTGGGTGTGTGGACATGGGAAGTTTGTTTCCTGCAAACAGGCCACAGGCCCATGCAGGGAGGCTGTGATGAATTTGAGCCTGTGTGGGTGAACTCAGGAGACTTGTCTGAGCATGTGAACTCAGGGAGTTTGTTTCCCATGACCAGACCTGGCACCCACGCAGGGAGGCTGTGCTGAATTTGAGCCTGGGTACACTGACACGGGGAGTTTGTTTCCTGCAGTGCACACCTGTGTGACCATACCACATGCCCACACAGGGCAGCAGTGCCACCTGACTTTGATTCAGGGAAAGCACACACAGAAGGCTGTTTTCCACAGGACAGGAGTGGACCTCCTGCTGACACAGTGCAACTGTGCAACCCGGTCCCCCAAGCAGACCAGGGACCCTGATTCTCCATACAAGAAGCAGCACTGAGCACCAGTGACTTGACTCTGTTTCTCATTGAACATGCCTGGGATCTCTGATTCCCAGTGCATTCACACTAAGAGCCAGTGAATCCAATTCTTGGAGCATGCACACACAGGGAACCTGATTCTCGGCGCGAGGTCGCACCAAGCAACAGAGACTCTGATACTCAATTCTCGGCATGGATACAGGGGTTCTCTGATACCTGACACATGCTAGGGGACTCTGTTTCAGTGCAGTGAAGGCAGGGTTCCTGATTCTAGGCATGCACACAGGCTACACTAAGCTCCTGTGACCATGATCCTGGGAGAGCATGGCTCACACCAACCCATGGCAGCCACATGTGTTGGTGTCAGAGCTATTCAGTGACACTTGGGGGGGAGGGGGCATGAAGCTCCCACTGCACACGGCACAGGCCCCAAAACTCGATATTTGAAACTTCTCTTCTGGTGATAGTCAGAATGGTGAGACCACAAAACAATCCCCAAAGGAAAGAAAATGAGGAATCGCCAAGAAAGGAAACAAGTGAAACAGAAGTAGGCAAAATGACAGAAAAGGAATTCAGATCAATGGTTGTACAGTTCATACACCAGAGGGATGAGAAAATCAACAACCAATGCAAAAATCAGGAAGAAATCTAAAGTGATATAGCTACAATCAAAAACACCATGGAAGGTTTCAACAGTAGACTAGAAGAAGCAGAGGACCGAATTAGTGAATTAGAAGATAAGGTACAGAAACAAGCCCAATCTGAACAGCAACTGGAGAAAAACATTAAAAAGCAGAAGGAGAACCTAAGGGAGATTTGGGACAATGCAAAATGAAGTAACATACATATAATAGGGCTGCCAGAAGGACAAGAAGAGCAGCAAGGATTAGAAAATATATTTGAAGAAATAATGACAGAAAACTTCCCTGATATGGGGAAGAAAAAAGTTACACAAGTACAGAGTCCCAAGCAAGATGAATCCCAAAAGAACCACACCAAGACACGTCACAATTACAATGGAAATGTTAACGACAAAGAGAGAATCTTAAAGGCTGCAAGAGAGAGACAGAGAGTTGCTACAAATGATCCACCATCAGATTATTAAATGATTTCTCAACAGAAACACATCAAGCCAGAAGGGAATGGAAGGAGGTGTACAAAGTGATGCAAAGAAAAGGACTGAATCCAAAAATACTCTATCCAGCAAGACTATCAATCAAAATTGAAGGTGAAATCAGGAGCTTCGCAGACAAAAAAAAAAAGGCTAAGGAAGTTTATCACCACCAAGCCAGCAATGCAAGAATTGCTAAAGGGAATGCTGTAAAAAGAAGAAATAGAAAGGGAGGGAGGAACACAGGAATAAAGCACAGAAATGGCTACAAAGCAGTACCTATCAATAATAACATTAAACGTCAATGGATGAAAAACTCCAATCAAAACACACTGAGTGAATGAATGGATAAGAAAACATGACCTTTATATATGCTGTCTATAAGAAACCCACCTCAGAACAAGGGACTCACACAGACTAAAAGTGAAGGGATGGAATAATATCTATCAGGCAAATGAAAATGAAAAAAAAAAGAAAGCTGTGGTAGCAACACTTATATCTGACAAAACAGACCTCAAAGTGAAGACCATGACAAGAGACAAGAAAGGCCACTTCATAATTCTAAAGGGATTGATACAACAAGAGTGTATAACTCTGGTAAACATTTATGCACCCAATACAGTGTTTCTAGGATGTATTCCTAGAAACAAATACATAAAAATACTTCTGGAAGATATCAAGGGTAAGATTAACTGCAACACAATCATAGTAGGAGACTTTAATACCCCATTAACATAACTGGGTAAATCCTCTAAACAAAAAAAAAAATAGTAAAGAAACTTCAATCCTAAAGGACTCACAAGGATTGGACGTAATCAACAGCATTAGAACATTTCACCAAAAAACTACAGAATATACATTCTTCTCAAGCATACATGGGACATATTCAAAGATAGACCATATATTGGGACACAGGCAAAGTCTCTCCAAATTCAATAGGATTGAAATCATATCAAGTATCTTCTCAGATCACAATGGCATAAAATTAGAAATCAACTACAGTAAAAACAATCACAAAAAGTCAAACACTTGGAGGCTGAATAGCGTAGTATTAAACAATGTGTGGGTTACCAAAGAGATCAAAGAAGAAATAAAATACATCCTAGAAACAAACGACAATGAAAACACAACAATGAAAAATCATTGGGACACAGTGAAAGCAGTCCTGAGAAGGAACTTCATAGCATTATAGGCCTATCTCAAAAAACAAGAAAAACTGGTGTTAAGCCATCTAACTCTGCAACTTGAAGAATTAGAAAGAGAGCAACAAGAAAAGCCCAGAGTGAGCAGAAGGAAGGAAATAATAAAGATCAGAGCAGAAATAAATGACAAAGAGACCAAAAAACAAACAAACAAACAAACAAAAACATTAATGAAACCAAGAGCTGGTTCTTTGAAAGGATAAACAAGATTGGTGAACCTCTAGCCAGGCTCACCAACAAGCAAAGAGAGAGGACCCACATAAACAAAATCAGAAACGAAAGAGGTGAAATAACAACAGACCCCACAGAAATATGAAGAATCATAAAATATATATATATATATATATATATATATATATATATATATATATATACTATGAGCAACTCTACTCCAACAAACTGGTCAACCTAGAAGAAATGGACAGATTCCTAAAAAAAGACTGACCTTCCAAAACTCAAAAAATCTTAATAGGCCGATAACTATGGAGGAAATGGAAGCAGTTATAAAAAAATCTTCCAACAAACAAAAGCGCTGGACCAGACAGCTTCACAGGGGAGTTTTAAAAAAACATTCAAAGGAGAAATAAAACTATCTTCCTCAGACTATTCCAAAAAATTCAAGAGGAAGGAACACTTCAAGCTCTTTCTATGAGCCAGCATTACCCTAATCCTAAAACCAGATAAAGACAATACAAAGAAAGAGAATTAAAGGCCAATATCCCTCATGAACTTAGACGCCAAAATCCTCCACAAAATTCTAGCAAATCGGATCAAGCATTACATTAGAAAGATCATACACCTTGGCCACGGGATTTATCTCGGGGATGCAAGGATGGTACAATATCTGCAAATCAATAAATGTGAAACACCATATAAACAAACTGAGAGATAAAAACCATATAATCATATCCATTGATGCAGAAAAAGCATTTGACAAAATCCAACACCCTTTCTTGATAAAAACCCTCATCAAGGTGGGAATAGAAGGATCATACATCAACATAATAAAAACCATATATCATACTCAATGGGCAAAAACTAAAACCATTTCCACTAAGAACAGGAACAAGACAGGGATGTCCACTCTCACCACTCCTGTTCGACATAGTACTGGAAGTACTAGCCATTGCAATCAGATAAGAAGAAATAAAAGGCATCCAAATTGGAAAAGAAGAAGTAAAACTGTCCTTATTCACAGTTGACATGCTATAGTACATACAAAACTCCAAAGACTCCATTCAAAAAATACTAGACTTAATAAATGAATTTTGCAATCTAACAGGATACAAAATTAACACAAAGAAGTCTATGGATTTTCTATACACCAATAATGAACTCACAGAAAGAGAAATTTAAAAAGCAATCCCATTTATCATTGCAACAAAAAAATTAAGATACCTAGGAATAAACTTGACCAAGGAGATTAAGGACCTGTACTCAGAAAATTCAGAACGCTGAAAAAAGAGATAGAGGAAGACATGAACAAATGGAAGAATATACCATGTTCATGGATTGCCAGAATCAACATCATTAAAATGCTCATACTACCCAAAACCATCTATAGTCTCAATGCAATCCCCATTAAAATACCAACAACATACTTCGAAGACTTAGAACAAATTCTCCAAAAATTCATCTGGAATAAAAAAAGACTCCAAATAGCAGCAGCAATCTTGACAAAGAAGAACAATGTTGGAGGGATCACAATATCAGATATCAAGGTATACTACAAAGCCATTGTTCTCAAAACTGCCTGGTACTGGCACAAGAACAGACATATAGACTAGTGGAACATAACAGAGAACCCAGAAATCAAGACAAGTCATTATGCTCATTTAATATTTGACAATAGTCAAGACAGTCTCTTCAATAAATGGTGTTGGGAAAACTGGACAGATACTTGCAAACAATGAAACTACACCACCAACTTACACCATACACAAAAATGAACTCAAAATGGATAAAGGACTTAAACATCAGATGGGAAACCATAAAATCTTAGAAGAATCCATAGGAAGCAAAATAGCAGACATATGTCGTAGCAATATGTTTAACGATACAGCTCCTAGGGCATGGAAACTAAGGAGAAAATAAACAAATGGGACTACATCAAAATAGAAAGCTTCTGCACAGCAAAAGAAACCCATCAACAAAACAACAAGAAAGCCCACTGCATGGGAGAACATATTTGCCAATGTTATCTCCAATAATGGTTTAATCTCCAGCATTTACAGGGAACTCATACAACTTAACAAAATAAAGATAACAACCCAATCAAAAAATGGGCAAATGACTTAAATAGACACTTTTTGAAAGAGGACATTCAGAAAGCCGAGAGACACATGAAAACATTCTCAAAGTCACTAATCATCTGAGAGATGCAAATCAAAACAACAATGAGGTACTACCTCACACCTGTAAAATGGCTATTATCAACAAATCAACAAATGACAAGTGCTTGAGAGGATGCGCAGCAAAAGGAACCCTCCTTCACTGCTGGCGGGAATGCAGACTGGTGCAGCCACTGTGTAAAACAGTATGGAGTTTCCTCAAAAAACTAAAAATGGAACTGCCATTTGACCCAGTAATACCACTTCTAGGAATATATCTCAACAAAATAGAAACACCTATCAGAAAGGATATATGTACCCCTATGTTCATGGCAGCACAATTTACAATAGCTGAAATTTGGAAACAGCCTAAATGCCCATCAGCAGATGAGTGGGTTAGAAAACTGTAGTACATCTACACAATGGAATACTACACTGCTATAAAAAAGAAGGAATTCTTACCATTTGCAGCAGCATGGATGGAACTGGAGAGCATTATGCTAAATGAAATAAGCCAGTCAGTGAAAGAATAATACCACATGATCTCACTCATTTATGGATAATAAAAACATTATAAACTGATTAACAAAAATAGATACAGAGGCAGAAAAGCATTGAACATACTGTCAAACTACAGCGGAAAGTCTGGGGAGGGTTCGGGCGGGGAGGTAAGAGATCAACCAAAGGACTTGTAACCAATAGACGCAAGACACTGGGACGGTGGTGAGGGCATGTGCCGGAGGGTGGGGTGGGTAGGGGAGGCTGGGTGAAGGTAAATTGGAAAGAAAAGAAAAAAGGAGACATATGTACTACTATTTGTAGTACTTTAAACAATAAAAAAAGCTGTGGTATATTTATATCATGGAACACCTGCAGCAATAAAAAAGGATTTCTTACCCTTTGTAAACAGCATGAAGAGACCTGAATAGTATTATGCTAAGTGAAATAAGTGGGTCGGTCAGAGAAAGACAACTATCACATGATCTCACTCATATGTTGAATCTAATGAACAAAATAAACTGATGAACAAAATAAGTCTGGAGGCATAGGCTGTGAAATCTCAGTGGGAAGATGGTGGAGGGTTGGTGGGTGAGAAGTGGCTAGCCAAAGGACTTGTATGCATATATGCATAACCCATGGACACAGACAATAGGGAGGGTAAGCCTGAGGCAGGGGAGCGGGACAGACTAGAAGGGGTCAATGGGGGGAAAGGGGATTTATCTAAAACTTTCAATAGTAAAGATTTTTTTTTTAATTGGAGGAAACATGCCCTAGCCGTTTTGGCTCAGTGGATAGAGTGTCAGCCTGTGGACTGAAAGATCCTGGGTTTAATTCTCAGTCAAGGGCACATGTCCCGGTTGTGGGCTCAATCCCCAATGGGGGCCATGTAGGAGGCAGCTGATCTATGATTCTCTCTCATCATTGATGTTGCTCTCTCTCTCCCTCTCCCTTCCTCTTTGAAATCAATAAAAATATATTTTAAAAAATTAGAGGAATCACACTACCTGATATCAAACTATATTATAAGGCTATAGTAATCAAAATGGTATAGTACTTGCATAAAAACAGACATACAAATCAACGAAACAGAATAGAGAGCATACAAATAAATCCATACCATTATAGTAAATTGATATTTGACAAAGGAGGCAAAAACATACAATAGGTGAAAGATAATCTATTCAATAACTGGTGCTGGGAAAATGGGACAGATATGTGTAGAAAATGAAAAAAGACCACCTTCTTACACCATATGCAAGAATAAACTAAAAATGGCTAAAACTTAAATGTTAGACAAGAAACTATAAAAATCCTAGAAAACAAAGGCAGTAAAATTTCAGATATTTCTATTAGCAATATTTTTTTTCTGATATATATCCTCAGACAGCAGAAACGAAAGAAAAATAAGCAAAGAAAACCACACCAAAATATTTTTTTTCACAGCAAAGGAAACCATCAGCAAAACAAAAAGAGATCCTACTGAATGGAAAAACATATCTGCCAGTGATACATTTGATAAGGGATTAATATCCCAGATTAATAAAGAACTTATAAATCTCAACACTAAGAAAACCCCCAAACAATCCAATTAAAAAATGGGCAAAAGACCTGAATAGACACTTCTCCAAAGAGGACATGCAGATGGCCAATCCTATATATAAAAGGGTAGTATGAAAATTTTCCCCCTGACCGGGAGTTCGTTGGGGAGTTTGACCAGGGCGTGGAGCCGGCCAGAGGAAGGGAGGGAGGCCTCACTGGTGGCAATGGTGGTGGCAGCAGGAGGCCAGAGGAAGTGAGGGAGTACCCAGGCAGCAGCCAGCAGTCACTAGGAACCCTAACAGTGCATGAATTTCATGCACTGGGCCTCTAGTAGATATATGAAAAGATGCTCAACATTTCTAATCATCAGAGAGATGCAAATTAATACCACAATGAGATGTCATCTCACACCTATCAGAATGGCTACTATCTATAAATCAACAAACAACAAGTGTTGGCAAGGATGTGGCCAAAAGGGAACTCTTGTGCGCAGATTGGTACAGCCACTGTGGAAAGCTGCATGGAGTTTCCTCAAAAAATTTAAAATGGAACTGCCTTTTGACCTAGTGTTTCCACAATTTATCCAAAGAAACCAGAAACACTTATTTGAAATAATATATATACCCCTATGTTCATTGCAGCATTATTTAAAATAGCCAAGAGGAGACAAAATGGTGGCAGAATAGACAGATGTGTCCCAAGCCTTGTCTGGGAGCAGATAGAATGAGCAGCTGAAACAAATAACATCCAACCTGAATTGGTGAAGGAGACTCAGCTGGCGAGACAGTTTGCAGCCGGGAATGGCAGAGGACCCCTGGAGAAAGGTAAAATCAAGGATCTGGGCAGGAGAGTCTGCCAAACCTCTGAGCCCAGAGGGTCAGAGGAAATCCGCACAGCACCAAGCCATGTCCATGGGGACAGGCACAGCATCTGACTGTGGAAAGAAGGTCCATAGCACTGCTGAAGGGAGGGGATTTGAGATCTGGGTCCATAGTCACGAAAGGCTGAGCCCAGAAGGGGCAGCCTGAAGGGTTAACCAGACAGTGCAGTGTTAGCAGGAGAGGAGCGCATAGAGGCACAGTCTTTCTCCTCTCTGTGGCCTGTGCCTTTCTTCACTGAACCTAGTTCATAGGACCTTTCGGATACAGACACTGACCCATGGCTGAGGTGCAGGAGAATGTGCAGACTTGTGGAATCTGGGGAGAGGAGGGAATCCAGGAGAAGTGACAGCTAGTCTGGTGCTGAATCATACCTGAGCCTGGGACCTGGGCAGCCATTTTGTCCTGCAGAGACAGCCCCTCCCTCCAGTCTCTAGGCAACCAATATAGCCACACCCAGATTCCACCCTGAATGGTGCAAAGGATTAAAAAAAAATCTAAATAGTCCCCGAGAGTCCAAATGGACTGGCCTAAAGAGAGACCTTTAGTCCCAGCAATAGAAACTGAGAAACAGTACACTACAGAAAACTGAGATCTTAATCTAGCCAAAGGAATGACACTTCACTTTTTCATTTTTTTAATTATTATTTTGTTATCTCTTTTTTTTCTTTGTTTTCCTGTTTTTGTTTGTTGCTTTATTTTCTATTTATTTTTACATTATTTTTCCATCACTCTATTTTATTTGCTATTTTTATTTGTATACCATTTTTGAAATCATTTTTTGTAAATTTATTATTATTGTTATTATTATTTTCTTCTCGTTCTCTTTCTTCTTATACACCCATCCCTTTCTACTTCCTCTATACTGAACTGATATCCTCCCCATATTCATCCAATTCTTAACCTTATTTTCTGTATATAACCTCATCCTCTACAGATTCTGCCCCCACCCTCTTTGCTGGGTGTTTGTATTTTTTTGTTTATCTATTGGTTCTGTATATATATATTCTCCTTTTTCTTCCTTTTTCTTTTCTCTCTTATCTTTGTCTCTCTCTTCAATATCATTTGTGCTCTCTTTTCTCTCCCCTAATTCTCTTTTTTCAGGTGGTCACTTATAGTGGGGTTATTGGTGTTGTGAGTACATTTGTGCTTTGTTCCCTTTGTGTTGTGTCTTGTTGAGGTGAATTTTATCCTGTCTGACCAGGTGCTAGAGAGCAAGCCACCTAACCAGACACCTGGAGAGGAAACTCCATCCACGAATGGGTCAATAACAAACCAGACCCAACGACAGAGGCAGGAAGAAGGTGGCAGTGAGGAAGAGAGCATGAGTGAGGGAGGGAGCAAAAGAGGAGTGTATGGTCATGTGGTGTGTGTGTGTGTCTGTGTGTGTGTATGTAACAATTAGATCCTGCAGGACCTTTGGGGGCAGGCTAACTGGGCTCACCTAACTAGGCAGCCTTTGCTACTGTTATAAACAGTACCGGGAGGCTGGCTTGTCCTCAGAGGCCTAGCCTTTTTGAAGGAGAGAGCTGCTGTAACTGGGAGCCCAGCCTCACCTCCACCCAGGGTGCCCTCAGATAACACCTGGGACTCTACAGCCACCCCTGCCAGGGACTTGCTACCACAACTGTGGTTCCACAGTCAACGAGTCACCAGCTACCCCGGGTGCAGGCTCCTGTAAGTTCTGAAGCATGCTCCCCTCTGACCAGCCCAATGCTTTAGCCCAGGGCACTGCAACCACACGAGCAGCAGACATATGAGCAGCCTGCTCCTGTCCAAGGAGTAGTAGCCCTGAGAACAATGTGCCCCAGGCCTAAGAGCAACAGCCTCACATGGCCTGCCCCTGTCCAAGGAGCAGCAGCTGTGTGAGCGGCCCGCTGCCCCATCTGAGGAGCAGCAACCACACAAGCATCCCACCCCGTTCGAGGAGCAGCATCCACATGAGCAGCCTATTCACAATTGAGGAGCAGCAGCCCCACACAGCACGCCCTCGTCTGAGGAGCAGCAGCTGCACATGACCCGCACCCTGCACCTGTCTGAGGAACAGTAGCTGAGCAAGCAACCTTCCCCTGTCCAAGGAGCAGCAGCTGTGTGAGCAGCCCACCCCTGTACGAGGAACAGCAGCGCCACAAGCAGCCCACCCCCATTCAAGGAGCAGCAGCAGCCTGAGCAGCCCACCCTGGTCTGAGGAGCAGCAGCCACACAAGCAGACCGCCCATGTCCAAGGAGCGGCAGCCCATGCAGTCCGCAATGGTCTGAGGAGCAGCAGCCACATACAGCCTGCACCTGTCCAACAAGCAGCAGCTGGGTGAGTGGCCCACCCCTGTCCAAGTAGCAACAACCATACATGCAGCTCACTCCCGCCCAAGGAGCAGCAGCCGTGCAAGCAGACCATCCCCATATGAGGACCAGCAGCCGCAGGTGCAGCTTACTCTTGCCTGAGGAGAAGCAGCCACCCAAGCAGCTCGCCCCAGTCTGAGGAGCAGCAGCCACATGAGCAGACCACCCACGTCTGGGAAGCGGCAGCACTGTGCAGCCCGCATGGGTCTGAGAAGCAGCAGCCACACACAGCCTACACCTGTCTGATGAGCAGCAGCTGAGTGAGTGGCCTGCCCCCATCTGAGGAGCACCAGTCACATGTGCAGCTCACTCCCATCTGAGGAGCAGCAGCTACGCAAGCAGCCCGCATCCATACGAAGAGCAGAGCCCTGCAAGCAACCTGCACTTGTCCAAGAAGTGGCAGCCTCATGAGCAGCCCGCCCCATCTGAGGAACAGCAGCAGTGTGCAGCCAGCCCCCGATCCAAGAAGCAGCAGCCACATGAGCAGTCCGCCCCCATCTGAAGAACAGCAGCCACGTGACCAGCCTGCCACCATGCAAGGAGCAGCAGCCACGTGCAGCCTGCCCCATCCAAGGAATAGCAACTGTGTGAGCAACCTCCCCATCCAGCCAGAGGAGCCACTACTGCTGTGAACAGCACCCACCAGAGGAGTCACTGTCAACTGAGGAGCAGCCACTTCTGTGACTGCCCGAGGAGCAACCACAGCCCAAGGAGCCACTGCCAACCAAGGAGCAGCCCCTGTACAACTTGACATCTAGATCAGTAAGTGAGACAAAAAATGGGTAGGCAAAGAAACACCCAAAGGAAAGAAAAGGAGGAATTGCCAGAAAAGCAGCTAAGTGAAACAGAGGCATGCAATGTGTCAGAAAAAGAATTCAGAATAAGGGTCATAAACCGGATGGAGGAAAAAATCAACAATTTATGTATGAATCAAGAAGAAATGAAGAGTGATATAGCTGCAATAAAAAACACCATGGAAAGTTTCAGCAGTACACTAGGAGAAGCAGAGGACCGAATTAGTGAATTACCAGACAGGGAAGCAAAACACACCCAAACTGAACTGCAATCGGAGAAAAAAATTAAAAGACAGGAGGAGAGCCTAAGGGAGCTTTGGGACAACATGAAACAAAGCAACATACGGATGATGGGGTGCCAGAACAACAGGAAGAGGAACAAGGGTTAGAAAACCTATTTGAAAAAAATAATGTCAGAAAAAATCCCTGAGGAAAGTCACACAAGCACAAAGAACCCCAAACAAGATGAACCCGAAAAGACCTACACCAAGACACATCACAATTATGATGGCAAATGTTCAGGACAAAGAGAGAAGCTTAAAGGCTGCAAGAGAGAAACAGAAAGTTACATAAAAAGAAACAGAAAGTTACATAATCCCATTAGATTATCAAATGATTTCTCAACATAAACACATCAGGCCATAAAAGAATGGAAGGAAATTTACAAAGTGATGCAAAGCAAGGGACTAAATACAAGAATATTCTATCCAGCAAGGCTATAATTCAAAATTGAAGGGGAAATAAGGAGCTTCACAAACAAACAAAAAAAGGCTAAGGGAGTTTATCACCACCAAGCCAGCAATGCAAGAAATGCTAAAGGGACTGGTGTAAAAAGAAGAAATAAAAAGGTAAGACAGATCACAAGCACAAAAAATAAAAATGTCTACAAACAAGTCCCTTTCAATAATAACTTTAAATGAAAATGGACTAAATGCTCCCATTAAAAGACATTGAGTAGCTGAATGGATTAAAAAAAAACACATGACCCATATACACGGAGTGGCCAGATTATTATGATCTCTGAACACATAATGATCTGGCCACTCAGTGTGTGTGTGTGTGTGTGTGTGTGTGTGTGTGTGTGTGTGTGTGTTAGAGGCCCAGTGCATGAATTAGTGCATGGGTGGGATCCGGCCAGCCTGGCCAGGGAGAGGGAACATGGGTGGATGGCCGGCCTGCCTGCTGGTTGAACTCCCAGTTGAGGGGACAATTTGCATATTAGCCTTTTATTATATAGGATATACACTGAGTGGCCAGATTATTATGAGCTCAAAGATCATAATAATCAGTCCACTCAGTGTATATACTGTCTACTAGAGACCCACCTCAGAACAAGGGATTCCCACTGACTGAAAGTGAAGGGATGGAAAAATATCTTTCAGGTAAATGGAAATGAAAAAAAAGCTGGAATACCAATACTTATATCTGACAAAATAGACTTCAAAATTAAGACCATAAAAAGAGATAAAGAAGGGTACTTAATAATACTACAAGGATTGATACAAAAGGATATAACCCTGATAAACATATATGCATCCAATGCAGGAACACCCAAATACATAAAAAAAACTCCTGGTAGATATCAAGGGAGAGATTGACAACAATACAGTCATAGCAGGACACTTTAATACACCACTGACATCCTTGGATAAACCCTCTAGAAAAAAAATCAGCAAAGAAAGAGAAATCTTAAGTGACTCACTAGATCAGGTGGATTTAATTGACATCTTCAGAACATTTAATCCCAAAGCCACGAAATATATGTTCTTCTCAAATGCACATCGGACATTTTCAAAAATAGACCACATATTGGGACACAAGCAAAGTCTCCCCAAATTCAAGAAGATTGAAATCACATCAAGCATCTTCTCAGATCACAATGGCATAATATTAGAAATTAACTACAATAAAAACAATTCAAAAAATCCAAACACTTGGAAGTGGAGTATCATGCTATTAAACATTGATTGGATTACCAAAGAGATCAAAGAACAAATTAAAAACATCATGGAAACTAATGACAATAAAAACACAATAATCCAAAAACTATGGGACACAATGAAAGCAGTCCTGAGAGGGAAGTTTATAGCTCTACAGGCCAGCCTAAAAAAAAAAAAAAAAAAAAAAAAAAAAAAAAAAAAAAACAAGAAAAAATGGTAATAAATCATCTAACACAACTCAAAAAATTAGAATGAGAGCAACAACAACAACAAAAAAGCCCAGAGTGAGCAGAGGGAAGGAGATAATAAAGAGCAGAAATGAATGATATTGATACAAAAAAAAAAAAAAAGATCAATGAAACTAAGAACTGGTTCTTTGAAAGGATAAACAAGATTTATTAACCTCTAGCCAGGCTCACCAAGAAGCAAAGAGAGAGGACCCAAATAAACAAAATCAGAAATGAAAGAGGTGAAATAAAAACAGACCCCACAAAAATACAAAGGATTGTAAAAAAAAAAAAAAAATACTATGGACAGCTCTATTCTAACAAACTAGACAACATAGAGAAAATGGACATATTCCTAGAAAAATACAACCTTCCAAAACTCAATCAAGAAGATTCTAAAAAACTCAATAGGCCAATAACTATGGAAGTAATTAAAGCAATAATCAAAAATCTTCTGGCAAACAAAAGCCTGGGGCCAGATGGTTTCACAGGTGAGTTTTATCAAACATTCAAGGAAGAACTAAACCCTAGTTCTCAGACTATTCCAAAAAATTCAAGAGGAAAGAACACTTCCAAGCTCCTTCTATGAAGCCAGCAATACCCTTATACCAAAACCAGATAAAGACAACACAATTAAAGAGAATTACAGGCCAAAATCCCTCATTAAAGTAGATGCCAAAATCCTCAACAACATTCTACCAAATTGAATCCATCAATACATTAGAAAGATCATATACCATGACCAAGTAGGATTTATCCCAGGGATGCAAGGATGATACAATATCTGCAAATCAATAAATGTGATACACCATATAAACAAACTGAGAGATAAAAAACATATTATCATATCCACTGATGCAGAAAAAGCATTTGACAAAATCCAACACCCTTTGTTGATAAAAATCCTCAGCAAGGTGGGAATAGAAGGATCATATCTCAACATAATATAAGCTATATATGGCAAACGCACAGCCAACATCATACTCAATGGGCAAAAACTAAAACTATTTCCCCTAAGAACAGGAACAAGACAGGGATGCCCACTCTTACCACTCCTGTTCAACAAAGTAGTGGAAGTACTAGCCATTGGGATAAGAGAAGAAGAAATAAAAGCCATCCAAATTGGAAAAGAAGAAGTAAAACTGTCCTTATTTTCAGATGACATGATACTGTACATAGAAAACCCTAAAGACTCCATCAAAAAATTATTAGACTTAATAAATGCATTCGGCAATGTAGCAGGATACAAAATTAATGCCAAGAATTCTTTGGCATTTCTATATACCAATAATGAACTTATAGAAAGAGAGACTAAAAAAGCAATCCCATTTACCATCGCACCAAAAAAATTAAGATACCTAGGAATAAACTTAACTAAGGCGGTAAAAGATCTATACGCGGAAAACTATAGGACACTGAAAAAAGAGATAGAGGAAGACATAAACAGATGGAGGAACATACCATGTTCATGGATTGGTAGAATCAACATCATTGAAATGTCCATACTATCCAAAGCAAACTATAAATTCAATGCACTTCCCATTAAAATACCAGTGGCATATTTCACAGACCTAGAACAAACTTTCCAAAAATTCATCTAGAATAAAAAAAGACCCCAAATAGCTACAGAAATCCTGAGAAAGAAGAACAAAGTAGGTGGGATCTCAATACAAGATATCAAGCTGTATTACAAAGCCACTGTTCTCAAAACAGCCTGGTACTGGCACAAGAACAGACATATAGATCAATGAGAACCCAGAAATAGACCCAAATCACTATACTCAATTAATATTTGACAAAGGAGGTATGAACATACAATGGAGTCAAGACAGTCTCTTCAATAAATTGTGTTGGGAAAATTGGACAGATACATGCAAAAAAATGAAACTAGACCACCAACTTACACCTTACACAAAAATAAACTCAAAATGGATAAAGGACTTAAATATAAGATGGGAAATCAAAAAAATACTAGAGGAATCCACAGGCAGCAAAATCTCAGACATATGCCAAAGCAATTTCTTCACTAACACTGCTCCTATCACAATGGAAACTAAAGAGAAAATAAACAAATGGGACTACCTCAAAATGAAAAGCTTCTGTACAGCAAAAGAAACCATCAGCAAAACAACAAGAAAGCCCACTGCATACGAGAACATATTCACTAATGTTATGACCAATAAGGGTTTAATCTTACAGGGAACTCATACAACTTAACAAAAAGAAAATAAACAACCCAATCAAAAAATGGGTAATGGATCTAAATGGATACTTTTCTATAAAAGACAGAAGGAAGGCCAAGAGACATATGAAAACATGCTCAAAGTCACTAATTATCTGAGAGATTCAAATCAAAATGACACTGCAGTATCATCTCACACTTGTCAGAATGGCTATCATCAACAAATCAACAAATGATAAGTGTTGGTGAGGATTTAGAGAAAAAGAAACCCATGTGCACTGCTGGTGGGAATGCAGACTGGTGTAGCCACTGTGGAGAACAGTATGGAGTTTCCTCAAAACTAATAATGGAACTCCCATTTGACCCAGTGATTCCACTTCTAGGAATATATCCCAAGAAACTAGAAACACCAATCAGAAAGGATATATGCACCCCTATGTTCATAGCAGCACTATTCACCATAGCTAAGATTTGGAAACAGCCTAAGTGCCCATCAACAGATGAGTGGATTAACAAACTGTGGAAGATCTACACAATGAAATACTACGCTGTGGTAAAAAAGAATTTCTTACCATTTGCAGCAACATGGATGGAACTGGAGAGCATTATGCTAAGTGAAATAAGCCAGTCAGAGAAAGATAAATATCACATGATCTCACTCATTTGTGGAATATAATGAACAACATAAACTGATGAACAAAAGCAGAACCAGAGACAGAGAATCATCAATCAGACCATCAAACCTCAGAGGGAAGGTAGGGGAGGGTGGGGGTAAGGGGGATAGATAAACTAAAGGACTTGTATGCATGCATATAAGCCTAACCAATGGACACAGACAACAGGGTGTTGAGGGGAAGGGGAGGATAATGGGGGGATAAGGAAAATAAAATAATAAAAAAAATAAAAATTATCATATTGGAACATGAAAATAAATAAATAAATACAATATCCAGGTTTTGGAAGCAGCCCAAGTTCCCATCTTACCTTATAATAGACAAATATGCAAATTGACCGCACCTTCGCTACGCCCAAGCCACGCCCACCAACCAAGCCATGCCCACCAGGAAACCGTTGCAGGGACGTTGGGGTGTGGCGGAGCCCAAGGCCGGGAAAGCCGCCCGAGGCTTTCCCGGCCTTGGGCCCCAGCGGGGAGCCTGCGCCGATCGCAGGAGACCACTGGGGGTCGGCTCCTGCGATTGGTAGCAGGGATGCTGGGTGCAGCCGAGCCCAAGGCCACCGCCCAGGGCCAAGCCCGGACCCTGAAAGAAGGCAGAAGGTGGTGGCCACAGCCAAGGCCTGGGTCCCCGGTGCCGGCAGAAAACTGGTGCAGGCAGCCAGGTGAATGAAGGTCTATTGCACGAATCTTCGTGCAAACGGGCTACTAGTCAGTAGATAAACATGCAGCGGTACATTTTCACAATGGAATACTACTTGGCTTACAAAAGGAAAAAAATTTTACTCTTTGCAGCAGCATGGATGGACCTGTAGGACATTATGCTAGGTGAAATAAGCCATTCAGAAAAAAGCAAGTACTATATGATTTAATTCATATGTGGAATTTAATGAACAAGCTGAACTACCAAGGAAAATATAGACAGACTCATAGATAAAGAGCAGACAGACAGCCCTGGTGGGGTGTGGATTGAGCAAAACAGAAAAAAGAAAAGAGAGAACTCATGGATATGGACATTGTGATGGTGGGGTGGGGGAGGGTGGAAGGGGAAGGATGTGGAAAAGGGCATAAAGGGAATAAGTGGTAATCCTATATAATAAAAGCATAATATGCTAAGTGTCCAACCATTCATTTGACCGTCCATTCAACCGTTAGTTTGACTGTTCCACCAGTCGCTATGACACACACTGACCATCAGGGTGCACATGCCCCAGCTGGTAGGTTAGCTTGCTGCTGGGGTACAGCTGATCAGGACTGGGCGAGATGGTCCAGACATGCCCTGGAGTCCAACCACGGTCCATCCCTGACCTGCTGGCCCTCATTGCCCCTGATCAGCCCCTAGTGGAAAAAATAACGTAATAAAAAAGAGCTAGATGGATGTACAGTAACATAAGTGTATCATTAAAATAGTGTCAAGTTTCCGTTCATCAAATTAGGGACAAATGGCATGGGAGGTGGGGCAGGGGAGTTAGAGAGCAACCAAAGGACTTAAAGGTCTTGAATGCATGCATATTATCATAAACAATGGACACAGACATTGGGGTGGTGGGGGCTTGCCCAGGATGGGAATGGCTTTGGGGGGGAGGGTCAATCAGGGAAAAAGGAGACAAATGTAAATCTTTAGACAAATAAAAAAAGACAAGCAAAAAAATAGTGTTAAGTTTTAAAAAGTTAAGGGAGATCTATCCTAATAAAAGAGTAATATTCAAATTGACCCTAACTCTGCTACAACCACAAGCCACGCCCACCATCCATGCTCACCAGCCAATCAGGAGCAAATAAACCCAACCAAGATGGCTACAGCCACAGAGAGCAGGAGGGAGGCTTGGGTTTCCCTGGTAGCAAAGGAAGCCAAGCTTTCCGCATGCTGTTGCAGGCCTAAGCCTCCACTCAAGGCTACAAAGTTTCAATTATAGAAGGTAAACAAATCCAAACAGAAATGGCGGCAGCCACTGAGCTGAAAAGAGCAGGAGGCTTGGGTTTCCCCCGGCAATTGAGGAAGCAAAGCTTCTGCAGCCCTGGCTGGCCTAGGCCTCCGCTCCAGGCTACAAAGTTTCAATTATAGAAGA
This sequence comes from Eptesicus fuscus, assembly GCF_027574615.1. NCBI lineage: Eukaryota > Metazoa > Chordata > Mammalia > Chiroptera > Vespertilionidae > Eptesicus > Eptesicus fuscus. Next base: position 112,465,303 of record NC_072475.1, read on the forward strand.
ACACAAACCCCAAAAGAAATGGCTGCTGGCCACAGAGCAAGCAGGAGGCTTGGCTCCGCTCAAGGCTACAAAGTTTCAATTGTAGAAGGTAAATAAATTCCAGATACCAGGGCCTCTGCTTGGATCGCCAGGGGGCATGGCAGGCCTGCAAACCACCACAGGCCCTTCACCCAGGCCGCCCCACACCCCAAGGGAACCCCCACCCTGATCTGGAATGGCTGGTGGGGCAAACCAGCTGACCCCCACCTGTGCACCAGGCCTATATCCTATCTAATAAAAGTAATATGCAGATTGACCATCACTCCAACACACAATATGGCTGCCCCCATGTGGTCAAAGATCCTGCCCCCATGTGGACACAAGATGGCCACCACAAGATGGCCAGCAGGGGAGGGCAGTTGAGAGGAACCAGGCCTGCAAGGAAGGGCAGTTGGGGGCAACCAAGCCTGCAGGGGAGGGCAGTTAGGGGTGACAAGGCCAGCAGAGGAGGGAAGTTGTGGGTGACCAGGCCTGCAGGGAAGGGCAGTTGGGTGGGACCCAGGCCTGCAGGGGAGAGCAGTTCGGGGGGATCAGGCCTTCAGGGGAGGGCAGTTAGGGGTGACCAGGCCTAAAGAGGAGGGCAGTTAGGGGCAAACACGCTGGCAAGGGAGCAGTTAGGCATCAATCAGGCTGGCAGGCAGAAGCGGTTAGGGGCAATCAGGAAGGCAGGCCAGTGAGCAGTTGGGAGCCAGCAGTCCTGGATTGTGAGAGGGATGTCCGACTGCCCGTTTGGGCCCGATCCCACCAGGATAGGGCCCAAACGGGCAGTCGGACATTCCTCGAGGGGTCCCAGATTGGAGAGGGTGCAGGCTGGCCTGAGGGATACCCCCACCTCTCCCCCCAATGCATGAATTTCGTGCACCGGGCCTCTTGTAGAATAATGTTTATAGAAATTTAAGGTAGATACTAAAAAAATAACCCTACAGATTTTACAAGGATACAGACCTATTGAAGGACAGATATCAAACATATTTGAGTGAATACCTGTGCTGGAATTTATAATTATATGGGGGAAATAAATTAAGGACAAAACCTTATATAGTAAAATGAGTTAGTATATTATGAAATGAAGAATATTATTAAATGAACTCTCAGCACTAGCTGTTCAATGGGGGTTGGGGGAGAAAGATCATTGGATATCTTAAATTTACATTTTCACTAGGTGTTTGACAAATTGTTATGGTGAACACTTGCCTGGCACTGAGCAATCTCAACATTTGTGAATAGATTTTGTAACATAAGTTGCGGATAACTTCCTAATTATGATAGGCTATCCTGTAATAAAGGAGGTAATATGCAAATTGACCATCACTCCAACAGACAAGATGGCCACCCCATGTGGTCTAAGATAGCCACTCCCATGTGGACACAAGATGGCTGCCACAAGATGGCCAGCAGGGGAAGGCAGTTATGGGTGATCAGGCCAGCAGGGGAGGGCAGTTGGGAGCAACCAGGCCTGCAGGGGAGGGCAGTTGGGGGGGACCAGGCCTGCAGGAGAGGCCAGTTGGGGGGGACCAGGCATGCAGGAGAGGGCAGTTGGGAGGGACAGGCCTACAGGGGAGGGCAGTTGGGGGCTACCAGGCCAGGAGGGGAGGGCAGTTGGGGGGACCAGGCCTGTAGAAGAGGGCAGTTGGGAGGGACAAGGCCTGAAGAGTATGGCAGTTGGGGATGACCAGCCCTGCATGGGAGGGTAGTTGGGGGCAACCAGGCCAGCAGGGGAGGGCAGTTAAGGGTGATTAGGCAGGCAAGGGAGGGCAGTTCAGGGTGACTGGGCCAGCAGGGGAGGGCAGTTAGGGGTGACCAGGCTGGCAAGGGAGGGCAGTTAGGTGTGACTGGGCCAGCAGGGGAGGGCAGTTGGGGTGACCAAGCCTGCAGGGGAGGGCAGTTGGGAGGGACAAGGCCTGCAGGGGAGGGCAGTTGGGGGGGGGGCAAGGCCTGAAGGGGAGGGCAGTTGGGGGTGACCAGGCCAGCAAGGGAGAGCAGTTAGGGGTGACCAGGATGGCAAGGGAGGGCAGTTAGGGGTGACTGGGCCAGCTGGGGAGGGCAGTAGGGGGTGACCAAGCCTGCAGGGGAGGGCAGTTGGGGGCGACCAGGCCAGGAGGGGAAGGCAGTTGTGGGGGACCAGGCCTGCAGGAGAGGGCAGTTGGGGGGGACCAGGCATGCAGGAGAGGGCAGTTGGGAGGGACAAGGCCTACAGGGGAGGGCAGTTGGGGGCTACCAGGCCAGGAGGGGAGGGCAGTTGGGGGGACCAGGCCTGTAGAAGAGGGCAGTTGGGAGGGACAAGGCCTGCAGGGGAGGGCAGTTGGGGGGACCAGGCCTGTAGAAGAGGGCAGTTGGGAGGGACAAGGCCTGCAGGGGAGGGCAGTTGGGGGCGACCAGGTCTGCAGAGGAAGGCAGTTTGGGGGGACAAGGCCTGAAGGGTATGGCAGTTGGGGGTGACCAGCCCTGCATGGGAGGGTAGTTGGGGGCAACCAGGCCAGCAGGGGAGGGCAGTTAAGGGTGATTAGGCAGGCAAGGGAGGGCAGTTAGGTGTGACTGGGCCAGCATGGGGAGGGCAGTTGGGGTGACCAAGCCTGCAGGGGAGGGCAGTTGGGAGGGACAAGGCCTGCAGGGGAGGGCAGTTGGGGGCGACCAGGCCAGCAAGGGAGAGCAGTTAGGGGTGACCAGGATGGCAAGGGAGGGCAGTTAGGGGTGACTGGGCCAGCTGGGGAGGGCAGTAGGGGGCTACCAAGCCTGCAGGGGAGGGCAGTTTGGGGGGACCAGGTCTGCAGGGGAAAGCAATTGGGATGGGGGGACAAGGCCTAAAGGGGAGGGCAGTTGGGAGGGACAAGGCCTGAAGGGGATGGCAGTTGGGGGCAACCAGCCCTGCATGGGAGGGCAGTTAGGGGTGACCAGGCTGGCAAGGGAGGGCAGTTAGGTGTGACTGGGCCAGGAGGGGAGGGCAGTTGGGGTGACCAAGCCTGCAGGGGAGGGCAGTTGGGAGGGACAAGGCCTGCAGGGGAGGGCAGTTGGGGGATGGGGGGGACAAGGCCTGAAGGGGAGGGCAGTTGGGGGTGACCAGGATGGCAAGGGAGGGCAGTTAGGGGTGACTGGGCCAGCTGGGGAGGGCAGTAGAGGGTGATGGGAAGTGTGTACATCACCTGATGTTAACCAGCATTCTCACCTCTCAGATTAATAGGTGATGGTGGGACTGACATGTCAGCCACTGATGGCTTAGGCATTGAAGCTCCTCATTTATTTATTTATCCTGGCAAGGCTGTCCTGCTCCTTTCTTGAGCCTTTCCTTACAAATGGTCAAAATGATTGAGTCAGGAGGCATTGTTAAATGGCATTATAATCAACTCAACATGCAAGATAAACAAATAGGGAAGATGTTCAAGAATTTCAGTGCAAGCAGAGGGATACAGTTTTACAACAGTGACATGAACATTCACAGCAGGCTTTGATAATGCTATAGTAATTTAAGCCTCTGAATGGCAATTGGTTGTGACAGACATTGTGGCAGACATCAAGGCGCACCACTGAGTTCCCTTCAAGAAATGACTCACTGCCCAGCTGCCAAGACTGTGATTTTAGATAGCCTCCAGCTTGTGTCTGCTTTGGGATCCCCTTAAGCATTATCACCAAGCCTCACTGTAGCCAGGAGGAGACTGCAGTTGGAGACTCCTCTAATAGGCAATCTTGGCTCAAAAATCTCGAATTCCTCAACTCTACATAATTATCAGATGCCTTCGACCTGCCCAAATCTATTTCCTTCCCTTTTATTTATGCAATTGTTACCCCTCAAAAAAAAAAAACAAACAAAAAAAACAAAACAAAACAAAAAAAACCCTGCAATACTTCTACCTGCATCTGAGATCTGCTTCAGAGTATCCTATCTGTGACACTGGCAGTGCTGGTGAAAAGTGTCATTTACATATTTTCATATTCCTGGGGAATTTGGTCAGACTCTAAGGGAGGGAAAGTCTGCAAAAACCCTAAAATTGTATAAAAAATTTGTGTGTGCATATGTGAATTTTTCTAAAGGGTTCTTAGGTTTTAAAAAGATTCTTAGCCCAGCCTGTGTAGTTCAGTGGTTGAGTGTCAACCTCTGAACCAGATGGTCACAGTTCAATTCCTAGTCAGGGCACATACCAGGGTTGTGGGCTCAATCCCCATGTACAGCATGCAGGAGGCAGATGATCAATGATTCTTTCTCATCATTAATGTTTCTATTTCTCTCTCCCTCTGCCTTCCTTTCTAAGATCAATAAAAATATATTTTTAAAAAGACTCTTAAAGGCATCTGTCACATAGAATGATCATTATCAACTCTTTCAATATCTATTCTTTCCTTGACTTTTAGCAGAGAACAGAAATGTCAGAATAAAGACTCATTATCTAACTTCCATTTCAACAAGGCCTCAACAGGTAGCCACGTTACTAAACAGGAAGAGCTAATCTCCACCCTCCTTCAATCAGCATCACGGCTGTTGCTTGGACAGCCAGCTTGGACTATATGAGGTAGAAGTCAATTGCTGAAGAAAGGAAAATAAATTAGAAGCCTATGTCCTTGAGCATCATGAAGGCAACATTCTAGTTACAGACAGACTAGGTTGGTAGAAAGGAGAAACAAACTATCACCTTTTGGGGGTTTTCTGCCACTTACAGCTGAATCTAATTCTAACCAATCCAGAGTTCACAACTCCAAAAGATTGGTAATATTTCCTTAAATTAATCTAACTTGCAAATGTCTTGCATTCAGAATTATCTCTTTATTTAAATATTTTATTGATTTTTAGAAGAGAGGAAGGGAAAGGGAGAAACATGGACGTAAAAGGGAAACATCAATTGGCTGCTTCCTACATGCCCACTATCAGGGATTGACCCACAACCCTGGCATGTGCCCTGACCTGGAATCAAACCAGCAACCTTTAAGTTGGGATGATGGGACGATGTCCAACCAACTGAGCCACACAGGCCAGGGCCAGAACTATTTCTTACTTATACTGTATACCACCATACCTGGCACCCATTTGAAATTCAATATGTATTTTGATCTTGAAAATGTACGGTAGCTATCTGGGCCCCATTGTCGTTTTGATTTGCATCTCTCTGATGATTAGTGACTTTGAGCAAGCAAGTTTTCATATGTCTCTTGGCCTTCTGTATGTCCTCTTTCAAAAAAGTGTCTATTTAAGTCATTTGCCCATTTTTTAGATTGAATTGTTTATCTTCTTTTTGTTAAGTTGTATGAGTTCCCTGTAAATGTTGGAGATTAAACTTTTATCGGTGATAACATTGGCAAATATGTTCTCCCATGCAGTGGGCTTTCTTGTTGTTTTGTTGATGGGTTTCCTTTGCTGTACAGAAGCTTTTTATTTTGATGTAGTCCCATTTGTTTATTTTCTCTTTAGTTTCCATTGCCCTGGGAGCTGTATCAGTAAAGATATTGCTATGACATATGTCTGCTATTTTGCTGCCTATGGATTTTTCTTAAGATTTTTATGGTTTCCTGTCTTACGTTTAAGTCCTGTATCCATCTTGAGTTTGTTTTTGAGTATGGTGTAAGTAGGTGGTCTAGTTTCATTTTTATTTTGCATGTAATGTTATTTTCCCTTTTAAGTCCATTTGCATGTAATTTTCTGTCCAATTTTTCCAACACCATTTACTGAAGAGACTGTCTTGACTCCATTGTATAATCTTGCCTCCTTTGTCCAACATTAATTGAGCATAATGGCTTGGGTCGATTTCTGGGTTCTCTGTTCTGTTCCATTGGTCTATATGTCTGTTCTTGTGCCAGTACCAAGCAGTTTTGAGAACAGTGGCTTTGCAATATAGTTTGGTATCTGGTATTTGGGGGAACTTTGTTCTTCTTTCCCAAGATTGCTGCTGCTATTAATGAAGTACCATCTCACACCTGTCAGAATGGCTATCATCAACAAATCAACAAACAACAAGTGCTGGTGAGGATGCAGAGAAAAAGGAACCCCCTTGCACTGCTGGTGGGAATGCAGACTGGTACAGCCACTGTGGAAGACAGTATGGAGTTTCCTCAAAGAATTAAAAATGGAACTTCCATTTGACCCAGTAATCCCACTTCTAGGAATATATCCCAAGAAAACAGAAACACCAATCAGAAAGAATATATTCACCCCTATGTTCATAGAAGCCCAATTTTCAATAACTAATATTTGGAAACAGCCTAAGTACCCATTAGCAGATGAGTGGATTAGAAAACTCTGGTACATCTACACGATGGAATATTATGCTTCTGTAAAAAAGAAGGAATTCTTACCATTTGCAACAGCATGAATGGAACTGGAGAGCATTACGCTAAACATAATAAGCCAGTCAGAGAAAGATAAATATCACATGATCTCACTCATTTGTGGAATATAATGAACAACATAAACTGATGAACAAAAATAGAACCAGAGGCACAGAAGCATCTAACAGACTGTCCAACCTATGAGGGAAGGCGGCGGGTGAGGGTGTAAGAGATCAACCAAAGGACTTGTATGCATGCATATGAGCACAACCAAGGGACACAGACAGTAGGGGGAGTGAGAGTATGTGCTGGAGGGTGGGAGCGGCTGGGAGAGGTCAATGGGGGAAAGGAGACTCATGTAATACTTTAAACAAGAATTTAAATTAAATAAAAAATATATCTATGGGCCCCACATATTGTTGAAAACTACACATTTCTGCTCAAGTCTTTCCATTTAATTTATTTCTGATTTGAACAAAAGCCTCTTAGGCTATAAATCTCAGCATGTGAGCTTTTGCTATCGAACTGTTGAATATGTCCCAATATCGGCTTTAACCTTAGAATCTCATCTGGTTTCAATATTATTTCAGGGTTGATTTAAACTGTATATAGTTATCCAGCTTTTTAAAAATTGAATTGCCTTTTAATAATGGAAAAGATGTTCTCTTTATTGAATCTCTGTGAAAGCACTAGGCAGCTGACGAGCAGTCTGTCCCAAGATAGAGCTTTGACTGAGAATTGACTATACATTAATGAACAACCCCTTTTTCTACACTGACCAAATCACAGCGCCTTAGGAATTCAAAAGAGCTAAAATAAGAATATTGAAAGTAGATATTTCATGATAATCATAAACATTTTGAAGTTTTCTTTTAAGACATCCATACCTTATTCTTAGTCTATTTCCCACTATCCCACTAAATACCATCTCTGGGTTACGTGTAAGGTATAAATTCTCCCCAATTGTCTATTGTTGAATCCACATATGTCATTAAGATAAAACAAGCTCATTCTGAACCAAAAGCCTCTGGCTAGTTTTGTATCTTTCAGGGAAAATCTGAAATTTGAGTAAGCAATCATTTCAGTAGAGGCTTTGGAAATGAGTACTTTTCCTTTTATGGAACTTATTCCAGTCACTTCTCTGTTCTCTGGCAAGTCCAAACAACAACTTAACCACTTTTGTACTTTGTTCAAAGCTGAGATGAGAGAAGTTATTCAAGGACATGGATCTAACTCTTGAAGTTCCATCACTTTCCTCACAATGAATTACAAGCTCTGCAAGATGCAGAAAGAAAATCACCATCCCTGATGTCTTAACTTCCTCCCTGCCATCCTGGCCACCACAGAAGCCTCTGGATGCTGGCAGCTGTGTCAGCAAAGCCACATAAGTTTCCCCCGAGTTGACTCTGCCTCAGGATTCTCACAGGGCCAGGTCCCAGACCCACATCGGTGGTCATGTTTGTCACATTTGGCTCCGATGGCCCCTGTGCTGATAGACATGAGGACATGTCAGCAGCACCCCTGCTGCTTTCTTGGAGCTTCATACTGTGCTTGTGACCAAGCTGCAGAAAACACCAAGGGAAGCCATGTACTTCAGTTATATATATTTTTTCTTTTTTTAAATCTTTATTGTTCAGATTATTAGGAATCAGTAATACTTTTAAAGGGAGGGAGAGAAATTGCCCAGAACTCCTTGTGTAATGCACCCCCTGAAGAGGGCAGCCTAAAGCCAGGCAGACTGAGTTTGCCCACAGTAAGTCACATGCCTCCCATGACTTACCTTCTGGATCTGTGAATTGAGGATAATAGGACTTAACTCTTAGGACTAATATAAAGAAAAAAGAAGTTAAAATGTGTAAAGCACTTGGAATAATGCATGGCACATTGTAAGAATTAAATAAATGTTTGTTATATACATTTTTTGTTTAAGTTTCACCTAATAAAGGATCCATCCAAATTTTGTTTCTTACATAGAAATGGGCCTTTAAATTAATGGATGTGTTCTCACAAGATTTTAGTCCTGTTTCTATTTTCTAATTTAGAGTTCACCTCACTTAAATAAGATTCAATTGAGCTCATTTCAGCTGCCTCACACAGTGCCATCCATGGACAAGGCCCTAGGCATGCAGAGTGGCTGGCTGGTGAGCAACGCCCACCCTCAGGACATGCTCCTCTGGTGGAAGGATGTAGTGTCAGCACAGCTGTCACTTGAGCTTGGCTGCACATGTCCTTGTCTGTAACTAATGAATCTAGCAGCTGTCATCCACCTTTAACCATCTATAAACACATAATTTAAGATAAAAGTCTGGATGCATTGCCCTAAAGGAAAAATGGGTTGTGGTGGCCCAAAGGAGGGAAGATCATTTGTTAGCCTTTCTCTGGGTTTAGTTATAATTATTATGCATACTGTCTCATCTTAAAATATTATCTTTTCTTTATCCATTCAAAGTATTTAAGGCATGCAGATTAGGGTCTGGGTAGAATTGCTTAGTATAAATCAGTATAATTTAAATTATTAGATATTTTCTAATTTTAATAAATGAGCTTTAAAAATGGAGTTTATCAAGTAGAAGTTTTTTTTTAACAGTAGAAGGGACTGTTTTGCACTTAGCCTAAGTCACACAGTTCTCTATCTTAGGGAATCTAACTTACCTTAATTTGGTTCCTATCAACTTATGCAAGCGCTCTGACCCACTGCACCCTCCCTGTCCAGGGTGTCCTAAGAAGGGGTCTCACAAGTGCTCAACCACCAGCCTACTCTCCACCACCTATGCTGCTTCACGAGCTTCTGCAATGCCTATCTGGAAATAGGTGTCTTCCTGCCAGCCGGGAGCGGGTCTTCAAGGTATGGACTTACTTATAAAGCATACCGAAACACCTTTATTCTCAAAGGAATGTGACAAACCAATAAGTAGATGCCTCTCCACAGATCTTGAGCTTCGATTATAAATTATGTTTATAGTATTCTTCCTGTATAACTCTTGATCCCTTACTACTATACAGGCACATAGTAAAAGTCAGTAACTACTCAGTCTTTCTTGTACTGTCTCTTTATGTCAGTCTGCGTTTGCTATGGTGATACTGCACGTGGGTGTGCTGTGTCGTAAACATGGTCCTGCATCTGAGTCTCACAGCACTGATTTGTCCGAGGAAATGCATGTGAAAGCAAAATGGAGGGAGTCTGCTGGGACAGCCTTGACTCTCATGGGCTTGTTCCTGAGGAGGGGACCAGGCTGCATCCTTTCCCTCCTGGCTGCGAGGGGCAGGATCGGGGCTCTAACTTTTTTCTCTTCTCTCATAAAAGATGCATTTCACATGACAGCTAGAAAGGAAAGGAAGAAAAAATTATCCCTGAAGAATCTGCAGAGCTCTATGTTGGGTGCATAAATGTTTACAAGGGTTATATCTTCTTGTTGGATTTTTTCTTTTATCATTATGTGGTGTCACTGTCTCTTACTATAGCCTTTGTTTTAAAGTTTATTTTTTCAGATATAAGTATTGCTATCCCAGGTTCTCTAAATTTTTCATTTGCATGAAATATCTTTTGCATTTTTTTTTTTTTTTACTTTTAGTCTATGTATCTTTCATTCTGAGGTGGCCTGAAATATTTATTTTGAGAAATCAGCTGAAAGAAGTAGGGGAGTGCCTTTGTAGGTAACTGTCTTTCTCTTGCTGCTTTTCAGATTCTCTCTTTGTCTTTACTCTTTGCCATTTTAATTATGATGCTTCTTTGTTTGGGACTCTTTGGTTCATCTTGTTTGGGTCTGTCTGCACTTTATGCATTTGTATGTCTATCTCTTTCACCAGGTTAGGCAAGTTTTCAGTCATTATTTTTTCAAATAGGTTGTCAATCCCTTGCTCTTTCTTCTCCTTCTGGTACCCCTATGATATGGATGGTGTTATGCTTTATGCTGTCCTAAAGGCCCCTTAAACTATTCTCATTTTTTAAAATTCTTTTTTCTTTCTTGCTGATCTGATTGGGTGTTTTCTGCTACCTTGTCTTCCAAATCATTGATTTGATCTTCTGTTTCATCCAACTGACTTTTTAGTTCCTTCTAGAGCATTCTTCATTTCAGATATTATATTCTTCATATCTGACTGGTTCTTTTTTATAGTTTCTATGTCATTTTTTCATGCTTATTATCTCTTTTTTTAAGTTATCATTTATTTCCTCCATTCTTCCCCTAAGTTCTTTGAACATCCTTATAAATATCATTTTGAACTCTATCTGGTAGATTGCTTGCCTCCACTTAACTTAGCTTTTTTCTGAAGTTGTCTCCTGTTCTTTTATTTAGGGCATGTTTCATTGTGCCTTATTTTGGCTACATTTTTGTGCTTAATTCTATGTATTAGGTAGATCTGCTATGTCTCCCAGTCTCAGTAGGGTGGCCTTATGTATCAAGTGTCCTATGGGACCCACTGGCCTCTCTTCCTTGATCACCTGAGTGGGGTACTTCAGGAATGCCCCTTGTATGGGTTATATAGTCCCTCCTATTGTAATTCAGTCTGATTTCTATTGATCTGCTTATAAGTGTGGTTGACCCTTAAGCTGCATGACTGTGAGAGTCAACCCTGACCATGGTGTATGAGGCACTTTGTATATGCTGACCACACAGAGTACAACTGAGATATCCCTTTGGATATGCCACTTGTGAAGCTAATTGGATCCTGCTCTGATGTTGCCTGAAGCTATTGGGTGCTTTAGTTCTGGGGCCTCTTGGGAAGGACTCTGGTGCCGGCCAATGTAAGATGCTTCCCGTGACTGTCCATAAAGGTCCAAGCACAACACCAATGCTGACTTTTACCAGTACTTGGCCCAAGGGCAGATCACCAAAGGTCCCAAGATACTCTGGGATCCACTTCCACCTTCTGAGTTACTGAAAGAGCTTTTGGTAGTACTCAAGTGGAGTATATGTTCAATAGATTGATACAGGTTCAAACTCCGTGTCAGTGCTGGGTATGAGGCCACTCAGCAAATGTCTTAAAAAATACTAAGTCTAACTTCCACCTACTATATGCTCACACACCTTTAAGCAGTGTACAAAGAACCCAAACCCGGCTTTCATGGTAAAAATTGAATTAAAAAGTCTAAAAAGGCCACATTCTAGGACTAAGGTGCCAGGATATGTACTCTGAGATTAGCTGTGTGACCTCCAGGGCTCCAGGGAGGGTCTGTGGATTCTCAGAGACTAGGGAGCTGCTTCCTGCTATGAGTGATTTATGGGTACCCTGAGTTGTGGCATGGGAACAAGAGCATAGCGATTCTATCACCATGTCATGAAAATTTTCATTTGATTATGAGTGAATGATCCTAGCAGATGCCTCCCTCCATTTTCTTCCTAACAGACTGCAGTTCTGTTCAGATGTCTGAACAAATGCATGTTCATTAGTTGCATGGGCAGCACCCTCCCATCCTTCCGCTCCCAGGGCAGAGTGAGCCGGGATGGCTGAAGTGCAGGGGAGGGCAGACAAGTGGATAAAGGGCCCTCAGGTGGGTTAAAATGCTTTCAAAACCATTAAAGCTTTAAGACACAAGAATGACATGATCTGATTTTATTTTATTCTATTTTAGTTTTAATACCTTTTTTTTTTTTTTTGAGTCAACATTCAATATTAGTTTTAGGTGTACATCATAGTGGTATATATACAACTTACAAAGTGATCCCCTTGATAATTTTTGGCTCAGAAATGAAATTTGCCTTCTGAAGGTGAAATTATGAGAACTAAGAAACAAACTGAGTGTGGCTCAGTTGAGAAAAATCAAATAAAACTGTTTTGCAGAATGCGTCTATTCTGTGAGTCTTGCACTGTGTGAGTGTGGACAGGAAGTGGGAATGACAGGTACAGTGGCAGATATTAGGCTCCAAAGTGTGTGTTTTGATGGCTGACATTTCAGCCACTGCTCCAAAGCCCCGCAAAGAGTAGCTGCCAGCCTCTGTGGTGTTTGCAGGAGTTGCTCCCTGGAACGCATTTGAATAGGACCCTGTGGTCCAGGCCTGAGGGCTGTTGGCCTAGGAAAAATGGAGAGGATGCCTTGCCTTCATGGCCTGGGGTGTTTGTTTCTTTTGTGTGGCTGGACCTGGCTGAGCAAGGCCAGGTGCTCTCAGCTGTCCCCGTGTCCCTGAGCAGCTCCTGGTGACTGCCATGCAGAGCTCAGATCTGAGAAGAGGCTGTCATCATCCACAAGTCAACTTTTGTTTAAAATAAATCACTTCCCCAACAGAAGCCAGGAATTGGGCCCTCATTTCCTCCCTGAGATTGATAACAATAGCCACTGATTTCCTGTCCAAAGCCAGTACTGCAGCAAAATTAAGAGTTATATCTCTAGGAAAATAATACTGTAATTCTCACTCACCCCCTTCTCCGACATGACTCAAGCATTTTATGTTTCTTGTCCCCTCAACACCTACACAAGCTTTTCATTTCCTCTCTGTCTATTCCTGTCCCATCATGCCTATAAACCAGGTTTTGATCATAAAAGCCCTGTGTATGGTCTGCACAACCTATCCCTATGACCTTTACAACCTCCCTCTCTGACCTGAACAACCTCCCTCTCTGACCTATACAAACTCCCTCTCTAACCTTCACAACCTCCCTCTGGGACTTGCACAACCACCTACCTCTCTGGTCTGCACAACCTCCCTCTGTTCTGTACAAACTCCCTCTCTGACCTGTACAACCTCCCTCTCTGACCTGTACAAACTTCCTCTCTGATCTGTATAAACTCCCTCTCTGACCTACACAACCTCCCTCTCTGACTTGCACAACCACCCACCTCTTTGATCTGTATAATCTCCTTCTCTGACCTGCACAAACACCCTCTTTGACCTGTACAATCTCTTTCACATATGCACAACTTCTTTATTGAGAAGAGACAGCAATAGCAATGTGTTGGGTGGGCATCGGTCCATTTTACAGATGAAGGGTTTCAATAAATTTACATAATTTGGCCCAGCTGGAGTCTTTAGATGGCAGTGGAAGAGGCAGGAAGAAACCTCATTCTTCTTGTCCACATCCTTTGACACCAGGACACACAACTGTCCCCTCTTCCTCCTGCCATCCCCTGGAATTGACAATGCATGCAGTTGGGGCTTTGCCTGTCCTGTGCCATGGGACAATGCCAGCCCTAGTCCTAGGCCCTTCATGGTCCTTTCTGAGAGGGTGGCATGAAGGAATGAATTTGTCATCCATCCACACTGCCTAAGCCCAGATGGTCCCTAATTTATAGATAATGAGGTCCTTATGAGGAGGTAGAGAAGAATCATGTTTGGGTGGGGGACAAGTCCACAACAGGGGTGCAGGTGGGGTAGGGCAGATAAGAGGTGCTATCTCCATGAGAGAGACTAGGGCCACGACAGGGCTGGGCTCTGGGACATGGGACTCCTTGCTCCAGTCATGCTGATAGAGACCTGGGACCTCCTCTCCGAGGCCCTCTGATTCCTGGACAAGGAGCACAACATGTCCAGCTGGGTGCTGGGACCTCTGGAAAATTGCTACGCATGGAGCCTCAGTTTTTTTTATCTGTAGGACAGGGCGAGCAGCACTGCTGACCCCAGGGCTGCTGTGATGCAAGGACACAGGTGAAGCTTCTGCTACTGTCTTTTCTCAGGTGTCATGTCTTCAAGGGCACAGCAGACCTGGCTGGACCAAAGGCATGTGTATGTGTGTGGGGGGGAGGGGTAGCACTCACCCAGAACACGTTCCCCCTTCTCCCTTTGCCCAGGGATAGGCTGACTTTGCTGCTGCTTAATCATTTCTAGAATCCTTTGTCCTCCTATCCTTACCCAGGCAGGACCCTGCTGGCAGCCCTGACTTCAGGCACCCACACAGAACTCTCTAGATTGTCTGGGTGTCTCTGTGACCTTGGGTCAGCATCTGGGTGGTAAATCCCAGCCCCACTAGGGCAGCTATTTTGTTTTGCTGGACTTATTCCAGACCCATTCACTTGCCTCCTCTTCTTGGCATTGCAATTCTTTCTAAAGAATGTGGGGTGTCAAAACTTTCATGCCTCTTATTTCCCACAGATACTAGCAATAAGCTAATAGAGCACAGTGATGGTGATTCATGTCCTGCATTGCCATCTGCTTGGCGGCCAGCCCTCTGGTCTCTGAAGCCACTGTGATACTCTGGAAAAGGTGGCTTCCCAGACCTGGATCCCATGGGCATGCAGACATGTCCTCCAACAAAATTTGTATTTTTTTATATTCATTTGGATTTTGTAATTGAACAATGAGACTGACCTTAGAAAATATTTTTTAGTGTAAAAAAATATTTATTGGTGGCATTTTAGTTTTTCTGAAGGTTCCCGAATAAAGACTGAGAATATAGGAATACCTGCTCCTAGGTCAGAAATTATTTTTTTTCTGACTGTTTAATTTTCACTTCAAGTTTGTGTAGATGCTATATCCTGTCCTATTTAAACCCAAATATAAACTGATCTCTCCCACTTGTGGGGCTTCTGACTATAAGAATGACTATTTGTCCTGTTAACGGAAAAAAACAACATTGAAACCTGTAAAGAATTTTTGTGAGTTTATTTGAGCCAAACTGTCGACTTATGTCGGGAAGCAGAACCTCAATGAATTGAGATAATGCCCCGGAGAATGCAGGGTTACATCTATATTTATACATTGCAATCAAAGGAAAGGGACGTAGGTGAGTTACATGAAATTCTTTGGTGATAGATTAGGGAGGTGGGACAAAGCAAAGCGGGGAAACCTCTGGGATAGGGCAAAAAGTGAAATGATGGACATGTGCTTCTCTTACAGAGATGGATACAGGATGCTTTAATGTAATTAACAGTTGACAATTAACTTGATAACAATAACAATGAGGGAATGTCCCGGTGCCATTTGTTGTGCCCTGAGGGGTCAGGGGTAAAAAGGAAGTTACAAGTTACCCAGACATCTCACAGATAAGTTATCTTAGAGGCAAAAAGGCAAATGGCTCAGTAAAGTTCTAAGTTGATCTTTGTCAGGGAAAATATCGGCTTAGGACATGACTACCCACTATAACCTGTTTGTAGTTAAATATTTAATTTTCAAACCATCTTTTGTGGTTATTTTAGGTCTCTGAGTTTGCAAGACTGCCACGCAGGCCTCCCCTGAGCTTGTCAGGTTAGCATGTGGCTCCTTTCGTCCACAGTCCCAATTTTCTAGAACTTTCATCCTATACCGTTTCCTCTCCCACTCCCTGTTTCTCCCCCTCCTTCTCTTTCTCTCTCAGGTTAGAAACACAAACCTTATAGACACTTTTTACCAGTATGAACAGGCATGGAACTGCCAGGCCAGGTGAAGGCTGCCCGCATCCTGCCGATGGACTGGGAGGGAAGGGTTGCAGCCCTGAATGCTGTAGATTTACAAAGTGCAAGCCCCAGAGATAGCTTCTGCCTTAGATATGGTCCTGGGTGAGTTTGAGGGCACTGGGAACAAGCACATTTTGTCTGAAAGCCCCTCCTTTCTCCACGTACCCCCACAGGTGTGGCCTTCAATAACCAGAACATTGCAGCCTGCAGCCATGGGTCAGAAAATTGCTGCAGTGGGTCTCAGAGAAGCCTGACTGATAATTGCCACACTATTTCCAAAGGGCTCTGTTGTGGGAGGACTTGGGAAACCTGGAATTCAGGGGGTTGTGGGTCAGTACAGAGAGAACCTCCCTGCTTTATAGAGGCTGGTTCTGAAGACATTATCAGAAGCCATGGTGAAGATCCCTTGTTAGGGAAAGTGTGGATGGCTATGAAAAATGGGCCTTGAAAGGTCGACTCCATCCTGTCCCCTTGTCCTCCATCTGAACCATAGGCACTCCATCTTGTTCCCATAAATTTTGTGAGAACTGCCTTTTAAAGTTTTCCTATGAGTACAGATGGTCCTTTGTTCTGTTAATTCCAGAATGTAAGTAAACCAGATAAGTAACTATGCTATTTCTAGCTTCTGCAAGCACGTGTTACAGAGATTCAGATCAATCAAACAATGCAGGAGGCCGAAACCGGTTTGGCTCAGTGGATAGAGGATCGGCCTGCGGACTGAAAGGTCCCAGGTTCGATTCTGGTCAAGGGTATGTACCTTGGTTGCGGGCACATCCCCAGGAGGGGGTGTGCAAGAGGCAGCTGATAGATGTTTCTCTCTCATCAATGTTTCTAACTCTCTATCCCTCTCTCTTCCTCTCTGTAAAAAATCAATAAAATATATTTTAAAAAAAAACAACAACAATGCAGGAGGAGAGTTTAGAGAGATTCACTTTATTCACCGCGGTGGGCTTAGAGAAAATGAATTCAAATTCTAAGCAAAGCTACAAGCAGAACTTCCCTTTTTATTAAGGAGCCAGCCCTATGTGCACTTAGTGGTTATCTCGCTGCTGGCCTTGAAAACAACACAGTTCCATCCAATTAAAAAATGCACCTGGCATGGCATTGAGATTATGGGCATATCTAGTCTCTGCCCTACAAGGTCAGGCAGCTAAGTTTATCTTCCTCACTATTCAAGCAGGCTAGAAAGCAAAGTTATTTTTTTTAGAATAAGAGGCCGTCTAAGAAAAACAGCAGAGAATTCCAAACAGTAGTTTTACAAAATAGGGGTTTTCCTTCTCACACGCTTGCTTAAATAATGGGAAAATAAGACATTTTTGGAAGTGGGGGTAGGGGGTGGGTGCAGGCAATCTGAGTCTGTGCCGGTAATCTAATGTACATTCTTATCGGCCTATAGTCTAGTTACTGCTCCCTTTTAATTGTCCGGTCTTGCAAGACCTGTTTACTTAAGCACTACTCCCATTTTGGAAAGGCTGTAAACCATGAACAATACAACCCCCAGACAGAGTTGTCAGGGCTGGCGCAAGGCCAGGCCTTGTGATATGGTCTCACTGCTCCCATCCCAGAGTTTTTTTCTCTTTTTGCCTTAATAAGCTTACCCTTAATCTCATTTCGGGGCCATGAGGTTTGGAGAGGTATAAGCCCTTCCCGGCTATCGGCTTTTGAAATAAAGATTCCAAATTCAACCCTCCAGCTGTGGCGTCTTCTGGACTTGCTGAATTCCAATATAACAGCTAATGTTCAGAATCCATGCTTCATCCGTTCATGCTCACAGGTACTGATTGTTCATTAAACAGAAGAGAATATGATGGTGGTGAATCCTCGCTACTAAATAAGCCAACTTTTTAGTTTTTCTAGGGGCTGTTATTTGGAACCATAATGAAAAATTTAGACAATGATTTGATAACTGACAGACTTCCCAAGATCAAGAGCTCGAAAGGATGACTGGAACCACAGCCGCTGTCTTCCATGGAGGTACACAGTGTAGCACTTTGCAGTTTATACTTGGGTAGTTCCATGGAGAACTGGCTTGTGTGAAATGTACTTTTTCTGTTTTCTGTTTCATTCTGCTCTTTATTATTTCCTTCATTCTACTAACTTTGTGTTTGCTCTTCACTTTCTAGCTTCTTAAGGTGGAATCAAAGGTCATTGATTATACCCCTTTTCTAAGGTAACAAAGTTACAAAGTTTCTCTTGAAGCACTGCTTTAGCTGCATCACCCAAATTTACACATGCTGTGCTTTTTTTAAGATTGTAATTTCTTTTCTAGGCTTTCTTAAGGTATACTTAATATACATACAATAAACTGCATAATGTTTTCACATGTGAAACCATCACTACAACCAAGATCATGAACAATGCAGTCAAAGCTCCCAGTTTCCTCATGGTGTCCTTGGGTAATCCCTCCCTCCCTGCCAGCAATCAAGGCAACTTGCTTTCTGTTACGATAGTTTATTTTGCATTTTTAAATTTCATATAAATGTAATTTTACAGTATGTATTATTTTTCTGGCATCTTTCGCTCAGCATGATTATTTTACAATTTATCCATGCTGTTGCATGTACATACTTAATTTCCTCTTTTTTTTTTTGCTCAGTTTGTGCATCCCATTGATGAACATTTGGGTTGTCTGCAGTTTTGGCTATTAGTAAAGCTGCTAGCAACGTCCATTTAGATATGTGTATGAATGGATATATGCTTTCATTTCTCTTGGGTAAATAGTTGTGGATTCTCAGAGTCATATAGTAAATAAATTTAACTTTTTATGAAATTGACAAACTCTTCCAAAGTGATTATATTATTTTAAATTTTCACTAATAGTGTATGAGAGTTTCAGTGGTTTCACATTCTAACCAACATTTGATTCAGTTGTGTGTGTGCATGTGCGTGCGCGTGTGTGTGCAATCTTTTTAATTTGAGACATTCTAAAAGATATATAATGGCAGCTCATTGTGGTTTTAATTTTCATTTCCCTAATGACTATAATGTTGAGCATATTTTCATGTTATCTTCCTTGCCATTTATATATAGTAGTAAAATGTTTTTGTTTAAATATTATATTGACTTTTAAATTGGGTTGTTTGTTATCTTATTGTTGAGCTTTTATTATTAAGATATAATTCACATACAATAAAATTCACCAGTTTGAAGGTGCAATTATATGGTTTTTAGAATATTCACAAGGTTGTGCAACCATTACCACTGTCTAATTCCAGAATACTTTTATTACTGCAAAAAGAAACCTTGTGCCCTTTAGCAGTCACTAGCCATTCAGTTATAAAAATAAATACTTCCACGGTAGTCTTTTTAGGAAGTATGACACCCTAGTGGCTTTTAAGATAAATTCCTATGGCATAATTAAATATTGATTTTCATGCAAACAATGATTCTACAACCATTCAGAATTCAAAAAGGAACACCAGCTTGTGATGTACCCAGTCCACCAATCTCCCTCCCCAGAACCAGACATAGTGTTTAGGTTGTAACTGTCCCTGCCTTGAAATTTAATTTATATTATTTGATATATATCTGTCTAGCAGTCAAAAAAAGAAAAATTAACCTCTAGATATTCTGGAAAGTTGTCTGGTTAAGTGTAGTTTGCTTAACTATATTTCTGTAAACATGCTACCTGAACAATGAACCCTGCAGAGAGAAGAGGAATTATAATCTTTGGAGGAATCTAGGCCATCTGAGATGGATGAGGAAATGCCATGCCCTCTGCCCCTGAAGAAGGGCTGGATGGAAGGAAAAGATACAATGCCATTCTGTATTTATTTTCATCAATATGGTTTTTTCAAAAGGATGGACAAGGGTTGAGGAAAGGAAGAAAGCAACGTTCCAGAGTAGCCGTGGCCACAAATTACCAGTCAGTGAAGCTGAGAGAATGTGTGCCCACTCCTTGCACGGGGCACTTGAACTTCAGTGCTTCATATTGAATTGGTCTCTTCATTTGGCCTGTTTTCTACAGCAAGTATGTACATAGAAGCCAGCAAACTGAAGGAACTTGCAGATAGTGAACATATATGGAAAGCTAAGAGTCCACTCGTGTTCTTGAGCATAGTAGTCCTTAATAAAACTATCATAATTGGAGTGGGGATGGTTCTTCATTCTTTTAAGGAAATTAAAGTGAGCTTCTAAGAGATGAGGGGTGAAAGATGAACTGATAGAATAACAGAATATGATGAAAAGGAAATCTCATAGAACTAAAAATAAATAAAAATTTAAAAATGAAAGGAGAAGTAATAATCTCAGGGAACCTAAAACCACATTGGCAACAGCAAGAAATAGAGCAGATATTACGAAAAACAGAGACATGTAAGAGAGGAAAAGGACAAAGAAAGAATTAGCATGTGGTAGACAACAAGGACAAGTTCACAAAGACTGGGTTGAGTACAAATCAAGCAAGACAGTCTTAATAACTAAAAGATTTTGAAGTAATTAAGACCTGAATGGCATTTTAAAAAGCAAAGTTAAATGCTATGATAAACCTTATGGAAGTACTAAAACCTTTAAGAATGAAGAAAGAAATCTATGTAGGTGCCTGTAGAAAAAGGATTTGAATTATAAAATAAAATTATTTTAACCATAGACATCAATAACAATAGGTACCAGAAGAAAATGGATGGTGTCAATACAGAGAATATTATTGAGAGAACATGGGAAGGGGGAGCTGGCCACAGGGAGCATTTGGATACATGTAAACATTTTTATTATGTCTAAGTAATCAGGATAATAAAGTTTAGGAAACAAAAAAAGTGTTATTAATGTTGGAAAAAGCTCTATAGTGTAAAAATAATGTAATTAGTAAAATGAATTATATAAAAGTAGGGGCCCGGTGCACGAAATTCGTGCACTGCGGGTCCGGGGTCCCTCAGCCCAACCTGCCCCCTCTCACATACTGGGAGCCCTCAGGGGATGTCCTACTGAGGGCTTAAGCTGCAGTCTGGCCTCCCTTTGTGGGAGGCAACCAGGCTGATCTGGGGAAGGCACCAGCCCCATCACCCCGCTGCTGCAGCCACTGCCAGTCACCACAGCCACCAAGGTGTTTTCATCAACATGGACTCCAGTCCCTTCACCAAGAAAAATGACAACTTTCTTTAGGCATTTTCAAGATGTGTCTTTCATAGGATACGCATTTCTTTATTTTTTATCCTCATCTGAGGATATGTTTCCATTGACTTTTAGAGAATGTGGAAGAGAAAGGAAAAGACAGAGAGAAACATCAAAGTGAGAGGAACACTTTGATTGGTTGCCTCCTGCATGAGCCCTGATCTGGGCCCCGGCCAGGGAGGAGCCTGCAACCTAGGTACATGCCCTTGATCAGAATCCAACCCAGACCCTGCTGTCTGCAGGCCGAGGCATTATCCACTGAGTCAAATCTGCTAGGGCAGGATATGACATTTCTTAGCCCTCCATCAGCGGACCTTCATTTTTTCCTCCAAAAGTGTGGTGGAAAAACCCTAGATCACCTTTTTGGATTCTTATTACCCAAGTTACTAAGAATATTACCAGTAGCATACAGGAAGCTTAGCCAATGTGCAATCAGAAAAGGTGTTTCCTCTATAGTTCACACCAATCGAGGGCTGGGCCCTGCCCAGGCCTAAAGCCTCTGGCCGAAGCTTTAGGCCTGGGCAGGCCCCTCCAGCTCCCTTTGATCACTGGCTCAGCCCCTGCCCAGGCCTGCCCAGACCGAAAGCCTCTTGGGCAGGAGCAGAACCCAGCTCCCTGCAATCAATCGCAGGGGGTTTTCTCCTGCCCAGACTGAAAGCAGACCCCCAGTTCCCTGCCTAGGCGATCAATTGCAGGGGGTCCACTGGTGCACCAGGCCAAAGCAACCCCCAGCTCCCTGCGATCTATTGCAGGGGATCTGCTTCGGCACCAGACCAAAAGCCTCCACCGGAGGCTTTCGGCCTGTTGCCGGAGCGGACACCCAGCTTCCAGTGATCGATTGCAGGGGGTCTGTTCGTGCACCACGCTGAAGCAACCCCCAGCTCCCTGCAATGGATTGCAGGGGGTCTGCTCCGGCTCCAGGCCAAAATTGAGGCTTTCGCCCTGGAGCCGGAGCAGACACCCAGCTCCCTGCGATCAATCACGGGGGGTCCATTCAGAGCGCCTGTGTATGCAAATTAACCGCCATCTTGGATGGGTTAATTTGCATACTCACCCTGATTGGCTGGTGGGCGTGGCTTGGGCATAGTGAAGGTGCGGTTAATTTGCATATTACTCTTTTATTAGGTAGGATTATGATCAACTGGGAAGAAGTCCAGGAAGTTTCATCCAAAAGTTGAGGGTTATGTGTAGGGTCAGTTAATATAAGGACAATCAATGTATTATTTAAAGTTGACAAATTAAGAAATAGACTTAAATATTGATTTTGTTATGTTATTAAAAATAAATTAGATTTCAATATCTTCCATAAAACCATAGCAGAATCATTGCTGGACAGATAATGTAATAAATAAAAATGAAAGGAAAACAAAATAAATTTTTAAATGTTAATTTTTTTTGTAAAATGGAACTTAATCTAATAAAGAAAAACTATTTCTAGGCCTACTCTACCCAACAATATGAGTGGATTTTTAAATATGGTTTTTAAATTGATTTCAAAGAGAGGAAGGTAGAGGGAGAGAAGGATAGAAACATCAATGGTGAGAGAGAATCATGTATTGTCTGCTTCCTGCATGCCCCCTACTGGGGATGGAGCCCACAACCAGGAATATGTCCTGACTAGGAATCAAACCATGACCTCCTGGTTCAAGGGTCCACACTTGACCACTGAGCCACACCAGCTTGGCTGAGTGGATTTTTTAAACTCCCCATTCTGTTTATCTGGACAGTATTTGAAAATTCTTTGGTAGCTTCTAGAATGGGTCAAAAAGCTATAAACTCTAATATATGCTATAAGAAATATGCCTAAAGCAAAGGAATTCAGAGTTATCACTCTCATTTATCTTTAAGAGATTACTACCTTAACTTTTTAGAAATAAATTGAATGCTTATAATAAGACTAGAGGCCTGGTGTACAAAATTTGTGCACTTGGGGGAGGGGGGTTCCTCAGCCCGGCCTGCACCCTTTCACAGTCCAGGAGCCCTCAGGGGATGTCCAACTGACAGCTTAGTACCACTCCTTATCGCTGCGCTCACCAGCTGTGAGCCTGGCTCAGGGCTTCTGGCTGAGTGACACTCACCCTGTGGGAGCACACTGACCACCAGGGGGCAGCTCCTGCATTGATCATCTGCCCCCTGGTGGTCAGTGTGCATTTTAGCAACCAGTCGTTCCATCATTTGGTCAATTTGCATATCAGCCTTTTATTATATAGGATTCTTCTAGCCACCAGTGCTACCGAAATAATAAAATAGTCCTCATGGGTTTGCATTCTAGCAGAGAAAACTTAAAATAAAAAATGATTATAGAGTTAGTAATGTGGTGTTGGCAGGAGTACAGAGTACCAAGATGATGTAACACTAGGGAACCTTACCTAATTGGCTGGGCAGTGTGGGGAGTAAAGGGATAGGAGGAACTGTCAAAGAAGACTTATTTGAGGAAGTGAGGTTTAAGTTGAGACCTATAAGTAGAAGAAACCCCTTTCAGTAAAATGGATAGCCATTTGGATGAAAATGAAATGAAATTCCCGCTTTACACCTTATTTCACAAACATGACTTTCATGTGAATCAACAGTGTTGATAGAAATAGTTTAAAGGAAAAGCCTAAATGATGGACGAATTTTTATAATCTTAGGGTATAGAGATCTTTTAAAGCTTGATTATGAAATCTGGAAATCACAACGGGTTGCAAGATAATTTGTCTACATGAAGATTACAAGTGTCAATTAAACATCATTAAACAAGTTTGGAAGGTAAGTTAGAAACTGAGGGATGAAAGCAATCCATGAGATAAAGGCTTACTCCTCCTATTTACATACTGAACTCATAAAATGATAGGAAGATCTTCACAGAAAACCTTGTTCTGCCTCATCAATAAAGAAATGCAAGTCTAGATATATTTTATCCAAACAAGTGGACCAAGATGTTAATCTAGGATTGTTTATATGTGGAACAGTTGAATGTCCCTCAGTATAAGGTTGCTTAAGTAAATTATACATACTTACTAATTTGAGTACTGAAGCTACCTGCTTAAAACTATTCCCTTATAACTTTCTCAGTGCCTTCAGTATTATCTAACAGTCTCAATGAATTAGAGCTGAAAATCATGACTGGATATTTGCAGTGTAAAATGTGCTTGCACTTGTGACTGATGATAGCAACCTACTATTCATTCCTTCATTCATTCAACACAACAGGCACTATTCTAAGTGTTAGGAACACATCTATACTAATAAAAGGGTAATATGCTAATTAGACTGGATAGAACAGACATCTTCCAGATGTCCTTCCTGACAAAGCCGGTGCCCAGGCCAGCCCAGGTGGTGCCGCCCGGGTCCTGGGTGCCTGCAGCCAGAGGAGGGAAGCCTGGGTCTCAGGTGTGGGGGCCGAGGCAGAGGTGGTCAGGGGCTATCAGGCAGGTAGATGAGTGGTTAGGGGTGATCAGGCAGGCAGGCAGGCAGGCAGGCAGGCAGGTGAGCAGTTAGGAACCAGCAGTCCTAGATTACAAGAGGAGTGTCCGACTGCCAGTTTAGGCCCGATGCAGGATTGGGCCTAAATCGGCAGTCAGACATCCCCCGAGGGGTCCTGGATTACAAGAGGTACAGGCTGGGCTGAGGGACACGCTCTGTCCCCACCCCACCCCCCGGGTATGAATTTTGTGTACCCGGCCTCTAATTAGAGAATAAACGTATAAATGCCTGTGTCAGAAAATATACAGCTTAGCTGAACAGATAAGTAAAATGCCATTTTAGAAAGAATGGTAAGCCTTTGCCAGTGTGGCTCAGTTGCTTGAGTGTCGACCTATGCATCCTAGAGGTCACTGGTTCCATTCCCCATCATGGCTCATGCCCAGGTTGTAGGCTCAATCCCCACTAGAGGTTCTGCAAGAGCAGGTGATTGATGTTACTCTTTCTCCTTCATCTTTTCCCCCTCTCTAAAATCAATAAAAACACATATTTTTAAAAATGAATGATAAGAGCTTTGATAGGGCATGATACTGTGGGGACAGGGTGGAGAGACCCCTACCCTCTTTTTGGATTGGGGAAGACTTCACACAGAGACTGACATTTGAACTAAGCCCTATAGGGGTGGTAGTTAGAAAGGTGGCTACGCTCACCACTATACCACCAATGCTGTTGGTGGTTTGGAAAACGTCACAATACAGAAGCCAAAGGAAGAGACTGTACTCCCAAGAATAGCAAACAGTACTCAAAGCTTTAGTGAAAATAATTGAAAATTGTAATTCTCACGAAGTTTACTGATGATTTGGGATGTTATTTTTAGTAGTGTGATAATAGTGTGGTAAGATGTAAAACATACTGCATTGGCTGAAGAGTCATTGGCTTGAAGGTGGGAATAGAAGTGGAGGCAGTAAATATAAACAAGTAACTCTTTCAAAGAAAGTTTGGCTAAGTGGCAGGACAAGAAAGCATACAGAGCAACACGAATTGAAAGAAAGTTAAAGAGTTATGGAAACTGCCAAGCATTTTGAAATATAATCATGATGAAAACTAGGACTTATTTTCTCATGGTTTTTAGACTACTGAAGAAGGATAATTTTAACCTCTTCAGTTTTGGAACAAAATGTCACCTGCGATTCTTCATGGGACCTTTATTAATTAGACTAGAGGCCCTGTGCACAAATTCATGCATGGGTGGGGTCTCTCTGTTTGGCCTGTGGGTATTGGGCCGAAACTGGCAGTCTAATGCCACCTTCAGCTCCTTCCTGCCACTCCCACACATCCAGGCCCTGCTGCGCCTGCTGCAAGCTTGCACCCAGTCAGTCCTGATCAGGAGAGGCTCACGCCACCATGATGGCGCTCACCAGCCATGATCCCTGTGTCTGGTGCCCATCCTGAGGAGGGTGGGGTGGAGGTGCGGGACACGATTGGCCCTCTGGGCAAGTGGTAGGACACCGTTGCTGGCCCAGGATCCAGATCCGTCCCACTGACATTCTCACCAGTTGTTGGGAGCCACCTGGCGGCCGCAGAGCATCTAGGAAGGAGAAGCAGCCATGGTGTTTGAGGCTGACTTCTAGGAGGCCAGCAGTGCTGTCAGGATCATGCCAGTGGTGCATTGAGCAGCTGCCCCCTGGTGGTCAGTGCATCACAGCAACCAGTCGGCCAGTTGTTCAGTCTTTTGGTCATTCAGTTGCTTAGGCTTTTATATATACAGATGAGTGATTTCTTTATTTGTATAACTCCTATGTTTCTATTTCCACTACTCTCTTCAAACATTGATACCTGTGCTTTGTTAATGTATATCTACAATACCTTTATCCTTCTAGAAAGCTACTTTAGCTTTACACAGTGCCACATGAAGACAGGTTTTGTTACTAAATGCTCTGATACCTTGGTTTATATAACACTTTGGAGTTAACTATCCTGGGGGGTAGTTATCTGAGACTTTGGATTTCTTTTTTTAGTTGATAGATCTCCCCTGCCCAATGGCAACTTTATAATGATGTTGTTTTAAATCAAATCAATAAGATCCAGCTCTACTAATAGGTTGGGCTACATTATCTGATTTTTATAAAATAAAGAATTCGTATTTTTTAAGAATAAAATTTGTTAAATAGGTAAAGGAAAAGGTGAAGATGGTTAGGGTAGTCTACTCTGCATCCCCAACTGAGCACCTCTGAATCTTTCTTCTCCTAGGTACATTAAAAACATGTGACCTAAGTCCAACCCTACCTTCCTTCCAACTTATTGAAATTTACAGACAAGGGAACTGATATTCTGATTATTTTCTCAGTTTTTATACATAATATAGCTTAAAATTTAAAGATTATATGGACAACTTCTGATGGAGAAAGATAATTTTAAATGTTCTTAGTACTGTTTGTAAAATGGTGGAGATAAATGAAACCTTTAAGAATGAGTATTGTTCTTTCAGTTCTTTTTTCTTCAGGACCATTATTTTTGTTGTAGCTCAGTGGTTAGATTGTTGACCTGCACACTGAAGAGTTGTGGGTTTTGATTCCCAGTGGTCAAGGGCATGTACCTGAGTTGCAAGTTCTATCCCCAGCCTTGTCAGCAGGGCACATGTGGGAGGCAACCAATCAATGCGTTTCTCTCACATCAATGTTTCTCTTTTTCTTTCTCTCACCCTTCCTCAACTGAGGATTAACCAATAAAGAAAAACCATTTTAAAATGGGTAAAATAGATAAAGAGTGTGCACAGAAAAAAATATGTAACCTTAAATCTCTTTTCAAATTTTTAAACTTCACTCATAATTAAAGAAATTAAAATCAGAGCTAATGAAGTTGATTCATTTTAACCTGCTCCATTGGCAGAGATTAAGGAGTTAGATACATACTATGTTGACATGGGTATAAGAGCCAAGTTGTCTTGAACATTATCAATTTCTGCAACCTCTTTGAATAAAGTTTGAGAATAATATATTAAATTGTAATGAAGAGTTGTAAAATCATAAAAGCCAGCATTTCAGTAAGGGCCTGAGGTCAGTTGAAGACAAGGTCAGTTGAAGACAATTAGAACAAGTCAGCCAAGAATGTTGAGATAGAAACCAGATATTTCTGCCATCTATGGCTGGGGGGAACCGATACCAAGAGCTTGTGTATACCTAAAGAAAAATGTTTGTATGTCAACAGACTTAATTGTCTTAATTGTTCCAGGAAGCAGAAAACCACAGTGGAAAGTTACCGGGTTGTAAAATGGAAAGACCCTGCCCCCTAAAGTGTATTTAACCTGTGCTCAAACCCTGCTTCGGGGCCCACAACCTCTGCTCTGTGTTCAGAGTATGTTGTGGGACTGGGCATGCCTGTACCAATAAACCCTTTGCTTTTTGCATGAGAACGTCTCTTGGTGCTTTGTGAGTGTGGCCAGCGTTCCGGGCGTTACAGTAAACATATACTTATTATATTTCATTTGTAACAAATTTTCCTAAGATACAATTAGATGGTCACAAACATGCACATACAGTTAATACAGTAGCATAATAGGCAAAAAAATAGTCTAAATATCCATTAAATCTATTATATAATGGTAATTTTTTAAAACTAAGATACAGAATAGAGTGTGTGGTACTCTTACCTGTATACATTAGAATATCTTTAGAAGATGATGTAAGATATTGGAAATATGATTATTTCTATGAATAGAGGAGAGGACAAGGATGGGGATAAGGGAGACTTATTTTTCAATATAAACTCATACTCTTAAATAATTGTTTTTAATCATGAGCCTATATTACTTATTCATTTAAAAATAATTTAGGATTCTGAAGATGGCAACTGGCAGGAAGGGAGGGAGGGAGACAGTGTGAGAGAGTGAGGGAGCAATAGAGGAGTGTGTGGTGTGTGTGTGTGTATGAGCTAGGGACAGTTAGATCCTACAGGTCTTCCAAGGGGCTGCCAAATGGGGCTGTCTTACACAGTGGAGCCCCGCTGCCACCCCAGACATTCTGGGGGCAGCCAGCGTGGGTACAGAGACCACGCCATCTTGAAAAAAAGAACTGCTTGAGACTAGGATCCTGGCCTCAGCACCACCCAGTCTGGTCTCAGACACAAACCGGGACCCTGCGGCCACTGGGGACAGAGACCTGCGACCATAGCTGCAGACCCACAGACATCAAGAATCCAGACATCTCAGCTGCAGATTTCTGTGAGTCACAGAGCCCAACCCCCTCCCTGCAGGCTCTCGGCAGTGCCACAGGAACTGCTAGACCCGCCCCTCACACAGGACCTCAGTGATGCTACAGGAATTTGAGCCTGGGAGCGCACAGGCACTGGGAATCTGTTTCCCACAATGCAATCAACCAAACCCCACGCCCAAGCAGGGCAGCAGTGCCACCTGACTTTGATTCTGGGCAATGCACACGGAAGTCTATTTTCTGCAGCGCAGGGATGGACCTCATGCCAACACAGTGCTACTGTGCAACCCAGTCCCCCAAGCAGACTGGGACCCTGATACTCCAGGCAAGAGGCAGCATTGAGCACCAGTAATTTGACTCTGTTTCTCATCACGTGCACCTGGGATCCCTGATTCCCAGTGCATTCACACTAAGAGCCAGTGACTCCAATTCTTGGTGCATGCACACACAGGGACCCTGATTCTCAGTGCAAAGCCCCACCAAGCAACAGAGACACTGATACTAGACTCTTGGTGTGGCCACAGGGGAACTCTGACTCCTGGCACGTGCTAAGGGACTCTGATATTCCACACACACCAGTGGGGCCTCTGTTTCAGCATGGCGCAGTCAGGGTCCCTGATTCTAGGTGCGCACATGAGGCCACACTGAGCACTGGTGACTCTGATCCTGAGCAAGCATGGCTCCCACCAACCCACTGCAGCCACACGTGTTGATGTCAGAGCTATTCAGTAACACTCAGATGGTAGCAAGCTCCCACTGTACACAGTGCAGGACCATGCAACTCTATGTTTGAACCTTCTGGTGATAGTCAGAATGGGGAGGAAAGAAAATGAGGAGTCGTCAAGAAAGGAAATTAGTATAACAGAAGCATGCAACATGACAGAAAAAGAATTCAGAGTAATGGTCATACAGTTCATACACCAGAGGGATGAGAAAATCAATAACCTATGCAAAAACCAGGAAGAAATCAAAAGTGATATAGCTACAATCAAAAACACCATGGAAGGTTTCAACAGTAGACTAGAAGAAACAAAGGACCGAATTAGTGAGTTAGAAGATAAGGTAGAGAAACAAGCTCAATCTGAACAGCAACTGGAGAAAAAAATTAAAAAGCAGGAGGAGAGCCTGAGGGAGCTTTGGGACAACACAAAACAAAGTAACATATGTATAATAGGGCTGCCAAAAGGATAAAAAGAGCAGCAAGGATTAGAAAATGTATTTGAAGAAATAATGATGGAAATCTTCCCGGATATGGGGTAGAAAAAGTTACACAAGTACAGAGAGTCCCAAGCAAGATGAATACCAGAAGACCCACACCAAGACACATCATAATTACAATGGCAAATGTTAACAACAAAGAGAGAATCTTAAAGGCTGAGAGTTACCTACAAAGGATCCCCAATCGGATTATCAAATGATTTCTTAACAGAAACACACCAAGCTAGAAGGGAATGGAAGGAGGTATACAAAGTGATGCAAAGCAAAGGGCTGAATCCAAGAATACTCTATCCAGCAAGATTATCAATCATAATTTAAAGGGAAATCATGAGCTTTGCATACAAAAAAAGGCTAAGGGAGTTTATTACTACCAAGCCAACAATACAAGAAATGCTAAAGGGAATGCTGTGAAAAGAAGAAATAGAAAGGGAAGAAGGAACACAGGCATAAAGTACAGAAATGGCTACAAACAAGTACCTATCAATAATAACATTAAACATAAATGGATTAAATGCTCCAATCAAAAGACATCCAGTGAGTGAATGGGTAAGAAAACATGACCCGTATGTGTGCTGTCTGCAGGAGACCCACCTGAGACAAGGGACTCACACAGACTGACAGTGAAAGGATGGAAAATTATCTATCAGGCAAATGGAAATGAAAAAAAAAGCTGAGGTAACAATACTTATATCTGACAAAATAGACCTCAAAGTGAAGACCATAACAAGAGACAAGAAAGGCCACATCATAATTCTAAAGGAATTGCTACAACAAGAGGATATAACTCTGGTAAACATTTATGCACCCAATGCAGGAGCACCCAAATACATAAAAAAAACTTCTGGAATATATCAGGGGTGAGACTGACACCAACACAATCATAGTAGAGGACTTACTTTAATACCCCATTAACAACACTGGATAAATACTCTAGTCAAAAATTAGCAAAGAAACATCAATCTTAAATGACTCACTAGATCAGATGGACTTAATTGACATCTTTAGAACATTCTACCCCAAAACTACAGAATATACATTCTTCTCAAGCACACATGGGACATTTTCAAAGATAGACCACATATTTGGACACAGGCAAAGTCTTTCCAAATTCAATAGGACTGAAATCATATAAAGCATCTTCTCAGATCACAATGGCATAAAATTAGAAATCAATTACAGTGAAAACAATCACAAAAATCCAAACACTTGGAGGCTGAATAGCACACTATTAAACAATGAGTGGGTTACCAAAGAGATCAAAGAAGAAATAATACACATCCTGGAAACAACGACAATGAAAATGGAACAACCCAAAATCTTTGGGACACAATGAAAGCAGTCCTGAGAGGGAAGTTCATAGCATTACCTCAAAAAAAAAAAAAAAAAAAAACAAGAAAAACTGGTAATAAACCATCTAACTCTGCAACTTGAAGAATTAGAAAGGGAGCAAAAAGAAAAACCCAGTGTGATCAGAAGGAAGGAAATAATAAAGATCGGAGTGGAAATAAATGACATAGACAAAAAACAAAAACAAAAGATCAATGAAACCAAGAGCTGATTCTTTGAAAGGATAAACAAGATTGATGAACCCCTAGCCAGGCTCACCAAGAGGCAAAGAGAGAGGACCCAAATAAACAAAATCAGAAATGAAAGAGGTGAAATAACAACAGACCCCACAGAAATACGAAGAATCATAAAATAAATAAATAAAAAATACTATGAGCAACTCTACTCCAATAAACTGGTCAACCTAGAAGAAATGGACATATTCCTAAAAACATAGGACCTTCCAAAACTCAGCCAGGAGGAATAAAAAAAATCTGAATAGGCCGATAACTATGGAGGAAATTGAAGCAGAAATCAAAAATCTTCCAACAAACAAAAACCCTGGACCAGATGGCTTCACAGGGGAGTTTTACAAAACATTCAAAGAAGAACTAAAACCTATCTTCCTCAGACTATTCCAAAAAATTCAAGAGGAAGGAGCACTTCCAAGCTCTTTCTACAAAGCCAGCATTACCCTAATCCCAAAACCAGATAAAGACAATACAAAGAAAGATAATTACAGGCTAATATCCATCATGAGCATAGACGCCTAAAATCCTCAACAAAATTCTAGCAAATTGAATCCAGCAATACATTAGAAAGATCATACACCATGACCAAGTGGGATTTATCCCAGGGATGCAAGGATGGTACAATATCTGCAAATCAATAAATGTGATACACCATATAAACAAACTGAGAGATAGAAACCATATAATCATATCAATTGATGCAGAAAAAGCATTTGACAAAATCCAACACCCTTTGTTGATAAAAACCCTCATCAAGGTGGGAATAGAAGGATCATACCTCAACATAATAAAAGCCATATATGATAAACCCACAGCCAACATCATACTCAATGGGCAAAAACTAAAACCATTTCCAGTAAGAACAGGAACAAGAAAAGGATGCCCACTCTCACCACTCCTGTTCGACAGAGTACTGGAAGTACTAGTCATTGCGATCAGACAAGAAGAAAAATAAAAGGCATCCAAATTGGAAAAGAAGAAATTAAACTGTCCTTATTTGCAGATGACATGATATAAGTTTTTGTGTGGACATGTTTTCATTTCTTTTGGGTGTATACTGGAATTGCTGGATCATATGGTAACTCTGCGTTCAATTTGAGAAACGGCTTGAGTGTTTTCCAAAGTTTCTACACTATTTTACATTCCCACTGCAGTGTATGAGGGTTCTAATTTCTATACATGCTTGTCAACACTTGTTGTTATCTGTGTTGTTTTTTAATAGCTGTCCTAGTAGGTAGGAAGTGGTATCTCATTGTGGTTTTGATTTATATTTCCCTGTGGCTAAGGATATTGAGCACCTTTTATATGCTTGTTGGTGTATGACATGTTCTAATATTTAAGACAAACTTATCTGTCTTTCCTAAAAATTATAATTATTGTAGATACACTTCTCATTAATTTAGGTTTTGTGTTCAATGTATTTGTATGTCTAGATTCACCACTAAAAGTTCATTTTAGGGTCCTATCTAATCTTGCCAAAATGGACATTTAAGCCAGTATGAGAAATGTGATCCAATAGAGACTTATTAAGTCACTATCAGAGACTTTTCTGATAACATCTTTCAAAAGTCTATGTATTACTTTTGTTGCAGTATTTCACTAGCTTAGAACATGGACATAAGTTTTGTATGCTGGAGCAAATATTGAACTACCAAGATAATGGAGGAAGGTAACTATGCCATTTTCTAAATTTTATTTTTTGTTGAATTTCCTAAAGTGTTTATACTCTTATACAAATATAAACAGGTGAAGCATTCTAGATTATGATTTTCATGATAATTTTTTTCTACATTAAAACAGATAATCTAGGCTTTTTTCTATTTACAATGTGACATCCCCATTTCAGGTCCAGTTCCTGTAACATTTTCTCAGGAGTACTGCCCTTTGTGGATATCAGGCTAAACTGGTTGAGCAGTTTTATCACATCTCTTCCTTTGCTTTTCAAGTTTTATATTGGAAAACCAATTCAGGTCAGCAGTTTCAGGGACATTACAGTGATAAGCCTATTCATGCACATGCATTTCCTTTGGTAGTAAAGGAGCAATTAAGATTCGTAAATGCTGAGGTATCCTCAGAACCTAGCAATGTGCCTGGCTATGGGAAGCATTCAGTATCTATTTGTTGAATGAAAGCAGTTTAATTTTTAATCTTTTTAGGACTATTTAGTGTCTGTTCATGGTTGTGATATCTTAATGGAGGACAACACAGTTGTGTAAGTTCTTTTGATAGATTCTGCATTGATTAGTTTACTCAACCAAATTAATTTTTGTTCAGCACTCTCAAAGGAGGTGAAATTTTTTAAATTCTGAAGATATTTTCTAATTGATATTCCTTTGTAACACAAAGGCCCATTTGAAACTCGGTTTAATGTCCAGTCACTATTCTGGTAAACTTGGCAATACATGATATTAGATTTCGGAAACCCTGGAATTAGAGGATGGGACCTGTCAGTGTGCCAGCTGAGTTCCTCTGCGGAGCAGATGGAGGCAGAGGTAAGAGGGAGAGAGGCTCACTGGGTCAGCATCTGTGCAGGAGCAGGCGCTTCTTCCACTACTTCCCAGTCACCTGAGGACATCAACCCTGCGATGCGGACAGAAAGCAGGCAGCGTTGGACAGGAGAGAATGGCACTGAAACAGATGCCCAGCAACAAATGCTTCGGGGTTGGCAGAAAGGTTTTGAACATGACAGTGTTGAGCTGAACTGCACAATGATATCTGCTGCGGGCTATCTCAGAATATGACCTTGTTGTCACTGCTCCAGGTATATTGATATCGTGTCTGTGATATTAAAGGGAAGGTGAGAGCAGAGACTCTGGCACTGGTGCTGGACTTTGTGTGGATACCACCAAAGGTCCTTGGAAAACTAACTACAGAATGTACTCTTAGGAAGAGGGGGAGCTACTCCAACTCACAAATGCCAATATTTCCCAGTGGACCCCAAAGCATATCTGTTTTGGCTACTCAGTGGGAGACCAAGGAGCTCTGACTGTGCTTTAAAGAATCCTGGAAAATACAAATCTGTGTCAGCATTTGCTCCAATTTGCAATCCAGTGCTCTGTCCTTAGGGCAAAAAAGCATTTTAGTATTTCCAATTTAGGGCAGTTTTATAATCATAGCATTGAAATTTTATTTTATATATGTGGAAAATACTCTTGGCTGAAACTTCCTAGTAAACTACTTTAATTCTTGTTTTTAGGTGCCTGATCACAGATGCAAACGTTAAATTAAAGTATCAACATTTAATAACAATAGCTTTGTAGAGGTAAGTGATTTCTCTTAAGTTTTCCTTTCTTTAAAAAATCAATTCTGTTTATTAATAGAAATATTAAAGTTTTATATAAAAATATTCTGGACAATAAGAGACACTTTTATCATAACATGGGTCGTGATACCTATTGTGATGTTAATGACAGCTTCAAACACCTGGGCTACCCGTTCTGCCCCCACCTGGTGCCATTCACCAGAGTTCCCCAGACTTCACACCCTGCTCGGTGCATCTGGGGTGTATGAGTCTGCAAGGGGTCAGACTGTGTGCTCATTACAGCAAGATGGGAGGGAGGCAGTTCTGCCCTTCCAGTCACTTTAGACACTATTGGAATGTTCCAAAAAGCAATATTTTAGGTCCAAAATGTTTTAAAGTTTGGTAAAATAGTTCTTTTGGGTGTTAGTTACACATTGCTCTTCCTCCCAAGGACCTAAAGGTGCTCTCAGTGGTTAGATAACAATCACCATCCTGCACTCCCTATGCTACTTCCTTTCAATCACTGCCAAAGGCCTCTTTGCCAGGCCTGGCTTGCTCAGGCAGGCTTGTGGCCTTAGGATGAGATCTCCCTCTGTGCACAGATCTCTGTCAGGACATTCATCCATTCCCCTACATGGAGGTCCTTAAATTTGGTAGTGACACAGGTTAAATCCTTTTCCAGGCATCTCTTCAACCCTCAAAAAAATAGGCTTGATATGGTAAAGCTCAAGCTTTAAGAAAATCCACTTGATATAAGCCAAACCTCAGGTAAACCTGTGGAGAGGTAATTGGCCAAAAGTAGGAGGAAAGAAAAATATAAAGAAAGTGTAGAAGCTTGATAGTTATTCCTCCAAAATCCATTCCCTCCTTTCGAAATTATGAAGGTTCTGCTGAGCATGAGGCTGCCTAGCCATGAATACATGGCCCTTACTCCCTTGTACCCAGGAGTCACCATGTGGGCTGAGTTCTCACCAACAGAACAGGAGCAAAAGTGGTCTGTGCAATACTAGTGCCATTCACTTAAAATGAAATCTATACTTCCTCTCTCCCCTCATTCCCACTGAGAAACCAAGCTTCAACCAAAGGAAACAAAGATATGGGAAGGAAGGAAGAGAGGGAGGGTAGGAGCAAGGGAGAGAATGGGAAAGAGAGTTGCTTTCTTAAGCACCAGAGTTTATGGATTGAGATGAATACCTACCTACCACAACTGCCTAGTAAGAGACAATGTTAATAATACTGTATTATATACTTGAAAGTTGCTAAGAGAGTAGATAAATGTTCTCCCCCTCCACACACACACACAGTAATTATGTGTTAACTATTAAACCATTTTGTGTTAACTAACTATATTGGGTTGTTAACTAATCATATTGTGGTAATAATTTCTCAATATATGCTTGTATCAAATCATGTTGTAAACCTTTAACTTACACAATGTTATATGTCAATCATATCATAATAAAACTGGAGGGGAAAGAAAGAGACACCACTGCAATCACAATGAGCTAGATCAACAAAAGTGTAAGAACATCTCATGAGAGAAAACCTCTTTCCCTGGAAGTTGAATATATGTGCTATTGATTCTTAAACTCCAATGTGAGTGTGAATCAGCTGAAGAGATTGTTAGCACAGATTCTGAGCTTCATCTGAAAATTCTGATTTTAATTCGTCTTTGGTGGTGGTTTTAGGAGTACATTTCTAAAACACTGTTCTCACCCTCGCTGGTTTGGCTCAGTTCATAGAGCATTAGCCTGAGGACTGAAGGGTCCTGGGTTTGATTCTGGTCAAGGGCACATGCCTGGGTTGTGAGCTCGATCCCCAGTAGGGGGCATGCAGGAGGCAGCTGATCAGTGATTCTCTCTCATCATTGATGTTTCTATCTCTCTCTTTCCCTCTCCCTTTCTCTCTGAAATAAATAAAAATATTTTCTAAATAAATAAATAAATGAATGAATGAATGAATACAATGTAGCAGGATACAAAATCAACGCCAAGAAATCTATGGCCTTTCTATACACCAATAGTGAACTTACAGACAGAGAGACTAAAAAGGCAATCCCATTTACCATCGCACCAAAAAAATTAAGATACCTAGGAATAAACTTAACTAAGGAGGTAAAAGACCTATACACGGAAAACTACAGGACACTGAAAAAAGAGATAGAGGAAGATGTAAACAGATGGAAGAACATACCATGTTCATGGATTGGTAGAATCAACATCATTAAAATGGCCATACTACCCAAAGCAATCTATAGATTCAATGCACTCCCCATTAAAATACCAAAGGCATATTTCACTGACCTTGAAAGAACTCTCCAAAAATTCATCTGGAATAAAAAAAGACCCCGAATAGCCACAGCAATCCTGAGAAAGAAGAATAAAGTAGGAGGGATCTCAATGCCAGATTTCAAGCTGTATTACAAAGCCACTATTCTCAAAACAGCCTGGTACTGGCACAAGAACAGACATATAGATCAATGGAACAGAATAGAGAATCCAGATATTAACCCAAACCACTATGCTCAATTAATATTTGACAAAGGAGGCATGAACATACAATGGAGTCAAGACAGTCTCTTCAATAAATGGTGTTGGGAAAATTGGACAAATACATGCAAAAAAATGAAGCTAGATCACCAACTTACGCCATAAACAAAAATAAACTCAAAATGGATACAGGACTTAAACATAAGAAGGGAAACCATAAAATTACTAGAGGAATCCACAGGCAGCAAAATCTCAGACATATGCCAAAAGAACTTCTTCACCAATACTGCCCCTAGGGCAATGGAAGCTAAAGAGAAAATAAACAAATGGGACTACATCAAAATAAAAAGCTTTTTTACAGCGAAAGAAACTACCAACAAAACAACAAGAAAGCCCACTGCATGGGAGAACATATTTGCAAATGGTATCACTGATAAAGGTTTAATCTCCAACATCTACAGGCAGCTTATACAACTTAATAAAAGGAAGATAAATGATCCAATAAAAAAAATAGGCAACGGGCCTAAATAGAATCTTTTCAAAAGAAGACAGAAGGAAGGCCAAGAGACACATGAAAACATGCTCAAAGTCACTAATTATCCGAGAGATGCAAATCAAAACAACAGTGCGGTACCATCTCACACCTGTCAGAATGGCTATCATCAACAAATCAACAAACAACAAGTGCTGGCGAGGATGCGGAGAAAAAGGAACCCTCGTGCACTGCTGGTGGGAATGCAGACTGGTGCAGCCATTGTGGAGAACAGTATGGAGTTTCCTCAAAAAACTGAAAATGGAACTCCCATTTGACCCAGTAATCCCACTCCTAGGAATATATCCTAAGAAACTGGGAATACCAATAAGAAAGGATATATGCACCCCTACTTTCATTGCAGCACAATTTACAATAGCTAAGATCTGGAAACAGCCTAGGTGCCCATCAGGAGATGACTGGATCAGAAAACTAGTACATCTACACAATGGATTATTATGCTGCCATAAAAAAGAAGGGATTCTTACCATTTGCAGCAACCTGGATGGAATTGGAGAACATTATGCTGAGTGAAATAAGCCAGTCAATGAAAGAAAAATACCACATGATCTCACTCATTTATGGATAATAAAGAACATTATAAACTTGAACAAAAAGATAGATACAGAGGTAGTAAAGTATCAAACAGTCTGTCAAATTACAGCAGGAAGGTTAGGGAAAGGTGGGGAAGATAAGAGATCAACCAAAGGACTTGTATGCATGCATATAAACATAACCAATGGATGCAAAACTCTAGGGGGTGAGGGCATATATGGGAGTGGGGTGGGGGGCAATGGTAAGATATGTACACATATAATACCTTAATAAAAAAAATTGGGAGAAAAAATAAATAAATAAAAGTAACAAGAGTGAAAAAAATAAAAATAAATAAATAAATCACTGCTCTCAGTAACCACAGCTACACCATCTAATACCCAAAAATGTCTGCGGTGGCTAGATTAATATTTCTATAATATTTCTATAGGTGGTTTCAGATGGAACGTGCACTGATTTCTTTTGGGGGTATGTGTATACTCATCATTAAGATTTTTATCTTTATTAGATACAGCCAATGGTTTTCCAAAGCATTCAGCTCTTTGCAACAGGAAACCCACTAAGACTGGCTTCACTATATAAAGTTTCTTGTTCCACATAACAAGACTTTGAGAAAAGGGTTTCCTGGGCAGGAATAGCACCTAAGCAATGTCATGAGGCCCACCCCCATGTATCTTAATGTGCAATCCTTCATCTTCATCCTCATGGTCACTAGGTAGCTGTCAGGAGCCAAGAGTTGGTCAAAGGATTAACTCTGACCTTACTTCAGTAAGTTACTGAAACTAGGCCCACTTCCTCTTGCCTGAGGACAAAGCATTCCTTCTGTAGCCGCCCTTCAACCGCCACACCCTTTATCTATAGTCAGCACCCTTTACGACTTTAGCCGATTATCTAAGTCCACATGACCCATTCAGCCCCCACCCCTCCTAGGCATCTCCCCTTCTAGAAACCACATATAAGGAACACTGTAAGAATAAAATTTCGAGGCTTGATCAGAAATCCTTTTGTCTTGCCTCCATTCTTCTGCGTCCCTTGTCTGTCTCTCATTCTCTTAGGTGCGCCGCCTCGGTACCCTCGTTAGAAGACCCCGCTGGCCGGGGCAGGTAGCAGCTTTCACTGCGAGGTAATCAATCTCATTCCAGGTGGGATGAAAAAGGAAGTGAAGTGTAAGGTCTGACCAGTAGTCCCAGAAACATCATTGTGAAATTTTATAGCATAATTTAAAATGAAAAAACTAAAACAGTGTGAAATCAGTTGGCTTTCTCTAGGTGACCCATCTAGTTATATTTAGACCAAGAGTAAGTCCTTTTAGTCCTTGGGCTGATGCCATTGCTATTGCACCCATCACTTTCTAGCTGTTGGATGGGCTTCTTTGGAACACCAATGATGATAATATTGGTGCCTCTCCATACCCTGAAGGAGAAAGGTTAGGAAAGGGATGGGTCACTGACTCATAAGAATCTTTAAGTGTGGACACCAGACCCGTGGGACATCCTGCTCTATAATCCCATCCTTCTCCATCATCCACAGTATCAGCTCCTGGATACTCAGCATTGAGAGGCCAGAGCATAAAGAAGTCTTGGTGAAGAGCAGTGGTCACAGCTCTGATGACCATTGTGGTGAGTGTGGTGGAGGCTGTCTGATGAAGGGAAAAGGAAGTGAAGGTTTGAAGTGGAGAAAAGAGAATCAAATTAATTTTAAAATATGGAGGTTCTTGCTATCTTTTTCTCAGTTTTGTACATAGACAAATGCAAAGGTCTTATTTGACATCCTATTACTACACAAAAAGAGAAGAGAGCTCATAACTATAATTAAAATTATAGAGATGGCATAAAGCTTTAACCACTACCAAACAGCTGACTGGTTTGACAGAGACCAGTACCGAATTCCTTTTCCTGGTATCAAAAGTGGGTCATGCAGCTCAGCAGGATGAAATAAATTGAGAGGAGCCATGCAGTTAGTCAGAATTCTTCTTGAGAAGCCAAAACACATGCCCTATGTGCAAGGACAGATGGCCTTAGCATGCCTCCATGCTTGTCAGGATGGTGTAATTCAGAGCCAAAGAAGCTGCTGTAGAGCCTAAGACCATCAGAAAACACAGATATTTACATTACGATTCATTAACAGTAGCCAAATTACAGTTATGAAGTAGCAACGAAAATAATTTTATGGTTGGGGGTCACAACAACATGAGGAACTGTATTAAAGGGTCGCGGCATTAGAAAGGTTGAGAACCACTGATAGTCGTTCATAGTCTCAGTGCAGGCATGGGTCTGTGGCTGACGGGGTGGGGGTCAGACCAAAACAAAACAGCAGAAACACCCTGCCCACCTCAGCGGGTGCAGCTGCAGTCCACACAGGCCTGTGCAGTATCTAACTGCCAGTCTCCCGGGTCCTGTGCTGGCACCGCTGCCTCGCTCACCCTCAAGCCCCCCTGAGTCCTGACAACGAAGTGTGTAGGGCATCCTGCAGGAGTTGTGCTATTCTAGGTGCTTTTGCCCAAAGACACCCTTTGGGATGAATTCAGAGCCACATCTCACTTCCCATGAGACTGGAAGAACCATGTAAAAGTAATTCAACAAAAGCTTTCCACATCTCTGTTTATTCTTTTGAATCCATAAAATAACCTTTAAAAAAGCATCCGGGCCACCTAAGAGAGAATGTACTTTCTGGCCAGAGCATGCAGGATTCTTTTACCCAACAGGTTAAAGGAAGCAGAGAGCTGGCACAGTGGAAATGGCCCTGGTGCCCTATGAGGAGACATGGGAATGGGGTTGCAGAAATTCCACAAGCCTTTTGCCACCTTCTCCTTCGCAAACCACACCATCCAGATCCCCCAGGACTGGAGGCAACTGGGAGTCGCAGCCGTGGTTTGGGACACAGCAAGCAAATGCTGGGGGGCCTCTGAAAACATCTGCAATTGATTATAAGACTGGTCTTTATTTAAAAAGAAATAAAAGAACAGCTTTGTTGAGATATAATTCATATATTGTACATATCACCTAAAGTGTGCAATGAACTGGTTTTTTAAAGTAAATTCAGAATGGTACAACCATCATCATGCTCAATTTCTAAATATTTTCACGACCCCAATCCCCTCCAAAAAAAACTTCTACCCACTAGAATCACTTTCCTGATCATCTTCCCCAAAATAGATTGCATTTTAAGGATGGGTAAAGGAAAG
This sequence comes from Eptesicus fuscus, assembly GCF_027574615.1. Taxonomy (NCBI): domain Eukaryota; kingdom Metazoa; phylum Chordata; class Mammalia; order Chiroptera; family Vespertilionidae; genus Eptesicus; species Eptesicus fuscus. Next base: position 112,506,410 of record NC_072475.1, read on the forward strand.
TTGAGGCAAGTTAAAATACTGCACAAAGGATATTGTAAAATGACAAAGCCCCCAGTGAAGATCATGTGTTTTCTTTTTTAAAAAATATTTTTTTATTGATTTCAGAGAGAAAGGGAGAGCGAGAGATAGAAACATCAATGATAAGAATCACTGATAAGCTGCCTAGCACAGGAACCCTACTGGGGATGGAGCCTGCAACCCAAGCATGTGCCCCTGACCAGAATCAAACCTGGGATCCTTCAGTCCACAGGCCGCTGCTCTCTACAATTAAGCCAAACTGGCCAGGGCCATGTGTTTTCTTTAAGTTCTGCGTGGTTGTAATGGTCCCCAAACCTATACTAATAAAAGGGTAATATGCTAATTAGAGTGGACGTTTTCTGGAAGTCCTTCCAGACAAAGCTGCAGTGGCAGCAAGGGCCTAGGCTCAGGCAGCTGTGGGCGGCTGTGAAGCGCTGAGGCTCAGGCTGGCAGTGGCAGCAACAGCAGGGTAATGGGGGCGGTGCCTTCCCCTGATCCACCAGGTCACCTCCCCGTAAATTTTAGAGATTAAACCCCTATCTGAGATAGCATTGGCAAATATGATCTCCCATGCAGTGGGATTTCTTGTTGTTTTGTTGATGGTTTCTTTTGCTGTGCAGAAGCTTTTTATTTTGATGTAGTCCCACTTGTTTATTTTCTCCTTAGTTTCCATTGCCCTAGGAGCTGTATTGGTAAAGATATTCCTATGACATATGTTTGATATTTTGCTGCCTATGGAGTCTTTTAAGATTTTTATGGTTTTCTACCTTACATTTAAGTCCTTTAACCATTTTCATTTTATTTTTGTATATGGTGTAAGTTGGTGATCTAGTTTCATTTTTTTTTTGCATGTATCTTTCCAATTCTCCCAGCAACATTTATTAAAGAGTCTCTCTTGACTCCATTGTGCACGCTTACCTCCTTTGTCAAATATTAATTGAGCATAATGACTTGGGCCAATCTCTGGGTTCTCTGTTCCGTTCCATTGGTCTGTATGTCTGTTCTTGTGTCAGTACCAGGCAGTTTTGAGAACCGTGGCTTTGTAGCATAACTTGATATCTGGTATTGTGATCCCTCCAACTTTGTTCTTCTTTCTCAGGATTGCTGTGGCTATTTGGGGGTCTATTTTTATTCCAGATGAATTTTTGGAGAGTTTGTACTAGGTCTGTGAAATATGCCATTGGTATTTTTATGGGGATTGCATTGAATTTATAAATTGCTTTCAGTAGTATGGACATTTTAATGATGTTGATTCTACCAATCCATGAACACGGTATGTTCTTCCATTTGTTTATGTCTTCCTCTATCTCTTTTTTCATAGCAGCACAATTTATAATAGCTAAGATTTGGAAACAGCCTAAATGCCCATCAGTAGATGAGTGGATTAAAAAACTGTGGTACATCTACACAATGGAATACTATGCTGCTATATAAAAGAAGGAACTTTTACCATTTGCAACAGCATGGATGGACCTGGAGAGCATTATGCTAAGCGAAATAAGCCAGCCAGAGAAAGATAAATATCACATGATCTCACTCATATGTGGGATATAATGAACAACATAAACTGATGAACAAAAATAGATTCAGAGACAAAGAAACACTGAACAGACCATCCAACCTCTGAGAGAAGGCAGGGGAGGGGGGCGTTGTAAGAGATCAATCAAAGGACTTGTATGCATTCATATTAGTATAGCCAATGGACACGGCCACTGGGGCGGTGGGGGCTTGTTCTGGGAGATGGGAGTGGCGGAGGAGGTCAATTGGGGGAAAAAGGAGACATATGTAATTCTTTAAACAATAACAAATAAAAATAAAACAAACAATATGTATAGTATTATCTCATGTGAAAAACTAAAAAAAAAAAAACACAACACCTTATTACCTATAGTTATTAAAATGTTATGATCAGATGCTATTCAGCATCACTCAATATGCTTTCCTTTCATATCATTATTTGTATTAGTGAAAGCCATTTAAAAATGAAATCCCATTTCAATTTATCTTTGTCTTTAAATTGTTAGTCTAATCTAAGAAGAACAAAAAAGCTTAATCCCCTTACAAATGAAAATTGCCTTCCTGTGTTCTGAACTAATTTAATCTAAATTGTTAGCTCTGCAGAAGGTACATTCAGAAGAGAGAAATCTCATCCCAAGAGCTATAGGGGTAACAGGTTTGTCTTACTTGTGCCCTAATTTGTGAAGACTATGAAACTCTAGACTTGACCACTCATAGCTCACAGCCAGAAGCAGGCCTCTTTGTTCAATATATTCTGCAGTGTCAAAACAATGGGACAATAAGTTCAACCCAAGAAGGTGTCCAGGACAAATACAGACTAAATGCCAGAGCTAAGAGAAACCTTTAGGAATGGGAAGGGAGTAGCTGTTCAATATCATGCAAGTGCCTGGAGTTGAAGTCTGGGAGGCAGGAGGAAGGGAACTTGCACTGCGTGGATAGCACTTTCACTTTGCCAGCTTGTGAAGGGAAAGGCAGCTTACATTGCAAACTGATCCTAGTCCTAAGTGTGAGTCTGTTAGTCCTACATACAAATGGCTGAAATCTATTTACCAGTAGTTATGGGTTTTAGACTCACATCAGCAAAAATAAACACATAGCCATTAAATTTTTATGTTTGGAGAAAAATACAGTAAAACCTTGATGTAACAGACTAATTTGGGTGAGGGTTGTCAAATAAAGTTGAAAGTCCATTATATAATAAAGTAGGCTTTCCTAATGCATATGTTAAAAACTTAACAAATTGGTGTCGGGTTACACTGGCTCAGCCCGCCCCAGAGTGACATCCACGTGCGACTGGCCCAGGCTCTGATTCTGAGCGAGACCGACTCCGCCTGGGCTGGAGGAACTGGGTGCTCCTGCCCTCTCTCCCCTCACGCCATAGGACTAGTCTCAGAGCTCCGTGTCCAGCATCTCCCAGTGCCGACTCATTGCCTATAGAAGAAATAGTCAAGTTAATGAAACTCAATGTAATGGGTTCACCAAGCTAGCTGTAGTTCTTGACAGAAAATAAATGATAAAATCTCTTTATGTTATCGGAGAGAGAGAACTACATAACCAGACACCCGGAGAAGAGAGACCATGGGGAGACAAAGAAACAGCCCGCATATGAAAGAAAAGCAGGCATCATCAGAAAAGGAAGTAAACAAAATAGAGGCAAACAACCTGTCAGAGAAAGAATTCAGAGTAATGGTCATAAGGTGACTGAAAAGAATGGAAGACAAATTCGACAATATGAGTAAGAACCAAGAGGAAATGAAGAAGAACCAAGAAGAAATAAAAAATGACATTGCTGCTGTAAAGAACTCAATAGGAAGCATCAAGAGTAGACTAGAAGGAGCAGAGGACTGCATCAGTGAGCTAGAAGACAAGGTAGGAAAAAATAACCAAGTAGAGCAGCTTCTAGAAAAAAATATATTAAAAAGCAGGAGGAAAGCCTAAGGTAAGGTGACCAGACATCCCGCTTTAGGCGGGACAGTCCCAATTTTTAACAGTTTGTCCCACATCCCACGGCGTTTTAAAAAAGTTCCGATTTTTGGAAAGAATGCACGACAACCTAGGAAACGGTGGGAGAACGGGGAGGGAATATATGGTTTTTGGCGGCCATGTGGCTATTTAGCCAGGACATGAGATTTATATTACTTTTGTTAATTTTATAATGTTAAACTTTAATAATAACAAATAATTGTTGAGAACTGATTATAGAGAACTGCTTACAAAGTTTCATTGTCGATCAGTTGTTAGAATTCGACCACCATTGTTTGGACTTAATGAACAATGGCATTTTTTGGGATTGGCAATGACGAAAACATTTTGTAACTGTCTCTCAGATGATACACTTCGTACTGCATGCTAGTAAGCTAGTTAAACAAGTGATGTCATTACAAATCAGCTATTCAGATAATTTAGGTAAGTAATTTATTTATTTATTTCATAAATACATACATTTTCTTGAATTTAGCAGACAGTACTCGTATTATTTATATTTTATAGTGGCGGCAAAAAGTCTAGCACCGGCCTTGAAAGTGACACTTACGACTTATGTTACGGCAAATTCAGAGGAAAAATAATACAAGTTAGTATTGTTATTATTTAGAAAGAAATATAGGATTTAAATAATTTTTAAATTTATAACAATCAAATTAACTTAATTTATAAACTAACAATAAAATATGTTCATGTAATTATGTACCTACTTACTGTGTTTTTAAGCAATAGGTATATAATAATTTATAATATAATTTTAATTTTTTTTTTTTTAGATTTTTAACATAATGAGTAAGAAAATAGGATGAAAATTCAGTGATGATCTAAGAAGTGAATTTCCTTTTATTATAAAAACCAAAAGTGATTACAATATAGACCAAATTTTTAATCCAGAACCCCCTCCCCGGGCCGAAACCGGTTTGGCTCAGTGGATAGAGCGTCAGCCTGCGGACTCAAGGGTCCCACGTTCGATTCTGGTCAAGGGCATGTACCTTGGTTGCGGGCACATCCCCAGTAGGGGTTGTGCAAGAAGCAGCTGATCGATGTTTCTCTCTCATCGATGTTTCTAACTCTCTATCCCTCACTCTTCCTCTCTGTAAAAAAATCAATAAAATATATTTTTTTAAAAAGAACTCCCCCCCTCGCCTCCCCCCCCCCCCCCCCCCCCCCCCCGTCAATGGTGTCCCACTTTACCAATGTTAAAATCTGGTCACCTTAGCCTAAGGGAACTTTGGGACAACACAAAACAAAACAACATCTGCATAATAGGGCTTCCAGCAGGAAAGGAAACTGAGCAAGGAATAGAAAACCTGTTTGAAGAAATAATAACAGAAAACTTCCCTGATATAGGGAAGAAAAAACCCTACACAAACCCAAGAAGCTCACAGAGTCCCAAGCAAAATGAACACCAAAAGACCGACACCAAGGCATATTATAATTAAATTGACAAACAGCAACAACAAAGTAAGAATCTTAAAAGTGGCCAGAGAGAGACAGAAAGTTACCTAAAAAGGAACCCCCATCAGACTAGCAACTAATTTCTCAACAGAAACTCATCAGACCAGAAGGGAATGGAATGAAATATACAAAGTCATGCAAAGGAAGGGTCTGAATCCAAGAATACTGTACCCAGCACGGCTATCAATAAAAATTGAAGGTGAAATCAGGAGCTTCACAAACAAAAAAGGACTAAGGGAATTTATTACCACCAAACCAGCAATGCAAGAACTGTTAAAGGGTCTTCTGTAAAAAAAAGAAATAGGAAGCTAAGAAGGAACACAGGGGTAAGGAATAAAAATGACAACAAATAAGTACCTACCAATAATAACTTTAAATGTAAATGGATTAAATGCCCCAATAAAAAGACACAAGGTAACGGATTGGATAAGAAAACAAGACCCAAATATCTGCTGTCTACAAGAAACCCACCTCAGAAAAAAAGATGCACACAGACTGAAGGTGAAGAGATGGAAAAAGGTTTTCCAGGAGAATGGAAATGAAAAAAAAGCTGAGGTAGCAATACTTATATCTGACAAATTAGATCTCAAAGTGAAGGACATAACAAGAGATAAGGAAGGCCACGTCATAATACTGAAGGGAGCAATCCAACAAGAAGTAATAACTCTGGTAAACATATATGCACCCAATACAGGAGAACCCAACTACGTAAAAAAACTCCTGGAGGATATCAAGGGAGAGATTAATAGCAATACAATCATAGTAGGAGACTTTAATACCCCACTATCACCATTGGACAAATCCTCTAAACAAAAAATCAGCAAAGAAACATCAATCCTAAATGACTCACTAGACCAGATAGAATTAATTGACATCATCAGAACATTTCACCCCAAAGCCACAGAATATACATTCTTCTCAAGTGCACATGGGTCATTTTCAAAGATACACCATATGTTGGGTAATAGGCAAAGTCTCTTCAAATTCAAGAAGATAGAAATCATATCAAACATCTTCTCAGATCACAGTGGCATAAAATTGGAAATCAACTACAATAAAAACAATCCAAAAAAATCAAACACATTGAGATTAAACAGCATGCTATTAAACAATGACTGAGTTACCAGAGAGATCAAGGAAGATGTAAAAAAACATCATGGCAACAAATGACAATGAAAACACAACAATCCAAAATCTATGGGACACAGCGAAAGGAGTCTTCAGAGGGAAGTTCATAGCTCTACAAGCCTACTGCAAAAAAAACACACAAAAAAAAAACAAGAAACAATGGTAATAAATAACCTAAACCTACAATTCAAAGAGTTAGAAAGAGAGTAACAAGAAAAGCCCAGTGAAAGCAGAAGGAAGGAAATAATAAAGATCAGAGCGGAGATAAATGACATAGAGACCAAAGAAACAATACAAAAGATCAACAAAACCAAGAACTGGTTCTTTGAAAGGATAAATAAGATTGATGAACCTCTAGCCAGGCTCACCAAGAAGCAAAGAGAGAGGACCCAAATAAACAAAATCAGAAATGAAAGAGGTGAAATAACAATAGACACCACTGAAATACAAAGGATTGTTAAAAAAATACTATGAACAACTCGATTCCAACAAACTGGACAACCTGGAGGAAATGGACATATTGCTAGAAAAATATAACTTTCCAAAACTCAATCAGGAAGAATCTAAACAGCTCAATAGGCCAGTAACTATGGACGAAACTGAAGCAGTCATCAAAAAGCTTCCAGCAAACAAAAGCCCAGGGCCAGACAGCTTCACAGGGGAGTTTTACCAAACATTCAAGGAAGAACTAAAACCTATCCTCCTCAGACTATTCCAAAAAATTCAAGAGGAAGGAACACTTCCAAGCTCCTTCTATGAAGCCAGCATCACCCTAATACCAAAACCAGATAAAGACAATACAATGAAAGAGAATTACAGGCCAATATCCCTCATGAACATAGATGCCAAAATCCTCAACAAAATTCTAGCAAATCAGATCCAGCAGTACATCAGAAAGATCATACACCATGACCAAGGAGGATTTATCCCAGGAATGCAAGGATGGTACAATATCCACAAATCAATGAACGTGATACATCACATAAACAAATTGAGAGATAAAAATCACACAGTCATATCAATTGATGCAGAAAAAGCATTTGACAAAATCCAACACCTTTTCTTGATAAAAACTCTCAACAAGGTGAGAATAGAAGGATCATACCTCAACATAATAAAAGCTATATATGATAAACTCACAGCTAACATCATACTCAATGGGCAAAAACTAAAACCATTTCCCCTAAGAACAGGAACAAGACAGGGATGCCCACTCTTACCACTCCTGTTCGACATAATACTGGAAGTATTAGCCATTGCAATTAGACAAGAAGAAAAAATAAAAGGCATCCAAATTGGAAAAGAAGAAGTAAAGCTGTCCTTATTTGCAAATGACATGATATTGTACTTAAAAAACCGAAAAGACTCCATCAAAAAACTAATAGACTTAATAAATGAATTCGGCAATGTAGCAGGATACAAAGTTAACGCCAAGAAATCTATGGCATTTCTATACACCAATAGTGAACTTACAGAAGGAGAGACTAAAAAATCAATCCCATTTACCATCACCCCAAAAAAATTAAGATACCTAGGAATAAACTTAACTAAGGAGGTAAAAGACCTGTACACGGAAAACTACCGGACACTGAAAAAAGTGATAGAGGAAGAAGTAAACAGATGGAAGAACATATCATGTTCATGGATTGGTAGAATCAACATCATTAAAATGTCCATACTACCCAAAGCAATCTATAGATTCAATGCACTCCCAATTAAAATACCAACGGCATATTCACAGACCTGGAAAAAAACTCTCCAAAAATTAATCTAGAATAAAAAAAGACCCGGAATAGCCACAGCAATCCTGAGAAAGAAGAATAAAGTAGGACGAAACCGGTTTGGCTCAGTGGATAGAGCGTCGGCCTGCAGACTGAAGGGTCCCAGGTTCGATTCCGGTCAAGGGCATGTACATTGGTTGCGGGCACATCCCCGGTAGGGGGTGTGCAGGAGGCAGCTGGTCGATGTTTCTCTCTCATCGATGTTTCTAACTCTCTATCCCTCTCCCTTCCTCTCTGTAAGAAATCAATAAAATATATTAAATAAAAATAAAAAAAAGAATAAAGTAGGAGGGATCTCAATACCAGATTTCAAGCTGTATTACAAAGTCACTGTTCTCAAAACTCCCTGGTACTGGCACAAGAGCAGACATATAGACCAATGGAATAGAATAGAGAATCCAGATATCGACCCAAAGCACTATGGTCACTTAACATTTGACAAAGGAGGCATGAACATACAATGGAGTCAAGACAGTCTCTTCAATAAATGGTGTTGGGAAAATTGGACAGATACATGGAAAAAAATGAAACTAGACCACCAACTTACACCGTACACAAAAATAAACTCAAAATGGATAAAGGACTTAAACATAAGATGGGAAACCATAAAATTACTAGAGGAATCCACAGGCAGCAAAATCTCAGACATATGCCGAAGGAACTTCTTCACTGATACTGCTCTTGGACAATGGAAGCTAAAGAGAAAATAAACAAATGGGACTACATCAAAATAAAAAGCTTTTGCACAGCAAAAGAAACCATCAACAAAACAAGAAAGCCCACTGTATGGGAGAACATATTTGCAAATGTTATCACTGATAAAAGTTTAATCTCCAACATCTATAGGCAACTTATACAACTTAATAAAAGGAAGATAAATGATCCAAAAAAAAAAAAAATGGGCAACGGACCTAAATAGAATCTTTTTGAAAGAATACAGAAGGCCAAGAGACACATGAAAATATGCTCAAAGTCACTAATTATCCGAGAGATGTAAATCAAAACGACAATGCGGTACCATCTCACACCTGTCAGAATGGCTATCATCAACAAATCAACAAACGACAAGTGCTGGCGAGGATGTGGAGAAAAAGGAACCCTCGTGCACTGCTGGTGGGAATGCAGACTGGTACAGCCACTGTGGAGAACAGTATGTTGTTTCCTCAAAAACCTAAAAATGGAACTCCTATATGACCCAGTAATCCCACTCGTAGGAATATATCCTAAGAAATTGGAAACACCAATAAGAAAGGATATATGCACCCCTATGTTCATAGCAGCACAATTTACAATAGCTAAGATTTGGAAACAGCCTAGGTGCCTGTTAGCAGACGACTGTTTCAGAAAACTATGGTACATCTACACAATGGAATACTATGCTGCCATAAAAAAGAAGGAATTCTTACCATTTGCAGCAACCTGGATGGAACTGGAGAGCATTATGCTAAGTGAAATAAGCCAGTCAATGAAAGAAAAACACCGCATGATCTCACTCATTTGTGGATAATAAAGAACATTATAAACTGATGAACAAAAAGATAGATACAGAGGCAATAAAGCATCAAACAGATGGTCAAATTACAGCGGGAAGCTTAGGGAGAGGTGGGGGAGATTAGAGATCAACTGAAGGACTTGTATGCCTGCATATAAGCATAACCAATGGACGCAAGACACTGGGGGGTGAGGGCATGTATGAGGGTGGGGGACAATGGGAATATATGTACACATGTAATACCTTAATAAAAAATGGAAAAAAATAAAGAAAAAACTTAACAAATTGAACTAAAACTACTTAAGAATAACAGTTAATTAATAAGAAAAAATAACCTGTTAATTTAATTATAAGCAAATCTTGGTTAAAAGTGTTTTATTCAAAGAAGAACTAAAACCTATCCTTCTCAGACTATTCCAAGAAATTCAAGAGAAAGGCACACTTCCAAGCTCTTTCTATGAAGCCAGTATTACCCTAATCCCAAAACCAGATAAAGACAATAGAAAGAAAGAGAATTACAGGCCAATATCCCTCATGAACATAGATGCCAAAATCATTAACAAAATTCTAGCAAATAGGATCCTGCATTATATTAAAGGTCATACACCATGACCAAGTGGGATTTATTCCAGGAAAGAAAGGCTGGTACAATATCCACAAATCAAACATGATACAGCAAATTGAGAGACAAAAATCACATAATCATATCCATTGATGCAGAAAAAAGCATTTGACAAAATCCAACACCCTTTCTTGATAAGAACTCTCAGCAAAGTGGGAATAGAGAGGTCATACCTCAACATAATAAAAGCCTTATATGACAAACCAACAGCCAGCATCATACTCAATGGGCAAAAACTAAAACCATTTCCACTAAGAACAGGAACAAGATAGGGATGCCCACTTTCACCACTTCTGTTCAACATAGTACTAGAAGTGCTAGCCACAGCGATCAGACAAGAAGAAGAAATAAAAGGCATCCAAACTGGAAAAGAAGAAGTAAAATTGTCATTATTCACAGATGACATGATATTTGTACACAGAAAACCCCAAAGACTTTATGAAAAAACTACTAGACTTAATAAATGAATTTGGCAATGTAGCAGGATACAAAATTAACCCCCAGAAATCTATTCCTTTCTTTTTTTAATTGTCAATAATGTTATTTTATTCATTTATTTATTTATTTTGAGTATGCCACCAATTTATTTATTTATTTATTTATTTATTTTTAGTTTGTATTTTATTTTATTTTTTTATGTTTTTTCAATTTTTTTTATTAAGGTATTATATGTCTACATATCTTACCATTGCCCCCCCCCCATCTATTCCTTTCTTAAACACCAATAATGAACTCACAGAAAGAGAAACTTTAAAAATTCCACTTACCATTGCAACAAAATAATTAAGAGACCTAGGAATAAATTTAATGTAGGAGGTAAAGGACCTGTACTCAGAAAATTACAGGATGCTAAAAAAAGAGATAGAGGAAGACTTAAACAAATGGAAGAATATACTGTGTTAATGGATTGGTAGAATCAGCATTATTAAAAGGTCCAGACTACCCAAAGGAACCTATAGATTTAATGCAATCCACATTAATTACCAACAGCATATTCACAGGCCTAGAGCAAACTCTCCAAAAATTCATCTGGAATATAAAAAGACCCTGAATAGCTACAGCAATCTTGAGAATGAAGAACAAAGTTTGAAGAATCACAATACCAGATATCAAGCTGTGCTACAAAGCCTCGGTTCTCAAAACTGCCTGGTACTGGCATAAGAACAGACATGTAGACCAATGGAACAGAACAGAGAACCCAGAGATCCACCCAAGCCATTATGCTCAATTAATATTTGAGAAAGGAGGCAAGAACATAAAATGGAGTCAAGACAGTCTCTTCAATAAACAGTGTTGAGAAAATTGGACAGATACATGCAAAAAAATAAAACTAGACCACCAACTTACACCATACACAAAAATAAACTCAAAATAGTTAAAGAACTTAAATGTAAGGTGGGAAACCATAAAAATCCTAGAAGAAGCCATAGGCAGCAACATCACAGACATTTGTTGTAGCATTATCTTTACTGATACAGCTCCTAGGGCAATGGGAACTAAAGAGAAAATAAAAAAAGTGGGACTACATCAAAATAAAAAGCTTCTGCACAGCAAAAGAAACCATCAACAAAACAACAAGAAATCCCACTGCATGGGAGACATATTTGCCAATGTTATCTCTGATAAGGGTTTAATCTCCAACATTTACAGGGAACTCATACAACTTAACAAAAGGTAGATAAACAATCCAATCAAAAATGCACAAAGGACTTAGACACTTTTTGAAAGAAGATATACAGAAGGCCAAGAGATATATGAAAACATGCTCAAAGTCACTAATCATCCAAGAGATGCAAATCAAAGGGACAATAAGGTACCATCTCACACCTGTCAGAATGGCTATCATCAACAAATCAACAAATGACAAGTGCTTGCGAGGATGCTGAGAAAAAGGAACCCTCTTTCACTGCTGGTGGGAATACAGACTGGTGCAGCCACTGTGGAGAACACTATGGAGTTTCCTCAAAAAATTAAAAATGGAACTTCCATTTGACCCAGTAATCCCACTTCTAGGAATATATCCCAAGAAAACAGAAACACCAGTCAGAAAGGATATATATCACATGATCTCATTCACTTGTGGAATATAATGAACAATATAAACTGATGAACAAAAATAGATCCAGAGTCATAGAAGCATCAAACAGACTGTCCAACCTATGAGGGAAAGCAGGGGGTGCGGGGGTAAGAGATCAACCAAAGAACTTGTATGCATTCATATGAGCATAACCAATGGACACAGACGGGGTCGGGGGTTGGTTTGAGGGCATGTGCTGGGTGGTGGGGGCGGTTGGGGAGAGGTCAATGGGGGGAAAAGGAGACTTATGTAATACTTTAAACAATAAAAAAAAATTTTTAAGGGCATTTTAAAAGCAACAGGATGTTAATTTTCACATATGGCATACGAAGCAGAAATTTTGTTCATTAAATTCAAAATCTGTTTATTCAAACTCTGCAAAATTGAGGATTTACTGTACTGAAAGCTCTCTTAAAGGAATCCACCCAAGATCTATTTCTCAGTTAGGTGTCAAAAGAAAGCCCCACATTGGTGCCAGCTCACTTTTTCCCACTCTCCATGGAATGCAGCATTCTATTTGGGATTCAGAAACCAGGTCCTGACAGGCATTTAAACAGCGTCAACACACCTCTGATCTCTAGGGAATCAGTTCCTTGCATGCTTCCTCTTTTTTTATCTTCTTTTCTCTATTTTGTTCATTAGTTTGTTTTGTTCATTAGATTCCACATATAAGTGAGATTTTATGGTGCTTTATCTTTCTCTGACTGGCTTACTTCACTGAGCATGCCACTCTTCCTCTTAAAGCTTAGCCGGTGACACAGAAAATCAGAAACTCCATTTGACCAGAATGTAGTAAAAGATTTCCTCATAACTTGTTTTCTAATTTCTATATTGAATTGAAGGACACATAGCTAAAATTTTCCCCACACCTAGACCTTAAATGAAGTGTCATCCCAGGCAAGTTTGTTCCTGCCTCAATGCTTGTTTCATGGCCCTGGAAAAACATCTGTCAAAATAATGCTGTTGGGCAAATTCATGGTTAAGAGCCTTGGTAACTCCACCTCCAGAAGCAATCATGGCAACCACTACAAGCAATGCAGAGAGCCAGCAAAGTGAGAGCAAGAATGAGCACTTGGAATGTTCCTGCTCCCTGTGGGCAAGATAACTGATCAACCAGATAACCAAACTCCTGAATACTTGACTAACTGAAGCAGCTCAAGGATCAAGTGAGAAAATATTTGATGTGCTTTATCCCCCAGGCTGGGGTATTTAAGGAAGTCTACATTCACCCATGAATTCAGTGTAGGCAGGCCTGTCATGATACCAGCTGGGTCAGAGCATCCAGGAGAGCTGCTCCTGCTCAGCAGATAGCACAAGATCAGGGAGGTTACAAATATAACATGATGTGATTGCTGAAAATTGAGATTGTTAAAGCTTCTGCTACTTGGACATGTTTTTAAGCTCTTACAAATTTCCTCATCTGAGAAATATGGACAATAGTACCTCATGAGATTGTTGCCAGGAGTAAGTAAACTAACACACAAAGTATTGAGCACAGTGTCTCATTTACAGAAGGAGCTTTACAAACCTCCCTCCCTATCCTCATTAAATAACCCTCCTCTTTCCCATGGGAGGCTCAACAATGAACCCTCCAAAAGGTATCTGTATCTTAATGCTTGGAGCCTATAAATGTAAGGGTTTTCTATAAAGAGTCTTTGAAATTGGAATGCAGTTAAAGATTTTGAGGTGAGATTTTCCTAGATTAGCAGGGTTGGTGTTAATCCCAAATAGCCTTGTAAAAGAGAGTCAAATGGAGAAGACATAGAAGAGGAGGTGGCAACAACCACAGAGATGGAAATAGGAATGCTGCAGCCACCAGAAGTAGGACTTGGAGCCTCCAGAGGAAAAGCAGCCTATATTTGGCCAGTTGAACTAATTTCTGATCTGAACCTCCAGAACTGTGAGCAAACACATTTCTGTTGTTTGAAGCCACTAAGTTTGTTACAGAAGCTATCCTAATATATAAAAAACCAGGGTCTGTAACATCCAAATGATTGAAGGCTCAACAGGCCAGAAGTCAGTGCTGGATTGCCGTGGTGACCCAGCACTGACTACCCGCCACTGTGGGCACTGCGATTCAGCACTGACTGCTGAGAGGACTGTGGATCAGGCCCTAAGAGAGGCCTGGAGAGAGAAGCAGGGTCTGATCCGTAGCCTCTGTGGCAGCTGTTGATCAGCCCTTGCCTCGCTCTTTCTCTCGGGGCCTGGCCATCAGCCATGCCTCTCTTTCTCTCAGGCCTCCACTGGGGCTGCTGACCAGCCCCACTCTCTAATCAGGCCCATTGATAGGCCCAGAGATGCTGACTGGCATAGAAACTGACCAATCAGAACCAAATCTGGGTGAACTGTGAGGAGCCAATGGCTGCTTAGGAGGCAGAGCTTTTGATGCTGACTGGCATAGAAACCGACCAATCAAAACCTAATCTGGGTGAACTTCAAAGGCAGAACCTAAGGTAGGGGCTGAGGAGGGGTTTTAAGGGCAACAGCTGTTTGGTGTAAGGTGTAAGAAAGTGGTTCAATTTTTTAATGACCGGTTTGGCAGTATAGTGCATATGGCTGGCTATCAGTCCAGATATAGGGATTATGTATTTTTGTCTGCCAAGAGCATCTCCTTCTGATAAAAAAAGGCTTTCTCCTCCCATTTAAGCAACCCTATCCTATATAATCTATCTATGCTATTAAAAGGGTAACATGCTAATTAGACTGGGTCAACTGGCCATCTTCTGGACGTCTGACTTCCTTCCGGACAAAGCCATGGTGATGGGGGCCAAAGAAGAGGCTGTTAGGAGCAATCTGGCCAGCACGGGAGGGCAGTTGGGGGTGCGATCAGGCTGGAAGGAGAGAGCAGTTGGGGTAAGATCAGGATGACAGATGAGGGCCATTGAGAGCAAGATCAGGAAAGCAGGTGAGGGCAGTTGGGAGTAACCAGGCCTGCAGGGGAGGGCAGTTGGAGGTGATTAGGCCGGCAGGGAAGGGCAGTTGGGAGCGATCGGGCTGGCAGGGGAGCAGTTAGGCATCAATCAGGCTGGCAGGGGAGTGGTTAGGGGGCAATCAGGCTGGCAGGCATAAGCAGTTAGGGGAAATCAGGCAGGCAGGCAACAATTCTATTGAAATTGGCTCATAACAGTTTAACAGAATAAAAAAGCCCTGGAGACATGCAGAAGTTACTTCATTAAAAAAATTTAACCCTGAATTTATACCACTGGGATTTAATAACCAATGGTAATGCTTGCCCAAAATATACAAGATAAAAAAAGTACCATATGGAAGGAATGAAGAGAGGTGGAGGAGGGTATAGGAGGGTAAATGGTAATGGAAGGAGACTTGACTTGGGGTGGTGGACACACAATACAATATACAGATGATGTATTATAAAATTGTACACCTGAAACCTATGTAATTTTGTTAACCAACATCACCCGCAATGAATTCAATAAAAAAAGAATGACATGTCAAAATAAAGGCCCCCATGCATTCAATTAATAAAATTAATTCATTCAAATTATAGGGAACCCAGGCTTAAAGAAATTATTAATTTATGTTTGTATGGACTTGAACATCTATGGACAGATTCAGCTTTAAACAAATATCTAATGATTCTTATCAGATTAAAAATATCAGTTAAACCACACATAAAAAAGTATCATGTGGCTTGATTATAATCATCAATTAGGAGAGATTTGGGAAGTAATGGAAACACAGAAGTTTAGGCATGGCAGCATTGTAACAGATCCCTTCATCTAATTTCTCCAGTTTATTCTTCCCAATTCCCCATTGCTTTATCTCCCCAAAATTAAAGTCCTTTATCTAGGCTACATATTTAAATATTATAGCTGAAAGTAAATATTCCAGTTCAAAGTACAAAAAAAGGAGAAACCAAGATGGCAGCATGTGAACTTGCAGACTCACACAACCACTTCAAAACTACAACTAAAAGACAAACGGACATCATCCAGAACCACAGGAAGGCTGGCTAAGTGGAAATTCTACAACTAGAAGGTAAGAGAAAAGCATACTGAGACTCAGAGGAGCTGCAGAAGTAAAGTGCAGAGGTACGGAAGCACGCGCACACAGAGAGGGCTGGCAACTGAGTATGCGGCTGGCTTTTTCAATCCGCAGGGAGACACAAGCTCCCAACTGCTCTGAACTCCAGTTCCAGGTGAGACTCTGGGGACCCAGACTCATACGGGGAGAAACTGGACTGTCTGGAATTGGGCAGAACTCAAGGGCGGCTTTCTCTCAGAGGTGCTTGTGCGATTACTGCAGGACACTGAGACCCAGGGGTCTCTTAGGGCAGGGCTGATAGGAAGCCATTGCTGTTTGCTCCACCCTGAGACTCTGCCCCATCCAAGCTGTGAGCAGAGGCTTTTGCATATGAATGGCCTGGTCCTTTGAAATCTAAACTTACCTTATAAACTGCAGCTGAGTCAGACAGACCAAGAACATCCAAAAGA
Organism: Eptesicus fuscus; assembly: GCF_027574615.1. NCBI lineage: Eukaryota > Metazoa > Chordata > Mammalia > Chiroptera > Vespertilionidae > Eptesicus > Eptesicus fuscus. The sequence goes on from NC_072475.1 coordinate 112,522,941, forward strand.
AAGCCCAAGGCCCCACAGCAGTTTGCATTGCTTCACAGCTGGGCCTCATCTGGGCACTTCCAAAACAAAAACAAAGAAGAGGAATCTTCAGATCTCTCCATAGCTCCTGCTGGGTGGCCTCAGGCAGAGGCTAAATTAGCACCTCCTTGGACATCCAAGAGCCAGTGTACCCAAGGGTGAGAGTAGGACCATCCAGATTACAACTCCTCAGATCCATAAGGGACACACTCAGGGGCCAGACTCAATGAGCACCAAAGCCCCACTGAAGCAAGTCTTGCTTCATAAGGGTGTCTCCAGCATAGAAGTTCTCCCATCATAGACACAGCTGATCCTCATAGCCAATTGGCCTGGAGGTCAATTCCTCATAGTGATACCAACAACAATCAAGGCTTAACTACAGCAAGATTGTGCACACAGCCCACAAAGGGGTGCACCAAGAGTGTCCACCTCAGGTAACTGGGGAGGCTGAGCCACTGGGCCCTATAGGACACCTAGCACACAAAGTCACTCTATCAACTCAGGGAAGCAGCCAAAATTCAAAGACAAAGAAACAGGTCACAAATGACAGAAATGGAGGAGAGCAAACTACTGGATATAGAGTTCAAAATCAAGGTTATAAGGTTTTTCAAGAATTTTCTAGAAAAGGCCAATAAATTTAGTGAGACCCTCAAGGATATGAAAAAGGACCAACTAGAAATTAAGCATACGCTGACTGAAATAAAATATAATATACAGAGATCCAACAGCAGACTAGAGGATTGCAAGAATCAAGTCAAAGATTTGAAATACAAAAAAGCAAAAAACACCCAACTGGAAAAGCAAAAAGAAAAAAGAATCCAAAAATATGAAGATAGTGTAAGGAGCCTCTGGGACAACTTCAAGCGTACCAACATCTGAATTATGGGGGTGCCAGAAGAATAGCAAGAGCAAGATACTGAAAACCTATTTGAAGAAATAATGACAGAAAACTTCCCCCACCTGGTGAAAGAAATAGACTTACAACAAGTCCAGGAAGTGCAGAGAACCCCAAACAAAAGGAATCCAAAGAGGACCACACCAAGACACATCATAATTAAAATGCCAAGGGCAAAATACAAAGAGAGAATATTAAAAGCAGCAAGAGAAAAACAGTTAATTACCTACAAGAGAGCACCCATACGATTGTCAGCTGATTTCTCAACAGAAACTATGCAGGCCAGACGGGAATGGCAAGAAATATTCAAAGTGATGAATAGCAAGAACCTACAACCAAGATTACTCTACCTAGCAAAGCTATCATTCAGAATTGAAGGTCAAATAAAGAGCTTCACAGATAAGAACAAGCTAAAGGAGTTCACCACCACCAAACCAGTATTATATGAAATGCTGAAAGGTATTCTTTAAGAAGAGGAAGAAGTAGAAAAAGGTAAAAATCAAAATTATGAACAACAAATACATATCTATCAATAAGTGAATCTAAAAATCAAGTTAATAAAAATCTGAAGAACAGAATAATCTGGTGAATATAATAGAATCAGGGACATAGAAAGGGAGTGGACTGACAATCCTCTGGGGGAAAGTAGAATGGGGGATGTGGGAAGATACTGGACAAAAATCATACACCTATGGATCAGGATAGTGCAAGGGGAGTAAGGGTATGGGGTGGGGTGGGAACTGGGTGGAGGGGAGCTATGGGGGGAAAAAAGAGGAATAACTGTAATAATCTGAACAATAAAGATTTAAAAATAAATAAATAAATAAAACAAAGTACAAAAAAAAGACAAAAGAAATTCTAATGTAAACCTGAATCCAGAACCTAAATATGTATTACATAAGATGAAGAGGCTAATATTCTTTTTTTATTATTTTATTGAATAAGGTATCACATATTTGTTCTCATCCCCCTCATTCCCATCCCAAACCCCTCCCCACACATATCCCTACCCCCCTGTTGTCTGTGATCAATGGTTAGGCTCATATGCAAGCACACAAGTCCTTTGGTTGATCTATCTCCCTTATCCCCACCCTCCCCTACCTTCCCTCTGAGGTCTGACAGTCTGATCGATGCTGTTCTTGTTCTTCAGTCTATGTTGTTCATCTTTCCCCAGGTGAGTGAGCTCATGTGATACTAGGAATACTCTTAAAGGAACCGAAAATGAGACAAGCAATAATGGTTATGCTGAGAGGCAAATGAATCAGTCTATAGTGAGTTTCTTTCTGGGCCAAAAGTTCTTTTGAGTCCCAATTTCTATGTCCAACAGTTCTTTATGTGTACATAACAGCAATGATATCTCAGTTCTGGATGGTGGACAAATGGTGGTAATGCAGGTCCGACTCTCTCTGTTTTGGTCCTGGGCAATCAGCAGTGACACACATCTGCTGACTGCTAGTATGGCAAGGCATCGTCAGCGTCTTTCATCTCTGGACTGTTTCTCTTATGTCTTCATGGTTGGAGCAGTCCTGTCAATTCCTCTATGTTGCAGGAGTCCACATGGTCTTGGAGTTGTTTTCTGAAAATACACAAACATATTCTCGACCAAAAGTTAATAAAGGAATCTTTTCTATAAATTTGACTTGCGATCCTTTTTCATTTTTTGCCCCAACGATTTTCCTTTGGCTTGTTTTGACACCATATATGTTTTACATGGGTGTCTTGCTGTTAGCAATACAAATGAAAGTTAATTTTCTAAAATAAAAATTCTCTAGATGTAATTTATTTACAGGATATTTTTTTTTACATGATATTCTTCTACCATCCCCCCTTTTTTGGTTTAAATATTAGGAGGCTTTTGGAAATTTTATGCTGTAATCTTGATAGCTTTTAAATTTTACTTTTTTGCATTAAAATGTGACTGCTTTAGGTTCATTATATGTTATGCAATTTTACCATGAGATGAACTACCAATAAAAATTTTAGTTAACACTTTAGGAACAGCTTTTTGGTCCAGTACAATTTATTTTTCTAGAATATTCACTTATTTCAATTAGCCAATTTAAATTGGCCTGAAAACTTGACTACTATTTTACTGTCAAATTTAATACTCTAACAATCATATTTACCCTGTAAATATTAGTGGAAAGGATTATTTGCCTTCATGAGTAGGCCCTGAGCATTCCTGGTGCTAGGCTGGGTTTAGATATCAAAAACTCCAGTTCCCTGCATCATGGGTACAAGACATCTCCATCAAGTCTTGTTGCAGTGAGAGGGCATCTGTTGTCGGCCAAATTTCTGTCTGTTACCTGGGTCCTGATTTGAGCTGAGCATGGGAAGCTAAGCAGCCATGGGAGCAGGAGACCTCCCTCTAGGGGCTAGGGTTCAGGCGCCTGCAAACTTGGAGGTGTGAAGGTCTGTGCCCCATCTCTGTTGACCCCAAATTCTCTCCTGATGGCCCCTCTGCAACTGTGCCTGTCTTAGGTTGTTCCTTCCCTGAGGAATCTTACCCATCTCTGGCTAACCAGCCATCCTCCGGGGCCATGCAGGGTGATGTGAGGTTTAGTTCTGTCTCCTTGGTCGCCTACACCCCATGGCCTCCACGCCCATCACCTGCCTTGGGATCCCCTCGCCTGCTGGCAGGGCCCCAGCACTGATCACATATCTTGTGGAACCTGGGTTTCTTCTCCAAGGAAGCCCAGCTCACCCCACTGGGTGAGAGACAGATCCATGGTACCAGCCATCATGAGGCTTCAACCTCGGCATGAACAGAAAGCTCAGGCAACAGCTGTGGACAATTGGATTGTGAGGAGAGGGTCCCTCTTGGCCAAAAGGGTAAGAGGGGCCAATATAGAATGAAGAGGTAATATTCTTATTAAATAAATAATTCCCTACTAATAATTACAAAATAAATAGCCCAAAGGGGAAATAGAGAAAATATATTAATTGGCAATTCAAAAAAGAATCCATAGGAATTCTTGAAAAATGTTCAATTTTAATAGAAATCAAAGGAATGAAAATGGAGACAGTAAAATTCCATGTTCATCTATCCACTGAAAAATATTTTTTAAAAGGTTAATATTCAATATTGCTGAGGGTTATGAAAATGGGTTCTTCTATAGGCTGCTAATATTCATGAAAACCTGTATAAACTTTCTGAAAAGCAAGTTAACAATATGTCAAAATTCTTTAAAAAAGAGCATGTCCTTTGGCCTACTAATTTAATTTCTAACCACTTATCTTAAGAAAGTAACTACACCAATAATTATTTAAAAGGATGTTTATTGCAATGTTATAGTAGTAAACGCTGGAATCAATCTAAATGTCCAATAGTAAGGATGGCATAAGCACTTTTGTAGATTTTATTCAATTGACTGCTACCCAGTAATCAGGTCTTTACTTTAATTCATTAAAGTAAATTTAATGCTACAAAATGTTTACAAAAATATTAGGTTATATAAAAAAGGTACAGTGTGATTTAATAAGATAATATATCAATAAAATATGTTTTGAAAAATGAAAACTAAATATCAAAATTTTGAGCAATTTCTTTTCTTTATTATTTTCCATAACTCTAAAAATCTTTACCAATGAACATGTATTACCTAGGACAGAACCTAAACAATTCAAATGACAACACAGAATCTATGAAGATAAATTTTGTTCACAGCTAGGAAGCAGAATTTTATAATCTCTAGGATCCCTTCCAAGGACATCATTCTATAGTTCAAAACTGATCTTTCAGAAAATCACACACTCGAATGAATTCTGCTTCAATGAGAATAAGGCAAATTATTGCACATAGGCAAGCATGTGCATACATGCAACACAAACACACACACACAGGGAATTATTTTAATACTTTATTTAACCTTTGGAGGTGTTGGGAGATGGGGGTTAGGGAGAAGGATTCAGTGTCCCTTTAAATCTCAAGCATCACTTTGTAATTTCATGGCATGGCTGAAACAGGGTGTCTGGTTTAAATGCCTTTAGCAACTGATTAGCTAGTAATCAGAGAAGAATTCAACAGCGTTTCTGCTTCTGAGCTAGTAATCATCATTCTAACACAGAATTCAACTTTTGGTAGGCAGCAGGCACGCTGCTATCACTATTATACTCTGCTCCTCACTCCAATTCATTTTCAGTTTCTGTCTGGGAAAAATAAAAAAGAACCCTAGTGAAGATTTTACCTAGACCAACCTGTTGCTGGATTTGTTTTTGTTTTGTTTTGTTTTGTTTTGTTTTGTTTCTTTCACTGCCTTTGTATTCATGGGTGATGTAATTTATTATTGATGAAAGCAAAGATAATCTTTTAAAAACTAGTGTGTAGCTGAGGAAAATATTAAGCATTATTAAACTCATGCCATAACTATAAAAAAAGGAGGGGATTTTGAAAAGACTATTGTTTTGTAAGAAAGATCCCCAAAGTAGCATAGGAAAATTTGAAGAGCTGATTTTCTCCTTTCCAATTTTGAGCATTGTGCCTGCAATCAAACATGTGTACCAAACTTTCTAAAGCTATTAAGGGTCCTTTGGGAAAAACATGACTAATAAGTCAATTGCCATTCACATTTGGAATGCAAGTAACCATATTGCCACTGTAAGCCCATTCTTCCACTCCCAATATTGAATTGTGCCCCCCTCCAAAAAAAAAAGGTAAGATAATCACACAAAAAATCTTAAAATTCTTGCTAATGAAAGGGTGGATAAAGCCATACACTTATGAATACACAAACAAGAAGACAAACAGACTAATACAGTGCATTGTGGGAACTCTGTATTGCATGGGTGGTCTTGACCTGTGCTGAACCTCTAGAGTGAGGCTGATTCTCATTATAGTGCCATACCTTTGTGCCCACTGACATTTACTGTCTTCTAATTAGAATACTTATATATATGGAGAGCCAGGCTTAAGAAGCATTTTTTTAAAGTAGTGCAAGCAATTTCAGATTCTGTGATGCAAATGTTCCTTTACAAGCCTTTAAATAGATATCCTGTAAACGGCCATTTCCCCTTTCTTTCTGATGCCTGAGAGAGAGAAGGAAGTATATGTGTGAAGTCGTATGTCAGTGCAGCAGCGACATCTCAGGAGTCAGTGCCAACGTTCAGCATGGCGACTGTGCCTTTGTGTACAAGTATCAGACAAAGAGTGTGAGGATGAGGTAAACAGGTTTTCTTGGGATCTGGCATGGTATTTATTAGGATTACTCTTAAAAATGCTCAGAAGGTTGTTAAAAAGAATTTTTGGAGTTTAAATTATTGAGGCAGTGAAGACGTCAGAGACATACCACAGTAGTCAGTATAGTTTACAAAGAATGTCCAGTTTTCCACCTTCCAGGAACTTTCAGGAATCTCCATGGGTAGAGCCACGGGACTATTTTTAGTCAGTGAGACACATGATCAAAGGAAATGTGCCATTTCCAGACCAGACCAGAGCATTAATGGTCAGTGGGAGACACTCAAGCTTTCTTTTCCCTCTGGCATTGGTGGTTGGCCACATTCTAGATGGCAGCTACTCTCTCAATGTGTGTTCCTAAAGAGTCATTATGAATCTAACCCCTAGGGATTCACAATATATATTATTGAATGAGAAATAGAAATTGGTCATTTGATACCACAGATATTTTGAATTGTTACCCAGCATAACCCAATATTCTGACTGATATACAGGGTGTCCAAAAAATGTATACACACTTTGAATAATGATTAACTCCAATGGGTTAAATCTGAAAAGAAATAAACATCAATTGAGCTGCCAGTTGTTAAAGTTTGGAACACTCTGTATATAGACTTTCAAATACATAAAGCTGAACAATAAAGCTTTTACTGGCCATTCAAGAAATCAAATATGTTATAAAAGTCATAAAAAGATACAAACGCCATAAAGATCCTAGAACAGTACAAGTGAACAATGTAAACAATCAAAAAACAGCAAAGCATTTCAGGGGTAATCTGCTGGTGGAGAGAAGTGGTGAATGAAGAGCTTTAAGCACAAAACCAATAATTAGAAATGTCCTTATGTTTGCTACAGTTCTTCCAGCAAAGTTAAAATGGTACATAAAATCATGTATTTTCATAAGCATTCAGATATAATTTTCTTACTTTTGGTACATGGTTCTACACACTAAATGCACCATTCCATTACTCTGACTCTTTTGCCATTTTTTTGTGAATTATCAATTAAAAGCTATAGGATCATGTTTTTATTATATAGACAAAATAAACAAATTTTCACAAAATATTTATTTATGTTTTTCCTTAATAACAAACAGTCTCTATAAATTTTGAGAGAGAGAATTTGTACTACTTAAATTTTGTGCCCCAGCATAAAAGTACATAAAACTATGACATCTAGGACACTCTCATTTTATAAGTAAAGAGAGTAGCATCATGAAGCCAACTAAAATACATTTAGGGATCCATCTTTCAGTATTATTAAAAGTTTCTAAAATACTTGACATTCGTTTGGTCACTCAATAAATATATAATGAGCACTTATCATTCACCAGATATTGGGCTATGTGAGCAAGACACACTCTAATGGAAAAGGCAACCATCAATGAGTTATTAAAAAGCAGAATAGAAATCCCTAAGCTTGAAGTGAGCTGTGTGGGCACACAAAAGGCCCTCAACCCGGGGATAGGGGACCAGGGAAGGCTTCCTAGTCATGATGTCTACAATGAGACCACACTAAAGCGGGCTGAGAGCATGAACTTTCCAGGAAGAATAAAAAAGAGAGAACCATAGGAAAGACCTGAAGCAAGAGAGAGCATGCTGGGCCTTGGGTTAGTAAGTTGGGATCCTCAAAGCAAACTGAGAGTAGCTGAAGTTGAAATGAAAGAGACTGATTTGACAGGATTCGGATCTGAAGCTCCTTTTAGATCATCTAAATGGGGTTGTGTTTTTTGTTAAAAACCAGTAAGCCATTGAAGTATTTTAAAGCAGATAAATTACTATAATTATATTTGAGGTTCAGCAAGTTCACTCCGTGGTACAGAAAATGAATTGCACAGAGTAAGCCTGAAAGCAGACTGGCTGGTTGGGAAGTATTTTATTTTATTTATTTTTTATAATTTATTTATTTATTTTCAATATTTTTTATTGAGGTATTATATGTGTACATATCTTACCATTGCCCCCCACCCCACTCCCATATATGCCCTCACCCCCCAGAGTTTTGCATCCATTGGTTATGTTTATATGCATGCATACAAGTCCTTTGGTTGATCTCTTATCTTCCGCACCACTCCCTAACCTTCCTGCTGTAATTTGACAGACTGTTTGATGCTTTACTGCCTCTGTATCTATCTTTTTGTTCAAGTTTATAATGTTCTTTATTATCCATAAATGAGTGAGATAATGTGGCATTTTGCTTTCATTGACTGGCTTATTTCACTCAGCATAATGTTTTCCAATTCCCTCCAGGTTGCTGCAAATGGTAAGAATTCCTTCTTTTTTATGGCAGCGTAGTATTCCACTGTGTAGATGTACCATAGTTTTCTGATCCAGTCATCTCCTGATGGGCACCTAGGCTGTTTCCAGATTTTAGCTATTGTAAATTGTGCTGCTATGAACATAGGGGTGCATATACCCTTTCTTATTGGTGTTTCCAGTTTCTTAGGATATATTCCTAGGAGTGGGATTACTGGGTCAAATGGGAGTTCCATTTTCAGTTTTTTGAGGAAACTCCATACTGTTCTCCACAGTGGCTGCACCAGTCTGCATTCCCACCAGCAGTGCACGAGGGTTCCTTTTTCTCCACATCCTCGCCAACACTTGTTGTTGGTTGATTTGTTGATGATAGCCATTCTGACAGGTATGAGATGGTACCGCATTGTTGTTTTGATTTGCATCTCTCAGATAATTAGTGACTTTGAGCATGTTTTCATGTCTCTCTTGGCCTTCCTTCTGTCTTCTTTTGAAAAGATTCTATTTAGGTCCGTTGCCCATTTTTTATTGGATCATTTATCTTCCCTTTATTAAGTTGTATAAGCTGCCTTAGATGTTGGAGATTAAACCTTTATCAGTGATACCATTTGCAAATATGTTCTCCTATACAGTGGGCTTTCTTGTTGTTTTGTTGATAGTTTCTTTCGCTGTAAAAAAGCTTTTTATTTTCATGTAGTCTCATTTGTTAATTTTCTCTTTAGCTTCCATCCAGATTGCTGCAACTGATGAGAATTCCTTCTTTTTTATGGCAGCATAGTGACGTTGAGCATGTTTTCATGTCTCTCTTGGCCTTCCTTCTGTCTTCTTTTGAAAAGATTCTATTTAGGTCTGTTGCCCATGTTTTTATTGGATCATTTATCTTCCTTTTATTAAGTTGTATAAGCTGCCTGTAGATGTTGGATATTAAACCTTTATCAGTGATGCCATTTGCAAATATGTTCTCCCATGCATTAGGCCTTCTTGTTGTTTTGTTGATGGTTTCTTTTTCTGTGAAAAAGCTTTTTATTTTGATGTAGTCCCATTTGTTAATTTTCTCTTTAGCTTCCATTGCCCTAGGGGCAGTGTCAGTGAAGAAGTTCTTTTGGCATATGTCTGAGATTTTGCTGCCTGTGGATTCTTCTAGTATTTTTATGGTTTCCCATCTTATGTTTAAGTCCTGTATCCATTTTGAGTTTATTTTTGTGTATGGTGTAAGTTGGTGATTTAGCTTCATTTTTTTGCATGTATCTGTCCAATTTTCCCAACACCATTTATTGAAGAGACTGTCTTGATTCTATTGTATGTTCATGCCTCCTTTGTCAAATATTAATTGAGCATAGTGGTTTGGGTCAATATCTGGATTCTCTATTCTGTTCCATTGATCTATATGTCTGTTCTTGTGTCACTCCCAGGCTGTTTTGAGAACAGTGGCTTTGTAATACAGCTTGAAATCTGGCATTGAGATCCCTCCTACTTTATTCTTCTTTCTCAGGATTGCTGTGGCTATTCAGGGTCTTTTTTTATTCCAGATGAATTTTTGGAGAGTTCTTTCAAGGTCTGTGAAATATGCCGTTGGTATTTTAATGGGGAGTGCATTGAATCTATAGATTGCTTTGGGTAGTATGGCCATTTTAATGATGTTGATTCTACCAATCCATGAACATGGTATGTTCTTCCATCTGTTTACATCTTTCTCTATCTCTTTTTTCAGTGTCCTATACTTTTCTGCATATAGGTCTTTTACCTCCTTAGTTAAGTTTATTCCTAGGTATCTTAATTTTTTGGTGTGATGGTAAATGGGATTGTCTTTTTAGTCTCTCTGTCTGTAAGTTCACTATTGGTGTATAGAAAGGCCATAGATTTATTGGCGTTAATTTTGTATCCTGCTACATTGCCAAATTCATTTATTAAGTCTATTAGTTTTTTGACGGAGTCTTTTGGATTTTTTATGTACAATATCATGTCGTCTGCAAATAAAGACAGCTTTACTTCCTCTTTTCCAATTTGGATGCCTTTTATTTCTTCTTCTTGTCTAATTGCAATGGCTAATACTTCCAGTACTATGTCAAACAGGAGTGGTGAGAGTGAGCATCCCTGTCTTGTTCCTGTTCTTAGGGGAAATTTTTGCCCATTGAGAATGATGTTTGCTGTGGGTTTATCATATATCACTTTTATTATGTTGAGGTATGAGCCTTCTATTCCCACCTTGTTGAGAGTTTTTATCAAAAAAGGGTGTTGGATTTTTGTCAAATGCTTTTTCTGTATCAATTGATATGACTATGTGATTTTTATCTCTCAATTTGTTTATGTGATGTATCACATTTATTGATTTGCGGATATTGTACATCTTTGCATTCCTGGGATAAATCCTACTTGGTCATGGTGTATGATCTTTCTGATGTACTGCTGGAGCCGATTTGCTAGAATTTTGTTGAGTATTTTGGCATCTATGGTCATGAGGGATATTGGTCTGTAATTCTCTTTCATTATGTTGTCTTTATCTGGTTTTGGTATTAGGGTGATGCTGGCTTCATAGAAGGAGCTTGGAAGTGTACCTTCCTCTTGAATTTTTTGGAATAGTCTGAGGAGGATAGGTTTTAGTTCTTCCTTGAATGTTTGGTAAACTCTCCAGTGAAGCCGTCAGGCCCCGGGCTTTTGTTTGCCGGAAGCTTTTTGATGACTGCTTCAATTTCGTCCATAGTTACTAGCCTATTGAGCTATTTAGATTCTTCCTTATTGATTTTTGGAAGGTTATATTTTTCTAGGAATATATCCATTACCTCCAAGTTCTCCAGTTTTTTGGAATAGAGTTGTTCGTAGTATTTTGTAACAGTCCTTTGTATCTCAGCAGGGTCTGTTGTTATTTCACCTCTTTCATTTCTGATTTTGTTTATTTGGGTCCTCTCTCTTTGCTTCTTGGTGAGCCTGCCTAGAGGTCCATCAATCTTGTTTATCCTTTCAAAGAACCGGCTCTTGGTTTTATTGATCTTTTGTATTATTTCTTTGGTCTCTATGTCATTTATCTCCACTCTGATCTTTGTTATTTCCTTCCTTCTGGTTACACTGGGGTTTTCTTGTTGCTCTTTTTCTAACTCTTTGAGTTGTAGGGTTAGGTTATTTATTACCATTGTTTCTTGGTTTTTTGTGTTGTTGTTTTTTACAGTAGGCTTGTAGAGCTATGAACTTCCCTCTCAAGACTGCTTTCGCTGTGTCCCATAGATTTTGGATTGTTGTGTTTTCATTGTCATTTGTTGCCATGATGTTTTTTATTTCTTCCTTGATCTCTCTGGTGACCCCATCCTTGTTTAATAGCATGCTGTTTAGTGTCATGTGTTTGATTTCTTTGGATTGTATTTATTGTAGTTGATTTCCAGTTTTATGCCACTGTGATCTGAGAAGATGCTTGATATAATTTCTATCTTCTTGAATTTGAAGAGACTTTTCCTGTGACCCAGCATATGGTCTATCTTTTAAATCACCCATTTGCACTTGAGAAGAATGTATATTCTGTGGCTTTGGTGTGAAATGTTCTGAAGATGTCAATTAATTCCATCTGGTCTAGTGAGTCATTTAGGATTGACGTTTCTTTGCTGATTTTTTGTTTAGAGGATTTGTCCAATGGTGATAGTGGGGTATTAAAGTCTCCTACTATGATTGTATTGCTATTAATCTCTCCCTTGATATCCTCCAGGAGTTTTTTTACATAGTTGGGTGCTCCTGTATTGGGTGTGTATATGTTTACCAGAATTATTTCTCCTTGTTGGATTTCTCCCTTTAGTATTATGAAGTGGCCTTCCTTATCTCTTCTTATGGCATTTACTTTGAGGTCTATTTTGTCAGATATAAGTATTGCTACCCCAGCTTTTTTTCATTTCCATTTGCCTGAAAGTTTTTTTCTGTCCCTTCACTTTCAATCTGTGTGAGTCTCTTGTTCTGAGGTGGGTCTCTTGTAGACAGCATATATATGGGTCATGTTTTTTTATCCATTCAGCCACTCGATGTCTTTTGATTGGAGCATTTAGTCCATTTACATTTAAAGTTATTACTGAAAGGTATTTGTTTGTAGTCATATCTATTTTTGTGTCTGTATTCCTTCTTACCTGTTTATTTCTTATTTTTACAGTATTCCCTTTAGCATTTCTTGCATTACTGGTTTGGTGGTGATAAACTCCCTGAGCCTTTTTTTTGTCTTCGAAGGACGTGATTTCCCCTTCTATTTTGATTGATAGCCTTGCTGGATATAGTATTCTTGGATTCAGTCCTTTGCTTTGCAACACTTTGTATACCTCCTTCCATTCTCTTCTAGCTTGTTGTGTTTCTGTTGAGTAATAATTTGACAATCTGATGGGTGTTCATTTGTAGGTAACTCTCTGTCTCTCTCTTGCCACCTTTAAGATTCTCTCTTTATCATTTATATTTGCCATTGAAATTATGACATGTCTTGGTGTGGGTCTTTTGGGGTTGATCCTGCTTGGGACTGTCTGTACTTGTGTAACTTCTATCTTTCCCATATCCGGGAAGTTTTCTGTCATTATTTCTTCAAATAAATTTTCTAATCCCGGCTGCTCTTCTTGTCCTTCTGGCAGCCCTATTATACTCATGTTACTTCCTTTCATGTTGTCCCGAAGCTCCCTTAGGCTTTCCTCCTGCTTTTTAATTTTTTTCTCCAATTGCTGTTCAGATTGAGCTTGTTTCTGTACCTGATCTTCTAACTCACTGATTCGGTCCTCTGCTTCTTATAGTCTACTGTTGAAACTTTCCATGGTGTTTTTGATTGTAGCTATATCACTTTTCATTTCTTCCTGATTCTTGCATAAGTTGTTGATTTTCTCATCCATCGGATGTATAAATTCCATGACCATTACTCTGAACTCTTTTTCGGTCATGTTGCAAGCTTCAGTTTCACTAATTTCCTTTCTTGGCGACTCCTCGTTTTCTTTCCTCTGTGAGTTATTTCGTCTCCCCATTCTGACTATCACCAGAAAGCTCAAGCTTCAGTTTGCATGGACCTGGGCCCGTGTGCTGTGGGGACTTCACTCCACCCGAGTTTCACTGAAGTGCTCTGACACTAGGACGTGTGGCTGCCATTGGTTGGTGGGAACCAGGCTTGCCCAGGGTCAGTGTCCCCAGTGTCCCGTGTGGTCTCGTGTGCACACTTAGAATCAGGGGCCCTGTCTGCACCACACTGTTGGTATGTGCTGAGAATGAGATCCTTAGCATGTGCCAGGAGTCAGAGTTTCCCTGTGTCTGCACCAAGAATCAAGTGTCAGAGTCTCTGTTGCCTTGTGGGGTTTCTCGTTGAGAATCAGGGTCCCTGTGTGTGCATGCACCAATAATTGGGGTCACTGGATCTTAGTGTGAATGCGCTGTGAGTCAGGGATCCCAGGAAGCTGTGTCCAGCGTGCCAAATTCCCTGAAGTGGAGCTGCGTCCTGTGTGTGCTCTCTCTACTGAGCCAAACCAGCTAGGTCTTCGCACACTCTCAAATTCCTGACGGGGAGCTGCCTCCATGCACTCTCCCAGATTCCCCAAAGGGGGGCGGAGTCCGTCCTGCACGCCAAATTCCCCAAAGGGGAGCCCCTCTGTGTACGCTCTAAGATTCCCCGAAGGGGAGCTGTGTCCCACAAGCCAAATTTCCCCAAATTCCTCGAAGGGGAGCCCTCTGTGCGCACTGTCAGATTTCCCTGAAGGGGAGCTGCGTCTGTCCCGCGCACCAAATTCCCTAAAGGGGAGCACGTCTGTGCGTGGGCGCTCTGCAGCTTGGGCGAGGGGTGGGTCTATCAGTTACTATGGCGCTATCTACAAGCCTTCAGTGAGGGGGAAAGGCTCTTTGACTCACGGAAATCTGCTGCTGGGAAGTCTGGATTCTTGTTGTCTGTTGGTCTGAAGCTGTGATAGCAGTTCTCTGTCCCCAGTGGCTGCAGGGTCCTGGTTTGTGTCTGAAGCCAGGATCCTATTCTCAGGCAGCTCTGTTTCTCAAGATGGCGTGGTCTCTGCGTCCACACCAGCCACCGAGAAGTGTCCGCTTTGTGCGTGGGGCTCCGCCGTCTAGGACTTCCCGGTTAGGCAGCCCCTTGGAAGACCGGCAGAATCTAACTGACCCTAGCTCATACACACACACACACCACACATGTCTACACTCTCCTCTATGGGTTCCTCACTCACAATCTCTCTCTCCCTACCTTCCTGCCAGTCGCCATCTGCTTGGTTTCAACTTAGTCTTTCGGGAAGTATTTTAAATACTCCTTGTGAAATAAGTGTCCTCCAAATTGGGACAGTAGCGGCAAGGTAGAGAATTTAGGACAGCTCAAGAGAGAGAAAATAAAGTCAAGAGAATGTTCATTGATCAAAGGATGGGAAGAAAGGTCAAGGACATCTCCCCAAGTGGTTCTGGGCTCACTTGCCTGGCTTGGTACCAATTATTACTTAGTGACCTTGAGGACCTTTTCCCAATCTCTTTTGCAATAGTCTCCTCATGTAACAAATAGAAATAAAAATCATACTTGCCTTATAGATTGATTTGAAGTGAGTGGTCCATTAAGGTCTAACACATAATAAGTTCTCAATAAATATTAGCTATAAGGTTGCAAAGGAAATTAAGTAGAATAGGATTGGAAATATCCATTAACTTAATGACTTTGGGGAAAGTATCATTGGGGGGTGAGAAGTGAAACCATATTGGAGTGATCTAAGGAGTAAAAGAGACAAAGAGGAGAAATGCAAGTGTGGATTAGTCTTGGAAGAAGAGGGGATAAAAGGCAAATGATTTCCAGAGGGAAATATGAGACCAAAAAAGACTTTTTAAAAAATATATTTATATATTTTTATTCATTTCAGAGAGGAAAGGAGAGGTAGGGAGAAATAGAAACATCAACATGATCTGCTGCCTCCTGCATGTACCCCTTCCCCAAATGAGAATCAAGACCTCAACTCAGGCATGTGACCTTACTTGGAATTGAACCATGACCTCCAGGTTCATAGATCAAAGCTCAATCACTGGACCACACCAGCCGGGCAGATTTTTTTTTTTATAGAAGGTGATATCAGTGTATGATTAAGAACTGACAGGAAAGAGACAGTAGAGAGAGTGAGTTAGAAGGTTCAGGAGAGCAAGGTCATGTATGATTGTAGGAGCTCCACTGAAGGAGAAATCAAGGTCCAGAGCACAGCTGGAAGAGGAAAGCACAGGGAAGAGAAGGGTGCTCCTTCAGATCTGAAAACACCTCTTCTTTGCCCTCCCTAAGACAGCTGTTTACACAATCAACAGAACATTTTGCTATATCTCATCACTAAGACATGGAACACATATTGCTTAACTAAAAAAATCACATAAATGTAAACAAAGTGAACAAGCCGAAACCGGTTTGGCTCAGTGGATAGAGCATGGGCCTGCGGACTGAAGGGTCCCAGGTTCGATTCTGGTCAAGGGCATGTGCCTTGGTTGCTGGCACATCCCCAGTAGGGGGTGTGCAAGAGGTGGCTAATCGATGTTTCTCTCTCACCAATATTTCTGGCTCTCTACCACTCTCCCTTCCTCTCTGTAAAAAATCAATAAAAGATATTTTTTGAAAAAAAGTGAACAAACCAGGATTATAGTTTCCTTCCAGCCCCATCTTGCCAGCTTCCACCCAGGTCTTCTGCACATCACTGACAGGATAACATTAGGTCGCTGCTGAAGGAATCCTTGTGAGGTCAGGGAGAGGAGCCAATCCTGGTTTATTGAGCAGCCAAAGGGACTCGGCAATTTATCAATTGCCAGACCAAGAAATATATATAGATCCAGAAATTAAACTCAGAAAGCAAGGATTTATAATATCAAGAGAACAAAAGGCTTAGATACCATGAAAGGCTAGGACAAGAACCAAGGTGGACTCATGTACAAAATTATTTCTCTGTATGAAACATTTATCAATATGAAAAAGTCTATATTTCCTCAAAAAAATACTCTACCAGGCCTTGTTACAAAGCCAAGGCTCTTAGTAAGCCTAGACTCCAGGGTCAACACTATATCAGGAAAGCTATTCACTGAAACTCAGGCTTGGTCATCTGCAAGCCTGTTGGCAGTGTAGCAATACAAAAGCCAGTGGTATGCAATTGCTTTTCAAGACCAGAGAGACATATGACAAACCTCACTCCTTATACAGGACTCTTTTTTGTTGTTGTTAATCCTCACCTAAGGATATTTTTCCATTGATCTTTTAGAGAGAGTAGAAGATGGAAAGACAGAGAGAAACATCAATGTGAGAGAAACACATCAATACATTAATTGGTTGCTTCCTGCATGCTCCCTGACCAAGGCCTGGGCCCAAGCCAGGGAGGTGACTGCAACCAAGGTACATGGCCTTGACTGAAATCAAACTCAGGACTCTTGGGTCCATAGGCCAACGCTCTATCTACTGAGCCAAACTGGCTAGGGCCAGGATTCTTTCTGATTCTTCTATAATGCACATGTTAGAAAACTACTTGAATAAACTTGTTTTATATTTTTCATAATTTTTTTCTAGTGGATCTCTCCTTGAATTATGAGGGAAACATGAAAAATGTCCTTTACAATGGTAACAACACAAAAATAATTATAGCTTTGGAATTTTAAAAGACCAAAGGGATTAGAATCACAAAAGTATTATAAGTAATTTTCTTGATAAGTTATTGTACTCATAACTGTTAACAAATTTGAAATCAAGTTAATGATATACCTGCTAACTTATTAGGGATGAAACATACTAATATCTGCAACTTCTTTTGAAGTGCATCAAGAAAATAAGATGTTTTGGTGGATAGATAAAAGGATGGATAAAACAAAAAGAGGGAATTTAGCAAAATATTAATTGTAGAATATAGGTGACAGATACATGACTGTTGACTTCACAGGTTTTTAACTTTACTGCATGTTTTAAATTTTTTATACTAACATTTTATAAAAATAAAACACTTATGAGTAACATTTCACTCAAGTTCTTGGTTTCATCAGCTACCATACTCTCAAGGGCCTTGTTTTATCAATTACCTCCTTTTGGTTTCTGTCTTACACTAATTTCTCCCTGCTAGATTTTTCTTCCTTTCAGCACTCTTGAGAGAAAGAGAGAGAATCTGTGGTGTGTGTGTGTGTGTGTGTGTTTCCAGCAGGCATAAGTGAACCCATGAGCTTAACTCATATAAATAATCCACCTTTTCCTATCTCTATGCCCTTCTTTTACTATGTTGGTGTCTTTTCAGCCACTGTAAGATTATTTGATAAGCAGTTGTGTGAGGGGTAGGATTATAATATTATCTGACATGCTTATTTAAAAATCCTCTTAAATTCTGGAAAAATTCCACCCTTTAGCTGTCTCTCTTTCTAGCTATCACAATAATAAGTACGGCACATTTTTTTAAGCTTCGTCTCTATGCATTCGTCTTCCTCCTCACCTCCAAACCCCTGCATTCTCTACAATCTGGATCCTGCTGCCATAGCCTCACTGACATTGCTTTTACGAAAGTCACCGATACCTTCCATGTCCAGGAAGCTGGGAGACTTCCAGTTCTTACCTCACTGGTCCTCTGGGAAGCATTTGACCACTTACTCTGTTCTTACTTTGGATTATCCAAGTAACAGACCCTGAGACCAGGATTTGGATCTGAGTTGTTAATTTAAAAGATAGTCTCAAGGAGCACATGTAAGAAATAGAAATATGTGATGGGGAATAGAGAAATGCTAATAGAAATGCATTTATAAAAACAGATCTTCATCAGTTTTCCTCTGGACTGTGACAACAGTCCCCTAATGGGTCACACTTTGCCTGGGTGTTTGTTGCCTCTCTAAATCTATCCTTCAACCTGCAATCAGGAAAATCTACAGAAATCTGACATCCTTCTCCCCCAAAACAAGTCTTCATGTTTCTGGATCCTTACCAGGAACAATCCAGTCTACTTAGCACTCAGCACAAGACTTCCTCCCACTTATCCCTTATTTGCCTTTCTCATCACTTACCCTAGCCTCCACCTGTAGTTTTGAATTCCAGTACTCAACTACTGCAAGACTGTCGAAAAACCATGCTCTTTCACACCAACTTGTCTTTGCCAAGGATTTAGATAGCCGTCTGCCTGGAGTACTCTTCCCACTCTCTGTGCCTGAAATGTGTTTTGCGTCCTTCATGACCGGATCAGACAGTCTTCCTCTATGCCCCACTGCATCTTGAGCAAACCTTTACATTGGCTTAATTCCATGTTATTATAGCAACACAATCTTCTCCCTTTTCCATAGCCCGTACCAGACCATAAGGACCTCAAAGGCAAAGCCATTTATTATTGGGTAGGTAATTAAATCTTGAATCATTACTAATGCCTCTAAATTCAAGCATATAAAATCGATTACAATTTCTTTTTGGACATAAAATTACAGGAGCTATTTGCTGAAGGACAAAGAACACAGCAAGGAAAACTGTTATACTCTGCATGATAGTATGTTGGAGCTAGCCAAATGGCTATAGTGATATGTGGCACCAGTGAAGTGAAGAGGCCAATAAACCCCTCTGTACTCCTTGGCACCTCCTTGGAGAATCTGTTAGGGTTTCCAAGATCTGGAACTGGCATCAAGCCCCTGGGCTGAATATTTGCTGTCATAATGGATACCAAGAATTGAAATTGCCTAACTAGAAGTTATCTTCTACCACAATGGGAGACTTGATCTTAGCTGTTGAGTTTCTCAGAAGTCTGTTAGTAGAGAACTCTTTAGTCAATATTCATTCAAGTAATAGTTTGTTTTGTTTTAGTTATTATTTGAAAAATAAAATATGTATGTGTTATAAATATTAAATGGTAAGAAAAGGATCCATGTTATCTAAAATATTATTCTGTAATAACAGAAAAGCTCTGTGTCTGTGTTGCCCGGTACAGCAGCACTATCCACATGTAGCTAGTAGGCTTGAAACATGGCCAGTACAACCAGGGAATGGGATTTTTATTTTATTTCATTTTAATTAAGTTATATTTAAATAAGTTCATGATACTAGTGCCCAATGCTTTAGATCATGCAGGAAAGACAATAAAATCTCTTTCCCACCCAGCCAGTAATGGCTCAGTGGTTGAGCATCGACCTATGAACCAGGAGGTCACAGCTCAATTCCCAGTCAGGGCACATGCCCAGGTTGTGGGCTTGATCCCCAATGGGGGCATGCAGGTGGCAGCTGATTAATGATTCTCTTTCATCATTGATGCTTCTATCTCTCTTTCCCTTTCCCTTCCTTTCTGAAATCAATAAAAATTTAAAACAAAACAAAATACCTCTTTTCCTTGTGCTTCCCCTCATGCACCAAGTTCCTCTCCTCAGATGTATCTATTACTATCAGATTCTTGAACACATTTCCAGTGATATTCCATACAGTTACAGTTATAGATGCACTAGAGGCCTGGTGCACAGATCTGTACACCGATGGGTCCCTCAGCCTAGCCTGTGCCCTCTCATAATCCAGGACCCCTGGGGGGATGTAGTAGTGCACAAAGCAGCAGGTGGCCAGAGAGGAGCCCCGAGCCTGGGCCAGGCACCTCACTGCTCCTGCTCATCTAGGCCCCACTGTGCCTGATGCCACTGCTTGGTAAGCTCACTGAGTGGTGCTCCCACTGTGGGAGTGCACTGACCACCAGGGGTCATCGCCTGCATTAAGCGTCTGCCCCCTGATGGTCAGTGTGCATCATAGAGACCGGTTGACCAGTCAATTGGTCGACCGGTCATAAAGGTCGCTTAGGCTTTTATATATATAGACTAGAGGCCTGGTGCACCAAATTCGTGCATGGGCGGGGTCCTTCAGCCCTGCCTGCACCCTCAATCTGGGACCCACAGGGATCGGGCCTAAACCAGCAGTCTGACATCCTTCTCTCAATCTGGGACTGCTGGCTCTTAACCGCTCACCTGCCTGCCTGCCTGATCGCCCCTAACCCCTATGCCTGCTTGCTGATTGCCCCTAACTGCCTCTGCCTGCCAGCCTGATCACCCCTACCTTGCCCCCCTGCCAGCCTGATCACCCCTAACCACCTCTGCCTTGACCCCCAGCCTAAGCTGCAGTCTGGCTTCCTTCTGCAGGAGGTGACCTGGTGGATCAGGGGAAGGTGCTGCCCCATTACCCCGCTGCTGCTGCCACTGCAGACCTGAGCCTGGGCCCTTCACAGCCACTGTGGCTTTGCCTGGAAGGATGTCTGAAAGGTCATCTGGAAGACATATGCTCTAATTAGCATATTACCCTTTCATTAGTATAGATATGTGTGTGCAGTGAAGATAATTTATAATGCATATTTCACAAGTCCCCAATGCTATATAATAAAGAGCTAATATGCAAATGGTCATCACACCCTCACACTGTCATGTCCTAAGGGCTCAGACACTCAACACTGAGGAGAGAGGAATGGGGACCAGCCAGGCACAAATGAGCTCACAAGAGAGGAATGGGGACCAGCCAGGCTGCGGCCCAGGAGAGGGACAAGCCACCAGCCCTGCAGTCTTGGATGCCAGTGGCTGTGCCTGTGGCCTGGGAGAGGGACAAGCCACCAGCCCCATGGTTCTAGGCACCAGTGGCTGGGGCTGTGGCCCAGGAAAGGGACAAGCTGCCCACCCCATGATCCCAGGCACCGATGGCTGCACCTGTGCCTACAGCCCGGGAGAGGGATAAGCCACCTGCCCTGCAGTCCCGGGTGCCTGCAGCCGGCCAGAGGGAGGGAAGCCCAGGTACCAGGTGCCTGCGACTGGCAAGATGAGGGAATCCTTGGTCCCAGGTGCAGGGTGAGGCACAGGCAGTTAGGGGTGATCAGGTCAGGAGAGGAGCAGTTAGGGGCAATCATGCTGGTAGGGGAGCAGTTAGGGGCAATCAGGCAAGCAGGCAGGCAGGCGAGCCAGCGGTCCCATATTGCGAGAGGTAGTTGGACATCCCCCAAGGGGTCCCAGATTGGAGAGGGTGCAGGCCGGGCTGAGGGGACCCCCCCCCCCTCTCCATGCATGAATCTCATGAACTGGGCCTCTAGTATCTTCATATTTTCTAATTATCAATATAGTTGTGCTCACAGCTAAGATTTCTCACAGCTGAAAGATACATCATGGGATCAGCAAGGGGAAAGATCAAGTAGAGTCTGGAGAAACCCCAGGCTTCCGGTGTTCCCTTCCTCCTATAGAGGACACCAGCGTGTGGCATCCCTTCAGCAGCCAAACCTGCAATAGCATGTGCCCTGCCTCTGACCAGAGAAACCCATGAGAGACTCCATGCCAAGATTTTCACTGTGGACTGGTCACATAGATCCTTCCTGCCTAGCAACTATCAAAATTCTAAATTTCCAGAAGGAAAGCAGTCATTCATTTCCCAAGTGGGTAAAAGAGAAAATGTTTCATATCAGTGTAGGGAACCATTTACCAGCCAAGTTTCCAGATGCCTTGTAAGCAAGCCCTTCTAAACTAGCAGCCCAACCTGCTAGGTTAACTGTTTTCTGCCCAATGAATATTTTTGCATATACCTGATTTTTCACATGTGCAACTATATCTTATACTCCTGTATGAGGCAATCCTGATAAGAAAATATTGACAAAATATCTTGTTAAGGGGAAAACCAGGATGTGGAGTGGTTTGTATAACTTGTATGTAGCTACTTTTCATGTGTGCAACTATGGGGTAAATACCTAGATGCAGAAATGTTACCAGGAAACCCAAAGGGTGGCTCAGGCTGTCTGTCGCTGTGTCTAATAACAAAAGCAGACTTGAATCATATAAGGCATTTATTGAGAAGGCTAGGCAACCAAGAAGACAGCGTGCTTACAAGCATTCAAATCCTGTCTTACAGCAAGGTGCAGGAGACAGAATTATATAGGGCAGTGATGGTGAACCTATGACACGCGTGTCAGCACTGACACACGTAGCCATTTCTGATGACACGTGGCCGCTGAGGTGGCCACATGCCGAGGATGAAACATTTGATGCTCCTGAGGATGAAACATTTGCGAAATAATGTTTTTTCCTCAAAGTGACACACTACCCGAGTTATGCTCAGTTTTTTGGCGAAGTTTGACACATCAAGCTCAAAAGGTTGCCCATCACTGATATAGGGGAAGGCCTAGGGTGAGGCTGGGAACGGAATGCAGCTTCATGCAGTCTTGGAGGTCCCCAGGTATCAGCTATTGTCCTTAATCATCAGTCGATGAGATAATGTCGATGAGATGATGTTTTGACTCCTGGTGGGTCAGTCTGACCATGTTTATCGGTTCTGCTTGCTGGATTCATAGCTGAATCACCTCCCTAATCACTTTGCACTGGCCTTGAAATGGAAACTTAAGAAAAAGTTAACCCCCTATCTATAATAATAAAAGCGTAATATGCTAATTAGACTGGACGTCCTTCCATCCTTCCGGACAAAGCCAGGGCTGAGAGGGAAGCCTGGGTCCCTGACAGCTACTTGAGGGAAGCCTGGGTCCCAGGTGCCTGCTGGTGGCCAGAGGGAGGGAAGCCAGGGTCCCAGGTGCTGGAGGGAAGCCCAGGTCCTGGGTGCCAGAAGAAAGCTAGTGCCGGCAGCCGGGGGAAGAAAGGCCTACTCTTGCACAAATTTCATGCATTGGGCCTCTAGTTCATATATAAGAAACTTAACCCCCTATTCCAGTGGTCGTCAACAGAGCCAAATATCAACAGTACAACTATTGAAATTTCTTTTGAGAGCCAAATTTTTTAAACTTAAACTTCTTCTGACGCCACTTCTTCAAAATAGACTCGCCCAGGCCATGGTATTTTGTGGAAGAGCCACACTCAAGGGGCCAAAGAGCCGCAGTTTTCTGACCACAGCCCTATTCACGTAAGTATATGTGTTCTAAGATTTAAAATAATATGATTATTTTTCAAATTAATTCAGGTGCTCTATCAGATTATGTCCCCCTATCAGAAATGCTGCATCAAAGAGAATGCACATTTCTAATATTAACAGACATTGCTGAACCGCAGCAATTTATACTTGTCACCTGCAGTGTAGGAGACTGTTTCTCTAAATTTCACAAATGTGGTGAAACAAATATTTTCAAATATTCACTATGTACAAGGCAATGTTCTAGGCACTGGGAATGTGGCACTGGGAAGCTTCCTAAGTGAGGCAGAGGTTTCTGCCTACATTCTATAGGAAGGAAAGAAGAAATGAATAAGTAAATGAGTAAGTGAACAAAATAACTTCAAATAATGGTAAACCACATGAAGAGAGTAAAATTAGATCACATAATATATCCAGCGGAGACTATTTTGGATTTAGTAGGAAGTTTTCTCTGATGAAATGATCCTTGAGATGAGATTTCAATTATGAAAAAGAGACAACTGTCCCAGAGCTGGAAGCAGAGCCCTATCAGACAGGCTTGAGGAAATAGTCCACAGGCCCCAAGGCAGGACCACAGTGAAGATCTCTATGGCCAGAACACAGTAAGGGATCAAGGAAGAGAGTCGTTCAAGTGGAAATCAGAGAGAATAACAGGGGCTTTCTATGACAATGCAAGAAGTTTTGGTTTTATTCTGAGTGCTATTGGGAAAGCTAGTCTCATGCATACAATCCTTTGACCCCCTCTAGCCACATAAGAATGGACCCTGGGCCTGGAACCCTTCTTTACCAAGAGCCAAAGAGTCCCCATAACCTCACAGCCTGTGCTGGGCTTATCTTTCCCTGTTTCAGACTCAATGTGATTTCCTTTGTTCTGTTCAAGTGTGTGTGTGTGTGTGTGTGTGTTGGCATCTGTTCAACCCCATTATTATTATCTGTCCCCTGTCGGGAGCGGGCAGGGTTCTTCTACGGCAGCAAAAAGGGTACATGCAAGCCAACTGCTCTGTGTCAGATGCCAGGAGGGACTTGCCGGCAATGGGGTATAACACCCACTACTGAAGCTGATCCTGCTCTCTCTTCTCTGTGTGAGTGAAGTGCTGTTTCTTCTAGTGTTCAGACTGGGTTGTTTTCCTTGGTGACTCCGATGCTTAGATACATGCTCAGACTTGTACTCTTGGTGACAGATGGCACATGCTACTTGCGTGACAATACAATGTCAAACTTTTGGAATATTTTAAGTAAGGGATAAAGTGACCAGTTAGCAACTATGTAGAGAATGGAGTGTATATGCATACAAGTTCATTGGTTAATCTATTTCCACCCACCCACCCTCCCCTGCCTTCTCTCTGAGGTTTGACAGTCTGTTTGATGCTTCTATGTCTCTGGATCCATTTTTGTTCATCAGTTTATATTGTTCACTAGATTCCACACATGAGTGAGATCATGCAATATTTATACTTATCTCACTGAACTATTTTACTTAGCATAATGCTCTCCAGTTACATCCATACTGTTGTAAATGGTAAGAGTTCTTTCTTTTTTACAGCTGCATAGTATTCTATTGTGTATATATACCACAGTTTTTTTAATCCACTCATCTACTGATGGCCACGTAGGCTGTTTCCAAATCTTAGCTTTTGGACACAGACAATAGAGGGGTGAAGGCCTTGGGTGGGGAGAAGGGACAGGCTGGAAGAAGTCATTGGGAGAAAATAGAGACATATGTAATACTTTCAACAATAAAGATTTTAAAAATAAATAAATAAAAATATTATTTAATATTTTAACACTAGAGGCATGTAATTAGAGAGAAAAACATCTTTTTAATATTAGAGATGTATTGTTTTTTAAATGACTTTTACTTGTATATTTGGTCTTTTCATCTCATAAATGTTCTAACAAAAGGATTGTGCCAGTAATTTTAGTATATTTCATTATTCATATAAAACCCAGCAATTTCAATATACAGAGTAGAAGCTACATAGAGAATGTTAATATTACTCATATACTTTTATATGACATATGCATGTCAAGATTTATCTTTTGGTTGTGATCTTCCTCTAAAACATTATTTATTATTCATAATAGCTATGAAGGTGTTAAAGATAACCGAGATAAAAAGGGAAAGTATTTCTTGTAAAAAAAAATAATAATAACACAGTCAATAAAATTCCTAAAGAAAAGAAGATTACTCAGCCCAGGTCCTGAAACCCTGTAAATATCCTCCCTTCTGAGATACTGCTGAGATTGTTAAAGTAGCTTTCTACTTTACTATGGAAGGGCTAATATGCTTAGCTTTGCTTGATCAACAGCTTTCGCATAGTGTCTTTTGTAGAGTTGGAAGTCCAGAGTTTAATGGGACAAAGGGAGGAAGAAGCAAAGAAAGTGTTATGGAAGATGACTATCCTACCTTTATCATTTTAAAGTTCTGAGTCTTAGCATGAGATCCAAGTAGAATGAGTCCTAGATTAAAATTCAAAGTGCTTGGTCTCTGGCAAATCCATTGACTTAAGCCTCTCAGTGCAAGATTCTATTCTACTAATTAATGTAAAAATAAAAATATTAAACTCTGATCCACCTTCAAAAATATAAAGTAATATTTATAAAACATTGAGTAGTTGAAGGGAAAATTTAACTTCATAAAGTAAAGAACTGTATTATTTTCTGATTAAAGTGGAACTTTTAATTCACAAACAAGTACCAGATGAGATTTTCTGATTCCTCAGGAAGTGCCTTGAAACCAACCTAATTATGCTTTACATTAATTTAATAGACATAATCCTAAATTACACAGAATAATGATATATAAAAGAAGGAGTACATATATTGGATTATAACCATACAAAGCTTTATTTGGGTTATACAAATTGAATTTTAAAATATTGCTTTTCTCAAAAGACCCACGGCATGCTTGTTGTCACAGATATATTAAAATTCTGCTAACTTTGAAATGCATAGAAATTTATTGGTTCAAAAGAAGAGAAAATACCTACACTTCTCTCTGGTTTGAATTTCCCTTCGGTGATTATTTTCTCATCATCTATTTGTTATTTCCTTATACATTGCATGGACCAGTGCTGCAACATACCAGTATAAATATTTCCAGTAAAAACCTAACAGACCCTCAGAAAATGAGGGCCTAGAAACTATAAGTTGTGCCGTACCATCTTGCAAAATCTAATAGAGTGCTGGGTCAACTCCTTGAGGTCACTAAATAGAACTGTTGGCAACTCCAGACAATTACTTTTTGTATTTTTCTCCCTGACCACTTTCACCATCTGTCTTCATGCCTGATCTCCCCAATCACTGTAAACAGTTCAAAAAATGGAGGAAGGAAAAAAACTGGCAAGCCCATATGCCAAACTAAATCATCCAGGAGGTCAAATGCCTTCGGAATCCAAAAAATGGTTATTTATAGACCTGTAATTAGTGATTAAAACTCCAGGGAGTATTTTGCTTTCCTTTCAACCTTAAACTCCTCTTAGCTCCCATGTATTTTCACTCTAAATGTGATGCCATACACCTGTGCCACTTACCAGGAAGCAGCCTAGAAATTACTGTATGAAATGTGTCCTTCACAGCATGTCTACTTTGCCTTGTGTTTTTAGTGGCTAATTATTCTTTAAAATAAGATCAGAACCTAATTCTATATGGTCAACAATCAGAAACTTCACCATGTAGAAATTAGAACATACATTAAAAATGAAAGCAAGTTTGAATTGGTAGTGATATTTCTGGCATATTTAAGCTGAAATGGTAATATCTAAGAAATGAGTATTCAAGTAGGAAAACCAGTCAAGCATTATTACATTAATAAATGAGATTTAATAAATGAGAAGTAAGTTATATTAAAAGTACACTTCTCTATTAAAATTATTCTGAATATTTAACTAGTCAAAGACTATACATTTGCTTAATTAAAATTTGTTCAATATAAACAGGCACTTCACCTCTAGCATTGAAAAATAGATATCAGAAAACGAAACAAAATAATAATGATTTGAGATCCATGCAATTTATTTTAAAATAATTTATGTAGATGCTCTGCTGTCAAGGAGGAGGAACATAATGCCCATGGCTTCTGTGTGGGCTGTATGTGTGACTTCCTAGCAAAGAGCCCAGAATGGAAAGGGGAACTAGATGTGGGACGAGGTGGCCGAGTGGTTAAGGCGAAAGGGGGAACTAGAGAGTAACTTGATGGTGGAGAAACCTGACAAATACCACCTCAGTCAGGTATCCAAGCCAATGTCAACAGTGAAGATGCCTGTTGATGGTATGTACGCTTAATGTGATATGATGAAATAACACTGCACTTTGGATATTACCTACCCAATCCATAACCCCAATATAACTATGATAAAAATATCAGACAAATTCTACTGGAGAGGCATCCTAGAAAATTCTTCAAAACCATTAAGGTCATCAAAAACAATGAGGAGAGAGATGGCAGCTGATAGGATGGCAGGGCGGAGAGAGTGTGAGTAAAGGAGTGTGATGGGCATGTGTGGACCTGTGTGGTGTGGGCGGGGGTGGGGAGTGAGGGAGAGTTAGACATCACAGGAGTCTGGGGGACTGGTAGATCGGGCTCTCCTGGATGGGAAGCCCCTGCTACCGCCACACACACTCTCAGGCCAGTGCTGCTTTAGCGCAGAGCCCATACCATCTTGTAGAAGGCAGCAGTGGAAGCCAGAAGTGTAGCCACACCAACACCCACAGCAGCTTTGGACACCACCCCCCAACTTGTGCAGGGAGCTGGTTGCCAGCCATAACCCAGAACCACCACCATGCCCCAGGCAGTGAACAGTGTGGTACCACACCTGGGGCCCAGATATCTGCAATGGGTGCACACCAGGGAAACCTCTCAACTGTGCCTCCAATTCAGAGCCAAAACCCAGCATCTCAGGATCCTGAGCTACAACTCCCCACACTATGAGTGCAAACCAGGGATGCCCCACACCCCCCTGGTCCCCAAGTCTGAGTTCAGAGCCCAAGATCAGTGCATGCCATGACCCTCCCAAGGACAGACAGAGCTTTTGGGCAGGCTCATGCTCTGAACCCGGAACAGGTAGAGCCTTTCTGCTGGTGCAGGCTCTGCCCCAGTCACAGACAGGGCCTTCAGGAGGCCCTGACACAGACAGAGCTGTCACCAGGTGCATGCCCTACCCCTGGCCCAGCTCAGAGCTGCTGGTGCAACCTGGTGTGCCCAGCCACAGGTCACAGGACCATGCTTCATGTGCACTGCCAGAGGGTCATAGGACACCATCTTGCCTTGGGTGCCAAGGCTGCACAGTGAATTGCATGCCAGAGGGCTCTGGGCCCTCATAGGGAGTTGAACACAAGAAGAACTGTGCAAGTGCCCCACCGACCCCAAGAAACTAAAGTGGACAATTGAGGGACCAGAACCATAGTAGAAAGGAGTACAACTCAGAGCAGAGACAATAAAGGTGTGAAACTCAAGGCAGATGCACCCTCTGGATTAGCAAGTACCAGATAATTGAGCCACTAGGGGCTTTAACCCCATGGACCCCAAGCAGGGAGCCCAGGGCCAGAAAAAGACAGCAAAAATGGGGAGACAAAGAAACAACCCCCAAAGGAAAGAAAAGGAGGAGTTGCCAGAAAATAAAACTAAATGAAATGGAGGCAAGAAATATGTCAGAGAAACAATTCAGAGTAAATGTCATGCAGTTCCTAAATCTGCTGGATGAGAAAATCAACAACATATGTAAGAGGAAATGAAGAATAAATAACAATAAAAAAACAAAGGACAGTTTCAATAGTAGACTAGAAGAAGCTGAGGAACAAAGCAGATAGCTAGAAGACAGGGTAGAAAAACACACCCAATCTGAACAGCAATTGGAAAAAAAAAATTAGGAAGCAGGAGGAGAGCCTAAGGGACATTTGGGACAATATGAAATGAAGCGAAGCAACATCTGTATAATAGGGGTGCCATAGGAGTCAAAAGGAGGAGCAAGGATTAGAAAATCTATTTGAAGAAGTAATAAAAGAAAACTTCCTTGATTTGGGGAAGAAAAAAACTCACAAAACACAGAGAGTCCCAAACAAGATGAAGCCAAAAAGACCCACACCAAGACACATAATTACAATGGCAAACATTAACAACAAAAAGAGAATCTTAAGGGCTGCAAGAGAGAGACAGAGACTTAGCTACAAAAGATCTCCCATTAGATCTTTTGTACCTAACCACTCACCTGTCTGCCTGCCTAATGCCCCTAACTACTCCCCTACCTGCCTGATTGCCCCTAACCGCCTATGCCTGCCTGCCTGGTCACCCCTAACGGCCCTCCCCTGCTGGCCTGGTTGCCCCCAACATGCATATGACTGGGATCCCTCAGCCCAGCCTGTGCCCTCTCATTGTCTTGGAGCCCTCAGAGGATGTCCTTGGGGGAGCAGGCCTAAGCCAGCAGTCAGACATCCTTAGCTCTGCTAAGGAGGCAGGAGAGGCCCCCGCCACCACTGCTGCACTTTCCAGCTGTGAGCTCAGTTCAGGGCTTCTGGCTGAGTGGCACTCCCCCTGTGGGAGTGCACTGACCACCAGGGGGCAGCTCCTGCATTGAGAGTCTGTCCCCTGGTGATCAGTGTGTGTCATAGCAACTGGTTGTTCCACCGTTTGGTTGATTTGCATATTAGCCTTTTATTATATAGAATGGGAGGGACTGACAGAGGTCAGAGGGGTGGGGGATGGACATAGACAAAAGTGTGGTGATGGCCAGAGGTGGGGGGCTGGGTGGAGGAGTGTAAAGAGGTGGGGGGAAAGGGAAACATCTATAATAGTGTCAACAATAGAATAAAAACAACAATGATATACCACTAACACTCCACACCTATTAGGGGGAAAAAAGATACATTACGAACTATGTATTTACTACTTTGATAAAGTTAAAAAATTTAAAAAGAAAGAATTTTGTCCAGAAAGGAGTATTGCTGAAATTTTTTGTTGTTGGTGGTGGTGGGGGATTTTTGTTGTTGCTGTTTTTGTTTGTTTGTTTTATGGTAAGCTAAGGAAGCTTCAGAGGCCTGGATTTGTTCTGGGGGAGATAGCAAGCAAGTTGCAACCAACAGCATTTTGGATAACCTGCCTGAAATGATTTAAAAGCGAAAGGGACAGATTCCCCAAGCCTACAGTTATTTGTAATTTATTTTCTTATTCTAAATAAAGTCATTTTTGAACCTTATTAACCCTCCCCCCCTAAAATTAGTCCTTCAGATTCAGTAAACTTTAGGCCTCACAAAACCTGTTAGTCCCTGAGGGTTGGGGTCCCCAAAGGAGTTCGGATTCATTCATTATATTTATTTGCTCCTTTTAATTCTTGTTCCAGAGGGAGAGTGAGGACAGTTTTTTACTCAGTAATTTTTATAATAAGAATTGTATTGGAACCTGCTCCTTCTGTGGCTGTTTACGGAACTCACAGAGACTTTAAGCCCTTTGAAGATGGGGACAGAGCTGAATTGTGTTTCTATAATACAGGCACAAAGTTAATACAACTTTTATAAATACTTGTTGAAGAAACTGATAAATTTCAGTGCCATGAGGCATTACTTTTCCTTCTGTTCCATCTCTTTATTGAGACTTTTGTGCAAGCATAAGGCTAAGGGGATGAGCCAGTAGAGTGGAGAAATGTTGCTTTTTCCAAACCCTAGATACCACACTTTGATTTTACATAGTAGATGCATTTCTGAATGACATTTTGAATTGGGTATATTAGATTTTGCTAATATCAACTCCCTTTACTCATAGAGATAATTTTTAATGATGTTTAAACATTTCATACTATGAGGTACAAAATATTTTGCTTATTTCAAGAATCTTTGTGCATTCTTTCTGTAGTAAAGTGAATTATCAACATGGTAAGCCTGTTTGGGGGGTCTGCTTAAAATGAGGCACACCAGTACTAAATTCGGTTCTAACAATGACTAATTCACACACCAGGTGTGGAGTTAGATGGCTATTGTATGTAACCATTTTTTTTTTTTTTGTGGTCCCTTTGCTCTCACAGCAGCTGCTTCAACAAGAAGCAGTGTCTTGACCCTCCATGACCTCTTTGTCATGGCAACCGGGGGGGCGTCTACTGCCTGAGGCCTTGGCAGTCAGCCAGCCTTTGACCTTCCCAAGATGGCAGCAACCCTGACAAAAGCTCATCAGGGTCAGGGTCCCATTGGCACAGGCGGGGCAGGGAGGCACATGGGGAAAGTTTTCGGGCAGGCTGGCTGAACCATATAGAGTCACACCAACAGCTTCCCTCCTCCTCTCCTTTCCTCCCATGTGGTGGGCTGATGGCTAAGGGGAGAGGCAGCCACTGGCGAGGGCAGGTGCAGGCTCACAAGGGTGGGGAGCCTGAGGTGCTGGTCCTGGCTGGGTGGGTGGGCAGGCACTTCTTCCAGGGTTTTGGAGGGTGTTGGGGGCTGGAAAGGAGGGAGGATGCTCTCTTCCCCACTGCTGGGTGGGATGTTGGGAAGGAGGGGTGAGCTGCTGCCAAGAGCCGCCCCACCCCACCACTGGGAGGAGCAAGCAGCCCCGCCCAGCCCCGCTGCCAGGAGCCAGGAGTCCACCGACTTTTCCCAGCAGTACCTCCAGTCAGCACTGAGGACATTGGGCAAGCTGGAGGAGGAACACATGGTGATCATTCTAGTGAGAGACACTGCCTAGCTTGGACTGCTTTTCCAGTTCCACATTTGTGTCACAAAAGCAGTTATTTTAAAATCTGATCTGCTGCCTCAGTCCTACCCCCTTGGTTTTAATTTTCTGCACCTGGAGCCATGAACCATGAGCCACCCCCGCCCCACTGCCAGAATCTGGGAGCTGCCCCACCCCGCCCCACCTCGCCACTGGGAGCCGCCACTCACAGGCAGGGGGGTGAGGGGGGAGGAGAAAGGAAAAGGGGGAGGGAGGGTGGGACCAAGAGGTGCTCAATGCACCTATTGGTGACTGGTCGTCCTCTAGTTGTTGCGGTCATTAAGGACACTGGTGGAGGGGTGCAGGCTGGGCTGAGGGACACCCCCCATGCATGAATTTCATGCACTGGGCCTCTCACAATCCAGGACTGCTGGCTCCCAACCACTTGCCTGCCTCTGCCTGATTACCCCTAACCACTTCTGCCTGCCAGCCTGATCACCCCTAACCAATCCCCTTCTAGACTGATCGACGCCTAACTGCCCTCCCCTGCAGGCCTGGTCCCTCCCCAACTGTCCTCCTCTGCTGGCCTGGTCTCCTCCAACTGCCCTCCTCTGCTATCCTGGTTACCCCTAACTGACCTCCCTGCTGGCCTGATCACCCCCAACTACCCTCCCCTGCAGGCCTGGTACCCCTCAACTGTCCTCCACTGCAAGCCTGGTCACCCCCAACTGCCTTCTCCTGCAGGCCTGGCTTTCCCCCAACTGCCCTCCCCTGCAGGCCTGGTTTCCCCCAACTGCCCTCCCCTGCAGGCCTTGTTTCCCCCCAACTACCCTCCCCTGCAGGCCTGGTCCCCCCCAACTGTCCTCCACTGCTGGCCTAGTCTCCCCCAACTATCCTCCCCTGCTGGCCTGGACTCCCCCAACTGCCCTCCCCTGCAGTCCTGATTTCCCTCCAACTGCCCTCTTCTGCTGGCCTGGTCACCCCTAACTACCCACAACTGCCCTCCCCTGCAGGCCATCTTGTGGTGGCCATCTTGTGTCTACATGGGGGTGGCCATCTTGTGTCTACATGGGGGTGGCCATCTTGTGTCTTGGAGTGACTGTCAATTTGCATATTACTTTTTTATTAGATAGGATGAATGGGTTACCAAAGAGAGCAAAGAAGAAATAAAAAACATTTTGGAAACAAATGACAATGAAAACACAGCAATCCAAAATCTATGGGACATAGTGAAAGCAGTCTTGAGAGGGAAGTTCATAGCTCTATAGGCCTACCTAAAAAAAAAGAAAGAAAGAAAAACTGGTAATAAATTATTTAACTCTACAACTTAAAGAATTAGAAAGAGATCAACAAGAAAATCCTTGAGTGAGCAGGAAAGAAATAATAAGGATCTGAGTGGAAATAAATGATATAGAGACAAAAAAAATACAAAAGATCAATGAAAACAAGAGATGGTTCTTTGAAAGGATAAACAAGATTGATGAACCTCTAGCCAGGTTCACCACCAAGCAAAGAGAGAGGACCCAAATAAACAAAATCACCAATTTTATAACAGAGATAACAACTTTCAGTGGCTTTAATGTGAAAGTATCATTTTATTTTCCTTTATAAAACAGGAGTGCCCCCCTCCTTCCCTATGAGAGGGTACTTCTACAGATTTGTTCCTCCCAGTGTTATGGGGGAAAATAGAACATTGGAGACTAGTTATTGTTATGGGAAATATTAATTATGCTGTTAACCATGGTTGGCCTTTCTGTTCAAAGAAAAGGTGTATTAACCTGGCTGGGAGTCATATGCCCCCAGGGACCTGGGAGTCAACCTTTGATTGTGGTCCATTCTTATTCAAGAATTGCACATTTATTACAAAAACATTAACCTTATTGCCCAACCCAACCTGCATAGCTTACTTCCCCATGCCTGTAATCCCTACTTCCCCATGTAATCTTTGTCCCTATATTCATAAACTAGGGAAGAGCAAACCAAAATCACTAAAAGGTAGAAAGCCAAAATTACATTGCAGATATACAGACAGAAATCCCATGAGCTGTTTCTGGTGGCTGAAGCCCTGAGAGGAAGAGCAAGAAGAGCCCCCAAGATGAAGAATTCTTGGCAGCTGCTGGGACATTCCTGCAATCTCTCTCACACTTTTAACCTCACCACACACAACTATGCTTCCCCAAAGTGGGACTTGCCTCCTCTTTAAACAAATTAAACAAAGAGACACAAAACATCAGCACTCTTATATAGGCATGCACAACACACTAAATTTTACACCACAGGATGTCCGGTATTAAAAACTACCAAAGCAATATATTTTGTCCATGGTTAGGGAACTGCCCCTCTCTAGAACCTCAGCATTCTCCTAATGCACTATTTTTTTTAAAAAATGGGCTGGGGCCTTTTCTAGTTGCCTCTACCTCCCTTTGTCTAGGGGAATCTTCCTAGCACATGTGCCATCAGCCACGTGTACCATTCATACACACTTTTTTCCCCACACCCACATCCTCTTTGCTCTGGGGAAATTCAGTAACGGCCTGGCCATCTACTGTTTCTTTTCTATGGAGATAAATCAGAAGTGTGCTTCCTACAGGGAGGAAAATGGGGTGTAGGCATTTATTAACTTCAGAATAGTTTTGAGACAGCCTTTAAATTTTTTATTAATTTCCATTTTTTGAAGAATTTTTTTTCCTATGCTTTTCCTTAGAAGCTTCTAATTTCCAAATCAAGATATGCTTCCCATACAGTCATTTAGTTTAATTTCAGAGCTGGAATTTTTCTAATTTCTTCATGCAAAATATTAATGTGGGTACTCAAAAACAACTGCATTTTGGCCATTTCTCAAGTTAATATTTTCTAGTTAAATCTTCCCATTTCTGTAAAGTACTTGCAAGTAAAGGCTCCCTATCAGGGGTATTAAATGAGGGCTGGGGTTTGGGAGCTTCTGGCCTTGGAGGCACAATTTCCCATGTAAATTTTTTTTTTTTTTTTGTATCTGTAGTCTGAGCAAATTTTCTAGACATGTTTTGTACCAAGTCTTATGGTGACCCCCAAGACAGGACATTTAGTTAATTACTGTTGAGTTGGGACTCCCTATGGGGCTCCTGCACCTCTGAAACCTCCACAAAGATTCTTAGTCACCTAAGAACACCCCAGAATCTGACTGGATGGAGGATGTGCCCCTTTATCTTTGGAGCTGAATGAGTCAGCTCATTTATACAGTGAAGGTTTTTTGCTCAGACTTTCAGCAATTCCAATTGAAAAGCCAAAATCAAAACCAACCACCCATTTTTTTTCCTCAAGTCTCACCTTAGCCTGGGTTCTGTCAACCCTTAACCTGGGTTCTGTCAACCCTGGATCCACCTTGAGGATTTTAAAACACAGCTCAAATAAAGTCAGACCCTCTACCAAAGAAAGGGAAAGTCCTGGATCCAAGAGACAACTCATCAAGTTCATCCAATGGTCAGAGAACTAATGGGCTCAACCGGCCCTTTGCTGGATCCTACCACCTAGTCCAAGTCCAAGGGATGGTCCTGGGTGAGCTTCTTTGGAATTCTGCCATGACTTCACCAAGTAATGTTAATGTAAAAACCATTGAAACCTGTAAAGAATTTTTGTAAGTTTATTTGAGCCAAACTGTCAACATATGCCAGGAAGCAGAACCTCAATGAATTGAGATAATGCTCCAGAGAATGGCAGGTGACATCTATCTATACTAATAAAAGGGTACTAAGCTAATTAGACCAGAAGACCTTCCGGACATCCTTCTGGGGGAAGTGGGGGGACCATGGTGGCAGGGCTGAGGCAGAGGCAGTTAGGGGACAGCAGGCCAGCAGGGGGGGGGCAGTTGGGGGCAATTAGGTCACCAGGGGGGAACAGTTGGGGGCAAGCAGGCTGGCAGGGGGGGCAGTTGGGGGCAATCAGGCCACCAGGGGGGAACAGTTGGGGGCAAGCAGGCTGGCAGGGGGGGCAGTTGGGGGCAATCAGGCCACCAGGGGGGAACAGTTGGGGGCACGCAGGCTGGCAGGGGGGGCAGTTGGGGGCAATCAGCCCGGCAGGGGGGGGCAGTTGGGTGCGAGAAGGCTGGCAGGGGCCAGTTGGGGGCGAGC
This sequence comes from Eptesicus fuscus, assembly GCF_027574615.1. Lineage (NCBI taxonomy): Eukaryota > Metazoa > Chordata > Mammalia > Chiroptera > Vespertilionidae > Eptesicus > Eptesicus fuscus. The sequence goes on from NC_072475.1 coordinate 112,558,814, forward strand.
AGGCCAGCAGGTGGGGGCATTTGGGGGCAAGCAGGCCAGCAGGCAGGGGCAGTTGGGGGCAAGCAGGCTGGCAGGGGGGGCAGTCGGGGGTGAGCAGGCTGACAGGGGGAGCAGTTGGGGAGAGCAAGCCAACCTGGATGGCAGTGGGGGCAATCAGCCGGCAGGGGGGGGGCAGTTGGGGGCAATCATGCCAGCAGGAGGAGCAGTTGGGGGCAAGAGGCAGGCAGGGGGGGGCAGTTGGGGGTGATCAGACAGGCAGGGTGGGGCTGTTGGGGGTGATCAGGCTGGTAGGGGGGCATTTAGGGGTGATCAGACCGGAACGGGGAGCAGTTGGGAGCGATCAGGCTGGCAGGCAGAGTGGTTAGGGGAGATCAGGCAGGCAGGCAGGTGAGAGGTTAGGAGCCAGTGGTTCCAGATTATGAGAGGGATGTCCGACTGCAGGTTTAGGCCCGATCCCTGTGGGTCCCAGATTGGAGAGGGTGCAGGCGGGGCTAAGGGACACCCTCCCATGCACAAACTTTCTGCACCAGGCCACTAGTATTTATATATTGAAATCAAAGGAAGGGACATGAAATCCATGGATAGACTAGAGATGCGGGAGAAAGGAAAGTGGGGAAACCTCTGGGATTGGATAAAAAGTAAAATGATAGACACATACTTAGGTGGGTACAGGAACAACTAACATGATAATAATGAAGGAATTTGTGGTATCTGTCCTGGTGCTTAGCACATTAGGTTGTGCCTCAAGGGGTCCAGAAAAAGGGAAGTTACAAGTTACCCAGACATTCAAGGATATATTATAGATGCAAATATACACATAGGCTCAGTTAAGGTAAAGGTTAACCTTATCAGTGAAGATACCAGCCTAGGATGTAGCTATCCACGTAAACTTTTAGTTAAAGTTTAATTTCAGACCATTCTTTGTGATTACTTTAGGTCTCTGAGATTGCAAGACTGCCATGCAGGCCTTCCCTGAGCTTGTCAGGTTAGCACTTACATATGGTTCATTAAAAAAAGTGAACTCATAGAAATGAAGAATGGATTGCTGTTTGCCAGAGGTTGGGGATGTTGGGTTTTTTTATCCTCCTGTAATGGTTTCTATTTCTACGTTATTATTTTAACTCTTTTGTTTCATAAACATGTTACTTTGATGGGGACACTCAATTTCCTTTTTGAAGTTCTTCCAGGGGGCTTCCAATCCAGGCAGTGTTAGATGGCAAAACCCTGCAGCTGCTGCAAACACTCCAGGGAGGACACCAGCGGCACAGAGACCCCACCATCTTGAATAACAGAAATGCTTTAGACTAGAATCCTAGCCTCGCCACCACCCAGTCTGGTCTCGGAAGCAAACCTGGACACTACAGCCACTCTGGTAGAAGACCTGCCACCCCAGCTGCAGACGCACGGACCCTGAGACCATCACCTCCAAAGGTGTGCTGCTGAAAGCAATAAGTACAACCTCCCCCTCCCCAGCGCCGGAACTCAGAATTTGCCGCGTTCCCAGCCCTTAGGCACCCAGGCACTCCACTACCCAGGCAGTGCTTGGGAATCACTGAGAGACCCTAAGGGTGTGATTCTGCACAGTCAAGGACACGTGACCCTGCAGTAGAATTTCTGAACTGCTTCTTCCTATATAACTGCCCACGGACACCCCGGCTGTGCAACTTCAGTGCCAGGGCCCCTCAGAGTGCGTCAGAGCTCTGCACAGTCAAACGCACCACCAGTTCACGCACATTTCCAAAGCTGGCAAACTCACGGCCACAGACAAGGGAAGGTACCCTGAGCCCATATATCCACAGGGTCCTCTGGGGAGCTATTTCAAGCCCCTGCTGGGTGGAATTCTGTACAGACAAGGTCGCGCTGCCCCACAGCAGAAATTCCGAAACCCCTCTTCCTGAATAACAGCCCACATTCACCCTAGCTTCTCAACCTCAGTGCCAGAACCCCTCAGAGCGCATCAGAGCTCTGCGCCTGCAAACATACCTCCACAGAAGCGAATTTCCAACAGGCAGGCACCCTGAGCCCATCTGCACACCGGGTGCTAGTGGGAGTCACTGTGAGCTATCCCAAAGACGGTTCCTGGGTACAACTGTGAGTTCCCACTGGACACGCGTGATTTCAACTAAGGGTGCAAGACAGCAAAAACTGGGACACTCCCCTCCATAGCTGCTGACTTCTAGACACCACATTTGTGCCTCTCAAGCTTGCAGGCCTACATCAAGAGAACCCAAATAGGTCAAGTAGGGAGCTACACTAGATTACCAAGCCCAGGAGAACTGAGAGGTTACACCAGTAGCACCATCCCCAAAAGCACCTGGGTAGCAAAGAAAGTGGATCTACAACTAAAACATTACAGAAAAACATGGGAAGACAAAAAGGCAATCTCCAAAGGAAAGAAAAATGGAATCACCAGAAAGGGAGTTAACTGATATTGAGGCCAGCAGCTTATCAGAGAAAGAATTCAGAGTAATGGTTATAAGGATGTTTAAACGGATGGATGACAAATACACACAACTGAATGAGAACTATAAGGAGCTGAATGAGAATGTCGCCAGCATGAAAAGGAACCAAGAGAAGATGAAGAATGACATAGCTGCAATAAAGAACACAATGGAAGGCTTAAAGAGTAGACTAGAAGAGGCTGAGGACCGCATCAGCGAATTAGAAGACAAGGTAGGAAAAAACACAAACACAGCAGCAACTGGAAAGAAGACATAAAAAGCAAGAGGAGAGCCTAAGGGAGCTTTGTGACAACACAAAACGAAACAGTATTTGCTTAATTGGGATACCAGAAGGAGAGGAAGAGAAGCAAGGAATAGAAAACCTGTTTGAACAAATAATTACAGAAAACTTGCCTGATATTGGCAAGAAAAAAACCATGCAAGTCCAAGAAGTACATAGAGTCCCAAACAAGTTGAACCCCAAAAAACCGACACAAAGATACATCATAATTAAATTGGCGAACACCAACAACAAAGTAAGAATCTTAAAGACTGCCAGAGAGAGAGAGAAAGTTACCTACAAGGGATCTCCTATTAGGATATCAACCAATTTCTCAACAGAAACACACCAGGCCAGAAGGGAATAGAATGAAATATACAAAGTGATGCAAAGCAAGGGTCTGAATCCAAGAAAACTATACCCAGCAAGGCTATCATTCAAAATTGAAGGTGGAATCAGGAGCTTCACAGGCAAAAAAGGGCTAAGAGAGTTTATCACTACCACGCCAGCATTGCAAGAAATGCTAAAGGGACTGCTGTAAAAAGAAGAAAGAGAAAAGCAAGAAGAAATACAAACACTAAGGAAAAATATGACAACAAACATGTACTTGTCAATAATAACATTAAACGTAAATGGATTAAATGCACCAATCAAAAGATATAGGGTAGCTGAATGGATAAGAAAACATGTCCCATGTATTTGCTGTCTACAAGATACCCACCTCAGAGCAAAGGATTCACACAGACTGAGAGTGAAGGGATGGAAAATATTTTCAGGCAAATGGAAATGAGAAAAAAGCTGGGGTTGCGATACTTATTGTTAATAAAATAGACCTCAAAGAAAGGCCATAATAAGAGATAAGGAAGGCCACTACATAATACTAAAGGGAGCAATTCAACAAGAAGATATAACTCTGGTAAACATATATGCACCCAATGCAGGAGCACCCATATACATAAAAAATCTCCTGGAAGATATCTAGGGAGAGATTGACAACAATACAATCATAGTAGGGGACTTTAATACACCACTGACATCACTGTATAAATCCTCTAGACTAAAAATCAGCAAAAAAACAGCAATTCTAAATGACACACTAAACCTAATTGACATCTTCAGAACATTTCACCCCAAAGCCATGGAATATACATTCTTCTCAAGTGCACATGAGACATTTTCAAAAATAGACCACATATTGGGTCAAAAGCAAAGTCTCCCCAAATTCAAAAAGATTGAAATACTATCAAGCATTTTCTCAGGCCACAATGGCATAATATTAGAAATAAACTACAATAAAAACATTCCAAGAAAACAAAACACTTGGAGGATGAATAGCATGCTAATAAACAATGATTGGGTTATCAATAAGATCAAAGAAGAAATTAAAAACATTCTGGAGACTAATGACAATAATAACACAACATTGCAAATCCTATGGGACACAATGAAAGTAGTCCTGAGAAGGAAGTTTATAGCTCTACAGGCCTACCTCAAAAAAAAAAAGAAAAAATGGTAATAAATCACCTAACTCAACAACTCAAGAATTAGAAAGAGAGCAACAAAAAATCCCACAGTGAGCAGAAGAAAGGAAATAATAAAGATCAGAGCAGAAATGAATGACATAGAGACCAAAAAAAAAAAATACACAAGATCAACAAAACCAAGAGCTGGTTCTTCAAAAGGATAGAAAAGATTGATGAACTTCTGGCCAGGCTCACCAAGAAGGAAAGAGAGAGGACCCAAATAAACAAAATAAGAAATGAAAGAGGTGAAATAACAACAGACCCCACCGAAATACAAGAGATTGTTAAAAAATACTATGAACAACTCCATTCTAACAAATGAGACAACACGGAGGAAATGGACACATTCCTAGAAAAATACAACCTTCCAAAACTTACACAGGAAGATTCTAAAAATCTCAATAGGCTGATAACTATGGAAGAAATTGAAGCAGTCATCAAAAAGCTTCCAGCAAACGAAAGCCCCGGCCCAGACGGCTTCACAGGAGAGTTTTACCAAACATTCAAGGAAGAACTAAAACCTATCCTCCTCAGACTGTTCCAAAAAATTCAAGACAAAGGAACACTTCCAAGCTCCTTCTATGAAGCCAGCATCACCCTAATATCAAAACCAGGTATGACAACACAATGAAAGAGAATTACAGGCCAATATCCCTCATGAACATAGATGCCAAAATCCTCAACAAAATTCTAGCAAATCGAATCAAGCAGTACATCAGAAAGATCATACATCATGACCAAGTAGGATTTATCCCTGGGATGCAAGCATGGTACAATATTCACAAATCAATAAACGTGATACATCACATAAACAAATCGAGAGATAAAAATCATATAGTCATATCTATTGATGCAGAAAAAGCATTTGACAAAATCCAACACCCTTTCTTGATAAAAACTCTCAGCAAGGTGGGAATAGAAGGATCATACCTCAACATAATAAAAGCTATATATGTTAAACCCACACCTAACATCATACTCAATGGGCAAAAACTAAAACCATTTCCCCTAAGAACAGGAACAATACAGGGATGCCCACTCTCACCACTCCTGTTCAACATAGTGCTGGAAGTACTAGCCATTGCGATCAGTCAAGAAGAAGAAATAAAAGGCATCCAAATTGGAAAAGAAGAATTAAAACTCTCCTTATTCGCAGATGACATGATCAATGTTTATAGAAAACCCTAAAGACTCCATCAAAAAATTATTAGACTTAATAAATGAATTTGGCACTGTAGCAGGATACAAAATTAATGCCAAGAAATCTATGGCATTTCTATACACCAATAGTGAACTTACAGACAGAGAGTCTAAAAAAGCAATCCCATTTACCATCACACCAAAAAAATTAAGATACCTAGGAATAAACTTAACTAAGGAGGTAAAAGACCTATACATGGAAAACTATGCGACACTGAAAAAAGAGATAGAGAAAGACATAAACAGATGCAAGAACATACCATGTTCATGGATTGGTAGAATCAACATAATCAAAAAGTCCATACTACCCAAAGCAATCTATAAATTCAATGCACTTCCCATTAAAATACCAACTGCATATTTCACTGATCTAGAACGAACTCTCCAAAAATTCATCTGGAATAAAAAAAGACCCCTGAATAGCTGCAGCAATCCTGAGAAAGAACAACAAAGTAGGTGGGATCTCAATACCAGATTTCAAGCTGTATTACAAAGCCACTGTTCTCAAAACAGCCTGGTACTGGCACAAGAACAGACACATAGATCAATGGAATAGAATAGAGAACCCAGAAATTGACTCAAATTACTATGCCAATTAAATATTTGACAAAGGAGGCATGAAATACAATGGAGTCAAGATAGTCTTTTCAACAAATGATGTTGGCAAAATTGGACAGATACATGCAAAAAAATGAAGCTAGATCACCAACTTACTCTATACACAAAAATAAACTCAAAATGGATAAAGGACGTAAACATAAGTTGGGAAACCATAAAAATACTATAGAAATCCACAGGCAGCAAAATCTCAGACATATGCCAAAAGAACTTCTTCACTGATACTGCTCCTAGGACAATGGAAGCTAAAGAGAAAGTAAACAAATGGGACTACATCAAAATAAAAAGCTTTTACACAGCAAAGAAAACCATCAATAAAACAACAAGAAAGCCCACTACATGGGAGAACATATTTGCCAATGATATCAACAATAAGGGTTTAATCTCCAACATTTACAGAGAACTCATACAACTTAACAAAAAGAAGATAAACAACTCAATCAAAAAATGGGCAACTGATCTAAATAGACACTTTTCGAAAGAAGACAGAAGAAAGGCCAAGAGACATAAGAAAACCTGCTCAAAGTCACTAATCATCAGAGAGATGCAAATCAAAACAACAATGTGGTACCATCTCACACCTGTCAGAATGGCTATCATCAACAAATCAACAAACAACAAGTGTTGGCGAGGATGCGGAGAAAAAGGAACTCTTTTGCACTGCTGGTGGGAATGCAGACTGGTACAGCCACTGTGGAGAACAGTATGGAGTTTCCTCAAAAAACTAAAAATAGAATTCCCATTTGACCCAGTGATCCCACTCTAGGAATATATCCCAAGAAACTAGAAACACGAACCAGAAAGGATATATGTACTCCTATGTTCATAGCAGCACAATTCACCATAGCTAAGATTTGGAAACTGCCCAAATGCCCATCAGCCAATAAGTGGATTAAAAAACTGTGGTATATCTACACAATGGAATACTATGCTGTGGTAAAAAGAAGGAGCTCCTACCATTTGCAACAACATGAATGGAGATGGAGAGCATTATGCTAAGTGAAATAAGCCAGACAGAGAAAGATAAATATCACATGATCTCACTCATTTGTGGAATATAATGAATGGCATAGACTGATGAATAAGAACAGATCCAGAGACTGAGAAACATCGATCAGAACCTCAAACCTCAGGGAAGGAGGGGGTTGGAGAGAGAAATGGGGAGAGATCAACCAAGGGACTTGTGTACATGCAACAAGCCTAATCAATGGACACAGACAACAGGGGGGTGGGGCACGAGTTGGAGATGGGGGATAATGGGGGAATAAGGACACATAAAAAATAATAATAATAAAAATAAAAAAAATTTAAAAATAAAAATGAAAAAGAAATTGTGAGGTAACCAGAACCCCAAGGATGCCTGAGAACATCTTTCTTGCCATGCTAGCAGTCAACAGCTGTACAGTAAGATTATCTGGAGCAAATGGGGAAGTATTTTGGACTTATGTTCCTGACTCTTCATGGGTAAGAGCCCTTACGAGTGCTGATCCCCCTCCTAATGTATTCACCAATAATACCAAATACCTTGGTCATCCAGGAGGACCATGGGTGGGGCAAGGAAGTACAATTACACAGGGGACTCCACTTAGCTTCCCTTTCGTATGACACAAAATCAAACCATTGCTCCTTTGTATGTAAAATTAAAGAGAGGTTTTTGGCTTGTGTGGATACCAAAGAAAGGGACTACCACTAGTTGCTCCTGGGAGAGGTATAGAAAATGTAGCTAAGACCTTGCCTATACAAAAAGAAACTGGCAGACAGTTTGAAATGGAATTGCCATGGCCTAGAGCAAAGAATATCCTTACAGGATATAATGCCATTCTACAATGCCATTATAATTTTTTCCAGATTTGTGTTACCCCCATTACCTATAATAGTACCTCGCACCCTTGGGGATCAATAAAAAATCATCATCTTGGTGCTTGGAGACAAAGGTAACACATCTCTAGATATTTTAGAATTACAACAGCGTAATATACAATTATCCCAAACAAACTTACAAACTAATTCTTTGAATGTCTGACAGCAATTTAAAAAGGACATGAAAGGGTTTAAATCCCTTCCACTGTGTAGAGGGCCTCCTGGGAAGGTACCTGAGCATTCTAAATTGGCCCCTCTTGCCCTTTTGGCCAAGAGGGACCCGCTTCTCACAATCCAATTGTCAACAGCTGCTGCCTGAGCTTCTGTTCATGCCGAGGTTGAAGCCTCATGATGGCTGGTACCATGGATCTGTCTCTCACCCAGTGGGGTGAGCTGGGCCTCCTTGGAGAAGAAACCTGGGTTCCACAAGATATGTGATCAGTGCTGGGACCCTGCCAGCAGGCAAGGGGATCCCAAGGCAGGTGCTAGGCATGGAGGCCATGGGGGCGTAGGCGACCAAGGAGACAGAACTAAACCTCACATCACCCTGCTTGGCCCTGGAGGATGGCTGGTTAGCCAGAAACGGGTAAGATTCCTCAGGAAAGGAACAACCTAAGACAGGCACAGTTGCAAAGGGGCCATCAGGAGAGAACTTGGGGGTCAACAGAGGTGGGGCACAGACCTTCACACCTCCAAGTTTGCAGGCGCCTGAACCCTCACCCCAGCTGAGGGAGGTCTCCTGCTCCCATGGCTGCTTAGCTTCCCATGCCCAGCTCAAATCGGGACCCAGGTAACAGAGACTTGGCCGACAGCAGATGCCCTCTCACTGTAACAAGACTTGATGGAGATGTCTTGCACCCATGATGCAGGGAACTGGGGTCTTTGATATCTAAATCTAGCCTAGCACCAGGAATGCTCAGGGCCTACTCAGAAGGCAAACAATCCTCTCCACTAATATTTACAGGGTAAAATAAGATGGTTGTTAAAATATTAAATTTGACAGTAAAATAGTAGTCAATTTTTCAGACTAATTTAAATTGGCCAATTGAAATAAGTGACTATTCTAGAAAAATCATTGTACTGGACAAAAAAGCTGTTCCTAAAGTGTTAACTAAAATTTTTATTGGTAGTTCATCTCATGGTAAAATTGCGCAACATGTAATGAACCTAAAGCAGCCATATTTTAGTGCAAAAAAAAATAAAATTTAAAAGCTATCAAGATTACAGCATAAAATTTCCAAAAGCCTCCTAATATTTAAACCAAAAAAGGGGGGATGGTAGAAGAATATCATGTAAGGAAAAATATCTTGTAAATAAATAATATCTAGAAAATTTTTACTTTAGAAAATTAACTTTCATTTGTAATGCTAACAGCAAGACACCCAGGTAAAACATGCATGATGTCAAAACAAGCCAAAGGAAAATCGTTTGGGCAAAAAATGAAAAAGGATCACAAGTCAAATTTATAGAAAAGATTCCTTTATTAACTTTTGGTAGAGAATATGTTTGTGTATTTTCAGAAAACAACTCCGAGACCATGTGGATTCCTGCAACATAGAGGAATTGACAGGAGTGCTCCAGCCATGAAGACAGAAGAGAAGCAGTACAGAGATGAAAGACGCTGACGATGCCTTGCCATACTAGCAGTCAGCAGATGTGCGTCACTGCAGATTTCCCAGGACCAAACCAGAGAGGGTCAGACCTGCATTACCACCATTTGTCCACCATCCAGAACTGAGATATCATTGCTGTTATGTACACATAAAGAACTGTTGGACATAGAAATTGGCCTCAAAAGAACTGTTGGCCCAGAAAGCAACTCACTATAGACTGATTCATTTGCCTGTCAGCATTACCATTATTGCTTGTCTCATTTTTGGTTCCTATAAGTGTATTCCTAGTGTCACATGAGCTCACTCACCTAGGGGAAAAGATGAACAACATAGACTGAAAAACAAGAACAGCATCGATCAGACTGTCAGACCTCAGAGGGAAGGTAGGGGAGGGTGGGGATAAGGGAGATAGATCAACCAAAGGACTTGTGCACTTGCATATGAGCCTAACCATTGATCACGGACAACAGGGGGGTGGGGGCATGCGTGGGGGTGGGGGTTGGGATTGGAATGGGGGGGCGGGGGTTATGGACAAATATGTGATACCTTAATCAATAAAGTAATTTTTAAAAAAGAAGTTTAAGTTTAAAAAATTTGGCTCTCAAAAGAAATTTCAGTTGTACTGTTGATATTTGGCTCTGTTGACTAATTAGTTTGCTGACCACTGTCCTATATAATAAAAGCCTAATATGCTAAGTGTCTGATCGTCCAGTCAGCCGTTCAACCAATCAAAGAGTAATATGCTAATGACATTCTAAGGACACTCAGTCACTTCCTATGATGTGCACTGACCACCAGGGGGCAGATGCTCCGACTGGTAGGTTAGCTTACTGCTGGGGTTTGGCTAATCGTGACTGAGCAAGATGGGCTGGACATGCCCTAGAGCTGTCCCACGGTCCTTCCCTGGCTGGCCAATCTCCTATGTCCCTCCCCAGCCCCATTATGCACTGGTGGGGTCCCTCAGCCTGGTCTGCACCTTCTTGCAATCCGGGACCTCTCGGGGTATATCATAGAGCTGGTTTCAGCCCGATCCCACAGGCCAGGCTGAGAGACCCCACTGGTACACAAATTCGTACACCGAGCCTCTAGTAAACAAATACATGAATGGATGGAAAGTTTGATATGGAACAGAATATTTTAGAGTCTCACATTACCTTTGTAGAAATTACTTATTATTGCAAGATGAAAAGAATAATTTTAGAGTAGAGATGCTTGACAGATAGCACCTTAATCAAATGATCAAAATAAAGATCATCAGAAGATCCTAGATGGCAGCCAACAGGACATCAGTGAGGAAGAGAGTGTGAGTTAGTGAGGGAGTAAAAGAGGAATGCAGGGCATGTGTGTATGTGTGAGTGAAAGACAGTTATATTATAAAACTGTTGGGGGCTGGCGGACCAGGCTTCCTTAGCTGGGTGGCCTGTCTTACCGCTGCAATCTCTCCTGGGGTGGCTGGCTCTGCCACAGAGACCACACCATCTTGAAGAGGAGAGTGGCTGTGACTGGGAGCCCAGTCTCACCTCCATCCAGGGAGACATCAGACACCACCAAGGACCCTACAGCCACACTGGCCAGGGACCTGATGCCTCGGCTGTGAACCCACAAACACTGAGACTCCAGCATTCCCAGCCGCGGGCTCCTATATAGTTTGTCCAAGGAGAGACAAAATGGAGGCAAAATAGGCGGACTGGTTCAGTGCCTTCTCATGGAACAGATAGAAGAAACAACTAAATCCAATAACATCCACCCTGAATTGGCGAATGAAACACAGCTGGTGCAACAATCCATGGTCGGAAAGGTCAAAGGTTGACTGGAAAATGGTAGGATCAGGGATCTGGGCTGGAGGGAGAAATGCACGTAGCCAGGACTAGAGTCTCAGACAGAGACTGCACTATACCAAATCCGAGTCCCTTGGGGACAGTGTAGTGCTCAACTGTGGAAGAGGGTCCACAGGGCTGCTGGAGGCAGGGGACTCTAGATCTAAGCCCACATCCATGGGAGGCTGCACCCAGAAAGGCAGCCTGGAGTTCTGCACTGGCCGTGCAGTGCTGGGGGGAAAGAGACATGCGGCAGCGCAGTTGTTCTGTCTTTATAACTTCCTTGCCTTTACTCACTAAACCCAGTGAATAGGATCTTTCAATTACAAACAATCACCGAGGCAGCGATGCAGGGGAAGGAGGTTTTATGGAAGCTGGAGATTAAAATAGGAAGAAATTATTAGAAAGCCAGCTCTGGGACAGTCTGGTACCTCCAACCCTGAACAGACATTTTTCTCCTGGAAACCAGACCCCTCCTAGCAGCACAGCTGCACCCAGCCTTGAGCTTGGCAGGGAAACAAAGATTCCAAATACCCCCAGGGAGCCCTTAGGGACTGGGTTGAGGGGCCATTTGGTCCCAGAAACTAATACAGCAACACTGCCACTTAGAGCCTGTGTCAGAAAGAGACACTTGTGTAAATAGGACTGAAAGCAAGAAGAAAAACAAAGGGGTAGATTGAACCCACCTGCCTGAAATCAAAGTTGTGGCATCTGACATAGAGGAGCAGTAGGATCGATGGGAACTTCAACACAGTGCTGACTATGAACAAACTTCACTACTTCACTTTTTTATTTTTTTTTTATCTTTTACTTAACACATTGCGGTCCAGTAGTTTTATTGCTAGCTTAACCCAGTGGCCAGGTAAGTTTCTATTGTATGAGTACAAAAATCATTTTACATAAATGTTAAAGGCACACTTTAAAATTAAATACCCTTTGCATTTTGAAGTTATTAATTACATGTTCTTACAAGATAATATCTCTTGCCGAAACCGGTTTGGCTCAGTGGATAGAGCGTCGGTCTGCGGACTGAAAGGTCCCAGGTTTGATTCCGGTCAAGGGCATGTACCTTGGTTGCGGGCACATCCCCAGTGGGGGGTGTGCAGGAGGCAGCTGGTCGATGTATCTCTCTCATCGATGTTTCTAGCTCTCTATCCCTCTCCCTTTCTCTCTGTGAAAAAATCAATAAAATATATTAAAAAAAAAGATAATATCTCTTTAAAGTATGATACTTTGTAAAGCACTGTGTAATATGAAGTGGAACTAAACAAAGCTGACAAATGTAATGTGTTTCTCTTCTCTCACTTTTGCATTCTTCGCAAACTTTAGTAGGATATTTCTTTTTATATAAAGTTTCTGCAATTGAAACACTACTGTAATAGTTATCTTGGTATATGTGATGCCCCAATTCCTAATACAGCCAAAGTAGTGACAGAATAGAGTCATTCAATTTTTTTCCTTCATCTGTGCAAATTTCCATATTGCAAATATACCCAGCCTTGCTCTCACATACCATTCTTACAAGTAAACCATATTTAATAATTTTAGATAAGCTGTAAGTTCAAAATAGAAGATGTCCCCTCCAGGGAATCATGCCTTCATCTAATGATAATTCTTGTGTAGATTTATACATTGTTTGAAATTTAATAGTAAAGTGGTCGAGTACAGATTGAATTTTAAATAGCCTGGATAAAGATTTAGTCATGTTTGCATTGTCACTGAAATTCCAATAAGTCCAGATTTGTTCAAAATGATTTCAACTCATTATCTGAGGAAATATTGGAACAGCTAGAACTAAATTTGTAGAATATTCTTTTCAGGTATCCTTTCTAGTACACCCCATTAGCACTATAAGTCCTAACCTTTTTTCATATCTGTTGGAATAACAGGAGACCACTTTATTGCTTTCAAAGTTTTGTGCTTTCCCAAATTTTGGTTGTAATATATGTTCAATTAATGACAAAATAGTTCAAGCAGATTGTCGTAAAAAATCAAGTTGGTGACTTCAATTATGTTCTTAAAATCAGACAATATAACTGTAACCCCAGAATTACCTTCAAATTTTTCCAAATTAGGTTGAAAGTCCACTTTTGACCAATCATCTCAGCAACCATGAGGCAATTTACATTCAAAATCATGTGTGGAATTGTTCAAATTTTCAGGTTTGAAATCACTTGAAATTACTATATATTTTTTTTTTTTTTGCCTTTTTGGAGGAATAATTATATCACTGCCACTGTCAAAGCTTTCATCACTTTCACTTGGAATATCTGATAAATTGTCAGCAAATATATCCAGAATTTTATCATGTTCTTTGTCACTATCCATGGTTACTGAGCAAGTTAAAAGTATCAAATTGATATAAAAAACAGTTATTTTTATTACTAATTACAAGAGACTAATCACTTTTAATTCTTTTTGTAATTTTTAACTTTAGCAAATGCGTTTTCCATTACACTGTTTCTTTCTAAATGACAATGAAAAACAAGAATTCTCGTGATTGGCCACAAGCCTTAGAACAGAAATAATGAGCATTCTCAGGATCCGTACTCAATGTGTTACGAAACTAAAAATTTCTTTTCATTATTTTATTTTTGGGTTATTATTTTTATTTATTATCATTATTTTTTTAACCTTTCATTTTTTTGGATTAGTGTTCTACATTCTATTTTTATTTTTTATCATTATTTTACTCTATCTCATTTTTTTCTTTATGCCAACGCTTTCCTCTTCATGTCTCCCTTTTTCATCCTGTTTCTCTTCTCCTATTCCTGCTTTGGATTTTCTCTCTTCTTTCTTTTTACTCCTTGTTAAAAACTGATCTTTATCTGCTTTATTAACACATTACTATTATAGTAGTTTCTGTTGGCTTACTCATATATCTAATTTCCTATCCCCTGCTCCAAGTCCATGCACCCTTCTCTTTTCTCTTTCTTTGATAGCCAATTTCTTTTACTTTCTTGTTGTTGTTGTTTGATTGTTTGTTTTGTTTTATTTTTATGCTTTTGTTTTTCCTCTCCTTGCTTGTTTTCTTCTTCTACTAAAAGCTTAATTAGTTTCATTACCAAACCCAGGCCTATCTGCTTTCTACTCTACTGTCCTTTTCCAAAAATAGATGAATATATAGATAGATAGATTAAAGACATGGGAAATTTTTTAAATTTTATATATATATAAATTTTCTTATCCTACCTAATAAAAGAGTAATATGGGAATTGACTGCAACCTCGCTATGCCCAAGCCATGCCCACCAGCCAATCAGGGCAAGTATGCAAATTAACCCAACCAAGATGGCGGTTCATTTGCATACATAGGCGCCCTGAGCTGACCCCCTGCAATGGATTGCAGGGAGCTGGGGTCCGCTCTGGCACCAGGCCAAAAGCTTCCGAAGGAGGCTTTCAGCCTGATGCATGAGCAGAACCCCTCCGATTGACCGCAGGGAGCTGGGTGTCCGCTCCAGCACCAGGACGAAAGCCTCCGGCGGAGGCTTTTGGCCTGGAGCCGGAGAAGACCCCCTGAAATCGATCGCAGGGAGCTGGGGGTTGCTTCGGCCTGTTGCAGGAGCGGACCCCTGTGATCGATCGCAGGGAGCTGGGAGTCTCCTCTGGCACCTGGTCAAAAGCCTCTGCTGCAGGCTTTCGGCCTGATGCATGAGCGGACCCCCTCCGATTGATCGCAGGGAAATGGGTGTCTGCTTCGGCCTAGTGCACGAATGGACTCCCTGCGATTGATTGCAGAGAGCTGGGGGTTGCTTCAGCCTGGTGCATGAGCAGACCCCCTCCGATTGATCGCAGGGAAATGGGTGTCTGCTTCGGCCTAGTGCACGAATGGACTCCCTGCGATTGATTGCAGAGAGCTGGGGGTTGCTTCAGCCTGGTGCATGAGCAGACCCCCTCCGATTGATCGCAGGGAAATGGGTGTCTGCTTCGGCCTAGTGCACGAATGGACTCCCTGCGATTGATTGCAGAGAGCTGGGGGTTGCTTCAGCCTGGTGCATGAGCGGACCCCCTCCGATTGATCGCAGAGAGCTGGGTGTCTGCTCTGGCACCAGGCTGAAAGCCTCCGGTGGAGGCTTTTGGCCTGGTACCAGAGCAGATGCCCTGCAATTGATCGCAGGGAGCTGAGGGTTGCTTTGGCCTGGTACACGAGTGGACCCCCTGCAATCCATCCCCTGGGCAGGGAGCTGGGTGTCTGCTTTCAGTCTGGGCAGGAGCAGACCCCCTGTGATTGATCACAGGAGCTGGGTGTCCGCTCCTACCCAAGAGACATTCGGTCTAGGCAGGCCTGGGCAGGGGCTGAGCCGGTAATCAGAAGGAGCTGGAGGGGCCTGCTGAGGCCTAAAGCTTCAGCCAGAGGCTTTAGGCCTGGGCAGGACCCAGCCCTCAACTGGTGTGAACTATAGAGGAAACACCTTTTCTGACTGCACATTGGCTAAGCTTCCTATATGCCACTGATAATATTCTTAGTAACGTGGGTAATAAGAATCCAAAAAGTTGATCTAGGGTTTTTCCACCACACTTCTGGAGAAAAAAAATGAAGGTCTGCTGCTGGAGGGCTAAGAAATGTCATATCCTGCCCTAGCAGGTTTGACTCAGTGGATAATGCCTCAGCCTGCAGACAGCAGGGTCTGGGTTGGATTCTGATCAAGGGCATGTATCTAGGTTGCAGGCTCCTCCCTGGCTGGGGTCCAGATCAGGGCTCATGCAGGAGGCAACCAATCAAAGTGTTCCTCTCACTTTGATGTTTCTCTCTGTCTTTCCCTTTCTCTTCCACATTCTCTAAAAGTCAATGGAAACATATCCTCAGGTGAGGATAAAATATAAATAAAGAAATGCATATCCTATGAAAGACACATCTTGAAAATGCCTAAAGAAAGTTGTCATTTTTTCATGGTGAAGGGACTGGAGTCCGGGTTGATGAAAACACCTTGGTGGCTGCGATGACTGGCAGTGGCTGCAGCAGCAGGGTGATGGGGCTGGTGCCTTCCCCTGATCAGCCCAGTTGCCTCCCACAAAGGGAGGCCAGACTGCGGCTTAGGCTCACTCCCCGTGGGGCACGGGCCTAAGCCATCAATACGACATCCCCTGAGGGCTCCCATTATGTGAGAGGGGGCAGGTTGGGCTGAGGGACCCTCAACCCCCAGTGCACGAATTTTGTGCACTGGGCCCCTAGTGTGTGTGTGTGTGTGTGTGTGTGTGTGTGTGTGTGTGTGTGTGTATATATATATATATATATATATATTTTTTTTAAGATATAAATTTTAATAATTATTATTTTATTATAATTATTATTACTAGTAGCCATGCACACAAATTGGTGTACTAGTAGCTCTCTGAGGGGCCTGGCCACTCCCCACCCATTGCCTAGAGGCTTTCCGCAGTCCAGAGGCCCATCCACAGCCAATCACAGAATGTTTGCCTTGTCGCCAGGCTGATGAAGCCAGCATTCCCCCACCCCCGGGCCACTCCAGGCCCACCACCCAGAGGCCCTTTGCAGCCAGGGTGGATCACTTGCCTTGTCACCACAGGGATGAAGCAAGCATTCAGCCAGGTCGCTCACACTGACCACTCTCAGCGGCTGACCCCCAGGACTGGGGGAATCTGGCAGGGCTGAGAGGACTGGGTGCTGCCATCTTGTGGCTATGGGCCCTGTCATCTTTGTGACAGAGTGAAGGTTAATTTGCATATTACCCTTTTATTAGAAAGGATTAGTATTTTATTTTTTAATTGAGTATTTTGTTTTTTACTTTTCTTCTTATACACTAATTCTCTTTCTACCTCTTCTATACTGAATTGTGGCCATTCTCCCATTCATTCAATTCCTTTACCTTACCTTCTGGAAATAAGGTCTGCCTCTTAAGATTCGGCTCCCCTCCTTTTTTTTAATGGCTCTTAGTTGCTTTCATGTTTTGGATTAGTTGTTGGTTTTCTGGAGTTTTATCCCCATATAAATATTTTCCCCTTCTCTTTTCTTCTTTTTTCTTTTCTCTCTTACCTTGTCTACTTTTCTCAATATCATTTTTGCATTCTTTTCTCTCCCCTAATTCTCTTTTCTGTGAGAGTCACCTTTATTTGGGGTTATTGGTGTTGTGAATACATTCTTGTTCCCTCTGTGTTGTCTCTTGTCAAGTTTATTTTTGCCTTTTGTCAACATGGTAGAGAGTGAGCCACATAACCAGACACCCTGAGAG
The DNA here is from genome assembly GCF_027574615.1 of Eptesicus fuscus. Taxonomy (NCBI): domain Eukaryota; kingdom Metazoa; phylum Chordata; class Mammalia; order Chiroptera; family Vespertilionidae; genus Eptesicus; species Eptesicus fuscus. The sequence continues at coordinate 112,576,356 of NC_072475.1, forward strand.
GAGCAAAAATGTGGAGACAAAAAAACAGCCCCCATAGGAAAGAAAATGAGTAATCACCAGAAAAGGACATAAATGAAATGGAGGCAAGCAATTTGTCAGAAAAAGAATTCAGAGCAATGGTCATAAGGAAGCTGAAAAGGATTGAAGACAAATTAAATAACATGTGTAAGAATCAAGTGGGAATGAAGAAGAACCAAGCAGAAATGAAGAATGACATAGCTGCAATAAAGAACACCATAGAGAGCATCAAGAGTAGTCAAGAACACCTGAGACTAGAGTTACATCTTGACAGCTATTGTCCTGGTGTGCTAGAGTTCTCAGAGAGAATCTGCTGGTCTTGATTCACTGACTCGGGCATTAAGTGCCCCTGGTAGTGCCCAAATCAGAAACATAGGGGGGGGGGAAAGAGTAGACAAGAACAACCTTAGGACCACATCAATGAGCTAGAAGACAAAGTAGGAAAAAAGACCCAAGCAGAGTAGCAACTAGAAAAAAAAAACACCTTAAAAATCAGGAGGAGAGCCTAAGGGAGCTTGGGGACACCATGCAATGAAACAACATCTGCATAATAGGGGTGCCAGAAGAAGAGGAAATTGAGCAAAGAATAGAAAAACTGTTTGAAGAAATAATGACAGAAAACTTCCCTGATATTGGGAAGAAAAACTCACACAAGTCCAAGAAGCTCACAGAGTCCCAAACAAGATGAACCCAAAAAGACTGACACCAAGACACATCATTATTAAATTGGCACACCAATGAGAAAATAGAATCTTAAAGGCAGCCAAAGAGAGACAGAAAGTTACCTATAAGGGATTTCCCATTAGACAATTAACTGATTTCTCAACAGAAACACAACACACCAGAAAGGAATGGAATGAAATAAGACAAAGTGATGCAAAGGAAGGGACTGAATCCAAAAATAATATACCCAGCAAGGTTATCATTCAAAAATGAAGGTGAAATCAGGAGTTTCACAGACAAAAAAGGGCTAAGGGAGATTATTACCACCAAGCCAGCAATGCAAGAAATGCTAAAGCAACTTCTGTAAAAAGAGGAAATAGGAAGGGAAGAAGGAGCACAGGCATAAAGAATAAAAATTACGATGAACAAGTACTTATCAATAATAACCTTGAAGGTAAATTAATTAAATGCTCCAATCAAAAGACATAAGGTAGCTGAGTGGATAAGAAAATATGAACCATATATTTGCTGTCTACAAGAGACCCACATCAGAACAAAGGAATCACACAGACTGATAGTGAAGGGATGGAAAAAATTTTCAGGCAAATTGAAATGAAAAACAAAAAAGTGGAGTAGGAATCCTTATATCAGACAAATTAGACCTCAAAGTAGGGGCCACAACAAGAGATAAGGAAGGCCACTTCATAATACTAAAGGAACCAATACAACAAGAGGATACAGCTCTAGTAAACATATATGCACCCAATACAGGAGAACGCAAACACATAAAAAAGACTTCTGGAAGATATCAAGGAAGAGATCAACGGCAATATAGTCATAGTAGGGGACTTTAATACCCCACTAACACCACTAGATAAATCCTCTAAACAAAAAATCAGCAGAAACATCAATTCTAAATGACTCACTAGATCAGATGGAATTAATTGACATCTTCAGAACATTTCACCCTAAAGCTGCAGAATATACATTCTTCTCATGTGCACACAGGACATTTTCAAAGATAGACCACATATTGGGACACAGGCAAAGTCTCTTCAAATTCAAGAGGATAGAAATCATATCAAGCATCTCTCGGATCACACAGGGATATAATTATAAATTAACTACAATACAAACAATGAAAGAAATAAAAAACTTGGAGACTAAATAGCATGATATTAAACAATGATTGGGTTACCAAAGAGATTAAAGAAGAAATAAAAAGTATCCTGGTAACAAACAACAATGAAAACACAACAATCCAAAATCTAAGGGACACAGTGAAAGCAGTCTTGAGAGGGAAGTTCATAGTTGTACAGGCCTACCTCAAAAAAAAAAAAAAAAGAAAGAAGAAAGAAAGAAAGAAAGAAAGAAAGAAAGAAAGAAAGAAAGAAAGAAAAAATGGTAATAAATTATCTAACCTGACAATTTAAAGAATTATACAGAGAGCAACAAGAAAATCTCAGAGTAAACAGAAGAAAGGAAATAATAAAGATCAGAGCATAAATAAATGACATAGAGACCAAAAAAAAAATACCTAAGATCAATGAAACCAAGAGCTGGCTCTTTGAAAGGATAAACAATATTGATGAACCTCTAGCCAGGATCACCAAGAAGCAAAGAGAGAGGACCCAAATTAACAAAATCATAAATGAAAGAGGTGAAGTAACAACAGACCCCTCAAAAATACAAAAGATTATTTAAAAATACTATGAATAACTCTATTATAATAAACTCGACAACAAAGACAAAACGATCATATTCTTAGAAAAATACAAGCTTCCTTAACTCAATCAGGAAGAATAAAAAAACCTGAATAGGCCAATAAGTACTGAAGAAATTGAAGCAGTAATAAAAAATCTTCCAGCAAACAAAAGCCTGGGTCCAGACAGGTTTACAAGGAAGTTCTACCAAACATTCAAAAAAGACCTAAAACCTATCCTCCTCAGACTATTCCAAAAAATTCAAGAGGAAGGCACACTTCCAAGCTCTTTCTATGAAGCCAGCATTACCCTAATTCAAAACCAGATAAAGACACTTCAACAAAAGAGAATTACAGACCAATATCCTTAATGAACATAGATGCTAAAATCCTCAACAAAATTTTAGCAAATCAGATCCAGCGTTACATTGGAAAAATCATACACCATGACCAAGTGCAATTTATTCTGGGGATGAAAGGATGGTACAATATAAACAAATCAATAAATGTGATATATCACATAAACCAATTGAGAGATAAAAATCACATAATCATATCAAATGATGCAGGAAAAGCATTTGACTAAACCCAACACCCTTCCTTGATAAAAACTCTCAGCAAAGTAGGAATAGAGGGATTATTCCTCAACATAATAAAAGCCTCATATGACAAACTTACAGCCAACATTATACTCAATGGGCAAAAACTAAAAGCATTTCCCCTAAGAACAGGAACAAGACAGGAATGCCCACTCTCACCACTCCTGTTCGACATGGTACTGGAAGTGCTAGCCATAGCAATCAGACAAGAAGAAGAAATAAAAGGCATCCAAATTGGAAAAGATAAGTAAAACTATCCTTATGTGCAGACGACATGATATTGTACATAGAAAACCCTATAGACTCCATCAAAACCTACTAGACTTAATAAATGAATTCGGCATTGTAGCAGGATACATTAACCCCCAGAAATCTATGACTTTTTTGTACACCAATAATGAACTCACAGAAGCAGAAACTAAAAAAAAAAAAAAAAAAAAAAAAAAAAAAAAATTAAAAGATCCCCTTATACTTGCACCAAAAAAAATATGATACCTAGGAATAAACTTAACTAAGGAAGTAAAAGACCTGTACTCAGAAAACTACAGGACATTGAAAAAAGAGATAGAGGAAGACATAAACAAATGGAAGTACATACTGTGTTCATGAATTGGTAGAAACAACATCATTAAAATGACCATACTACCTGAAGCAATTTATAGATTCAATGCAATCCCCATTAAAATACAAACATAATGGAGAAGACAAAATGATGGCAGAATAGACAGACTTGTCCCAAGCCTTGTCATGGAGCAGATAGAATGAGCAGCTGAAATGAATAACACCCACCCTGAATTGGTGAAGGAGACTCAGCTGGTGAGAAGGTTTGCAGCCGGGAATGGCAGAGGACCCGGGAGAAAGGTAAAATCAAGGTTCTGGCAGGAGAATGCTGCCAGACCTCTGAGCCCAGAGGGTCAGAGAGAAACCGCACGGCACCGAGCCGCGCCCCTTGGGACAGGCACAGCGTCTGACTGTGGAAAGGAGGTCCACAGGACTGCTGATGGCAGGGATTCTAGATCTGGGTCCACAGTCACAAAAGGCTGAGCCCAGAGGGGGCAGCCTGAAGGGCTGACCAGAACAAGCAGTGCCGGCAGGAGAGGAGCTCACAGAGGTGCAGTCTTTCCCCTCTCTGTGGCCTGTGATTTTCTTCACTGAACCTAGTTCATAGGACCTTTAGGATACGGACACTCACCCATGGCTGAGGTGCAGGAGAAGGTGCGGACTTGTGGAGTTTGAGGAGAGGCTGGGGAGAGGAGAGGGTCCAGAAGTGGCAGCGAGTCCGGTGCTGGATCATACCTGAGCCCAGAACCTGGGCAGCCATTTTTTCCTGAAGAGATAGCCCCTCCCTCCAGGCTCCAGGCAACTAATATAGTCACACCCAGAATACACCCTGAATGGTACAAATCATTTTTAAAAATCTGAATATTCCCTGAGAGTCCACAGTGACTGGCCTAAAGAGAGGCCTTCAGTTCTAGCAACAGGAAACTGAGAAACAGTACAGTACAGAAGACTGGGATCTTAAGTTAGCCAAAGGAACGACACTTCACTTTGTCATTTTTATTTTTTATTATTATTTTGTTATCTCTCTCTTTTTTTCTTTTTTTGTTTTGTTTGTTGCTTTATTTTCTATTTCTTTTTGAATTATTTTTCCATCACTATATTGTATTTTATTTTTATTTGTTGTTTTTATACCATTTTTAAATCAATTTTTTTGTAAATTTATTATTATTATTTTCTTCTGGTTCTCTTTCTTCTTATCCATTCATCCCCTTTCTACTTTATATATATTGAGTTGAGGTCCTACCCATATTCATCCAATTCTTAACCTTTTGCACTCAGATGTCGAGTGTGACTCGACATGGTTAGCATCGGTAGCCCATCCCTTCCCTCCCTCCATCCCTCCTCCTTTATTTGGGCTTTCCTTACATTAAATAAATAAGTTTGTATGAAAAGAAACTACAGTTTTTTATTCTACTGCCACGCTTTGTAAAATCTGGGGTATTTAAAAAATTAAATCCCAAGTAGAATAAAGGAATCGAGAAAAAAGCAAGCGAGTGCAAAGAGTTAACCTTATTTTCTGTGTATAAGCTTGGCCTCTACAGATTCTGCCCCAACCCTCTCTGCTGGGTGTTTGGTGTTTGTATTTTTTTTTTGTTTATCTATTTGTTCTGTGGTGTTTTCTCTCTCTCTCTCTCTCTCTCTCTCTCTCTCTATATATATATATATATATATATATATATTCTCCTTCTTCTTCCTTTTTCTTTTCTCCCTTATCTGTTTTTCCTCTCGTCAATATCATTTGTGCTCTCTTTTCTCTTCCCTAATTCTCTTTTCTCAGGTGGTCACTTATATTGGGCTTATCGGTGTCGTGAGTACATTGATGTTTTGTTCCCTTGGTGTCGTGTCTTATCGAGGAGAATTTTATCCTGTCCAGCCAATGTGTTAGAGAGTGAGCCACATAACTAGACACCTGGAGAGGAAACTCCATCCACGAATGGGTCAATAACACCCCAGACCCAACAATAGAGTCAGTAAGAAGGCAGCAGTGAGGGAGAGAGCGTGGGTGAGTGAGGGAGCAAAAGAGGAGTGTGTGGTTGTGGTGTGTGTGTGTGTGTGTGTGTGTGTGTGTGTGTGTGTGTGATAGTTAGATCCCTCAGGACCTTCTGGGGCAGGCTAACTGGGCTCGCCTATCTAGGCAGCCTCTGCTACCATTGCAAACAGTACTGGGAAGCTGGATCTTCCTCAGAGGCCTCGCCTTTTTAAAGGGGAGAGCTGCTGTAACTGGGAGCCCAGCCTTACCTCTCAGATAACTCCAGGGACTATACAGCCATCCCTGCCAGGGACCTGCTACCTCAGCTGTGGTCCCTGAGTCTCCAGCCACCGCACTTGCAAGCTCCTGTGAGTTCCAAAGCGAGCTCTCCTCTGACTGGCCCAACACTTTAGCACAGGGCACTGCATCCACGTGAGTAGCAGACACATGAGCAGCCTGCTCCTGTCAAAGGAGCAGCAGCCCCATGAGCAGTGTGCCCAAGGCTGAAGAGAAGCAGCCTGATGTGGCCTGCCCCAGGCCAAGGAGCAGCAGCTGTGTGAGTGGCCCACTCCCCGATCCAAGGAGCAGCAACCATGCGAGAAGCCCACCCCGTTTTAGGAGCAGCAGCCTTACAAGCAGCCCGTCCACTACTGAAGAGCAGCAGCCCTGTGCAGCCCGACACTGTCCAAGGAGCAGCAGCTGCATGTTCAGCTCACTCCTGCCCGAGGGGCAACAGCTGCTCAAGCAGCCCATCCCCCATCTGAGGAGCCCATCCCCCATTCGAGGAGCAGCAGCCACACGAGCAGCCTGCCCCCATATGAAGAGCAGCTGCCTCATGAGCAGCCTGCCCCATCCAAGGAACAGCAGCAGCGCACAGCCAGCCCCCATCCAAAGAACAGCAGCCACACAAGCAGCCCACCCCTGTCCCACGAATAGCAGCTGCATGCAGCCCTCCCTCATCCAAGGAGCAGCAACCTCGTGATCAGACCACCCATGTCTGAGGAACAGCAGCTGTGTGAGCAGCCTCCCCCATCAGCCAGAGGAGCCACCACTGCTGCGAACAGCATCCATCAGAGGAGCAGCTGCCAACTGAGGAACAGCCACTACCACAACTGCCTGAGGAGCAACTGAAGCCCGAGGAGCCACCGCCACCCAAGGAGCATCCCCTGCACAACTCGACATCTAGATCAGTCAGTGAGATAAAAAAAAATTGGTAGACAAAGAAACCCCCAAAGGAAAGAAAAGGAGGAATCGCCAGAAAAGCATCTAAGTGAAACAGAGGCATGCAATATGTCAGAAAAAGAATTCAGAATAAGGGTCATACAGTTCATAAACCAGATGAATGAAAAAATCAACAACTTATTTAAGAATCAAGAAGAAATGAAGAGTGATATAGCTGCAATAAAAAACACCATGGAAAGTTTCAACAGTAAACTTGGAGAAGCAGAGGACTGAATTAGCGAATTCCCAGACAGGGAAGCAAAACACACCCAAACTGAACTGCAATTGGAGAAAGAAATTAAAAGACAGGAGGAGAGCCTAAGTGAGCTATGGGAAAACATGAAACGAAGCAACATACAAATAATAGGGGTGCCAGAACAACCGGAAGAGGAACAGGGTTAGAATACCTATTTGAAGAAATAATGTCAGAAAACTTCCCTGATGTGGGGAAGAAAAAAGTCACACAAGCACAGTGAGTCCCAAACAAGATGAACCCAAAAAGACCCACACCAAGACACATCATAATTATGATGGCAAATGTTCAGGACAAAGAGAGAATCTTGAAGGCTGCAAAAGAGAGACAGAAAGTTACATACAATGGATTTCCCATTAGATTATCAAATGATTTCTCAACAGAAACAAATCAGGTCAGAAAAGAAGACTACAGGACACTGGAAAAAGAGATAGAGGAAGACATAAACAGATGGAAGGACATACCATGTTCATGGATTGAATTCAACATCATTAAAATGTCCATACAAGCCCTAACTGGTTTGGCTTAGTGGATAGAGCATTGGCCTGCGAACTCAAGGGTCCAAGGTTCAATTCCAGTCAAAGGCATGTACCTTGATTGCGAGCACATACCCAGTGGGGAGTGTTCAGGAGGCACCTGATCCATGTTTCTCTCTCATCAATGTTTCTAATTCTCTATCCCTCTCCCTTCATCTCTGTAAAAAATCAATAAAATATATTTTAGCCCTAACTGGTTTGGCTCAGTGGATAGAGCGTTGGCCTGTGGACTGAAAGTTCCCAGGTTCAATTCCGGTCAAGAAAATGTACCTGGGTTGTAGGCACATCCCCAGTAGGAGGTATGTAGGAGGCAGCTGATCAATGTTTCTCTCTCGTCAGTGTTTCTGACTCTCTATCTCTCTCCCTTCCTCTCTAAAAAATCAATAAAATATATTTTAAAAAAATAAAATATATATTTTTAAATATATTTTATGGATTTTTAACAGAGAGGAAGAGAAAGGGACAGAGAGCTAGAAACATCAATGAGAGAGAAACACCGATCAGCTGCCTCCTGCACACCCCACACTGGGGATGTGCCCGCAACCAAGGTACATGCCCTTAACTGGAATCGAACCTGGGACCCTTCAGTCTGCAGGCCGATGCTCTATCCACTGAGCCAAACCAGTTTCGGCTAAAATATATTTTTTTTAAATGTCCATACTACCCAAAGCAATCTATAGATTCAATGCACTCCCCATTAAAATACCATTGACATATTTCACAGACCTAAAACAAACTTTCCAAAAATTCATCTGGAATAAAAAAAGGCCCCAAATAGCTGCAGCAATCCTGAGAAAGAAGAATAAAGTTGGAGGGATCACAATACCAGATTTCAAGCAGTATTACAAAGCCACTGTTCTCAGAACAGCCTGGTACTGGCACAAGAACAGACATATAGACCAATGGAATAGAATAGAGAATCCAGATATCGACCCAAACCACTATGCTCAATTCATATTTGACAAAGGAGGAAAGACCATAAAATGGAGTCAAGACAATCTTTTGAATAAATGGTGCTGGGGAAACTAGTCAGCTACAGGCAAAAAAAAAAAATGAAACCAGATCACCAACTTACACCATACACAAAAATAAACTCAAAATGGTTAGGGGACATAAATGTATGACGGGAAACCATAAAAATCTTATAAGACTCCATAGGCATCAAAATATATTTACCGGTACAGCTCCTAGGGCAATGGAAACTAAGGAGAAATTAAACAAATAGGACTACATCAAAATAAAAAGCTTCTGCACAGTAAAAAAAAAAAATCAAGAAAATCCACTGCATGGGAGAACATATTTTCCAATGTTATTTCAGATAAGGGTTTAATCTCCAACATCTACAGGGAACTCATACAACTTAACAAAAGGAAGATAAACAATCCAATAAAAAAAAATGGGCAAAGGACCTAAATAGACACTTTTTAAAAGAGGACATACAGAAGGACGAGAGACATATGCAAACATGTTCAAAGTCACTAATCATCCAAGAGATGCAAACCAAAACAAATGACATACCATCTCACACCTACCAGAATGGCTATCATCAACAAATCAACAAAAGACAAATGTTGGCGAGGGTGTGGAGAAAAACAGAACCCTTGTGCACTGCTGGTGGGAATGCAGACTGGTGCAGCCACTCTGGAAAACAGTATGGAAATTCCTAAAAAAATTAAAAATGACAATTAGGGGATATGAATACATGTAATACCTTAATCAATAAAAAAATTAAAAATGGAACTCCTATTCGACTGAGTAATCCCACTTCTGGGAATATATCCTAAGAAATCAGAAGCACCAATCAGAAAGGACATATGCACCCCTATGTTCATAGTAGCACAATTTACAATAGCTAAGATTCGGAAACAGCCCAAGTGTCCATCAGCAGATGAGTGAATTAAAAAACTGTGGTACATCTACTCAATGGAATACTACGCTGCTATAAAAATGAAGAAACTTTTACCATTTGCAACAGCATGGATGGACCTGGAGAGCATTATGTTAAGCAAAATAAGGCAGTCGGAGAAAGATAAATATCACATGATCTCACTCACATGTGGAATATAATGAATAACATAAACTGATTAACAAAAAAAGATCCAGAGGCTAAGAAACACTGAACAGACAGTCTAACTTCAGAGAAAAGGCTGGGGTGGCAGTGGGTAAGAGATCAACCAAAGAATTTGTATGCATGCATATTAGCATAACCAATGGACACAGAAACTGGGGTGGAGGGGACTTGTCCTGGGGGTGGAGGGAGTGGCAGGGGGGTCAATCAGGGAAAAAGAAGACATATAAAATACTTTAAACAATAAAAAGGAAGAAAAGAGAAGAGAAGGAAGAGAGAGAGGAGTGAGGAGCTCTTCCTCCAGCCTTCACCTTCAGGACTTCAGTTTCTGCCTCCAAGCAGCTTAGAGAGGGATATTTTTTCACCTCCAAATTTCTCTTACAAAGAACATTTGTGTAACTATTAAGACAATAACCTTTACACAGACACATTTACATGTCTACCTTAAATATGTCTGCTTGTGTATATAATTTTATTATATCATTTACTCATTAAAGAGCCTATAAGAGGGACTAGAAGAGATAAATTTGACCATCAAAAGTTAGAAAGGTAAGATCTTGAAAGGCAATTGTAGGATGACCATCAGAATATCATATCATATCAATATTTGCTCATCTATAGATACACCACTGTATTCTGTACTAATGTTATTAAGTACTAATAACATAATTTGTAGAATAAGAGAATGTGAAAAGAGAATAAGTAAGTCTGACAAACTGCCTCAATTTTCCCAGGGCAAATGGGAACATCAGAAGAGAGTAGTTCTGAGGAGACTCAGAGAGAAACACATAAAAGATCTTAATTTGGGGCAGGATGCCTTTCTAACATATATCCCATCAAACACTGTGACCAAGAAGCTTCCTTCCAGAATTAAAATGGCAGGCCTATGCTTTTCAGGTAACGGGGAATTTAAAAAATGTGCTCTATATGGTTTGAGAGCCGTCTATTCTCAATCACATTGGTGAAAAATGAATAAATGACCAATATCTAACCTCAAAAATCTCAACGTTTAGGAAAGAATTGTTCACCAACAAATGGAGACTGTTCAATAGAATAAGATAGGGTAAGAGCAACATATGTGGAGAGCCATGGTAATGTAGGAAGGTTGATGACCCAGGGAATCTGAGAATGGCTAAGAGCAGATACAATATCTGGGTTTTATTTTTAAAAATAAAGTGAAACTATCAGGAAAATGCAACTTAAAACTATGATGCCACTTCATACCCACTAGGATGGCTAGAATAAAAAAGATAATAAATATTGATAAGGAAGGGAAGAAACTTATTCATTTGAAAACTTTATTCATTGCCAGTGGGAATTTTAAAAGGTGCAGATGCTGTATAAAACAATTTGGCAGTTCCTCAAAAAGTTAAATGTAGAGTTACCAAATTACACATGTGGGTATATACCAAAAAGAAATGTCCACACAAAAACTTGTATACAAATGTTAATAATAACTCAAAAGTGGAAACATCCCAAATGTCCATCAACTGATGAATGGATAACTAAAATGTATGTCCATACAATAAAATATTATTTAACAATAAAATGAAGTACTGATACATACTACACAGAGATGAAATTTGAAGACATTATGAAAAGTGAAAGAAATAAGTCACAGATGCCATATATTGAATGATTTCCTTTATATGAAATATTCACAGTTGGCTAATCCATAAATACAGAATGTATATTAGTGGTTTCCTCAATTTTGTTTGAGAGTTCCTAAGTAAAGATTTGGAAAATTCTTAGCCTATGCAAAAATGAGATAGTGCATTAGGAAAAGAACATGATGATGCAGTCAAGTGACCATTTGATGAAGAGATTAGCCTGAGTGTGAATAACAGACCTGGTTAGCGATCTCAACAGAAGCCAAACGCTATTCTCCAAGCGCATGGAAGCATGAGCCGAAAGGCAATTCAGGTAGCATCAGAGCTGCCAAGTCAACCATAGGCCCAGGATGCAAGGGTTCGGGTGGGGTGGGTGCTAGAGCATCCTGGCAGTTTCAAGTGAAAAGACTGGTGCTGAGCCAGTGTGGCTCAGTGGTTGAGTGTCAACCCATGCACCAAGAGGCTACTGGTTTCATTCCTAGTTAGGGCACATGCCCAGGATGTGGGCTCTATCCACAGTAGGGGGCGTGCAGGAGGCAGTTGATCAATATTTCTCTCTCATTGATGTTTCTCTCTCTCTTTCTCTAACTCTAAAAAATCAATAAAATAAAATAAAAAAGACTGTGTCTGTGGAATATCACACACACTGTCCAGTGCTGCCTTCATCCTAGGCTCTGCTCCTGGTATACCAGTGTGGCAGTCCTCAGCCACCCCAGGAGAAGCTCTGGTGGCCCTGGTGCAGCAATATTGCTCTGAGTTTCTGGAGGGTGCAGTGAGTAAACTTTGACAGCCTCCATGTGGGGCTAAGAGGCATGGCTGAAGACTATCCAATAGAGCTCAGGACACCAACCAGGGAGAAGACCATTCAGAAAGCAGGGCCATCCCACTTAGGCATGGAGTTGACATTGCCACCTTAATGGGTCTGGAGCATTGAGGCAAGGAGGATTATTTATAAGCTTTTAAGATCTTGCCCTAGCTGGTTTGGCTCACTGGATAGAGTTCCGGCCTGCAGACTGAAGGGTCCCAGGGTCTATTTTGGTCAAGGGTACATGTCTGGGTTGTGGGCTCGATCCCCAGTGGGGGGGGGGGGGCGGGGGGGAGAAACATGCAGGAGGCAGCCACTCAATGATCTCTCTCATCATTGATGTTTCTATCTCTCTCTCCCTCTCTGAAATCAATAAAAATATATTTTTAAAATAAGATCTTATGGAGTTTGGACTCACTTGGGACAAGTTACGCCTTTCTTTTTTTTCTATTTCTCTATTTTGGAACAGAAAAGCCTATTTTGTGTCTTTTCCACAATTATATTTTGGAAGCATATAATTTTTGTTTCAAATTCACAACTAGAGAGAAATTTGCCTTTGGATAAGTTGTACCTTAAGTCTCATCCATATCTATCTAGGTCAGTGATCGGCAAACTCATTAGTCAACAGAGCCAAATATCAACAGTACAATGATTGAAATTTCTTTTGAGAGCTGAAAACTGACTTCTGCGCATGGGCCACGAAGTTTCAATCACACTGTATGTGCGCGCCCGCACGTGGTATTTTGTGGAAGAGCCACACTCAAGAGGCCAAAGAGCCGCATGTGGCTCACGAGCCACAGTTTGCCGACCACTGATCTAGGTAATATTTAGATGAAACTTTTGACTTTATACTTTTGAGTTGATGCTGATGAAGTTAAAATTTGGGGGGCTGTTGAAATGGAATGAATATATTTTGCATGCCAGATGAACATAAACTGGTGGGGGAGAGTGTTGGAATGCTATAGATTTAATATTGGTATGACCCCCAAAATTCATGTTGATTTTTAACACCTAATATATTGGTATTAGGTGGTGGAGCTTTTGGAAACTGAGTATTTCATGAGAGTGGGACTAATGTCCTTATGAAAGAGACCACAGAGAGTTCCCTGGTCTGTGCCATGTGAGAACACAAGGAGTCCATAATCTGTGAACCAGAAAGACGGCCTTCCCAAATCTTCACACCTTGATTGTGAACTTCCCCGTATCCAGACTGTGAGAAATAAATTTCTGTTGTTTATAAACCACCAAGTCTATGGTATCTGTTATAGCAGCCAAACAGACTAAAACATGAGTGTTTTTTTCAATAAAGCTCTTGCAATATAATCTCATCTTGGTATCTGCCTTTCAGAGAACCCAAAATAAAAAAGTGAGGGAAGTGAAAACAATGCTGTTTATTTCTTTAGCATTTTCATTGAAATTCAACTTTCACGTAGCAAGCATTTTTGAGCAACTATACATACAATGATCCATAGAGTAACTTAAATCAAATACCACTAAGAATGTCTTGGTAATAATTGTTTTCCAAGGTTCTGTGGTTTTGTGTTACATATTAATAACTTAGCCTTGCTTCATTACACTTTATATATTGTAGAGGAATATTGGTTAACTTATAAAAAGAAACATTGCATATACTATTAGAGGAAAATAAATTAAAACTTTAAGGTTTTCCTAAATACTTTAAATGTATTGTACAAAAAGAAAGAGAAAATACCAAAAGAAAATAACAATAACAAAAAATGTTGATTGCTGAGTGGTAGAATTATGGGTTATTTTCCACATTTGCTCTCTTTATTATATTATTCTACGTTATCCAAAATTCGTGTAATAAACATTTTGGTAAGATTTCTATATTTTTCTTTTCTTTTAATATTTATTGTTGCAAGTATTACATAGGTCCTCCTTTTTCCCCCATTAACCTCTTAAAGCCCATTCCCATCCTCCCACCCCCCAAGTCTCACCACCCCATTGTCAGTGTCCATGATGCATACATGTTCATTGGTTGATCTCTTCCCATCCACCCTTCCCTACCTTCCCTCTGAGGTTCAACAGTCTCTCATGCTTCTATGACGCTGGGTCTATTTTGATCATCAGTTTATTTGGTTCATTAGATTCCACATATGACTGAGATCATGTGATACTTATTTTTCTCTGACTGGCTTATTTCACATAGCATAATACTCTCCAGGTCAATCCATGCCTTTGAAAATGGTAAGAGCTCTTTCTTTTTTATTGCTGTGTATTATTCCATTGTGTAAATGTACCATAGATATTTTATCCACTCATCTGCTAATGAGCAATTAGGCTGTTTCCAAGTCTTAGCTATTGTAAATTGTGCAGCTATGAACATAGGAGTTCATGCATTCTTTCTGATGAGTGTTTCAGGTTTCTTAGGATATATTCCTAGAAGTGGGATCACTGGGTCAAATGGAAGTTCCATTTTTAATTTCTTAAGGAAACTCTATACTGTTTCCACAGTGGCTGCACCAATATGCATTCCCACCAGCAGTGTACTAGAGTTCCCTTTTCTCCACAACCTCACCAGCACTTGTAGTTTGTTGTTTTGTTGATGATAGCCATTTTGACAGGTGTGAGGTGATATATTATTGTCATTTTGATTTGCATCTCTCAGGTGATTAGTGACTTTGAGTATTTTTTCACATGTCTTTTGGGTTTTTGCATGTCCAATTTGGAAAAGGGTCTATTTAGGTCCTTTGCTCCCTTTTTAATTGGATTGCTTGTCTTCCTTTTGTTAAGTTATATGAGTTCCCTATATATTTTGGAAATTAACCTCTTATCAGTTTGGCAAATATGTTCTCCCATGTAGTGGGTCTCTTGTTATTTTGATGATGGTTTCTTTTGCTGTGCAGAAGCTTTTTATTTTAATATAGTTCTATTTGTTTATTTTCTCCTTAGGTTCCATTGTCCTAGGAGATGAATCAATAAACATATTGCTATGAGAGATGTCTGAGATTTTGGCACCAATGGTTTCTTCTAGGACTTTTATGGTTTCACATCTTACATTTAAGTCTTTTATCCATTTTGAGTTTATTCTTGTGTGTGGTATAAGTTGATGTTCTAGTTTCATTTTTTTGCATCCTTCAGGGGATGTAGGACTGCCAGTTTCAGCCGATCCCTGCAGGCCAGGCTAAGGGACCCCACCAGTGCACAAATCCATGCACTGGGCCTTTAGTATATTTAATAAGAGACTGCCCACACACCTCTGAACTCCCTAGAGTTTTTAACGATATTAAAAGCATTTTCCCACTTCAAATATAAGTTTTAAATAATGTGTCTGACCAATATTGATCCAAAAACTTTTTACATATGTCAAAAATTCAGAAATAGCTAAATTAAAGCCACCAGATCAATAAATAGTATTTAGTAAGAGTTTATTGAATATATAAGAACAATTCATGAACTGGGAGCTTTTATATTCAGACTGACATGAAGCTCAGGGGCATGAAATTACAGGATGGTTTATAATGTGAAAATAAGGAAGTCATTAACCTTTACAATGATTGGTTATTAATGAAGGTTTCCAGATGTCAGGAAATTGGTTAAAAGTGATAAATTTATACCATTTTTAGGAAGATGACTTAAGTTTCTATTAAAATTGTCAGAGGCATTTACAAGAAATAACATAAATTAAGTTTTGGTTATTTTCATGAAACTAGCTAGATTTAGTTGCATCTGTTCAGGGAATTCTCAAGTGTGGTCTCCAATTTGGATTTAATTTTAAAACAAAAAATAAATTTAGGTTATGGGGAAGAGATAAGAGAGTATGAATGACCCATGGGACAATTAAGGAAAAGTTCTAGAAAATAGATGATCTCCACATTTTCTTACATGCACCAAAGCCTAGGCTTAGGCAGGCCAGCACCTCGCCCTCCCCTGAATGCCTCAAGAAGAGTTAGAGATAAAGAGTGAATGGACACGCCTCATTTCTTTTTAAAAAATATATATTTTAATCATCACCCAAGGACATTCAGAGAGAGAGAGAGAGAGAGAGAGAGAGAGAGAGAGAGAGAGAGAGAGAAGAAGAAGAAGAAGAAGAAGAAGAAGAAGAAGAAGAAGAAGAAGAAGAAGAAGAAGAAGAAGAAGAAGAATGAGGAGGAGGAGGAGGTAAAGGAGGAGAAGAAGGAGGAGGAGGAGGAGTAAGAGGAGGAGGAGGAGGAGGAGGAAGGGGGGGCGGAAATGGAATGGGGATTAGATGCCTTCTAAAGGACTGGGGATCAAAACCCCAAACCAGATATGTCCAACCAGCAACACTTCTGTGCCCGGAAAGGCGCTCAACCATCTGAGCCACTCTGGTTAGGCAAGTCACACTTATAAAGTTTGGACACCTGCATCTCTATTTCTTTAACTGATTCTGCTGCTGAAACTGCTACTAGATAAAAAAAGGAAACAAAAACTCTTCCCAAAAGTTAACTCTTTCTTTCTAAAATGGTATAAATGTGTTTTTCTCCCTAGGGATTTCTTTGGCTAGTCAGACTTTTTGTGATTCCTATAAATCTGATGATTTCTTGTTCTATTTCTTTCAAAATTCCATTGGGATTTTGATGGGCATTGCATTAAATTTATATATTGCTTTGGGTAATATGGCCATTCTAACTATGTTGATTCTTCTATTCCACAAACATGGAATACACTTCCATTTCTTTGTGTCTTCTTCAATTTCTTTTAATAATGTCTTATATTTTTTGGTATATAGGACCTTCACATCTTTTCAAAATTTATTCCTAGGCATTATATTATTTTTGTCGCAGTTGCAAAAGGATTTTTTTAAATTTCTTTTTCAGACATTTCACTGTTAGTATATAGGAACCCAATGGATTTTTGTACAATGACTTTTCTATCTTGCAACTTTGTTTATTATTTCCAATAGTTTATTTGGTGAAGTCTTTAGGGTTTTCTATATAAAGAATCATGTCTTTCCTTGGACCAGTGGCTCAGCTGGTTGGAGCATTGTCCCACACACCAAAAAACTTGCAGGTTTGACCCCTGGTTGGGGCCCATTCAGGAGGCAACCTAACAATATCTCTTTCTCTCTCTTTCTCTCTCTCCTTTCCTCCCTCCCTCTTTCCCTTTCTCTGTCTCTCTTTTAAATCAATAAAAACATATTGTTGGGTGAGTATTAAAAAAGAAGAGAAAAAGAATCATGTTGTCTGCAAAAAGTGACAATTTTTCTTTTTATTCCCAAATTGCATACCTTTTATTTATTCTTCTAGTCTGGTTGCTCTGGCTAAGACTTCCATTACTATCCATAGTAATAAAAGCATAATATGCTAATTAGACTGGACAGCCAAATGACCTTCCAGATGTCATTCTGGAGGTCCTTCTGGTCAAAACTGTGGCACCGAGCAGAGGCAGTTGGGACGATCAAGCAGGCAGGCAAGCAGTTAGGGGCAATCGAGAAGGGAGGCAAGTGGTTAGGGATGATCAGGCAGGCAGAGTGGTTAGGGGTGATCAGGCAGGCAGGCAATAGTTAGGGGTGATCAGGAAGAGCAACAAGTGGTTAGGGGTGATCAGGCATGCAGAGTGGTTAGGGGCAATAAGGCATGCAG
Source organism: Eptesicus fuscus (assembly GCF_027574615.1). Classification (NCBI taxonomy): domain Eukaryota; kingdom Metazoa; phylum Chordata; class Mammalia; order Chiroptera; family Vespertilionidae; genus Eptesicus; species Eptesicus fuscus. Next base: position 112,593,925 of record NC_072475.1, read on the forward strand.
GTGAGCAGTTAGGGGCAATCAGACAGGCAGGAAGAGGGGTTAGCAGTGATCAAGCAGGCAGGCAGGGTGGTTAGGGGTGATCAGGCAGGCAGGAAGAGGGGTTAAGGGTTATCAGGCAGGCAGTCAGAGTGGTTAGGGGCAATTAGGCAGGCAGGTGAGCAGTTAGGGGTGATCAGGCAGGTAGAAGCAGTTAGGGGTGATCAGGCAGGCAGACAAATGGTTAGGGGCGATCAGGCATGCAGGCGAGCAGTTAGGGTCAATCAGGCAGGCAGGCAAACAGTTAGGGGCAATCAGGCAGGTAAGTGTAGTTAGGGGTGGTCAGGCAGGCAGGTGAGCAGTTAGGGGCAATCTGGCAGGCCGCATGATTAGGGGCAATCAGGCAGGCAGGTGAGCAGTTAGGGGAAATCAGGCAGGCAGGAAGAGGTGTTAGTGTTTATCAGTTAGGAGCCAGAGGTCCTGGATTGTGAGAGGGGTGTACAGCTGCCAGTTAGATCCCACAGGGATCCCACAGGGATCCCACAGGAATCGGGCCTAAACAGGCAGCTGGACATCCCCCAAGGGGTCCCAGATTACAAGAGGGTGCAGGCCGGGCTGAAGGATCCTCTCCATGCACAAATTTCATGCACCAGGCCTCTAGTCCTATATAATAAAAGGCTAATATGCAAATATACCAAACGGTGTCACAACCAAACAACTGGTTGCTATGATGTGCGCTGACCATCAGGGAGCGTGTGCGGAACATGGCAGGCATTGGCCATGGTGGGATGGTGAAGGGGGTGAGCAGGGATGCCAGACCAAGGCAGGGCACCAGTCGCTGTTACTGGAGCAAACATCTGGTGGTTACTGAAAATTCATTGGTCCTGCCTGCTGCAGTCCTGCCTGGCACTCATACCTGCTGCTTGAACCAGCCCTGCTTGTACCCACTGCTGATGTCTGGTGCTGGTCCCAATCACTTGGCACCATCAGCAGGTGTGAGCAGTGGCTGCCAGCCCGATCACCCCTGAGGGCTTCTCCACCTTCCCTTGTTCTTGAGAGGTGATTGGGGCAGCAGATGTCACTTGTACCCATTGACAGCACTGACCCTGCTCGCACCTACTGTTGGTGCCAGCCCCAATAACTCTGCACTGTCAGCTGATGCGAGTGGGGCTGGCACCATTAGCATATGGGAGCAGTGGCGGTGGGAGCAGGGCTGCGGGCAGTCAGGGGCCCGGGGCTGTGGCAGGAGGGGCCCAGTATGGGCGTGTAAGATGGGCCGAGACCCACCCCTGTGCCCACTGCAGCCTCCCAGCCCACAGTTCCTTTCAGGGTGCACAAATTCATGCACTGGGCCCCTAGTGTTGAATAACGGTGGTAGGAGTGAACATCTTATCTTGTTCCTGATCTTAGAGGAAGTTTTCAGTTTTCACCATTGAATATATTAGTTGAGGTTTTGTCATATATGGCTTTTATTATGTTGAGGTACTTTCCTTCTATACCAATTTGATTGTTTTAATTATAAATGGATGCTATTATCTTGTCAAATGTTTTTTCTTCATCTACTAATATGATCATATGATTTTATTATTTATTTTGTTAATGTAAATCAAGACTACGATGAGATATCACCTCATATCTGTTAGAATGGCTATTATCAACAAAACAAGGAATAACAAGTGTTGGAGAGATTGTGAAGGGGGAGAAAAACACCTTATTTCCTACTGGTTGATATGTAAATTGATATAGCTACCATGGAAAACAGCATGGAGGTTCCTCAAAAAACTAAGAGAGTTAATATATAATCCAGCAACCCCTCTTCTGGGTATCTACCCCAAAACATTTATTGGAAAAGATACATTCACCTTTATGTTCACTGCAGCAATATTCATGGTGGCCAAGACAGGAAAAAATCAGAGTCCTTTGACAGATGATTCCATAAAGAGATATGGTACATATAATATATACAATGGAATGCTACTTAGTCATAAGAAAAGATATGATAAGCAAAATAAGTCAGATGAAAAATGTCAAGAATCATATGATTTCATTCATATGTGGGATAAAACTGAAAGCAACAAATGAACAAATAAGATAAATAAAACAAACAAAAACTCGTAAGCACAACAGTATGACGATTACTAGCAGGAAAAGGGTTGGGGAAGATAGTAAAGGGTAAAGGGAGTCACATATGTGGTGATGGAAGGAGATTTGACTGATAAACATACAATGGAAAATACAGATGATGTATTATAGAATTGTATACTTTGAAACCTATATAATTTAATTAACCAATGTCACCCCAATAAATTTAATAAAAATATTTTAAAATAAATAAATAAAATGGTAAACAAACAGAATAACCACAGAAAAAAAAAAGAAGAATTGGTCTAGGCTTCAGGTTTCAAACTCAATGTTCAAATCCCTTGTTTATTAAAATGACACTTTGTAAAAAAAGATTTAGATATCTAGACAATAGCTTCCAACTGAAAAACAAAAGAGCAATAGAGTAGGTTTTTGTTGGGTCATTGAGTTTCTGGTCTGGGGCATGTCACTCTGATTTTTAAAAAAAGAAGTCTATTTCTCATAATGTTACCATATTTTCAAAAACAGAATTGGAATTTTATAATAAAAGACAATACCTATTTGCAAATAATGTATATAGTTATACATTATATAAATGTATACAGTTATAGAAATAGAAATCTTCATTACACCACCCCCCACAACAGACACATATACCCCTCAGAGAAATAGATGCCTGCCTCTTTATTCCCGAATTGAAGAAAGTTTAAAAACCTGGTGGCAGAAAGTTACTATAGGTATGCAAAAACAAATTTTGAGATGAGAAAATTCAATATTTTGCTTCTGAGATTAAGAAAAATTTACAAACGCCACACTTTTTTTGCATATTCATATGCACTTTTCTCTTTTCTACCCACACATATGCCCTCAAAAGTACTCTAACACTACTTATACAACAGAAATACCTTATCCCTGGCCAGTGTGGCTCAGTTGGTTGGAGCATCATCGCAGGCACTGAAAGATTGCCAGTTTGATTCCTGGGTAGGGTACATGTCCAGATTGTAGGTTCGGTCCTGATCAGGGTGCATACAAGAGGCAACTAGTCAATGCTTCTCCCTCACATTGATGTTTTTCTCTCTCTCCTTTTTGTTTCTTCTCTCTCTAAAATCAATAAAACATTTACTAAAAAAATAAATAAAAAGGAGTACCTTAGTTCTACTCCAGTCAACCTTAAACCAAGGGTATCCTTTCTTTTTATCTGTTTTGCTTGCTTCAAAGGATATTCTTCATTGAAACAAAGAACTTTAAATAATTCAGTCATAAGTGAATCTGTTTTGTAATAACTTTAATTATAAAGGCTAATAAGGAAAATCACCATTTAATGAAAAGCATACTTAGCACAACTAAGATTGAAATGCACAGGAACACCTTGTTTGATAATTTACTGCCCCTCTTATTGAAAGCCTATAATTTTTTTGTTATACTGGACTTTTTGCCCCAATTGTTAAGATGTGACAGATTTTACTGCTAACAACAAGATACCCATGAAAAACACACATGGTGTCAAAACAAGCCAGAGGGAAATCATTTGGGCAAAAAATGAAAAAGGATCCCAAGTCAAGGTTATGGAAAATATTCCTTTATTAACTTTTGGTCGAGAATATATTTTTATATTTTCAGAGAACAACTCCAGGACCATGTGGATTCCTGCAACAGAGATGAATTGACAGGACTGCTCCAGCCATGAAGACAGAGGAGAGACAGTCCAGAGATGGAAGACACTGACGATGCCTTGCCGTGCTAGAAGACAGCAGCTGTGCATTGCTGAAGGATGCCCAGGACCAAACCAGAGATGGACAGACCTACATCACCACCATTTGTCCACCATCCAGAACTGAAATATCAATGCTGACATCTACACATAAGGAACTGTTTGACACTGAAATAAGGACTCAAGGGAACTGTTGGCCCAGAGGGAAACTCACTACAGACTGATTCATTTTCCTGTCAGCATAACCATTATGGCTGGTCTCATTTTCGGGTTCTTACAAGTGTATTTTTGTATCGCATGATCTCACACATCTAGGGGAAATAATGAGCAACATAAAGGGATGAACAAAAACAGACCCGGAGACAGGGAAGCATCGATCAGACTCTTAAACCTCAGAGGGAAAGTAGGGGAGGGTGGAGGTAAGGGGGAGAGATCAACCAAAGGACTTGTATGCATACATATAAGCCTAACCAGGGGTCACGGACAACAGGGGTGTGGGGGCATACATGGGGAGGGGTTTGGGGTGGGAATGGGGGATGAGGACAATTATGTGATACCATAATAAATAAATAAATAAATAAATAAATAAATAAATAAATAAATAAATAAAAAGATGTGACAGATTTTAATTTTGCTAAATGCCTCTTTCAACTTTCAGATTTTGAATGTTTTCATTAAAGTGAACTGATAGCAGAACTTTGTTAAGATAACTTACTCAGTGCTGGGACTGACTAGCAGACCCTGAGCAATGGATAAATGGATTACTCTGACACACATTTCTGTGAAAGAGAGGGCCAAGAAACTGCTTGGCTATAGGAACCAAACAGCCCCTATCACCTGCCTCCTTATGTAACAACAGCTTGGACTAAAATTAACCTCTAGATACAATCAGCAGGGTAAGTATCCTTGAGAAAGCACTGCTTCTACAAGGTCAGGTCTGAAAAACTAAACATAGAGAAGATTCTAGTAAAACACCTGGGGGCTCAGACTTCTTTGCAAAAGTCAAGGCAGGGGCTGCCGCCTGGGCAAGGTCCCCCTACAGGCCCCCAACCTTTTGGAGAATCCTCCTTACAGACTTTACAACCAAGTCCCATGCTTCCCCACATCTCAGCATCTCCTTTCATTACTATGGGCTCAGTTTCCAATAGGCCAGCAAATTACATTTGCAAAGTATGATAGCCTTCTCAAAAGATAAATTGCTTATTTTCCAAATAACAATTAATTTCTACCTTGATAACACAAGAATTTATCTGTTATTTTAAAAGTCTACCAACTTATTAAATCCAAAGAGTTTGTTCTTTTTATTCAAGAGCTGATAGATATTTACTTTACATTTTTAGTTTGATGTCAAAGAAGCAGAATATTTAATTTATTCTTTAGTTTTACTTGCTCCCTAAATCTAGGGCAGGCCCAAATATAGACCACCTGGACTAGTATTTCCAAACACAATGCCTACCAGGGTCAAGATGGCTGAGAACATGGGGTTCCCCCTCAGCCCAGCCTGGACCCTCTCCAATCCAGGACCCCTCGGGGGATGTACGACTCCTGGTTTTGGCCTGATCCCAGGGATCAGGCCTAAACCGGCAGTCGGACATCCCTCTCACAATCCGGAACCATTGGCTCCTAACTGCTCTCCTGCCTGACTGCCTGATTGCCCCTAACTGTCTCCCTTGCCAGCCTGATCACCCCTAACTGCCTCTGCCTGCCAGCCTGATTGCCCCTAACTGCCCCCTCCCACCAGCCTGGTCACCCCCAGCCTGGTCACCCCCAATTCCCCCCCCCGCAACTATCCCCCCACCAGCCTGGTCACCCCCAGCCTGGTCACCCCCAACTTCTCCCCCACCAGCCTGGTCGGCCCCAACTTCCTCCCTGCCAGCCTGGTCACCTCCAACTGCCCCTCCCACTGGCCTGGTCACCCACAACTGTCCCCCCACCAGCCTGGTTGCCCCCAACTGCCCCCCTGCCAGCCTGATCACTCCCAACTGTCCCCCCCTGCCAGCCTGGTCACCCCCAACTGCCCCCCCTGGCCAGACTTGTCACCCCTCACTGCCCCCCTCTGCAGGCCTGGTTGCCCCTCACTGCCCTCCCCTGTCAGGCTGATCACCCCACACAGCCTACGGCTCAGTCGTTTGGTTGCCCCTCACTAACACCCCTGCCAGCCTGGTTGTCCCACACAGCCTGTTGGTCAGTCATTTGGTCGTCCCTCACTAACCCCCCTGCCAGCCTTGTTGCCTCACGCAGCCTGCTGTTCGGTTGTTACTCTGAGGGCTTCGTGACCAATTTGCATATTACGCTTTTATTAGTGTAGATTAGCAACTAATATTTTTTTAAAAAACAACCAATAATCTCTGAAGGTTAAGCCAAACAAACAAAAAGGCTTGTGGTCTATATCCAGACACTGTTTTGCTACTTCTGGTGTAGGAAACTCCTACTTGATGCAACTTTCCTCTGGCTGGGCCTGAAATTCCCACTGTACTTACTTCTTTAAAGATATAAATGATACTATTTAAATGAAACCATGTTATCTGAAAGGGAAAATATTAGTTAATACTGTATTAATAGTACAGTTATCATAATTTATAAAATCAGAACATATTAATCTGAAACTAACATAAGTGAAACACAAAATAGCTAGGTTTTCATGACAGAGATGAGAGAGGGCCTGGTTAAGAAAATTTCAATGGATGAAGCAGAAGCAATTCTAGTTGTGAAAGAAAAAATGGTCAGGGATTTCTCACACAAATGTGGTACATGAGCTTAGGAGGTCCTGAGACCTAGAGGTTCCACAGTCCCAAGTACTAGGGATGGGGCTGCAAAGCTTCATTGGTTTCTAAAAGATCCCAGAGGCCAGCTACACTTTCAAACAACTACTTCCATAAGCAATTCAGTACAATAAGCACTGAATCAAACAAGTACAGATTAAGGGGGAGAGTTGCTCATTTTTATTTTCCTCGATCATGTTAAAATTAAGCATTATGCACAGTTCAAACATTTACGAATCATGTTATTAAACCATTACCAAGACTTGGCAATCAAGACACAACAAGGAATCAAAGCAAAGGAGGAATTTTAATAGTACAGCAACTGGTATGTCTTGCAAGCCAGTTTGTTTATAGCTGCTAAGTAGCAAACCAAAAAGTTCTCATAGGACTCAAAAGAGGCACAAATAATGAGACAAGTGCACTTCCAGATTCCAAATTCATATCCCAAGTACCATGAGGCCAAAAAACACCCCATATCCCACTTCAGTGTCCTGTACTTTGCCTGTCCACATTCATTCTTCTTGTTTCTTCTGATAAAGCACAAAATTCCCATGCACCTTTATTACACTTCCTGTAAAATGGCTTGTGCTATGGTTATTGTCTTCACTTGAACAACTGAAGGGGCAGGAAAAGGTTGTTATTATCACTCACATATCCAGGAGGGTCCCTGATAGGAAATACCGGCTCCATAAACTCTGATGTGAATCTGATTGATGGTGGCATTTCCTTAGTGCTTACTGGTAGTTCTCTTTACTTCAGCTGTTCCCAGTACACACCTGTTCTAACTTCTGATCGGGCTCTGCTGGCAGCCTTGCAAAGAATGGTCTCACTTCCCCCAACAGAATCTGTCATCTAGCAACTGTTTATAAAGTTTGATTTTCATAATACTCTTAAGCAGGCTCTAACGTGTGTCTTGATATAAAAAACTAGTGGCCCAGTGCACGAAATTCGTGCACAGGGTGGGGGGAGTGTTCCTCAGCCAGCCCTGCACCCTTTCCAATCTGGGACCCCTCGAAGGATGTCCTACTGCCAGTTTACACGGATTGGGCCTAAACCGGCAGTCGGACATCCCTCTCGAAATCCGGAACTGCTGCTCCTAACTGCTCCCCTGCCAGCCTGATTGCCTCTAACTGTCCTGCTCTGCCAGCTTGGGTCCCCCCCCAACTTCCCTCCCCTGCAGACCTGGTTGCCCCCAACTGCCCTCCTCTGCCAACCCGGTCACCCCTAACTGCCCTCCCCTGCAGGCCTGATAACCCACAACTGCCCTCTCCTGCCGGCCATCTTGTGGTGGCCACGTTGTGTCCACATGGGGGCAGCCATCTTTAACCACATGGGGCAGCCATCTTGTGTGTTGGAGTGATGGTCAATTTGCATATTACATCTTTATTATATAGGATAACATTAAAGTGTCTTTATGGAAATTATTTTAATCGACATAAACCTATGTATCCATGGATGAGAAAAAGAATAAATTTTTAAGTTGAAAAATTTAAAGAATACACAATCAATTGTTTCTGTTCCAACATAGAACCATCAGCCTTGTATTTGTTCCTGAGAAATGTTTTGAAATAGAGCTGAAGATTGAATGCTTTATATAGATGAAGGTGCCCTTTCTCTTTCATAGATTGTGTCAATAGAAACAGGAAGGATAGTGTTGTAGGGTCGAACCCTGGAGTCAAAAATAAGACCACCGGAGGCTGCTGATTGATTAAAAAAGCAGGCAAGGATTTATTGAACTGGCCAGGACGGCCGCAAGAGTACCACACGCAGGTGGATTCCTCCCTCACGACCGTGCTGTCCCAGGTATAGGCAGTCCTTTTAAAGGTCCAAATCACAAAAATTTTCCTTTGTTCTAAATTCTAAATTCTAAATGCTGGGAACAGCCTGCAGGGGAGTTCCCAGCCCCTGCTGGACATTGGAATGTGGTCCTATCTTGCGAAAGCAGAATCAAGCAGAAGCAGAACCAAGTGGAGTGAGTAATCTCTAAAGGTTATCTACAGTTTCTATTCCTGGAGCTACTGAGTCATTGGGAATCAATCTCCTGTAGTCCTGGTCCACAAGCACAGGAGTCTCCAGGTCTCAGTCTGGAAGCTGAGGTAACCACCCTATTGTCCAAGCAAGCAAGTGCGTGCAGAAGCCAGAATAGCAGGGTTAAAATTCAAACAGCAGTTTTTACCTAAGTATGGTTGCTACCATACTTCAGATAGATGAAGTCAACAAGAAATGAACCACAAGCAATGAAAACTATGAGCATTGACTCTGAGAATGGGAAACAGAGAAAGCACAATCATCATCTAGGATTCCCTCCTTACGCCCCCTAGAATGATTTTTATTATAGATTCTAAATTTGCTTCTTTAAACAAAGGCTATGATGGTGATTTTTTCAACAATTATTTGGAAAAAGATTGCCTCACTTCTCAATTAGGCCAAAAAAGGAGGGGAGAGAGGGAGAGAGATTCAATTTTACAATATTGACAGGATGATCTCAGCCAACTCCCAGGATCAGCAAAGGAGAGTGATAATAGGCAGAGACCATGAACCTCCTAATTAAGTGCACATTTAGTTTCCTAACATTTTCAGTTTGGGAGCTCACCATGTCCTTCTCTGTGAGCACTAAAAAAGCTGAGAGTACCTTTACCAGGTAGCTCAGTTGGTTAGAGGGTCATCAAAATACACAAGGCTTCCAGGTCAGGGCATATTCAAGAATCAACCAATGAATGCATAAATATGTGGAACAACAGATCTCTCTCTCTCTCTCTCTCTCTCTCTCTCTCTCTCTCTCTCTCTTCTCTCTCTCTCTCTCCTCTCATCTCTCTCTCTCTCTCTCTCTCTTCTCTCTCTCTCTCTCTCTCTCACTTTCTCTCTCTCTCTCAAATCAATAAATTAAAAAATTATAAAATATGAGACTAAAATTCTGTCTGAAATGGCATATTCTGGGCAATGTAGAGCAATGTAAGGGTCCTCCTATAACACTGACCATGTCTAAAGCTAAACAGCCTTAATCAATCTCACAAAATTCCCAGTCTGCTATGTGACTTCAAATTATCAAAAACACTCCCAGCTAATTTCAAGGCTCTGTCTTGGAGGGAACATGCAGGAAATCATCAGGTATTAAACACACACAGGAAGCAAGTGCTGGGAAGTTATATAAATCCAACTAAACCCTTAAATCTCTGGTTTAGAACTAGAGTGCTGGGATGGCCTCTTAGCTCCCAGAGGTGGTGCAAGTTAGACAGCTATTGTGGTGGATTGATTTCTCAGTGACCTGGAGGCTAGAGAGATAGCTCATTGGTGGAGAGCCCTGGAAGCCAGCAGCCTCTGTAATTGCCTGGCAGCTGAGGAACACAACCCCAGAGTCAGAAGCAGCCTCTGACAAGCATGAGCTATTTGCAGGTGCCCTCCACCATCCTTACAAGGTGCATATAGCTTCTGCCATGTGAGGGCTCTGCTCAGAGAGAAAGGTGAGTACAGCAAGGCACTTTCCCTGTTGCCCTATTGTTTGCTTTATCTATAAGCACCACTCAACCTTCTGACACTCAGAAAGCCCTCAGTTAGCATCTGTTGAAAAGGCACACAGCCCAGAACTGAGGATGGAAACATTTCAATAGATTAAAGAGCCAACAGATTCACTTATGAATTTTAAAAACTGGAATAAAGAACTGTAGACAGAGGTTGACTTAGAGTTTGGAAACTAATCAAGCTACTATCAGTATTATCCGGATTTTAAAGACGTGACATTTTCAGAAATTGACTTCTCTTAATTATGTAACACCCAAAGTTTTACTTTCTAGAAATTATTAACTCATGAAATAACAGATGTTCTAAATGCAATATTAAAAAGCATGTATTTCTCCTCTATTCTTGCAATAACATGAAGTCTGTTCTCTTCTGTTTGAAAACACACTACCAAAATGCAGCTTTGCAAATATCACCAAAAATGTATGATCTTATATCAGTATCAGAAAGTGGGCCTAGAGGAAAATCACAGAATATTCTTCATTGCTCACTCAGCAAAGGCCATTCATGCCCAAGACAGTCTCAAAATAATTATTTGTTAGACTAAACTATTACAATGTTTCATAACCCAGAACCCATTGTCAACAGTATAATACAAATATTTTAGAAAGCTTGATTACATGAGACTAGCTCACTAATGAGAACTTCAAAGTCTATTTATGTTTTAAATGTCATAAATATGCATATTGATCAATAAAATATTAGAGGTAGATTAGATTTTTTAAAGTATTTGTATTTTGAAAAACAGAAATATAGCTGTTGCTATTGTAAGGCATTTTCTCTTCAATGTCCTCGATCTGTTAATAAAGTAGGACATTACCCAAATATATGGAAAGAGATAACTTAAAGCAGGTGATGCCAGGTGTCAACAAACTTTTTCTGTTAGAAGCCTAATCAAAAATAGTTTAGTCTTTGTGGGCCACCTGGTCTCTGTTGCCACTACCAACTCTGTAGTTGTAGCACAGAAACAGCCATAGACAGTATACAGAAAAGTGAACATGGCAGTAAGCCAATAAAATTTTATTAACTACTAGAGGTCTGGTGCATGGATTCGTGCACTAGTGGGGTCCCTCAGCGTGGCCTGTGGGAACTGGGCCAAAACTGGCAGTCCAATGCCACCTGCCACTCATGCCTGCCACTCCCGCTCATCCTGGCCCTGCTGCACCTGCTGCAGGCTCGCACCCAGTCAGTCCCGACCAGGAAAGCCGTGAGCCCTGTGTCTGGTGACCATCTGTCAGCTGAGCGGTGCTCCCCCTGTGGGAATGCACTAACCACCAGGGGGCAGAGCCTGTATTGAGTGTCTGCCCCCTGGTAGTCAGTGCGCATCATAGCAACTGATCATTTGGTCATTTGGTTGCTTAGACTTTTCTATATACAGATAACAGGTGATAAGCCAAATTTGAAAACCCATGGACCATAGTTTGCTAACTCCTGAGTAAAACCAAACCCCACTATAGCAATCAGATCCAGTGTTGTCGAGTAATTAGCATTTTATAATTATACTATGCTCATGTTTTCACAAATATGTAGGGAATGAAAAATTATAATTAAGTATATAATCAGTTTTTCAATGAATCTGTATTCATTAAATCAGAATGTGTCACTAATATGTAATATACTATTAGATTATATAGAAAATTGCATGAAAAGCCCATATTCAGCACTAAAGCCCTTGGTTGTGAGGACTGCACACCTGTGTCCTTGGGCTTTGCTATTCTATGAGTGTGTATTGATGTGGCCAACAATGGACAGCTGAATGCTAAATTAGTACCATGAAATAATGCAGTTGTTGCCATGATGTTGTAGAAATGTTTTCTGGCATGAAAATATTTTCACAGTATATTCATAAGTGAAAAAAGTAAGCTACTAAATGGTGTATATAGGCACTTCTTTCTGTGTGTACACGTTTTCAGTTTTCTGTATTAGTTTTATAGTTTTAAAAGTTTAAGATTCTCTCTTCATTCTGATGTAGGCATTCAGGGGTTCAGGGACTCAAAGGTCCATGACCCACTGTGAGTTTTTGGTTTCAAACAAGAAAGAATTCAAACTCAAGCCAGCAAAGAGTTTAAAGTGAAAGAGAGTTTATTATTGAATGAGTAGGACAGAGGGAGGGCTACTCCATGGGCAGAGAAGCTCCTCCCTGTGAGATTTATTTCTTTATTGAGGGCCCTTTAATCAATGGGCAGAGCATTCAATAAGGAGGAGGAATATTCAGAGGTTTTCCAGGAAAGAGGTGGAGACATCTTGGAAGAGCCTCAGCAGTTAAGTTGTGCCCTTATATGAGCTTTCCATTTTCAATCATGGGGGCATGGGTTGTGCAGTTTAGTATGTTAATGTATTACAATGAGCATATAATGTGGTGATAACCAATAGGGCTACAAAGACTACCAAGGCAATAGCAAGATTTGTAGCAGAAGACCAGCTTCAGCTTGATCCAACACAGAGATTAATTGCAATTTGCAGTAATCCCTTTGTTTTTCAAAGTGTTACAGATGTCCCCTTTTCCCCTCTTTGACCCCTTCAACCCTGCCCCTGGCAGTCCCAGGCCTACCTAACTATTGTCTGTGTCCATGGGTTATTCATATATGCATATAGGTTCTTTGGTTAATCTCTTTTTGTTCCCCACTCCCCATTCCCTCTGAGATCCATCCATCAGTCTATTCCATGCTTCCATGTCTCTGGATCTATTTGGTTTGTCAGTTTAATTTATTCATTAGATTCCACATATAAGTGAGATCATGTGATACTTGTCTTCCACTGTAGTTTAATTTTATGTTTTTACAGGAGGGGGATTAGTGGTTATACAAGAAAAGTCATGAGAAAATTATATCAGCTAATTTTAATTTTACAGGAAAAATAAAAGAGCTAATAAAAAATTAAATGTTTTTTAAATCCCAACTTTTAAACCAACTTCCCTCTCCCCAACTCCAAGTAATAATGACAAGGCAATCCCTTTGGAGGCATATGGGATAAGGGTAAAGAGAAAAGGTTCTGAAGTTAGACTAAAATTCTTAAAGAAACTTAAAATTTTTGGTCCTAAGTAGTTAAGGTCACACAATAATTTTTGTTATTTTCTTCATAAAGACCTGTTGCTGTTTTATTTCTCACAGATTCAGGACTCAGAAATTCAGAAGAAGGAGAAATGAGCAGAAAGCAGTGATGCTTCTCAGATGAACATAAAGTTCCTGGGGCATCCTTTCTCCTTCTAATCCAAAAACAATAATTTACTACTCATTAAAATAAAATAAAATAAAATAAAATAAATAAATAAAATAAAATAAAATAAAATAAAGTAAAATAAAATAAAATGATATTATTTTTCCCAAGCAGAAGTTTTAGCAATAGCTGCTGGTTGATTTAGTGAAGTTTAGAAATTATGGGTTTCCCCTTCAAATGGGGCTGCCACTGGCAGTGATTTCATTTTGCCTATATTTCAGCTTGGTAATGTTTCAAAAATGACATCTCGATAATCTTGCATCCTTAACAGAAACAAAGAGATTTAAACACTGCAGGAAAACAAAAAAGTAGTTTCGCAGTTAGTATTCCATAGCAAACACCAATGCTAGTAAATGCCTACTATGTGTCAGGTCCTGCACTCCTCAGGGGAGACCAAAATGAGTCATGGGACACATCTGAAAACAGGTCCCACAGCTGTGGGAAAATCATAGGAGTGAATAACAACAGAACAATGTGACTTGTAGTATGACGGGCAAATAAAATGTTGTGGAAACACTGCAGTTGAACAGCTCCATCATTTTGGGGAATTACTGATGAGATGACCTTTAGTTTTGCCCTGAAGAGCAGTCGAATTTTAATAGGTGAAGAAGGCAGAAGGTATCAATATTTCAAGGAGGAGGAACAGCAGGAGAAAGGGCATAGAGGAATGAAAGGCAATAATTTACTTGTGAGACTGATGATAATTCTTAGTGGCTGGAGAACATATCTCATGGGAGAAGGCTGGTGGAAAATGAGTCCAAAAAAAGAGAGTGGGCATGACTCGAATAACCTTGTAGGTCATTTAAAGAGTTTATATTTTATCCCAAAGACAAATAGGAGGTTTCTTTTTCTAAGTTTAAAAGCAAGCCAAATAACACTTTTTTTTAAATTGTAATTTTTAAAGATCACTCTGGTTGCAAAATGCAAGTGGATGTAGATATGGGAAGACCTGCCACGAGAGTGCTGTAGTAATCCTAATGGAAGATAATAAGGGAGCAGCCAATGTGGTTAAGATGAATTCGGTAGCACTTCGTGATGCAGAATCAGTGGGAACTGATGGCTGTTTGTTTAGTTGAGATGAGAGAAAGGGTGACTCACAAGTTCATGCATGGTTTTGGTCATTGATACCATTAGCTAAGGTAAGAAGTATAGAAAGAGATCAATTTACCCACAAAGAAAAATCTAAAAACATGCCTGGTACTCATGAAAGAAAGTAACAATGGGGAGTAACTGAATCAAATTGTTTGAATGCAAAGCGCAGAGAGACTGGATTGGGTAGCAGAATCAAAAGTGGAGGACACCCAGAATGAAAACAGCAGGAAGAGCTGTATGTCTGTATAAGTCATGAGATGGCATAAAAAACCATGCTTCTGAGAATAGAGAAAAGTCAATAGAAGCAAGAGCAGTGGAAGCAGGGATGGTGCTGGACATATCAGTGTCCTGTGGAGCCCCTCAGAGTAAAGATGCTGGCTTGCAGGCCATGGCTTCTAGAGCTAGACTGTGTCCAGGAGTGCTGAGGTCAAATGCAGGACCACTGCTGTACCGAGTCCTGACCAGAGGGCTGTTCCAAGGATTGCACAAAGGGACTTTGTTTCTTCACTCTTTCCATGTATCCTGACAAGCTCCTATCACCAGAACCAGCATGAGTGCTTCCTTTTTCCTTGAAAAAAAATAATAAAGTAAAATAAGAACATGGATGTAATGTGCAAAACCTTTGACAGTTTCAGGATGATAATACTTTTCAAATAGTAATTTATTTTATTTTTATTGAGTTTATTGGGGTGGCATTGGTTAATAAAATTACATAGTTTTCAGGCGTATAATTCTGTAACACATCATCTGTACATTGTATTGTGTGTACACCACCCTAAATCATATCTCATTCCACCAGTTTGTTATTTTTTTGTGCTATTTTGTTTTGTCTTTGTGTAAGCTTGCAACACACATAAAAACAGCAACAACAAACTATGAATATTATGAATTCTAAGCTCCTGGCATTGATTTTCTTAGCAGGCACTATGAGATATGATATAGTAGTGTATGCTATGTCATTCTTATAAATTAATTTCTGAAACTGCTCATACATTTGTGTTTCAAATTTCATGAGCATGTGTATATACTTCTAATGCCAATGAAACTTCAATATATAAAAGTTATCCTTTAAACACTGTACATGGCTTGCTAATTATACCTGCCCATAAATTATAATTCTTCTCACATTAGATCAGAGTAACTATAAGCTCTGAGGTTTTATTTGAATCAAAATTAATAAAGAACATGCTGTAGGAGAGTATAAAACAGATGATGTGGTTTCTTCAACAAATAAGTCACAAGGGAAAAAAGAAATCTATATAAAGACCATAGATTAAGAGAGGCTTAAAATCACGTTAATCAAAGTGTGTGGGTCTTATTTAAGTAACTAGAGGGTGAGTGCACAAAATTCGTGCACTGGGGGGGGTCCCCTCAGCCCACCTGCACCCTCTTCAATCTGGGACCCCTCAGGGGACATCCCTCTCACAATCCAGGACTTCTGGCTCCCAACCACTTGTCTTCCTGCCTGCCTGATTGCCCCTAACCACTTCTGCCTGCCAGCCTGACCACCCCCTAAACACTCCCCTGCCAGACCAATCGCACCCAACTGCCCTCGCCTGCCAGCCCTCAACTACCCTCCCCTGCATAGTCCCTCTTTATTAGATAGGGTTTTTTCTTTAACATATTGAACAGTGTACCTGCTGTGGTCTTGACAAACCAGTAAAAATGTAAACCCAAACTAAAAGTGTCATGAAATAAACTGCTTAAACAGGAATTTCATGAGACCTTGGAAAGGTGATATCATGTGGTTGTTTCCTCCTTTTGTCCTTCTCTTTCTTTTTCTTGATGTTTCATCTTTTATCCTTTCTTTCTTTTCTCCTTTTATTCCTTTTCTATCCTCTCTTTCTCTTAACTTTTCCATTGGTAGAATCATCAGTACTTGAATCTGTCTCACTTCCGGAAGATGAAGAAGAGGGAAACACACCATCATCTGAAGAAAAAGATGATCTATGTTGAGATTGGTGGTGTTTCTGGTTTTGCTCTTTTCCCCAATTGTTTGTCATTTCTGCCGGCCCCAGCATCTTCAGGACTTGTGCATGGGCACTTCTTATTCATGTCTACAAAACCTGCCTACCTTGGTGAAAACTATAGGGGAAAAGACCTTCCTGGGTGGGCTCAAGCCCGGCTGGAGGTGCTGAGGAACCAGGGTGGGGAGCACCCGCCACCGCTGCTGCAGAGCCCGACCTCCAGACCATGGGGTACTCTCCAGTAATGTAATTGCAATGTAGCAGTTTGCCTTCAGAAATTAGTTGTAAGTTACTTCTGATGTGAAACCCTACCTCAGACATTTCCTTTGCAGTTTGTAAAGATTTTAAACAAAACCCATTTACCTCCCTAAGCTGGTCACAAGTTTCTGCCCAATGGGAGAGGTTTGCTGGGCAGCGTTGCCCAGATACCCCCTCACCTTCCCTCCCCACCCCACCCCCTGGCTCCAATCACTTGGTTAGAGGTGAGGGAAGTTCCGAGGCTGACTCCCTGAGGCTGCCTGTGGGGTAGGATCACTCAATGGGGGCACAGATGCTTCCAAGGCTGAGACCCCAAGGCTGCAGGTATGTGTGTGTGGGATTACTCACTGGGGACGTGCAAGGTTCCGAGGCTGAGACCCGACCCCGAGGCTGCCGCTGGGAGGGGATCGCTCCATGGGGGCACAGGCACTTCTGAGGCTGAGACCCTGAGGCTGCAAGTGTGTGGGGGGCGGAATCACTCTGTGGAGAGTGAATTTATTTTTGTTTTTTTATAAAGGGTCAGGAGGGCCTCTGGGCAGCATTCTGCCAAGCCACGCATGCTGCCCGCTCTCAGCAGCCACCCCCGCACCCCCCGCCCCCACCCCGCACCCCCGGACTGGGAGATTCCTGAAGGGCTGAGAGGACTGGGTCCACAGAGTGATGGTTAATTTGCATATTATTATTTTATTATATAGGATTTAAATAAATTCAAGTAAAATGTAAACAAATACAGTACTAAAAACTATGACATTTATGAGACAGTTGGAAATTTGAACACTGCCTGGATTTTGATGGCAAGAGTAGTATTGTTAATTATATTTACTTGTGATAATGCTTTGTGGTTATTCTTTTCAAAAGTAATTCTAATCTTTTAGAAATATATACTAGTATCTAGTATTTGCTTCAAAATACTGGAAGGAGGGGGAAATGAGTGAGGGCTGGGGATGGAGATTTGTACTATTATGACTTCATTTACACATAAATATTTCATAATAAAATTTTTAAAAATCAATAAAGACCTTGAGCATCTGCCCTTTCTTAGCTTTGATATTATATAACCTAGATGAGAGAATTTTGTCTTTCTCCAAATGTGTGTTTATGCATCTGTGTATATAAAAATGTAATAAGAAAAAATGCCAAAATAATAATAGTGACTGTGTAGATGGCATATGCTTTAGGCAGAATGTGTCGTCCCAGAGCTCATATGTTGAAGCTTCATCTCCACTCTGGTGGGGTTTTGGAGATGATTAAATCATGAGGGTGGATATATATGATGTTGCACACATAACCATTATGCATGAGATAATATCTGAATTTATGTTACTTAAATTACATTGCAAAAATTGATGATTTCCCTAAACTGAAACATATACAGTAGTTCTGAGAATTACTAAGCCAATAAGAACCCTGCTAGGTACTTATATTTTTAGCCCTGGTTATTTCTTATTCTCTGAATTTCACATTGAACATGGTGTTGTTCCAACTGCTTTCAATATATACTCTTTTTTGTCATGATTTACTCTAAACTACTACATTCTCACAAGTCCAGTTCTAAATTTTCTGCCCAAATAAAACATTTTTTCCACTACTTTATATTTCAGGTATCAAATTAATTCTTTTTGCTAGTTGCAATTCCAGAAATCTATAACTTTACAAACATTCATTGACCATCTACTGTGCTTAAGATACTATGCTGAGTACTATAGAAAATAAATAGATGAGCAACTTATGTCAATTCTGTCATATATATTTAAATTGTGCAGGTCCATGTATACACGAATTTTTGAGCATTATTACAATTTGAAAAAAACTTGCAAATGAACTGTGTAGCCTAGAAATATCAAAAAATTAAGAAAAAGTTCATCATGTAATGAATGCATAAAATACATGTACATATTTTCTCTTCCTTATGATTATCTTTTTAAAAAACAATTTTTTTAATCCACCCAAGGATATGTTTTCATTGATTATTTTTAGAGAAAGAGGAAGAGAGAGAGAGGAAGAAACATCAATATGAGATAGAAACATCAAGTGGTTACCTCCCAAATGTGCCCAGACTGGGCATCCAACCTGCAATCTTTCGGTATAGGGGACAATGTTCCAACCAACTGAGCCACCTGGCTAGGGCATGATTTTCTTAATAATATTTTTTTTCCTCTAGCTTACTGTAAGAATATAGTATATAATACATACAACACAAATTTTGCATTAATTGACTGCTTATGTTATCAGTAAGGCTTCTTGTCAACAGTAAGGTATTAATAGTTATGTTTTGGGAGAGTGAAAAGTTATATGTGAATTTTTTACTATGCAGAAGGTTGATACCCCTAACCCTACATTGTTGGAAGGTCAACTGTATATAATCTTTAGTGAGACATATATCTATACCTGTATGTATATATCCTTTGTTAGAATTAAGACAGAAACATAAGCAACTATAAACAGAAGACAAATGAAATGTGATACAATAGAGATATTAAAATACAATGGGGAAGGCAAACACTCCGGGGGCAGCCAGCGTGGGCACAGAGACCATGCCATCTTGAATAACAGAACTGCTTGAGACTAGGATCTTAACCTCGCCACTACCCAATCTGGTCTCAGTCGCACACCGGGACTCTACAGCCACTCTGGTAAAAGACCTGTGACCACAGCTGCAGATCCACAGACACCAAGATCCCAGGCACCCTGGCCACAGATTTCTGTGAGTCACAGAGCCAATCCCCAACCCCACTGGCCCTGCAGCCGTGGCATAGGAACTGCCAGACCCTCTACACTCAAACAGGCCTCCTGCCCACACACAGCAGCAGTGGCTCTACCTGAATATAAGCCTGGGTGTGCGGACACAGGAAGTTTGTTTCCCACAGCCAGACCCCACGCCCACACAGGAAGGCTGCATTGAATTTGAGCCTGGGCGCGTGAGCTCGGGGAGCCTGTTTCCCATGACCAGACCCCACACCCTCGCAGGAAGGCTGCGCTGAATTTGAGCCTGGGTACACGGACATGGGGAGTTTGCTTCCTGAAGTGCATACCCATGGGACCAGACCCCAGGCACACACAGGACAGCAGAACCACCTGACCTTTATTCACGACAAGTGCACACGGAAGGCTGTTTTCCACAGGGAAGGAGTGCACCTCCTGACGACACAGTGTGACTCTGAAACCCGGTCCCCCAAGCAGACCAGGGACCCTGATTCACCGCGTGAGAGGCAGCATTGAGCACCAGTGACTTGACTCTTTTTCTCATTGCGCGCGCCTGGAATCCCTGATTCCCAGTGCATTCACAGTAAGGGCCAGTGACTCCAAATATTGGCACATGCACACACAGGTACCCTGAATCTTGGCATGAGGCTCCACCAAGCAACAGAGACTCTGATACTCAATTCTCTGAGTGGGAACAGGAGGTCTCTGACTCCTGACATGCCCTAGGGGACTCTGATTTTTGGCACATGGCAGCGGGGTCTCTATTTCAGCATGGTGCAGGTGGGGTCTCTGATTCTAAGTGCACACATGAAGCTACACTAAGTGCCTGTGACCCTAATCCTGGGCGAGCGTGGCTCCCACCAAACAACGGCAGCCACATGTCTTGATGTCAGAGTTCTTCAGTGACTCTCGGGGGGTGCAAAGCTCCCACTGCACATGGCCAAGGCCCACACACTGATGATAGTTAGAAAAGGGCAACAATGAAACAATCCCCAGAGAAAAGAAAATGAGGAATCACCAAGAAAGGAAATAAGTGAAATGGAAGCATGCAACATGATAGAAAAAGAATTCAGAGTAATGCTCATACAGATCATACACCAGATAGACGAGAAAAATCAACAACCTATGCAAAAACAAGGAAGAAATCAAAAGTAATATAGCTACAATCAAAAACACCATGAAGGTTTCAACAGTAGACTAGAAGAAGCAGAGGACCGAATTAGTGAGTTAGAAGATAAGGTAGAGAAACAAGCCCATCTGAACAGCAACTGGAGAAGAAAAATTAAAAAGCAGGAGGAGAGCTTAAGGGAGCTTTGAGACAACACAAAACAAAGTAACATATGCATAATAGGGCTGCCAGAAGGACAAGAAGAGCAGCAAGGATTACAAAATCTATTTGAAGAAATAATGACAGACTACCTGATATGGGGAAGAAAAAAGTTAAACAAGTACAAAGAGTCCCAAGCCAGATGAATTCCAAAAGATACGCACCAATGCCGAGACCGGTTTGGCTCAGTGGATAGAGCGTCGGCCTGCGGACTCAAGGGTCCCAGGTTCGATTCTGGTCAAGGGCATGTACCTTGGTTGCGGGCACATCCCCAGTAGGGGGTGTGCAAGAGGCAGCTGATCGATGTTTCTCTCTCATCGAAGTTTCTAGCTCTCTATCCCTCTCTCTTCCTCTCTGTAAAAAATCAATAAAATATATTAAAAAAAAAAAAAGATACGCACCAAGACATGCCATAATTACAATAGGAAATATTAACAACAAAGAGAGAATCTTAAAGGTTGCAAGAGAGAGACAGAGAGTTACCTACAAAGGACCCCCCATCAGATTGTCAAATGATTTCTCAACAGAAACACAACAAGCTAGAAGGGAATGAAAGGAGGTATACAAAGTGTTGCAAAGCAAAGGACTGAATCCAAGAATACTCTATCCAGCAAGACTATCAATCAAAATTGAAGGGGAAATGAGGAGCTTCGTAGACAAAAAAAGCTATGGGAGTATATCACTACCAAGCCAGCAATAAAAGATATGCTAAAGGGAATGCTGTAAAAAGAAGAAATAGAAAGGGAGGAAGGAACACAAGCCTAAAGTACAGCAATGGCTACAAACAAGTACCTATCTACACTAATAAAAGAGTAAGATGCAAATTGATGGTGCCTTCACGATGCCTGCCAGCCAATCAGGAGTGAGTATGCAAATTAAACCAACAAAGATGGTGGGTTAATTTGCATATGCAGGCGCCAGGCGGCCGGGGGCGGAGTGAGAAGCTTGTGTCATTGCCATGGCAACGACACAGGCATTTCACTCTGTCCCAGCTGCTCTGGGCCTCTGGGCAGCATGGGAAGGCAGAAAGGCGGCTCTAGCCAGAGCAAAGGCAGTGCCATCAGCCAGGGGAAAGAAGGCCCATTCTTACATGAATCTTCATGCATCGGGCCTCTAGTCAATAATAACATAAAACATAAATGGATTAAATGCTCCAATCAAAAGACATCGAGTGAATGAATGGATAAGAAAACATGACCCATATATATGATGTCTACAGGAGACCCACCTCAGAACAAGGGACTCACACAGACTGAAAGTGAAGGGAAGGAAAAATATCTATCAGGCAAATGGAAATGAAAAAAAAGCTGGGGTAGCAATATTTATATCTTACAAAATAGACCTCAAAGTGAAGACCATAACAAGAGACAAGAAAGGCCACATCATAATTATAAAGGGATCGATCCAAGAAGAGGATATAACTCTGGTAAACATTTATGCACTCAATGCAGGAGCACCCAAATACATTTAAAAAAAACTTCTGGAAGATATCAGTTCTGAAATTGACAGCAACACAATCATAGTAGGAGACTTTACTACCCCATTAACATCACTGGATAAATCCTCTAAACAAAA
The DNA here is from genome assembly GCF_027574615.1 of Eptesicus fuscus. NCBI lineage: Eukaryota > Metazoa > Chordata > Mammalia > Chiroptera > Vespertilionidae > Eptesicus > Eptesicus fuscus. Next base: position 112,616,110 of record NC_072475.1, read on the forward strand.
AATTAGCAAAGAAACTTCAATCCTAAAAGACTCACAAGATCAGATTGACTTAATCGACATCTTTAGAGTATTCCACCCAAATCTACAGAATATATATTCTTCTCAAGCACACATGGGACATTTTCAAAGATAGACCACATATTGAGACACAGGTAAAGTCTCTCCAAATTCAATAGGATTGAAATCATATCAAGCATCTTCTCAGATCACAATGGCATAAAATTAGAAATCAACTACAGTAAAAACAATCACAAAAAGTCAAACACTTGGAGACTGAATAGCATACTATTAAACAATGAGTGGGTTACCAAAGAGATCAAAGAAGAAATAAAACACATCCTAGAAACAAACAACAATGAAAACACAACAATCCAAAATCTTTCGGACACAATGAAAGCAGTCCTGAGAGGGAAGTGCATAGCATTACAAGCCTACCTCAAAAAAAAAACACACACCAAAAAAAACAAGAAAAACTGATAATAAATCATCTAACTCTGCAACTGAAGAATTACAAAGAGAGCAACTAGAAAAGCCCAGAGTGATAAGAAGGAAGGAAATAATAAAGATCATACCAGAAACAAATGACATAGAGACCAAAAAAACAATACAAAAAATCAATGAAACCAAGAGCTGGTGCCTTGAAAGGATAAACAAGATTGATGAACCTCTAGCCAATATCACCAAGAAGCAAAGAGAGAGGACCCAAATAAACAAAATCAGAAACAAAAGAGGTGAAATAACAACAGACCCCACAGAAATACGAAGAATCATTAAAAAATATATTATGAGCAACTCTACACAAACAAACTGGTCAACCTAGAAGAAAAGGACTTATTCCGTATATATATATATATATATATATATATATATATATATATATACCTATATATATACCTATATATATATACCTATATATATATACTTATTCCGTATATATATATATATATATATATATATATATATATATATATATATATACCTTCCAAAACTCAGCCAGGAGGAATCAAAAATCTGAATAGGCCAATAACTATGGAAGAAATTGAAGCAGTAATCAAAAATCTTCCAATAAACAAAAGACCTGGACTAGACGCTTCATAGGGAAATTTTAAAAAGCATTCAAAAAGATATAAAACCTATCTTCCTCAGACTATTCAAAAAAATTCAAGATGAAGGAGCACTTCCAAGCTCTTTCTACGAAGCCAGCATTACCATAATCTCAAAACCAGATAAAGACAATACCAAGAATAAAGATGAGAGCAGAAATAAATGACATAGAGACCAAAAAGGTCAATATCCCTCATGAACAATATCCTCAACAAAATTCTAGCAAATCAAATCCAGCAATACATTAGAAAGATCATATACCATGACCTAGTCGGATATATCCCAGGGATGCAAGGATGGTACAATATCCACAAATCAATAAATGTGATACACCATTTAAACAAACTGAGAGATAAAAACCATATAATCATATCCATTGACAGAGAAAAAGCATTTGACAAAATCCAACACCCTTTGTTGATAAAAACCCTCATCAAGGTGGGAATAGAAGGATCATATCTCAACATAATTAAAACCCTATATGACAAACCCACAGCCAACATCATACTCAATGGGCAAAAACTAAAACCATTTCCACTAAGAACAGGAAAAAGACAGGGATGCCCTCTCTCACCACTCCTGTTCGACATAGTACTGGAAGTACTAGCCATTGCAATCAGACACAAAGAAGAAATAAAAGGCATCCTTATTGGAAAAGAAGAAGTTAAACTGTCCTTATTCACAGATGACATGCTATTGTACATAGAAAACCCCAAAGACTCCATCAAAAAACTACTAGACTTAATGAATGAATTCAGCAATGTAGCAGGACACAAAATTATCACCCAGAAGTCTATGTCTTTCCTGTACAACAATAATGAACTCACAGAAAGAAAGACTTAAAAAGCTATCCCATTTACCATCACCCCCCAAAAATTAAGATACCTAAGAATAAAGTTAACCAAGGAGATAAAGGACCTGTACTCAGAAAATTTCAGAATACTGAAAAAAAGATAGAGGAAGACATGAACAGATGGAAGAATATAACATGTCCATGGATTGGTAGAATCAACATCATCAAAATGTCCATACTACCCAAAGAAATCTATAAATTCAATGCACTTCCCATTAAAATACCAACAGCATACTTCAAAGACCTAGAACAAATTCTCCAAAAATTCATCTGGAATAAAAAAAAGACCCCAAATAGCTGCAGCAATCCTGAGAAATAAGAACAATGTTGGAGGCATCACAATACCAGATATCAAGCTATTCTACAAAGCCACTGTTCTCAAAACTGCCTGGTACTGGCACAAGAACAGACATATAGACCATTGGAACTGAACAGAGAACCCAGAAATCGACACAAGCCATTATTCACAATTAATATTTGACAAAGGAGGCAAGATCATACATTGGAGTCAAGACAGTCTCTTCAATAAACGGTGTTGGCAAAACTGGAAAGATACTTGCAAAAAAAAAAAAACTAGATCACCAACTTACACCATACACAAAAATAAACTCAGAATTAATAAAGGACTTAAACATAAGATGTCAAACTATAAAAATCTTAGAAGAAGCCATAGTCAGCAATATAGCAGACATTTGTCGTAGCAATATCTTTACCGATACTAGGACAATGGGAACTAAGGAGAAAATAAACAAATGGGACTACATCAAAATAAAAAGCTTCTGCACAGCAAAAGAAACCATCAACAAAACAACAAGAAAGCCCACTGCATGGGAGAACATATTTGTCAATGTTATCTTCGATAAGGGTTTAATCTCCAACATTTACAGGGAACTCATACAACCTAACAAAATGAAGATAAACAACCCAATCAAAAAATGGGCAAATGACCTAAATAGACACTTTTCAAAAGAGGACATTCAGAAAGCCAAGAGACATATGAAAACATGCTCAAAGTCACTAATCATCTGAGAGATGCAAATCAAAACAACAATGAGATACCATCTCCCACCTGTCAGAATGGCTATCATCAACAAATCACCAAAGACAAGTGCTTGAGAGCATGTGGAGAAAAAGGAACCCTTTTGCACAGCTGGTGGGAATGCAGACTGGTACAGCCACTGTGGAGAACAGTATGGAATTTCCTCAAAAAACTAAAAATGGAACCCTCATTTGACCCTGTGATCCCACTTCTAGGAATATATCCCAAGAAGTTAGAAACACCAATCAAAAAGAATAAATGCACCCCTATGTTCATAGCAGCACAATTCACCATAGCTAAGATTTGGAAATAGCCTTAAAGCCCATCAACAGATGAGTGGATTAAAAAACTGTGGTATATCTATAAAATGGAATACTATGCTGTGGTGAAAAAGAAGCAATTCTTACCATTTGCAACAGCATAGATGGAACTGGAGAGCATTATGCTAAGTGAAATAAGCCAGTCAGAGAAAGATAAATATCACATGATCTCACTCATTTATGGAATATATTGAACAACATAAATTGATGAACAAAAACAGATCCAGAGACAGAGAAGCATCGATCAGACTGTCAAACCTCAGAGGGAAGGTAAGTGATGGTGGGGGTAAGGGGAAGAGATTAACCAAAGACTTGTATGCATGCATATAAGCCTAACCAATGGACACAGACAACAAGGGGTTGAGGTCATGAGTGGGGGAGGGAGTTGGGAGTTAATTGGGGGGGATAAGGACACATATGTAATACCTTAATCAATAAACAAATTTAAAAAAATAAAAAGAAACACAGCAATCCAAAATTTATGGGACACAGTGAAAGCAGTCCTGAAAGGGAAGTTCATACCATTAAAGGCCTACCTAAAAAAAAATAAAAAAATTAAATTAAAATTAAAAAAACAGAAAAACTCATAATAAATTATCTAACTCTACAACTTAAAGAATTAGAAAGAGATCAATAAGAAAAACCCAGAGTGAGCAGAAGGAAGGAAAGAAAAATCAGAGCAGAAATAAATGACAAAGAGACCAAAATAATGCAAAGGATCAATGAAACCAAGAGCTAGTTCTTTGAAAGGATAAGCAAGATTGGTGAACTCTAGCCAGGTTCACCAACAAACAAAGAGAGAGGACCCAAATAAATAAAATCATAAATGAAAGGCAAAATAACAACAGATCCCATAGAAATATGAAGGATTATAAAAAAAAATACTATGAACAACTCTATTCCAACAAACTGGTCAACCTAGAAAAATGGACATATTCCTAGAAAACTACAACCTTCCAAAACTCAATCAGGAAGACTAAAAAATCTAAATAGGCTGATAACTATGTAGGGAATTGAAGCATTAATCTCCAGGTACTTGTTGCTGGCATTTGCTGAAATTAGTGGCTGTTCTATTGAGTTTACTCCCCATATATGTAGTTTGTTCCCCTTTTCTGTCTTAGTCTCTTTCTTTTCTCTCTTATTTTTCTTCCATTTCCCAATTTCATTTTGACACTCCTTTTTTTCTTTCTTTTTGTTCTCTTCTTTCTCTCCTATCCTCTAATTGCCTTTTTCTGGTGGTCAACTTTATTGGGGGTTATTAATATCGTGAATACATTTCAGTTCAGTGCCTTGTGTGTTATACCTGGTTGTGTTGTATTTTGTGCCTTTAAATCAACGCAGGAGAGAGAGAACTACATAACCAGACATCTGGACAAGAAAGACCATGGGGAGACAAAGAAACAGGCCGCATATGAAAGAAAAGCAGGCATCACCAGAAAAGGAAGTAAACGAAATAGAGGCAAGCAAACTGTTAGAGAAATAATTCAAAGAAATGCTCATAAGATGGCTGAAAAGAATAGAAGACAAATTTGACAATATGAGTAAGAACCAAGAGGAAATGAAGAAGAACCAAGAAAAATGAAAAATGGCATCGCTGCTGTAAAGAACTCAATAGAAAGCATCAAGAGTAGACTAGAAGAATCAGAGGACCGCATCAGTGAGCTAGAAGACAAGGTGGGAAAACATACCCAAGAAGAGCAGCTTCTAGAAAAAAATTAAAAAGCAGGAGGAGAGCCTAAGGGAACTTTGGGACAACACAAAACAAAACAACATCCGCATAATAGGGATTCCAGAAGGAGAGGAAACTGAGCAAGGAAGAGAAAACCTGTTTGAAGAAATAATGACAGAAACCTTCCCTGATATAGGGAAGAAAACACCCAAACAAATCCAAGAAGCTCACAGAGTCCCGAGCAAACTGAACCCCAAAACACCGATGCCAAGGCACATTACAATTAAATTGGAAAAAAACACCAACGACAAAGAATCTTAAAAGCAGCCTGAGAGAGGCAAAAAGTTACATACAAAGGAACCCCCAACAGACTAGTAACCGAGGTCTCAAAAGAAACTCATCAGCCCAGAAGGGATTGGAATGAAATATACAAAGTCATGCAAAGGAAGTGTCTGAATCCAAGAATACTGTACCCAGCAAGGCTATCAATCAAAATTGAAGGTGAAATCAGGAGCTTCACAGACAAAAAAGAACTAAGGGAATTTATTACCACCAAACCAGCAATGCAAGAAATGCTAAAGGGTCAGCTTTAAAAAAAAAGAAATAGGAAGTGAAGAAGGAACACAGGGGTAAAGAATTAAAATGGCTACAAATAAGTACCAATCAATAATAACCTTAAATGTAAATGGATTAAATGCCCCAATCAAAACACATAGGGTAACGGATTGGAAAAGAAAACAAAACCCATATATCTGCTGTCTACAAGAATGTCAACTCAGAAAAAAAGAGGCACACAGACTGAGCGTGAAGAAATGGAAAATGGTTTTTCAGGTGAAAGGAAATGAAAAAATAAAAAGCTGGGGTAGCAATACTTATATCTGACAAATTAGATCTCAAAGTGAAGGACATAACAAGAGATAACGAAGGGCACTTCATAATACTAAAGTGAGCAATCCAACAAGAAGAAATAATTCTGGTAAACATATAGGCACCCAATACAGGAGGAACCAAATACATAAAAAAAAAAAACTCCTGGAGGATATCAAGGGAGAGATTGACAGTAATACACTCATAGTAGGAGACTTTAATACCCCACTATCACCATTAAACAAATCCTCTAAACAAAAATCAGCAAAGAAACAACAATCCTAAATGACTCACTAGATCAGATGGAATTAATTGACATCTTCAGAACATTTCACCCCAAAGCCACAGAATATACATTCTTCTCAAGTGCACATGGGTCATTTTCAAAGATAGACCATATATTGTGTCACAGGCAAAGTCTTTTCAAATTCAAGAAGATAGAAATCATATCAAGCATCTTCTCAGATCACAATGACATAAAACTGGAAATCAACTATAATAAAAACAATCCAAAGAAATCAAACACATGAATATTAAACAGCATGCTATTAAACAATGACTGAGTTACCATAGAGATCAAGGAAGAAATAAAAAACATCATGGCAACAAATGACAATGAAACACAACAATCCAAAATCTATGGAACACAGCTATAGCAGTCTTAGGAGGGAAGTTCATAGCTCTACAAGCCTACTGCAAAAAACAAGAAACAATGATAATAAATTATCTAACCCTACAACTGAAAGAGAGCAACAAGAAAAGTCCAGTGTAAGCAGAAGGAAGGAAATAATAAAGATCAGAGAGGAGATAAACGACATAGAGACCAAAGAAACAATACAATAGATATACAAAACCAAGAACTGGTTCTTTGAAAGGATAAACAAAATTGATGAACCACTAGCCAGGATCATCAAGAAGCAAAAATAGAGAACGCAAATAAACAAATTAGAAATGAAAGAGGAGAAATAACAATAGACCCCACTGGAATACAAAGGATTGTTAAAAAATACTACAGACAACTCTATTCCAACAAACTGGACAACAGAGAGGAAATGGACATATTGCTAGAAAAATATAACCTTCCAAAACTCAATCAGGAAGAATCTAAATAGCTCAATAGGCCAATAACTATGGAACAAAAGGAAGCAGTCAACAAAAAGCTTCCAGCAAACAAAAGCCTGGTGCCAGATGGCTTCACAGGGGAGTTTTACCAAACAAAACTAAAACCTATTCTCCTCAGACTATGCCAAAAAATTCAAGAGGAAGGAACACTTCCAAGCTCCTTCTATGAAGCCAGAATCACCCTAATACCAAAACCAGATAAAGACAATACAATGAAAGAGAATTACAGGCCAATATCTCTCATGAACATAGATGCTAAAATCCTCAACAAAATTCAAGCAAATCGGATCCAGCAGTACATTAGAAAGATCATACACCATGACCAAGTAGGATTTATCCCAGGAATGCAAGGATGGTACAATATCTGCAAATCAATAAACATGATACACCACATAAACAAATTGAGAGATAAAAATCACATAGTCATATTAATTGATGCAGAAAAAGCATTTGACAAAATCCAACGCCCTTTCTTGATAAAAACTCTCAACAAGGTGGGAATAGAAGGATCATACCTCAACATAATAAAAGCTATATATGATAAACCCCCAGCTAACATCATACTCAATGGGCAAAAAATAAAACCATTTCCCCTAAGAACAGAAAAAAGACAGGGATGCCCACTCTCACCACTCCTGTTTGACATAGTGCTAGAAGTACTAGCTATTGTAATTAGACAAGAAGAAGAAATAAAAAGCATCCAAATTGGAAAAGAAGAAGTAAAACTGTCCTTATTCGCAGATGACATGATGTTGTACATAAAAAACCCGAAAGACTCCATCAAAAAACTAATGGATTTAATAAATGAATTTGGCAATGTAGCAGGATACAAAATTAATGCCAAGAAATCTATGGCATTCTATACAACAATAGTGAACTTACAGAAAGAGAGACTAAAAAAACAATCCCATTTACGATTGCACCCAAAAAATTAAGATACCTAGGAATAAACTTAACTAAGGAGGTAAAAGACCTATACGTGGAAAACTACAGGACACTGAAAAAAGAGATGGAGGAAGACGTAAACAGATGCAAGAACATACCATGTTCATGGATTGGTAGAATCAACATCATTAAAATGTCCATACTACCCAAAGCAATCTATAGATTCAATGCACTCCCTATTAAAATACCAATTAATATTTCACAGACCTAGAAAAAACTCTCCAAAAATACATCTGGAACTAAAAAAATAGACCCGAATATCCACAGCTATCCTGATAAAGAAGAATAAAGTAGTAGGGACCTCAATACCAGATTTCAAGCTGTATTACAAAGCCACTGTTCTCAAAACAGCCTGGTACTGGCACAAGGACAGACATATAGACCAATGGAATAGAATAGAGAATCCAGATATCGACCCAAACCACTATGCTCAATTAATATTTGACAAAGGAGGCATGAACATACAATGGAGTCAAGACAGTCTCTTCAATAAATGGTGTTGGAAAAATTGGACAGATACATGAAAAAAAATGAAAATAGATCACCAACTTACACCATACACAAAAATAAACTCAAAATGGATATAGGACTTAAACATAAGGCAGGAAACGATAAAAATACTAGAGGAATCCACAGGCAGCAAAATCTCAGACATATGCCAAAGGAACTTCTTCACTGATATTGCTCCTAGGGCAATGGAAGCTAAAAAGAAAATAAACAAATGAGACTACATCAACATAAAAAGCTTTTGCACAGCAAAAGAAACCATCAACAAAACAACAAGAAAACCCACTGTATGGGAGAACATATTTGCAAATGTTATCACTGATAAAGTTTTAATTTCCAACGTCTATAGGCAACTTATACAACTTAATAAAAGGAAGATAAATGATCCAATAAAAAAAAAGGGCAACGGACCTAAATAGAATCTTTTCGAAAGAAGACAGAAGGAAGGCCAAGAGACAAATGAAAATATGCTCAAAGTTACTAATTATCTGAGAGATGCAAATCAAAATGACAATGCAGTACCATCTCACACCTGTCAGAATGGCTATCATCAACAAATCAACAAACGTGCTTTATGCATGCATACAAGTCCTTCGATTGATCTCTTGCCCCCCTTTCCCAACACTTCCCAGCCTTCCCGCTGTAATTTGACAGTCTGTTCGATGCTTTACTGCCTCTGTATCTATCTTTTTGTTCATCACGTTATAATGCTCTTTATTTTCCATAAATGAGTGAGATCATGTGGTATTTTTCCTTCAATGCCTGGCTTATTTCACATAGCATAATGTTCTCCAGTTCCAACCATGCTGCTGCAAATGGTAGGAATTCCTTCTTTTTTATAACAGTGTAGTATTCCATTGTGTACAATAGTTTTCTAATCCAATCATCTGCTGATGGGCACTTAAGCTGTTTCCAAATATTAGCTATGGTGAATTGTACTGCTGTGAACATAGGGGTGCATATATCCTTTCTGATTGGTGTTTCTAGTTTCTTGGGATATATTCCTGGAAGTGGAATTACTGGGTCAAATGGGAGTTCCATTTTTAACTTTTTGAGGAAACTCCATACTGTTCTCCACAGTGGCTGCACCAGTCTGCATTCCCACCAGCAGCGCAAAAGGGTTCCTTTTTCTCCGCATCCTCGCCAGCACCTGTTGTTTGTTGATTTGTTGATGATAGCCATTCTGACAGGTGTGAGATGGTACCGCATTGTTGTTTTGAATTACATCTCTTGAATAATTAGTGACTTTGAGCATGTTTTCATATGTATCTTGGCCTTCCTTCTGTCTTCTTTTGAAAAGTTTCTATTTAGGTCGGTTGCCCATTTTTTGATTGGGTTGTTTATCTTCCTTTTGTTAAGTTGTATGAGTTCCCTGTAAATGTTGGAGATTAAACCTTTATCAGTGGCAACATTTGCAAATATGTTCTCCATACAGTGGGCTTTCTTGTTGATTTGTTGATGGTTTCTTTTGCTGTGCAAAAGCTTTTTATTTTGCCGAAACTGGTTTGGCTCAGTGGATAGAGCCTCGGCCTTTGGACTGAAAGGTCCCAGGTTCGATTCCGGTCAAGGGTATGTACCTTGGTTGCGGGCACATCCCCAGTAGGGGGTGTGCAGGAGGCAGTTGATCGATGTTTCTAACTCTCTATCCCTCTCCCTTCCTCTCTGTAAAAAATCAATAAAATATATTTTTAAAAAGTACATAAATTTTTTTTAAAAAAGCTTTTTATTTTGATGTAGTCCCATTTGTTTATTTTCTCTTTAGTGTCCATTGCCCTAGGAGCGGTATCGAAGAAGAAATTGCTTCAACATATATCTGATATTACTCTGCCTATGGATTCCTCTATTATTTTTATGGTTTCCTGTCTTATGTTTAAGTCCTGTATGCATTCTGAGTTTATTTTTGTGTATGGTGTAAGTTGGTGATCTATTTTCATTTTTTTGCATGTATCTGTCCAATTTTCCCAACACCATTTATTGAGGAGACTGTCTTGACTCCATTGTATGCTCATGCCTGCTTTGTCAAATATTAATAGGGCATAGTGGTTTGGGTCGATATCTGTATTCTCTATTCTATTCCATTGATCTATATGTCTGTTCTTATGCCAATACCAGGCAGTTTTGAGAACAGTGGCTTTGTAATATAGCTTGATATCTGGTGTTGAGATCCTGCCTACATTGTTCTTCTTTCTCAGGATGGCAGTGGCTATTGGGGGTATTTTTTTATTCCAGATGAATTTTGGGGGAGTTCTTTCTAGGTCTGTGAAATATGACATTGGTATTTTAATGGGGAGTGCATTGAATCTATAGATTGCTTTTGGAAGTATGGACATTTTAATGATGTTGATTCTACCAATACATGAACATGGTATGTTCTTCCATCTCTTTATGTCTTCCTCTATCTCTTTTTTCAGTGTCCTGTAGTTTTCCGTGTATAGGTCTTCTACCTCCTTAGTTAAGTTTATTCCTAGGTATCTTAATTTTTTTGTGTGATGGTAAATGGGATTGTTTTTTTAGTCTCTCTTTCTGTAAGTTCACTATTGGTGTATAGAAATGCCATAGATTTATTGGCGTTAATTTTCTATCCTGCTACATTGCCGAATTCATTTATTAAGTTTAATAGTTTTTTGATGGAGTCTTTCAGGTTTTTTATGTACAATATCATGTCATCTGTGAATAAGGACAGTTTTACTTCTTTTCCAATTGCATGCCTTTTATTTATTCTTCTTGTCTAATCACAATGGATAATACTTCCAGTACTATATTGAACAGGAGTGGTGAGTGTGGGCATCCCTGTCTTTTTCTGTTTTTAGGGGAAATGGTTTTAGTTTTTCCCACTGAGTATGGGGTTGGCTGTGGGTTTATCATATATGGCTTTTATTATGTTGAGGTGTGATGCTTCTTTTCCCACCTTGCTGAGAGTTTTTATCAAAAATAGGTGTTGGATTTTGTCAAATGTTTTTTCTGCATCAATTGATATGACTATGTGGTTTTTATCTCTCAATTTGTTTATGTGATGTATCACGTTTATTGATTTGTGAATATTGTACCATGCTTCCATCCCAGGGATAAATCCTACTTGGTCATGGTGTATGATCTTTCTGATGTACTGCTTGATCTGATTTGCTAGCATTTTGTTGAGGATTTTGGCATCTATGTTCATGAGGAATATTGGCCTGTAATTCTCTTTCATTGTGTTGTCTTTATCTGGTTTTGGTATTAGGGTGATGCTAGCTTCATAGAATGTGCTTGGAATTGTTCCATCCTTTTGAATTATTTGGCATAGTCTCAGGAGGTAGGTTTTAGTTCTTCCTTGAATGTGTGGTAAAACTCCCCTGTGAAGCTGTCTGGCCTGGGCTTTTGTTTGCTGGCAGCTTTTTGATGACTGCTTCAATTTCTTTCATAGTTATTGGCCTATTGAGATGTTTAGATTCTTCCTGATTTAGTTTTGGAAGGTTGTATTTTTCCAGGAATATGTCCATTTTCTTCAGGTTGTCGAGTTTGTTGGAATAGAGTTGTTCATAGTATTTTTTAACCATGCTTTGTATTTCTGTGGGGTCTGTTGTTATTTTTCCTCTTTCATTTCTGATTTTGTTTATTTGGGTCCTCTCTCTTTGCTTCTTGGTGAGCCTTGCTAGAGATTCATCAATTTTGTTTATCCTTTCAAAGAACCAGCTCCTCGTTTTGTTGATCTTTTGTATTGTTTTTTTGGTTTCTAAGTCGTTTATCTCCGCTCTGATCTTTATTATTTCCTACCTTCTGCTTACGCTGGGCTTTTCTTGCTGCTCTCTTTCTTATTCTTTGAGTTGTAGGGGTAGGTAATTTATTACCATTGTTTCTTGTTTTTTGCAGTAGGCTTGTAGAGGGATGAACTTCCCTCTCAAGACTGCTTTCACTGTGTCCCACAGATTTTGGATTGTTGTGTTTTCATTGTCATTTGTTGTCATGATGTCTTTTATTTCCTTTTAGATCTCTCTCATAACCCAGTCTTTGTTTAGTAGCATGTTATTTAGTCTCCAGATGTTTGATCTTTTTGGATTGTTTTTATTGTAGTTGATTTCCAGTTTTATGCTATTGTGATTTGAGAAGATGCTTGATATGGTTTCTATCTTCTAGAATTTGAAGAGACTTTGCCTGTGACCCAATATATGGTCTATCTTTGAAAATGACCCATGTGCACTTGAGAAGAATTTATATTCTATAGCTTTGGGGTGAAATATTCTGAATATGTCTATTAATTTCATCTGGTCTAGTGAGTCATTTAGGATTGATATTTCTTTGCTGATTTTTTGTTTAGAGGACTTGTTCAATGATGATAGTGGGGTATTAAAGTCCCCTACTATGATTGTGTTGCTGTCAATCTCTCCCTTGATATCCTCCAGGAGTTTTTTCATGTATTTGGGTGTGTATATGTTTGCCAGAGTTATTTCTTCTTGTTGGATTGCTCCCTTTAGTATTATGAAATGGCCTTCCTTATCTCTTGTTATGTCCTTCATTTTTTTTTTTTCATTTCCATTCGCCTGAAAGACCTTTGGACACCCCTTCACCATAAGTCTGTGTGCATCTTTTTTTCTGAGGTGGATTTCCTGTAGACAGCGGATATATGACTCATGTTTTCTTATCCAATCAGTTACCCTATGTCTTTTTATTGGGGCATTTAATCCATTTACATTTAAAGTTGTTATTGATAGGTACTTGTTTGTTGCCATTTTTATTCTTTACCCCTGTGTTCCTTCTTTGCTTCCTATTTCTTCTTTTTACAACAGACCCTTCAGCATTTATTACATTGCTGGTTTGGTGGTAATAAACTCCCTTAGTCCATTTTTGTTTGTGAAGCTCCTGATTCCACCTTCAATTTTGAATGATAGCCTTGCTGGGTTTAGTATTCTTGGATTCAGTCCCTTGGTTTGCATGACTTTGTATATTTCATTCCTTCCCATCTGGCCTGGTGTGTTTCTGTTGAGAAATCAGTTGATATTCTAATAGAAGTTCCCTTCTAGGTAACTTTCTGTCTCTCTCTGGCAGCCTTTAAGATTCTTACTTTGTGCCGAAACCGGTTTGGCTCAGTGGATAGAGCTCGGTCTGCGGACTGAAGGGTCCCAGGTTGGTCAAGGGCATGTACCTTGGTTGCGGGCACATCCCCGGTAGGAGGTGTGCAGGAGGCAGCTTATGTTTCTCTCTCATGTGTTTCTAACTCTCTATCCCTCTCCCTTCCTCTCTGTAAAAAATCAATAAAATATATTTAAAAAAAAAAAAAAAGATTCTTACTTTGTCATTGGTTTTTGCAAATTTAATTATGATGTGTCTTGGTGTTGGTCTTTTGGGGTTCAACTTGTTTAGGATTCTATGTACTTCTTGGACTTGCATAGTTTTTTTCTTGCCAATATCAGAGAAGTTTTCTGTCATTATTTCTTCAAACACGTTTTCTATTCCTTGCTTCTCTTCCTCTCCTTCTGGTACCCCTATTATGCGAATGTTGCTTTGTTTTGTGTTGTCCCAAAGCTCCCTTAGGCTCTCATCTTGCTTTTTAAATTTTCTTTCCAGTTGCTGCTGTGTTTGTGTGTTTTTTTCCTACCTTGTCTTCTAATTCGCTGATGTGGTCCTCAGCCTCTTCTAGTCTACTCTTTAAGCCTTCCATTGTGTTCTTTATTGCAGCTATGTCATTCTTCATCTCCTCTTGGTTCCTTTTCATGTTGGTGACATTCTCATTCAGCTCCTTATAGTTCTCTTATGTGTGTATTTGTCATTGAGTTGTGTGTATTTGTCATCCAACCATTTAAACATCCTTATAACCATTACTCTGAATTCTTTCTCTGATATGCTGCTAGCCTCAATTTAATTTAACTCCCTTTCTGGTGATTCCTCTTTTTCTTTCCTTTGGGGATTGCTTTTTTATCTTCCCATGTTTTGCTGTAACGTTTTAATTGTAGGTCCGATTGGTTTGAAACTCAGGTTCTTTTGGGGATGGTGCTACTGGTGTGATTTCTCAGGTCTCCTGGGCTTGGTAATCTAGTGTAACTCCCTACTTGAGCTATTTGGGTTCTTTTGATGTAGGCCTGTGACCTGGAATGGCACATCTGCAGTGTCTAGCAGTCAGCACCCGTGGAGGGGGGTTTCCCAATTTTTTGCTGTCTTGCACCCTTGATTAGAATCTCACATGCCCAGCAGGGACTCACAGTGGCTCCCAGGAGCCATCTGTTGGGATGATGGGTCTCAGGAGGACTGCACTCTTTGTTGTTTTTTTGGTGTCCAGAGTTCTGTAGTTGTAGTGTGGGCAGACTCAGCTTTTGCTGCTGCACCTGTGGTGGATATGCGCATGCTACCAGTGGAGGCTCACAGGGGCACCCGCAGTGCATTTGCCAGTGAGGGGTGCTGAAGCTCTCTGAAGGGCCCTGGCACTGAAACCGCATAATTGAGACATCTGTGGGCAGGTTATCCAGAATGAGTGAATTCAGAATTTCTACTGCCAGGGGGAGGAATCCCTGTTTGTTCAAGATCACACCCAGCAAGGACTCACAGCAGCTCCCACAAGCGCCCTGTGGATAGATGGGCTCAGGGTGCCTGCCCGCTGGAAATGTGCATGCGGACTGTGGCTGGTGGTGCTTTTGCCTGTGCAGAGCTGATGCACTTTGAGAGACCCTGGCACTGAAGTTAAGCAGCTGGGGTGTATGTGGGAAGTTATTCAGGAAGAGGGAATTTAGAATTTCTATTGCGGGGCAGCGCATCCTTGTCTGTACAGAATCACACCCAGCAGGGGCTCAAAGAAGCTCCCCAGAGGACCCTGTGGATATATGGGCTCAGGGTGCCTGCCCATTGTAAATGTGCACGTCTGTGGCAGTGAGTTTGATGGCACAGAGCTCTGAAGCACTTTGAGGGGCCCTGGCACTGAAGTTACACAGTTGGGGTGTCTGCGGGCGTTTATTCAGGCAGTGGAAATTCAGAATTTCTACTGCGAGGCAGTGCACCCTTGTCTGTACAGAATCACACCAGCAGGGGCTTCCAGTGGCTCCCAGGTGCTGCCTATGGAGTGGTGTGCCCTGGATGCCTGCTCCGCTGGAGATACGCGAATGTGGTGTCTAGAGCTCTGCCGCTAGGGAGGGGAAAGTTGTACTTACTGCTGCCGGAATGGTGCACCTTTGGAGGTGGAGGTCCCAGGGTTTGCGGGTCTATGGTGTTGTAGCAGGATTTTGGCTGGAGTGGCTGCTGGTTTGCGGGCAGTGTCAAAGTCCTGACTGTGTCATGGTGCTTATGAGTTCCTAGAAAAGGTTACTGTCCCCTTCAAGATGGCGTGGGTTCCGTGCCTGTGTCCTGCAGTCCAGGGAGTGCCCACAGAGGTAGTAGTCTCTCCTTGTCCAAGAGAGCCTGGTCTACCAGCCCCTGCTGCTCCTGCGAGATTTAACTGTCCGTTACTCACTCACACACACACACACACCACACATCCACACACTCTCCTTTCATACCCTCACTCACTCACTTCCTCTCCCTCACCTCTGTCCTACCAGCCACCATCTTTTCACCCTGCAAACCCCAAAGTTTTAAGTTACCAGAGACTTTGGAAAACAATGTTTAGGCATATATAATGAAAGAGTTTTATCATATACTCTTCATTTTAGTTTTATTTATTTTGACTAGACAACTTTGAGATTTTAAAGCCAGTTATTATTACCCAAGGCATTTTCTTGGCAAATTTTGTAACAGAGATATCTCACTGACCTTCAGTGGCTTTAATATTAAAGTACTATTTTTTTTTTTTACAAAAATGGGAGTGGTCCCACACTGCTATTTATGCAGCCTGCTGGAGGGCACCTTTACAGGTCTAATTCTCCAAGTTCCAATGTGAAACTTTAGCTGGAAAACAATTCCCTTGAACTTGGAAATCCCAAGAGGGCTCCAGTGACTTACTGCGCAGTTACTTTCGTTTCCTTCCTCTTCCTTTTCAAGGGTTCCACTGCATCTAATTGTGTTCCTTGGTCCTCTCACAAGGGCACCACCAGCCAAGGTGTTTTCCCAAGGTCATGGCTCGCAACACCAAAGAATGAGCTACGCGGACCAGAAGATTTAAGCAAAAGTGTGGAAAATTTATTGCAAGCAGATTCAGACTCCCCACAAGGGGAAGGGGACCCAAGAATGGGCTGTCCATTAAAGCCTTGTAGTCCAGGGGTATATATTTGCTACAAGCCTGCTCTATGTCTACCTGTGTCATCATCTGATTGATTCCCTCAGTTGTTTTTGCCCAGCAATGGACCTGAACTTTCCCTGTTTCTATGTGTTGTTTCTCTGTTCCTATGCTGAACTTTTTCTGTTTCTATGAGTTTGTACATCTTGTTTACTGCCCCTCCTTTGCTTTCCCATACCTCCTGTTTTGAGTCCAGAAACATTTTATTATTTCTGCTTGCTTGGTTCCTGTGGTTAGGCTGGCTCAAACTGCCATGTCTGGCCCTGCTTATGTTTCACCTGCCTTTGTTTTCCACTGGACCCCTGCCCAATCTGCCTGTGTTTCAAGTTAACCCTCTCACTGCGGCTGAGCAGCATCCCCTGAATGACTGATGAGCAGATTACTCAGACACAGTTTGACTGTGAAAGAGAGGGCTAAGGGGCCCCTGGCTTTAGTAGCCAGAGCAGCCTCTATTGCTTGCCTCTTTAGGCCTTTATTGGAATTTTTATCTTTAGATACAATCAGTAGGGTAAGTAATCTTGGGAGGACACATGTTTACATTGTCCTCTAGGCAAGGGCATCCAGGAATTAAGCATAAGGATTCCAATAAACACCCGGGGGTCTGTACAGGCTTGTGTGAAAAGATCAAAGAATAATTAGGGGCACTGCCTTCGACGACACTCCCCTACATCTCCCCTAAGTTGGAATTCCGATAAACAGGGCAGGTGGCCTTCCACACACTTCCCTTTTATCAGAATGTCCTCCTTACAACTTTCCAACCATGTCTCGTGTGTTCCCCAACAGCACTCTGTTGTAAATTTATTTTCTATATAAGTAAATATTATCTCATTGCCAGCCATCTCCATTAGAATCTAGCAGACCATGAAATTGGCTTTGCAAGATCAAGCAAAGCACTTGGGACCCCAAAAACATTGTTTTGACTTCTAGCTTAAGAACTCCTAGAGAAATAAAATTTTACAGAACAGTTTGGAGAAAACACACTATATAATCCTTTTAAGTGAAAGGCAGTTCTAAAAAGGAAAGCAGATTACTTATAAGTGTGAAAAATAAATGTTTCTAATTTTACTTCTTTGTCCAACTTTCTAACTTTCGCAGTTTTTTTTAATAATACATATTTAAAAGAGTATATTTTCTGTAATGCAAAATTAACCCAAGAAGAAAGCATCCTGAGTTTTCAGTCTACTAAATTAAACTCTTAGTAAGTAATCAATCTACTCCCTCCTTTTGTTTTACAAACATCATTTTCAAGGATAATGTCAGTAAAATATAGTGAAATTCAAGAGGTAGTCAATGGCCACATCCTAGATTCCATTCTGAAATGTAGCTAAAATATCAATTAATCTAGTTATATATTTCATTAATTAGACAAATGATATCCAATAACATCACATAAAAGCACACAGTTTATTATGTTTATAGGCATTAATTTAAATAATTATTTACATTGTATAAATTTTAGAAGCTTTCATAAAGTGCATGAGACCAGAGTTCAATATTTAAGTATACTTCCAAAGAAACATTAAAGAGTTACATTTTTCCCCAGAATTTAAAGTGAGTGTGAAATGTAACAACACAAACTTTTGTAGCACAAATCTATTGCCAGGTTTAGGAACTGACAAACATTCGGGAACCTGCAAGAGCCTGGCACAGCAGAAAGTGCAAAAGGTGTGCCTTGAGAGGCACAGCAAAGCACACAAAAATTCATGGGAAGAGTCAGTGTGAGGGCCCTGGATGTTTACAGCAAAGCTAGGGTCTGCAGCATGAATGAAACATGGTAATATTTTTATCTAACAGGAAACAAAATTTTAAAAGAACTGAGCTTACAGTTGAGAAAAAAATTAATTCATTAAATCATGCAGTCTAATACAGTGTTTCTATTGCTTATGATAGAAATTTGATTTGGGGTGGCCATATATCAAAAATAGGTCATTTTTACATCTCCAAAGGATGTCTAAAATTATTTCTAATATGAACTGACATAGAGAACTCTATTTTCAAAAGAGTAATCAGTCTTAAAATTCAACTACCCAGTAGTCCTAAGGTATCACTAGGTGCCTAGGATGTACCAGAGATCAACCTAGTCATAGCAGAGTGTATTCTGAGGACATTTCAAAGATAATTTTTGTAAGTAATATTAAATCAATGATAAAAGACCCTGAGTGATAGTCAAATTCAATTAGATTAAAACTTCAAGCATTGTAATTACTGTGAGTGCTCAAGCCAAAGAAAGGCCCAATGAAAGCAATGTTTTTAGATAGATTAATCTGGCAAAAGTGTGTAGTGAGCTTTTAACTGGAGGTAAATAAAATCTGAGAAATAAGTGAATGTCTATGACAGCAAGTCAGTTGAGAGCCATAGCTATGGGACTATGAAGAATGGGACATTATAAAGGAAGATTAGACAGCACTCTATGGTGGAGAGGGAATAGTCAACAATGACTCACAATGTATCCCTTAGTGGATGGGAGAAATCTGGGTGAGAGGGAGGCTTAATGTGAGATATCTGAATTTGAGCTAATAGTGGGTGTGCATGTGAAAATGTCTTATAGGCATCTGGAAAGAGGAAGTTGGAACTAGAGTGTGCAGTGAAACATGACAATAAAGTAATATGAAAAGTTTCATGAGCAGCTGATTTGTAGAATTCAGTATCTTATCTTTATAGAACTTGCTGTGTAGGCCAATAGCTACAGTGGTCACTGAAAGGAAGGTAAAAATAATCTTCACTTATTTACTCAAAAATTTTTTATCATGAATGACATATTGCATTTATTCTAGCTCAATTACATCTAATTCCACTCCTGTTAAGAAAGTTTACAAGTAAAATTTAAAGTATGTGATAAAGACAATCCAGGATATCTAGGGCATGTGTGCTGTCTTACTTTATGTTAGAAATTACTTATATATTGAAAAATAAAGACAGGCTGCTTTCATATCATGGAAAATATCAGTGTAATTTGATAACACATTTTATACCTCCATAAATTTGATAACACATTCCATCCTTTAAAAATACCTGTTCCAGCCCTAGCCATTTTGGCTCAGTGGATAGAGCATCAGCCTGTGGATGGAAGAGTCATGGGCTCGATTGCAGTCAAGAGCATGTACCTCGGTTTCAGGCTCCTCCCCAGTACGGGCCTGGTCAGGGTGTGTGCAGGAGGCAACGAATCAATGTGTTCCTCTCACATTGATATTTCTCTCTGTCTTTCCTTCTCCCTTCCACTCTCTATAAAAATCAATGGAAAAATGTCCTCAGGTGAGGATAAAAATAAATAAAAATACCTGTTCCAGCCCTAGCTGGTTGTTCAGTGGTTAGAGTGTTGGACCACACACCAAAGGGTGGTGGGTTCAATTTCCAGTCAAGGGAACCTGGTTTGTGGTTCCCTCCCTTCCCTGGTTAGGGCATGTGTAGGTGGCAACCAGTCAATGTCTCTCTCACATCCATGTTTTTTTCTCTCTCTCTCCCTCTATCCCCTCCCTTCCACTCTCTTTGGGGGAAAAAAACAAACTGGTATAACCTCCCACCTGTCAGAATAGCTATCATCAACAAATCAACAAGTGCTGGCAAGAATGTGGAGAAAAGGGAACCCTAGTACACTCACTACTAATGGGAATGCAGACTAGTACAACCATTGTGAAAAACGGTATGGAGTGTTGTTCTCCAAAAATTAAAAATGGAACTGCCATTTGACCCAGTGATCCCACTTCTAGGAATATAGCTTAAGAAACTGGAAAGACCAATCAGAAAGAATATAAGCACCCCTATGTTCATAGCAGTGTAATTTACAATAGCTAACATCTGGAAACAGCTCAAGTGCCCATCAGTAGATGAGTGGATAAAAAAAGCTGTGGTACATATACACCATAGAATACTATGTAGCTGTAAAACAAAGGATCTCTTACCCTTTGAGACAACATGGAGGGACCTAATTGAAAAAAGCCAGGCAGAGAGGAACCAAGATGGCGGCATAGGTAAACACCTGAACTTGCTGTCTCACACAACCACATCAAAACTACAACTAAAAGAAAAAATGGATATCATCCAGAACCATGAGAAGGCTGGCTGAGTGGAAGTTCTACAACAAGAAAGAAAGAGAAAAGCTAATCTAGACCGGTAGGAGGTACAGAGGTGCGAAAGAGCAAAAGGTACCAAGGTGAGTGCGAAAACGGGCTGGCAAATGGGTACACTGTGGTCTTTATCAATCAGGAGGGAAATACAAACTCCCAACTGCTCTGAATTCCAGTACCGGGTGAGACTCTGGGGACCCAGACTCATTCGGGGAGAAAATGGACTGTCTGGCATCAGGCCAGAACACGAGGGCAGCTTTCTCTCAGAGGTGCTGGCAGCGTTCATTGTTCCTGCACAGGGATGCGGGACACAGAGACCCAGGGACCTATCCGGGGCAGGGCCAATGGGCAACCATTGCCATTTGCACCACCTGTGATTTCCTGAGACCACGCCCCACCCAATTTACAATCCCACCCAAGCTGTGTGCAGAAGCTTTTGCATATGTATGGCCTGGCTTTTTGCAACCTAACCTAACAAACTGCAGCTGGGTCAAAGAACCCCAGAGCTTCCAAAAGAAGGCCTAAGGCTCGTCAGCAGCCTGTATTGCTTCACAGCTATGCCTCATCTGGCACCTCCAAAGCCCAAACAAAGAGGAGGAATCTGCAGATCTCTCCATAGTTCCTGCTGGGTGGCCTCAGGCAGTGGTTGACTTTGCACCTCCTTGGAGATCCAAGAGCCAGTGTACCCAGTGGTCAAAGTGAGACCACACCAGATTACAACTCTTCAGATCCATAAGAGACACACTCAGGGGGCAGACTCGGTGAGCACCAAAGCCCCATTGAAGGAAGCCCTGCCCCATAAGGGTGTTTCCAGCACAGAAGTTCTCCCATTGTAGACACAACTGGCCCTCACATCCAATTGGTCTGGAGGTCAATTCCATCCAGTGATACCAACAACAATCAAGGCTTAACTACAACAAGACTGTGCACACAGCCCACAAAGGGGTGCACCAAGAGTGTCCACCTCAGGTAATTAAGGAGGCTGAGCCACTGGGCCCTATAGGACACCTAGCACACAAGGCCACTCTATCAACATAGGGAAGCAGCCAAAATGCGGAGACAAAGAAACAGGTCACAAATGACAGAAATAGAGGAAAGCAAACTACTGGATATAGAGTTCAAAACCACAATTATAAGATTACTCAAGAATCTTCTAGAAACCTCTGAGAAATTTAGTGAGACCCTCAAGGATATGAAAAAGGACCAACTAGAAATTAAGCATACACTGACTGAAATAAAGAATAATATACAGAGATCCAACAGCAGACTAGAGAATCCCAAGAATCAAGTCAGAGATTTGAAATACGAAGAAGCAAAAAGCACCCAACCAGAAAAGCAAAAAGAAAAAAGAATCCAAAAATATGAAGATAGTGTAAGGAGCCTCTGGGACAACTTCAAGCATACCAACATCCGAATTATGGGGGTGCCAAAAGAAGAGAGAGAGCAAGATATTGAAAACCTATTTGAAGAAATCATGACAGAGAACTTCCCCTACCTGGTGAAACAAACAGACTTACAAGTCCAGGAAGTGCAGAGAACCCCAAACAAACGGAAACCAAAGAGGACCACACCAAGACACATCATAATTAAAATGCCGAGAGCAAAAGACAAAGAGAGAATCTTAAAAGCAGCAAGAGAAAAACAGTTAGTACCTACAAGGGAGTACCCATAGGACTGTCAGCTGATTTCTTCATAGAAAATATGCAGGCCAGAAGGGAGTGGCAAGAAATATTCAAAGTGATGAATAGCCATAACCTACAACCAAGATTACTCTACCCAGCAAAGCTATCATTCAGAATTGAAGGTCAGATAAAGAGCTTCACAGGTAAGAAAAAGCTAAAGGAGTTAATCACCGCCAAACCAGTATTATATAAAATGCTGAAGGGTATTCTTTAAGAAGAGGAAGAAGAAGAAAAAGGTAAAGATAAAAATTATAAACAACAAAGTGACAACAAATACGTATCTATCAACAAGTGAATCTAAAATCTGAGTGAATAAAAAATCTGATGAACAGAATAAACTGGTGAATATAATAGAATCAGGGGCATAGAAAGGGAGTGGACTGACAATTCTCGAGGGGAAGGGTGTGTAGGGGGTACAATAGAGACTGGACAAAAATTGTACACCTATGGATGAGGACAGTAGAGGGGGATAAGGGCATGGGGTGGGGTGGGAACCAGGTGGAGGGGAGATATGGGAAGAAAAAAGAGGAACAACTGTAATAATCTGAACAATAAAGACTTGTTTTTAAAAAAAATCCAGGCAGCAAAATATAAGTATCACATGATCTCACTCATATGTGGAATCTAATGAATAAAATAAACTGATGAATAAGATAGATCCAGAGACATAGAAACATGTAACAGACTGATGAATCTCAGAGAAAAGGTGAGGGTAAGGGGTTGGGGAGAGATTAACCAAGGAATGTATATGCCTATGTGCATAGCCCATGGACAAAGACGATAGTGTGGTTAAGGTCCTGGGAGGGGAGGTTGAGAGGTGAAGGGGGTCAATGGGAAAAAAAGGGGGACATCAATAATACTTTAAACAATAAAGATAAATTTATGAGAAAAGAAAAGCAATGTAAAAAATATTCTCAGGTGAGGATTAACAAAATAAAACAAAAAAATATGGTTCAAAAATCTAGTCCTAAAATGCTTTTGCATCTAGATTCAATGTTGCATTAAACACACATAAAAAATTCCCTGCCATAAATTTTGCTATAACTATATATTCTATAATATGATAAAGTTGCATTAAATCTATTCCACTTTTCTTACATACTTATTCACAGTGTTTCTGTTATGTCTCTAATACAGATGGATATGAGATCACATAACAATTTACTACTCTGTACAAAAAAAAGTGAATTAAAAAGACATTAGTGTAATAGCTTAGTCATTAAAAAATGAGTGGTGGTAGCTTCAGACAGGCAAATCAGCTGCCCTTTGAGAACTCTTTTCCCAGGCTGTCAAATTCCTGATTATCTTTATTCTGAATCATGTTTTTAAAGGTCTTACCAAATCTTTGTTAAAATTTTCATTCACAATAATAAAAGACAACATTCCAGAAATAACCACTAGTTGGCGGATATTAACTAGAATGCTTTCGGCTACAAATAAAATCCAACTTACACTGGCTCAAATGAGGATATGTATTAGCTCATATGCATATGGCAGGGGAATCTCTTTTCCTAAATCCCCTAGTACACCCTTATGGGGCAGGACTTGCTTCAGTGGGGCTTTGGTGCTCACTGAGTCTGCCCCCTGAGTGTGTCTCTTATGGATCTGAAGAGTTGTAATCTGGTGTGTTCTCACTTTGACCACTGGGTACACTGGCTCTTGGATCTCCAAGGAGGTAATACAGCATATGAGCTAATATATATACTTCCTCTAGAATATCAGAGGAAGGCACAGTATAGGTTTGGGACAAGCCAATAACTATAGTCCTATTTCTCAATAATTCCTGCCATTGAGTCCTCACTATCAATTACTTTCATCCTTAGATCCTTCTGCATGGTGGAAAAGGAGCTGAAGCCATTCTGAGCTCTGGTTTACAACTCTGTAATGGCCATAGAAAGAGATAATATCCCTTTCAAGTGGCTCTTTCTTGAAAGCAGGGGAATATCTTTTCCTAAAGCCCCTAGCACACCTTCCCTCATGCCTCATTGGTACAGAATGAGTCATATCACAGCCCACTTGTGAAACAATCACTAGCAAAGAAGAGGGATTTTCTTAAGTCAGTGACACCAATTCCTAGAACTGAGGAAAAGCCCACAGGCTGGAAGTGGCCAAGGGATATATTAACAACAAAGAAGAAGGGAAGAAAAAAGGAATGGACATTGTGGCAGACCAACAAGCTCTACCATTAGGCATTATTTTTGTTTTTTAAGTGGGAATTTTTGGTGTGAGATAAAGGAGAAAATGGAGAAGCCATTTGACAGTTTTTATGGTTACCCACTCCTTTCAAATGCCTTAATTTTTATTTTTGTATTTCTCAATACACTTGCCCTGTCCATGCTGTCGCTATTTATGCAGCTAATTGAAAGTTTAATTTCTCAATAAGATTAGTGACTAGGATCCAATATACCAAAACTACTTCTTCCTAATAATTATTTTCATACTAGCGGCCTGGTTCACGAAATTTGTGCACCGGGTAGGGTCCCTAGGCCTGGCTGGTGATCAGGGCTGATCAGGGCCTTCCGGCTGCCAGCTGGGACGTCCCTTCCCTGGCTGCCAGCCAGGGCCTTCCTTTGTTCCACACTGCCCTCTGGTGGTCAGCACACATCATAGTGAGCGATCGAACTCCCAGTCTCCCGGTCGAACTCCCGAGGGGACAATAGCTTATTAGGTTTTTATATATATAGACTAGAGGCCTGGTGCATGAAATCCATGCACGGGGGGGGGGGGGTCCCTCAGCCTGACCTGCACCCTCTGCAATACGGGAGCCCTCAGGAGATGTCCTACTGATGGCTTAGGCCTGGGAAGCGGGCCAAAACCACAGTCTGGCCTCCCTCTGCAGGAGGCAAATGGACTGATAAGGGGAAGGCGCTGCCCCCATCACCTCGATGCTGCTGCCACTGCCTGCTGAGGCAGATGCCAAGGTGTTTTCATCAACATGGACTACAGTCCCTTCACTATGAAAAAATAACAATGTTCCTTAGGCATTTTCAAGATCTCTCTTTCATAGATATGACAGTTATTTCTTTCTTTCTTTTTTTTTATCCTCACCTGAGGATATTTTTCTATTGATTTTTAGAGAGAGTGAAAGAGAGAGGGAAAGACAGAGAGAAACATCAATGTGAGAGGGACACTTCAATTTGTTGCCTCCTGCATGAGCCCTGACCTGGAACCCATCCAGGGAGGATCCTGTATCCTAGGTACATGCCCTTGACCAGAATCAAACCCAGACCCTGTGGTCGGCAGGCCAAGGCTCTATCCACTGAGCCAAACCAGCTAGGGCAGGATATGATATTTCTTAGCCCCTCCAGCAGTGGACCTTCGATTTTTCCTCCAGGAGTGAGGTGGAAAAACCCTAGATCATCTTCTTGGATTCACATTACACAAGATACCAAGAACACTGCGAGTGGTGTACTGGGAGCTTAGCCAATGAGTGGCCAGAAAAGGTGTTTCCTCTGCAGGTCACATTTAGAGGAGGGGCTGGCGCACCCCAACAAACAGGAAGGCCCGCTCTGCTCCCCACTCTCTGCGGGCAGGCCTGCCTTCTCTCTACCTGCGGGCCTGCTTGCTCACCGCGGCTGTGCCCCAGCAGGCAGGCCCGCCCTGCTCCCCGCTCTCTGGAGGCCCTCTCCGCCCTGCTGCATGGGCAGCCTCCTCCTGAGCCAGTTGTGCACTTTACAGCATTGTAACTAATTTGCATATTACCTCTTTATATATATATATATAGATATGTATATTTATTTCTTCTATTTTGGAAATATTCAAGTTTCTAATATGTGAAGGGAAATATCATCAACATAAAGACTTTCTATGTCCAATACTAGGTTATTTCCAATACTTTTTCAAGTATCCATGATACTTTCAGAAATAGCATCAGTTTTTGTAAAGATAGCTCATTATTGCTGCTAGAATAAAAGGTAAAATTTTAAAATGCAATGTATTTTAGACTGATCAGATTTAACTTTTCTCTATCTCCTGTATACTGCTTTTGAAAGGGTTTATCTATTGCCTTCTGAGGGCCTCCAGGCCCTAGAACTCTCCAGCAGTGGGAAGGCCTCCTTGTTCTCCCAATGGTATAAAGACTCAATTCTTTGGCCCCAAACTCAAAGACATTACAAATAACAGCTGCTATTTATTGAGCATGTAAGAAGCTTTCTTTTTTATTTTTTTGGGGTTATTTTTCCTTTTTTTTTTTCTTTATTGATCCAGGTATTACAAATGTGTCCTTATCCCCCAATTGTTCCTCCATGCCCCCAGTCCTGCCTCACCCTCACGCCCTGTTGTCTGTGTCCATCGCTTATGCTTATATGCATGCATACAAGTCCTTTGGTTGATCTCTCCACCTTACCACCACCACCCTACCTTCCCTCTGAGATTTGAGCATCTGATCAATGCTTCTCTGTCTCTAGATCTGTTTTTCTTCATTGGTTTATGTGGTTCATTATAATCCACAAATGAGTGAGATCATGTGATATTTATCTTTCTCTGACTGACTTATTTAACTTAGCATAATGCTCTCCAGCTCCATCCATGCTGTTGCAAATGGTAGGAGTTCCTTTTTACCACAGCATAGTATTCCATTGTGTAGATGTACCACAGTTTTTTAATCCACTCATCTGCTGATGGGCACTTTCCAAATCTTAGCTATTATGAATTGTGCTGCTATGAACATAGGGGTGCATATGTCCTTTCTGATTGGTGTTTCTAGTTTCTTGGGATATATTCCTAGAAGTGGGATCACTGGGTCAAATGGCAGTTCCGTTTTTATTTTTTTGAGGAAACTCCATACTGTTCTCCACAGTGGCTGCACCACGCTGCATTCCCACCAGCAGGGCACGAGAATTCCTTTTTCTCCGCATCTTCACCAGCATTTGTCATTTGTTGATTGTTAATGATAGCCATTCTGACAGGTGTGAGATGGTACCTAATTATTGTTTTGATTTGCATCTCTCAAAAGATTAGTAACTTTTAGCAAGGCCTGCCTATGTCTTCTTTCAAAAAGTATTTATTTATGTCCATTGCCCAATTTTTTATTGGGTTGTTTGTCTTCCTTTTGTTAAGTTGTATGAGTTCCCTGTAAATTTTGGAGATTAAACCCTTATCAAAGATATTTTTGGCAAATATGTTCTCCATGCAGTGGGTTTTCCTGTTGTTTTGTTGATGGTTTCTTTCGCTGTGCAGAAGCTTTTTATTTTGATGTAGTCCCATTTCTTTATTTTCTCTTTAGTTTCCATTGACCTAGGAGCTGTGTCGGTGAAGATATTGCTTCGATATATATCTGAGATTTTTCTGCCTATGGATTCATCTACTATTTTTATGGTTTCCCATCTTATGTTTAAGTCCTTCATCCATTTTGAGTTTATTTTTGTGTATGGTGTAAGTTGGTGGTCTAGTTTCATTTTTTTGCATGTGTCTGACCAAATCTCCCAGAACCATTTATTGAAGAGACTGTCTTGACTCCATTGTATGTCCTTGCCTCCTTTGTGAAATATTAATTGAGCATACTGGTTTGGGGCAATTTCTGGGTTCTCTATTCTATTCCATTGGTCTAAATGTCTGTTCTTAAGCCAGTCCCCGGCAGTTTAGAGAACAGTGGCTTTGTAATACAACTTGATATCTGGTGTTGTGATCCCTCCTACTTTGTTCTTCTTTCTCAGGAACACTGCAGTTATTAAACACTGCAGTGTTTCTCAGGAACACTGTAGGTGTTTTGTTTTTTTTTGTTTGTTTTTATTCCCGATGAATTTTTGGAGAGTACTTTCTAGATCTGTGAAATATGCCGTTGGTATTTTAATGGGGAGTGCATTGAATCTATAGATTGCTTTGGGTAGTATGGACATTTTAATGATGTTGATTCTACCAATCCATGAACACGGTATGTTTTCCCATCTGTTTATGTCTTCCTCTATCTCTTTTTTCAGTGTGCTGTAGTTTTCCGCGTATGCGTCTTTTACCTCCTTAGTTAAGTTTATTCCTAGGTATCTTATTTATTTTGGTGCAATGATAAATGTGATTGCTTTATTAATCTCTCTTTCTATAAGTTTACTACTGGTGTATAAAAATGCCATAGATTTCTTGGCATTAATTTTGTATCCTGCTACATTTCCAAATTCATTTATTAAGTCTAATAATTTTTTTATGGAGTCTTTAGGGTTTTCTATGTACAGTATCATGACATTTTTACTTCTTTTTTAATTTGGATGCCTTTTATTACTTCTGCTTGTCTGATCTCTTTAGCTAGCACTTCCAGTACTATGCTGAACAGGAGTGGTAAGAGTGGGCATCCCTGTCTTGTTCCTGCTCTTAAGGGAAGTGGTTTTAGTTTTTGCCCATTGAGTATGATGTTGGCTGTAGGTTTGTTACATAAGGTTTTTATTATGTTGAGGTATGATCTTTCTATTCCCACTTTGCTGAGCATATTTATCAGAAAAGTGTGTTGGACTTTGTCAAATGCTTTTTCTGTATCAATTGATAAGATTATGTGATTTTTGTCTCTCAATTTGTTTATGTGATGTATCACATTTATTGATTTGCGGATATAGTACCAGTCTTGCATCCCTGGAATAAATCCCACTTGGTCATGGTGTATGACCTTTTTAATGTAATGCTGGATCCAGTTTGCTAGAATTTTGTTGAGGATTTTAGAATCTATGTTCATCAGTGATATTATTCTGTAATTCTCTTTCTTTGCGGTGTCTTTATCTGGTTTTGGGATTTGGGTAATGCTGGATTCATAGAAAAAGCTTGGAAGTTTGCTTTCCACTAAAATTTTTTGGAATAGTCTGAGAAGGATTGGTTTTATTTCTTCTTTGACTGTTTGGTAAAACTCCCTTGTAAAACCATCTGGTCCAGGGCTTATGTTTGCTGGAAGCTTTTTGATTACTGTTTCAATTTTATCAGTAGTTATCGGCCTACTCAGGTTTTTTTATTCTTCCTGCTTGAGTTTTGGAAGTTTGTATTTTTCTAGTAATGTGTCCATTTTGTCAAGTTTGTCCAGTTTGTTGAAGTAGAGTTGTTTGTGGTATTTCAGTGGGGTCAGTTGTTACTTCACCTCTTTCATTTCTGATTTTATTTATTTGGGTCCTCTCTATTTGCTTCTTGGTGAGCCTGGCTAGAGGTTCATCAATCTTGTTTATCCTTTGAAAGAACCAGCTCTTGGTTTCATTGATCTTTTTTATTGATTTTTATTTGTTTGTTTTTTGTTGTTGTTTTTGTTTTTATCTCTATGTCATTTATTTCTGCTCTGATCTTTATTATTTCCTTCCTTCCTCTCACTCTGGGCTTTTCTTGTTACTCTCTTTCTAATTCTTCAAGTTGCAGAGTTAGATGGTTTATTACCAGTTTTTCTTTTTTGGTTCTTTTTTTTTTTTTTTTTTTTTTAGTTAGGCCTGTAGAGCTATGAGCTTCCCTCAGGACTGCTTTCATTGTGTCCCATAGATTTTGGATTGTTTTGTTTTCATTTTCATTTCTTTCCAGGATGTTTTTTATTTCTACTTTGATCTCTTTTGTAACCCAATCATTGTTTAATAGCATGCTATTTAGCCTCCAAGTGTTTGATTTTTTTTATTGTTTTTATTGTAGTTCATTTCTAGTTTAATGCCATTGTGATCTGAAAAGATACTTGTTATGATTTCTATCCTTTTGAATTTGAAGAGACTTTGCCTGTGTCCTAATTTGTGGTCTATCTTTGAAAATGTCCCATGTGCATTAGAGAAGAATGTATATTCTGTAGCTTTGGGGTGAAATATTCTGAAGATGTCAATTAAGTCAATCTGATCTAGTAACTCATTTAGGATTGCAGTTTCCTTGAAGATTTTTTGTTTAGAGGATTTATCCAGTGGTGTCAGTGGCATATTAAAACCCCCTACTATGTTCATCTGGAATAAAAAAAGACCCCGCATAGCCACAGCAATCCTGCGAAAGAAGAATAAAGTAGGAGGGATCTCAATACCAGATTTCAAGCTGTATTACAAAGCCACTGTTCTCAAAACAGCCTGGTACTGGCACAAGAACAGACATATAGATCAGTGGAACAGAATAGAGAATCCAGATATTGACCCAAACCACTATGCTCAATTAATATTTGACAAAGGAGGCATGAACATACAATGGAGTCAAGACAGTCTCTTCAATAAATGGTGTTGGGAAAATTGGACAGATACATGCAAAAAAATGAAGCTTGATCACCAACTTACGCCATACACAAAAATAAACTCAAAATGGATACAGGACTTAAACATAAGACGGGAAACCATAAAAATACTAGAGCAATCCACAGGTAGCAAAATCTCAGACATATGCCAAAAGAAATTCTTCACTGACACTGCCCCTAGGGCAATGGAAGCTAAAGAGAAAATTAACAAATGGGACTACATCAAAATAAAAAGCTTTTTCACAGCAAAAGAAACCATTAACAAAACAACAAGAAGGCCTACTGCATGGGAGAACATATTTGCAAATGGCATCACTGATAAAGGTTTGATCTCCAACATCTACATGCAGCTTATACAACTTAATAAAAGGAAGATAAATGATCCAATAAAGAAATGGGCAACAGACCTAAATAGAAGCTTTTCAAAAGAAGACAGAAGGAAGGCCAAGAGACACATGAAAACATGCTCAACATCACTAATTATCCGAGAGATGCAAATCAAAACAACAATGCGGTACCATCTCACACCTGTCAGAATGGCTATCATCAACAAATCAACAAACGACAAGTGTTGGCGAGGATGCGGAGAAAAAGGAACCCTCGTGCACTGCTGGTGGGAATGCAGACTGGTGCAGCCACTGTGGAGAACAGTATGGAGCTTCCTCAAAAAACTGAAAATGGAACTCCCATTTGACCCAGTAATCCCACTCCTGGGAATATATCCGAAGAAACTAGAAACACCAATCAGAAAGGATATATGCACCCCTATGTTCATAGCAGCACAATTCACCATAGCTAAGATTTGGAAACAGCCTAGGTGCCCGTCAGCAGATGACTGGATCAGAAAACTGTGGTACATCTACACAATGGAATACTATGCTGCCATAAAAAAGAAGGAATTTTCATCTTTTGCAGCAACCTGGATGGAATTGGAGAACATTATGCTAAGTGAAATAAGCCAGTCAATGAAAGAAAAATACCACATGATCCCACTCATTTAGGGATAGTAAAGATCAGTATAAAGTGATGAACAAAAGATAGATACAGAGACAGTAAAGCATCAAACAGACTTTCAAATTACAGAGGGAAAGTTAGGGAGAGGTGGGGGAGTTATGAAATCAAACGAAGGACTTGTATGCATGCATATAAGCATAAACAATGGACGCAAAACTCTGGGGGGGAGGGCATGTGTGGGTGTGGGGTGGGGGGGTAATGGTAAGATATGTACACATATAATACCTCAATAAAAAATATTAAAAAAAAAAATAATAAAAATAAAAAAAAAAAATAAAACCCCCTACTATGACTGTATTGCTATCGATCTCTACCTTGGTATCTTGCAGAAGTTGTTTTATGTATTTGGGTGCTCCTGTATTGGGTGCATATATGTTTACCAGAGTTACATCTTCTTGTAGAATTGTTCCCTTTAGTATTATGTAGTGGCCTTCCTTATCTCATGTTATGGCCTTTACTTTTAGGTCTATTTTGTCAGATACAAGTATCGCAACCCCAGCTTTTTTCTCATTTCCATTTGCCTGAAAAAAATTTTTTTTCATCCCTTCACTCTCAGTGTGAATCCTTTGTTCTGAGGTGGGTCTCTTGCAGAAAGAAAATATATGGGTCATGTTTTTTTATCCATCCAGCTACCCTATGTCTTTTGATTGGAGCATTTAATCCATTTACTTTTAATGTTATTATTGATAAGTACTTTTTTGTCATCATTTTTTTTCTTTATGTTTGTGTTTCTTCTTTCCTTTCAGTTTCATCTTTTTACAGCAGTCCCTTTAGCATTTCTTGCATTGCTGGCTTGGTGGTAATAAACTCTCTTAGCCCTTTTTTGTCTGTAAAGCTCCTGATTCCACCTGCAATTGTGAATGATAGCCTTGCTGGGTATAGTATTCTTGGATTCAGTCGCTTACTTTACATCACTTTGTATATTTCATTCCATTCCCTTCTGGCCTGGCGTGTTTCTGTTGAGAAATCAGTTGATATTCTAATAGGAGTTCCCTTGTAGGTAACTTTCTGTCTCTCTCTGGCAGCCTTTAAGATTCTTACTTTGTCGTTGGTGTTTGCCAAATTAATTATGATGTGTCTGGTGACGGTTTTTTGGAGTTCAACTTGTTTGGGACTCTATGTGCTTCTTGGACTTGCATAGTTTTTTTCTTGCCAATATCAGGGAAGTTTTCTGTCATTATTTCTTCAAACAGGTTTTCTATTCCTTGCTTCTCTTCCTCTCCTTCTGGTACCCCTATTATGCAAATATTGTTCAGTTTTGTGTTGTCCCAAAACTCCCTTAGGCTCTCCTCTTGCTTTTTAAATTTTCTTTCCAATTGATGCTGTGTTTGTGTGTCTTTTCCTACCTTATCTTCTAAGTTGCTGATGTGATCCTCAGCCTCTGATAGTCTACTGTTTAAGCCTTCCATTGTTTTCTTTATTGCAGCTATGACATTCTTCATTTCCTCTTGATTCCTTTTCATGTTGGAGACATTCTCATTCAGCTCCTTATAATTCTCATTGAGTTATGTGTATTTGTCATTGAGTTGTGTGTATTTGTCATCCAGCTGTTTGAGCATCCTTATAACCATTACTCTGAATTCTTTCTCTGATATGCTGCTAGCCTCAATATCATTTAACTCCCATTCTGGTGATTCCTCTTTTTCTTTCCTTTGGGGATTGCTTTTTTATCTTCCCATGTTTTGCTGTAACGTTTAGTTATAGATCTGATTGCTTTGCTACCCAGGTTCTTTTGGGGATGGTGCTACTGGTGTGATTTCTCAGGTCTCCTGGGCTTGGTAATCTAGCTGAGCTCCCTACTTAAGTTATTTGGGTTCTCTTGATGTAGGCCTCTGAGCTGAAGAAGTACAACTGCAGTGTTTAGAAGTCAGCAGCCATGGAGGGGCGTGTCCCAATTTTTGCTGTCTTGCGCCCTTGGTTGAAATTGCGTGTGCCCAGTGGGGACTCACAGTGGCACCCAGGATCTGTCTGTTGGGGTGATGGGGCTCATGAGGCCTGTGATCTGGGAAGGCATGACTGTGGTGTCTAGAGTTCTATAGTTGTGGGGATGGCAGACTCAGCTTTTGCTGCTGTCCCCATGGTTGGATACATGTGCCCCCAGTGGCAACTCACAAGGCACCTGCAGTGCCTTTGCCAGCAGGGTGTACTGATGCACTCTGAAGTGCCCTGGAGCTGAAGCCACACAATCATGGTGTCTATGGGCAGGTATCCCAGAAGAGGGAATTCAGAGTTTCTACAGCCCAGCAGTGCATCCCTCTTGGTATAAGTGCACACCCAGCAGGAGCTCACTGTAACACCCAAGGGCTGCCTATGGAGCAGTGGGCTTGGGAGGCCTGAGCACTGGAAAAGCATGTGACTATAGTGTCCAGAGTTTTGCAGCTGTGGGGTGGCAAGGCTAAGTTTTTGCTGTTGCGCCTGTGGTTGGGTAAGCGTGCTCCCAGTGGCAACTCACAGGGGCACCCACGGTGCGTTTTTCAGTGCTCTGCACTGAAGCACTCTGAAGGGCCCTGCCACTGAAGCTATGCAATTGAAGTGTCTAAGGGCAGGTATCCAGGATGAGTGATTTCACAATTTCTACTGCCAGGGGAGTGCATTCCTGTTTGTACAAGATCGCACCCAGTGGGGGCTCACAGCGGCTCCCAAGTGCGCCCTGTGGATTGATGGGCTCAGGGGGCCTGCTTGCTGGAATTGAGGCTTTCTTAATTACTCCTTATTTCCATTCTGCAAGGTAAATATTATTCACTTAATTTGTTCCTGCGAAAACTGAGGTCCAGAGAAGTTAAATTTCAGTTACCAGACTAATGCATGGTAGAGTTAGTATTCAAATAATGTTTCTCTGATTCAAGGACCATGGTATTTCCAATGTGTTTCAAATGGTTTCTCAATTCCAAATTCCCACCAATTTTTGTTAATTAATAAGCACTTTTGAGGGGGGAAAATTCTAGATATACAGCAAAAATGATCAGAAACTAATGAAAAGTACAGAGTTCCCAAACACTTTCTCCCATACATGTGCACAGCCTCTCGCTATCAATATCCCAACAAGAGTGGTGTATGTATTACACCTGAATTACTCTTGGTACTGTACATTCCATGTGTTTTGACATGTGTATTACAAGTACCTATCACTATAGTACAAGCATACAAAACTTGTGGCCTGTGGGCTTCATGTGGCCCACAACAAATATTTTTGAAGCCCAGCCAATATAACAGTATGTAAGAAATGTTTTAATAAAAATTTCATAACTTAGTTTTTATTATACATAATCCTATATAATAAAAGCTTAGGTGGTATCACGTGACATCGTCACAAGTGGCCAACAGTAGGTGGTCACCGCAAGATGGCTGGCAGGGGAGGGCAATTGTGAGAGATCAGGCCGGCAGGGGAGGGCAGTTGGGGGTGAACAGGCCAGCATGGCAGGGCAGTTGGGGGCAAGATCACACCTCCAGGGGAGGGCAGTTGTGGGCAAGACCAGGCTGGCAGGGGAGGGCAGTTGGGGTTGACCAGGTCTGCAGGGCAGGGCAGTAGGGGGAGATCAGGACAGCAGGGGAGGGCAGTTGGGGACGATCAGGCTGGCAGGAAGAAGCTATTAGAGGCAATCAGGCAGGCAGGCAGGCAGGCGAATGGTTAGGAGCCAGCAGTCCCAGATTGAGAAAAGGATGTCTGACTGCCGGTTTAGGCCTGATCCCACTGGCAGTTGGACATCCCCCAAGGGGCCCCAGGTTGGAGAGGGTGCAGGCCGAGCTGAGGGACACATCCCCCATGCACGAATTTTGTGCACTGGGCCTCTAGTTATTAATAACGAACTATATTGTTCACTAATGACTGATTACTATAATCATCTTCCATTCATTTCCCTTACGCACCTTACCCACAAGCACACCATTTTTCTCCTCTGATACTAGCAGTTAATAATTTGGCAGCCGATTATCACATCATTAATCTTGTGCTGACTTGTTTGGTGTGCACAACAGAAAATTATTTCACTTTCGGAGAAAAAGAAAAATAGGTTTATTTGTGTTACATTTATTAATTTCAGCAGTTATTCAGTGTCTGGTAAGTTAATGTTCAAGAAAAAATATTAATTTTTATTAAAATGTGTGGGAACCCCTTTCATGTCCCGCGTGGTTCAGGGTTTAGGTTCAGGATTCGGGTTCTGGAGAAGGCCGCACACAAATGAAAGAGACTAGAAAAATATTAATTTGGGAAATGGGGGCCAAGCAGAAGCCCAACTCTAGTGAGAGGACTACACTTTGCTTTGGCCTTGCCATCCATTTTATTCAGGTTTGGGATACACCCATTGCCCTTAAGCAGGCAATTCCAGTAACAGGCAGATTATCTTATCAGTAAGGATTTACATGATTATTTGGTGGGGAAGTTGCCTCAGCTACCATTGTCTCAATTAGATAAGGGAGTGGTTGGCTCTGACCTTTCAGAGCTTCAAGGTTGACTAGCCTTCCAGGTTCCTTGTCCACACCTTTCTAATTAGTGAGACAATGATCAGCTTCCGGCATCTCTCATGTTTCTTTTCTTTAAAAAATCTTGCATTTGCAGACTAGAAATAAACATATAAGAACAAAATCATGAGACAAGCAATAATGGTTATGCTGAGAGGCAAATGAATCAGTCTGTAGTAAGTTTCTTTTTGGGCCAACAGTTTTTTGAGTCCCAATTTCAATGTCCAACAGTTTTTTGAGTCCCAGTTTCAATGTCAAACAGTTCCTTATGTGTACATGTCAGCAATGATATCTGGATGGTGGACAAATGGTGGTAATGCAGGTCCGACCCTCTCTGGTTTAGTTCTGGGCAACCTGCAGCGATGCACAGCTGCTGACTGCTAGCATGGCATGGCGTCTTCACCATCTTCCATCTCTGGACTGTTTCTCCTCCTGTCTTCGTGGCTGGAGCAGTCCTGTCAATTCCTCTCTGTTGCAAGAATCCACATGGTCTTGGAGGTGTTTTCTGAAAATATACAAATATATTCTCCACCAAAAGTTAATAAAGGAGTCATTTCAGTAAATTTGACTTGGGATCCTTTTTATTTTTGCCCAAATGATTTTCCTTTTGCTTATTTTGAAACCATGTGTGTTTTTCATGGGTGTCTTGCTGATAGCATTACAAATGAAAATTAATTTTCAAAGTAAAAATTTTTCTAGATGTAATTTACTTACAGGATATTTTTCCTTACATGATATTTTTTTCACTGCCCCCTCGCCCCT
Source organism: Eptesicus fuscus (assembly GCF_027574615.1). Taxonomy (NCBI): domain Eukaryota; kingdom Metazoa; phylum Chordata; class Mammalia; order Chiroptera; family Vespertilionidae; genus Eptesicus; species Eptesicus fuscus. Next base: position 112,652,838 of record NC_072475.1, read on the forward strand.
TTATTGATTAATGGAGGCTTTTGGAAATTTTATAATGCAGTCTTAATAACTTCTAATTTTTTGCACAAAAATGTGACTGCTTTAGGTTCATTGCATGTTAAGCAATTTTACCATGAGATGAACTACCAATAGAAATTTTAGTTAATACTTTAGGAACAGCTTTTTGTCCAGTACAATTAAATTTTCTTGAATATTCACTTATTTCAATTAGCCAATTTAAATTGGCCTGAAAACTTGACTACTATTTTACTGTCAAATTTAATACTCTAACAACAATCTTAGTTTAAATATTAGTGGAAAGATTATTTGCATTCTAGAGTAGGCTCTGAGCATTCCTGGTGCTAGGTTGGATTTAGATATAGGGCAGCTGCTGTCAGCCAAGTCTCTGTCTGTTACTAGGGTTCCGATTTGAGCTGGGGATGGGAAGCTAAGCCACCATGAGGGCAGGAGACCTCCCTCAGAAGGGGTGAGGGTCCAGGCCCCTGCAAACTTGGAGGTGTGAAGGTCTGTGCCCCACCTCTGTTGACCCCCAAATTCTCTCCTGATGGCCCCTCTGCAACTGTGCCTGTCTTAGGTTGTTCCTTCCCTGAGGAATCTTACCCGTCTCTGGCTAACCAGCCATCCTCCGGGGCCAAGCAGGGTGATATGAGGGTCAGTTCTGTCTCCTTGGTCGCCTACGCCTCTGTGGCCTCCACACCAAGCACCTGCCTTGGGATCCCCTCGCCTGCTGGTGGGGCCCTGGCACTGATCACATATCTTGGGGAACCCAGGTTTCTTCTCCAGGGAGGGCCCAGCTCACACCATTGGGCAAGAGACAGATCCATAGTACCAGCCACCAGGAGGCTTCAACCTCAGCAAGAACAGAAAGCTCAGGCAACAGCTGTGGGAGGGTCCCTCTTGGCAAAAAGGGCAAGAGAGGCCAATATAGAATGCTCAAGTGCCTTAATTTCTTCTGGAAGGGATTAAATCCTTTCATGTCCTTTTTTAAATTGCTGCCAAACATTCAAAGAATTATTTTGTAAGTTTGCTTGGGATAATTGTACAATATGCTGTTGTAAAATATCAAAAATTATAATGACATTGTAGAATAATATCATGTAAGGATATTCTTTGCTCTAGGCCATGGCAATTAAATTTCAAACTGGCTGTCAATTTCTTTTTGTATAGACAAGGTCTTAGTAATTTTCTTAGAATACTTAATCAAATTGCTTACAAAGACATTGGTTTATTCCAAAGGAAGGGGTTGGCCCCTATGGCTTCCAAAGGGACCAGCGAGTCATATGGCCATCATGGCGACTGTCTAACCCATTCTTTTAAAAGACAGTCAAATTTATATTGCAGACAAACAAAAATCTCACTAGCTGTTTCTGGTATTTATTAGAATTGTTTATAAAAATATTGGCTTTTTGCCGAAACCGGTTTGGCTCAGTGGATAGAACGTTGGCCTGTGGACTGAAATGTCCCAGGTTTGATTCTGGTCAAGGGCATGTACCTTGGTTGTGGGCACATCCCCAGTAGGGGTTGTGCATGAGGCAGCTGATTGATGTTTCTCTATCATCGATGTTTCTAACTCTCTATCCCTCTCTCTTCCTCTCTGTAAAAAATCAATAAAATATATTTTAAAATATATACATATATTGGCTTTTCATTTAGCTGAAAACCTTGATTATAATTTAAAAAGCTAATTTATTTAAGTAATTAAAGTAGGTATCTTCATTTAAAAAGCAAAGCAAATTTAGTAAATGTTTACGTCGGATTCACAAGCCGCAAATGTTGCCCCACCTCTAGCTTAATTAAGAATGCAGGTGGCTACAGGCTTTTTGTCATTTTAAATTCTGTGTTGGATTATAAGAAATATTTAGTTACTTCATTTTGCCCTTCTTAGAGGCCAAAACCTTCATAACATTTAAAATATGTTTATTAATTTTTATTTGATAAAGCTTTCCACACAATTTCAAGTATATTAGATCTGTTAAATTTTAAAAGATTTCCTTTAAGAAGAGAGAATAAATTTCTTGTATTACTCCAGACACTTGGAGCTTTCCAAGAATCATCTCTGTTAAAGCCTTGAAATTTTAACATGGAAAATACCATCAAACAAATATCTACATATGATTTAAATAGAATACTTTTTATAATTATCTTAAGATACAATTAGATTTTAAACTAGTTTTTGCATAGAAAAATTTTGGTTGGGATCACAGAATTAATCTTCTTTTTTAATTAGACTAATAATAAGCAACGTATTTTGAATTCCTAATTATTAGAGAAAACACAACATTTTATTTTCTCAAAAATAAGTTCTTATACTTTAGACATTTAATTACCACAACTATATAATTTCTCCTAATTTAATTTGTACTTTGAACTTTTAAAGCTGGCAAGTCAAATATATTTAGCATTTCCTAGATTAATAACACTACATTTTTAAGAAAAATACAAGACATAATCAATTAATAGATTCAATTCTGTCCTCTAGGTTTTTTATGAGGCAAATTTAAACTTTACTTTTTATTTGCCAGTAGCTCTGGAAAACCAGGTTTGGTTTATTCAAATGTAAATTACCACATTTTTCAAAGATGGTTCCTGGCAGGAAACTAGATTACCTCTCTGCTGGGGGAAGGGCGTCTGCTCCTTCCTCCATTAATAAAGGGCATAGCCAGCCCTCACATGGGCTATTTACAATTTTTATAATTAATAAATTATTTATCTATATTTCAACAATTTTTTGAGATTCAAATCCAATTCCAATTATTTTAAGGCATTTACTTTGGATAAATTCTATAACAGACACAAATTTACTTATTTTCTTGAAGGCCTTAAAAGTTAACTTTTTAACAGGGTTCATTAGCATTTTGAAAACTACTCTTTATTATTGAAATGTGAATCCTGTTGCTGGAATTAGCTTGAATTTCGTTCTGGGTTTTTCATTTTCTATAGCTTTTGCAGAGAGATTCCAGCTGAAGACAATCTAAATGTCCGAAATTGGACCATTTGCACATTCTGTCTTACAGCCAGATTCTCTACCCACAAGCACCGAAATTCCAGACACATTTCTAAATTTTTAGGACTTTTTCATGGCAAGAAAGGAAACTTTAAATTAGCATACTGGGAGAGTGGGCGTCCATATTGACTCACCACGTGTCTCTCCCTTCCCCCACATCTTGCTTGCTCTGGGGGAAGCATTAGCAACAGATCTGGCCACACATTTTTTCATGCTTAATAGATAAAGACAGATCTCAAATTTTTTCTTTCTTTTTCACTTTCTGAAGTAATAACTAGCACCCAATTTGGCCAAGATTTACATTTCCCTGCAAGTTCTTCTATAATATTTAAATGAAACCTTAAGTAACCTCATTGAGGGAGAGCAGATAGCCCTGCCCTCTCCTGCCACCTTTGAATTTCTCCACACCAGAGGCAGTTTCAACAGTGGAGTTTCATTTCTTATTACAGATTTTAAATTCCAAATACAAACTAAGATTTTAATTTGAACAAGAAACCACATTCTTTAAGCATGCAAACCAAAAGTCTATAATAACATTTACTTTATATTTATAACCTAATTCTTCCACATTAGCCTGGCTGAAAAAGACGTTCCCACCCTACTTATAGATCTCGACTCTGCAGCTTGATCGTGGGCTTTGCGTGCGGTGAATTTCCCTCACCTTTTTCTCGGTGAATTTTTTCCACACCTTTTCTCGGTGTAATTTTTTCCTTCCTTTGCTCTAGGCGAAAAATATCATCTCCTCCAGATGTCCTGCATTCAGGCACCAGATGTGAGAACCCCTTTCACATCCCGCGTGGTTCAGGGTTCAGGGTCAGGGTTCGGGTTCTGGAAAAGGCTGCACACAAATGAAAGAGACTAGAAAAATATTGATTTGGGAAATGGGGGCCAGGCAGAAGCCCAACTCTAGTGGGAGGACTATGCTTTGCTTTGACTTTGCCATGCCTTTTATTCAGGTTTGGAATACACCCATTGCCCTTAGGCAGGCAATTCCAGTAACAGGCAGATTATCTTATCAGTAAGAATTTACATGATTATTTGGTGGGGAAGTTGCCTCAGCTACCATTGTCTCAACTAGATAGGGAGTGGTTGGCTCTGACATTTCAGAGCTTCAAGGTTGACCAGCCTTCTAGGTTCCTTGTCCACACCTTTCTAATTAGTGAGACAATGATTGGTTTCTGGCATCAAATGTTCTATTAGTTTATGTTAACAATTACTCATTTATTGCAGCCCTTTGTATTTAGCATGTCTCTATTGAAATAAACCTACATTTCTATGAAAATTGAAGCTTTTGTTTTTTGTGGCCCACATAAACTTAAACCATGTTTATTTGGCTCATGTTAGCCTTTGAGTTTGACATGTTTGCTGTAGTATCACACAGATTTTGCTGAAAAACCTGTGATCTGCCCATTCATCCCTGCCACCCTTATACCCTGATCTTTTCACTGTCTTCTTAGTTTTGCCTTTTCCAGAATTGCATATAGTTGGAATCATAGAGCATGTAGCCCTTTCAGATTGGCTTCTTTCACTTACTAATATGCAGTTAAGTTTCCTTCATGTCTTCTCATGGTTTGATAGCTCATTTGCTTTTAGTGTTGAATAATATTTCATTGTCTGAATGTACCTCATTTTATCCATTCACCTACCAAAGGCAATCTTGGTTGCTGTCAAGTTTTGGCACTTATAATTAAAGTTATCATAAACATTCCTATTCAGTTTTTTATTAGACATAAGTTTCCAATGCCGCCTACAATTTCTAATCACTTTCAACACCAACAATCCCTTAAAACTATGACAATGGCCACAAAAATACACTCCAGATTTGTCCCCCGAGTGGAGTCTCCTAGGAATATAAAGAAGTGTCTGCATGAAAAGAAAATGTTTTACAAATATAGATTTATAGTTAGAATTTTATGCAAGTTTAGATAAAATTTACACAAATGTTTAATATGTATTTCGTAACATAAATTAAACTCCTGAAATGTTGTAAAAATGCAACATGAAGAATATTATTAATTAAGACTAGTGGCCCAGTGCATAAAATTCCTGCATTCGGCATGGGGGGGTCCTCCAGCCTGGCCTGTGCCCTGTCACAGTGTGGGAGCCCCACAATCTATAATCCCAAAGAGGTAGGCCCCACCCACCCATCCGAGGCTCCTCAATGGATTTCCCCAAAGAGGTAGGCCAGAGCCGGGGGAGGCCTGCAGACTCCCAGCGCAGGCGCACGGAGGCCTCCACCATGGCCACACACCCAGGCTGGGTTGCAGCCATGGTGGAGGCCTGCAGACCACCAGCATAAGTGAGTGGAGGCCTCTGCTACAGCCCCACCCCCATTCCTGGCACTGCAAGTTCCCACCCACCTGCACCTGCTGCGCATGCAGCCTCCAGCTGATCGGTCGTTACACATGAGGGCATCCTGACCATTTGAACATTACCCTTTTATTAGTATAGATTAGTTTTCACTGTTCAATTGATAGAAAATGAATTCTCAATGAAAATGACAAAGTGGAACAATTTTTTAGAAATTACATATTCATACCTAACCCATTCTTGACACGTCTTTTAGAGTGAATATATTAAAAGAGAGAGAGAGAAAGCAGGGTAAGCAAACATGAGAACCTTATTCTCAGAGGCCTTGGATCCTGCACTCCCTTGGAGAAGGCAGAGGGCATGACGTCTGCAGCATTAGAGAGAATGTAGTTAATTCCAAATTGTAAATTCCACTGAGGGCTTAATGTTCAATATGGGCTAAAACAGTCATTTCAAAATAAGGACACATAAAATAAATTCCACTTTCTGTACAGTCTTAGGAGCTTAATTTGAACCTGAGGAATTATGTATAATAATAAAACCGTAATATGTTAATTAGACCGGCCACCCCAATGACCTTCCAGATGTCATTCTGGACATCCTTCTGGATGAAGCTGCAGCAGTGGGGGCCGAGGCAGAGGTGGTTAGTGGTGATCAAGCAGGCAGGTGAGCAGTTAGGGGCAATAAGACAGGCAAGTGAGTGGTTAAGGGCGATCAGGCAGGCAGGCAGAGTGGGTTGGGGCAATTGGGAAAACAGGTGAGCAGTTAGGGGCAATGAGGCAGGCAGGCAGAGTGATTAGGGGTGATGAGGCATGCAGGTGAGTGGTTAGGGTGATGAGGCAGGCCTGCAGACCCCTGGCACAGAGTGGTTAGGGGAAATCAGGCAAGCAGGGGACCAGTTATGGGTGATCAGGCAGGCAGGCAGGATTGGGCCTAAATCAGCAGTTAGATATCCCCGATGGGGTCCCAGATTGTAAGAGGCCTGGCTGAGGAACCCCTCCCCCCATGCACAAATTTCATGCACCAGGCCTCTAGTATATAATATAAATCGTTTTATTGAAGATTACATGTTATTTAATATTGTTATCCTATCTAATAAAAGGGTAATATGCAAATTGACCATCACTCCAACACACAAGATGGCTGCCCCCAAGTGGTCAAAGATGGTTGCTTCTATGTGGACACAAGATGGCCAGCAGGGGAGGTCAGTTGTGGGTGATCAGGCCAGCAGGGGAGGGCAGTTGGGCATGACCAGGCCTACAGGGAAGGGCAGTTGGGAGGGACAAGGCCTGCAGGGGATGGCAGTTGGGGGCAACCAGGCCTGCATGGGAGGGCAGTTAGGGGAGACCAGGCTGGCAAGGGAGGGCAGTTAGGGGTGACCAAGCCAGCAGGGGAGGGCAGTTAGGGGCACTCTGCCAGCAGGGAGCAGTTAGGCGTCAATCAGCCTGGCAGGGGAGTGGTTAGACAGTGATCAGGCTGGCAGGCAGAAGCAGTTAGGGGCAATCAGGCAGGCTGGCAGGCAAGTGGTTGGGAGCCAGCAGTCCTGGATTAGAGATGGTGCAGGCTGGGCTGAGGGACACCCTCTCCCCCATGTACAAATGCATCAGGCCTCTAGTTTTTATTATAGTTAAGAACAGTTTATAGGAAAAGAAGTGTTTAATCAAACCCTTACAATGGAGCACTTCAGAGTCATGGTGGATAGCATGCATCTGTGCAAGCCAGCCAAGTGGTCCCCTGTGAAAGCTGGGTCTGGGGAAAGGGAAGAAGGAAGGGAACCGACTCATCTCTAAAAAATAATGTAAAATACAAACCTGACAGCGACAGAAGCAGTTTGGCAAATGAAAATAGATTCTTTATCCTTAATTACATTACTTTCCCCCAGAATGAAGTATAAATAATACATTCATAAATATAGGAAGGAGAAACTGTGGTGAATGCCATGAGTTACTAAAGTTAGACTCACTTCTTCCTTTCTCAAAGACCCCATTTGTATTTCCTTAAATCTGGCAGAGATTCAATAGCTGTGAAAACAATAATCGGTAAGAGATGGCCCAGCCTTCCTCATGGATCACAGACGTGCCTGATGTAGCCAAGGCCCCTTTATACTCTGAGCACCTAATCCTCTCTTCTGTACTAAGATTGGACCCAAATTAGCTGATACGTCTTGATTTCACAACCTCACTGAAGCATAGCTATAATAATTAAGTACTTTAAGGCTTTCTGCTACCATGAAAGGGCAGATTCTGTCTCTGGTAGTGCTAGAGAAATCTTCACTCTGCTCCAGAATGTCAAGACACCCAGTTCCTAGCACCACACACAGCTCTTAATTCCAGTTCTACAGTAGCACTTTATCTTCCTAGTCATTTATACTACAGATGTGTACAGTGCACCTGTTAGGCATTGTGCTAGATAATAGAGACACAAAGGAGAATGGGCCAGAAAGATGTCCTGGAGAAAATAAAAAAGTTAGAACAAATAATAAATAAGTAAACCAAAAATATAATTTCAGAAAAATAAGTGCTTTAAAGGCGATAAAACAGGGTAATTAGTACTTTGAATGTGATATGGGGTTACTTTAAATAGAGTGGTCAGGAAGGCCTGAGTAGGTGACATTTGGGCTGAAATTGAATGCAAGCCACACAAGGAGCCCAGGTAAGACCACTCTCCCAATTAAAACCATAAGAAGGGTAAGGGGAGGTTCTGTAAGACCCTAGTCAAGCCCACGGTCCTTCCCTGGAGCCTCTGGCTCCCAGACATCCGATTTCATGAACTCTGATTTTCTGACCTGCCTACACCTGCCCACTCACAACTTCCTCCCACGTTGAATGCAAGCCCTAAGGATTCTAGGCAATGTCAGAAGAGTCAGCACCCAGGTGCAACTATCAGCTATTGATCAACACTCCAAGAACCACATTAGCATTATCCTACAAGTTGATGTAGAAATGGTCTTTGGGTGTCTTCCCAGCCAGAGGTTAGATCTGTGCTCAAATTACACTTACAGCAAGACACTGAAACAAGAATTGGGGAGAAACTGGTGTTTACCAGTACCTTGGAATTCACTCCTTGGCCACATTCATGCTGTTGGAGTATGAGACACATAATAAATACTTTCTTTTGTTTTTTAAATAAACTAGCATGAGTCACTCTCTGCTCCTTATGATCAAAAAATACTAGCCATAATACTCCCTCTACTTGTCCCACTACCATGAAAGTATTTCCACTTGATGCCAGTTCTGAGCTATGTACACAGTGATTTAATATAATGATGGGGGACTAAATTTGGTCAGCTTTCCCACCCATATTCTCCCTGATGGTAGAGAAGTTTCACTAGACACTTTGCCTTTTCTTACATGCTAGTGGCTTATACTGTTTTCCAAATATAATACTAGAAGCATCTAGATCTCAAATTGCTCTACTGCTGTTTATATCATACCTTTCATCTGATGACTGTGACCTTTGATAATAATGTGTTCATTTCCCTGTTTCTGTCATGTTTGTATGTTTTTCTTTCTTTCTTTCTTTCTTTCTTTTTTTTTCAAGGTAAATATCTTTACTCCTGCAGGAGGGTGTGCAGTACATGGTCTGAAAGTATGTGCACTCTGAGCAGGTAGTCTGCTCAGCTTTTTAATCTGACGCATGTGACCTGTCCCTTACTCTTGATTAGAGCTCAGGCTCACAGTCTTTCACAATTGGCTAATTCAAAGGAAGGGGTTGACCTTTGCTGTTTCAAGATGGCGGCCCCCAGGGAGCCACAAGCCATGCGGCCAACATGGTGGCTGCCTAAACCAGTGATGGGCAACCTTTTGAGCTTGGTGTGTCAAACTTCGCCAAAAAACTGAGCATAACTCAGGTAGTGTGTCACTTTGAGAAAAAAACATTATTTTGCAAATGTTTCATCAGAAATGGCTATGCGTGTCAGTGCTGACACGCGTGTCATAGGTTCGCCATCACTGGTCTAGGAGAAGACTAATTTGCTGTTTGGTCAATGCGTCTTCAATTAACCTTTGAATAATATATGAGATGATGTAACATCCCATCACTGTAACTCCTAATTAAAGGGATGAATGTGGATACCATCATTCCCTTCCACCTTCCAAACAATTGCTCTAGTACCGTGGTCAGCACTCATTAGTCAACAGAGCCAAATATCAACAGGACAACAATTGAAATTTCTTTGAGAGCCAATTTTTTTAAATTTAAACTTCTTCTAATGCCACTTCTTCAAAATAGACTTGCCCAGGCCATGGTATTTTGTGGAAGAGCCACACTCAAGGGGCCAAAGAGCTTCATGTGGCTCACGAGCCGCAGTTTGCTGACCATGGCTCTAGTGGATCAGAGAAAGGATTCTCAATCTCAGGTTCCACCTAATGCATTAGCTAAAGCTGCCATTGCCTTAAGGCCTCAGTGACTGTCTGTCTGCTGTGTTTTCAGGGATGAATGTACAACACAGACCCCATCATTACACATGTTACTCCTTTTTCTGCCAGAATCAGATCCAAGGCCAACCTGTTCTTTCAGGTCATCCTGCTGGTGGCATCTAGCTGTTCAGCTATCCCTTTAGCTGCATCTCAAGTAAAGTAAACAAGCCTTTGCTGGTTATAGTAAATACTAGAGGCCCGGTGCATGAAATTCGTGCATGGAGGGGCATTGTCCCTAAGCCCAGCCTATATCCTTTCCAATCTGGGACCCCTCGAGGGATGTCTGACTGCCTGTTTAGGCCCGATCCCAGCAGTCAGACATCCCTCTCACAATCCAGGACTGCTGGCTCCCAAGAGTTTGCATGTCTGCCAGCCTGATTGCCCCTAACCGCTTCTGTTTGCCAGACTGATCACCCCCTAATCATTCCCCTGCAACCCTCCCTTGTTGGCCTGGTTGCCCCTAACTGCCCTCCACTGCTGGCCTGTTTGCCCCCAACTTCCCTCCCTTGCCAGCCTGGTCACCCCTAACTGCCTTCCCCTGCCAGCCCAATTGCTCTAAACTGCCCTCCCCTGCCAGCCATGTTGCCCCCAACTGCCCTCCCCTGTTGGCCCAGTCACCCCTAACTGCCCTCCCCTGCAGGCCTACCCCAACTGCCCTCCCCTGCTGGCCTTGTCCCTCCTAACTTCCCTCCCCTGCAGGCCTGGTCCCCCCGCAACTGCCCTCACTTGCAGGCCTGGTCCCTCCCAACTGCCCTCTCCTGCCGGCCATCTTGTGGTGGCCATCTTGTGTCCACATTGGGGTGGCCATCTTTGACCACATGGGGGTGGATATCTTGTGTGTTGGAGTGATGGTCAATTTGCATATTACCTCTTTATTAGATAGGATAATTAATCCAACCACATTCTTGTTTACAGTGGGCCACCAGCACAGGACAGATTCTAACCCTGCAGCAATCTGATTTCTAGCCTTAAACTCCTTGGCACTCCTCCTGGAACCCAAATGGGATCTGTGTGTATATGGGGATCAAAGGAGCTCCCTGGATTCTCTCTCCTTTTTGTAGTCTGTCTGTCCATTGAAAAAAGGTTTATGATATGCCAATGTGAAAGGGATAGCTAATTGTATCAGAGCACAAGTTTTGCTCCATTTGCTGGGCAAGGCCACAAGTCAGGGTCCCCCATAATACCACCGAACATCAGCATGGGGTATCAACAGTGCAGCATGATTGGCTTCTGAGGATACTCAGCATTTATGCATCTGGATAAATTTCTCATAAACACTGAGCACTGTTTCCTCCCTTGAGAGTCAGGAGGTATAGTTTATGTCGGAGGATGTGGCCAGATCATTTTGGGGGGGGTCCTTGCTCTTTACTTCTGTTGAATGGGAACCACAGGGAGAGTCTTACAGGAAGCATTTTCCCAGGTGGTTTCCTCCTGGTACAAGGCAAGCACACATCCCATTACTGTCTGAGGACCATCCAAATGGAAATGGGACCACTTGGGCCTCTAGCCTTCCCACTGTGAAAGCATAACAGTTGCTTTTATTTAGGGAGCATACAGAATACCTAATCCATTCCACCCAATCATTCGCTCCCTCATACCCTACTTCTATTTGCATGGTGGTGGCAGTGGGCTAGTGGATCTTATCCTCTGACCTCTACTCCTAAATCTAGTCTTAACCAATCTTTTGACCTAAAGGCTGAAATATCCAAGTCATTCAAGTTATCTATAATCAATAACTTAACTGGTAAGCATGATTCAGATTGTACACATTTCTCCAGCCCACATTGTAAGCCCCTGCAATTTTCCAGATTCCTAAAGCAAATAGAGCCCAGTACATGATGGTTATTAAGACAGCTCACAGTTCTTAGTGTCAATTCAAGGGGATATGTCCTGGTATGGCTGTTCAAGTTGAGGTGTATCTGCCCTTAACCCGGGTGTGATGGGTCCAACCTCACTCTGCAGTCCGAACAGCAGTCTCTTTGGTAAGCAAGACAGGTAATGTCCTTTCCAGGAGGGTTCCAACTTGTTTCCCTTCCAAGGTTTGATTAGAACAAACATAATCTCCTGGTCGATGGTGATGAACCGGAAACTCAAGCGGAGTGCCTTGGGTCAGGCCTTCTAACCTGAGAGAGATTAAAGTAGAAGAGATACCCAGTACATAGTTCTTAAGAAATTGGTCCGTAGTCTCCATTGTAGGAAGGTTTTGAGGCATTCCAGGGCCTATTGAAATCACCTACATCCAACTCTAGGTCAAAAAAAAAAAAAAAACCTTGTTAAAATTCAAACCCTAGGAAGGTTGTGAAAACCATTTTACCAAAAGATTATATATCAAAGTGATAAGAGGGTATTAAACACAAACATAAACTAGTAAAACTTCAGTTCCCACAATTAAGATCACTCTTTTCTAAGCAATTAAGTACCTGATTAAAATTTCACAATATATAATTACTAGAGGCCTGGTACAGGAATTTGTGCACCAATGGGATCCCTCGGTCTGGCCTGTGGGATTGGGCTGAAACTGGCTCTCCAACATCCCCCGAGGGGTCCTGGATTGTGAAAGGGTTCAGGCCAGGCCGGGGGACTCCCACCGGTACACCATCAAGGCTGGAGAGGGACACGGGAGGTTGGCCAGCCAGGGAGGGACTACGGGAGGGCTTCAGGGCAGGTCTGGCCTGTCTTGCTCAGTCCTGATCAGCTGGACCCCAGCAGCAAGCTAACCTACAGGTCAGAGCATCTGCCCCCTGGTGGTAGGTGCAGATCATAGCGAGTGGTTGAGTGGCCTTAGCATATCATTAGCATATTATGTTTTGATTGGTTGAACAGCGGACCAGTCGACTGGACACTCAGCATATTAGGCTTGAATTATATAGGGTTCCAATAATTTATGGAGCTTTTGCTTCCTAGGCAAATACAGGAAAAATCTGTTCCCTTTTAACAGAAAACTTTTTTCTTTGGAAATGGTCTAAACAAATTCTATATTATTCTACTTTACATTCACCTACCTATAATTTCCCTTTAAGATTTATTTTCACAATCCTTCTATAATTTTCACAAATCTTTTATTCATTTAGCTTTAGAACAACTTAATTACCTAATTATTTCTATAATGCATCTCCATACTTCATGGTTTCTATTACCCAAAACATATAATTTATTTCCCATTAGCTAGAATTTTGAACTCTTAGAAACCTTAAATTTTAGTTGGCAAGTTAAGTACTTAGCATTTCTCAGATTAGTAATACATTCACATTTTTAAGGACATATCTTAATAATAAAAGCCCAGGATTGTAACGACTGTTCACGACCAAACGCAGACCATCCAGTAGTCAGCGCTGGATTGCCCAGCTGCAGCCTGATGACCCAGCACTAACTGCCCAGGTGGCTGAGACCCAGAAAGTGAGTCAGGGTCTGATCTGCAGCCTCAGTGGAAGCTGTTGATCAGTGTACTTACCTCTCTCTTTCTCTCCCTCTTTCTTTCTGATCTTCGCCAGCAGCCAGGCTTTTCTTTCTCTCCAGGCCTCTGCAGGGAGGGGTGGGCGGGGCTGCTGTTAAGCCCTGCCTCTTTGATCAGGCCCAGAGATAGGCCTGGAGATGCTGACTGGCATAAGAACCAACCAATCAGAACCAAAGGTGGGTGCTGTGGGGAGCCAATGGCTGCCTAGTAGGTGGAGCTTCTGACCTGACTGGCATAGGAACCAACCAATGAGAAACAAATCTGGTTGCTGTGGGGAGCCAATGGCTGCCAGGAGGTGGAGCTTTTGAAGCTGACTGGCATAGAAACCGACCAATCAGAACCAAAGGTGGGTGCTGTGGGGAGCCAATGGCTGCTTAGGAGGCAGAGGTTTTGATGCTGACTGGCATAGGAACTGACCAATCAGAAGCAAAGGTGGGTGCTGGGAAGAACCAATGGCTGCCTAGGAGGCGGAGGTTCTGACACTGGCATAGGAACCAACCAATCAGAACCAAATTGGCAGCAGAGGAGGGCAGTTGGGGGTGACATCAGGCCTGCAGGGGAGGGCCGTTGGGAGCAAGATCATGCTGGCAGGGGAGGGCAGGTAGGGGCAATCAGGCAGGCAGGCAGGTGAAAAGTTAGGAGCCAGTGGTTCCAGATTGTGATAGGGATGTCCGACTCCCAGAGATCGGGCCTAAAATGGCAGTCAGATATCCCACAAGCAGTCCCTAATGGGAGAGGGTGCAGGCTGAGTTGAGGGAACCACCCTCCTGCATGCATGAATTTCGTGCACCAGGCCTCTAGTTTCAAATAAAATACAGGACATATTCAATTAATAGATTCAAATCTATCCTCTATATTCTCCATACAAGGCAAACTCAGATTAATTAATGTTTCTTGTTATCTCAAAATACCTAGGTATTAATTTTTTTTTTTTTTTTTTTTACTATTAACTCAGCAATGCTCCAAAGCTTTTAAGTTAGTAATTAGGCATATGAAGCTGGAGAAAAGGCTGAGGGGGGAAGGGAGCAGGCCCTGCAGCCTCTTCTATGACTGCAGTTTCTAGGCCCCACCTGCTTAGATTTAAAACTGCCACATTTTTCCTTAGAGATAGCATACTAAGGTTTGGGTGATAATGAGTTCCGCTTCTTCTGATAGTATCAGAACTGTTAAGTAAAAAAAATGTTCTTTGGGAAGGGGGTGAGAATGTTGGCCTTGGTATCTAAAGGCTCAGTTAGGGTCCCTTCGTGTGTGTGTGTGTGTGTGTGTGTGTGTGTGTGTGTGTGTGTGACACATATGCTCCCCCTCTTTTGAGATGTACATACTGTTGTGGCCTCTGTTTCTGTCCCTCAGAGTCAGCCCTTCCCTGGGCCACTTGTTCTACAGTTGTGAGTATTATGTTAGCTTTCTGTTTCTGCCTTTTTCATCTCTACATACATAGATCTTCTGAGCCTCTTTCAACAGCTCTTGTACATTTCTATCCTTTCAGTTCTCTAGCTTTTGTAGTTTTCTTGAGATGTCAGGCCAACTATTGGTGACAAAATGTAATTTAATATTCCTTGGCCCAATGGGTCCTCAGGGTCTGGCCCAGAGTACTTTCTCATTTAATCTTTTAGTCTTGGTAAAATTCAGAAGGCACTTCTTCTTTGCCTTGGTGAATATTAAAGGCTTTATTTAGGGTCTGAGACTGGGGAACTGCTTCCTAATCCCTTTAATTATTAGTTCCCTGAGATCTCTCATGTGTCACCTATGGGCCTGTATGGTATGCTCCCACTGGAGCTCCCAGGTTGGGAAATCTTACATCTGATGGAAGTACTCCAGGGCCAGCCAAGTGCTCCCTTTCCCAGATGGCCATAGCCGAACTTTGAATCATTCCCCTTTCTTCTCCTGAGAAGAGTATTCCCAAGAGAGACATTAACTTGGTCTACATATACACTTGTAGGCCCAAAAATGGGTCTAGCTGGTCAGCTAAGCCACGTGGGTCTTCCAGCAGAGGCTTTAACTCCTTTTTTTATTGTTTAAAGTATTACATATTGTAGTACATATATCTCCTTTTTTGTCCCCATTAACCTTCCCCCAGCCTCCCCTACCCCCTGTTGCATGCCCTCATCCCACCCCACCAGTGTCTTGTGTCCATTGGTGTGCTTATATGCATGCATACAAGTTCTTTGGTTGATCTCTTTCCCCCATTCCCTAACACTCTCCAGCCTCCCCACTGTAATTTGACAGTCTGTTTGGTGCTTTACTGCCTCTGTATCTATCTTTTTGTTCATCAGGTTATAATGCTCTTTATTTTCCATAAATTAGTGAGATCATGTGGTATTTTTCTTTCAATGCCTGGCTTATTTCACATAGCATAATGTTCTCCAGTTCCAACCATGCTGCTACAAATGGTAGGAATTCCTTCTTTTTTATAGCAGCTTAGTATTCCATTGTGTACCATAGTTTTCTAATCCAATTATCTGCTGATGGGTATTTAGGCTGTTTCCAAATATTAGCTATGGTGAATTGTGCTGCTATGAACATAGGGGTGCATATATCCTTTCTGATTGGTGTTTCTAGTTTCTTGGGATATATTCCCAGAAGTGGGATCACTGGGTCAAATGGGAGTTCCATTATTAGTGTTTTGAGGAAACTCCATACTGTTCTCCATTGTGGCTGCACCAGTCTGAATTCCCACCAGCAGTGCACAATGGTTCCTTTTTCTGCACATCCTCACCAGCACTTGTCGTTTGTTGATTTGTTGATGATTGCCATTCTGACAGGTATGGGATGATACCGCATTGTCATTTTGATTTGTATCTCTCGGATAATTAGTGACTTTGAGCATGTTTTCATATGTATCTTGGCCTTCCTTCTGTCTTCTTTCTAAAAGATTCTACTACTTTTGAAACCTAGAAAAGGTGGTTTCTGTCAGCACAGAGGTAGCTGGTTGGAGCCTTATCAGGACAGCCTTCATCCTGAGGGGAGGTTGGTATTGCAAACTGGCTATCTTGGATGTTCCCTCAGATTGTCCCCTGGTCACATAGGGAGGGGAAGGCAAAGCAAGGTATCCCATTTATCTGTCTGCCCTTGTTCTTTCTTCAGGTTTCTCTATCTTTACAGGGAGAAGGATGACTGGCCCTTCCTCTAACAGAGAACACAGTGACTGGATTTCTATCATTAACATATTTATAATTATCACTGAAAAGCTTTATCATAAACCCTTCATTGTAGTTACTAGTACATCTATTTATTATATCTTAACAACTTTGAGATTTTAAAGCCAATCATTAACCAAAGAATTTTCTTGATCAATTTTGTAACAGGGATAATGCACCAGCTTTCAGTGGCTTTAATGTGAAAGTACTATTTTATTTTACTTTTTTTTATAAAAACCGGAGTTCCAGGCCACGCGCCCCTGGATCCGGGTGAGGCTGGATCCCAGGACCAGGTGAGGCCGCACACACCTGGGTCCGGGTGAGGCCACGCGCCCCTTGGTCCGGGTGAAGCTGGATCCCGGGTCCGGGTGAGGTCGTGCGCCCCTGGATCCGGGTGAGGCTGGGTCCCGGGTCCGGGTGAGGCCACGCCCCTGGGTCCGGGTGAGGCCATGCGCCCCTGGGTCCAGATGAGGCTGGATCCCGGGACCGGGTGAGGCCCCACACACCTGGGTCCAGGTGAGGCCACACGCCCAAGGGCCTGTGTGATGCTGGGTCCCAGGTCCTGGTGAAGCCGCACCCCTGCGTCCGGGCGAGACCAAACCAGAGGGAGTCGGACCTGCATTACCACCATTTGTCCACCATCCAGAGCTGAAAAGTCAGTGCCGACATGTACACATAAGGAACTGGTGGACATTGAAATTGGGTCTCAAAAGAACTGTTGGTCCAGAAAGAAACTTACTACAGACTGATTCATTTGCCTGTCAGCATAACTATTATTGCTCGTCTCACATTCGTTTTTTATAATTGTATTTCTAGTGACACATGATCTCGCTCATGTCGGGCCTCAGAGGGAGGGTAGGAGAGGGTGGGGGTCAGGGGGAGAGATCAACCAAGGGACTTGTGTGCATGCATACGAGCCTATCCAATGGTTAAGGACAACAGGGGTGTGGGTGCATCCGTGGGGAGGGGTGGGGGGTGGGAATGGGAGGATGAGGACAAATATGTGACACCTTAATAAATAAAGAAATTTAAAAAAAATAAAAATAAAAAAATAAACAGGAGTTCCCCCCCCCCCCCTTCACTGCTAGAGGGTACTTCTACAGATCTGTTCCTCCCAGTGTTATGGGGGAAAATAGAACATTGGAGACTAGTTATGGTTATGGGAAATATTAATTATGCTGTTAACTATGATTGCCCTTTCTGTTCAAAGAAAGAATATACCAACCTGGCTGGGAGTCCTATGTGCCTGAGACCTGGGAGTCAACTTTGGAATGCAGTCCATTCTCATTCAAGAACTTCCCGTTATCATGAAAACATTAACCTTGTTGCCCAACCCAGCCTGTATACCTTACTTCCCCATGCCTGTAATCCCTACTTCCCCATGTAATCTTTGTCTCTATATTCATAAACTAGGGAAGAGTAAACTAAAGTCCCTAAAAAATAGAAAGCCAAAATTACATTATATACACACAGACAGAAAATTCACTAGCTAAGAGTTTCTGGTGGCTGACACCCTGAGAGGGAGAGCAGGAAAAGTCCCCAAGATGAAGAATTCTTGGCAGCTGCTGGGATGTTTCTGCAATCTCTGTCGTTTATTCAGCCTTGCCACACATAACTGGGCTTTCCCAATGCGGGACATGCCCCATCTTTAAACAAATTAAACAAACAACAAAGACATAAAACATCAACAGAAACACTTTTATAAAGGTGCACACAACACACTAAAGGTTTACACTACAGAATGCCCTGCATTAAAAAAAACCCCACCAAAGTAGAGTAATGTCTTCTGTCCCTGGTTCAGGAACTGTCCCTCCCCAGAATCTCAGCTTTCTCCAGTGGACTATTTTAGGGGAATGTATTCCCTAGGCCTAGAATTTTTGTTTCCCATCCTCGGAATGTCCTTTGTGACTTTACTCAACCCCCTATGTTGGAGGTTTCTCATTCTCCCTGAGATCCATCCCTCCCTGGCTGTGTCCCTTGCAGGAGAACAGAACCACATATCAGAACTTGGCACTCGTTTTATGTCCAAGACACATCCCAGTCGCATATACCTGACTTGCGAGGATACACAATCACCAAGGTAGTACTCAGTCCAATTTCCTACCTTGGCTCATGCATGAGGTTACCTGAATGCTGCAGTTCTTGCTTGGGCCCTTCATGTGTTGCTGGCTGACTCTCGATCCTGAGCTCATAGTCGGCCTGGGGGGTAATGTCTGTCCCTCCTCACCAAGGCCACTGTAACTTGGCAGCAGGAGGAACCTCCTCAGGAGAGGGGTCCAATTGCCCCTTGTGATGACAAATGGTATCCCGGATGTGCCCCCAAATTATTAGAAATAAGGCGAGTCCCCAAATTTAGTGGTCCTGGTAGAACACAAAGCATACTCGGAAGCCAGGCAGCAAGGCATATATCTTTACTCCTGCAGGAGGGTGTGCACACACATGGTTTGGAAGCACATACACCTGTATGTTTTTCTTAACATTCACTTTGACATTAGTCTTTTCTTTCATATGAATATTTTAACAAACTTTCTTATAATATTTGCCTTGATGTCTTTTAATGCTTCTCAATGGGTGCAATTGGAGCAAAATACCCATGCTCTGTTCTTTGATAAGAAATTACATGTAAAAGAAATGTCACATTTTCCTTCCCACTTGTAAATTTAGTGCAATGTATTTGTTAGGTATTATAGACAACATCAAATTTAACCTCAAGTACAAATATATAATGAAAACAAGTCAAGAATAGATGCTAAACTCTTCAGGAAAAGAGTCACTATAAACTATTTCACAGAAAGTAACTTAAAAGCGTTCCTGGTAAGAATAAGATTCCTGATAACACAAATGTTGTTTTCATAGTAGCCAATATTATTCCTATGTATAAGGAATCTACACTAATAAAAGAGAAAGATGCAAATTGACTATACCTTCACAACACCCACCAGCCAATCAGGAGTGAGTATGCAAATTAACCCAACAAAGATGGCAGGTTAATTTGCATACACAGGTGCCAAGCGGCCAGGGGTGGGGCAGGACACTTGCATCATCGCCATGGTGATGACACAGGCATTCCGCACCGCCCCAGCCTCTCCGGGCCTCTGGGCAGCGTGGGAAGGCAGAAAGGTGGCTCCGGGCTGGAGCAAAGACGGTGCTGGCAGGCAGGAGAAGGAAGGCCCATTCTTGCACAAATCTTTGTGCATTGGGCCTCTAGTACTTTCAATAAAAGAAAAAGAGTCGCCGAAACCGGTTTGGCTCAGTGGATAGAGCGTCGGCCTGCGGACTCAAGGGTCCCGGGTTCGATTCCGGTCAAGGGCATGTACCTTGGTTGCAGGCGCATCCCCAGTGGAGGGTGTGCAAGAGGCAGCTGATCGATGTTTCTCACTCATTGATGTTTCTAACTCTCTATCCCTCTCTCTTCCTTTCTATAAAAAAAAAAAAAAAAAAAAAAAAAAAAAATCAATAAAATATATTTTAAAAAAAAAAAAAAGAGGAAAGGAGTATATGGAAACTATATTAAAAAAAAAAAAAAGTACAACACTGACAGCAATTCTAGACTTTAAAATAATACTTTAAAAAAAAAAAAAAGAAAAAGAGTCAAAAACAAATATTCATCAGAAGATTTAGACTTTTACTAGTAAGTCAGTTTCTATACTACTACGAACAAATGATCCTTAGTTACTATTTCTAAGATGATTTAAGTAATCCATCTACATTTTATTTAATTATTCCAATAAGTATTTTTAATTAAAAAATAAACAATCTACATTTAGACAAGTGATATCTAATGGAAACACTAATTTCAAGTGTATAAAAGGAGACTGAAAATGTAATGTATTCATATTTTGGTGTTCAAAACCATAATGGGTGTGTAATGCAATGATCTAGTAAATAGGCAATTGCATTTAGATATATATCTATTATACCTATTAAAGCATTAGGTTAGTCACTCAGTCATTTACCCCATTCTCTTTGGAATGCCCTCTGACACACTGGGCTGAGATCTTGCAGCCCTTTTATCAAGTGGCAATAAAAAATGAACAACTAAATCATATAGTACTAAAAAGTGCCATGGACAAAAAGAAACCAAGGGAAAGACATAGTTATCTCTGTTTAAAAAAGAATATATTTTATTGTGTGTGTGATTTTTTTGAGAAAGAGAGAGAGAGAGAGAGAGAGAGAGAGAGAGAGGGAGAGAGAGGGAAATATCAATGATGAAAAAGAATCATTGATTGGCTGCCTCCTACATGCTCCCCAGTGGGGATGAGCCTGCAACCCAGGCATGTGCCCTTGAGCGGAATCGAACCTGGGACCCTTAAGTCCTCAGGCTGACTCTCTATCCACTGAGCCAAACCAGTAATGGCTATAGTCATCTTTAATGCACCTTTGTCATAGAGGAACATTCATGTCTTTTTAAAAATGTTGATACAATTTTGTTTTACAATTTTAGAGAAACCTGATAAGAATCTTTATGAGTTTAAAATCTAATAGAATGCATAGCTATTCAGAGACTTAGAAGAATGTGAAAAGAAACATAATGGGTAACAGACAGAGACTTGGCCGACAGCAGCTGCCCTCTCACTGCAGCAAGACTTGTTTGAGTTGTTTTTTACCCATGGTGTGGGGGAGTGGGGTTTAGATATCTAAATCCAGCCTAGCACCAGGAATGCTCAGGGCCTACTCAAGAAGGCAAATAATCCTTTCCACTAATATTTACAGGGTAAAATAAGATTGTTGTTAGAATATTAAATTTGACAGTAAAATAGGAGTCACGTTTTCAGGCTAATTTAAATTGGCTAATTGAAATAAGCGAATATTCTAGAAAAATTAATTGTACTGGACAAAAAGCTGTTCCTAAAGTATTAACTAAAATTTTTATTGGTAGTTCATCTCATGGTAAAATTGCATAACATGTAATAAACTTAAAGCAGTCATATTATAGTGCAAAAAATTAAAATTTAAAAGCAAATTTCCAAAAGCCTCCTAATATTTAATCAAAAAAGGGGGGATAGTAGAAGGATATCATGTAAGGAAAAATATCCTGCAAGTAAATTACATCTAGAAAATTTTTACTTTAGAAAAGTAACTTTCATTTGTAATGCTAACAGCAAGACACCCCTGTAAAATATACATGGTGTCAAAACAAGCCAAAGGAAAATAGTTTGGGAAAAAAATGAAAAATAATCACAAATCAAATTTATAAAAAAGATTCCTTTATTAACTTGTGGTCGAGAATATCTTTGTATATTTTCAGAAAACAACTCCGAGATCATGTGGATTCCTGCAACAGAGAAGAATTGACAGGACTACTCCAGCCATGAAGACAGAAGAGAAACAGTCCAGAGATGGAAGATGCTGATGATGCCTTTCCATACTAGCAGTCAGCAGCTGTGTGTCACTGCAGGTTTCCCAGGACCAAACCAGAGAGGGTCAGACCTGCATTACCACCATTTGTCCAACATCCAGAACTGAAATATCATTGCTGACATGTACACATAAGGAACTGTTTGACATTGAAATTGGGACTCAAAAGAACTGTTGGCCCAGAAAGAAACTCACTACAGACTGATTCATTTGCCTTTCAGTATAACCATTATTGCTTGTCTCATTTTCTGTTCTTATAAGTGTATTTCTAGTAGCACATGATGTCACTCATCTAGGGGAAATGATGAACAACATAGACTGATGAACAAGAACAGACCCAGGGACAAGGAAGCATAGATCAGACTGTCAGACCTCAGAGGGAAGGTAGGGGAGGGTGGGGATAATGGAGAGAGATCAACCAAAGGACTTGTGTGCATGCATATGAGCCTAACCAGTGGTCATGGACAACAAGGGGGTGGAGGCATGCATGGGGAGGGGTTTGGGATGGGAATGCGGGGATGAGGACAAATATGTGATACCTTAATCAATAAAGAAAATAAAAAAAACAGTTGCTATAAGTAAAATTTAACAAACAGTTCATCCTACACCATCATCTCCATCAATATCATACCCAAACCCAACAAACAGCACACCACACACACACACACACACACACACACACACACACACACACACATGCACACACACACAAATATCCATAAAAGCAAAAACATTTCATTTAAGTACTAAAATCACACACAGGAAAGTATGGATAAACCAGGCTGAGAACTTTACAACTTTACCCTTTGTCTCACATTCTGCTGCACTGTGTTGTTTTTTTCTTTTTAAATCTTTATTGTTGAAAGTATTACATATGTCCCTTTCTCCCTCCTGCCCCCCACCCCACCCAAGGCTTTCACCACCTAATTGTCACACACCATGTGTTATGCATATGTACATACAAGGTCTTTGGTTGATTCCATCCCACCCACACACCCTCACTGCCTTCACTCTAAGATTCCGAATTCTGTTCCATGCTTCCATGTCTCTGGATCCACTCCATTCATCAGTTTATTTTGATAATTAGATTCCATATATGAGTGAGATCATGTGATACTTGTCTTTCTCTGACTGGCTTATTTCACTTAGATTGATACTCTCCAGGTTCCTCCATGCTGTCTCAAAGGGTGAGAGATTCTTCTTTATTACTGCTGCATAGTATTCCATAGTATAAATGCACCACAGCTTTTTTACCCACTCATCCACTGATGGGCACTTGAGCTGTTTCCAGATCTTAGGTATTGTAAATTGTGCAGGTATGAAAATAGGGGGGCATACCTTTTTCCTGATTGACGTTTCTCGTTTTTTAGAATATATTCCTAAAAGGGGGATCCCTGGGTCAAATGGCAGTTCCATATTTAATTTTTTAAAGGAAACTCCATACTGTTTTCAATAATGGCTGTACCAGTTTGCATTCCCTCCAGCCATGTACTAGGTTTCCCTTTTCTCCTTGCCAGCACTTGTCATTTGTTGATTTCTTGATGGTAGCCATTCTGACAGGTGTGAGGTGATGCCTCATTGTCATATTAAGTTGCATCTCTCTGATGATCAGTGATTTTGAGCATTTTTTCTATATCTCTTGGCCATCTGTATGTCCACTTTGGAGAAGTGTCTATTTAGATCCTTTGCCCATTTTTTAATTGGATTGTTTGTCTTCCTTTTGTTAAGTTGTATGAATTCCTTATATATTTTCAATATTAACACTTTATGAGATGTATCATTGCCAAATATGTTCTCCCATACAGTGGGCTCCCTTTTAATTTTGTTGATGGTTTCTTTTGCTGTGCAGAAGCTTTTTATTTATATGTAGTCCCATTTATTTATTTTATTCTTATTTTCCTTTGCCCAAGGAGATGTATCTGAAAACATATTGCTATGAGAGATGTCTGAAATTTTGCTGCCTATGGTTTCTTCTAGGATTTTTATGGTTTTGTGACTTACATTTAATTCTTTTGTCCATTTTGAGTTTATTCTTGTGTATGGTGTGAGTGGTCTAGTTTCATTGTTTTGCATGGAACTGTCCAATTTTCC
The DNA here is from genome assembly GCF_027574615.1 of Eptesicus fuscus. Classification (NCBI taxonomy): domain Eukaryota; kingdom Metazoa; phylum Chordata; class Mammalia; order Chiroptera; family Vespertilionidae; genus Eptesicus; species Eptesicus fuscus. The sequence goes on from NC_072475.1 coordinate 112,676,610, forward strand.
CAGCACCACCTATTGAAGACACTCTTTTGACTCCATTGTATGCTCTTGCCTCCTTTGTCAAATATTAAGGGTTTGGTCAATTTCTGTTCTGTTCCATTGATCTATAGGACTGTTCTTGTGCCAGTACCAGGCTGTTTTGATTATGGTAGCTTTGTAGCATAACTTGAAATCTGGTATTGTCATTCCTCCAACTTTGTTTTTCTTTTCAAGATTGCAGCAGCTACTCTGGGTCTTATTTGATTCCATATAAATTTTTGGAGTAATTGTTCTAGATCTGTGAAATATGCTATTGGTATTTTAATAGAGATTGCCCTGAATCTGTAGGTTGCCTTGGGCAATATGGACATTTTTATGATGTTGACTCTACCAATCCATGAACACGGAATATTCGTCCACTTCTTTATCTCCTCTTCTATCTCTTTTTTCAACATCCTTTAGTTTTCCCAATACAGATCTTTTGCCTCCTTGGTTAAGTTTATTCATAAATATCTTAATTTTTTGTTGTTGCAATGGTAAATAGCATTGTTAGTTTAATTTCCCTTTATGATAATTCATTATTCTAATATATAAAAACCCTGGGTCCATCATATCCACAACGACCAGAGGCGCGACCAACCGGAAGTCAGTCCTGAAGTCAGTGCTGGGTTGCCGTGCAACCCAGTGCTGACTGCTAAGGCTGTAGGCATGGTGACCCAGCACTGACTGCTGAGGGAGCTGCGAATCAGGCCCAGAGAGAGGCCTGAAGAGAGAAGCAGGGTCTGATCCGTAGCCTCTGTGGCAGCTGTTGATCAGCACTTGCCTCTCTCTTTCTCTCCAGGTCTGGACAGCAGCCATGCCTCCATTTCTCTCCAGGCCTCCACCGGGGTTGCTGATCAGGAGTACAGGCCCGTTGATAGGCCCAGAGACGCTGACTGGCATAAAAACTGAACAATCACAACCAAATCTGGGTGAAGTGTGAGGAGCCAATGGCTGCCTAGGAGGTGGAGTTTTTGATGCTGACTGGCACAGAAACCGACCCATCAGAACTAAATTGACTGATAGAGGAAGGCAGTTGGGGGTGACCAGGCCGGCAGGGGAGGGCAGTTGATGGTGATTGGGCCAGCAGGGGAGAAGTTTGGTGTTAATCAGGCCAGCTGGGGAGTGGTTAGGGGGTGATCAGGCTGGCAGGTGGAAGCAGTTAGAGGCAATCTAGCAGGCAGGCAGGTGAACAGTTAGGAGCCAGAAGTCTCAGATTGTGAGAGAGATGTCTGACTGCCAGTTTAGGCCCAATCCTACAGGGATCGGGCCTAAACTGGCAGTTGGACATCGCCCGGTGGGTCCCAGATTGGAGAGGGTGCAAGCTGGGCTGAGGGACACTCCCCCCACCCCCAGTGCATAAATTTTGTGCACTGGGCCTTTAGTCCTATATAATAAAAGGCTAATATGCAAATTGTCCCCTCAGGAGTTTTACTGCTTGCTATGACATGTGCTGGCCACCAGGGAAGGCCTGGAATGAAGGAAGGCCCTGGCCAGCAGCCAGCAGCTGGAGAAGGAAAGCCCCAATTGGCCCTGATCGCCAGCCAGGCCTAGGGACCCTACCCATGCATGAATTTTGTTCACCAAGCCTCTAGTCTATATCATAAAAGGCCTGTGGTCTTGACACCATAATGGCAGAACAACCAAACAACTGGTCACCTGGAGGTACATGGAGCACCTCTCGCGGTCCGGACTCTAAGCTTGCATGGTGAGGCGGGGCTGGCAGGGCTTGCACAGGGCTGGTGAGGCTTGTGCAGGGGTGGTGGGGCTGGCATGGTGGAGGCAGAGGCGGAGCCCGCAGCTCACACAGGCTGGTCGGGGCTCTCGCAGGGCAAGTCTGGGGTCCCGCGGCTCACACAGGGCGGGTCTGGGTCTTGCGCGATTTCACATGCTGGGCCTCTAGTTGGTGTATAAAAAAAGCCATTGATTTTTAAATGGTGATTTTGCATCCTATTACATTGCCAAATTCATTGATTAATTCTAGTTGTTTTTTGGTGGTCTTTAGGGTTTTCTATGTAAAATATGTCATCTACGAATAATGAGAGTTTTACTTCATCTTTTCCAATTTGGATGCTTTTTATTTCTTCTTCTTGTCTGATCACTATGACTAGGAATTCCAGTACTAGTTGGATGAGTGGTAAAAGCAGACATCCCTATATTATTCCTGTCCTTAGGAAAAATGGTTTGAGTTTTTGAATATGATGTTTGCTGTAGGTTTGTCATAAATGGCCTTTATCATGTTGAGATATGCTCACTCAATTCCCACTTTGCTGAGAGTTTTTATCAAACAAAGTGTTGGATTTTGTGAAATATTTTTTCTGCATTTATTGATATAATCATGAGATTTTGTCTTTCAATTTGCTATATCACGTTTAATGTTTTGCAAATATTGTGCCACCCTTGTATCCCTGGAATAAATCCCACTTGGTCATGGTATATGATCTTTTTAATATATTGCTGGATTTGATTTACTGATATTTTATTGAGGATTTTACAATCTATGTTCATCAGGGATATTGGCCTGTAATTCACTTTCTTTGTAGTGTCTTTACCTGGTTTTGGAATTAGGATAATGCTGGCTTCATAAAAAGTGCTTGGAAGTGTTTCTTCCTCTTGAATTTTTTGGAATTGAGGAGTATAGGTGTTAGTTCCTCTTTGAATATTTGATAAAACTTCCCTGTGAAGCTGTCAGACTCAGGCTTTTGTTTGCTGGGAATTTTTGATTACAACAAACAGATTTTCTGATTCTTCCTGATTCAGTTTTGGGAGATTGTATTTTTCTAGAAATTTTTCCATTTCATCCACATTGTCCAGCTCGTTGGCATATAGTTGTTCATAATATTTTTTTACATTCCTTTGTATTTCTGTGGTGTCACTGATCACTTCTCTGCTTTCATTTCTGAATGTATTTATTTGGGTCCTCTCTCTTTGTTTCTTGATGAGTATGGCTAAGAATTCATCAATCTTGTTTATCCTTTCAAAGAAACAGTTCTTGGTTTCATAAACTTTTTGTATTTTTTTTAACTCTGTGTCATTTATTTCTGCTCTAATATTTATTATTTCCTTCCTTCTACTCATCTAAGTTTTTCTTATTGTTCTCTTTTTAGTTCTTTACCTTGTAGGGTTAAATAGTTTATTGTTTATTTTTCTTGTTTTTTTCGGGTAGGCCTATGAACTTCTCTCTCAGAATAGCTTTTGCTATGTCTCAGAGATTTTGGGTTGTTGTCTGTTCATTCTAATTTGTTACCAAGAAGTTTTTTATTTACTTCTTGATCTCAGTAACCCATTCATTTTTTAATAACATGCAACTTAGCCTCCATGTGTTTGTATGTTTTTTGGCTGTTTTTACTATAGTTGATTTCTAATTTCATTCCACTGTGATCTGAGAATATGCTTGATATTATTTCAATCTTTTTAAAGTTGTAGAGAATTTTTGTGTCCTAATATGTGGTTTATCTTTGTGAATGATCCATGTGCACTTCAGAAGAATGTATATTCTGCCGCTTTGATGTGAAATGTTCTATAAATGTCAGTTAAAGCCATTTGATCCAGTGTGTCATTTAGTCAGTTTCCTTGTTAATTTTTTTGTCTGGAAGATCAAAGCATTGAAGTCAGCAGCGTGCTAAATTCCCCTACTATGACTGTATTGTTTATCTCTCCCTTAAAGTCCCTAGAAGGTTTTTATATATTTAGGTGCTGCAATGTTGGGTGCATATATGTTTCATAGGGTTATATCTTCCTGTTGGATAGATCCCTTAGTATTATGCCCTGTCCTTTGTTGTCCTTTGTGATGGCCTTCATTTTGAAGTCTATATTGTCAGATATGAGTACTGCTACTCCATCTTTTTCTTCTGTTCCATTTGAATGAAAATTTTTTTCCGATCCCTTCACTCTCATCTTGTGTGTGTCTTTTGTTCTGAGGTGGATCTCTTGTAGGCAGCATATAGTTGGGTCATGTTTTGTATCCATTCAGCTACCATATGTCTTTTTTTTCTATTTTACTTTTCTTCTTAAGCCTTTTTGATATATGTGTTCTTTTTTTTTAAGTTGGTTTTGTTTTGTTTTAATCTTTTATGTTGAAAGGATTATATAGGTCCTCTCCCCCTCCCCCACATCTAGCCTGCTCCCATCCACCCCCCGCCCCAGGTCTTTACCACCACATTATCTGTGTCCATGGGTTATGCATATATGCATGCAAGTTCATTGGTTGATCTCTTCCCACCCACCCTCCCCTGTCTTCTATCTGAGGTTCTAATCAGTCTGTTCATGCTTCTATGACTCTGGGTCTATTTATAATCATCAGTTCATTCGGTTCATTAGAGTTCACATATGAGTGAGATCACATTATAATTATCTTTCTCTGACTGGTTAATTTCAGTTAGCATAATACTCTCCAGGTCCATCCATGCTGTTGCAAATGGTAAGAGTTCTTTCTTTTTTATTGCTGTGTAGTATTCCACTGTGAAAATGTACCATAGTGGTTTTTTTTTTATCCACTCATTTGCTGATGGGCACTTAGGCTGTTTCAAAGTCTTAGCTATTGTAAATTGTGCTGCTATGAATATAGGGGTGAATATAATCTTTCTGATGTTTATTTCAGTCTTCTTAGGATATATTCCTAGAAGGGGGACCACTGGATCATTTTAAATTGTTTGAGGAAACTCCATACTATTTCCCACTGTGATTGCACCAGTCTGCATTCCCACCAGCAGTGTACTAGGGTTCCCTTTTCTCTACAACCTTGACAACATGTAATTTGTTGGTTTTTTGATGATAGCCATTCTGACAGGTGTGAGGTGATATCGCATTGTCATTTTCATTTGCATCACTTGGATGATTAGTGACTTTGAGCATTTTCTCATATGTCTCTTAAGTTTCTGCATATCCACTATGGAGAATTATATATTTAGGTCCTTTGCCCATTTTTTAATTGGATTGTTTGTCTTCCTTTTGGCAGGTTGTATGAGTTCCTTATTATTTGGAGATTAACCTCTTATTAGACATATCATTGGCAAATATGTCCTCCCATGTAGTGGCCTCTCTTATTATTTTGATGATTTTTTTTTTGCAGTGCAGAAGCTTTTCATTTTCATGTTGTTCTATTTGTTTATTTTCTCCTTAGTTTTCATAGTCCTAGGAGATGTATCAGTAAACATATTGATACAAGAAGTTTCTAAAATATTGGTGCATATGGTTTCTTCTAGTACTTTTGTGTTTTCACATCTTATATTTCAGTCTTTTATTCATTTTTAGTTTATTCTTGTGTATGGTGTAAGTTGGTGGTATCATTTCATTTTTTTACATATACCTGTCCAATTTTCCCAACACCATTTATTGCACAGACTGTCGCTGCTCCAATATATTCTCTTGCCTCCTTTGTCAAATATTCATTGAACATAGTGGCTTGGGTGGATTTCTGAGTTCTCTATTTTGTTCCATTGATCTATATTCATGTTCTTGTGCAAGTAGGGGGCTGTTTTGAGTACAGTGTCTTCATGGTATAACTTGATATTTAGTATTGAGATTCCTGTAACTTTGTTCTTCTTACGCCATGTCTTTTGATTGGAGCATTTAATTCATTTACATTTAAGGTTATTATTGATAGATATCTATTTATTGCTATTTTAATTCTGTATGGCTAGGTTTTTCCTCTCTATTTCTTCTTCTCATTACTGCAGTCCCTTTAGCATTTCTTATAATGCTGTCTTGGTGCTGATGTACTCTTTTAGCCTTTTTTTTTTTTTTTTGTCTGGGAAGCTCTTTAGTTCACTATTTATTTTGAATGCTAGCCTTGCTGGATAGAGTAACCTTGGTTTCATATCCTTGCTTTACATTACCTTGAGTATTTCATGCCATTTTCTTCTGATCTGTAGAGTTTCTGATAAGAAACCAGGTGTCAGTCTTACAAAGACATCTCTCAACATCTCTCGTAGCAATGTGGTTACTGATACATCTCCTAGGACTATCTCCTACAAAGGTAACAGTTTGTATTTCTCTTGCTGCCTCTAAAATTCTCTCTTCATCTTTAATTTTTGGCCTTTTAATTATGATGTGTCTGGGCGTGGTCCTGTTTGGGTTCTTCTTGCTTGGGGTCTTCTGTGCCTCCTGAACTTGTGACTTTTTCCTTTATCAGGTTAGGGAAGTTTTTTGCCATTATTTCTTCAAATACATTCTCTATTCCTTCCTTCCTCTTCTAGCACACATGCTATTCGAATCTTGTTATGTTTTATGTTATCCCACAACTCTCTTAAGCTGTTCTCCTATTTTTTAATTGTTTTTTTCTTTTTCATTGTCTGATTGAGTGATTTTTTCAACGCTGTCTTCTAATTCACTGATTTGATCCTCCGCTTCCCCTAATTTTCTGTATTCCTTCCAATATGTTCTTTATTTGTGTTATGTCATTCTTTCTATCTATTTTCATAGTTACTGTATCTTTTTTCATGCTGTTCATCATCTTTACCATCATTATTCTGAACTCTATATTAGATAAATTTCCTATCTCCATTTCATTTATTTCTTCTTCTGGAGAATTCTCTTGTTCTTTCATATGGGAATTGTTTCTTTGTCTCCTCATTTTGGCTGCCTGTTTGGGTTTATGACTATGTATTAGGTAGATCTGCTATGCTTCTCAATCTCTCGTGCAGGAGAGTGTCAAATGCTATTTCTGACTAATTAGCTCAGGCAAAGACTCAAAGCCTCCAAAGACTGCCTCTGCCTACCGACTGATAGGTTTCCGTCTTAAATTGCCCTCAGACAATCATCCACAGTTGTAGAGAGAGCTTTTTTCAACAGGCTGGGGCAATTGCTTCTGCCTGGAGGTTAATTGTTATTCGCAGTCTCTTATTGGGCTCAGAAACTCCACACAGTGGGGCAGGGTGTTTTTACAAAGAGTGTGTCAGCTGTCTTCCCCCGAGGCAAAACAGCCTGTATAGCCAATGTCTGGGTGAAAAAGATGATCTTACCAGTGTGAGGTATTAACTCAGCACAGGAAACTGGGTTGTCTGTCTCCTAGCTTCTACTCACACAGCTCTAGTCCACTCTGCCCTCCCTCTGCCAGAGTACAAGGTGGGTGGTTCCACAGGGAATTTTGTGCATAGACCCTTTAAGAGGGTGCCTAAAATTCAGCCATCTTTCTCTGGCAGGCAGAAACACTGCTGCTTCTCACAGCCAAGTGTTATTTGGGTAACCTTCTCACTTGGAGGGCCCAGCTTGGGGTTTAGACCCAAGAGTTCTCAGTGGCAACCCCCCACAGCTGAGATATCTCTCTGGAACTTCAGTTGCTGTTGTGGGAGCCTGACCAGCCCTTTCGTGCCTCCACCCCTCCTATCAGTCTCCACTTTCCATCCTTGAGTATCAGGGTTCTCTCCAATGAGTCTTCTGTTAATTATTCAGGAAGTTTTTCTGTATTTTAGTTGTAATTCCAGTTTGGTCCTAGGATCATGTCTGTGTAGCATCCACTTACTATACCTCCATTTTTAATCTCCTCACTGCATTTCTTCCACAGTTTCTGCAACCCATGACCATGTACAGATGCTTCTAGCCCTCCAGTCAGCATTTCATAGATGTCCGCTTTCCTCACACTATCCTTATGTGTTCACTCCCCTCATGCTGACAGACTTCCAGGCCCTTAAAGGAATAAATAGATATTCATTGAAAGAATATTTCAAAATAATTTAACAACATTTCAGTGACTTATTCATTATGACTTATCTGATAATATACTATTTATTATTGTTTATTTTTATTAAATTTATTGGGGTGACACTGGTTAACAAAATTATAAAGGTTTGGGGCTCACAATTCTATAGCATATCATAAGTATACTATCCTATTTAATAATAGAGGAATATGCAAATTAGCCAGGACGCTGTAACGTCACAACCACTAAACAGGAGGCAGGCACAGCAGAAGCAGGTGGGTGGGGACTGCCATCACCAGGAGGGCCTCTGCATAGCCCGACCTGGGGCAGCCCCCAGAGTAGATGGCCCCCGCATAGCCCAACCTGGAGGCCACCTGGCCCAGGGTCGGCCCCCAGAGGAGGTGGACCCTGCACAACCCAGACCAGAGGCCACCTGGCCCGGGGGTGGCCCCCGGTAGAAGCGGCCCCCTGCGGAGGTGCATGCAGGTCCTCCGCACTGCCCGGCCTGGAGGCTGCCCATCTCAGGGGTGGTCCCCGGCTCTGCTATCTTGAGTTTGTGGTTTTCAAGGAAACAGCCAGAAGGGATGATTAACCCTCCACAAATGACTCAGCTGGTGCCTATCTAAGTGGTGGCTTCATTTAAATTGAGCCTTCCCGTAGTGAATGACCCCAGCCCTCCCTGGATCAGGCAAGTTCCTGTGGAGTGCAATCTCCACGCAATATAATGGGGACCTAGTTTCGTCCCTGCCTCCTGCACACACCCTACTGGGGATTGAGCCCACAACCCAGGCATGTGGCCTTAACCAGAATCAAATCTGGGACCCTTCAGTCCTCAGGCTGAAGCTCTAGCCACTGAGCAATCTAGGGCAAGCAATCCTATTCTTAAATACTTAATTTTTGTCATAAATAAGTGGATTTGAATCATATCAAAACAATATACATTTTTAAATGAAATTTCTCTTCATTTCTACTAATGCAATTCTATCTTAAAGCTTATGTTGTATAATCTATACTAATAAAAGTGTAATATGCTAATTAGACTGGACGTCTTCCAGACATCCTTCTGGACGTCCTTCTGCCCAAAGCCATGGTGGTGGGGGCCAAGGCAGAGGCAGTTAGGGACGACCAGGCCAGCAGGGGAGGGCAGTTAGGGGTGATGAGGCTGGCAGGCAGAGGCAGTTAGGGGTGATCAGGCAGGCAGGGGAGCAGTTAGGGGCAATCAGACCAGCAGGCAGAGGTGGTTAGGGCTATCAGGCAGGCAGGCAGAGGTGGTTAGGGGCAATCAGGCAAGCAAGCAGGTGAACAGTTAGAAGCCAACAGTCCCGGATTGTGAGAGGGATGTCCAACTGCTGGTTTAGGCCTAAACCAGCATTCAAACATCCCTTGAGGGGTCCCGGATTGGAGAGGGTGCAGGTTTGGCTGAGGGTCTTCCCCCATGCACTAATTTCATGCACTGGGCCTCTAGTCCTATATAATGAAAGCCTAATATGCTAAGTGTCCAGTTGTCTGGTCGTCCGTTCAACCAATCAAAGCATAATATACTAATGATATGCTAGGGCCACTCAACCTTTCGCTATCATGTGCACTGACCACCATGGGGCAGCTGCTCCGACCAGCAGGTTAGCTTGCTGCTTGGGTCCACCTAATTGGGACTGAGTGAGACAGGCCAGACATGCTCTGGAGCTCTCCCATGGCCCCTCCCCGGCTGGCCAACTTCCCGTGTCTTTCTCTGGCCCCGATCATGCACCAGTGGGGTCCCTCAGCCTGGCCTGTGCCCTTTCACAATCCAGGATCCCTCAAGGGATGTTAGATAGCTGGTTTTGGCCGATTCCACAGGCCAAGCCAAGAGATCCCACTGGTGCATGAATTCATGCACTGGGCCTCTAGTACTGTACATAACACACAATACGATACTTATTAATTTAGAACAGAGTAGTTAAAGTTTCACCATTGTCTAAAATGAAGACATTTAGGTAGACCTTGTAGTAGCTCTCAGTAAAGAATATCTATTCTGAAATCCATAGAGTTAAATTCAACCATACAGATAAGGCATTCTCTTAAGTTATCCTCTGTTTGACTCAGCCCCAAAGATGGAGAGATTATTTATGGCTACTCAGCCCTGGAGTGGCAGCAAAGAAGCTGGGAGGTGGGTACAGATGGAATTTAAATCTGGAACATTGTGAGACTGAAGATTAGAAAGAGTTATTTTAAGGGCATGGCATATGGTATCCACATGGAAATCACATTGGAGATTTTGTTAAGGACTGCTTTCTTGCATCCTAACTGCAGAGTAAAGAACACAATTGGATCAAAGAGATCAAAGAAATATCCTAAATGTTCTCTTTCTTTCAGCCAACCTCACCACTCACCAGGCATGCTCATTTATCTTACAAGGCATTTTATCAGAGAACAAAGGGGAAAAACTGACCATTTTCCCAAGGTTGTGACTTAAACTATTAGACTAAAAGTCAACTATAAAGCAACAGCTCATACTGATGTCTTTTAAGTTACTTTTAAGTGGTAAGAATAAACTTGACTTCAAATATAAACAGACAGAAAAAAATTAATGAATGTGACCACTTTTTTCAGATTAGGGTTTTCCCTCCTTTAAGAATGATTTTTTTTTTTCAACAGTCTCTCGCTTAGAAACAGTCAGGTTGAACACTGTTGCAGAATTTCTTCTTGGTCTTGTTGAGGATAGGTGGCGAATAGATGAAGGGTGAGTTCCTGTGGCCACAACTCTTCTTTTTCCAGTATCTCAGATATGTAACTCCAGGTACATTCATCCACAGATAGAAATGCTCTTCAAATAAAGGACAACTTCTCAAAACTTGGCAACATGTGTGAACATATATTTTGTTCAGCTCAAGGCCTGGTACAAGCTAACTTCTTGGTGTCAAAAATAAAATGGTACTAGACAAGTATTGAGGATCACATCACATATATATTTTTTAAAGCATCAAGTTGTCAGAAACTTGCCAAGAAGAAACAAATATCATACACACAAAAAAAGAAATCTTGCCAAAAATTTTAACAAAGTTAAAAGATCTGCAGACCCATAGAATCTTTTGCCAATAGCACTATATATAACCTGAGTTGCCAACTCAAAAGCTAATTTCATCTGATGGGCAATTTTCTAATATGTAACTTAAGAGTATTTTTAAAAGAAACACAAAACAGATATGAACATTACCTTGAATGATTGTCAAAGCTCAGATTTAGAATTTGTATTAAAATCATACATGAAGGCCCTAGCTGGTTTGACTCAGTGGATAGAGCATCAGCCTGTGAACTGAAGGATCCCGGGTTTGATTCCCAAGGCTCATGCCCTGGTAGTGGGCTGGATCCCCAGTAGGGGGCGTGCAGGAGGCAGCCGATCAGTGATTCTCTTCATTGATGTTTCTATCTTTCTCTCATTCTCCCTTTCTCTCTGAAATCAATAAAGATATATTTTTAAAAATTATACATGAAGGATAAATAAAAAATTGTAAATCTCTCTTTTGTTCTCCATAGATCAAAAACATTAAAACAGTACTAGTGTAGTAAAAACAGTTATGGAGAAAAAAATTCTGGAAATTTCAAGTGGAATCCAAACTATTAACCTGTCTTACTAAAGGGTTTCTTCATGCAAAGGTATTACATGAAGAAGGTTTTTGTGAGGGGTGCAATTACCTAGATAAGTTTTGACAGCCTAAACAGCTTGTCAGAACAACAAAATCATTGCTAAAGCTCTAGAGAGCTTAGCAATTCCCCCATAATTGCCAAGATTCATCTAAATTTTAGAGATGATAACAGCATACTTATAATTCAGAACTTAGTTTTGTGATTTCGGTTAAGACTGAACAAATTTCTTTTCAAAATTGATTTTGAACTTGAGAAAAGTGTGCATCACAAGAAGAAAATTAAGATCAAGTGAGAAGTTCCTTTTAATTTAGATCTTTATTGTAGTTTCTATTAAAAATGAGGTAAATCTACTTTTAGTTTTAAGTGTGGCCTCATGCATTTACTTTTTTTACTACTTGCTTTTAATATTCATCATCCTACCAATGTAAGTATAAAAAGCACATCCATTTTAAAGAAATGTTAACAAAATAAAATGGGTAAGTGAAACTCAAATATTGGTGATCTGGATGTAAATTATGAAAGATTCCTAGGTGGGAGGAGGTGGAATGAGAATTAGGATAAGCAGTGCAGGAAGATCCAAACTGGGGCAAGAGACTATTTCCACACTAAGTATTGCCACCAACTGCCCCAACCACAGCCTTGTAGAGACATTAACCACACCCAATCTAAGTACTCATGTATCAAATAAAGAAACCAGATTCAGTGACTGATCTTTAAACTGCATTTTTCAAAGTACTAGAGTTCTGAGGAGGGGCCTCTGCAGGCTACCAAGATCAGAGTGGGTTTGCACAGATCTGCCTTACCCATTGGGAATTCACAGGAGAATTTGTTTGCAACTAGTTTTCCTCTATTTGCAAGTAGTTTTTCTCTGTGATAATTTTAAAAATTATTGGACAAAACCTCTAACGTCACTTTTGGCCTTAGATCCTAAAAAGAGAGAATTAGTTATGGGTTTTTAAAGGTCTCTAATATAATCCCTTGAAGTTAAATTCAATTATCTCTATGAACCAGTAACATAGCCATTTTTTCTATGGCTGTCTGGACATAAGTTTAAGTATTGTCTCCTTTCCAGGCACTGCCTGCATTTTGGCAGTCCATGTGTTAGAGAATATGTTTTGAGGACCATGGAGCAATTTCCAAGACTGAAGAGCAGACCATCCTGAGACGCTATGCATCAGCATTATCTTAGCCAACCTGACCCAGCAGGTCCCAGATGGCCAGGCTGATGTTGGCCATGAAGAGCCAAAGCATTATGAACAGTTACCAAGACAAAAATACAAACACATAATACTATACGTACTAATTGAGGCAAGAGAAAAGACAGAAAAGATGGGAATAAACAAGAAATGTGGAAAACTTTACATTTTACAACTGGATCCAGAAATTTAAAATAAGTTTCCAAAGAGTCTATAGAGAAACTGTGGTGACTAAGGAAATGCTGGGAGTTGGAAGTTCTAACTAGCCATTTTTTTACACAAATGGAACCTCTAGCTGTCCTTTCATATTCTGAAGATCCAGCCAGAATCAGGAATCTTTATGAAAATCATATGTTATAGAAACATAAAATAAATAGCTTGACTTTGTAATATCCTATATAATAAATGCCTAAAATGCAAATTGACCAAACGGCAGAATGACCAGTGGAATGACCAGTCACTATGACATGCACTGACCAGTCATTCCAGTGGTCATTCTCAATGCAGGAGCTGCCCCCAGCCCGTAGGCCTCAGGCCAGCCAAGGTGGGTGCCAGCAGGGCCCCCTATCACCCTGCTGGTCGCCCGGTAGAGGAAGGCGACCGGCGGCAGTGGCAGGAGAGCAGGGCCAGCCAGCGAGTGGGCTGGCGTCACCTCCCGATTGTCCTGATTATGGGAAGTGACCAGCACTGGCAGTGGAGCAATTAGGGGGTGGGGCTGGTGGGCAAGCAGGCAGTGCTGCCCGCCCCCTCAACCGCCCCACTGGTTGCCTCCTGCAGAGGGAGGCCACCGGCAGCGGGGTGCAGGGCCAGCAAGCAGGCGGCGCCAGGCAGGCCAAGGCAGGTGCCAGCGGGGGCCTCCCAATTGCCCTGCCAGTTGCCCCACAGATCAGCCCTGATCGCCGGCTAGGCCTAGGTACCCTACCCATTCACGAATTTCATGCACCGGGCCTCCAGTTCGTTTATAAAACAGCAGTGCTATCTATCATGTGACCTGTAGTGAGTTAAGTTGGATGCTCTGATACAGCCTATTGGAAACATTCTAAAAACTTAGCTGGGGTAAGTTTTGAAACTCCTTGAAATGTTTAAAAGTGTCCAGGCTGCATTAGTGTCTGAATCATCTATCTATCACTGCTTAACAAAATACTCCAAAAATTAATGACTTCAATATATAAGCATAAATGAACTTTATTAACTCAGCAATTTAGGCTGGGCTCAGTGAGTCAGCAATTTAGGATGGACTCAGCTGGGCAGTTCTGTCACTTTTGCCAAGTCACTTCCATGGCTGCAGGTATTAATGGGTTCAACTGCGGCAGGATGGTCTATGATGCCTCATGGACATACGTGGAAGTGGGTGCGGCCTGTCAGCTGGGCCACATGTCTCTGAGTAGTACATTCAGGTTGCTTCACAGTGCCAGGGGCCAGAACAAACACTGTAAGGCCTCTTGAGGTTTAGGTTCAAAATCACACCATTCAGCCACATTTTATTGGCCAAAGCAAATAACTAAGCCAGTTCTAGATTCAAGGAGTAGGAAGCAGAACGTACCTCTCGATGGGAGGAGAAAGTCACATAGCAAAAGGGCATCTTTACAAACAACCTTCCATGGTATCTTTAATGCATTTTTTTTTTTTCAGTCAACCTAGAGTGCTGGCTCCCAACAATGAAAACTGGCATTTACAGAAAAGGTGCTGAACCTTAGTAACTTAGGAAAATAATATTTTGACAAGAATCTGTAAGACTAAAGACAATAGGAAAGATATATAAATACTGTACTTATATGGATAAGTTGCTTCCTGTGGGGGCACAGGCTAACAATTCCTAAACTACTGTCTATGCATGCTGAGACTAAGTAAGTGAAGACAGCGTGCCAGGGAACCAGGTTTCTTGCTGTTGGAGAAAGGAGGCTCAGACAAACAAGGGGGGAGAGAGAGCTAAAATTAACCTTGTGGTACTGGATTAGACTTGGAGACATCAGTATGAACTAATGTTTGGTTTAATATAGATATAGATGGATAAATACACAAATATCTATATATGTGTGTATACATACATATATTTCCTAGCTGTGTCCACTGAGAGGCATAGAAGCAATGACACTCCGATACCAAGGGCCCACATCTTGATTTCTATATCATTCTCCAATTAAGGAATAAGTGCTCTTTGGAGAAATGGCTGGTTGTAGGGCTGGGGCAGGAGGTAATATACAAAATGAATCTGGAGCATTTTGTAGTGCCAGAAAGTAAGGAAATGCTGAAAAAATAATGTGAGCATGTCAGAAGGAAATGAGTGAAAGAGCTCTAAATGCAAAGCTGGAGCAATTCAAGCAATATATATATATAATGGGTTATAACCTATAATATAAAATAACTATCCACGAGTTGGTACTGATATAAATGATTGAATAAATAAATGGTGGAGAAGAGACAAACCTCCCCAACAAAAGAATTCCTATATAGTTTATATAGGTATTCCTCCTCGGAAGGACAAAGATGACCTCCCCACCTCTTAAGTGTGGGCTCTGCTTAGGGACCTGCTTCCTAAGAATAGAATAGGAAAGGGGAAAATGTAACTTTGACAACCACCACCTCAGAAGGGTGATTACAGTTAACATTGTCAATGGGAAGTCATACGTGTAACAGGAACCCTTGATACAATGATGAGAGTGGCATTTCACCTAGGGCTTTCTTCGAAAAATCTCATAGCTCCAGTTTAACCATGAAAAAAAATCAGAGAGTCCCACTCAAAATTGTGCAGGTCTTTAAAATGCAGAAAAATTTGGGAAGTTGTCATAGACTAGAGGGCTCAGGAGACAAGATACTAAATGTGATATGCTATTCTGGAAAAGAAAGTGGACACCAGGGCAAAACTAGTGAAATCTAAATCAAGTTTGGAGCCTAGTTAATAATGTACCAATGTTGGATCCTTGGTTTTGACAAATTTACCATTGCAATAAAAGATGTTAGCAATAGGAGAAACTGGGTGAGAGTTTATTGGGAAATCTCTTTATTATCGTTACCACCTTTCTGTAACTCTAAAAACTATTTAAAATGTCCAAAATATATAAAGAACTCATACAATTTAAGACCAGGAAGACAAACAATCCAATTATGGGCAAATGACCAAAATAGACACTTCTTCAAAGAGGACATACAGATGGCAAACAGATATATGAAAAACTGCTCACAGTCACTAATCATTAGAGAAATGCAAATTAAAACAATGAGGTATCAGCTGATACCTGTTAGAGTGGTTACTATGAAAAAATCAACAAACAACAAGTCCTGGTGAAGCTCTGGAGAAAAGGGAACCCTAGTACACTGCTGTTGGGAATGAGGACTGGTGCACCCACTGTGGAAAACATTATGGAGTTTCCTCAAACAATTAAAAATGGAACTGCCTTTTGACCCAGCAATCTCTTTCTAAGAATATATGCTAAGAATCCAGAAACACCAGTCAGAAAGAAAATATGCATCCCTATGTGCTGGAGGCTAAAGCAAACAGCAGTTAGCATAAAAATGCGAAGAGAAATTTTGGAAAGCCAGTGGACTTGGATATTCAGCAGGGCTGAAAATTAGCATAAAACTGCCCTGCTGTGGGCTCAGTGGCTTAAGGCAATTTCCTGACCTGGTAATCTTTACATTGTTTACCAAATTTTACAATTGATCTGCCTGTATGCATTGCTAAAGGGCAAATGTGTATTCAAGTAAATAAAAAGTGGACCAGGCCAGAAATCGGTGTGCCTCATCAGGAAAGAGGTCTCCACCTGACCCCCCAATGCCTTCTAAAATCATATTTCTTATACAGTATTTTCATTTGTGCATTGGCCCCTCCTTCAGATCCTGAACCTAGCTATGCAGGTGGCAGCACCTATGTTCATAGAAGCATTATTTACAACACTCAAGATCTGAAAACAGCCCAAGTGCCCATCAGCAAATGAGGAGGATAAAAAAGCAGTGGTACTTCTACACAATGGAATTCTACTCAGCTATAAAAAAGAAGGCACTTATATCAAACTGAAGAGCTTCTGCACAGCAAAAGAAATGGAAAACAAAACAAACAGGCAGCCAACCAGATGGGAGATTGTCCCAATTATGCCCCAATTAATTGATTATCTGTCTAGACTTAGTGGGACAAATGCAGGTGACCAGGAGTCAGCAATAACGACCTATCTCCTGGTACTTCAATGTCTAGACAGCTGAGCCGAACCAGAACACATGACACACAAGACAGAATTAGTATGCAATCACACAGGGTTTATTTACCTATTCCTACTGGGTCCTAGGCTCCAGCAAAGGCCAACCAGTGATGCACACTGAAGAACAGACGATGAAAACGGAGACAGGTTGGCGGCCGCAGTTGGTTCAGGCTCACACAGCAGAGCAATCAGGGGCTTGTCTCTCAGAGCGACATGGAGTCCTCCTCTTATCGGGCAGGAGACCACAACTGAAACTGGTCCCGGGGTTACATAGACAGCCATAAACAAGTTGTATCCTTATCAGTGTGGGCCAGACAGTGTGCCTTATGCTGGGAGAAGGGTGTTTACATTTTAAGGGCACAGAGTTTTTACATCAAGATATTGGGGTGTTCATTAATTTTGGAAGTTACAGAGTATTGGGGGTTTCCATACAGCAAACATTTCACACAATAATTAGAGGGGTTACATTATTATAACATTCCACCTGGTGGTACCCAAGGAACATTTATGAAGGGGGATCGAGGGGGTCAAAATTAATTTAGTTTATTCTTTCTGCAGCGCAAGAGTCTAATGAAGAGGGAGATGAGGTAGATAATGGCTAAAAAAATAAATAAAATGATTTTAGCTGTTTGCCAAGGAGAGGTAAGGGCGTTCCATCCTTTTTGGATGTAATAGATGGGGTTAAAAAGATTCCAGTGGGGGGTACAAGGTACAGTCCTCCAGAGAGAAAGACGGTGGTCCCAAAGTCACAGTATTTATGGAGGTTGGCCAGGTCCGCAGCTGTGTTGAGGGTCATCCTGTTGGGTATCAGGAGCAGGTGGTCAATGGCTTTTGATGTTGCTCCAAGTTTCTTAATGGTGTCATCAGAGTGTTTCTGGAGTTCTTTTAACTTAGAAATGGTGTTATTCATGGAAACGGGGGTGGTGTAATGCTTCGGGGAGATTGATAATTGGATAGGTACAGAGGGATGAAAATATAGGGAAGTTCTTTCAACAAAGGAGGAATATTGGGTGTCATTAAGATATGTAATATTCATAGTGTGAGAAAGAAGGGTGCAATTATTAGAAGCATCAAGAGGAAGGTCAGAATTAGAGGTGTGGTCATAATATGTAATATTCACAAAGCAGGTAAGGAAATAAAAATGGCCTAAGTTATATATAAGGGGTTCTGGAGTATAGGGTTGCATGGGTACCGAGAAGAGGGATTGTTGAAGTGGGTTGGCAGCAATGTAGATATTAGGTGTGAATTCAACAAGGGAGTTTTGGGGGAAGAAGTAAGGTTCAGTATAAAGAAGGTCGGAGTCAGGTTTAGCCCAGGTGCCGTCAGGTTAGAGTGTAGGGAGATTTAGGGTAGAGTATCCAACTAGGTGTTCGCCACCTATTGTAGAAAGAATAGTGAGTTGGCAAGAGAATAAATAAGCTCAAAACCTGTTGTTAATGCCATTCAATCGCAGCCAATAGGTTTAGAGAAATCAACCATAGCAGTTGAATCACTCCAAGTTGGGTTGAAGCCATGTCCCATAAGCATAAGGCTATGAATGTCTTTAAGAGCATTGATAAGGAAGTTTTGGGTTTGTTGGCAGGAGTAAAGTAGTTGGAAGTCTGAGAACCTGTTGTTGAGATCCTGAAGGTCTACATGTTGTCATCCATGGTTTGTACTGCAGCTGAGAGTAGTTTTAGTTGTTGTTGGGTTTGGATTGCTAATTCATAGGCTGAATTGAAATTTCTAGATATAAGTTGTAAGACTTCATTATATCTAGAGTTTTGAAGTTTGGTGTATTTCTGTAGGTCTAAAGACATTTCCGCAATTTTGACAGTGTTAACTATAGAGACCATGAGAGAAAGGGCTGCAATAGCGTGTCCAAATTGAAGCAAGTGTCTGCGGTTTGTTTGTCCAATAGATGGCAGAGATGGAAGGTTATCTTGGAGTTTATTTCTTAGGGTTGTACATTGGGGAATGATAGTAGTTACTAGAAAATCTTGTTTTGTAAATATAATAGTTATAGAGTGTATTATAGGTCTGTAAATAATTCTGATTGGGTTGCTTGTTTGGGTTATAATTGGTGGTGGTGGGGATGTAGAAGGCTGAGGATTGGTGATGCCATAAGAGAATACTGGTTGATAGTGGTATGTTCTAAGCATACTGTGCTGTTATAACATCCTCTATGAATAACGCAAGGTTGAAGAGGATTTTTTGTAAGGCAGTCAGCAAAAGAGAGTTGTGTGTAGTAAAACTCCGTGATGGGTAATACAGTGTGGTTTGTAATGGGTGAGTAAGAGTGTAGGTATAATTTGTTCCATGCGCCATCCTTGTAGTGGAGCATGTATTGTTGGTATCCCTGTGATAGGGTTCCTGAAAGTCTGCGTGTGTTTGTTGGATTAATGTTTGCTCCAATATTGTAGAACCATGCAATAGGTTTCAGACCAAGAGATGTTATATGTAAGGTTTACAAGGTGGTCCTGAATATTTAAACATGAATGGTGTCTCAGGTCAGGGTTAGAGATATTAGGTCTGATTACTGTTTTAGGGTATTGGTGGTAAATGTATGTGGTGGAGCTACTGGGTGAACCAGCGGTGTCTAGGATATTGCCAGTGGTGAATTTGAAAGGAATAGAAAAGTTGGTCCAGGAGGTGATGGGGAGTGGCCCATAAGAATAAGGATTGGTGCGAAGAGAATTGAATAAAGAAGCATAGGTTTGATATGTCTGGAGTAGGTAGGGTAGTTCGAATCCCGTGAATTGGGGGTTAGAGACACAGCCACCTGTAAGGTTATATAGGAGCGTAGATCTGTTAAGGAGGAAGACTGGAAATTTGTAGTTTCCTCTTGACCATGAAACATTTGCCCGTGTGTAAGGGTCTCCATCAAGGGTATAGTAGAGAGTGTTTCTAAGGGTATTGTAGATACTGTTGTGTGTTATATTAGGAAGTTTCATGATGGGGACTCTAGGGTATGTGTCATGAAAGTTGGAAGATAGGGGTATGTTAGTGAGATTTGCAAGTATGCATGCTCTGTGTCTGGTTGATGTAGTGTTACAGAGGTGAGATCCATTAAAGAAGTAGACAGGTTTGTCTTTAAGTGATGTGTGTGTATTGGATGTGACTCCTGGGAAATGTGGTGTTGTGAGGTTTGTTTCCCAATATCCCAAAAATTCGGGTTGGGATATTTTCCATTTAATAGATTCATATTGTTTGACAGAGTGTGCCTGGAGAAGCCATAAGACTTGAGGAGGGATTTTTTCCGTGGCATTGAAGCAATTGAGAACAGTAAAAAGTTCAACGTATGCTCCAAGAATTAAATCAAAGTCATCTTTTATTTTCTGTTTAAATAAATTTTCTATGTTGGACTGGGTGCCATTCGGGATAAATGCAACGAAGCATATGCGAGCTATTTTACCAAATTTAGGGTTGTTACTAATTTGAAGTAAAGGATTGTTGAAATTTTCAAATACAGGTGGTGTAATGAGATCTGTAAGAACTTGTGGAATGTGTCTGTATGGCCAGAAATTTTCGTCTGAGGTTAAAAATTCCTGAGGGGTTATAGCATCCTCCAGTGCTGTTGTGAGAGGTGATGCAAGTGTCAGTGACTCCTGAGGCATGATACATGAGTGAATGCAGAGGTTGCCAAAAATTGGAAAGTTGGGAAAGCCTGTGAGATAGTACTGATAATTATACTGATAATATGTAATACCATTTTCTGTGACTACATGAGTCATGTTTAAATGTTTTGTCCTATTGAATCCTAGTAGAAGAATTGGGTTGTTAGTAGGAGGTGAAAAGAATGGATGTCTGTTGAGTATTGGCATTACTGTGGATGTGGGGGAAGCATTTGAGGAGTCATGTGAGGAGTCATCCTCATCCTCATAGTTGTTTTTATCCTTGGACTCATAAGTGTCATAAGAGTCATAATCCTCAAAATCTGTTCCTTCCTCGCCCATGTACCAGAAATGCATTAATCTTTCCATAAAGGGAATGACATTGAGATTTGCTCTTTGTATGCATATTAGATTTTCATGAGTAACAAAGGGATCTATGCTTTGAATAGGTTGAGAGTAAGAGGATTTGTTAGTGATTTCATATGTTGTAGTTGATGGTTCATAATGTTGTGTGTCTATGATTGATACAGATCTAGTGGTGAGTGCATCTTGAAACCATTGAAATGGTATGCAGTTTTTTAGTTGGGTGTGGTAGTGAGCTCTAAGGGTCATTTGCTCAGAATTTAGTGCAAGGGTTTGGCAAGTGTGTGCATAAAAGTATGCAGGGCAGAGTTTATAGGTGCTATGATAGTGGATAGAGTGTCCTATAGAGTATGAGAATAAAGAATTATTGTTTGTGACTATGTGTACAGGTGGGTACACATAATGTTTTCCTGATTTTTTTAGGATAGGTATGTGGGTAGGATGTGTAAGAAAGATAAATGAAGGGATTGTCATTGTGGTAGTAGAGGGAGCAGTAGTAGAGTTAGAGGTAGAAGTAGTAATTATAGAAGTCTGGGCATTGGAGGTATCAGTAGAAGTGGCTGCATTAGCAGAGGTAGGAGTAATAAGGGAGAGTATAAAAGCTAGAGGTAGCTGAGAAAATCTAGTTCCATGTCTCTCCGTTCTATCTCCTGAATGATGTCTTGTGCTAACTGAGCGTCGTGGATTTCTTCTTGAGTGATACTGGGTATGTATTCCCATGTTGGCGGCTCAAGGGGAGCGGGTAGGGATTGATAGTTATCAGAATGTAAAAAGCAATGAAGGGGGTTGCTAATGAGAGTAGTTGGGATAGGATGTGGGTCTCTATTAGGAGAGCAGATGGCTGCCTGCACCAAGCGAGTATAATGCTGTTAGAGGTGGAGGTGATCAATAGCAATTTTCCCTGGGAGATACTCAGCAAATGCTTGAATGTCATCCAGCAGGTTATGGAGACTTCATCTCACGGGGCCTGTGAGGCTGGTCTGTAGGTTTGCTGGATATTCAGAATAAGAGTCGGATTGGGGTATCCAGGAGTACCAAGGATCATTACATATCTGGGGGTGAAGTCTTAAGCGATAATTGTCAAGAGAAAAACTAGGGTAAAGAGGAATTGTTGGAGATGGGGCTGGTTCCAAAGGAGGGTTAATTGGAAGTGGGGTGGAGGGAGGAGTAGGGTAAATGGGCGGTTGGTTTGGTATGGGTTGTGGGGGTACTGGGACTGCTGAGATTTCTTCTAGGAATGCATTTAGTTGTTGTTCCCAGGTTTCCAGTGTCTGATCACTGAAAAAGAGAGGAGTATTATTTGTTTAGGATGCAGAGGGTATGATTATAAAAAGTGGAGCAGGGGTTTTTTAAGGCTTTTAGGGTCGCATGGACAGTAGTGGTGGGCTCGGTGGTGTTGTTATTGTTACACGAGTGATATGGACACCACATCCAATGGAGTGTCAGTGGGGTTGCTAGAAGTGCTATAAAGAGGAGGAGTCCAAAGAGGGAGATGCAGACGATCCTTAAGCACATTGTTAAGGAGTCATTTGAGGGTCAAAACTAGAACTAGTGTGGTAAGGATAGAGAAGTTTTTGAGTGAGCAGTTGGATCATGCCAGAGGGGTAGAGTTCTGTATTTTGGGTTGTTGTAGGTGTCCTAGACTGTTTACAGTCCAAAAGAGTGATGATCCAGAGTGGGAGATTATTTCCTGTGGGGATAAGGAGCCGTCCTTAGTGGATTTAGTCAAGATTTTATAGGGTAATTTTTTTGTGATATTGGGGGGTGGTTCATGATCCGCAATGGGAATATCTAGAATGTGTGGCTGGAGTAATTCTTCTATTGGAAAGAGTCTATTTACCCTAGGTCTGGAGTTTAGTTGTAGACATGCTTTGTCTAGTAATTCTTGTAGTGTCTTGAATGACCTGTGCATGAGCAGTGTTTGTATTTTGTGTTTGAGGAGGCCATTGTGTCTTTCTATTTGTCCAGCTGCTTGTGGATTATAAGGCAGGTGGAAGTTCCAATCAATGTCTAAGTCTTGTGCTTGTTGTTGGACTGATGATGCTGTGAAGTGTGTGCCTTGGTCTGATTCAATGATTTGTGGTGGACCATAGAATGAGAACCATGTTGAGAGTGCTTTCATAGTGGTTTTTGCATTTGGATGTCTTGAGGCATAAGCATAAAGTATTCCAGTTGCTGTGTCAACAATAGTGCATGCATATTTGTCTGCAAAGGGTACATGAAGTGGTCCAATAAAATCAATTTGTAAGACTTGATTAGGCACAAATGCTTTGGTCAGTCTGGGTGGTGTAAGAGATTTAAATGTGTGAGGGCCTTTGCATTGTTCACAGGAATTGATTGCTTGTTTAATGAGTTTGATGGGTGCCTTCAGGTTTCTTGTAAGGAACCAATGGGCAAGTGAGGAGTGTCCTAAATGTCCTAATGTTGTATGTATCTGTTGTATAAATTGTGGTGTAAAGGTAAGTTCTGGGATTGGTGAGGATAATTTGTATTTGCCTTCTTCCTTTTTTAATATAAGTTTTGGAAGAGGGGCGATGGACCAGTCATTATTTTCATTTCTTACTAATTTCAGATTAATTGCTAATGGTTTTGAATTGTCCGTGATGTTGATGTTATTCCTTTGTGTAATTCCTTTTGCTAATGTATCTGCTATTGTGTTGTGCAGTGTTGTGGGTGTTTTGTCTGTAGCATGAGCGTTGACATGTGTAATGTATATTTTAATTTGTTTGGAGAGGTCGTGGAGTTTTATCCAATAGTCTTGTGACCATAAACATTTGCCATTAATTAACCAGCCTGATTGTTGCCATTTGCCTGACCATTCAGTGATTCCTTTACAAACTGCCCATGAGTTGGAAAATATGTAAATTTTGGAACTTATGATTGTCAATTGAGTCCTTAATGGCTAAATATGAAGCTATAAGTTCAGGATGTTGAGCAGATTTGGATTTACCGGTCGCCGTTAGCGCCCTGGATGTCTCTGGATTGAAGGCTGCTGCTCTCCATTCGTACTGGTCACTGGTTATGGAGGCTGATCCATCTGTAAACCAGGCATTTTTGAGCTTAGGGCTATATTGTGGCCCTTTCACACCAATTGGATCAGGTGTTTGGACAAACTTGTTGGCACAGGTAGGTGGTTCTACCTCAAGTTTGTTGACCTCCTCGGTGAGGAGGGCTGGTTCACCGGAGCCAGAGGTTTCTCGTGTGTTAACGTACCACTTCCACGCGAGAACCTTTTCGTCAATTTGGGAACCTGCTAATTCTTCAGCTGACATTTTGAGCCATGCCTTAAGGGGCAATGTGCTGCACACGGTTATTGGGTTAAGTCCGGTCAGCGGCTCTACATGCAACAGTGCCACATATAGTGTCCAGATTAGTTTCTCAAAATGAGAGAATTTGTGGTAAGAGTAAGGGAATCTGAGTCCAGAATCCTACAGGCATTAACTTTTTGTCTTCTGTTCCTCTTTTGTATAGTCCCCAGCTGCCATGTTCTGCCATGAAACTAATGTCTAGTACTATTTTGTCTCCTGGTTTGATACTTTGTAGGGATTGAAAGTGGTATATATAGTCCTTTAATTGTTTAAATGCTTGTTGCTATTCTTGGGTCCATATGAAATCTACTGCCTTCCTGGTGACTTTGTATATGGGTTTTGCAATGTCTGCTAGGTATGGTATGAGTTGTCTCCAGTACATGAAAAGTCCCATTAATTGCTGTGCTTCTTTTTTGTTGGTTGGGCTTTTTAAGTTTAGTAATTTGTCTATTACTTTGTTCGGTATGTTCCTACCTTCAGAGCTCCAATGGATGCCTAAAAATGTTGTTTTGGTGTCTGGGGGCTGGATTTTGTCAGGATTAATTGTCCAGCCTAGTGATCTTAGGTGTGTTACTAGTGACTCTAGATCAGATTATAGAATCTCTTTGTCATTGTTATAGAGTAGAATGTCATCTATGTATTATATAATTGTGGATTTGTATTTTGTGGGGTCAATGTTGTTAGCAAGTAGGTTGTGTGCGATTGTGGCAGAGTTTTTGTATCCTTGTGGGAGTCTTTTGAATTGGTATTGTTTGCCTTGCCATGTAAATGTGGTGATGGGTCTGGATTTTTCAGCTATAGGTATTGCAAAGAACATGTCTGAGAGATCAATTGCTGCCATAAATCTAGGGTTGTCTCTCTGGATAATACTGATTACTTCTTGCGCATCAGGCAGGCAGCCATCTATTTTTGATGAGGCCTTATTCAGGTTGCTATAGTCAATTGTGATCCTGTAGGTGCCGTTAGGCTTTTTTACAGGCCAGATTGGGCTATTATAAATGTGTGATCTGCCTGGTTCTATTATATCTTCTTCCAAAAGTTTTTTAAGTGCTTTAGTTACATCCTCATGTCCTCCTTTTAGAGGGTATTGAGGTGTGAATGAATTTGTATTTGGTTCTGGTAATGGAGGTATTTGTAGTGCAGTGAGGAAAGTTTTGATTTTATGTAGCCTGGGTGTGTGGGAAATGTGACAAAATAATGTTGGTAGGATGTCCATACCTAATATGTTTTGGACCTGAGGTGAGACTAGGAATGTGATTGGGATTTGTTTGCCTTTGATAGTATTTTTCCTCGTGTGGGGTAGGCTGGGGTCACATTTCCTGTGACTCCTTCAATATGTACTGTAGGTCCTTTCTTTGGTTATGCATTTAGATGTTTTTGTAAGTGGTGGGTTTCTTTTAGCAGGGAGACCTGCGAGCCAGTATCTATTAAAAAGATTTTATATTGTAATGGACGCTTCCCAGGGAGATTTGGAGGGATATGTATGGTCTGTTGCCATTTATTGTGTTCAATGATGTGTCTATAACTAATGGGGGGGTTACTGAAAATAGGCACTTTAGGTGGGATTTCTTCAGGGTCTGTAGTGTAGAAGTCATGTTCTGGCATTGGTGTCCCGTATGGCCCCCCTCTTGCCGAACTTGCTGCTCGCCGGGGGCCTCTCCAGTTTCCCTGATTCTGTCTGAAGGGGTTTTGACTATTTTGAAATGGGTTGTTATCTCCAATCTCTGTCCTGAAGGGGTTTCTTTGATTTTGTGGTTGGGTTGGTGGGTTTCTGTTGAATGGGTTGTTATTACCTCTAAATGGGTTATTTCTAAATGGGTTATTATTATTATTATTTCTGAATTTATTATTGTCCTTGAAGAACAGATTGTTCCTCCTCCAATAATAAGCTTGTCCTTGTCTGTATTGGTCATTCTGCCTGTTTTGATTGGTTTGGGGTATTTCTAAGGGCTTTAGAGGTCCTCTATATTGTTGCATGGGAAATGAATATTTCTTTGATTCCTTTACCGTGAAGGCGAATTTCTTTTCTGCTAATAGATCTTGGTGCAGTTGGATTTTTTTAAAAATTTCTTTATTGATTAAGGTATCACATATTTTCCTTATCCCCCATTCCCATCCCACACCCCTCCCCACCCATACCCCCACCCCCTGTTGTCCTTAACCACTGGTTAGGCTCATATGCATGCACACAAGTCCTTTGGTTGATCTCTCCCCTTGGATTTTCCTTTTAATATCCTCTGCAGTGTTGGACCCTGCAATAAGGTTTTGAAGCTGCATTTTGTAGCCATCTGGAGCATTTCTTTTTTTTTTTATTTTTTTATTTTTTAATTTCTTTATTGATTAAGGTGTCACATATTTGTCCTCATCCCCCCATTCCCATCCCACCCCTCTCCCCACGCATGCCCCAATCCCCTGTTGAACTTAACCGTTGGATAGGCTTATATGCATGCATACAGGTCCTTTGGTTGAACTCTCACCCTCCCCCCACCTTCCCCCTACCCTCCCGTATCCTCCCTCTGAGGCCCGATAGTCCGATCGATGCCTCCTTGCTTCTGGTTCTGTTCTTGTTCCTCAGTCTATGTTGTTCATCATTTCCTCTAGATGAACGAGATCAAATGTCACTAGATATATACTAATAAGAACTGAATGTGAGACGAGCAATAATATTTATGCTGACAGGCAAATGAATCAATCTGTAGCGAGCTTCCCCCTGGACCAACAGTTCTTTTGAGACCCAATTTCGATGTCCAGTAGTTCCTTATGTGTACATGTCAGCACTGACCCCTCAGCTCTGGATGGTGGACAAATGGTGGTAATGGAGGTCTGACTCCCTCTGGTTTGGTCTCGGCCGATCCCAGGGGCACGGCGTCACCTGGACTAAGGGGCACGTGGCCTCACCCATACCCAAGGGGCGCGTGGTCTCACCCGGGCCTGGGACCCAGCCTCACCCGGATGGATCCAGGGGCGCACGGCCTCACCCGGACCCAGGATCTGGCTTCACCCGTACCCAAGGACACTTGGCCTCTCCCAGACCCAGGGGCACGTGGCCTCACCCGGGCTTAGTTGCACAAGGCCTCACCTGGATCCAGGGACACATGGTCTCTCCCGGACCCAGGGAGGCTTGGCCTCTCCCAGACCCAGGGCCACTTGGGCTCACCCGGGCCTAGGTGCACGAGGCCTCATCCGGATCCAGGGACACATGGTCTCACCCGGACCCAGGGACGCTTGGCCTCTCCCAGACCCAGGGGCACGTGGCCTCACCCGGGCCTAGGTTCACGAGGCCTCACTCGGATCCAGGGACACATGGTCACACCCAGACCCAGGAACGTTTGGCCACTCCCAGACCCAGGGCCACTTGGGCTCACCCGGGCCTAGGTGCACGAGGCCTCATCCGGATCCAGGGACACATGGTCTCACCCGGACCCAGGGACGCTTGGCCTCTCCCAGACCCAGGGCCTCTTGGGCTCACCCGGGCCTAGGTGCACGAGGCCTCATCCGGATCCAGGGATGCATGGTCTCACCCGGACCCAGGGACGCTTGGCCTCTCCCAGACCCAGGGCCACTTGGGCTCACCCGGGCCTAGGTGCACGAGGCCTCACCCGGATCCTGGGACACATGGTCTCACCCGGACCCAGGGATGCTTGGCCTCTCCCAGACCCAGGGCCACTTGGGCTCACCCGGGCTTAGGTGCACGAGGCCTCACCCGGATCCAGGGACACATGGTCTCACCCGGACCCAGGGACGCTTGGCCTCTCCCAGACCCAGGGCCACTTGGGCTCACCCGGGCCTAGGTGCACGAGGCCTCACCCGGATCCAGGAACACATGGTCTCACCCGGACCCAGGGACGCTTGGCCTCTCCCCGACCCAGGGCCACTTGGGCTCACCGGGGCCTAGGTGCACGAGGCCTCACCCGGATCCAGGGACACATGGTCTCACCCGGACCCAGGGACGCTTGGCCTCTCCCAGACCCAGGGCCACTTGGGCTCACCCGGGCCTAGGTGCACGAGGCCTCACCCGAATCCAGGGACACATGGTCTCACCCGGACCCAGGGACGCTTGGCCTCTCCCAGACCCAGGGCCACTTGGGCTCACCCGGGCCTAGGTGCACGAGGCCTCATCCGGATCCAGGGACACATGGTCTCACCCGGACCCGGGGACGCTTGGCCTCTCCCAGACCCAGGGCCTCTTGGGCTCACCCGGGCCTAGGTGCACGAGGCCTCATCCGGGTCCAGGGACGCATGGTCTCACCCGGACCAAGGTACGCTTGGCCTCTCCCAGACCCAGGGCCACTTGGGCTCACCCGGGCCTAGGTGCACGAGGCCTCACCCGGATCCAGGGACACATGGTCTCACCCGGACCCAGGGACGCTTGGCCTCTCCCAGACCCAGGGCCACTTGGGCTCACCCGGGCCTAGGTGCACGAGGGCTCACCCGGATCCTGGGACACATGGTCTCACCCGGACCCAGGGATGCTTGGCCTCTCCCAGACCCAGGGCCACTTGGGCTCACCCGGGCCTAGGTGCACGAGGCCTCACCCGGATCCAGGGACACATGGTCTCACCCGGATCCAGGGACGCTTGGCCTCTCCCCGACCCAGGGCCACTTGGGCTCACCCGGGCCTAGGTGCATGAGGCCTCACCCGGATCCTGGGACACATGGTCTTACCCGGACCCAGGGACGCTTGGCCTCTCCCCGACCCAGGGCCACTTGGGCTCACCCGGGCCTAGGTGCACTAGGCCTCATCCGGATCCAGGGACGCATGGTCTCACCCGGACCCAGGGACGCTTGGCCTCTCCCAGACCCAGGGCCACTTGGGCTCACCCGGGCCTAGGTGCACGAGGCCTCACCCGGATCCAGGGACACATGGTCTCACCCGGACCCAGGGACGCTTGGCCTCTCCCAGACCCAGGGCCACTTGGGCTCACCCGGGCCTAGGTGCACAAGGCATCACCCGGATCCAGGGACACATGGTCTCACCCGGACCCAGGGACGCTTGGCCTCTCCCAGACCCAGGGCCACTTGGGCTCACCCGGGCCTAGGTGCACGAGGCCTCATCCGGATCCAGGGACGCATGGTCTCGCCCGGACCCAGGGACGCTTGGCCTCTCCCAGATCCAGGGCCACGTGGCCTCACCCGGGCCTAGGTGCACGAGGCCTCACCCGGATCCAGGGACACATGGTCTCACCCGGACCCAGGGACGCTTGGCCTCTCCCAGACCCAGGGCCACTTGGGCTCACCCGGGCCTAGGTGCACGCAGCCTCACCCGGATCCAGGGACACATGGTCTCGCCTGGACCCAGGGGTGTGTGGGCTCTCCCAGACCCAGGGGCGCTTGGCCTCGCCCGGGCATGGGGTCCAGCGTCATCCGGGTCCAGGGGCACTTGGCCTCACCCGGACCCGGAGTCCGGCCTCACCTGGACCCAGGGGCATGTGGCCTCACCTAGACCCAGGGACGTGAGGCCTCACTTATACCCAGAGGCGTGTGACCACACCCGAGTCCAGAGGCGCGCAACCCCGCCCGCACCCGGGTCTCAGCGGGGCCCCGTCTTCCCGATCCCAATTCCTGCCGGTCAATCCCCCCTCAGCAATTCCCCTGGCCATCCTTCCAGAGCTCCAGTATGGCTGCTGCAGAACTCGTCGGGCGGCGGCTCGGCAAAGTTCCGGTGCACCTGGTGCATGGCGGTGGGCCAGTCTGGCGTCGCTGCGTCGGCCCTTGGGTCTGCATAGGTGGCCGGTCGCCGAGCATGTGCACCTGGCCGCTTCCGGGGCGTTGAGATTCTTGACAGACTCAGAGGTCAGCAAGCGCGGAGTCTCCCACCCCATGTCTCATAGGGGCTCGTCTGTCCGTGCTTGGCTGCCAGTGGAGCCATCCCCTCAGCCGGAGACCGCCGGGGGAACTGCGCCGAGCACGTTCCAGGCCGCTGTTGTATCGCCTGAGCCATAGTTCTTTTGTGTCGCCTGAGCTGTAGTTCTTAAAGTGTGGTCTTTGGGTCACCGGCATCAGCATCATCCCACATACCCCTCTTTTATTCTAGTTGTAGAGCATCTACTCAGCCAGCCCTATGGTGGTCTTGGATGGTGTCTGCTCTGCTCTCTTGTCGTAGTCTCAAAGTTGTTGTGGTAGGCAACAATCAGGCTTCCGCCCTATGCCTCCATCTTGGTCCTCCTTTGTATAGTTAAGTCTTGATTGTTGTTGGTGTCACTGGGGGGGCTCTCTTTGTCTATAAAGGAAGAGTTGCTGTGCAGGAGACACGTTTATGGGCCGGGTCTTGGTGCAGCAAAGCTTTGGCGCTCACTGAATATTCCCGTTGAATGTGTCCCTTATGCACGTGGTTGAAATCTGGTGTCATCTCCCACAGACCACTAGATGCCCTCGTTTCTGGGTCTCCAATGGGGTGTAGATCAGCTACTGCCTTAGGCACTCAGCAAGGATTACAGCAAAAACTGTAGTTTCTTCCTCCTGTCTGAGTGGCCCTGGAGCAGTCCGACTAGAACAGCAGATCATCTGGTCCGCTGCCAGAGGGCAGGCCACCCACATGCATAAGCCGTTGCTTGGGGCGCAGGTGTGCCTGCAAGACTTGCGGGGCAGGTCTTCAAAACATGCGGGGCGGGTCCCAGGGCGGGGCGGGGTCTCAGGGCGCCAACAGGCCATGGTGCGGCGAGCCTCGATGGCTGTGAGTCTGGTCCTTCTGCCTTCCATGTATCTAAGTCCCCTCGTTCCGCACTCCAGCGCAGCAAACACTGATTGCTGGGCGCACCTCCACAAGAGTCCCGCCTCTCCCCGCAGGCATCTGGGTCTCCCGGGGTTCGCCAGAAGATGGGTTTCAGGGTGATGGAGAGCTAATCTCCCTTAGGTTTGGAACAAAAGCCCCTTTCCCCCGCCACCAGCCAGACCCACGCACCTCCACACCTCATCCCCTCCGATTTCGCTGGGTGCGAGGCAACAGAACAGCCTTTAACCTCCGCCGCCATCTTTTTCAAACTTCTCAATTTATACTTCTTAATCCCTTCATTTCAGTCAACTCTACTGAAGTCTAGCACCGCCGGGAGGTGCACGGAAAGGGCGCCCAGGCCTCCGTCCGGTGCGCGGTGCGCGCGTCCTGCGGAACCAGGCGCGCGAGGGCTGCGCAGTGGGGACGGGCGCTGGGCGGCCGCCGAGCTCCAGGCACCGCCATCACCGAGTTCCGGACGTCGCCACCGCGGCGTCCCCCCAATTTATACTTTTTAATCCCTTGAATTCAGTCAACTCTACTGAAGTCTAGCGCCGCCGGGAGGTGCACGGAGAGGGCGCCCGGGCCTCCGTCCGGTGCGCGGTGCGCGCGGCCCGCGGGACCAGGCGCGCGGGGGGCTGCGCGGCGGGGACGGGTGCTGGGAGGCCGCCGGGCTCAGGGCGCCGCCGCTGCGGCGGCGTCCCCAGCGTCCCGGGCCGGGCGGCCTGCGGGGGCGGCGGAGTTGCAAAAGTGAGTGAGTTTCCCAGGGTTTCGCCCGGAGTGGGGTTCAGTGCAATCGGAGCCGGTGCTCAGCGCACTCCGGAGCCTTTATCTCCTTCCTGCCAGTGAACTCCGGCCAGGTCATCAGCCGCCCCCTCCTCTCCGGTTCCATCCTCCCCGCAGGCGCGTGTGCTCGTGTCTCCGCCCGTTTCTCCATACCTCAGGCTTTTACGGCTTCCCCGACTGTCCCCGTGGCCTTCTCCTTCCCCCCAGCTGTGGGCATTTCAGTCCGCCAGCTCTCCTGTGGTTCTGGACGATGTCCGTTCTGACCTCTAGTTGTATTTTTGAAATTGTTGTGCCCGGCTGCAGGTTAGGTGCTTAACCTATGCCGCCATCTTGGTTTCTCTGGAGCATTTCTTATTAGTACCTTGACTATCCCTTCTACATCTGAATTTTCCCATGGTGAGCTCAAATCTGGTTTATAGAGGCTAGTTAGGATCACCAGTTTCCTTAATTGGGTCTGTAATTGTGTAAGAGATTCCCAGTGTTCTGAAAACTGTCCTGAACACAGGTCCATTGATGGAAATGCTCTTCTCCATGCATCTCCTATCCAGCTCCAGAATGATCTTACTGTATTTGAGTGTTGTTCTGCAGTTTCCTTTAGAGCTGTTTTTAACTTGGCTAATTCTATTGCATCTATCACTGCTGTGAGTTCATCTGCACTTAACATAGACGTGTGGCCTCCAAGTTCATATATTTTTACAAGCCACTCTACGTCCGTTAATTCTCCTTTAATTAATAGTTTTCTGAGTTCTGCTAGTTCCTGCCTTGAAAATGAGGTGAATTCTACTGTTTCCTCAGTCCCTTCATTTTCAGATTTTATTACCTTCTTCTTTACTACTCCTGGCTTGCTGGAGCATTTTGCAAGTACCTTCTGTGCCGGTGATCTTCCCTGGTCGGTGTCCTCCTGCAGGTGAGGGATGGTCTGCAGTACTATTCCTACTACCTGCTGTGGTGGCGCCCTTTCTACTATTGGAATCAGAATGTTAGGATCTACTATGTTTTGGATGAGGCCTGGGGCTGTCTGGATTTTATATTTGGCCCTCAGGGCGTCCTCTACCAGCCTCCATTTGCTTTCTGATGGTATGTTAGGCTCAGTAGGGTCATTTCTTTTGAAAAGCTTGTTAAAGAAGTTTTTAACTTTCTGCATGGTGTTGAGTGAGACAGAGTCTTGGTCTGTACCTACCAAACGGACAGAATCCTTGTGTATGCGGTGTGTTCCTATTGCAGTATGTGGTTTCTAGATGGAGAGTTGTTAGTTTTTTAGAAAATTAGAGTTTTAGCTAGCTTCTTCAAAATTTTGTTCATAAATTTGGCTCTACTGTAAATTTATTCTTCAAAAAGTTTCATTTTCCTTTACTTTCAGTTTCCCTTAATTTAATTCCTTGAATTTGAAGGGGAGTTTCGATTTTGGACCGAACCTAGGCGACCCGGTTATGCTCCGGTGTCGAGTCTCCGGATTGGGAATAGGTTGGTTGGTATAATCTGCCAACTCGGGTCTGCTTGGACAGAGAAATTGCTAGGACCCTCAGGCATTCGTCTTCAGGAGTCAGCCTCTCCTGGGTATGCCTTCACTGTGGACGATCACTGACTCGTGTCCTTAGAGACTAGTTTGCTTTTGGTTGTTGCCAGATTAATCCCCTTTACACTCGGTGGTCGTTTCTTTAATACTCCGACCAAAACCTGAGTGTTTTTGCCAATTTTAAATACTTATCCGCCTGCGCTGCGGAGAAATTTGTTTTGGAATCCTTTCGGCTACGCCAATTGTCCCAATTATCCCCCAATTAATTGATTATCTGTCTAGACTTAGTGGGACAAACGCAGGTGACCAGGAGTCAGCAATAATGACCTATCTCCTGGTACTTCAATGTCTAGACAGCTAAGCTCAACCAGAACACATGACACACAAGACAGAATTAATATGCAATCACACAGGGTTTATTTACCTATTCCTACTGGGTCCTAGGCTCCAGCAAAGGCCAACCAGCGATGCACACTGAAGGACAGACGATGAAAACAGAGACAGGCTGGCGGCCGCAGTTGGTTCAGGCTCACACAGCAGAGCAATCAAGGGCTTGTCTCTCAGAGCGACATGGAGTCCTCCTCTTACCAGGCAGGAGACCACAACTGAAGCTGGTCCCGGGGTTATATAGACAGCCATAAACAAGTTGTATCCTTATCAGTGTGGGCCAGACGGTGTGCCTTATGCTGGGAGCAGGGTGTTTACACTTTAAGGGCACAGAGTTTTTACATCAAGATATTGGGGTGTTCATTAATTTTGGAAGTTACAGAGTATTGGGGGTTTCCATACAGCAAACATTTCACACAATAATTAGAGGGGTTACATTATTATAACAGAGATGATATTTGGAAACAGTAGCTCTGACAAAGGTTTAATTTCCAAAACACATAAAGAACTCATAAAACTCACCACCAAATAAATCAAATAAGCAATCCAATCAAAAAGTGGACAGAGGACCTGAAAATACACCTCTCCCAAGAAGACATACAAACAGCCAATAGATATATGAAAAGACTAGTGGCCCAGTGCATGAATTCATGCACATTGAAAGGAAATTAATTAGAAGAAATATTTTAATATTGCTATTTGCCCTTCTCTATAATAGAAGTGTCAGAGATAAAAGAAAATTATTAAAATGTATATGAAAAATATATAAATTGATTAATAAATAAACAATAACAACATGATATAACAAAAATATTTTCCATGAAATATTTACTGTCGGAATCTTTGATTATCATTAATTTTTAAAAATATGCTGGGTATTCTGGAAAATTTATATCATTTGGGCTCCAACATCAAGTAAATTTTCCATCAGATGGTTTTTCATTGGAGAAATTTAGAGACAGGCAAAATTGACATGTAACAGTCATTCAACCACAGCTATGTTCAATAATTGCATCCTCATTTACTTCATTTTTGCTGTGAAGGCAGTTCCTACCAGTATTGGTAGTATTTGTTGATGACAGTTTTTCAGACCTATTCTGTTGATGACACCGCTTTCTTTCAGCTGCAGAGGTACGTTGTGCCAATAGTTTGTCTTCAGACATATTCTGACGACAACACCGGCTTCTTTTGGCTGCAGAGGTACAATTGGGGCCGGCCTTCCAGGGAAGAACCATGGGACATTGGCCTGCCTATAAGAGACAGCAGGAAGGCTTCAGGGCATGTCCAGCCCCGTCTCACCCCAGCAGCCGCAGCTTGTGCCCCCAGCCTTGCAGCCCCGCAGACCTGCCTGGCACCACCCGCTCACCTGCTCCACCATCCCGCTGCAGTCCAGCTCTCATCAGGGCCCATTGGGGACGATAGTGCCTCCACTGCCACCTGCTGCCAGCACTGCGTCACCGACGCCCACCATGTTCCACGCCACCCCATGGTGGTCAGCGCACATCATAGTGAATGATTGAACTCCTGGTCTCTTGGTTGAACTCCCAAGGGGACAATTTGCATATTAGCCTTTATATATATATATATATATATATATATATATATATATATATATATATATATATAGATGTTCAACCTCACTGGCAATTAGGGAAATGCAAATTAATACTACAATGATATACCACCTTACACCAGTTAGAGTGGCCATTATCAACAAAACAAGCAATAACAAGTGTTGGACAGATTATGGAAAAAAGGAACCCTCATTCACTGCTGGTGGGAATGTAGACTGGTATAACCACTATGGAAAGCAGTCTGGCTATTCCTCAAAAAATTAAAAATAGAGCTACCATCTGACCCAACAGCCCTACTCCTGGGCGTATACCCAAAAAACTCGAAATCATTTATATGCAAGGATATATGCACCCCTATGTTCATTGCAGCATTAGTCACAGTGGCCAAGACATGGAAACAGCCAAAGTGCCCTGTGATAAAGGACCGGATAAAGAATATGTGGTATGTATTCACAATGGAGCACTACACAGCCATAAGAAAGGATGAAATTGCATCATTTACAACAACATGGATGGGCCTTGACAAGATTATGCAAAGTAAAATAAGTCAGACAGAAAAAACTAAGAACTATATGATTTCACTCATATGTGGAATATAAAACTGAAACTTATGAACACAAACATCAACATGGTGGTTGCCCTAGGGAGGGGGTTAGGGGCAGAAGGGTATCCTAATATGAGGAAACAGGAGAAGATATTTGACTTTGGGTGGTAGCTATATGGTGCTATATAGAGATTTTGTCATTTAGTAATCCACACATGAAACCTATATGTTCATGTTGACTAATCACCCCAATAAAATATAATGGGAAAAAAAAAAAAAAAAACAAGAAGAAGAAGGAACTTTTACCCATTGCAACTGCATGGATGGACCTGGAGAGTATTGTGCTAAATGAAATAAGCCAGTCAGAGAAACAAATACCATTTGATCTCACTAATATGTTTTAATAATCTATGTATATGTAAAAGGCTAATATGCAAAGTGTCCCCTCCAGAATTTGACCAGGAGACCAGGAGTTCAATTGCTTGCTATGATGTGTGCTGACCACCAGGTGGTGGCATGGAATGAAGGAAGGCCCCAGCCAGCAGATGGCAGCCAGCAGCCAGGGAAGGCAGGCTCCAGCCAGCAGCTGGAAGGAAGGCCCTGCCTGGCAGCCAGAAGGCCCCAATCAGCCCTGATCACCAGCCAGGCCTAGGGATCTTACCTGTGCATGAATTTCATGCACTAAACCTCTAGTGAACAACATAAAATGGAACCGGGTCCTAGCTGGTTTGGCTCAATGGATAGAGTGTCAGCCCATGGACTGAAGGATACAGGTTCAATTTGGTCAAGGGCACATGTCTGGGATGCAGGCTTGATCCCCGGCCCTGGTTGGGGTGAGTGCAGAGGCAACCAATTGATGTGTCTCTCTATCTTCTCCCCATTCCTTTCACTCTCTCTTAAAAATATCAGTGGAGGAGGAACCAAGACAGCGGCATAGGTAAACACCTGAACTTGCTGCCTTGCACAACCACTTCAAAACTACAACTAAAAGAAAAAACGGACATCATCCAGAACCACGGGAAGGCTGGCTGAGTGGAATTTATACAACTAGAAGGAAAGAGAAAAGCACACTGAGACTGGGAGGAGGTGTGGAGGTGCGAAAGTGAAGTGCGGAGGTATGGAGGCACATGCAGAAAAGGGCTGGCAACTGAGTATGCTGTTGTCTTTTTCAATCAGGATAGAGATACAAGCTCCTGACTGCTCTGAACTCCAGTTCTGGGCAAGACTCTGGGGACCCAGACTCATATGGGGAGAAACTGGACTGTCTGGCATCGGGCCGGAACATGAGGGCAGCTTTCTCTCAGAGGTGCTTGAAGTGAACACTGTTCCTGCACGGTGCTGCAGGACACAGAGACCCAGGGACCTCTTCAGGGCTGGGCTGATGGTCAGCCATTGCTGTTTGCTCCTCCCTGGTGATTCCCTGAGACCACACCCAACCCAATTTACAACCCCACCAGAGCTGTGCGCAGAGGATTTTGCATAAGAATGGCCTAGCCTTTTGCAATCTAAAACCTAACATACTGCAGCTGTGTCAGAGAACCCTAGATCATCCAAAGGAGGCCCAAAGCTGGACAGCAGCGTGCATTGCTTCACAGCTGGGCCTCATCTGGGCACCTCCAAAACCCAAACAAAGAGTAAGAATCAGTAGATCTCTCCGTAGCTCCTGCTGGGTGGCCCCAGACAGTGGCTGACTTTGCACCTGCTTGGAGATCCAAGAGCCAGTGTACCCAATGGTCAGAGTGAGACCATCCAGATTACAACTCTTCACATCCAAAAGAGACACACACAAGGGGCAGACTCAGTGAGCACCAAAGCCCCACTGAAGCAAGTCCTGCCCCATAAGGGTGTTTCCAGAACAGAAGTTTTCCCATTGGAGACACAACTGATCCTCACAGTCAATTGGCCTGGAGGTCAATTCCTTCAGTGATACCAACAGCAATCAAGGCTTAAATACAACAAGACTGTGCACACAGCCCACACAGGGGTGCACCAAGAGTGTCTACCTCAGGTAATTAAGAAGGCTGAGCCACTGGGCCCTATAGGACACCTAGCACACAAGGCCACTCTATCAACACAAGGAAGCAGCCAAAATGCAGAGACAAAGAAACAGGTCACAAATGACAGAAATGGAGGAAAGCAAACTGCTGGATATAGAGTTCAAAACCACGGTTATAAGGTTACTCAAGAATCTTCTAGAAACCTCCAAAAATTTTAGTGAGACCCTCAAAGATATGAAAAAGGACCAACTAGAAATTAAGCATACACTGACTGAAATAAAGAATAATATACAGAGATCCAACAGTAGACTAGAAAATCTCAAGAATCAAATCAGAGATTTGAAATACGAAGAAGCAAAAAACACCCAACTGGAAAAGCAAAAAGAAAAAAGAATCCAAAAATATGAAGATAGTGTAAGGAGCCTCTGGGAAAACTTCAAGCATATCAACATCTGAATTACGGGGGTGGCAGAAGAAGAGAGAGAGCAAGATATTGAAAAACTATTTGAAGAAATCATGACAGAAAACTTCCCCCACCTGGTGAAAGAAATAGACTTGCAAGTCCAGGAAGTGCAGATAACTCCAAACAAGAGGAAACCAAAGAGGACCACACCAAGACACATCATAATTAAAATGCTAAGGGAAAAAGACAAAGAGAGAATATTAAAAGCAGCAATAGAAAAACAGTTAGTTACCTACAAGGGAGTACCCATATGA
The DNA here is from genome assembly GCF_027574615.1 of Eptesicus fuscus. NCBI lineage: Eukaryota > Metazoa > Chordata > Mammalia > Chiroptera > Vespertilionidae > Eptesicus > Eptesicus fuscus. Next base: position 112,714,771 of record NC_072475.1, read on the forward strand.
CTGTCAGCTGATTTCTCAACAGAAACTATGCAGGCCAGAAGGGAGTGGCAAGAAATATTCAAAATGATGAATAGCAAGAACCTACAACCAAGACTACTTTACGCAACAAAGTTATCATTCAGAATTGAAGGTCAGATAAAGAGCTTCACAGATAAGAAAAAGCTAAAGGAGGAGTTCATCACCACCAAACCAGTATTATATGAAATGCTGAAGGGTATTGTTTTTTTTTCTTTTTTTTTATTAAGTATTATATGTGTACATATCTTACCATTACTCCCCCGCCACCCCACTCCCATACATGCCCTCACCCCACCCCCGGTGTTTTGCGTTCATTATTATGCTTATATGAATGCATACAACTCCTTCGGTTGATCTCTTATCTCCCCCACCTCTCCCTAACCTTCCCGCTGTAATTTGACACTCTGTTTGATGCTTTACTGTCTTTGTATCTATCTTTTTGTTCATCAGTTTATAATGTTCTTTATTATCCTTAAATGAGTGAGATAATGTGGTATTTTTCTTTCATTGACTGGCTTATTTCACTCAGCATAATGTTCTCCAATTCCATCCAGGTTGCTGCAAATGGTAAAAATTCCTTCTTTTTTATGGCAGCATAGTATTCCATTGTGTAGATGTACCACAGTTTTCTGATCCAGCCATCTGCTGACAGGCACATAGGCTGTTTCCAAATCTTAGCTATTGTAAATTATGCTACTATGAACATAGGGGTGCATATATACTTTCTGACTGGTGTTTCTAGTTTCTTAGGATATATTCCTAGGACTGGGATTACTGGGTCAAATGGGAGTTCCATTTTCAGTTTTTTGAGGAAACTCCAAACTGTTCTCCACAGTGGCTGCACCAGTCTGCATTCCCACCAGCAGTGCACGAGGGTTCCTTTTTCTCCGCATCCTCGCCAGCACTTGTTATTAGTTGATTTGTTGATGATAGCCATTCTGACAGGTGTGAGACGGTACCACATTGTCATTTTGATTTGCATATCTCAGATAATTAGTGACTTTAAGCATGTTTTCTTGTGTCTCTTGGCCTTCCTTCTGTCTTCTTTTGAAAAGATTCTATTTAGGTCCATTGCCCACTTTTTTATTGGATCATTTATCTTCATTTTATTAAGTTGTATAAGCTGCCTGTAGATGTTGGAGATTAAACCTTTATCAGTGATAACATTTGCAAATATGTTCTCCCATACAGTGGGCTTTCTTGTTCTTTTGTTGATGGTTTCTTTTGCTGTAAAAAAAGCTTTTTATGTTGATGTAGTCCCATTTGTTTATTCTTTCTTTAGCTTCCATTGCCCTAGGAGCAGTATCAGTGAAGTTCTTTCGGCATATGTCTGAGATTTTGCTGCCTGTGGATTCCTCTAGTATTTTTATGGTTTCCCGTCTTATGTTTAAGTCCTGTATCCATTCTGAGTTTATTTTTGTGTACGGTGTAAGTTGGTGATCTAGTTTCATTTTTTTGCATGTGTCTGTCTAATTTTCACAACACCATTTATTGAAGAGACTGTCTTGACTCCATTGTATGTTCATGCCTCCTTTGTCAAATATTAATTGAGTGTAGTGGTTTGGGTCGATATCTGGATTCTCTATTCTGTTCCATTGGTCTGTATGTCTGTTCTTGTGCCAGTACCAGTACCAGGTAGTTTTGAGAATAGTGGCTTTGTAATACAGCTTGAAATCTGGTATTGAGATCCCTCCTACTTTATTCTTCTTTCTCAGGATTGCTGTGCTATTCGGGGTCTTTTTTATTCCAGATGAATTTTTGGAGAGTTCTTTCTAGGTCTGTGAAATATGCCATTGGTATTTTAACCTTTTGCACTCAGATGTCGAGTGTGATTCCACACGGTTAGCATCGGTAGCAGTAATTCAAAATTACTCTTTGAATGTAACAATAATTTGAAATATAAAAATATCCAAATAAATAAGTTAGTATGAAAAGAAACTTCAGTTTTTTATTCTACTGCCACGCTTTGTAAAATCTGGGGTATTTAAAAAATTAAATCCCAAGTAGAATAAAGGAATCGAGAAAAAAGCAAAAGTACACACCCTCTGCATAGCCTATTATGATTTTCTGAAATAAGAGCAAAGTGTTACACACTGTTCAGAAACCTACTTTCTTTGCAAAATGTATTTATAAAGCTTAATCTACAAAGCCCCACATATGCATAAACTCCCTTCAAAATATATTTTCTTTTATTAAAGACAGTCTCTAAATTGTGTAAACTTCAGGCCCCATAAAACCGGGATTCACCTGCTTCCACATGAGTTAATAGATATTTGTATTAGCATTTTAAGTGTCAGAAGGTATTACACTGCATAAATGCACCATCATTACTTTAAGTTGATCCCTTAAAGTGATGTCAAAGTTTTCTAATTCTTTGGAGTATCACCCAGTATTTCAGTGTGGGTGTGGAGTTAGCATTCCCCTAAAATGCTTTCTCTGTGCCCTGAAGCCTGAAGCTCAATCCAGGCTCCTATCTAGTACTCTCTTTGTTGCGTCTGGTCTCTCATGGACTTGAGGGAAGAACTGGGAATAAATTTAAGACAACAGAAAATTATGGCAGGTCTCGAGGAGGAAATGAGCAAGAGGAAGCTGTGTTTTATAGAATGTTATTATCATAATCATTTACCCCAAAATTGGTATGGCACAGTGCTCTGTGCAAATGTAACTCTCAGAGTAACTAGAAAAAGAGAAACTGTGACAGATGTGAGATCCCCTCTAGTGGCAATTACAAGCCCAAGGGCAAAAGACCCCTTGATATGGCTCTTATAATCTTCAAACAAACAAACAAATAGCAACTAGAGAGTGGGTCTGCTGAGAGGGCATGGGTAGGGTATGTTGGCAGGCATACTTCAGAAAGGCACCCTCATAAGCTGCTTTTTTCCCCTTCCTATGATAGTAGGAGGCTGCCTTATGAATCCAGACAGGAATCTGACATTGAAGTATACAGGAAGGAGACACAGGACTTTAGAAGACAGCAAGCATATACCAGCAGCATTATGGGAAGTTTAAGAGTTTGGGAATGAAGCTTTGTAGTCACTAACTGGACACCAGACACACAGAAAGAGTTGCAGAGCCTTCGCCAGGATTATAATAGAAAAATGGCCAATCCCAGGCAGAGCAAGGAGAAGAGGGGACTCACTCTGACAATAGACAAGAAAGAGTGGTGGCCAAAAAAAGAGCTGTATTCGTGGAATGTGTAGGGCCAGCGTGGCACAGTGGGAAGGGCTAGGGAGACAGGCATCTGGAAGTAGAGCCCTGAATTCCCTCCAATATTTGCAGTTTACTAGCTCTGCAACCCTGGGCAAAGCACTTAACCTGCAGGGCAATAATTTACTATATGTAAAATGGAAATAGCATACCTACCTTGCTTTAAAGATTACATAAACACTCATGTGCCATCTATATATATAAAAGCCTAAGTGACCATCACAACCAAAACAACTGAATGGACGACCAAACAGGCTGTGTGGGGTGATCAGACAGGCAGGGGGGTTAGTGAGGCACGACCAAATTACCGAGCAGCAGGCTGTGTGGGGCGACTAGGCCGCCAGGGGGGTTAGTGAGGGATGACCAAATGACTGAACAGCAGGCTGTGTGGGGTGACCAGGCTGGCAGGGGGGGCAGTTAGGGGTGACCAGGCTGGCGGGGGGGTGGGGGGAAGAGCAATTAGGGGCAACCAGGCTGGTGAAGGTGGGGGCAGTTGGGGGTGACCAGGCTGGCAGGGGGGGCAGTAATGGATGATCAGGCAGGAAGGCAAATGAGCAGTTAGGAGCCAGTGGTCCCAGATTGTGAGAGGGATGTTCTACTGCCCACAGGGATCAGGCCAAACCGGCAGTCAGACATCCCCCGAGGGGTCCCAGAATTGGAGAGGGTGCAGGCTGGGGTGAGGGGAAGCCCCCTCCATGCACAAATTTCATGCACCAGGCCTCTAGTATTATAATGTTTTGGTCAACAACAGAACACATATATCACAGTGGTCCTATAAGATTGTAACTGAGCTAAAAAATTCCTACCATGTAGCAATGTTGTAGCAGTCTTAGCATCATAGCCATGGTAACATTGTAGTGCAAGACATTCCTAACATGTTTGTGGTGACACTGGTGTAAACAAACCTACTGCACTACCAGTAGCATATACCCTGGCCAGGTAGCTCAGTTGGTTGGCGCATCTTCCCATACATCAAAAGATTGTGAGTTCCATCCCTAGTTGGAGCACATGTGGGAGGCAACTGATCGATGTTTCTCTTACTCTCCCTCAAGTCAATAAAAACATACCCTCTGGTGAGGATTAAAAAAACAAGTATAGAAGACCCAAGATGGCTGTTGACAGCATGGCAGGCTGCAAGATAGTATGTGAGTGAGAGAATGAAGGGAGAGTGTGGAGAGTGTCTCTATTTGTGAGAGAGGGACAGCTCTATTACACAGTATGGTTGGGGACTGGTGGACTGGGCTCCCTTGGCCGGGCAGCCTCTACTGCTCCTGAAATCTCCCTGGATTGGCTGTCTCTGCCACAGAGATCACGCCATCTTGAAGGGGAGAGTGGCTGTGATTGGAAGCCCAGCCTTACCTTCAATCAGGGAGACATTGAATACCTCCCGGAACACTACAACCACAATGCCCAGGGACCAGCAGCCTCAGGTGCGAATCCACAAACACTGGGACCCCAGCCTCCCTGACCACAGGGGCCTAGAAAGTCTGTCCTGGGGGAGAGAAAGTGGCACCGAATACACAGAAGGGCCCATGTGCCTTCTCACAGAGCAGATAGAAGGAACAGCTGAATCAAACAACACCCATTCAGAAATGGCAAATTAAACAGCTGGTTGTAGTGTACCCCCCCACATTCCGTGTGGGGTTCAGGGTTCAGGTTCAGGATTTTTGCTCTGGAGGAGGCCGCACACAAATGAAAGAGACTAGACAAGAGAATATTAATTTGGGAAATGAGGGCCAGGCAGGAGCCCAGCTCAAGAGAAAGGACTTTGCTTTGCTCTGGCCTTGCTATCCCTTTTATTCCAGTTTTGGTAACACCCATAGCCCTTAGGCAGGCAATTCCAATGATAGCCCATCAGCAAGGATTTACACAAGACTAAATGATGGAAGTTGCTTCAGCTCCCTTTGTCTCAACTAGACAGTGGGTGGTTGGCTCTGACCCTTGCCAGAGCCTTCAAGGTTGACCAGCCTTCCGGACTCCTTGTCCACACCTCTCTGCTAGTGAAGACAATGGGTGGCTTCCAACATCTCCCCCATTTCTTTTCCTTAAAAAATCTTACATCTGCAGACTAGAAATAAACATATGAGAACAAAAATGAGACAAGCAATAGTGATTATGCTGAGAGGCAAATGAATCAGTCTGTAGTAAGTTTCTTTCTGGGCCCACAGTTCTTTGAGTCCCAATTTCAATGTCCAATATTTTTGAGTCCCAATTTCAATGTCCAACTGTTCCTTATGTGTACATGCCAGCAATGATATTTCAGTTCCGGATGGTGGACAAATGGTGGCAATGCAGGTCCGACCCTCTCTGGTTTGGTCCTGGGCAACCTGCAGCGATGCACAGCTGCTGACTGCTAGCATGGCAAGGCGTCTTCACTATCTTCCATCTCTGGACTGTTTCTCCTCTTGTCTTCATGGCTGGAGCAGTCCTGTCAGTTCCTCTCTGGGATCTGTTGTTGCACGAATCCACATGGGCTTTTCTGGAAATATACACACATATCCTCGACCAAAGGTTAGTAAAGGAATCTTTTCTATAAATTAGACTTGGGATCCTTTTTATTTTTTGCCAAAATGATTTTCCTTTGGCTTATTTTGACACCATGTGATTTTTCATGGGTGTCTTCTATCAGCATTACCAATGAAAATTAATTTTCAAAGTAAAAAAATTCTTGATGCAATTTACTTAGAAGGAATTATTCTTACAGGATATTATTCTACTATCCCCCCCCCCTTTTTTGATTTAAATATTAGGAGGCTTTTGAAAATTTTATAATACAGTCTTGATAACTAACTTTTAATTTTAATTTTATGCACAGAAATATGACTGCTTTGGATTCATTGCATGTTCAGCAATTTTACTATAAGATGAACCACCAATAAAATTTTTAGTTAGTACTTCAGGAACAGTTTTTTGTCCAGTACAATTAAGTTTTCTTGAATATTCATTTATTTCAATTACTCAATTTAAATTAATCTGAAATAAAGCTTATTTTTTAACTTGACTTGTCCTAGGTTATGGACAGTAAATGACAATAATTAAACTTTTGCAAATTAGTCTTTAAGTAACTTTGCACAAACTTTGTGTAGGATGCAAAAACACAAATTATTTACTTCAGTTTAAGAAGCCCAATATATTGACTTTTAATTATAGCTTTTCAGATGTTTGAAGAAAACCTCTATTTCTTTCCAGAATAATTTTTAGGCTACAGAGAGTTTGATTTAAAAATCTTTGTCTTTCTTTACACCAAGCAACCTACAGGGCTGCTGCTTGAACACTGGGTAGTACAGTCAAATAACTAGCTATATTACAAGTAACTTTACAATAAGGTTGACTACTATTTTAAGTGATTTAAGTAGGTATCTTTAATGAAAAAGCAAAGCAAGTAAATTTAGTAAATGTTTACGTCTGATTCACAAGGCGCAAACGTTGACCCACCTCTAGCCTAATTGAGAATGCAGGTGGCTATGGGCTTGTTATTATTTTAAATTGTTTTAAAATTCTGCTGTAAAAAATTTGGCTTTATTTAGAAATTTTGTTTTGTCCTCCTTAGAGGCCAAAACTTTCATAACATTTATAAGTAAAATATAGTTATTGAAAGAGGGGGAAAGGGAAGAGAGAGAGAGAGCTTGCCGGGGTGAGAGTGCCTTTTAAGAGGAGGAAAAGAGGGGACGGGGCTTAGGGCACTCAGCACACGCTGATTGGTGGTTTCATGTAAGGTACATTGTTAGGGGCCTAGGGATTTAGGAATTGGGGGTTTAGGGTATATGGCAGGTGCTGATTGGTGGTTCAATGTACAGTCCATATAAGGTGTTCAGGAATGTTTGGCTACAGGTGGAGTTTACGTCATACTCTGTCCATCAGTTGGGGGAAGGGAGGATCTATCAGTTATTAATTTTTATTTGATAAAGCTTTCCATGCAATTTCAAGTATATTAGATTGGTTAAATTTAAAATATCTTCTTTAAGAAGAGAGCACAAATTTCTTGAATTACTCCGGGCCCTTGGAGTTTTCCAAAAATACTCTCTCAGTTAAAGCCTTGAAATTTAACGTGGATAAACAATCAAACAAATATCTGTATATGATTTAAAGATTATATACTTTTTATAATTATCTTAAGATATCAATTAAATTTAAACTGGTTATTGTTAGGTCGAGGCAGGGGGGAAAGACCACAGCCATGCAAGCATCCTAAAGGTAGATGGTGACAAAGATAACTGGCGCCTTCCCAGACCCTTGCCAGCCTTCCCAGACCCCTGCCCGAGGCAGGAATTCCACACCTCTCATGCCCTCCACCCTCCCCTCACTAAACAGCTGTATAAAGGAAGTACCTAAGCCCCCGTTTTGGCGAGAACTCCCCTGGCCCACTCTGGGACCAGTGAGTTTCACCCGGGAGCGCAAGATTAAAACCTCCCCCCCTTTCCATGGCCTGGACTCTGTGTCTTGTTTCCTGTGTCCCAAACCTTTCAGTTATTATATTCAAAATTTGGTTGGGATCACAGAATTAATCCTTCTTATTTAATTAGACCAACAAACAACGTATTTTGAATTCCTAATTATCAGAGAAAACACATTTTATTTTCTCAAAAATAAATTCTTATACTTTAGGCATTTAATTACCACAACTACATTTACTCCAAATTCAATTTGAATCTTGAACTTTTAGAGTTGGCAAGTCAAATATTTAGCATTTCTAGATTAATAACACTTTATATTTTTAAGAATAAATTTCAAAAATAAAAGACATAATCAATTAATAGATTCAATTTTCTCTAGATTTTTCATGAGGCAAATTTATATTAATATTTTAGCATTTATTCATTTCAAAATATCTAGATATTTAATAAATTTTATTACTTATATAATTAAGCAAACTTAAATTTTTAAGCCGCCAAACCTACTTCTCTTAAAGATGGCAAAACAGATTTGGTCTATTCAAATGTAAATTACCACATTCTTTATCCTGAGAAGTTTCAGCAGGAAGCTGATTTCAAATGAGCCACATTTTTTTTTTTTTCTTTAAGCTTTTGCCACTGCAGGAAAACTACTGGCAAGAAACTGGCTTACCTGTCTGCCTGAGGGAAGGGCGATTAGCCTTCTTCCTCCATTAACAAAGGGTGTAGCCAGTTTCTACCTGGGATACTTGATCTTTATAATTAATACATTATTTGTCTATATTTCAACAGTTTCTTTGAGATTCAAATCCAATTGTAATTATTTTAAGGCATTTATTTGGGCAAATTTTTGTAACAGACAATTTACTGATTTTCTTGAAGGCCTTAAAGTTAATTTTGATGGAGTTTCATTAGCATTTTAAAAACTACTCTTTGTTATGGAAATGCTAATCTAGCTGCTAGAACTAGTTGAATTTATTTCCTTTTGGTCAAATCTGCCATTTTTCTCAGAAAATAAAAACAAAAACAGTTCTGGGTTTTTCATTTCTGTAGCTTTTGAAGAGATTCCAGCTGAAAACCCTATCTAATATGTCCAAAAATTGGACAGTTGTGTGCATTTGTTTCAAACTAGTTTCTCTCCCCACAAGCACAGAAATCCCAGACAAATTTTTAAATTTTTAAAAAGTTTTCATGGCGAAAAGGATACTTTAAATCAGCATACTGGGAGAGTGGGCTTCCATATTGGATTGCCACGTGTCTCCCTTCCCCCACATCCTGCTTACTTCTGGGGAAGCATCAGTAACAGATCTGGCCAGGTATCTTTTCATGCTTAATAGTGTGAAAGAAAGGAGCCACTCGCTAACCTGACAAGCTCAGGGGAGGCCTTCGTGGCCGTCTTGCAAACTCAGAGACCTGAAATAACCATCAAAGGATGGTTTGAAAATTAAATATTTAACTACAAACAGGTTATAGTGGGCAGTCATGTCCTAGTCCGATATCTTCCCTGACAAAGATCAACTTAGATCTTCTTTCCTGAGCCCATTTGCCTTTTTGCCTCTAAGATAACATATCTGTGAGATGTCTGTGAGATGTCTGGGTAACTTGTAACTTCCTTTTTACCCCGGACCCCTCAGGGCACAACAAATGGCACCGGGACATTCCTTCATTGTTATTGTTATCAAGTTAATTGTCAACTGTTAATTACGTTAAAGTATCCTGTATCTATCTCTGTAAGAGAAGCACATGTCCATCATTTCACTTTTCACCCAATCCCAGAGGTTTCCCCGCTTTGCTTTGTCCCACCTCCCTAATCTGTCACCAATGGATTTCATGTAACTCACCTACGTCCCTTTTCTTTGATTTCAAGGTATAAATATAGATGTAACCCTGCATTCTCCGGAGCATTATCTCAATTCATTGAGGTTCTGCTTCCCGGCATATGTCGACAATTTGGCTCAAATAAACTCACAAAATTCTTTACAGGTTTCAATGGTTTTTTTTCGTTAACAATAGATAAAGACAGATCTTAAACTTTTTCCTTTTTCGTTTTCCAATGTATTTACTAGCACCTAAGCTTATCTTTGCCATAATTTGCATTTCCCAGCGAGTTCTTCTATAATTTTTAAACAAAACTTTAAGTAATCTTGTTGTAGTGTGCCCCGAATCTCACAAAGGATGCCTCAATCAAGAAGCCGAATTACGGAATCATTTATTTAAAGGCCAGCAGCTACAAGAGGCAACAGCGCTCCAAATCTCGCAGGCCCAAAATGCTCGCCAAATCTGGCTTATATAGGCAGAATATCACAAAGGTATTGATTACATCTTTGGGTTTGGAATGAGGAACCTGGTTTGCACAAAGCAGTTACAGAAGTGAAATTGAGCAAGTTAGTTTTCTATAAAGATTAAGTATAGTTTTGGGTCTACGGATTACTGAATCAACAGAAACACATTATCTGGAGCCACTAAGGCAATTTGGAGTAATTGTGCTGTCCTGGTTCCCAGGTACTGAAGAATGTGCTTCAATAACCAGTAAGATCACAATCAATGGGATATTCAAACTACCAACCATGGACTATTCAATCGATTGGAATAGCATACATAAGTTCAGAAAATCAAAATAACCTTTCTATTGTTTTAGCAAGCAAATAAGTACAGAACCCAAAACAGCAGGGTTAAAGTTAAAGTTAAAAGTGCAGTTTCTACCTGAGATGATTGCTACCATACTTCAATCTCATTGCAGGAAAGCGAATAGCCCTGCCCTCTCCTGCCACCTTTGAATTTCTCTGCACCAGAGGCGGTTTTGGCAGCCGGGTTTCATTTCTTATTACAGATTTTAGATTCCAAATACAAATTAAGATTTTAATTTGAACAAGAAACCACATTCCTTAATCATGCAAACCAAAAGTCTATAATAAAGTTTACTTTATAACCTAATTCTGTCCCTTTAGCCTGGCTGAAAAAGACGTTCCCATCCTACTTACAGATCTCGACTTCTGCAGCTGATAGTGGGCTTTGCGTGCGGTGAATTTCCCTCACCTATACGGTGAATTCTTCCCCACCTTTTTGGTGTAATCTTCCTTTCTTAGCTGTAGGCAAAATATAATCCCCTCCAGAGGTCCCACGATGAAGGTGCCAGTTTGTAGTGTCCCACGTTTGGGCTCCAGTTTGTAGTGAACCCCTTTCACGTCCTACGTGGTTCAGGGTTCAGGCTCTGGAGGAGGCTGCACACAAATGAAAGAGACTAGACAAGAGAATATTAATTTGGGAATTGGGGGCCAGGCGGGAGCCCAGCTCAAGAGGAAGGACTCCACTTTGCTCTGGCCTTGCTATCACTTTTATTCCGGTTTTGGTAACACCCATAGCCCTTAGGCAGGCAATTCCAATGATAGCCCATCAGCAAGGATTTACACAAGACTAAATGGTGGAAGTTGCTTCAGCTCCCTTTGTCTCAACTAGACAGTGGGTGGTTGGCTCTGACCCTTGCCAGAGCCTTCAAGGTTGACCAGCCTTCCAGACTCCTTGTCCACACCTCTCTGCTAGCGAAGACAATGGGTAGCTTCCAACAGCTGGTGAGGCAATACATGGATGGATAGGTCAGGTATTGCCTAGAGAAAGGTGAGATCTGGGATCCAGGCTGGAGGGAGAAACATGCGCAGCAGGGACTAGAGTCTCAGAGGAAGACAGCACCCCACAAAATCCGTGGCTGTTGAGGTCAGTGTAGTCCTCGAATGTGGAAGGGGGTCCACAGGGCTTCTGGCAGAAGGGGACTCTAGATATTAGCCCACAGCTGGGCTGGGCATAGAAAGGCAGCCTGAATTTCTATACCGACTGCACAGTGCCAAGGGAAAAAGATGTGAATTGGTGAACTTCATTTGGCTTTTTTCCTGTTTAACTCCTTGCTTTTGCTTGCTAAGTCAAGTACATAGGATCTTCCAATTAAAAACGCTCACTGAGACTGCAGGGGAAAGTTGTTTTTGTGGAAACTGGGGATCAGAGTGGGGAGAGATGAACAGGAAACCAGCTCTGGGGCAGTCCATCTCTCCAACCCAGTATTAAGTGCGGCAGGGAAAGAAAAATCTAAGCACTGGGTAGAGAGGCCTTTTAGCCCCAGATGTCAATATAGAAACACTGCCACCAAGGGCTTGTATCAGAAATTGACTCTTGTGTAAATACAACTAAAGGCAGGCTGAGAAACAAAGGGAGCAGAGAGATCCCACCTGCTTGAAAACAGTATTGTGGCTGATGACACAGAGGAGCAGAGGATCTAAAGGAACGTCAATACTGTGCTGACTACCTGACAGGAAACAGAGGTGCCAGGCAGAACAGTAGAGGAAGTGAATGACCTTCACTACTTCATTTTTTATCCTTTACTTAAGAAACCAAATTTTTTCTCACTTGATTTTACTTTATTATTATTCTATTTTTATTTTTTATTATTATTACTACTATTTTACCTTTTTAAAAGTTTTATTTTTTCCTTTATTTTATTTTATTTTAATTTAGGATTAGTGTTCTACATTTTATTTTTATTTTAGCATTATTTTACTCTATCTCAATTTTTCCTTTATGCCAACACTCTCTTCCTCGCTTTTCCCCTTTATTGTCCTGTTTCTCTTACCCTGTTCCTGCTTTAGTTTTTCTCTATCCTTTCTTTTTACTCCCTGTTAAAATTGATCTTACTCATATATCTAATTTCCTCTCCCCTGCTTTAAGTCCATGCACACTTCTCTCTTCTCTTTCTTCACTGTCCAAATTTTTTTTCTTCCTTTCTTTTTCCCCCCTTTTTCTTTCTTTCTCTCTTCTTGTTGTTGTTTGTTTGATTGTTGGTAAGTCTGTTTTTTTATTTTTTTGCTTATGTTTTTCCTTCCCTTGCTTGTTCTCTTCTTCTATTAATAGCTTAATTAACTTCAATCACCAACTCAGGCCTATTTACTCTCTATTCTCTTTTTCCAATAGTAAACAAATACATAGATAGATTAAAAAAAGGGGAAATTTATGTACATATATATATTTTTTTTCTTTTCTATATATATTTTAAATAAATATATATATTTTTCTTTTTTTGTATTTTGTTTTTTACTTTTCTTCTTATATTCTCTTTCTACCTCCTCTATACTGAATTGTGGCTATTTTCCCATTCATTCAATTCATAGGCCTTACCTTCTGGAAATAAGCTCTGTCTCCTCAGATTCATCTGGGTGTTTCTTGTTTGGGTATTTGTTCTTTGCATTTTTTGAATTGGTTGTTGTTTTATTGGAGTTCTCTCTCTCTCCCTCCCTCTCTCTCTTTCTCTCTCCAGATATATATTTATATATATATATATATATATATATATATATATATATATATGTATATATATATATATATATACATATATATATTTATATATATATATATACATATATATATATATACTAATCCTAAAATAAAATAAAAGAAAAAATAAAACTTTTAAAAAGGTAAAATAATAGTAGTAATAATAATAAAAAATAAAAATAGAATAATAATAAAGTAAAATCAAGTTTTATTTATTTCCAAAAATGGGATTATATAATAATCCCATTTTTCTCCCTTCTCTTTCATTTCTCTCTTACACTTTTTCCTTTTCTCAATATAATTTTTGCACACTTTTCTATCCCCTGATTCTCTTTTTTCTAGTGGTCACCTTTATTTGGGGTTAATAATATATTGAATATATTTGTGTTTGATGCGCTGTGTGTTGTGTCTTCTTGTGTTGTATTTTGTGCCTTTAAGTCAACACAGGAGAGAGAGACCTACATAACCAGACACGCTGACAGGAGTGATCATGGGGAGACAAAGAAACAGCCTGCATACAAAAGAAAAGGAGGCAACACCAGAAAAGGAAGTAAATGAAATAAAGGCAAGCAATATGTCACAGAAAAAAATTCAGAGCAAAGGTCATAAGAATGCTGAAAAGGTTGGAAGACAAATTCGACAATATGTGTAAGAACCAAGAGGAAATGAAGAAGAACCTAGAAGAAATGAAAAATGACATCACTGCAATAAAGAACTCAATAGAAAGCATCAACAGTAGACTAGAAGAAGCAGAGAACCGAATCATTGAGCTAGAAGACAAGGTAGGAAAAATATCCAAGCAGAGCAGCATCTAGGAAAAAAAAACAAAACACAACTTAAAGAACAGGAGGAGAGCCTAAGGAAACTTTGAGACAAAACGAAATGAAACAACAGCCACATAGGGGTGCCAGGAGAGGAAACTTAGCAAGGAATAGAAAACCTGTTTGAAGAAATATTGACAGAAAATTTCCCTGATATCAGGAAGAAAAAACTCACACATGTCCAAGAAGCTCCCAGAGTCCCAAACAAGATGAACCCCCCAAAAAAGACACCAAGACACATTATAATTAAATTGGCAGACACCAACAACAAAATAAGAATCTTAAAGGCTACCAGAGAGGGACAGAAAGTTACCTACAAAGGATCCCCCATCAGACTAGCAACTGAATTCTCAACATATACACATTAGGCTAGAAAGGAATGGAATGAAATATACAAAGTCATGCAAAGCAAGAGTCTGAATCCAAGAATACTGTACCCAGCAAGGCTATCAATCAAAATTGAGGGTAAAAGCAGGAGCTTATCAGACAAAAAAGAACTAAGGGAGTTTATTACCACCAAACCAGCAATGCAAGAAATGCTAAAGAGTCTGCTGTAAAAAGAAGAAATAGGAAAGGAAGAAGGAATACAGGCATAAAGAATAAAAATGGCACCAAACAAGTCGCCTATCAATAATATCTTTACCTATCAATATTACATATCAATAATAACTTTAAATGTAAATGGATTAAATGCTGCAATTAAAAGACATATGGTAGCTGAATGGGTAAGAAAACATAACCCATATAATAAGTGTACTGGTTAATATGGTGGATTTTGTAATCAAAGAAAACATGATAATTTCAAGAGAAATATCAAAAGTGCTTTATTGAAAGTGATGTCCATTGCTAGCTACACATTTTCCAATCTTTCAGGTAGGTTTTGGATACCATCCCAACAGAACTTTTCTTGTTTTGAGGCAAAACATTCAGAGACCCAATTTTTCACTTCTTCATATGTTTTGAATTGCTGCTCAGAAAGTGCATGTGCCATTGATCGGAACAAATGGTAATCCAAAAGAGCAAGATCTGGTGAATACAGTGGGTGGGTTAATACTTCCCAGACAATATCTTTTAATGTGTCTTTAACTGATTTTGGAGTGTGTTAGGGTGCATCATCATGAAGCAAAAATTACTTTGTCGTGTCTTCTAGCACATTCTGGTTGTTTCACGATCAAAGAGTGGTTCACATTGATTATTTGTGTTGGTAGTGATCAGTATTAACCGTTTCACCTGGTTTTAGAAGCTCATAATAAACCACACTTTCCTGATCCCACCAAATGCAAAGCATTGTCTTCTTTCTGAAGCGATTTGGCCTTGCAGTTGATGATTAACCTTGATCAAGCCATGATTTTGAGCATTTGGGATTCTCAAAATAAATGCACTTTTCACTGCCAGTCACAATTAGATGCAAAAAGACTTTCTTTCATGCTGTAGAAGCAACATTTTACTGATGACTTTCGGTTTTCCATTTGCCTTTCATTCAGTTGATGTGGCACCCATTTTCCTTCCTTTAAATCTTTCCCATTGCTTGTAAATGATAGGAAATTGTTTGCTGAGCAATGTTTAATCATTCTGCAAGTTGTTATTATTAAGTTTAAAACACATCTTCAACCAATAATGCTTGTAATGGTTTATCTTCAAACTTTTTCAGTTGATCAGGATGTTCTTTGTCTTTCACATCAAAATCATCACTTTTAAAGCATTTAAACCAGGGTTCACAAGTATCTTGAGATGGAGCATGTTCACTATAAACTTTCTGAAGTAAACAATAACTTTCAGCAGCACTTTTCTTCAAAATAAAGTAACGAATTAAAAGTTCCCACAAATGCTCATTTTTTGGCAAGAAATTCAACACTTAAAGCATAAAAATATCTATGATGTTAACACCTTCAGCAAATTTGACATATGAAGTTTTTAAGTTTGCTGTCAATACATTAAAATAGCATACCTATCAAATTGCATATATATCAAAATATGTGCAACTCCATCTATTGAAAAAAATCTGCTTATTAAGTGGTAAATCTAGTATTTGCTGTCTACAGGAAACCCACTTCAGAACAAAGGACTCACACAGAGTGATGGTAAAAGGATGGAAAAAGGTTTTTCAGGAGAATAGAAATGAAAAAAAAAAACCTGGGGTAGCAATACTTATAGTATATCTGACAAATTAGACCTCAAAGTGACAAGAGATAAGGAAGGCCACTTCATAATACTAAAGGGCACAATCCAACAAGAAGATATAACTCTGGTAAACATATATGCAACCAATACAGGAGCACCCAAATACATAAAAAACTTCTGGAGGATATTAAGGGAGAGATTGACAGCAATACAGTCATAGTAGGGGATTTTTTAAAAGTATATATTTTATTGATTTTTTAAAATTTCTTTATTGATTAAGGTATCACATATTTGTCCTCATCCCCCCATTCACATCCCAAACCACTGCCCACACATTCCCCCACCCCCATGTTGTCCGTGACCACTGGTTAGGCTCATATGCATGCACACAAGTCCTTTGGTTGATCTCTCTCCCCACCCTCCCCTACCTTCCCTCTGAGGTCTGACAGTCTGATCTATGCTTCCTTGTCTCCAGGTCTGTTCTTGTTCATCAGTCTATGTTGTTTATCATTTCCCCTAGATGAGTGAGATCATGTGATACAAGAAATAAACTTATAAGAACTGAAAATGAGACAAGCAATAATGGTTATGCTGAGAGGCAAATGAATCAGTCTGTAGTGAGTTTCTTTCTGGGCCAACAGTTCTTTTGAGTCCCAATTTCAATGTCAAACAGTTCCTTATGTGTACATGTCAGCAATGATATTTCAGTTCTGGATGGTGGACAAATGGCGGTAATGCAGGTCTGACCCTCTCTGGTTTGGTCCTGGGAAACCTGCAGTGACACACAGCTGCTGACTGCTAGTATGGCAAGGTGACATCAGCGTCTTCCATCTCTGTACTGTTTCTCTTCTGTCTTCATGGCTGGAGTAGTCCTGTCAATTCCTCTCTGTTGCCGGAATCCACATGGTCTTGGAGTTGTTTTCTGAAAGTATACAAAGATATTCTCGACCACAAGTTAATAAAGGAATCTTTTGTATAAATTTGACTTATGATTCTTTTTCATTTTTTGCCCAAACGATTTTCCTTTGGCTTGTTATGACACCTTGTATATTTTACAGGGATGGCTTGCTGTTAGCATTACAAATGAAAGTTAATTTTCTAAAGTAAAAATTTTCTAGATGTAATTTACTTACAGGATATTTTTCCTTACTGTGATATTCTTCTACCATCCCCCTTTTTTTGATTAAATATTAGGAGGCTTTTGGAAATTTTATAATATAGTCTTGATAGCTTTTAAATTTTTTTTTTTTTCTTTCCTTTGTTTATTTTTTTTATTTTTTTTTTTTAATATTTTTATTGAGGTATTATATGTGTACATATCTTACTATTACCCCCCCCCCACCCCACACCCACACATGCCCTCCCCCCCAGAGTTTTGCGTCCATTGTTTATGCTTATATGCATGCATACAAGTCCTTCATTTGATTTCATAAATCCCCCACCTTTCCCAAACTTTCCCCCTGTACTTTGAAAGTCTGTTTGATGCTTTACTGTCTCTGTATCTATCTTTTTGTTCACCACTTTATAATGTTCTTTACTATCCCTAAATGAGTGAGATCATGTGGTATTTTTCTTTCATTGACTGGCTTATTTCACTTAGCATAATGTTCTCCAATTCCATCCAGGTTGCTGCAAATGATGAGAATTCCTTCTTTTTTATGGCAGCATAGTATTCCATTGTGTAGATGTACCACAGTTTTCCGATCCAGTCATCTGCTGATGGGCACCTAGGCTGTTTCCAAATCTTAGCTATTGTAAATTGTGCTGCTATGAACATAGTGGTGCATATATCCTTTCTGATTGGTGTTTCTAGTTTCTTCGGATATATTCCCAGGAGTGGGATTACTGGGTCAAATGGGAGTTCCATTTTCAGTTTTTTTAGGACACTCCATACTGATCTCCACAGTGGCTGCACCAGTCTGCATTCCCACCAGCAGTGCACGAGGGTTCCTTTTTCTCCACATCCTCGCCAACACTTGTCGTTTGTTGATTTGTTGATGATAGCCATTCTGACAGGTGTGAGATGGTACCTCATTGTTGTTTTGATTTGCATCTCTCGGATAATAAGTGACTTTGAACATGTTTTCATGTGTCTCTTGGCCTTCCTTCTGTCTTCTTTTGAAAATATTCTGTTTAGGTCTGTTGCCCATTTTTTTATTGGATCATTTATCTTCCTCTTATTAAGTTGCATAAGCTGCCTGTAGATGTTGGAGATTAAACCTTTATCAGTGATAGCATTTGCAATTATGTTTTCCCATGCAGTGGGCTTTCTTGTTGTTTTGTTGATGGTTTCTTTTGCTGTAAAAAAGCTTTTTATTTTGATGTAGTCCCATTTGTTAATTTTCTCTTTAGCTTCCATTGCCCTAGGGGCAGTGTCAGTGAAGAAGTTCTTGTGGCATATGTCTGAGATTTTGTTGCCTGTGGATTCCTCTAGTATTTTTATGGTTTCCCGTCTTATGTTTAAGTCCTGTATCCATTTTGAGTTTATTTTTGTGTATGGTGTAAGTTGGTGATCTAGTTTCATTTTTTTGCATGTATCTGTCCAGTTTTCCCAACACCATTTATTGAAGAGACTGTCTTGACTCCATTGTATGTTCATGCCTCCTTTGTCAAATATTAATTGAGCATAGTGGTTTGGGTCGATATCTGGGTTCTCTATTCTGTTCCATTGATCAATATGTCTGTTCTTGTGCCAGTACCAGGCTGTTTTGAGAACAGTGGCTTTGTAATACAGCTTGAAATCTGGTATTGAGATCCCACCTACTTTATTCTTCTTTCTGAGGATTGCTGAGGCTAGTCGGGGTCTTTTTTTATTCCAGATGAATTTTTGGAGAGTTCTTTCTAGGTCTGTGAAATATGCTGTTGGTATTTTGATGGGGAGTGCATTGAATCTGTAGATTGCTTTGGGTAGTATGGACATTTTAATGATGTTGATTCTACCAATCCAGGAACATGGTATGTTCTTCCATCTGTTTACGTCTTCCTCTATCTCTTTTTTCAGTGTCCTGTAGTTTTCTGCGTATAGGTCTTTTACCTCCTTAGTTAAGTTTATTCCTAGGTATCTTAATTTTTTTGGTGCGATGGTAAATGGGATTGCTTTTTTAGTCTCTCTTTCTGTAAGTTCATTATTGGTGTATAGAAAAGCCATAGATTTCTTGGCGTTAATTTTGTATCCCGCTACATTGCCGAATTCATTTATTAAGTCTATTAGTTTTTTGATGGAATCTTTTGGGTTTTTTATGTACAATATCATGTCATCTGCAAATAAGGACAGCTTCACTTCTTCTTTTCCAATTTGGATGCCTCTTATTTCTTCTTCTTGCCTAATTGCGATAGCTAATACTTCCAGTACTATGTCAAACAGGAGTGGTGAGAGTGGGCATCCCTGTCTTGTTCCTGTTCTTAGGGGAAATGGTTTTAGTTTTTGCCCATTGAGTATGATGTTTGCTGTGGGTTTATCATATATAGCTTTTATTATGTTGAGGTATGAGCCTTCTATTCCCACCTTGTTGAGAGTTTTTATCAAGAAAGGGTGTTGGATTTTATCAAATGCTTTTTCTGCATCTATTGATATGACTATGTGATTTTTGTCTCTCAATTTGTTTATGTGATGTATCACGTTTATTGATTTGCGGATATTGTACCATCCTTGCATTCCTGGAATAAATCCTACTTGGTCATGGTGTATGATCTTTCTGATGTACTGCTGGAGCCGATTTGCTAGAATTTTGTTGAGGATTTTGGCATCAATGTTCATGAGGGATATTGGCCTGTAATTCTCTTTCATTGAGTTGTCTTTATCTGGTTTTGGTATTAGGGTGATGCTGGCTTCATAGAAAGAGCCTGGAAGTGTTCCTTCCTCTTGAATTTTTTGGAATAGTCTGAGGAGGATAGGTTTTAGTTCTTCCTTGAAAGTTTGATAAAACTCTCCTGTGAAGCCATCTGGCCCCGGGCTTTTGTTTGCCGGAAGCTTTTTGATGACTGCTTCAATTTCTTCCATAGTTACTGGCATGTTGAGCTGTTTAGAATCTTCCTGATTGAGTTTTGGAAGGTTGTATTTTTCTAGGAATATGTCGATTTCCTCTAGGTTGTCCAGTTTGTTGGAATAGAGTTGTTCGTAGTATTTTGTAACAATCCTTTGTATTTCGTCGGGGTCTGTTGTTATTTCACCTCTTTCATTTCTGATTTTGTTTATTTGGGTCCTCTCTCTTTGCTTCTTGGTGAGCCTGGCTAGAGGTCCATCAATCTTGTTTATCCTTTCAAAGAACCAGCTCTTGGTTTTGTTGATCTTTTGTATTGTTTCTTTGGTCTCTATTTCGTTCATCTCCGCTCTGATCTTTATTATTTCTTTCCTTCTGCTTACACTGGGCTTATCTTGTTGCTCTCTCTCTAACTCTTTGAGTTGTTGGGTTAGGTAATTTATTACCATTGTTTCTTGTTTTTTGAAGTAGGCTTGTAGAGCTATGAACTTCCCTCTCAGGACTGCTTTCATTGTGTCCCATAGATTTTGGATTGTTGTGTTTTCATTGTCGTTTGTTGCCATGATGTTTTTTATTTCTTCCTTGATATCTTTGGTAACCCAGTCATGGTTTAATAACATGCTGTTTAGTCTCCAAGTGTTTGATTTCTTTGGGTTGTTTTTATTGTAGTTGATTTCCAGTTTTATGCCACTGTGATCTGAGAAGATACTTGATATGATTTCTATCTTCTTGAATTTGGAGAGACTTTGCCTATGTCCTAACATATGGTCTATCTTTGAAAATGACCCATGTGCACTTGAGAAGAATGTATATTCTGTGGCTTTGGGGTGAAATGTTCTGAAGATGTCGATTAATTCCATCTGTTCTAGTGAGTCATTTAGGATTGATGTTTCTTTGCTGATTTTTTGTTTAGAGGATTTGTCCAATGGTGATAGTGGGGTATTGAAGTCTCCTACTATGATTGTATTACTGTCAATCTCTCCTTTGATATCTTCCAGGAGTTTTTTAATGTATCTTGGTGCTCCTGTATTGGGTGCATATATGTTTACCAGAGTTATTTCTTCTTGTTGGATTTCTCCCTTTAGTATTATGAAGTGGCCTTCATTATCTCTTGTTATGTCCTTCACTTTGAGATCTAATTTGTCAGATATAAGTATTGCAACCCCAGCTTTTTTTTCATTTCCATTTGCCTGGAAAACCTTTTTCCATCCCTTTAGTCTCAGTCTGTATGCATCCTTTTTTTTGAGGTGGGTTTCCTGTAGACAGCAGATATCTGGGTTTTGTTTTCTTATCCAGTCTGTTACCCTGTGTCTTTTGATTGGGGCATTCAATCCATTTACATTTAAAGTTATTATTGATAGGTACTTATTTGACGCCATTTTTATTCTATACCCCTGTGTACCTTCTTTGCTTCCTATTTCTTTCTTTTTTTTTACAGCAGACCCTTTAGCATTTCTTTCATTGCTGGTTTGGTGGTGATAAACTCCCTTAGTCCTTTTTTGTCTCTGAAGCTCCTGATTTCACCTTCAATTTTGATTGATAGCCTTGCTGGGTACAGTATTCTTGGATTTAGACCCTTCCTTTGCATGACTTGGTATATTTCATTCCATTCCCTTCTGGCCTGATGAGTTTCTGTTGAGAAATCAGTTGCTAGTCTGATGGGGGTTCCTTTGTATGTAACTGTCTGTCTCTCTCTGGCCGCTTGTAAGATTCTTACTTTGTCGTTGGTGTTTGCCAACTTAACTATAATGTGCCTTGGCGTCGGTCTTTTGGGGTTCATTTTGCTTGGAACTCTGTGAGCTTCTTGGATTTGTGTGGGTTTTTTCTTCCCTATATCAGGGAAGTTTTCTGTTATTATTTCTTCAAACAGGTTTTCTATTCCTTGCTCAGTTTCCTTTCCTTCTGGCACCCCTATTATCCTGATGTTGTTTTGTTTTGTATTGTCCCGAAGTTCCCTTACGCTCTCCTCAATCTTTCTAATTTTTGTTTCTAGAAGCTGTTGTAATTGGGTATTTTTTTCCATCTTGTCTTCTAGCTCACTTATGCGGTCCTCTGCTTCATCTAGTCTACTCTTGATGCTTTCTATTGAGTTCTTTACAGCAGCGATGTCACTTTTCATTTCTTCTTGGTTCTTCTTCATTTCTTCTTGGTTCTTACTCATATTGTCGAATTTGTCTTCCATCCTTTTCAGCCACTTTATGACCATTTCTCTGAATTCTTTCTCTGATAGGTTGTTTGCCTCTAAATCGTTTACTTCCTTTTCTGGTGATGCCTGCTTCTCTTTCCTGTGGGGGCTGTTTCTTTGTCTCCCCATGGTCTCTCTTCTCCGGATGTCTGGTTATATAGATTTCTCTCTCTGGCGTTGATTTAAAGGTATAAAATACAACACAACCAGGCTCAACAGACAAGGCACTAAACAGAATTGTATTCACGATATTAATAACCTCCAATAGAGGTAACCACCAGAGAAAGACAAATTAGGGAATAGGAGTGGAAGAGGGAGAGTAAAAAGAAAGAACAACAACGAAGAAAAAAAACAACAACAAAGAGTGTGAGTCTGAACTTGGGAAAAGAGCAGAAAGAAAGAAAAGAAATAACAGAAAAGAAAAAGAAAAGAAAAAAAAAGTAAGAGAGACAAGAATGATACTAAGAGAGAAAAGGGGAACAAACTATATATATGGGGAGTAAACTCCACTAGAACAACCACTATTCCCAGCAAATTCCAGCAACACGAGCCTGGAGATTAATACAAACTGCAACAGCAGCTAATATCAAGTGAGGCAAGGGAAAACAAAAGTAAAAAACAAACAAAAACAAAGCAAACAAAAGAACCAACCAAACCAACAAAAAGAATAATCTAAACAATCTCATAAAAAAGCATAAAAATTCAATCTAATCAACATTCAAGCAAACAACAACAAAAGGCCCGAGAGAAAAATAATTTTTTAAAAGTAGCGTAGAGAGAGGTTTGTATGGATTTGGAGCAGGGGGTTGGGAATTAGATATATAAGTAGGGTGAAGTTTTAGCAGAGAGTAAACTGAAAAAGTAAGGAAAATCTAAAGCCAGAAAGGGTTAAGATAAACTGGGAGCAAAAGGGGAAAGGTTAGGAGAGTGATGGCATAATGTTAGCTTTGAGATAGGGTAAAGCGATTGTAAGGGAAAGATGCAAATCGAATGTAGGACACTAATCCAAAAATAAAAGAAAGAGAAAATCAAATGACATTAAAAAAAAAAAAAAAAAAAGTAAAATAATAGTAATAATAGTGCTGATTGAAAATAAAAATGTAATAATTAAAAAGGTGAAAATCAAGTGAGGAAAAAGAAAAAAATATTAGTTTCTTAAGTAAAAGATGCAAAAAATGAAAATAAAAAAATATGAGAATAAAAAATTTAAAAAATTGAAAAAAGAATTGAAAATTAAAAAATAGGAAGACTAAAATGTGCAGTAGCGGCTGTCATTCACTTCCTCTATTATTCTGTTTGGTATGCCTTTTTCCCAGTCTGGGCGGTATTTCAGTTCAGCTTCATTCCAGGGCTCCTCAGTGTTGGAAGCCAGTCCTGCTTTTTAAGCCAGCCCTATCTTAATTTCTCGTATTTATTTTTGATTACACCAGAGACAATTAGCGTTTCAGCCCCTGGGTGGCAGTGTTTCTGAATTGACTTCCGGGCCTCTCTAGCTCTTTTTTCCTTTTTTTTTTTTTCCCCTTCTATGGCACTCACTACCGGTTTGTAGAGATGTGCGCCTCAGAGCTGCCTCTCTGATGGTCACACGCAGCTCTGGCCCCAGGTTCCGAAAAAACACCTTCCCCCTGCAGTCTTTCAGGGTTTCCACCTGGGTTTACCTCTGTATTGGGCTTAGCAATCAGAGTCGGAAAGAGCCCAGGTGTGCGGACCGTGGGTCTGTGCCCCAGACTAAGGAGCCTGCACTCCTTTGAAAATTCTTAGTCTGACCCTCCTCGTCAGATTAAAATGAGTTGCTTTCAAGAGGTCACTTCTGTTAGCAGCTCAGAAGACCCCCCTCCTCATTCACGGATCACGGCAGTTCCAACTGCCGCTGATTTTTCTAGGCACAGACCTCCCGGCTCCTGCCGGTCCTGCGGCTGCCGCACTTCCCTCACCCAGCGCTTCCCTCACCCACCGCGGGGATTAGAAACCGCAGCTTATTTCAGACAAAATCTGACCTTTCCGTGGTGCAGTGAAGAGTTTCTTTGAATCCAAATGTTTGCGCTGATAGGGGACCGGTGGTCTGGTGCTCCCAGCAGCGCAGTGTTTGCAGTTGTCGCAGAAAGTCAGGTTTCCAATAAAATCCTCCTTTCCTTGCAAGATGGCGAGGCGCCCGGCGAGCCCGCAGCTCCAGGAGGGGACCCAGCCCCTGTGGGTGCTGCGCGGTCAGAGGAACACTGCCCAGCACTCCCCCGCCTTCTCCTGGAGTTTAGCTGTCCCTTGGCTTGCCCACATACACTCCCTCTGCGAGCCTCTGCTGCTCCGACTCTCCGCCCCAGGAACAGACTCCAAACCCGACTCTATTCCGTCGCCATTTTTTCCCCCTCCTTGATAGCTTTTAAATTTTATTTTTTTGCACTACAATATGACTGCTTTAGGTTCATTACATGTTATGCAATTTTTCCATGAGATGAACTACCAATAAAAATTTTAGTTAACACTTTAGGAACACCTTTTTGTCCAGTACAATTAATTTTTCTAGAATATTCACTTATTTCAATTAGCCAATTTAAATTAGCCTGAAAACTTGACTACTATTTTACTGTCAAATTTAATACTCTAACAACAATTTTATTTTACCCAGTAAATATTAGTGGAAAGGATTATTTGCCTTCTTGAGTAGGCCCTGAGCATTCCTGGTGCTAGGCTGGATTTAGATATCAAAAACCCACTTCCCCACACCATGGGTACAACACAACTCAAACAAGTCTTGTTGCAGTGAGAGGGCAGCTGCTGTCGGCCAAGTCTCTGTCTGTTACCGGGGTCCCGATTTGAACTGGGCATGGGAAGCTAAGTCGCCATGGGGGCAGGACACCTCCCTCAGAATGGGTGAGGTTTCAGGCCCCTGCAAAGTTGGGGGGGGGTGAGGGTCTGTGCCCCACCTCTGTTGACCCCCAAGTTCTCTCCTGATGGCCCCTCTGCGACTGTGCCTGTCTTAGGTTGTTCCTTCCCTGAGGAATCTTACCCGTCTCTGGCTAATCAGCCATCCTCCAGGGCCAAGCAGTGTGATGTGAGGTTCAGTTCTGTCTCCTTGGTAGCCTATGCCCCCGTGGCCTCCATGCACAGCACCTGCCTTGGGATCCCCTCGCCTGCTATAAACAATGATTGGGTTAACAATGAGATCAAGGAAGAAATTAAAAACATCCTGGAGACTAATGACTATAAAAACAAAACAATGCAAATACTATGGGACACAATGAAAGCAGTCCTGAGAGGAAAGTTTATAGCTCTACAGGACTAAATAGGATGCTATTAAACAATGACTGGTTTACCAAAGATATCAAAGAAGAAATAAAAAGCATCATAGCAACAAATGACAATGAAACACAACAATCCAAAAGTCTATGGGACACAGTGAAATCAGTTTTGAGAGGGAAGTTCATAACGCTACAGGCCTACCTCAAAAAACAAGAAAAAATGGTAATAAATTATCAAAGAATTAGAAAGAGACCAACAAGAAAAGCCTAGTGTAAGCAGAAGGAAGGAAAAATTAAAGATCAGAGTGGAGATAAACAACATAGAGACAAAAAAACAAAAACAAAAAAAAACAAGAGCTGATTCTTTGAAAGGATAAACACGATTGATGAACCTCTTAGCCAGGATCACCAAGAAGCAAAAACAGAGGACCCAAATAAACAAAATCATAAATAAAAGAGGTGAAATAATCAATCCCACAGAAATACAAACTATTATGAAAAAATACTATGAACAACTCTTTTCCAACAAAATGGAAAACCTGGATGAAATGGACATATTCCTAGAAAAATACAACCTTCCAAAATTCAATCAGGAAGTATCTAAAAATCTCAATAGGCTTACAACTATGGAGGAAATTGAAGCAGTCATCAAAAACTTCCAGCAAACAAAAGCCTGGCACTAGATGGCTTTACAGGGGAGTTCTACAAATCATTCAAAGAAGATCTAAAACCTATCCTCTTCAGAGTTTTCCAGAAAATTCAAGTTTAAGGCACACTTCCAAACTGTTTCTATGAAGCCAGCATTATCCTATTCCCAAAACCAGATAAAGATACCATAAAAAAAGAGAACTACAGGCCAATATCCTTGATGAACATAGATGCTAAAATCCTCAACAAAATTCTACCAAATCGGATTCAGCATTAACTTAGAAAGATCATACACCATGACCAAGTGGGATTTATTCTTGGGATGCAAGGATGGTACAATATCCACAAATCAATAAATGTGATACATCACATAAACAAACTGAGAGACAAATTCACATAATCAATCAATTGATGCAGAAAAAGTATTTGACAAAATCCAACACCCTTACTTGCTAAAAACTCTCAGGGAAGCTGGAATAGAAAGAGCAGATCTCAACATGATAAAGGCCGTAAATCACAAACCTACAGACAACATCATACTCAATGGGAAAAAAATTAAATTCATTTCCCCTTATAATAGGAACAAGATAGGGATGCCCACTTGCTCCACTCCTGTTCAATATAGTACTGGAAGTGCTAGCCATAGCAATCAGACAAAAAGAATAAAAAAAAAAAAGGCATCCAAATTGGAAAAGAAGAATTAAAACAGTAATTTACAGATGACATGATACTGTACATAGAAAACCCTAAAGACTCCATCAAAAAACTACTAGACAAAATAAATGAATTTGACAATGTAGGAGGATACAAAATTAACACCCAGAAATCTATGGCCTTTTTATATACCAATAATGAACTCACAAAAGAGAAACAACAACAACAACAACAAAAACAATCCCATTTACCATTGCACCAAAAGAATTAAGATACCTAGGAATAAACTTAACTAAGGAGGTAAAAGACCTGTACTCAGAAAACTATAGGACATTGAAAAAAGAGATAGAGGAAGACATAAACAAATGAAAGAACATACCATGTTCATGGATTAGTAGAAACAACATCATTAAAATGTCCACACTACCCAAAGCAATCTACAGATTCAATGCAATCCCCATTAAAATGACAAAGGCGGAGAACAAAATGGGGCAGAATAGGCAGATGTGTCCTGATCCTTCTCTAGGAGGAAATAGAGGGAGCAGCTGAAATGAGAGGAATCCAGCCCGAATTGGCGAAGGAGACGTGGCTGGTGAGACAGTTTGCAGCTGGGAAGGGCAGAGATCTCCTGGAAAAAGGTAAAATAAGGATCTGGGCAATAGAATCTGCCAGATCTCTAAGACCAGAAGGTCAGGGGAAAACTACACAGTGCCAAGCCACGTCCCTGAGGACAGGCAAAGCGTCTGACTGTGAGAAAAAGGGTCCACGGGACTGCAGGAGGTAGTACATTTTAGACCTTGGAGTCTGATTTGGGATCTGAGCTCAAAGGCAACCCTGAAGAGCTAACTGTCTGACCGTGCAGTGTCGGCATGAGAGGAGCTGGTAAAGACACAGTCTCTCCTCGCGCCGGAGCCTGCATCTTTCTCCACTTAATTTAGATCGTAGGACCTTTCACTTACCCACAGCTGAGGTTCAGGAGAAGGGGTGGAGTTGTGGAATCTAGAAAGAGTAGGCAGAGAACAGGTCCATGAGAAGTGGAAGCGTGTCTGGTGCTAACTCATATCCGATCCCCGGTCGCCATTTTCTCGTGAGATATAGCCCCTCCCTCCAGTCTCCAGGCAACCAATATAGCCACACCCTGATTCCACCCTGATTGTCACCATAGATCTGAATACTCCCTGAGGCCAGAGGAATTGCCCAAAAGAAAAACCTTTGGCAGTTAGGCACCTCAATTATGCAGTTACACTGCCAGTGCTCTCCAGAGTGCTTCAGTGTGCCTAGCTGGCAAACTTACCGTGGGTGCTCCTGTGACCCACCACTGGGAGTAAGCGCCTATCCACCACAGGTACAGCAGCAAAAGCTGAGTCTGCCCACCCCACAACTACAGAATTCTGGGCTGTTGCCTTTCCAGGGTGCAGGCCCTCTGAGCCACATCACCCCAATAGACGGTTCCTTGGAGCCACTGTGAGTCCCCACTGGGCAAGCGTAATTTCAATTTAGGGGGCAAGACAGGAAAAATTGGGATACTACCCTCCACAACTGCTGACCTCTAGACACCGCAGCTGTGCCTCTCAAACTCGCAGGCCTACATCAAGAGAACCCAAATAGTTCAAGTAGGGAACTACTCTAGATTACCAAGCCCAGGAGAACTGAGAGATTACACTAGTAGCACCATCACCAAAAGAACCTGGGTAGCAAAACAATTGGATCTACAATTAAAACATTTCAAGAAAATATGGGGAGACAAAAAGGAAATCCCCAAAGGAAAGAAAAAGATGAATCTCCAGAAAAGGAGTTAAATGAACTTGAGGCTAGCAGCTTAACAGAGAGAGAATTCAGAGTATTTGTTATAAGGATGTTTAAACGGATGGATGACAAATACACACAACTCAATAAGAACTATAAGGAGCTGAATGAAAATGTCACCAACATGAAAAGAAACGAAGAGGAGATGAAGAATGACATAGCTGCAATAAAGAACACAATGGAAGGCTTAAAGAGTAGAGTAGAAGAGGCTGAGGACTGCATCAGCGACTTAGAAGACAAGGTAGGAAAAAACACACAAACACAGCAACAACTGGAAAGAATACTTAAAAAGCAAGAGTAGAGCCTAAGGGAACTTCGGGACAACACAAAACAAAACAACCTTCGAATAATAGGGATAAAAGAAGGACAGGAAGAGAAGCAAGGAATAGAAAACCTGTTAGAATAAATAATAACAGAAAACTTCACTGATATTGGCAAGGAAAAAAACTATCCAAGTCCAAGAAGTACACAGAGTCCCAAATAAGTTGAACCCCAAAAGATCAACAACAAGACACATCATAATTAAATTGACAAATACCAACGACAAAGCAAGAATCTTAAAGGCTGCCAGAGAGAGACAGAAAGTTACCTACAAGGGATCTCCTATCAGAATATCAACTGATTTCTCAACAGAAACACACCAGGCCAGAAGGGAATGGAATGAAATATACAAAGTGATGCAAAACAAGGGACTGAATCTAAGAATACTATACCCATCAAGGCTATCATTCAAAATTGAAGGTGGAATCAGGAGCTTCACAGACAATAAAGGCCTAAGAGAGTTCATCACTACCAAGCCAGCAATGCAAGATATGCTAAAGGGGCTGCTGTTAAAAGAAGAAAGAGAAAGGCAAGAAGAAACACAAACACTAAGGAAAAATATGTCAACAAACAGGTACTTATCAATAATAACAGTAAATGTAAATGGGTTAAATGCACCAATCAAAAGACATAGGGTAGCTGAATGGATAAGAAAACTAGACCCATATATTTGCTGTCTACAAGAGACCCACCTTAGAGCAAAAGACTCACACAGACTGAGAGTGAAGGGATGGAAAAACATTTTTCAGGCAAATGGAAATGAGAAAAAAGCTGGGGTCACTATACTTATATCAGATAAAATAGACCTCAAAATGAAGGCCATAACAAGAGATAAGGAAGGCCACTACATAATACTAAAGGGAGCAATCCAGCAAGAAGATATAACTCTGGTAAACGTATATGCACCCAATGCAGGAGTGCCCAAATACATAAAAAATCTCCTGGAGGATATCAAAGGAGAGATCGACATCAATACAATCATAATAGGGGACTTTAATACACCACTGACATCAATGGATAAATCCTCTGGACAAAAAATCAGCAAAGAAACAGCAATTCTAAATGACACACTAGATCAGATGGACCTAATTGACATCTTCAGAGTATTTCACCCCAAAGCCATGGAATATACGTTCTTCTCAAGTGCACATGGGACATTCTCAAAAATAGACCACATATTGGGTAACAAGCAAAGTCTCCCCAAATTCAAAAAGATTGAAATCATATCAAGTATTTTCTCAGACCATAATGGCATAATATTAGAAATAAACTACAGTAAAAACATTCCAAAAAATTCAAACACTTGGAAACTGAACAGCATGAAACCAAACAATGATTGGGTTATAAATGAGATCAAAGAAGAAATTAAAAACATCCTGGAGACTAATGACAATAAAAACAAAACATTGCAAATCCTATGGGACACAATGAAAGCAGTCCTGAAAGGGAAGTGGATATCTCTACAAGCTTACCTCAAAAAACAAGAAAAAATGGTAATAGATCATCTAACTCAACAACTCAAAGAATTAGAAAGGGAGCAACAAGAAAAGCCCACAGTGAGTAGAAGAAAGGAAATAATAAAGATCAGAGCAGAAATGAATGACATAGAGACCAAAAAAACAATAAACAAGATCAACAAAACCAAGAGCTGGTTCTTTTATAGGATAAATAAGATTGAAGAACTTCTAGCCAGGCTCACCAAGAAGCAAAGAGAGAGGAACCAAATAAAGAAAATCAGAAATGAAAGAGGTGAAATAACAACAGACCCCACAGAAATACAAAGGATTGTCAAAAAATACTCTGAACAACTCTATTCCAACAAACTAGACAACCTGGAGGAAATGGACATATTCCTAGAAAAATACAACCTTCCAAAACTTACTCAGGAAGAGACTAAAAATCTCAATAGGCTGATAACTATGGAAGAAATTGAAGCAGTCAGCAAAAAGCTTCCAGCAAAAAAAGCCTGGGGCCAGACAGCGTCACAGGGGAGTTTTACAAAACATTCAAGGAAGAGCTAAAACTTATCCTCCTCAGACTATTCCAGAAAATTCAAGAAGTTTCACTTCCAAGCTCCTTCTATGAAGCCAGCATCACCCTAATACCATAACCAGATAAAGATAAGACAATGAAAAAGAATTACAGGCCAATATCCCTCATGAACATAGATGCCAAAATCCTCAACAAAATTCTAGCAAATTGAATGCAGCAGTACACCAGAAAGATCACACACCACGACAAAGTAGGATTTATCCCTGGGATGCAAGGATGGTACAATATTCGCAAATCAATAAACGTGATACATCACATAAACAAATTGAGAGATAAAAATGATATAGTCATATCAATTGATGCAGAAAAACCATTTGACAAAATCCAACACCCTTTCTTGATAAAAACTCTCAGCAAGATGGGAATAGAAGAATCATACCTCAACATAATAAAAGCCATATATGACAAACCCAAGGCCATCATCATACTCAATGGGCAAAAACTAAAACCATTTTCCCTAAGAACAGGAACAAGACAGGGATGCCCACTCTCACCACTCCTGTTCAACATAGTGTTGGAAATACTAGCCATTGCAATCAGACAAAAAGAAGAAATAAAAGGCATCCAAATTGGAAAAGAAGAAGGAAAACTGTCCTTATTTGCAGATGACATGATACTGTACATAGAAAACCCTAAAGACTCCATCACAAAATTATTAGACTTAATAAATGAATTTGGCAGAGTAGCAGGATACAAAATTAATGCTAAGAAATCTATGGCATTTCTATACACCAATAATGAACTTACAGAAAGAGAGACTAAAAAACCAATCCCATTTACTATCACACCAAAAAAATTAAGATACCTAGGAATAAACTTAACTAAGGAGGTAAAAGGCCTATATGCGGAAAACTACACAACACTGAAAAAAGGGATAGAGGAAGACATAAACAGATGGAAGAACATACCATGTTCATGGATTGGTAGAATCAACATCATCAAAATGTCCATACTACCCAAAGCAATCTATAATTTCAATGCATTTTCCATTAAAATAACAAGGGCATACTTCACAGATGTAGAACAAACTTTCAAAAAATTCATCTGGGATAAAGAAAGACTCCAAATAGCTACAGCAATCATGAGAAAAAAGAACAAAATAGGAGGGATCTCAATACCAGATATCAAGCTATATTACAAAGCCACGATGCTCAAAACTGTCTGGTACTGGCACAAGAACAGACATATAGATCAATGGAATAGAATAGAGAACCCAGAAATCGATCCAAACCACTATGCTCAATTAATATTTGACAAAGGAGGCATGAACATACAATGGAGTCAAGACAGTCTCTTCAATAAATGGTGTTGGGAAAATTGGACAGATACATGCAAAAAAATGAAACTAGAACACCAACTTACACCATACACAAAAATAAACTCAAAATGAATCAAGGACTTAAACGTAAGACAGGAAACCATAAAAATAATAGAGGAATCTATAGGCAGAAAAATGTCTGACATATGCCAAAAGAACTTCTTCGCTGATACTCCTCCTAGGGCAATGGAAGCTAAAGAGAAAATAAACAAGTAGGAGTACATCAAAATAAAAAGCTTTTGCACAGCAACGAAAACCATCAATAAAACAACAAGAAAGCCCACTGCATGGGAGAACATATTTGCCAATGATGTCAACGATAAGGGTTTAATCTCCAACATTTACAGGGAACTCATGCAGCTTAACAAAAAGAAGATAAACAACCCAATCAAAAAATGGGCAACTGATCTAAATAGACACTTTTCGAAAGAAGACAGAAGGAAGGCCAAGAGACATATGAAAACCTGCTCTAAATCACCAATCATTAGAGAGATGCAAATCAAAACAACAATGAGGTACCATCTCACACCTGTCAGAATGGCCATTATCACCAAGTCAACAAACGACATGTGCTGGCAAGGATGTGTAGAAAAAAGAACCCTCGTGCACTGCTGGTGGGAATGCAGACTGGTGCAGCCACTGTGGAGAACAGTATGGAGTTTCCTTAAAAAACTAAAAATAGAACTCCCATTTGACCCAGTGATCCCACTTCTAGGAATATATCCCCAGAAACACCAATCAGAAAGGATATATGCACCCCTATGTTCATAGCAGCACAATTCACCATAGCTAAGATTTGGAAATAGCCTAAGTGCCCATCAGCAGATGAGTGGATTAAAAACCTGTGGTACATCTACACAATGTAATACTACGCTGCGGTAAAAAAGAAGGAGCTCTTACCATTTGCAACAATATGGATGGAGATGGAGAACATTATGCTAGTTATTATGAATTTGGCAGAGTAGCAGGATACAAAATTAATGCTAAGAAATCTATGGCATTTCTATACACCAATAATGAACTTACAGAAAGAGAGACTAAAAAAGCAATCCCATTTACTATCACACCAAAAAAATTATTCAAAATAATTCAAAATAAGCCTGGCAGAGAAAGATAAATATGACATGATTTCACTCATTTGTGGAATATAATGAAGAACATAAACTAATGGGAAAAAAATAGATCCAGAAACAGAGAAATACCAATTAGAACGTCAAACCTCAGGGAAGGAATTGTGAGGTAACCAGAAACCCAAGAATGCCTGAGAACACCTTTCTAGCCACGCTAGCAATCATCAGATGTACGGTAATTTTACCTGGGACAAGAGGGTAAGTATTTTGGTCTTATGCTCCTGACCCTTCATGGGTAAGACCCCTTATGTGGGCTGATCCCCTGACTAATGTAGTCACCAATAATACCAAACACCTTGATCATCCAGGAGGTCCATGGGTGGGGCAAGAAAGAATAAATACACAGGGGTCTCCACCCAGCTTCCCTTTTGTATGACATGAAATCAAAACAATGCCCCTTTGTGTGTACAATTAAAGAGAGGTTTCTGGCTTGTGTGGACACCAAAGAAAGGGTGTCACTACTATCACTACTTGCCCCCAGTAGAGGTGCAGAAAATGTAATTAAGACCTTGTCTATACAAAAAGAATTGGACTGCCAGTTTGAAAGGGAATTGCCATGGACTAGAACAAAGAGTATCCTTACAGGATATTATTCTACACTGTCATTAAAATTTTCCCCATATTTGGATCACCCCCAGTACTTATAATAGTTCCTCGTACCCTTGGGGATAAAAAAATAAATAAAAAATAAAAATTAAAAAAATAAATAAAATTTTTTAAAAATCATCTGTTTGGTGCTTGGAGACAAACATAACACATCGCTTGATATTTTAGAATTACAACAGCATAATATACAATTATCCCAAGCAAACTTACAAACTGATTCTTTGAATGTCTGGCAGCAATTTAAAAAGGACATGTAAGGATTTAATCCTTTTCATTGTGTAGAGGGCCTCCTGGGAAGGCACCTGAGCATTCTATATTGGTCCCTCTTACCCTTTAGGCCAAGAGGGACCCTCTTCTCACAATTCAATTGTTCACAGCTCTTGCATGAGCTCTCTGTTCATGTCGAGGCTGAAGTCTTGTGATGACTGGTGCCATGGATCTGTCTCTCGCCCAGTGGGGCGAACTGAGCCCTCCCTGGAGAAGAAACCCTGGTTCCACAAGATATGTGATCAGTGCTGGGGCCCTGCCAGCAGGCGAGGGGATCCCAAGGCAGGTACTGGGCTTGGAGGCCAGGGGGGCATAGGCTACCAAGGAGACAGAACTGAATCTCACGTCACCCTGCTTGGCCCCGGAGGATGGCTGGTTAGCCAGAGACGGGTAAGATTCCTCAGGGAAGGAACAACCTAAAACAGGCACAGTCGCAGTGGGGCCATCAGGAGAGAACTTGGGGGTCAACAGAGGTGGGGCACAGATCCTCACCCCCCAACATTGCAGGGGCATGAACCCTAGCCCCTTCTGAGGGAGGTCTCCTGCCCCCATGGCTGCTTCTTGCTTCCCATGCCCAGCTCAAATCAGGACCCAGGTGACTGACAAAGTCTTGGCCAACAGCAGCTGCCCTCTCACTGCAACAAGACTTGTTTGAGTTGTCTTGTACCCATGGTGTGGAGAAGTGGATTTATGATATCTAAATCCAGCCTACCACCAGGAATGCTCAGGACCTTCTCAAGAAGGCAAATAATCCCTTCCACTAACATTTAAAGGGTAAAATAAGATTGTTGTTAGAGTAATAAATTTGACAGTAAAATAGTAGTCAAGTTTTCAGGCAAATTTAAATTGGCTAGTTGAAACAAGCGAATATTCTAGAAAAATTAATTGTACTGGACAATTTGGTACTTCATCTCATGATAAAATTGTGCACCATGTAATGAACCTAAAACAGTAATATTATAGTGCAAAAAATTAAAATTGAAAAGCCATCAAGACTACATTATAAAATTTTCAAAAGCCTCCTAATATTTAAATCAAGAAAGGGGGGATAGTAGAAGAATATCATGTAAGGAAAAATAACCTGTAAGTAAATTACATCTAGAAAATTAATACCTTAGAAAATTAATTGTAAGGCTAAAAGCAAGACACCCATGAAAAATGCACAAGGTGTCAAAACAATCCAGAGGAAAATCATTTGGGCAAAAAATGAAATAGGATCCCATGTCAAATTTATAGAAAATATTCCTTTATTAACTTTTGGTCGAGAATATGATTGTATATTTTCAGAAAACAACTACGAGACCATGTGGATTCCAGCATCAGAGAGGAATCAACAGGACTACTCCAGCCATGAACACAGAAGAGAAGCAGTCCAGAGATGGAAGATGCCGACGTCGCTTTGCCATACTAGCAGTTTTTGCGTCACTGCAGGTTGCCCAGGACCAAACGAGAGAGGGTCGGACCTGCATTACCACCATTTGTCCACCATCCAGAAGTGAAATGTCATTGCTGACATGTACACATAAGGAACTGTTTGACATTGAAATTGGGTCTCAAAAGAACTGTTGGCCCAGAAAGAAACTCACTACAGGCTGATTCATTTGCCTGTCAGCATAACCATTATTGCTTTTCACATTTTCGGTTCTTATAAGTGTATTTCTAATAGCACATGATCTCACTCATCTAGGGGAAATAATGAACAACATAGACTGATGAACAAGAATAGACCCAGAAACAAGGAGGCATGGATCAGACTGTTGGGCCTCAGAGGCAGGGGAGGGCAGGGTGGGGGTAAAGGGGAGAGATCAACCAAAGGACTTGTGTGCATGCATATGAGCCTAACCAATGGTTAAGGATAACAGGGGGGTGGGGGCATGCGTGTGGATGGGTGTGGGATGGGAATGGGGGGATGAGGACAAATATGTGATACCTTAATCAATAAAGAAATTTAAAAAAAGGAGACATTTAATCATAGAAATACTTGCCAAAATGTGGATAAAACAACTGATAAGGTGAAATTTGAATTTGTAACAACAATGAATAAAATAATTTTCTCTAGATTTAAAAAAAAAATGCCAAAGGCACATTTCAAAGATCTAGAACACACTCTCCAAAAATTCATCTGGAATAAAAAAAGAATCCGAATAGCCACAGCAGTCCTGAGAAAGAAGAACAAATTTGGAGGGATCACAATACCAGATATCAAGCTATATTACCAAGCCACAGTTCTCAAAACTGCCTGGTACTGGCACAAGAACAGACATATAGACCAGTGGAACAGAACAGAGAACACAGAAATCAACCTAAGCCATTATGCTCAATTAATATTTGACAAAGGAGACAAAGGCATACAATGGAGTCAAGACAGTCTCTTCAATAAATGGTGCTGGGAAATTTGGTCAGATATATGCAAAAAAAATGAAACTAGACCACCAACTTACACCATACACAAAAACAGATGCAAAATGGCTAAAGGACTTAAATGTACAATGGGAAACCATAAAAATCTTATAAGACTCCATAGGCAGCAAAATAGCAGACATATATTGTAGCAATATCTTTACCAACACAGCTCCTAGGGCAATGGAAACTAGGGAGAAAATAAACAAATGGGACTACATCAAAATAAAAAGCTTCTGCACAGCAAAAGAAGCTATGAACAAAACAACAAGAAAGCCCACTGCATGGGAGAACATATTTGCTAATGATATTTCCGATAAGGGTTTAATCACCACAATTTACAGAGAACTCATACAACTTAACAAAAGGAAGATAAATGATCCAACCAAAAAAAATGGGCAAAGGACCTAAATAGACACTTTTTGAAAGAGGACATACAGAAGGACCAGAGACATATGAAAACATGCTCAAAGTCAGTAATCATCCATGAGATGCAAATCAAAACGAGATACCGTGAGCCCCCCTCCACCTGAGTCACAGTGCCTGAGTCCCCATGCAGATGCGGTGAGTGCAGCTGGATGCCGTGGGCTGGGGTGCAGCGTGGGTCTCTGGGCCACCCAGCGGTGCCACCCAGAAGCTGTGTGGGCAGCGTGCTCTCTCCAGGCTGGCCCCACAGACTGGCTCCTGCGCGAGCCCATGGGGAGCCCGACTGGCTCCTATATTCCGAGCAGCTGTGGCCCGGCTCATCCAGAAGAGGCTGCGTGGGTGCAGGCTGGGCTCATCGCGGGCATCCGGCACCTGAACGCGGGGGCTTCCCCGGCATCCCAGGGGAGGGTAGCAGGGGGAGTGAGAGCGAGTTCGGCAGACACCCCACATTCTCACTGTACCTCCGTCCCTATCTCCCCCACCCCCAGGTAGCTGGCGAGAAGTTGCAGCCCCCTGCCCAGGTGCTGCAGGAGGTTGGTTGCCGCCACCCACCCTAGTTCCCCTCACCTGCTCCACCATCCCTCTGCGGTCCTGCTCTCTTGGGGGCCCATCGGGGCCGGCAGGGCCTCCACTGCTGCTCACTGCCAGCGCTACCTTGCTGACACCCTCCATGGTCCGTGCTGCCTCCTGGTGGTCAGCGCACATCATAGCAAGCGTCGAACTCCCGGTCTCCAGGTCGAACTCCCGGTCGTACGACAGCCCAAGGGGACAATTTGCATATTAGCCTTTTATTATATAGGATATATACACTGAGTGGCCAGATTATTATGATCTCTGAACGCATAATAATCTGGCCACTTAGAGTATATCCTATATAATAAAAGGCTAATATGCAAATTGTCCACTTGACCAGTTCGACCAGCAGCCAGACCAGCCAACCGCCCATGTCCCCTCCCCCTGGCCAGGCTGGCTGGACCCCACCCATGCACGAATTCATGCACTGGGCCTCTAAACCTCTAAAATATATATATATATATATGCGCGTTCAGAGATCATAATAATCTGGCCACTCAGTGTATATATGTGTGTGTGTGTATTTTATTGACTTCAGAGAGGAAGGGAGAGGAAGTGATAGAAACATCAATG
This sequence comes from Eptesicus fuscus, assembly GCF_027574615.1. Taxonomy (NCBI): domain Eukaryota; kingdom Metazoa; phylum Chordata; class Mammalia; order Chiroptera; family Vespertilionidae; genus Eptesicus; species Eptesicus fuscus. Next base: position 112,752,820 of record NC_072475.1, read on the forward strand.
ATGAGAGAATCACTCATCAGCTACCTCTTGCATGCCCCTCACTGGGGATTGAGCCCACAACCTGGGCATGTGCCCTGACTGGGAATCTAACAATGACCTCAGGGTTCATGGGTCGACATTCAACCACTTAGCTATGCCAGTTGGGCTATTCTCCATCTTCTTGATTCCTGCATTTGACTCTTTAGTCTAAATTAGGCAGAAAGGTAAGAGGGTATCATTAATTCTCTCAAGGCTCATCAACTAATTTTCTTAAAAAATTTCTTTCTATTGATTTGCGAGATAGTGAGAGGAAGAGAGCATCACTTCTGTGAGTCATATCTTTTCTTTTAACCCTCAGCTGAGGACATTTTCCCATTGATTTTTAGGGAGAGAGAGGGAAAGACAGAGAGAGAAACATTAATGTGAGAGAAATACATCGATTGGTTGCCTCCTGCAGAAGCCCTGACCAGGGTCCAGGCCAGTGAGGAGCTTGCAAACAAGGTACGTGACCTTGACTGGAATCGACCAAAGGGTCCCGGGCTCTATCCGCTGAGCCAAACTGACTAGAGCTGTGAGTCATATCTTCATCTCACAGCCTAGTGACTTCTTTCAATATTTGAGTCATCTAAACATCTGTGATATACATAGAAAAGGAAAGCTAAAATTGACAAAACCCTAAACTTGACTGAATGAATGCCATGAGCTTATTTTTAAAAGTCTGTCATCTATCAAGGTAAACTTTCTTACAAGTACGTATTCTTAAAACTTAAGAGTATAAGGCACTGCCTACAGTTTCAAGGATATTTGTAGAATAATTAAAAAATCTAAAAGGCTGAGGTAGTTTCCTAGAAACAGAATATATTAGTAAACTCATAATGAGAAGAATAATCTAAGTAATATATAGATATATGAGAGATCTAAAGTTTTGAGGTCAAAGGGAAAAGTTCTTACCACCCTTTATTTTCCTTTATTGTTCTTGTTTTCTACCCTTTTCTCCCCATGTCCCTCTTAAACTTTACTTCTTTTTCACATTGTCTGTATCCCATCTGAGATTTCTCTTCCTTTTCTTGCCCTCACAAATCCTTTACTCCCCTAACTTAATAATTGAGGAAATGCATATGAGTTTTTACAATTATATGATCTTGCCTTCAACTATTTACTTCTGGTTCTTAAACACTGCATCCTAGTCTAGTAGAATATTGTAGGCAATTGGAAAATCCATGTTGAGCCCTAGGTCTGCTACTACTTATTTTTGTGATCGTGGGCAAATACTTTTCAAAAGAAAAAGAACTAAAATGTTCTATTACAAAATTTAGACACATAGCTAACTAGTATAATAAACTATAGCTATAACATTCTACAGTATACAATAGGTTCTTTTAAGTTTTTTCCACATACTAAAGCAAGTGCAAAATTAAAGTACCATATTTTCCAGCGTATAAGACGACTTTTTAACCCAGGAAAATCTTCTCAAAAGTTGGGGGGACGTCTTATACGCTGGGTGTCATCTTATAGGGTGGGTATATCCCAAACTCTATATTTTAACTGGAAAAGTTGGGGGTCGTCTTATACGCTGGAAAATACGGTATTATAAGGTTATCCAAGACATTCACCTTATGGTTCAGATTGTTTTCACTTTGTTTTAAAGTTAATTTGTTCTAATCAGGCTAGAAAGGTAACCTTTGCATTTACTTTATGGGCTACACAAGTCTCCTTTAATGCAAAGCCTCCCTCCCCCTTTTCCTTGCAATTTGTTAAACAAAACCAAGTTATTTACCCTGTAAAATTGCCCATTCTGGACTCCCTGGACTGCATCCCATGGAGGCCTCTAACATGTTCCTCTGTGCTGGGTGTTTCTCATTATCAGATAGATCTGGGGGCTTGAACAGATGCAGGTTTTTTTGTTGTTTTTCTGGGAAGAAACCTCACAGGTGGTGCGGGGTGCTTCTTTTCACTGGGTTGTACTGGAAAGCACATCATTGAGATTGACTAGTAAATTCAGGTCTTGACCTCCTGATCCACTCATTTTCAATTAATAATGTTTGTAGCTATTGATAATCATTGCTTAGTTCTTGTCAATTAAGAATTGCAAAAGAGCAACATTTTAACAACACTCCTTCTGCATTCATTAACCAGAATAATTCTACATATCCCACAGATTTTTTTTTCCCCTTCAACTATCTAATTACTTGGGGTAAGGTATATAAATGCTTCTTTCTCTCCCAGATACCAGTTTTTAGAATAATTCCTCAATATCCTTCCAAAGATGACTAATTTTGTTTTCTTATTGCTATTATCATTTTGAATGAATAATTTACATATTTAAACTGTTACAATCCATTTTTTGTTATCATGCTTATTCGTCATCAAATACTTGCAGTTGCTTTTTAGCCACCACCAGTGGTATTTGAGTTTTTCTGCTTTAGTGATATTGAGGTGTTACTGTTAATTTTTTAGATGTGAAATACATTGTGGTTTTGTTGGAGGAGAGACTGCCTAATGTATAAAACACCCAACTCAAGTATCTCAGATTTTCTTAACCTAAGCTAGAGTCAAGTAAGTTGAGGTACAGAAACAAGTTTGGCCACATGTTTTGGAGTTAGTATTAACCATAGTTACACTATTGTTCCTTATATTATTCTTTTGTATACATTTGAAAAATTCTATGATATAGTTTAATACCATTTTAGTGGTAAAAGTTAAAAATGTCATGATTACAGAAAAACCACACCCACACAGATAGTTTCTGTAAATTATATCAAAATACATGCAAGGGGGAAAAATAACATCTATACAACCTCACTTTCCACTCAAGAAAAATTTGGGTATTTGAAGTTAAGAGATAGTTTGACAAGTGTGATTCTTAAAGTATTCTTTATTAAGAGCATTAAAGTTGCAGAAACAACTTTATATTGTAAAGGCACAGGGAGACAGTTCTGGTAAATTATTCAAATCAAACAGTAACTTACAGTACAAAAGACAACTTTAATGCACATAAAAACCCCAAATGTCTGATTCAAAAATATTTTACTGCATCTATTAATGGGCAATGATTAAAAATATAAATTGCGGCTATATAATAAATATCTGATAGTGAATATCTTGATAGCAAAGTGAACAAAAATTTATTGCTTTTCACATACATAATTTTCCCTGTTAAATTCCTCTTTTACTATCTTCTCAACTTTCTGAAAAAAATTCCACATAATTTTACAAGGAAATGACAGTTTTACAAAACTCCCTCATGCAGCTATGATTGCAGGCAGCTGTTTTCTCACTTCCTATTCTGCAATCACAATCACTTCCCAAAAGTAAGATAAATGTTTGCTAAGCCACAGAAAGACAACCTTTCTGTGACTGGCATTCTAAGATTGGTAATGAAGACTTATCAAATATAAAAGGTGCTCCATTTTGAAAATGTATTATTTTGTTTGAAGTTTTGAGTGAAAGGCTTGAATGTCTGACAAGTAATTTTACCTATTCCCCTCAAAAGTTTTCCTAAGTTGCAAAACGTCAGCATAGTAAAATTTCCAGCACTGAATGTTTGAAGGCTAGTCGATACATGTAATGTACTGATGTGTAAAAGTTAACACATTGCAATCTATTTTACAATGAAGAAATCTTACCCTTCTTCCAGTTTTAAACTGGAATTACCTTTATTAAGAACATCCTGCTCTTTTTATAGCAACCCGGTTATAGATGGTACAAGTAGAATTTCCATCACAATAATAAAATAACATGAAAGCAGCAGCATCCTAATTAATTTCTTAAAAATACCTACATAAAAATATTTGATCATCATTGTAAAGTTACTTAACCATGTCATGTTCAGACAGTGTGTGGCAGCTAGTAATATTCCTGGCACAGAGCTGAGGCTCAATAAATAGTTGCTAAATGCATGAAAAATAGAAGGAAAACCTGGCTTTGGTTGTGCATATTTTAATCACTTTCTGATTAATAAATAATAAGGTCAGTCTAGAACTAGAACTAAAACTAAATACTGCACACTACACCAAACTTTGCCATACACAAAGTAATGATTTCAAACAAAAACATATCAGTTAGTGATAGTCAATATATATCAATTATAACTTTTTAAGAGAGCCCACAAATTTCATATATTTGTTAATTTTTATCCACATACTTAATTTTTTATGTTTTGATGTTTAACAATTGGGTAATGAAGACAATGTTGGGCAGACTGGCTACAGTATTATTAGTCCATTCATTAAAAAAAAGTCATGAGGCCTGATTAGACTCAAATGGTGACACCATGTTAATTTTTGCAAAACTACCGATGAATAAAAGTTAGAATATCTTTAAGTAGCCTATGCTGGGAAGCAGTAGCTTAAATTTTCAAGATAAAAAAATAACCATGGATATTTGAATTTAATAATGACAAAGAACATATTATAAATAGGACCAATTTTAAATTCAAACCATGGGAATAGGTCTAATATTTCTTTGGCATATGCATTACTATCTTAGACTAGTTAGTATTTAAAAAATATTGGGGTTATATTTTCCTGTCAAAATTAACATCAAGGTGAAAACTACTAACACACTCTTCTTAAAGCTTTTTAAAGGACAAAATGACATTTAGCAACATATGCCAACTTCATGTTTAGTGTACACTTCTAATTACTGGCACAGAGTGATATAATTGTTAAATAACCTTAAATGAGCTCATGCAATGGTGAAAACACAGAAAGTGGGAAGAAAAGTATTTACATAATAAAATATTCAGCTTCCTGAAAAAACACAGTAAACTTAGAAATCCTCCCTAACAGTTAACATGTACTGCATAGCACTGAATTAAAACTAGTCCAGATTTAAATGAGTACCTACAGTGAAGGAAAAACATAAAAATAGAAAAAAATTAGGAAGGAAAAAGTAGCCTATAAAACAGGCCAATCTAACGTGACATTCAAAGTAAATGTAAGAGATTCACAAAATCATGATACTAATGCAAACTAAAGTATACCAAGTACCCTTTGATACACAAGCCAATGTAACTATCAGATTCATTTCTAATAGCTTGACCATATTGATTACTGCACTCAGGCATTCAAGGGGGCAAAGTAGTCAAGGATAGCTCAAGTTTCCAAAGTGTAAGAACAAAAAGATCTGCAAAACAATTATATGGTTTTTGAAGTAATGTCTTATTTTGATGAATGTTAACATGAGATGTATCAGTGCACGTTTGTCATCCTCTGAAAGTATTACTTCCAAGTTTCTTTTTTCCAGGTAGTTTTTGGTGGTTTAGTATTAGCCAGTGCTATTTAAATGGAGAAAAGAAAAGTTCACCATAAGATTTATCAGTGCACGTTTGTCATCCTCTGAAAGTAAAGTTCACCATAGACTACCTCACATTGTTACTCAGTTGTGCTAGATATTCACGCAGTTCTTTTGCAGCCTGGAATCTGCCGTAGCGTTTCTTTGGGTTGGCGCACTCATCCAGCAAGGCCTCTAGCCGGCCATCTTTGGCAATTTCACTTGGTGGATCGTGAAGGAGTCCTCCAGATGTGCCACGCCAGGTGGCATGTCTGGATAAGAGGTTCTGACAAACAGCATAATAATTGTGGTCCACAGTAGCACGAGCACAAAGAATTTCTTTTGAAAATGATAAGCAAGCCTCCTTATCACAATCATCAAATTTACTTTCATACCATACATCCCAATTTTCAGGTTTATCTGTAAAAGGAGGAAAAGCAGAAAGAGGAAAATACATTTTAAGAGTTTTTATTGATTCCCAAAATTTGACAATACCCAAATTAACATAGTATTTGTTCTTAAAATTGTATTATAATTTTAAACATTTACGTATATTAACTTACATAAAGATTTATTGGGAGCACATCCGTGCCAACCAGAGGATCAAACAAGGTACTACTGAAGAGTTCAGTCTACAGGGAAACCTTCTATCATATAAAGTGGCATACAGTAGTATGGCACAGGAATACAGAGGAAGCACTACTTCTGTCTGGGGTTGTAGAAGGCTGTAGAGAGAACATCTGATTTAGGCCTTAAAATATAAGCAAACCTTGAAAAAAAAGAGAGAGAGAGAAAGCAGCATTCTAGGCCCAGGGTACAGTACGTGCGAAGGCATGGACCTAAGGGACTGGTCCAGCTAGTTCAGGAAACTGTTAAGTTCTCACCTGAGAGTGTGAGACAGGTACCTGGGAAGGAGTTATAGCAGAGGCTAGAGAAATAAGTTCTACATTGTGTGGTCAAGACCATGATTTGTTTTACAGAAAGATATCTCTAGGCTGAAGACTAGAGGGAGTAACATGATGACAGCAACTAAAGGAGGTCCAGAAAAAAAAAAAAGAAGAAGAAAGAAAAGCCAGGTTGTAGAAACACTTTAGACAAAAATTAACAGGTAAGTGTATGAGTAAAGTTTAAGGTCCTAGTTAGATGAAAACCTAGACACTATTAATACATCAGTGTTAATATTTTATATAGAGAGAGTAAATATAAAGTGGTTATGAGATATTCAGGTAGAGATGTTAGTGAAAGAAACTCATTCATTCAGCAAGTAATTATTTGAATCCCTGCTCTATGGCAAGCAGGGTGTCCAATGGTAAACAAAACATCATATACATGGCTCCTATCCTCACTGGCTTACAATCGATTATGTGAAATAGAAACTAAGCAAGTAAGTAAACATTATCATAAACTGTAGGAAATGCTATGAAGGAAACAGGAGTTTTTAACAGTAGAAAGACTTATGAAAAAAACAACCTTCTTTACTGTTAGATATAGCAGTCAAGTCTCTCTTAGAGCTAAGGCTTGAAGGACAAGTACCTAGCAGCATATAGAAGAGAGATGTGGCATTTGGGCAGAGAAAACTGAGTCTGGGAAACCCAGAAGTGGAAAGGTTCATTCAAGAAACCAAAAGGCCACTGTGGCTGAGGCATCAAGGGCAACACTGGTCAGAGGGATATTAAAAACGAAGCAGAATAAGGTCAAGTCATACAGATCATGCCCTGGGGAGGAATTTGAATTTTACTTGAAGAACAATGGGAAATCATTAAAAGTATTAAGCAAGGAAATGATAAGATCAGATTTATGTTTTTAAAAAGGAACTATGTAAGTAGAAGGAAACCAAAGGAGTAAAGAATTTCATGAAGTTTTTACTAATCAGTGACTTCAGGAATTGGCCCATTAGGTGGTCGCTAATGGTAATGCTGATTTCTAAGAGAGATTTTAATGGTTGAGGAATGAATGGAGACTCAGGAAGCAGAAATAGGCAGATTTTAAAAACAGCTGAAAAGCAACAAACTTGCTTATGGGAAGGTAAGAGAAACTGGATTTTAAGGAGGGTAGGAAGTTAAAGAAGATAGCTGATGCAGCAGATTCTCAAAGAAGGTTTTTTACTGTGTCTGAAGAGGGATGAGTCTGTATTGTTTTTACTGCTTAGAAGGTACTAGTAAAAGGATGCCACATCAAAACCTCCATTTCCCTGTGAAGGATAAAAATACAGGCAATTCACTAGAAAGAGCTCAGGAAAGAGGGTAAATAAATAGATATGGCCATTTGCAAAGTGGCTATTCAGACAGCCTACAAGAGCCTTTTGAAAAGAAGTAGGCATGCCTGAAAAAGCACAAGAGTAATGCTCTTTGTATGAAAGGTAAGAATAGAAAAGGAGTAATGCTCTTTGTATGAAAGGTAGGAATAGAGAAGCTGTAGGGTTGTATTCATTCCAAGTCAGGAATTAGTTGGTATAAAATTGTAACATGTATCCCAGGAATGTTTACATCAAGAAATTTTTTTTTTTTTAATTTTAGCCCTGGCCGGTGTGGCTAAGTTGGTTGGAGTGTCATTCTTTACATTGAAAGGTGATGGGTTCGATTCCTGGTGGGGGCACATATAGGAGGCAGCCAATCAATGTTTCTTTCTCACATCAATGTTTCTCTCTCTCTCCCCCTTCCTCTCTCTAGAATCAATTAAAAAAATTTTTTTTACAAACATTGGAATGAATACTTTAAAAATTAAGGCAAGTTGTACAACTCTGAATATAATAAAAACCCTTGACTTGCGTACTTTAAAAAAGAAAAGCATGGTGCAAGCTGCTGCTGCATTCACACATGCAGAAGAAAGTGGGAATGAAGCCTCCAGCAGGGTGTCCATCCCCTGTGGGTGGATCTACAGGGCAGTCAGGATACAACCAGAAACTAGTCTGCTGAGTGTCGAATAGAACAAGGCACTGGGAAAACCAAATAGTATTTAACAGGATCAAGCTAGGATCATGCAGGAGTGTCAACTTAATAGATTGCTGTTACATTCACTGCATTCCCCAGGTGTCACAAATGTTGGTCTCTGTACATGAGAAGATCCTCATATAAAGGGAGAGGAGGAGATTAAAAATATTAAGACTCTCACCATGAAGCAACGACCCTTCAATTTCTCTTTACTAAGTAGGTTAGTTATAGAACTATAGGTATTGTCCCCAATGTTTTAAAATTCCTATGGCATTTAATTTTAAAAACATCTCAGACACTCTGCCCACCTACACTTTGAAGAGTTCACAAAGAAATGGAGAGTAAAGTTTTGGGTGAGGTGTAATAATGTCAAACCAAAGCTAGAGATTTACAGTGCTAATGAAAAGAAAAGAAAAAAGAAAAACACTGCAGGGACCCCACAAAACAATGGAACATAGAATATCTTGGGAAAGTAAGGCCTTCCCAAGAGCAGCACAGCCTTTCTGGGAGCCTGTGAGTATATAAAACTTAATTTTGCATTAGACTCCTAACGCTCAGAAAACAGCAGCCTGTGTGGAAAAGACACGTGTACAGCACACTCAGCGCGTATCTGACTGAACCAACAGGACATTTTACTAAATATGGAGAAGCTGTGACTCAGGACATGTTAATAAATCAGTATCTGTTTACTGATACTGGTCAAATGAAACAAAGAAAGATGTAAGGTTGCCATCTAAGAAGAAGATGAAAGACTTCCTTCATATAAATGTAAACATTATGTTGACACAGGAAAACACAGATACAAAAACAAATCTAAAAGTTATATACTTACTTTGTCTAATTAACCTTTTGTCAGCAACCAAAACATTTTCAGCATCCACAATGATTACCTTCCCATCTCTAGGACCAACTGCAAAATTGTCAAAGCTGACGTCCAGGAGGTAGAGTGCAAATTCAAAGTCATTGTTAGTAAGCTGCTCTGCTATTTCCATTAATTGCCAAGCCAGGTCAACTCGTTTTTCCCATGGTGCATTAAAGTAGCTCCACAGTTCTTCTCCAACATAATTTACAGCCACCATTCTTCCACAAGCTCCAAGATACTTTGCAAATGGCCAACCTTCATCAGATGGAAAACTCTACAAAAGAATTATCTTAATATTATAAGCGATTCTGATGAAGCTATCCTAAATCTATCCCCAGATCGTCTTAGTAGAGATTGCTACTAGACATGAGCTTGGATTTTCTTGTTGTAGTCAATAGTTCAGCAGAGAGAAATGTCATTTCTTTTCTAACTCATACTGAAGTATGGTAGCAATCATCTCAGGTAGAAACTACAGTTTTTAACTTTAACCCTGCTGTTTGGCTTCTGTACTTATTTGCTTGCTAAAACAATAGAAAAGTTATTTTGATTTTCTGAACTTATGTATGCTATCCCAATCGATTGAATACTCCATTGATGGTCGTTTGAATATCCCATTGATTGTGATCTCACTGGTTATCAAAGCACATTCTTCTGGGAACCAGGACAGCTCAATTACCCTAAATTGCCTCAGTAGCTACAGATAATGAGTTTCGGTTGACTCAGTGGTCCCGGAATCTGGACAGCACAATTATTCTAAATTGCTTTAGTGGCTCCAGATAATGTGTTTCTGTTGATTCAGTGATCCGTAGACCCAAAACTATACTTAATCTCTATAGATAACTAACTTGCTCAATTTCACTTCTGTAACTGCTTTGTGCAAACCAGGTTCCTCATTCCAAACCCAAAGATGTGATCGATACCTTTGTGATATTCTGCCAATATCAGTCAGATGTGGCGAGCTTTTCGGGGCTGCGAGATCTGGAGCATGTTGCCCCTCGTAGCCACCGGCCTTTAATAAATGACTCCATAATTCAACTTTCTGAGGCATCCTTTGTGAGATTCGGGGTACAATACAACAATACTTATACTATGGTTCTGAAAAAAAATTTTTTTAATAGCTTTGCATTATAAAGCTAAAAAAAAGTATTGCTTATTAAAATCTCAGTCCAAATTGACCAAACAACAAAACAAAAGACACTTACTTTATTAGCAAATTTAAAAGTATTTTATGTTTCCTTTATCTTTTTTATGTACGTAAGGACAATCAACCAATCCTTTCTTTTGAATGGACAGCACTGCAGGCCTATTAGTCAGCATGTATTTACCACGCACCAGGCACTAGGCACTGTGCTCCGGCTGGCAATAACAGTGAACAGAGTCTCTAAAATAAAGACGTTAGAAGAGAAGACAGATACCAAACAAATAATCTATCCTATATAATAAAAGGGTAATATGCAAATTCACCCTAACAGCAGAAGGACCAGAACTACCTCTGGACCAGTCATTATGAGGGGCACTGACACTTCTCGGTCCCTTTCCCTGGCCAGTAAGCTCCGATCGCCTGATGACAAACAGGGAACTGGGGGTGGGTGGCAGGGGACACAGGGGGCGCCAGGCCAAGGCCCCCGCCCCACACACTGAGGTCGACGGCAGTGGGGGCAGGGCCGGTGAGCGGGCAAGAACAGCTAACCTCTTGGTCCCTTCCCCTGGTACCAATCACCAGATGGCGAACAGGGAACCGGGGTGGGTGGTGGCGGGGGCGGGGCTGGCTGCGGGCAGCCGGGAAAGATGGCCCTGATCGCAGGCCAGGCCTAGGGACCGTACCTGCACTTAAATTTCATGCACCGGGCCTCTAGTCTATATACATAAAAGCCTAAGTGACCATTCGACTGGTAGATATGATGTGCACTGACCACTAGGGGGCAGACACTCCTACTGGTAGGTTAGCTTGCTGCTGCGGAACGGCAGATGGGGACTGGGTGAGACAGGTCGGACACGCCCTCCTGCGGTCCTCCTGGCCTGATCATGCACCGGTGGGGTCCCAGATCACGAGAGGGTGCAGGCCAGGCCGAGGGACCCCACCGGTACACGAATCCATGCATCGGGCCTCTATTTATGAATATAATAAGTGTTAGTTACTGAGAAGTGGTGCAGGTTCTAGGGGTGGAATTCAGAGGATTCTGGGAAGTGTCTTTCTCTATTCCAAGTCCCTCTGGTACCAAGTTACTCTTCTTTCCCTTATACAATAATATATTTCCTGTTCACCTTTAGGCCAACTTTGAAATTATTTATTCTCCTATCTTAGCAAGGTTTTCTAGCAGATTTTATTATAACTAATGGGAGGATTAAAGTCCTAAAACAGAAACCTTCCATGACCATGAACAATTATTTTCAAATTAAATAATATGATAGGCTTTATCTGAGGTACTTTCTAGTGCTAAAATGCCCACCAACAAAAGGATGGGAAGTAATATTTTAAAGAACTTCTTGGAAAATCATATGACCGGAGGAGGTATGCTTTATTTGTTTGTTCTTTTTTTAAATATATTTTTACTGATTTCAGAGAGGAAGGGAGAGGGAGAGAGAGACAGAAACACCAATGATGAGAAGAGAATCACTGATTGGCTGCCTCCTACACAGCCCCTACTGGGGATTGAGCCTACAACCCGGGCATGTGCCCTTGACCGGACTCAAACCCGGGACCCTTCAGTCTGCAGGCCAATGCTCTAACCACTAAGCCAAACCAGCTAGGGCAAGGTATGTTTTAAGAGCCATTCCTTCAGCCTAACACCTTTCTTAAATTGGAAAAAAAAATTCTGAGAAAATGATGTTTACACCAGTACTGCACAGAAAACACTGCAGAATAGAAATGTGCCTATTTCTATTGATAAACATTAAACAATCCACATGTGTTAAGAGAGCTGGAGATGAGGCTTTTCTTCTTGAACTTCTTAAGAAAATAAGTAATATTAATTTTTGCCCTAGCTTTTATAAAATTGACAAAACTTAAGTTTTACATTAAAATTTTTATCAACTTTAAAACAAAAAGATTTAAAAAACTCAACTGCATCCAAATAATTACCTAGTTTCATTTGTGTTTCTTTTCCATTCTCTCAGCAAACAACTAGTTTTATATATAACTTTTTTTATTTTAACATCTTCAGTTTTGTGATAAAACACTAATTATATAAATTAAAAATTTAGATATGACAGTATGAATCTTTAAATATAGTAGCTGAATTGATTTAATTTCTGTTCAGAGAAAATATTTACTGATTCTTTAGTAATTAGGAGAAAACACATTTTTAATCTTATACCTGAGGATTTTCTTTTTTTAGGGCATTGTGAAAAGTGACAGATTGCCTCCTGTCTAATGTGAAGTGCAAAAACTGTTTGCTAACCACGTTATTTTCAACTTTTCCTCCCAACTTAATTATTTACACGACCTTGAAAATTTAGTTAGACAAAATGTTTACAAAAGATTAACTGTTTTCCAGAAGTTTTCATGTATAAAGTCACTGGCATAAAAAATAAAATCAATAAAAGTAAGTAAATATATAATATTATATAGTTTTAACATGCAGAAAGTAAAACAAAGCACTCCTCCATATAATTCTGGTGTATTATTCACAAGCCATATTGTAAAACAGATTACAAACCTATCTTTGTGAAAACAAAATGGCCTTTGACAACAGGAAAAAGGGAACCCTGCCAACATCTGCACATGTACAAATGTCTCCTTGTTTTTGGAGCCTTTCCAACTGGCAAAACACAGTTAAATATACACTTCATTACCCAAGTCCCAGATAGAAGAAGATAACATGTATGAATAAATGTTACACTGAGCAACTTTATATTCATATTAGAGGCCCAGTGCATGAAATTCATGCATGAGTAGGGTCCCTAGGCCTGGCTGGCGATCAGGGCCCATCGGGGCCTTCTGGCTGCCGGCCGGGGCCGTCCTTCATTCTGCTCCACCCCCTGGTGGTCAGTGCACATCATAGTGAGCGATAGAACTCCCGGTCTCCCAGTCGAACTCCCGCGGGGACACTATGCATATTAGCCTTTTATATATATAGATAGTGATCTCTGATAATGTTAACTGAAATCCTGTTACTCCTCATTTTAAGAAGGGCACTACAATTCTTCCATATAGTTTGCTACCTAAATCTTTTAGAAGAACTTTAATAAAGAATTTGCACTACTTGCTCAGATGACAAGAATTTTTCATTGTATAATCAAAATCACCAGATTTCATTAATGAGAACAGAATTCTACTAAAAACATTGTATGTAGTGCAAAGAAAATGCTCAAAGAAGCCAACGTAAGTATAATTATACTAGGGCCCCGTGCACGAATTTGTGCACCTTGAAAGGAACTGTGGGCCATGAGGCTGCGGTGGGCACAGGGGCAGGTCTTGGCCCATCCTCCACGCCCCCACCCGGGCCCTCCCACCACGGCCCCGGTCCCGTCTGCCAGCAGCCTTGCTCCCACTGCCGCTGACCCCACGTGCTGATGGCGCCGGCCCCGCTGGCACCCGCTGATGGCACAGAACTATTGGGGCTGGCGCCAGCAGCGGGTGCGAGCGGCGTCTGCTGCCTGATGCGCCTCAGGAGAAGGGGGAGGTGTAGAAGCCCTGAGGGGTGACTGGGGCCGGCAGCTGCCGCTCGCACCCGCTGACAGCGGCAAGGGATTGGGGCAACGTCGGGCACTGGCAACAGTGGTGGGGTAAGGGCAAGCGGGGCCGTTGGCAGCAGCGGTTGCGAGGGGCGGCTGCTGGCCCCAATCATACCTCAGGAGCAGGTGGAGGTGGAGAAGCCATGAGGGGCGATCGGGGCCGGCAGCTGCCGCTCTCACCCACTTATGGCACCGAGGGATCAGGGCGAGCGCCAGCAGCGGGTGCCAGTGGCAGCTCCAGCGCTGGCAGTGGGTGTGAGTGGGGCCGGTGCCAGCAGCAGGTACGAGTGCCAGGTGGGACCACGACGTGCAGGAGTCAAGAATTTTCAGTAACCACCAGAGGCTCGCCCACATGACAGGGACAGGTGCCCCGCCTTGGTCTGGTGCCCCCGCTCACCTGCTGCACCATCCCATCACAGCCGACGCCTGCCATGTTCCGCTCTCTGCTGCCTGCTGCTGACACCCACCATATTCCGCGCATGCCCCCTGGTGGTTAGTGCACGTCATAGCGACCGGTTGTTTGGTTGTTCTGCCGCTTGGTCTATTTGCATATTAGCCTTTTATTATATAGGATTTAAAACGATCATGGCTTAGCGCCAGTTGGGTGACTCAGCTGGTTGGAGTGTCACTCTGTACACCTAGGTTGCCAGTTCCATCCGCAATCGGGGTGCATATGGAAGGCAACCAATTGATGTTTCTCTCTCCTACCCCCTTCCTCTCTCTCTAAAATCAATAAAACATATCCTCAGGTGAGGAGTAAATAAAATACCAAAAAAACAATCCTGACATTAGAACCAAAATTACCATGGTCCAACAGTTTGAGGCAAAATTTTAAGACTTTATGGCTTGGATTTCTTAAGTATATTGAACAATAAGAAACAAAACTTCTTTCTTCTGATTACCAAACTCCCATAAGATTATAAAATACAGTAATAGTATAAAATGTTTACTGCAGTCCACACTTAAAATTTTAAACCAAATCTTACAATCAGGTTTTCAAAATGGCTTGAACAGTCACATCGTTTAAAGTAATCTGAGATAAAATGTATTTTTATGAGTTTACAATTGAAAAAATATATACAAGTACTTTTCAGCCAGGAAGGAGTGTTTAAAGGTAGAATGATTTAAATTATAATTAGATTAGAGGCACTCTAATTAATTGTTCAGGGTTGTTTTTTTTTTTATCAGTTTTGAATGTATGTCATAAAGTATAATATGTAAAGTTGTTTTATTTTTTTTATTTAATAAACCTTTATTGTTCAGATTATTACAGTTGTTCCTCTTCCCCCCCCCCCCCGCCATAGCTCCCTCCAACCGGTTCCCACCCCACCCTCTGCCCTTACCCCACCACTGTCCTCGTCCATAGGTGTACAATTTTTGTTCAGTCTCTTCCCGCACCCCCCACACTCCTTCCCCCCCGAGAATTGTCAGACCACTCCCTTTCTATGCCCCTGATTCTATTATATTCACCAGTTTATTCTGTTCATCAGATTTTTTTATTCACTTGATTTTTAGATCCACTTGTTGATAGATATGTATTTGTTGTTCATAATTTTTATCTTTAACTTTTTCTTCTTTCTCTTCTTAAAGAACCAGAGGCCCGGTGCATGAAATTCGTGCACGGAGTTGGGGGTGTTGTCCCTCAGCCCAGCTTGAACCCTCTCCAATCTGGGACCACTCGAGGGATGTCCGACTGCCCATTTAGGCCAGATCCCGATGGGATCTACCTAAACTGCTCGCCTGTCTGCCTTCCTGATTGCCCCTAACTGCTTCTGCCTGCCAGCCTGATCACCCCCTAACCACTCCCATGCCAGCCTGATTGATGCCTAACTGCTCCCCTGCCAGCCTGTTTGGCCCCAACTTTCCTCCTCTGCTGGCCTGGTCACCCCAAACTGCCCTGCCCTGAAGGGTTGATCGCCTCCAACTGCCCTCTCCTGCTGGCCTGGTGCCTCCCAACTGCCCTCCCCTGCTGGCCATCTTGTTGTGGCCATCCTGTGTCCACATGGGGGCAGCCATATTGTGTGTTGGAGTGATGGTCAATCTGCATATTACTCTTTTATTAGATAGGATAGAGGCCTGGTGTACGGGTGGGGTCAGCTGGTTTGCCCTGAAGGGTGTCCCAGATCAGGGTGGGGGTTCCCATGGAGTGTGGGGCGGCCTGGGTGAAGGGCCTGTGGTGGTTTGCAGGCCAGCCACGCCCCCTGGCGACCCAAGCAGAGGCCCTGGTATCTGGGATTTATGTGTCTTCTACAATTGAAACTTTGTAGCCTGGAGCGGAGGCCTAGGCCAGCCAGGGCTGCAGAAGCTTTGCTTCCTCCATTGCCGGGGGAAACCCAAGCCTCCTGATCTTTCCATCTCAGTGGCTGCCGCCATTTCTGTTTGGATTTGTTTACCTTCTATAATTCAAACTTTGTAGCCTTGAGTGGAGGCTTAGGCCGGTAAGGGCAGAGGAAAGCTTAGCTTCCTCTGTTGCCAGGGAAACCCAAGCCTCCCTCCTGCTCTCTGTGTCTGTAGCCATCTTGGTTGGGTTTATTTGCATGTTTGCTCCTGATTGGTTGGTGGGCGTGAATTGTGGGTGTAGTGCAATTAGGGTCAATTTGCATATTACTCTTTTATTAGGTAGGCTACCTTTCAGCATTTCATATAATACTGGTTTGGCAGTGATGAACTCCTTTAGCTTTTTCTTATCTGTGAAGCTCTTTATCTGACCTTCAATTCTGAATGATAGCTTTGCTGGGTAGAGTAATCTTGGTTGTAGGTTCTTGCTATTCATCACTTTGAATATTTCTTGCCACTTCCTTCTGGCCTGCATAGTTTTTGTTGAGAAATCAGCTGACAATCGTATGAGTGCTCCCTTGTAGGTAACTAACTGTTTTTTCTCTTGCTGCTTTTAATATTCTCTCTTTGTCTTTTGCCCTTAGCATTTTAATTATGATGTGTCTTGGTGTGGTCCTCTTTGTGCTTTCTGGACTTGTAAGTCTATTTCTTTCACCAGGTGGGGGAAGTTTTCTGTCATTATTTCTTCAAATAGGTTTTCAGTATCTTGCTCTCTCTCTTCTTCTGGCACCCCCATAATTCTGATGTTGGTATGCTTGAAGTTGTCCCAGAGGCTCCTTACACTATCTTCATATTTTTGGATTCTTTTATCTTTTTGCTTTTCCGGTTGGTGATTTTTGCTTCTTTGTATTTCAAATCTTTGAGACTTGATTCTTGCAATCCTCTAGTCTACTGTTGGATCTCTGTATATTATTCTTTATTTCAGTCAGTGTATGCTTAATTTATTGGCCTTTTCTAGAAAATTCTTGAAAAACCTTATAATCGTGGTTTTGAACTCTATATCGAGTCGTTTGCTTTCCTCCATTTCTTTCATTTGTGATCTGTTTCTTTGTCTCTGCATTTTGGCTGCTTCCCTGAGTTGATAGAGTGGCTTTGTGTGCTAGATGTCCTACAGGGCCCAGTGGCTCAGCCTCCCCAGTTACCTGAGGTGGACACTCTTGGTGTACCCCTTTGTGGGCTGTGTGCACAGTCTTGTTGTAGTTAAGTCTTGATTGTTGTTGGTATCACTGGGAGAAATTGACCTCCAGGCCAACTGGCTGTGAGGATCAGCTGTGTCTAGACTGGGAGAACTTCTGTGCTGGAGACACCCTTATGAAACAAGATTTGTAAAAGCGTCTGTGCTCAGCTTGGATGGGGTGGAGTCTCAGGGTGGAGCAGACAGCAATGTCTTCCCATCAGCCCTGCCCTAAGAGGCCCCCGGGGTCTCAGTGTCCCTTGGTAATCGCTGCAAACAACTCTGAGAGAAAGCCGCCCTCGAGTTACACTCGCTGCCAGACAGTCCAGTTTCTCCCCGAATGAGTCTGAGTCCCCAGAGTCTTGCCTGGATCTGGAGTTCAGAGCAGTCGGGAGCTTTTGTCTCCCTCCTGATTGAGAAAGCCAGCTGCGTAACTCAGTTGCCAGCCCACTCCACGCACGTGTGCCTCCGTACCTCTGCCTTCTTCAGCTCCTCTGAGTCTCAGTGTGCTTTTCTCTTTCCTTCTAGTTGTAGAATTTCCACTCAGCCAGCCTTCCTGTGGTTCTGGATGATGTCCGTTTTGTCTTTTAATTATAGTTTTGAAATTGTTGTGCAAGACAGCGGTTTAGGTGTTTACCTATGCCGCCATCTTGGTTTGTCTTGTGAAGTTTTTTTAAACTAAATATTAGTTTAAGATTGTACAACTGCAAGAAACAGTTATAATATTACTGTATTTTAAAAGTATTAACAGCAGCCTAAAAACAAGCTTTCTGGAGCAAATAAACAAAACCACTATGGTCATCTTCCATTCTAAGAGCAAATAAAATGAAGGTGACATAAAATGTCTATAATCAAGGTAAGGAAATTTAGGTAATTTTATATTCTTTATGATGTATAATATAAAATTCTATATTTAAAGGACAATATTGTATATAAGCAAAATAACGAACTTAAAAACCAATAGGCAAGCTTTCAAAGTCCACCTTCACCTCTGTCTCTCACTAGGTGTGTAACCCTGGCCAAGTCAAACTTCTTAGAGCTTAGTATCTTCCTCTGTAAACAGATTTCTCTTGTACCAACATATTCACCAGTCAATACAAGGATCAAAGAAAAGAAAGCATAAAATGTTCTTCGTAGATTTAATTCTTCTTTATAAAGAATTGCTTACCAAAACATTTTCGTATTCCCTAATTCAATCTAATGAATAAAACGTCCAGATATTCATCAACAGATGTGCTTACTTTGTTATTACCTATCTGGAAAGCATCTTTAAATAATGAACTCCTTCCATATATAGTCAAGAACGATTAAATCAGAAATACATCTTCACTGTCCTCTAGCAGTTTCTAATTTACAATGGGATATGTAAATTAGTTACCAGACTTTCGCTCAGTGCTCTGAGAACACAGGCAGTCCTCGGGTTACGTTGGACTCAACTTCGTTGTTTCGTGGTTACATCGCCATCTCCCATTTACAGTATTTATAAAAATAAAAAAGTTCCGTCATTTCGACGTATGTACATAAGTGTTTTATGTTTTTTATTACTTATTTACCACAAAGTAAAGGTCAGGAATTGTTATCTTTCTTTTAAATTTTTTTTACTGTTTCACTTTATTACTGCCATGTGCGTGCTCCATGTGAGTGACATAGGTGCTTATGTAGGTGGGTTCCAACTTACGGCGAAAATAGAGTTACGTAGCGCCATAGGAACAGATCTCCGATGTAACCCAAGGACTGCCTATACAAAGAGCAACCACAAGTACTAAAAATATAATATTTATAATTTGGCAACACATATACACATAAATACAGCATTTAATTTGCTTTTCATTGAATAAGTAAACAACACAAAGTAAATCTAAATTCTGAAGTAACCTATCACCTATCTATCATAACAAGTATCATGTTTATGTGATCAATAAGAAGGATGTGAAATCAAATTCTAGAGTCAGAAGGTACCTGAGTTGTAAATCTAGTTCAATCTTATCAGCACCATTTAAGTGATTCGCCTAAACTCAAGAGCAAAGTCAGGCAAATACAACCCCCTCAGTCCAGGATTCCCGTTTCAGAAGTTTTCAGATGCATCTCATATTAAGCAATGCCTCTAGTGGTCTGGGAGAGAACCTCACAAAAACATCTATTATCGCTGCAAAAATAATGTAAGCTTGTTCATCTTAAGTGAAATAAAGCACATAAGTTACCTCATGTTTTTCACATTTATTATTTTTGCTTTTTTAATTTGACAAAACCTATTTTCTATAGCAGGCATCCTCAAACTACGGCCCGCGGGCCACATGCAGGTGTTTTTGCTGTTTTGTTTTTTTACTTCAAAATATGTGCAGTGTGCATAGGTATTTGTTCATAGTTTTTTTTAAACTATAGTCCGGCCCTCCAACGGTCTGAGGGACAGTGAACTGGCCCCCTGTTTAAAAAGTTTGAGGACCCCTGTTCTACAGGGTTTTAAATTTGGAATTGCTGATAAGGGACTGTGGGTTAACCCACATTTCATTGACTACTATAAGCAGCTCGAGTAAAAAGCAGTGAGAAAGTTGTTTGGAATGAAAATATTTTGAATTAAAAAATCCTAGATCTAGCCTAACTTCACAATGAACAGTTGTAAATAAAATATAGTCCTTATTCTCAACATTTTTTAGCCTGAGTTGGGAGGGTGGTTATTAAACACAAATAAATGATAAGTGATGGAATTTGTTACAAATTACAGAAAAATAGAGTCTATCAAGAAAGAGTAGAGATCTATTTTAGGTCGTGTGGTAAAGGGCAACCTGTCAAAGGAAGTGCTACTTAAGCAGAGATCTAAAGGATCAGTATAATAGACTGAGGATGCAGCAAGAATTTGCCAGGCAAATGTTAGAGCCAGAAACTGTCTTTTCACAACTGGGAGGGTTGGGGGGAGGACGGGATGGCCAAAACAGGCACAGTTAAATTAATGAGGAGGAAATGCCGTGAGGAAATAGAGTATAGAGAAGGAGGTAGGGACCAGGTCATGTTGGGACCTAACAGAATAAAACACAAACTAACGTCTACCATAAACACCCAGATATATGTTAATCAAAGCCTTTACATTCAAAAATATTTTGCCCGGCCAGCGTTGCTCAGTAATTGAGCATCGACCTATGAGTCATAGTTTGATTCCTGGTCAGGGCATTTGCCTGGGTTGTGGACTCAATCCCCAGTGAGGGCATGCAAGAGGCAGCTAATCGATGATTCTCTCTCATCACTGATGTTTCTCTCTCTCTCTCCCTCTCCCTTCCTCTCCAAAATCAATAAAAAAATATTTTTAAAAAATACATACTAGAATTAACATCAAATTTTTACAATATCACATCTTGTGATTAATAGACATTGCTCTACCAGGTCATTTTATTCTGTCAGAACATAGTCATAAAGAAGGAGACATGGAATGTATGAGTGAAAATATATAAAACAGTGCCTCTGGATTTTATTCATTTATTTACTTACACTGAATAGCATGTAACTGATAGATTAAAATACGGTCAAGTCTAGCCTTGGACAGTGTGGCTCACTTGGTTGGGCATCATCCTATGCACCAAAAGGTTGCCAGTTTGATTCCTAGTCAGGGCACATGCAGGAGGCAGCCGATCGATGTTTATCTCCTTTCCTCTCTCTAAAAATCAATAAAAATATTTTAAAAATTATATAAAAGATCATAATTCCTTTCATACAAAAATAAACTATTTAATAGTCATTTACATCCTAACATACCATTAAAATGAGCCTAATTTTGCAGTTCACCTAATGAAGAAATGTGTTACAAACTGCGTTTCTTTAAAAAAGAAAAAATTCCTAGCAAAAAGAAACAGATTTAAAAAGAAATCTATCTATAATGAAAACATACAATCTAAGATATGGGTATAGATTTTCTACAGAACTGGCATTTCTCTGTGCTCTCCCAAGCACTCACAAATTTAAACTTGAGAACATTTTTATAAAGTAAACTAGTGGCCCGGTACACAAAATTCAGCCTGGCCTGCACCCTCTCCAATCTGGGATCCCTCAGCCTGGCCTGTACCCTCTCCAATCTGGGACATCTCTCTCGCAATCTAGGACTGCTGGCTCCTAACCACTCACCTGCCTACCTGCCTGATTGCCCCTAATCACTCTGCCTGCTGGCCTGCTCACCCCCAAATGCCCCCTCCCCCTGCTGGCATGCTCGCTCCTAATCGCCTCTGCCTCGGCCCTGCCACCATGGCTTTGTCCGAAAGGACATCTGAAAGGTCTCCTGGTCTAATTAGCATATTACCCTTTTATTAGTATCGATGTTATCAAAAGCAAAGAAAATGCTTATTCAGCTTGAGTTTCAAAATTATTTTTAAAAGCCCAAATTTGAACAAAATTCCCTTGTAGTAATGCGTGCTATAACAGCTGTTCATAGAGATTAGTCAACTGTAGTGGTGACAGACTAATGTGTTCACAGCTTTGTGAACTGTCTGGAGAGTGAATATAGTAAAATTACTGAGATAATTTAATGGTCACCTAATTCTTGCTAAAATTTTTCTAAAACTTTGTTTTTTTAATTTATGCTACCAAATAGTGGCTAAAATCCATGGCAAAAACTGGAGAATCTTTATTAATAATGTCAAGATTGTCAAGTCATAGAATATGTCCCATTTATTTCATTAAATGATTCTCTGAATATCATTTTCCACCCACCTAGATTCCAAAAAACAATATTAAGCAATGCCTTAAAAATAGTAAGGTTGTGTTATTATACTGAATATATATCCAACAGCTATATCTAAAATTGGAAACTAATGTTAAAACATCTCAAAACCAGAAAACTACCTACTACGTGTAATAGAAATAAATCATCAGTTAAAATAAATAGCTCAAGAAATGCTCTCCCACACCACAAAAAAATCACATGGCTACAAATTTTAAATATGCATAAATTTACTAGTCTCAACTGACCATTTCTTACTCTCACAACTAGCAATTATGATCCACATTTCTAAGTTGAAATACTCCTACAAATACCAATCTCAAATACTCATCTACACTAATACAAGAGAAAGATGCAAATTGATCGTACCTCTGCTATGCCAACCAGCCAATCAGGATGAGTATGCAAATTAATCTGAAAAGATGGTGGTGGCCCTGCCCACCAGCCGCTCTGGGCCTGCGGGAGTCAGAGAAGTTGGTGGCCAGCGCCTGAAGCTGGATGAGGCCCAGAGAAGAAGCTGCCTGCCTGTGATCCCAGGCCGCAGCCAGCTACAGAAACCGCCCGCCCCACATCCTCGGGGAGACGGAGAAACCGGGCCCCAGCGCCTGAGGCTGGCTGCAGCCCGGGAGACGAAGAAGCTGCCTGCCCGTGATCCCAGGCCGCAGACAGCGGAGAAGTCGCCCCCATGAGAGACGGAGAAGCCGCCCGACTGCGGTCCAGGCGTCAGCACCTGCGGCTGGCTACAGCCTGGTAGATGAAGAAGCTGCCCACCCCGCAGTCCCGGGCACCAGTACCTGCGGCTGGCTGTGGCCTGGGAGACGGAGAAGCCGCCCACCCCGCGGTCCCGGGCACCAGCACTTGCGGCTGCAGCACAGGCGAAGCCACCTGTCCACAATCCCCTGAGGCTGCAGCAGGCCTGGGCACCTATAGCTGACCAGAGGGAGGGAAGCCCAGATCCCGGGTGCCTGTGGTCGGCTGGAGGAGGGAATCCTGGGTCCCGGGTGCAGGGCCGAGGCAGAGGTGGTTAGGGGCAATCAAGCCAGCAGGGGAGCAGTTAGAGATGATCAGGCTAGCAGGCAGAAGCAGTTAGTGGCAATCAAGCAGGCGAGCGGTTAGGAGCCAGCAGTTCTGGATTGTGAGAGGGATGTCCGACTGCCAGTTATCCCCTGAGGGGTCCCAGATTGGAGAGGGTGCAGGCCGGGCTGAGGGACACCCTCCCCACCCCCTGTGCACAAATTTTGTGCACCAGGACTCTAGTACATAATAAAACAAAAACTCAAAGAAAGAAAAAAAGGTATAAGCTTCTTCTGACCTAATAACCTAAGAATGCTACCTTCCTTTATTTAATCAATATCTGATTTCTTTAAACAGTCTGCCAAGTAGAACAGTACTAACTTCCCTGGTTACTTTAAAACAGAAAGTGAATAACACAGCCCTTCAGAAAAACAGCAAAATATCAGTATCTCTCTGTTAAATACCTTGTGCCTGGATTTAGATTTGTATTTCTATTGTTGCCTTAAATTTAATGCGGTCTAAACAAAACTCGATTCCCCTATTCTATTTTTTTTTTTTATATATTTTATTGATTTTTTACAGAGAGGAAGAGAGAGGGATAGAGAGTTAGAAACATCGATCAGCTGCCTCCTGCACACCCCGCACTGGGGATGTGCCCGCAACTGAGGTACATGCCCCTGACCGGAATCGAACCCGGGACCCTTGAGTCCGCAGGCCGACGCTCTATTCACTGAGCCAAACCGGCCTCGGCGATTCCCCTATTCTAAAGCCATTCTTTCTCTGGGCTTCCTCATCAAAATGAGGAATCGCCAGTCAGTACTAGCTTGGACCAAAAACACAGGAGATATCCTTTACTTTTCTCTTTCCCTCATACCTTAAGCCTTTAATAAGCTGTCAGCTATTTCTCCAAAACATACTCGGTCTGATCATTTTTCATAACCTCCACTGCAACCATCTTAATCCAAACCACCAAGCTCTCTCCCTCAAACTAGTTCTCTTACCACTTTAAACCTAGCTCCAAAAACCAGGCCCTATAAAAACTGCCTCTATTGTTTCCCATTGCTCTGAAAATAAAATCCTAAACCCATTAAGCATGGTTAGAAGGTTATATAGGATATGACCCTTGCCTACCTCCTCTGTGATCCTATATTCTACCATGCTTCTCTAGTCCCATGCTTGATCCTGCTTGGGGACCTCTAATTTACCATAGCTCTTGGCTAAAACCCCACTGCCCTCAGAACTTAGCACCTCTGGCTTTTTCTCATCATTCACAACTCAGCTAAAATGTACTGACCATCCAATTTAAAGTATCCTATCCCCAATTCAATTCTCCACCACAGGATGTAAATGTGAATTTACCTTTTTTTTTTTAATTTGTTTGCTGTCCACACCTAATGCCCCAGAAAGCAAAGATTGCACAAATGGTGCCTAGTCCTTTCAACTTTACTGTATTCCAAAAGTATATAGATCAGTTCCTGAAACTTTTGGGAAATGCCATACAATTCTTGTCAGATCTCTTTACTTCATAGTTAGAAGTCCAAATGAGCACTAGAAAGGCAAAATATGAAGAACCTGAAAAAGCATACCTACCTCAGATAATAAAT
Source organism: Eptesicus fuscus (assembly GCF_027574615.1). Classification (NCBI taxonomy): domain Eukaryota; kingdom Metazoa; phylum Chordata; class Mammalia; order Chiroptera; family Vespertilionidae; genus Eptesicus; species Eptesicus fuscus. The sequence continues at coordinate 112,777,373 of NC_072475.1, forward strand.
CTTGTAAGATTCTATCTCAGCCTGTACTCGGAAAACTACAGGACACTAAAAATGAAATAGAGGAAAACATAAACAGATGGAAGAACATACCGTGTTCATGGACTGGTAGAATCAACATCATTAAAATGTCCATACTACCCAAAGCAATCCATAGATTCAATGACTCCCTATTAAAATACCAACGGCATATTTCACAGACCTAGAACAAACTCTCCAAAAATTCATATGGAATAAAAAAAGACCCCGAATAGCTGCAGCAATCCTGAGAAAGAAGAACAAAGTAGGAGGGATCTCAATACCAGACTTCAAGCTGTATTACAAAGCCACTGTTCTCAAAACTGCCTGGTATTGGCACAAGAACAGACATATAGATCAATGGAACAGAATAGAGAATCCAGATATTGACCCAAACCACTATGCTCAATTAATATTTGACAAAGGAGGCAAGAGCATACAATGGAGTCAAGACAGTCTCTTCAATAAATGGTGCTGGGAAAATTGGACAGATACATGCAAAAAAAACCCAAACAAACAAAATAACTAGACCACCAACTTACACCATACACAAAAATAAACTCAAAATGGATAAAGGACTTGAACATAAGATGGGAAACCATAAAAATATTAGAGGAATCCACAGGCAGCAAAATCTCAGACATATGCCGAAGCAATTTCTTCACTGATACTGCTCCTAGGGCAATGGAAACTAAAGAGAAAATAAAAATGGGACTACATCAAAATAAAAAGCTTCTGTACAGCACAAGAAACCATCAACAAAACAACAAGAAAGCCCACTACATGGGAGAACATATTCACTAATGATATCACCAATAAGGGTTTAATCTCCAACGATTACCGGGAACTCATACAACTTAACAAAAGAAAGATAAACAGCCCAATCAAAAAATGGGCAATGGACCTAAATAGATACTTCTTGAAAGAGGACATAAGGAAGGCCAAGAGAAATATGAAAATATGCTCAAAGTCACTAATCATCCGAGAGATGCAAATCAAAACAATGCGGTACCATCTCACACCTGTCAGAATGGCTATCATCAAGAAATCAACAAATAAGTGCTGGCGAGGACACAGAGAAAAACCTAGTGCAATGCTGGTGGGAATGCAGACTGGTGCAGCCACTGTGGAGAACAGTATGGAGTTTCCTCAAAAAACTGAAAATGGAACTCCCATTTGACCCAGTGATCCCACTTCTAGGAATATATCCCAAGAAACTAGAAACACCAATCAGAAAGGATATATGCACCCCTATGTTCATAGTAGCACAATTTACCATAGCTAATATTTGGAAACAGCCTAAGTGCCCATTAGCAGATGAGTGGATTAGAAAATGTGGTACATCTACACAACTGAATACTACGCTGCGATAAAAATGAAGGAAATCTTACCATTTGCAACTGCATGGATGGAACTGCTAAGCAAAATAAGCCAATCAGAGAAAGATAAATATCACATAATCTCACTCATTTGTGGAATACAATGAACAACATAAACTGATGAACAAAAAGAGATCCAGAGACAGAGAAGCATCGATCAGACCGTCAAACCTCAGAGGGAAGGTAAGGGAGGCTGGGGGTAAGGGGGAGAGATCAACCAAAGGACTTGTATGCATGCATATAAGCCTAACCAATGGACACAGACACCAGGGGGGTGAGGGCATCAGTGGGGGGGTGGGGGATGGGAGGGCAATGGGGGGATAAGGACACATATGTAATACCTTAATCAATAAAGAAAAAAAGAAGACTCTATCCCAGAGTTTAAGAATGCCTATAAATAAATCAACTTAACCTCCATTTTAAAAATGAGTCATCGATTACTAAGTAAATTATTAGACTATAATAATGATTTAAAGAATAAAAATGAAACTATTTGCTTTGTACTACTGAACCCTTATCTAAACCGTATTTCCTACAATATTCATTCTGTTCATTGTACTTCATATGGGAAAAATCCTTAAGCCCCCACCACTTTAATTACTATTCCAAAAACACTGTAGCCTGAAGCAGCAGCCACATAAGTACATATGATATGAGTGCATGTAAAAGGGGTAACATTTGAACATTTGCTATAAGAGTAAAATGTATATATTTCTAAGATAGATGTCAACATAATGCACGAAAGACTTTTTCAACTACTATAGTTATCTAAAAACGGAGTAAGGTAATTTATAAATTAACTATATATTTAATTTATAGAGGCCCAGTGCACAAAATTTGTATACTGGGGAGGGGGGGTGTCCCTCAGCCCAGCCTGCACCCTCTCCAACCTGGAACCCCTCGAGGGATGTTCGACTGCCAGATCGGGCCTAAAACCGGCAGTCGGACTTCCCTCTCACAATCCAGAACTGCTGGATTCCAACCGCTCACCTGCCTGCCTGCCTGATTTCCCCTGACCGCTTCTGCCTGCCAGCTTGATCACCCCTAACCACTTCCCTGCCAGCCTGATCGATGCCTAACTGCTCCCCTGCTGGCCCGATTCCCCCAACTACCCTCCCCTTCCGACCTGATTGCCCCCAACAGCCCTCCTTTGCTGGCCTGGTCCCCCCCGCAACTGCCCTCCCCTGCAGGCCTGGTCACCCCCAATTGCCCTCCCCTGCTGGCCCAGTTAAACCTAACTGCCCTCCCCTGCAGGCCTGGCTGCCCCCAACTGCCCTCCCCTGTAGGCCTGGTCTCCCCCAACTGCCCTCCCCTGCAGGCCTAGTTGCTACCAACTGCCCTCCCCTGGCGGCCCCATCCCCCAACTTCCCTCCCCTGTTGGCCCAGTCACCCCCAACTGCCTTCCCGTGCTGGCCTGGTTGCCCCTAACTACCCTCCCCTACAGGCCTGATCACCCACAACTGCCCTCCCCTGCCGGCCATCTTGTGGCAGCCATCTTTTGACCACATGGGGGTGGCCATCTTGTGTGAGCGTGGAACAGTCAATTTGCATATTACCTCTTTATTATATAGGATAACATTTTCTAAAAATACTTTATCATTGCCCTAGCTGGTTTGGCTCAGTAGATAGAGTGTTGGCCTGAGGACTGAAGGGTCTCAGCGTTGATTCCAGTCAAGTACACATGCCAGGGTTTCCGGCTTGATCACCAGTAGGAGGCGTGCAGGAGGCAGCTGATCAATGATTCTATCTCAAAACTGATGTTTCTATCTTTCCCTAACTCTCTCTTCCTTTCTGAAATCAGTAAAAATATATTTAAAAAAAAAAACCGCTATCGAGAAACCAAGATGGCAGCATAGGTAAACACCTGAACTTGCTGCCTCGCACAACCACTTCAAAACTACAATTAAAAGACAAAACAGACACCATCCAGAACCACAGGAAGGCTGGCTGAGTGGAAGTTCTACAACTAGAAGGAAAGAGAAAAGCACACAGAGACTCACAGGAGGTGCTGAAGTAAAGTGCAGAGGTACGGAGGCGCGCGCATGGAAAGGGCTTTTCAATCAGGAGGGAGACACAAGCTCCCGACTGCTCTGAACTCCAGTTCCGGGCAAGACTCTGGGGATCCAGACTCATATGGGGAGAAACTGGACTGTCTGGCATCGGGCGGAACTTGAGGGTGGCTTTCTCTCAGAAGTGCTTGCAGCGATTACCGTGGGACACTGAGACCCGGGGCCTCTTAGGGCAGGGCTGTGGATCAGCCATAGCTGTTTGCTATGCTCTGTTGATTCCCTAAGACCCCGCCCCATCCAAGGTGTACCCAGAGGGTTTTGCATATGAATGGCCTGGCCTTTTGCAATCTAAAATTACCTAACGAACTGCAGCTGGGTCAGAGAGCCTCAGAACTTCCAAAAGAAAGCCCAAGGCCCCACAGCAGCCTGCACTGCTTCACAGCTGGGCCTCATCTGGGCACCTCTAAACCCCAAACAAAGAAGAGGAATCTGCAGATCTCTCCGTAGCTCCTGCTGGGTGGCCTCAGGCAGAGGCTAAATTAGCACCTCCTTGGAGATCCAAGAGCCAGTGTACCCAATGGTCAGAGTGGGACCATTCAGATTACAACTCCTCAGATCCATAAGAGACACACTCAGGGGGCAGACTCAGTGAGCACCAAAGCCCCACTGAAGCAAGTCTTGCCCCATAAGAGTGTCTCCAGCACAGAAGTTCTCCCATCGTAGACACAGCTGATCCTCACAGCCAATTGGCCTGGAGGTCAATTCTCCCAGTGATACCAACAACAATCAAGGCTTAACTACAACAAGACTATGCACACAGCCCACAAAGGGGTACACCAAGAGTGTTCACCTCAGGTAACTGGGGAGGCCGAGCCACTGGGCCCTCTAGGACACCTAGCACACAAGGCCACTCTATCAACACATGGAAGCAGCCAAAATGCAGAGACAAAGAAACAGGTCACAAATGACAGAAATGGAGGAGAGCAAACTACTGGATATAGAGTTCAAAACCATGGTTATAAGGTTTTTCAAGAATTTTCTAGAAACCGCCGATAAATTTAGTGAGATCCTTGAGGATATGAAAAAGGACCAACTAGAAATTAAGCATACACTGACTGAAATAAAGAATAATATACAGAGATCCAATAGCAGACTAGAGGATCGCAAGAATCAAGTCAAAGATTGAAATACAAAGAAGCCAGAAATACCCAACCGGAAATGCAAAAAGAAAAAAGAATCCAAAAATATGAAGATAGTGTAAGGAGCCTCTGGGACAACTTCAAGCGTACCAACATCCGAATTATGGGGGTGCCAGAAGAAGAGAGAGAGCAAGATATTGAAAACCTATTTGAAGAAATCATGACAGAAAACTTCCCCTACCTGGTGAAAGAAATAGACTTACAAGTCCAGGAAGCACAAAGAACCCCAAACAAAAGGAATCCAAAGAGGACCACACCAAGACACATCATAATTAAAATGCCAAGAGCAAAAGACAAAGAGAGATATTAAAAGCAGCAAGAGAAAAACAGTTAATTACCTACAAGGGAGCACTCATACGATTGTCAGCTGATTTCTCAACAGAAACTATGCAGGCCAGACGGGAGTGGTAAGAAATATTTAAAGTGATGAATAGCAAGAACCTACAACCCAGATTACACTACCCAGCAAAGCTATCATTCAGAATTGAAGGGCAGATAAAGAGCTTCACAGATAAGAAAAAGCTAAAGGAGTTCATCACCACCAAACCAGTATTATATGAAATGCTGAAAGGTATTCTTTAAGAAGAGGAAGAAGAAGAAAAAAGTAAAGATAAAAATTATGAACAACAAATACATATCTATCAACAAGTGAATCTAAAAATCAAGTGAATAAAAAATCTGATGAACAGAATAAACTGGTGAATGTAATAGAATCAGGGGCATAGAGAGTGGACTGACAATTCTCGGGGGGAATGGGGTGTGGGGGGTGTGGGAAGAGACTAGACAAAAATTGTATACCTATGGATGAGGACAGTGGGGGGCGTTAAGGGCAGAGGATGGGGTGGGAACTGGGTGGAGGGGTGCTATGTGGGGAAAAAAGAGGAACAACTGAATAAAGATTTATTAAAAAAACACACACAAAAAAAGTTATCATTAAAGATATTTTGTGTATGTTATCTAAATAATCATATCTCCTTTAATCTTTAAAATTATTCTGTTGGATAAATGTTACCATTTCCACTTCACTGATTAAAAAACTCAGGCTCAGAGCCGAGAAAAGATGGTGGAATATAGGGACTTGTCCTGTGCCTTGTCTCAGAGCGGGTGGAGGGAGCAGCTGAAACGAGTGGAATTCAGCCCGAATTTGGCAAAGAGACGCAGCTGGTGAGATAGTTTGCACCCGGGAAGGGCAGAAGTCCCTGAAAAAGGTAAAATCAAGGTTCTGGGCTGGAGAATGTGCTGAGACTCTGTGGCCAGAGGGTCAGGGGGAGTCTACAGGGTGCCGGGCGGATTCCCTGAGGACAGGAAAAGCGTCAGTCTGTAAAAAAAAAAGGGGGGTGGGGAGAGGGAAGGGGGACCGAGGGACTGCGGGAGGTAGGGGATTTTGGACCTTGGAGTCTGGATTTTGGATCTGAGCTGAGGCAGCTCTGAAGGGCTAGCCGGATTGTGCAGTGCCGGTAAGAGGGGACGCGGTCGCTCCTCACGCGGGGGCCTGTGCCTTCTCCCGCTGAACCTGGTTCATGGGACCTTTTGGATACCAACACATTTACCCGTGGCTGAGGTGCGGGAGAAGGTGTGGGCTTGTGGAATCTGGGAAGAGTAGGCGGAGGTCCAGGGGAGGTGGTGGCGGGTCTAGTGCTGAGTCACCTAAACCCTGGTCACCATTTTCTCCTGAGAGATAGCCCCTCCCTCCAGTCTCCAGGCAACCAACATAGCCACACCCAGATCCACCTTGAGTAATACCAGGAATCTGAATACCCCCTGAGGACATAGGATGGGCCTAGCCCCAGCAACCGGAAACTGACAAACAGAACAGTACAGACAAATGGAATCATAAGCCAGCCAAAGGAACACACCCCACTTTTTTCACTTTTACTTTTATTATCCCTTTTTTCTTTCTTTTCCTTTCTTCTTTTCTTCTTTGTTTTCCTGTTTTGGTTTGTTGCTTTTTTAATTTTATTTCTGTTCACATTATTTTTCATCACTATTTTTTATTTTTTTATACTATTTTTGAAATCATTTTTTTAAATTTATTATTTTTTCTTCTCATTTGCTTTCGTCTCATCCACTTATTCCCTTTCTACTTCCTCAATATTAAATTGAGGTCCTCCTGCCGAAATCGGTTTGGCTCAGTGGATAGAGCACTGGCCTGCGGACTGAAAGGTCCCAGGTTCGATTCCGGATAAGGGCATGTACCTTGGTTGCGGGCACATCCCCAGTAGGGGGTGTGCAGGAGGCAGCTGATTGATGTTTCTCTCTCACCAATGTTTCTAACTCTCTATCCCTCTCCCTTCCTCTCTGTAAAAAATCAATAAAAATATATTTAAATTGAGGTCCTCCCCATATTCATCCAATTCTAAATCTTATTTTCACTATATAAGCTCAGCCTCTACAGATTCTGCCCCAATCATCTTATTCCTTTGTCTTTTATCCCATATATTTTTCACTCTCCTCCATAGCATTTGTACTCTCTTTTCTCTGCCCTATCTCTCTTTTCTCAGGTGGTCACTTATATTGGGGTTATTGGTGTCATGAGTTCATTTGTGCTTAGTTCCCTCGGTGTTGTGTCTTGTTGAGGTGAATTTTATCTGGTCAGGCCAAGGGGCTTGAGAGCAAGCCACATAACCAGACACCTGGAGAGAAAACTCCATCCACGAAAGGGTCAACAACACCCCAGACCCAACTATAGAGGCAGGAAGAATGCGGCAGTGAGGGAAAGAGCAAGAGTGAGTGAGGGAGTAAAAGAGGAGCGTGTGGTCAGGAGGGGTATCTGTGTGTGAGTGAGTGAGTGAGGCACAGTTAGATCCCACAGGACCTTCAGGGGCAGGCTAATCAGGCTCGCCTAACTAGACAGCTTCTGCTACCATTGCAAACAGTACCGGAAGGCCAGCTTGTCCTAAGGGGCCTAGCCTTTATGAAGGGGAGAGCTGCTGTAACCGGGTTCCCAACCTCAACTCCAACCAGAGTGCCCTCAGATAACACCTGGGACTCTACAGCCACCCCTGCCAGGGACACGCTACCTAGGCTGTGATCCCACAGTCAACGAGGCTCCAGCTGCCCAGGGCGCAGGCTCCTGTGAGTTTGGAAGCAGGTTCCCCTCTGACCGGCCCAACGCTTTAGCTCAGGGCACTGCAACTACGTGAACAGCAGACACGTGAGCAGCCTGCTCTTGTCCAAGGAGCAGCAGAACTGTGAACAACCCGCCACAGGCCTAAGAGCAGCAGCTTCATGTGGCCTGCCTCTGTCCAGCAGCTGTGGGAGCAGCCAGTTTCACAGCAACCTCATAATCAGCCCACCCCCATTCAAGGAACAGCAGCTATACGAGCAGCCTCCCCCACCAGCCAGAGGAGGCACCACTGCTGCGAACAGCACCCACCAGAAGAAGCACTGCCAACTGAGAAGCAGCTGCTACCGTGACTGCCTGAGGAGCAACTGCAGCCAGAGAAGCCACTGCCACCCAAGGAGCAGCCCCTGCACAGCTCGACATCTAGATCAGTCAGTGAGACCAAAAATGGGTAGACAAAGATACCCCCAAAGGAAAGAAAAGGAGGAAACGCCAGAAAAGCAGCTAAGTGAAAGTGGCATGCAATATGTCAGAAAAAGAATTCAGAATAAGGTCATAGAGTTCATAAATCAAATGGAAGAAAAAATTAACATCTTATGCAAGAGTCAAGAAGAAAAGGATGAAAAAATCAACAACTTATGTAAGAATCAAGAAGAAATGAAGAGTGATATAGCTGCAATAAAAAACACCATGGAAAGTTTCAACAGTAGACTAGGAGAAGCGGAGGACCGAATTAGTGAACTAGAAGACAGGGAAGCAAAACACAGCCAAACTGAATTGCAATTGGAGAAAAAAATTAAAAGACAGGAGGAGAGCCTAAGGGAGCTATAGGACAACATGAAACGAAACAACATACGAAAAATAGGGGTGCCAGAACAACAGGAAGAGAAACAAGGGTTAGAAGAACGATTTGAAGAAATATTATCAGAAAACTTCTCTGATGTGGCAAAGAAAAAAGTCACACAAGCTCAGAGAGTCCCAAACAGGATGAAACCGAAAAGACCCACACCAAGACACATTATAACTACAATGGCAAATACTCAGGACAAAGAGAGAATCTTAAAGGCTGCAAGAGTGAGACAGAAAGTTACATACAAGGGAACTCCCATTAGATTATCAAATGATTTCTCAACAGAAACACACCAGGCCAGATAAGAATGGAAGGAAATCTACAAAGTGATGCAAACCAAGGGACTGAATCCAAGAATACTCTATCCAGCAAGGTTATCATTCAAAATTGAAGGGAAAATAAGGAGCTTCACAGACAAAAAAATACTAAGGGAGTTTATCACTACCAAGCCAGCAATGCAAGAAATGCTAAAGGGACTGGTATAAAAAGAAGAGAGAAAAAGGTAACAAGGAACATAGTCTCAAAAAATAAAAATGGCTACAAACAAGTACCTTTCAATAATAACTTTAAATGTAAACGGACTAAATGCTCCAATCAAAAGACATTGAATGGCTGAATGGATAAAAAACACGACCCATATATTTGTTGTCTACAAGAGACCCATCTCAGAATAAAGGACTCATACAGATTGAAAGTGAAGGGATGGAAAAACATCTTTCAGGCAAATGGAAATGAAAGAAAAGCTGGTGTAGCAGTACTTATTTCTGACAAAATAGACCTCAAAGTGAAGGCCATAACAAGAGATAAGGAAGGCCGCTTCATAATATTAAAGGGATCGATACAACAAGAGGATATAACCATGATAAACATATATGCACCCAATGCAGGAGAACCTAAATACATAACAAAACTCCTGGAAGATATCAAGGGAGAGATCGACAACAATACAATCATAGTAGGAGACTTTAATACACTGCTGACATCACTGAATAAATCATCTAGACAAAAAAATCAGCAAAGAAACAGCAATTCTAAATGATTGACTAGATCAGCTGGACCTAATTGACATCATCAAGCATTTCACTCGATAGACACGGAATAGAAAGTTGTCTCAAGTGCACATGGGACATTTTTAAAAATAGACCACATATTGGGTCACAAACAAAGTCTCCCCAAATTCAAAAAGATTGAAATCATATCAAGCATTTTCTCAGACCACAATGGCATAATATTAGAAATAAACTACAATAAAAACATTCCAAAAAATTCAAACACTTGGAAACTGAATAACATGCTATTAAACAATGACTGGGTTAACAATGACATCAAAGAAGAAATTAAAAACATCCTGGAGACTAATGACAATAAAAACACAACAATGCAAATACTATGGGACACAATGAAAGCAGTCCTGACAGGAAAATGTATAGCTCTACAGGCCTACCTCAAAAAACAAGAAAAAATGGTAATAAATCATCTAACTCAACAACTCAAAGAATTAGAAAGAGAGCAACAAGAAAAGCCCATAGCGAGCAGAAGGAAGGAAATAATAAAGGTCAGAGCAGAAATGAATGACAAAGACACCAAAAAAACAATACAAAAGATCAATAAAACCAAGAGCTGGTTCTTTGAAAGGATAAACAAGATTGATGAACCTCTAGCCAAGCTCACCAAAAAGCAGAGAGAGAAGACCCAAATAAATAAAATCAGAAATGAAAGAGGTGAAATAACAAAAGACCCCACAGAAATACAAAAGATTATTTAAAAATACTATGAACAACTCTATTCTAACAAACTAGACAACCTGGAGGAAATGGACACATTCCTAGAAAAATACAACCTCCCAAAACTGACTCAGGAAGATACTAAAAATCTCAATAGGCTGATAACTATGGAAGAAATTGAAGCAGTCATCAAAAAGCTTCCAGCAAACAAAAGCCCGGGGCCAGACGGCTTCACAGGAGAGTTTTACAAAACATTCAAGGAAGAACTAAAACTTATCCTCCTCAGACTATTTCAGAAAATTCAAGAGGAAGGAACACTTCCAAAGCTCCTTATATGAAGCCAGCATCACCCTAATACCAAAACCAGATAAAGATAACACAATGAAAGAGAATTACAGGCCAACATCCCTCATGAAGATAGAAGCCAAAATCCTCAACAAAATTCTATCAAATCGGCTCCAGCAGTACATCAGAAAGATCATACACCATCACCAAGTAGGATTTATCCCTGGGATGCAATGATGGTACAATATTCGCAAATGAATAAACGTGATACATCACATAAACAAATTGAGAGATAAAAACCACATAGTCCTCAATTGATGTAGAAAAAGCATTTGACAAAATCCAAAACCCTTTCTTTAAAAAACCTGTCAGCAAGCTGGGAATAGAAGGATCATACCTCAACATAATAAAAGCCATATATGACAAACCCACAGCCAACATCATACTCAATGGACAAAAACTAAAACCATTTCCCCTAAGAACAGGAACAAGACAGGGATGCCCACTCTCACCACTCCTGTTTGACATAGTACTGGAAGTATTAGCCATTGCAATTAGACAAGAAGAAGAAATAAAAGGCATCCAAATTGGAAAAGAAGAAGTAAAACTGTCCTTATTTGCAGATGACATGATATTGTACATAGAAAACCCTAAAGACGCCATGGAAAAATTATTAGACTTAATAAATGAATTCGGCAGAGTAGCAGGATACAAAAATAATGACAAGAAATCTATGACATTTCAATACACCAATAATGAACTTACAGAAAGAGAGACTATAAAAGCAATCGCATTTACCATCACACCAAAAAAATTAAGATACGTAGGAATAAACTTAACTAAAGAGGTAAGAGACCTATACACGGAAAACTACACAACACTGAAAAAAGAGATACAGGAAGACATAAACAGATGGAAGAATATACCATGTTCATGGATTGGTAGAATCAACATCATCAAAATGTCCATACTACCCAAAGCAATCTATAGATTCAATGCACTTCCCATTAAAATACCAACGGCATATTTCACAGATGTAGAACGAACTTTCAAAAATTCATCTGGAATAAAAAAAGATCCCGAATAGCTACAGTAATCCTGAGAAAGAAGAACAAAGTAGGAGGGATCTCAATACCAGATATCAAGCTGTATTACAAAGCCACTGTTCTCAAAACTGCCTGGTATTGGCACAAGAACAGACATATAGATCAATGGAATAGAATAGAGAACCCAGAAATCGATCCAAATCGCTATGCTCAATTAGTATTTGACAAAGGAAGCATGAACATACAATGGAGTCAAGACAGTCTCTTCAATAAATGGTGTTGGGAAAATTGGACAGACACATGCAAAAAAATGAAACTAGACCACCAACTTACACCATACACAAAAATAAACTCAAAATGGATCAAGGACTTAAACATAAGATGGGAACCATAAAAATACTAGAGGAATCTATAGGCAGAAAAATCTCTGACATATGTCATAAGACCATCTTCACTGATACTGCTTCTAGGGAAATGGAAGCTAAAGAGAAAATAAACAAATGGTACTACATCAAAATAAAAAGCTTTTGCACAGCAACAGAAACCATCAATAAAACAAGGAAGCCCACTGCATGGGAGAACATATTTGCCAATGATATCAACGATAAGGATTTAATCTCCAACATTTACAGGGAACTCATGCAGCTTCACAAAAAGAAGATAAACAACCCAATCAAAAAATGGGCAACTGATCTAAATAGATACATTTAGAAAGAAGATAGAAGGAAGGCCAAGAGACATATGAAAACCTGCTCAAAGTCACTAATCATCAGAGAGATGCAAATCAAAACAACAATGCGGTACCATCTCAGACCTATCAGAATGGCTATTATCAACAAGGCAAGAAATGACAAGTGCTGGCGAGGATGCGGAGAAAAAGGAACTCTTTTGCACTGCTGGTGGGAATGCAGACTGGTGAAGCCACTGTGGAGAACAGTATGGAGTTTCCTTAAAAAACTAAAAATGGAACTCCCATTTGACCCAGTGATCCCACTTCTAGGAATATATCCCAAGAAACTAGAAACATCAATCAGAAAGGATATATGCACTCCAATGTTCATAGCAGCACAATTTACAATAGCTAAGATTTGGAAACAGCCTAAGTGCTCATCAGCAGATGAGTGGATTAAAAACCTGTGGTACATCTACACAATGGAATACTACGCTGCGGTAAAAAAGAAGGAGCTCTTACCATTTGCAACAACATGGATGGAGATGGAGAACATTATGCTTAGTGAAATAAGCGAAGCAGAGAAAGATAAATATCACATGATCTCACTCATTTGTGGAATATAGTGAACAACATAAACTGATAGAAAAAAGAAAAAAAAGATTCAGAGACAGAGAAACATCAAACAGAACGTTAAACCTCAGGGAAGGAATTGTGAGGTAACCAGAAACCCAAGAATGCCTGAGAACACCTTTCTAACCATGCTAGCAATCATCAGATGTACGGTAATATTAACTGGGGAAAATGGGGAAGTATTTTGGACTTATGCTCCTGACCCTTCATGGTTAAGACCCCTTACATGGGCTGATCCCCTGACTAATGTAGTCACCAATAATACCAAACACTTTGGTTATCCAGGAGGATCATGGGTGGGGCAAGAAAGTATAAATACACAGGGGTCTCTACCCAGCCTCCCTTTTGCATGACACAAAATCAAAGCAATGCCTCTTTGGATGTACAATTAAAGAGAGGTTTCTGGCTTGTGTGGACACCAAAGAAAGGGTATCACTACTATCACTACTTGCCCACTGGAGAGGTGCAGAAAATGTAATTAAGACCTTGTCTATACAAAAAGAATTGGACAGCCAGTTTGAAAGGGAATTGCCATGGCATAGAGCAAAGAATATCCTTACATGATATTATTCTACAATGTCATTAAAATTCTTCCCAGATTTGGATTACCCCCATTACATATAATAGTACCTCACATCCTTGGGGATCAATAAAAAAAAATCATCTTTTTGGTGCTTGGAGACAAAGGTAGCACATCTCTTGATATTTTAGAATTACAACAGCATAATACACAATATCCTAAGCAAACTTACAAACTAATTCTTTGAATGTCTGGCAGCAATTTAACAAGGACATGTAAAGATTTAATCCCTTCCATTGTGTAGAGGGCCTCCTGGGAAGGCACCTGAGCATTCTATATTGGTCCCTCTTGCCCTTTTGGCCAAGAGGGACCCTCTTCTCACAATCCAATTGCTCACAGCTATTGCCTGAGCTTTCTGTTCATGTCGAGGTTGAAGCCTCATGATGACTGGTACTATGGATCTGTGTCTCACCCAGTGGGGCAAGCTGGGCCCTCCCGGGAGAAGAAACCCGGGTTCCACAAGAAATGTGATCAGTGCTGGGGCCCTGCCAGCAGGCGAGGGGATCCCAAGGCAGGCTGCTGGGCGTGGAGGCCATGGGGGCATAGGCTACCAAGGAGACAGAACCTCACCTCACATCACCCTGCTTGGCCCCGGAGAATGGCTGGTTAGCCAGAGACGGGTAAGATTCCTCAGGGGAGGAACAACCTAAAACAGGCACAGTCGCAGTGGGGCCATCAGGAGAGAACTTGGGGGTCAACAGAGGTGGGGCACAGACCCTCACCCCCCTAACTTGGCAGTGGCCTGAACCCTCACCCCTTCTGAAGGAAGTCTCCTGCCCCCATGGCTGCTTAACTTCCCATGCCCAGCTCAAATCGGGACCCGGGTAACAGACACAGACTTGGCCGACAGCAGCTGCCCTCTCACTGCAACAAGAATTGTTTGAGTTGTCTTGAACCCATGGTGTGGGGAAGTGGGTTTTTGATATCTAAATCCAGCCTACCACTAGGAATGCTCAGGACCTACTCAAGAAGGCAAATAATCCTTTCCACTAATATTTACAGGGTAAAATAAGGTTGTTGTTAGAGTAATAAATTTGACAGTAAAATAGTAGTCAAGTTTTCAGGCTAATTTAAATTGGCTAATTGAAATAAGGGAATGTTCTAGAAAAATTAATAGTACTGGACAAAAAGCAGTTCCTAAAGTGTTAACTAAAATTTTTATTGGTAGTTCTTCCCATGATAAAATTGTGTAACATGTAATGAACCTAAAGCAGTCATATTATAATGCAAAAAATTAAAATTTAAAAGCTATCAAGACTACATTGTGAAATTTTAAAAAGCCCCCTAATATTTAAATCAAAAAAGGGGGGGGAGGGTTGTAGAAGAATATCATGTAAGGAAAAATATCCTGTAAGTAAATTACATCTAGAAAATTTGTACTTTAGAAAATTAATTGTAATGCTAAATGCAAAACACCCATGAAAAACACACATGGTGTCAAAACAAGCCAGAGGAAAATCATTTGGGCAAAAAATGAAAAAGAATCCCAAGTAAAATTTATAGAAAATACTAGAGGCCCAGTGCACGAAATTCGTGCACGGAGGGGTGTTGTCCCTCAGCCCAGCCTGTACCCTCTCCAATATGGGACCCCTTGAGGGATGTCCGACTGCTCGTTTAGGCCCGATCCCAGTGGGATCGGGCCTAAACGGACAGTCGGACATCCCTCTCACAATCCAGGACTGCTGGCTCCCAACTGCTTGCCTGCCTGCCTTCCTGATTGCCCCTAACCGCTTCTGCCTGCCAGCCTGATCACCCCCTAACCACTCCGCTGCCAGCCTGTTTGCCCCCAACTTCCCTCCTCTGCCAGCCTGGTCACCCTTAACTGCCCTCTACTGCAGGGTTGATCACCTCCAACTGCCCTCCCTTGCAGGCTTGGTTCGTCTCAACTGCCCTCCCTTGCAAGCCTGGTCCTTCTCAACTGCCCTCCCTTGCAGGCCGGGTGCCTCCCAACTGCCCTCTCCTGCTGGCCATCTTGTGGTGGACATCTTGTGTCCACATAGGGGCAGAATCTTTGACCACATGGGGGCAGCTACATTGTGTGTTGCAGTGATGATCAATCTGCATATTACTCCTTTATTAGATAGGACAGAGGCCTGGTATAGGGGTGGGGGCCAGCTGGTTTGCCCTGAAGGGTGTCCCGGATCAGGTGGGGGTTCCCTTGGGGTGTGGGGCGGCCTGAGCGAGGGGCCTGTGGTGGTTTTCAGGCCGGCCACACCCCCTGGCAACCCAAGCAGAGGCCCTGGTATCTGGAATTTATTTTCCTTCTACAATTGAAACTTTGTAGCCTGGAGCAGAGCCAAGTCTGGGGCTCCCTCCGAGGCCGGCTGGCAGCCATTTGTGTTGGGGTTATAATTGAAAGTTTGTTGCCTTAAGCGGGTGGGCCAGGCCAGGGTGTGCGGAAAGCTTTGCTTCCCCTGTTGCCGGCGGCAACCCTGGCCTGCACTCTCAAGCTCCATTCTGCCGCCATTTGTTTGAATTTGTTTACCTTCTATAATTGAAACTTTGTAGCTTGAGTGGAGGCTTAGGCCTGGCTAGGGCAGGCAGAAAGCTTGGCTTCCTCTGTTACCTAGGAAACCTTGCTCTCTGTGGCTGTAGCCATCTTGGTTTGGGTTAATTTGCATACTCGCTCTGATTGGGTGTGGCTTGTGGGTGTGTCGGAGGTATGGTCAATTTGCATATTTGCCTATTATTAGAGAGGATTCCTTTATTAACTTTTGGTCGAGAATGTGTTTGTATATTTTCAGAAAACAACTCCGAGACCATGTGGATTCCGGCAACAGAGAGGAATTGACAGGACTACTCCAGCCATGAAGATAGAAGAGAAGCAGTCCAGAGATGGAAGACGCTGACATCGCCTTACCATACTAGTAGTCAGCAGCTGTGCATTACTGGAGGTTGCCCAGGATCAAACTAGAGAGGGTTGGACCTGCATTACCACCATTTGTCCACCATCCAGAACTGAAATGTCAGTGCTGACATGTACACATAAGGAACTGTTTGACATTGAAATTGGGTCTCAAAAGAACTGTTGGCCCAGAACTACAGACTGATTAATTTGCCTTTCAGCATAACCATTATTGCTTGTCTCATTTTCGGTTCTTATAAGTGTATTTCTAATAGCACATGATCTCACTCATCTAGGGGAAATGATGAACAACATAGACTGATGAACAAGAACAGACCCAGAAACAAGGAGGCATGGATCGGACTGTTGGGCCTCAGAGGGAGGGTAGGGGAGGGTGGGGATATAGGGAAGAGATCAACCAAAAGACTTGTGTGCATGCATATGAGCCTAACCAGTGGTTAAGGACAACGGGAGGGAGGGGGCGGGGGGGAGGGCGCATGCACGGGGAGGGGTGTATGAGGATGGGAATGGGGGGATGAGGACAAATATGTGATACCTTAATCAATAAAGAAATTAAAAAAATAAAATAAAATAAAAATTTAAAAATAAATAAATAAGACCCACCCCCCCAAAAAAAACAAAACAAAACACAAAAAAAACCTCTCACACACACACACAAAGTCAGGCTCTTAAACATTAAATAACTTGTTCAATGCCACTCACTAACTTTAAGGTTAGTGATGCTATCTCAATACTGTCCCCATTACTGCTTCTGTCTCCTCCTCCCCCAATCTATGGGCAGAATTCCATTTATCCTTCAGAACTCAATTCCTGTATGAAATTTTCCCTAGCATCCATGTGTATGAAGATATACCCAGATAGCCTCTCCTAAATAATTATCTAATGGAGTGCATGATTTTTTTGTAGGAGTTACTATGCTATATTGACAGTAATTATTTATATAGTTACCTCCTACACAGTAAGCTTCTTGCTGCCTTGAAAGATCCTTTCAGTCCAAATGCCTTACACAATATTTATCAAATGAACAAAATTAATTTCTTCTGACTCTAATTCCAAAGAGCTTCCAGTTATTTCACAGATAGCTTCCCATCAAGAATCTATTTTTTAAAATGACAAATTGGATAAAATACAAATTGATTATATAATTTAAAGCCATTCAGGGTCTATGACCAGGATGAGTAACTATCTTCATCTTACACTAGTAATTAAAGTCTTTAGACATTTTACAATCATATACTAAAGTTCACTGTATATGTAGGAAAAATGCAGGGATTATATTTTAAGGCCCTCCTGGCTTAATATACAAATAATGAGTGAAAAGAGAAAAAAATGCCAGCATTCTAAAGAGTTTGCAGCAGCCCTAGCCAGTTTGGCTCAGTAGATAGAGCATCCACCTGCAGACCAGGGTTCGATTCCAGTCAAGGGCATGTACCTCGGTTGTAGGCTTCTCCCCAGCCTGGTCCCTGGTCAGGGCTCATGCAGGAGGCAACCAATCGATGTGTTTCTCTTACACTGATATTTCTCTCTCTCTTTTCCTTTCTCTTCCACTCTCTCTAAAAATAAGTGGGAAAATATCCTAGGGTGAGGATTAAAAAAAAAAAGAGTCAGCAGCAATGATAGCAATATAGGATGTAGGCCAGAGACCATAAGCCAATACAACAGAGATTAAAAACCAGTCTGAACATACCCTGAGAAACTGAAAACCTATGTCCAGAAAGCAGATCCCCTCCAAATTAAGCTTTCTATTTCCCACCAACACACTTGAGGAACATGTGCTGACCCATGCAGTGGACACATAAAAATAAAAAGAGTTCAAAGACTAGAAAAAGTCAGAAAAAAAAAAAACTCAGAATTAATAACTGTAAAAAGATATGGAATAATCCAGAAAATGTGTCAGGATGTCAAATTATTTTAGTCCACTTACCTGGAAGTGATGCTTTCCTAAGGGTTACTGTCTATTTCTATGGTCTTTCCAAAATACAAGTCTCCCTCTTCTTGGATCTGAGGTATACCGAATTATTTTTGTTTGATCTTTCATGAAGGGCATTCAAGTGTCAAAAATGTCAATAAAGCCTCCGATGAAAAACAACCAAAACCCTCTAGACTTAAGCTTATGAATTTATTAAATAAAAAGTGCTCTACTCAGAACTATCTAGTCAGAACCATCTCTGAAGCCTAAATCTGGGAATGCAGTTACTGCAGCGGCAGCCAGTTGGAGTGTTAGATGGCTCCCCACGCTGTTGCTTGAATAGAAACTCCTGAGACAAAGTTTAGAACATCCTTTCTAAATGCAATACAGACCCACGAGACCTTGGATACCTTTACCTCCATATTTTTTCCTGTAAAGGCAGTCTTTGGTTTTGTTTTGTTTTAATATGATTTCATGTGTGTAAACATTTTGGGATAGAAAGACAAATGTGAAATAGGGTTGTTTATGCATTCTGGCCAAGTCCCAAACCTCCCAACCCCCTTTTAGAAGAGCTTAAACCCACAAATTAAAGTCAAGCTCAAAAAAGATGTAAAAAAAAATACTTTCTCTAGTCAAGTCCCAGGTTGTTGGGGTTGAAAAGGAGAAAGATCTAAACCAACAGTCTCACTTTATAGATAAATCCCATAAAAAAAGTTTATCAACCTGTAATTAGCTAAACGGCCATAATATTTTGTTTACTTCAAAAACTAGTTTAGGCATTAGACCTTAAAAACATATTCTTCACCTGTAGAAATGATTTTTAAGTGTAAAAACAACAATCACTCAAAGTTGTCTTTAAAATCCATCCTATAATGTAGGAATGTACTAAATCAAAGTAAATAAAAACATGGTTGATAGCAGGAATAATAACTGTTTTTAAGGTGATCCATACTAAACAAGCTTCAAAACAGCTGATCAACTACACTAGATAGAGTTACCTTTACCTTATTTAATGTCTAACATTGAGTGCTTACTATGAATCAGGCACTACTATATAAGGTGTTTTGAATGTATCATGCCATTTACAGGAATTTAAAAAAAAGCTTAGCCCTCACTGGTTTGGCTCAGTGGATTCCGGTCAAAGGCACATGCCAGGGTTGTGGGCTCGATCCCTGGTGGGGGACATGCAGGAGGCCGCCAATCAGTGATTCTCTCTCATCATTGATGTTTCTCTCTCTCTCCCTCTCCCTTCCTCTCTCTGAAATCAATAAAAAATATATTTTAAAAAATAAATAAAAGCTTAAAATGCAAAGCTTAAATGATAGTTACATACTGTAAAAATCAAAGAAGTCCTATTAAAATCATGATTCAGAAAACTTAAGGCAAATAAAGTTCTACAAAATATAACAGTAAAACAAATTTCCACCTTCACCTCCCTGAACAACCAAGAGCTTCCTTTATTTCTAAGGAACCATCTTTAGTATCTCCAGATGAAAAAGTCAGAGATATAGTCTGAACTTCAGGAAATCCAGGCAACATTTTTTTCTCATACACAACTTCTATAACTTCAAGAATAGAACAAATACTGATAGAAAATTTACCAATACAGTAATAGAAAACATGTTGCCATTCTGCCAAATATTTCAACACCTCAACTTTTGAATATTCCAAGAATGCTATTGCACGAACAAAGTCCTTCTCCCCAAATTTTTTCATAGGATTATGGCATACTTGTAATTGAAATATATTTCTTGGTGAAGTTAAAAAGGGTGAGGATGAAAAGAATGTATCAGAGTAGAAAACAAAGTTGCTTGATGTTTATAATTTTTTCCCCAATTATTTCATTAGTACCTTATAAAGGAAGTTTTTAAATGTTTATTTTGGAAACATGCTTACCACACTGGAACTTTTGTTAAGATAACTTAGATGATGCCAGTTCAAAAGACTTTTTCTCCAAATTAATTTTTAGGCATTATAAGATAGAAAAAATCTAGTTCGTCACAAAATGTCCAAAAATTCAGTAAGTAGTTCTCTCCTTGGGGGTGGGGTTGGGGGGGAGTAGTGAGTTCCTCCTTAAACTGTAAAACACATGCTTGTACCCTTACAAAAACATTTTTAAAAATACATCAATCTCCCTCAATGGATAGTGTCAGCGTGCGGACTGAAGATCCCTGGTTAGATTCTGGTCAAGGGCACATACCTCAGATGCAGGCTGGGTCCCTGGCCCCCATTGGGGTGCGTGTGGGAGGCAACCAATCCATATGTCCCTCTCACATCAATGTTTCTCTCTCTCTCCCCCTCCTTCTACTCTCTCTCTAAAAAAAAAAAAAAAAATCCTCCGGGTAAAGAAAAAAAATACATGAACCAAAAAACATATATAAATAAAGAACCAAATTTTAGTGAGTTTTTCTACTATTATCAACTAGTATTCCAAAACTAACAAAAGTTTATATAAACTGGTATAAATACTAAAATTGTATACATTTGTCTAGATAACAAAAAGTAATGAACATCACGATTTGACTTAGTATGTAACTATCTTTGTAGTTGATCACAGAATTTTAAGATTCCTTTCATTTTAGTGGTTTTATACCATCATCAGACCTCAAGTAATATTGTCCACACTTCTAAACTCACAAGTTTTTACCAAAGATAAAGTGGTTCTATAAAGAAAGTAGCAGCTCTATGAAGATCACTTATTTAAAAATAAGCCTTCTTTTTCTACTTGCTTATCAAATGCTGAAGTTTCTCATATTCAAATGTCATGTTTATAAAGAACTGATACATGTTTTTAAAATATTAGTTTTAACATTAGCTGTTTCTAACATGTCAATAGTTATCATTACCTGATAAAATTCTATAATGATCCTATATAAATCTATATAATAAAGAGGTAATATGCAAATTGACCATCACTCCAACACACAAGATGGCCGCCCTCATGTGGACACAAGATGGCTGGCAGGAGAGGGCAGTTAGGGGTGACCAGGCCGGCAGGGGAAGGCTGTTAGGGGCAATTGGGCCTGCAGGAGAGGGCAGTTAGGAGCGACCAGGCTGGCAAGGGAGGGAAGTTAGGGGTAACCGGGCCTGCAGGGGAGGGCAGTTGGGGGGGACCAGGCCTGCAAGGGAGGGCAGTTGGGGGGGACCAAGCTGGCAGGGGAGGGCAGTTAGGGTTGACCAGGCCAGAGGGGAGGGCAGTTAGGGGTGACCGGACCAGCAGGGGAGGGCAGTTAGGGGTGACCAGGCAGGCAGGGGAGCAGTTAGGCATTGATCAGGCTGGCAGAGGAGTTGTTAGGGAGTGATTAGGCTGGCAGGCAGAAGCAGTTAGGGGCAATCAGGCAGGCAGGCAAGCGGTTGGGAGCCAGTGGTCCTGGATTGTGAGAGGGACATCACTTGAGGGGTCCCAGATTGGAGAGGGTGCAGGCTGGGCTGAGGGACAGGTCCCCCCCCCCCCCCGTGCATGATTTTTGTGCACCAGGCCTCTAGTAAAAGCATAATATGCAAATTGACTGAGAGGCCGAACAGCGGAATGACCACGCTATGACACCCACTGGCACCAGGCTAGCCAAGGCGGGTGCGATGCGATTGGTCGGGGCCTCGCCATGGCCCCATGATCGCCCCACAGAGGGAGGCTCAGGCCACAAGCCTGAGGGGGGATCAATGAGGGGGCTCCCCAATTGCCCCAAAGAGGGAGGCCCAGGCTATCTGGCAGCAGCAGGTGGGTGGGGCCTCCCTCTGTGGGGGCAATTGATTGCAGGGCTCCCGACTGCGAAGAGGGCGCAGGCCAGGCTCAGGGACAACCCCCCCCCCAGGGCATGAATTTCAGGCACCGGGCCTCAAGTCTTTTAATAGGCAGCCATTATTGTTAAGTGCAGAAAATGTGTATTCTACTACTGTAGCTCCTTACTAAATTTTGGAATCCCAGAGAATTAAGAGACTAATATACTCAGCAAACTACAAATGCTAAATCTTTTTTCAGGGATCACCTTGCTAACATAATCATCTATTTCTCAAAGAGAAAGGCAGTTCAAATTTTCAAAAAGTGTCAAATCAAATGTATATATCACAAATACAGACTTAAACTTTAACGGATGACTAGTTTTAAAACAACCTCTTCAATGGACGTTTAGCCATTTCACTGTTAAAGAGAGCAGTATTTAACATACAATCCATACTTTGAATTTGATTCATTACATACTATATCCTATCACAACTTAAAATTTACCAAGACTCATACTAAAGTTTTGTTTGAGGCAAAATATTTATTTTGTGTTACAATTATCTGGTTGAACCAATCAAAGGAAACTAGTTTCTCTTAGCTAATCTGGGCAGTGGATCTTGAGAAAAGAAAGCAACATAAATGAATATGATACATTCCTAATTTATGCAACCCCATAGAAAACCCCCAGCAATCAGTGACATTCCTAACAGTGCAAACAGGACATAAATTATATCACAATTATTTGTGATTACTTTTAAATCATGGTTTCTTTTTCCCCTTGTATTTCAAATACTACAGCAAAACTGGTGTGGAAAATGAGCAAGTAGTTTTTCCTTGGGTTATCAGAGGGACCACACCCGCACAGGTGTAACCACTATCCAAGGGTACAGCTCTCCGCCTGGGTGGGAACGCGCAGCAGCTCAGTGACTGCTCCAAAGGTAAACACAACCTTGTTTTTTCTTTTCTTTTTTTGTTTTCTTTTTTGCTGTCACGGTACAAAGAACTCAACATACTCCCCTAAAAGGTACATTTGTTTTACCAAGGTCAAGGGAGAGCCAATAACTCCATTAGAGAGGTGAGAATCTCTTTCCCCTTTTACTTGCCCGGGCCTAACATTTCACCTTTCCTGCAGCAAAATGCCAGAATAGGGAAGGTCACAGGAGCAGGATGCAACCGTCCTGGCCATAACCCTCCCAGCCCCCATATCCAAGGAAGCCTTAATGTTTTCCTCTTCTTGATTAACCCCACCCCTGACCACAGTCCCCATTTCAGTCCCTATCTTCCCCAACTTGTCCTCAAATCAGCTTTTCCAAGGATTTGCCAGGTAAATGAGCGAAGGAATAAAAGAAGGACAGACTCTGGAGCCGCAGGTCGGTCAGCCTTGCAGGGTACCAAAGGGGAGAGCAGATGCGGTAAAGAAAACACTTGAGAAGAACTAAGAAAGGTCCAAGGACTCGTGGACGGACTGTGCCACGGAAGTCCAGGCCGGCGGATAAAATCAGAAAGGCAAAGGAGAGCCCAAGAAAACTAGCAGGAGAGACATTCTGGAGCAGAGCAGAAGCGCCCCCTCTGGTGTGGAAGGATCCGCAGTCACATCCGAGAAGCGCCGCGTCCAGAAGACGAGGGCGGACTCCGCACCCGCCCCGGGCGCCCTCCGCAATCCCGCAGAGTCGAAGTTCCCCCGCGTCGCCCCCTTCCCACGCCGGGCCCAAGGGTGGGGTGCACACTGGGTAAGGAGGGCCGGGCGGGCCAGCTCTCCGGCTCCCGCGGAGCCCCCTCCCGCACGCCGCCCGGCCCGGGCTCCGCGCCTACCTGTAGCACCAGCGGCTCGGGGTTGAAGGCCAGGGTCAGCAGCAACTGCATGCGCTCCGAGTCCTTGAGGTTGCGGAGCAGGAAGCTGCCCGAGTCCTTGGTCTCGGCATAGCGGCGCACCAGGCGGTCGAGCAGGCGCTGGGAGGGGCAGTGCACCAGGTCGGACCAACCCTCCACGGCCTCGGGCGTCAGCAGCCGCACGTCGCCGTTCAGGCGCGCGAACTCGGTGCGCGGCATGGCCTGCAGCAGGTCGCAGCGGGGCCGGCCGGTGGCCCGCTTGCAGATGCTCTGGTCGAGCTGCGCCAGCTCGCGCTGCGAGCCCAGGCGCTTGAGCACCACGCGGCGGCGGCCGCCCTCGCGGGGCTCGCCATACTGCGCGAAGTAGACGTTCTTCACGTTGAGGAAGTCCAGCAGGCGCAGGCGGCCCCACGCCTCGAACACCACCTGCCCGTTGAGGAAGCGGCGGCACCAGCTCGTGCCGAAGCACGCCGGGCACTTATTGAGCTGCAGGAAGCGCCGGTCGGTCAGTTCGTTGCGCTGCCAGGAGGCGAGCAGCGACGGCGAGTGCAGCACCATCAGCACCAGCAAGCTGCCCAGAGCCGCCAGCTTCAGCGAGCGGGACAGGCGACCTAGCTTCGGGGGCACCAGGCGCCACATCCCGCCCGCCGCCCGTCCGCACCGGAGGGCGAGGGCACCCCCGGGGCGCCCCCGCCGCGCCGAAACCCCGAACGGGAGGAGGAGGGGGGGCGGGCTGGGGTGGGAGCCGAGGAGGTGTGTGAGCGGGAGCGGGGAAGGGCCGGCTCCAGCGGCTGCGACTCCCGGCCCCTCGTCTCCACGACTCTCGCTCCTGACGCCGAGCTCCCGCCCCACTCCGGGCGCCTCTCTGCGGCCAGCCAAGTTCTGGAGGGGCGGGAAGGGGGGCGGGGGGGACGCGCGGGCCCCAGTGCCACGCGCCCGCACGCACGCACGCGCACGCGCACAGCACTCCCCGGGCGTGAGCTGCAGCGCGGCCGGGTCCGGGGGGGACCGAAGGAGGGACTCACGGAAGGGGAAGAAAAGCTGGTGTCTCACTCCGCAGGCAGCAACCGTGTAGGAAGACGGGGTGAAGGAGGCCCCGCCGCTCGCCCGGGGTCCCGGCTGGCTCTCCGGAGACGCGGGGAGCCGGGGGCGGGGCACGGGTGCACGAGCGCGTCGCGCGCCGCCCGGAAGGCGTAAGCACGGCTCTGGGTGGCAGCGGCGTCTCCGTGGGCGGAGCCCGAGCCCGAGCCGGGAGGGGGATGAGCTGGGGAGCTTGGTGGTGAGGTGACTTTTAGTGATAGTTCGCCTTTCCGGATTGGGGAGGATTACCGGAGCCTGACACTTCCCACCGCCATGGAGACGGCCCTCCGACGGGGAGGGGTGCGGGGCACCGGAGACCTGACCTGCGAAAAGCTACTGCACCTCCCGTCTCTGGGGGCGCGGGGCGGGCGGGGCGGGTGGGTGGGGCGTCGTGCCCCGCCCCGCCCTTATATGGTTGGGGGCGGCCTGGAGCCGGGGCGGGGCGCGCCTCGCGGGAGCTCTCTTCCTCCCGGGCCTGTTCGCCTCTGGCGGGGGGACTGGCCTCTGGAGAAGACGGGGAAGGCCTGGGCTGTGGGGACTTGTTGGGGATTGCGTCTTCGGCGTGTTTTTTCGGCAAAGGCATCCGGAGTTTTCCTGAGTGAACACGGGAATTGAAAGCCTTAAGACACCGTGTTAAAGGGACAGGGAGGAACAGGGAACCTCCTGGCCTGGTGTCCACCTGAGTCCCACCCTAAACGCCCTGGAGGAGCGGGGTGAGCTGGTGGCAGGTTTGCCTGGCTCCCCACCTGCTTTCCCAGGCTGGCCCTGACGCCTTTTCCTGCAGGCTCCTACCGGGCGCAGAGACCGCCCGGAGCCGCCCCGCGGGTCCCGGAGGAGCGGGCGGGAGAGCGCCCCACGTGGTCCCCGCAGGCAGGGACTTGCTGTGGCGGTAACCATGGGAACGGGGGCCGGGCAGCCTGGCGCTCTGCGCAGGCGGGTTGGCTCTGGTTCTCGCCAGCACTGCAAAAATAACTCGGGAATGAGCTACAGCGCCTTGTTTTGGTATAAATTTTAGAGGACTAGGACTCTAGCAGTGGCTGCGAATAACAATGACTCTCAATTTTAGCGTTAGAATGAGGAGTTGTTAGTCTGAAGGATAGGTGGTTCCTGATACAGTATTAAATGCCTAGGTCTTAACTGAGTTAATTTTAGAGATTGAACAGTGATTTTTAGGAGACCCTAGTAATTGGCACGTATAGACCTACTCTACAGGAGTCTAATGAGAAGCACTGTCAAATTCACTTTACAGCTGTTGTAAATGAGCCATCGTCATGAGACGTTCTGTTGAAGTTAATATTTTGTCCTTCATGATATAAGAACTCAAACTTAGAAAAAAAAGCTTTGGACAATTAAATATATTCAATATAGAAGTGATTTTTAAATGCTATTGCATTAAATACAGATGCCGAAACCGGTTTGGCTCAGTGGATAGGTCTGCGGACTGAAAGGTCCCAGGTTCGATTCTGGTCAAGGGCATGTACCTTGGTTGCGGGCACATCCCCAGTAGGGGGTGTGCAGGAGGCAGCTGATTGATGTTTCTCTCTCATGGATGTTTCTAGCTCTCTATCCCTCTCCCTTCCTCTCTGTAAAAAAAAAAAATAAAAAAAAAATCAATAAATGCTATTGCATTAAATACAGACAAATTGGGAGATTTAGTCTTCAAGACTCCTACAAAATGACTTAAATTTTGCTGCTACCTGAAGAAATTTTACTTCCACATTTGGCAGTAATTTGGTTTAACTTGCCTTCAAGCATCCCAAAACTCCATACAATGTAAAGTTCTGAGCAGAATCTCAAATGAGAAATTTTATAAGAATACAGTTTAATATGATTGGTCTGGAAATGTCAGGGCTGCTGCTGCTGAAAGGTTGGCAAGTTTATTACTAAACGGCAGACTTCTTATCTTTAGCATCTTTTGTACCTGTACTATAGATGTGTTAAATTAATATGAGATAATTTATGTAGAAATGCTTTAAAACAATAAAAGCACTACATACATTTTTATATTTATAGTTAGAATGATTGGTCCATTAGCATACGGTACTTGCCAGTAAACTGATTAAGCTGAGATAATTGGGACATAGTGAGAGGCTATTTAGATGATTAGTACCAGGATTAAGGGTGGCACTGTTTCTATGTATGGAAAAAGTCGTTGGAGTTCTTAAACTATTCTCAACTTCCAAATCCTTGCAATTGTATAGGCATCATTTGAAAAATGGAAGTAAAAAAGGTTACTAGCCTATACATACTGAGTTTTGAAAAATATTTGCTTTTTTTATCTAAATATTTTACATTTATGTAAAAGCCCTGATATTCTTTTCAGTTAGGTTTTCTAAACTTATCAAGAAAGATAATCTTCAGGAGCTTAATGCATTCCCAAGGCAGGGGAAGGGGGCAGGCGGAAACCTCTCTCTAATGGAGAAGCTCACTGAAAACCTGGACCTGTCAGCTTTTATTCACTTGAATACACATTTGCTCTTTAGAAATGCACACAGGTAAAGTTTGGTAAACAGTAAAAGGATTACCAGGATAGGGACTTGCCTTCAGCCATTGAGCCCACAGCAGGGCAATATTATGCTGTTTTCAGCCCTGCTGAATATCAAAGTCCATTGGCCTTCTAATGGGACTTTTTGAATAATATGCTAATTACTGTTGGTTGTAGCCTCCTGCATTTCTCCCTTTTTGTTTTCTTAATAAATGTAGAAAGGTGTATGCCATCTGCAGGGCTTGAGTCCTTTTAAGACTTTTCATTCTGCATCTGCAGACTAGAATTAAACATTTAAGAACAAGAATGAAACAGACAATAATGATTATGCTAAAAAGCAAATGTAGGGAGATTCAATGAAAAGGATTTTGTTCTTTTATGTCCATTTTAAAATGCTGCCAGGCATTTAAGGAACTAGTTTGTAGTAGGCTCCTTTCTGGGCCATCAGTTCTTTATGGGTCCCCTTCCCAATCACTGTCCCCAGCAATGATATTCGAGTTCTGGATGGTGGACAAATGGTGGGCAATTACAGTGCAGGTCCGACCTTCTTTGGCTTTGTCCAGGGCAACCTGCACCATTGCACACCTGGTGACTGCTAGCATGGCAAGGTTTCTTCACCATCCCCCAGGTACTCTCTGGACTGTTTCTCCTCTTCATTTCTTATCTTCAGCATGTTGCTTGGGGCTACTGCTATCTGTGGCTCGAGTAGTCTGGTCAGTTCCTCTCTAGGATCAAAGTTGAATGTTCCTTGCACAAATCCACACGGGCTTGGAGTTTTCTGGAAATACCAAAAGTCGACCAAAGGTTAACAAGGGGTCTGGGCCCTTCCATAAACCAGACTCGGGATCTTTCCATTTAAACAAACCATTTTCCTTTGGCTTATTCTAACACCAGTGTGATTCCATAGGTGTCTTGCCATCAGCATTATAAGGGAAACAATTTAAAGTAATTAAGGCTTGATGTAGTTACTTACAGGAGATTTCTCCACTATTCCCCCTTTTTGCTTTTCAAGTTGGGATTTTAGAGGTCTTTGAGGCAGATGTAACATGCAAGGGGGACATTCCTTGATAATCTGTTTTGCCTGCTGCATAATGTTTTGGCAGGCTGATGTAAATGCTGATGAGATTCTGTGGCCTGTTTTAATAAAGTAACTAATTGATTGGCGTATGCATTTCCTTTTGTTAAAGGACCAGGCAGGGTGGTATGAGCCCTGATATGAGTAATATAAAAGGGGAATTGTCTTTGCTGTACAGTTTGCTGTTTAAATAGTATAAATAGACTTTGGTCACTGAGCCATTTTAATTGAGCAGTCTCAATTCTATTTACTAGGCCAGATCATAGGCAGAATCAGAAATAATATTAAGAGGCTCTTGGAAATCCTGCAATACAGCCTTAATAGTTTCTAATTTAATTCTTTGCACAGAAGTATGACTGGTCTGGATGACTTGGTCTGAATTCATTGCATGATAAGCAGCTTTACCATTAGATGAAACAGTTAATGCTCCAGGAATAGGTTCCTGCCTAGTATTTTTTGGTATAATAGTAGGGGTGTAATATAAAACCTGTAGTAATTTGTGTGTGTGTGTGTGTGTTTTTCATAGATAACAACTAAGTTTCTCTGAATATCCACTTAGTCCAATTTGCCAATTTAAATCAGTCTGAAATAAGGTTTATTTTCTAACTTCATTTGTCCTTGGGTATGGATAGTAAATGACACTAACTGAATTTCTGCTATCAGTCTTTGAGTATATTGACATAAGCTTTGTTTGGGAGGCAAAATGCAAATTACTTACTTTTAAGTGTCCTTGGTTTAGGGAAGATAGGATTTACGAGATGGTCCCAAACCACTTGGCATTTATATTTTTTAAATGGTTGCAAACTACTATTTCATGCTGTATTTTCCATCTCACTGCTCAAGTGAGGCAAGCCATAAAATTAGAAAATGATTCTGTAGATCTTTGGATACACTTAATAAAAGCTTTCTTAGGATTTCTAAGTATATTGAATAAATTTTCCATTTTTCTCTTAGAGATTTTTAGATAAAGTCTTAACTAATTAATGTACTTTCCTTTCATATTTCTACTTTTTAAGGCCTAATACATTGACTTTTAATTACAGTTCCTAAATATTTGAAGGGTGTTTCCCTCTGCATTTCCTCCCACAGCAATTTCTAAGCCATATTTAGAGAGTTTCTCTTAAAAACTTTTACTTTCTTTTAAATAGCAACCAACTTGGTTGCCTTTCAGAAAAACCAGTAGGAGAGTGGTATGCTGGACAATACTGCATACATTTCAAGTAAAAGTAACTCTCTTTTTACTTATGGTGTCTCATTAATGGTGAGATTTAATGCTTGAATAATAACTTTTGGTTTACTTTGTAAATAGTAATGAAAGAGATATTAAAATTTCTCTTTTTGTTAGCTTAAATTTACTTCTAAACAGCATTCTTTTTGGCTAGTGCTAATTTGCATATGTATGCAAATTTTACTAGAACCAATTGCTCATAAAATATTGGATTCTCATATAAATAAGTTTATATGAGACCTTGATTATGTTGTGAAAAGCTAACTTATTAAGTAATTAAAGTATGCATCTCTATTGACAAAGTAAAGTAAGTAAACTTATACATTTGACCTATGAAGTACAGATGCCACCCCATCCCCCAGCCTAACTGAAGAGTAGGCTATCTGAGGGCTCCTGTCTTAAAATTCTGCTGCTGGATAATCTGGTTCTGCTTAAGAAGTATTCAGTAACTTTGTCCTGCCCTCCCTTTCCTCATTAACCATTTACTCTGTCCTTGGCAGGGGAGATGAGGGTAGTGGTCCAGCCTTTTTTAAACTTTCCTGAGACTTTATGACCCTTTCACAACTCTTGCAAATAGTTAACTTTAGCACTCATTTCTCTCTGTCAAAACTTTTTTCCATCTCATCACATATATAACCTTCACAAATGTCATACTTTCAAATTAGTCTTCAAACCTTTTTTCTATGTCCTTTAAAAATGCATAACCATACCTTAGACCTTCTATTAAGTATTTCTACTTGAATATTTATTCTTTCTATATATACCTTTAGGAACTTGTATAGACCTTTTTCCTCTTTTTCCTTTAAAATGTATATCCTGGTTCTATTATTAAAACTATACAATATTTAAACCTTAATTTTCCAAAGATAATTAAAAGTAAACAGCCAGAATTTCTTAGATGGACATTTATCAACACACCTTTTGTAATTATTCTAAAAGACATCAATTAAATTTAAACCAGTTTTTATATTAAAAATTTGGTTCAGACTATAGAATTAATCCTTCTTTATAATCGGGCCAATAAAATATTATATCCTAGGTTGAAATTTTACCACACATATTACACATAAGGACTACAATGTATTTTGAACTACTAATTTTTCTAGAGAATATACAAGAATTATTTTTCTCAAAAATGAATTTTTATACTTTATACATTTTGTTATCACAACTATATAATTTCTTCCACCTTAATTTGAAATTTAAACTCTTAGAAGCCTAAAAATTTAGGTGGCAAGTTAAGTACTTAGTATTTCTCAGATTAGTAATATTTTTACATTTTTAGCTATATATTTCAAGTAAAATAGAAGACATATTTAATTAATAGATTCAATTCTATCCTCTAAATATTTCATATGAGGCAAACTCAGATTACTATTTCAGTATTTTGTAATTTTAAAATACCTAGATATTTATTATTTAATTCAGCAAATTCCAAAGTTTTAAGTTACCAAAGACTTTGGAATATTATTTATAGGAATATGAGACTGGTGAAAAGGCAGGGGGAAGAGGGAGTGGGCCTCTTGAATTTAAAACTGTCACATTCTTCTTTTAAGATAACATCTAAGATTACTGCTGTGGCACCTCTACTTTTACAGGGAGAAGGGAGACTGGCCCTTTCCTCTAACAGAGAGTGCAGTCTGTTGGCCTTCCTTCTGTCTTCTTTCAAAAAGTTTCTATTTAGGTCCCTTGCCCATATCTTGATTGGATTGTTTATCTTCCTTTTGTTGAGTTGTATGAGTTCCCTGTAGATGTTGGAGATTAAACCCTTATCAGTGATAACATTTGCAAATATGTTCTCCCACGTAGTGGTCTTTCTTGTTGTTTTGTTGATGGTTTCTTTTGCTGTGCAGAAGTTTTTATTTTGATGTAGTCCCATTTGTTTATTTTCTCATTGCCCTAGGAGCAGTATCAGTGAAGAAGTTCCTTCGGCATATGTCTGAGATTTTGCTGCCTGTAGATTCCTCTAATATTTTTATGGTTTCCCATCTTATATTTAAGTCCTGTATCCATTTTGAGTTTATTTTTGTGTATGGTGTAAGTTGGTGGTCTAGTTTCATTTATTTTGCATGTATCTGTCCAATTTTCCCAACACCATTTATTGAAGAGACTGTCTTGATTCCATTGTATGTTCACGCCTCCTTTGTCAAATATTAATTGGGCATAGTGGTTTAGGTCGATTTCTGGGTTGTCTATTCTATTCCATTGATCTATATGTCTGTTCTTGTGCCAGTACCAGGCTGTTTTGAGAACAGTGGCTTTGTAATACAGCTTGAAATCTGGTATTGAGATCCCACCTACTTTGTTCTTCTTTCTCAGGATTGCTGTGGCTATTCGGTGTCTTTTTTTTTATTCCAGATGAAATTTTGGAGAGTTCGTTCTAGGTCTGTGAAATATGCCGTTGGTATTTTAATGGGGATTGCATTGAATCTATAGATTGCTTTGGGTAGTATGGACATTTTGATGATGTTGACTCTACCAATACATGAACATGGTATGTTCTTCCATCTGTTTATGTCTTCCTCTATCTCTTTTTTCAGTATCCTGTAGTTTTTACCATATAGGTCTTTTACCTCCTTAGTGAAATTTATTCCTAGGTATCTTAGTTTTTTTGGTGTGATGGTAAATGGGATTGCTTTTTTAGTCTCTCTTTCTGTAAGTTCACTATTGGTGTATAGAAATGCCATAGATTTCTTGGCGTTAATTTTGTATCCTGCTACATTTCTGAATTAATTTTTTTAAAATATATTTTATTGATTTTTTACAGAGAGGAAGGGAGAGAAATAGAGAGTTAGAAACATCGATGAGAGAGAAACATCGATCAGCTGCCTCCTGCACAGCCCCTACTGGGGTTGTGCCCTCAACCAAGGTACATGCCCTTGACCAGAATCGAACCTGGGAGCTTTCAGTCCGCAGGCCGACGCTCTATCTACTGAGCCAAACCGGTTTTGGCGTGAATTTATTTATTAAGTCTTAGTTTTTTTGACAGAGTCTTTCGGGTTTTTTATGTACAATATCATGTCATCTGCAAATAAGGACAGCTTTACTTCTTCTTTTCCAATTTGGATGCCTCTTATTTCTTCTTCTTGTCTAATTGCAATAGCTAATACTTCCAGTACTATGTCAAACAGGAGTGGTGAGAGTGGGCATGCCTGTCTTGTTCCTGTTCTTAGGGGAAATGGTTTTAGTTTTTGTCCATTGAGTATGATGTTTGCTGTGGGTTTATCATATATCGCCTTTATGATGTTGAGGTATGAGCCTTCTATTCCCACCTTGTTGAGAGTTTTTATCGAAAAAGGGTGTTGGATTTTGTCAAATGCTTTTTCTGCATCAATTGATATGACTATGTGATATTTGTCTCTCAATTTGTTTATGTGATGTATCACATTTATTGATTTGCAGATATTGTACCATCCTTGCATCCCTAGGATACATCCTGTTTGGTCATGGTGTATGATCTTTCTGATGTACTGCTGGAGCCGATTTGCTAGAATTTTGTTGAGGATTTTGGCATCTATGTTTCTGAGGGATATTGGCCTGTAATTCTCTTTCATTTGGTTTTATTCTATAGCATCTGTGAAGAGATGGGGCTTAGGCCAAGAGGCCACCCAAAATTGGGCGGCGTGTGCCTTCTCTTAAGCTAACCTTTTTCTCTTCTTGGGTATAGAAATCCAGACGCATCCCTAAATTGTGAGAAATGTCTCATATATTCAAATTTCAAATGACTGGACTTGGAAATAAAAATCATGGCAAAAATGAGACTTTTAATAACATTCCCAAGAGCATGAGCGTCCATTTTATAGGATCACCAAAAGACCTAGTAAGTATTGGGCTGGGGCCTTTTTTAGTTACTTCCCTTTGTCTAGGGAATTTTCCTAGAACCTGTTTTATCGGCCACGTCTATCATTTTATATTCTTTCTCTCCATCCCCACATTTTGTTTGCTCTGGGGAAATTTAGTAATGGCCTGGCTATCTACTGTTTCTTTTCTATTAAATTAAATTAAATTAAAGGCATGCTTAATAGACTAACAATAAACAAATTAAACCAAACAATAAAGACAGATAAAACAGCTATCAACAGACAAGCGCCCATAACACATACACAAGATTTAATAAATCAGAGTTCTTCTCATGGATCTTTCAGATGTTTTACATTGCCTGGGACTTACAGCCAGAATGCGGCCTAGAGTTCAGCCTGTTGTTCACAGATCTTATCCTATTCTGCTCTTCATAGCATTGACTGGCGTCTATAGTTGTTTTAGCTAAAATCTGCCTGTCTGGTGTAATAGGGTAATTTTCAGACAAAGCATTAAAGAGTCCTTTTGTAAAAGGACGGTTAGCCCCATTTTCTCTAGCTGTTGAGCCTTTCCACACTAGAGGCGGAGGATCTGGGGCCTTAGGTATTACAGACTTTTGACCCTCAATACGAAGTGGGCATTAATGCAGTTTGAACAAGAGCCCACCTAGTTAAAGATGACCAGGGCACTCGTTTTCCTTGAGCCTGATTTAACAGAGTACATTTTGACACCTTAACTCCTTTATCCTTGAGCATACAAGCTAAAAATTTACAATGATGTTTTTGCCTTTTACTCGAATTCTTCCCCATTATAACCTGGCTGAAATAAAAGATGTTCCTTGTCCACTCCTCCGAAGCTGGTACGGGCTTTGTGCACAGTGAACTCCCCCACCTTTCCGGTGAACATTCCCACCTTTCCGGTGAACTTCCTCACTACACCTTTTTTGTTTTTTTCACTCAGGCGAATCTTTTTCCCCAGATGCCTATTCGGGCACCAGATGCTGCATCCATTTACGACTAGGGTTCAGGATCTGAAGAAGGGGCCATGCACAAATGAAAAACTAGACAAGAAATATGAATTTAGAAGGCATGGGAGCCCAGGCAGAAACCTCTCTCTAGTGGAGAAACTCACTGAAACCCTGGACCTGTCAGCTTTTATTCACTTGAATACACATTTGCCCTTTAGGAATGCATACAGGCATATGAAAGGTAAAGTTTGGTAAACGGTAGAAGGATTATGAGGTTAGGGAATTGCCTTCAGCCATTGAGCCCACAGCAGGGCAATATCATGCTGATTTTCAGCCCTGCTGAATATCAAAGTCCATTGGCCTTCCATTGGGTCTCTTTGCATAATATGCTAATTACTGTTGGTTTTAGCCTCTGGCAAGATTATTCTAAAGTACTTTATTAGGGTTTCAAAAAAGGTCAGTAAGTTAATGTTAATATATATTACCCACCTATCCTATAAACTACAGAATACTTTTGACTATTGACTAGTAGATTATAAGCTAACATCCAAATTTATTTCCCAATAAGTTTAAATAAAGGCAAATAATGTAGTTTCCAGTGCATCGTAAAATGTCATTTTACAATATCTATCACTCTTAAATGTTGAATGTAATTAAATATTATAGTATTTAGATACCCATCATCTATTTTTTAAAAAGTGAACTAGCTTTTTGATAGTCAAAGTTTCACATTGTATTGCTATTCTATCACCTGTAGCAGTGGTTCCCAGTTAGGGACTGTTGCCTCTGGATTGATATTTGGCAATATGTGGAGTAATTTTGGTCTTAACAAGGGTGTGGGGTGGGGACTACTGGCATGTATTGTTAAGAGTCCAGGGATATTGCAAAACAACAATAATTAACCAGCCGAAAATGTCAACATTGCTGCACTATTGAGAAACGCTGACCTACAGAATTCTACTCTTATGTAGTACTAGAGGCCCTGTGCATGGGGGGGTGTCCACTCAGCCCAGCCTGCACCCTCTCCAATCCGGGACCCCTCGGGGATGTCCGACTGCCAGTTTAGGCCCTATCCTGGGGATCGGGTCTAAACTGGCAGTCGTACATCCCTCTTACAATCTGGGACCGCTGGCTCCTAACTGGTCACCTGCCTGCCTGCCTGATCACCCCTAACTGCCCCCTTTCAGCCTGATCACCCATAACCGCCTCTGCCTGCTGGCCTGATCGCCCCTCACTCCCCCCGCCCCCCGCCACTGGCCTGGTCACCTCTTACTGCACCCACTGCTGGCCTGGTCACCCCAACTGCCCCCCTGCCGGCCTGGTCACCCCACGCAGCCTGCTGTTCAGTTGTTTGGTTGTCCCTCACTAACCGCCCTGCCAACCTTGTCGTCTCACGCAGCCTGCTGTTCATTCGTTTGGTCATTCCTCACTAACACCCCTGCCAGCCTTGTTGCTCCACGCAGTCTCCTATTCAGTCATTACTGTTACTGTGACGGCATCCCGGATAATTTACATATTCCTCTATTACTAGTATAGATGGTTTTAGGAATGAAAGCCTTATTGGTTATCATTCTTTCATACAGCAGTGTGTGTATTTAAGTTTATTGCATATCTTGTGGTCATAATATTCTAAAAGTTAAGCCAATTCAGCAGATCAAAATATAAATATCACAATTTTCAGTTATTATAAAAAGTAATATTTTATTAAATGTATTTCTTAATGAGATTGGGCTTTTCATCACTTTTCTTTAGTTGGCATGGATGGATATTTTTATTGCTAGAATTTGACAGAATTTAATTTTGCTGGAAGCAAAGATCAACAAGTAGTTAACATATAAATGCGAGAAGTCCGTCAGAAGGCTGATGGACTTTGATATTCAGCAAGGGCTGAGAATCA
The DNA here is from genome assembly GCF_027574615.1 of Eptesicus fuscus. Lineage (NCBI taxonomy): Eukaryota > Metazoa > Chordata > Mammalia > Chiroptera > Vespertilionidae > Eptesicus > Eptesicus fuscus. The sequence goes on from NC_072475.1 coordinate 112,813,683, forward strand.
GCATTGTATTATCCTACTGCTGTCTGAAGGCAATCCCCTAATCTGATAATCCTTTATTGTTTACCAAACCTTACCAATGATGTCTCTCTGCTTTGCTAAAGGCCAAATGTGTATTCTAGTAAATAAAATGCTATAGGTCTGGACATTCAGGTATCCACTCCACTAGAGAGTAGATCTCCTCCTGGTTCTCCCATGCCTTCTAAATTTATATTTCTGTTTAATAGATCCATTTGAGTGTGGCCCCTTCTCCAGATCCTGAATCATCGCTGCAAGCGGTTGAGGCAAACATCAATTCTTTTTCTCTTTTTTTTTTTAGACATGTAATGTCAGAAGCCAATTTCAGCATGTCATAATTGCAAGAGTTTTGTCAAAAGGTTGGTGAAGTTTGGGGGGCTCAACAAGGGTGAGCTACATATGTAGTTTACCTGTTGGAACGGCTGCAAAGGCACTTCCCCCAAACCTGAATAGGATTGTTAACTGCCAGACAGCTCAGGGCATCTCATTCTACACGTTATTGCCTCCTGTTGGCAAAACACCTGAATAGCTGTAGGTTATTCCCCAATCTGACAATGCTTCTGTACCCTACCCTTTGAAACTCTACCCTTTGAAGTATATTATCTCCACCTTGCCTTAGGACAAATTGTGTTAATGAAAAGCACTGGGTTCTGAGTCAAGGGGTAGTCTTTAGCTCCTTTAGCTGAAGCTCCTCTGACCCCCAATGCCTTTCAAAACTATCGTCTTTGGACTCCTTATTGAATCTGCGCATCAGCCTTTCTCCAGATTGCTGAACCCTTCGTAATGCTGGGACAAGAACACCAACATTAATGGCCGCCCGAACTGGGGCTTGAACCCTGGAAACACCAACATTAATGGCGTGCTTCTGGAGAAAGAAGGATTCGTCTGAGCGGAAACAACACCAGTGATGGTGGTTAAGATTAACTATGTGTAGAGCCCATGTCAGCTTCAGAACCCCGTGGATCCGCAAGTGCGTGAGTTATACTTTGTGTTTAAGTCAGATTATTATGGGGAAAAATTTGGTCAAAGGCAAAATTATAAAGAAATTGGAATATCAAAAGGTACTTTTTAAAATCAGGCTACAAAAAGAATGTTGTGGTCATCTTTAATGTAGTTTCTTGTTCAAATTAAAATCCTAATTTGTTTTGAAAATCTAAAATCTGTAATAAGAAAAATGAAACCCCGCTGCCAAAACTGCCTCTGGTGCGGAGAGTTTCAAAGGTGGCTGGAGAGGGCAGAGCTATCAGCTCTCCCGAAACAAGACTACTTAAAGCTTTATTTAAAAACTAGAGGCCCGGTGCACGAAATTCATGCACGGGGGTCCCTCAGCCCAACCTGCAACCTCTACAATCCAGGAGCTCTCAGAGGATATCCTACTGATGGCTTAGGCCCACTCCCCATGGTTCTCTGCTCTCTGCGGAGCCTGGAGGTTTCCCTGCAGCCATGGAGATGAAGCCCCCATGTCCTGCTGTCGCTCTCTGCCCGCTGCCGCCATGTGCCATGTGAAGGAAGCCCCAATGTCCTGCAGTGTGCTCTGTCTGCCGGGCCTGGGGGCTTCCCAGACACGGACACACTAAGGAAGCTCCCATGCCCTGTTGTCCAGGTTCTGTCTTCAGGGCCTGGGGGTGTTCCCACCACCACTGCCCACTAAGGAAGCCCCCAAGCCCTGCTGTCTGGGCTCTGTCTGCCATGTCTGGGGACTTCCCTGCCACTGCCGCACTAAGGAAGCTGCCATGCCTGGCTTTGCAGTGCCTGGCGGCTTCCCGGCTGCCGAGATCAGGAAGCCGCCATGCCCTGCTCTGCTGGCACTGGAGTCTTCTCGCATCAGCGACCAACGGGAAGACTCCAGGCCCTGCCCTCCATGGGCTCCATGTGCGCAGGGCCTGGCGTCTTCCCGATCGCCGTGGCGACCAATGGGAATACGCCAGGCCCTGCCCTCCACAGGCTCCGTGTCTAATTTATAGAAAAGATTCCTTTATTAACCTTTGGTCAAGAATATTTTGTATATTTCCAGAAAACTCCAAGCCCCTGTGGATTCCTGCAACAATGGATACCAGAGAGGAATTGACAGGACTGCTGCAGCCACAGAAATAGCAGTGGCCCCGAAGAACAAAGGAGAAACAGTACAGAAGTGAAAATAATGAAGATGCCTTGTCATGCTAGCAGTCAGCAGCTGTGCATCGCTGCAGGTTGCCCAGGACCAAACCAGAGAGGGTCAGACCTGCTTTGCCACCATTTGTCTACCATCCAGAACTGAAATATCATTGCTGACATGTACACATGAGGAACTGTTGGACATTGAAATTGGGACTCAAAGAACTGTTGGCCCAGAAAGAAACTGACTACAGGCTAATTCCTTTAATGCCTGACAGCAATTTAAAGGGACTTGATAGAACTCTGTCCTTTCCATTGAATTTAAAAATTTTAAAACATACATTCTTGTTTAATTTAAAAAATCAAAAAGGGTGAGATGCCGGAAGCCAGTTTCAGCATGTCATAATTGCAAGAGTTTTGTAAAAAGGTTGAAGCTAGTGGGGCTCAACAAGGGTGAGCCACATATGTAGTTTACCTGTTGGAACGGCTGCAAAGGCACTTCCCCCAAACCTGAATAGGATTGTTAACTGCCAGACAGCTCAGGGCATCTCAGTCTACATGTTATTGCCTCCTGTTGGCCAAACACCTGAACAGCTGTAGGTTATTCCCCAATCTGACAATGCTTCTGTACCCTACCCTTTGAAACCCTACCCTTTGAAGTGTATTATCTCCACCTTGCCTTAGGACAAATTGTGTTAATAAGAAGCACTGGGTTCTGAGTCAAGGGGTAGTCTTGAGCTTCTTTAGCTGAAGCTCCTCTGACTCCCATTGCCTTTCAACACTACCTTTCGTCTTTGGACTCCTTATTGAATCTATGCGCAGCTCCTTTCTCCAGATTGCTGAACCCTTCGTAATGCTGGGACAAGAACCCCGGCAATGTAAAGGGCAAAATATTTTGTTCACTTAATTTGGAAATAATAAAAATGTTAATATAGCAATATGGTTCAGTTATTTTTATTCCTTCTGAGTAATATGCTATAAAACATTTACTGACAGTGATCTATCAGAATATTCCTAATGACATTAAGTTCTCCAGTTTAGTTTGGTTTAGAGGCACAATATTAAAATCCCAACTTGAAAAATAATTTCTTACCTAGTCATTAATTTTCTCAGTATAGACTGTTTAGTACATTTGCAGTTATGTTCTAGAATGATGCACCATATTAACCCTTTGCACTCGCTTGCTTTTTTCTTGATTCCTTTATTCTACTCGGGATTTAATTTTTTAAATACCCCAGATTTTACAAAGTGTGGCAGTAGAATAAAAAACGAGTTTATTTTCACACAAACTTATTTATTTGGATTTTTATTATATTTCAAATTATTGATACAGTCAAAGAGTATAAAAAGAGCTGCTACCGAGGCTAACCGTGTCGAGTCACACTCAACATCCGAATACAAAAGGTTAATATTCAGGATAGGTAAGAGATAGACTTTTAATAAAGGCCAGAAGGGCAAATCTCAGTATTTGTAAGTACTCAAAAGAGTGTTTGATTTAAGACAGTGGTTATTTATTAGTACTTGTTGGATGGGTGAATGGATGAACAGTTAAAAGAATGGACACTTTAGAATTAAATCCTATATAATAAAAGGCTAATATGCAAATCGACCAAACAGCAGAACGACCAGTCACTATGATGCACACTGACCACCAGGGGGCAGACACTCAACACAGGAGCTGCCCCCGGTGGTCAGTGCGCTCCCACAGAGGGGAGCACTGCTCAGCCAGAAGCCGGGCTCAGGGCTGGTGAGTGCAGCAATGGTGGTGGGAGCCTTTCCTGCCTCCGCAGCAGCACTAAGGATGTCCCACTGCTGGCTTAGGCCCAACATCCCCCTAGGGCTCCCAGACTTCGAGAGAGCACAGAATGGGATGAAAGACCACCCCCCCCCCTTTAGTGCACAAATTTCATGCACCGGGTCTCTAGTCTTACCTAATAATAGACAAACATGTAATTGACTGTACCTCCGCTAAAACCACAGCCCATCAGGAGTATGTAAATTAACCCTACAAAGTAGGTGGGTTAATTTGCATATGCAGGCACAGAGTGGCCGGGTGAGGCAGGGCACCTGCTATGAGGGCGAGGGGGAGCAGAGGGAGCTACAGGACTTGGCAGCTCCCAGGCGGCCCGGGAAGGGGGACTTGGCTGCTCCCAGGGGGGCCCAGGAGGGGCACTTGGCGGCTCCCAGGCAGCCAGGAGTGAACCCAGGGGAAGGAAGACCTATTCTTGCACGAATATCATGCAACGGGCCTCTAGTATTATTATAATAATCAAGCTAGAAATGACAGGTGATAGCAGGGAAGCTGGTGAGAAATGGTGCATTCTGGCTATATTCTGAAGACATACCTAACTGAATTTACTCAAAATTCGGATGTAAAGAAGGGGACGCATCATCTGTCACAGCATGGTTTTTGTCTTAAATTATTTGAAGAAATACTGTTTACTAAGATGGGGGTCAGATTAATGCAAATTAAATGTAACTACATCATTATAATCCATGATTTATATTAATTCAGGTAACATTGCAATGTTATATAGAGTTTTTCACCTTGGCTATGTTAATCCAAGGAGACACATTTTTCTCTTAGTAAATTTTTAAAACTTTTGGGGTTTTTCCAATTTGTTTCATCAGACAAAATAATATACACCAAGACAAAAAATTAACACCATTTCAATGAGAGAATATGAAAAGTTAATAAAAATCTCTACACCTGTGTATATTAACATTATTAGCTACTTTATGGGTTGGCATGCATACTGACAGTGCCTCTTATTCAGTTCTACCCAAGTATAAAATTTGAGGGTGTGGGTTCAGAGTCCAGGGGCAGAAACAGATATGTACATATCAACTTTATTACATTTTGTGATAAATATTGAGATATAAGCAAATATTAAAGGAAAATAAACAAGGAAGAAATTCCTGTTTCTTCCGACATTATCTTTGCATTGAAAGCACTTCTCTCAGGAGAATAAATTGTGTGCACTAGGACAAATTTTGTTTCTCCTTTGACAGCCTATTTTCTTCTTAAGCTTCACATTCCTATGTCTCCTACCTCTACAAATCTACTGTTTTGTGCACATGGTGTTCCTGCCATCTCTGCTGGATAATGGCAGCTGCAGCACACTGCTACTCTGTTCTCAGAGAACTGCAGCTGCCACTTTTGGAAGAAAAGCATTCTTCTGGGTAATTAAAGCTCACACTTTTTTCTCAGTAAGGTATCTTTAACAGAATCCTTTCATGGACACCACACATATATATAATTTAGAGGCCCGGAGCACGGAATTCATGAATGGGGGTGTGTGTGTCCCTCAGCCCATCTTGCACCCCCTCCAATCTGGGATCCCTCTCACAATCCAGGACTACTGGCTCCCAACTGCTTGCCTGCCTGATTGCCCCTAACCGCTTCTGCCTGCCAGCCTCATCATTCCCTAACCACTCCCCTGCCAGCCTGATCAATGCCTAATTGCTCCCCTGTGGGCACAATTGTTCCTACCTGCCCTCCCCTGCCAGCCTGGTTACCCTAATTGCCCTCCCCTGCCGGCCTGGTCGCCCCTAACTTCCCTTCCTTGCCAGCCTGGTTGCCCCTAATTGCCCTCCCCTGCCGGCCTGGTTGCCCCTAACTGTCCTCCCCTGCAGGCCTGGTTGACCCCAACTACCCTCCCCTGATGGCCTGGTCACCCCTAACTGCCCTCCCTTGTCAGCCTGGTTGCCCCAACTGCCCTCCCCTGCAGGCCTGGTCTCCCCCAACTGCCCTCCCCTGTTGGCTTGGTCACCCCTAACTGCCCTCCCTTGCCAGCCTGGTCGCCCCCAACTGCCCTCCCCTGTTGGCTTGGTCACCCCTAACTGCCCTCCCTTGCCAGCCTGGTCACCCCCAACTGCCCTCCCCTGCAGGCCTAGTCACCCCCAACTGCCCTCCCCTGCAGGCCTGGTCACCCATAACTGCCCTCCCCTGCAGGCCTGGTCACCCCCAATTGCCCTCCCCTGCAGGCCTGGTCACCCCCAACTGCCCTCCCCTGCCAGCCATCTTGTGGTGGCCATCTTGTGTCCACATGGGGACAGCCATCTTTGACCACATGGGGGTGGCCATCTTCTGTGTTGGGAGTGATGGTCAATTTACATATTATCTCTTTATTATGTAGAAAGAGTGGCCATTTTCTTCAGCCTAATGGCTGTGCCAGTTATAAAGATTAGCCACAACTCAGGAAGGTCATCCCATGTTTTGTACTTAGTATATAATATGTGTGGTATAACATATAAAATATATACTATAATAAATAATAATATATATTTAGTGTATACAACTGTATGGTTGAGTTATAGTGATTTGTTTTTTCTTTAAAAAGGGGCTCGTAAACCCTGTAGGTAAATAAGCAATAATTACCATTTGGGGAAACTAAAGATTCCAACATGTGGGGGGTGTGCATGTGCAGGAGAGGGTAACCTACACCCACAAGGAATTCTCTGACACCAGCTTTGTATTCTATAATTTAACTCAATTCTGACACTACCCAAAGATAGCATCAGATTGCACATGTTAAGGGCTCAGTCCCACAACAAAGCCTTTTATTTCAGAGGACAATCACAAGCCCTGGGTCCTGTACTTCTGGCCAACCAACTATATATCAGGTTCCCATGACCCCCTCCTCAAGCAGGTTAAGGAGTGGGTCTTATAAGACTGCACCCCCACCACCTTCAGAAGCCATTCAGAATCCCAGATTATCATCTTTTTGTCTCACAGAACCCTCCTTGGGTTTGGTTAATTTGCTACAGCAGCTCACAGATCTCAGAGAAACATTTCACTTACTAGATTACTTTGATCACTAATTGTAAAGGATATGACTCAGGATCAGGCAGATAGAAGAGATGCTTAGGGCAAGCTATGAGAAAAGGGTTTAGAGCTTTCCTGATGCCCCTGAGCATGCTGCTCTCCCCCTCTCTCCAACAACCCAGAAGCCTCTGACCCCCATCTGTTTGTTTTTTTTTTTGTTTTGTTTTGTTTTGTTTTGTTTGGGTTTTTTTATAAAAGCTTCATTACATAGGCACGATCGATTAAATTATTGGGCATTGGTGATTGATTATACCTCCATCCCATCTCAATTCTCCTCTGCTCTCCCTTCATCAAGGAGTAGGGCTGAAAGTTTAGACCCTTGATTCAAGTTTGGTTCCCCTGGCAACATGCCCCCATCCTTAAGTGCTTTCCAAAAGTCTCCTTGTTAACATAAACCCAGTTTTGGTGAAAGGGGCATGTTATATGACTGGACACCCACTTCACCTTTATGGCCCTGAAGCCATTTCAGGAACTGAGAACAAGAGACCAAAATATTAAAGATGCTCCCATTGCTTTTATTGGTCATAAAATTGTAAAGGTTCTGGGAGCTGAGAGCCAGGAACTTTTGGATGAAGACCAAGTTTTCTTATTATAAACTAGTGGCCCAGTGCATGAAATTTGTGCATGGGGAGGGGTTTCCTCAGTCCAACCTGTACTCTCTCCAATCGGGGACCTCTTGGGGGATCCGACTGCCGGTTTAGGCCCGATCTCTCAATCTGGGACTGATGGCTCCTAACTGCTCACCTGCCTGCCTGCCTGATCACCCCTAACTGTCTCTGCCTGCCTGATTGCCCCTAACCCCTCTGCCTGCCTGCCTGATTGCCCCTATTCTCTCTGCCTGCCTGCCTGATTTCCCCTAACTACCTCTGCCTGCTGGCCTGATTGCCCCTAACTGCCCTCCCTTGCTGGCCTGATCTCACCCCCAACTGCTCTCCCCTGCTATCCTGATCTCGCCCCCAACACCTCTCCCCTGCTGGCCTGATCACCCCCAACTGCCCTCCCCTGCCGGCCTGACCTCATCCCCAACATCCCTTCCCTGCCTGTCCTGATCTTTCCCCCAACTGCTCTCCCCTGCTGGCCTGATTTTGCCCCCAATTGCTCTCCCCTGCTGGCCTGATCACCACCAACTGCCCTCCCCTGCCGGCCTGACCTCATCCCCAACATCCCTTCCCTGCCAGCCTGATCGCCCCTAACTGCCTCTTCCTGCCTGATCACCCCTAACTGCCCTAACCTGCTTGCCTGATCTCGCCCCCAACTGCCCTCCCCTGCAGGCCTGATCTCACCCCCAACTGCTCTCCTCTGCTGGCCAATTTGGTTCTGATTGGTCGGTTTCTATGTCAGCATCAAAAGCTCCACCTCCTAGGCAGTCATTGGCTCCTTACAGTTCACCCATATTTGGTTCTGATTGGTCAGTTTCTATGCCAGTCAGCATCAAAAGCTCTGCCTTCTAAGCAGCTATTGTCTACTCACAGTTCACCCAGATTTAGTTCTGATTGGTCGGTTTCTATGCCAGTCAGCGCCTAAAGCTCCACCTCCTAGGCAGCAATTGGCTCCTCATGCTTCACCCAGGTTTGGTTCTGATTGGTCAGTTTCTATGCCAGTCAGCATCTCTGGGCCTATAAACAGGGCCTGATCAGAAAGGTGGGGCTGATCAGCATCTCCAGTGGAGGCATGGAGAGAAATGGAGGTGTGGTTGCTGGCCCAGCCCGGAGAGAAAGAGAGAGGCAAGTACTGTTCAACAGCTGCCACACAGGCTACCGATCAGACCCTGCTTCTCTCTTCAGGTCTCTCTCCGGGCCTGATTCGCAGCCCCCTCAGCAGTCAGTGCTGGGTCACTGCGCCTGCAGCTGCAGCAGTCGGTGCTGAGTCGCCATGGCAACCCAGAGCTGACTGCAGGACTGACTTCCAGTTGGTCGAGCCTCTGGTCATGATGGACCCAGGGTTTTTATATATTAGGACCACATCACAGGAACTAGCTATATAAATGTCTTATTATCCAATGTAATCTAATTAGGGTATCTGACCAGAACTATGGGTTCATGATAGGGATTCCCTGTGTTTGAGATACTGTTCTGGGATGCAAACATTGCACAGCTTCTCCATTGCCTGGAGGCAGGATGCCTTGGGAAGGAGGGAGGTAGAGTAGGTCACTGAACAATGGGTTGGTTGGAGTTTAGAGGGAGGTGGAGGTTCAAGCTCTGGCCAAGCATGCCCAGGTGTTGCACCTGTGCCCTGAGTTTCTTGGAAACAGCTGAAATAACTTTTGTAACCTTTGGGTTGTCATTGTAACTGTCCTAACTCCCTCTTGTGGATTCTGAGTATAAATTTGCTGTAACACCTGTGGTCTGCACTGCAGTTCGGACTTTACCATGGTGAAGTGCTGCAACTGTAGTCGCTGGCCAGCTTAATAAAGGCTCATAAATTTTGATCTCTGTCTCTGGTGGTCGTCTCTTGCGGGTTGCCCCATAACATTTGGAGGCCCCAGCGAGATACACTCCGGCCACGTTGCCGGTGGAAGCCCCAGGTGAGGACACTCCAGTCTCTGTCCCGGGTTCCAGGGAGGCCTGGAGTGAGAGAAAATCTGGACCCAAGTCCATGGCCCCTGGGGGGCCCAGACAATTGGTCTCCCACTCAGAATCTGTCCTCGAACAACCCTTTCAGTCCGCCCCACACCCGGACCGGGACCCCTTATGGCCCACCGGACCTGACCAGCAGAGGGGAGAGAGAGACGGGTCTCGGTGGCCCTGCTCCCATGTTCCCTCTACGCCAGGCGAGTCCCCCTGATTTAGGACCTGATGGTCAGCCTTTTATGATCTATGTCCCATTTTCAACCAGTGACCTATACAACTGGAAGAACCAAAACCCATCATTCTCCCAGAATCCCCAAGGTCTGATTTCGCTCCTGGAGTCGGTCTTTTTCATCCACCAGCCAACCTGGGACGACAGCCAGCAGCTACTTCAGACCCTTTTCACCTCAGAAGAGAAAGAGGGGAAGGGAGGAAGTTATTCCTTTGGCCAGATGGCCAACCACCACAGACCCAGGGAGGATCGAGGCTATTTTTCCATCTGGAAGGCTGCAATGGGATCACAACACTGACCGGGGAAGGGAGGCTCTCGACAGGTATTGCCAGACTCTCCTGAGGGGCATCCGAGTGGCAGCTAGGAAGCCCACCAACCTTTCCAAGGTAACAGAAACAGTCCAGGGACCAAACGAGAGCCCCACCGCCTTCCTCGAGAGGCTCTGTGAGGCATATCGGGTGTACACTCCAATAGACCCTGATGCCCCAGAGAATTGGCGAGCTATCAATGTAGCGTTTGTGTCCCAGTCAGCCTCAGATATTAGAAAAAAAATACAGAAGTTAGAAGGCTTTGAGGGGAAGTCACTTTCAGAACTGGTCGAGGTAGCCCTGAAGGTCTTTAACAACAGAGAATATCAGATTGCTAACCTAAACACCAGAATGGCAAAGGTCCTTCTAGCCATGAATGAAGCGAAGGGACAGCAAAGAGGGATGGGAAGAAAAGAATGGGAGAAGAAAGGACAAAACCAAAAGACCCAGTGGGGAAAAACCAGTATGCCTACTGTAAGAAAGAAAGGCACTGGAAACGGGAGTGTCCTGAGCGGCCAGGGAATGAGGCAGCCCCAGTGTTAGTGGAAGAAGTGGACTGAAGGCGTCAGGGCTCTGTGGGCCCCCAGGAGCTCCGGGTAATGCTAAATGTGGGGGGCAAGCCAGTAGATTTTCTAATAGACACCAGAGCCACCAGGCCGGGCCAGTTTCTAAGGACAGAACTCCCATTCAGGGGGCCACAGGATGAGTAAAGTCTTACCCCTGGACACAAGCCCAGATTGCTAGCCTTGGGAAAAAGACTGTTACCCATTCCTTCCTCGTTATGCCTGAATGTCCCTATTGCCTCATAGGGAGGGATCTGCTCAGCAAACTCTAGGCCACAATTTCCTTTGAAGGAGGGGAGCCTCAGGTGCTTCTTCAGGAACCCACAGACCAGGAAAAAACTATCCTCCTCCTCACTTGTTCCCTAGAGGAGGAATACAGGCTGCATGAAGGACCCTCGGAGGCCCCTCTGCAGGATCCTTACCTCGGGAGGCTCCGAGAGGAAATACCGGGGGTCTGGGCGGAAGGAAACCCACCCAGATTAGCAGCTCACAGACCCCCTATAGTGATCCAACTAACCAGTACAGCCACCCCAATTAGGGTACCCTATGAGCCAGAAGGTGAAAATAAGGATAACAAAGCACATCCTAAGATTAAGGGAGGCTGGGATCCTGATTCCCTGCCAGTCTGCATGGAACACCCCTTTACTCCCCGTCCAGAAGCCTGGGACAGAGGACTTTAGGCCAGTCCAGGACTTACGAGAAGTTAATAAAAGAGTAGAGACTATCCACCCAACGGTGCCCAACCCGTACACCCTCCTGAGCCTGCTCCGGCCTGAGCACCGATATTATACGGTCTTAGACTTAAAGGATGCCTTTTTCTCCCTCCCATTGGCGCCGCAGAGCCAGCCAATCTTTGCTTTTGAATGGACAGATCCAGAAGAGGGGGAGTCAGGACAGTTAACCTGGACAAGGCTTCCCCAGGGATTCAAGAACTTCCCTACCTTGTTTGATGAGGCTCTGAACCAGGACTTAAAGGAGTATCGTCATAGTCATGCAGGTGTCACCCTACTCCAGTATGTCGATGACCTCCTACTTGCTACTGGGGACCAGGAGAAGTGTCAACAGGCAACCCGGGACCTGCTGGATCGACTTGGGTACTGTGTATTGGCCAAGAAGGCCCAGCTCTGCTCAACCAAGGTAATGTACCTAGGATACAACATTGAAGAGGGTAAGCGGACCCTCTCAAATAGTAGAGTTCAGGCCATCCTCTCAATACTCACCCCAAAGACGAAGCAGCAGGTACGGGAATTCCTGGGAGCTGTAGGGTACTGCAGACTTTGGATCCTGGGTTTTGCTGAAATAGCCAAGCCCCTATATTCAGCTACAGGGGGTAAGAACCCAGGCCTCTCCTGGACGGACGTAGAGGAAAAGGCATTCCAAAGGTTAAAGCAGGCCCTCGCGAGTGCTCCAGCTCTGGCACTGCCTGACCTCACCAAGCCCTGCCAGCTTTATGTGGCAGAATCTCAGGGGGTTGCCAAAGGGGTACTAACACAAACTCTGGGGCCCTGGAAGAGGCCAGTTGCCTACTTGCCCAAGAGGTTGGACCCAGTGGCTGCAGGATGGCCAGGCTGTCTGAAGGCTATAGCAGCCACAGCCATACTGGTTAAGGAAGCCTCTAAACTGACTTTTGGCCAAGACTTACAAGTGGTTGCGCCCCATGCAGTAGAAACCCTACTGCACAGCCCACCTGAGCGCTGGTTGTCAAATGCTCATATTACCCAGTACCAGGTGCTCCTGCTAGACCTTTCGAGGGTAAGCTTCTTGAAGACTACAGCCTTAAACCCCGCCACTCTCCTCCCCGATGAGGGAGCTGAAACTCCCCTCCACGACTGTGAAGAGACCCTGATTACCCTAACCTCCTTGAGGGCCGACCTAACAGACCAGCTCATCTCCAACCCTGAGGAGACCTTGTTCACCGACGGGAGCAGCTTTGTGGAGGACGGTGTCAGGTATGCCGGGGCAGCTGTAGTTACACAAGAAAGAGTCATATGGGCACAATCCCTAGGACATGGGACTTCAGCACAGAAGGCAGAACTCATAGCCCTCACCCAGGCCTTACGGTGGGGAAAGGACAAAAGAATCAATATCTACATGGACAGTAGATATGTCTTTGCCACAGTGCATATACATGGAGCCTTATATCAGGAGAGGGGCCTCCTTACCTCAGGGGGGAAGGATATTAAAAATGCTCCAGAGATACTAAACCTTCTTTCAGCCATTTGGGGCCCTAAAGAAGTTGCAGTCATCCACTGCAAAGGGCATCAAAAGGACAATTCCCCTGTGACAAAAGGCAACCAATTTGCTGACAAAACAACCCCAGGTACAACCCCGAGGAAGAGGATACATCCAGGAGGTTACAGGCGAAGGAAACCACCAACGGGTGGCTACAGTTACCAGATGGGAGATCATTAGTCCCAGAAGCCCTTGGACGAACTATCACCTCCCAAACACGCAGGAGCACACATCTAGGAGGAACTAAGTTAGCTGAGCTTTTAGGAAGAGAACGCTATATCCCTGGGTTGCATAAAATGGCCCGGGATATAGCCAGGAGATGCCAGATCTGCGCACAAGTGAACCCAGGACCTCCGATAACCACCCCGCCAGGAACCCAGTTTCGAGGTTCAAGCCCTGGTGAACACTGGGAAGTCGACTTTACTGAATTTCCCAGTGGATTGGGAGGATACTGATATCTCCTAGTATTTGTGGACACTTTCTCCGGCTGGCCAGAGGCATACCCGACCAGGGCTGAAACAGCACAGGTAGTAGTTAAGAAACTCCTCTCTGAAATTCTTCCCCGGTTTGGCCTACTTTTATTCATGGGGTCCAACAATGTCCCAGCGTTCATCGCTAAGGTAACCCAATCTTTAGTTAAGGCCCTTAAGGTCACATGGAAACTACATTGTGTTTAGAGACCTCAGAGTTCTGGGCAGGTAGAGAGAATGAATCGGACACTTAAGGAAACCCTAACTAAACTAAAATTAGAGACTGGCGAAAACTGGGTAAGTCTCCCCTTTGCTCTACTCAGGGCTCTCTGCACCCCATATGTAAAAGGGCTGACTCCTTTTGAAATCATGTTTGGCCGTCCGCCACCTCTTCTCCTGCGGCTAAGGGAGAAAGAGCTAGCTGTGCTATCTAAAAGAAATCTCCCCAAGTCTTTGCAGGCACTCCAGAGCAGTACAGCGGCTGCAAGGCGGATCGTCAGGGCAGCACATCAGGAAGCCCACCCACCGGACCCGGACAGGCCACCTGTGTGTGCTCCTGGCGACCTAGTCTGGGTGAAGAGGCACGACCCAGGTACTCTTGAGCCACGGTGGGAAGGGCCATTCCAGGTCATCCTGAGCACCCCAACTGCCGTTAAGGTTGGGGGAAAGAAGCGTTGGATCCCTCGGACTCAGGTCAAGAAAGCTGAAGAGACTGCTGAAAGATGGACAGCAAGGCGCACGGAGAACCCCCTCAAGGTCAGACTAACGCAGGACCCCACATAAGTGCCCTTCTTTTATGTCTCCTTACCTGTGCAGAGAATACCAAGCAATTGGAAACCCCCATGAAGCTCCGGTTTATATGTGGGAAGTTACCCGTACCCTAGATGGAAAAACCATCAGTAGGGTGACCACCTCTGGAGCCCCCACAATTGGGGCTGACCTATGTAAAATATTTGGAGAAGGATGGAATCGCCCTCCTACAGTAAGGGGTACGGGGTTATCTAGAGGAAATACCGGGTATGTTGCTGCAAAATCCTTCGGGTGCGGGATGCTAGACCTTGAGAGAGGACTTTGGAGAACCCAACATTATATATGTCCTCGAGAAGGACCCCCGTGTGGAAGTGAAGAGGACTATTTTTGTGCCTCGTGGGGATGTGAGACATTAGCCCTGTGGAAGACAGTTGACCCGACACTCCGGCTCACCCGGGTAGTAAGGCCAGGGGCCCCCACTGCTAATTGCACGATTGGGGACTGTAACCCGATTATTATCCAACCCTTAAACTGGAGGGCAGACTATTGGGAGGGAGGTAAGACCTGGGGTATCCGGCTATGTCTCCGGCCGGGACCCTGGAGCACTTTTTTCCGTCCAGAGATGAACCCTACCCCAGGCCCGAAACCCTGTGGGTCCCTTACGTCTCATTCTCCAACCCGAACCTCTGAGGCCCCCTAAGGTGACACAGGCCCCCGTGGTGACAAGAATCCCCGGATGAAACGACACGGAGATGCCAAAACCAGCTCCAGGACCAACCGAGGCACCAGGAGAACTTAGGCTCCTACCGGAGACGTCCCATCGGGGCCTGCTGGGGACACTGGAGGCCATGTTCTGCTTCCTTAATAAGACCTCCCCCAACATAACCAAAGACTGTTGGCTGTGCCAAAATCCCGAACCCCCATATTATGTGGGTATCGGGGCAAATATTTCCTTTGGGCAGAATGTGTCTGAGATCCATAATTATTCTGTCCAAAGCCTGCCGGAGGGCCTCTGTGTATGGAAATATCAATCTCACCTTACTCTGGAGGACCTACAGGGGGCTGGAACATGCATAGCCCCAGTGAACTACCCCTCGGGGTCCTCCCCATACTCGTCCTCATGCACTCAGGTAACAGAACTGCCTCGAGAGTATGAGTCCCTAAATAGGTATTTTGTAGCACCAGAGGGAACTTGGTGGGCGTGCAGCAATGGGATAGTACCTTGTGCCTTCCCCCCTTCTTTGCTTTCACCAACAGATCCTGGCATATGTATCCTTACTCTTATCCTACCGCAAGTATACTATTACTCTGGGGAAGGAGGTAGGGAACACTTAAGGTTAGAACCTAGTAGGTATAAGAGGGCACCTGTCCTGGTCCCCCTCCTAGTGGGACTAGGCCTGGCCGGATCTACTGCCGTTGGAACTGCCGCCCTAATAACAGGACATCAGAACTACAAAGAGCTAGGACAACAGGTCTATCAGGACCTTAGCACCCTTGAAAAATTGGTAGCACAGCTAGAAGACTCCTTAAGCTCCCTAGCCGAGTTAGTCCTGCAGAACCGGAGGGGATTAGATTTATTGTTCCTAAAACAAGGAAGCTTGTGCTTGGCACTAGCTTGTGCTTGTGGTTTTTACACAAACCACTCCAGAGTCATTAGGGAGAGTCTAAGTCAGCTTAGGAAATGCCTCTTAGTTCGGGAAGAAAGGAGAAGGGCCAAAGGAAATTGGTATGAAAACCTGTTCACTTGGTCACCATGGCTAACTACCCTCTTGTCAGCCATAGCCGGACCTCTGGTCCTCCTGCTCCTCATTTTACTGTTGGCCCATGCTTTGCCAAGTGCTTACTAAACTTCATCCAAAGTAGAATACAGGCTGTGAAGCTCGTGGTCCTCCACACCCATTACCAGCAAATCCCCGGGGAAGGAGGGGCGGAGTCTGAATCAACGATTTGATTCACGTAAAGACCAGTAGGGAATGTTCTGGGCTGCAAACATTGCACAGCTCCTCCGTTGCCTGGAGGCAGGATGCCTTGGGACAGAGGGAGTTGGAGTAGGTCACTGAACAATGGGTTAGTTGGAGTTTAGAGAGAGGTGGCGGTTCAAGCTCCGGCCAAGCATGCCCAGGCATTGCACCTGTGCCCTGAGTTTCTTGGAAACAGCTGAAATAACTTTTGTAACCTTTGGGTTGTCATTGTAACTGTCCTAACTCCCTCTTGTGGATTCTGAGTATAAATTTGCTGTAACACCTGTGGTCTGCACTGCAGTTCGGCCTTTACCATGGTGAAGTGCTGCAACTGTAGTCGCTGGCCAGCTTAATAAAGGCTCATAAATTTTGATCTCTGTCTCTGGTGGTCGTCTCTTGCAGGTTGCCCCATAACAATACAACCAATTCACTTATCTGTCTGAACTGACATATTATTTACTACTTTTCTCTTATTGTGCTGCCCTAGACTTTCTTTAGAAAGTAACTGTTTAACAGGGCTTTTTCCTTTTTTTTTTCAGGAAATATATTGCTTAGTTATTTTTTGAGAAGTCAGGAAATTAAATTTTTAAATCACATCAGGTGAGGGGATTGGAAGATGGCAACCGGCAGGAAGGTAGGGAGGGAGAGAGTGTGAGAGACTGAGGGAACCATAGAGGAGAGTGTAGACATGTGTGGTGTGTGTGTGTATGAGCTAGGGACAGCTAGATTCTGCAGGTCCTCCAAGGGGCTGCCAAACCAGGCAGTCTTAGACGGCAGAGCCCTGCGCACAAAGTGGACACTTCTGGGCAGCCAGTGCGGGCACAGAGACCACACCATCTTGAGAAACAGAGCTGCTTGAGACTAGGATCTTGGCTTCAGCACCACCCAGTCACGTCTCAGACGCAAACCAGGACTCTGCAGCCACTGGGGACAGAGAACTGTGACGACAGCTTCAGACCAACAGACAACAAGAATCCAGATTTCCTGGCCGCAGATTTCTGTGAGTCAAAGAGCCTATCCCCCTCCACACAGGAGCACCACAGTAACTGATAGACCTACCCCTCGCTCAGGCCACAGTGCCTCTACAGGAATTTGAGCTGGGGAGCGTGTGCAGGGACCTCAGCGCTGCTATGGGAATTTGAACCTGTGCATGCAAAGAGACTGGAATCTGCTCCCCGCAACTCATTCTGGCAACCAAACCCGAAGTCCACGCAGGGCTGCAGTGCCACCTGACTTGGATTCTGGGCAAGGGCACACGGAAGTCTGTTTTCTGCAGCGCACCCGGAAGTCTGTTTTCCGCAGCGCACACGGAAGTCTGTTTTCCACAGTGCAGGCACTCCACAGTGCTACTGTGCAAGCCAGTCCCCCATGTTGACCGGGACCCAGATTCTCCCAGCAAGGCAAGAGGCAGCACTGAGCACCACTGCCTTGACTCTGTTTCTTACCATGTGCGCCTGGGATCCCTGACTCACAGCGCATTCACACTAAGAGCCAGTGACTCCAATTCTTGGTGCATGCGCACACAGGGACCCTGATTCTCAGTGGGAAGCCGCACGAAGCAACAAAGACTCTGATACTCGATTCTTGGTGCAGACACAGGGAAACTCTGACTCCTGGCATGTGCTAGGGGACTCATTTTTGGCACACGCCAATAGCGCAGTGCAGGCGGGGTCCATGATTCTAGGTGTGCACACAAGACCACACTGAACGCTGGAAACATTGACCCTGGGCAAGCCTGGTTCCCACCAACCCACGGCAGCCACACGTCCTAGTGTCGGAGCACTTCAGTGACACTCGGGTGCTGCAAAGCTCCCACAGCACATGGCCCAGGTCCACGCAACTCAAACTTTTAACCTTCTGGTGATAGTCAGAATGGGGAGAAGACACAATCCCCAGAGGAAAGAAAATGAGGAGTTTCCAAGAAAGAAAATTAGTGAAATTGAAGCATGCAACATGACCAAAAAAGATTTCAGACTAATGGTCGTGGAATTCATACATCAGATGAATGAGAAAATCAACAACCTATGCAAGAATAAGGAAGTAATTAAAAGTGATATAGCTACAATCAAAAACACCATGGAAAGTTTCAAGAGTAGACTAGAAGAAGCTGAGGAGGGAATTAGTGAGTTAGAAGATAAGGTACAGAAACAAGCCCAATCTGAATAGCAACTGGAGAAAAAAATATTAAAAAGCAGGAGGAAAGCCTAAGGGAGCTTTGGGACAACATGAAATGAAGTAACATATGAATAATAGGGCTGCCAGAAGGACAAGAAGAACAGCAGGGATTATAAAATCTATTTGAAGAAATAATGACAGAAAACTTCCCAGATATGGGGAAGGAAAAAGTTACACAAGTACAGAGAGTCCCAAGCAGGATCAATCCCAAAAGACCCACACCAAGACATGTCATAATTTCAATGGCAAATATTAATGACAAAGAGAGAATCTTAAAGGCAGCAAGAGAGAGACAGAGGGTTATCTACAAAGGATTCCCCATCAGATTATCAAATGATTTATCAACAGAATAACATCAAGCTAGAAGGGAATGGAAGGAGGTATACAAAGTGTTGCAAAGCAAAGGACTGAATCCAAGAATACTCTATCCAGCAAGACTATCAATCAAAATTGAAGGGGAAATCAGGAGCTTTGCAGACAAAAAAAGGTTAAGGGAGTTTATCACCACCAAACCAGCAATGCAAGAAATGCTAAAGGGAATGCTGTAAAAAGAAGAAATAGAAAGGTAAGAAGGAACACAGGCACAAAAATAGATATGACTACAAACCAGTACCTTTCAGTAATAACTTTAAACGTAAATGGACTAAATGCTCCAATCAAAAGATATCGAGTAGCTGAATGGATAAAAATACATGTTCTATATATATATGCTATCTACAAGAGACCCACCTCAAAATAAGGGACAACCTGATCGCCCCTAACTGCCTCTCCCTTGGCCTCCACCACCATGACTTTGACTGAAAAGAAGTCAGACGTCTGGAAGATGGCCAGTAGACTCAGTCTAATTAGCATATTACCCTTTTATTAGTATAGATAGATTATATAGGATAGGATTGCTAAATGGTGGGGGAGCCTTTTCAGCAGGAGGAAATGCTCTTGGCAGACAAAAGTATATAATTCCTATATCTGGACTGATTGCTAGCCATATGCACTATACTGCCAAACCAGTTCTTAAAAAATTGTACCACTTTCTTACACCTTACACTAAACAGCTGTTGCCCTTAAAACCCCATCTTAGGTTCTGCCTTTGCAATTCACCCAGATTAGGTTCTGATTGGTCAGTTTCTATGCCAGTCAGTGTCAAAAGCTCTGCCTCCTAGGCAGCCACTGACTCCTTGCAGTTCACCCAGATTTGGTTCTGATTGGTCAGTTTTTATGCAAGTCAGTGTTTCCGGGCCTATCTCCAGGCCTGATCAGAGAGGCGGGGCTGATCAGCAGCCGCCGTAGGCTGCTGGCGAGGCCCAGAGAGAGGGAGAAAGGCTAATCAGCATATCAGACCCTGCTTCTCTCTCCGGGCCTCACCAGCAGCCACGCCTCTCTCTCTTCGGGCCTCATCAGCAGCCTGGGGAGGCTGCTGATCAGCCCCACCTCTCTCTCTCCGAGAGGTTAGCAGTTCAGCCCGCTCACCAGTCCCCTCCCACCCAAGTCTGCTGCACATGCAGCCTGGCATTTGGTCGTCCCTTTGGTTTTTTTGGATGTTACAGATCCTGGCTCTTTATATATATAGATAGGTAAGATCTGGAAACAGCCCAAGTCAGTAGATGAGTGGATAAAAAAGCTGTGGTATATTTACACAATGGAATACTATGTAGCTATAAAAATGAAGACTCTCTTACCTTTGAGACAGCATGACAGGATCTGGAGATTATTATGCTAAGTAAAATAAGTCAGAGAAAGACAAGTATCACATGATCTCACTTATATGTGGAATCTAATGAACAAAATAAACTGATGAACAAAATAGGTCCAGAGGCATGGGTGCATAGAACAGACTGACAGATCTCAGAGGAGTGGGGGTAGGAGGACAGGAAGAGATTAACCAAAGAACTTACATGCATGTATGCATAGCACATGGACACAGACTATAGTTTGGTGAAGGACTGGGGTGGGGTGGGGGATAGGTGGAGGGGGAAAGTGGGAAAATATCGAACATCTGTAATAATGTCAACAATGGAAAGTAAACTTTACATTTTATTGTAATAAAATAAAGGCAATGATCCATCCATTTCCCATGTTCAATCCTTTGTGTAAATTCAAATTTCCATCTGGAGTTATTTTTCTTCTGTACTTCTTCCTTTAACATTTCTTATAGTGCAATTTTCTAGTGATAAAATTTCTCAAGTGTTTAGTCTGAAAAAGTTTTTGTCGTCTCAATATTTGAAATATTTTCTCTAGTTATAGAGTTCTAGATTGACTTTTTTAAAAAACATTTTGCTCCATTATTCTCTGTCTTGCATAGTTTCTGAGAAGAAGTGTGTTATTACCGTATTTTCCGGCATATAAAATTTTATATGTTAAAATTTGGGTGTATAAAATTTTCCTGGGTTAAAAAGTCGTCTTATATGCCGGAAAATACGGTAGTCCAATATATCTAATCCATTATATCTAATCACATCAATATAGTCCAATATACCGTATTTTCCGGCGTATAAAACGACTCTTTAACCCAGGAAAATCTTATACGCCCAGTCGTTTTATATGCTGGAAAGTACAGTACTTATAGTTTTGTTTTTCTATAAATAATGGGCCTTTCTTCTCCTTTAAGATGTTTTTCTTTATCACTGCTGAAAATAATTTATGGGCTTTGTTGTGTTTTTTCTTCATGTTTCTTCTACTTAGAAGTCATTGAGCTTCTTAAATATGAAAGTTTACACTTTTTGTCAAATTGGAAATTTTTTACCTATGATTTCTTCAAATATATTTTTAATTTTTTTTTATTCACTGATGAGAGAGAGAGAGAGAGAGAGAGAGAAGAGAGAGAGAGAGAGAGAGAGAGAAATTAGTCCGATACTCTGGAGACTTGTTTTATGCTTTATAGGATGAGTTCAGAGCAGCCCTTTAGTTAAGAGATAGCTTAGCTCCATTATTAAGGGAATGCCTCTCTGAGTACTCTGTCCTGTGCCCAGTGTATTGGATAGTCTTTCCACAAACTGGTCTCAGATTGTGGGAGAAAGATTGCTATGGCTCCTCCTTTTTAGTAGTTCTTCCCATTATTTCTGGTGGTTTCCTCACACATATTTACAGATCAGTCCTCAACAGAAGATTTCAGGTCAACTTTATGCAGAACTCTCTATATGTAGCTGCTGCCTCCTGAGCATTATCTTCCAAATTCTAGAAAACTGGCCTTCCCAAACACCAAACTCTGTTTCCTCAATGTAGTGTGATTTCTGACTTCTGTTTAGGTACCCTTCCATCTCTATATATAAAAGGCTAAGTGACTGTCCGACCGGCCGACCATCTGACCGGTAGCTATGATGCACAATGACCTCCAGGGGGCAGGCGCTCAATGCAGGAGCTGCCAAACTTTGGTGAACCACCCTCTTACAATCTGGCACCACTCGGGGGATGTTGGAGCCTGATCCCTGCAGGCCAGGCCGAGGAAATCCACCTGCCAGAGGGACCCATCTCACTCTGCAGATGCTCTTTGAGCCTCTGTGCTGCCCCAGGTGAGGCTGGCCAGAGAGGAACCCATGTCTGGCCCGTTTGGCCCAGTCCTGCCCAGTCCTGCCCCGCCTGCCACCTTCTAATTAATTGCCTTTCAATGTGCATGAATCTGTGCACCGGGTCACTAGTATACCATAAACTGGAGACTACAGAAATAAACTTGGGCAACATAGGACTTACCATCCTTATTTCCTTTGTTACAGGACCACTGATCTCTGTCCTCTGCTGACTATTGTCCTGTGTCTGAAAACTATTGTTTTCTCTTTGCTATGGTGGGAGGATAAATTTGGTGCCTGTTGTTCTATGATAACTAGAAACAAAACTTAATTCAGAGTGTTTAAAAAATTTTTTTTTCGTAATTGACATTTCTTGAGAAGACACAAACTTTCCAGTTTACCCCTGAACTACTCACCTCTGAATATGGTGTTAGAATGAACAAACATGTTGTCTTTATCTGGTTTTGGTATTAGGGTGATGCTGGCTTCATAGAAGGAGCCTGGAAGTGTTCCTTCCTCTTGCATTTTTTGGAATAGTCTGAGGAGGATAGGTTTTAGTTCTTCCTTGAATGTTTTGTAAAATGTTTTGTAAAACTCCCCTGTGAAGCCGTCTGGGCCCGGGCTTTTGTTTTCTGGAAGCTTTTTGATGACTGCTTCAATTTTTTCCATAGTTACCGGCCTTTTGAGCTGTTTAGATTCTTCCTGGTTGAGTTTTTGGGAAGGTTATATTTTTCTAGGAATATTTCCATTTCCTCAAGGTTGTCCAGTTTGTTGGAATAGAGGTGTTCTTAGTATTTTGTAACAATCCTTTGTATTTCGGCGGGTTCTTTTGTTATTTCACCTCTTTCATTTCTGATTTTGTTTATTTGGTCCTCTCTCTTTGCTTTTTGGTAAGCCTGGCTAGAGGTTCATCAATCTTGTTTATCCTTTCAAAGGACCAGCTCTTGGTTTTGTTGATCTTTTGTATTGTTTCTTTGGTCTCTATGTCGTTAATCTCTGCTCTGATCTTTATTATTTCCTTCCTTCTGCTTACTCTGGGCTTTTCTTGTTGCTCTTTTTCTAACTCTTTGAGTTGTAGGGTTATGTAATTTATTACTATTGTTTCTTGTTTTTCGCAGTAGGCTTGTAGAGCTATGAACTTCCCTCTCAGGACTGCTTTCGCTGTGTCCCATAGATTTTGGATTGTTGTGTTTTCATTGTCATTTGTTGCCAAGATGTTTTTTATTTCTTCCTTGATGTCTCTGGTAACCCTGTCATTGTTTAATAGCATGCTGTTTAGTCTCCATGTGTTTGATTTTTTTCGATTGTTTTTATTGTAGTTGATTTCCACTTTTATGCCACTGTTATCTGAGAAGATACTTGATATGATTTCTATCTTCTTGACTTTGAAGAGACTTTGCCTATGTCCTAACATATGGTCTATCTTTGAAAATGACCCATGTGCATTTGAGAAGAATGTATATTCTGTGGCTTTGGGGTGAAATGTTATGAAGATGTTGATTAATTCCATCTCGTCTAGTGAGTCATTTAGGATTGCTGTTTCTTTGCTGATTTTTTTTGTTTAGAGGATTTGTCCAATGGTGATAGTGGGGTATTAAAGTCTCCTACTATGATTGTATTGCTGTCAATCTCTCCCTTGATATCTTCCAGGAGTTTTTTAATGTATTTTGGTGCTCCTGCATTAGGAGCGTATATGTTTACCAGAGTTATTTCTTCTTGTTGGATTGCTCCCTTTAGTATTATGAAGTGGCCTTCCTTATCTCTTGTTATGTCCTTCACTTTGAGATCTAATTTGTCAGATATAAGTATTGCTACCCCAGCTTTTTTTCATTTCCATTTGCTTGGAATACCTTTTTCCATTCCTTCACTCTCAGTCTGTATGCGTCTTTTTTTCTGAGGTGGTTTTCCTGTCGACAGCCGATATATGGGTTTTGTTTTCTTATCCAATCCATTACCCTATGTCTTTTGATTGGGGCATTCATTTAATTTACTTTAAAAGTTATTATTGATAGGTACTTATTTGTCACCATTTTTATTCTTTACCCCTTTGTTCCTTCTTCGATTCTTATTTCTTTTTTTTACAGCAGACCTTTTAGCAGTTCTTGCATTGCTGGTTTGGTGGTGATAAATTCCCTTAGTCCTTTTTTGTCTGTGAAGCTTCTGCTTTCACCCTCAATTTTGATTGATAGCCTTGCTGGGTACAGTATTCTTGGATTCAGACCCTTCCTTTGCATGACTTTGTATATTCCATTCTATTCCCTTCTGGACTGATGAGTTTCTGTTGAGAAATCAGTTGATAGTCTGATGGGGGTTCCTTTGTATGTAACTTTCTGTCTCTCTCTGTCTGCTTTTAAGATTCTTACTTTGTTGTTGGTGTTTGCCAATTTAATTATAATATGCCTTGGTGTCGGTCTTTTGGGGTTCATTTTGCTTGGGACTCTGTGAGCATCTTGGATTTGTGTGGGTTTTTTCTTCCTTATATCTGGGAAGTTTTCTGTCATTATTTCTTCAAATAGGTTTTCTATTCCTTTCTCAGTTTCCTCTCCTTCTGGAACCCCTGTTATGCAGATGTTGTTTTGTCTCATGTTGTCCCAAAGTTCCCTTAGGTTCTCCTCCAGTTTTCTAATTTTTTTTCTAGAAGCTGTTATACTTGGGTATTTTTTTCCATCTTGTCTTCTAGCTCACTTATGCAGTCCTCTGCTTCTTCTAGTCTATTCTTGATGCTTTCTACTGAGTTTTTTTTTTTTACAGCAGCGATGTCATTTTTCATTTCTTCTTGGTTCTTCTTCATTTCCTCTTGGCTCTTAGTCATATTGTCGATTTTGTCTTCCATTCTTTTCAGCCACCTTATGACCATTTCTCTGAATTCTTACTCTGATAGGTTGCTTGCCTCCATTTCGTTTACTTTTCTGGTGATGCCTTCTTTTCTTTCCTATGGGGGCTGTTTCTTTGTCTCCCCAAGGTCTCTCTTCTCCAGATGTCTGGTTATGTAGTTGTCTCTCTCCTTATCCCAGGCGAAATGTGACCTTTCCTTGGTGCAGTGAAGAGTTCCTTTGAATCCACCTGTTTGCGCCGATTAGGGACTGGTGTTCTGGTGCTCACAGCTGTTCAGCGTTTGCCGCTGTTGTGGAAAGTCAAGCTTCCGATAATATCCTCTTTCCCTTGCAAGATGGCGAGGTTTCCCCCTCTGAGCCCACAGCTTTGGGAGGGGACCCAGCTGCTGTGGGTGCTGCACGGTCAGGGAAACCCTGCCTAGCACCCCCCCACCTTCTCCTGGAGTTTAGCTGTCCCTTAGCTTGCTAACAAACACTCCCCATGTGAACCTCAGCTGTTCTTACTTTCTGTCCCTGGACCAGGCTCAGGACACGTCTCTATTCTGCCGCCATTTTCTTATTCCCCATAAAAGAGTTTCTTATCATCCCAGCTTTTTATTTTTTTCATTTCCATTTGTCTGATAAATATTTTTCCATCCCTTCACTTGCAGTCCATGTGATTCCCTTGTTCTGAGCTGGGTCCCTTATAGACAGCATATATATGGGTCTGTTTTTAATCCATTCAGCCACTCGATGTCTTTTGATTGGATCATTTAGTCCATTTACATTTAAAGTTATTATTGATAGTTACTTGTTTGTAGCCATTTTTATTTTATTTTTTTGTGTGGCTGTGTTGCTTCTACCCTTTTTATTTCTTCTTTTTACACCAATCCCGTTAGCATTTCTTGCATTGCTGGTTTGGTAGTGATAAACTCTTTTAGACTTTTTTTTTTTGTCTGTGAAGCTCCTTATTTCCCCTTCAATTTTGAATGATAGCCTTCCTGGATAGATTATTCTTGGATTCAGTCCCTTGCTTTGCATCACTTTGTAAATTTACTTCCATTTCTTTCTGGCCTGATGTGTTTCTGTTGAAAAATCATTTGATAATCTATTGGCAGATTCCTTGTATGTAATTTTCTGTCTCTGTCTTGTAGCCTTTAAGATTCTCTCTTTGTCCTGAACATTTGCCATTGTAATTATGACCTGTCTTGGTGTGGATCTTTGGGTTCATCTTGACTGTGACACTCTCTGCTTGTGTGACTTTTTTCTTCCCCATATTATGGATGTTTTCTGACATTATTTCTTCAAATAAGTTTTCTAAACCTTGGTACTCTTCCTG
The DNA here is from genome assembly GCF_027574615.1 of Eptesicus fuscus. Taxonomy (NCBI): domain Eukaryota; kingdom Metazoa; phylum Chordata; class Mammalia; order Chiroptera; family Vespertilionidae; genus Eptesicus; species Eptesicus fuscus. The sequence goes on from NC_072475.1 coordinate 112,839,530, forward strand.
TCATCCTGGCACCTCTATTATTCATATGTTGCTTCATTTCATGTTGTCCCAAAGCTCCCTTAGACTCTCCTCCTGTCTTTTAATTTGTTTCTCCAATTACAGTTCAGTTTGGGTGTTTTTTGCTTCCCTGTCTTCAAATTTGCTTATTTGGTCCTCTGCTTCTCCTAGTCTACTGTTGAAACTTTCCATGATGCTTTTTATTGCAGCTATATCACACTTTATTTCTTCTTGATTGTTACATAAGTTTTGATTTTTTTCATCCATCTGGTTTATGAACAGTATGATCCTTAATCTGATTTCTTTTTCTGACCTATTGCATGCCTCCATTTCACTTAGCTGCTTTTCGGGTGATGCCTCCTTTTCTTTCCTTGTGGGTTTCTTTGTCTTTCCATTTTTTGCTCTCACCGAAGGATCTAGGTGTTGAGTCATTCAAGGGATGCCCCTTGGGCAGCAGCAACTCCTCTGTCTGATTTTTCAGTGTCCTGTAATTTACTCAGTTAAAGTCCTTTACCTCCTTGGTTAAATGTATTCCTAGGTATCTTAATTTTGTTTGAAGACCATCCTTACCTTCAACTGGGGAGACCTTGGATACCTCCCAGGACCCTATAACCACAACGCCTCAGGACCAGCTGCCTTAGCTGAGAACCCACAAAGTCTGAGACCCAGACTCCCTGGCCACAGATGTCTAAAATATTTGTCCAGGGGGAGACAAGGTGGCATCTGAATATGCGGTCGGGTCCTGGGTCTTCTCACACAGCAGAGAGAAGGAACAACTGGATTGAATAACAGCCACCTGGAATTGGCGTATATAACATAGGTGGTGAGGCAATATATGGACAGAAATGTCAGAGATTGCTTGGAGAGAGGTGATATCTGGGATCCAGGCTGGAGGGAGAAATGCACGCAGCAAGGACTAGAATCTCAAGGGAGACTGTGCCCCACCAAATCCATCGCCGTTGGGGTCATTGTAGCTTTTGAATGTGGAAGGGGGTCAACAGGGCTGCTGGCAGAGGGGAACTCTACATATAAGCCCACAGCCATGGGACACTGTGCCCAGAAAGGCAGCCTGAAGTTTTATACCGGCTGCACAGTGCCAGAGGGGAGAAAGATGCGATTTGGTGCAGTCCCTTTGTCTTTTAACTTCCTTGCTTGCTAAGCCCAGTACATAGGATCTTCCACTGAAAAACACTCACTGAGACTGCAGGGGAAAGTTGTTTTTGTGGAAACTGGGGATCAGAATAAGGAGATAGGAGCAGGAAACCAGCTCTGGGTCAGTCCATATCTCCAACCTAATATTAAATGAGGCATGGAAAGAAGAGTTTAAACACTGGGTCAAGGGGCCATTTGGTCCTGGAAACTAATCCAGAAACAACACGACCCAGGGGTTGTGTCAGAAATTGACTGTGGTGTAAATACAACTGAAGGCAGGCAGAGAAACAAAGTTAGCAGAGAGATTCCGCCTTCTTGAAAAGAAGGTTGTGGCTTATGACACATAGGAGCAGTGGATTTCAGGGAACTTCAACACTGTGCTGACTACCTGACAGGAAACAGACCTGGCAGGCAGAGCAGTAGAGAGGGGTCTTAAAACAGCCCCTATGGCCAAAACTGGTTTGGCTCAGTGGATAGAGCATCAACCTGTGGACTGAAAAGGTCCCAGGTTCAATTCTGGTCAAGGGCACATACCTTGGTTGCAGGCACATCCCCAGTAGGGGGCATGCAGGAGGCAGCTTATCAATGTTTCTCTCTCATCGATGTTTCTAACTCTCTATCTCTTCCCCTTCCTCTCTGTAAAAAATCAACAGACAAACAAACAAACAAACAAACAAAAAAACAGCCCCTATGGGTCATTGAAGCCTCACTGAAGTGAACAACCTTCATTACTTCACATTTTTATTTTTTCATCTTATTTAAGAAACTAATATTTTTCTTTTTTATCACTTTATTTTACTTTTATTATTATATTTTTAATTTTTATTATTCTATTATATTACCTTTTAAAAAACTTTTATTTTATTGTTTCCTTTATTTTATTTCTTTGGATTAGTGTTCTACATTCTATTTTTATTTTAGCATTATTTTATTCTATCTCAATCTTTATGCCAACACTTTCTTCCTTACTTTTACCCTTTTTGGTCCTGTTTCTCTCACCCTGTTCCTGCTTTAGTTTTGCTCTATTATTTCTTTTGTCTGCTTGTTAACAATTGATCTTACTCATATATCTAATTTCCTCTCCCCTGCTCCAAGTCCATGCACACTTCTCTCTTTCTTCACTAGAAAATTTTTTCTTTCCTTTTTTCCATTTTCTTTCTTTTTGTCTTATTGTTGTTGTTTGTTTGATTGTTTGTTAGTTTGTTTTTCTGTGGTTTTTTTTTTTTTTTGCTTCTGTTTTTCCTCTCCTCGCATGTTCTCATCATCTACTAATAGCTTAATTAGTTTCAATCACCAAATCAGGCCTATCTACTCTCTAGTCTCCTTTTCCAAAAATTGATAAATACATACATAGATAGAATAAAGAAGGGGAAAATAATTATATATATACATGTATATATTTTACTTTTTTTCTTATACACTCATTCTCTTTCTACCTTCTATATACTAAGTTGTGGCCATTTCCCCATTCATTCAATTCTTTGACCTTATGTTCTAGAAGTAAGCTCTGCCTCTTCAGATTCTTCTGGGTATTTCTTGTTTGGATGTTTGTTGTTTGCATTTTCTGGAATAGTTGTTGGTTTTTTGGAGTTTTATCCTCATATACATATATTTTCCCCCTCCTTTTTTCTTTTTTCTTTTCTCTCTTACATTTTTTCTTTTTATTAATATTATGTTTGCACTCTTTTCTTTCCCCCAATTCTATTTTCTCTGGTGGTCACCTTTATTTGTGGTTATTGGTATTGTGAATACATTTGTGTTTGGTGCCCTGTGTGTTTTTTCTTGTCATGTTGTATTTAGTGCCTTTAAGTCCATGCAGGGGAGAGAGAGCTACATAACCAGACACCCTGAGAGGAGCAAACATGGTAGATAAAGAAACAGCCCCCATACGAAAGAAAAGTATGAATCACCAGAAAAGGAAGTAAACAAAATAGAGGGAAGCAATTTGTCAGAGAAAGAATTCAGAGCAATGGTCATAGGATGTTGAAAAGGATGGAAGAGAAATTCAATAATATGTGTAAGAATCCAGAGGAAATGAAGAAGAACCAAGAAGAAATGAAGAATGAAATTTCTGCAATAAAGAAGACAATAGAAAGCATCAACAGTAGACTAGAAGAAGGGGAGGCAAGCATCACAGAGCTAGAAGACAAGGTAGGAAAAAAATACCCAAGCAGAGCAGGAAATGGAAAAAATACTTAAAAATCAGGAGGAGAGCCTAAGGGAACTTTGGGACAACACAAAAGGAAAGAACATCTGTGTAATAGGCAGACCAGAAGGAGAGGAAAATGAGCAAGGATTAGAAAACTTGTTAGAAGAAATAATGACAAAAAACTTCCCTGATATTGGGAAGAAAAACAAACACTAGTCCAAGAAGCTCAGAGTCCCAAATAAGATAAAGCCAAAAAGACCGACACCAAGATGCATTATAATTAAACTAGGGCTCAGTGCATGAATTCCTACACCTTGAAGAAACTCTGGACCATGAGGCTGCAATGGGCAAAGGGGTGGGTCTTGGCCCATCCTCTGCACCCCCACCTGGCCATCCTGCCATAGACCCTGGTCCCTTGTCTGCTGGCAGTCCCACTCCTGCTGCCACTGCTCCCATGCGCTGATGGCACCAGACCCACTCACACCCACTGATGGTGTGGAGTGATTGGGGCCAGTGCCAGCAGCGAAGGCACGCGGGGTCAGCCCCAGCAGTGGGTGCAAGCTGGGCTGGCACTGGCAGTGGGTGCAAGTGGCGGCTCCGCTGCTAGCCACGAGTGCAAGAGGGGCTGGTACCGGCAGCAGGTGTGAATGCTTGGTGGGACCATGGTGCACGGGAGCAAAGAATTTTCAGTAACCACCAGAGGCTCGCTCCAATGACACCCCGCTCACCTGTTCCACCATCCCACCACGGCTGTTGCCCACCATGTTCCACACATAACCACTCGTGGTCAGCGCTTGTCATAGTGACCGGTTGTTAGGTCATTCCAATTGTTCTGTCTTTTGGTCTATTTGCATATTAGCCTTTTATTATATTGGATTGGCAAAAAACAATGAGAAAGTAAGAATCTTAAAGGTTGCCAGAGAGAGATAGAAAGTTACCTACAAGGGATCTCTCATCAGACTATCAACTGATTTCTCAACAGAAACACATCAGGACAGAAAGGAATGGAATGAAATATACAAAGTCATGCAAAGCAAATATCTGAATCCAATAATACTGTACCCAGCAAGGCTATCAATCAAAGTTGAGGGTAAAATCAGGAGCTTCACAGACAAAAAAGAACTAAGGGAGTTTATTACCACCAAACCAGCAATGCAAGAAATGCTAAAGGGTCAACTGTAAAAAGAATAAATAGGAAGGGAAGAAGGAACAAAGGCAAAAAGAATAAAAATTGCACTTGTATGAATGCATATTAGCATAACCAATGGACAGAGACACTGGGGCTGTAGGGGCTTTCCCAGTATGGGAATGGCTGGGGGGTGGTGGTCAATTGGGAATATAGGAGACATATATAAAACTTTAAACAATATAATATTATATAAAAAAAGAACAAAATTTGTGACAAGTACCTATAAATAATAACTTTAAATGTAAATGGATTAAATGCCCCAATCAAAAGACATAGGGTAGCTGAATGGATAAGAAAACATGAGCCATATATCTGCCCTCTACAGAAAGCCCATCTCACAACAAAGGATTCAAAGACTGATGGTGAAGGGATGGGAAAAGGTTTTTCCAGCAAATGGTTATTAAAAAAACCTGGGGTAGCAATACTTATATCTGCCAAATTAGATCTCAAAGTAAAGGCTATAACAAGAGATAAGGAAGGCCACTTCATAATACTAAAGGGAGCAACTGAACAACAAGATATAACTCTGGTAAACATGTATGGACCCAATACAGGGGCATCCACATACATAAAAAAACTTCTGGAAGAAATCAAGGGAGAGATTGACAGCAATACAGTCATAGTAGGGGACTTTAATACCCCACTAACACCACTGGATAAATTCTCTAAACAAAAAATCAGCAAAGAAACATCAATCCTAAATGACTTACTATATCAGATGGAATTAATTGACATCTTCAGAACATTTCACCCCAAAGCCACAGAATATATGTTATTCTCAAGTGCACATGGGACATTTTCAAAGATAGACCACATATTGGGGCATAGGCAAACTCTCTTCAAATTCAAGAAGATAGAAATCATATCAAGCATGTTCTCAAATCACAATGGCATAAAATTAGAAATCAACTATAATAAAAAATGAAAAAAATCAAAGACCTGGAGGCTAAATATCATACTATTAAACAATGAATGGGTTAACAAAGAGATCAAAGAAGAGATAAAAAGCATCATGACAAAAAAACAACAATGAGAACACAACAATCCAAAATCTATAGGACAAAGTGAAAGCAGTCTTGAGAGGGATGTTCATAGCTCTATAGGCCTACCTCATAAAACAAGAAAACATGTAATAAATTATCTAACCCTACAACTCAAAGATTTAGAAAGAGAGAAACAGGAAAAACCCAGTATAAGCAGAAAGAAGGAAATAATAAAGATCAGAGTGGAAATAAATGATACAGAGACCAAAAAACAAACAAACAAAAGACCAACAAACAAACAACTCAAAGATCAACAAAACCAAGAGCTGGTTCTTTAAAAGGATAAACAAGATTGATGAAATTCTAGCCAGGCTCACCAAGAAGCAAAGACAGAGGACCCAAATTAACAATATCAGAAATGAAAGAGGTGACGTAACAACCGATCCCACAGAAATACAAAGAATTATGAAAAAATACTATGAAAACTCTATTCCAACAAAATGGACAACCTAGAGGAAATGGACATATTCCTAGAAAAATACAAGCTCCCAAAACGCAATCAGGAACAATAAAAAAAACCTGAAAAGGCCATTAACCACCAAAGAAATTGCAGCAGTAATTAATATCTTCCTGCAAACAAAAGCCCTGGTCTGGACGGCTTTACAGGGGAATTCTATCAAGCATCCAAAGAAAACCTAAAACTATCCTCCTCAGACTATTCCAAAAAACTCAAGAGGAAAGTACACTTCCAAGCTCTTTCTATGAAGCCAGCATTACCCTAATTCCAAAACCAGATAAAGACACCACACAAAAAAGAGAACTACAAGCTAATATCCTTGATGAACATAGATGCTAAAATCTTCAACAAAATTCTAGCATATCAAATCCAGCATTACAAAGATCATACATCATAACCAAGTAGGATTTATTCCAGGGATGCAAGCATGGTACAGTATCTGTAAATCAATAAACGTGATACATCACATAAACAAATTGAGAGACAAAAATCACATAATAATATCAATCAAAGCAGAAAAAGCATTTCACAAAATCCAACACCCTTTCTTGATAAAAATTCTCAGCAAAGTGGGAATAGAGTGATCATATTTCAACATAATAAAAGCCATATATGACAAACCTGCAGCCAACATCATACTCAATGGGCAAAAACTATACTCATTTCCCCTAAGAATAGGAACAAGACAGGATTGCCAACTTTATTTTTTAAATAAAGTTATCGTTTTTTATTTATTTATTCCTTTCAGAGAGGAAGACAGAGGGATAGAGAGATAGAAACATCAATGATAAGAGAGAATCATTCATCGGCTGCCTCCTGCCTGCCCCTCACTGGGAATTGAGCCCGCAACCCAGGCATGTGCCCTTGGCCAGAATCGAACCCAGGACCCTTTAGTCCCCTGGCCAACACCCTATCCACTGAGCCAAACCAGCGAGGGCCAGGAGTGCCCACTTTCACCACACCTGTTCAATATAGTACTGGAAGTGCTAGCCATAGCGATCAGACAAGAAGAAGAAATAAAAGTTATCCAAATTGGAAAAGAAGAAGTAAAACTGTCCTTATTCACTGATGATATGATACTGTACTTAGAAAACCCCAAAGACTCCATGAAAAAAACTACTAGACCTAATAAATGAATTCAGCAATGTAGCAGGATGCAAAATTAACATCCAGAAATCTATGGCCTTGTTATACACCAATAATGAACACACAGAAAGGGAAAATAAAAAAACAAAACAACCCCCCCCCCCGACACACACACAAATCCCATTTACCATTGCACCAAAAAAGTAAGGTACCTAGGAATAAACTTAACTAAGTAGGTAAAAGACTACAGGACGCTGAAGAAAGAGATAGAGGAAGACATAAACAAATGGAAGAACATACTATGTTCACGGATTGGTAGAATCAACATCATTAAAATCTCCATACTACCCAAAGCAATCTACACATTCTATGCAATACCAATTAAAATACCAAAAGCATATTTCAAAGACCTACAGCAAACTCTCCAAAAATTTATCTGGAGTAAAAAAAAGACACCGAATAGCTGCAGCAATCTTGAGAAAGGAGAATAACGTAGGAGGGCTCTCAATACCAGATATCAAGCTATATTACAAAGGCACCATTCTCAAAACTGCTTGGTACTGGCAAAAGAACAGACATATGGACCAATGGAACTGAACAGAGAACTTAGAGATCGACCTAAGCCATTATGCTCAATTGATATTTGTCAAAGGAGGTAAGTGCATACAATGCAGTCATAACAGTATCTTCAATAATTGGTGTTGGGAAAATTGGACAGATACATGCAAAAAAAATGAAACTAGACCACCAATTTACACTATACACAGAAATAAACTCAAAATAGATAAATGACTTAAACGTAAGATGGGAAACCATAAAAATCTTAGAAGACTCCATATGCAGCACAATTGCAGACATATGTAGTAGCAATATTTTTACTGATACAGCTCCTAGGGCAATAGAAACTAATGAGAAAATAAACAAATGGGACTACATCAAAATAAAAAGCTTCTGCACAACAAAAGAAACCTTCAACAAAACAACAAGAAAACCCACTGCATGGGAGAACATATTTGTCATTGCTATTTCAGATGAAGGTTTAATCTCCAAAATTTACAGAGAACTCATACAACTTAACTAATGGAATATAAATGATCCAATCAAAAAAATGGGAAAAGGACTTAAATAAACACTTTTTGAAAGAGGACATATAGAATGCCCAGAGACATATGAAAACATGCTCAAAGTCACTAATCATTTGAGAGATGCAAATCAAAACCAACAATGAGATACCATCTCACACCTGTCAGAATGGCTATCATCAACAAATGACAAGTGCTGGCAAGGATGTGGAGAAAAGGAAACCCTCATGCACTGCTGGTGGGAATGCAGACTGGTGCAGCCACTGTTGAAGACATTATGGAGTTTCCTCAAAAAATTAAAAATTGAACTCCCATTTGACCCAGTAATCCCTCTTCTAGGACTATATCCCAAGAAACCAGAAACACCAATCAGAAAAGATATATGCGCCCCTATGTTCATAACAGCACAATTTACTATAGCTATGATTTGGAAACAACCTACGTGCCCATCAGCAGATGAGTGGATAAAAAACTATGGTACACCTACACAATGGAATACTACTCCAGTATAAAAAAGAATGATTTTTTACCATTTGCAACAGCATGGATGGAACTGGAGAGCATTATGCTAAGTGAAATAAGCCCGTTGGAGAAAGATAAATATCACATGATCTCACTCATATGTGGGATATAATGATCAACAGAAGTTGATGAACAAAAATAGATCCAGAGACAAATGACATGGGAGGTGGGGGGCTTATAGAGCAACCAAAGGACTTGTATGCACGCATAATAGCATAAACAATGGACACAGACACTGGGGCGGTGGTTGCTTGCCCTGGGTGGGAATGGTTGGTGGGGTTGGGAGGTCAATCGGGGAAAAAGGAGACATATGTGAAACTTTAGACAATAAAAAAAGGCATAGATTCCTGGGTGTTAATTTTGCATTCTGCTACATTGCTGAATTCATTGATTAGTTCTAGAATTTTTCTGATGGAATCTTTGGGGTTTTTGATGTACAATATCATCTCATCTGCGAATAATGACAGTTTTACTTCTTCTTTTACAAATTTGACAGTTTATTTCTTCTTCTTGTCTGATTGCTATGGCAAGCACTTCCAGTACTACGTTGAACAGGAGTATTGAAAGTGGGCATTCCTGTCTTATTCCTGTTCTTAGGGGAAATGGTTTTAGTTTTCGCCCATGGATTATGAGGTTTGCTATAGGTTTGTCATCTAAGGCTTTTATTATGATGAGGTATGATCCCTCTATTCCCACTTTGATGAGAGATTTTACCAGGAAAGTGTGTTGGATTTTGTGAAATGCTTTTTCTGCTTTGATTGATATGATTATGTGATTTTTGTCTCTCAATTTGTTTATGTGATGTATCACGTTTATTGATTTGCAGATATTTTATTATCCTTGCATCCCCAGAATAAATCCCACTTGGTCTTGGCGTATGATCTTTCTAATTTAATTCTGGATCTGATTTGCTAGAATTTTGTTGAGGATTTTACCATCTGTGTTCATCAGTGATGTTGGCCTTTAATTCTCATTCTTTCTAGTGTTTTTATGTGGTTTTGGTATTAGTGTAATGCTGGCTTCATAGAAATAGCTTCAAAGTGTGCCTTCCTCTTGATTTTTTTGGAATAGTCTGAGAAGAATAGGCTTTAGTTCTTCTTTGAATGTTTGGTAAAACTCCCCTGTGTAGCTTTCTAGCCCCAGGCTATTGTTTGCTGTAAGTTTTTTTTTAAGTTAATAAATCTTTATTGTTCAGATTATTACAATAATTTCTCCTTTTCCTTCCCATAGCTCCCCTCCACCCAGTTCCCACCCCACCCTCTGCCCTTACCTCCCCCCCACTGTCCTCATCCATAGGTATACGATTTTTGTCCAGTCTCTTCCCGCACCCCCACACCCCCTTAACCCCTGAGAGTTGTCAGTCCACTCCCATTCTATGCCCTTGATTCAATTATATTCACCAGTTTATTCTGTACATCATATTTTTAATTCACTTGGTTTTTAGATTCACTTGTTGATAGATATGTATTTGTTGTTCATAATTTTTATCTTAACTTTTTTCTTCTTCCTATTCTTAAAGAATACCTTTCAGCAGCCTATCTAATAATAGACAAATATGCAAATTGACCATACCTCCGACACACCCACAAGCCACACCCACCATCCAGTCAGAGCAAGTATGCAAATTAACCCAAACCAAGATGGCTACAGCCACAAAGAGCAAGGTTTCCTAGGTAACAGAGGAAGCCAAGCTTTCTGCCTGCCCTTGCCAGGCCTAAGCCTCCACTCAAGCTACAAAGTTTCAATTATAGAAGGTAAACAAATTCAAACAAATGGCGGCAGAATGGAGCTTGAGAGAGCAGGCCAGGGTTGCCGCCGGCAACAGGGGAAGCAAAGCTTTCCGCACACCCTGGCCGGGCCCACCTGCTTAAGGCGACAAAGTTTCAATTATAACCCCAACACAAATGGCTGCGGGCCTTGGAGGGAGCCCCAGGCTTGGCTCCGCTCCAGGCTACAAAGTTTCAATTGTAGAAGGAAAATAAATTCCAGATACCAGGGCCTCCGCTTGCATTGCCAGCGGGCATGGCCAGCCTGCAAACCACCACAGGCCCCTCGCTCAGGCTGCCCTACGCCCCAAGGGAACCCACCCTGATCAGGGACACCCTTCAGGGCAAACCAGCTGGCCCCCACCCATGCAACAGGCCTCTATCCTATCTAATAAAAGAGTACTATGCAGATTGATCATCACTGCAACACACAATATAGCTGCCCCCATGTGGTCAAAGATCCTGCCCCCATGTGGACACAAGATGGCCACCACAAGATGGCCAGAAGGAGAGGGCAGTTGGGAGGCACCCGGCCTGCAAGGGAGGGCAGTTGTGAGGGACCAGGCCTGCAAGGGAGGGCAGTTGGAGGTGATCAACCCTGCAGGAGAGGGCAGTTAGGGCTAACCAGGCCAGCAGAGGAGGGAAGTTGGGGGCAAACAGGCTGGCAGCAGAGTGGTTAGGGGGTGATCAGGCTGGCAGGCAGAAGTGGTTAGGGGCAATCAGGAAGGCAGGCAGGCAAGCAGTTGGGAGCCAGCAGTCCTGGATTGTGAGAGGGATGTCTGACTGCCCGTTTAGGCCCAATCCCACTGGGATCGGGCCTAAACGGGCAGTCGGACATCCTTTGAGGGGTCCCAGATTGGAGAGGGTACAGGCTGGGCTGAGGGACAACCCCCCTCCATGCACAAATTTCGTGCACCGGGCCTCTAGTTTCATATAATACTGGTTTGGTGGTGATGAACTCCTTTAGTTTTTTCTTATCTGTGAAGTTCTTTATCTGCCCTTCAGTTCTGAATGATAACTTTTCTGGGTAGAGTAATCTTGGTTGTAGGTTCTTGCTATTCATCACTTTGAATATTTCTTGCTACTCCCATCTGGCCTGCATAGTTTCTGTTGAGAAATCAGCTGACAATCGTATGGGTGCTCCCTTGTAGGTAATTAACTGTTTTTCTCTTGCTGCTTTTAATATTCTAGCTTTGTATTTTGCCCTTGGCATTTTAATTGTAATGTGTCTTGGTGTGGTCCTCCTTGGTTTCCTCTTGTTTGGAGTTCTCTGCACTTCCTGGACTTGTAAGTCTATTTCTTTCACCAGGTGGGGGAAGTTTTCAGTCATTATTTTTTCAAATAGGTTTTCAGTATCTTGCTCTCTCTCTTCTTCTGGCACCCCCATAATTCTGATGTTGGTATGCTTGAAGTTGTCCCAGAGGCTTCTTACACTATCTTCAAATTTTTAGATTCTTTTTTCTTTTTGCTTTTCCAGTTGAGTGTTTTTTTGCTTCTTTGTATTTCAAATCTTTGAGTTGATTCTTGCATTCCTCTAGTCTGCTGTTGGGTCTCTGTATAATGTTTTTTATTTCAGTCAGTGTATGCTTAATTTCTAGTTGGTCCTTTTTCATATCCTCAAGGGTCTGGCAAAATTTATCAGCCTTTTCTAGGAAATTCTTGAAAAACCTTATAACTGTGGTTTTGAATTCTATATTCAGTCATTTATTTTCCTCTATTTCTTTCATTTGTGATCTGTTACTTTGTCTCCAGATTTTTGGGGCTTTCCTGAGTTGGCAGGGTAGCTTTGTGTGCTAGATGTCCTATATGGCGCAGTGGCTCAGCCTCCCCAGTCACCTGAGGTGGAAACTCTTGGTGCACCCCTTTGTGGTCTGTGTGTACAGCCTTGTTTTAGTTAAGTCTTGATTGTTGTTGGTACCACTGGGAGGATTTGACCTCAAGGCCAACTGGCTGTGTGTATCAGCTGTGTCTATGCCAGGAGACCTGTGCTGGAGACAGCCTTATAGGACCAGACCTGCAAAATTGCAAAAGCCTCTGTGCTCAGCTTGGATGGGGCAGAGTCTCAGGGTTGAGCAGACAGTCTTGGCTTCCCGTCAGCCCTGTCCTTGCACACGCGCCTCCAGATCTCTGCCTTCCACGGCTCCCCTGAGTTTCTGCCTGACAGTCCAGATTCCCCCAGGCTTGTCTGGAACTGGGGTTCAGTGCAGTCAAAACTGGGGTTTAGTGCAGTCAGGAGTTTCCGACTCGTTTGCGCTAGGGAGAGCTAGCAGCAACCTCAGCAGTCAGTCTTCTCTGCGCGCATTCGCACACGCGCGTCTCCAGACCCTTGCCCGCCACAGCTTCCTTGAGTCTCCGAGACTCTGTTTGCCTTTCTCTCTACCTGACAGTCCAGACTCCCCCCATATGAGCCTGGGTCCATGGCGATTCGACCAGAACTGGGGTTCAATGCAGTCGGAGGCTTCCTTCCCTCTCCCGCCAGAGAATGCCAGCCAGGCACTCAGCCTCCCTTTCTTCCTGTGTTCGTGTCTCTATACCTCAGTCCATTGCAGCTCCTCTAATTCTCTGTGTGATTTCCTCTTTCCTTCTAGTTGTAGAATTTTCACTCAGCCAGCTTTCCTGTGGTTCTGGATGATGTCCGTTCTGTCGTTTAGTTGTAGTTTTGAAATTGTTGTGTGAGGCAGCAGTTTAGGTGTTTATGTATACCACCATCTTGGTTTCTTCTAGAGCGGAGATGAAATTCAAATCACATTTCGGAGCCCAGTGGGGCCACAAGCCTGTGGAGGTAGAGCATTTGCTGTAAGTTTTTGATGTCTGCTTCAATTTACTTTTAGTTATTGGCCTTGTGCGATTTTTTTTTATTCTTCTTGATTGAGTTTTGGAAGGTTGTATTTTTCTAGGAATATGTCCATTTCTTCTGGGTTATTTAGTTTTTTTGAAATAGAATTGTTCATAATATTTCTTTACGATCTTTTGTATTTCTGTGGGGTCTGTTGTTATTTTGCCTCTTTCATTTCTGATTTTGTTTATTTGGTCCTCTCTCTTTGCTTCTTGGTGAGCCTGGCTAGATGTTCATCAATCTTGTTTATCCTTTCAAAGAACCAGCTCTTTGTTTCATTAATTTTATGTGTGTTTTTTTTTTCCCCTCTATGCCATGTATTTCTGCTCTGATCTTTATTATCTTCTTCCTTCTGCACACTCTGGGTTTTTCTTGTTGCTCTCTTTCTAATTCTTCAAGTTGTAGAATTTATGACCAGATTTTTTTTTTTTTTTTTTTGAGATAGGCCTGTAATGCTATGAACTTCCCTCTCAGCATTACTTTCTCTTTGTCCCATAGGTTTTGGATTGTTGTGTTTTCATTTTCATTCATTTCCAGGATGTTTTTAATTTCTTCTTTGATCTCTGGTAACCAATTAATTGTTTAATAATATGCTATTCAGTCTCCAAGTGTTTGAATGTTTGATTGTTTTTTATTGTAGTTGATTTTTAATATTATGCCATTGTGGGCTGAGAAGATGCTTGATATGATTTCAATCTTCTTGAATTTGGGGAAACTTTAACTGTGACCGAATATGTGGTCTATCTTTGAAAATGTCTGATGTGTACATGAGAAGAATGTGTATTCTGTAGCTTTTGGGTGAAATGTTCTGAATATGTCAATTAAGTTTATTTGTTTTAGTGAGTCTTTTATGATTGCTGTTTCTTTGCTGATTTTTTGTCCAGAGGATTTATCCATTGATTTCAGTGGGGTATTAAAATCCCCTACTATGATCCTATTGCTGTGAATCCCTCCCTTTAGATCTTCCAGAATTTATTTTTATGTATTTGGGTGCTCCTGCATTTGGTGCATATATGTTTAATAGAGATATTTCCTCTTGTTGTATCCATATCTTTAGTATAATGCAGTGGCTTTCTTTATCTCTTTTTATGTCCTTTACTTTGAAGTCTATTTTGTCAGATATAAGTATTGCTACCCCAGCTTTTTTTTTTCATTTCCACTTGCCTGAAAAGATATTTTTCCATCCCTTCACTTTCAGCCTCTGTGAGTCTCTTATTCTGCGGTGGGTCGCTTGTAGACAGCATATATATGGGTCATGTTTTCTTGTCCATTCAGCTACTGGATGTCTTTTGATTGGAGCATTTGGGCCATTTATGTTTAAAGTTATTATTGATAGGTACTTGTTTGTAACATTTTTATTTTTTGTGCCAATGTTCTTTCTTCCCTTTCCCCCTTTCTTTTATAACAGTCCCTTTTAGCATTTCTTGAATTACTGGTTTTGTAGTGATAAACTCCCTTAGCATTTTTTTTTTTTTTTTGGTCTGTGAAGCTCCTTATTTCCCCTTCAATTTTGAATGATTGCCTTGCTGGATAGAGTATTCTTGGATTCAGTCCCTTGTTTGCATCAATTTGTATACTTTCTTCCATTCCTTTCTGGCCTGTTTTGTTTCTGTTGAGAAATAATTTGATAAATCTAATGGAGATCCCTTGAAGGTAGCTTTCTGTCTCTCTCTCTTATAGCATTTCTCTCTTTGTGGTCAATGTTTGCCATTGTAATTATGACATGTCTTGTTGTGGGTCTTTTTGGGTTCATCCTGTTTGGGACTCCCTGTGCTTGTGTGACTCTCTGAAATCTGGGAGGTTTTCTGACATTATTTCTTCAAATAGGTTTTCTAACCCTTGCTCCTCTTCTTATTATTCTGTAACCCCAATTGTATATATGTTGCTTTGTTTCATGTTGCCCCAAAGCTCCCTTAGGCTCTCCTCCTGTCTTTTGATTTTCTTCTCCAATTGCACTTTCTCAGTGGATGAAGCTGCTATCAGGAGCTAGTTAGCTCCCAATATATTACATGTGTGACCTCTAGCTTTTAGTGACAAGACCTTTTGAGGAGTACGTGGACTCATCCTACCCAATGAATCACTTATACTGTATAAATTGAATTAATTATGTCAAGTATGGAGATATTAGATGATTAATACTCCTGAGTTATGATAATTTCATGACATGATGAAAACCCTCATGTACCCTGGGATGTATCTAATTGCATTATAGGACCAAGATGGCAAACATCGTAGCATTCACTGAGAAAGCAGCAGAGCCATGGAGTACTGTCTTGAACTTTTCAGAGAGCATAAAATGAGTTTAAAAAAAAACAAAACACCACAAAACAGCCTGCCAAACCTGAAGAATCATTACTGTTGAGCTTGAGCTCTGTGATTCTGGGGCTTTCAATGCAGGTGGGAGGCTATTCCTCAGTGAACTACATTGTCTGCTATAGGATAGAGGTGTCTGTCCTCGGAGGCAAATTTCTGTGGCTCTTGAATGTTTGGGCCAGAATCTCTACAGAGAGAAATCTGAGTATGAAGTATGTGACATTGCTGAGGGCAGAGGTGTGGTTTCTTCCTTCAAAGGTGAGCCTTTAGTTTCTTTTCTTTCTTGACAACATATCCAAATGGCACAGCTGTGGAAATAGAGACAATTCTTTTTGTCTTTTGCTTTCATTTATTATTGTTAAAAGAAGAACTGATTCAGAGTTTAAATATTGCTCTTGTTGTAGAAAGTCAGAGAGAGTCACATACTAAATTGTTTCTTGCTTCTCAATTTAAAAATCAAAATCCCTGTGAAATAATTTTAGTTCAAACTAGAGATATCAATCCCATTACACTGGTGGGGTTTGGTTGTGGAGGAAAAGTCTCCCATGTGAGTTGAGGTCCTAATTCAAGGACTGGCTTTTTGAACTTAGAAAATGTTGCTGATCTATGGTGATCTGTTTTATTCTTTATCTACAGTTCACCAGTTATACAGCTAAAGGAGACTTGTTTGAACCAATAAGATCAAAGGTTTCTTCCAGGTGGAAGATAATTTTGTGGAGTGTATTATTTTAAGACTGAGAGTCAGGATGAAACCACAGAGTTTGAAAAGCTACGGGGCTGCTTTAAGGCAGAAACAGGAAGTTGTAACTAGAAGCCATGTGAATGCCAAGCCAGCAGAATGCTCACCAAATGGCAACTTAGTGAGTGTTTACTCTGAAATCCTCTGGCAGCCGGCTATCTTGTGGGAAATCTGATAAAACAGCCCTTGCCAGGTTTTATGAGGATCCCTACACAAACGGGATGCAGAGGCAGCACGGACTCCTGGCAGGGAAGGATGAAGTTCCAACACCAGGGAGCTGTGGAGCTGCTCATCTTCAATTGTCTGCTCATCCTGACCATTTTGACCATCTGGTTATTTAAAAATCATCGTTTTCGATTCCTGCATGAGACCAGAGGAGCGATGGTGTATGGTGAGTGCAACCCCTGCAGGGCTGATGGGAAGCCTGTGGCTTGGGAAACTGGAGACTCCTGCTCAGGTGGCTGAGTGCCAAAGCTGGAGGAAATGCCCCCACCAAGAAGTCAGTGGAAGACCCCCCCCGCCCCCCGAGTGCACCTTGGTGGAAGGTGCTGCAGCATAAGGAATGCTCATCTCTACAGTTAGCTGCTGACAGTTGCATTGTCACCCCATAAAAGTCAGAGTCCTGTTCTCAGGAGGCACCTGGAAAGTCTGTGGAAAGGTGTGGGGCCATTGTCATGTGTGGAGTCAGACCTGGAGCTCTTTGTAAAGATAGACCTGGGGAGGATGTCTGCCCGACATGGGTACCTGGGGGCATTACAAAGTTCTAGAACTATTATCACAAAAATGTCTGAAGTAAATGCCCTACGTCAACAAGTTTTCAAGAAGAAAACTTGCAGAAACGCTCTCCACCCCCTTATGCACTAATTGTGTCAAAATCCATTTTCTTTATATGAGCAATGTTTTATCTTCTGATATATGAGTTTCTTAATGTAGTGCTTTTTATTTCTTAGCCTCATTTTGGACTTTCTAAGTTGTAATTATTGTCATTATTAGTATTATTTCCTATGTATCCTTTTTTCCAGAGTAGGGTGTGTGGAAATGCACTTGTTTAACATCTAAAACTCTTAAAGTGTTGCTTTTTCTGTGTAATTTACAATGTCATTCCTTTCAGAATAAAATGTGACAAAGATTATCCAGACTGTACTTTCATCTTTTAAAGTAAAATCCAAGCCACCAGTGGTTTAAAAACTGATCTTACTGAAGCATCCATCTTATATAAAAACTGCTGTTTGAAATTTTAACCCTGCTATTTTGCTTCTGTAAATGCTTGCTTGCTTAAATAATAAGGAAAATAAGACTACTCTCACTTCAGAGAGGCCATTAAACCTTCCCCGGACAAAATTATCAGGGCTGGCACCAGGCCAGGCCTTTGGTTGAGGTCTCAAAGTCCCAGCACATAGGGGTTCTTTAAGAACTTGCAAAAGGAGCCGGAAACACGCCATATTTGGGAGACAAAGAAGGTAAAAACATATAAATAGGGAAAATTCCTCCATGTTGGGGCCCAGAATTTGAGAGACATTTTCCTCTGGACCTGCACGTAATAAATGTAACTCCATCTCTCTAAGTATTGCTTGGTTCTTCTCTGGTTTTCTGTAACATTATTGGTTCCCTGAACCATGGAACAACTGTGCTTGGCCTTTTGGCCTCTGGTGAATGGACCAGGTTTGGGGCTTGGGGGAGCCAGATAGGCCTCCAGGAGGTGCCGCTGTGCTGATTTAGCAGAATTGAACCAGGGGACTCTGGGCGCTTCTGGACCTCAGAGGCCCAGGATCCGGCCAGCATCTGGAGAAGGTGGACGGACACTTCTGGACCTGTTGACAGAATTGGCAAGGTAGGGGCCCTGTCAGTTCAGCCCACTCCAAGTGAGTGGAAGGGGGAGCTTGATCACTTCCCTGGAAATCAAGGACTTCCTTGGGGACTAGTCAAGACCCCATTTGGTTAGGAGGACCAGGAATCAGGTGGACTGTTTAAACTCTGGGTAAATATCTGGTAGAAGTAAAAAACTTGGACTAGCTAGTATATAAATATGGGACTCTGGAGGTGAATGAAGGAATTATGAGTTTACTCTGCTGTTTGTTTGTGTGGGACTAGCCAATTTTCTACTGAGAAGGGGGACTGGACGCAGTCTTAACTCCTCTGGTAGGTTCTCACCAAGACATTGGTCGAGAATTCTGTTCTGGGGCGTGGGTGCCAGGAGCGCCCCCAAGCCCATCTGGGGAGTTGGGCATTGTTTCGTTTATCTGCTCAGCTCCAGTCTGGGCTAGTCTACTGAGAGAGTGTGAGTATGGATGTTTGTCTGTCTTGGCATAATTATCTGCTTATTATCTGGTCTGTGTGAAGCGAAAGCTACTTTGATTTATTCTGCATTTCTGTTGATTCATCTGGCTAAAACATTTGATTATTAAAGGCTGAACCCATGATGGTCTGCAAACGTCTTAAGCAGCACTGCTGCGTTATTTTTCTCAGAGATGTTTACTCTCTATCACAGTGGGAGGGAATCAGCCCATTTAGCTAATAAAAATTTCTCTCTATGTTTGTATAAGTAAGGGATTCAGTTTGCTCTGATTTGTGAATTTGCTATATTAAATTGAAATTTTAAAGTCTTAAGGTTAATTTAAAGGTATAAATTTGTGATGTTTCAAAGAACAAAGAACTTTTATTTATGGCTTTATTATCTCTTTTGGTGGTTGGAGACTTCCAGGGGCAGGGCTTACAGCTCTGCAGGGAGGAGAGATTTACAGGCCCTGTCCCTGCCTGTGACATCATAGCCCAACATGAGCCACATGAGGGGAACTAAGGCTGAAGTTATTATTAACTGTCTATAGACCCCGTTTACGTGGTTGTGTGTGTTTTGTTTGACTTGCTGTTTTCAGTTATTAGGATCCTCATAGAGGACATAACCTGGTCTTTCCCTTCCTCCCTCATCCTGATTCTGATAGCATCTGTAACTGGATTAAAGATCTTTTCTTTCAGGAGGCCCTCCAGGCTTTCAGTTCGCAAGAAATCTCCTTACACACCTTTATCCTCCTCCGCTATCTTTCCAGGCTGACTAAGAGTCATTTTCCCCCCCCCCCCCCCCACAGGTCAGACCTCAGCCTTTGAAAGGGAGGACTGCTACAGTGGTAGTCTACGGTTTTCTCCAAAACTCCCACTGTTTCTATTTCTTCCCTCTGTAGGAATTGTCTTCCTCTGACTCACAATCGGAAAGGGAGACAAGCAACTGGACTGGGGGATGGGATGGGGTGGGGAGTGAGTAGTTGTAGGGGTGGGGAGTGAGTAGTTGTACCAATCAAGAGTGGTAAAGGATGAGGATTTAAGATCCTCTAGGAGTCTATGGGGCTTAGAGTAGAAATCTATGAGGGAAAACAACAGTTACAGAAAGAAAAAAGTATCCTTAAATGTAAAAGCCTAAATATACAGGATCTCAGACCATTTGCCTTGTTTCAGGACAGAGTAAATGGTTAATGCAGAAAGGGGGGTGGGGTGTCGGCAGTTAATTATGAAGCTGGGAGAGATAGATTTTTGTTGATTTTACTGGTTGCAGACCACTCTGCTGGCATAGGGGTATGGTCCAGGTGTCTTATCAGAACTTCACTAGATTCAAGGTTGCAAGTTTTCTGCAAGCATAATTAATCTAGCTACCCTGGTGATTTAAAACTTGTTGCTAGGCAGACTCAGCCCCCAAGAGTCAGGTGAAAGAAGTGGGTGAGGGGGGCTGGATGCCCGAACTGCCTACAGTGTCCCTGGAAGAAGCTGCAGCAGCGAGAAAAGCAGGGGACAGCAGACATTTACCTCACACTAGAGCTACCCCGCTGCTGCCCGGTGAGTAATGAGTGTTTTACAACAAGCAATACAAGACTTAAGCTTTTGGCTTGTTGGCTGCAGCAGTTAAACCAGAAGCCAGTGACTGATACTAGCCTTCCTGCAGCCCCAGGAATAGAGCAGCAGGACCGGGATCCATGAAAGCAGTAGATAGAGCTAGTGAAAGCTCCCTGTTTGGAAATGTGCTGAAAGGGTTCAGTACCTGCTGCTTCTGGAAGAGGAGTGGCTGAGATCCCCTTCCAGTGCACTCCCTTGGGAGAGGCCTGGTCGCTGCTCTGTCACAAAGGGGACTGGCAGGTAGACAAAAGGCCTAATACCCAAGCCACCACCACAGAAGCGCTTTGAAATATGCAAAGCTGTTTCTAACTGCAACTCTGGCTGTTTTGGACTGGTAGCTTAAAGTCAAAGAGCAAAGGAAAGGCACTCTCCCTAGACCAGGGAGCCTTCAGGACTTTGAGATTCTCCAAGGGAGGAGGAGTCTGACTGAGGGATGGCAGAGACCCTGTTGGGTTGGAAGGACCTAAGGCCACATGTTAAACTTATAAATTATGGCTTTCTAGGCAGATGTCCAAGCCCAGTTATGTAGGGGTTAAGCTGCCTGTTTATAGCAAAACAACTTTCTCCCATGCCAGAATAAATTTTAGGGAAATTAGACAGGCTGTGTTTGTGGCTAGAAAGAAGAACTGGCCACCATGCATAGCCCTGACAGTGGCCTGCAGAAAACTGTATAATAGACTTAGATGATGCCTGCGTCTTCATGGACATGACTACAGAAAGACAAGGACAATTTTGCTTTGTGTGGGAAGGTCAAGAATAGACCTTAGTCATCTCCCTAAGATATTTGTATAGCCCTACCATGTGTCATATATGGTAGCAGAAGATTTGGCTCCCTAAGGTGGCCATAATGCCAATATTGTACTTCATTGTGTTAATAATATTGCATTAACCTTACAGATTTGAATGCAGTTGCCAAAAGGATAGGTACCCAAATCGGCAAGGAAAATACCCATCTGGTTTTGGTCTCTATTGAAAGACATTTGGCAGCCTGTATACTCTCTTGCAGGCCTGTGTGGCCATGCCCATGTCAGGTGTGGCACAAACCTCAACTTTAGGAAACTGGGGAAGGCCTGTTTGGAACAGAGGGAAGTGGTGAGTACCAGCCCTTTGTTACAGGAATTACAGACCCTGTGAGGTCCTGTGACATGTGAGACCCTGTAAAGCAATAAAGCTCCCTTAGTCCTTTCTCAGAGGGCATGTCACCCCTCCCCGAGAACATATGAAATTTTAAGGACAAGTCAAGTAGAGGGAACCCTACTACAAGGACAGCTGTAATTGTCTACTTGAATATAGACACATTTTTAATTTCTCTTTGTCATTTGAAGACAGTTATATTACTCTGAAGAATCCATCGAAAGAACTGACAAGGAAAATCAGAAGATCTTAAAGCAGGTCAGTATATATTTTTTCTTTATATAATTCCTCTGAAATTTGGCAATGCTTAATAAATCATGGCAATACATTTCTTTGCATAAATTCAATAAGACCAGTTTCTAATAGTAGTCTTATTGACCGGAAACTTTGACTGGAGTATCATATTTTAAAGAGCCCTGTTTGAACTCTGAAGACTTGAAGCCAATAAGAGTGCCAAGGAAAAGCCTGGTATCCGGCTTGGGAGCCCTGAAAATGGCTGGCACTGGAGCATCAGACCTATGCCCTACCATCACTGGTGGTTGGTCAGAGTAGAAGGGGAGCAATAAGGACACCTCTACATCCCTGCGGAACCCCACACACTCTAGGCTGCGACAAGTAGGAGGGCTACTGAGATGGGCCTTAAAACCTAGGGTGTGGGCCCAGGTGGAGTCACTGCAGGTGAGGGATTCACCTAACTCAGCAGATACTGCAGGCAGGCCAGACGGCAGCTAGATGGCTTGGCTTCCTAGCCCTACGGGGCACCCTAAGATTCAATCATGAAATTCTGGCAAAGGTAGTTAGTTACCTTTCTTGTTGTGTTTATGCAAACAATCAGGCCAAATTAAATACAATAGGTAAATTGGTCTTAATCTGGCTATTTTGATAAACATAGAGGTAATTTTGAGGAGAAAAATTCTATTTCAATAGAGGTTATTAAAACTGAAATGTTTTCTTTCCCTTCCACCGGACCATTTGTTACAGTTTTTCTCTGCCAGGTCACAAGACCACCTTTTTCTGTGCACAGGCCTCATCATCCCTTTGATAGACAGCAAGGATCTCTTGGCTCTGAGAGAAACCTCTGACTCGCCTCAGCACAAAGCAGCTACAGAAGAAATGCAACGTCCATTTTCCCTAAAAGAATTCAGAGCCAGGATCCTTGAGGTAATATATTAGGCAGTTAGACAGACATGAGCAGGGCAAGGACGATAGACCAACTAGCGATACCAGATGTAACTAAGTATTTAAGACAAGGGGCATAGCCAAAGAGGTACTCACTCAAAGTCTTAGCCCCTAGAAAAGGCTGGTAGCCTATTTGTCCAAAAGACTTGACCCCTTTGCATTTGGGTGACCTACTTGCCTCTGGGTGGTAGCAGCCACAGCTATGCTTATCGAAAAAGCAAATAAGTTAACCCTAGGGCAGTAACTAATCCTAACTGCCCCACATGAGGTTGAGGTTTTACTCCAGAACACACTAGAGCACTGGATGTCAAACACTTGAGTCACCCAGTTTCAGGCTCTCCAGTGTACAAAAGAAAAATCAGTAACAATTTATACTGATAGCAGGTATGCATTTACAATGGCTCACATACATAGTGCTATTTACAATGTAAGGGGTCTCCACAGAAGCAAGAGGGAACCGGGCCACAGATGAAGCAGCCCAGGAGGCTGCCCTAAAACCAGCGGGGCCTCTACAGATTCTGGTGACTCTTCCAGACCCTGATCTACCCAATCTAGAAAAGCTGAAATCCATAACCAGTCTTTATTCAAGTTCTTACAGGCTTTACAGTCTACCCAGGAAGCAATCCAGAAGCACATCTGAGATGCTCTGCCTGTACCAACTTCTGATCCGGTTTATCACTTCCACCCTGGTGACTCTGTTTGGGTAAAGAAATTTGCCACCTAAGGACTGACTCCTACCTGGAAAGGACCACCTCCATGGCAGTCAAGGTCAACGGAATCCCAAAATGGCTTCATCACTCCCGGCTTAAGACAGCCCAGGAAAAATAGAGTCCAGGACTTTTCGGACTCTCTAAAGATTACTCCTGGCCCTCATTTGGGCCCTTATCTTATAAGCAGGCCCACTGACTTTATTAGGCAGAAAATTAAGATTATAGTCCTCAGGGGTAAATATAACTCCCTCCCTGACAATGACTAAGAGTCAATGATTTGACTCATGTACATAAAACCAGTGGGGAATGAAGCATCCATCTTATATAAAAACTGCTGTTTGAAATTTTAACCCTGCTATTTGGCTTCTGTAAATGCTTGCTTGCTTAAATAATAAGGAAAATAAGACTACTCCCACTTTGGAGAGGCCATTAAACCTCCCCTGGACGAAGTTATCAGTGCTGGCGCCAGGCCAGGCCTCTGGTTGAGGTCTCAAGGCCCCAGCACATAGGGGCTCTTTAAAAACTTGCAAAAGGGGCTGGAAACACGCCATATTTGGGAGACAAAGAAGGTAAAAACATATAAATAGGGAAAATTCCTCCATGTTGGGGCCCAGAATTTGAGAGACATTTTCCTCTGGACCCGCGCGTAATAAATGTAACTCCATCACTCTAAGTATTGCTTGGTTCTTCTCCAGTTTTCTGTAACATTACCACTGTTATCTCAGCTTGATAATGGATAAGAACTTTGAGCACAGTGGAGACAGGTGTGGCATTGTTATAATTCATAGCAAAGAATATGCTTCGACTATACTTTGCTTCCATTATTTTGGAAGTCCTGAAGTCTTTAATGTCACTCAGGTTCAGGGATGGGATCAAACCACATTTTATATGCTAACTCAATGAAGTCCTCATAATAACGATGCTTAGTCAGGATTGCCTCTCCATAACTGGATCCCACTGTGAGACATTGGAGCAGGAGGCAGAAAGTTCAGGCTGAGCAGTGTAATTCCTTTCAGGAGACTGACAAGCTAAGCCTTTCAGAGCACAGAGTTAAATTTCTTTGTATTGAGAGTCTTAAATCAACAACAAAACTCTCACTTGAGTGGGGAAAACCACAATCTGGTTGAAGAGAAATAGTCAAACAGAAAAGAAGTGATATTCTCAGATGTCAAGCCAAAGCTCCAGACACTTGCCCTTCTCCATCATCAGTGGACCAGGATCTTTCTCTTGAGTTAGCTAATAAATAATCAATGAGGATATGAGATGTAATTTGAAGAGCCATAAGCAATGTAATTCTAGGCATTAAATTAAAGGGCTACATATGGTTTAGCAAAGCTATAGATTTTAAAATTAGAAGTCTTTATTAGAGGGAAAGATTTCTTTGAAGCCCTGAATTTGATTGAATTGTGACTCATTTACTAATTTCAGCTTATCTATGATAGAGATACTGTTGTATAAAACTTTTAATTAAATTTGGTGACATTAAAATTAAAATATACTTTGTACTCACAACAAATAAATGTAAATTTTATTTTGTACCTAAATTTTTCAGACTACCTTTAATCCTCAAAAACTCCATGAAATGCTTTAAAAATCTTCATTGTTGAAGGTATTACAGATGTCCCTTTTTTTCTCCATTGACCCTTCTAGCCCATCCCCAACTCCCACCCCAGGCCTTCACCAACCTATTTGTCTGTGTCCATGGGTTATGCATATATGCATACAAGTTCTTCGGTTGATCTCTTCCCACCCACCCACCCACTCCTGCCTTCCCTCTGAGATTCAATGGTCTGTTCTATGTCTCTGGATCTATTTTGTTCATCAGGTTATTTTGTTCATTAGATTCCACATGTGAGTGAGATCATATGGTACTTGCCTTTCTCTGACTGGCTTATTTTACTTAGCATAATACTTTCCAGGTCCCTCCATACTGTCTCAAAAGGTAAGAGATCCTATACTTTTAAGTAGTGATTGAAGTGATAACATATTAGCACATTGCACTATAGTTAAATAGCATTTCTCTAGATTGGTATTGTTTAGGCAGTTTAGGCTTAAAGTTAATGAGAGTGAGTTAAGATGAGCTCTCTGATTTCTATCATTTCACAGTTTATTTTATGCAAAAATTATTGAAAGCAATTTCTGAAACAGTGCATTGTAAAAGGATTATAAAATTGTGAAGACATTAGTATTCCACTACTAGAATTTTGTTATCCTTGAGTTATCTTGAGCTATAATCAATTAAAAGACTTTTCTTTTAGTGTTGTTTAATGTTTTTGTTGACATAAAATTAAAGTTGTTGGAATTTAAGAAGATCTTAGCGGTTATCTTCCCCAGCTCTCTCATTATACAGAGGAAGAAACTGAATCTCAAAGAAGTGAAATAACTCCCCCAAAACTTAATAGCCACTTATGTCATGGTCAATGTGCTTTTACACATCTTTGTATGTAATAAAGTTCATGTTCGTCTTAAAAGAACGCCCACTGATAGTCTCTGAAATAGTTCACAAGGATGTCATTAGTGATTTCTCATAGTTCTTCTTTAGGGATGATCTAAAGTTTAAATCTCAGTGCTTATTAGGGACTTTCTGTCAGTGATATAACCAAATAGTCTGAAACAACAGAGGAACAAGATGGGACTTTCTAATAAACACTTTAAATGATAAGGGGAGAGGAGAGGCCAAGTAAATAAATTGCTCAGTAGCTGTAAGTGAATTTGAAATTCACAGGTGGAAAAAGGCCTTAGAGAGCACAGGTCCAACATCCTCATTTCACAGAGAGAAAACAAAGACTTATAGAGGTAGAGGTCATTTAATTAGTTAGCCACTGAGCTGGGATTCAACCTCTGTCTCCAAGAGATGCCAAAGGCATTTTAAAATGAGTCCATTCTCTCAATGATTGTCCTGAAGAGAAGAGGTGGCTGTGAGCCACAGTTGCATCCTCATACTGTTGCATCCTTTATGCTTAAGGATTAGTCATATAGATTCCACTTTCTAGGGAGTCCAAATGGGGAAATTGCAGAATAAGGCCATATAAACCCCTCTATCTTCAAGGATGGAACTCATGGTTTTTGCTGGAGTCCTGCCAAGATCATGATGATAATCAATGGGGAAGTAAAAACAAATAAACTATAGTTAACATTTAAATTAAAAATTTTTAAAGGCGATGAAAGGACTGAATACTGCTCTTGCTTTCAACTTTTTGTATAATGAGTCATTTTCTTTGTATCGAGAAACATA
This sequence comes from Eptesicus fuscus, assembly GCF_027574615.1. Taxonomy (NCBI): domain Eukaryota; kingdom Metazoa; phylum Chordata; class Mammalia; order Chiroptera; family Vespertilionidae; genus Eptesicus; species Eptesicus fuscus. The sequence goes on from NC_072475.1 coordinate 112,865,998, forward strand.
GCTATTTTTCTGAAACAATGAATTTTCTGTAATATCTCAGACCAGTGTGCCATCTGCCTTTCTGATGGTATTCAGTTGATATATTTCAAATAGTCTTTAGAAGACATAATAGATATTGATACATTTTATCAGTATACCAGAGAATCCAATGAAAACATTCTAGGGAATAGAGCCTTAGGAAATGAGCAGTTAAAGTAAAATGAAAGAAAAAGTGATCAAACGTAACATTCCACTGCTCTTTTACTTACTGTTATAAACAATTTCCAAGTTGTTAACCTTAAAATACAGGGGTGGGCAAAAGTAGGTATACAGTTCTTCATATGGAAAGAGACATGCAGATTATAATTACTACAAATAGCTTTATTAACTCAAAAGAATGTCACAACGGCAGAGTAAACTTAGTTTTGCCCACCCTTGCAAGTATTATTTGATTTGAATTTGTTCTTTGGAGATAGAGCTGCTACTCCAAATCCAAATAATCCACTATATGAAAAATAGCTTTTCTCTTGGTATTAAGGGTCACAGGATGCTTTTAAAAATCAGTGGCAATATTCTAACAATATTTTTACCTCACCAGGAATAGTAATGGGTAATTGTGTCTCATGATATACTGTGGCTCTCATTATTTCAAAATGGAAGGATGAGAATCTATAACTAGTTTAAAATATATGTTGTGAAGATACTGATCTAAATTGGACTAAAAGCCTAAATGATTATTGTCAAAGTATTGATTGACAGCAGCTGTTGCACTTAGCGCTGCTCACTTAGGTCTGTGTCCCCAGATCCTGTTCATAAAGAACAATGCTCCTGGTGTCCTGATAGCACTGAGAGTTCCATTACACATCACTGGGGGTCTCCATACTTCATAGGACACTCATAATGCCCTGTGCTCAAGGGCTGGGGTCTGAGCTTAGGGACAGACAATTTAAACCTCTTAGAATTCCACCTTACAATATATGGCACAGCCTCTGAATTCATGTGGACATTTTGTTCATTATGTAGTGGGCAGAAGTGAAATTTTAAGCCACAAAGTTTAAATTTTTAATCCATTAAACTAAGTCATATTAAACTATTAAATTATATCTGATTCTTAAGAGTATACTTAACAGTATAATAGGGCCAATTTAGTTCCCTCGGCAGCATGTTTTTCAAAATTTAAAGAAAATATAGTTACATAGTGAATCAGTAAGGTTTTTAAAGCCATCTTTCTTTAAAAAAAAATCATAAGGCATCCATTTCATCTTAGCACTGCTCAGAGGATGCTCAGGATAAAATTGGGTTGTTGGACAAAATATGGCTCAACCCTGATGATCCATGTGTCCTGCCCTAGTCTGACCCTGTCTCCAGGCCTGCCCAGCCCAAGGGATAGGCTCACAACACTCCCTACCTTCCTTGCCTAGAAGGTTCTTCCCAAGGTTTTACTGGTTCAAATGTGGCAGGCTTTATGGAAAAAGCATTGGATCCTCTCTTGGGCATTTGAGTTTTTAAATCCCAATAATTTTTTTTTTCTGAGTTAGATGCATTACTTTGTTTAAGTGACTTAACCTCTGGCCTTACATTTCTCATCTGCAAAATGAGGAAGAAAGGAAATAGAGATCACTAAGCTCCCTTTCAGCTGCAAAAGTCTTTCAGAATTCAGACCAAGAATGACTCCAGCCCAGGCATCTCTCAGCCATCCCTACCCAAACCAATTTTCTCCTAGAAACTATGGGCTTAGGACACTCAGCCCTTTCTCTCAGACAGGCTTCTAGCTGGTGTTACTTCTCCACTCTGAGTGCTTCTGGTTCTGATTATGGGATGAGTGGTAAATGTTGCTGAGTTTTTCTCAGAAAGGTGAAGAGAGCAGGTCACACCAACAGAGCAGCAAGGGCAACCTCAGGTCAAGGCTTGTGGATGCCTCTTGCACGAACATCAGGGTGACTCTGGTTTTATTTGAAGGGCTCTGCAGAAAAGGAGATTAGGGTTATGACCCCAGCTTGGTCTCTTTTCAGAATGAGAAGACTGATTTGAAGGAACTTTCGAGGTCAGTGCAAGGCTTGCCTACTGTTAAGTGTTAACCAAAGAAAGGTTAAAAAGTGGGAAATCACTGGCACTGTCCTCTGTAGGTTTTTAAAAGTTAATTTCTGAGATAGCCTCCTATCTATTTTGCTGGGCTTCAGTGTCCCCAAGGAGCTACAGAAGAAGTCCTGGGAGCACAGGTCTGTGAGGCCTCAGAGAGTCGGCACTCATTTCTAAGAGCAGATGACTCTGCTCCTCAAGACAATGAACTCATGATTCAAACTATTTATAGCAATAATATGCAATCTAAATTTAACTCAAGTTATATGGTTAGTGAAGTGAGGACATGAAGAACTAACGTTTGCTAAACATCCTATCTAATAAAATAGTAATATGCAAATTAATCGTCACTCTGTGACAAAATGGTGATGCCCATAGCCACAAGATGGTGGCCCCCAGTCCTCTCAGCCCAACTGGAGTCCCCCTGTCTCATGGAGGGCTGCAGCTGAGAGCTGGAAGAGTAAGCAGCCTGGCAGAATGCTGCCGAGAGGCCCTCAGACCTTTTATAAAAAACAAAAACAAATTCACTCCCCACAGTGCAATCTCCTCCTAGCGGCGGTAGCCTGGGGCCTCAGCCTGGAAGAGGCGCGCACCCCCACGGCGTGATACCCCTGCCAGCAGAGGCAGCCTGGGCCGGGGTCTCAGCCTGGGAGGGGCGCGCACCCCCAGGGCGCAATCCCCTTGCAGCAGCAGCAGCCTGGGCTGGGGTCTCAGCCTGGGAGGGGCGCACACCCCCAGGGCGCAATCCCCTTGCAGCGGCAGCAGCCTGAGCTGGGGTCTCAGCCTGGCAGGGGTGCGCACTCCCACAGCGTGGTCCCCTGCCAGCGGTGGCAGCCTGGGGTCTCAACCACTGAGTCACACCAGCCAGGCAGATATGGAGGAATCTTAAATGTTTCTTTTTTTAAAAAATATATTTTATTGATTTTTTTACAGAAAGGAAGGGAAAGGGATAGAGAGCTAGAAACATCTATGAGAGAGAGACATCAATCAGCTGCCTCCTGCACACTCCCCTCTGAGTATGTGCCCCCAACCAAGGTACATGCCCTTGACCAGAATCGAACCTGGGACCCTTGAGTCTGCAGGCCGATGCTCCATCTACTGAGCCAAACCAGTTAAGGATGTCCAATATGTTAAAGAAAAAAACCCTATCTAATAAAGAGGGAATATGCAGGGGAGGGCATTTGGGGGTGACTGGGTTGTCCGGCGGGGGGGAGCAGTTGGGGATGATCGGGCCAGCAGGGGAGCAGTTAGGCAAAGATCAGGCTGGCAGGGGAGTGGTTAAGGGGTGATCAGGGTGGCAGGCAGAAGCGGTTAAGGGCAATCAGGCAGGCAGGTGAGCAGTTGGGAGCCAGCAGTCCCGGATTGTGAAAGGGATGTCTGACTGCCTGTTTAGGCCCGATCCCACAGGCAGTCGGACATCCCCTGAGGGGTCCCAGATTGGAGATGGTGCAGGTTGGGCTGAGGGACACCCCCCACCAGTGCACGAATTTCATGCACTGGGCCTCTAGTCTATTATATAAAAATGCAATAATAATAATAGCTAACATAGCATAGAGATGGGATCTATACTATAATAAGTACATGTGTTAACTTACTTAATCCTCACAGCAACCATTTCATGTGGGGAAATTGAGGCACCAAAACATTAAGTAACTTGCCTAAAGTCACAAAACTTTTATTTTTTTATTATTTTTTTAAATTTCTTTATTGATTAAGGTGTCACATATTTGTCCTCATCCCCCCATTCCCATCCCACCCCCCTCCCCACGGATGCCCCAACCCCCTGTTGAACTTAACCGTTGGATAGGCTCATATGCATGCACACAAGTCCTTTGGTTGAACTCTCCCTCTCCCCCCACCCTCCCCTATCCTCCCTCTGAGGCCCAATAGTCCGATCGATGCCTCCTTGTTTCTGGTTCTGTTCTTGTTCCTCAGTCTATGTTGTTCATCATTTCCCCTAGATGAGCGAGATCATATGTCACTAGATATATACTTATAAGAACTGAATGTGAGACGAGCAATAATAGTTATGCTGACAGGCAAATGAATCAGTCTGTAGTGAGTTTCTTTCTGGACCAACAGTTCTTTTGAGACCCAATTTCAATGTCCACCAGTTCCTTATGTGTACATGTCAGCACTGACCCCTCAGCTCTGGATGGTGGACAAATGGTGGTAACGGAGGTCCGACTCCCTCTGGTTTGGTCTCGGCCGGACCCAGGGGCACGGCTTCACCCGGACTAAGGGGCTCGTGGCCTCACCCAGACCCAAGGGGCGCGTGGCCTCACCCGGGCCCGGGACCCAGCCTCACCCGGATGGATCCAGGGGCACACGGCCTCCCCCGGACCCAGGATCTGGCTTCACCCATACCCAGGGGCGCAAGGCCTCACCCGGACCCAGGGGCACATGGCCTCACCCGGGCCCAGGGACCCAGCCTCATCCGGGTCCAGTGGCGCGTGGTCTCACCCGGACCCAGGGGTGCGTGGCCTCACCCAGGCCCAGGGACCCAGCCACACCTGGGTCCAGGGGCGTGTGGCCTCTCCCAGACCCAGGGACGCGTGGCCTCACCCGGACCCAGGGGCGCGTGGCCTCTCCCAGACCCAGGGGCGCGTGGCCTCACCCGGACCCGGGACCCAGCCTCACCCGGATCCAGGGACACGTGGCCTCACCCAGACCCAGGGGTGCGTGGCCTCTCCCAGACCCAGGGGCACGTGGCCTCACCCGGGCCTAGGTGCGCGAGGCCTCACCCAGATCCAGGGACACATGGTCTCACCCGGACCCAGGGGCGCGTGGCCTCTCCCAGACCCAGGGGCGCGTGGCCTCTCCCAGACCCAGGGGCACGTGGCCTCACCCGGACCTAGGTGCGCGAGGCCTCACCCGGATCCAGGGACACATGGCCTCACCCGGACCCGGCGGCGCGTGGCCTCTCCCAGACCCAGGGGCGCGTGGCCTCACCCGGACCTAGGTGCACGAGGCCTCACCCGGATCCAGGGACACATGGCCTCACCCGGACCCAAGGGCGTGTGGCCTCTCCCAGACCCAGGGGCACGTGGCCTCACCCGGACCTAGGTGTGCGAGGCCTCACCCGGATCCAGGGACACATGGCCTCACCTGGACCCAGGGGCGCGTGGCCTCTCCCAGACCCAGGGGCGCGTGGCCTCACCCGGACCTAGGTGCGCGAGGCCTCACCCGGATCCAGGGACACATGGCCCCACCCGGACCCAGGGGCGCGTGGCCTCTCCCAGACCCAGGGGCACCTGGCCTCACCCGGGCCTAGGTGCGCGAGGCCTCAACTGGATCTAGGGACACATGGCCTCACACGGACCCAGGGGCGCGTGGCCTCTCCCAGACCCAGGGGCGCGTGGCCTCACCCGGGCACGGGACCCAGCGTCATCCGGGTCCAGGGGCACATGGCCTCACCCGGACCCGGAATCCGGCTTCACTTGGACCCAGGGGCAAGTGGCCTCTCCCAGACCCAGGGGCGTGAGGCCTCACCTAGACCCAGAGGCGTGTGACCACACCCGAGCCCAGAGGCGCGCAACCTCGCCCGCACCCGGGTCCCAGCGGGGTTTCGTCTTCTTGATCCCAATTCCTGTTGGTCGATTCCCTCTCAGCAATTCCTTCGGCCATTTTCCCAGAGCTCCAGGACAGCCGCTGCAGAACTCGTTGGGCAGCGGCTCGGCGAAGCTCCGGTGTGCCTGGTGCACGGCGGTGGGCTGGTCTGGTGTCGCTGCGTCGGCCCTTGGGTCTGCAGTGGTGGCTGGTCGCCGAGCATGCACACCTGGCCGCTTCCGGGGCATTGAGATTCTTGAAGGACTCGGAGGTCAGCAAGCACGGAGTCTCCCACCCCATGTCTCATAGGGGCTCGTCTGTCCGTGCTCGGCAGCCAGTGGAACCGTCCCCTCAGCCGGAGACCGCCGGGGGAACTGCGCCGAGCACGTTCCAGGCCGCCATTGTGTCGCCTGAGCCATAGTTCTTAAAGTGGGGTCTTTGGGTCACCGGCATCAGCATCATCCCGCATACCCCTCTTTTATTCTAGTTGTAGAGCATCCACTCAGCCAGCCCTCTGGTGGTTCTGGATGGTGTCTGCTCTGCTCTCCTGTCGTAGTCTCAAAGTTGTTGTGGTAGGCAACAATCAGGCTTCCGCCCTATGCCTCCATCTTGGTCCTCCTTTGTATAGTTAAGTCTTGATTGTTGTTGGTGTCACTGGGAGGGCCCTCTTTGTCTATAAAGGAAGAGTTGCTGTGCAGGAGACACGTTTATGGGCCGGGTCTTGGTGCAGCAAGGCTTTGGCGCTCACTGAATCTGCCTGTTGAATGTGTCCCTTATGCGCGTGGTTGAAATCTGGTGTCATCTCCCACAGACCACTAGATGCCCTCGTTTCTGGGTCTCCAATGGGGTGTAGATCAGCTACTGCCTTAGGCACTCAGCAGGGATTACTGCAAAAACTGTAGTTTCCTCCTCCTGTCTGAGTGGCCCTGGAGCAGTCCGACTAGAACAGCAGTTCATCTGGTCAAGCTGCCAGAGGGCAGGCCACCCACATGCACAAGCCGTTGCTTGGAGCGCAGGTGCGCCTGCAAGACTTGCGGGGCGGGTCTTCAAAACGTGCGGGGCGGGTCCCAGGGCGGGGCGGGGTCTCAGGGCGCCAACAGGCCATGGCTCGGCGAACTGCAATGGCTGCGAGTCTGCTCCTTCTGCCTTCCACGTTTCTAAGCCCCCTCGTTCCGCACTCCAGCGCAGCGAACACTGATTGCTGGGCGCACCTCCGCAAGAGTCCCGCCTCTCCCTGCAGGCGTCTGGGTCTCCCGCGCATCCCCAGAAGCTGGATTTCAGGGTGATGGGGAGCTAATCTCCCCTAGGTTTGGAACAAAAGCCCCCTTCCCCCGCCACCAGCCCGACCCACGTGCCTCCGCACCTCATCCCCTCTGATTTCGCTGGTTTCCTCTTCCCTCTTAGCTGTAAATCTACCATTCAGCCATCTCTCCTGTAGTTCTGAGTGGCAGACGCTCTGTCCTCCAGTCGTGCCCCTGAAATTGCTGTGTGCGGCGCAGTTCGCAGTTCCTTTGTTTAACTTTGCCGCCTTCTTGGTTCTCCTCTGTCAAAATGGCTAAAGGACTTGAATGTAAGATGGGAAATCCTAAGAATCCTCCAAATCGGTGTTGGCAGCCTCCGGGGCCCCGAGGATCTCTCTGGGCAGCTCGGCCAGGTCGGTGACGCGGATGAGCCCCTCCTGCAGAAAGATGGTCTCTTCCTTCACCGAGAGCCGCTGCGCCGAGTCCGCGGCCGCCGCCACAGCAGCTGCCGCGGCGCCCACGAGCCCATGGCCCCGGCTGCGGTGCTGACTGAGAGGAGCAGCCGCCTGGCCTGGGGAGACGCGAGCAGCAGTTGCCACCCTCACCAGTCCATGTTTCAGTTGTATTTCCGAAACTGCCATGCGAGGCAACAGATCAGCCTTTCACCTCCGCCGCCATCTTTCTCCCTTCTCAAGTCACAAAACTTTTAAATGCCCCAGGTGGTGTTACAGAATTTACCAGGTGACCGAAGAACACACAGGAGTACTTGGAGACACAGGAAAAACCCATTTATTTTCAGATGTTTCACATGTACCAGTACAATGACTCAGAGGAGACTGTTTCTCTCCAAATCCTGAGCAAGCCAATATGGAGGATGATTTCTCTTTATACCCTTTGGTTTCTTTGTTCCCCAGATATGGATGGGACTTCCGGACCTTTCACGGGCTTTGCAAAAAGCCCCATTTGTTGGGATGGGGGCTGTGAGACCACACCTAAAGGCCTGGCCTGGCGCCAGCGCTGATAACCCCCTCTGGGGGTTGTGTATTGTTCATGGTTTATGGCCTCTCTAAAATGGGAGTAGTACTTAGGTAAACAAGTCTTGCAAGACCAGATAATTAAAGAAGGGGCAGTGACTAGACTGTAGGCTAACAAGAATGTGCATTAGGTTACTGGCACAGATTTAGATTGCTAGCCCCCGAAAATGTCTCATTTCCCCATGAGTTGGACTCACACTTTGGCGGTTTGGCTCTATGCGGCCACCAGGTGTCACAAACCTGGCTGTGTATATGTATGCGTGTTTGCATGTGGGGGAGGTATTACCATTTTCATATTACAAATGAGGAAGGTGACACTCAGAGACAAAAAGTAACTTGCTGGTAACCAATTGGGCTGAGCTTCAAGCCCAGGACCATAAAACCCATGTTCTCTCTTCCAGGTGCTGGTGCCTTGAGAAGTTTCTAGAAGTGATTGAGATAGCTAATAACTGTGTACCTTAGTGCTAATCCTCACTACATCCATGCAAAGCGTACACGATGAACTTTAGTTTGCACATAAGGACATGGAAACTCAGAGAATTTATGGCTTGGCCAAGGCTGTACAGAAGAATTGGCAAGAAGACCATTTTTGAAAGCTAGTGCTCTCAAATTTTGGCCACAGTTGTCCTCTCATCAAGGTCCACTTGTGAAAGCTCTCAGGAAGTCCGGAGTAGGGAAAGGCTGGGGAGAGAAGGTGGGTAGCTATGATTTTCTTTTTCCTTAAAACTACAGAGATGTTATGCTGTCCAAAGCAGAAAGCCAGGAGTGGGAAAGACAGTGGGAGCACACCCATGCCGTGTCTGGATTGAGATGTCCCAGGTCTCGAGAGTGACAAGGCTGACCTGGAGACACCTGCCCAGTGTCAAGGGCAGCAGTGTGGCAAGTCTACAGCCATTCTGGGTTTCCATCATGAGATTGTCAGAATGGGTGTGGAAGGTACTATAAACAGTTGAGAAGGAAAGTGTCTTCTTCATGTGGACCATGGCTTTCATTGTATGTCAATTTAATGGAATTGAGTTTTGGAAAGAGACTGAAGGTAGAATCACTAATTACACCTCTGGCTCTCTAAGCTTTATAAGAACCGGTGAGCATAGGCTTGAAATAACATGGACTTGGACACATTCCATGCTGGCATAGTGTGCATATTGGTAGGAACTATTGTCTTATAGGACAGTGCTCCTCACAGTGTAGCCCCTGGATCAGCTGCATCAGGGTCACCTGAGAACTTGTGAGAAATGCAAATATGTAGGCCCCAGCCCAGACCTGCTGGCTCAGAAACTCTATTGGGGGCCAGAAACCTGCATTTAACCACCTTCTACTGGGTTCTGGTGCATTATTGTCTAAGAACTACTTCACCAGAGAAATGAAATTGAATATACAGTGCCTAGATTTGTCTCCTCTGTTTCCCCTATCTTTTCTCTTTTTCATCCTGTACCCTCCTGTGATGAAGAGAGGTTTGGGAGACAATCTCTATTTGTTGGAAAGTCCCTCCCTCTTTCACTATTTACAATACTTTGTGATGTTTCCATCTGTAGTTTGAGAAAAATAGACAGTTTTGTGTAAACATTATAAAGCAGGAAATCATTTTGTTTTAGTCAGTATGTATCTAGTTAGAAAGCTCTATATATTTCTTCTGTAAACTTCTTAAGAGAGTTGCAAGGAAGAGTATTAGACTATGTACAACTTGGTGGATAAGATAATTTCTAAAGAAGTTGTCCATAATGCTTGCTAGGAATCCCAGAGTCTTGTGAAATTTGTGTTTGTGTATGTTGTGTCTGTACATGTTTGTGTGCATGCATGTGTGCATGTATGTGTTGCCCTGCAGTAAGGATGGGGGAAATATTGGACACTCCACCATGGTGGAAGATCTGATGTTGGGACTTTCTGTCATTTACCGCATGTGTCTGTCCTATGAGAACACAAAAACTGTGAAGAAGATACGCCCACTGGAACAGCCTCACGGACCACTTTCTACCTGGAAATACCATGGGATACTCTTGCTGGCAGGTGCTCCAGATCTGCTCTTAAACCCTTATGGGACTCTTTTCTTTACCAAAACAAGTTGACAGTGAGCAGCACAAAGAAATAAATTGTGTCCTTTTATAGCAACACCCACACTTTCCTGTAGTCCTTTGAATTTAGAAGGTTGGTGGGAGGGCAGAGAAAGAACAAAAGACTAAATAACCAGATGGTATTAGAAAGAAAAATTTTAGGAAATGCACTTAGCATTTGAAATTCAAATCTATATTATCTCACTACATCAAAGGCTTTGATAAGATGGGGGAGGTGGGTAAGTACCAAGTAAAAAAGTTAAAAATTGTGGAGATGCCCCTTAGTGTTTAATATTTGTGGCTACTGTCTTAAAGAGTTTAATGCTGTGCACTGAATCTGCTTTCTTAGAATATTTTCCCACCCTTTCCTTCTTCATCCCACATTTGAATCCCTAGTTTATGTTTAAAATCTGAACGACTGAAATAACATCACATATTCCATGCCTCAAACAGGCTCCCACTCTAAAAAGTCCTAGTCCTGGGAAAGAGCACTCTTCCTTGGGGTCTGTTTTATTCCTATCATCTCGAAGCTCCTCTACTCAGTTCCTTTGCTGAATTCTTCTTCACATAAATAGAAATGATTTCTAATGTTAATTTCCTCCCCATGTCCTCGCCATATTGCAATTCTCCTTTTTCCTTCAGATAATTGTCTCCAAATGCAGTTTCCTCTGCTCCAAAACAGAGCAAATCTGCTGGCCAGCAAAGAGTTCACTCACTTTTTCCATAAGATGTTCTTGCCAACACTTTCTCCTTCTTGGACAGTTTCTGATCTTCAGCTGTGTTGGGGCCCTGGATCTCAGCTGCCGAGACAACCATACCAAACTGCTTGATGTGCTTCATTAGCAGTATGCTCATTAAGTTTCGAATACTTCCCCTAGAAATTCCATGCCCTGTTCTCACCTGGTGAACTCCTACACATCCTTAAAAACCTCTTCTGTGAAGCCTTTTCTTTATTTTTTTTTTTAAAAATATATTGTTATTGATTTTAGAAAGGAAGGGAGAGGGAGAGAGAAACAACAGTGATGAGAGAATCATTGACTGGCTGCCTCCTCCATGTGCCCTTGACCCGGAATTGAACCCTGGACCCTTCAATTCGTAGGCCAACGCTCTATCCACTGAGCCAAACCGGCAAGGGCTGTGAAGCCTTTTCTGACACTTTGGTGGGTGGAGACTTGTTTCTATCTGCTAGGATGCATTCAGCTGATAGTAACAGAAATCCTGACTGGAAAAGACTTAAGCAATAAGGACATTTATTATCTCCCATAATCAATAGTCCAGAGAAGAGTCGTCTTCAGGTTTGGTGGATTCCACGGCCTGCTCTTGTCATTACACACCCAGGTTCTTCCTGTTCTCTGCTCTGCTTTTCTCATGCTGATTTCAGCATTAGGCTGGCCGCAGATCTGAGTTATTCTGAGGAAGAAGAGCATCACCTCTCAACTGTCTCCCTTAGGATGTCCAAACTTTCTAAGCTTCCTATTCAGCTTTCCTTGACTTTTATTGACTGGGATCAGGTCACATGCTCTAGTAGAACCAATTATCCACACAGGGAATAGGAATACCCTTTATCTGGAAATGAGGTCCAGCTTATCATAAGCATGTGGGGAGGGCTGGATAGATCTGGTCTTTATTGGGGAAAAGGGGGATGGATGCTGGTTTGGCAAGGCATGGTGTCTGATACACTTAGGAAGCTGGAATATATTATACAGTTTGAGGGTTTATCTTCTTGTTTCGGTAAGAGAGAATGCCTCATTTATCTAGCTTATGCTTGTAGCCCCTGAATGCATAGAGGGAAAGAACTGCAAGACACAGTTCTTCCACAGTCTTTACCTATTAACTCCATTTTCCACAGCCTCCTGAATTCTCTCCAACATCATGTGGCATTTTAATCCACACCTACGAAGAGTTTGATTAGATATGCATGTACAGTTGGGCTGTGTGCCTCCGGGGGAGCTACAAGGAGGACATCTGAGGGAGTGCGCCAGAGCACACCATGGCAGTGTCAGTGTGTGGGACACCAGTTTTGAACATAGCCAGAGATTTTAACACTTTGTGTTCTAGTAATGGTTCTGAATTTGTTTCTTTGTGTATAACTATAATAATTACTTATTTAAGTAAATCCCCATCTGTGTTATTCTCATAACAGCCCCTTTAGGAAACACTTTCGTGTCACTTAGAATGATGGTCAGTTATAGGGGATGTGGCTGAGCACTGCAGGCTTACTGGGGGAAGAGACTTAGAGACAGGTGTTCAACCGGATCCTTACTGGAAGTCAGGATCATAGCACTGGGCAAGAGGAAAGGGCTGGCAGCATTAGAACATTTTATGTTAGGATAAAGGCCATATTTTATTCCTCTTTATAACTCCTACAGTCCTAGACCAATGCTTTGTGTGTACTAATATGTGGTGTGAAAGTGTAAATAGGGTAGAGTGGCATTTTCTCATATTTTCAATGTGGCGATGAAGTGAGAGCCAGTCCAGAGAGCCAAGGCTCATATTTCTCAATGCTTCTCATTTACAGTGTTGGTGAGGTGCTTTCCCCCGTCCTTCTCTTCCTCCCCCTGTCCTGTCTCAGAAATGCCACCATATCACGGCCTGTCAGGCATCTGTTAGCAAGCTCTGTGAGGACAGGAACATCAGAGCATTGGGTGTGATGTTCCTTCCATGTGACATTTTTAAATGTTGGTCCCTAACTACATACATTTGGGGAATCCTCTTCTTCTGGACTTCAATGGAGTTTGTGGACTTGGAGGAAGTTGGGTTATAATGCTGCCTAAAGCATTTAGCTTTTCTAGAGGAAAGAGATGAAGAATATCACAGTCTCTACCCTAAGCAGTCTCATTGTCTCATAGGGAAGACAGAGCTAAGGTCTGCAAAGCAATGCTAAACAATAAGTCTTTATAAAATTGGACCATAAGGGGTGTGGTTTAAACTGTGAGTGCTGTAAGAACTCAGTGATGAGGGGGCTCAGACACAGGCTGTACAGTGCACAGGCCCCCACAGATAGGACTTGAGATGGAGTTTGTTGGATGGGAGTGCTTTAGAGGTGAGGTCTATTGTCTAAGCCTCATCCTGGGCCTGTATGCTGTTGGGGACAGGTTTGCGTTCACTAGAGAGCATCCTGGGCCTGTATGCTGTTGGGGACAGGTTTGAGTTCACTAGAGAGCATCCTGGGCCTGTATGCTGTTGGGGACAGGTCGGAGTTCACTACTGCCACCCCAGCTGCCCAGATGGCTAGACTGGTGGGATAAAGGACACATCTGGACTAGCGTTTCTGCCTGGAGAAGGTGACACCATCAGTTGGCCAGGGAAAGAGCTCAGTGAAGGGTCATGCTCCTGAGGATGCAGCCTGGGACCAGGACTGTGCATGCGTGTGCTGGGTGGCATTGCTTTGCCAGGACAGGCTTTCTTCTTTTTCCTGAGGAGGTAGAGCCCTGATTCATGACTCCCCAATGAAACTGGGTGGGTGTCCATAGGCAGAGGAAGCCAGTCTCTTCTTTCCCTCTCCATTAAGTGGTTGGAACTTTTTCTTTATCCTGAAGCTTTGTGTGGGTATGAAAACAACTGTTTCTTTGCATTTTCTTCTTACTACCAATGCTACTCTATGTCACTTGCCCTCATACACTGTGCTGGAGTGGATCACCCAACCCTTCATATTCCTGTCAGCAGAAGCTAAAGTGCTGAGTGGACTGGAGGCTGTCAAGAGAATTGTGAAGCTCTGTGGGTAGGTGTCTGGCCTATGACACCAGGGGTTTGGGGGTTACTGCTGCTGAAGCAGGGGCACACAGGTGGGTGCATGTAAGGCAGCAGTTTCCCTGCTGCCCTTATACTCTGCCAAGGTGATGATGCCTCTCAACCCTCAGGATCAGGGAGAGGCAGGCCAGAGTGTTTTCTCCACTGTAATAACTTGGGTCCTCTGAGAAGCAGACTCTGGGAAGATATTCTTTGTACAAAAGACTTATTGGGGGAAAGTCTTTTGAAGGTAAATGGGGAGAGAGTATGTGGATGCTGGGACAGTGGTCAGACCTTCCTGCAGCCCCATCCTCAGTGGGGAGAGGGGAAGAAAGGAAGCAGGGGGAGAAGCTTTAAGCTGCAGAGAATTTCTAAGAAAGTTGTGGCAGGACTGAGTGGGCATTCTCCAGCCACTGGGTTGTTCAGAAGAGCACCTTCTCCCTGTGAGTGCTCTGCTCCCTCAGTGCTCAGCCTCCCTGTCTGCTCACCGTGGGAGATTTACCTGACAGGTTCATTTGCAAGGCCATTACCTCAGGTCACCTCTGGCAGCAACAGCTGACTTCATTTACTATAGAGTACCTCTTCTTGAAGGCTGGGTCCAGAATGGTGCAGAGGGTCAGGCAGGGCCTCTGATTTTGAGGCCTTGTGTGAGTTTAGCCACAGAGGCCCAGATAAGAGGCACTCGTTATTATGACAAATACTTTTTTTTCCTGCTTGGGGGAAAATGAACGCTTCATGTTTATTTCTTGTAATTGCATTGAAAGCATATTGTAAAAATAAGTGGTTGATCCTGTGGGGATTTGGAATGGTACTAATGCAATTCTTCCCTTTTAGTTCCCATGTGAGTGGTGTTGCATAATGCCCTTTATATCCCGCTCAAGGGGAAAGCAGAGTCATAGTGTCATTAATGGTACCTGCCATGAATTAATTTTGAGAAAATTAATCCTTCATAGACAAAAAGTGGTGGTAAAGTGGTGTTCTAACGCATAGCCCTAAACCACTTGTAGGGAGTATAGGTGATGTGTCTTCTCTTATCCTTCTTGCCTGGTTCTGCTGTAGGCTGCCCACTTCCATGGTGGATCAAGCTTTCACAGTGTATCCATCACTTACCTTCTCTTGCTAACAAAGAATAGGATATAATATTTCTCAATATTATGGAGGAGTGGGCCAAAACTTAAGAACAAGTAAAGTAAAAATATTTGTGAAAGGAATCTGTTTTCCTTTTCACCTTTCATTCTAATTAGTTCTCCACATTGTTGCTCAAGTTATAGTTCTTTTATGAAAATCTGATTGTTTAACTCTACGACCTAAATTCTTTCAATAGTTCTGTGTTGCTATTGGGTTAAAACTGAGAACTCTTACATGGTAGAGGGGCCTCCTTGTGATGTGACCCCACCTCTGGTCTACAGTGGAGAGTATTCTCTCTCTCTCTCTCTCTCTCTCTCTCTCTCTCTCTCTCTCTCTCTCTCATTTCTCTCTCCTCTGCATTTATATGTTATTTTCGTTAAGTTATCCTAGTGACTGTTAAGGCAGAAACACTAATGTTTCAGTAACTATGCAGCATAAAATTAACTTTTCATTCACATAATAGTCCAATGCAGGTAGTCCTGATTGGTGATGTTTTCCCCAACCTGGTGTCTCAGGGCAGGTGCCTTTGTTTTCTTCCCATCCATGTAATAATAGGGAAAAGAGAGGAGAGAAAACTCCCCTACTTCTTCAATGTTGTGGCCCAGAAGTGGCACGTATTACTTTTACTTACATTCCATTGTTGAAAACCCAACCAGATGCAAGATAGTCAGGAAACCCAATCTCTGGCTGCCCCTTCTTAGGAGCTGTTCTGCACATTGGAGAACATAAATCATGGGGATTTCCAGCTATCTCTGCTGTTCCTCATGTGCTACAACCTATAGGTGTAGCCTGGATCCCAGCTCCTTCCCTGATTCAGCTCATCTGGACAACTCTTATGTGGCCATTTAAGATTCATCTAAAGCTTTGCATAATTTCAAAGGCTTTGGAATATCTTCACTCTATCCTCATATAACACAGTGAGCTCACCAGCTGTCATTTCACACATCACATTGTATTACAACTGTGTTCATGTATGGTTATTATTTTACAAACTTGAGCTCCTGCAGGACTGGTACTGTGTTTTTTATTTTATTTATTTATTTATTTATTTATTTATTTATTTATTTATTTATTTTAAATTTTATTTTATTATTTTTTAAAATTTCTTTATTGATTAAGGTATCACATATTTGTCCTCATCCCCCCATTTCCATCCTACACCCCTCCCCATTCATGCCCCCCCCCCCCTGTTGTCCTTAACCGCTGGTTAGGCTCATATGCCTGCACACAAGTCCTTTGGTTGATCTCTCCCCTTTACTCCCACCCCCCCTCCCCTCCCTCTGAGGCCGGACAGTCTGATCCATGCCTCCTTGTTTCTGGGTCTGTTCTTGCTCATTTGTCTGTGTTGTTCATTATTTCCCCTAGATGAGTGAGATCATGTGCTATTAGAAATACACTTATAAGAACCAAAAATGAGACAAGCAATAATGGTTATGGTGACAGGCAAATGAATCAGTCTGTAGTGAGTTTCTTTCTGGGCCAACAGTTCTTTTGAGACCCAATTTCAATGTCCAACAGTTCCTTATGTGTACATGTCAGCACTGACATTACAGTTCTGGATGGTGGACAAATGGTGGTAATGCAGGTCCGACTCTCTCTGGTTTGGTCCTGGGCAATCTGCAGTGATGCACAGCTGCTAACTGCTAGTATGGGAAGGCCACATCAGCGTCTTCCATCTCTGGACTGCTTCTCTTCTTTCTTCATGGCTGGAGTAGTCCTGTAGATTCCTCTCTGTTGCTGGAATCCACATGGTCTCAGAGTTGTTTTCTGAAAATATACAAACATATTCTCCACCAAAAGTTAATAAAGGAATATTTTCTATAAATTTGACTTGGGATCCTATTTCATTTTTTGCCCAAATGATTTTCCTCTGGCTTGTTTTGACACCTTGTGTGTTTTTCATGGGTGTCTTGCTTTTAGCCTTACAATTAATTTTCTAAAGTATTAATTTTCTAGATGTAATTTACTTACAGGATATTTTTCCTTACATGATATTCTTCTACTATACCCTCCTTTTTTTATTTAAATGTTAGGAGGCTTTTGAAAATTTTATAATGTAGTCTTGAGGGCTTTTAAATTTTAATTTTTTGCACTATAATATTACTGTTTTAGGTTCATTACATGGTGCACAATTTTATCACGAGATGAAGTACCAATAAAAATTTTAGTTAACACTTTAGGAACACCTTTTTGTCCAGTACAATTAATTTTTCTAGAATATTCGCTTGTTTCAACTAGCCAGTTTAAATTTGCCTGAAAACTTGACTACTATTTTACTGTCAAATTTATTACTCTAACAACGATCTTATTTTACCCTGTAAATATTAGTGGAAGGGATTATTTGCCTTCTTGAGTAGGTCCTGAGCATTCCTGGTGGTAGGCTGGATTTAGATATCGTAAACCCACTTCCCCACACCATGGGTACAAAACAACTCAAACAATTCTTGTTGGAGTGAGAGGGCAGCTGCTGTCGGCCAAGTCTCTGTCGGTCACCTTAGTCCTGATCTGAGCTGGGCATGGGCAGCACGAAGCAGCCATGGGGGCAGGAGACCTCCCTCAGAAGGGGCTAGGGTACAGGCCCCTGCAATGTTGGGGGGGGGAGTGAAGGTCTGTGCCCCACCTCTGTTGATCCCCAAATTCTCTCCTGATGGCCCCTCTGCAACTGTGCCTGTCTTAGGTTGTTCTTTCCTTGAGGAATCTTACCCGTCTCTGGCTAACCAGCCATCCTCAGGGGCCAAGCAGGGTGACGTGAGGTTCAGTTTTATCTCCTTGGTAGCCTATGCCCCCGTGGCTTCCATGCCCAGCACCTGCCTTGGGATCCCCTCGCCTGCTGGCAGGGCCCCAGCACTGATCACATATCTTGTGGAACCCGGGTTTCTTCTCCAGGGAGGGCTCAGTTCACCCCACTGGGTGAGAGACAGATCCATGGCACCAGTCATCACGAGACTTCAACCTTGACATGAACAGAGAGCTCATGCAACAGCTGTGAGCAATTGAGTTGTGAGAAGAGGGTCTCTCTTGGCCTAAAGGGTAAGAGGGACCAATATAGAATGCTCAGGTGCCTTCCAAGGAGGCCCTCTACACAATGAAAAAGATTAAATCCTTACATGTCCTTTTTAAATTGCTGCCAGACATTCAAAGAATTAGTTTGTAAGTTTGCTTGGGATAATTGCATATTATGCTGTTGTAATTCTAAAGTATCAAGAGATGTGTTAAGTTTGTCTCCAAGCACCAAAGAGATGACTTTTTTTTTTTTTTTTTTATCCCCAAGGGTGCGAGGAACTATTATAAGTACTGGGGGTGATCCAAATCTGGGAAAAATTTTAATGACAGTGTAGAATAATATCATGTAAGGATAGTCTTTGTTCTAGTCCATGGCAATTCCCTTTCAAACTGGCTGTCCATTTCTTTTTATATAGACGAGGTCTTAGTTACATTTTCTTCACCTCTACCGGGGGCAAGTAGTGATAGTAGTGACACCCTTTCTTTGGTGTCCACACAAGCCAGAAACCTCTCTTTAATTGTACATCCAAAGGGGCATTGTTTTGATTTTGTGTCATACAAAAGGGAAGCTGGGTGGAGACCCCTGTGTATTTATACTTTCTTGCCCCACCCATGGACCTCCTGGATGACCAAGGTGTTTGGTATTATTGGTAACTACATTAGTCAGGGGATCAGCCCACGTAAGGGGTCTTACCCATGAAGGGTCAGGAGCATAAGACCAAAATACTTACCCTCTTGTCCCAGGTAAAATTACCGTACATCTGATGATTGCTAGCGTGGCTCGAAAGGCATTCTCAGGCATTCTTGGGTTTCTGGTTACCTCACAATTTCTTCCCTGACGTTTGACATTCTGATTGATGTTTCTCTGTTTCTGGATCTATTTTTTCCCCATCAGTTTATGTTGTTCATTATATTCCACAAATGAGTGAGATCATGTGATATTTATCTTTCTCTGCCTGGCTTATTTCACTAAGCATAATGTTCTTCATCTCCATCCATATTGTTGCAAATGGTCAGAGCTCCTTCTTTTTTACCGCAGCATAGTATTCCATTGTGTAGATGTACCACAGTTTTTTAATCCACTCATCTGCTGATGGGCACTTAGGCTGTTTCCAAATCTTAGCTATGGTGAATTGTGCTGCTATGAACATAGGGGTGCATATATCCTTTATGATTGATGTTTCCAGTTTCTTGGGATATATTCCTAGGAGTGGGATCACTGGGTCAAATGGGAGTTCTAGTTTTAGTTTTTTAAGGAAACTCCATACTGTTCTCCGCAGTGGCTGCACCAGTCTGCATTCCCACCAGCAGTGCACGAGGGTTCCTTTTTCTCCACATCCTCGCAAGCACTTGTCATTTGTTGACTTGTTGATAATGGCCATTCTGACAGGTGTGAGATGGTACCACATTGTTGTTTTGATTTGCATCTCTCTAATGATTAGTGATTTAGAGCAGGTTTTCATATGTCTCTTGGCCTTCCTTCTGTCTTTCGAAAAGTGTCTATTTAGATCAGTTGCCCATTTTTTGATTGGGTTGTTTATCTTCTTTTTGTGAAGCTGCATGAGTTTCCTGTAAATGTTAGAGATTAAACCCTTATCTTTGATATCATTGGCAAATATGTTCTCCCATGTAGTGGGCTTTCTTGTTGTTTTATTGATGGTTTCCGTTGCTGTGCAAAAGCTTTTTATTTTGATGTACTCCCACGTGTTTATTTTCTCTAGCTTCCATTGCCCTAGGAGCAGTATCAGCGAAGAAGTTCTTTTGGCATATGTCAAAGATTTTTCTGCCTGTAGATTCCTCTAGTATTTTTATGGTTTCCTGTCTTATGTTTAAATCCTTGATCCATTTTGAGTTTATTTTTGTGTATGGTGTAAGTTGGTGGTCTAGTTTCATTTTTTTGCATGTATCTGTCCAATTTTCCCAACACCATTTATTGAAGAGACTGTCTTGATTCCATTGTATGTTCATGCCTCCTTTGTCAAATATTAATTGAGCATAGTGATTTGGATCCATTTCTGGGTTCTCTATTCTATTCCATTGATTTATATGTCTGTTCTTGTGCCAATACCAGACAGTCTTGAGAACAGTGGATTTGTAATATAGCTTGAAATCTGGTATTGAGATTCCTCCTTCTTTGTTCTTCTTTCTCAGGATTGCTCTAACTATTCGGGGTCTTTTTTTATTCCAGATGAATTTTTGGAAAGTTCATTCTAGGTCTGTGAAGTATGCCATTGGTATTTTAATGGGAAGTGCATTGAAGTTATAGATTGCTTTGGGTAGTATGGACATTTTGATGATGTTGATTCTATCAATCCATGAACATGGTATGTTCTTCCATCTGTTTATGTCTTCCTCTATCTCTTTTTTCAGTGTTGTGTAGTTTTCCGCGTATAGGTCTTTTTCCTCCTTAGTTAAGTTTATTCCTAGGTATCTTAATTTTTTTGGTGTGATGGTAAATAGGATTGCTCTTTTAGTCTCCATTTCTGTAAGTTCATTATTGGTGTATAGAAATGACATAGATTTCTTAGCATTTATTTTGTATCCTGCTACTCTGCTGAATTCATTTATTAAGTCTAATAATTTTTTGATGGAGTCTTTAGGGTTTTCTATGTACAGTATCATGTCATCTGCAAATAAGGACAGTTTTAGTTCTTCTTTTCCTATTTGGATGCCTTTTATTTCTTCTTCTTGTCTGATTGCAATGGCTAGTATTTCCAACACTGTGTTGAACAGGAGGGGTGAGAGTGGGCATCCTTGTTTTGTTCCTGTTCTTAGGGGAAATGGTTTTAGTTTTTGCCCATTGAGTATGATGTTGGCTGTGGGTTTGTCATATATGGCTTTTATTATGTTGAGGTATGATCCTTCTATTCCCAGCTTGCTGAGAGTTTTTATCAAGAAAGGGTGTTGGATTTTGTCAAATGCTTTTTCTGCATCAATTGATATGACTATATGGTTTTTATCTCTCAATTTGTTTATGTGATGTATCACGATTATTGATTTGTGGATATTGTACCATCCTTGTATTCGTGGGATAAATCCTACTTGGTCATGGTGTATGATCTTTCTGATGTACTGCTGGAGCCGATTTGCTAGAATTTTGTTGAGGTTTTTTGCATCTATGTTCATGAAGGATATTGGCCTGTAATTCTCTTTCATTGTGTTATCTTTATCTGGTTTTGGTATTAGGGTGATGCTGGCTTCATAGAAGGAGCTTGGAAGTGTTCCTTCCTCTTGAATTTTCTGGAATAGTCTGAGGAGGATTGGTTTTAGTTCTTCCTTGAATGTTTTGTAAAACTCCCCTGTGAAGCCGTCTGGCCCCGGGCTTTTGTTTGATGGAAGCTTTTTGATGACTGCTTCAATTTATTCCATAGTTATCAGCCTATTGAGATTTTTAGTCTCTTCCTGAGTAAGTTTTGGAAGGTTATATTTTTCTAGGAATGTGTCCATTTCCTCCAGGTTGTCTAGTTTTTTGGAGTAGAGTTGTTCATAGTATTTTTTGACAATCCTTTGTATTTCTGTGGGGTCTGTTGTTATTTCACCTCTTTCATTTCCGATTTTGTTTATTTGGGTCCTCTCTCTTTGCTTCTTGGTGAGCCTGGCTAGAGGTTCATCAATCTTGTTTATCCTTTCAAAGGACCAGCTCTTGGTTTTGTTGATCTTGTGTATTTTTTTTTTTGGTTTCTATGTCATTCATTTCTGCTCTGATCTTTATTATTTCCTTTCTTCTGCTCACTGTGGGCTTTTCTTGTTGCTCCCTTTCTAATTCTTTGAGTTGTTGAGTTAGATGATCTATTACCATTTTTTCTTGTTTTTTGAGGTAGGCCTGTAGAGCTATACACTTCCCTCTCAGGACTGCTTTTGTTGTGTCCCATAGGATTTGCAATGTTGTGTTTTTATTATCATTAGTCTCCAGGATGTTTTTAATTTCTTCTTTGATCTCATTGATAACCCAATCATTGTTTAGTAGCATGCTATTCAGTTTCCAAGTGTTTGAATTTTTTGGAATGTTTTTATTGTAGTTTATTTCTAATATTATGCCATTGTGGTCTGAGAAAATGCTTGATATGATTTCAATCTTTTTGAATTTGGGGAGACTTTGTTTGTTACCCAATATGTGGTCTATTTTTGAGAATGTCCCATGTGCACTTGCGAAGAACGTATATTCCATGGCTTTGGGGTGAAATACTCTGAAGATGTCAATTAGGTCCATCTGATCTAGTGTGTCATTTAGAATTGCTGTTTCTTTGCTGATTTTTTGTCCAGAGGATTTATCCATTGATATCAGTGGTGTATTAAAGTTCCCTACTATGATTGTATTGATGTAGATCTCTCCCTTGATATCTTCCAGGAGATTTTTTATGTATTTGGGCGCTCCTGCATTGGTTGTATATACATTTACCAGAGTTATATCTTCTTGTTGAATTGCTCCCTTTAGTATTATGTAGTGGCCTTCCTTATCTCTTATTATGGCCTTTACTTTGAGGTCTATTTTATCTGATATAACTATCGCAACCCCAGCTTTTTTCTCATTTCCATTTGCCTGAAAAATGTTTTACCATCCCTTCACTCTCAGTCTGTGTGAATCCTTTGCTCTAATGTGGATCTCTTGTAGACAGCAAATATATGGGTCATGTTTTCTTATCCATTCAGTTACCCTATGTCTTTTGATTGGTGCATTTAATCCATTTATGTTTAATGTTATTATTGATAAGTACCTGTTTGTTGTCATATTTTTTCTTAGTGTTTGTTTTTCTTCTTGCCTTTCTCTTTCTTCTTTTACAGCAGTCCCTTTAGCATTTCTTGCATTGCTGGCTTGGTAGTGATGAACTCTTTTAGCCCTTTTTTGTCTGTGAAGCTTCTGATTCTACCTTCAATTTTGAATGATAGCCTTGCTGGGTATAGTATTCTTGGATTCAGTCCCTTGTTTTGCATCACTTTGTATATTTCATTCCATTCCCTTCTGGCCTGGTGTGTTTCTGTTGAGAAATCAGTTGATATTCTAATAGGAGATCCCTTCTATGTTACTTTCTGTCTCTCTCTTGAAGCCTTTAAGATTCTTGCTTTGTCGTTGGTGTTCGTCAGTTTAATTATGCTGTGTCTTGGTGTCGGTCTTTTGGGGTTAAATTTGTTTGGGACTCTGTGTACTTCTTGGACTTGGATAGTTTTTTTTTCTTGCCAATATCAGGGACGTTTTCTGTCATTATTTCTTCAAACAGGTTTTCTATTCCTTGCTTCTCTTCCTCTCCTTCTTTTATCCCTATTATTCGAATGTTGTTTCCTTTTGTGTAGTCACATAACTCCCTTAGGCTCTCCTCTTGCTTTTTAAGTCTTCTTTCCAGTTGCTGCTGTGTTTGTGTGTTTTTTCCTACCTTGTCTTCTAATTCGCTGATGCGGTCCTCAGCCTCTTCTACTCTACTCTTTAGGCCTTCCATTGTGTTCTTTATTGCAGCTATGTCGTTCTTCATCTCCTCTTGGTTTCTTTTCATGTTGGTGACATTTTCATTCAGCTCCTTATAGTTCTCATTGAGTTGTGTGTATTTGTCATCCATCAGCTTAAACAGCCTTATAACAAATACTCTGAATTCTTTCTCTGTTAGGCTGCTAGCTTCAAGTTCATTTACCTTCCTTTCTGGTGATTATTCTTTTTCTTCCCTTTGGGAATTTCCTTTTTGTCTCCCCATGTTTTCCTGTAATGTTTTTTTTTTTTTTTTTGGTAATGTTTTAATTGTAGATCCAGTTCCTTGGCTGCCCAGATTCTTTTGGGGATGGTGCTACTGGATTAATCTCAGTTTTCCTGGGTTTGTTAATCTAGTGTAGCTCCTACTCGAGCTATTTGGGTTCTCTTGATGTAGGCCTGTGAGCTTGAGAGGCACAACTGCGGCATCTAGATGTCAGCAGCTGTGGGTGGGAGTGTCTCAATTTTTGCTGTCTTGCACCCTTAATTGTAATCACACATGCCCAGCAGGGACTCACAGTGGCCCCCAGGTACCATCTGTTGGGGTGTTGGGGCTCAGGGGATCTGGACTTTGAAAGGCGTGGCTGTGGTGCCCTGAGATCTGCAGTCGTGGGGTGAGAAGACCCAGCTTTTTCTGTTGCACCTGTGGTGGATAGGTGCTTACTCCCAGCAGTGCAGCCTCGGTACTTTTGCCAGTGAGGCACACTGAAGGGCTCTGAAGGGCCCTGGCAGCGTAGCCGGGTAATTGGGGTGCCTATGGGCCGGTATCCACGTGTAAGTGAGTTCAAAGCTTCTACTGCTGGAGGGGCGTGCGCCCCCTGCTTGTTCAAGATCACACCCAAGGAGAGCTCACAGTGGCTCCCACTAGCACCCTGTGGTTGGTTGGGCTCAGTGTCTTAGTATCTGTGGAGGCGCGCTCTCTGGTCGCAGAGCTCTGATGCACTCCGAGGGGTCCTGGCACTATGGTTGAGTAGCTGGGGTTAATGTGGGCAACCCTCCAGGAAGAGGGAATTAAGAATTTCCACTAAGGGGTTGCGTGCCCCCGTCTGCGCAGAATCACACCCTTGGGTGCAAACCCTGAGCAAAGTGACCTGGGGCTGAGAACGCGCAAGTGCGTGCGTGCAAACCCGGAGTGAAGTGTCCTGGGGATGAGACCACACGAGTGTGTGTTTGTGTGCGCAGGCGGGAACCAGGGGTTCTGCTGTTGGGGAGGGGGAGTTGCACTTACAGCTGCGGAAAGCTATGTCTTTGGAGGTGGAGGTCCCAGGTTCCAAGAGTCCGCAGTTTGGGGTAGCATGATGTATGCTGGAGTGGGTGCTGGGTCGCGGGGCAGTTCCAAGGCCTGTCTTGTTGGTGGTGTTGATGAGTTTCTATGTAAGGCCATTCTCCGTTCAAGATGCCATGGGCTCCCTCTGTGCTAGGGTCTCGCTGTCCCGGGAGTGCCCGCAGTGGTGGTAGTCTCTCTTTGTCAAGGAGAGGCTTTCTGCCAGCCCCTGCTGCTCCTTCGAGATTTAACTTACCCTCACTCTCACACACCCCATGCACAACCCACACACTCTCCTTTTATACCCTCACTCACTCACTTCCTCTCTCTCCACTCCATCCTGCCATCCGCCATCTTCCCGTCCAAAGGGGAAGCTTTTAACTACTGTTTCTGAACTGGAGAAGCAGGGCAGACGGTGAAAGCAGGGAGGGTGGCATCTTCTCTGGGCTTCTTCCTAGCTGTCACTTTTATTCTCTCATACTGCCTGCCTTTCTAAAGCGGAAACTCAGCTCTGCAGGCTTGGCCTCGCCCTTAGCTTCACTTCTGGAGGGAAATCTGTGTTTTTATTTTAAATCAGTAAATATATGGCACAAAATATGTACTCACAAATGTTTTATTAAATAAATGAAAAGTTGTTGTATGACTGGATTCACAAGAGAGTCGTAAAACATCCAACACTGGATGATTTAAAGAGTGAGCATTATCTTAAAAGAGTAAATTTATGTTAAAACACATATATCAATCTTATTTTTAAATTGAGGAATGTGTAGGCCTCTGAAGTTCTTTCTCTTGTTAATAATCTGTCATGTAAAGAGCATTCACAGTGGTCAGATTACCCTGAGCATCCTAACGGAGTTCATACACTCAGAAGTCAAGGACTGTGACTTGGGGTCAGATCTTCACTAAAAGGAATGTTATGTTAGTAGGATGCATTTGGCTACAAGTAAGCTGAAACTTGAGTCACCGTTGTTTGAAAAATTAGAGAATATACTATGTCACATAGCATGAAGTCTAGAATTAGGGTAGTTCCAGGATAGGTTGATCCAGTGGCTGAGTTAACTCAACCAGGACCTGGGTTCTGTCTTTGTCTCAGTCCTACTTTCCTAAGTATATTTATTATGTCCTTGGATTGGATCCCTTCGAGGTCACAGACACCTGTCAGCAAAAAGTGGGGAAATATATTGCCTTGGTTATGTCCTGAGGGAGAAAATAAGAACACCTCTCCCCCAACCATATACGTGTTTCTTTTTAGTCTGACAAGACTGACTTATATACAGTATATGCAGATCAATGGACCGGAAAGTTTACCCAGGGAATTCTATCTCCTAACTGATTTGATTACTCAGTGTCTCACAAAGCAGAGGTTTTCTATAAGCACTTGGGTGGATAAAAGAGGTGGGTAGCTCTTCTCTCCAAAATTCATGGGTCCATTAGCAAGAAAAAAAAGAGGGGGCATATATGCTGGGTATTCAAGCAGTAATGTTCATCACAAATATTTTAACAATACAACCTATTGAACTGGTGTCTATGAAAGAGTGAACAATTTTCCAAAGGAGGCAACAACCCAATTCTTTCTCCTGACACTCTACAGGTTCCAAATCACATATTTAAAAGCATACAATAGTGAACATTTTAGACTGTGGTTCTCAAGTGCAATTATTTATTCTTCATGTTAGGTCTTATTATGGGATTAATCTTAAGATATGCCATGGCACTAACTGATATTGAAAGTGGAACTGTGTATGATTGTGGACAACTGGCCTTTAGTCCATCAACTCTGCTGATTAATATCACTGACCAAGTCTATGAATATAAATACAAGAGAGAAATAAGCGAGCACATCAGCCCTCACCAAGGCAATGCCATACTTGAAAAGGTAAGAATTTGATCTCATTTTGTTTTCTAGTATAAATAATTTTATCATACATGATCCATCATATCCTATCTAATAAAAAGGGAATATGCTAATTGACTGTCACACCCTCACAAAGATGCCGGCGCCCACAGCCAATAAGGAGGGAATATGCTAACTGACTGCCACGCCCTCAAAGATGGTGGTGTCCACAGCCACAAGATGGCGGCTCCCAGTCCCCTCAGCCCTGCCAGGGCAGCAGGCACACAGTACAGCCGGGCCTGCCCCCAAGTGGGTCCAGCCGCTTGGCATGCCTGCCTCCAGAGTCCCCCAGTCCCCTCAGTCCCCCAGCCACCCAGGACTGGCCTGAGGTGCAGGCAAGCCTTGTATGGCAGCTGCCCAGCCAACATCCAAGGTGCAGGCAAGCCTCAGATGGTGGTTGCCCAGCTGCCCAGGGCCAGCCTGAGGCACAGACGAGCCTCAGATGGCAGCTTCCCAGCCACCCAGGGACGCCCATGGCTCAGGTAACCAGGGCCAGCCGAGGCTTGCGCTGCCGGCAGTGGCAGCAGCAGAGGTATTATGGAGGCGTCGCCTTCCCCTGATCTCCAGGTCGCCTCCTGCCCCTGAGGGCTCCCAGACTGTGAGAAGGGGCAGGCCAGGTTGAGGGGCACCCTCCTCCCCCCCAGTGCACAAATTTCATGCACTGGGCCTCTAGTGTAATATATTCACACTCATATATATGCTCTTTTCAACACCACACTATGAGGGTGATTTAATTGACTAAGGGGTTAACATCTTGATATACTCTTTTAAAATTTTTTAAAATTTATTCCAGAGAGGGAGGGATGGAGATACAGAGAGACAGAGGGAAAGAAACATTGATGTGAGAGAGACACATCTATCAGTTGCCTCCTGCACACGCCCTGACTGGGGATCAAACCCGCAACCTAGGTATGTGCCCTGACCAGAATCGAACCCTCAACCTTCTGGGGCACAGGTTGAAGCTCCAACCAGCTGAGCTACACTGGTCAGGACTGTTATACTCTTAATGTAAGCTCAGTTGTCTGTATTTTTCATATAATTTTCATATATTTTTTGCAAACCATAGTTACATTAGGTAAAAAGATGTAACTCAGCTGACGTTGCCTTTCATGAAGCTTGACTCAAGTTTTCCCATGTGTGTTTTAAGTATTAGTGCATATATTACCAGCTGACTACTCAGTTCAAATTTCTCTAAGTCAAAAGAAAAACGAGAGAATGAAAAAATTTGCACTTGCAAACCTTGATCTAGGCTGACTGCCACTGGGCTGGTTAGAAGCACACCAGCAAGAGAGTCATCTCAACGGAGCTTCACTCCATTAGTTTAGTTACAGAGCCTTAGGTAGAACAAAATTGAGAAGTGACTCATCTTTTAAAAATGGTTTTATTATTGCAAATATGTGAACTGCCTCAGGCATTGGAAGGAAAACTTCCTTCTGCTTTCAGGACTTTGAGTCAGAAAACAGGTGCAGTTGCCTTTTGGGGTACCTTGGGTGTTATGGATCAGTCCTTGCAATAAGTGAATTTGTGTTTAATAATACAAGTCCCTAGTAAGAACCAGAGTCTCATGTGACTTATTCCAGATCCTTTTGGGTCTGAGATGAGGACTTCCTTGATACTATGGAAGTGTATTTTATCATACATGGATTTAGTTTTCTTTTAATATATGCATTTTTTCCCATTTTGTGAGATTTGGGGTAGAAGGGAGATACTTGGTCTCCCATGGTTCCTCATTCAAGATGGATAATTTTTAGTGTGTTTTTTCCACATTATCTTTCCTTAACACATTTCTGGATTAACTTCCTCCTACCACTTGATGAAGGCTCATGAAAATTAAACAAAATATATTAGCCTAAATTAGCCTTAGTTAGGAAAGCAAATTGAAGCAACAAAAAGACAATGAAACAATGTATTTCTGGAATAAAAAGGAGCAGATCTAGCAGCATAGGGTTTTAAACATACTCTTCAGCTTTACCTTTGGTTTAGTGCCGCATAATTATCTTCCTCCCTGCTCTCTTGCTTACTTTCATCTGTATTTCTTACTTAGCAGCACTATTTATTCAGGTTGATCCGCAAAGATGCTGACAATTATCTCTGTTACTACAGCAATTTTGTTCGCTAACAAGATTGCCAACAAACACCAGATCAGACATTTTATTTCTGTTATTGACCTATTGATTCCTTTATCAGCAGCAAACTCCAGTGTTTGCTTTTGAAAAACTAAGGCAAGAGATGAAGAAAATGTTGAAGTTGCTGGGGCCCTCTTGGTTTTTCAATGGATAGAGTATGATTTCTGCACATAATTGAGACTATAATTGATCTTGAATGGTTCAAGTATTTTCTATACTAACTTCTAAATCATGTGACTCAGTGAGTCACAATTCGAATTTGTTTCTCAGAGAAGCAAAGGTTGGTAATGTATGACTCTGTACCCATGGTACACCCTCCCCTCATTGCTGCTGGGGAAGGGGGCACCCACTGGGACGCTTACCATGTCAGACGACTTTAAGTAGAAAGATCTTGTTTATAAATGGCCAGAGTATATCTTAGTGCACACTTATTGCTTCTGTGCCAATGTCTGGGGATGCTAGTTAATCTTTGAAAATGAAAAACCAATAGCCTGTCTTCCTTATGGGATGTCTCCACTGCATGCAACTATTCATATCAGTCAATCAATTAATCCATGTCAGATGCAAAAAGATTTCAAAAAAGGCTGTATTCATTGGCAGGCTTATAGGGAGGTAGCATGGAGTGATAGAGAAAAACAATTTAGGACCAGACAGATCTGCCAAATATTCTTAGTAAATTCCTTAAATTTTGTAATCTCCAACTTTTTTTTTTTTTTGTAAAGTGGGAGATTAGAACTATTTTGTAGGGTTGTTTTCCTATTTAACTGAGATGATGTATATAAAATGCCTGGCTCCCATGAGGCCTCATATTGCTCCACTGTCTCTCTATACTACTCCTGTGGCCACTTCTAACACCACCTCCAACACTAATGCACCCTCACTGCTACTAGGTAATATTTGAATGCTTAAAAATGCCAGGGATTAATAAAATGTGTGTGTTTTTTAACTTATTTAACATCTGTTGAGGAGATAAGACTAGTGTATGTCTGTATATAATTTAGTTCTAAATTTTATCATAGGGACTATGAAGACTATAAAACTTTACAGATTAGTTGTCACAGATGCCTGAACATATCAGGGAGGCTTCCTGCAGGAGGTGACCCTTGAGAAGTGCTCTGAAAGTTTGAACAGGTGGTAGGAATCAAGTTCAGAAATGCACTGGGCAGGATGGGAAGGATGGGCAGGGTGAGGCTGTAGGGCATTGTTGTCTGGGTGAGAAGGCTTCAGACACTGTGGGTCAACAGAACCTGCTTCATATGGTTTAGGCACAGTGTGAGAGAAGCAGCCAAGACCTGGAGGTTTTAGACCTCCAGGTTTGAGAATATGAGAATCACAGGACAGAAGTGGGAGAGGGAAAAAAAGATTTGAGGATAAGGATGTGTGAAAATTCCCTCAGAGTTACGTAGAGGTCATCTGATTTAGAGCAAGAAACAGGCCTAACCTCATGAAGTTGGTCCCCATCATTTCATAGGTGAGTAAAACAAAACCTTAAGAGCTAAATTGACTTGAGTCACTGATTCCCAAACATGTCTGCACTTTGGAGTCACTTGAAGCTTTAAAATCCCTGATGCTTATACTTCCCTCGGCAGTTTGTGATTTCACTGCTTTGGCCTGGGACCTAATCTTTGGAATTTTTAGATTACCAAGTGATTCTAATGGGCAGACAAGTTGGGGAAGCATTGTTCTAAGTTCTGTGTTTATTCAAGTGAATATGGTGAGGAGGGAAATGCCACTATTATGCGACCTCCCCTTCCCTGCACTGCAATCTCCCCCTTCACACACAAAGCATTCTGCCCAGGACCTCTGCTCATGGTGTCCTGTTTGTCTAAAATGGTCCTGCTTTTCAGATGTCAGGATCATTTTTATCCCTAGAATCTTGGCTTTTTGTGTGAAATGTCATCTCTTCAGAGAGTGCTTGCCCCTGCAGTTCTTTCACATGGTATCCTCTTTCTCTCTCTCTCTCTCCCCCCCCCTTCTCTCTGTCCCTTTCCCCCTTTCCTTGTTTTGTTTATTTAGCACCATCTGAAATTATATATGTATTTATCACTTATTAATGATCATTTCCTATTGTTTACTGTTCACTAGACTGTAAACTTTGCAAAGGCAGAGACCATGCATTTTCATTGACTAATGTATTTTTAAAGCCTATCACAGTGCCTGACACATGACACACAGTTGCTGCTGAATAAATGAGTAAATGAATGAATAAACAAGAGTCTGAAAGCTTGGTAGAGCACATACAGCTAGAATATTTGGAAGTTATCATCTTGGAGTTGGTAGAAGTGGAGTGTCCTAGATGCTTAATGCTTGAAAAAACTAAGGTGTTAACTAGACTTAGTTGTGAATATACAGAAAATGAATACATACCTACAGAAATCACAGGGTGGGTCTGGGTCCTACTACTGGTCAGAGGCAGATCTGGGACCCACAGCACTTCACCCTGAGGACTGAATGGTTTGTGGAGCCCACACCACTGCACAGGTTCCCTCCCCGGTGGCCCTGTGGATAGAGAAGGGCAAGGTGCCTCAGGTGAGGCTTGGAGAGAGTCACAGTTAGACAGGTAGATAGAGAGGAGGGGGTCAGAGTACAAGAAGAGGCCCAACACAGCAGTCACAGATGCCTCTGTGTGCCTCACTGAGTCCCTTCCCTTGTGGTACAGGTTAAAGACAGGAAAAGTTACAGGATGGGAAAATGAGCTTTATTCTCAGAAGAACATAGTTTAGAGGCTCGAATGAAATTCCTGACTTCAGGATTGAGAGAGGCTGGAATGAGTTTCTATGCTATGTAGTAATTGCCTTTTGGGAGATTTATAAGAACACGTGTATTTCTGGGATGACTAGGCATGGATGCGTTTGGAAACAGCAATGGACTTGATGGCTCCCTGAGTTCCTTCTAATAGGAAGGTATAAAATTGGAAAATATGAGAGCTGTTGGTATTTATATAAGCAGCAGTATACTGTGCTCTTATGCCACATGTAAAACATACAAAATTTTCAGGAAATATATACTAGCTTGTTTTGTTCAAGAAATAGTATTTTTTTATACATTATGAGCAGCTAGCTGATGACCTCAACACAACCTTCTGCGAGAATAAAACTAGGGAAAGAAGATGGCGACCGGCAGGAAGGTAGGGAGAGAGAGAGTGTGAGTGAGGAACCCATAGAGGAGAGTGTAGACGTGTGTGGTGTGTGTGTGTATGAGCTAGGGTCAGTTAGATTCTGCAGGTCTTCCAAGGGGCTGCCTAACCGGGCAGTCCTAGACTGCGGAGCCCCGCGCACAAAGCGGACACATCTCCGCGGCTGTTGCGGACGCGGAGACCACGCCATCTTGAGAAACAGAGCTGCCTGAGACTGGGATCCTGGCTTCTGACACAAACCAGGACCCTGCAGCCACTGGGGACAGAGAACTGCTATCACAGCTTCAGACCAACAAACAACAAGAATCCAGACTTCCCGGCAGAATTCCGTGAGTCAAAGAGCCTATCCCCCTTCCCGCAGGCGCGCAGACAGCACCATTTTAACTGATAGACCCGCCCCTCGCCCAGGCTGCAGAACTTTGCACAGGGACTCGCTCCCCCTCAGGGAATTTGACACGAGCGCAGGACAGAATCAGCTTCCTGTTGGGGAAATCTGTCAGTGCGCACAGAGGGCTCCCCTTCGGAGAATTTGGGGGAATTTGGCTTGCGGGTCACAGCTCCCCTTCAGGGAATCTTAGTGCTTGCACAGAGGGGCTTCCCCTTTGGGGAATTTGGCGCGCAGGACGGACTCCGCCCCACTTCCGGGACTCCGGTAGAGTGCACGGAGCCAGCTCACCTTCAGGAAATTAAGAGTGTGCGCCCTAGCCGGTTTGGCTCAGTAGAGAGAGCACACACAGGACGCAGCTCCACTTCAGGGAATTTGGCACGCCGGACACAGCTGCCTGGGATCCCTGACTCACAGCGCATTCACACTAAGAGCCAGTGACCCCAATTGTTGGTGCATGCACACACAGGGACCCTGATTCTCAACGAGAAACCGCACAAGGCAACAGAGACTCTGACACTCGAGTCTTGGTGCAGAAACAGGGAAACTCTGACTCCTGACACATGCTAAGGATCGCATTTTCGGCACATACCAACAGTGTGGTGCAGACAGGGCCCCTGATTCTAAGTGTGCACACGAGACCACACGGAACACTGGGGACACTGACCCTGGGCAAGTCTGGTTCCCACCAACCAAAGGCAGCCACACGTCCTAGTGTCAGAGCACTTCAGTGAAACTCGGGCGGAGCGAAGTCCCCACAGCACACGACCCAGGTCCACGCAAACGGAAGCTTGAGCTTTCTGGTGAT
Organism: Eptesicus fuscus; assembly: GCF_027574615.1. NCBI lineage: Eukaryota > Metazoa > Chordata > Mammalia > Chiroptera > Vespertilionidae > Eptesicus > Eptesicus fuscus. Next base: position 112,898,859 of record NC_072475.1, read on the forward strand.
AGCCAGAATGGGGAAACGAAATAACTCACAGAGGAAAGAAAATGTGGAGTCACCAAGAAAGGAAATCAGTGAAACTGAAGCTTGCGACATGACCGAAAAGGAGTTTAGAGTAATGGTCATGGAATTTATACATCGGATGGATGAGAAAATCAACAACTTATGCAAGAATCAGGAAGAAATGAAAAGTGATATAGCTACAATCAAAAACACCATGGAAAGTTTCAACAGTAGACTAGAAGAAGCAGAGGACCGAATTAGTGAGTTAGAAGATCAGGTACAGAAACAAGCTCAATCTGAACAGCAATTGGAGAAAAGAATTAAAAAGCAGGAGGAAAGCCTAAGGGAGCTTCGGGACAACATGAAACGAAGTAATATACGTGTAATAGGGCTGCCAGAAGGACAAGAAGAGCAGCTGGGATTAGAAAATCTATTTGAAGAAATAATGACAGAAAACTTCCAGGATATGGGAAAGATAAAAGTTACGCAAGTACAGAGAGTCCCAAGCAGGATCAACCCCAAAAGACCCACACCAAGACATGTCATAATTTCAATGGCAAATATAAATGATAAAGATAGAATATTAAAGGCGGCAAGAGAGAGACAGAGAGTTACCTACAAAGGAACACCCATCAGATTGTCAAATGATTACTCAACAGAAACACAACATGCTAGAAGTGAATGGAAGGAGGTATACAAAGTGTTGAAAAGCAAAGGACTGAATCCAATAATACTATATCCAGCAAGACTATCAATCAAAATTGAAGGGGAAATCAGGAGCTTTGCCGACAAAAAAAGGATCAAGGAATTTATCACCACCAAACCAGCAATGCAAGAATTGCTAAAGGGAATACTGTAAAAAGAAGAAATAAACAGGTAAGAAGGAATACAGACACAAAAATAGGTATGACTACAAACAAATACCTTTCAGTAATAACTTTAAATGTAAACGGACTAAATGCTCCAATCAAAATATATCGAGTAGCTGAATGGATAAAAAAACACGACCCATATATATGCTGTCTACAAGAGACCCACCTCAGAACAAGAGACTCACACAGACTGAAAGTGAAGGGATGGAAAAATATCTTTCAGGCAAATGGAAACGAAAAAAAAGCTGGGGTAGCAATACTTATATCTGACAAAATAGACCTCAAAGTAAATGCCATAACAAGAGATAAAGAAGGCCACTTCATAATACTAAAGGGAGAAATCCAACAAGAAGAAATAATTCTGGTAAACATATATGCTCCCAATATAGGAGCACCCAAATACATAAAAAAACTCCTGGAGGATTTCAAGGGAGAGATTAATAGCAATACAATCATAGTAGGAGATTTTAATACCCCACTATCACCACAGGACAAATCCTCTAAACAAAAATCATCAAAGAAACAGCAATCCTAAATGAATCACTAGACCAGATGGAATTAATTGACATCTTCAGAACATTTCACCCCAAAGCCACAGAATATACATTCTTCCCAAGTGCACATGGGTCATTTTCAAAGATAGACCATATGCTGGGTCACAGGCAAAGTCTCTTCAAATTCAAGAAGATAGAAATTATATCAGGCATCTTCTCAGATCACAATGGCATAAAACTGGAAACCAACTACAATAAATACAATCCAAAGAAATCAAACACATGGAGACTAAACAGCATGCTATTAAACAAGGACTGGGTCACCAGAGAGATCAAGGAAGAAATAAAAAACATCATGGCAACAAATGACAATGAAAACACAACAATCCAAAATCTATGGGACACAGCGAAAGCAGTCTTGAGAGGGAACTTCATAGCTCTACAAGCCTATTGCAAAAAACAAGAAACAATGGTAATAAATTACTTAACCCTACAACTCAAAGAGCTAGAAAAAGAGCAGCAAGAAAAGCCCAGTGTAACCAGAAGGAAGGAAATAACAAAGATCAGAGCGGAGATAAATGACATAGAGACCAAAGAAACAATACAAAAGATCAACAAAACCAAGAGCTGGTTCTTTGAAAGGATAAACAAGATTGATGGACCTCTAGCCAGGCTCACCAAGAAGCAGAGAGAGAGGACCCAAATAAAGAAAATCAGAAATGAAAGAGGTAAAATAACAACAGACCCTGCTGAGATACAAAGGATTGTTACAAAATAATACGAACAACTCTATTCCAACAAACTAGACAACCTGGAGGAAATGGACATATTCCTAGAAAAATATAACCTTCCAAAAATCAATCAAGAAGAATCTAAAGAGCTCAATAGGCCAATAACTATGGACGAAATTGAAGCAGTCATCAAAAAGCTTCCGGCAAACAAAAGCCCAGGGCCTGATGGCTTCACAGGAGAGTTTTACCAAACATTCAAGGAAGAACTAAAACCTGTCCTCCTCAGACTATTGCAAAAAATTCAAGAAGAAGGAACACTTCCAAGCTCCTTCTATGAAGCCAGCATCACCCTAATACCAAAACCAGATAAAGACAACACAATGAAAGAGAATTACAGACCAATATCCCTCATGACCATAGATGCCAAAATCCTCAACAAAATTCTAGCAAATTGGCTCCAGCAGTACATCAGAAAGATCATACACCATGACCAAGTAGGATTTATCCCAGGAATGCAAGGATGGTACAATATCCGCAAATCAATAAACGTGATACATCACATAAACAAGTTGAGAGATAAAAATCACATACTCATATCAATTGATGCAGAAAAAGCATTTGACAAAATCAAACACCCTTTCTTGATAAAATGTCTCAACAAGGTGGGAATAGAAGGCTCATACTTCAACATAATAAAAGCTATATATGATAAACCCACAGCAAACATCATACTCAATGGACAAAATCTAAAAACATTTCCCCTAAGAACAGGAACAAGACAGGGATGCCCACTCTCACCACTCCTGTTTGACATAGTACTGGAAGTATTAGCCATTGCAATTAGACAAGAAGAAGAAATAAAAGGCATCCAAATTGGAAAAGAACAAGTAAAGCTGTCTTTATTTGCAGACGACATGATATTGTACATAAAAAATCCGAAAGACTCCATCAAAAAACTAATAGACTTAATAAATGAATTTGGCAATGTAGCAGGATACAAAATTAACGCCAAGAAATCTATGGCCTTTCTATACACCAATAGTGAACTTACAGACAGAGAGACTAAAAAGGCAATGCCATTTACCATCGCACCAAAAAAATTAAGATACCTAGGAATAAACTTAACTAAGGAGGTAAAAGACCTATACACGGAAAACTACAGGACACTGAAAAAAGAGATAGAGGAAGACATAAACAGATGGAAGAACATACCATGTTCATGGATTGGTAGAATCAACATCATTAAAATGTCCATACTACCCAAAGCAATCTATAGATTCAATGCACTCCCCATTAAAATACCAATGGCATACTTCACAGACCTTGAAAGAACTCTCCAAAAATTCATATGGAATAAAAAAAGACCCCGAATAGCCACAGCAATCCTGAGAAAGAAGAAAAAAGTAGGAGGGATCTCAATACCAGATTTCAAGCTGTATTACAAAGCCACTATTCTCAAAACAGCCTGGTACTGGCACAAGAACAGACATATAGATCAATGAAACAGAATAGAGAATCCAGATATTGACCCAAACCACTATGCTCAATTAATATTTGACAAAGGAGGCATGAACATACAATGGAGTCAAGACAGTCTCTTCAATAAATGGTGTTGGGAAAATTGGACAGATACATGCAAAAAAATGAAACTAGATCACCAACTTACGCCATACACAAAAATAAACTCAAAATGGATACAGGACTTAAACATAAGACGGGAAACCATAAAAATACTAGAGCAATCCACAGGCAGCAAAATCTCAGACATATGCCAAAAGAACTTCTTCACTGAAACTGCCCCTAGGGCAATGGAAGCTAAAGAGAAAATTAACAAATGGGACTACATCAAAATAAAATCTTTTTCACAGCAAAAGAAACCATCAACAAAACAACAAGAAGGCCTACTTCATGGGAGAACATATTTGCAAATGGCATCACTGATAAAGGTTTAATCTCCAACATCTACAGGCAGCTTATACAACTTAATAAAAGGAAGATAAATGATCCAATAAAAAAATGGGCAACAGACCTAAATAGAATCTTTACAAAAGAAGACAGAAGGAAGGCCAAGAGACACATGAAAACATGCTCAACATCACTAATTATCCGAGAGATGCAAATCAAAACAACAATGCGGTACCATCTCACACCTGTCAGAATGGCTATCATCAACAAATCAACAAATGACAAGTGTTGGCGAGGATGCGGAGAAAAAGGAACCCTTGTGCACTGCTGGTGGGAATGCAGACTGGTGCAGCCACTGTGGAGAACAGTATGGAGTTTCCTCAAAAAACTGAAAGTGGAACTCCCATTTGACCCAGTAATCCCACTCATGGGAATATATCCGAAGAAACTAGAAACACCAATCAGAAAGGATTTATGCACCCCTATGTTCATAGCAGCACAATTCACCATAGCTAAGATTTGGAAACAGCCTAGGTGCCTGTCAGCAGATGACTGGATCAGAAAACTGTGGTACATCTACACAATGGAATACTATGCTGCCATAAAAAAGAAGGAATTCTCATCATTTGCAGCAACCTGGATGGAATTGGAGAACATTATGTTAAGTGAAATAAGCCAGTTAATGAAAGAAAAATACCACATGATCTCAATCATTTAAGGATAATAAAGAACATTATAAACTTGAACAAAAAGACAGATACAGAGTCAGTAAAGCATCAAACAGACTGTCAAATTACAGGGGGAAAGTTAGGGAGAGGTGGGGGAGATAAGAGATCAATCAAAGGACTTGTATGCATGCATATAAGCATAACCAATGGATGCAAAACTATGGGGGGTGAGGGCATATATGGGAGTGGGGTGGGGGGTGGCAATGGTAAGATATGTACACATATAATACCTTAGTAAAAAAAAAAGATACAAAAAAAAGAATAAAACTAGATTGTGTTGTTTCTATTGATCCAATCAATTTAATATCAATAGGAAGTTTAAAAACTTGCTTGTGAAGAGCAGGTGATAGAATAACTTTCTCCATTATTAACTCATTCTTTCAACACAGATGAACTGAATGTGTTCCATTTGTTTCAACTCTCAAGGAATGGTCTCAAGGAGTTTATTAGTAAGTTGCGGGAAAAAGGGTATAGGAATAAATGATTAAATGCAGCACAAGGCAGGCATCAAAGGAGTGGGCCCAGTACCATAGGCACTCAAAAGGAACAATGCTAATTTCTATAAATCTTGAGCGGCTAGCTGATTGCAAATGGGGTAGAGAATATTGTGAGAAAGAAAAACATTTTTAATGGAAATGCCCCCTTGGAATGGCTCTCTTTCCACACAACACATCCATCACCACCATCCAAATCAATCAATTATCCTTCCTTGAAATATTTCCTAAGTTGGACAGTATCCAAGGGGCAGATGGGAGAGAAGCAAGGAAGGAAGATGCTGTAGAGTTGGAGCTGGCTGGACTAAAGAGAAAGGGAACCTGCTTGTTCTGCCACCCTGGCTTGTGGGTCACAGAGGGGCTGGGGTAGAAATGGGAAAATTAGAAGTCAGGGAAGAGGCTGGTTTGTGCCGGAAACCAATTCCAGCATGTAATATTACAAGAGTTCTGTCAAAAGGTTGATGGGACTTGGGGGGCTCAACAAGGGTGAGCCACACATGTAGTTTACCTGTTGGAAATGGCTAAATGGCACTCCCCCCAAACCTGAATAGGATTGTTAACTGCCAGACAGCTCAGGGCATTTTATTGCCTCCTGTTGGCCAAACACCTAAACAGCTGTAGGCTATTCCCCAAATTGATAATGCTTCTGTATTCTATCCTTTGATACCTTACCCTTTGAAGTGTATATTTCCACCTTGCCTTGGGACAAATTATGTTGTAATAAAAGCACAGGGTCCTAGACAAGGAAAGAGTCTTTAGCTCCCTTTAGCTGAAGCTCCTCTGACCCCCAATGCCTTTCAAAATTATCATTTGTCTCCGGACTCCTTCTTGAATCTATGTGCAGCCTCTTTCTCCAGAGTGTTGAACCCTTTGTAATGCTGGGGAAAGAACCCCAGAAATTTGCAAGGAAAAATCACAAGTATGGTTTAAAGCTGATGAATGAATGAATGTTTCTCATTAAATTATTTAACATGCTATGTTTTTGCCATATTGAGTAGGAAGGGTCAGCAGATCATTAGGCTAGAAAGGTCTTGCAGACCCAGTAAATTTTCAAAAAGTTGTCAGTACAGTTAAATTTATACTTTCTGTCATTCATAAATCAGTTGATTGCAATGTGAAAAGTCAAAAGAAATTACCCAGTGAAAATTTTGCCAAGTCCTTACTTCCTGTGTGACAAGTGACTTTATCATTTGGTGAAGGAAGTTATTTTGAAGTTAACACTGCTGAATCATCTATCCTCTCTACTAGAGGCCTGGTGCATGAAATTCGTGCATGAAGGGGGGTGTGTCCCTAAGCCCAGCCTGCACCCTCTCCAATCTGGGACCCCTCAAAGGATGTCTGACTGCCCTTTTAGGCCCAATCCTGGCAGTCCGACATCCCTCTCACAATCCAGGACTGCTGTCTCCCAACCGTTCGCCTGCCTGCCTGCCTGATTGCCCTTAACCGCTTCTGCCTGGCAGACTGATCACCCCCTAACCACTCCCCTGCCAGCCCGATTACCCCTAACTTCCCTCCCCTGCCGGCCTGGTCATCCCTAACTGTCCTCCCCTGGAGGCCTGGTCGCCCCCAACTGCCCTCCCCTGCTGGCCCAGTTACCCCTAACTGCCCTCCCTTGCTAGCCTGGTCACCCCTAATTGCCCTCTCTTGCCAGCCTGGTCACCCCTAACTGCCCTCCCTTGCCAGCTTGGTCACCCCTAACTGCCCTCCCCTGATAGCCTGGTCACCCCCAACTTCCTTCCCTTGCAGGCCTGGTCACCCCCAACTGCCCTTCCCTGTTGGCCCAGTCACCCCTAACTTCCCTTCCTTCCTTCCTTCCCTTGCCAGCCTGGTCACCCCCAACTGCCCTCCCCTGCTGCCCAGTCACCCCTAACTGGCCTCCCTTGCCAGCCTGGTCACCCCTAACTGCCCTCCCTTGCCAGCCTGGTCACCCCTAACTTCCCTCCCTTGCCAGCCTGGTCACCCCCAACTGCACTCCCCTGCCGGCCTGGTCCCTCCTAACTGCCCTCCTCTGCAGGCATGGTTCCCCCCCAACTGCCCTCCCCTACAGGCCTGGTCCCTCCCAACTGCCCTCCCCTGCTGGCCATCTTGTGGTGGCCATCTTTGACCACGTGGGGGCAGCCATCTTGTGTGTTGGAGTGATGGTCAATTTGCATATTATCTCTTTATTAGCTAGGATTGTTTCCATGAAGAGAATGCCAGACTGCAGATAGGTCACTCTGAAGCTGTTATCAGCTGTGTTCATAATACTGTATAGTTTAGAGATGTTTTAAGGAAGCCCTTAGACTCTAAGGCTTGGAGCAACAGTAACCATATGACTTAAAAATAATTTTGTATTTGCAGCATTAAAACATCATTGTCTTAATTTTTTTCTACTGCCCAACTTTTTTAATGGTGATTTAGAGTTTTTTTGTGGTCCAGAGTCTTAATTCTTACATATTTATTTGTAAACTTTTTTTCTAGTCTTTCCCTGTTACCAAAATAACTTTGCCCTTTGCAGAGGCCAGAGGGCAAAGTTCTTTTGGTAACAAGAACAGTTTGACCACCAGAGTCTGGACCACAAGTTAATGCAGGTGGAAGAGAAAGAAAAGACAGGAAATAAATTTCCTCTAAAACTGTTCTAGGCATACTGAGAGAAGCAACCATCACAATGAACAGCAGGTGGGGTTTGGAGAAACATTTGTATGATACTATCAGCTATTCTAGTCTGCAGAGAGTAGGGATCCAGGCCTGGGCTTCCACACTGAGATGGCCCTGGGAAGCTCAAGCCTGGCAGTGAGTAGATGAGGCTGTCTAGATAGACTTAGTTACTCTCATCCTAACACTAGTTAAGAGATCTGTTGTTAATAAAGAAACTGAACCATTTTTTTATTTGTTGTATCTGTTTTCTTCTACCTTTGTTCAACTTTGCAGAAAGTGGCCTGACAAATGATTTCAGAAATGTCTCAAGTCTCTAAGTATTCCCCCACCTTTTTATTGGTATAAAGCTATTTTTTCCAGTTTTGTTGAGATATAATTGACATATAAGATTATATTAGTTTAAGGTGTACAACATAATGATTTGATGTATGTAAATAATGTGAAATGATGACCACAATAAGTCTAGTTAACATCCATCACCTCACATAGTTACAATTTTTTTTCTTGTAATGAGAACTTTTAAAACCTACTCTCTTTGAGACTTTAAACTATGTAACAGAGTGTTGTTAACTATAGTCACCATACTGTACATTAGGTCCACTGGAGTTATTTATTGTATAACTGGAAGTTTGTACCTTTTAACTCCATTTATCCACTCTTCTCACCTCTGGCAACCACTACTTCTCTGTTTCCATGAATTTGATTTTTTCAGATTCAACATAAACAAGATCATACACTATTTGTCTTTATCTTATTCCACTTAGCATAATATCCCTAAGGTCTATCCATGTTGTTGTAAATGGCAGAATTTCTTTCTTTTTATAGCTGCATAACTTTCCATTGTGTATCTTTGGATTTCTTTTTTTTTTTCTTTTCTTTTTTTTTTAGTTTAGAAATTTATTTTGAAAGATACTTGGCATGATTTTCTTTTCTTTTTTTAAAATTCTTTATAAAGTATTACATAAGTCTTCTTTCCCCCCCATTGACCTCTCCCCAACTGCCCCCACCCCCCAAGCACATGCCCTCAGCCCCCCTCGCCCATCTGGGTCCATTGGTTATGCTCATATGCATGCATACAAGTCCCTTGGTTGATCTCTTAGCCCCTCACCCCCAACTTCCCTCATAGGTTGGACAGTCTCTTCAATGTTTCTATGACTCTGATTCTATTTTTTGTTCAGTTTATGTTGTTCATTATATTCCATAAATAAGTGAGATCATGTGATATTTAGCTTTCTCTGACTGACTCATTTTGCTTAGCATAATGCTCTCCAGTTCCACCCATGCTGTGGCAAATGGTAAGAATTCCTTCTTTTTTTACAGCAGCGTAGTATTCCATTTTGTAGATGTACCACAGTTTTCTAATTCACTCATCTGCTAATGGGCACGTAGGCTGTTTCCAAATCTTAGCTATGGTAAATTGTGCTGTTATGAACATAGGGGTGAATATATCCTTTTTGATTGGTGTTTCTGATTTCTTGGGATATATTCCTAGAAGTGGGATTACTGGGTCAAAAGGAAGTCCCATTTTTAATTTTTTGAGGAAACGCCATAGTGTTTTCCACAGTGGCTGCACCAGTCTGCATTCCCACCAGCACTGCAAGAGGATTCCTTTTTCTTCTCATTCTCACCATTATTTGTCATTTGTTGATTTGTTGATGATAGCTATTCTGACAGGTGTGAGATGGTACCTCATTGTTGTTTTGATTTGCATCTCTCAGATGATTAATGACTTTGAGCATGTTTTCATATGTCTCTTGGCCTTCTATAAGTCCTCTTTTGAAGTGTCTATTTAGGTCTGTTGCCCATTTTTTTATTGGATTATTTATCTTCCTTTTGTTAAGTTGTATGAGTTCCCTATAAATTTTGGAGATTAAACCCTTATCAGAGATAACATTAGCAAATATATTCTGCCATGAAGTGGGCTTTCTTGTTGTTTTGTTGATGGTTTCTTTTGCTGTGCAGAAGCTTTTTATTTTGATGTAGTCCCATTTGTTTATTTTCTCCCTAGTTTCCATTGCCCTAGGAGAGGTATCTGTGAAGAAATTGCTTCAGCATATGTCTGAGATTTTGCTGCCTGTGGATTCCTCTAATATTTTTATGGTTTCCCATCTTATGTTTAAGTCCTTTATCCATTTTGAGTTTATTTTTGTGTATGGTGTAAGTTGGTGGTCTAGTTTCATTTTTTTGCATGTATCTGTCCAATTTTCCCAACACCATTTATTGAAGAGACTGTCTTTTTTTTTTCAATTTTTTTGTTAAGGTATTATATGTGTACATATCTTACCATTGCCACCCCCACCCCACTCCCATATATGCCCTCACCCCCCAGAGTTTTGCATCCATTTGTTATGCTTATATGCATGCATACAAGTCCTTTGATTGATCTCTTATCTCCCCCACCTCTCCCTAACCTTCCCCCTGTAATTTGACAGTCTGTTTGATGCTTTACTGTCTTTGTATCTATCTTTTTGTTCAAGTTTATAATGTTCTTTATTATCCTTAAATGAGTGAGATCATGTGGTATTTTTCTTTCATTGACTGGCTTATTTCACTTAACATAATGTTCTCCAATTCCATCCAGGTTGCTGCAAATGATGAGAATTCCTTCTTTTTTATGGCAGCATAGTATTCCATTGTGTAGATGTACCACAGTTTTCTGATCCAGTCATCTGCTGACGGGCACCTAGGCTGTTTCCAAATCTTAGCTATGGTGAATTGTGCTGCTATGAACATAGGGGTGCATAAATCCTTTCTGATTGGTGTTTCTAGTTTCTTCGGATATATTCCCACGAGTGGGATTACTGGGTCAAATGGGAGTTCCATTTTCAGTTTTTTGAGGAAACTCCATACTGTTCTCCACAGTGGCTGCACCAGTCTGCATTCCCACCAGCAGTGCACAAGGGTTCCTTTTTCTCCGCATCCTCGCCAACACTTGTCGTTTGTTGATTTGTTGATGATAGCCATTCTGACAGGTGTGAGATGGTACCGCATTGTTGTTTTGATTTGCATCTCTCGGATAATTAGTGACGTTGAGCATGTTTTCATGTGTCTCTTGGCCTTCCTTCTGTCTTCTTTTGAAAAGATTCTATTTAGGTCTGTTGCCCATTTTTTTATTGGATCATTTATCTTCCTTTTATTAAGTTGTATAAGCTGCCTGTAGATGTTGGAGATTAAACCTTTATCAGTGATGCCATTTGCAAATATGTTCTCCCATGCAGTAGGCTGAAGAGACTGTCTTGACTCCATTGTATGTTCTTGCCTCCTTTCTCAAATATTAATTGAGCATAATGGCTTGGGTCGATTTCTGGGTTCCCTGTTCTGTTCCATTGTTCTATATGTCTGTTCTTGTGCCATTTACCAGGCAGTTTTGAGACGAGTGGCTTTGTAGTATAGCTTAATATCTGGTACTGTGATCACTCCAACTTTGTTCTTCTTTCTCAAGATTGCTGCAGCTATTCAGGGCCTTTTTTTATTCCACAAGAATTTTTGTAGAGTTTGCTCCAGGTCTTTGAAGTATGCTGTTGGTATTTTAATGGGAATTGCGTTGAATCTATAGATTGCTTTGGGTAGTATGGATATTTTAATGATGTTGATTCTACCAATCCATGAACACAGTATATTCTTCCACTTGTTTATGTCTTCCTCTATCTCTTTTTTCAGTGTCCTGTAATTTTCTGATACAGGTCCTTTACCTCCTTGGATAAATTTATTCCTAGGTATCTTAATATTTTTTTCGCAATAGAAATAGAATTGGTTTGTGTGGGTTTTTTTTTTTTCATTTCTCTCTCTGTGCATTAAATATTGGTGTATAAAAAAGCCATAGATTTCTGGGTGTTAATTTTTTATCCTGCTACATTGCCCAATTCAGTAATTAATTCTAGTAGTTTTTTGATGTAGTCTTTAGGGTTTTCTATGTACAATATCATGTCATCTGTGAATAATGACAATTTTACTTCTTTTTTTCCAATAGGGATGCCTTTTTTTTTCTTCTTCTTGTCTGATCTCTATGGCTAGCACTTCCAATACTATGTCGAACAGGAGTGGTGAAAGTGGCCATCCCTGTCTTGTTCCTGTTCTTAGGGGAAATGATTTTCATTTTTGCCTATTGAATATGATATTGGCTATAGGTTTGTCATATCAGGCTTTTGTTATGTTGAGATATGATCCCTCTATTCACACTTTACTGAGAGTTTTTATCAGGTAAGGATGTTGGATTTTGTCAAACGCTTTTTCTGCATCAATTGATATGATTACGTGATTTTTGTCTCTCAGTTTGTTTATGTGATGTATCACATTTATTGATTTGTGGATATTGTACCAGCCTTGCATCCTTGAAATAAATCCCACTTGGTCATGATGTATGATCTTTCAGGGATATTGGCCTGTAATTCTCTTTCTTTTGTAGTGTTTTTATCTGGTTTTGGTATTAGGGTAATGCTGGCTTCATAGAAAGAGCTTGGAAGTGTGCCTTCCTCTTGAATTTTTTTGGAATAGTCTGAGAAAGGTAGGTTTTAGTTCTTCTTTCAATGTTTGGTAAAACTCCCCTGTGAAGCCATCTGGAGAAGGGCTTTTCTTTGCTGGAAGTTTTTTTTTTTTTTTTTTTTATAACTGTTTCAATTTCATCAGTAGTTGTCAGCCTATTCAGGTTTTTTGATTCTTCCTGATTTTGTATTTTTCTAGGAATATATCCATTTTGTCAAGGTTTTCCAGTTTTTTGGAGTAGAGTTGTTGGTAGTATTTTTTTTACAATCCTCTGTCTGTCTGTGGGGTCCGTTGTTAGTTTACCTCTTTCATTTCTGATTTTGTTTATTTGGGTCTTCTCTCTTGGTGAGCCTGGCTAGAGGTTCATCAATATTGTTTATTCTTTCAAAGAACCAGCTCTTGGTTTCATTGACTTTTTTTTTTTTTTGGTCTCTATGTCATTTATTTCAACTGTGATCTTTATAATTTTCTTCCTTCTGCTTACTCTGGGCTTTTCTTATTGCTCTCTTTCTAATTCTTTAAGTTGCAGGGTTAGATAATTTATTACCAACTTTTTCTTTCTTTCTTTCTTTCTTTCTTTCTTTCTTTCTTTCTTTCTTTCTTTCTTTCTTTCTTTTTTTTTTTTTTTGCTGTTTCATTTCTTTTTTTTTTATTTTTTTTTATTGAGGTATTATATGTGTACATATCTTACTATTACCCCCCCACCCCAAACCCACACATGCCCTCCCCCCCCAGAGTTTTGCGTCCATTGTTTACGCTTATATGCATGCATACAAGTCCTTCATTTGATTTCATAACTCCCCCACCTTTCCCAAACTTTCCCCCTGTAATTTGAAAGTCTGCTTGATGCTTTACTGTCTCTGTATCTATCTTTTTGTTCACCACTTTATAATGTTCTTTACTATCCCTAAATGAGTGAGATCATGTGGTATTGTTCTTTCATTGACTGGCTTATTTCACTTAGCATAATGTTCTCCAATTCCATCCAGGTTGCTGCAAATGATGAGAATTCCTTCTTTTTTATGGCAGCATAGTATTCCATTGTGTAGATGTACCACAGTTTTCCGATCCAGTCATCTGCTGATGGGCACCTAGGCTGTTTCCAAATCTTAGCTATTGTAAATTGTGCTGCTATGAACATAGTGGTGCATATATCCTTTCTGATTGGTGTTTCTAGTTTCTTCGGATATATTCCCAGGAGTGGGATTACTGGGTCAAATGGGAGTTCCATTTTCAGTTTTTTGAGGAAACTCCATACTGTTCTCCACAGTGGCTGCACCAGTCTGCATTCCCACCAGCAGTGCACGAGGGTTCCTTTTTCTCCGCATCCTCGCCAACACTTGTTGTTTGTTGATTTGTTGATGATAGCCATTCTGACAGGTGTGAGATGGTACCTCATTGTTGTTTTGATTTGCATCTCTCAGATAATAAGTGACTTTGAACATGTTTTCATGTGTCTCTTGGCCTTTCTTCTGTCTTCTTTTGAAAATATTCTGTTTAGGTCTGTTGCCCATTTTTTTATTGGATCATTTATCTTCCTCTTATTAAGTTGCATAAGCTGCCTGTAGATGTTGGAGATTAAACCTTTATCAGTGATAGCATTTGCAAATATGTTTTCCCATGCAGTGGGCTTTCTTGTTGTTTTGTTGATGGTTTCTTTTGCTGTGAAAAAGCTTTTTATTTTGATGTAGTCCCATTTGTTAATTTTCTCTTTAGCTTCCATTGCCCTAGGGGCAGTGTCAGTGAAGAAGTTCTTGTGGCATATGTCTGATATTTTGTTGCCTGTGGATTCCTCTAGTATTTTTATGGTTTCCCGTCTTATGTTTAAGTCCTGTATCCATTTTGAGTTTATTTTTGTGTATGGTGTAAGTTGGTGATCTAGTTTCATTTTTTTGCATGTATCTGTCCAGTTTTCCCAACACCATTTATTGAAGAGACTGTCTTGATTCCATTGTATGTTCTTGCCTCCTTTGTCAAATATTAATTGAGCATAGTGGTTTGGGTCGATATCTGGGTTCTCTATTCTGTTCCATTGATCAATATGTCTGTTCTTGTGCCAGTACCAGGCTGTTTTGAGAACAGTGGCTTTGTAATACAGCTTGAAATCTGGTATTGAGATCCCACCTACTTTATTCTTCTTTCTGAGGATTGCTGAGGCTAGTCGGGGTCTTTTTTTATTCCAGATGAATTTTTGGAGAGTTCTTTCTAGGTCTGTGAAATACGCTGTTGGTATTTTGATGGGGAGTGCATTGAATCTGTAGATTGCTTTGGGTAGTATGGACATTTTAATGATGTTGATTCTACCAATCCAGGAACATGGTATGTTCTTCCATCTGTTTACGTCTTCCTCTATCTCTTTTTTCAGTGTCCTGTAGTTTTCTGCGTATAGGTCTTTTACCTCCTTAGTTAAGTTTATTCCTAGTTATCTTAATTTTTTTGGTGCGATGGTAAATGGGATTGCTTTTTTAGTCTCTCTTTCTGTAAGTTCATTATTGGTGTATAGAAAAGCCATAGATTTCTTGGCGTTAATTTTGTATCCCGCTACATTGCCGAATTCATTTATTAAGTCTATTAGTTTTTTGATGGAATCTTTTGGGTTTTTTATGTACAATATCATGTCATCTGCAAATAAGGACAGCTTCACTTCTTCTTTTCCAATTTGAATGCCTCTTATTTCTTCTTCTTGCCTAATTGCGATAGCTAATACTTCCAGTACTATGTCAAACAGGAGTGGTGAGAGTGGGCATCCCTGTCTTGTTCCTGTTCTTAGGGGGAATGGTTTTAGTTTTTGCCCATTGAGTATGATGTTTGCTGTGGGTTTATCATAAATAGCTTTTATTATGTTGAGGTATGAGCCTTCTATTCCCACCTTGTTGAGAGTTTTTATCAAGAAAGGGTGTTGGATTTTGTCAAATGCTTTTTCTGCATCTATTGATATGACTATGTGATTTTTATCTCTCAATTTGTTTATGTGATGTATCACGTTTATTGATTTGCAGATATTGTACCATCCTTGCATTCCTGGAATAAATCCTACTTGGTCATGGTGTATGATCTTTCTGATGTACTGCTGGAGCCGATTTGCTAGAATTTTGTTGAGGATTTTGGCATCAATGTTCATGAGGGATATTGGCCTGTAATTCTCTTTCATTGAGTTGTCTTTATCTGGTTTTGGTATTAGGGTGATGCTGGCTTCATAGAAGGAGCCTGGAAGTGTTCCTTCCTCTTGAATTTTTTGGAATAGTCTGAGGAGGATAGGTTTTAGTTCTTCCTTGAAAGTTTGATAAAACTCTCCTGTGAAGCCATCTGGCCCCGGGCTTTTGTTTGCCGGAAGCTTTTTGATGACTGCTTCAATTTCTTCCATAGTTACTGGCATGTTGAGCTGTTTAGAATCTTCCTGATTGAGTTTTGGAAGGTTGTATTTTTCTAGGAATATGTCGATTTCCTCTAGGTTGTCCAGTTTGTTGGAATAGAGTTGTTCGTAGTATTTTGTAACAATCCTTTGTATTTCGTCGGGATCTGTTGTTATTTCACCTCTTTCATTTCTGATTTTGTTTATTTGGGTCCTCTCTCTTTGCTTCTTGGTGAGCCTGGCTAGAGGTCCATCAATCTTGTTTATCCTTTCAAAGAACCAGCTCTTGGTTTTGTTGATCTTTTGTATTGTTTCTTTGGTCTCTATGTCGTTTATCTCCGCTCTGATCTTTATTATTTCTTTCCTTCTGCTTACACTGGGCTTATCTTGTTGCTCTCTCTCTAACTCTTTGAGTTGTTGGGTTAGGTAATTTGTTACCATTGTTTCTTGTTTTTTGCAGTAGGCTTGTAGAGCTATGAACTTCCCTCTCAGGACTGCTTTCGCTGTGTCCCATAGATTTTGGATTGTTGTGTTTTCATTGTCGTTTGTTGCCATGATGTTTTTTATTTCTTCCTTGATGTCTTTGGTAACCCAGTCATGGTTTAATAGCATGCTGTTTAGTCTCCAAGTGTTTGATTTCTTTGGGTTGTTTTTATTGTAGTTGATTTCCAGTTTTATGCCACTGTTATCTGAGAAGATACTTGATATGATTTCTATCTTCTTGAATTTGGAGAGACTTTGCCTATGTCCTAACATATGGTCTATCTTTGAGAATGACCCATGTGCACTTGAGAAGAATGTATATTCTGTGGCTTTGGGGTGAAATGTTCTGAAGATGTCGATTAATTCCATCTGTTCTAGTGAGTCATTTAGGATTGATGTTTCTTTGCTGATTTTTTGTTTAGAGGATTTGTCTAATGGTGATAGTGGGGTATTGAAGTCTCCTACTATGATTGTATTACTGTCAATCTCTCCTTTGATATCTTCCAGGAGTTTTTTAATGTGTCTTGGTGCTCCTGTATTGGGTGCATATATGTTTACCAGAGTTATTTCTTCTTGTTGGATTTCTCCCTTTAGTATTATGAAGTGGCCTTCATTATCTCTTGTTATGTCCTTCACTTTGAGATCTAATTTGTCAGATATAAGTATTGCAACCCCAGCTTTTTTTTCATTTCCATTTGCCTGGAAAACCTTTTTCCATCCCTTTACTCTCAGTCTGTATGCATCCTTTTTTTTGAGGTGGGTTTCCTGTAGACAGCAGATATCTGGGTTTTGTTTTCTTATCCAGTCTGTTACCCTGTGTCTTTTGATTGGGGCATTCAATCCATTTACATTTAAAGTTATTATTGATAGGTACTTATTTGACGCCATTTTTATTCTATACCCCTGTGTACCTTCTTTGCTTCCTATTTCTTTCTTTCTTCTTTTTTTTTTTTTTTTTACAGCAGACCCTTTAGCATTTCTTTCATTGATGGTTTGGTGGTGATAAACTCCCTTAGTCCTTTTTTGTCTGTGAAGCTCCTGATTTCACCTTCAATTTTGATTGATAGCCTTGCTGGGTACAGTATTCTTGGATTTAGACCCTTCCTTTGCATGACTTGGTATATTTCATTCCATTCCCTTCTGGCCTGATGAGTTTCTGTTGAGAAATCAGTTGCTAGTCTGATGGGGGTTCCTTTGTATGTAACTGTCTGTCTCTCTCTGGCCGCTTGTAAGATTCTTACTTTGTCGTTGGTGTTTGCCAACTTAACTATAATGTGCCTTGGCGTCGGTCTTTTGGGGTTCATTTTGCTTGGAACTCTGTGAGCTTCTTGGATTTGTGTGGGTTTTTTCTTCCCTATATCAGGGAAGTTTTCTGTTATTATTTCTTCAAACAGGTTTTCTATTCCTTGCTCAGTTTCCTTTCCTTCTGGCACCCCTATTATCCTGATGTTGTTTTGTTTTGTATTGTCCCGAAGTTCCCTTACGCTCTCCTCAATCTTTCTAATTTTTGTTTCTAGAAGCTGTTGTAATTGGGTATTTTTTTCCATCTTGTCTTCTAGCTCACTTATGCGGTCCTCTGCTTCATCTAGTCTACTCTTGATGCTTTCTATTGAGTTCTTTACAGCAGCGATGTCATTTTTCATTTCTTCTTGGTTCTTCTTCATTTCTTCTTGGTTCTTACTCATATTGTCGAATTTGTCTTCCATCCTTTTCAGCCACTTTATGACCATTTCTCTGAATTCTTTCTCTGATAGGTTGTTTGCCTCTAAATCGTTTACTTCCTTTTCTGGTGATGCCTGCTTCTCTTTCCTGTGGGGGCTGTTTCTTTGTCTCCTCATGGTCTCTCTTCTCCGGATGTCTGGTTATATAGATTTCTCTCTCTGGCGTTGATTTAAAGGTATAAAATACAACACAACCAGGCACAACAGACAAGGCACTGAACAGAATTGTATTCACGATATTAATAACCTCCAATAAAGGTAACCACCAGAGAAAGACAAATTAGGGAATAGGAGTGGAAGAGGGAGAGTAAAAAGAAAGAACAACAACGAAAAAAAAAACAAAAAAAACAAAGAGTGTGAATCTGAACTTGGGAAAAGAGCAGAAAGAAAGAAAAGAAAAAGAAATAACAGAAAAGAAAAAGAAAAGAAAAAAAAAGTAAGAGAGACAAGAATGATACTAAGAGAGAAAAGGGGAACAAACTATATATATGGGGAGTAAACTCCGCTAGAACAACCACTATTCCCAGCAAATTCCAGCAACACGAGCCTGGAGATTAATACAAACTGTAACAGCAGCTAATATCTAGTGAGGCAAGGGAAAACAAAAGTAAAAAACAAACAAAAACAAAGCAAACAAAAGAACCCACCAAACCAACAAAAAGAATAATCAAAACAATCTCATAAAAAAGCATAAAAATTCAATCTAATCAACATTCAAGCAAACAACAACAAAAGGCCAGAGAGAAAAATAATTTTTTTAAGGTAGCGTAGAGAGAGGTTTGTATGGATTTGGAGCAGGGGGTTGGGAATTAGATATATAAGTAGGGTGAAGTTTTAGCAGGGAGTAAACTGAAAAAGTAGGGAAAATCTAAAGCCAGAAAGGGTTAAGATAAACTGGGGACCAAGGGGGAAAGGTTAGGAGGAGAGTGATGGCATAATGTTAGCTTTGAGATAGGGTAAAGCGATTGTAAGGGAAAGATGCAAATCGAATGTAGGACACTAATCCAAAAATAAAAGAAAGAGAAAATCAAATGACATTAAAAAAAAAAAAAGTAAAATAATAGTAATAATAGTGCTGATTGAAAATAAAAATGTAATAATTAAAAAGGTGAAAATCGAGTGAGGAAAAAGAAAAAAAATTAGTTTCTTAAGTAAAAGATGCAAAAATGAAAATAAAAATATGAGAATAAAAAGTTTAAAAAATTGAAAAAAGAATTGAAAATTAAAAAATAGGAAGACTAAAATGTGCAGTAGCGGCTGTCATTCACTTCCTCTATTATTCTGTTTGGTACGCCTTTTTCCCAGTCTGGGCGGTATTTCAGTTCAGCTTCATTCCAGGGCTCCTCAGTGTTGGAAGCCAGTCCTGCTTTTTAAGCCAGCCGTGTCTTAATTTCTCGTATTTATTTTTTATTACACCAGAGACAATTAGCGTTTCAGCCCCTGGGTGGCAGTGTTTCTGAATTGACTTCCGGGCCTCTCTAGCTCTTTTTTTTTTTTTTTCCCCTCTATGGCACTCACTACCGGTTTGTGGAGGTGTGCGCCTCAGAGCTGCCTCTCTGATGGTCACAAGCAGCTCTGGTCCCCAGGTTCCGAAAAAACAACTTCCCCCTGCAGTCTTTCAGGGCCTTTCCACCTGGGTTTGCCTCTGTATTGGGCTTAGCAATCAGAGTCGGAAAGAGCCCAAGTGTGCGGACCGTGGGTCTGTGCACCAGGCTAAGGAGCCTGCACTCCTTTGAAAATTCTTAGTCTGACCCTCCTAGTCAGATTAAAATGAGTTGCTTTCAAGAGGTCACTTCTGTTAGCAGCTCAGAAGATCCCCCTCCTCATTCACGGATCACGGCAGTTCCAACTGCTGCCGATTTTTCTAGGCACAGACCTCCCGGCTCCTGCCGGTCCTGCGGCTGCCGCGCTTCCCTCACCCAGCGCTTCCCTCACCCACCGCGGGGATTAGAAACCGCCCCTCATTTCAGGCGAAACCTGACCTTTCCGTGGTGCAGTGAAGAGTTTCTTTGAATCCGAATGTTTGCGCTGATAGGGGACCGGTGTTCTGGTGCTCCCAGCAGTTCAGTGTTTGCAGTTGTCGCGGAAAGTCAGGTTTCCACTAAAATCCTCCTTTCCTTGCAAGATGGCGAGGCGCCAGGCGAGCCCGCAGCTCCAGGAGGGGACCCAGCCCCTGTGGGTGCTGCGCGGTCAGGGGAACACTGCCCAGCACTCCCTCGCCTTCTCCTGGAGTTTAGCTGTCCCTTGGCTTGCCCACATACACTCCCTCTGCGCGCCTCTGCTGCTCCGACTCTCCGCCCCAGGAACAGACTCCAAACCCGACTCTATTCCGTCGCCATTTTCCTTCCTCCCTTTCTTTCTTTCTTTCTTTCTTTCTTTCTTTCTTTCTTTCTTTCTTTCTTTCTTTCTTTCTTTCTTTCTTCCTTTCTTTCTCTTTTCTTTCTTTCTTTCTTTCTTTCTTTCTTTCTTTCTTTCTTTCTTTCTTTCTTTCTTTCTTTCTTTCTTTCTTTCTTTCTTTCTTTCTTTCTTTCTTTCTTTCTTTCTTTCTCTTTCTTTCTTTCTTTTTTTTTTTTTTGAGGTAGGCCTGTAGAGCTATGAACTTCCCTCTCAAGACTACTTTCACTATGTCCCATAGATTTTGGATTGATGTGTTTTCAGGATGTTTTTAATTTCTTCTTTGATCTCTTTGGTAACCCAATCATTGTTTAATAGCTTATTATTCAGCTTCCAAGTGTTTGAATTTTTTATTGTTTTTATTGTAGTTGATTTCTAATATTATGACATTTTGGTCTGAGAAGATGCTTGATATGAATTCAATCTTCTTGAATTAAGAGAGATTTTGCCTGTGTTCCAATATGTGGTCTATCTTTGAAAATGTCCCATATGCACTTGAGAAGAATGTATATTCCATAGCTTTGGGGTGAAATATTCTGAAGATGCCAATTAGGTCCATCTGATCTACTGAGTTATTTTGGATTGCTATTTCTTTGCTGATTTTTTTGTCCAGAGGATTTACCCAGTGATGTCAGTTGGGTATGAAAGTCCCATACTATGATTGTATTGTTGTCAATATCTTCCTTGATTTCTTCCAGAAGTTTTTAAAATTTATTTTGGTGCCCTTGTATTGGGTGAATATATGTTTATCAGAGTTATATCTTCTTGTTGAATTGCTCCCTTTAGTATTATAAAGTGGCCTTCCTTATATCTTGTGATGGCCTTCACTTTGAGGTCTATTTTGTCAGATATAAGTATTGCTACCCCAGAATTTTTTTTCCATTTCCATTTGCCTGAAATATATTTTTCCATCCCTTCACTCTCAGTCTGTGTGTGTCCCTTGTTCTGAGGTGGGTCTCCTGTAGACAGCATAAATATGGGTCATGTTTTCTTATCCATTCAGCTGCTCAATGTCTTGATTGGAGCATTCAGTCCATTTACGTTCAAGGTTATTATTGATAGGTACTGGTTTGTAGCCATTTTTATTTTTGCCTGTGTTCCTTCTTTCCTTTTTTTCCCTTCTTTTTTACAACAGTCCCTTTAGAATTTCTTGCATTGCTGGCTTGGTAGTGATAAACTCCCTTAAGCTTTTTTTTTTCTGTGCAGCTCCTGATTTCTCCTTCAATTTTGATTTATAGCCTTGCTGGATAGAGTATTCTTAGACTCTGTCCCCTGTCCTGCATCACTTTGTATACTTCTTTCCATTCCTTTCCAGCCTGATGTGTTTCTGTTGAGAAATAATTTTATAATCTAATGGGAGATCCCTTGTAGGTAACTTTCTGTCTCTCTCTTGCATCCTTTAAGATTCTTACTTTGTCATTAACATTTGCCATCATAATTACGATGTGTCTTGGTGTGGGTATTTTTCTGTATATCCTGTTCGGGACTGTCTGTGCTCATGTGACTTTGTTCTTCCCTAATTCAGAGAAGTTTTCTGACATTATTTCTTCAATTAGGTTTTCTAACCCTTGCTCTTCTTGTTGTCATTATGGAACCCCTATTATATGTATGTTGCTTTGTTTCATGTTGTCCCAAAGCTTTCTTAAGTTCTCCTCCTGCTTTCTAATTTTTTCCTCTAATTGCAGTTCAGATTGTATGTGTTTTGCTGCCCTGTCTTCTAATTCACTAATTAGGTCCTCTGCTTCTTCTAGTCTACTGTTGAAACCTTCCATAGTGTTTTTTATTGTAGCCACATCACTCTTTATTTCCTCTTGATTCTTACATAAGTTGTTGATTTTTCTCAGCCAACTGTATAACTCCTATTCTGAATTATTTTTCTGACAAATTGCATGGCTCCATTTCATTTAGTTCTTTTTCTGCAATCCCTCCTTTTCTTATCTTTGGAGGTTGTTTCTTTGTCTCCCCATTTTTGCTCTCACCGAAGGATCTAGGATTCGAGCCACACTGGGCCTGTGACTGCAGCAGTGGGCTTGGCAGCAGGTTGCACAGTCACCAGGCCTGGGGTCAATGCGTCGGGCTTGGTGGTGATTTGCGCAGTCATGGTGCCCATGGTTACTGTGTGAGGCACCTGGTGTTGCTGCATAGGGCTTGGCAGTGGCTAGTGTGGTTGTGGTGTCCAGGGTTGCTTTATAAGGCTTGGCTGTTTGCACATGTTTGCAGAGCCTGGGGTTGTTGCATGAAGCTTGTCTTTATGTGCATGGACACGGGGCCTGGGAATGCTGCATAAGGCTTGGCTGTTCAGGTGTGGTCGTGGCACCTGGGGCTAAAGTGTATGGGAAGTGGGAGGGGAGCACACTCTAGAACTCACAGGAGGCCATGGCCAGGGAGGCTGGAGTTTCAGTGTTTGTGGATCCACAGCTGAAGCAGAAGGTCCTTGGCTGGAGTGGCTGTAGGGTCCCTGGGTGGTATCTGAGGGCACCCAGGGTGGAAATGAGGCTGGGATCCCAGTCACAGCAGCTCTCCCCTTCAAGATGGCATGGCCTCTGTGGCAGAGCTGGCCACCCAGGCGAGATTACAGTTGTAGCAGAGGCTGCCTGGCTAGGGGAGCCTGGTCCACCAGTCCCCAAAAGTCCTGCGGAATCTAACTGTCCCTCATTCACACACACACACACACACACACACACACACACACACACACACACACACACACACGTCCACCCACTCCCCTTTCTCTCCCTCACTCACTCACACTCTCTTCCTCACTGCCATCCTGCCGGTCACCATCTTCCTTCCTCATATTTGGATTTCTTTATCTCTTTCTTTATCCATTGATGGATACTTAGGTTATTTTAATAATTTGGCTATTGTAACTAATACTGTAATGAACGTGGAAGTGCAGATATCTCTTCAAGATCATAATTTCAATTTTGGGGGCATAAATATTTAGAATATTCTGTGTTAAAGGACAGGTTTTCATGGCTGTTTTATGGGGAGTTGGTATCTGGGGCTCTGAAGTGGTTCTCTCCACTTTCCTATCTACTCAGTCCAAGATCATGTGGAACTTTTAAAACGTATGATTCATACCTTGTTCTTTGATATTATCTCCTGTATTTATTATATGTTATCCCTCAACAAAACATTCCTCCTAAGTGATCTTTTAAAAAACAAAAACAAAAAATAACAGCACAAAATAGTAATATTTTATTTTGTTGTTGCTAATCTTCACCTAAGGATATTTTTTTATTGATTTTTAGAGAGAGTGGAAGGAATGGGAGGGGCAGAGAGCAAGAGAGAGGGAGGTAACACCAATGTGAGAGAGACACATTGATTGGTTGCCTCCCACATGCATACCAACCAGGGCTGGGGATCAAACCTGCAAGCCAGTTATGTGCCCTTGACCAGGAATTGAACACATGACCCTTTGCAGTGAGGGCTGATGATCTAACCACTGAGACACTGGCCAGGCCACCAAAATATTACTCTTAAATATCAACACATGGACATATATGGTGGGAAATGGCATATGTGGTGGTTAGAGCCACCCTCTGCAATATTGGGGTACAAACCCAGGTCTATCTTTAGTCTGTGAGATGATCATTAGCATGTGACCTAACCCTTGGTGCCTTAGCTTTTCAAATGAAGCAATACTAGTACCAACCTCAAAAGGACTAAATGAAACAATTCATATAAAGTCTTAATACATCAGGCATATGATAGTTCTTAGTAAATATTAATTATTCTTACTAACCACCAGATAATTGCTACATGCTTTAAAGCACTGATTTCTAAACTTTTGATTCTGCACCCCATCAGTGAAACACTCTTGAGTGTATGTATGCCTATTTATTTACAAATGAAATGCAAGTACTACTGTGTGACTACATTATGTACATTATAAAGCAGGATCAAACCAGAATTTTTAAAAGAATGAGATAAAAATGAAATATAAAATGTTCTTTGCACATTCCCTAAGCATATGCCCACCTCAACTTAAAAACCAGTAGAATAGCTTGTATTTTGTTAAAATGTTATTTTAACTATTTTTGATAGCTTTCATTAAAAATTGTGCTCTTCTCTAAAGTCTTAAATACTGTATTCTGGGTTTCAGCAGCACCTGAGATAAGGGTGTTTTTAGGTGCCGGTTAACTTTGTAGGAACACTTCATCCCACCCAAGTGACCCCACTCTGTTATACTCTAGCATTCAGTTCTTTCGTCTCCTTGCTCCATCTGTCGTCCTTCCTATTTCTTGGCCTAAGTTGTGACTTGCTATCTATACCTGTGATGGTTGGATTACTGTCTATCTCTCACTGGACTGTGGGTCCCAGGAGAGCAGGGACAGGTCTGTGTGTGGTCCCATTGTATTCCAGCTCAGTTCAGGGTCCCTGGCCCATGGAAGATATTCTGCAGATCCTGGTGAGTAGATAATATAATGAAGTGTCAGTCTTCCCTTGTCAGTTGCTAGTTCACCCATCTTAGTTGGTGGCCAGTTTATACCCAAGTATCCACCCCAGATGTCCCCTCAGAGTGAAGAACCAGGGCTCTGTGATGTTTTTCTATTTAGAGGGTTGAATTGCTAGAAGTCTCATCCTATCTAATAAAGAGGTAATATGCAAATTGGCCATCACTCCAACACACAAGATGGCCACCCCCATGTGGACACAAGATGGCTGCCACAAGAGGGCCAGCAGGGGAGAGCAGTTGGGAGGGACCAGGCCTGCAAGGGAGGGCAGTTGGGGGAGATCAGGCCTGCAAGGGAGGGCAGTTGAGGGAGATCAGGCCTGCAGGGGAGGACAGTTAGGGGTGGTCAGGCTGGCAGAGGAGGGCAGTTGGGGGCACCAGGCCTGGAGGAGAGGGCAGTTGGGGAGGACCAGGACTGCAGGGGAGGGCAGTTGGGGGGACCAGTCCTGCAGGGGAGGGCAGTTGGGGGCAACCAGGCTGGCAGGGGAGGGTCATTAGGGGTGACTGGGCCAGCAGGAGAGGGCAGTTGGGGGCGACCAGGCCTGTAGGGGAGGGCAGTTAGGCATGACTGGGCCAGCCGGGGAGGGCAGTTAGGGGCAATCGGGCCAGCAGGGGAGCAGTTAGGCATTGATCAGGCTGGCAGAGGAGTGGTTAGGGGGTGATCAGGCTGGCAGGAAGAAGTGGTTAGGGGCAATCAAGCAGGCAGGCAGGTTAGCGGTTGGGAGCCAGCAGTCCTGGACTGTGAGAGGGATGTCCGACTGCCCGTTTAGGCCCGATCCTAGGGATCGGGCCTAAACGGGCAGTCGGACATCCCTCAAGAATCCCAGATTGGAGAGAGTGCAGGTTGGGTTGAGGGACACCCTCCCCCCACCCCATCCACGAATTTCATGCACCAGGCCTATAGTCTCCAAATAATTAAGTGGGGATGAAGAGAAAGAGAGAAAAGGAGGGTGGGCACAGGTGAGATAAGCAAAGGGGGAGAAAGGGACAGAGAAAGAGAGATTTCTCCTCAGACTTTTTAGTCTGAGTGGATTAAACTTAAAATGGATCTTTCAGTTCTTCTCTCCTCCACTTTGTTCCTTCTAAAACATTAAACAGTGACACAAGTGCCCATTTATCATTGCTGGTCCCCAAAGAGTAGTTATATAAGGTTCAATCCAATTGCATTTCCCTGGTCTTCCTGAAGATCATGAGGCAGCTCCTCATTAGTAGCTGATTCACAGCCTGAGGGTGGGATTCACACTGGTCAGCACAGCAGGGCATCCCATTTAAAGGCATGGGAACCCAAAGGAAGTTGTGCATTTCACTGTCTTGCCTCCTGTTCCATTTAAGCTGTTTTCCATTACATGCTTTTCTCTGCTTGGATCCATTTTTGATTATAGGACTAACTGGATACTGTTTGACTTATGGAGTTATGTCTCATGGGGATGTATGGAGCAAGAATGTCCTGCAAATCCAAGTGCTCTTCACTTTTATTTTTGACTGGTGCGTGTTGGTTTCCCAGAGAAGCAGACTATATAGTGGAGTTTAGCAAGCCTGGGGTAAGTGCCCTTCTCTTGGGTATGGACAAGGAATGAAGCCTGAGAGGATTGAGGGAAAAGTTACACTGATACAGGCTAACTCTTGGAGTCGGAAGGCTCTTCACAGTCATCCCCACCTGGCCTGAGATGGCCCAGCCTCTAAAGTACCAAATTGCTCTTCCTTTGGATGTGGGCTTTTCTGGAAGAAGGATAACCTGGGTGAGGCAATTGTTGCAGTCTTAGCAATCCCTGAAGGGGCAGACAGCACTGCTGGCAATAGGGGAAATAAGGCTCATTGGTGGGGATCCTAGCATTCAACACATGGTCCTTGTCAGGGAGGAAAATATTTTTTCTTGCCTGTGTGGCTCTTGACTAGGGCCCCTCTAATAAAAGACAGATTAATAAAAAAATAAATAAACAGGTTTGTTAAAGTGTTTATTTCACATATACATTGAAGAAATATAGGGAGTGAGTAACTCAAAGAGATGGTTTAGCATTTGTCTTCAACTAAAACAAAAAAGTAAGGTGTGGAGTTGCAAGTTTTAGGAAGGTGACCAGTAAAAGCACAATGAACAAGGGCAAGGTTGTCCTGCAGATGTAAGTCTATGCCTTCTCCACTAATAAATTTCTTATGATTTAGAGTCATCCTTCTCTTCCTCATACCAAGAAGGAGACCACCTTACAAATAGAATTTTCTTAATGTAAGTTTCCCTTACAAAAGGGTAACTGCTAGTCTACTTTCAGAGCTTCTCCAGTGCCCACTTGTTCTTAAAATAATCAGCGCAAACTAATCCTTATGCCAAAAAGGCATATTTTGGGAGGGCATGTTCTGGTATCTTATATCTTCCATAGGCTGGAAACCTGTGTATAGTTTATGAGCTCAGTAATAGTACCCAATGATGAGTTAACACATATTTGGGATAAAATGATGCTGTGGAGTACTAGAACAAGTTTGTCCAGTTCTTAGAGCTGATTATTTAGTAAATACCTTGGAATTTTGCAAGGCAGATTGAAGTGGACCTGGTATACCACAGAAATTGTCAAGTGCTGCAAATCAGAGAGGTAGATTACCCCTGAAAATATGCCCATATATTTCATTTTTAGAAGAATTGGAAATATCCAAACACCTCATTTTTTACCTTACCAAAAACTCCTTTCCCACATGATGATTATCTTAAAATTCCACTGAGCTTTGTATCTTCAGCTTAAGCTCTGATGACTTCTAAGGTGATATAGGGGAGTACATAATGTTTATCTTAGCTTATTTAGGCAGCTGTAACAAAAATACCATAACCTGGGTGATTTAAACAGCCAATGTTCATATCTCATAGTTCTAGAGGCTGGAAGTCCAGGATCAAGGCACCTGTGTATTTGGTGTCTGTTGAGAGCAAGCTTCCTGGTACATATGTAGATGGTTGTCTTCCTGCTGTGTTCTTAATGGTGGAAAGACTGAGAGCGCTCTCAGGTCTCCTTCATAGGCACTAATCCCATTCTTGAGGGCTCTATCCTGATGACCTAATCACCCTCTAAAGGCGCCCCCCCCCCCCCTAATACCAGCACTTTGCGGGGAGGGTGGATTTCAACATATAAATTTTGAGGCAACCCAAATATTTAGTCCATTGAAGCTTTGCAGTTGAATGTTTGGCTGAATCTTATATCTGCCTCTTCTAACATTGAGACCTTGGACAAGTTAACCTCTCCAATTTTTCTTTATCTGTAAAACAGGAAATAGTGGTGCCCACCTTAAAGGATTGCTTTTAAATGAGAAAAAAGTTATGCTTAGTGTTACATGTGCTGTAATATTACTCTGCTTCCTTAACATCTGCCTGGACAGGCAGTTTCCCCTTGCGAAGAAATTTGAGGTGGGATGATAAAGTTTTTAATGCACCATTTTACCAGTATAATGCAGATTTTGTAATCAAAGAAAACACAATAATTACATCAAAAGTGCTTTATTCAAGGTAATGTCCATCGCTAGCTACACATTTCCCCCCATCTTTCAGGTAATTTGTGGATACTGTCCCAATAGAATTTTTCTTGTTTTGAGGTAAATAATTCAGAGGCCCAATTTTCCACTTCTTCATATGTTTTGAAGTGCTGCTCAGAAAGTGCGTGTGCCATTGAACAGAACAAGTGGTAATCTGAAGGAGGAAGGTCTGGTGAACACAGCGGGTGAGTTAATACTTCGCAGGCAAGATCTTTTAACATGTCTTTAACTGGTTTTGAAGTGTGTGATGGTGTGTTATCATGAAGCAAAATTACTTTGGCCTTGCAGTCAATGTTGATGGTTGATCTGGATCAACCCATGATTCTGTGTGTTTGGTATTCTCAAAATAAATCCACTTTTCATTGCCAGTCACAATTCCATGCAAAAAAAGACTTTCTTTCATGCCGTTAAAGCAACATTTTACTGATGACTTTTCGGTTTTCCATTTGTCTTTCGTTCAGTTGATGTGGCACCCATTTTTCTTCTTTTAAAATCTTTCCCATTGCTTGTAAATGTTCGGAAATTGTTTGCTGAGCAACGTTTAGTTTTTCTGCAAGTTGTTTTTGAGTTTGACACACATCTTCATCCAACTTTTTAGGTCTTCAAACTTTTTAGGTTGACCTGGACATTCTGTGTCTTTCACGTCAAAATCATCACTTTTAAAGCATTTAAACCAGCTTTCACAAGTATCTTGAGATAGAGCATGTTTACCATAAGCTTCCTGAAGTATTCAGCAGCACTTTTCTTCAAAATAATGTATTGAAACTTCCCACAAATGCTCTTTTTTTTTGGCACAAAATTCAACATTTTTAGGCATAAAAATATCTATGATATTAACACCTTCAGCAAATTTGACATATGAAGTTTTGAAGCTTGCTGTCAATACAACAAAATAGCATACATATCAAATCACATTTATATATATCAACATATGTGTAACTCCATCTATTGAAAAAAATCTGCATTATTAACCGGTATACCTAGTAAAGATGAATGCACTATTTGAAAACACATAATTTTAATTTTAAATGAGGCTGTTTGGCATCTACTTTTTTGCTGATTCCAGCACCTCCTCTACACTCCCCAATTCCCTCGAGCCTTCTGCTGTGACTCTGGTCCTTGCTGACTCAGCCCTTCACATCCAGCTTCCCCAGTTTGGGTGCTCTCCCTCAGGTCTTATGATGGAGAAGCTGCAAGCATACTTCAAAGCTAAGATGCTAAAAAAGAAACTGGTGTCAAAATACTCCCCCAAAATCTGAGGGTTAGAAATAATTTTCTTTTGCCTTTAATTTAGAGATTGGATGAGATTAAGATTGATTCCAGATTGGAGGAGTTCACTCTTGATGCATAGGTTTCAGTTACGTTGGATGCTTTTCCTTTTGCAATTCTCACCTAATACTGAAAACCCTGTGGGAGATGGGGGACCGGGCCCTTCTGTTATCCACTTGTTATTTTCTTTTCCTTGATATATGAGTCAGCCTTAGAATGGAGTCCCACTGCCATGCCAGTACCACAGCTAGTGGGGGGAGGTAGGCAGTCCACACAACAAAGGGCATACCCACAAGGGATCAGCAGCCAAACTGAGTTATGTGTAGTGGGCTAAAAGGCTTGGAAACTGGGAGTCTAGGGTTAGGAGTAGGAAACCATATCATTTGTCTTTTAATTAGGACTCCAGAGTGAAGGGGGAGTGCAATGAACTGTAAACAACCAATAATTAGGTGCATTATCTGAAACTATTTTTACTTGTCATAACTGCATGCTGCCAAGCCAAATCAGCATGTACTGTTACGTTAGTAAGGATTCATAAAGGTAATGAGGTAAGTTCATGCATGAAGAATCTTATGCAGAAGCACAGGACACCTCTGGCCATCAGTGACTGGGTACTGTGGTAATTAACTGAAAAACCAGGTGGATTTTATGAATTTGCAGCTAATGAGGACGTATCCGGCAGTGGAATGGGTTACCTGAGCCTGCATGTGAATGGCAGATGGGGTATTGTGGTTAGGAGGGCACCCTTGGAGCATATTACTTGGTGCAAATGCCACTTATCAGCTGTGTGGTGTTGGGTGAGATAACTAACCTTCCTAAGCTTCAGTTTCCCCATTTGTAAAATGGAATATTCCCTAACCATGTTGTAGCGTCTCTGTAAGCTGCAAATGTAAAGCACTTAGAATAGTGTCTGACTCATCATAAGCCCTCAAAGTATATTAACTGCTAGTTTTGTTACCATTATTGTTATCAATAAAGTGGCGGGCTCACCATCAGAATCTAGGGTTTGGGTGGAAGTTTGCTACTTACAAGGTACGTGGCTTTGGGCCAATCATTAACCTCGGAGCCTTGGCTCCACCTCTGCAAAAATAGGGCATTCGCCTCAGAGGTTGTTGTGAAGTCTAAAATGAGAGATTATTGTGAAGGTTCTTTCAGTAACAGCCCTATGGTAATGCCACATTGTTATTTTTAAATTGTTATCTTAAAATTTTTATTGTAATTAATTGGTAAGTGGTAGCTGTACCAGTCTGTAAGTGCGGAAAACAGACCCTTAACTTCAGCCCTGCCTAAATTATAATGACTGTGCATTCCCTTTTCCAAGATAGTTGGTTATTTACAAAGGCTTCCCTTATTGCGTTGTTCATTTCAAACTTGCCGTTATTCCAAGAGGTAAATAGATAGGGCCCCACCCATGTCTCAGTGCAGGAAACTGAAGCTCTGAAAGCTTAGGTGACTTGGTTGTGATTGATCTGGGGCAGAGCTGGTAGTAGGACCAGGTCTTCTGACTCTGAGGTCAAAGTCCTTCTTACAGCTCCATGCTGCCAAATTAAATATTTAGAATTATGTAAATGTTTTGTTCTCAATTTTCCACTTAATTTTGCCTGGAGTTGTAGACACTATCTACCTCCAATGAAATATGTGATTATATCTGTCAATTTTACATGTATAATCATGTATTTCTAACTTCTGGAATTTTAATTACTTGAAAAGTAATCATAATTTTTGTATAATTTTCTCAGTGATAATGTATGATTATTAAATTTTTCTCTACATTGTTCTCTTGATGTTTCTAGAACTGCTTCTACAAACTTCAATGCAAAATGTATATATTTCTGAGATTCACTGTTTTTAACCATTGACATTCATGATACTAAATGTTCTATTTAGGAAGACTATCCTCAATCTTCCAGAAATTTTTGAAAAGAATGAAAACAACTCAATAAATTTGGACATGGCATGGGTTAACCATTTAACAAACACTGTTAGACTCTGATAGACTCTGTATCAGGCCCTTTTAATATTTTATCAAACTGAAAAATCATAACAAATCAAGGTCCTCAATTCTTAACTTTCCATCATATATTATTTATCACCTTTTACCCATTCCATTTCAGATGTACATAATTCTTTGTCACTTTAAGAATAGGTATGATTTTTATTAGTCATTTCATTCCACTTGTTATGTAACTCCCTAAATGATCACTTTTCAAGATCTTCATTTGAGGACAGGGAAGTTTCTTTTTTTTTAAAGGAAGAATTCAAATAATCCCATAACATTATGTAGATACTGTAATTGTCTAAATTTTCATTCAGTTTTTCTATATACACTTTTTCTATGTAGTTTTAATCAAATGGTCCCTAAAACATTATAACTTGCTTTATTAATTTTTTATCATACCCTAAGCCTTTCCTCTGCCTTTGGAAGTGCAGGGTGATGGGTGTAAATGTGCTTAACTTTTGAGTTGTTTTAAAGGTCACTAGTATAAATACTGCTTGGGTGAACACAGGCCTGCATAAAGCTTTTCCCATATTTAGAAATATCCAATAGGCTAGCTATTTGATAATAGATATCAAATGTTTATTAGACTAAATGTTTTATGGATCTTTGAAAAAAACACTGGACAGCAACAGAAGAGCTAGTGGAAGTCAGTGGGAAAGAGTTAAACTACCAAACACTATGAATATTGTCTAAATTTTAACATTTCCAGGCCAAATGGCTATCCATGTGGAAGAAGAAGTGGTTAGATTCCTATTTCACATCATTTAACAAATAAAATTCTGATGCATTAAAAACTTAACTGTAAACAACCAATAAAATAAAACTTTTGGAGAAAATATATTTATGGTATCAGAATAGGGAGAGCTTTTTTTAAAGAAGTTACCAAAAACTAAATGCATAAGGTAAAAATGGAATAAAATGTGCTACATCAAAATAAAAACTTTTGCATGAAAAAGATACCATTAACAGTGAAAAGGCAAATTTAAAGAAGTGAGAGAATAGAAGAATGTACTTGAAATGTAAATAAACACATCAGAATAGTAATCCAATTTTATGAAGAACTACTCAAAAAGAAAATGTTACATTGGGCAAAAGACATGATCCAAACACTCATTAAAGAGATATTACAAAAGGCCAATAAACAAAGAAAACATGCTCATTTCATTAGTAATGGGAAATGCAAAGTAAACTATAATGTAATATTGGCGCATCCTTATCCTTGGCAAGTATTAGAAATTTGTTGCTCTTAAGTGTTGGCAAGAATGTGGGGAAATGCTCTTATACTGTCCTGTGGGAGTGTCAGTTGGTATCCTCACTTAAAGTAACCTGCAGTACCTACTGTAGTTGAGATCCACATGCCTTATCATCCAGGAATTCTAGCTCCCTGTATTTTCCACTCCTAGAGAAACTTTCACATGTTTACAAAAACTTCAGTATGAGAATATCCTTTGCATTTTTTTAAATAATAGCAACAACAAAAAAAGGAAATAACCTAACTGGCCTAATCCTCTTATCAAAGAAAGGGAAAACATGATAATGATATCTGTATCTAATAGAAAACTAAACAGCAGTTTAAGTGAATGGACAAGAACCACTTGTATTAATGTAGATAAATCTCAAAAACAGTGTTGAATGAAAAAAGGAAACAAAATAATATTTATTGTTAAATTTCCATAAAATTTATTATTAAATTTATTGGGGTGACATTGCTCAACATGAACATATAGGTTTCAGGTGTGGGTTTCTATGTTACAAGATCTGTATATTGCATCATGTGATCACCACCCAAAGTCAAATCTTCTCCTGTCACCATATATTAGGACTTCCTTCTCCCCCCACCCCTTTTCCTCTGGCAACCACCACACTGCTGTTTGTGTTCACGAGTTTCAGTTTCACATTCCACATATGAGTGAAATCATATAGTTCTTAGCTTTTTCTGACTGACTTATTTCACTTAGCATAATGTTCTCAAGGTCGTTCCATGCAAATGGCACTATTTCATCCTTTCTTATGGCTGAGTAGCATTCCATTGTATATATGTACCACATTTTCTTTATCCAGTCCTCTATTGTGGACACTTTGGTTATTTCTACATCTTGGCCACTATGAATAATGCTGCAATGAACATAGGGGTGTGTATATCTTTGTGAATACATGATTTTTAGGTTTTTTTTTCAGGTATATACCCAGGAGAGGGATTGCTGGGTTGTATGATAGCTCTATTCTTAATTTTTTGAGGAATGGCCAGGCTGTTTTCCATAGTGGTTGTACCAGTCTACATTCCCACCAGCAGTGAATGAGGGTTCCTTTTTCCCACAACCTCTCCAAGTCTTGTAATCCACTTTCATTCATTTGTATGTGGCTTTCCAGTTTCCCCAGCACCATTTATTGAAGAAACTGTCTTTACTCCATTGTGTGTTTCTGGCTCCTTCGTAAAAAATTATCTGTCCATGTACATGTGATTTTATAGCTGAGCTCTCTATTCTGTTCCATTGATCTGTGTGTCTTTTTCTCTGCCAATACTATGCTGTTTTGATTATCATAGCTATGAATTATAATTTGAAGTCAGGCAGTTGATAACTCCAGCTTTGCTCTTTTTTTCTCAGGATTGCTTTGGCTATTTAGGGCCTTTTATGGTTCCATACAAATCTGATGATTACTCATTCTACGTCTTTAAAAAATGACATTGTGATTTTGATGCAGATTGCATTAAATCTGTATTGTTTTGAGTAATATGGCCATTTTAACTATGTTGATTCTTCCAATCCATGAACATGGGATGTTTTTCCATTTTGTTGTGTCTTTTTCAATCTCTTTTAATAATGCTTTGTCATTTTCAGTATATAAGTCTTTCACATTCTTTAAGTTTATTCTAGGTATTTTATTCTTTTGGTTGCAATTGCAAAAGGAATTATTTTATTCATTTCTTTCTCTGAAATGTTAGTACACAGAAAGGCAATGGATTTTTACACATTGATGTTTTATCCTGCAACTTGACTGTATTTGTTTATTGTTTCTAATGTGTTTTTTTGTGTGTGGAGTCTTTAGGGTTTTCTAAATACAGAATCAGTGTCGGTAAGAAGTGAAAGTTTGACTTTTTCCTTCCATATTTGGATGCATTTTATTTCTTTCTTTTGCCTTATAGCTCTGGCTAGGACTTCCAGCACTACATTGAATAAGAATGTTGAGAGTAGACTTCCTTGTGTTGTTCTTCATCTTAGAGGAAAAACTTTCAGTTTTTCACCATCAGAGTATGATATTAGCTGAGATTTTATCATAGATGGCCTTTATTATGTTGAGGTACTTTCCTTCTATTCCTATTTTATTGAGTTTTTAATCATAAATGGATGTTGTATTTTATCAAATGCTTTTTCTGCATTTATTGATAAGATCATATGATTTTTACACATTCTTTTGTTAATGTGGTGTATTACATTGATTGATTTACATATATTGAACCATCCTTGGGCCCCTGGAATGAATCCTACTTAATTGTGATGTATTATTTTTTGGATGTACTACTATATTTGATTTGCTTATATTTTGTTTAGAATTTTTGCATCTGTATTCATCAGAGATATTGGTCTGTAGTTTTCTTTCTTTCTGTTAGCTTTGGCAGCTTTTGGTATCAGGGTCATATTGGCTGCATAAAACGTGTTAAGGTTATATTGGCCTCTTCTTTAATTTTTTGGAAGAGTTTGAAAAGGATAGGTTTTACATCTTTTGAAAGTATGGTAGAATTCACTGGTGAAACCATCTGGTCCTGGACTTTTATTTTGAGGGAAGGTTTTGATGGTTGTTTCAATTTCCTCACTGCTGATAGTTCTATATAGATTTTCCAATTCTCCTGATTTAGTCTAGAAAGGTTATATATATATATATATATATATATATATATATATATATATACACATACATACACTGGAGGCCTGGTGCATGAAATTTGTGCATGGGGGGTGTGTCCCTCAGCCCAACCTGTACCCTCTCCAATCTGGGACCCATCAAGGGATGTCCAACTGCCCATTTAGGCCCGATCCTACTGGGCAGTTGGACATCCCTCTCACAATCCAGGACTTCTGGCTCCCAACTGCTCGCCTGCCTGCCTTCCTGATTGCCCCTAATCACTTCTGCCTGCCAGCCTGATCACCCCCTAACCACTCCCCTGCCAGCCTGATTGATGCCTAACTGCTCCCCTGCCAGCCTGTTTGCCCCTAACTACCCTCTCCTGCAGGCCTGGTTACTCCTAACTAACCTCCCCTACAGGCCTGGTCACCCCTAACTGCCCTCCTCTGCAGGCCTGGGTCCCCCCAACTGCCCTTCCCTGCAGGCCTGGTCGCCCCCAACTTCCCTCTTCTGCTGGCCTGGTCACCCCTAACTGGCCTCCTCTGCAGGCTTGATCACCCTCAACTGCCCTCCCCTGCTGGCCATCTTGTGGTGGCCAGCTTGTGTCCACATGGAGGCAGCCATCTTTGACCACATGGGGGCAGCCATCTTGTGTGTTGGAGTGATGGTCAATTTGCATATTACTCTTTCATTAGATAGGATAGAGGCTTGGTGCACGGGTGGGGGCCGGCTGGTTTGCCCTGATGGGTGTCCCGGATCAGGTTGGGGGTTCCTTTGGGGTGTGGGGCAGCCTGGGCGAGGGGCCTGTGGTGGTTTACAGGCCAGCCATGCCCCCCGGTGACCCAAGTGGAGGCCCTGGTATCTGAGATTTATTTATCTTCTATAATTGAAACTTTGTAGCCTTGAGCAGAGCCAAGCCTCCTGCTTGCTCTGTGGCCACCACCATTTTTGTTGGGATTTATTTATCTTCTACAATTGAAACTTTGTAGCCTTGAGTGGAGGCCTGGGCCTGCCATGGTGTGCAGGAAGCTTGGCTTCCTCCATTTCCAGGGAAACCCAAGCCTCCTGCTTGCTCCGTGGCCATAGCCATTTTGGTTGGGTTAATTTGCATACACTCCTGATTGGCTGGTGGGCATGGCTTGTGGATGTAGTGGAGTGATGGTAAATTTGCATATTACTCTTTTATTAGATAGGATAATTCTAGACACTTATTTTTCTTCTAGGATATTAATTTTTATGGATTAATTTCTTCTAGGATATTAAATTTTTTGGCATATAGTCTTTTACAATATTCCAGTATGACCCTTTATATATCTGTGATGTCAGTGGTGACTTCTCTCTCATTTCTGATTTTGTTTATACAGATCTTTTACCTTTTTTTCCTTAGTGACTCTAGCAAGGGGTTTATTAATTTTATTAGCTTTTCAAAGAACCATCTCTTTGTTTTATTAATTTTTATAGTCTTTTTATTCTCTATTTCATTCAATTCTGCTATAATTTTTAAAAAATATATTTTATTGATTTTTTACAGAGAGGAAGGGAGAGGGATAGAGATTTAGAAACATCGATTAGAGAGAAACATAAATCAGCTGCCTCCTGCACACCTCCTACTGGGGATGTGCCTGCAACCAAGGTATATGCCCTTGACTGGAATCGAACCTGGGACCCTTGAGTCTGCAGGCTGACGCTCTATCCACTGAGCCAAACCAGTTAGGGATCTGCTATAATTTTTATTATCTCATTTCTTCTGCTGACTTTGGGTTACTTTTATTCTTCTTTCTCAATCTTTAAGATGTGATATTAGGTTGTTTACTTGGGATAGGCCTGTAATTATATCAACTTCCCTCTTATTACTATTTTCACTGCATCCCAGAAGTTTTGATATATTGTATTTTCATTCTCATTTGTCTCTATACATATTTTGGTCTTATCTTTTATTTCTTCTTTGATTTGATCATTTTTTAGTAGTGTGTTGTTTAACCTCCATGTATTTTGGGGTTTCATTACTTCCTTTTTTTTTTTAAAATATATTTTATTGATTTTTTTACAGAGAGGAAGAGAGAGAGGGATAGAGAGTTAGAAACATTGATGAGAGAGAAACATCGATCAGCTGCCTCCTGCACACCCCCTGCTGGGGATGTGCCCGCAACCAAGGTACATGCCCTTGACCAGAATCGAACCTGGGACCCTTGAGTCCGCAGGTCGACGCTCTATCCACTGAACCAAACCGGCTTCGGCTCATTACTTCCTTTTTTGAAGTTGATTTCTAATTTCAAAGCATCATGGTCAGAGAATATGCTTAGTATACTTTCAATTTTCTTGAATTTGTTGATGCTAATTTTGTGACACAACATCTGGTCTATCCTTGAGAATGTTCCATGTGCATGGAGAAGAATGTATAATCTGATGCTCTGGGTTGAAAGGTTCTGTAAATGTCAATTATGTCCATTTGGTCTAGCGTTTCATTTAAAGCTGATATTTCTGTAGTGATTATCTGTTTGGTTGATCTGTCCAGAACTGTCAATGGAGTATTAAGGTTCCCAACTATGATTGTGTTTTGATCTGTTTCTCCCTTTAGTTCTGTAAGTAGTTGTTTTATATATTTTGGTTGGGTGCATATATATATTAAGAAGTGTTATGTTTTCTTGATGTAGTGTTCCTTTATCATTATAAAGTGTCCATCTTTGTCTCTTGTTATCTTGAAATCTATTTTGTTAGATATAAGTATGGTTATACCTGCTTTTCTGTGGATGTGTGGATTTTATTTGCTTGGAGAATCATTTTCCACCCTTTTAC
Source organism: Eptesicus fuscus (assembly GCF_027574615.1). NCBI lineage: Eukaryota > Metazoa > Chordata > Mammalia > Chiroptera > Vespertilionidae > Eptesicus > Eptesicus fuscus. Next base: position 112,937,022 of record NC_072475.1, read on the forward strand.
TTTGAGTCTACCTTTGTTTTTGCAGCTTAGATCTGACTCTTGTAGGTAGCATATAGTTGAGTTTTATTTTTTTGGTCCATTCTGCTACTTTGTGCCTCATTATGTGTGAACTCAAACCATTTATATTTAGGATAATTATTGATTTATGGTGATTTCTTATAGCCATTTTATCTTTTGTTTTCTGGTAGCTCTGTGCTTCCACTGGTTCTTTTCATTTGTGCTTCTGTCTATTGTTTTTGTTTGGTGGTATTCCATTCTTTGTTTCTCCGTTTCCTCCTTTTTTTAAAGTTATATGTCTTGGTTTGGGGATTTTTATGTGTGGCTACCATTAGTTTTATAAAAAATAAAGTTGCATATAGTCCATAGCTTTTTTTCCCTTTGAGTGCATCTGACCTCCTTTGCCAGTTCAGACCTTAACTCCCTCCCTTTTATGTTTTTTTTTTTTTTTGTCACAAATTATCTCTATTTATGTTGTAAGTTTTTTGGTGATCTTACTCATATTGTTGTGACCTTATGTTCTTTGTTTCAGGTAGAATAATTCCCTTGAGCATTTCTTGCAATGAGGGTTTTCGGTTAATAAACTCCCTCAGCTTCTGTATGTCTGTGAATGTCTTTATTTCTCCTTCAGATTTAAAGGATAATTTGGTGGATATATTATTTATGGATGGTAATTTTTCTCTTTCACACATTTGAATATTTGGTTTCATTCCCCTTTGGCTTGCACAGTTTCTGCTGAGAAGTTGGATGCAATTCTGTTTAGTTTTTCTTTGTAGGTAACTTCTTCCTTTCCCCTCACTGCTTTGAGAATTTTTTATTTTTCATTAATTTTTGACAGTTTTAATACATAGTGCCTTGGAGAGGGCCTCTGTGGATTGAGGTAACTAGGTGTTCTGTTTGCTTCTTGGATTTGAGGGTCTAGTACTTTCCATAGATTTTGGAAGTTCTCATCCATTATTTGTTTGAATAAACTCTCCATCCCATGTTCCTTCTCTTCCTTCTCCACAATGCCTATAATTCTAATATTGCTTTTTCTGATGGAGTCAGAAAGGTCTCATAGAGCTCCTTAATTTTTATTTATGCTCAGGTATATCTCTTCTTCCCTCTGCATCATTTCTTGATTCATATCTTTGCTCTCACTAATTCTTTCCTCCATCTGCTTGGCTCTGTTTTCTATGCTCAGTAGTTCATTCTTTATCTCCTTAATTTCATGCTTCATTTCCAGGATGTATGATTGGTTCTTTTTTAAAGTTTCAATCTTTTTGGTAAAGTACTCATTTTGTTCATTGATTTGTTTTCTGAGTGCACTAAATTGCCTATCTGTATTTTTTTGCATCTCGCTGAATATTTTTAGAATGGCAATCTTGAAATCTCTGTCATTCACATCACATATTTCCATGTGTTCCAGCTTGCTCTCTGGGTATTCTTCATTTTCTTTCTTATCATCCTCATTACCATGGTTACTTATGGTATTTGATATTCTCCATTGCCTACGCATTTATCTCTGAAGAAGTCTTTCTACTATTTTCCAGTAGATGGTGCTGAATTGCAAGATTTTTATCAATGTGATCTCCCAATCTTGACTTCCACATTGCATGCTTCCATAAGATGCTACAGCCATGCTGCCTGGAGGTGGGGTTAGTATTAGCAACTGCTGGCCTCTATGGAGTCCTGCCCCAAGCACCCCTATGGGGATTAGTCACAGAGGGAAATGGCAGTTCTACTGCAACAGCTCTTGTTTTACAGATAATGTGCTCCTGAACCAGACTCCAAGGGCAATGGGAGGTGAGTTTGGGGAGTCATAGTAATGGCAGGGCTCTGTGGTTCCATTTCTTTCTCTGACATACCACCACCCAGCCCAAAAGTAAAGAGCAGCAAGACAGAACCCCATGCTCTGTCAGGGATCTGCTAACTCAAACACTGTTTACTCTCTCACTGCTTGCCCTGCTGGGCTGCTCCCCACAGCTCTTTGTTCCTCCTGGTTGAAGGAAGCACCTGTTACTGCCAGTTTCCTTCCTCTCTTGGCCAGGCTGTGAGCCCCCCACTGCAGGGCTCTGTCTGCGTGCCACCTGAGTTTTCCTCCCTTCTTGTCTCCCTGTTTATTTCCAGTTGCCCACCTTTAGATGTTACAATATGCAGTCTATCAGGCATGTGTCTGTCTTGAGCAGGGATTTCTTTGTTGAATTATAGTTGGTTAACTTGTTGAAATTTCAGGGGCTGAGGACAAGGTGCACTCTTATGTTGCCATTCCGCTGACATCACTATGTAAAATTTAAAATACACAAATAATACTAATTACTAGTATTGCTTATGGATGCATATATATGAAGTACAGGAATACAGTTATGGAAAGAACACTTTCTAACTTCAGGGTATTGCTTACTTCTGGCAAGAGGTGGAGGGAGAGGCTTTAACTCTGATACATTATTTAAAAGTATTTAAAACAAAATTCAGAACATCTACACTAATAAGAGAGAAACATGCAAATTGACCATCCCGCCACTATCCCACCAGCCAATCAGGAGCGAGTATGCAAATTAACCCAACAAAGATGGCCACAGCCATGGATCTGGAGTGAGCAGGAGGCTTGGGTTGCCCCTGGTGATGGAGGAAGCCAAGCTTCCAGCCGGCCCTGGCCTCTGCTCAAGGAGTGGCTGGGGGCCTGGGTCGCTGGGGGATGTGGCCAGCCTGAAAATGGCCCTCAGCCCCTTACCCAGGCTGGCCATGCCCCCATGGAGTAAGAGTCCCCGCTGGGGGGCGTGGCCAACCTACAAACAGCCATCAGCCCCTCACTCAGGCTGGCCATGCCCCCATGGGGTAAGAGTCCCCACTGGGGGGTGTGGCCAGCCTACAAGCAGCCATCAGCCCCTCACCCAGGCTGGCCAGGCACCCCAGCGGGAACCCCCACCCTGAAGAGAGTGTGGCCAGCTTGAAAACAGCCCTCAGACCCTCACCCAGGCTGGCCAGGCACCCCAGTGGGACCCCCCACCCTGAAGGGGGTGTGGCCAGCCTGAAAATGGCCCTCAGCCCCTTACGCAGGATGGCCACGCCCCCATGGAGTAAGAGTCCCCCTGGGGTGCATGGCCAGCCTACAAACAGCCATCAGCTCTTCACCCAAGCTGGCCAGGCACCCCAGTGGGAACCCCGACCCTGAAGGGGGTGTGGCCAGCTTGAAAACAGCCCTCAGCCCCTCACCCAGGCTGGCCACGCCCCCCCAGCGAGGACCCTCACCCCATGGGGGCATGGCCAGCCTGCAAACCACCACAGGCCCCTCGCCCAGGCCACCCCATGCCCCAAGGGAACCCCCACCCTGATCCGTGACACCCTTCAGGGCAAACCAGCTGGCCACAATAGTGCACGAGGCCTCTATCTATACTAATAAAAGGGTAATATGCTAATTAGACTGGGAGACCTTCCAGGAGACCTTCCGGACATTCTTTTGGACAAAGCCATGGTGGTGGGGCTGAGGTAGAGGCGGTTAGAGGCCAAGAGGGGAGTGCAGTTGTGGGTGATCAAGCCAGGATGGGACAGCAGTTGTGGGTGATCAGGCCGGCGGGCCGGGGGGGGGGGTTTGTTGGGGATGAGCAGACCAGCAGGGGGACAGTTGGGGGCAATCAGGCCAGTGGGGAGGGGGAGGGAAGGTGGGAGTGAGCAGGCCAGCAGGGGGGGCAGTTGGGTGCGAGCAGGCTGGCAGAGGGGGCATTTGGGGTCAAGCACACTGGCATGGGGGGCAGTTGGGGGCAAGCAGGCCAGCATGCAGAGTGGTTAGGGGCAATCAGGCAGGCAGGCAGGTGAGCAGTTAGGAGCCAGCAGTCCAGGATTGCGAGAGGGATGTCCAGCTGCCAGTTTAGGCCTGATCCTTGTAAACCGGCAGTAGGATATCCTTCAAGGGGTCCCAGATTGGAGAGGGTGCAGGCAGGGCTGAGGGACACACACTGAACCCCCCACCCCCACACCCCCACTGTGCATGAATTTCGTGCACTGGGCCACTAGTAAATATAATAAAATAGGAACAGTTCTTGTTTAGGATTTCTAACAGTGGTGGCTGTGAGTGGCCTTGTGACCTTTAACATGTCCCTTGACATTTCTGTGGGATGGTATTAGGTTAGGGTTGCAAACATGTTTTAGCACAGGATCCCTTCGTTCAAAGAAAATCTGAAACTGGTGTGAAACTGGTGACATCAAAGCTGCTCAGGCAGAAATTGGAGGACAGAGTTAGGGGGCGCCAGAGAGCTGCCCCCACTTTCTGTTGCCACCACCTCCTCTACAGAGCCTGGGCTTTGGCAGAGATCAGTTTTCAAACCCCTGGATGGCTGACTGCTGTGGCATCCTCCCTCTCTGACAGTCTGTGTGACTGTGACATGGTGTTTCTTACACATCAACCTGCATAAGGTAAGGTCTATTTCCTGAGTAAGCCTACCAAGTACCAGAGCTCCATAGGAAACATCTGGAATGAAGGGAAGAATGCTTCTGACTTTGAATAACCATCTGTTTACCTGGTCATTCCACAGATTTCAATTATGAGAGTAGGATTTCTTCCCACTCTTAAAAAAATGTTAACTCATTATCTTTTTGCTGCTTGTATTCCTTCCTTGCCTCCCTAGACTTCTCCCCTCACATTTTATGTAGAGGGCCACCTGGGAGGCACCTGGGCATTTCCTTAATTATCCTCAGCCGAACTCAGGGCTTAGGCCGAGCCACGCCCTGGGAACATGCTTCCCCAATGAGGCTGGACATGTTAATCAGTTCTGACTTCATAGCAGCCCAGGTGTCAGCAGGGGCGGGTCTAGATATGTAAATCCAGTAATGCTGGGGCCTAGTTAAGAATGCAAATAAGCTCCTTTGATCCTAAGTTTTGGTGTTACTTCCTGGATTTGGGGATATAAAATAAACCTGCTGGGTGGCTCAGGGTCGTCGTCATGCTGCCTCTCCATCAGAGAGGGAAGATGGCGTCCCACCCAGCCCCAGCTTCATGAATCTATTTTTGTGTCTTGTTTTCTTTATTTCTATTATTTCTCAATCCCTGGCCACCTCCACTTAGAACCGGTTCGTTCATCTCTCTTTCCGTGCGGGACGCGGAAAAGGGAGATCCCCGCCATGTTTGGCCCCTGCCGCATCAGGCCCCTGCAATTTTATATTTTCATTGCTCTGTGGCCTCCTCCTTCTGTGGCCCCTGGCCTTGATTCCTGCTCCTTCAGCCCTTACCCTCATGGAACAACCATCAACCAGGCTCCTGGCAGAGCCTGCCATTCCACTCCTGCCAGGTCCAGAGCCCGCTGCTGCCACATTCTTGTTCACCTTCCCTTACCCCTGGGCACCTACTTTTTGTTTGAAATCAATTGAAAAGGATCACCAACCACTCCCTAATTATGAAATCCAGATGATTTCTTTAATTTTTTTTCTTTTATTGATTTCAGAGAGGAAAGGAGAGATAGAGAGAAATAGAAACACCAATGGTGAGAGAGAATTATTGATCAGCTGCCTCCTGCACACCCCCTACTAAGGATCGAACCCACAATCCTGGCATGTGCCGGAGTGGGAATTGAACTGTGACCTCCTGGTTCATAGGTTGATGCTCAACTACTGAGGCACACCAGCTAGGCATATCCAGAGGATTTCTGTTGCATGCTCAAACTTATTTCCCCAGTCATTGACATCAAGGAAGGTAGATAGAGTCAGTTGTTCCTGGGTCATTCCCAGCCATCAAGGTCCACACATACGCTCACTTGTTTTTATTCTTCGCGAGCTCTCTCCTCTCTCTCTCTCTCTCTCTCTCTCTCTCTCTCTCTCTCTCTCTCTCTCATTAAATTTCAAATAAATAATGAATAATTGGGAGAGAGTATGTCCCAAAAGCAGTACTAAGAAATTATTCTGGAAAAGTGTTGTTTATCTGAGGTTGCAGTGTAACTGGGTGTCTGAAGGAGGGAGCAACTCCTCTCTTGTACCCTGTACTTCCTGGGGTTCTCTGTGACCCCAACTTCAGCCTCCTCCCTTCTCTGACTGTTCCTTCATTGTCTCCATGGTGGTACCACTTCCTCCCTGTCCCAGGATTTTGTCCCAGTCCTCTTCTCTTCTCTATGACACTCATGCCCTTTGAGAGCCCACCTCTACTCATCAAATCATTTCTTCTGTGCTGATGATTCCGGATCATTTCTCTTTGGCCCTGATCTTTCCACCCAGCACATATTCCAAAGTTTCTTGCACTCAGTATCTGAGGCCTCATTTAGCCCTCAGTTTTTCCCACCCTTCTTACCTCTGCCAAGTCAGATCCTTCCCAAGCATATGTGCTCTGTCCTTCACCCAGGTACAAGAACATAGGTACCTTCTGGGGCTTTTCATTTTTGCCTCTCCATTTCACCTGCAAGCCCTGCTAAACCTCCTTGCCACATGCCTGGCTTGTTCTAAGTAAATATTTGCTGAATGAATGAATATCTTCTGGGTTGGCTCCTTTCTTTCCACTATGTTACAGCCACCTCCGTTCACATTGCAATTACCATGTGCTCACTTTAAGGATAGTGGCTTCCCTTCCTCTAGGCCAATGTTGAGGCCCCTTCAAACTAATCTATCCAAGACCTCTCTCTCTCTCTCTCTCTCTCTCTCTCTCTCTCTCTCTCATTTTTTTAATTTATTTTTTTTAGTAGATAATACCTTCATGTGGCTCAAGGTTCCAAAGGTACAGAAGGGTCGGTTGGAATCTTGAAGGGGTCATTCAGTATTTCTTTGCCCACCTGATTTTATTACTAGTTGAGACATAGATACATTAGTGAGAAATATGGAGATAAAAAGCTGGGTAAAATAAGGAGGCTTTGTTTCTGGGTGGCTTGCGCATCTATCACTCAAGAATTAGCAAGGCTTACCCATGCAGCCACAGACCCAGCTGGACAGCAGAGGCCTTTCTGCTGGGCTCTGCTCTTATACAAGCTTAGGGCTGATGGAACCAGATACATCCCCTTCCAGCAAGCAGGCTGATTCTAACATGGCCGGGGTGGGGGTTGGGGAGAAAGGATAAGCTGCATGCTTTCATTTTATTTTCTCCAACTCACTAATCAGACTAGTCACTCTGTTTCCTGGGGTGGGTGAGGGAAATGTGCACAGTGCTCCCCAGCTGGTGTGCTGATGGGTTGCAGTTGCACCAAGAGGTACCAATCCCTTTGTTCTCAGGCCCAGGATGGTCAGAGCCCTAGTCTCACCCTTTCAGTCCCAAGTAGTCTCATACATTTCCTAATTTCCCCCACTGACTCAGTGTGATCATTTTCTGTGTGTGTCACAATGGCACAGATGCTTGGGTGCACTGTACATCTTTCGCTCTGAGCTGTGGTCCCTCTGTAGCTGTAGCTATGAAGCCAGGACAGAGAGAGTCACTCTCAGTAAGTGCACACAGAAAATCCTTTTCCATTCCCATCCCCTGCCTGCCACCATGTTCTCCTTAACCTTCCAGGAGGCAACCCATACTATGTATACATACATTTTTGTGTGCACAAGTAAATGAGAGACTCCCCATTTTTATACAACTCATGAAATAAGCCGAATGCTTTAACAAACTACCCCAAATCTCAATGATGTAACAATAGAGGTTTATTTCTTGCTCATGTCCGAATCCAGAGTGACAGGAGCACTACAGTCTTCTCCAGGAGTCATTGATTGTCACAGTGTCGTTTAATTTGATGGCTGTGTCAGTTCCCGGGACTTGGGGCCTCTGCCAGATGTCTTTCTATGAGCCAACAAAGGCAGGAAGACAGAACATGATGATCAAGAGGGTTAGGGGGAGCAGGCTTGGGAATGGCTTGCAATTGGCCAGACCTTTATCATATAGACGCATGTGACCACAGGAAGAGTAGTCTGGGTGTCTGGCCAGAACACAGAGGAAATGGGGTGTGGTGAGCCCATAGTAGTTTTTGTTACACATACCAGAATGCTGTTCCACACCTTGCTCTTTTGACTTGGCAACAAATTTGTAAGTTCTTTAGCCTTTCTAACAGTTGCATAGGATTCAGTTTTACAGATTGCACCATAATTTATGTAACCAGTCCAAGGCTCAAGCATCCACAGTGCTTTCTTCTTTTCCATTCTTTTATCTGCAGTGCATATTCTTGTCCTTATGTCATCCCACTCATGTGTAAGCATATCTGCAGGACAGATTTTCAGATGACGTGTTGCTGAATCAAACACTATGGACATCTGACATTACCTAATGGTTAGCCCTAAAAAATTATACACATATATACTCCCACTAAGCCATTTTTTGTTTAGTCCTGCTTATGTCAAATATCTCTACTGTTGTCCACGTTTGAATGAATACAGTTTAAATCCATCTCCATTGGGTCAGAGGGAGATTTCTTGTCTGGGTAGCATCCACATGACAGGGCTTAACCTCCTCCTCCATACCTCAGGAGCCCTATGTGTCTATCCATGTTCTCCAACTATGCCTGCCCTCCATCTCTTGCTTCAACAGTTTCTCTCATTTAGATTCAGATACACTGAACATTTCTGGAGAAACAACCAGGGCTGGTGGGAAGTAGCAGCCTAAACACCTGTCTTTATATTTAATCCACAAAAGCAACTCTTGGAAGTAGGCCTTTGCATGCCCATGTTGCAGAAGAAACTGGGGTTCAGAGATGTTAAATAGGTCATCTAATTAGTGTCTGCTATATTTTCATCAGATACGCTGAATCTATTTTTTCTCCCACCTGGTGCTTCTCATCCCAAAGTATGAAGTGGGCATAGGAAAGGAAATGCCCACCCTTGAGCTGTCTCTGCATCCCAAAGCCACCTGCCAGGAGTATCTCTCTGAAGTATCCAATTTGTATTCAAAATATATACACATTTTGAATGTCACTTTTTACTATAGCTGCATTTATTTTAATATTTCAAATTGCTTGCTATCAAGTAGAACTGCAACTCCAGGAAGCTGTGTTTCCTCTGTGGCTTGGTGAATCCTGGCCCACTGCCCTCAGGGCAGACAAAGGAGCAGGGTTTTGCATGTTGATGCCCTACAGATAGGCTCCTACCCATCCTTCAAAACCCAGCTCATATGCTCTTTCAACACCAAGCCTGTCTGTAGGGTCAGCAAGTCCAGACTGCTCTCTGTCCTAGAGAACTATTATAGTTTAGCTCCCTGCCTGGTTCTGAAATTGCACAGTCTTTTCTTCTTTGACTGTGATCTTCATGAATTCAGTCTACCCATCAACTTTGCAGCAGAGATGAGACTTATTAAATGTTTAACAAACAAAGCATTGGAGATTATCGAAAACATTATTGTGTTAGCCACTTGTACTTTTCTAAAGGGATTGGGAATTGCTGAAATTGGGACTACTTCTGAGTCCCAAATTCTCTTAAACACTCTTAAATCTTTCTTTAAACAGTTATGTTAGAACACATTTAGCTTGCCCACACATATGCACCCAATCCCTGTGATGTCCCTGTCACACTGATGGGCACCGGGCTGTTGTGCATCTCTGCTCCTATCTCTGGAAAGGGGGATCATTGCATTTGCCAGCTGCCACGCAGGAATATTGTCAGAGTTGGTGAAATAATGTTTTTGAAGTGATCTTTGGAAGTAATATGCCACATAAATCACAGGTGGTATTTCTTCTCAGATAAGTCATATTAAGCTGCCAGATGTTTTAATACTCAGGCCCAAATGGAATTTTGTATCTATTACTGTCTAATGAACTTGGAAATTAAACTGGGTACATTTCCTTTCTATTCTTGAAAGTTTTTAAGTTGTTTATCTCTGTGAACATATGACTAGGCCATTCCTAGCCTAATACTGGTGCATATCCTATATAATAAAAGGCTAATATGCAAATAGTCCCCTTGACCAGGAGTTCGACCTGCAGTTCAACTGGGAGTTTGACCACGGGGCAGGGCCAGCCTGTCAACTGCCTGTGGCCCCTCCCCCCAGCCAGCCCGGCCCAATCAGCCCTGATTTGGGCAGGCTGGCTGGACCCCACCTGTGCATGAATTCGTGCACCAGGCCCCTAGTATGAGATAATAGAGAACACTATTGCATCCTGGTGAACATATTGATATTTTTGTGTCCCCCATGCTATCTGATATTTTAAGAATTAATTCCTAATATTTGAAAATCTTACTGCTTTCATGAAGCATCCATAATTCTTTTATATAGAATTTAGGTATATAGCCATACTTTGAATAGGATAATAGATTGTCTAAACACTGAATGATAAGATTTTTAAATTCCAGTAACTGTCTATAAATGTGTTGTCCAATAGCAGCTAGCCACAGATGCACTTCCTCAGTTGCACTAACTTACATTCCCTTGCTCAATAACTTGCGTGGCTAGTTACAGAAATTTCCATTGTCACAGAAAGTGGTAGTGGAAGTGTTGGTCTCAGTATTTGTATCTTAAATGCCTAGTGTCTTTAGCTGAAATATTTTTATCTTTCTACTCTTCTCATTCACCCCTAGCTTAATTCCCCCTGATACTATAACTAGAGCCCCGGTGCGTGAAATTCATGTGTGGGTACAGTCCCTAGGCCTGGCCTGCGATCAGGGCCATTTTCCCCAGCTGCCCGCAGCCAGCCTCACCCCCTGCTGCCACTCACCCCCGGTTCCCTATTCACCATCAGGTGATCAGTGCCTGATGGCCAGGGGAAGGGACCAAGAGGTCATCTGTTCCCGCCAGCTCACTGGCCCCGCCCCTGCCACAGGTGGCCATCAGGAGATGGGAGCCTGCTGGCTGGGGAAAAGGACCAAGAGGTGGTCAGGGCGCCTCATAGTGACTGGTCTAGCGGTCATTCTGGTCATTCTGCCATTAGGGTAAATTTGCATATTACCCTTTTATTATAAGGATAGAGGCCTGGTCCATGGGTGGGGGCCAGCTGGCCTGCCCTGAAGGGGGCCCTGAATTGGGGTGAGGGGACCCACTGGGGAGCGGGGCCAGCCAGGGTGAGGGACCGTGGGGTTTGTAGGCTGGCCACGCCCCTGATCAGGGTGGGGGCCCCCACTGGGCGGCAGGGCCGGCTTAGGCAAGGAGCTGTGGGCAGTTTGCAGGCCACCCACACCTCCAGCTTTGTCAGGAAGGACGTCGGGAATGATGTCCGGAAGACATTCAGTCTATCCAGCCTAATTAGCATATTACACTTTTATTACTATATACTAGAGGCCTGGTGCATGAAATTCGTGCATGGAGGGGGGTTCCCCTAAGCCCAGCCTGCATCCACTCCAATTAGGGATCCCTCAGAGGATGTCTGACTGCTGGTTTAGATCCGATCCCTGTGGGATCGGGCCTAAACCAGGTCAGACACCTCTCTCACAATCTGGGACCGCTGGCTCCTAACCATTCACCTGCCTGCCTGCCTGATTGCCCCTAACTCCTTTGCCTGCCTGCTGGATCACCCCTAACCTCTCTTCCTGCCTGCCTGCCTGATCTCCCCTAACTGCCTCTGTCTGATCTCCCCTAACTGCCCTGCCCTGCTGGCCTGATCAAGCCCCCAACTGCTCTCCCCTGCCAGCCTAATCTCACCCCCGAATGCCTCTGCCTGCCTGATCACCCCTAACTGCCCTTTCTTGCTGGCCTGATCTTGCCCCCAACTGCCTTCCCCTGCCAGCCTGATCTCGCCCCTAACTGCTCTCCCCTGCTGACCCTGATTGCCCCTAACTGCCTCTGCCTGCCTGCCTGATCACCCCTAACTGCCCTCTCCTGCTGACCTGATGGAGCCCCCAACTGCTCTTCCCTGCTGGCCTGATCTCACCCCCAAATGCCTCTGCTTGCCTGATCACTCTTAACTTTCCTCCCTTGCTGGCCTGATCTCGCCCCCAACTGCCCTCCCCTGCTGGCCTGATCTCACCCCTACGGCCCTCCCCTGCTGGCCTGATTACCCCTAACTGCCTCTGCCTGTCTGATCACCCCTAATTGCCCTCCCCTGCTGGCATGAACTCGCCCCCAATTGCCATCCTCTGCTGGCCAATTTGGTTCTGATTGGTCAGTTTCTATGCCCGTCAGCGTCAAAAGCTCTGCCTCCTAGGCAGCCATTGGCTCCTCACAGTTGACCCAGATTTGGTTCTAATTGGTCAGTTTCTATGCCAGTCAGTGTTAAAAGCTCTGCCTCCTAGGCAGTCATTAGCTCCTTACATTCACCCAGATTTGGTTCTGATTGGTCAATTTCTATGCCAGTCAGCATCAAAACCTCCACCTCCTAGGCAGACATTGGCTCCTTATATTCACCCAGATTTGGTTTTGATTGGTCAGTTTCTATGCCAGTCAGCATCTCTGGGCCTATCAATGGGGTCTGATCAGGAAGGCGGGGCTAATCAGCAGCCTCCATGGAGGCCTGGAGAGAAATGGAAGCGTGGCTGTTGGCCAGGCCAGGAGAGAAAGAGAGGCAAGTTCTGATCAATGGCTGCCACAGAGGCTACGGATCAGAACCTGCCTCTCTGTAGGCCTCTCTCTGGGACTGATCCGCAGCCCCCTAGGCAGTCAGTGCTGGGTCGGGGCACCAGCAGTGCCTCAGTGACTTCCAGTCTGGTTGAGCCTTTGGTAGTAAAGGTCGTTAGGACCCTGGCTCTTTATTATATAGATGAGATATTTTAATTGTGCCTTAAAAGAAGATTCATCTCCAAGGCCATGGTTTGAATGAACACTCAGAAATAGCACATGGGATCCCCATCTGGAGGTTGGTGCAGCGCAGATCCAGCCATTTCTGAGAAACTGTCTGGGTTTGGAGTTACTCCCAGAACTCTGATGTAGCAGTTCCTGAGTTTATAGAAAGTCTGAGAGCAACATAAATCTGCTTTGTATACACAAATAAACATGCGCGTGCTGCATGCCATTCTCAGCCTGCCAGTTCCCTCTGGCTGCACTAGTAAATGCAGCTCAAAAGACACTAGTTAACTTTCATGCAGGAATGGGGCACTCTGATTTTTTAAATGTTCTGGTTGAGTGGGAATGAAGAGGATGAGTCTAAGGAAGGTTTTAAAGATTAAGTATTTTCATTTTCAGACAAATTGCAGATACTGAATTCAAAAATTTCTACATCTTATTTTACATGACTTCACACCAAGCAAACTTTTTATGGCCAAGTTTAACTTAACATTGAAATAAAAGCCAATAAACTGTGTGGCTCAGTGGTTGAATGTCAACCCATGAACAAAAAGGTCACTGGTTCAATTCCTGGTCAGGGCACATGCCCAGGTTTCAGGCTTGATCCTCAGTAAGGGGCATGCAGGAGCCAGCCAATAGATGACATTTCTCATCCATGTTTCTATCTCTCTATCCCTCTCCCTTCATCTCTGTCTCAAAGTCAATAATTTTCACAATATTTTTATTCAACTGCATATACTCAAAACATTTAAAAACTAAGCAAAATAAGAGGGAAAAGTTTTCTTTGCCCAGCAGAGTTTCACTGAGATTTGTTGCTATTGGCTCTAGAAAATACACATTAAATATTACCTTACAGTTGTATTGCACTGACAAATATCTAAGTTCACATTTTCTTTTATTTTTATATCTGATAATTTGATAGGATCTTTATGTGCCTCACACAACCTTAGAGTAGGTGATATAATTGTATTTTAACCCTTTGCACTCGCTTGCTTTTTTCTCGATTCCTTTATTCTACTTGGGATTTAATTTTTTAAATATCCAAGATTTTACAAAGCGCGGCAGTAGAATAAAAAACTGGAGTTTCTTTTCATACAAACTTATTTATTTGGATTTTTTTACATTTCAAATTATTGATACATTCAAAGAGTAATTTTGAATTACTGCTACCGATGCTAACCGTGTCGAGTCACACTCGACATCCGAGTGCAAAAGGTTAAAACACATTTTTAGTGACCCAAAGGAATGTCTTCCTAACTGCAGTTTTATTTTTTTTTGACAGATGACATTTGACCCAGAAATGTTCTTCAATGTCCTACTGCCACCAATTATATTTCATGCAGGATATAGTCTGAAGAAGGTAATTTTATGGTGACTGTTTTCTTTATCATCAAGGAGAGGATTTTATCAGCACTACTGACAAAATAGTTATTTTATGGGTTTACCTATTTGGTAAGAATATCATTATCTTAGATTATGTGATATAGGTTAAAATATGACATAATTGAAATTCTTCTGAACTTGCTCTGGCTAGCACACCGACCATTAGCCACATGCAGCAACTAAGCCTTTGAAGTGTGCTAGTCGGAATGAAATGTGCTTTAAGTGTAAAACATGCATTGGATTTCTCAGACCTAGTATTAAGAAATAATGTAAAATATCTCAATAATGTTGTATATTTGATTTCATGTAGAAATGATAATGTTTTGGGTATATGGGGTTGAATAAAAATATTGTGAAAATTAATTTTGCTTTTTTAAAACTTATTTTAATGTAACTACTAGAAAAATTTAAATGACATACATGGTCCACAATATATTTCTATTGGAAATTATTATTCTACTAGAGGCCTGGTGCATGAAGTTCATGCACTGGTGGGGGTGTCCCTCAGCTCAACCTGCACCCTCTCCAATCTGGGACCCCTTGGGGGATGTCCGACTGCCTGTTTAAACAGGCAGTCGGACATCCCTCTCACAATCCGGGACTGCTGGCTCCCAACTGCTCGCCTGCCTGCCTGATTACCCCTAACCGCTTCTGCCTGCCAGCCTGATCACCCCCTAACCACTCCCCTGCCAGCCTGATCTATGCCTAACTGTTCCCCTGCCAGCCTGATCATCCCCAACTACCCTCCCCTGAAAGCCCGGTCACCCCCAAATGCACTCCCCTGCTCCCAGCTGGGACCTGGGCAGTGGCCTGGGAGACTGTGTGCACCTCCCCCAACCCCCACATGATCTGCTCCCAGCTGGGACCTGGGTCTCAGCTGGGAGCAGATCATGTGGGGGTGTACGCCATCTCCCAGGCCACTGCCTGGGTCTCAGCTGGAAGCAGATCCGCCCAGGGTGTGCGCCATATCCCAGGCCACTGCCCGGGTCACGGCTGGGAGATCACGTGGGGGGTGTGTGTGCATTCTCCCAGGCCGCTGCCTGGGTCGGGGCTGGGAGAAGATCACGCCACAGGGTGTGCGCCGTCTCCCAGGCCACTGCCCTGGTCTCAGCTGGGAGAAGATCATGCCGGCGGGTGTGCGCCTTCTCCCAGGCCACTGCCCAGGTTGCTGCTGGGAGCAGATCACGCGACGGTTGTTCGCAGTCTCCCAGGCTACGGCCAGGTCGCGGCTGAGAGCGATGTGGGGGTGGGGGGGGAGCAGTGGCAGCCCCCCAGGCCAACGGCCAGGGCCACGGCTGGGAGCAGATCAGCCAGGGGTATTCAGGACTCTCCTAGGCCAACAGCCTGGGTCGCATGCTGCCTGCTCTCAGCTGTAGCCCTCTCTGGGACTGGGGGACTTCGGTGGGCCTGAGAGGACTGGGCGCCGCCATCTTGTGGCCATGGGCACCGCCATTTTTGTCTAGGAGTGATGGTTCATTTGCATATTACTCTATTATTAGATAGGATGGGTATAATCAAGAGTAGGCTATGAACTAGAATGGGGTTAGCTCGCAGGGTGAGAGCTCAGGAAAGCTGTGCTTGTGCTCTGCTCCTTGTGCTCCCAGAGCAGAGGCCCAGTCTCACAGCTGCAGGCACCTCTGCCGTTACTCAGGTGCAGCCTGGTGTGCAGAGCTGGCAGGGCAATGATCCATCCCTGTACCTAGAGTGAGGCTCTGGCCACAGAGATTGAGTGGCAGAGGCTATGAGGCTGCTCTTCTGCTGCCCTCCTGCCCAGATTCCTGGGCAGTGCCTGTGGACCTGTGGGTTCCTATGCCAAAAGCTGGGCTGCTTGCTCAATGAAGACCTGATTTTCTTGTGGACTCTGGGCTCCCTCTTGCTATCTGTTCTGGCTACTCAGGCCCCACTTACACAACTAGAGGAGAGTTTTCCCAAGCAAGCCCTTGAAAAGATTTAGGAGACTGGTTTATTCAGGGCATTCTTCTTCACCCAGCCCCGATACTAGATGTCATTTTGTATGTCTTCAAAATAAATTTTTTGTAGGTGATTAAAGTTTGTTTCATAGCATATAAGTCAGAGATCTAATAATAAAAGTAAAAAGGCAACTTAAATATTTTAGAATGGTATTTTTAAATGCTAAGTGGTACCAGTGACAACAAGCTTCCTAAAAACTCTCTTGCCAGACTCCTGCATGGACATTGCCCAGTCCCTTCCTTTCTCTTAGCCTGCCAGGCCTGGGACTTGTTTCTGTCATCTCTACTCCATCACCTTCCTGTGATTCCCCTACTTCTTTGAGAAACTTCTGTCCTTGCAGTGTAGGTTAGGTAAGTCTTATTGTACAAGAAGGCCAGGAACTGGGGCTCCAACAACAAAGCTTGCCTAAGCAGTGAGGAAAGGAGGAGGCAGTAAAATGCATGTTATTTTTATTTCCTGTTACACTAAGAAAAATGCTGACGGAAAATAAAAATATATGTTTTTATCCCCAGAGACACTTTTTTCAAAACTTAGGATCTATTTTAACATATGCCTTCCTGGGAACTGCCATCTCCTGTATTGTCATAGGGTAAGTGACATTTGGGGCTCAAATTCTATGAGGCTGGTGGGCAGCTGATCTTGTAGCAGTTTCTCTTGAATTTCTACATATCCCTACACATGGTTCCTACATATTGACGGAGGTTCTGAGAGGTGTAGACTCTCAACAAATGTTCATCACCTTATAGCAAAGATTGATCTTTAGTAGTTCTATAATAGGGAGATTTGAAATTTATAATGGATTCAAATTCTAAGCTTGTGGACAATGCTGTCAACCTACCAATTATCACTATTTCCCTGTTTTCTTTGTATAACTGATTTTAAGTACATTTAAGTATATGCATTAATATTATATGCTTTGATTATCATTAAACTCTGTAAATCTACTTTTTTTGAAGTGAGACAATGTGTAATGTGTGTGGGGAAAATATAAGTGAATTGTTCTAAATAATTTCAGTTCAAGAGGTCTGGTGATATTCATTGGCTGGAGTTGAGAACCTCTTCTAATTGATTGTAAGGTTACTGTTTTGCCCAGAGTTCAGGGTCCCTAATAATCAACCACCAGGGAGCCTTTTCTCCGATGCAAAAGCAAGGAGTCTTTATTCAAACCCGGGTTTGGCTCCCAGCCTCTTTCTGGCATAGCAGTGAGACCAAAGAGAGTGAACCCCGGGAGAGCGGTAGGTTATAAAGGGTTGGTCATTTGGGTGGGCTTAGGGAAGTGACGTGGGTTACAGAGATTGCCTAATTTGGACTGAGTCTACTTCTCTACATTCCTATTGGCAGGTTTATGCAACTGTTACATTCTCGCGGTTTTCTAAGAAAAAGGAGTCATCTACATAGTTACACTGGATGGAGGGTACAGTACATTTTGTGCTGTCCTGCTCTGCCCTTTCAGTTACAATCAGTAACATATTGGAAAGTGATTTGCATAACTTTTAGAACCAGGTTGCTTGGTTGAACTGAGCATAATCTGGACAACAAACATCTATAGGGTGCCTTCTGAATGTGGTTCACCAGCAGGAGGGATTGATTGGTAGTTTACAGATATTTGGATCTTATCTGCAAGTAAAGGAAACCATTGGAAAGCTTTAGCTTGAGGGTGCTGAGGTCTGATTTAAACTTTGGGAAGGTCATTCTGGTGCCTGTGTGAAGGAGAAAATTTCAAGTGGGGAAAAGATGGCAGCCAGGGCACCATTTAAGCAGCGATTTCCATAGGCTGGGTTAGAGATGGTGAGGGCCTGGCCTCAGGCAGCGGCAGCAAAAGGTGTATTTGGTGTCAGCAACCAGTTGAAATCCTGAGAGAAAATGGGGTCATTCAGGGCAGTGTAGAGTGAGAAGGGAAAGTACGTGGGCAACAATACTACTTAACGAAAGGGAAGAGATGCCCACAAAAGACTAAGAAGTGTTGGGCCCAAGAAACGAGAAGCAAATATTCAGGGCTTATGTCTGGAAGTCAAGGGAAGAGGTAAAGGGCAGCAAACAGTGGCTAACATGGGAGGTGGCAAGTGAAATAAGAGCTGGCATGTCCATTGCATTCACCGTAGGTGGTGATGGGTGGTAGGAATAAGAGGAAAGTAATGGCAAGATTAATTGCTTTGGGTACCATATGATGAGAAGCAAGAGTTCATAGTTATGCTATCTTCAGATACAATTTAAGAACTTCTGAAGGAAAGGGACAACTTTAAATTCAGACCAAACTGACACTTTCATAATTTGTAATATCTGTTTTATGAGTGATTGAAACTGCCACTTAAACCTTAGAAAATGACAGGTTATATTTTTCTGATACATTAATGTTAATAAAAACAACATAAACATTTATTGGGTACTTGATATGTACTATGCCTATTTTAAAAGTAAAATTTAATTAACTTTATTTAATCTTTGAAATAATCCTATTAAGTAGATGCTATTATTACCACCCTTAACAGCTGAGACAGCTGAGGTTTAGAGAGAATAACATAATGTAAGTAATGAAATAACATAATGTAAGTAATATAATAAATCGTTTGGTTCTACAGTCAACTTAATGCCCCAAATGTGCTTACTTCTATTTATTATTGGCCCTAAAATAAAATATAATAAATTAAACTAAAAAATAAAATTGTATAAATCAGTCAGTATTTACTAACATGCCACGTGTTTCTTCATCAGCCCTGTAGGAGTTCTCACAGAAATGAGAGGTTTTTATTTGGAAATCCTATACAAAAGGAATTCACATTTCTAACAAGAAGCGATGCTTGGGTGTATGCAGATATACTCACAATGGCATGAAACGGGCAGGAGAAAAGTTTTGGGACAGTCAATGTGATTGGACTCTGAGAATAACTTTGCAGAGGAGATAGAATGTGGGTGGGCATTTAATGGAGAGTGATGAGGCAGTTGGGTTTTCCATGCCATCAGGTGCATTAGTGCTGGTGGGCGTGGTGAGCACTGTGCCAGGTTCCCAGTGGGGAGCAGGTCTCACAGGGCAGTGTAAGGGGCTGTGGGAACTGCAGTGCAGCAGTCAGTTTACAGAGCTGTGAAGCTCAGCCCCGGAAACTCATGTGAATGCAAAGGCCATGAAGGGTTATGTGAATCATGAATGAAAACAGCTAGTGTGCCATGGTCTTCTGCAGGTAAAGACTGTCTCTATTCACACTACAGGTTGGTTTTAAAGGTGACTCAAATGCTTCACAGGGACTGAGATCATTGGGTCCATTTAAATGAAAGAGTGCCTAATTAATTTTTGTTAACCTTATATCATTTCAGAAATTAGATACAAGCCATCTTTTATATTGCATTGGAAAGTTTAACAATATCCCTTCTGACTATAAAATTAGAGAAACCTTTAAAAATTTTAAGGATGGACTGTTCTTAAAGAATTCAACCACCTTTTCTATTCCTCTCCTCCATTTTGCCACTTAGGAAACATCTTAGATATATCTCTGTTTTAAATAAAACCCATGCATTTGTAATATTTCTCTATTCATCTCTTTCATCTTTGGGAACTATTCCTTTATCCCTGATCCTGTGTCTCCAGCCATTGTGCTGCAGGGATGTGTCATCACAGTGATAGCCTAATGCTTATGTCAGCAATCCATCTTGTCGCAAGAACTAGTTATCAATGAAATGTTTCCTTTTTTTTTTTTAAGCAATGAAAATATTTAAAAGAATTTTTGTTAATGAGGAATTTTTAAAAAATGCCACAATTTCACAAATATTTGGAGAAAGGGACACGGATCTAAATGAAGAACAGGTGTTAAATTTTAAAATTTCTCATTTTAAAAATCTCATCTCATGTGCCAGACACTGATCTGTGCTTTTTATACACATTATCTGATTTTATCCTCACAATATTCTGTGAGATAGTACTATTTTTAGCTTTATTTTACATACAAGAATGCTGAGGTTGAGACTTGCCCAAAGTTGCATAGTAAGTAATTGGTGGTAAGATTAAAAATGGAGGTGGAGTAAGTAGATGCTGCATGGACACACTCCTAGGACCAAACTGGAATTGCAACTAAAATACTGAAAAACTTTGTGAATAATCAACAGAAGACTCACTGGAGAGAACCCTGATAACCGAGGATGGAAAGTGGAGACTATAGAGACTCATAGGAAGGGTGTAGGCACAAAAAAGCTGGCCAGGCTCTCACAGACAGCAGCTGAAGTTCTGGAGAGATATCTCAGCTGTGGGGGGAGGGTTACCACTGAGAACTCTGGAGTCTAATCTCTAAGCTGGGCCCCCCAGCAGAGAGCACCAGAACTGAGAATGGTACCCACATAGCATTTGGCTGTGAAAAGCAGCAGGGTTGCTATCTGCCAGGGAAAGGCAAGTGGATTTTAGAGACTCTCTTAAAGCGCCAATGCACAAAAGTCCATGTGGAACCTCACAACTTGTGCTCTGGCAGAGGGAGGGCAGAGTGGACTGGAGCTGTGTGAGCAGAAGCCAGGATCAGGGGCTCTGGGATTAGAGCTCAGAAGGTGGACACCCCCATTTCCTGTGCTGAGTCATTCCCTCACACTGTGGCAGTCATCTTAGACAGACAATTGCTATCCAGGCAGTCTTGCCTGAGGGGCAGACAGTTGACCACTTTATTGGAAAACATCTTGCCTCATGGTGTGGAGTTGCTGAGGCCCATTAAGAGATTGAGAATAACAATTAGCCTCCAGGCAGAAGCAATTGCCCCACCCTGTTAAAAAACACACCTGTGGACGATTGCCTGTGGGCAATTCAAGATGGAATCCTATCAGTCTGTAGGCAGAGGTGGTCTCTGGAGGCTTTGAGTCTTTGCCTGATATAATTAGTCAGAAATAGCATTTGGCACTGTCCTGCACTAGAGTTTGAGAAGCATAGCAGATTTACCTAATACATAGTCACAAACCCAAACAGGCAGCCACACTGAGGAGACAAATGAAAGAACAAGAGAACTCTTCAGAAGAAGAGATAAGTGAAATGGAGATAAAAAATTTATCTGATATAGAGTTCAGATTAATGATGGTAAAGATGCTCAACAACATGAGAAAATATATAGTAACTTTGAAAACAGAAGTAAAGAATGGCATAGCACAAATAAATAACACATTGGAAGGAATACACAGCAGATTAGGGGAGGCTGAGTAATGAATTAATGAATTAGAAGACAGGGTTGAAAAATCAATCAGAGAACCAAAAAGAAAAAAAAAACAATTAAAAAAACAGTAGGACAGCTTAAGGGAGCTGTGGGAAATGTGAAACGTAACAATATTAGAATAGCAGGTGTGCCAGATGAGGCAGAAAGGGAGAATGGGATAGAGAATGTGTTTGAAGAAATAATAGAAGAAAACTTCCCTAACCTGGTAAAGGAAAAGTAACTGGTGGTAAATGGCAGAGCTGGTCTGACTCCAGAACACACAGTCTTAGACATACCTTGTCCTCCTCATACTATGATACTTCACAGCTCTTATAGTGTTTTATACATGCCAGGTAAACCAAGCCCTCAATAATTTCAGATTTTTACATTTACCATTATGGTTAACAAATATGGAAAATCTGAACATTTAAGAATGAGCTCTGGATATGATTGTAAAGCAGAAATGGAACCTGTCTTTTATTACTGGAGCTAGTTGGAGGGATGGCAAGAATCATTTACATAAAGTTCTTGGACTCAGGGTAACTCACTCTGGAATTCTGGATTCAAAGATGTTAGATTGTTTATATTATTCATACCAGTATTCCTCAGGAATGTTAATTTTTCCTGTTATGAACCTTAATATACCACCACAGAATCTGACCTGACACTGCCCGTCTGCCCATGAGGTACAGGAGTGAAAGGGCCCATGGAAGCCCTCACCCTGCCCTCTTGTGTCACTGGGCCTGCTGAGCTGGAGGCCTGCAGGCCTAAATGCCCTGGACTCCTGTCTGGAACAGCAGTTGCTCTGTTCTGACCCAGTGTTAGGTTTGGTGAAGCTTAGGAGTGTCAAATGCTGACTACTAACCCTGGACGAAGGATGTTTGCTAGTCTAGAAGCAAACCCCGAGGAGGGATAGTTCATACAGTGGGCGAGCATAACTCAATGCCTGGAGGTCTGAACCTGGAAGAAGAATGATGTCAAGCAGAGTTCTGAACCCAGGAGGCATGGGCCCAGAGAAGACACATGGAAGGACTTTGGGAAGTCAGTGAACCCCATAAATTAACCATGAAATTTTTCATGGAGAGAGTCTGAATAGATTTGACTGTTCCATCAGCTTTTCTAGGGAATTACAATTCACAAACACAAAGAACCAGTATGTTTTTCTAGAGCCTAAGCAAAGAGACAGCTGAGAAAGGAGGGATTTTACATATCTCCATATTTATTAGACTGAAGTATTCTTGAGACTGCACTGAGGGTGGCCGTAAAGTCTAGAAATCTGCATGCTATTATTTTATTGTGTACTATAATGTAACAACAATAAGCCAGTTATTGTGTATTAATTAGTCTGTGTTCCTAGACAAGGTAACCATCTTGTGTATGTATCTAAGAGTGGAGTGCCAAGTGGAAGTGTCTACAAATGAATATTCATTTCTATAAAATAATGCCAAATAAATTTCCAAAGCAGTTGTACCAACTTTTCTTCTTAATTTTTGGCAATATAATAGAAATGAAATGAAAGCATATTGTGGTCTTTGTATTTTCTGATAGTTAGTGAAGTTGATTATGATTTTCATATGATGCCTGCTTAGTCTTTTTATCTATTTTTTTCTATTTAATTGTCTTATTTTATTAATTTGCCATATTCCTTTATATGTTCCACATGTTAATCCATACTCAGTTATATATGTTGCAAATATTTTCTCTCAGTTTGTGAATTGTGCTTTTACTTTGTTCATGCATGATGGTTTTTAATGAATAAAAGTTCTTAAAAATTTTTTTAATCCTCACCCAAGTATATGCTTATTGATTTTTTTAGAGTGAGGGGAAATGCGGGGGAGAGTTAGAGAAACATCGATGTGAGAGAGAACATTTGTTGGCTGCCTTCTGCACATGTCCTGACCCGGGATAGAACCCACGACCTGACCAGGAATCAAACCCACAACCTTTCAGTGTATGGGACATTGCTCCAACCACACCTGTAGAAAGTGAGCCACACCTGTTAGATCAGAAGTTATTAAATTTAGTATACTCAAATTTATGATTTTTTTTTCTTTTATGGTTAGCAATGTTGTATTGTAATAAATCTTTTCCTACCCCAGAATCAGAAATACATTTTATTCTAAAATGTTTTAACATTTTGCCTTTTGCAGTGAGTCCATTTTATGGAATTGATTTTTGTGTATGGTATGCTTGATTATACTGATTTCTCTCATTTCTGAGAAACTCTGATCTTCTATTATTTCTCTTGGTAATTGTTTTAATAAGAACAGCTCAGGTTGGCAGGCAGCAGCCAAGAGGCAAAGGCGCTTCTCCAGTAACCCCCAGCTCATTCTTATCAAAGATAATCCCAAATGTTCCTGCTCTCTTTTGCCATCTATCTTCCCCCTCTCTTCTTCCCTGGGCCTGCCCCTCCTCCCAACCCTGTTTTCCTCACTGTCCCTTGGATGTGTCTGGGCTGTTTCTCCCTGAAACAGCAGGCTGCAAAGCTCAGAGCTCAGGAAGGCTGTGGTGAGTCAGACAGGAAGGCCCATCACTCTTTTGTGCATTCCCTTGCTTCTGGACTTGAAGTGTATTAAAGTAGCTGTCATTGATGATATAGAGAAAAATAAATATGCCACTGACCTGACATAACTGAATGAGGAAAAAATACCTCTAATCTGTCAAGTACAGCTGAGTGTGGTGAATTGTGGCCATAGCACAGTGTGTAGGCCACATTGCTGGCCCACGGAGGAGAGTGGCATTTGTGAGGGGAAAAAACAAAAGGTAGGATAGAGGGGACTGTGGAGAATATCAAGAGCTGTATTTTGAAGTAAAGGAGGTGAAGTCATCAGAGCCATATGGATCTATGCATTAGTCACAAAGCTAATCTGATCTAATGTGATCTGATCTAATCCTTGTGTCACAACTTTGAAGATGTTAGGAGTTAGAATGACAGAACAGGACAAAGAAAAATAAATTCTAGAAGAATCAAAAAGGAAAGCAAAGAAAGACTAATTCCAATTAGGAAGAGAAATGCTGAAAGTCATGTAGAAGGGAAAATGATACATGAAACTGTTGACATGAAAGAACATGTTTAATAATAAAATATTCAAGTTTTAGAATTACCCACTTTACCTTTGTTCTGCAGTACCTCATGCATAAAGTCAAACATTTCTCCCAATTTGACCAAAATCTGATGGAAGAGCTATAATAAATGTGGCTCAGCTTCTACACACATACACCATACCCCATTCAGATAAAAGTTAAAAAAATAAGAGCAGATAGAAATTATCTATTGCTTGTAACAAACCACTCCCAAAACTTAGTAGCTTGAGACAACAATCATTTCAGTAGTTCACAATTGTGTGTCTCAACAGTTTAGGTTGGGCTCAGCCGGGCAGTTCTGAAGTTCTTATCTGGGGTCACTCATGTGACCACAGTCATCTGGGGCTTAACTGGGATTGAATGGTCTAAGATTAGCTTACTCAGTTGTCTGGTGGCTGATTCTGACTGTAGCTGGTTAGGCGGGGAACTCAGATCTGCTCCATGTAGCCTCTCATCCCTGGTAAGCTGGCCCTGGTTTTTTTGCATGATGGTGACAAGACAACATTTTAAGATGATGGAGCAGAGGCCCAGTCGCTTAAGTCAGGTAATATCACCATGTTGTACTGGTCAAATTATTTCTAGAGCACAGCCAAGAATGAAGGCATGGGAAATAGGCTTCATCTCTTGATGGGAGGTATGATAAAGTCACATTACAAAGGGGCATGCATACACTGATGGAAAGAATCATTGTGGTCATCTTTCAAAGACTCTAGGAAGAAACTGTAAAATATCTTCAGAGATATCAATGCAAGGGCTTGCATTAGAACCTAGTGTGAAACCTATGGCTGCAAAAAGAAAAGACAATGGAGAACCAAGTAAACCATGGAGGCTGATCCCTCACTTCCTGTTATACTTCCTGATGGTCTGGAACCAGCAACAATGAGTTTCTTCCCTGTTGACTTAAGTGACTTACAGGAAGTATCTTAGAATGTTCTGTGTTTGTATGTAAAACTTTATGGGAAAATATACATAAAGCTTAAAGGAGCTAAAGTAGAGAGCATGGCTCACTGAGATTTTATGCCACCAAAGCATGGAAAATTTACCCTTGTTCATCTAACATTGGGAATTATGAAAAAAATTTGTTTAATTTGAGAATTTCAGTTTCTCTTCTTACCACCAGTGATGCAGAGAACGTGGAGGTGGAGGTGAGGCCATATTAGCTATAAATTCAGCATCTTTTCGGAGGGGGTTTCTTTTATAACTGCATATTTTTGTCAAGGGATATCATGTTGTGGAAGAGACTGTTTCATAGTGTGACCACTGCCAGACCCATTAGCTAGACCTGGGCCAGACAAAGATTGCTTCCTGGAAATCCTTTTAGGGATTATCCAATTGTAATAGACACTTTCCTTCAGACATAAACTAGTACCTGTCCTCTGTGCCTCAAGGCATGTGGTTCCTAAAACAGGCCATTATCCTTACCCAGGCAAGCCTGTGAGGTATTTGCCCTTACCTGGGGCAGTGATTTACCGGTACACCTGTCCATCACCCTGATCTTTGACATTCTTAGACACCTGTCAAGCAGGGCGGGGATTCACTTCATCTGGCCACCACCCTGATGTGCCTCGTGTGTAAGATTCCCTTAAGCTGTTAATTGCCACACTGGAGTGGCTTTCCTCTTCCTTTGGTCTTTCCATGCCCTGCACTTGTTCAGATAGACTTTCAGTCTAGGCTGTCCCCTGGGCCTGTATGCATGGGAAGTGCCATGCTGCATCCACCTTTGTCTGCTGGCTATGGTGCTTGAGTGGAGATTTGGAGAGGGGAAAGCTTGATCCTGGCAGCTTCTTCCCTTTGCTTCAGCAGTTTAAGGAGACATGAGATAAAGTGCTCTGCCACATAGCCTTTCTTGCACCTTTCCAGGGCCTTGAAGATTAACTTAAAAAATGGAAATCCATGAATCCTTCACCAAACTAAACTACATCACCCAAACTGTCAAATTTACCTGTCTGTACCTCCCTATTCTCCTCTCTCCCCGGCCCCCAGAGGCAAATCTTGGCCTGAATATTATTTATAGTTCTTCCATGTGCTTTGGAGTTTTATAAAAACAGTATCATAAATGGGGGAATAAGGACACATATGTAACACCTTAATCAATAACGAAATTTAAAAAAAGAAATAAAAAAAACAAACACAAAACAGTATCATACTTTATGTTAAGACATTTTCATTTTCCCCACTCATGACTTTCTAAGATTCATCCATATTATAGTTTTAGGCTGTGGCTCATTCACTTTCATTTTATAATATACACTAGAGGCCCAGTGCACGAAATTCGTGCATTGGGGAGGGTGTCCCTCAGCCCAGCTTGCACCCTCTCTAATATGGGACCCCTCGGGGGATGTCCAACTGCAGGTTTAGGCCCAATCCCTGTGGAATCGGGCCTAAACCTGCAGTTGGACATCCCTCTCACAATCCGGGACCGCTGGCTCCTAACTGCTCACCTACCTGCCTGATTGCCCCCTAACTGCTTCCTTGCTGGCCTGATTGACCCCTAACTGCTCCTCTGCAGGCCTGATTGCCCCCAAATACCATCCCCTGCTGGCCTGTTCACCCCCAAGGCTTTTATTAGTATAGATATGACCCTGCACAGGAACTTTTACTAACCCTGCTTTACAATAAGGGCTTGACGATTGAATCATTAGGACCAGACACCAAGATTTCCTTTCTTTGAATAGTGGAGGGAATACTTATCTTGTCTTTAAGTTGCCCAGAAATTAAAATGAGATAATGACTTAGAAAAGTATAAAAGCACCATATAAAGACAACTGTCTTTTTAATGAAGTGGCAAAATGAAAAACACTTTTTATTCTCCCCTTCCTTCCTTTACAGCTTTTATTTAAACTTTGAAATTTATAAAAATTTCACTCCAATTTTCATTTCTTTATATTCAACATTATTTTGTATTGGTTTCAGGTTTTATATTAGTTACAGAATAGTGGTTAGACAATCATATACTTTACAAAGTGTTCCCCGATATTTCTAGTACCCACCTGGCATCATACCATCATTACAACACTATTGACTATATTCCCTATTTAAGTGACAATGGGTTTACAGGTTCCTTTCAGTGTTTCTTTTGTGTTGCTTGTCCTTCCTTTTCTTTCTCACTTCTTCCCTTGTTTTCTTTATATAGTATCTCAATTGGCCATCAAAGCTCAGTGAAGGCACTGGGACACGCTTCATCCATTTTACAGACCAGGAAACTGAGGCCAAATCCAGTTGGCTGTGGAACTTGACTCAGCACACAGGAAGCCCTCAGAGCCATGCTCTTTGTACTTCCTAAGGGGCAGCGGCCCAGCAAACAGAACAAACCTTCCAGTCAGGCTTCTGAGCCTCTTTCTCAAGCACCTCTTCATTGCGGATGCTCCACATTCTTTCCTCTCCCCCCATTCTTTACTGCCCCCCCTTCTCTGAAGCAGGTGGAAGGCTTCCCACTCACTGCCTAGGCATGCTCTGCCATGGGGCAGGGTGTAGCGAGCTTGCTTTTGGGTCAAGGCAGGAGCAGGAGTCACTGCCTCTGAAGTGTGAAGGCTGCCTGAGCGAGGCCCATTAGCACTGGGAGCTTCTCTGAATCACATCAGTCAGTCCAGTACCCTGCAGTGCAGCACCCCTTCACTGAGGTGGCACCACCCCTCAACCCCCGCCTCAGGGGTGAGGGTCCTGGCCCTCTGCCAGGAGTCCTTCCATTCCCCTTGATCCCTGGCTGGGCCCACCCACGTCTTGGGAGCACTGCAGAACCTCTGTCTCTCTGCAGATGAGGCAGATCCCTGCCCTAGGTCTCTGCAAAGCTATGAATCTTGGCCAGAGGCCTGGTCTGGGTCTCAGCAACCACATGCCTGCAATGTTCCCAGGGACCCTGGGAGGGGCTGGGCGAGTCCCGCCTCACCTCCCCAGGGTGCCGATCTCCCCAGGGACCCCTGGGAAAGGCTGGAGGGGCAGGCTATGCCACCCCGGTTGCCGATCTCCCCAGGGACCCCCCTGAGAGGCTGGATGGGCCCGGCCACGACCCCCAGGTTGGCGATCGCCCCCGGGACCCCCGGCAGCAGCAGGATGGGCCCGGCCACGCCCCCCCAGGGTGCCGATCACCCCCGGGACCCCCGGCAGGGGCGGGATGGGCCCAGCCATGCCCCCCAGGGTGCCGATCGCCCCGATACCCTCTTGAGTGTCTGGGAAGCCAGGTCTCGCCTCCCCGGGGCAGCGATCTCCCCAGGGACCCCCAAACTAAGAGGACTGGCACCGCCATCTTGATCTTCTCAACGGCCGGATATGCCACCCGGAGTCCCGCCCCCCAGCCTCCCGCCGACCCAATTGTGGGCGAAGCGGAGGTGCGGTCAATTTGCATGTTTCTCTATTATAAGGTAGGATATGTGTGAATATTCCCTGCTTTACCTAATCTCCTATTGATGGATTTTCCCCATATACAAATATTCACCTATGTAAAAGGTTCTTTAAGCAATGGCCTTGGGTGAACTGTGCAATACCAAATTGGTTTCTAAAGCTGTATCCCTGTCAGCAGAGTTAGAGAAGTAAAGGCGGTCATGGTGACTAGGAATTTTCTGGCTGTCAAATCCAGCACAGTTTAGATCTCATGTACTATCCCCTTTCATCCTTGTTTTATGTTCTCTAGTGAACTTAACTTCTTAGTTGTCATGCCCTCACTTTTAGAAAGAGTTAGTAACTATATTGCCAAGTGAATCACTGAGTTAATGAAAAAATTTGAGACATGCATATCTTTTCAATGACAAAAGTTACAACAAAAACTAGCTTTTTGGGTGCATTTTCTATGTTCTAGGTCTTAACTGACCCTTTTGCATGTTATTATCTCATTTAATCTTCACAATAAACAGTAAAGATAGATACTTCTATTGTTTCCTTTTTATAAGTGAGAAGCCTAAGGCTCAAATTGCATAAGTAACTTCCATGGTGTGACTCACTATGGAGCTTGAAGCTGAAGTCATCTTTGCAATTTAAATTTTTTTGCAATTTAAAATGCATCCTTGGTCTGCAGCAGCAACAACAACATCTGGAACTTGTTAGAAATGCAGAGTCTTGGGCCTCATCCAAGACCTCCTGAATTCTGAGATGCTATTAACAGGTGAATTTGTTATGCTGCACCCCAAAACTGGTAGAGAGATTTAATAACCTATTTAAAATTTAGTAAGGACAGACTATAGGTATCACGATAATTTTAACTTGTATTTAATTCATTTATTAAGGTATCATTGACACTAAACCAAATCAATTAAATTTGCAATTTATATCCACAAGATTTATATGGCTCTCTGTGTCTGGGTCAAATATTGTATATGTGTTATGCAGAAGATAATTGGCAGAATACTGTTAGCCAGGCTCATGGAGCTGTCACAGTTAAAAATGCCCAGCGCTCTGCTCTAAGGGTTTTAGCACTATGGTATTCAAGCTGCTCAACCTGAGTTAGCAATTACGTTCTGATGTCATTAAAATGAAATGGCATCAACAAAGGAATAGAAGTCTATCTTAACTACAGGTCTGAGATGCTTTATTACTTTATGTCACCCTTACTTACTAATTCCCATTGCATAAGAGGTAGCTATAAAGGTTTTCATAGGCAAGCTACATTGTCAATGAATATGCATCATGAATATGAATATGAATAATGACATCATTGTTTTAGTTTCCATGAGCAAATATAATCTTCAAGGTCATTGCTAATGGATAACAGGTGCCTACAATCTTATTTTTATATATTTTATGACTACTTGCACTGTGGTTGCATCTCCTTCCTCCAAAAATGTAAGTGTAATTTCAACATCAGTGTTTATTTTTGGAACTTCTCTTCCAGTGCTTTGAGAAGTAGATTACTCAATCTTTCTTCAGTTTCTCAAGAATACCATGTCACTTGTACCCCTCTTCAAATAAGTTCCACTATGAGAAATATTTATTATAATCAGGACAGTTGCTTGCATTTACTGAACATTTGCTTTCTAACAACCACTGCCATGCCTTTAGATGCATTAAGTTCATTCATTACCTCTATCTCCCATTTAAAGATTTTTTGCATCAAAAGAATATATATTTATTTCTATAATAAAATTCTCCCCAGGTTTCTTTATTAAAATAATGTTTTCCTTAAATGTTAAAGTTCATAAATATTCTTATTTATATAATAGACTCTTGTTTAATCATTTTGTGCATCTTTAGTAGAAGCTTAGGTTTCTTAAGATCAATAATCTATACTGATAAAAGCCTAGGGCCCTCGCACCCTCCTGCTCTCAGGTCATCATAAGATGGCCACCCCCATGTTGTCACAATATGGCCTCCCCCACGTCATCACAAGATGGCTGGCAGGGGAGGGCAGTTGGGGGCAATCGGGCCAGCAGGGGAGGGAAGTTGGGGGCGATCAGGCTGGCAGGGGAGCAGTTAGGCATCAATCAGGTTGGCAGGGGAGCAGTTAGGAGCCAGCAGTCCCAGATTGTGAGAGGGATGTCCGACTGCCGGTTTAGGCCCAATCCCTCAAGGGTCAGGCCTAAACCGGCGGTCGGACATCCCCTGAGGGGTCCTAGATTGGAGAGGGTGCAGGCTGGGCTTAGGGACACCCCCCAGTGCACAAATTTCATGTACCAGGCCTCTAGTCTATATCATAAAAGGCCTTTGGTTGTGATGCCGTGTCACGACCAAATGAGCAGCAGCTCTCGCGGTGGGTGGGGCGGGGTATGAACTACTCATGGCAGAGAGCTACTCATGGCAGAGAGCTACTAGTGGTGGAGAGCTGTGCTTCACAGGGCTAAATACAACTGTAGCCTTACCCCTGCAGAGAGAAATGAGAGGAAGGAAAAAGGTAAACACTATCCTTTCAGAGTGCAGAGTAAATGGAAAAATCACTGAAAGAATGTAAGTAGTTGTGGACTGCCCATGCTTTAGAAAATAATTTCCTTTCCAAACAGCCTGTTTATATAGAAAAGACACTGTATATTAGAAATACAGGCAAAATCCCCTTTACAGAGTGCTTTCATTCCCATTTCACAACAACCATGTGAAATAGGCAGGGGAGACATCCTACTTTATAGAGAAGAAAGCTGAGTATTAGATAAATTAAATTACTTTTTCAAATACTTTCTTTTTTAAAAAAATATATTATATTGATTTTTTTACAGAGAGGAAGGGAGAGGGATAGAGAGTAAGAAACATTGATGAGAGAGAAACATAGATCAGCTGCCTCCTGCACACCTCCTACTGGGGATGTGCCCTCAAACAAGGTACATGCCCTTGACCAGAATTGAACCTAGGACCTTTCAGTCCACAGGCTGAAGCTCTATCCACTGAGCCAAACTGGCTAGGGCTCAAATACTTTCCATTAGAATTTGTCAAAACTGGCAATGATTTCTTTTTTTTTTTCTACTTCCTAGATTTCTGCAAATGCTTTTCATACTTGGTTAAGGGTCTGCCACATCTTTGAAGCTGACTCTTGTTAGTCACTCAATGTAACAAAGTCTGAGCTTATGATAGATGTGATAAGTAATAACAGTATATTATATATACTGTGTATATTTACATATTAATACCTACATACACACACATGCATATACAGCACTTTTAACTTTCTTAAAAATTTCTTTATGGATTAAGGTATTACATATGTGTCCTCATCCCTCCATTAAACCCCCAACCCCCCACTCATGCCCTCACCCCCCTGGTGTCATGTCCATTGGTTAGGCTTATGTGCATGCATACAAGTCCTTTGGTTGATCTCTCCCCCTTACCTCCACCCTCCCCTACCTTCCCTCTGAGGTTT
The DNA here is from genome assembly GCF_027574615.1 of Eptesicus fuscus. Lineage (NCBI taxonomy): Eukaryota > Metazoa > Chordata > Mammalia > Chiroptera > Vespertilionidae > Eptesicus > Eptesicus fuscus. The sequence continues at coordinate 112,968,946 of NC_072475.1, forward strand.
GACAGTCTGATCAATGCTTCTGTATCTCTGGATCTGTCCCTGTTCATCAGTTTATGTTGTTCATTATTCCACAAATGAGTGAGATCATGTGGTATTTATCTTTCTCTGATTGGCTTATTTCACTTAGTGTAATGCTCTCCAGTTCCATCCATGCTTTTGCAAATGTAAGAATTCCTTCTTTTTTAACGCAGCATAGTATTCCATTGTGTAGATGTACCACAGTTTTCTAATCCACTCATCTGCTGATGGGCACTTAGGCTGTTTCTAAATCTCAGCTATGGTAAACTGTGCTGCTATGAACATAGGGGTGCATATATCCTTTCTGATTGGTGTTTCTAGCTTCTTGGGGTATATTCCTAGAAGTGGGATCACTGGGTCAAATGGGAGTTCCATTGTTAGTTTTTTGAGGAAACACCATACTGTTCTCCACAGTGGTTGCACCAGTCTGTATTCCCACCAGCAGTGCAAAAGAGTTCCTTTCTCTCTGCATCCTCGCCAACACTTGTTTGTTGAGTTGTTCATGATAGCCATTCTGACAGGTGTGAGATGGTACCGCATTGTCGTTTTGATTTGCATCTCTCAGATAATTAGTGACTTAGAGCATGTTTTCATGTGTCTTTTGGCCTTCCTTCTGTCTTCTTTCGAAAAGTATCTAATTAGGTCCATTGCCCATTTTTTGATTGGATTTTTTATCTTCCTTTTGTTAAATTGTATGAGTTCCCTATAGATGTTGGAGATTAAACCTTTATCAGTGATAACATTAGTGAATATGTTCTCCCATGCAGTGGGGTTTCTTGTTGTTTTGTTGATGGTTTCTATTGCTGTGCAGAAGCTTTTTATTTTGATGTAGTCCCATTTGTTTGTTTTCTCTTTAGTTTCCATTGCCCTAGTGCTGTGGTCGGCAAACTGCGGCTCGTGAGCCACATGCGGCTCTTTGGCCCCTTGAGTGTGGCTCTTCCACAAAATACCACGACCTGGGCAAGTCTATTTTGAAGAAGTGGCATTAGAAGAAGTTTAAGTTAAAAAATTTTGGCTCTCAAAAGAAATTTCAATCGTTGTACTGTTGATATTTGGCTCTGTTGACTAATGAGTTTGCAGACCACTGCCCTAGGAGTAATATCAGTGAAGAAATTGCTTCGGCATATGTCTGAGATTTTGCTGCCTGTGGATTCCTCCAGTATTTTTATGGTTTCCCATCTTATGTTTAAGTACTTTATCCATTTTGAGTTTATTTTTGTGTATGGTGTATGTTGGTGGTCTAGTTTCATTTTTTGCATGTATCTGTCCAATATTCCCAACACCACTTGTTGAAGAGACTGTCTTGACTCCATTTTATGTTCATGCCTTTTTTGTCAAATATTAATTGAGCATAGTGGTTTGGATCAATTTCTGGGTTCTCTATTCTATTCCATTGATCTATATGTCTATTCTTGTGCCAGTACCAGGCAGTTTTTAGAACAGTGGCTTTGTAATACAGCTTGAAGTCTGGTATTGAGATCCCTCCTACTTTATTCTTCTTTCTCAGGATTGCTGAAGCTATTCCGCATCTTTTTTTATTCCAGATAAAGTTTTGGAAAGTTTGTTCTAGGTCTGTGAAATATGCCGTTGGTATTTTAATGGGGATTGCATTGAATCTATAGATTGCTTTGGGTAGTATGGACATTTTGATGATGTTGATTCTACCAATCCATGAACACGGTATGTTCTTCCATCTGTTTATGGCTTCCTCTATCTCTTTTTTCAGTGTTGTGTAGTTTTTTGGATGTAGGTCTTTTACCTCCTTAGTTAAATTTATTCCTAGGTATCTTAATTTTTTTGGTGCAATGGTAAATGGGATTGCTTTTTTAGTCTCTCTTTCTATTGGTGTAAATAAATGCCATAGATTTCTTGGCATTAATTTTCTATCCTGCTACATTGCCAAATTCATTTATTAAGTCTAATAATTTTTTGATGGAGTCTTTAGGGTTTTCTATGTGCAGTATCATGTCATCTGCGAATAAGGACAGTTTTACTTCTTTTACAATTTGGATGCCTTTTATTTCTTCTTCTTGTCTGATCACAATGGCTAGTACTTCCAGTACTATGTCGAACAGGAATCGTGAGAGTGGGCATCCCTGTCTTGTTCCTGTTCTTAAGGGAAATGGTTTTAGTTTTTGGCCGTTGAGTATGATGTTGGCTGTGGGTTTGTTATATATGGTTTTTATTATGTTGAGGTATGATCTTTCTATTCCCATCTTGCTGAGAGTTTTTATCAAGAAAGGGTGTTGGATTTTGTCACATGCTTTTTCTGCATCAATTGATATGACTATGTGATTTTTATCTCTCAACTTGTTTATGTGATGTATCACATTTATTGATTTGCGGATATTGTACCATCCTTGCATCCCAGGGATAAATCCTACTTGGTCATGGTGTATGATCTTTCTGATGTATTGCTGGATCCGATTTGCTAGAATTTTGTTGAGGATTTTGGCATCTATGTTCATGAGGGATATTGGCCTATAATTCTCTTTCATTGTGTTGTCTTTATCTGGTTTTGGGATTAGGATAATGCTGGCTTCATAGAAGGAGCTTGGAAGTGTTCCTTCCTCTTGAATTTTTTGGAATAGTTTGAGGAGGATAGGTTTTAGTTCTTCTTTGAGTGTTTGGTATAACTCCCCTGTGAAGCCATCTGGCCCCAGGCTTTTGTTTGCTGGGAGCTTTTTTTTTTAAATATTTTTATTGATTTTTTACAGAGAGGAAGGGAGAGGGATAGAGAGTTAGAAACATCGATGAGAGAGAAACATCGATCAGCTGTCTACCGCACACCTCCCACTGGGGATGTGCCCGCAACCAAGGTACATGCCTCTGACCAGAATTGAACCCAGGACCCTTCAGTCCGCAGGCCGGCGCTCTATCCACCGAGCCAAACCGCTGTTGGCTGCTGGGAGCTTCTTGATGACTGCTTCAATTTCTTCCATAATTATTGGCCTATTGAGATTTTTGGAATCTTCCTGATTGAGTTTTGGAAGATAGTATTTTTCTAGGAATATGTCCATTTCCTCCTGGTTGTCCAGTTTGTTGGAGTAGAATTGTTCATAGTATTTTTTTAACAATCCTTTGTATTTCTGTGGGGTCTGTTGTTATTTCGCCTCTCTCATTTCTGATTTTGTTATTTGAGTCCTCTCTCTTTGCTTCTTGGTGAGCCTAGCTAGAGGTTCATCAATCTTGTTTATCCTTTCAAAGAACCAGCTCTTAGTTTCATTGATCTTTTGTATTGTTTTTTGGTCTCTATGTCATTTATTTTTGCTCTGATCTTTATTATCTCCTTCTTTCTGCTCACTCTGGGCTTTTCTTATTGCTCTCTTTCTAATTCTTTGAGTTTTAGAGTTAGATAATTTACTACCACTTTTTCTTGCTTTTTGAGGTAGGCCTGTAGAGCTATAAACTTCCCTCTCAGGACTGCTTTCATTGTGTCCCATAGATTTTGGATTGTTGTGTTTTTATTGCCATTAGTTTCCAGGATGTTTTTAATTTCTTCTTTGATCTCATTGGTAACCCAATCATTATTTAACAGCATGCTATTCAGCTTCCAAGTGTTTGAGTATTTTGGATTGTTTTTATTGTAGTTTATTTCTAATTTTATGCCACTGTGGTCTGAGAAGATGCTTGATATGATTACAGTCTTCTTGAATTTGGGGAGACTTTGCTTGTGACCCAATATGTGGTCTATTTTTGAAAATGTCCCATGTGCACTTGAGATGAACATATATTCCGTGGCTTTGGGATGAAATGTTCTGAAAATGTCAATTAAGTCCATCTGATCTAGTGAGTCATTTAAGATTGCTGTAACTTTGCTGTTTTTTTGGTCTAGAGGATTTATCCAGTGATGTCAGTGGTGTATTAAAGTCCCCTAATATGATTGTATTTTTGTTGACCTCTCCCTTGATATGTTCCAAGAGGTTTTTTTTTTAAGGTATTTAGGTTCTCCTGCATTGGGTGCATATATGTTTATCAGGGTTATATCCTTTTGTTGTATCGATCCCTTTAGTATTATGAAGTGGCCTTCCTTGTCTCTTGTTATGGTCTTCAATTTGAGGTTTATTTTGTCAGATATACTAGTAAGTATTGCTACCCAAGCTTTTTTTTTTTTCATATCCATTTGCCTGATAGTTATTTTTCCATCCCTTCACTTTCAGTCTGTGTGAGTCCCTTGTTCTGAGATGGGTCTCTTGTAGACAGCATATATATGGGCCATGTTTTTTTTATCCATTCAGCCCCTCGATGCCTTTTATTGGAGCATTTAGTCCGTTTACGTTTAAAGTTATTACTGAAAGGTACTTGTTTGTAGTCATTTCTATTTTTGTGCCTGTGTTCCTTCTTACTTTTTTATTTCTTCTTTTTACAGCATTCCCTTTAGCATTTCTTGCATTGCTGGTTTGGTGGTGATAAACTCCCTTAGCCTTTTTTTGTCTTCGAAGTTCCTGATTTCCCCTTCAATTTTGATTGATAGTCTTCCTGGATAGAGTATTCTTGGATTCAGTCTTTTGCTTTACAACACTTTATATACTTCCTTCCATTCCCTTCTAGCTTGATGTGTTTCTGTTGAGAAATCATTTGATAATCTGATGGGGGATCCTTTGTAGGTAACTCTCTGTCTCTCTCTTACAGCCTTTAAGATTCTCTCTTTGTTGTTAACATTTGCAATTGATATCATGACGTGTCTTGGTGTGGGTCTTTTGGGATTCATCTTGCTTGGGACTCTGTACTTGTGTAACTTTTTCTTCCCCATATCCGGGATGTTTTCTGTCATTATTTCTTCAAACAGATTTTCTAATCCTTGCTGTTCTTCTTGTCCTTCTGGCAGCCCTATTATACGTATGTTACTTTGTCTCATGTTGTCCCAAAGCTCCCTGAGGCTCTCCTCCTGCTTTTTAATTTTTTTCTCTAGTTGCTGTTCATATTGAGCTTGTTTCTCTACCTTATTTTCTAACTCACTAATTCGCCCCTCTGCTTCTTCTAGTCTACTGTTGAAACTTTCCATGGTGTTTTTGATTGTAGCTATATCACTTTTCATTTCTTCCTGATTCTTGCATAGGTTGTTGATTTTCTCATCTATCCGATGTATGAATTGCCCGACCATTACTCTGAATTCTTTTTCGGTCATGTTGCATGCTTCAATTTCACTAATTTCCTTTCTTGGCGACTCCTCATTTTCTTTCCTCTGGGGATTGTGTTGTCTCCCCATTCTGACTATCACCAGAAGGTTCAAATGTCGAGTTGTGTACAGTGGGAGCTTCATACCACCCGAATGTTACTGAAGTGCTCTGACACTAAGATGTGTGGCTGCCGTGGGTTGGTGGGAACCAGGCTTGCCCAGGGTCAGCGTTATCAGTGCTCAGTGTGGTCTCATGTGCACACCTAGAATCAGGGACTCTGCCTGCACCACGCTGAAACAGAGACCCTGCTGGCATCTGCCAATAATGAGAGTCCCCTAGCAAGTGCCAGGAGTCAGAGTTCCCCTGTGTCTGCACCAAGAATTGAGTACGATAGTCTCTGTTGTTTCATGTTGGCTTCTGCTGAGAATCAGGGTCCCTGTGTGTGCATTCACCAAGAATTGGAGTCACTGGCTGTTAGTGTGAATGCACTGGGAGTCAGGGATCCCAGGTGCACACGATAAGAAACAGAGTTAAGTCAGTGGTGCTCAGTGCTGCCTCCTGCCTGGAGAATCAGGGTCCCGGTCAGCTTAGGGGACTGGGTTGCACAGTAGCACTGTGTCGGCAGGAGATCTGCTCCTGCACTGAGGAAAACAGACTTCTGGTGTGAGCTTGCCCAGAATCGAAGTCAGGTGGCACTGCTGCCCTGCATGGGTTTCAGGTTTGGTCGCCAGATTGCATTGCAGGGAACAGATTCCCAGTGTCCACTTGCTCCCAGGCTCAAATTCCTGTAGCGGCACTGTGGCCAGTGCGAGGGGCAGGTCTATCAGTTACTATGGCGCTGCCTGTGAGCCTGTGGGGAGGGGGATAGTTTCCTTGACTCACAGCAATCTGCGGCCGGGAAGTCTGGATTCTTGTTGTCTGTTGGTCTGCAGCTGTGGTTGCAGGTCTCTGTCCCCAGTGGCTGCAGGGTCCTGGTTTGCATCTGAGACCAGACTGGTGGTGCTGAGACCAGGATCCTAATCTCAAGCTGCTCTGTTCCTCAAGATGGTGGGGTCTCTGTGCCCTCACTGGCCGCCCAGAAGTGTCGGTGTTGTGCATGGGGCTCCGCCATCTAAAACTGCCTGGTTTGGCAGCCCCTTGGAGGGCCTGCAGAATCTAGCTGTCCCTAGCTCATACACACACACACCACACACATCCACACACTCCTCTATCGCTCCCTCACTCTCACACTCTCTCCCTCCCTACCTTCCTGCTGGTTGCCATCTTCCTTTCTCCTGTGTTCCACTTTTAACTTTTAATAGTCTTTTTTTTATATCTATTATTTCATTGCCCATCAATCCATCTGAGATATGAGGTTTCCCCCAAAAGACACCCATGAGCCAGACCCAGAAGTGAATGTAAATGCAGTGAAATTTTTTAGGACACTGGATATAACTTCATGCAATTGCGAGAGTCCTTTGTCAGGAGGAGTGCTATGCTCACAGACATTCGGAGTACTGCATGTAGTTAGTCTCTAGGGGAAATCAAATCTGCAGAGTAGGCAAGCCAACCAGCATTAACTCACTCAATTGCAGCCCAGATTATATTTTTCAAGAGCTGTCAAAAATATAGACTTTTCTTTTCTTAGACTTCTTTTCTTACACTTCATTGATCTATTATTTGCACTAATGTGCCATTTAGTTTGGCTACTTCAAATGAATAACTTTTGTAAAAATAAAATGGTTTTCCTATTGGAAAATACAAAAATTTCCCCAAAGGTTTTTTTTTTTCTTTTACCTTCTAAATTTAACTACTTTTCCATATATTTAATTAGGAAAATACAGCTTTTTTAAATCCTCACCCAAGGACATGTTTTTATAGCTATTAGAGAGATAAGAAGGAGAAGAGAGAGAGAGAGAAATATCAATCAGTTGCCTCCTGTATGCCTTCTGACCAAGGATTGAACCTGCAATCTGGGTCTGTACCTTGACTTGTAATTGAACCCACAACCTTTTGGTTCACAGGAGGTCCTCCAACCAATTGAGCCACACCAGCCAGGCACAGATATTTTTAAAGGTATTTTCATATATAGTTGGCACATGATTTTCAATTGTTTTTCTCTTTTTGTCTGTCTCCTAGATGGATAAAGTTACAAAGAACATAGTTAGACATTAATATATAGTTCCAGGAGCCAGTCTCTGATTCCATTCTTCCCATATTGAAGAATTTCAGCAGTCAATAATAGTTGGTATTTTTTGTTTTAAAGTTTCACACAATTAAAGGACTTTATTAAACCTTGAGTTGTTCAGAGCTATTTACATACTTTGAAAGATATTTTGAGTAGTGTTAATACTCTTCAAACAATGTATTATGAGAATGTTTCCAGTTTTTTTCAGCCTTGCTTGGAGGAAAGGCCATTAAACGAAGCTGTGGAAAGTGCTGCCAAGGCCATGTACAGCAGCCAGCGCTGCCCTGGAGGCTGGGCTTTGCTCCTGGATCTGCAGGAGTAAGTGCAAACCCTGAGAACAGCATTTAGGAACATTCATGGTGATTTAAAAGAGTCATTTTATATCTGTTGAATTTAATAATAAAATCTCTGGACTCATATTTTGTATAATATAAAAATATTTGTACAGCATTTCATTTTTTATTGCATTTTCTGAAAGTATCAATGACAATTTGGAAATAATAATAATATTAATTAATTAATTAATTAATCAATGCCCTTTTGCCATGGAATTTGAGAAACAGTACTCAGGGAGTTAACTCCAAAACTTTATTATTTCACAGAGAAGGAAATGCTTAGAAAATAATTTTTAGTTTCTAAGCATTTCCTTCTCTGTTACTTAAGCATTTTTAAGGCATGGCATTTTTTTCCTAGAAGAAGATTTTTGATAAAAAAAATGATTCTAACTCTGATGAACTTTGCTTCAGACTTTCTTTTATTGGAGTCAGGGAGAAGAGGGAAGCAACTTAGTTGGATACTGGGAATCTGGATTAATTCCTCCTTTTGCCATATGCTCTTCATAGTAAGTTTGAACCAGTGGAATTACAAGTAACTGGTTTCCTTTCTCAATGAAAAGACGTTCCAGGAAGATCCCAGAAGAACTGAGTTATGGGCATGGTCTCTGTGATGGGTATTTTTCAGAGAGAGATTGGAGCTAGGGAATAGGTAACAAAAATGCCCATCAGTGGTCTCCTTGGGACTCCCAAAGAACTAAATTACTGTATCTTTCACCAGCTAAATATTCATTTCCTGAATGTTGTAAGTTCTTGGCTTCCCCAAAAGATAATTTCTATATTGAGAATGTGTTTAATCTATCCCTTAAGATTGTTTACAAAATTCTTATGATGGAAAGTGTTCAAAATTTGCCATATTTCTAAAATAACAAACATATGTAAGGATTGGTTTTCCTCAGTTGAAGTAACATTTCTAATATGGTGTTAAATTCACTCATGTTGAAGGGGAAATAAAATATTGCTTTAGAACATTACTTATGATTGAAAAGACTTCTGATCTAAGAAAATACCCCCCCCCCCATTTACAGATCCTCTCAGACTTTTTATTTGTTAATGTAAGAAACATTCAAGCTGTGAAGAACTTTTGTGAGATTATTTGAGCCAAACTGTTGACAATTGCCAGGAAGCAGAATGTAATGGATTGAGATAATGCTCCAGAGAATGGCAGTTTTGCACCTTGTTTTATACATTACAATCAGAGGAGGAGATGTATGTAGGCTACATGAGATCCATTGGTGATAGATTAGGGAGGCGGGAGAAAGCAAAGTGGAGAAACCTCTGGGATTGGATAAAAAGTAAAATGATAGACACAGATTTCTTTTACTTAGGTGGGTGCAGGATAGTTAACAGTCAACTGTTAACTCTATAACAACGAGGGGATTTGTGGTCTCCACAAAGTTGTGCTTTGCTTTAAGGAGTCCAGCAAAAGGAAAATTACTTGGACATTCCAATGATATGTTATCATAAATGCAAAAAGACGACAGGCTCAGTTAAGGTAAAGATTGACCTTTGTCGGGGAAGATACCAGCTTAGGACATGACTACCCACCATAAACTGCTTTTAGTTAAGTTTTCATTTCAAACCATTCTTTGTGGTTACTTTAGGTCTCTGAGTTTGCTGGCCACCACACAGGCCTTCCCTGAGCTAGTCAGCTAAGCATGTGGCCCCTTTTCGTCCACATATTTTAACATCTAATAATATTTATGAGTCTTCTTGTTTTATCATTTGAATTTTAATGTTTCTTCTTCAAATAGACAGTTTATAAAAAAATCCATGAGTGTATAGAAGTAGTTTTGGGAAGTTGCTTTTATTTTAAATGGCATGTTGCCTACTTTCCCATTTTAAAAAAGAAAGAGAAAGTACACATTGTTTCTTAGAATGGAAGAGTTGACTTTATAATGTGATATTAAAAGGAATTTTAGAGACAAAAAAAGGCAGGTTTAGGAAATAAAGAGGGTCCGTGGGAGAGGAATGTATAGATGGGGGCTTGGAGATGCTAAAATGCTTATCTTACAGAGGATAGAGAAATGTCAAGGATAATGGGGGAGGAAGGCATACATTCACAGAGGATGAAGAAAAGTCACAAGATATTGGGAAGAGGGAAACATTTTCACAGGGGATAGAGGAATGTTGCAATATAAGGGGGAGAGAAAAAGGGAGCACCACATGGGCTTTGAGCTTTGAAATTGATACCCTGTAGCAGAGTGACCAATGAGGAAAGCATGGGGGTCCTAAATTAAGGAAGGTCCAATTAGAAAGGGTCAAGGTCAGACAAAGAACTGCAGCATATATAAACCAGAGACAAAGAGACATGAGACAGATTTTTTAGATTGAACTTTTCCCATTAGAGAGAGAGAGAGAGCAGGCTTTTTCCATTTGGGGGCCCCTCCCCAGGAGGTCCCTTTTAGGGACACCCCTGCCCAGATGGAGTTTGTATATGCTTCCAATAAACTTCTACATTTTTATTAAAGACATCTATTAGTCTATGAATTTATTCTTCAACTTCCTTGGACAAGGAAGAAAAGTCTGCAGCCTGAATCCCATGTTTCAATAAGGGTTTGCTCTCATCGCCACCTTGCTGTTAAGATGTACTGTTTCCCCACTAGTTTACAACTCCATTATGAAAGTTTATTGAATCACTACTAAGAACATCTCAATACTATGGGGAAATGCCCTTAGCAAATATTTGGTTTGAATTGGTGGAAGAGAAATTCTACTATTGGCACAATGATTGAGAAGACAGCTGATAATGGTCTTTAATACCTATTCCCGTGGTAGGATAGAAATAATGCATAGCGTGTGATCTGTATTAAAATTCTTTCATACTGACAGTGTTCTAAAAACTCACATTTTGGGAAGCAGAAAAGAATAGTAAATTATTTAAAAAAATAATTGTGATGTTTAAGATTTAAAAAACATACACTTAAATTTTGAAGATGCTAGATTTTGTTTAGAACATGATAAGGATGTGTCCATTTCTTCACTATCCCGAGGATTTGCATAAAGATTAGATTCAAAGCACAAAACAAATTGATGCAGCTATATTCATACTTTTTATCGCTAACACACATGAAGAGGTTAAGCCAGAGGTTAGCACTGTTTAAAGGCACCGCAGTAGATGATTATAAGTTTACATTTCAAGATCATTTCTTTTTTTTAAAATATATTTTATTGATTTTTTACAGAGAGGAAAGGAGAGGGATAGAGAGTTAGAAACATCGATGAGAGAGAAACATCGATGAGCTGCCTCCTGCACACCTCCCACCGGGGATGTGCTCACAACCAAGGTACATGCCCTTGACCGGAATCGAAGCTGGGACCCTTCAGTCTGAAGGCAGACACTCTATCCACTGAGCCAAACTGGCTAGGGCTCAAGATCATTTCAGTTACAATCTGACTATTGGAAAGAAAAGTTGGGACTTTAAAAGGGTCTGCTTCAATAAGCAGATGTGAAAAGCCATTTTGGTAAAATTATTTGTGGATTTCAGACTCAGGCAAACTCTAAACATATGAAGAAAGGAGTAGGATTACATTAAAATGGATGTTAAGTAGCAGGGAGCAGCTCTGGACATCCAGGAAGCTGAAACTCCAGTTCCAAAGTCAACAGAATGAAATCCTGATGCATCATAAAGGATATACCAGCTATAGCTCAGCACCACTGGCTGTTTCATTGTGCCCTCTGGTGGGAAACTTTATAAATCACAATTTAAACAGTTTCTAACTGCTTTAGCAAAGCTTGTTTTTATATCTGGGTTTTATGTATAATCAGACTCTAGCCTAAGGGAAAACACGTGAAGGGTGATGGAGGCAGAGTTACATATCAACTAATCTGGCTTCCAGCTTTTGCCTGGAGATGATAAAATATTCAGTCAGACTTGAAAGAAATGAACTATTTACTATTCAGTTTTCCTGTGTCCCATGGAAAGTATTAATTATTGAATACCTTGTAAGCGCCAGGCAATATTAACTTTGAATTTAGTCCAATGATTTTTCTCTTCCTTTCCCTGTTACCCAAATGTCTTCCCAGAGTTAAAAATCACATCTCCAGTCTATTCCTACTTGCATATTCAGGCTTTAAGTGTTCTTTGCTTCCTGTCCTCTTTCAGAGAGGGGCATAAGAGAGGCAAGACTGGCAGGGGTGGTCCCAGGAAGTGCTGCTCTCTCAAGTTAGTGAGACCTGACTTGAGACCAGGGTCCTTCACCTAAGGTAGCAGTGGGATTGGGGCAGGGAGAGACAAAGATCTATAGTGGAGAGCCACCATGGAGCTTGTGAAGCCAGGAAAGCTGAGGAGAAAATGAACAAGGAGGCAGGGAGAGGAGGTGGGCAGGGTCCCGAAGGCCTGGGACATTTGCTCTTAGTCTTGGGGTGAGTGTGCTCACATGTGTTAGGTCAATTTGAAAGGCTCAGGGTGGACAAAGATGTGTAGAATATGAACATTTTTAGAATTAGGAGAAATATGCAAATTGACCATACCTTCATGACACCCACCAGCCAATCAGGAGTGAGTATAGAAATTAACCCAACAAAGATGGTGGGTTAATTTGCATACACAGGCACTGAGCAGCCGGGGGCAGGGCAGGATGCTTGTGTCATTGCCATGGCAACCACGCAGGTGTTCCGTACCGTCCCAGCAGCTCCTGGTCTCTGGGCAGCATGAGAAGGCAGAAAGGCAGCTCCGGCCGGAGCGAAGGTGGTGCCGGCAGCCAGGGGAAGGAAGGCCCATTCTTGCACGAATCTTCATGCATCGGGCCTCTAGTAATAACATAATAGCCAACACTTACCAATACAGGCCACCTATTATATATTTTGTTCCAAGTACTTCATATAGCTCAACCCATTCAGTTCTCACCCACACCCCATGAAACAAGTGTGTTCTGTTTGCTGATAAGGAGACACCGGCCCAGAAGAGTAAGTGCTGGGGTAGATGACATAGGGACAGTAAGTGTGAAGAGCTGAGGCTCAAACCGTGGCCCTCTGGCTCCAACCTGTGTTCCTAACAGACACTCCATGCTCACATGAAGTTACGAAGTATCATAGTAAATCAAACACCTGTAAAACTTGGCTTGACTTAGTTAGTGACTAACAACTGTCACTAGTACCAGTGAAGGCCCCTACCAAGACGCCTTTCCCAGAAGAGCTCAGCCGCCTACCCACAGTTGGGCATTATATCTTGTTAAGTTTAAAATCCAGCTGTTGAGTTATATAAATGCTACAGAGTTGATTTACCATGGTATTTTTTATTGATGCCAACAAAACAGAATTTTTGCCTTATACACCTTTTTTCCTTTTATGTGGTGATCACTCCCTTACCCATCTCTTCTTTGATTTTAAACAAACCCGAATCTTTTATTTCATTTGAATTTGTAAAACTTTTAGGCCCTGATAGTAACTCATGAATTAATGAACTCACTGACTCATGAAACAGATGCAAAATACCTGCTGGGTGGCGGTCTGGTGCTGGGGACAAAAACAGTTAGTGGCCACTGGAGGGGCTTGTGCTGGCTCACAGTAGCCAGCGGGTCATGTTTAAGGATTTCTGTGAGCCAGCTGTCATATACAACCATTCTTAAAAATTAAATTAGCCCTAGCTGGTTTGGCTTAGTGGATAGAGCATTGGCCTGTGGACTGAAGGGTCCTGGGTTTGATTCTCGTCAAGGATACATGCCTGGTTGCGTGCTCAATCCCAAGTAGGGGGTGTGCAGGGGGCAGCCAATCAATGATTCTCTCTCATCACTGATGTTTCTATCTCTCTCTTCCTCTCCCTTCCTCTCTGAAATCAATAAAAAATATTTTAAAAATTAAATGATATGAGTATACAAATATATGAATTATATTAAAGACAAAGCTAATCAATACTATGAACTTATCCCTTCCTAATTTTTTGCTGCATTTTATTATTCATGCTCTTGAAGTTATTCATAATTGGATCTATATGAGGGAACTTCAGTGTGAGAATGAACAAGAGATTGTGCATTCCTTCCCATCTCTATGACAGACACCTCACATTGGTAGCTTGAAATTGGTCATTGTGTATTTATACCATGGAAATTGGCAATTGCTACAAATCAGGGCTTTTCCTCCAAAAGATCCATTTGTTAAACATTTAGCAGCATACTACCAGTTATATACAACCTCTATGAAAAAAGAATTATCAGTCTAATTAACTAGTGGTTTGAACAGTAACACTAAAAAATGTTTTTTAAAAAAGAAAAGCTGAACAAAACAAACACCAAAATTATTGTGGTTATTAACAATGGTGATTTTACATTACTATCTTTTAACATAGTTAAATCAACTCAATTTTCAAATTCCTCAGGAATTTGCAGATGGAAATAGAACATTGATGCTGCTCTTTGCTTCTGAAATTGAAATCAGTCCTGCGGGACCTTGTGGGGGCAGTGGTGTTTCTAGCCACAGCTCTGTGGTTGGACAGGTTTTCACATGCTGCACTCTCGCAATCACAATCAGGTGGCTCACTAGCCCTCCACAGAATAGTCACACTCTTCTGTGGAGGTGAGAGCCTGTGGAAGTGTTTAACCAATAGGGTTTATGTGCTATGGCTCCTTTCAGACCTGCTTTTACTTCAGGTGACAACCAGAGAGAACACTCTGTCAGGGAGCCACAGGGCTCCCAGAGTAAAGGACACCTGACCTCACTTGGCTTTTGAGGTCCTTCTCACTAGAACCTTCCTTCTCAAATATCTGCACTTGATTGTGCTGACTGTTCTTTCAATCACAAGCTTGAGTGTACCAGAGTAAACTTTACTTTGTTTCTAAAACTAAAATTAGTTTCTGTTTTGAGGCTTTAATATTCCGGGTGGCTGAAACCAAGTCTCTTTCCCTGGGATGGCGTCCAATACTAGGAGACTTTGGGTCACTAGAGGACCAGGGGCAGGAGCTTGTTGGATGTTACCCGGGCATGCTGGTGCTCAGAGACACCACAGTCTGGACTTCTGGCAGTGGTCTACATATTGCACTTCTGTGCCCTTTCTTGTCTGGGCAGCAAAGTCTGAGGCATGTGTGAGCCACTCTGGGGCCTATTCTGCTCTTCCCACCTACTTTCACAGCAAAAACATGACAGGATAGCAACAGGAGGAGGAAGGAAATAATAATGTCTTATTACTTGAGCCCACCCCAATGTCCATAAATCTCCTGGTTATAATTAGGAAGTTTCCTGGGGTTTCAGTTACAAGTTAGGCTAAAATGAAACAGTTCAATGTAGAAAATAAACTCCCACTCAGTATCTTTAGCTATCCTTGAACTTCAGATCTCAGCTTTTCCCCCGTGGCACTTACTCTTAGCAAATGCAGGGCATCTGTGTGTGTGTATTGTGGTATGAGTTGCAAAGATTTTTCCAGTTGGTTATGACTAGTAAGGTTATTATTAATCAGGAAAGGCAAGTTTGATTCAATCTAGTTACTCCATCATTGCTCTTCTTTGGTACAGACCAAAAACAATATGCAATTGAATTAGAATCCCACTCAAAATGTCATAAAAAGAAAATAAATATCACAAAGAATAACTCCATCTTAACACTGTTGACATTCAATGAGTGTTGGTTCTGTTTAGAGAACACTCCTTTCCATACTCCTGGGAGATGTCTTCAACAGGCATTAAATCTCAGGCCTGTCATGAGATCTCATGGCTTCTTTGAATTGTGCTGCTATGGACTAAATTTATATGCCCCCTCCCAAATTAATATGTTGAAGCCCTATTCACAGTGTGATGATGTTTGGAGGTGAGGCCTTTGGAGGTAATTAAATTTAGATGAAGTCTGAAGGTGGGGTCCCCATGATGGGATTAGTGTCCTCCTTGGAAGAGGAAGAGAGACCAAAGCTGAGCTCTCTTTCCTCCCCACTATGTAAGGACACAGTGAGAAAGCAATAGTCTGCAAGCCAGGATGAGGGCTCTCACCAGGAACCAAATCTGCTGGCATCTTGATCTTGGACTTCCTAGTCTTCAGAATTGTGAGAAACAAATGTATGTTATTTAGGCCACCATTGTATGGTATTGTGTTATAGCTGCCCTAGCTGGAAGATAATATAACGTGCTTGGAATCAAGTCTCCACGTAGAACATGACAGGAGAGGCATATTCCCTTCTGCAAACTTTCTTTGCCATTTTGATAGGTAAAAATACTAACTTTCAGTTTTTATTACATTTTTCTTATTGTAAGGCTGAGAATCTTTAAAATTGTTTAACAGCTATTTATATTTCCTTTTCGTGAATGACCTTTGCATCTTTTGTCTGTTTTGATTTTTTCTTATTGAGTTGTAGGAGCTCTTTATACATCAACTAGTAGCCCGTTTGCACGAAGATTCGTGCAATAGACCTTCATTCACCTGGCTGCCTGCACCAGTTTTCTGCCGGCACCGGGGACCCAGGCCTTGGCTGTGGCCACTGCCCTCTACCTTCTTTCAGGGTCCGGGCTAGGCCCTGGGCGGTGGCCTTGGGCTCAGCTGCACCCAGCGTCCCTGCGACCCGATTGCAGGAGCAGACCCCCAGGGCTCGGCCGCACCGCACCCCAGCCGGGTCCCTGCTCCCATCGCAGCAGGCACCCGGCTGGCGCCCAAGGCCCGGAAAGCCCCGGGCGGCTTTCCGGTCCTTGGGCTCGGCCGCACCGCACCCCAGCCGGGTCCCTGCTCCGATCGGAGCACGCACCCGGCTGGCGCCCAAGGCCCGGAAAGCCCCGGGCGGCTTTCCGGTCCATGGGCTCGGCCGCACCGCACCCCAGCCGGGTCCCTGCTCCGATCGGAGCATGCACCCGGCTGGCGCCCAAGGCCCGGAAAGCCCCGGGCGGCTTTCCGGTCCATGGGCTCGGCCGCACCGCACCCCAGCCGGGTCCCTGCCATCGGAGCAGGCGCCCGGAAAGCCACCGGCCCCAGCGTCCCTGTAACGGTTTCCTGGTGGGCGTGGTTGATGGGCGTGGCTTGGTTGGTGGGCGTGGCGAAGGTGCGGTCAATTTGCATATTTGTCTATTATAAGGTAAGATGAAATTAGTCTATTGTGCTATGAGTTGCAAATATTTTTCCAGTTTGTTATTGTTTATGATGAGTTTTTAAAAAATATCTATTTTTCATATAATTGTTGTTATTAATACTTTATTTGAAAATGTGAGTGACCACAAGCATTTTCCCTCTCCTGGGAAAGGAGTGGGTGAATCCACTGAGCAGATAAAGAACAGTTTTGGTCTCTGGTGGAGAAATAGCATGATGCAGGACTGAGTCCAAAGCAAGTTCAGGCTATAGTAAGAAATGAAAAAAACACTCCCATATTTTAAGATTAGATAACACAATTTTTTTTTTCATTTGCCATGGCAGCTCCTTGTGTCATCTTCGATGACTAGTAGTAACAATACTTACTGTTCAGCATGCCAGTTGTCAGAAATTTTACATGCATGTTCTCTAATCTGATCACTTGACCATGTTGTTTCTTCCTACATCACAATTGAGGAGGTCAAGGCTCTGAATAGTTAAAGGATTCAGTCAGAATCACAGACACAGCAGATAGGAAACCAAGAAGATACAGGATAATTTAATCACTGAGCTGGGCTACTTAGCCTTTATAATAGACTAAAGACCTTGCTATTTTTTAACTCTTCATATTTATAATGAAAAATTTTCTCAAAGTGTTCAAATACAAACATCTATACTAACTGTTGCACTGAGGTCAGAGTCTGATCTTGTTTTATTTTTTCCTCCATCATCCTTTAATTTATCCTATAATCCTGCCTCTCGATTCTGATCTTGTTTCAAATAAAATAGCATTAATATGTTGGAATTGGAATCTGTTTTTCCTCCCAACTGAGAGGCATTGAGAGATAGGAGCCCTGGAATCTGGGAGTGTTAAATGAAAGTAAGACGAGATGGTGGTGGGAGGAGTAAGGGAAAAGGACATGTTAAGAAAGATGGAAAAGTTCAGCTACAGGCAAATGGATGGTGTGGACAGTATCTCTACAGCTGTTGTCTGTTTACCTTTAACTACCTGGTACAGACTTTGCAACAAACAGAACAAACATTGGAATCCATCCAAGCTCTCTTCAAGAGAATGTTTTTAATCATTTAAAAATTCTGAGAAAGGGAAAGACTGGAAAGATTTAATTACTCTCTGCATAGTTAATCCTAAATCATTAGGTCCCCCCTAAAGACTAATATGCTAAGTGTCCATCTGACCAGTAGCTATGAAACACACTGACCACCAGGGGGCAGATGCTCAATGCAGGAGCTGACAAACTGCAGTGACACACCCCAAAACCAGAGAGGAGGGAGCCTGATTCTTCGAAGGGCCACGCAATTCCACCTTCGGCTATGGGTTATGTTGTTGCTGGGGCACTGTCAGGCCTGAATCTGATTTACTGCACACTTGCATTTGCATTCCACACCCTGTAAGACAGCAACTTTGCAGAGTGCCCTCTTGTACTCCGGGACCCCTCAGGGGATGTTGGAGAGCCAGTTTTAGCCAGATCCCTACAGGCCAGGCCGAGGGACCCCACCTGCTGGAGGGAACCCACTCACTTCGCAGAAGCTCTTTGAGCCACGGCACCACCCCAGGTGTGGCCGGCCAGGGAGGGACTGCAGGAGGTTGGCTCCAGGGTGTGTCTGGCCCATCTCGCCCAGTCCTGTCTCACCAACCACCTTCTAATTAATTTCCTTTCAATGTGCATGAATCCATGCACTGCGTCACTAGTTAGAGTATAAGATGGAGAGGTGTCATAGAAATGCATGAAGTAATAAAGATTGGGAACCTAGATATATAAATGGCCATTTCATAAAGGAAATAGGCTGTTATTTTTAAAAACTCATTGACATTTAAAAAATGCTGTTGTAAACAATGGAAAAAGATGTGTGCTTACTGTTAAAGAAATTTTAAACCTTTTGTGCTCTATAAAAACAGGACTGCACAAAAATTTCTGTACTTCAAAAGAGTAGAAAAAATAGAACATGTTTGTTGAGGGTTACAATGTTCATTCCAATGGGCAGGGATGCTTCAGGTATCCAAGAATGAGATAAGTCCCTGGTCATCTCATGAGGTTAATGAGACATTTGCCCACAAAATGATCCTTCCTCCCTAAAACACAATAGGCATTTAATCTAGCCCTTGAAGTTAATTCATTGTTTCTCTCTCTCTCTCTCTCTCTCTCTCTCTCTCTCTCTCTCTCTCTCACACACACACACACACACACACACACACTTTCTGTTTCAGTAGCCAAATCTCCTGAAGGACAGTGCAACCTCATGTGTGTATATGATGGGGAAGAAGTAAATACCTCAGTTTGGGAAATTGCACATAGGCAATGTCAACCTTTGCTCTTCACAAATTCAAAGCTCTTGTTGTCCAGCCCTATCTAATGATACCCTAGCATGAATAACATGTATGATGTTTGGCCATGTTATTCTAGTCGAACTTCAGTTCCTTCACTCTGTCCCCTGAAGAAATGTCTAGAGATCCGATCAAGGGTGTGCCTCCTGCCACCCGTTTGAAGGATTGTTTTACAAAGCAATCAATCAGTACACTGAAATAATACAATTATAGGTCATGTGGAAGGAGCTTCGGAACTCTTCCAGTCCACCCCTCCATTTATAGCTTAAAAACACACACCAAGACCTAGTTGTAGAAATTATCAATTTGCAGTTTATTAGTGGTTAAAGCAATCACCACACTAGTTTTAAATGTGTGATGAGGGGCAATTCTGTGTGGTGGCCCTCTTCCTCCATCAGAAGGAAGTGACAGCTCCAGTCTGCAAGCCAGCAACTTAGGCTTTGGTCTGTTGTTCGGTGCTTGTAGCATTTGGTCCCAGTCACATGTTTGATAGTCACCTGCCTCTCATCTTCTGGCAGGCCTACCTGGACATGTGTTCATGGTGATGACAGAGGCATGAGAGCAAACAGAAATGCGCAAGTGCCTCTGCTTGAGCCAAGTCTGCTAACAGCCTATGGGCCAATCAAGTCTTATGGCAGAGGGAGAGGGCTCTCCAAGGTGAGATGGGATGGAAGGGTGAGGAAGTGGAGCTAGTAATGCAAATATCCCACCATACATTCTAAATAAAAATTCAAATCTGACATGAAAATGATATTGAATTTGGCTGCATAGAGCCCAGAGGACTATGGAGCACTGATTTTTACCTTTCATAGCACTTGAGCACCAACTGACAGTTGTTGTTTTTTTAATTGTAAAGAACAATTGTTATATAAATTAAATTCTATTTAATTCAATTTAATAAGTATTTATTTACCAAATCTGATGTGCTAATCATGAATAAACACCCAGGCTATTGAGCAGCATAATTATAATAAGACTAGAGGCCTGTTGCACGAAGATTTGTGCAATAGGCCTTCCTTCCCCTGGCTGCCAGCACTGGTTTTCCTCTGGCACCCGGGACCCAGGCCTTTGCTCTGGCCAGAGCCTTCAGTCTTCTCTGCTCCAGCCAGAGCACCGCTTCTGTAGCTCCCTCCGCCCCCCGCCCTACTGCTCATAGCAGGTGTCCTGCCCCACCTGGCCACTCAGTGCCTGCATATGCAAATTAACCCACCATCTTTGTTAGGTTAATTTGCCTATTCACTCCTGATTGGCTGGTGGTCGTCGCAGAGATATGGCCAATTTGCATACTTTTCTTTTATTAGTGTAGATTTCTACTAAACCCCAAATGTCCCCCTTCTTCTAGGTAGCATATGGACAGTGTGATAGACTTACAGTCTGCACCACAGATGTTAGAAAACAGGGATCTCTCTCAGTTCAATGATCTCTCTGTGATCCTTGGTGATAGACTCAGATGACTGAAATAAAATACCAGATGCAATAAGGAGAAGATGAAAAATTCAGCAAAGGAATCTTTGGCCTTTTCAAATCGTTGGGGTGACCACATGAGGTGGGATCATGCACCTGAAGATTTTCTAGAAACTGCTCTGAGGGCAACAGCACTCCTTGTGGAAATGTGATGTGCTCCATGTTTTAGCTTTCATGGGGAAAGGATCAGGAGTGGTCTATCTGGCCAATGACATGCAATCGTTGAACTTTCTCCAGTGAGCTGCACAGAAATAGTTTGTGTCTACTCTGAGAAGTGGATGGAGCCCCAGGATTTATTCTGTCTCTTTAATCTATCTGAGAGCACTCATATCACCTGTTACTATAAGCAGAATTCTCCACCAAATTTTGGATCAGAATTAGTAATTAGGATAAAAATGGCCTTTCTGGAATAATAATGTTTTCCCCTTCCCCTTCCCTGTCAAGTGGCTTTCTTAAAGCAGTGGAGTTCTCTAATATGAGCTTAGCAAAGGTAAGGAGAAAGAACCCATGTATCCTGCCTACAATATTTCGAAGGATGGTTTTCAAGGGTCAGAGATCTTATTAGATAAAGATCTCTTAATCATAACCTAGGAAACCCTCCCAGTTAAAAAGAAGAAACACTGAATTACTATATTAAACTCTCAAGAAATACATTTTTGTGTAGAAAAAAAAGTCACTAATCTGACTTGGTGGCTCCATACCCAAGTTTTTTGTTTTACAGGTTTTACAAGAGTTATCACTTCAAAGATTCCACTAGGTGGAGAGCCTGAGCCATAGTCCCTGTTTCATGACCAAAAAATAAAAAAATAAATGAAGAAATGTGAAAACCGTTTTTATTTTGCTGTTTACTTCACTTTTCATGGCTTTTTTAAAAGTTGAATAGTAGAATTATTTATTGGTTAGCATATTAAAGAAAATCTGGCACGTAAAAACAAGCATTTCAAAGCTTTATAGTAACAACTATCACAGGAGACTGAATTGATCTCAGAACCCAGGAATGTAAAATCCACATCGATATTTTGTTATAAGGAGAAGTGCAGGCATCTGTCCTTCCCTTTAGAACCATAGTGACAAAATCACACATCAATTATTTGAACTGATCTGTTTATTAAGACATTTACCTTAAAATGCATGGCTGGATTTTTTCAATTCAAAATTTCTTTGTTGAGTCTAGTAAGATAAAGTCAAAATGAAAATTTCCAAAGTTTGTGACCTAAATATCTCTTCCTTTAGTGACTGCACAGATATCTGTCATCATGGTTTATATTTTATGCACATTACCTGGGTTCTGAAGAAAGGAGGTGGGCACTCCCTTGGCTCACAGGACAGCAAACTAATTTCCAGCTCTGCCTACTAGACTGGAAAGGGAGCAGAAGCTGCCACCTAGAGCCCCATTGGTAGTCTATCCAGGTCTTTAAAGGATCTGAGGATTCTCCAGATGTCAAGAAACCAACAGCTCTGTCTACTCCTCTTTTTTTTTTTAACCTATGGAACCCAAAAGCACAGCTCTGTTAATGGAAGAGCCTGGACCAGAACTCCCCCTCTCCAGGGCCTGGCCATTCCATTGAATGCTTCTTATGGAAATTGAGTTGAGTTTTGCCACTCTAAGCTTGACTTTTTTTTTTAAATTGTTGAGACTATTATATATGTCTCCCATTCCCCTCTTCCCTTGCCCACCTCCACCCATCCCCCAACCACCCCTCCCTTGATCTTCACCACTCTATTGTCTGTGTCTATGGGCTATCCTATATAATAAAGAGGTAATATTCAGAATGACCCTCCTGCCCTCACAAGATGGCTGCCCCCATCTAGTCACAAGATGGCCACCCCCATGTCATCACAAGATGGCTGCCACAAGATGGCCACCCCACATCATCACAAGATGGCCACCCTCACATTGTCACAAGATGG
This sequence comes from Eptesicus fuscus, assembly GCF_027574615.1. Classification (NCBI taxonomy): domain Eukaryota; kingdom Metazoa; phylum Chordata; class Mammalia; order Chiroptera; family Vespertilionidae; genus Eptesicus; species Eptesicus fuscus. The sequence goes on from NC_072475.1 coordinate 112,991,276, forward strand.
CCAGTAGGGGAGGGCAGTTGGGGGAAACCAGGCCTGCAGGGGAGGGCAGTTATGGGTGACTGGGCCAGCAGGGGAGAGCAGGTGATCGGGCCAGCAGGGGAGCAATTAGGTGTAAATCAGGTCAGCAGGGGAGGGCAGTAAAGGTGATCAGGCTGGCAGGGAGCAGTTAGATGTCAATCAGGCCAGCAGGGGAGGGCAGTGGGGGCAATCAGGCTGGAATGCAGAGTGGGTAGGGCAATCAGGCAGGCAAGCAGGTGAGTGGTTAGGAGCCAGTAGTCGCAGATTGTGAGAGGAATGTCTGACTGCCAGTTCAGGGATTGGGCCTAAACAGGCAGTCAGACATCCCGTGAGGGGTCCCAGATTGGAGAGGGTGCAGTCTAGGCTGAAGGACGCCCCCTCCCATGCACGAATTTTGTGCACTGGGCCTCTAGTGTATATATGTTCTTTTGGGTACTCTCTTCTCCTTTTATCCACTCCTCCCCATCCTCTCCCCTCTGACTTCTGTCAGACTGTTCCATGCATCCATGCCTCTGGTTCTATTTTGTCAGTTTATTTTGTTCATTAGGTTCCACATATAAGTGAGATCATATGGTATTTGTCTTTCTCTGACTGGTGGATTTCACTTAGCGTAATACTCTCCAGGTCCCTCCTTGCTGTCACAAAGGGTGAGATCCATCTTTATTACTGCCACATGGTATTCCATGGTATAAATGTACCACAGCTTTTTTTATCCTTTCATCTACTGATGGGCACTTGGGCTGTTTCCACATCTTGGCCATCCTATCTAATAAAAGAGTAATATGCAAATTGACCATACCTCCGCTACACCCACAAAACCATGCCCACCAGCCAATCAGGAGAGAGTATGCAAATTAACTCAACCAAGATGACTCTGGCCACGGAGAGAGCAGGAGGCTTGGGTTTCCCCGGTAATGGAGGAAGCCAAGCTTTCAGCACACCCTGGCTGGCCTAAGCCTTCACTCAAGGCTACAAAGTTTCAATTATAGAAGAAAAATAAATCCCAACAAAAATGGCTGCAGCCACGGAGCAAGCAGGAGGCTTGGCTCTGCTCAAGGCCACAAAGTTTCAATTATAGAAGATAAATAAATCCCAGATACCAGGGCCTCCACTTGGGTCACCAGGGGGCGTGGCCAGCCTGCAAACCACCACAGGCCCCTCACCCAGGCCACCACACGCCCCAAGGGAACCCCACCCTGATCCGGGACACCCTTCAGGGCAAACCAGCCAGCCCCCACCCATGCACCAGGCCTCTATCCTATCTAATAAAAGAGTAATATGCAAATTGACCATCACTCCAACACACAAGATGGCTGCCCCCATGTGGTCAAAGATGGCTGCCCCCATGTGGACACAAGATGGCCACCACTATATGGCCATCAGGTGAGGGCAGTTGGGAGGGACCAGGCCTGCAAGGGAGGGCAGTTGGGGGTGATCAAGCCTGCAGGGGAGGGCAGTTGGGAGGGACCAGTCCTGCAAGGGAGGGCAGTTGTGGGGACCAGGCCTTCAGGGGAGGGATGTTAGGGGTGATCAGGCTTGCAGGGGAGAGCAGTTAGGGGCAAACAGGCTGGCAGGGGAGTGGTTAGGGGGTGATGAGGCTGGCAGGCAGAAGCGGTTAGGGGCAATCAGGAAGGCAGGCAGGTGAGCAGTTGGGAGCCAGCAGTCCTGGATTGTGAGAGGGATATCCGACTGCCCGTTTAGGCCCAATCCCACTGGGATTGGGCCTAAACGGGCAGTCAGACATCCCTTGAGGGGTTCCAGATTGGAGAAGGTGCAGGCTGGGCTGAAGGACACCCCCCCCCCCATGCAAGAATTTCGTGCACCTGGCCTCTAGTTGTAAATAACACGGTCATGAACATAAGGGTACATACATTCTTTCTGATTGATGTTTCAGGATACTTAGGATATATTCCCAGAAGTGGGATTGCTGGGTCAAAACCCAGTTCCATTTTTAATTTTTTGAGGAAACTCCATACTGTTTACCACAGTGGCTGCACCAGTCTGCATTCCTACCAAAAATGCATGAGGACTCCCTTTACTCAGTATCCTTACAAACACTTGTTGTTGTTGGTTTATTGATGGTAGCCATTCTTGCAGGTGTGACGTGATACCTCAATGTAGTTTTTACTTGCATCTCTCTGATGATTAGTGACATTGAGCATTTTTTGTATGTCTATTACCCATGTGTATTTTTCTTTAGAGAATTGTTTATTCAGGTCCTTTGCCCATTTTGTTATTGGATTGTGTTCCTGGTGTTGAGTTCTATGAGTTCTTTATTGATTTTGGAAATTAAACCCTTATCAGATATATCATTGACAAATATGTTCTCCCATACAGTGAGTTCCCTTTTCATTTTGTTAATAGTTTGTTTTGCTGAGCAAAACCTTTTTAGTTTGATGTAGTCTCATTTGTTTATTTTTTTTCTTTGTTTCCCTTGCCTGAGGAGATATATAGATAAAAATATTGCTGTGCAAGATGTCTAAGATTTTACTGCCTATATTTTCTTCTAGCATTTTTATGGTTTTGTGACTTACATTTAAGTCTTTTATCTATTTTGAGTTTATTCTTGTGTATGGTATAAGTTGGTAGTCTAGTTTCTTTCTTTCTTTCCTTTCTTTCTTCTTTCTTTCTTTCTTTCTTTCTTTCTTTCTTTCTTTCTTTCTTTCTTTCTTTTTTGTATGTGCCTGTCCAATTTTTCCAACACCATTTATGATTCAGACTATCTTTCTTCCATTGTATGCTCTTGCCTCCTTGTTAATTATTAATTGACCATATTGACATGGGCTGATTTCTGGGGTCTCCGCTCTGTTCTATTGATCTATGTGCCTGTTCCTGTGCCAATACCATGCTGTTTTTACAGTAGCTTTGTATTATAGTTTGATATCTGGTATTGTGAAACCTCCAACTTTGTTCTTTCTCAAGATTGCTGAGGCTATTTGGGGTCTATTTTGGTTCCATATACATTTTTAGAATATTTGTTGTAGATCTATGAAATATGCCATTGGTATTTTAATAGAAATTGCACTGAATCTGTAGATTGCTTTGGGTAGTATGGACATTTATATGATGTTAATTCTTCCAATCCATGAACATGGTATATGCTTCCACTTGTTTGTATCTTCTTTTATTTATTTCTTCAACATCCTATAGTTTTCTGAATACAGGTCTTTTACCTCGATTAAGTTTATTCCTAGGCACCTTATTTTGTTTTGTTTTTGTTGTTGTTGTAATAGTAAATAGAATTGTTTTTTTAGTTTCTTTTTCTGATATTTTATTATTGGCATATTGATTTTGTATCCTACTACTTTGCTGAATTCATTTATTAGATTCTAGTAGTCTTTAGGGTTTTCTATATACAACATCATGTCATCTGTGAATAATGACAGCTTTACTTCCTTCTTTCCAATTTGGATGCCTTTTATTTCTTCCTCTTGTCTGATTGCAGTAGCTAGGATTTCCAGTACTATACTGAATAAGAGTGGTGAAAACGGAAATCCCTGTCTAGTTCTTGATTTTAAGGGAAACAATTTTAGTTTTTGCCCATTAAGTTTGCTGTTTGCTGTAGGTTTTTCATATATGGCCTTTATTTTCTTTTATTATTTTTAAAATATATTTTTATTAACTTCAGAGAGGAAGGGGGAAAGAAATAGAAATATCAATGATGAGAGAAAATCATTGATCAGCTGCCTCCTGCATGCCCCACACTAAGGATGGAATCCACAACCCGGGAACATGCCCTGACCAGGAATTGAACTGTGACCTCCTGGTTCACAGGTTGATTCTCAACCACTGAGCCACGCCAACCAGGCATATATGTCCTTTATTATGTTGAGTTATGGTCCCTCTATTCCTACTTCGTTCAGAGTTGTTATCATAAATAGCTGCTGGAATGTATTGAATGATTTTTCTGCATCTATTGATATGATCATATGATCATTATCTTTCATTTTGTTTATGTCGACTATCACATTTATTGATTTGTGAATATTGCACCAAACTTGCACCCCCAAATAAATTTCATTTGGTCATGTTGTAAAATGTTCTTAATGTATTGCTGGATCCAAATTGTTAATATTTTATTAAGGATCTTAGCATATATGTTCATCAGGGATATTGACCTATTATTTTCTTTTTTTTTTTGTAGTGTCTTTATCTAGTTTTGTAATTAAGATAATGCTGAACTCTTAAAAAGAGCTTGGAAATCTTCCCTCCTATTAATTTTTTTGGAATAGTTTGAGGAGAATAGATGTTAGCTCTTCTTTGAATGTTTGATAAAACTCCACTGTGAAGCCATCCAGTCTAGGACTTTGTTTGTTGAAAATTTTTTTGAATACTGCCTCAATTTCATTTGTTATCGATCTAGTCAGGTTTTCTGATTCTTCCTGTTTTGGTTTTAGAATATTGTATGTGTCTAGGAATTTGTCCATTTGCCCAGGTTGTCCAATTTGTTGCATATAGTCATTCATAGTATTTTCTTATTATGCTTTGCATTTATGTGATGTCTATTGTTACTTCTCTTTCATTTATGATTTTATTTATTTGGGTCTTTTTTCCTTGTTTCTTGATGAATTTGGTTAAAGGTGTATCAATATTATTTATCTTTAAAAAGAAACAGCTCTTGGTTTCATTGATCTTTTGCATTATTTTTTTAGTGTCTATGTCATATATTGCCCCTTTGATCTTTATTATTTCCTTCCTTCTACTTACTCTGGGATTTTTTGTTTGTTTGTTTGTTTTGTTTTTTGGGGGGGTTCTTTTTTGTTTTTTTTAGATGTAAGGTTAGATTGTTTGAGATTTTTCTTGCTTCTTGAGGTAGGCCTGTAATGCTATGAACTTCCCTTTCAGGACTACTTTTGCTGTGTTGTGTTTTGGGTGTTGTGTGTTCATTTTCATTTGTTTCCAGGTAATTTTTAAAATTTCTTCCTTGATCTCATTGGTATCCCATTCATTACTTAATAACATGCTATTTAGCCTTCATGTGTTTGAAAGTTTTTTTTTGTAGTTGATTTCTAGTTTCATGCCATTGTGATCCAAGATGATACTTGATGTATTATTTCAATCTTCTTGAATTTGTTAAGATTTATTTTGTGTCCGCACATGTGTAAGGTGACCAGATTTTAACATTGGTAAAGCGGGACACCATTGACCGGGGGCGGGGTTCTTTTTTTTAAAAATATATTTTATTGATTTTTTAAGAGAGGAAGAGAGAGAGATAGAGAGTTAGAAACATCAATGAGAGAGAAACATTGATCAGCTGCCTCTTACACACCCCCTACTGGGGATGTGCCCGCAACCAAGGTACATGCCCTTGACTGGAATCGAACCTGCGACCCTTGAGTCCGCAGGCCGACGCTCTATCCACTGAGCCAAACCGGTTTCGGCCTGGGGGGGGGGGTTCTTGATTAAAAATTTGGTTTATATTGTAATCGCTTTTGGTTTTTTTAATAAAAGGAAATTCACTTCTTAGATCATTGTTGAATTTGCATCCTCTTTTCTTACTCATTATGTTAAAAATCTAAAAAAAATAATTTAAAATTATATTATAAATTATTATATACATATTGCTTAAAAACACAGTAAGTAGGTACATAATTACATGAACATATTTTATTGTTAGTTTATAAATTAAATTAATTTGATTGTTATAAAGTAACTATATTTTAAAAATTATTTTAATCCTATATTTCTTTCTAAATAACAACAATACTAACTTGTATTATTTTTCCTCTGAATTTGCTGTAACGTAAGTCGTAAGTGTCACTTTCAAGGCCGGTGCTAGACTTTTTGCCGCCACTATCTTACCTTATAATAGAGAAACATGCAAATTGACCGTACCTCCGCTATGCCCATGATTGGGCCTGCCAGAGGCTGGGGGCGGGACTCCGGGTGGCCCATCCGGCCTTTGGGAAGACCAAGATGGCTACGAGCAATCCTGTAAGTTCCGGGGTTCACATGGCGATCGCCACGGGGGGGGGCGTGTCCAGGCCAAGCCCAGCGCTCCGCGGGTGTCCGCATGGCGATCGCCACCCGGGGGGGCGTGTTTGGGCCGAGCCCGGCGCTCTGCGGGTGTCCCGGGGGCGATCGCCACCCGGGGGGCGTGTCCGGCCGAGCCCGGCGCTCCCTGGGTGTCCTGGGGGCGATCACCACCCAGGGGGGCGTGTCCGGGCCGAGCCCGGCGCTCCGCGGGTGTCCCGGGGGCGATCGCCACCCGGGGGGCGTGTCCGGGCCGAGCCCGGCGCTCCCTGGGTGTCCGCGTTGACAAAAGCTTTCCACATCTCTGTTTATTCTTTTGAATCCATAAAACGACCTTAAAAAAAGCATCCGGGCCACCTAAGAAAGAATGCACTTTCTGGCCAGAGCATGCAGGATTCTTTTGCCCAACAGGTTAAAGGGAGCAGAGCTGGCACAGTGGGAATGGCCCTGGTGCCCTATGAGGAGACCGGGGGAATGGGGTTGCCGAAATTCCATAAGCCTCTTGCCACCTTCTCCTTTGCAAACCACACCATCCAGATCCACCAGGACTGGAGGCAACTGGGAATCACAGCCGTGATTTGGGACATGGTAAGCAAATCTTGAGGGGCCTCTGAAAACATCTGCAACTGATTATAAGACTGGTCTTTATTTAAAAAGAAATAAAAGAACAGCTTTGTTGAGATATAACCCATATACTGTACATGTCACCTAAAGTGTACAATGAACTGGTTTTTTAAAGTAAATTCAGAGTGGTACAACCATCACCATGCTCAATTTTTAAATATCTTCATGACCCATCCCCTCCAAAAAAAACTTCTACCCACTGGAATCACTTTCCTGATCATCTTCCCCAAAATAGATTGCACTTTAAAGGTGGGTAAAGGAAAGTTGAGGGAAGTTAAAACACTGCACAAAGGATATTGTAAGATGACAAAGCCCAAAGTGAAGATCATGTGTTTTCTTTAAAATATATATATTTTTTAAAATTTCAGAAAGGGAGAGGGAGAGAGAGATAGAAACATCAATGATAAGAATCACTGATCAGCCGAAACTGGTTTGGCTCAGTGGATAAAGCGTCGGTCTGTGGACTGGAAGGTCCCAGGTTTGATTCCGGTTAAGGGCATGTACATTGGTTGAGGGCACATATCCCGGTGTGGGGTGTGCAGGAAGCAGCTGGTCGATGTTTCTCTCTCATCGATGTTTCTAGCTCTCTATCCCTCTCCCTTCCTCTCTGTGAAAAATCAATAAAATATATTAAAAAAAAAAAAAAGAATCACTGATCAGCTGCCGCCCACAGGCCCCTTACTGGGGATTGAGCCCGAAACCCAGGCATGTGTGCCCCTGATCAGAATCAAACCTGGACTCTTCAGTCCACAGGCCGATGCTCTCTCCATTAAGCCAAACTGACCAGGGCCATGTGTTTTCTTCAAGTTCTGCGTGGTTGTAATGGTCCCCAAATCTATACTAATAAAAGGGTAATATGCTAATTAGAGTGGTTGTCTTCCGGACATCTTTCCAGACAAAGCCGCAGTGGCTACAAAGGCCAAGGCTCAGGCAGCCATAACCAGCTGCAGTGGCAGCATCATTGGGGTTATGGGGGTGGTGCCTCCAGAGGGAGGCCAGACGGGGGGCCAAGGCACAGGCAGTTTGGGGTGATCAGGCTGATAGGGGAGGGCAAGGTAGGGGCAATCAGGCTGGCAGGAGATCAAGGTAGGGGCGAGTAGGCAGGCAGGCAGTGGGGTTAGGGACAATCAGGCAGGCAGGCAGGTGAGTGGTTAGGAGCCAGCGGTTCTGGATTGTGAGAGGGATGTCCGACTGCTGGAAGTTGGACATCCCCTGAGGGGTCCCAGATTGAAGAGGGTGCAGATTGGGCTGAGGGACACACCCCCCCTCCCCCCCCTCCCACCAGTGCACGAATTTCGTGCACCGGGCCCCTAGTAAAATATAAATAATACGAGTACTGTCTGCTAAATTCAAGAAAATTTATGGATTTATGAAATAAATAAATTACTTATCTACATTATCTGAATAGCTGATTTGTAATGACATCACTTGTTTAACTAGCTTACTAGCACGCAGTATGATGTGTATCGTCTGAGAGACAGTTACAAAATGTTTTCGTCGTTGCCAATCCCAAAATATGCCATTGTTCATTAAGTCCAAACAATGGTGGTCGAATTCTAACAACTGATCAACAATGCGAACTTTGATAAGCAGTTCTCGATAATTAGTTCTCAACAATTATTTGTTATTATTAAAGTTTAACATTTTAAAATTAACAAAAATAATATAAAACTCATATCCTGGTAAATAGCCACATGGCCGCTGAAAACCGTATATTCCCTTCCCATTCTCCCGCCGTTCCCTAGCTTGTCGTGCATTCTTTCAAAAAATCGGGACTTTTTTAAAACGCAGCGGGACAAATTGTTAAAAATTGGGACTGTCCCGCCAAAAGCGGGATGTCTGGTCACCTTAGCCTAGAGTCTTCAGGCGCAGTCCGCCTGCTGAGGTTGCTATGACCTGCACGCTCTGGCCACCAGGCCCTGCTCCCTGCCCAAATCCGGGTTCTGACAGGTGAGTGAGTTTCACCAACTCCCAGCCTCAACTCTCCCCAGCTGCAGGAGTGGAGGGAAGCCAAGCGCTGCCGTGTGACACAGTATGCCAGGGACCACCACACACCCTGGTTTCCTAAACCGGCTCCTTCAGCTTCCATATGTCCCAAGTCCAGTTTGGGCCTGGGCAAAGCCCCTGGTCAGCTCTGCCTCTTGCCTTCCAGATGCAGCTAGCCCTGAGCCGGCTGGCATTGCGCTCAGAGAAGCAGCTGTCACTGGGCTCAGTTACATCAGAGAAATCAAAGAGCCGAGAGTAAATATCCTCCCAGCCCCTTCCTAAGCCCTGGACAAGGAGGGCTGGGGATGAGAGTAATGGAAAACGGCTGCTGCTTTGCATTTTATAATGAAAAGACGCCTGCTATGTAGAGAGGAGAGCTGATTTGTTTCCAGTAACACCTGGCGTGTTCCCTGCCCCAGCCCTGAAGCCTGACAGCACCTAGCAAAGGTGTGTCCACACAGCCACGTTGGCCTGGCTCCTGGAATGTTGGGAGCAAGTTTCAGATGCATTGATAAAAAAAAAAAAAAAAAAAAAAAAAAAAAGTAAAGATTGAAAAGCACCTCTTTGTACTCAAATGGCACTGTAAAATGCAGATTACTGCATCTGATTTTGTCTTCTGTGTTGATTTTGAGGCAGAGTGCAAATAGGAGAGGATCCTGCCGTCCACAGCACTGAACATTTTTTGTTTTTTGTTTGTTTGTTATTTTTCCTTCTGTTCTTCAAGTCAGTATATGCCATTTAAACCACTTTCTGGGGTTAGGTAATGAGCTAATACTTCCTCTATTAAGAGCAAGCAGCAGTGCCTTTCATATGAGTCACATACATTTAATCCATTCAAATGGAGCATACTGAGTGGAGAGAGTGGTATGTGTCATTATATAAAGAACTTGGCATTATGATGCTATCTGGCTGAAGATCTTATTTATTTTGCAATTTAGAGAACGTAGACAAATCAGGCATTGAAAATGAATGTGCATGTTTAAATGCATGACTTTATTTTCATCCATAACGACCAAATGACTGGGCACCAGGAGGTGCATTGATGGGTCCCCTGGCACGGCAGGTCTTGGTGAGGCTGCGTGGCACAGGTCGGGGCCAGGGGACCTGAGGCCGTGCTCTGTCCCCCCCCCACCCCCCCACGAGGCCGGGCTTGATGGGGGTGGGGCTGGTCAGTCTTGGTGTTGCCCAATGGGGGTGGGGCCAGCTGGACACTTCTATTATAGAGAAAGGGCATATAGCAATATTAAAATATTTCCTGTAATTAATTCCCTTTTATTGTGCAAGAATTTTGTGCACAGGGCCACTAGTATTTCATAAATGTTGTCCAAGAGCTCCCAATTTGGCATGTGAGAGACACAGAAACAAACAATTGAGAGAATGAAAACACAATGTGTTAAGTCCTGTGGAAGATGTATGACTGAAGTGCTGGGGGTAAGGGTCCAAAAGGAAGAAAAAATGAACCTAGGAAATACCTGACACTCAAGGAGCACTCAGTCACATAAAGAATGGACCACTGCCTGCTCCTCCCTTCCCACCCCAAATTCTAGCTAGCATCATCTGTTTCATGAACTACTATACTAGCTTCCATCTGGTCCCTGATGCCATTCTCATGCCTCTGAATTTATTCTCCATGCAGGAAATCATGTCTTCCCTGCTGAAAATCTTCTATTGTTTCCTACCATATTCCACCTACTTGCCCTGGCCTATGGGTGATATGATTTACCCCTACATACCTTTTGATTGTTGCTTATATTCACATTTCTCCAGTCACACTGGCCTATTTTTCCTTCCTGGAACCTCTACATCCATTCCTGCCTTTGGGCCTTTGCTCTTGCATTTCTCTTATTCTACCTTAGCTCCTTCTTCTCATCCAGTCTCTGCTCAGATGGACCCCTTATAAAGGAAAAATTCTGACCCAATTTTAATGTTTTATATTGTGTTTTTAATAACAAATATCAATTTCTAAAGTGATAACCTGTGTTTATTTTCTTCCTTTAAAATTGAAATGCAATTTCTGGAGGCAGGAAGCTTGTTCCTCTTATCCAACAATTTCTCCCCATTGCTTGTCACATAGATATAAATGCTTGTCAATAGATATAAATGTTGGCACCTGGCATGGTATGAAAAATGAACAGCAGCCCTAGTGTTCCAGGAATGGTGACGTTTTTACCGGAGACATTAAGAGCAGGCCAGAGCGCACAACTGCAAAGCTTTCAGGAAGGGACTTCAGGGTCTCTCCAGATTCATTGGTTAGTCATTAAGTTAGAATTATGGTACAGGAGTAAAAATGAACTAAGAAAAATAGTGTTGCTTTAAAAATGAGAGCAGTCCAAGAGATAAAACTGTGATCATTGTAATTGGACATTTGAAAATCTCTCATTTTTTCCTAGAGTCTTTTTATCTGTACTTTAACACTAAAAATATCTTTAATACTTTGCAACCAGAAAAGCATATTATAAAGACACTAGAGGCCAGGTGCATGAAATTTGTGCACGGGGCAGAGGGGAGTGTCCCTCAGCCCAGCCTGCACCCTCTCCAATCTGGAACATCCCTCTCACAATCCAGGACTGCTGGCTCCCAACTGCTCGTCTGCCTGCCTTCCTGATTGCCCCTAACCGCTTCTGCCTGCCAGCCTGATCATCCCTAACCACTCCCCTGCCAGCCTGATTAATGCCTAACTGCTCCCCTGCCAGCCTGATTTCCCCTAACTGTCCTCCCCTGCAGGCCTGGTCCCTCCCAAATGCCCTCCCCTGCTGGCCTGATCACCCACAACTGTCCTCCCCTGCTGGCCATCTTGTGGCAGGCATCTTGTGTCCACATGGGGGCAGCCATCTTTGACCACATGGGGGCAGCCATCCTGTGTGTTGGAGTGATGGTCAATTTGCATATTACTCTTTTATTAGAGAGGATGTATTGTTTGCTTAAATATGTTCACTGGTTAGTATTTTGCAGTTACAGTTTCTATGCAGTATTTTGTCTAGAAGCTTCATCTCTCCTTTGAATCTTTGCTTGAGCATCAAACTAGTATATTTTATAAGCCAGTTATATTAAGTGGAGGTTAAATTGAACAAGCTCCTTTGTGTAAAGGTCAAACTCTCTTTAAAAAGCTTCTGTAATTCAATTTGAAGCAGTAAACAAGGATGCTTAAGTTGAACAAACGGTCCTTAATTGCCAATAGACTTGGACTGATTTAAAAACAAATGCCTAACTATCCACCACATCTAACCAAGGTGTTCCCAGGTGATCTACCTCATAAAGGGACCATCTAACCTTTCCTATTCCTCTCCACACTGGCACAGTAAATACCTGATCTAAAAACTACCCCTGGCTCACACCCCTTTTCTCTGATTCTCCACTTAATCAGACTTAATCATTATTCATTTGCTTAATCCAAGAAACATTTTAAACTGTTTTTCACTTAATCATTTTGACTAAAACTGCTACTAGACCAGTGGAGATTTTGAAGTCTGTTAAAACCATTAGAGTATAAAATGGTGAATTATATTATCTAAATCAAATAGGGGGGATGTTCACTGCAGCATTATTCACAGTGGCCAAGACATGGAAACAGCCAAAGTGATCTGCAGTAGAGTACTGGATAAAGAAGATGAGGTACATATACACAATGGGGTACTTCTCAGCCATAAGAAAGGATGATATATTGTCATTTGCAACAACATGGATGGACCTTGAGAACATTATGCTAAGTGAAATAAGTTAGTAAGAAAAAGCTAAGAACCATATGATTTCATCATATATGAGGTTTGAAACTCATGCACACAAACAATAGTGTGGTGGTTGCCATAGGAAAGGGGGTGGGGCGGAAGGGGGTCTTAATATAAGGTGACAGGAGATTTGACTTTGGGTGTTGGACACACGGTGCAATATACAGATCTTGTAACATAGAAACCCACATCTGAAACTTATGTGTTCATGTTGATCACTGTCACCCCATTCAATTTAATTATAAATAAACAAACAAACAAACAAACAAGTCAGATAGGGAGGAAGGGTCAGGGCTTTGTTTTAATAGTGAGAGGTACAGGTGCAGGACCTGGGCAGCTGGTGAGTGGGCAGTGATGGAGTTCTTGGTGAGAGTCAAGGTTTCTACCACTGAAGCTCAGCTCCAAAGGGGATCTTAGAGACACCTGTGGGGGAAACAAGTGTGTACAGGTAACCATCATCTCTGATTAACACAGCCTGGGTCCCTGATCAGGGATGTCCGGCAGTCGGACATCCCCCAAGGGGTCCCAGATTGGAGAGGGTGCTAACTGGGCTGAGGGGACCCTCCCTCTCCTGTGCACAAATTTTGTGTACCAGGCCTCTAGTGTAATAATATTTGGAAGGTTACAAAACTGTTGGGAATGCTAGAGAGCTAAGCCAAGAGGGTAGCCACTAGATTTTACAACTTTGCCCCTGAGAGTAGGGGAATTACAGATCCCACTCAGTGGTGAGAGGCTGTGGGAAACCTTCCTGCTATCCCAGATTAGGAAACTGAGTTTCACAGGCCACTGAAAGAGTACTTTCTACTGCAACCCACATGTCTGCCACTGCGGCGAAAGCAAAATGGGCTCTAACTCCCTTCTGCCTCCCAAATCTAATTACTCTAGTGCTAGAGCATCTCACTAGAAGGCAAAAGGTAGGCGCATGAGAACCCAGGTAGTAATGGAGTGAAGGACATGCAGTTTTTGGTCTTCCAACCCCTATGACAAAGGGAAAAGCACAACAAAGCATGGGAGTTTGTGTTAATCATTTAAGAATTATTTAAAAAAAAACCCAGCATACTATCTCATAGGGTTTAGGGAGAACTAAATGAGAAATGCATGTACAGTGTTTAGTGTAAGTATTCATGATTAGGATGATGATGGTGGTGGCTATTCCTAGAATGTGCAGGAGACCAACAATAATCCGTTTTGCTCTATACTTTCCCTACACTTTCAAATTTTCTACAGTAAAATTTTATTATATATTTAGAAGAAAATGAATTGAATGCCAACATAAATGTTAGGAAATTGTGTTTTCTATAGATACATATAAAATATCAATGTAGGAGAGCATATTAGAAGAAATTGCAATATTAACTTGGAAGCAAAATACATTTTCTACACAAACCAAATACATAGATGTTTATCCTGTATGTATTCGAAATTCTAGGTTGATAGGTGTCATCAGCACTGAACTTCCAGCTTTGCAACTCCTGGGAGTTTTAAACTCTCTTTGGTAGAGTTCTTATTTTAGGTATTGAGTAAATTCTGAATCAAGCCTTTATTTCTGTGACTCAAACTTAACTATTCTACCTGCTGTCTTCCAAAAATAAAATAAAAATGCTTCCAATTCCTATGAGAGCATCCTGGTAAAAATTGGAAAAGTCAAATGACTAACAGGGAGAACATTAAATACACCTGGAATATAATGAATAATACAACTATTAAAAGAGCTAATTTTTTAGTGAATCAAGGGAGACAATTTGAGTTAAAAAACTAATTAAAATACTGGAACAGAAAAAGTTGTTTTCATGATGAAATGATGTAAAAGACTTAGAAAGCATCATACTTTCAGAACAAATCTTAAAATGTTACATACTGCCTTGACATTTTTAATGTTGCATGAAATCTACTGCATTATTATTACCACAAATCTTTAGTAATATAAAATACTCTAACTTGATATTTTAATCAAAGAATATTATTAAAATGACTCTATCTGAGCTTTGCTCTACTTTGTGTATTAAAATAATTATTTCAAATACACTAATTATGATGATCATAATAAATGCAAAATAACTTATTTAGAGAGTAGTCACATTCTTAATGTTCCCTACCCACTACCTCAGAGCTGATTACTACTTTACAAAGCAGATGGGATTAGCAGCCTGGCTCAGAAGTCACCTCAGTGTTGGCCCATTATCATATTAGCCCTTGGCTCAGGAACGGATTAGCGAGCTGATTCACTATCCCTCCTCAGTGTGCAGAGCACAGAACTGTGGTGTGTTTGTCTTTTACAGGTGTCACCTACCGTAGTCATATATTTTGAATATCATGAGAAGTAAGAACAAATAGAGTGCTCATTCTTCAACCTTCTCACTATTGGTTAAAAAGTACCTCAGAAATTTAGATAAAAATTGAAAGAGGGAGTAAGTGCTTACTTTCACAGAACTCTATTTTGAGCGTGTTCTGTGTCTGTTCAACATTTATTGGACATCTACCTACACTGGAATGTAAGTTCTAAGAGTGCAGGATTTTATCTTGTCTACCTTGGAGTCAAAATGCTGAGAATTGTGCCAGGTATGTAGCAGATGCTCAGCGAACATCTGTTTAGTGAATAAAGGAACACTTGAAATAATGCTAGTGTATAAAGGCAAAGAAAATATGGTTCTTACCTTTAGGGAACTTCTAGGATAGAAGAGAAACAGACACATAAACAAATAGATATAAGGTAGCATGTGACAGGCTATTATAATACAGGTACAAGGAAGAAGTTGAGACAGGGAGAAACTAAATTTGGTGTTAGGAGGAGTCTGGGGGTTGGTTTAGGGACAGAGCAATCTTCCCAGAGATGGGATGCATAGATTTTAAAGAATTGTTAGGAACTCAACATGTTAAATGTAATGTTCCAGAAAAAGAACACAATATATATGTAAATGTATGGATTCCGGGAAGAGCCTTGACTATTAAAAAATGTCACAAGGGAAGTTGTTTGCATGAACCACAAAAGTCTGAGGTTTCATGATCATGATTTTCAAAACAAGAAAAACACCTGGGAAAGATCAGGTAATTTGAGAGGGAATCTAAAAGTGGCACATTAAAACCACTGTTGAAGAAACTAAAGCTTGCAGTGATGGGCAACCTTTTGAGCTTGGTGTGTCAAACTTCGCCAAAAAACTGAGCATAACTCGGGTAGTGTGTCACTTTGAGGAAAAAACTAACTCCAAGACTCTAGTCGCAAATGTTTCATCCTCAGGAGCAGCAAATGTTTCATCCTCGGCATGTGGCCGCGTGTCATCAGAAATGGCTATGCGTGTCAGTGCTGACACGTGTGTCATAGGTTCGCCATCACTGGCTTAGAGGGACTAAGTAACTTGCTGGATGTTACACATGTAGCTAATGGAAGAGGAGGGATTTGAACTCATCTTTCTTGCACCAGAACCCATAATCCTACACACTAACACTGTACTGTTGGCAGTATCTGTGAGCCATCCACTCAGTTTATTCCTTCCTTGAATTATTATACCTGAGAAATCAATTAGTTATTCAAAGCCTTATTTGGTGACCATGAAATCTGACAAAATGGAAGCCTATGGTTAGAATGCTTTTACAGAATCCCTCTTTGCCTTCAGTTTTCCTCAGCTTCATTGCTTCATTCATTCAGTTGGCAGTTCTCAGCTCACATATATGTCAGACACTGTGCGAAGCATTGCTTCATAACACTGCTTGCCCTGGACTTCATTAGACACACAGTGAGGAAAGTTTTAATTTCTAACTTTAATTTCCCAGGCTCAGTGGAGTGTTAATATAATTAATGCAAGTATAATTTTACAAATATGTATAATTTTAAATCTAAAATTCCAGGGGCTGAAGAAAATATCACCTGAGTAATTCTGAGTTCCACAAAGGGCAGGAATGCTTTAATTTGAGGCAGAAACTTTACTCATTTTTAAGATTTTAGGTAGTTGGTTCTCAAAAGTCATTCCAGTGATTTCTTTTTCTTTGAGGAATGGGGAGAAAATAGAGAGTTTACTTTCATTTATTTTACCAACAGGACAAGAATTGTGCCTCTCACATGTATTAATGTTGATTTTGTCAGGGATTGTGTTCTGCATCCTAGTGAATAGACCCTTCCTTCTACCCAAAGCAAGTGTGTGGTTTTGAGTGTGCTACTTATTGTCATTTGTTAAATAGATCTGATTGGGTTGTAACTGAATTGAATTGATGTACCTTGACCAAAATAGATGTGAAAAAAGTGTTTACAGTCTGATAATATTTATTATGACTTAGAAACAATAAGTCAGGATTTTATTTTTAGCCATCTAGAGGGGAGAGGAGAGGAAAGAGCGTTATGTTACTTGACTTTAGCTTACCTCTCAACTTTCACCTTTGTGACCTTAACCACATTTATGAATGGGGTGTGGAGATTAGGTCCACTGTCCACATGATGCTTGTGCACACTAAACTCTTGATCCATTGGTTGGATAAAAGCATACATGAATTAATGAGTGAATGTAGAATAATTTTCTAGTACTTATGTTTATTGACCATTGGTTGAGGAGTTTTTCTATCTAGTAAATTAAAGAGATCAAAGATGTGGTTTTTGAGAATATTTTATTTCTGAGCTGAGTGGGTACATGTTTATCCTAGCTGTGTGTTAATTTACTCTTTATGTTTTTTGAACATGTTAAATATTACATCATAAATGTATAAATAAATAATCACAGCCCTAGATTAACTATGCAAAGACAAATTAAAAACAAAACAAAACACATGGTCTGTGTTCTCAAGATATTTGTGGTGCAGGGTGGGAGGAGGGAAAGTTCATGAAGGGTGGGAAACAGACAAATAAATGAGACATTATTGATCATACCATCTGCCAAGTATGGATGCCAAGTAACAGTGCTGGAAATAAGAAACAAACAAACAATAACAGTTCAAAATGCCTTGAATAATAAGTGGATTTACTGTATCAAACAACCATACATCTGGAGGTCTCACATGTGGTCAACTGAGCAACTTGAATCCAGGCCAGTTTCCTCCCATTTTTTTTGCTCTCCCATCTTCAGTCTCTTCCCATCAAGTGAACATCCCTCCTCAAGACTGGACTATAGCTATTTCTCACACACAGACATCCAGAAACTGAAAGGGGGATTCAACACAAACTAAAAGTTTACAGATAAAATACATAATAGGATTCAGGGGATAAATTAAGGGATTTTTGATAGAGGAGCATAAACTGACACCAAAGTTTCAGCCAGAGAAATATTTTAAATTCATGGCATAGTATGCTAAATTCATCCTCTGAGTCAGTGACACATGCTTTAACAAATATCAAGTGGCAGCTCTTAGTCATTAGCCAGCACAGTTCCTGGAGCAGGTCCAATTCTTGGGAACAGAGCTATGTAAATAAATTCTGTTGGCCCACTGTGCACTGGGAGCAAATCAGACTAAGACATTAAGCAATTCTTGGGCAGCTGAACAGATGGCAGGTGAGAGAAACGCTCAGAGGAGTCACTGGAGCACAATGCCAAATGGTGTCTCACATTAGAGAGTGATAGAAGCAAACAGATCATGGGGCTATATCACCACTCGGAAAGAAATGATTTGTTTCAAAGATAACTAGAAAAGGGAAATAGATAGGGAGGAATTACTACAACTTGGGTACCAGGGATATAACTTGAGTCAGGGAAATAGCAAGGGTGACTTTGTCACATCTTTAGAGTCTCTCGTTCATCCTAGATTATTTGAACAGTAAGAATTAACTTGTTAGAGGGTGACAGGTGTATCCAAACACTTCATGGTTCAGTGGATGGCTGAGGGCACATTATAAGGTTGAGCCTGCAGGTGGGAAAATGAGTAGAAACGAGCTATGGAGAATTGAGAGGCAGAGGGGATAAAGTGAGGACTGATAATAAGCAAGAACACTGTACTCATCCATTTACAGACCTTGCTCAGGCTCAGAAATGAACAGTAGAACTCAAACCCAACCTTGTTTGGGTATTTATATTGAACTAGTGGCTCAGTGCACGAAATTCATGCACATTAAAAGGGGATTAATTAGAGGAAATATTTTAATATTGCTATTTGCCCTTTCTCTATAATAGAAGTGTCAGAGAAAGAAAACCAGTAAAATGTATATGAAAACCTTCCTCCTGTCAGAGTCTGGGGCACGCCATGGGACCCAGAGTCAAGTCCCTGCCCACCCGTGGCACCTCAAATTCCCACAAGACCCAGACCCAGCTGGCCCCACCCCCATTGGGCGAAATCCAGACCCAGCCAGCCCCACCCTTGTCAAGCCCCACTGGGTGGGGGATGCAGCCTCAAGTCTCCTGGCCCAGCGCCAGGCAGTGGGCGGCGAGGCTCAGTCTCAGGTCCCCCATCAAGCCCTGCCAGGTTGGGGGTGCAGCTTCAGGTCCCCCGTCAAGTCCTGCCAGGTGGGGGGTTACAGCCTCAGGTCCCCTGTCAAGCCCTGCCAGGTGTGGGGGGGTGCAGCCTCAGGTCCCCTGGCCAAGCGCTTGGTAGGGGGCACAGCCTCAGGTCCCCTGGTGCATGCTGGGTGGGGAGGCACAACCTCAGGTCCCCCAGCGCACCCTCAGGTCCCCTGGCCCAGCGTTGGAGCAGGTGGCACGGCCTGAGGTTCCCCGTCAAGCCCCACTGGGCAGGGGACATGGCCTGAGGTCCCTTGGCCTGGCGCCGGGGTGGGGGGCATGGACTGAGGTCTCCCAGCCCAGGCCAGGGTAGGGGGTGTGCTTTGAGGTCCCCTGTCAAGCCCCGCCAGGTGGGGGACGCAGCCTGAGATCCCCCGTCAAGCCCTGCCGTGCAGGGGGTGCAGTCTCAGGTCCCCATCAAGCCCTGCTGGGTGGGGGGTGCAGACTCAGGGCCCCCATCAAGCCATGCCTGATGGGGGGGCATAGCCTCAGGTCTTCTGGCCCAGCACTGGGGTGAGGGGCACACCTTGAGGTCTCCTGTCAAGCCCCACCAGGCGCGGGGGGGGGGGCCTCACCCTCAGGTCCCTGCTGATTGCTCATTAAGGCTCCTTACGGGAACTCAGCCTCCGCTGTGGGTGCAGCCATCTTTGTGATGGCTTAATGGTCAATTTGCATATACCTACCCAGAATCTTCTCTTCCTCCCCCTTGTGGCCAGAACTCCTAGAATTCCTTTTTTTTTTTTTTTTTTTTTTTGAGATATCCAGCTATTTACTTACATGGCTCTGAGGATGGTGACTTCTTCCCTAGTTCGAGCATAAATCCCTATAGGTGTGACCAGGTTCCCTGTCAGAGATCCATTGGGCATGTGAACTAGTTCTAAACAATGAGGCTTAGGGGGTGAAATCTTGGGGCAGGTGCTTCTTGGAAAGGTTTAACCTATTCTAAGGGGAGATGACCCTTTTATTTCTGAAAGTTCTTATGTCTATCTATGTCGATCAAGAAAATGACAGAGCTGAAAAATTACCAAAATAAATTGAGGTCTTTTTTGTCACTTGCAGCCTATAGCACCTTAACTGATAGATATTTTTAAGTTATGCTGACTTTTCTGAAAGCTCAATAGAGGTGTGTGTTGGGGGGAGAGGGGGAGCTGGCTTAGCCTGTAAGGCTTTATCCTCTTCATCCATCCATCCATCCATCCATCCACCCACCATTCATCACTTATTAGGTGCTTAAAATACGTCAGGTATTTAGATGAGCATTGCAGATATGAATATGAATTGAAAATAACCCCTGATTTTGCAGTGCTCACAGCTCTGTTAAAGGATGATAATATACTAGTAAGTCTTGTAACATGGGAATGTACAAAATATCTTTGCAGTCCAGAGTGGGGAGTGATGAGTGCTTACCTTCAAGTCAGATGTAGAGCAGGACATACAGAGAATATGCAAAGCTTGTCCAGCATAAAGTATGTTTCACGGAGCAGAAACTGCAAAAGCAAAGAGGCAATAAAGAAATTCTAAATGTTTCATCCTTAGATGTAAATCCATGCAGAAAGGCCATGTAGAAATGGACATCTGGATCATAAGGGAATCCAGAGAATGGTGAAGTGAAAAAGAGATAAGTTTACTGTATTTATATGCTGCAAAAGGGAGATGGTAGATATTAGGGAGGATGGGAGATGTATTATGAGACTAGTCCTTGCTCTTGAGTTACACAGTCATGCCAAAATACTTCCCTTTCAAAGATGGACCAAAAGATGAGTATACTCCATGACATCCACATGACCCCTTTCTGGCTCTGGTTGTCAAAATCAGATAAGTACTTCCCTCCACTCACTGGGCCTTAACATGTGCACTTCATTTCCACAAACATTTATGTAGTCAACTTCCTGCTACTTGTGACCGTTTGAAGAATGAGATATGAAGATGAATACAAGACTTTGCACTAAGGAGCTCACAGGATGGAAGAGAAAACACATATAATAAGCACCTATCAGCCCTGGCCAGGTAGCTCAGTTAGTTAGAACATAATCCTCATATGTCAAGGTTGTAGGTTCAATCCCTGATTAGGGTACATATAAGAATCAACCAATGAATGCATAAATAAGTGGAACAACAAATTGATGTTTCTCTCTCTCTCTCTGTCTCTCAAATCAATAAACATTTTTTAAAATGATTGCAAGTACTTATCATACAACAGGAATCATTATAATAAAAATAGGTACACAGGTAAAATCCTTCAGGGATACAATGGGGGAATATTGGCCAGGTACAGAGAGTAGATGATACTTCTGTTGATTCTGAATGATAGATAACAGTAGGAGTTTTGAGGCTACAGAAAGCCCTTCCAGACAGAAGGACCAAAAAAAAAAAAAGGCAAACTAGATCAAACAAACAAACAAACAAACATAAATCTGGGAATCCCAGAAGAAAGGGGGCAAAAAAATCACAACCCAGTCAATTGGTGGTGAGGTGGATGGCACAGAGGAGTCAGTGGAGAGGAATCTGAGATGACAGGATTTGGTGGGGGGACTTTGAATCAATAAAGGTATCATATACCACCCCCAAGGAGTTTGGATTTCATTTATTATGTATGCGTTGAGTGTCTCCCATGTTCTTAGAATTATGTAAATATCCACAAATACTGAGACAAGGCACAGTGCCTGCTCTGAAGGAGGCCAGGCAAGTGGAAGAGACAAACATGTGGACAGTCATACATATGGGCAGGAGTAGAGAGAGCTAATGTTTTTAAAGCCCTGACCTGGTGCCAGCACTCTGCCTAGATTATTTCATATTCCTCACAACATCCAATCAGGTAGATGCTATTTTGCCAATTGTACAAATAAGGAACTGAAATGTGATGAGATCAAATAACTTTTCCCAGACCTAACAACCAAAATATTCAGGAGTCTGGGTTCAAACCAAGGTCTGTTGGATTCCAGGGCCAACATAGATTGTGGAATTTTGGAAGCTCAATGGAGTGGTACTTATTCTGGCTGGGGGTCAAGGAAGATTTCTTTGGGGAGATGTTGCATAAGCTAAGTTTTAAAAATGAGAATGAGTTGACCAGGTGATGAAAGGAGGGCATTCCAGGCAGAAGAAACAGCATGGGCAAGGGAGTAGAGGTAGGGAATTGCCTGATAGGTGTTGGTACAGCATATATTATGAGGCAAGAGGGGAAAGAGATGAGCCTAAATATATAAGCAGGGACCAGATTACAGATGACTTTTATATTACAAGGGGAGAATAGGACATTGTCAATCACAAAACAACCAAAAGATATTAAAGCCATTTCACCATTACCAGCTGCCTGAAAAATATACCCACCATATCAGTTATTGGTAGTAGAATCCATCCAGATGTTTGAGCAAAACCTTTAGAGTCTTTCTTGATTTTCCATCCCCCAACCCCTGAGTTAATGAAATAGGGGTTATTTAAGTGAGGTTATTTCTTCCTTCTAAATACATTTTTAATCTGCTCCCTTCCCCATCCTCATTGCCACTCCCTAAATCCAAGCAAATCATTTTCCACCTGGATACAGTGAGGGTCTCCTTTGTGATCACAACTTCACTCAGTAGCCACAACAATCTTCTAAAAATGTAACTTGTACCACATGCTTCCCTACCCCACCTGAAATCCTCCTGTGGTTTCTCTTATATTTAAGATGAAATAAAAATCCATTACCATGTCTGGCAAGACTCTGTTTCCTCTTCAAGCTCACTCTCCCCTCTCTCTTCTTCATGTACTTTGCTCCACTTCCTTTTTCCTCAAAGCCTTTCTCTATCTGCTCTCAGGTCTGCAAAGATCTGCTTTCAGATTCACATGAAATGATTCTTTCCTTGATTCCTCCATCCATCCCCCTCCATCCCACTCCAGTTTGTTCTCCACCACTGATATTGTCATTTTTCTGAACATCCTCACCACAGTAGTCACCATGTATTTGCTTATTAAGTGTTCATCTCTTAGGTTGATGCCATTTAGTTCACACTCTAATCTAGCTCAGAATAGCCACAGTCCTTAGTAATGTGGTTGTCTTTTGTTAATTGTTTACTGAAAGCTCCACCTACTAATGACCAGAGACCTAAAAACAAGTTTAATCTGTAGACTATAGAGAAAGAATAAAGTCTGTGCATGAAATGGAGGAAAGCATGGTGATGGCTCTGATTTACAGGCATGGGGACATTTACAAATGGGCACCACTAAGTGTTCAAAGATGAATTAATGTTAGGGGAATGATTGAGTCTGTTGACATAGGCAAAATCTAATATTAATGGTGGTAAATGAAAGTAATGGACCCAAATGGGTTATTGACCAAAGCATTTTCTTCATCTATAAAGGGAAAGCACTCAGTAAGTAAATGTTTTATTTTCTCAGCTCTTTTTTTTCTTTATTATACAAAATTGAAGCCAGGATGCACATTGTTATGGAAGGTAAGTCCTGTTAGCTATACAATTTTGGCAGAATAGAGGCAGAAGCCTATTTCCTTAAGAATGACTAGACTCCGATTCACTAAAGAGTAATCTAGTAACAGTGAGAGAAACAAGTGTTAAGCCTAAAGGGTGGCCAGAGAACTTTGGAACTCATAGGATAATGCAAAGTCAATAGGGATGTATTTTTATTCTGAGTATTGATAACTCAGATGGTAAGGCACATCAGGCCATTGGAATTGGTTTCTAAATGGTAACAGTGGTTCCCCTGACATCCGAGTAGCATTTTTAGAGAAAGCATGTTATAATGCAATTTCTTTTTTGTTTACCTTTGGCATTTGGAAATGCAGTCTCATACTTGATCTACTTTGGTTAGAAATAAATATAAGATTTTAAACAGTTATATCTTCTTCTCATAGTACTTAGACACTTTTTAAATCCCTACTTACCAGTCAACAAATATTCATTGAAAATCTTCTATGTGCCAGACAGTGCTAATTAAAGTTTGTCTCTCCATTGTCACGTTAAACTCTAGCCAGTGGTTCTCAACCTTTTTAATGCTGCGACCCTTTAATACAGTTCCTCATGTTGTGGTGACCCCCAACCATAAAATTATTTTTGTTGCTACTTCATAACTGTAATTTTTCTGATGGTCTTAGGCGACCCTGCTAGCCGTTCTCAACCTGTGGGTTGCGACCCTCAGGTTGAGAACCGCTGCTGTAGAGCCTAAGACCATCAGAAAACACAGATATTTACATTACGATTCATTAACAGTAGCAAAATTACAGTTATGAAGTAGCAACAAAAATAATTTTATGGTTGGGGGTCACCACAACATGAGGAACTATATTAAAGGGTCGCGGCATTAGAAAGGTTGAGAACCACTGCAGGCCTTGGTCCTTTTTTGCCCTATAATTAGGAAGGCAGCCTCTTTTCTTACTATTCATTTTTTTGTCCCAATTACTCTTGACCTTTTGTGTGGGTTGGGATCTCTTAGGTTTAAAATATTCCATGATTCCTCTCAATCCTCAGGTGTTTATTAAAGAGCCCATAGGTGCAGTGAGTCACTCTTATTCAGGGAGCATACTGCCTGGGAATTCAGCCTGGTGCTGGGTTCTGATCCAGTGGAAATGTCACCTGTCACTGAAGCACATTCTCATGTGACCACCAGCACACTTGTCTATCTTTCTTACTGGAAGATGTTTCCTTCTTTGGATTAACATGAAAATTGTCTTTTGTCCCAAGTCCCCAGGTACCATCAGTCATCATCCTGACCTGCTGGACTTAAATTTGAGGAAAAGGCAGATTTGGATCCCAGACACCTGGTTTTGAAGTTTAGCATCTTTGTGCTGGCCTTGTTTTTTAGGAACTCATTCATTTGTGTGTTTGTTTGTTTTTTCTTCTTATTGGTTTACTGTTTTTTTTTTAAAGCAATATTTGTTCCATCAGTCCCATTATTTTTATCATGTAAATAGAGCAGATGCTGAAACTCAGAGCGGAGTTATGTGTTGTTGGGATTTTTTTATCTGTAGGGCATCAGACTCAATCAGCCTTTTGGTTTGACTAGAAAGGAGTGAAGTGGGAACTGATCACCAAACTATAGTCAGGAGGCTGAGGGAAAAATTTATACTTTCAAAGTTGTGAAAAACAAACAAACACACAAGCAAACAAAAAACAGCATTAGCAGAGAATTTACAGGATTAGGATTACATAGAAACTCATTTTTACTTGAAATGGAGAGATGAGACAGTCAAGTATTGGTGTCCTGAGCCCTGTTTGTACTCAGCAAATACAAAAATACCAATTATCAAAATAATTGAGCCTTAGGGATAGAAAATGGCTGAGCCGGGTTGGGTGGGGCCTGGGGAGGCTTTTCCCTCCTGGAGCCACTCTTCCCAAGGCAGCGGCGTCCGGTCGCTTTTTTTTTTTTTTTTTCCAATTTTTTTTTTTTTTAATTGGAAAGCTAGCTCTGGGCTTGTGGTTCCTGGGATCCCGGGGCCATGGTGTGCATCTCCAGGCCTCTGTGCACCCCTCCCCCTCCTTCTGCATTGAGCGTCAGTCTGGCCTGTGCCCTCTCGCAATCCGGAACCCCTCGGGGGGTGTCCCACTGCCGGTTTAGTCTGTATCCCAACGTTTGAGGCCGTTGGACATCCCTCTCACAATCCGGGATCCCTTGGGGGATGTAGCAGTGCACAAGTGGAAGGCGGCCAGGGAGGAGCTAGAAACAGGGCTCGGTGCCGCTTGTGCTCATCCTGGCTTGCTGCGCCTGCTGCCATTGCTTGGTAGTGCTGTGATGGCATTGGAGGAGGCTCCTGATGCTACCACAGCTGCACTCACCAACCATGAGCCTGGCTTCTGGCTGAGTGGTGCTCCCCCTGTGGGAGCACACTGACCATCAGGGGCCATCTCCTGCATTGAGCATCTGACACCTGGTGGTCAGTGTGCATCATAGTAACTGGTTGTTCTGGTTGTTCCACTATAATGGTCACTTAGGCTTTTATATATATAGACTAGAGGCCTGGTGCATGAAATTCATTCATGGGGGGCAGTTAGGCCCACAGGGATCGGGCCTAAACCAGCAGTCAGACATCTCTCTCACAATCCAGGACTGCTGGCTCCTAACCAATCTTCTGCCTGCCTGATCACCGCTAACCACTTCTGCCTGCCAGCCTGATCGCCCCTAAATGCCTCTGCCTTGGCCGCCGCCACCGTGGCTTTGTCTGGAAGGATGTCTGAAAGATGTCTGGTCTAATTAGCATATTACCCTTTTATTAGTATAGATAAGGAAAGGAGACCTTTTTCCCAAGTAAAAATAGGGTTTAAGTGTGCAGTTTCCTTTTCATCAAGCAGTACGCATATACATTCAGTGCTAGGCTGATGCAGCCCACATGTCTCCCCACAAGAATGGAGGTACCTTGAGGTAGCTACAAGCCATGCTCCAAAGATCTTGTAGAATAGAGGATGGCAAGTCCCCTAACTGAGTGAGGAGAACCTGAGATCTTGGTCTGCTATGGTACAAAGAAATGTGTTCTATAAAGAAGCAAACGTGAGTTGAAAGAACACATTGAGAAATTAATGTTCATAAACATAATAACATGAATTTTTAAAAATCTGTTTAAAATTCAATAGCCATTTATTGACCTATTTGCTATATGCAAGGATAAATCCACTTCAGGCTGGTATTGATATCCTGGTTTTAGAGGAGATGGACGTTCTGAGAGGCTGTTATCCTGGTTTAAACAGTTACTAAATAGCAGTGCTTAAAGTTTGACCCAGAGTTTCTGGCTAAATGTCAAATGTTCTTTCCTCTGACCTCAGTTGTCAAGTTGAAACTCAAAAAGCAGGGTCCTAAAGGAATTTAACTCATAATTAATCATTTTTTAATCTTCCCCCGAGGATATGCTTTTATTGATTTTTTAAGAGATCGAGAGGAAGGGAGAGAGAGAAAAACAAGGACATGAGAGAGAAACATCAATCTGTTGCCTCTCGTACGCAACACAACCAGAGATTGAACCCGAAACCTTTTAGTGCATGGGACAATACTGCAATCAGCTGAGCCACCTGGCCTGGGCCATTATTAATCATATTTGATAAAAAGAACAATCCACCTAGGTGGGCTGATCCAGATGAGCTGCTGCATAACTGAGCCAGAGTCACTTGTAGGGTCACAGGACAGCCTGCCTGTTCAGGTGGTAAGTGGGAATGGGCTGGGAGGTGCTGGGGTCCAGGCATTTCACTCCCTGTGGGATGCATCCCAGGTAAGAGGTGCTCATATAAGAGGTATCCCACGGAGCCTGGCCAAGTCTCACAGGTGCATCACTGCAGTGTCTTTATTCTGACTGCTCAATTTATGATGAGGGCAGAATTGTTTTCTCTGTGAGGCCTCTGCTGGTGTTAAATATACTGTTTCAGCAAAAATATGACAGAATCATGCAAGTAAAACATTTACCCAGAGTTTTTTCTCAAAATCTTATGTGTGGGGCAAGAAATATGTAAGAAAAACTGAAAACTTACAGTATACGGTGCAAATCAAGCCACTAGGTGAGCTTGTACATCCACAGATTCAAGAAGAAAAAAGGAGTAATTTCAGCTTTCTATTGTCCTCTTAATGTTGCTTTTTTGTTCTTAGTGTTTTCAAGTCAGAGGCTTGTAAACTTGCCAATTCCTAGGGAATGGTTTAGGTGCAATGCATGTGTTTTTGTTTTTGTTTTCCTTCCTGCCCCCACCCCCACCCGCTGCCCTTAGCTTCAGTCTTTTTTCTCTCTCCTGTTTAACTCATCATAACCTTCAATCTTCAAGTTCTGTAGCTTGAACTTTCACCACCACCTGGATCCTCAGTTGTGATTGAACATGATTAGCTACTTAGTTCTCACCCCTTGAGAATATTGCACACATTGTGAAGTGTGGACTTACTAAAACCCCCCATTTTTTATTCAACTAATCATTTCTTCTTTCCTTACTGCAAATGGATAAGGCCACCTGGAAACAGAAAATATGTTCTTTGTGGACTTGTTTTCATCCTCAATACCAGTGACATTGCTCTCCAGATGAAAACAAGTCCACAAAGAACACATTTTCTGTTATTGTTGTTGACTCTTGCAGGAGGGTTCCAAATGGTTTCCTTGAAAGTGTGATATTTGAGGATAAGGCCAGGGCAAAAACATCCACAAGAGGTAGTCTAGTTTCCCAGGGCTGGTAACATGGGCACCACTATCTGAAGGAGAAAAGGAGGAAGTGGTACTAGAACCTGAAGAGAGCTGTGTGGATACCACCCACTGAATGCAATTGTTACTTTTCCTTGAAAGACAAAGAGAGCCCATATATAGCATGAAGGGAAAGAACCAAAATAATCTATACTAATAATAGCCTAGGTCAGTAGTTGGCAAACTCATTAGTCAACACAGCCAAATATCAACAGTGCAATGATTGAAATTTCTTTTGAGAACCGAAAACTGACTTCTGCGCATGGGCCACGAAGTTTCAATCGCATTGTACGTGCGCGTTCGCATGTGGTATTTTGTGGAAGAGCCACACTCAAGGGGCCAAAGAGCTGCATATGGCTCCTGAGCCATGGTTTGCTGACTACTGGCCTAGGTGGTTGTCATGCCCTCACGGCGTGATGCCCTCATCCCGTCACAAGGAGGCTGGGTACGCAGTGGGTGCATGTGGGTGGGTGGGGCTGTGTGCACGACGAGGCACATGTGGGTGGGTGGGGACTTGATGCTGTGTGTGCGGCACAGAGGCGGGGTCCAGTGGCTCATTGCGTGGCCAGGCCTGGGGTCCCGTGGCCCTGCATGGCATGAAGGCAGGACCCCTGGCTCTGGCTTACCTCTTTGGGGCAATCCAGTGAGGAGCCCTGGATGGGTGAGCAGGGCCTACCTCTTTGGGGCAATTAATCACAGAGCTCCTGCACTGTGAGAGGGCACAGGCCAGGCTAGGGGATCCCCCCCAGAGTGCACGAATTTCATGCACTGGGCCTCTAGTCTATATATATAAAAGCCTAATATGCTAAATGTTTGACCAGCCAGGTAATGACATCACATAGCAACGCCTGGCTTGCCTCCTTGCAGTTTCTTCAGCCCAGGAACATGACTTGCTTTATAGCCAGGTGGAAACACTTTACACTGTAACCAAATGTCTATGAAGCATTTTCCCATGCCTCATCTCATTTGATCTCCACAGAAGTCCTGGAGTAGGTACATAAGAGACTCAGTAGAATCCTATTTTCTTTTCATTAGCCGAAAAACGGAGATTTAGAAAGCTTAGAAACTTGACCCTACTGAAAAGAAGTAAGAAATGGTGGACCTGGAAAATGACTTCAGGTTTTCTCACTGTGCAGAATATAATCAAACACTGCTGCAGTTAAATATTTTACTCTTTGTTCTCCCTGTGTGATCTACAATAAGAATCTGCTTCGTGTTGATATTTAGTGCTGTGTTGCTGACAATTACCTGAAAGAGAAGTTGGGGTGCTTCACTGGGCTGGAAAAAGTTCAGCTAAATCAGAAAGCAGGTCTAATTAAGCAAGTTTATTCTATATCTATAAAAGGCTAAGTTGACTCATGCATGTGTGATACATATAAAGCTCTCACTGGCACCAATCGCACGCGTGTGTTTTGATCTGTCATTGTCAATTATGAATTTGGTTGACACTTCTATTGTAGAGAAAGGGCGAATAGTGATATTGAAATATTTCTTCTAATTAATTCCTTTCAATGTGCACAAATTCGTGCACTGGGCCACTAGTAAAGAATAAATCCCCAACTCATTCTTCTGTCACACTCTAATCTCCTTCCAGTGTCCTTTTACCTCCATTGGTCAAATATCACTAAAAGCCAGAGAGTAGGGAGCTCATTGATGGAGCCTGTACCCGTCAGCCTCAGGGCACAGAGCAGGGTGGAAAGGTTGGGAATGGATCTGGAAAGGAACAACTCTCACAGATATTTTAGCATTTGATCTAAGAGCAATTGGAAGTCATGAATAGGTTTTGAGTATGGGGATTCATGCTCAATTGTGCTTTAAAATGATTGTGGCTACATATTAATGGGAACTGAGGGGATACAGGAGACCACTTCAGTAGGCATGCTAGAAGTATCCAGAGGAGATGTATCAGCCTGAACTAAATAGTGGATGTGTCTGAAACAAATTCAAGAGGTAAAATGTTAGTTTAGTAATGGACTGAATTGGGGGCAGGGAGACATGGTGATGAGGTAGAGATGTGTCCAAGGTGACCTCCAGTTTTCTGGGTAGAGTTGGTACCTTTGCTAAAAAAAGAGACAGTGGAGTAACACCAGGGCTTGGGATAAAATCCTGTGTTCATGGTCAGAGCCAGTGGGTGTGGTGCCTGCAGGTCCTCCTAGAAGCCAGAACAGGAGCCTTGGTATTAGCTATGGTGGAGAGGCTGCCATCTGGGAAAGCAAAGTAGGCTTCTCCCAATCCTGGGGAGTTAAATGTATTTGGTGAATGCCTCCTCCCACCTCCTGGGAAGGTGGAAGTGTTTAACACAGATACAGGTAACTTCACCTGGTCACATTCTAATTCCAAACTGTGCATCTGAGAAGAGGCTACTGCCAAGTTAGGAATGAGTGCTGTTTAGTAATATTGGGTCCTGTGCCAGGTTGTGGGTCTTGTCAAATTGTCTTTAATTTTACTTTAATAACTAACTAAATGTTAGAAAATACTGTCGATTACTAAGTTTTCTATCTTCTTCTCTTGGCCTTGGCTTTTATTTTTTCTTCTGGTTTTTATAAAATTACAAAGTTTTAGAGTTTTAAATCACCTTAAAAAGTCATTTCATTCCACCCCCCAAATTTATTCAGTTAAGCATACCACTACCCTTTTTGGAGAATACTTAGGGGATGCTTATGTCCTTCCAGGGAAGGAAGCTCGCTACCTCCCACAGTAGTGTGTTCCCAGCTCATTCTTCAGACAGTTTTTCAATTGACTGATCTGACTCTTTGTAATGTTCAACCCACTCCCCTTTTTCCTCGCTTCCTGGAGGAACACAGAATACAACCTCTTTCTCTCTTCCTTGTGACCACCCTGCAGCTCTGCATGCCAGATGCCATGCTGCTTTGTGGCCTTCCCTCAGGTGGCATACCTTGTCTCTCACCCACCCATCTAATGTGTTTCTGATCTCTCTGTATCTTAGGAGGGGTGTTTGAATAAGAAACTATTTTACTTGAGATCTGACCAATGTGGAACACAGGTCTCAGGGTCTGCACAAAGGGACTTCTGCTGATGCAGGTCTCTTTTCCCTGCACTGCTTCTGTTGCCATAGGTCTGTCTTCCCTATTATTTTCCCTTGCTACTTCACTTGGCCTTGGGGATTTTGTGATAGCAGTTTGAATATTTTTCTTATTTGGGTGACTAAACCAATTAAGATATCTGTGGCTTCCTTCACTATCTTATGCTTAGCTATTCACCCACTTCTCCAGGGGCACCTGGACTGGATGTGGCATTGGGAGAGGCTATCTCTCTGCCATGTGCTGTGCCCACAACACAACACCAGATCTAGCCCAGAGAATCATTTAAAGCTGATTACTCTTTCCAGTGAGATTGTGGCAACTTCCTATGGTGAAATTAGATGAAAATTCATGTTTCTATGTTTAAAACAACTTATTAAATGCTTCTCTTAACATCCCCAAATTCGAGCCTTTCAGAATTCACCAGTTCTCTGAGGAGGATGTTAACACGATTGGCCTTTTGTGTTTCCAGCAAGAGTGATAGCTAGAAGAACTAAAGAAACCTTGAGTTATTCAGCAGTGATTCTCTGGCAATAACATAAAATGAGGACTATTAATTATGCCAGATGCATGAAATTCGGGCATGGGGGCGGGGGTGTCCCTTAGCCCAGCCTGCACCCTCTCCAATCTCGGACCCCTCGAGGGCAGTCGGACATTCCTCTCACAATCCAGGACTGCTGCCTCCCAACCACTTGCCTGCCTGCCTGCCTGATTATCCCCAACCTTTTCTGCCTGTCAGCCTGATCACCCCTTAATCACTCCCCTGCCAGCCTGATCAATGCCTAACGGCTCCCCTGCCAGCCCAATTGCCCCTAACTGCCCTCTCCTGATGTTCTGGTCACTCCTAACTACCCTCTCCTGCTGGTTGCCCCCATTTGCCATCTCCTGCTGGCCTGGTCACCCCTAACTGCCCTCCCTTGCCAGCCTGGTCGCCCTTAACTGCCCTCTGCTGCAGACCTGGTTGCCCCTAACTGTCCTCCCCTGCAGGCCTGGTCCCCCACAACTGCCCTCCCCTGCAGGCCTTGTCCATCCCAACTGCCCTTCCCTTCTGGTCATCTTGTGGTGGCCATATTGTGTCCACATGAGGGTGGCCATTTTGTGTGTTGGAGTGATGGTCAATTTGCATATTACCTCTTTATTATATAGGATTTTATGAAGAAGAAACTTAGGAAAAGATGAGCTAGGTTAATTTGCCAGTGGTCAAAGAGCTACAAATTGGTGGAGACACTTACCACACCAGATTTTACGAGTCTGTTATGTCTCCACCCACTGAAGCACACTGCTCATTCTCTCTTTCTCCATTTTTACCCAGTGCATGGCAGAATGCTGTCACAGTGTAGGCAC
Organism: Eptesicus fuscus; assembly: GCF_027574615.1. Classification (NCBI taxonomy): domain Eukaryota; kingdom Metazoa; phylum Chordata; class Mammalia; order Chiroptera; family Vespertilionidae; genus Eptesicus; species Eptesicus fuscus. The sequence goes on from NC_072475.1 coordinate 113,023,527, forward strand.
TTAATTAAAAGTACATGGCTTAATAAGTAATAATGATCATTTCCTTTTCCTCTGAACTCATTTTAATGAAGAAAAAGGCACCATTCCTTCTATGTGTGTCTTAAAGATGAAACCACACTTGATAATAGTAAGTGCTTTATTCTCCTGGGGAATAGTATTCTTAAGAAGTCAAATCATTAAATGTTGGCTCATTTACTTGGCCCTCCCTTGCAGATGGTTCATGCCACCAGATTCTGTCTACAGGTGAACTCAAGGCCTATTCAACACAGGCGCAGGGATGGCAAGTGGACAGGTCTACATTTCAGTTCAACTCCTAATAGTGTTAAGCCAGTCACTAGTGTCAAGTGGATGGGCATCAGTAGCTTGGAAGTAGGTGCACAGATAAAAAGAGAGTTCTATCAGTTGTTTGGTGCTGTGTAGACGGGGCACCTGGGTGACTGTCGGAAATGTTTCCATAGATTGAGTAGGCTGGCCCCATATATATCTAGCCATGGAGTCCGGTCAGTTAATATTACACAGGGTCACTTGGAAGTATCAAGACTCAGCAAACCAAACAAAGGTCTTTAACAAATACTTACTTGTGTTGCTGGGATGGTGAGAAACAGGGGCAGTGATCCCAAAGCTCAGGATCTAGAAGGGACTATTGACTTTACAGGATAAAACATTGTATTGCCTTCTTGTTCTCTAAAGCATTTTGGTGATTTTTTTTCTATTTGATTAGTGGGTAAACTCTGTTACTGGAAGAAAAAACCATGAGAACAGTTTATCTGCTCTGAAAGGTGATTTGAAATATGACAAAAGAAATTCACTTTATAACTACAAAGGAATTTCCTGGGTCGGTTGTATTACATGCATCATAAGCAAATTGGCCATTTGAAGCTCTTCATTCTAGATAAAAAATTTTCAAAAATATATTGACATGGTTGAAAAGTAAGAATCAGGGCAAGAATTAATGATTGATTTTCATCACTCACAAGATAAATTATTCATTCTCTCTTGTCATCAATAATGATCATCAATCTTACCTAATAATAGACAAATATGTAAATTGACCGTACCTTCGCTATGCTCACAGCCAATCAGAATGAGGGAGTATGCAAATTAACCCACCAAAGATGGTGGTTAATTTGCATATGAAGGCAGGGCGGGCAGCACCATGGCCTGCTTCGGGGATACGGATCCATCGGAGGTGGAGGAGGCCCTGAAAGCAGCGCCAGACACCGCCCACAAGGTACCAGTCCATCGGCAGGGGAGGCGGTGGGGTGGGCAGTGCCAGACGGCACAGGAGGGGTCCGGGTCCATCGCAGGCCCCAGGAGGGGCAACGGCCTGCCTAGCCACTCCCCAGGGTCCCTGGGAAGATCGTGGCCCCGGGGATGCGAGGCCAGACCGCCTACCAGTTCCCGGGGGGTCCCTGGGATGATCATGGCCTTGGAGACGCGAGGCCGGACCGCCTAGCCGCTCCAGGGGGCCCTTGGGACGATTGCGGCCCCGGGGAGGCGAGGCCGGAACCGCCTAGCCGCTCCTGGGGGTCCCTGGGAACAGCGCGGTCCCGGGGACCCGAGGCCGGACTGCCTACCAGCTCCCAGGGGCCCCTGGGACTATCGCCACCCGGGGGAGGCGAGGCTGGACCCGCCTAGATTCTCCCGGGGGTACCTGGGAGGATCGCGGCCTGGGGAGGTGAGGCCAGACCGCCTACCAGTTCCCGGGGGTCCCTGGGATTATTGAGGCCGGACACGCCTACCAGCTCCCAGGGGCCCCTGGGAGGATCGTGGCCCCGGGGACGCGAGGCTGGACCCACCTAGCCACTCCCCGGGGGTCGCGGGGAACAGCGCCACCCCGGGAGGCGAAGCCGGACTGCCTACCAGCTCCCAGGGGCCCCTGGGACGCAAGGCCAGACCGCCTACCAGTTCCCGGGGGTCCCTGGGACGATCGCGGCCCCGGGGACGCGAAGCCGGACCGCCTACCAGTTCCTGCGGCCCCGGGGGGGGGGCGGGCGAGGCTGGACCTGCCTAGCTGCTCCCCGGGAGTCGCGGGGAACAGTGCCGCCCCAGGAGGCGAGGCCGGACTGCCTACCAGCTCCTAGGGGCCCCTGGGATGATCACGGCCCTGGGGACGCGAGGCCAGACTGCCTACCAGTTCCCGGGGGTCCCTGGGAACAGCGCTGCCAGGTGGAGGCAAGGCTGGACCCGCCTAGCCGCTCCCGGGGGTCCCTGGGAACAGTGCTGCCCGGGGGGAGGCAAGGCTGGACCCGCCTAGCCGCTCCTGGGAACATCGCAGGCATGGGGTTGCTGAGACACAGACATGGGCCTCAGGCCACAGATTCATAGCTTCGCAGAGATGGAGGGCAGGGATCTGCCTTATCTTCACAGAGACAGAGGTTCTGCAGTGCCCCCAAGACGCGGGTGGGCCCAGCCAGGGATCAAGGGGCATGGAAGGACTCCTGGGCAGAAGGGCAAGGACCCTCACTCCTGAGGCCGGGGTTGAGGGGTAGTGCCACCTCAGTGGAGGGGTGCTGCACTGCAGGGTACTGGACTGAATGACGTGATTCAGAGAAGCTCCCAGTGCTAACAGGCCTCGCTCAGGTGGCCTTCACACTTCAGAGGCAGCGACTCCTGCTCCCACCTTGACGCAAAAGCAAGCCCGGGGTGTCCTTCCCCATGGCAGAGCATGCCTAGGCAGTGAGTGCGAAGCCTTCCACCTGCTCCGGAGAAGCGGGGGCAGTAAAGAATGGGGGGCAGGGGACGGGGAGAGGAAAGAATGTGGAGCATCCGCAATGAAGAGGCGCTCGAGAAAGAGACTCAGAAGCCTGACTGGAAGGTTTGTTCTGTTTGCCGGGCGGCTGCCTCTTAGGAAGCGCAAAGAGCATGGCTCTGAGGGCTTCCTGTGTGCTGAGTCAAGTTCCACAGCCAACTGGAACTGGCTTCAGTTTCCTGGTCTGTAAAATGGATGAAGCATGTCCCAGTGCCTTCACTGAGCTTTGATGGCCAATTGAGATACTATATAAAGAAAATGAGGGAAGAAGTGAGAAAGAAAAGGAAGGACAAGCAACACAAAAGAAACACTGAAAGGAACCTGTAAACCCATTGTCACTTAAATAGGGAATATAGTCAATAGTGTTATAATGATGGTATGATGCCAGGTGGGTACTAGAAATGTCAGGGAACACTTTGTAAAATATATGATTGTCTAACCACTATTCTGTAACTAATATAAAACCTGAAACAAATACAAAATAATATTGAATGTAAAGAAATGAAAATTGGAGTGAAATTTTTATAAATTTCAAAGTTTAAATAAAAGCTGTAAAGGAAGGAAGGGGAGAAAGAAATAGTGTTTTTCATTTTACCACTTCATTAAAAAGAGAGTTGTCTTTATATGGTGCTTTTATACTTTTACACTTTTCTAAGTCATTATCTCATTTTAATTTCCAGGCAACTTAAAGACAAGATAAGTATTCCCTCCACTATTCAAAGAAAAGAAATCTTGGTGTCTGGTCCTAATGATTCAATCGTCAAGCCCTTATTGTAAAGCAGGGTTAGTAAAATTTTCTGTGCAGGGTCATATCTATACTAATAAAAGCCTTGGGGGTGATCATGCCAGCAGGGGAGGGTATTTGGGGGCAATCAGGCCCACAGAGGAGCAGTTAGGTGTCAATCAGGCCAGCAAGGGAGCAGTTAGGGGGCAATCAGGCAGGTAGGTGAGTGGTTAGTAGCCAGCGGTCCCGGATTGTGAGAGGGATGTCCAACTGTAGGTTTAGGCCCGATTCCACAGGGATCGGGCCTAAACCTGCAGTTGGAAATCCCCCGAGGGGTCCCATATTGGAGAGGGTGCAGGCTGGGCTGAGGGACACCCTCCCCAGTGCACGAATTTCATGCACCAGGCCTCTAGTCTTCTATATAAATAAAAATGTTCGTTTGTTCAAAATCTTAAATCTCCGAAAGTTCTTCACTGATTGCTTTGAAATTTTGACACAACATTGCATTAGAATACGCATGTGTTTTTATATACCTTACTAGAGGCCAGGTGCACAAAATTCATGCACAGGGGGGGTGTCCCTCAGCCCAGCCTGCACCCTCTCCAATCTGGGACACCTCGAGGAATGTCCTACTGGGATCGGGCCTAAACAGGCAGTTGGATATCCCTCTCACAATCCATGACTGCTGGCTCCCAACTGCTCACATGCCTGCCTTCCTGATTGCCCCTAACCGCTTCTGCCTGCCAGCCTGATCACCCCCTAACCACTCCCCTGCCAGCCTGATTGATGCCTAACTGCTCCCCTGTCAGCCTGTTTGCCCCTAACAACCCTCCCCTGCAGGCCTGGTCACCCCTAACTGCCCTCTCCTGCAAGCCTGGTCCCCCCCAAATGCTCTACCCTGCCAGCCTGGTTGCCCCCAACTTCCCTCCTCTGCCGGCCTGGTCACCCCTAACTGCCCTCCCCTGCAAGCTTGATTGCCCCCAACTGTCCTACCTTGCAGGCCTGGTCCCTCCCAACTGCCCTCCCCTGCTGGCCTGATCGCCCACAACTGCCCTCCCTTGCAGGCCTGGTCCCTCCCAACTGCCCTCCCTGTTGGCCATCTTGTGGCAGCCATCTTGTGTCCACATGGGGGCAGGATCTTTGACCACATGGGGCAGACATTTTGTGTGTTGGAGTGATGGTCAATCTGCATATTACTCTTTTATTAGATAGGATAGAGGCCTGGTGCACAGGTGCAGGCCGGCTGTTTTGCACTGAAGGATGACCCAGATCAGGGTGGGGGTTCCCTTGAGGCATGGGGTGGCCTGGGTGAGGGGCCTGTGGTGGTTTGCAGGCCAGCCACGACCCCAGACAACCCAAGCCGAGGCCCTGGTATCTGGTGTTTATTTATCTTCTACAATTGAAACTTTGTAGCCTGGAGTGGAGCCAAGCCTTCTGCTTGCTCCGTGGCAGCAACCATTTCTGTTGGGATTCATGTATCTTCTATAATTGAAACTTTGTAGCCTTAAGCAGAGGCCTGGGCCGGCCAGGGTGTGTGGAAAGCTTGGCTTCCTCCATCGCCAGGGGCAACCCTAGCCTCCTGCTCTTCCAGCTCCGTGACTGCCATTTCTGTTTGGATTTATGTATCTTCTATCATTGAAACTTTGTAGCCTTGAGTGGAGGCCTAGGCCAGCAAGGACAGGTGGAAAGCTTGGCTTCCTCCATTGCCGGGGAAACCCAAGCCTCCCTCCTGCTCTCTGTGGCCGTAGCCATCTTGTCCATATGCAAATATGTGTTTATTTGCATATTCCCTCCTAATTGGCTGGTGGGCGTGGCTGGTGGGTGTAGTGGAGTGATGGTTAATTTGCATATTACTCTTTTATTAGATAGGATACCTACTATTATATAGATGTCACACCTGTGACAGGTAAAAACATGCTTTTTTTGAAAAACAGCACCATCTGTTGGATGTAAAAGCAACACATGCTATACTAAATATTTTATGATTCCATTTCAATGTTTCCAATTTACAATCCATTTACAATTTCCAAATTTCCAATTTTATGATTCCATTTCAATGTTGATAATGTTTGAAGATGTGTGCTTAGAAATCATGAACAAAGTTCTCAATCAATTGGGAATGCCATCACCGAATCGATCTGCTGCTGCTTCGTTCGATGTAGAATTGCGTCATGAACAAAATTACAACACGGGTGATCTTTTGTCGTATGTGCAATCAAATATTCTTAAGCTAACGCTTGAACAAAAAGGCATTTATGATCAAATAATGCAAACTGTCAATAATGGGGTTGGATAAATCTTCTTAGATGCACCAGGAGGAACTGGTAAAATGTTCCTAATTAGATTGATTCTGGCAGCAATTCGATCCCAAAATGACATAGCCTTAGCTCTTGCATCGTCCGGAATAGCTGCGACATTGCTACCAGGTGGAAGAACTGCTCATTCTGCTTTGAAATTGCCATTGAACATGCAATTCATTGAAACTCCCACGTGCAACATTTCCAAAGCATCTGGCATGGCAAAAGTATTGCAGAAATGCAAACTTATTGTTTGGGATGAATGCACAATGGCGCACAAAAAATCGCTCGAGGCTCTTGATCTATCATTGCAAGATTTGTGTGGAAACATCAGACCATTTGGGAACGCATTAATATTGCTTGCAGGAGATTTCAGGCAAACGTTACCTGTAATTCCTCGATCAATACCAGTGGACGAAATAACTGCTTGCCTGAAATACTCTACTTCGTTAAAATTAATTACAAATATGCGTGTCCAGCTGCAAAATGATCGATCAGCTGAGATATTCTCACATCAATTGCTGGAAATTGGGAGCGGAAAGGTGCTGGTTGATCTGACCTCAGGACGAATTTCATTGCCTCATAGCTTCTGCAATTTAGTGACGTCAAAAGAAGAATTGGTTGAAAAAATATTTCCCAATATTCAAACCAATTATAAGAATCATGATTGGCTGAGTGAACAAGCTATTCTTGTGGCCAAGAACAAAGACGTCTACAAACTTAACAATACTATTCAGTCTAATATTCAAAGCGAGGCAGTCACATACAAGTCCTTCAACACCGTTGTGGAAACAGATGAAGCGGTTAATTATCCAACAGAATTTTTGAATTCACTCGATCTGCCAGGGATGCCACCGCACGTACTGCAGTTGAAAATCGGCGTGCCAATTATCATGTTGCGAAATATCAACCAGCCAAAGCTTTGCAACGGCATGTGGCTTGCAGTAAAAAAATTAATGACCAAAGTCGTAGAAGCAACAATCTTGACAGGACCTTTCAAAGGTGAAGATGTCCTCATTCTTCACATTCCTATGATTCCAACGGATATGCCATTTCAATTTAAGAGATTGAAATTTCCAATTCGATTGGCATTTGCAATCACCATCAACAAAGCTCAGGGCCAATCTTTAGAATTGTGTGGTTTAGATCTAGACACGGATTGCTTCTCATATGGACAATTATATGTTGCATGTTCTAGAGTCGGCAAACCAAACAATCTCTATATCTGCACAGACAATGAACAACAAAACATATTGTATACCCACAAGCATTGTGAAATTAAACATATTAGAAATGTGCGCTTTCTCTTTTCTTTCTTTTCCATTTAACCAGACTGAGCCACAGCAACGCGTGGCCGGGTATAGCTAGTAATGATAATATATTTTAAAGCTATCAATCACACAGTAAATACTGTGTGTTATGTATATGTATACATACATGCATACACATACTTATGTATTTGCATTGCCAATCAGAGCTTATGAGTTGACAGTTAAAGTAATCTGTTATTTGTTTAACTGGCATAGTATTCCTTTAACAAAAATGCAATTTCTGCTGGTATTAAAAAAAAAAAAACTTAAAAAGAAAAGCTTGATGATTCCCTTTGCCACTTTTTAAAAGTTGGTAGGACTTCTCAGTGACCAGCCTCAGATGTCATGAGACCAGAGCAATCATTCAGCTCTTGTCCTATGTCCATGAGGGCAAGTCTCTGTGCCTCAGAAGAAGTCTCTATAGAGCTATGACTGCTGGCATAATGGACCTCTATTGAAGTTTATATTTCAGTGGGTGAAATATCTTTTCACATCCTCTGCCTCATCACTTTGTTTTTCATTTTCTTATACAAGGAGCTCTGAATTGGAGCTGACAGGTAATAGTGACTTGAATTTTCACATATTATTTAATGATCTTTGTCTTTCATCCACAAATCAGCAGGGAGACAAGATCACTGAGCAGAAAGTGTTAGGTGGTTATCCATAGGTGGACCTGTATTAATTGCATCTCAGGTGAGCTTGTTTATGAATTCAAAGTACTGACCTTTAAGGAATTTACCATCAGGTCCAGGATGCTCACAAATGGCTGAGGGATTGTGCTTGGTTAACGGTGTCCTCATTTAGAGTCCCCTGCGTACAGCATAGCCTGGGACCAGTAACACTGGCACCACTGGAAGCTCATTAGAGATGCAGAATGTCAGGCCCCACTCCATACCAGGTGATTTAGAACACGTGTTCTATCCTGGCTGCATATTGGAACAATGGAAGAATGGAAAAAAAACACACAAAACACTAATGCCTGGGTCCCACCTACAGAGTTTCTGATATACTTGGCCTAGGATTTAGCCTGGGCATCATGGTTTTCAAAGTTCCCTTTGTGATTTTAGTATGTATCAAAATTTGAGGACTACGGAATTAGAGAATCTGTCATATTGAACTAACTAAATTTCACTGACCACACCTCATTTGTTACCACCTCCTTGCTTTGGTGGCCCATGTTGCTTTTTCCTGTGGTGACCAAACTGTTTCTCCTTCTACCACAATTCATGTCTGACCACATTTATCTTCAAGAAAGATTCTCCTCCAATGCTTTCTTCCCACAGGCCATGGCTCTCCTTTCCTCCTTGAACCTGTATCCCTTTATCATAGCTTTCTTATTGAACCTGTGACTCTTCATTTAATAGTAGTTATTTACACACATTGTTTATCCCTCCCTAATCTGCGAGCTCCTAAAGGAGAGCAGCCATGTCTGATTCTAGGATCTAGCCAGGCTGAGTAATATATGCATGGACTGTGAATGGGAACAGAGAAGGCAGAAGGCAGAATAGCCCAGACGTGCTGCCTCTCTTCAAATCAGTCAGGTAAAATGGGCAACAAAGGATGCATGGTGGAATTTGGGACCTGGATGACATACAGAAGAGAGCTTCATAAGCCACATCAGAGGATGGATGGTGGGATATAAGTTGAGAGATTGGTGGAAGCAAAAGAGAAGTGCTTGTGTACAGTGAGCACTAAGCTGGTTTCCTAAAAGGAGGAGAAGGCAGGGTGGCCAGAAAGTAGAGAGGTGAGGTGCTCAGATTACTCAGAGAGTTTGGGGGGAGGGGTCATACCTGTCAGGATGCTGGCACAGGTTGACAAGCTTTGCAAGAGTGGTTGTCATTTTGTGAGTATGGCTGAGTTCCAAACTGCCTCTGTCATTCCTCTCAGTGTTCTCAGAAGTGATCCTCTCTCAGTCCTGAATGAGCCAGCAGAGTCTACATAAGTAGACACGCAATGACGATGCCTGACTCTGTTCTCACCTGTGTGTACTTTTTCTTTTAGTGGATCTATACCTCTTAATGCCTATCAGCATTGCAACTTAGGCCATTCCATATTCACTCTTGGGATTTAGATAACATTTCTGCCAAGAACCTTGAAGTATTTTACAGAAGGGAAGCTTGGTTCCCTACAGGTAATGCACAGGTTGCAATAGGAGCAGGAATTTGCACAGAAGCACAGGGCGAGGAAAGACCCTGGAGGAAGCACAGGGAATGGTAAATGGACAGCAAGTGGGCCGGAGAGCATGTTGGAAATGGGCTCATTAACTTCATTCCAGGGTCTCTAAGGTCCCAGAGCCTTGGACCCCAGTCACGGTTAAAAAACTGTTTTCATCATAGCCTCCTCTCTGTAGCCTTTCTTTTTTCCTGAAAAAATATAGTGGTCACTTCTAGGCCTACAGTAAGCCAGATGCAGAACTGGTTTAAAGGGAAAATCATGGAAAGCATGGTGCTTTCCATACCTTTTACAGCCAAATTAAATGCCTAAAAGGAAGGTCTTCTGGGCCACACCCAACCCTTGAAGAGCTGGTCCCATTATGTATTATGTCAGAGACATTCTAACGGGAACAAAGAATCTAATATAATTTTGGGAAACCAAGACAAAATTATCTTAAGTTTTCCCCTTAGTATACAGTAGTAAAAAGTAGAAAGGAAATGTATTTAAACCTTAGTTCCATCATTCATTGGGTTTTCTAGTTTTTAAAATAGGGATAATGATGTCATGATGGCTGCCCAACTGGGGTGTGTGTGTGTGTGTGTGTGTGTGTGTGTGTGTGTGTGTGTATGTAGATTTAAAGATCTATAAAGTGCACTAACGTGGGACCCAGCACAGAGTAACTACTCAAGAAATGTTCAAATGTTTTTCCCTCCACTCTTCCCCCACTTTTAGTCCTACCACAGTCTTCTTAGAATATCAGAACCAGAGTCCCCTACCCAATGATTAATAAGTGCCTTGAGAAGAATCAAGTTTCCAAGTAATGGTTGGCAGCTGAGAAGAGAGTAGAAGCCAGGGATAGAGAAAACTGGGATGGGGTGGAGTTGTTTTGGTGTTGGCTGTTGCAAACAAAATTTCTGAGTGGTCAAATGTTCTGACATAGAATTTTCCAACCTTAACACATACTTCTTCCCCTGACAATGAACCTTCCCTTTATTGCTCCCCTCCTCCTACTCCATCCAGTCCCTAACCAGCTTCTTCTTGACACTTTGGGATAACATGATTAGATGCACCCTTCACCTTCCTCTAAAGTCTGTCTTCTTGCACCCTTTTCAGAGGAGAGAAGATTCAGAGAAGGTAGTATGCAGTCTTCAAAGTTCATTGTAGAGATGTCTGATATGGGAATAGACAGAGCTCCCTGTCACTCTAGCAAAGCTGAGTGGGGCTTCACCTGATCGCCATTTGTTAAATACCCACAAGCCACCCTATTTAATCTGCTTCTTCTCCCCAACTTGCAATGAAAGAGAGGGAACAGAGACTTGAAACTAGTGGGAAAAGTAAAATGGACCAAAGGGATCATCAGGCATTATGAGATCTAAGTACCTGCTTTAGCTACAACAGGGCTCACTTGAGGCTGGATTTCTTGGGGCAGAGCATTGCCTACTGGTAATTGAAGGGAAAGCCTTAAGTGGAACCACAGCTCAGTGAGAACATGCCTTTCCCCCTCATCTCTGCAGTAGGTGGCAGATGGCCAACAGGTTCCAGGATTGCCAAAGGAGTGGTTTCATTTGTTTTTCCCCTAGGTTTTGTATGGATTCAAGAACAAACCATCTTCCGTAGGAACGGTTTTGCATTCTAGAAAAATAAATCAGTAGTTGGAACATCTGACACAGAGATATAATATTGCTGGCAGTCTCCTTACTTGGATATATATTTCAGGTTCAGCAGCTCTGCCCTTTTCTCTCAGAAACCCTTCTGAATCCCAAGCTAAGGAGAGCTGCTTCTCCTGTGGACCCATGCACTTGACCTGCACCTCTGCTGGGACACTTAGCACTTGCTATCATGTGTTCTGCTTATGTAGGTGACCTGTCTCTCCTCCCCGAGGGTGGAAATCATGTCTGATTTACCTTTGCATTTATCAGTAAAGGCTGTTACAATAGTAAATTTTATATATGAGGACAAAAGGGGAAAACCATCCCTTAGGCACCACCAGAAGCCTATGGATCCACAGACCCTCCAAGGCCCTTATAATTCCACCCAGAGTCAGACTCACCATCACATGCCATTAATCTTGACAGAGCCAAATAATCATTCTGGCACCCCTGTTGGTGATCCCCCAGGGAATGTGAGCTTCTTTCAGCTTCCTCTGATGTTGCTATTAGAAACTCGAGTCTCACTGCAACCCTCCCTCTTTGTTTGGAGACAGTTCTGGCTCCCTCAGAGCCTAACTTCTCAGACAATTTGGGTATGTTGCATATTGCGCAATTTCTTCATTTTCCATGGGCTCTCTACTCATTCCAGTCTTGCTACAGCCCCACAGAATGAAATACCTTTGTGGCAACATTCAGCCCTCTTCATTATTCCCTTCTGGAAACACATTCTTCTCTTGACACCTGCAACATTCTACTCCATGTCTCTGTTGAGTGATTCTTGGAAGTCCCTGCTGCCTCCTTGTCTTTCTCATATGCAAAGGCTAGAGTTCCTCAGCCTCCACTGTGGGCCCTCTTCCATTTCATGATCTCTTCAGACTTTCATAGGCACCCCTGGCTGCAGACACATGCACAACACTGTGTCTGCTCTCAAGTCTGTCTCCCGAGCAAACCCCTCATTGGGATCCAAATTTTCATACCCAATAGTCTCATCAGCTCCTCAATCTCAACATTTCTAAAGTTGAACTTGGGATCTCTCATGAAATACAATCTCCCTTCAATGCTCCCAGCTAGCAGAAGTGTGCATGTGTGCATGCTACTCTTCTTAGAAATTAACCAAGATATTACTAAGATGATAAATTATAAATGAGCTATTAAATGTGTGGCTATCACAATGAAATGTAAGCCCCCTGAAAGGAAGAACTATGTGTATTGAAAATTATTTGCTCAGTGAAGGAGTTAATGAACAAATTAATGAATGCATGAGTGAATAAATGCATGAACTTGACTAGTAGAGTCAAGTCAAATTCAATCCCATCCAGCTCAGCATTCAGAAATTGAGTTCTCTCATAATAACAGAGAACAGATTGGTGGTTGCCAGAAACAGGGGGTGGAGGTGGTCAACAATACTGTGGTGTATATTTGAAAGTTGCTAAGAGAGTGGAGCTTATAAGTTCTCAGCATACACACACAAATTATAACTATGAGGTGATGGATATGTTAAATAACCTTATTGCTGCAATCATTTGGCAATCTATAAATACATTGTTCCTTAAACTTACACAATGTTATATAACAATTATATCTCAATAAAGCTGGAAAAAAATTTATGAGTTCTCTAGTGGGTTATTGTCCTTGTATGCATGCCCCAGAAAAAAAAACAAACGTTGTTAGATTAACACTATTTATAAAATGTGAACAAATAAATAGGGAAAGATACTTACCCAAATGAAAATATTTGGTTATAGAAACTAGAAGTCTGAATACAGACTATAACTTGCACACAGCTTCCATTGCCAGCTGGTGCTGCATTCTCCCACTGCAGAGTGAGCTTCACAGAGGGGTATGTCTCACATGCTTTCTTGGCAGGGATATGGCTCTTCTGACAAGTAATGAGACTAATCCACACAGCTATGTCTCCACACTGACAGCTCCCCTTGCTATTCCCCAGCAATTAAAAAAAACTGCCTTTTCCAGCAGATCCATTCATAGCTTGTCAAAGCTATTTTTAAAGCATTTTAAAATTTTTATTTTATTTTTATTTATTTTTAATTTTTTTTCTTTATTGATTAAGGTATTACATATGTGTCCTTATCGCCCCATTGTCCCCCCAACCCCCACTCATGCTCTCACCACCCTGGTGTATGTGTCCATTGGTTAGGCTTATATGCATGCATACAAATCCTTTGGTTGATCTCTCCCCCTTATCCCCACCCTCCGCTACCTTCCCTCTGAGGTTTTATGGTCTGATTGATGCTTCTCTGTCTCTGGATCTGTTTTTGTTCATCAGTTTATGTTGTTCATTATATTCCACAAATGAGTGAGATCATGTGATATTTATCTTTCTTCACCTGGCTTATTTCGCTTAGCATAAGGCTCTCCAGTTCCATCCATGCTGCTACAAATGGTAAGAATTCCTTCTTTTTTCTACCACAGCATAGTATTCCATTGTGGAGATGTACCACTGTTTTTCAATCCACTCATCTGCTGATGGGCACTTAGGCTGTTTCCAAATCTTAGCTATGGTAAATTGTACTACTATGAATATAAGGGTACATATATCCTTTCTGATTGGTATTTCTAGTTTCTTGGGATATATTCCTAGAAGTGGGATCACTGAGTCAAATAGGAGTTCCATTTTTAGTTTTTTTGAGGAAACTCCATACTGCTCTCCACAGTGGTTGCACCAGTCTGCATTCCCACCAGCAGTGCAAGAGGGTCCCTTTTTATCCACATCCTCGCCAGCACTTGTCATTTGCTGATTTGTTGATGATAGCCATTCTGACAGGTATGAGATGGTACCACATTGTCGTTTTGATTTGCATCTCTCAGATGATTAGTGACTTTGAGCATGTTTTCATATGTCTCTTGGCCTTCCTTATGTCCTTTTTCAAAAAGTGTCTATTTAGATCCGTTGCCCATTTTTTGATTGGGTTATCTTTCTTTTGTTAAGTTGTATGAGTTCCCTGTAAATGTTGGAGATTAAACCCTTATCGGTGATAACATTGGCAAATATGTCCTTCTGCTGGGGTGTTATCCTGCATCTGCCAGGGTTCAGGAATCTGGAGAAGGGGCTGCGATCAAATTAATTAACTAGACATGAAATAAAAATTTGGGAGGCATTTAGGGGGAGCCAGAGGAGGTTTAGTTCTAGTAACTAAGTTCCCTGAGTCTCGGTTCCCCTCGCTTTTTATTAACACAGTTTTCCCTATAGCAAAGCAGATATACATATCAAAGGTTTGGTAAACAGTAAGATTATCAGGTTGGGGGAACTGCCATCAGCTGTCTGACAACAGGCAATAATATGTAGATCTTCAGGTTTACGGAAATGCATTCAGCTATTCCAGCCGCAGGTAATATGATTCAGCCCTGCTGAAGCTGCAAGGTTCATCAACCTTTTGATGAACTTCTTGCATTTATGAACTGCTGGAATTAGCCTCCAGCATATCCCCCTTCTTTGATTTAATAAATTTAATAATAATGTATGCCATTTTCAGAGCTCGGGTGCTTTTAAGATTTTTAAATTGAATGAAAATGATTGAGTTCTTTTCATGTCCTTTTAAATTGCTGCCAGGCATCAAAGGAATCAGTCTGTGGTAAGCTTCCTTCTGGGCCAACAGTTCTTTGATTCCCCTTTGCAATCATTGTCCAACAGTTTTTTATGGGTACATGACAGCAATGATATTCCAGTTCTGGATGGTGGACAAAATGGTGAGCAATGCAGGTCCGACCTTCTTTGGCTTGTTCCTGGGCAACCTGCAGCAATGCACAGCTGTTGACTTCTAGCATGGCAAGGCATCTTCACCTTCCCCATCTCTGGAGTGTTTCTCCTTTGTCTAGTCAGTGTGTTGCCTGGGGCCACCGCCATCTGTGGCTAGAGTAGTCTGGTTAGTTCCCTCTCCGATCCACTGTTACAGGAATCCACATGGGCTTGGAGGAGTTTTCTGGAAATATACAAGCATATTCTCAACCAAAGGTTAATAAAGGAATCCTTTCTATAAATTAGACTCAGGATCTTTTTATTTTGCCCAAACCATTTTCCTTTGGCTTATTATGACACCATGCGTGTCTTGCCATCAGCATTACAAGTGAAAACTAATTTTAAAGTAAAAAATTTAAGTAATTAAGGCTTGATGTAATTTACTTACAAGGGATAGCTCCACTATCTCCCCTTTTTGTTTTAAATAATATAAAAAGGCTTTTGTAAATCCTGTAATGTAGCCTTGATAGCTTTTTAATTCAATTCTTTGCACAGAAATATGACTGGTTTGAATTCATTGCATGATAAGAAGCTTTACTATGAGATGAACCATCAATAAAAAATTAGTTAATGCTTCAAGAATAGGTTCCTGCCTAGTATAACTAAGTTTCCCTGAATATTTACTTATTTTAATTTGCCAATTTAAATTAGTCTGAAATAAGGGTTATTTTCTAACTTTATTTGTTCTTGGGTGTTGATAGTAAATGACACTAATTAAACTCTTGCTATCAGTCTTTGAGTATACCCACATAAGCTTTGTTTAGGGAGGCAAAAACAAGATTTTTTACTTTTCTTCTTGAGGCCTAACACATTGACTTTTTATTACAGTTTTCCAGACATTTGAAGGAAACCTCTCTTTATTTCCTCCCAGAGTAATTTCTAGGCCATCTTTAGAGAGTTTCTTTTAAAAATCTTTTTCTTTTCTTTCTTTTTTATTTTTTTTTTTTACACCAAGCAACCTACATGGCTGCTTTTCTGATGCTAGCTAATACTGCTGCCTACATATGAAGTGACTCTCTTTTTGTTCATGGTGACTTTATTTATGATCAGATCTAATGCTTGAATAATAACTTTCAGTTTACTTTGTAAATATTAGCAAAAGAGATTTAAAAATTTTTAAATTTCTCCTTTTTATAATTTATTTTTAAACAGTATTCTTTTTCGCAAGTGCTCATTTGCATACACAGAGGGATTATGGGAGGTCTCAGTAACTTTCAGAGGACTGGCTTGTAGGGTGTAAGCAAATTTTCACTTTGACTTTTGTTAAATCTAATTGCTTATAAAAATATTGGCTTCTCATATAACAAATTTATATGAGACCTTAATTATATTTTTAAAAAGCTAATTTATTAAGTAATTAAAGTAGGCATCTTATTGAAAAAGCAAACTTCGATATTTGACCTATGAAGTATAAATGATGTCCCATCCCCCCAGTCTATTTGAAGTGCAGGCTGCTAGAGGGCTTTTGTTTTTAAAATGCCACTGCTGAAAAATTCGGTTTTATTTAAGAAATATTTAGCAACTTTGTTTTGCCCTCCCTTAGAGGTTGAAATCTTCATAACATTTAAAATATACGTATATAAATAAAATATATTTATTCATTTTTATTTGATAAAGCTTTCCATGTGATTTTAAGTCTATCAGATAGGTCTATTTCAAAATTATTTTTTTTAAGAAGAGAGAATAATTTCTCGAATCACCTCAGGCCCTTGGAGTGTTCTAAAATTATATTTTGATTAAAGTTTTGAAATTTAACTTGGAAAGACCATCAAATATATATATATCCCAAGGATTATATTATATACTTTTTATAATTAATCTAAAAGATATCAATTAAATTTAAACTGGTTTTTATATTAAAAATTTGGTTTGACACCACAGAATTAATCCTATTTTTCAATTAGACCATATAAAATATTACATCTTAGGTTGAAATTTTATCACACTTGGTATATCAATATATTTTAAACTACTGATTTCTCTAGAGAAAATACAATAATTATTTTCTCAAAAATAAATTTTTATACTTTATGCATTTTGTTACCACAACTATATAATTTCTCCTAACTTAAATTGAACTTTAAACTCTTAGAAGCCTTAAATTTTAGCTGTCAAGTTACTTAGCATTTCTCAGATTAATAATGACTTCACATTTTAAAAAATATAAGACATTTAATTAATAGATTTAATTCTATCCTCTAGATTTTTCTTATGAGGCAAACTCAGATTAACACTTTAACACTCTGTTATTTCAAAATACCTAGATATTTTAACAAGTATTTTATTATTTAATTCAGTAAACTCCAAAGTTTTAAGTTGCCAAAGGTTTTGGAAAACTGCATTTCTGGCTGGCAAAACAGGTTTGGCCTAGCCATTTGATGTAAAACTACCACATTTTTTCTGCTGGGGGAAAAGGTGACCAGCCCCCTCCTTCATCACAGAAGCACATCCAGTCTTTCCCCCTGGCCTACTGAAGCCTACTATCTATAATTGTAACTGAAAAGCTCTACCATAAATTCTTCATCTTAGTTACATCCATGTTTCAACAATTTTGAGATTCTAAAGCCAATTATTACTATCTAAGGCACTTACTTTTGCAAATTCTATAACAAAGATAATTTACTGACTTTTTAGCGGCCTTAATGTTAACTTTGGAATGTGGTCCATTGTTATTCAAGAATTACCCTTTATTACAGAAATACCAATCTATTGTCCAAACTCAGCCTGTATTCTTTCTTTGGGTCATTTCCGCCATATTTCTTTTGAGAAAAAAATAGTCTTGGGTTTTTCTATAGCATCTGTAAAGAGAGTTAAACTTAGCCTAAAACTATCTAAAATCTGAAATCGGACAGTGTGCACATTTGTCTCAAGCCAGCTTTCTCTCTTTACAAGTACAGAAATCCCAGATGCATTTCTAAATTTTGCAAAATTTTTAAATGATGGACCAGGAAAAAACATGGCAAAAATGAGACTTTTTAAAATAGCACTCTCAGGATTGGGCATTCGTTTTACAGGATCACTGCATACCTCCCAACCCCCTCTTCCTGCTTGCTTCTGGGAAAATTTAGTAACTGACCTGGCCACGTTTCTTTTCTTATTGAATTAAAAGCATGCTTAATAGATAACAATAAACACATTAAACCAAATAAAATGGCAGATTTTGAATCTTTTCCTATTCTGCTCTCCATGGCATTGACTAGCTTTTAAAGATATTTTTGTTAAAATCTGCCTGTCCCAAGGTATCCTATGGTAATTTTTAAACAACAATTTTTTGTATTAGAGAGTTCCTCTGCGAGAGAGCTGATAGCTCCACCCTCTCTAGCCACCTCTGAACCTCTCGATACCAGAAGCAGAGCATCTGGCGAGGCTTTCTTTCTTATTATGGACTTTAGCTCCCCTATGTGAATTAGGCATTTTGCAGTTTGAAGGAGAACCCATATAGTTAAAGATGACAATGGCACTCTTTTTCCTTGAGCCTGATTTAATAGAGTACTTTTGGACATTTTAATTTCTTTATCCTTGAGCATGGAAGCTAAAAATTTACAATGATATTTTTGCTGTTAAACCAAATTCTTCCCCATTATAGTCTGACTTAAAACAAAAGAATTTCCTGCCCACTTTGGTTTGCAAAATTCAAAGCTTGGTATGAGCTTTACTTGCAGAAACCCTACCCTTACCAGTGATTAACTTCTTTTCTTCACTTAGGCAAAATCTTCTTTTCCAGATGTCCCTGTTTGGGTGCCATTAATTCCGGGGTGTTATCCTGCATCGGCTAGAGTTCAGGAATCTGGAGAAGGGGCTGTGATCAAATTAATTAACTAGACATGAAATAAAAATTTGGGAGGCATTTTGGGGGAGCCAGAGGAGGCTTAGTTCTAGTAACTAAGTTCCCCAAGTCTCTGGACCCCTTGCTTTTTATTAACACATTTTCCCTATAGCAAAGCAAATATATATATATCAAAGGTCAGGTTTGGTAAACAGTAAGATTATCAGGTTGGGGGAACTGCCGTCAGCTGTCTGACAACAGGCAATAATATGTAGATCTTCAGGTTTAGGGAAATGCATTCAGCTATTCCAGCAGCAGGTAATATGATACAGCCCTGCTGAAGCTGCAAGGGTCATCAACCTTTTGATGAACTTCTTGCATTTATGAACTGCTGGAATTAGCCTCTAGCATTCTCCCATGCAGTGGGCTTTCTTGTTGTTTTGTTGATGGTTTCTTTTGCTGTGCAGAAGCTTTTTATTTTGATGTAGTCCCATTTGTTTATTTTCTCTTTAGTTTCCTTTGCCTTAGGAGCTGTATCGGTGAAGATATTGCTTCAGCATATGTCTGAGATTTTGCTGCCTGTGGATTCCTCTAATATTTTTATGGTTTCCCGTCTTATGTTTAAGTGGTTATCCATTTTGAGTTTATTTTTGTGTACAGTGTAAGTTGGTGGTATAGTTTCATTTTTTTGCATGTGCCAGTCCAATTTTCCCAACACCATTTATTGAAGATACTGTCTTGACTCCATTGTACGTTTTTGCCTCTTTTGTCAAATATTAATTGAGCATAGTGGTTTGGGTCGATTTCTGGGTTTTCTATTCTGTTCCATTGGTCTATATGTTTGTTCTTGTGCCAGTACCAGGCAGTTTTGAGAACAATGGCTTTGTAATATAGTTTGATATCTGGTGTTGAGATCCCTTCTACTTTGTTCTTCTTTCTGAGGATTGCTGCAGCTATTCAGGGTCTTTTTTTTTAAATTTCAGATGAACATTTGGAGAGTTTGTTCTAGGTCTGTGAAATACGCCATTGGCATTTTTAGGGAGTGCATTGAACCTATAGATTGCTTTGTGTAGTATGGACATTTTAATGATGTTGATTCTACCAATCCATGAATACGGTATATTCTTCCATCTGTTTATGTCTTCCTCTATCTCTTTTCTCAGTGTGTATCCTGTAGTTTTCTGAATAGAGGTCTTTTATATCCTTAGTTAAGTTTATTCCTAGGTATCTTAATTTTTTTGGTGTGATGGTAAATGGGATTGTTTTTTTAATGTCTCTTTCTGTAAGTTCACTATTGCTGTATAAAAAATGCCATAGATTTATTGGCATTAATTTTGTATCCTGCTACATTGCCAAATTCATTTATTAAGTCTAGTAATTTTTGATGGAGTCTTTAGTGTTTTCTATGTACAGTAACATGGCATCTGTGAATAATGACAGTTTTATGTTTTCTTTTCCAATTTGGGTACCTTTTATTTCTTCTTCTTGTCTAATTGCTATGGCTAGCACTTTCAGAACTATTTTGAACTGGAGTGGTGAAAGTGGACATCCTTGTCTCATTCCTGTTCTTAGATAAAATGGTTTTAGTTTTTTGCCCATTGATTATGATGTTGACTGTAGGTTAGTCATAAAAGGCTTTTATTATGTTGAGTTATGATCCCTCTATTCCCATTTTGCTTAAGGTTTTTCATCAAGAAAGGGTGTTGGATTTTGTCAAATGCATTTTCTGCATCAATTGATATGACTATGTGATTTTTATCCTTCAGTTTTTTATGGGATGTATCACGTTTATTGATTTGCGGATATTGTACCATCCTTGTATTCCCGGGATAAATCCTACTTGGTCATGGTGTATAGTCTTTCTGATGTAATACTAGATCTGATTTGCTAGAATTTTATTGAGGATTTTGACACCTATGTTTATGAGGAATATTGGCCTGTAATTATCTTTCATTGTTTTTTCTTTATATGGTTTTGAAATTAGGGTAATGCTGGCTTCATAGAATGTGCTTGGAAGTGCTCCTTCCTCTTGAATTTTTTGGAATAGTCTGAGGAGGATATATTTTAGTTCTTCCTTTAATGTTTGGTAAAACTCCCCCGTGAAGCCATCTGGCATAGGCTTTTGTTTGCTGGAAGCTTTTTTTGTTTGTTTGTTTAAAGTATTACAAATAGTAGTACATATGTCTCCTTATTTTCTCCCATTGACCTTCCCCGGGCCCCCCCGCTACCCCCTGGCACATGCCCCCACCCCACCCCCACCCAGTGTCTTGCATCTATTGGTTATGCTTATATGCATGCAAACAGGTCCTTCAATTGATCTCTTACC
Organism: Eptesicus fuscus; assembly: GCF_027574615.1. NCBI lineage: Eukaryota > Metazoa > Chordata > Mammalia > Chiroptera > Vespertilionidae > Eptesicus > Eptesicus fuscus. The sequence goes on from NC_072475.1 coordinate 113,044,262, forward strand.
TCTTCCTCCCTCCCAGCCTTTCCTCAGTAATTTGACAGTCTGTTTGATGCTTCTCTGCCTCTGTATCTATCTTTTTGTTCATCAGGTTATAATGTTATTTATTATCCATAAATTAGTGAAAGCATGTGGTATTTTTCTTTCACTGACTGGCTAATTTCACTTAGCATAATGCTCTCCAGGTCCATCCATGCTGCTGCAAATGGTAAGAATTCCTTCTTTTTTTATAGCAGCGTAGATGTGCCATAGTTTTCTAATCCACTCATCTGCTGATGGGCATTTAGGCTGTTTCCAAATCTTAGCTATTGTAAATTGTGCTGCTATGAACATAGAGGTGCATATATCCTTTCTGATTGGTGTTTCTGTTTTCTTGGGATATATTCCTAGAAGTGGTATTACTGGGTCAAATGGCAGTTCCATTTTAAAATTTTTGAGTAAATGCCATACTGTTTTCCACAATGGCTATACCAGTCTGCATTCCCATCAACAGTGAAGGAGGGTTCCTTTTTTTCCAAGTCCTCTCCAACACTTGTTGTTTGTTGATTTGTTAATGATAGCCATTCTGACAGGTGTGAGGTGGTACCTCATTGTTTTTGTTTTTTTTATTTGCATCTTTCGGATGATTAGTGACTTTGAGCATGTTTTCATGTCTCTGGGCCTTCTGTATGGCCCCAACATCCGTGGATTTTGTGAGGCGCAGACTTCCTCTGAACCTCTAGGTCACACTGGACGTATTTCTCCCTTCAGCCTGGATCGTAGACCTCACCTTTCTCTGGGTGAAAACTGACTTTTCCGTGAGAAGGTGCAGAGCTCATCCGAGTCCACATATTCACACTGCTTGAGACCCAGTGTTTGTGGGTTCACAGCTGGTCCCTGGGTGTTGTGGTTGTAGGGTCCCAGGAGGTATCAGATTCTTCCCTAATGAAGGTAAGGCTAGGCTTCCGATCACAGCCACTTTCCCCTTCATGATGGCATGGTCTCCGCCGCAGAGCCAGTTGCTCCAGGTGAGATTTCAGCAGCAGTGGAGGCTGCCCAGTCAGGGGAACTCGGTCTGGCAGTCCCCAACAGTCCCTAGGATAGCTGTCCCTCACTCACAAATAGACACTCTCCTCATATCCATACTCTCTCCTATCATTCTCTCACTCACACACTATCTTGCAGCCTGTTTTCCCATCAGCATCCATCTTTTTACCCCTGCTGGAAGCTTTTAGATGACTGCTTTAATTTCCTCTATAGTTATCAGTCTATTGAGATTTCTTATTCTTCCTGATTGAGTTTTGGGAGCTTGTATTTTTCTAGGAATATGTACATTTCCTCTAGGTTGTCTAGTTTCTTGAAATATAGTTGTTTATAGTATTTTTAAACAATCCTTTGTATTTCTGTGGGGCATGTTGTTATTTCACCTCTTTCATTTCTGATTTTGTTTACTTGGGTCCTCTCTCTTTGCTTCTTGGTGAGCCTGGCTAGAGGTTCATCAATCTTGTTTATCCTTTCAAAGAACCAGCTCTTGGTTTCATTGATCTTTTGTATTTTTTGTTTGTTTGTTTTTTGTTGTTTTTTTTTTGTTTCTATGTCATTTACTTCTGCTCTGATCTTTATCATCTTCTTCCTTCTGCTCACTCTGGACTTTTTTGGTTGCTCTCTTTATAATTCTTTAAGTTGTAGAATTAGATGATTTATTATCAGTTTTTGTGTTTTGAAGTAGGCCTGTGGATCTATAAACTTCCCTCTTAGGACTGCTTTCACTGTGTCCCTTAGATTTAGGATTGTTGTGTTTTCATTGTCATTCATTTCCAGGATGTTTTTAAATTCTTCTTTGATCTCTTTGGTAACCCAATCATTGTTTAATAGCATGTTATTCAGCTTCCAAGTGTTTGAATTTTTTGGATTGTTTTTATTGTAGTTCATTTCTTCTATTATGCCATTGTGGTCTGAGAAGATGCTTGATATGATTTCAACCTTCTTGAATTTGCAGAGACTATGCCTGTGACCCAATATGTGGTCTATCTTTGAAAATGTCCCATGTGCACTTGAGAAGAATGTATATTCTGTAGCTTTGGGGTGAAATGTTCGGAAGATGTCAATTAAGTCCATCTGATCTAGTGAGTCATTTAGGATTGATGTTTCTTTGCTGATTTTTTGTCTAGAGGATATAGCCAGTGATGTCAGTGGGGTATTAAAGTCTCCTAATATGATTGTGTTATTGTCAATATCTCCCTTGCTATCTTCCAGGATTTTTTTTATGTATTTGGGTGTTCCTGCATTGGGTGCATATATGTTTACCGGGGTTATATCCTCTTGTTGTATCCCTTTAGTATTATTTAGTTGTATTTCCTGTTTAGTATTATAAAGTGGCCTTCCTTATCTCTTGTTATGGCTTTCACTTTGAAGTCTATATTGTAGATATAAGTATTGCTACCCCAGCTTTTTTTTTTTTCATTTCCATTTGCCTGAAAGATATTTTCCACCTGTTCACTTTCAGTCTGTGTGAATCCTTTGTTTTGAAGTGGGTCTCTTGTAGACAGCATATATATGGGTCATGTTTTTTTTGTTTTTTTGTTTTTTTTTTTTTTTTTACTCATTCAGCCACTGGATGTCTTTTGATTGGAGCATTTAGTCCATTTATGTTTAAAGTTATTATTGATAGGTTGTTTGTAGCCATTTTTATTTTTTGTGCCTGTTTTCTTTCTTCCCTTTTTATTTCTTCTTTTCACACCAGTCCCTTTAGCATTTCTTGCATTGCTGGCTTGGTAGTGATAAACTCCCTTAGCCTATTTTGTCTGTGAAGCTCCATATTTCCCCTCTAAATTTTAATGATAACCATGCTGGATAGAGTATTCTGGGATTCAGTCCCTTGCGTTACATCACTTTGTAAATTTTATTTTATTTTATTTTGGCCTGATGTGTTTCTGCTGATAAATCATTTGATAATCTAATGGGAGATTCCTTGTACGTAACTTTCTGTCTTTCTCTTGCAACCTTTAAGATTATCTCTTTGTCCTAAACATTCGCCATCATAATTACGATGCGTCTTGGTGTGGGTCTTTTCAGGTACATCTTGTTTGGGACTATCTGTGGATGTGTGACTTTTTTCTTCCCCACATCAGGGAAGTTTTCTGACATTATTTCTTCAATTAGGTTTTCTAACCCTTGTTCCTCTTCCTGTTGTTCTGGCACCCCTATTATTCATATGTTGCATTGTTTCATGTTGTCCCAAAATTCCCTTAGGCTCTCCTCCTGTCTTTTCTTTTTATTCTCCAGTTGTGGTTCAGTTTGGGTGTGTTTTTCTTCCCTGTCTTCTAATTCACTAACTTGGTCCTCCATTTCTCCTAGTCTACTGTTGAAACATTTCATGGTGTTTTTTATTGCAACTATATAATTCTTTATTTCTGCTTGGTCTTACATAAATTGTTGATTTTTTTCATCCATCTGGTTTATGAACTGTATGACCCTTATTCTGAAGTCTTTTTCTGACATACTGTATGACTCCTTTTCACTTAGCTGCTTTATTGGCGATTCCTTCTCTTCTTTCCTTTGGAGGTTTCTTTGTCTCCCCATTTTTGCTCTCACTGAAGGATCTAGGTGTCAAGTTGTGCAGGGGATGCTCCTCAGGTGGCAGCAGCTCTTCAGATGGCAGCTGCTCCTCGGGTAGTCATGGCAGTGGTTGCTCCTCAGTTGGCGGTGGCTCCTCTGGTGGGTGCTGCTCACAGCAGTGGTGGTTCATTTGGCTGGTGGGGGCAGGCTCCTCGCACGGCTGCTGCTCCTGGGATGGGGGGCGGATTGCTCTCAGAGGCTGCTGCTCCTTGGATGGGTGAAGGCTGCATAAGGCTGCCACTCCTCAGCCTGGGTTGGGCTGCTCCCAGGGCTGCTGCTCACGAAGTCTCGGTGCCCTGGGCTATAGCATTGGGCTGGCCAGAGGGGAGCATGCTTGGGAACTCATAGGAGCCCACACCTGGGGTGGCTGGAGTCTTGGTGACTGTGGGACTGCAGCCGAGGCAGCAGGTCTCTGGCAGGGGTGGCTGTAGACTCCCGGGTGTTATCTTGGGGCACCCTAGGTGGCTGCTTCAGGACTTTTTGCAATGGTAGCAGAGGCTTCCTGGTTAGGCAATCCCGGCCAGCCTGCCCCCAAAGGTCCTGCGGGATGTAACTCTGCCTCACTCACACACACACACCATGCATCCACACTCCTCTTTTGTTCCCTCACTCACTCACGCCCTCTCCCTTACTGCTGCCTTTTTCCTGTCTCTGTAGTTGGGCCTGGAGTGTTATTTACTCATTCGTGCATGGAGTCTCCTCCTTGGGTGTCTGGTTATGTGGCTCGCTCTCTACCACATTGGCCAAACAGGATAAAATTCACCTCGACAAGACACGACACTAAGGGAACAAAACACGAATGTATTCACCACACCAATAACGCCAATATAAGTGACCACCAGAGAAAAGAGAATTAGGGGAGAGAAAAGAGAGCACAAATGATACAAAGAGATAAAAAAAAAATAAGAGAGAAAAGAAAAAAGAAGAAAAAAAGAATATATATATATTCATTTTTATATATATTTATTTTTAAAAAAATCCTATATAATAAAAAGGTAATATGCAAATTGACCATCACTCCAACATACAAGATAGCTACTCCCATGTGGACACAGATGGCCACCAGAAGATGGCCAGCAGGGGAGGGCAGTTATGGGTGAAAAGGCCAGCGGGGGAAGGCAGTTGAGAGGAACCAGACCTGCAAGGGAAGGCAGTTGGGGGCAATCTGGCCTGCAGGAGAGGGCAGTTGGGGGGACCTTGCCTGCAGGGGAGGGCAGTTGGGGGGAACCAGGCTTGCAGGGGAGGGCAGTTAGGGGGGACCAGGCTGGAAAGGGAGGGCAATTAGGGGTGACCGGGCCAGCAGGGTAGGGCAGTTACGGGTGACCAGGCTAGCAGGGGAGAGCAGTTAGGGGTGACCAGGCTGGCAGGGGAGGGCAGTTAGGGGCAATCAGGCTGGCAGGGGAGGGCAGTTAGGGGCAATGGGACTGGCAGGGGAGCAACTAGGCATCAATAAGGCTGGCAGGGGAGTGGTTAGGGGGTGATCAGGCTGGCAGGCAGAAGCGGTTAGGGGTAATCAGGCAGGCAGGCAGGCAAGCAGTTGGGAGCCAGCACTCCTGGATTGTGAGAGGGGTCCCAGATTGGAGAGGGTGCAGGCTGGGCTGAGGGACACACCTCCCACCGCCCGTGCACAAATTTTGTGCACCCAGCCTCTAGTATATATATATATATATATATATATATATATATATATATATATATATATATGGAGAAAACACCGGATGACAAACAGATAAACCAAAACATACAAACACCAAATACCCAGTAATGTGGGTGGGGGCATAATCTTATATACAGAAAATAAGGTTGAGGAATTGGATAAATATGGGGAGGACCTCAGTTCAGCATAGAGGAAGTAGAAAGAGGATGAGTTAATAAGAAGAAAGTGAAAGAGAAGGAAAAAATAAAACATTTAAAAATATTAATTAAAAATAGGATAAAATAAAAAAAAATAGAATCATGAAAAATAATGCAAAAAGAAATAGAAAATAAAGGAAAAAGATAACAAAATAATAATAAAATAAGATAAAATGAAAAAGTGAAGTGTTGTTCCTTTAGCTGGTTTAAGATCCCACTCTTTTGTACTGTCTGCTGTTTCTCAGTTTCCTATTGCTGGGACTGAAGGCCTCTCTTTAGGCCAGTCCCTGAGGGCTCTCAGGGACTATTCAGATTTTTTTTGTATCCTTTGTACCACTAAGGTGTAGTCTGGGTGTGGCTGTATTGGTTGCCTGGAGACTGCAGGGAGGGGCTATCTCTTCAGGAGAAAATGGCTGCCTAGTTCTGGCATGTAGGTATGACTCAGCGCCTGACTTGCAGCCACCTCTCCCAGACCCTTTCCTCTCTCCAGATTCCACAAGTCCCCACCTACACCTACACCTCAGCCATGGGTGAGTGTCTGTATTTGAAAGGTCCTATGATCTAGGTTCAGTGAACAAAAGTGAAGACCAAAAAGAGGGGAAAGAGCTGCACCACTGCGAGCCCCTCCCCTCCCCGGCATGGCACAACCTGAGCAGCCATCCAGGCTGTCCCCTCTGGGCGCAGTCTCTCATGGCTGTGGACCCAGATCAAGAATCCCCTGCCACCAGCAGTCCTGAGGACCTCTTTTCCACAGTCAGACGCCACGCCTGTCCCAAGGGACACCACCTTGGTATCAAGGCTATTTTTAAAAAATAAATATTTATTGTTAAAGTATTACATGTGTCTCCTTTTTCCACCATTGACCCTCTTCAGCCCCCCCCCCCCCACAACCCAGGTCTTCAGATACCTATTTTCTGTGTCCATGGGTTATGCACATATGCATACAATGTCTTTGGTTGATTACCTCCAACCCACCCACCCTCCCCTACCTTCCCTCTGAGATTCCACACTCTGTTCCATACTTCCATGCCTCTGAATCCACTCCATTCATCAGTTTATTTTGTTGCTTAGATTCCACATGAGTGATATCATGTGATACTTATTTTTTTCTGACTGACTTAGTTCACTTAGCATGATACTCTCCAAGTCCCTCCTTGCTGTCTCAAAGGGTAAGATATTTTTCTATTTTACTGCTGCACAGTATTCCATGGTAAAATGTACCACAGCTTTTTTATCCACTCATCTACTGATGGACACTTGAGCTGCTTCCAGATATTAGATATTGTAAATTGTGCTGCTATGAACATAGGGGTATGTATATTCTTTCTGATTGGTGCTTTGGTTTTCTTAGGATATATATCTAGAAGTGGGATCACTGGGTCCAATGTCAGTTCCACATTTATTTATTTTTTTAGGAAACTGCATACTGTTTTCCATAATGGATGCACTAGTCTGAATTCCCACCAGTAATGAACTAGTGTTCCCTTTTTGCCACATCCTCACCAGCACTTGTCATTTGTTGATTTGTTGACGGTAACCATTCTGATGGGTATGAGGTGATATTTCATTGTTGTTTTAATTTGCATCTCTCTCATGATCAATGACTTTGATCAGCTTTTTTTGATATGTTTATTGGCCATCTGTATGTCTATTTTGGAGAAGTGTCTATTTAGATCCTTTGCCTATTTTTTAATTAGATTGCTGTCCTTTTGTTAAGTTGTATGAGTTCCTTATATATTTTGTATATTAACCCTTTATCTGATGTATCATTGCCAAATATGTTTCCCATATAGTGGGCTCCCTTTTCATTTTGTTGATGATTTCTTTTTCTGTGCAGGAGCTTTTTGTTTTAATATAGTCCCATTTGCTTATTTTCTCCTTAGTTTGATTAAGGCTATTTTTTAAAAAAAGAACATATATTCTTTAAAAAAATACTGAGAGGGATTAAGATGGCATACCTTAAAAATCACCTAAGCAATTGAGCCTTCTGGAACTTTTTGTTTTGGAACATCTTTGCAACATGCTTTTAGGTGTGAAGCTTTAATAGCATGAAAGAAGCTCATCCTAACTAATAAAGAGGGAATATGCTAATTGACCCTGACACCGTTGTAAAGATGGCGGCACCCACAACCAATAAGGAGGGGATATGCTAATTGACTGCCACACCCTGAAAGATGGTGGCACCCACAGCCACAAGTTGGTGGCGCCCAGTCCCCTCAGCCCCTCCAGCCACCTAGGGCCACCCATGGTGCAGGCAAGCCTTGGATGGTGGCTGCCCAGCTGCCCAGGGCCACCTGAGGCTCAGGTAATCAGGGCTGGCCAAGGTTTGCACTGCCAGCAGTGGCAGCAGCCAGAGGTGCGATGGGGCGTCGCATTCCCCTGATGGCTGGGTCGCCTCCTGCCCCTGGGGGCTCCCAGGCTATAAGAGGGGTAAGGCCGGGCTGAGGGACCTCCCTCTACAGTGCATGAATTTTCATGCACCAGGCCTCTAGTCCTATATAATAAAGAGGTAACATGCAAATTGACCATCACTCCAACACACAAGATGGCCATCCCCATGTTGTCAAATATTGCCACCCTCATGTGAACACAAGATAGCCACCACAAAATGGCCAGCAGGGGAGAGCAGTTGTGGCGTTTCAGGCTAGCAGGAAAGGTCAGTTAGGAGGAACCAGGCCTGCAAGGGAGGACAGTTGGGGGCAACCAGGCTGTCAGTGGAGGGCAGTTGTGGGCTATCAGGACAGCAGGGGAGGGCAGTTGGGATGTACCAGGCCAGCAGGGAAGGGCAGTTGGGATGTACCAGGCCAGCAGAGCAGGGCAGTTGGGGTGACCAGGCCAGCAGGGGAGGGCAGTTGTGGGTAATCAGGCCTGCAGGGGAGGACAGATGGGGGAAACCAGGCCTGCTGGAGAGGACAGTTGGCAGGACCAGGCCGGCAGCAGAGGGCAGTTGGGGGTGACCAGGCCTGCATGGGAGGGCAGTTAGGGGTGACCAGGACAACAGGGGAGGGCAGTTAGGGGCAATTGGGCTGGCAGGGGAGCAGTTAGGCATCGATCAGGCTAGCAGGGGCGTGGTTAGGCAGTGATCAGGCTGGCAGGCAAAAGCGGTTAGGGACAATCAGGCAGGCAGGCAGGCGAGCAGTTGGGAGCCAGCAGTCCTGGATTGTGAGAATGATGTCCAACTGCCTGTTTTGGCCCTATCCCACCGGGATGCAGCCTAAACGGGCAGTTGGACATCTCTCGAGGGGTGCAGGCTGGGCTGAGGGACACACCCCCACCCATGCATGAATTAAAAGGCTAAGTGACTGACTGTCTGTGCTTTCAGCCATTCCACCGACTGACTGGGGTAAAGGACCGACCAGCGTAAAGGATGACATGCTTTATGCTATAGATGTGAAAGAGAGGAGAATATAAGTGTGAAGTCACACCGATATTTGTTAGGTTATTATAGAAACATCACCTTTCTGTCAATGCATTGGATGTTTTCGCTTATAATTTTCGGCAATCTGGTAAATAAAGATGAATACTATTTGATAATAATATGCTCATTAATGGTGCAGGGCGACATTGTCACATTATTAAATAAATATCAAATGTGATGCTTCAAATAAAACAAATGAAAAGTGTATAGAATTAACGAATGAGAAGCATCTTAACAGCACAAAACATGGCCAAAAACATTTACAATTCAATCAAAACAGTCAATGTTAATATTCGATAATATTTCTAAATAAATTATATAATATTTTATTTTAATTTTATATTTTAAATATTTATAAAAGTTATTAAATTAAAAAAATGAATTTTTATTTATGTATGCGTGGTACATATGACACGCACTGGCAATTTAAAAATATACATTTACTCGCACATGCATGATACATATAAAACTCTCACTGGTGTCAATCACACACATGTGTTTCGATCCGTCATTGTCGATCTTGAATTTGATTGTTTTTGTTGACATTCATCATGGACCATATCACAATTTATTCATCGGTCTTCAATAGCAGACACATTTCTTCAGTTTATATTTTATTTTTCTTTTATTATTTTTAATACTAATAATAATAGTAGTAGCAATATTATTATTTTTAATTATTTTAATTTTATTTGTTTTAAATATATGTATCATAGCAAATAATTCGTAATACTATATTATGTATACTATTTTGGCATGTAATTTTTTTCAGTAATGTAATTTCCACACGAGTCTTTCTTCTAATTAATTTCCTTTCAATGTTCATGAATCCATGCACCAGGCCACTGGTGAAATATAAAATCAGTATATGTCTCATAAACACTCTATAAAGTGAGTGGGTGGAGCATTGTGTTGGACATTTCCCCAAATTTCCTTTTGCCCAGTACCTTTCATTAGTAGGAAGGATATGACTATATGACTGCCACCCTGTGATGCTCTGCTCTTTGAAGGCAGGTCATAGATCTCTTCTTTTATGCCTCCATAGCAACAGCATTCTGCTTCTCAAAGACTAGCATAAAGTGGATATTTGTTGAAATCAATGACATCAGCAATTTTACTTTTTATGAGGCAGTTACTCTTTGCCCACCCCTGTAACTTGGCTTGTCACTCACCACAGACTGACCCCTGGAGGACATCTCCCTGAAGTCCTCCGTCTTCACAACATTGCATGCATAGACTTTACTGGCTCCCCACCCCCACTGAACCACACCCTTTCTGTATTCTCAGCCATCTCAGATACTTTCTATGAGGTGCTGATAGAATATACCACTTTCTGAAAATATGCAAATGGTAAGATTTTCTTCTTTTTTATGGCCAAGTAATATTCTATTGTGTAAATGTACCACCACCTTTTTATCCATTTGCTTATTGGTGGGCACTTGGGATGCTCCCAAATCTTGGATATTGTAAATAACACTGCAATGAATATAGAGCTGCATGTATCTTTTTGAATTAGTGTTTTGGGTTTCTTTGCATATATATCCAGAAATGGAATCACTGGGTCATAAAACAGTTCCATTTTTAATTTTTTGAGGAGCTTCCACAATGTTTTTCACAGTGGCTGCATCAATCTACATTCCCACCAACAGTGCACAAGGGTTACCTTTTTCCACACCCTTACCAACACTTGCTGTTTGTTGATTTATTAACGATAGGCATTATGCCAGGTGTGAGATGATATTTCATTGTGATTTTAATTTGCATTTCTCCAAGGATCAGTGATGTTGAGCATCTTTTCATATGTCTATTGGCCATCTGTAGGTCCTCTTTGAAGAAGTGTCCATTCAGATCCCCTGTCCAGTTTTTAATTGGATAATTTGTGCATGTGTGGGGAGGGGTTGGTGCTGAGTTATATGAGTTCTTTATAAATTTTGGGTATTAATATTTTATCAGATGTATCATTGGTGAATATCTTCTCTCATTCAGTAGGCTGTCTTTTCATTTCGTTGATGTTTTTTTTTTTGTTGATGTGCAGAAAATTTTAGTTTGAAGTAGTCTCATTTCTTTATTTTTTCTTTTGTTTCCCTTGCCCAAGGAGAGGTATCAGAAAAAGAAATATTGTTAAGAGAAATGTCAGAGATTTTACTGCTTAAGTTTTCTTATAGGATTTTTTATGGTTTTGAGTCTTACATTTAAGTCTTTAATCCATTTTGAGCTTATTCTTGTACATAGTGTAAGAAAGTGGTCTAGTTTCATTTTTTGCATGTACCTGTCCAATTATCTCAACACCATTTTTTCTTGTCTCTCATTTTGTTCCCTTAATCTCTGTGATTGTTTTTATGCCAGTACCATGCGGTTTTAATTACTATGGCCTTGTAGTATCTCTCTATATAAAAGGCTAATATGCTAAGTGTCTGACCGTTTGACTGATCACTATGATGCACACTGACCACCAGGGGGCAAATGCTCAACTCAGGAGCTGCTGAGCTGCCGTGACTTGGCAGCGAAGGTTCTTGTGTGACGCACCCCGAAACCAGAGAGGAGGGAGCCTGATTTCTCACAGGGCCACACAATTCTACCTTTGGCTGTGGGTTACGTTGTTGCTGGGGCACAGATGACCCTTAATCTGGTTTACTGCACACTTGCATTTGCGTTCCACACCCTGTATGACAGCAACTTTGCAGAGTGCCCTCTTGCATTCTGGGACCCCTGGGGGATGTCAGAGAGCTGGTTTTGGCATGATCCCCGCAGGCCAGGCCGAGGGACCCCACTTGCCAGAGGGACCCCACTCACTCCACAGATGCCCTTCGAGCCACAGGACCACCCCAGGTGCAGCCAGCTAGGGTGGTACCTCAGGAGGTTGGCTCCAGGGCGTGTCCAGCCCATCTTGCCCAGTCCCATCCCGCTGCCACTTTCTAATTAATTTCCTTTCAATGTGCATGAATACGTGCACCAGGTCACTAGTAGTTTGATATCAGGTAGCATGGCACCTCCAACTTTGTTTTTCTTTTTCAAGAATGTTGTGGCTCTTCAGGATCTTTTCTGGTTCCATATCTTTGTTAGGGTAATTTGTTCTAGTTCTGTGAAAAATGCCATTGGTATTTTTTTTTATTAAGGTATTACATATGTGTCCTTATTCCCCCATTGCCCTCCCACCCCCCCACTCATGCCCTCACCCCTCCTGGTGTCTGTGTCCATTGGTTAGGCTTATATGCATGCATACAAATCCTTTGGTTGATCTCTCCCCTTTATCCCCATCCTCCCCTACCTTCCTTCTGAGGTTTGACAGTCTGATCCATGCCTCTATGTCTCTGGATTTGTTTTTGTTCATCAGTTTATGTTGTTCATTATATTCTACAAATGAGTGAGATCATGTGATATTTATCTTTCTCTGACTAGATATATGCACCCCTGTGTTCATAGCAGCACAATTTACCATAGCTAAGATTTGGAAACAGTCTAAGTGCCCATCAGCAGATGAATGGATTAAAAAATTATGGTACATCTACACAATGGAATACTACACTGCTGTTAAAAAGAAGTAATTCTTACCATTTGCAACAGCATGGATGGAACTGGAGAGCATTATGCTTAGTGAAATAAGCCAGTCAGAGAAAGATAAATGTTGCATGGTCTCACTCATTTGCCATTGGTATTTTGATAGGGATTGCATTGATCTATAGATTGCTTTGGGTAGAATGGATATTTTAATGATGTTAATTCTTCCAATTCATGAACATGGTATATATTTCCATTTATTTGTATCTTCTTTAATTTCTTTCTTTAATGTCTTATACTTTTATGATTACAGCTACTTTTATCTCTTTGATTACATTTATTTCTAGGTATTTTGTTGACATTGTTGCAATTGTAAATGAGATTTTCTTAAAATCTTGTTATTGGGTCCTAGCTGGTTTGGCTCAGTGGATAGGACATTGGCCTGTGGACTGAAGGATCCCAGGTTCGATTCCAGTCAGGGGCATATGCCTGGGTTGCGGGCTCAATCCCCAGCAGGAGAGGGCATTCAGGAGCCAGCCGATCAATGATTCCCTTTCATCATTGATGTTTCTATCTCTCTCCCTCTCTCATCCTCTCTCTTCCTCTCTGAAATAAATAAAAAACATATTTTAAAAAATAGTTTGTTATTGGTATATAAAAATGAAACCAGCCCTAGCTGGGATGGCTTGGGGGTTAGAGCATTGGTTCTCAGACTGAAGGGTCCTGGGTTTGATTCCAGATCAAGCACATGTACCCCAGTTGCAGGCTCAATCTCTGGCCGGGTTGGGGCATGTACAGGAGGCAATCAATCAATGTGTCTCTCTCACATTGAAGTTCCTCTCTCCCTTTCTCCCCACTTTCTTCCTCCCTTCCACTCTCTCTAAAACTCAATGGAAAAATATCCTCAGGTGAGGATTTTAAAATATGCAACCAATTTCTAAATATTTATTTTCTTTCCTGCTATTTTACTGAATTGGTTTATCAGTTCTAATACTTTTTCAGTGGAATCTTTAGACAGTTTTACTCCCTTTTCAAAGTGGATGTATATTTCTTTTACTTCTCAATTGCTTTGGCTAGGACTTTAAACACTATGGTGAAAAAAAAGTTGTGAAAGTGGACAACTTTGTGTTGTTCTTAATCTTTAGGAAAATGCTTTTAGTTTTTCTCCATTGACTATGATGTTCGTTATGAGCCATATATGTCCTTTATTATGTTGAGGCATGTTCCCTCTGTTCCCACTTTGCTGAGACTTTTTATCATAAGTGCATGCTGAATGTTGTCAAATGCTTTTTCTGCATCTGTTAATGTCATTATATGATTTTATCCCTTTTTTTAAAATGTGGTGTTTCATATTAATTGATTTGTAGATACTTACCCAATTTTGCATCCCAGGAATAAATTCCTCTTGATCATATTATATGATCTTTTAAAAATATGTATATACATATGTATTATTGATTTCAGATAGAGGAAGGGAGAAGGAGAGAAGGGTAGAAACATCAATGATGACAGAGAATCATTGATCGGCTGCCTCTTGCACGCCTCCTACTGGGGATCAAGGCCACAACCTGGGCATGTGCCCTGATGGGAATTAAACAGACAACCTCTCTGTGCATGGAATGTTGCTCAATCAACTGAACCAAACCGGTCAGGCTGGCTGATTTTTTTAAGGTATCACTAAATTCAATTTACTAAAATTTCATTGAGGATTTTTACATCTATGTTCATCAGGAATATCGGCCTTCTTTTATAATGTATTTTTCTGGTTCTGGAATTGGGATAATGGTGGCCTTGTAAAATGAGCTTGACAGCCTTCCTTCCTCTTGAATGTTTTGGACTAGTTTGAGAAGAATAGGTGTTAATTCTTCTTTTCCTGTTTATTCTTGACTCAGTCTTAGAAGATTGAATGTTTCTAGGAATTTATCCATTCTTTTCAGATTGTTTAATTTTTTGGCATATAATTTTTGTACTGTTTTCTTTTTTTTTTTTTTTACAATTTTTTTAATTAAGGTATTATACGTGTACATATCTTACCATTGCCACCCCCACCCCACTCCCATATATGCCCTCACCCCCCAGAGTTTTGCATCCATTGGTTATGCTTATATGCATGCATACAAGTCCTTTGATTGATCTCTTATCTCCACCACCTCTCCCTAACTTTACCGCTGTAATTTGACAGTCTGTTTGATGCTTTACTGTCTCTGTCTCTGTCTTTTTGTTCAAGTTTATAATGTTCTTTATTATCCATAAATGAGTGAGATCATGTGGTATTTTTCTTTCATTGACTGGCTTATTTCACTTAACATAATGTTCTCCAATTCCATCCAGGTTGCTGCAAATGATGAGAATTCCTTCTTTTTTATGGCAGCATAGTATTCCATTGTGTAGATGTACCACAGTTTTCTGATCCAGTCATCTGCTGACGGGCACCTAGGCTGTTTCCAAATCTTAGCTATGGTTAATTGTGCTGCTATGAACATAGGGGTGCATATATCCTTTCTGATTGGTGTTTCTAGTTTCTTCGGATATATTCCCACGAGTGGGATTACTGGGTCAAATGGGAGTTCCATTTTCAGTTTTTTGAGGAAACTCCATACTGTTCTCCACAGTGGCTGCACCAGTCTGCATTCCCACCAGCAGTGCACAAGGGTTCCTTTTTCTCCGCATCCTCGCCAACACTTGTCGTTTGTTGATTTGTTGATGATAGCCATTCTGACAGGTGTGAGATGGTACCGCATTGTTGTTTTGATTTGCATCTCTCGGATAATTAGTGACGTTGAGCATGTTTTCATGTGTCTCTTGGCCTTCCTTCTGTCTTCTTTTGAAAAGATTCTATTTAGGTCTGTTGCCCATTTTTTTATTGGATCATTTATCTTCCTTTTATTAAGTTGTATAAGCTGCCTGTAGATGTTGGAGATTAAACCTTTATCAGTGATGCCATTTGCAAATATGTTCTCCCATGCAGTAGGCCTTCTTGTTGTTTTGTTGATGGTTTCTTTTGCTGTGAAAAAGCGTTTTATTTTGATGTAGTCCCATTTGTTAATTTTCTCTTTAGCTTCCATTGCCCTAGGGGCAGTGTCAGTGAAGAATTTCTTTTGGCATATGTCTGAGATTTTGCTGCCTGTGGATTGCTCTAGTATTTTTATGGTTTCCCGTCTTATGTTTAAGTCCTGTATCCATTTTGAGTTTATTTTTGTGTATGGTGTAAGTTGGTGATCAAGCTTCATTTTTTTGCATGTGTCTGTCCAGTTTTCCCAACACCATTTATTGAAGAGACTGTCTTGACTCCATTGTATGTTCATGCCTCCTTTGTCAAATATTAATTGAGCATAGTGGTTTGGGTTGATATCTGGATTCTCTATTCTGTTCCATTGATCTATATCTCTGTTCTTGTGCCAGTACCAGGCTGTTTTGAGAACAGTGGCTTTGTAATACAGCTTGAAATCTGGTATTGAGATCCCGCCTACTTTATTCTTCTTTCTCAGGATTGCTGTGGCTATTCAGGGTCTTTTTTTATTCCAGATGAATTTTTGGAGAGTTCTTTCAAGGTCTGTGAAATATGCCATTGCTATTTTAATGGGGAGTGCATTGAATCTATAGATTGCTTTGGGTAGTATGGACATTTTAATGATGTTGATTCTACCAATCCATGAACATGGTATGTTCTTCCATCTGTTTACGTCTTCCTCTATCTCTTTTTTCAGTGTCCTGTAGTTTTCTGTGTATAGGTCTTTTACCTCCTTAGTTAAGTTTAGTCCTAGGTATCTTAATTTTTTTGGTGCAATGGTAAATAGGATTGCCTTTTTACTCTCTCTGTCTGTAAGTTCGCTATTGGTGTATAGAAAGGCCATAGATTTCTTGGCGTTAATTTTGTATCCTGCTACATTGCCGAATTCATTTATTAAGTCTATTAGTTTTTTGACGGAGTCTTTCGGATTTTTTATGTACAATATCATGTCGTCTGCAAATAAAGACAGCTTCATGTCTTCTTTTCCAATTTGGATGCCTCTTATTTCTTCTTCTTGTCTAATTGCAATGGCTAATACTTCCAGTACTATGTCAAACAGGAGTGGTGAGAGTGGGCATCCCTGTCTTGTTCCTGTTCTTAGGGGAAATGTTTTTAGTTTTTGTCCATTGAGTATGATGTTTGCTGTGGGTTTATCATATATAGCTTTTATTATGTTGAGGTATGAGCCTTCTATTCCCACCTTGTTGAGAGTTTTTATCAAGAAAGGGTGTTGGATTTTGTCAAATGCTTTTTCTGCATCAATTGATATGACTATGTGATTTTTATCTCGCAATTTGTTTATGTGATGTATCACGTTTATTGATTTGCAGATATTGTACCATCCTTGCATTCCTGGGATAAATCCTACTTGGTCATGGTGTATGACCTTTCTGATGTACTGCTGGAGCCAATTTGCTAGAATTTTGTTGAGGATTTTGGCATCTATGTTCATGAGGGATATTGGTCTGTAATTCTCTTTCATTGTGTTGTCTTTATCTGGTTTTGGTATTAGGGTGATGCTGGCTTCATAGAAGGAGCTTGGAAGTGTTCCTTCTTCTTGAATTTTTTGGAATAGTCTGAGGAGGATAGGTTTTAGTTCTCCCTTGAATGTTTGGTAAAACTCTCCTGTGAAGCCATCAGGCCCCGGGCTTTTGTTTGCCGAAAGCTTTTTGATGACTGCTTCAATTTCGTCCATAGTTATTGGCCTATTGAGCTCTTTAGATTCTTCTTGATTGATTTTTGGAAGGTTATATTTTTCTAGGAATATGTCCATTTCCTCCAGGTTGTCCAGTTTGTTGGAATAGAGTTGTTCGTAGTATTTTGTAACAATCCTTTGTATCTCATCGGGGTCTGTTGTTATTTCACCTCTTTCATTTCTGATTTTGTTTATTTGGGTCCTCTCTCTTTGCTTCTTGGTGAGCCTGGCTAGAGGTCCATCAATCTTGTTTATCCTTTCAAAGAACCAGCTCTTGGTTTTGTTGATCTTTTGTATTGTTTCTTTGGTCTCTATGTCATTTATCTCCGCTCTGATCTTTGTTATTTCCTTCCTTCTGGTTACAGTGGGCTTTTCTTGCTGCTCTTTTTCTAGCTCTTTGAGTTGTAGGGTTAAGTAATTTATTACCATTGCTTCTTGTTTTTTGCAATAGGCTTGTAGAGCTATGAAGTTCCCTCTCAAGACTGCTTTCGCTGTGTCCCATAGATTTTGGATTGTTGTGTTTTCATTGTCATTTGTTGCCATGATGTTTTTTATTTCTTCCTTGATCTCTCTGGTGACCCAGTCATGATTTAATAGCATGCTGTTTAGTCTCCATGTGTTTGATTTCTTTGGATTGTATTTATTGTAGTTGATTTCCAGTTTTATGCCACTGTGATCTGAGAAGATGCTTGATATAATTTCTATCTTCTTGAATTTGAAGAGACTTTGCCTGTGACCCAGCATATGGTCTATCTTTGAAAATGACCCATGTGCACTTGAGAAGAATGTATATTCTGTGGCTTTGGGGTGAAATGTTCTGAAGATGTCAATTAATTCCATCTGGTCTAGTGATTCATTTAGGATTGCTGTTTCTTTGCTGATTTTTTGTTTAGAGGATTTGTCCAGTGGTGATAGTGGGGTATTAAAATCTCCTACTATGATTGTATTGCTATTAATCTCTCCCTTGAAATCCTCCAGGAGTTTTTTTATGTATTTGGGTGCTCCTATATTGGGAGCGTATATGTTTACCAGAATTATTTCTTCTTGTTGGATTTCTCCCTTTAGTATTATGAAGTGGCCTTCTTTATCTCTTGTTATGGCATTTACTTTGAGGTCTATTTTGTCAGATATAAGTATTGCTACCCCAGCTTTTTTTTCATTTCCATTTGCCTGAAAGATATTTTTCCATTTCTTCACTTTCAATCTGTGTGAGTCTCTTGTTCTGAGGTGGGTCTCTTGTAGACAGCATATATATGGGTCGTGTTTTTTTATCCATTCAGCTACTCGATATCTTTTTATTGGAGCATTTAGTCCGTTTACATTTAAAGTTATTACTGAAAGGTATTTGTTTGTAGTCATACCTATTTTTGTGTCTGTATTCCTTCTTACCTGTTTATTACGTCTTTTTACAGTATTCCCTTTAGCAATTCTTGCATTGCTGGTTTGGTGGTGATAAACTCCTTAAGCCTTTTTTTGTCAGCAAAGCTCCTGATTTCCCCTTCAATTTTGATTGATAGTCTTGCTGGATATAGTATTCTTGGATTCAGTCCTTTGCTTTGCAACACTTTGTATACCTCCTTCCATTCACTTCTAGCTTGTTGTGTTTCTGTTGAGTAATCATTTGACAATCTGATGGGTGTTCCTTTGTAGGTAACTCTCTGTCTCTCTCTTGACGCCTTTAATATTCTCTCTTTATCATTCATATTTGCCATTGAAATTATGACATGTCTTGGTGTGGGTCTTTTGGGTTTGATCCTGCTTGGGACTCTCTGTACTTGTGTAACTTTTATCTTTCCCATATCCGGGAAGTTTTCTGTCATTATTTCTTCAAATAGATTTTCTAATCCCTGCTGCTCTTCTTGTCCTTCTGCCAGCCCTATTACACGTATGTTACTTCGTTTCATGTTGTCCCGAAGCTCCCTTAGGCTTTCCTCCTGCTTTTTAATTCTTTTCTCCAATTGCTGTTCAGATTGAGCTTGTTTCTGTACCTGATCTTCTAACTCACTAATTCGGTCCTCTGCTTCTTGTAGTCTACTGTTGAAACTTTCCATGGTGTTTTTGATTGTAGCTATATCACTTTTTATTTCTTCCTGATTCTTGCATAAGTTGTTAATTTTCTCATCCATCCGATGTATAAATTCCACGACCATTACTCTAAACTCCTTTTCGGTCATGTTGCAAGCTTCAGTTTCACTGATTTCCTTTCTTGGCGACTCCACATTTTCTTTCCTCTGTGAGTTATTTCATTTCCCCATTCTGGCTATCACCAGAAAGCTCAAGCTTCCGTTTGCGTGGACCTGGGTCGTGTGCTGTGGGGACTTCGCTCCACCCGAGTTTCACTGAAGTGCTCTGACACTAGGACGTGTGGCTGCCTTTGGTTGGTGGGAACCAGACTTGCCCAGGGTCAGTGTCCCCAGTGTTCCGTGTGGTCTCGTGTGCACACTTAGAATCAGGGGCCCTGTCTGCACCACACTGTTGGTATGTGCCGAAAATGAGATCCTTAGCATGTGCCAGGAGTCAGAGTTTCCCTGTTTCTGCACCAAGACTCGAGTGTCAGAGTCTCTGTTGCCTTGTGCGGTTTCTCATTGAGAATCAGGGTCCCTGTGTGTGCATGCACCAACAATTGGGATCGCTGGCTCTTAGTGTGAACGTGCTGTGAGTCAGGGATCCCAGGCAGCTGTGTCCGGCGTGCCAAATTCCCTGAAGTGGAGCTGCATCCTGTGTGTGCTCTCTCTACTGAGCCAAACCGGGTAGGGTGCACACTCTTAATTTCCTGAAGGTGAGCTGGCTCCGTGCACTCTCCTGGAGTCCCGGAAGGGGGGCGGAGTCTGTCCTGTGCGCCAAATTCCCCAAAGGGAAAGCCCCTCTGTGCAAGCACCAAGATTCCCCGAAGGGGGAGCTGCGACCCGCAAGCCAAATTCCCCCAAATTCTCCGAAGGGGAGCCCTCTGTGCGCACTGACAGATTTCCCCAACAGGGAGCTGATTCTCTCCTGTGTGCTCGCAGCGCGCGCCAAATTCCCTGAGGGGGAGCGAGTCCCTGCGCAAAGTTCTGTGGCTTGGGCGAGGGGCGGGTCTTTCAGTTAAAATGGTGCTGTCTGCGCGCCTGCGGGGAGGGGGATAGGCTCTTTGACTCACGGAATTCTGCCAGGAAGTCTGGATTCTTGTTGTCTGTTGGTCTGAAGCTGTGATAGCAGTTCTCTGTCCCCAGTGACTGCAGGGTCCTGGTTTGTGTCAGAAGCCAGGATCCGAGTCTCAGGCAGCTCTGTTTCTCAAGATGGCGAGGTCTCCACGTCCGCACCAGGCGCGGAGATGTGTCCGCTTTGTGCGCGGGGCTCTGCCGTCTAGGACTGCCCGGTTAGGCAGCCCCTTGGAAGACCTGCAGAATCTAACTGACCCTAGCTCATACACACACACACCACACATGTCTACACTCTCCTCTATGGGTTCCTCACTCACACTCTCTCTCTCCCTACCTTCCTGCCAGTCGCCATCTTCCCGGAAAGCCTGTACTGTTTTCTTATACTGATTTGTATTGCTGTGATTTAAGTGTCACTTCTCTTTTATTTCTGATATTATTTATTTAGATCCACTCTCATTTTTCCTTGATGAGTCTCGTTAAAGGTTTATTAGTCTTATCTATCTTTTCAAAGAAACAGTTCTTGGTTTTATTGATCTTTTGTATTGTTTTTAAATTGTATTTTGTTTATGCCTGCTGTGATCTTGATTATTTCCTTCCTTCAACCCATTGTGGGCTTTTTTTGTTGTTCTTTTTCTAGTTCCTTTAGGTATAAAGTTAGATTGTTTATTTGTAATGTTTCTTGAGGTAGGCCTAAAATGCTATGATTCCTTCTTAGCATTCATTGCTTTCATTATCTTCCATAGATTTTGGTTGTTTTGTTCCCATTTTCATTTGTCTCAATGTAACTTTTGATTCTTTGTTGATCTTATTGTTAACCTATTGATTGTTTGTTAACATGTTATTTAGTGTCCCTGTGTTTCTGTGTTTTTCAGTGTTTCCTTGTATTTGATTTCTAGTTTCATACTATTGTGGTTGGGGAAGATGTTTGATATGATTTCAATCTTTTGAAATTCATAGAGACTTGTTAGTGGCCTAACTTGTCATGTATCCTTGGAAACATTCCATGTGCCCTTGAAAATAATGTATATTCTTATGTTTGGGGTGAAATATCAATTAAAAACATCTGATATAATGTGTAACTTAAGGCTACTGCTTCCTTATTAACTTTCTCTTTATGTCCATCAATATTTGCTTTATATATTTAGGTGTGCCTGCATTGGGTACATAAATGTTTACAAGGGTTATATCCTCTTGTTGGGTTGATTACTTTATCATTACAAAATGTTCTTTTTTGTCTCTTTTTATAGACTTTGTTTTAAATTCTATGTTGTCTAAATATGCATTGCTACCCCTGCTTTTTAAAACAAACTTTATTTGCATAAAATATATTTTTCCATCTCTTCACTTTCATTCTGTGTCTGTCATTTGATCTAATGAGGGTTTTTCTCTTCTAGACAACATATGTGTGGGTACTATTTTCTTATCCATTCAGCTACCATATGTCTTTTTATTGGGAGATTTAATTCATTTACATTTAAAGTGACTATTGATAAGTATATAGTTACTAGCAGCCCGTTTGCACGAAGATTCGTGCAATAGACCTTTATTCACCTGGCTGCCTGCACCAGTTTTCTGCTGGCACCAGGGACCCAGGCCTTGGCTGTGGCCACCACCTTCTGCCTTCTTTAAGGGTTGGGGCCTGGCCCCGGGTGGCAGCCTTGGGCTTGGCTGGACCCCAGACTCCCTGCTATGGATTGCAGGAGCCGACCCCCGGTGGTTCTCTGCGATCCCTGCAGGCTCCCCGCTGGTGCCCAAGGCCGGGAAAGCCCCTGCCCGAGGCTTTCCCTGCCTTGGGCTCAGCCGAACGCAGCATCCCTGGGACGATCTCCTGGTGGGCGTGGCTTGTGGGTGTAGCGAAGGTATGGTCAATTTGCATATTACACTATTATTAGGTAGGATTATCATTTTATTATTTACTAGAGGCCTAATGCATGAAATTCGTGCAAGGGGCTCAGCCCTCACAGCCGTGGCAGCTGCCTTGGCCCTCACAGCCCCGGCTTCATCCGAAAGATTGCCCGGAAGGATGTACGGTCTAATTAGCATATTATGCTTTCACTTTTATAGATATTTATGTTCTTTTTTCCTCCTTCTTCTTAAAGAATTCCCTTTAACATTTCTTGTAATACTGATTTGGTGATGATGAACTCTTTTAGCTTTTCTTGTCTTGAATGCTCTTAATCTCTTCTTCAATTTCAAATTATAGCTTTTCTGAGTGGGGTAGTCTTGGTTTTAGGTCCCTGCTGTTCAGTACTTTGAGTATTCAGTGTTAATCCTTTCTGGCCTAAAAAGTTTCTGCTGAGAAATCAACTGACAGTCATATTGGGAGCTCCCTGGTAGGTAATTAACTTCTTTCCCTTGTTGCTTTTAAGACTCTGTCTTTAACTTTTGGAATTTTAATTATGATGTGTCTTGGTGTGGACCTCTTTAGGTTCATTTTATTTGGGACTCTCTGCACTTCCTGGAACTTCTCTGTCTATTTCCTTCTCCAGGTTAGAGAGGTTTTCAGTCATTATATTTACAAGTAGGTTCTTAATTACTCTCTATCTATCTATCTATCTATCTGTCCTCTATTTCCCCCCCCTCTCTTTCTTTGGTATGAATGTTGTCTCAAAGGTCCCTTAAACTATCCTCATTTTTAGTTCTTATTTTTCTTTTTTGCTGTTTTGATTGGGTGTTTTCTGCTACCTTGTCTTCCAAATTTCTGATTCTATTCTCTATATCAGCTAATCTGCTGTTCATTACTCCTAGTGTATTCTTCATTTCGGTTGTATTTTTCATTTCAGACTTGTTCTCTTTTATAGTTCTTATGAACCTTTTTATGCTTAGTATCTATTTGTTGAAGTTCTCACTAAATTCATTGAGCATCCTTATAACCTGTGTTTTGAACTGTTTCTGGTAGATTGTTTTCCTTCATTTCACTTATTTCCTTTTCATAGTATTTCCCCTTTCTTTTATTTCGTATATGTTTCTTTGTCTCCTCGTTTTGGCTACCTCTTTGTATTTGTTTCTATAAAGCAGATAGATCTGCTACATCTCCCAGTCATGGTAGTGTGACTTTATGTAGTAGGTGTCTCATGGGGCTCAGTGGCAAAGTCTTCCTGATCACCTGAGTTGGGTGCTCCATGGGTGTCTCTTATGTGGGTTGTGTGTGCCCTTCTGTTTTAGTTGAGCCTTGATTGTTGTTAGCTTGGTAGTGGGTTGGATTGACCCTCAGGCTGAGTAATTTTGAGAACTGGTCACAACCACAGTGTACAAGTTTCTGTGTAGAAGCTGACTCCATAGAGCTGGGTTCACCCCAGCAGGTCTGGATTGTGCTGAGACCACCCTTTGGGTGTGCTTCCAGTGGAGCTAATTAGGTGGTACTGTATTGAGACCTGAAGCTGGCCAACAGGTGTGTTGGTTCTGAAGCTTCTTGAGAGAGGCATCACTGCAAGCTAATGTCAGATGCTGCCTTTGATCAACCCAGGGTTAGCTGTTAGGAGCTACAAAGCAATGCATAGTTGGTAGCTGCCTGTGCTAGGCCTGGATGGGCATGAGAAAGCCATGTTAGGATTCAGGGCTGGCTGCCACTAGTACCAGGTCTAGGGCAGGAAAGCAAAAGTCACAGGGCTTCCTGAGACCTGTTGCCTCTTGCCTGCTGCATGTATGGCTCAGCCACTGTTAGATCCTTGGGTGGTATGCGAGTTTGGTGAGGCATGTTCTCACGGAGTCATCAGGTAGATCGAGTGGTTAATACAGACTCAGATTTGGTGCCAGTGATGAGTCTGAGGCCATTCATCAAAAGTCACAGTTTACACCGAGTCCAGCAGCTACCTGCCAGGGACCTGTGAACCTTTATGGTAAGGTGGGGTCTCAGGAGTTACAGGTTGGAGCTAGTGGTGTTCATCAGACTAATGTAAATTGAAATTTGGGTTTGAGTGTGGAGGGTTCAACTCAGGGACTATGGCAGCTGTCTCTCCAACCCTCACCCTGAAGCCACACAACTCAGTTTCTCTCTGTATGTCTCTGGCACCCCCTGAGACACTGTCTCTTTATCAGAGCCAGGGTGAGTGCCTGAGAGCAAGAGGCTGTAAGCAGGTTCTTTAAGAGGATGCTTGGGCTTCTAGCAGACTTCCATTTCACTTGGATGGGTGGAATCCTTTCTGATTTTCATAGCCAGATATTTTGTGGGCTCCTCTTCCTGACCTGGTATGCGGGCCTCTGCAGCTGAGATATACATGCAGCTGGCTGATTCTCTACCAGCACATGTAGGTGTGAGAACAACCTATTTCACATTTGTGTCTCTCCTACAAGTCTCTACATGGCTTTTTCTTTACATTTTTATAGGACTTCTGTTCACCTAGTCTTCAGATGGTTCTCCAGGTTGATTGTTCTATAATTTAGTTATAATTTTGAAGTGGTCCTGGGAGGAGGTGAACACAGTGTTCACCTACTCTTACATCTTTACCAGAGCTCCTTAATGGGTTCATTTTTTAGTCTTATTGGTGATACACTTATAACTAGTTTTTTAAATAATTAATAATGTAGCAATAAGGACAACAGCTCTGATTTATAAAATTGTGCCTGGACATAGAAGATGCACACTAATTATTGGCTTATTATAATTATTAATGATAATGACCATTGTTAAAAATGACCATATTGAGCTTTCCCTGAACTGGGCTTTATATATATATATTTAGTGTTATCTTAAGGAAGGTATTTGAACTATAATTATGTCCAGGAGTTACTTTGAAGTAAATAAGTCTTTTTTACTTCAAACTATGTGCATGTGTGTTTGTGTGTATATGCACAAGTGTTTGTCCTGATTTTGAAGCAATTAAAGAGCTTTATAGAGTTGGTGGTTTTATAGTGTAGGCTTTGGTTACCAATTACCTGATTTTGAATCCAGCTCCATAACCACTTATTTGACCTTAAATAAGTTACCTCTTTGAGTCTTAATTTTTCATTTATAAAAAGGGATAGTTAACTCATAACATTCTAAGGATTAAATGACACATTGAATGTCTACACTGAGTGGCCAGATTATTATGATCTCTGAATGCATAATAATCTGGTCACTCAGTGTACATATAAATATATATGTTACAGGCCCGGTGCATGAATTTGTGCATGGGTGGGGTCCAGCCAGCCTGGCCAGGTGGAGGGGACATGAGTGGTTGGCCAACCTGCCTGCTGGTCGAACTCCTGGTCAAGGGGACAGTTTGCATATTAGCCTTTTATTATATAGGATATACACTGAGTGGCCAGATTATTATGTGTTCAGAGATCATAATAATCTGGCCTCTCAGTGTATTGTGTCACATAATAGCACTCACTAATAGACATTGTTATTTGCTTTTATTATGACTATTATCTAAAAAGAACTGGAAAAATGCAGAAAGCCAAACAGAAAATATTACATTTAATTTAATTATGTAACCACTGTTAACATTCCAGACTATATGCTTCTGGTCTTTTTCTGTTTATACTAGAGGCCCGGTGCACGAAATTCATGCATGGTTATGGTCCCTAGGCCTGGCCTGCTATCAGGGCCATCTTTCCAGGCTACCCACAGCTGGCCCCACCCGCTGCCACCACCCACTCCCAGTTCCCCATTCGCCATCAGGTGATCGGACCCTGCTGGCTGGGGGGAGGAACCGAGAGGTCGGCTATTCCTGCCTGCTTTCCGGCCCTGCCCCCTCCATGGCTCCTCCTCTGTGTGTGGGGTGACTGGCGGGCAGGGGCCTTGGCCTGGTGCCTCCTGCATCCCCCGCCACCCACCATTGGGCAATTGGAGTCTGATGGCCGGGAAAAAGGACCAAGAGGTGGTCAGTGCACCTCATAGTGACTGGTCAAGTGGTTGTTCTGGTTGTTCTGGTCATTCCACCATTAGGGTCAATTTGCATATTACCCTTTTATTATATAGGATAAAGGCCTGGTGAATGGGTGGGGGCTGGCCGGCCTGCCCTGATGGGGGCCCCAGATTGGGGTAGGGGTTTCCCCACTGGGAGGCAGGGTTGGCTGGGGTAAGGGCTGCCAGCAGTTTACAGGCTGACCATGCCCCTGATTGGGGTGGGTGTCCCTGCTGGGGGGGGGGCAGCCTCGTTCAGTCTGTTATCTGGTTGTTCTGCCGTTTCAGTTGCTGAGCTTTTATTGTATAGGATGTATACCTAAGTATATTTGATTTTTATAAAATTTGAATTTATTATTTATTACCAGTTTATCATTTGCTTTATCAATTTACTTTTCTGTATATATTGTATTAATAGTTGCATAATAGTTCATCATATATGTGTTCTATAATTAATTCCTTGGACATTTAGATTGCTTTTAATTTTTCATTCATAAATAATAGTAATCAGAAATAATCTAAATACACATCTTTTGGTTTATATTTGATTATTTTTGGTAAGTTCATAGGAAACCATTAATTTATATCAATCTTTCCAAGCCTGGGTAGTATATTACATATACTTTTTATCCTACCCAGTCTAACGGCTTCTATTCAACAAAGGGCAAATCATTTTAATTCTGAGCCTTAGATTCCTAACCTGTAAAATTAACTAATGGGTATAAAATTAAGAACTGTAGTCACAGGTCATAAAGTTTATATTGATTCTGGAGTCTGTTAATGCTCAATATTTGAAGAGCAGCTTAAATGAGAAAGGACTGTGGTGAAGGAAGGCTAACAACAGAGGAGGATGAAGAAAAGACTGAGAGCATTTCCATGGTAATATCGGGACTGCCTAGAGAATGTCCCACTGTTGATCAGACCTGTAGTTTCCAATTCAGAGAGTGACTTTTACCCAACAGATAAAATTCAAATTTATGATTATTTTTGTTGCTGTCTGTCTTGCTAAAATGCATACAGGGATCATTGTGGGGGTTTTGTTTGTTTGTTTGTTTCACTGATATAGCTTAAGCACCCACTACTGAGCCTGACACATAATAGATGTCTATTAAATGAACAAATATGCAGAATGAAGCTTCCCGGTACCTGTCAAAAGGCTGCACACCCTTGTAACAGGCAGACCCTCCCCAGGATAAGTGTGAGTGAGCTGCCATGATTGAGGCCTCTTGTTCATGCCTCTTCCCAACAATAATCTGTTCCCCATGGCACAGTCTCTCTGATATGTTAATATCTTCAGCCCAGTTAAGATTCAACTTTTCCTACTGAATCCGCATTCTTCATAGCAATGTTGGGTCTCTCAGCTCCAACTCATTATGGGTTGTCTTAATAGGTCAACGTATAGAGTAGTATTGTTTCCATGTTCTTTGGGATAATCCATTGCTTCTCTTTTGTACTACCTAGTCCTAGAGCAACCACCTAATAGGGGAGTTGTGAGTATATTTTATGAGATAACACACAATCGAAACATATAGAACAACTTACCTAGGGAATACAATGTGGTAGCTAAAAGCCTGGGCACTGGAGCCAAATCTCCACAGTTCAGATCTGGGGTTTGCAAATTAGCAACTCTGTCACCTTAAACAAATTACTTAATCACACTGTGTTTAGTTTTCTCATCTGTACACTAGTAAGAGTATCTACTTTATAGGATTAATGTGTGAATTAAATGAGTTAAAACATGTGAAGAAATAGAAATACTAAGTAAGTATTGCCTATTTGATAAATATTATAATTACCAAAAATAATAATTTATTTGAAAATTTGCTATTAGCCAGAAACCAAATGTACATATCTCAGGTAACCCTTAAAACAACTCTATGAGCTAACTATTTTTGTTATCCCTACCTCATGAATGAAACTTAAGAAGTTTTAGTAATGTCCTAAAATCATAGTAGTGAGTGGTAGAACCTGGTTTTAAATGCAGTGCTATCTGATATATTCCCTCACAGATAAATTTTTCTTTTTCTTTTTCTTTTTTTTTTTAAATATATTTTATTGATTTTTTTACAGAGAGGAAGGGAGAGAGATAGAGAGTTAGAAACATCGATCAGCTGCCTTCTGCACACCCCCCACTGGGGACGTGCCCGCAACCAAGGCACATGCCCTTGACCGGAATCGAACCTGGGACCTTTCAGTCCGCAGGCCGACGCTCCATCCACTGAGCCAAACCGGTCTCGGCGATAAATTTTTCTTAATAGAATTTGAAGCATCTGCATTCTCTTTGACATTATAATTTCTAGTATCTGATTTCTAGCCTTCTTAGCCATGCTTACAACTTTAGAACATTTTAAAAGAAACTAACTTTAATACATGTGAATATTTAAACATTCATCTATTGGTCTGAGGGTCTATAGTTTCTAAGATCTCTTACCATGACTTACATTGATTTGAATGTGGTCAAGTTCACCAATCTCTGTGTTTCCCCTACTAGGATTTTAGCAAAATCTATCAGCCAACTAAATAATTAAGTACAATTTAAAAGCTATAGATTGGCAAATGAGGACCAAAACAAACCATTTTCATTCCATGGAGTAGGCTTTGTAAGTTTATAAACCTTATAATCTCATGGAGAAACACACACACACACACACACACACACACACACACACACACACACACACACACACACACACACAACAACAACAACAACAAAACAACAACCCAGCATTCAAAATGTAACCATTTCAGGATTCATTTTGAACAGTGTGTTGAATTACAGGCGCTCTAACCTAATAGTGGTGTTCCACCCATTCTGGAAGTGTCCTGACACCAGCAGTAGCTGAGGTTCATCTATTGTAAAGTAACTGGTTGACAGCATGCCCTGCCAGTGGCCAATATCCTTCTCATCACAGTGACAGACTGGAAATGTAAACCCTTTCAGACACCCTTAGCAGACAAAACAATGAAAACTGAAAAGCAATCTATTTACCAGCATTAACCCACCTTCTCTTTTTGTGAACATGATTTGCTATGTTGTATTTGACAGATTATTTTTATATCCTTTAGATTTATCTTGCTTTCATTAAAATGCACTATAGAATGTTCTCTTACTCCTTTACAGGTGAATGAGTTGTGATATTTGGTAAAAATGTTTTTCATAGACAAGAGATTTAGATAGTATATTGATAGCTAGCACGGCCATGAAGGCAGAATGATGTAATTTGTGCATGATGCTTATTTAGGGAGCCTATTAAATGTTAGCTCTGATGGCATAGGTTTGCACAGGATTCAACTTGATGTTTGAAGATCTTATTTTTCTCTTCGACAGGTTAATTATGTAGGGCTTTGTAAAAGCTATGGTATATGCTGACGAGTTGAACGATGGAGACTTCCATTTCACTGACTTTGTTTTTTGGTTCACTGATGTCGGCAACAGACCCAGGTAATTGCTCACCCAATATGCTTTCTTTTGAAGAATCAAACAGTTAAATTAATAATTTTCTAAGACCATCATCCACCTCTACACAGTAATTTCTTATTTCTATTTACTTGCAGTTGATATATCTGTTAATGATTACAAAAAGTAAAGAAAAGAAAATAAACAGGTGAATATTTTAATAACTCCAAAAAATGGATCTGAAAGCAACTTCAGTAGTGGGAAGCACATTTTAAAATTTATTATAGTTTATTTCTCTAGAATATATAACCATTTTGAGTTACAGTTCTTAATTTTTTTCTAACTTATCTTTTTCCCAAAAATGATCTGTTGAATTAAATGGTAAAAATTATTTACTATGGAACTTTTCAAAAATATTAAGACTATGGAGAATTAAAATAATTATCTTCCACCCTTCAGCAGTTATCAAATATGGCCAATGTTTTTAACTGTACTCACCTACACTCCCTCTTTTTGTCATTATCATTATTAGTTTGTGGGGTAGTTTGTATGAATCCAGATCCAAATAAGGGCTACATATTACAATTGACTGATATGACTATTAAGTCTCTTTTAATCCATAGGTTCTCCGCCATCTTCTTTTTTTTTTCTGATCATTTATTTGTTGGGAAAAAAGGCAAATTATCTTGTGGTTGAATTAAATATGGTTCCTTATTTGTTCTTCAATCCTCTGTATTTCTTGTAAAATGATAAATAAATCTAGAGACTTAATCAGATTCAGATTTATTTATTTATTTGTTTGTTTATTTATTTATTTATTATCTATCTTGGCAAGAAGGGATTAAGAAGTACAGATTGTAGTTACAGGGTTGTAAAGTACAGCATAGGTAATATAGTCAATAATATTGCAATAACTATGTATGGTATGAAATTGGTGGGAGCTTTATCCTCAGGATGATCATTTAGTAAGTTATGTAATGTCTAATCACTAGGTTGTACACGTGAAACTAATATATTGTATGTCAACTGTTATTGAATAAAAAATTATTTAGAGTAAAAAATAAATTAATAAATAAAACGAAGCAAACAGACAATGAGTATGTACAGTGTGATGATATTTATGCATTTATATGGAAGCACATCTATGTCTATAAAAAAGAAAACTTCAAAATTTCATAGAAGTGATTAAAATAACCATTTTTATATCATGTTAGTAAAACACTTTGAAGTATAATGACAGGATCTTGAAGGAAAATCTTCAAATGCAATATGATATCGTGCATTCCATGATGTAAACAAAAGTTCAGTGACTTCACATATTACATGTAGGCCACACACCTTGACATGCTCAGGCAGCTAACAAGTATTAAGAATCCCCAGTGCTTGATGTCTTAGCCCTGGAGGCTGGCTTTCAGAAGGCAACTACTGGTACATGTTAATGGAATTTAGAAAATTCACTCTGGCATTATCCTGTCTAGAGTCTAAATCAATGCATGGGAAATATAATTATTGAAATCAGATGTCAAGAGGAATGCAGAATACAAAGTCAAAGTCTCTGCTTTGTTAATGTTGAGTCCAACCAGCTTCTACTTGACAAGTGTGATAGCCCTATGTTATTGCTATTATTGTCAGCTGGGAGATCTGAGGCTTAGTTTAGTTCCTGCTACTGACTCACAGGATAGATCAGGTGATAAAACCTGTCAAGGCTTAGTTTACTCACATATCCCTAGAGGGATTAGAGGATTGCTGAAGTCACTTCCTGCTCTACCTTAGTAGTTGTCCAGCTTGTGCATACTGCACTCATAGAACTTACATGGGGAGTTGGTGAAAATGGAGATTACCTAGCTCCGCCTCCAAAGACTGTGATCCAGTTGGACTGGCATGGGATGCAAAACTGCAGTTCTCACAAGTGTCTGATGCTAATGGTGCCAGGGTAGAGACCTGAAGAATATAAGTAAGAATTGATGTGGGAAATATTCACATTTCTGAGCAAATGTGGTAAATTATAGAGAGTGAAGTAGGCTCAGCACTTATGTCTTTAGGCTGAGTTAAATATCAGTTTATGCACTTGTAGGACAAGTATGTAATTTCAAGAGTAACATTACTTTTTATCGTAATTGTAATAAAGGTGAATTTCCCCTACCATATGTGTTCTCTCCTCAGAAGACATGATCCAGAAGTCCTAGTTCCCAAGGCACTGCAGAAGAGTAGAAAATGCTGCTAGAAAATTTCTGAAACTTGCACTTCCTGGAGTAGGGACTTCCCTCCAGAGAGGGCACCAGCTGTCTTGTTTCCTGGCAGTCTCCATTATGCAGCTTTCTCATTTTGTGCTACCTAAAATTACCATTAGATGACGTCCTAATTCTGGGGCAAATTGAACTCAAGGGCAAGTGTGAGCTAGGGAATGTCCCGGCTCCTATGTTTGTGATTAAACCGTCTGACAGCTCCAGGAAATTCTCGCCATAAAAGAATTAAAATGATGGACCATAAACTTTCAATCTTAAGAGGAACTACCACTAAAAATAAAACAGCATGGGATGGGATAGGAAAGTTACTAAAAATGAGGCCAGGGCGGGGCCTTCCGGTGGCCAGATCATCCTGGGTGTTGAAAGGTCTGCTCATTAAGACTAGAGTCATAGATGAATGAAGTACCGCTTTCAGGGTTTCAACTTTTCTAAACCTCACTTGTCACATCCTTAAAATCCTATCTAATAAAAGAGTAATATGCAAATTAACCATCACTCTGCGACAAAATGGTGGCGCCAATAGACACAAGTTGGTGGTGCCCAGTCCTCTCAGCCCCACCGGAGGCCCCCAGTCTCAGGGAGGGCTGCCACTCAGAGCCTGCAGAGTAAGCGGCCTGGTGGAATGCTGCTCAGAGGCCCTCCTGACCCTTTATAAAAAACAAAAACAAATTCACTCTCCATTGCTGGATGCCATCCCAGCGGCAGAAGCCTGGGCTGGGGTCTCAGCCTGGCAGCGGTGCGCACCACCATGGCATGATCCTCTGCCAGCGGCAGCAGCCTGGGGTCTCAACTACTGAGTCACACCAGCCAGGCAGATATGGAGGAATCTTAAATATTTCTCTTTTTTTAAAATATATTTTATTGATTTTTTACAGAGAGGAAGGGAAAGGGATAGAGAGCTAGAAACATCTATGAGAGAAAAACATTGATCAGCTGCCTCCTGCACACTCCCCACTGGGTATGTGCCCTCAACCAAGGTACATGCCCTTGACTGGAATCGAACCTGGGACCCTTGAGTCTGCAGGCCGATGCTCCATCCACTGAGCCAAACCAGTTAGGGCTGTCCAATATGTTAACCCTTTGCACTCGCTTGCTTTTTTCTCGAGCTGCTACCAATGCTAACCGTGTCGAGTCACACTAGACATCAGAGTGCAAAAGTTTAAAGAAAAAACCCTATCTAATAAAGAGGGAATATGCAGGGCAGGGCATTTGGGGGTGACCAGGTTGTCAGGGGAGGGCAGTTGGGGATGATAAGGCTGGCAGGGGAGCAGTTAGGTGTTGATCAGGCTGGCGGGGATGTGGTTAGGGGGTGATCAGGCTGGCAGGCAGAAGCAGTTAGGGGCAATCAGGCGGGTAGGTGAGCAGTTGGGAGCCAGCAGTCCTGGATTGTTAAAGGGATGTCTGACTGCCTGTTTTGGGATCGGGCCTAAACAGGCAGTCGGACATCCCCTGAGTGGTCCCAGATTGGAGAGGGTGAAGGTTGGGCTGAGGGATACCTCCCTCCCCCAGTGCATGAATTTTGTGCACCGGGCCTCTAGTAGATACTATAAACACAAAACAAACCAGAAATGGTTATAGAATTGCTATAAAATAAAATGAAATGCTATATAGAATTTTTTTTTGTGTAAATTGCTAAGCATTAACAAATAAAATATTACTAACAATGGATTCTTCCAAGCAACATGATGGCTTTTTTTTTATAACACTGTCATAACAGTGTTATGTTTATAATTGAACATAAAATTGCCAGATATCCATTCTTTTTTAAGTAGCCATGAGGAAACAATTGTTTTCTCTTCATATTTTTTACTTGCCCAAACACTTTTATTGTAAATAACAAATGTAAATAGGTTAAAAAGGAAAAACAGTCAAATGATATTTATTCTTATATAGGTTCTCTACTTTTTGTAATATATGCTGACATTTAAATATTTAAAATTCAGACTAGTTTTCCTACATTTCCAAATGCTGCTTCTGTAGTCACATTAGGCATTACAATATGTAGTATAAAGGCTTGGGTACTAGCTCTGGATTATATAAATCATAGTCCCCTGATAGGATAATTGAGCATGGGTGCTCAAGCCTTTTATTTCCTGCTCACTCATCCCTCTTCACCCCATCCTATCCCAACCATATAATGTAGAGCCAAATTCAGATTTGTGTTTGAGTTGGTATTTTAAGCCAGTTCCACTGCTTCTCTAATTAAAGAATCCTTTGTTTTGTAAGTTGACTGCCAGTCTACATCCTGAGCCAGCCACTGTAGCTTATCCCATGTGATGTGTATCTGCAATCACCATTGCCCGTAGCTGTGCTCTGAGTGCCAGGACAAAAAAATATGGCTTCTCCTGCAAGGTGCTCAAGGGGGGTTTGTTTCCCTGTAACAACCTCTCCAATGTGGCAAAATGACTATTATTCTCTCTTTGGCATAATCAGACAGGAGCACTGCACAGATGAAATTGAGAAGATGAAAACTCAGTGTGGCACTGAGTTTTCATCTTTTCAATTATTAACACTTTAAGGAAATAAGAGTCTTGCATAATGAAAGCATTTTGATACACCATACATGCAAGTCATTCTTTCCATTTAACCTTTAAGTTGTAGGGAAAAGCCACGTTCATCTTTTAAAGTTTGCTACAGTGCAACTATTGCAGAAGCACATGAACTATCTTACCTTTGACTGTGTTGGTAATGGGAAGACACTTTCTATTTGGGGTTGCTATCGTTATGGCTGCAGGGTGATGTGTGAGCTGCACTGCTGTTTTGATAAAAATAGGTATTAACTAACAGTCACAGAGCTTCTCATTTCACAGTAGCTCCTCAGAATAACAGCGTATTGGAGGGGTGCGGAAGCCTTTCCAAAGCAGCAAGAGGGAACATATACATAAATAATGGTGATTGGTCATGTGTATAAAAATATTTTTAATTAAATTCATTAAAATTAAACAGGGCATTTTGTTGAATCCTGCTCTGCTCTTTGCACCGAGCTTAGCCTCGAGGAAGATAGCTGATTAAGAGAACAAAGAACTTATAATTAAACACAGAACTGTTATTTTTGGAGAAAAGCTCTCCAGTAAGGGTGACCTAATTGGACTGTCTCTTATATTTTTTCATTTATCACTGAACTCTTTAGTAAAAATTCTGATTTCTTTCTAAAACAGGAGAAATGATTGCTAACACCATGTTTATCATCAGAAGGGTTTTTATTTTTCAGTTTGGTTTTTCTTCAGTCCCTTTGATCACACATTCTCTTCAGTGTTATTTGCAATATTTAATTGTGGTCTTCATTATTTCTTTTTGTTTGGATTTCATCTTCTTTTTAAAGTCATCTTTATTTTGTTTGAGGATTGTTGTTTTTTCACATCTGGCCCCATCTGCCTCTGCATTTCAGTTTGTGGTTACTCATCACTTGTGGTACCAACATTCTACACAGAATTCATGAAAAAAACAAAACAAAACTGAATAACTTTCTATTCACAGACAAATAAATAAGAAGTATGTAATTTACAAAGCAATTTCTTCAGTACCAGGGTTGGCTCAGAAAACAAAACAACGTTCATTGAATATCTGCTAAGCGGCATATGATGAGATGAGATGATTTTATAATCATATTCTGAAAAGGAAAGGCTCACACATAATGTATGGCTCATGGCCTGGAACCATTTGCCCAGTTACCTGGAGAAAAACTTGGGTGACACTACTTTTAGTATCTAGCACTAGTAGAACAGTATTATATTATTATTGCATGGGAAGACGATGGGAGTGGTGAGAGAATATTCACTTAATTTGGAGGTTGGGAGGGTGGAGTTTACACCTCTGAGGAAGTCAACATACTTGCCATTAAAGGCAGAGGCTTCTAGAGACTGCAGCAGACCAGCCATTTTCACTATGCAATGTGTGTTTCAAGCTTGCACACAGTTCATTCAACAGTACTGGGCTGTGAAATTTGATGTCTATCCAATTCCATGGTAAGCACACTGGGAGAACATCAGTTTAAAAGCATCTAATAAACCTAGGTCTATAAAACACCATCATATAAACCCAGGTTCTATTATTTTTTTATTGTTCACAGTATTATAGAATGTCCCCAATTTATCACCCTCCTCCCAGCTCCTGCCCCACCCCAGGTCTTCACACCACTATTGTCTGTGTCCATGGGTTATACATATATGCTTATATGTTTTTTGGTTAATATCTTTCCAGCTCTGAGGTCTGCTGATCTGTTCCATGCATCCATGCCTCTTGTTCTATTTTGTTCATCAGTTTATTTTGCTCATTAGACCCCACACATAAGTGAGATCATGTGATACTTGTCTTTTTCTGACTGGCTTATTTCATTTAGCACAATACACTCCAGGTCCATCCATGCTGTCGCAAAGGGTAAGAGATGCTTGTGGATTTTGTTTGTTTGTTTGTTTGTTTGTTTTTGTAGCTGCATAGTATTCATTGTGCAAATGTGCCACAGCTGATTTATCCATTCATTTACTAATGACACTGATGGGCTACTTCCAGATCTTAGCTATTGTAAATAATGCTGCTATGAACATTTATGCAGAAATAAAAATAACAGTGTGGATTTATATTATGTATCTCTTTTAAAAGAACTCAGATTGCTTTCATACACAGTATTTCAGTTATTTTCACAGTTTTTTTGGGTAGAGAGGATCCATTTCTCAGGTGACATTATTGAGGAAGAGAGAAATTTTGGGATTTTTCTCAAAATTTTATAGTAAGTCAATGGAAAATTGATACAGAACCCAACACTTCTATTTCATTAAATGAATAGACTGGTTTATGCAAGACACTGACATCTACGTGATCAAAATATGTTGTTGACTGTACCTAACCTGCCACTAGCTCTAAAATTAGGAACGTACCTACTTCTACCCAACAGAGCAATTTTGCTCTTAAGTCGGTATTTAGAAGCCATCCAAAGCCACATATTTTTTAAAAATATATTTTATTGATTTTTTACAGAGAGGAAGGGAGAGAGATAGAGAGTTAGAAACATGAATGAGAGAGAAACATCAATCAGCTGCCTCCTGCACACTCCCTACTGGTACATGCCCTTGACCGAAATTGAACCTGGGACTCTTGAGTTCACAGGCTGATGCTCTATCCACTGAGCCAAACCAGTTAGGGCCAATGCCACATATTGGCAGCAATCAAAAGCTTCTTATGAATTTTACTACCTGGAGATAATGTCATCAAGTGGTAACCATTACCTAAGTGTGTACACATGTATAATATAATTGGAGTATCACCACAGCCAGTCAATTATCTCCAATCTAAGAAACTGAGCTTCAAAACTTAAGTGACATTTCAGTTTACGAGGCTTATAAGTGGCGAAGATGGGAGACAAAGTATTTTCAATATTCTTTGTCTTATATAACTACTATTTTGCAAAATACAGGGTGAGGAAAAAGTAGGTTTACAGTGTTCATATGAAAAATAATGCAATAATCCTAATATATAAAAATGCTAGGTCTGTCACATCTGCAACGACCAGAGGCTTGACTAACCGGAAGTCAGTCCTGCAGTCAGTGCTGGGTTGCTGTGGCCACCCACCACTGACTGCCGGGCTGCGGGCACCTCAGCCGAGGTGACCCAGCACTGACTGCCAAGGGGGCTGCGATCAGGCCCAGACAGAGGCCGGGAGAGAAAAGCAAGGTCTGATTGCAGCCCCCGTGGCAGTCAGTGCTGGGTCGGCGTGGCAGAAGTCAGTCCTGCAGTCAGTGAACATAGGATAAATTAACATTAAGTTAACATAGGGTCAATTAATATCTCTTTGAGAGGAGTTGAGAATATAAAGTACAGTGTAGAGCAATTACTTATATTATTTCGCATAAAACTCTTCTCAACTAAGATATTTTCCTTTATTTAAAATGTATCTTTATTGTTGAAAGTATTACAGATGTCGCTTTGTTTTAGTTTTTTTTTTTCCCCATTGATCTCCTCCACCCTGCACCCACCCCTTCCAGCCCTTCGCCAGACTAGTGTCTGTGTCCATGGGCTAGTCCTATCTAATACATAAAAATCTAGAAAGATTTAGAGAAAATAAAATAAAAGATATGCCAGGTAAATATTTAACAGAAGAGCTGAATGCATGAATACTGGATACAGGCTTGAAGACAAAACACAGCTCATGAGATACAGTTAGTCATTGTAACATAACAAAAGGTTCCTTTCACTAAAGAGATAAGATGGTTCCCAATACTTATACACATAATAGAACAGTGTGGGGGTTCAGAATGAGCCTCACCAGGATGTGTTTCAGTGGTATGCAGATTTTTGAGCTAAGGGCAATTTTAGCTTCATGCTCAAGTGAAAATTTTGCCCCTCCCTTTAACTACCTAAAAAAAAATTGAATTAGAGACCTTGCCCATAATAACACATTATCCTATGTAATAAAAGGCTAACATGCAAATCAACCGAACAGCAGAATGACCGGTCGCTATGACACGCACTGACCACCAGGGGGCTGATGCTCAATGCAGGAGCTGTCCCCTGGTGGGTGGTCAGTGTGAACCCACAGGGGGAGCACCGTTCAGCCAGAAACTGGGCTCATGGCTGGCTAGCGCAGCAGCAGTGGTGGGAAGCTCTCCCGCCTCTGCAGCAGCACTAAGGATGTCCGACTGAAGGCTTAGGAGCGGGCCTAAGCCATCAGTCGGACATCCCCTGAGGGCTCCCAGACTGCAAGAGGGTGCAGTCCAGGCTGAGGGACACCCCTCCCCCGAATGCACAAATTTCATGCACTGGGCCTCTAGTCCTAATATATAAAAACCCAGGGTCCGTAATGACTAAAGGCTCGACCGAACACTAGGCTGTGCGAGCAGCAGGCTCTGGTGGGCGGGCACTGGCGAGTGGGCTAAACTGCTCACCTCTCATGGAGAGAGAGAGGCGGGGCTGATCAGCAGCTACTGTGGCTCCTGGCGAGGCCCGCAGAGAGAGAGAGAAGCAGGGTCTGATCCGCAGCCTCACCAGCAGCCGCGCCTCTCTTTCTCTGGAGAGATCAGCAGTTCAGCCCACTTGCCAACAGCCTGGGGTGGCTGTTGATCAGCCCCACCTCTCTGATCAGGCCCAGAGATAGGCCCAGAAATAGGCCCAGAGACACTGAATGGCATAGAAACTGACCAATCAAAACCAAATCTGGGTGAACTGTGAGGAGCCTATGGCTGCCTAGGAGGCGGTGCTTCTGACACTGACTGGCATAGAAACTGACCAATCAGAACCTAATCTGTGTCAACTGCAAAGGCAGAACCTAAGGTGGGGGCTGAGGTGGGGTTTTAAGGGCAACAGTTGTTTGGTGTAAGGTGTAAGAAAGTGGTACAATTTTTTAAGAACTGGTTTGGCAGTATAGTGCATATGGCTGGCTGTCAGTCCAGATATAGGGATTATGTATTTTTGTCTGCCAAGAACATCTCCTTCTGCTGAAAAAGGCTCCCCCATCCCCATTTAAGAAATCCTATCCTATATAATCTATCTATACTAATAAAAGGGCAATATACTAATTAGACTGGGTCAACCGGCCATCTTCCAGATGTCCGACTTCCTTCCGGACAAAGTCATGGTGGTGGGGGCTAAGGCAGAGGCAGTTAGGGGCAAGATCAGGCTGGCAGGAGAGGGCAGTTGGGGGCGAGCTCAGGTCAGCAGGGGAGGGCCGTTGTGGGTGAGATCAGGCCGGCAGAGGAGGGAAGTTGGGGGTGAGATCATGCCGGCAAGGGAGGGTCTTTGGGGGCGAGATCAGGCTGGCAGGGGAGGGCAGTTGGGGACAACCAGGCTGGCAGGGGAGGGCAGTTAGGGGTGATCAGGCAGGCAGGCAGAGGGTTAGGGGCAATCAGGCAGGCTGGCAGAGGCAGTTAGGGGTGATCAGGCAGGCAGGCAGGTGAGTGGTTAGGAGCCAGTGGTCCCAGATTTCGAGTGGGATGTCCGACTGCCGGGTCCCTGATTGGAGAGGGTGCAGGCTGGGCTGAGGGACGTGCCCCCCCACACACCCCCAACCCCCATACACACATTTTATGTACCGGGACACTAGTTAATAAATAACAATATTAGAAGTCTTTAAAAAAAAAAAAAGAAACAAAAACAAGACAAACAAAAACACAGGAACACTTTTATACCAGCACGCGCCACATTTACACCACAGAATGCCATTCATTCAACAAATCAGTTTCAATTGCTCAGAGATGCAGAACAAGTCTCTGAACAGAGGCAGTAGAGAACTGCCTAGGGATACTTATCTTCTAACTTTTTCAAAGGCAGGCCAGACTTGGACCCTTAGCCAGTCCGAGTTTTGACTTCCCTCCCTGGAAGTCTCAGAGACAGTGAATACCATCTAGAAGCTGTTCCTCCAGATGATCTGAGCTATCCTGAGGTAAATAATTACCTAGATAGGGGCCAGCTACCTCTTCTGTCCCAGAGGACAGGCCAGAACTCGGACCTGTTTCCCTGGGGAAAAACTTAGTTCCAGAAGTCTGATTTTGACTTCCCTCCAGGAAGTCCCAGAAAGGTGTTTCCTGCCTCTTTTGGGTCCCCTGGAGTGCTGAGTCACTGCAGTCCCTCCGGGCCCCACAAGTTCAGGAACCAGCAAATGTGCTGGTGGTGCACCTTCCTTGGGTCCCAGAGCCCCAAGTGAGTGCTCTGAAGTCCACTCTTGTCAGCAGTGGCCTAAGAGCCAGTTCAGCTGATGTTTTCTCGGCCCAATGCACCAAATGTTGTGGCAGAATGCAGGGGAGAATGATCAGCCAGCACTCTGAGGGGAGGAACGTTTAACCTTTATTTCGCAGATCTGCTAGCCCAAAAAATTTCCAGATCCAAAACCTGAACTGAATTCGTGGGGAAGCTCTGACCTATATATCTCCTCCTGTGGTAGGCCCATGAGGGTCCCCACATCTCTGCTCATGTATGTCTGGGTGGGGCCTTGGGGTTAGGCTCTGCAGCTCTGCCCAAGACAGTCTGAGTGGGGAAATAATACTACAGTTTTAACCAGATACTGAACTAGGTTTCCTTTTCAAGGTAGCCTGAACAGTTGATTCCTAAGATCTTAATTTTTTGTTGCAATGGTAAATGGGATTGTTTGCTTAGTTTCTCTTTCTGAGAATTCATGATTGGTGTATAAAAAAGCCATTGATTTTTGGATGTTGAGTTTGTATTCTGCTACATTGCCAAATTCATTTCTTAAATCTAGTGAGGTTTTTTTTTTGGGGGGGGGGATCTTTAGCATTTTCTATTTACAATATCATGTCATCTGGAATAATGACAGTTTTATTTCCTCCTTTCCAATTTGGCTGCCTTTTATTTCTTCTTCTTGTCTGATCGCTGTGGCTAGGAATTTCAGTACTATCCTATGTAATAAGTGTCTGCTGATCAGCTGTTCAACTAATCAAAACATACTATGCTAAAGGCCACTCAACAGCTCCCTATGGCATGCACTAACCATAAGGGGGCAGAAAGTCGACCAGTTGGCCAGTTACTATGATGTGCATTGACCACCAGGGGTTAGTTTGTTACTGGGGTCTGGCCGATCGGGACTGAGTGAGATGGGCCAGACACACCCTGGAGCCCTCCTACAGTCCTTCCCTGGCTGGCCAACCTCCCATATCTCTCCCCAGCTCTGATCATGCACCAGTGGAATCCCTCAGTCTGGCCTGAGCCCTCTCGCAATCTGGGACCCCTCAGGTAATGTCAGAGAGCTGGTTTCAGCGCAATCCAACAGGGGGAGTGCCGCTCACCCAGAAGCCGGGCTAACGGCTGGGGAGCTCAGCAGCGGTGGTGGGAGTATTCCCACCTCCATAGCAGCATTAAGGATGTCTGACTCCCATACTGAGAGGGCATAGTCTGGGCTGAGGAACCTCCCCTCCTCACCCCCCCGAGTGCACGAATTTTGTGCACCAGGCCTTTAGTGTTGAATAAGAGTGGTGAAAGTGACATCCGTGTTCTTAGAGAAAATGTTTTTAATTTGTGCCCATTGAGTATGATGTTTGCTGTAGGTTTGTGATATATGGCCTTTATTATATTGAGGTTTGATTCCTCTATTCCCACTTTGATGAGAGTTTTTATCAAAAATGGGTGTTGCTTTTTGTCAAATGCTTTTTCTGCATCTATTGATATGATCATGTGATTTTTGTATTTCAATTTGTTTATGTGAAGTATCATGTTTATTGATTTGCAAATATTGTGCCAGCCTTGCATCCCCAAATTAAATCCCACCTGATCATGATGTATGATCTTTTTAATATATTGCTGGATCTGATTTGCTAATATTTTGTTGAAGATTTTATCTTGTACTAGAGGCCTGGTGCACGAAATTCGTGCATGGGGGGGAGTTTGTTTCTCAGCCCAGCCTGCATCCTTTTCAAACTGGGACCCCTCGAGGGATGTCCAACTGGCTAAACATCCCTCTCACAATTCAGGATTGTTGGCTCCCAACCACTCACCTGCCTGCCTGTCTGATTGCCCCTAACCTCTCCCCTGCCAGCCTGATCGACACCTAACTGTTCCCCTGCCAGCCTGATTGTCCCTAACTGTCCTCCCCTGCTGGCCTGGTCACCCCTAACTGCCCTCCCCTGCCAACCTGGTCACCCCTAACTGCCCTCCCCTGCAGGCCTTGTCACCCCCAACTGCCCTCCCCTGTAGGCTTTGTCCCTCCCAACTGCCCTCCTCTGCAGGCTCGGTCACCCCTAACTGCCTTCCCTTGCCAGCCCAGTTGCCCCTAACTGCCCTCCCCTGCCAGCCTGATTGCTCTTAACTGCTCTCCCCTTCAGGCCTTGTCCCTCCCCACTGCCCTCCTCTGCAAGCCTTGTCTCCCTCCAACTACCCTCCCCTGCCGGCCTGGTCACCCCTAACTGCCCTCCCTTGTCAGCCCGGTTGCCCCTATCTGCCCTCCCCTGCCAGCTCGATTGCCCCTAACTGCCCTCCCCTGCAGGCCTGGTCACCCCAAACTGCTCTCCCCTGCAGGCCTTGTCATCCCCAACTGCCCTCCCCTGTAGGCTTTGTCCCTCTCAACTGCCCTCCTCTGCAGGCTCGGTCACCCCTAACTGCCTTCCCTTGCAAGCCCAGTTGCCCCTAACTGCCCTCCCCTGCCAGCCTGATTGCCCCTAACTGCTCTC
Source organism: Eptesicus fuscus (assembly GCF_027574615.1). Lineage (NCBI taxonomy): Eukaryota > Metazoa > Chordata > Mammalia > Chiroptera > Vespertilionidae > Eptesicus > Eptesicus fuscus. The sequence continues at coordinate 113,087,050 of NC_072475.1, forward strand.
CCCTTCAGGCCTTGTCCCTCCCCACTGCCCTCCTCTGCAAGCCTTGTCTCCCTCCAACTACCCTCCCCTGCAGGCCTGGTCACCCCAAACTGCCCTCCCCTGCAGGCCTGGTCCCCTCCAACTGCCCTCCCTTGCAGGTGTTTTTCCCCCCAACTGCCCTCCCCACCTGGCCATCTTGTGGCGGCCATCTTGTGTCAACATGGGGGTGGCCAACTTGTGTGTTGGAGTGACAGTCAATTTGCATATTACCTCTTTATTAGATAGGATGTTCATCAGGGATATTGGCCTGCAATTGTCTTTCTTTAAAATATGTTTATCTGATTTTGGAGTTAAGATAATGCTTGTAAGAACTTGGAAGTGTTCTTTCCTCTTGGATTTTTTGGAATAATTTGAGGTGAATAGGTGTTAGTTCTTCTTTGAATGTTTGGTAAAACTCCCCTGTGAAGCTGACCAGACCAAGGCTTTTGTTTGCTTGTAGTTTTTTATTTTATTTTTTATTGATATCAGACAAGAGAGGAAAAGGTGAGAGAGATAGAAACATCAATGATGAGAGAGAATCATTGAACAGCTGCCCCCTGCACACCCCACACTTGGGAATGAGCCCACATCCCAGGCACGTGCCCTTACTGGGAATTGAACCATGACCTCCGGGTTCGTAGGTCAACGCTCAACCACTAAGCCATGCCAGCTGGGCTGCTGGGAGTTTTTTGATTACTGTTTCTATTCTGCAGTTGTTATTGGCCTATTAAGGTTTCTGATTCTTCCTGATTCAGTTTTGGGAGATTGAATTTTTCTAAGAATTTGTCTATTTCATCCACATTGTTCAGCTTGTTGGCATATAGTTCATATATTTTCTTACAATCATTTGTATTTCTGTGGTGTCAGTTGTTATTTCACCATTTTTGTTTCTGATTTCATTTACTTGGGTCCTCTCTTTTTGGTCTCTCCCTCCTCCCCCCACCCTCCCTTATCCTCCCTCTGTGGCCCGATAGTCCGATCAATGCCTCCTTGTTTCTGGTTCTGTTCTTGTTCCTCAGTCTATGTTGTTCATCATTTCCCCTAGATGAGCGAGATCATATGTCACTAGATATACACTTATAAGAACTGAATGTAAGACGAGCAATAATAGTTATGCTGACAGGCAAATGAATCAGTCTGTAGTGAGTTTCTTTCTGGACCAACAGTTCTTTTGAGACCCAATTTAAATGTCCACCAGTTCCTTATGTGTACATGTCAGCACTAACCCCTCAGCTCTGGATGGTGGACAAATGGTGGTAACGGAGGTCCGACTCCCTCTGGTTTGGTCTCGGCCGGACCCAGGGGCACGGCTTCACCCGGACTAAGGGGCACGTGGCCTCACCCAGACCCAAGGGGCGCGTGGCCTCACCCGGGCCCGGGACCCAGCCTCACCCGGATGGATCCAGGGGCACACGGCCTCACCCGGACCCAGGATCCGGCTTCACCCGTACCCAGGGGTGCAAGGCCTCACCCAGACCTAGGGGCACATGGCCTCACCCGGGCCCAGGGACCCAGCCTCATCCGGGTCCAGTGGCGCGTGGTCTCACCCGGACCCAGGGGCGCGTGGCCTCACCCGGGCCCAGGGACCCAGCCTCACCCAGGTCCAGGGGCGCAAGGCCTCACCTGGACCCAGGGGTGCGTGGCCTCACCCGGGCCCAGGGACCCAGCCTCACCCGGGTCCAGGGGCGCGTGGTCTCACCCAGACCCAGGGGCGTGTGGCCTCTCCCAGACCCAGGGGCGCGTGGCCTCACCCGGACCTAGGTGCGCGAGGCCTCACCTGGATCCAGGGACACATGGCCTCACCCGGACCCGGGGGCACGTGGCCTCTCCCAGACCCAGGGGCGCGTGGCCTCACCCGGACCTAGGTGCGCGAGGCCTCACCCGGATCCAGGGACACATGGCCTCACCCGGACCCAGGGGCGCGTGGCCTCTCCCAGACCCAGGGGTGAGTGGCCTCACCCGGACCCGGGACCCAGCCTCACCCGGATCCAGGGACACATGGCCTCACTTGGACCCGGGGGCGCGTGGCCTCTCCCAGACCCAGGGGCACGTGGCCTCACCCAGACCTAGGTGCGCGAGGCCTCACCTGGATCCAGGGACACATGGCCTCACCCGGACCTGGTGGCGTGTGGCCTCTCCCAGACCCAGGGGCACGTGGCCTCACCCGGGCCTAGGTGCGCGAGGCCCCACCCGGATCCAGGGACACATGGCCTCACCTGGACCCAGGGGCGCCTGGCCTCTCCCAGACCCAGAGGCGTGTGGCCTCACCCGGACCTAGGTTCACGAGGCCTCACCCGGGTCCTCTCTTTTATTTTCTTGATGAGTTTAACAATTCATCAATCTGTTTACCTTTCAAAGAGCCAGCTTTTGGTTTCATTGTTTTTTTGTATTTTTATTTTTCTTAGTCTCTATGTCATTTATTTCTGCACTAATCTTTATTATTTTCTTCCTTCCACTTACTCTGGGCGTTTCTTGTTGTTCTCTTTCTAATTCTTTAAGTTTTATGGGTAAATAGTTTATTACTAATATTTCTTGTTTTCTGAGGTAGGTCTGTAGTGCTATGGAATTCCCCTGCAGGACAGCTTTTGCTGTGTCCCAGAGATTTGGGGTTGTTTTGTGTTCCTTTACATTTGTTTTAGAAAGTTCTTGATTTCTTTGTTGATCTCATTGGTAACCCTTTTATTGTTTAATAACATGCTATTTAGCCTCCATGTGTTTGAGTGGTTTGGGGTGTTTATAAGGTAGTTGATTTCTAATTTCATACCACTGTGATCTAAGAAGATGCTTGATGTGATTTAAATCTTTCTGAACTTCTAGAGACTTGTTTTGTGTCCCAATATGTGATCTGTCTTTGTGAATGATCTATGTACACTTGAGAAGAATGTATATTCTGCAGCTCTAGGACTAGGTAGTACAAAAGAGAAGCAATGGATTATCCCAAAGAACATGGAAATAATATTACTCTATACGTTGACCTATTAAGACAACCCATAATGAGTTGGAGCTGAGAGACCCAACATTGCTATGAAGAATGCGGATTCAGTAGGGAAGGTTGAATCTTAACTGGGCTGAAGATATTAACATATCAGAGAGACTGTGCCATGGGGAACAGATTATTGTTGGGAAGAGGCATGAACAAGAGGCCTCAATCATGGCAGCTCACTCACACTTATCCTGGGGAGGGTCTGCCTGTTACAAGGGTGTGCAGCCTTTTGACAGGTACCGGGAAGCTTCATTCTGCATATTTGTTCATTTAATAGACATCTATTATGTGTCAGGCTCAGTAGTGGGTGCTTAAGCTATATCAGTGAAACAAACAAACAAACAAAACCCCCACAATGATCCCTGTATGCATTTTAGCAAGACAGACAGCAACAAAAATAATCATAAATTTGAATTTTATCTGTTGGGTAAAAGTCACTCTCTGAATTGGAAACTACAGGTCTGATCAACAGTGGGACATTCTCTAGGCAGTCCCGATATTACCATGGAAATGCTCTCAGTCTTTTCTTCATCCTCCTCTGTTGTTAGCCTTCCTTCACCACAGTCCTTTCTCATTTAAGCTGCTCTTCAAATATTGAGCTTTAACAGACTCCAGAATCAATATAAACTTTATGACCTGTGACTATAGTTCTTAATTTTATACCCATTAGTTAATTTCACAGGTTAGGAATCTAAGGCTCAGAATTAAAATGATTTGCCCTTTGTTGAATAGAAGCCGTTAGACTGGGTAGGATAAAAAGTATATGTAATATACTACCCAGGCTTGGAAAGATTGATATAAATTAATGGTTTCCTATGAACTTACCAAAAATAATCAAATATAAACCAAAAGATGTGTATTTAGATTATTTCTGATTACTATTATTTATGAATGAAAAATTAAAAGCAATCTAAATGTCCAAGGAATTAATTATAGAACACATATATGATGAACTATTATGCAACTATTAATACAATATATACAGAAAAGTAAATTGATAAAGCAAATGATAAACTGGTAATAAATAATAAATTCAAATTTTATAAAAATCAAATATACTTAGGTATACATCCTATACAATAAAAGCTCAGCAACTGAAACAGCAGAACAACCAGAGACCAGATTGAACGAGGCTGCCCCCCCCCCCCCAGCAGGGACACCCACCCCAATCAGGGGCATGGTCAGCCTGTAAAACTGCTGACAGCCCTTGCCCCAGCCAGCCCTGCCTCCCAGTGGGGACCTCCCTACCCTGATCTGGGGACCCCATTAGGGCAGGCCGGCCAGCCCCCACCCATTCACCAGGCCTTTATCCTATATAATAAAAGGGTAATATGCAAATTGACCCTAATGGTGGAATGACCAGAACCACCACTCGACCAGTCACTATGAGGTGCACTGACCACCTCTTGGGCTTTTTCCCGGCCGACAGATTCTGATTGCCCAATGGCGAATGGGAATTGGGGGTGGATGGCGGGGGATGCGGGAGGCACCAGGCCAAGGCCCCTGCTCGCCAGTCACCCCACACACAGAGGAGGAGCCATGGTGGGGGCAGGGCTGGCAAGCAGGCAGGAACAGCCGACCTCTCGGTTCCTCCCCCCAGCCAGCAGGCTACAAATACCTGATGGCGAATGGGGAACCGGGAGTGGGTGGTGGCGGTGGGTGGGGCCAGCTGTGGGTAGCCTGGAAAGATGTCCCTGATAGCAGGCCAGGCCTAGGGACCATAACCATGCATGAATTTCGTGCACCGGGCCTCTAGTATAAACAGAAAAAGACCAGAAGCATATAGTTTGGAATGTTAACAGTGGTTACATAATTAAATTAAATGTAATATTTTCTGTTTGGCTTTCTGCATTTTTCCAGTTCTTTTTAGATAATAGTCATAATAAAAGCAAATAACAATGTCTATTAGCGAGTGCTATTATGTGACACAATACACTGAGAGGCCAGATTATTATGATCTCTGAACACATAATAATCTGGCCACTCAGTGTATATCCTATATAATAAAAGGCTAATATGCAAACTGTCCCCTTGACCAGGAGTTCGACCAGCAGGCAGGTTGGCCAACCGCCCATGTCCCCTCCACCTGGCCAGGCTGGCTGGACCCCACCCATGCACAAATTCATGCACCTGGCCTGTAATATATATATTTATATATACACTGAATGACCAGATTATTATGCGTTCAGAGATCATAATAATCTGGCCACTCAGTGTAGACATTCTATGTGTCATTTAATCCTTAGAATGTTATGAGTTAACTATCCCTTTTTATAAATGAAAAAATTAAAACTCAGAGAGGCAACTTATTTAAGGTCAAATAAGTGGTTATGGAGCTGGATTCAAAATCAGGTAATTGGTAACCAAAGCCTACACTATAAACCACCAACTCTATAAAGCTCTTTAATTGCTTCAAAATCAGGAGAAACACTTGTGCATGTACACACAAACACACATGCACACAGTTTGAAGTAAAAAAGACTTATTTATTTCAAATCAACTCTTGGACATGACTATAGTTCAAATACCTTCCTTAAGATAACACTAAAAAATACATATAAAGCCCAGTTCAGGGAAAGCTCAATATGGTCTTTTTTAACAATGGTCATTATCATTAATAATTATAATAAGCCAATAATTAGTGTGCATCTTCTATGTCCAGGCACAATTTTATAAATCAGAGCTGTTGTCCTTATTGCTACATTATTAATTATTTAAAAAACTAGTTATAAGTGTATCACCAATAAGACTAAAAAATGAACCCATTAAGGAGCTCTGGTAAAGATGTCAGAGTAGGTGAACATTGTGTTCACCACCTCCCAGGACCACTTCAAAATTATAACTCAATTATAGAACAATCAACCTGGAGAACCATCTGAAGACTAGGTGAACAGAAGTCCTATAAAAATGTAAATAAAAAGCCATGTAGAGACTTGTAGGAGAGACACAAATGTGAAATAGGTTGTTCTCACACCTACATGTGCTGGTAGAGAATCAGGAGGGATACCTCAGCTGCAGAGGCCCGCATACCAGGTCAGGAAGAGGAGCCCACAAAATATCTGGCTATGAAAATCAGCAAGGATTCCACCCATCCAAGTGAAATGGAAGTCTGCTAGAAGCCCAAGCATCCTCTTAAAGAACCTGCTTACAGCCTCTTGCTCTCAGGCACTCACCCTGGCTCTGATGAAGAGACAGTGTCTCAGGGGGTGCCAGAGACATACAGAGAGAAACTGAGTTGTGTGGCTTCAGGGTGAGGGTTGGAGAGACAGCTGCCATAGTCCCTGAGTTGAACCCTCCACACTCAAACCCAAATTTCAATTTACATTAGTCTGATGAACACCACTAGCTCCAACCTGTAACTCCTGAGACCCCACCTTACCACAAAGGTTCACAGGTCCCTGGCAGGTAGCTGCTGGACTCGGTGTAAACTGTGACTTTTGATGAATGGCCTCAGACTCATCACTGGCACCAAATCTGAGTCTGTATTAACCACTCGATCTACCTGATGACTCCGTGAGAACATGCCTCACCAAACTCGCATACCACCCAAGGATCTAACAGTGGCTGAGCCATACATGCAGCAGGCAAGAGGCAACAGGTCTCAGGAAGCCCTGTGACTTTTGCTGACCTGCCCCAGACCTGGTACTAGTGGCAGCCGGCCTTGAATCCTAACATGGCTTTCTCATGCCCATCCAGGCCTAGCACAGGCAGCTACCAACTATGCATTGCTTTGTAGCTCCTAACAGCTAACCCTGGGTTGATCAAAGGCAGCATCTGACATTAGCTTGCAGTGATGCCTCTCTCAAGAAGCTTCAGAACCAACACACCTGTTGGCCAGCTTCAGGCCTCAATACAGTACCACCTAATTAGCTCCACTAGAAGCACACCCAAAGGGTGGTCTCAGCACAATCCAGACCTGCTGGGGTGAACCCAGCTCTATGGAGTCAGCTTCTACACAGAAACTTGTACACTGTGGTTGTGACCAGTTCTCAAAATTACTCAGCCTGAGGGTCAATCCAACCCACTACCATGCTAACAACAATCAAGGCTCAACTAAAACAGAAGGGCACACACAACCCACATAAGAGACACCCATGGAGCACCCAACTCAGGTGATCAGGAAGACTTTGCCACTGAGCCCCATGAGACACCTACTACATAAAGTCATACTACCATGACTAGGAGATGTAGCAGATCTATCTGCTTTATAGAAACAAATACAAAGAGGTAGCCTAAATGAGGAGACAAAGAAACATGTCCCAAGTAAAAGAAAGGGGAAATACTATGAAAAGGAAATAAGAGAAATGAAGGAAAGCAATCTACCAGAAACAGTTCAAAACACAGGTTATAAGGATGCTCAATGAACTTAGTGAGAACTTCAACAAATAGATACTAAGCATAAAAAGGGTTCATAAAAACTATAAAATAGAACAAGTCTGAAATGAAAAATACAACCGAAATGAAGAATACACTAGAAGTAATGAACAGCAGATTAGATGATATAGAGGATAGAATCAGTAATTTGGAAGACAAGGTAGCAGAAAACACCCAATCAAAACAGCAAAAAAAGAAAAATAAGAATTAAAAATGAGGATAGTTTAAGGGACCTTTGAGACAACATTCATACCAAAGAAAGAGAGGGGGGGGGGGGGAGATGGAGGACAGATAGATAGATAGATAGATAGAGAGTAATTAAGAACCTACTTGTAAATATAATGACTGAAAACCTCTCTAACCTGGAGAAGGAAATAGACAGAGAAGTTCCAGGAAGTGCAGAGAGTCCCAAATAAAATGAACCTAAAGAGGTCCACACCAAGACACATCATAATTAAAATTCCAAAAGTTAAAGACAGAGTCTTAAAAGCAACAAGGGAAAGAAGTTAATTACCTACTAGGGAGCTCCCAATATGACTGTCAGTTGATTTCTCAGCAGAAACTTTTTAGGCCAGAAAGGATTAACACTGAATACTCAAAGTACTGAACAGGAGGGACCTAAAACCAAGACTACCCCACTCAGCAAAGCTATAATTTAAAATTGAAGAAGAGATTAAGAGCATTCAAGACAAGATAAAGCTAAAAGAGTTCATCATCACCAAATCAGTATTACAAGAAATGTTAAAGGGAATTCTTTAAGAAAAAGGAGTAAAAAAGAACATAAATATCTATGAAAATGAAAGCATAATATGCTAATTGGACCGTACATCTTCCGGGCAATCTTTCAGATGAAGCCGGGGCTGTGAGGGCCAAGGCAGCTGCCACAGCTGTGAGGGCTGAGCCCCTTGCACAAATTTCATGCATCAGGCCTCTAGTAAATAATAAAATGACAATCCTACCTAATAATAGTGTAATATGCAAATTGACCGTACCTTCGCTACACCCACAAGCCACGCCCACCAGCCACGCCCACCAGGGAACCCTCCCAGGGACACTGCATGCGGCCGAGCCCAAGGCAGGGAAAGCCTCGGGCAGGGGCTTTCCCGGCCTTGGGCACCAGCGGGGAGCCTGCAGGGATCGCAGAGAACCACCGGGGGTCGGCTCCTGCAATCCGTAGCAGGGAGTCTGGGGTCTAGCCAAGCCCAAGGCCGCCGTCCGGGGTCAGGCCACGACCCTGAAAGAAGGCAGAAGGTGGTGGCCACAGCCCAGGCCTGGGTCCCAGGTGCCGGCAGAAAACTGGTGCAGGCAGCCAGGTGAATGAAGGTCTATTGCATGAATCTTCGTGCAAACGGGCTGCTAGTAACTATATACTTATCAACAGTCACTTTAAATGTAAATGAATTAAATTTCCCCATAAAAAGACATATGGTAGCTGAATGTATAAGAAAATAGTACCCACACATATGTTGTCTAGAAGAGAAAAATCCTCATTAGATCAAATGACAGACACAGAATGAAAGTGAAGAGATGGAAAAATATATTTTATGCAAATAAATTTTGTTTTAAAAAGCAGGGGTAGCAATACATATTTAGATAACATAGAATTTAAAACAAAGGCTATAATAAGAGACAAAAAAGAACATTTTGTAATGATAAAGTAATCAACCCAACAAGAGGATATAACCCTTGTAAACATTTATGTACCCAATGTAGGCACACCTAAATATTTAAAGCAAATATTGATGGACATAAAGAGAAAGTTAATAAGAAAGCAGTAGCCTTAAGTTACACATTATATCAAATGTGTTTAATTCATATTTCACCCCAAACATAGGAATATACATTATTTTCAAGGGCACATGGAATGTTTCCAAGGATACATGACAAGTTAGGCCACTAACAAGTCTCTATAAATTTCAAAAGATTGAAATCATATCAAACATCTTCCCCAACCACAATAGTATGAAACTAGAAATCAAATACAAGAAAACACTGAAAAACACAGAAACACAGGGATGCAAAATAACATGTTAACAAACAATCAATAGGTTAACAATAAGATCAACAAAGAATCAAAAGTTACATTGAGACAAATGAAAATGGGAACAAAACAACCAAAATCTATGGAAGATAATGAAAGCAATGAATGCTAAGAAGGAATCATAGCATTTTAGGTCTACCTCAAGAAACATCACAAATAAACAATCTAACTTTATACCTAAAGGAACTAGAAAAAGAACAACAAACAAAGCCCACAATGGGTTGAAGGAAGGAAATAATCAAGATCACAGCAGGCATAAACAAAATACAATTTTAAAAACAATACAAAAGATCAATAAAACCAAGAACTGTTTCTTTGAAAAGATAGATAAGACTAATAAACCTTTAACGAGACTCATCAAGGAAAAATGAGAGTGGATCCAAGTAAATAATATCAGAAATAAAAGAGAAGTGACATTTAAATCACAGCAATACAAATCAGTATAAGAAAATAGTACAAAAATTATATGCCAAAAAATTAAACAATCTGAAAGGAATGGATTAATTCCTAGAAACATTCAATCTTCTAAGACTGAGTCAAGAATAAACAGGAAAAGAAGAATTAACACCTATTCTTCTCAAACTAATCCAAAAAATTCAAGAGGAGGGAAGGCTGTCAAGCTCATTTTACAAGGCCACCATTACCCCAATTCCAGAACCAGAAAAATACATTATAAAAGAAGGCCGATATTCCTGATGAACATAGATGTAAAAATCCTCAATGAAATATTAGCAAATTGAATTCAGCGATACCTTAAAAAGATCAGCCAGCCTGACGGGTTTGGTTCAGTTGATTGAGCAACATTCCATGCACAGAGAGGTTGCCTGTTTAATTCCCATCAGGGCACATGCCCAGGTTGTGGCCTTGATTCCCAGTAGGAAGCATGCAAGAGGCAGCCGATCAATGATTCTCTGTCATCATTGATGTTTCTACCCTTCTCTCCCTCTCCTTTCCTCTATCTGAAATCAATAATACATATGTATATACATATTTTTAAAAGATCATATAATATGATCAAGAGGAATTTATTCCTGGGATGCAAAATTGGGTAAGTATCTACAAATCAATTAATATGAAACACCACATTTTAAAAAAAGGGATAAAATCATATAATGACATTAACAGATGCAGAAAAAGCATTTGACAACATTCAGCATGCACTTATGATAAAAAGTCTCAGCAAAGTGGGAACAGAGGGAACATGCCTCAACATAATAAAGGACATGTATGACACATAACTAACATCATAGTCAATGGAGAAAAACTAAAAGCATTTTCCTAAAGATTAAGAACAACACAAAGTTGTCCACTTTCACAACTTTTTTTTCACCATAGTGTTTAAAGTCCTAGCCAAAGCAATTGAGAAGTAAAAGAAATATACATCCACTTTGAAAAGGGAGTAAAACTGTCATTATATAGAAAACCCTAAAGATTCCACTGAAAAAGTATTAGAACTGATAAACCAATTCAGTAAAATAGCAGGAAAGAAAATAAATATTTAGAAATTGGTTGCATATTTTAAAATCCTCACCTGAGGATATTTTTCCATTGAGTTTTAGAGAGAGTGGAAGGGAGGAAGAAAGTGGGGAGAAAGGGAGAGAGGAACTTCAATGTGAGAGAGACACATTGATTGATTGCCTCCTGTACATGCCCCAACCCGGCCAGAGATTGAGCCTGCAACTGGGGTACATGTCCTTGACCTGGAATCAAACCCAGGACCCTTCAGTCTGAGAACCAATGCTCTAACCCCCAAGCCATCCCAGCTAGGGCTGGTTTCATTTTTATAGACCAATAACAAACTATTTTTTAAAATATTTTTTTATTGATTTCAGAGAGGAAGAGAGAGGATGAGAGAGGGAGAGAGATAGAAACATCAATGATGAAAGGGAATCATTGATCGGCTGGCTCCTGTATGCCCCCTCCTGCTGGGGATTGAGCCCACAACCCAGGCATATGCCTTTGACTGGAATAGAACCTGGGATCCTTCAGTCCACAGGCCAATGTCCTATCCACTGAGCCAAACCAGCTAGGGCCCAATAACAAACTATTAAGAATTGTAAATTAAGAAAATCTCATTTACAATTGCAACAATGACAACAAAATACCTAGAAATAAATGTAATCAAAGAGATAAAAGTAGCTGTAATCATAAAAGTATAAGACATTAAAGAAAGAAATTAAAGAAGATACAAATAAATGGAAATATATACCATGTTCATGAATTGGAAGAATTAACATCATCAAAATATCCATTCTACCCAAAACAATCTATAGATCAATGCAATCCCTATCAAAATACCAATGGCAAATGAGTGAGACCATGCAACATTTATCTTTCTTTGACTGGCTTATTTAACTTAGCATAATGCTCTCCAGTTCCATCCATGCTTTTGCAAATGGTAAGAATTACTTCTTTTTTACAGCGATGTAGTATTCCATTGTGTAGATGTACCATAATTTTTTAATCCATTCATCTGCTGATGGGCACTTAGACTGTTTCCAAATCTTAGCTATGGTAAATTGTGCTGCTATGAACATAGGGGTGCATATATCCAGTCAGAGAAAGATAAATATCACATGATCTCACTCATTTGTGGAATATAATGAACAACATAAACTGATGAACAAAAACAAATCCAGAGACATAGAAGCATCGATCAGACTGTCAAACCTCAGAGGGAAGGTAGGGGAGGATGGGGGTAAAGGGGAGAGATCAACCAAAGGATTTGTATGCATGCATATAAGCCTACCCAATGGATACAGACACCAGGGGGGGTGAGGGCATGAGTGGAGGGGCGGTGGGGGGGTAATGGGGGAATAAGGACACATATGTAATACCTTAATCAAAAAAAAAAAATACCAATGGCATTTTTCACAGAACTAGAACAAATTACCCTAACAAAGATATGGAACCAGAAAAGATCCTGAAGAGCCACAACAATCTTGAAAAAGAAAAACAAAGTTGGAGGTGCCATGCTACCTGATATCAAACTACTAGTGACCTGGTGCACATACTCATGCACATTGAAAGGAAATTAATTAGAAAGTGACGGCGGGATGGGACTGGGCATGACGGGCTGGACACGCCCTGGAGCCAACCTCCCGAGGTACTACCCTATCTGGCTGCACCTGGGGTGGTCCTGTGGCTCGAAGGGCATCTGTGGAGTGAGTGGGGTCCCTCTGGCAGGTGGGGTCCCTCGGCCTGGCCTGCGGGGATCAGGCCAAAACCAGCTCTCTGACATCCCCCAGGGGTCCCAGAATGCAAGAGGGCACTCTGCAAAGTTGCTGTCATACAGGATGTGGAACACAAATGCAAGTGTGCAGTAAACCAGATTAAGGGTCAACTGTGCCCCAGCAACAACATAACCCACAGCCAAAGGTAGAATTGTGTGGCCCTGTGAGAAATCAGGCTCCCTCCTCTCTGGTTTCGGGGTGCATCACACAAGAACATTCGCTGCCAAGTCACGGCAGCTCAGCAGCTCCTGAGTTGAGCATTTGCCCCCTGGTGGTCAGTGTGCATCATAGTGATCAGTCAAACGGTCAGACACTTAGCATATTAGCCTTTTATATAGAGAGATACTACAAGGCCATAGTAATTAAAACCGCATGGTACTGGCATAAAAGCAATCACAGAGATTAAGGGAACAAAATGAGAGACAAGAAAAAATGTTGTTGAGATCATTGGACAGGTACATGCAAAAAATGAAACTAGACCACTTTCTTACACTATGTACAAGAATAAGCTCAAAATGGATTAAAGACTTAAATGTAAGACTCAAAACCATAAAAAATCCTATAAGAAAACTTAAGCAGTAAAATCTCTGACATTTCTCTTAACAATATTTCTTTTTCTGATACCTCTCCTTGGGCAAGGGAAACAAAAGAAAAAATAAAGAAATGAGACTACATCAAACTAAAATTTTCTGCACATCAACAACAAAAAAAATCAACGAAATGAAAAGACAACCTATTGAATGAGAGAAGATATTCACCAATGATACATCTGATAAAGGATTAATACCCAAAATTTATAAAGAACTCATACAACTCAGCACCAACCCCTCCCCACACATGCACAAATTATCCAATTAAAAACTGGACAGGGGATCTGAATGGACACTTCTTCAAAGAGGACCTACAGATGGCCAACAGAATATGAAAATATGCTGAACATCACTGATCCTTGGAGAAATGCAAATTAAAATCACAATGAAATATCATCTCACACCTGGCATAATGCCTATCGTTAATAAATCAACAAACAGCAAGTGTTGGTAAGGGTGTGGAAAAAGGTAACCCTTGTGCACTGTTGGTGGGAATGTAGATTGATGCAGCCACTGTGAAAAACATTGTGGAAGCTCCTCAAAAAATTAAAAATGGAACTGTTTTATGACCCAGTGATTCCATTTCTGGATATATATGCAAAGAAACCCAAAACACTAATTCAAAAAGATACATGCAGCTCTATATTCATTGCAGTGTTATTTACAATATCCAAGATTTGGGAGCATCCCAAGTGCCCACCAATAAGCAAATGGATAAAAAGGTGGTGGTACATTTACACAATAGAATATTACTTGGCCATAAAAAAGAAGAAAATCTTACCATTTGCATATTTTCAGAAAGTGGTATATTCTATCAGCACCTCATAGAAAGTATCTGAGATGGCTGAGAATACAGAAAGGGTGTGGTTCAGTGGGGTGGGGAGCCAGTGAAGTCTATGCATGCAATGTTGTGAAGACGGAGGACTTCAGGGAGATGTCCTCCAGGGGGCAGTCTGTGGTGAGTGACAAGCCAAGTTACAGGGGTGGGCAAAGAGTAACTGCCTCATAAAAAGTAAAATTGCTGATGTCATTGATTTCAACAAATATCCACTTTATGCTAGTCTTTGAGAAGCAGAATGCTGTTGCTATGGAGGCATAAAAGAAGAGATCTATGACCTGCCTTCAAAGAGCAGAGCATCACAGGGTGGCAGTCATATAGTCATATCCTTCCTACTAATGAAAGGTACTGGGCAAAAGGAAATTTGGGGAAATGTCCAACACAATGCTCCACCCACTCACTTTATAGAGTGTTTATGAGACATATACTGATTTTATATTTCACCAGTGGCCTGGTGCATGGATTCATGAACATTGAAAGGAAATTAATTAGAAGAAAGATTCGTGTGGTAATTACGTTACTGCAAAAAATTACATGCCAAAATAGTATACATAATATAGTATTACGAATTATTTGCTATGATACATATATTTAAAACAAATAAAATTAAAATAATTAAAAATAATACTATTGCTACTACTATTATTATTAGTATTAAAAATAATAAAAGAACAATAAAATATAAACTGAAGAAATGTGTCTGCTATTGAAGACCGATGAATAAATTGTGATATGGTCCATGATGAATATCAACAAAAACAATCAAATTCAAGATCGACAATGACGGATCGAAACACATGTGTGTGATTGACACCAGTGAGAGTTTTATATGTATCATGCATGTGCGAGTAAATGTATATTTTTAAATTGCCAGTGAGTGTCATATGTACCATGCATACATAAATAAAAATTCATTTTTTTAATTTAATGACTTTTATAAATATCCTACCTTATAATAGAGAAACATGCAAATTGACCGCACCTCCGCTATGCCCATGATTGGGCCTGCGAGAGGCTGGGGGTGTGACTCCAGGTGGCCTATCCGGCAGTTGAGAAGACCAAGATGGCGGCGCAGAGTCCTCTTACTTCCAGGGGTCCCCGGGGCCGATCGCCACCCTGGGGGGGCGTGGCTGGGCCCAGCCAGCCGCTCCCGAGGCGGGGGTCCCCGGGCGGTCGCCACCCTGGCCTAAATGGCTGGTGCTGAGAGGGATCAATGGGGCCGGCGGAAGGAGCGGGTGGTAGTTGACCACCAAGGGCATCTGCAGCAGCCGGATGCAGAGCTCGGGTCCGAGTTCTCCAGGTTGGCCTCCGTGGGGTCTGCGTCGCACCCATAGTGGCCGAGTGGGGACGCTGGCATTGTAGCCCCAGCACGAGGCCAGCTTCCCAAGCCAGGCTGCGGAGGGAGGGAGGGCCTCTGGGCTGGGAGCACTCCCCCACCCCAGTGGACAGGGCACAGAGAGCGAGCAGCAGAGAGGTACTAGGGGTGGTGGGTGTGGTGGCCTGGCTTCCAAGAGGCTGGCTTCAGTTGCTGTGGCCTGCGCTGAGGTGGCTGGTGGTGGGGGCAACTGCGGGGGTGCATCCGAGGCTAGGGCACTGGGAGACGTGGGACTGCAGTCCAGAAAGCGAGGCTCCGGAGGATCTGGTCACCGACCCCCGGCATTGAAGCCGCCTCCTACAAGATGTATCCTAGCCTAGGTGTGTGGGAAGCAGGTTCAGGAACCTCTCCCTTTGGGCTTGACCAGTCTCTAAACCAGGGCGGCCATTAGCCCAGGCCTACCAGCACCCCAGAGGAGACCCCCACCAGGATCGGGGGCGTGACCGGCCTCCAAACCGCCTGCAGCCCTAGCCCAGGCCTGCCAGCACCCCAGAGGAGACCCCTGCCAGGATTGGGGTCATGGCCAGCCTTCAAACTGTGGCGGCCCCTAGCCCAAGGAGGCCTCCTGGCCGAGTCTGTTCTTCACCTAGGGCCGGGCTCTCCCCGCAAGGGACTCAGAAGCCGCCACAGTCTAACTGCCAGTCTCTGGGAGTGCATCCACTGTCCACCAAAAAGTAGGGCCATCAAACCATTCAGTCTCAGTGCAGGCACAGGTCCGTGGCTGACGGGGTGTAGGCCAGACCAAAACAAAACAGCAGAAACACCCTGCCCACCTGGGCGGGTACTGCTGTAGTCCACGTGGCCTGGGCAGTATAGAAAGCGCTACCTTCTCCCAGGTCCTGTGCAGGCACCGCCGCCTCGCTCACCCTCAAGCCCCCCTGAGTCCTGACAGCAAAGTGTGTGGGGCATTCTGCAGGAGTTGTGCCGTTCTGGGTGCTTTTGCCCAAAGACACACTTTGGGATGAATTCAGAGCCACATCTCATTTCCCATGAGACTGGAAGAACCATGTAAAAGGATTTTGACAAAAGCTTTCCACATCTCTGTTTATTCTTTTGAATCCATAAAACGACCTTAAAAAAAGCATTCGGGCCACCTAAGAAAGAATGCACTTTCTGGCCAGAGCACGCAGGATTCTTTTGCCCAACAGGTTAAAGGGAGCAGAGCTGGCACAGTGGGAATGGCCCTGGTGCCCTTTGAGGAGACCGGGGGAATGGGGTTGCTGAAATTCCATAAGCCTCTTGCCACCTTCTCCTTTGCAAACCACACCATCCAGATCCACCAGGACTGGAGGCAACTGGGAATCACAGCCATGATTTGGGACATGGTAAGCAAATCTTGAGGGGCCTCTGAAAACATCTGCAAATGATTATAAGACTGGTCTTTATTTAAAAAGAAATAAAAGAACAGCTTTGTTGAGATATAACCCATATACTGTACATGTCACCTAAAGTGTACAATGAACTGGTTTTTTAAAGTAAATTCAGAGTGGTACAACCATCACCATGCTCAATTTTTAAATATCTTCATGACCCATCCCCTCCAAAAAAAACTTCTACCCACTGGAATCACTTTCCTGATCATCTTCCCCAAAATAGATTGCACTTTAAAGGTGGGTAAAGGAAAGTTGAGGGAAGTTAAAACACTGCACAAAGGATATTGTAAGATGACAAAGCCCAAAGTGAAGATCATGTGTTTTCTTTAAAAATATATATATTTTTAAAATTTCAGAAAGGGAGAGGGAGAGAGAGATAGAAACATCAATGATAAGAATCACTGATCAGTCGAAACCGGTTTGGCTCAGTGGATAGAGCGTCGGTCTGCGGACTGGAAGGTCCCAGGTTCGATTCCGGTTAAGGGCATGTACATTGGTTGCGGGCACATACCCCGGTGGGGGGTGTGCAGGAAGCAGCTGGTCAATGTTTCTCTCTCATCGATGTTTCTAGCTCTCTATCCCTCTCCCTTCCTCTCTGTGAAAAATCAATAAAATATATTTTAAAAAAAAGAATCACTGATCAGCTGCCGCCCACAGGCCCCCTACTGGGGATTGAGCCCGAAACCCAGGCATGTGTGCCCCTGATCAGAATCAAACCTGGACTCTTCAGTCCACAGGCCGATGCTCTCTCCATTAAGCCAAACTGACCAGGGCCATGTGTTTTCTTCAAGTTCTGCATGGTTGTAATGGTCCCTAAATCTATACTAATAAAAGGGTAATATGACATCTTTCCAGACAAAGCTGCAGTGGCTACAAAGGCCAAGGCTCAGGCAGCCATAACCAGCTGCAGTGGCAGCAGCATTGGGGTTATGGGGGTGGTACCTCCAGAGGGAGGCCAGACTGGGGGCCAAGGCACAGGCAGTTTGGGGTGATCAGGCTGATAGGGGAGGGCAAGGTAGGGGCAATCAGGCTGGCAGGAGATCAAGGTAGGGGTAAGCAGGCAGGCAGGCAGTGGGGTTAGGGACAATCAGGCAGGCAGGCAGGTGAGTGGTTAGGAGCCAGTGGTTCCGGATTGTGAGAGGGATGTCCGACTGCTGGAAGTTGGACATCCCCTGAGGGGTCCCAGATTGAAGAGGGTGCAGATTGGGCTGAGGGGCACACCCCCACCCCCCAGTGCACAAATTTCGTGCACGGGGCCTCTAGTTTAAAATATAAAATTAAAATAAAATATTATATAATTTATTTAGAAATATTATCGAATATTAACATTGACTGTTTTGATTGAATTGTAAATGTTTTTGGCCATGTTTTGTGCTGTTAAGATGCTTCTCATTCGTTAATTCTATACACTTTTCATTTGTTTTATTTGAAGCATCACATTTGATATTTATTTAATAATGTGACAATGTCGCCCTGCACCATTAATGAGCATATTATTATCAAATAGTATTCATCTTTATTTACCAGATTGCCGAAAATTATAAGCGAAAACATCCAATGCATTGACAGAAAGGTGACGTTTCTATAATAACCTAACAAATATCGGTGTGACTTCACACTTATATTCTCCTCTCTTTCACATCTTTAGCGTAAAGCATGTCATCCTTTACGCTGGTCGGTCCTTTACCCCGGTCAGTCGGTGGAATGGCTGGAAGCACAGACAGTCAGTCACTTAGCCTTTTAATTCATGCATGGGTGGGGGTGTGTCCCTCAGCCCAGCCTGCACCCCTCGAGAGATGTCCAACTGCCCGTTTAGGCTGCATCCCGGTGGGATAGGGCCAAAACAGGCAGTTGGACATCATTCTCACAATCCAGGACTGCTGGCTCCCAACTGCTCACCTGCCTGCCTGCCTGATTGCCCCTAACCACTTCTGCCTGCCAGCCTGATCACCGCCTAACCACTCCCCTGCCAGCCTGATCGATGCCTAACTGCTCCCCTGCCAGCCCAATTGCCCCTAACTGCCCTCCCCTGCTGGCATGGTACATCCCAAATGCCCTCCCCTGCTGGCCTGATCACCCACAACTGCCCTTCCCTGCAGGCCTGGGTCCCCCCCAACTGTCTTCCCCTGCAGGCCTGATTGCCCACAACTGCCCTCCACTGCTGGCCTGGTCACCACCAACTGCCCTCCCTTTTGCAGACCTGGTCCCTCCTAACTGACCTCCCCTGCTCGCCATCTTGTGGTGGCCATCTTGTGTCCACATCGGGGTGGCAATCTTTGACCACATGGGGGTGGCCATCTTGTGTGTTGGAGTGATGGTCAATTTGCATATTACCTCTTTATTATATAGGATAGACTAGTGGCACGCTGCATGAAATTCTTACACATTAAAAGGGAATTAATTAGAGGAAATATTTTAATATTGCTATTTGCCCTTCCTCTATAATAGAATTGTCAGAGATGAAAGAAAATTAGTAAAAAATGTATATGAAAATCTTCCTCCTTTCAGTCTGGGGCACGCCACAGGACCCAGAGTCAAGTCCCTGCCAACCCTAGCGGGCCTTGAAATCGTGTGAGACCCAGACCTGGCTGGCCCCACCCCCATCAAGCCTTGAAGGGTGGGGGTTGCAGCCCCAGGTCCCCAGGTCAGGTGCCAGGCTGGGGTGGCAGCCTCCGGTCCTGCATCAAGCTCTGCCAGGTGGGGGGAGGTGGAGCCTCCATCCCCTTTCAAGCCCTGTCAGGTGGGGGGCACAGCCTCAGGTTGCCCGGCCTGGTACTGGGAGGGGGAACATCCTCAGGTCCCCTGGTGCACCCTCAGGTCCTCTGGCCCTGGCACCAGGGTGGGGGACACAGCTTCAGGTCCCCAGGCCCAGCCTCAGGTCCCCCAGCCTCGGCACCAGGGCAGGGGGCACAGCCTCAGGTCTCTCAGCCCCAGCGTGAGGGCCCAAGGGTGCGAGGGCACAAGGGTGTGATGACCATTTGCATATTAGCTCTTTATTATATAGGACTAGAGGCCTGGTGCATGAAAATTCATGCACTTGAGGGGGAGGTCCCTCAACCTGACCTGACCCCTCTTACAGTCTGGGAGCCCCCAGGGGCAGGAGGCGACCCAGCCATCAGGGGAAGGTGACACCCCATCGCACCTCTGGCTGCTGCCACTGCTGGCAGTGCAAACCTCGGCCGGCCCTGATTACCTGAGCCTCAGGTGGCCCTGGGCAGTTGGGCAGTCACCATCCGAGGCTTGCCTGCACCACGGGTGGCCCTAGGTGGCTGGAGGGGCTGAGGGGACTGGGCGCCACCATCTTGTGGCTGTGGGTGCCACCATCTTTGAGGGTGTAGCAATCAATTAGCATATTCCCTCCTTATTGGCTGTGGGTGCTGCCATCTTTACAACGTTGTCAGGGTCAATTAGCATATTCCCTCTTTATTAGCTAGAATGAGCTTCTTTCATGCTATTAAAGTTTCACACCTAAAAGCATGTTGCAAAGATATTCCAAAACCAAAAGTTCCAGAAGGTTCAATTGCTTAGGTGATTTTTAAGGTATGCCATCTTAATCCCTCTCAGTATTTTTTTAAAGAATATATGTTCTTTTTTTAAAATAGCCTTAATCAAACTAAGGAGAAAATAAGCAAATGGGACTATATTAAAACAAAAAGCTCCTGCACAGAAAAAGAAACCATCAACAAAATGAAATGGAGCCCACTATATGGGAAACATATTTGGCAATGATACATCAGATAAAGGGTTAATATACAAAATATATAAGGAACTCATACAACTTAACAAAAGGACAGCAACCTAATTAAAAAATAGGCAAAGGATCTAAATAGACACTTCTCCAAAATGGACATACAGATGGCCAATAATCATATGAAAAAATGCTGATCAAAGTCACTGATCATGAGAGAGATGCAAATTAAAACGACAATGAAGTATCACCTCATACCCATCAGAATGGTTACCGTCAACAAATCAACAAATGACAAGTGCTTGTAAGGATGTGGAGAAAAAGGAACACTAGTTCATTACTGGTGGGAATGCAGACTGCTGCAGCCATTATGGAATACAGTATGCAAATTCCTAAAAATAAATAAATATGGAACTGCCATTTGACCCAGTGATCCCACTTCTAGATATATATCCTAAGAAACCCAAAGCACCAATCAGAAAGAATATACATACCCCTATGTTCATAGCAGCACAATTTACAATATCTAATATCTGGAAGCAGCCCAAGTGCCCATCAGTAGATGAGTGGATAAAAAAAGCTGTGGTACATTTATATCATGGAATACTATGCAGCAGTAAAATAGAAAAATATCTTACCCTTTGAGACAGCAAGGAGGGACTTGGAGAGTATCATGCTAAGTGAACTAAGTCAGTCAGAAAAAAAATAAGTATCACATGATATCACTTATGTGGAATCTAAGCAATAAAATAAACTGATGAATGGAGTGGATTCAGAGGCATGGAAGCATGGAACAGAGTGTGGAATCTCAGAGGGATGGTAGGGGAGGGTGGGTGGGTGGGAGGTAATCAACCAAAGACATTGTATGCATATATGCATAACCCATGGACACAGAAAATAGGTATCTGAAGACCTGGGGTGGGGGGAATGGGGGGCTGAAGGGGGTCAATGGTGGAAAAAGGAGACACATGTAATACTTTAACAATAAATATTTGTTTCTTAAAAAATAGCCTTGACGCCAAGGTGGTGTCCCTTGGGACAGGCGTGGCATCTGACTGTGGAAAAGAGGTCCTCAGGACTGCTGGTGGCAGGGGATTCTTGATCTGGGTCCACAGCCATGAGAGACTGCGCCCAGAGGGGACAGCCTGGATGGCTGCTCAGGTTGTGCCATGCCGGGGAGGGGAGGGGCTCGCAGTGGTGCAGCTCTTTCCCCTCTTTTTGGTCTTCACTTTTGTTCACTGAACCGAGTTCATAGGACCTTTCAAATACAGACACTCACCCATAGCTGAGGTGTAGGTGTAGGTGGGACTTGTGGAATCTGGAGAGAGGAAAGAGTCTGGGAGAGGTGGCTGCAAGTTAGGCGCTGAGTCATACCTGACATGCCAGAACTAGGCAGCCATTTTCTCCTGAAGAGATAGCCCCTCCCTGCAGTCTCCAGGCAACCAATACAGCCACACCCAGATTATACCTTAGTGGTACAAAGGATACAAAAAAAAAAAAATCTGAATAGTCCCTGAGAGCCCTCAAGGACTGGCCTAAAGTGAAGCCTTCAGTCCCAGCAATAGGAAACTGAGAAACAGCAGACAGTACAGAAGAGTGGGATCTTAAACCAGCTAAAGGAACAACACTTCACTTTTTCATTTTTATTTTATTTTATTATTATTTTGTTATCTTTTTCCTTTATTTTCTATTTCTATTTGCATTATTTTTCATCATTCTATTTTTTTATCCTATTTTTAATTAATATTTTTAATGTTTTATTTTTTTCCTTCTCTTTCTCTTTCTTCTTATTAACTCATCCTCTTTCTACTTTCTCTATACTGAACTGAGGTCCTCCCCATATTCATCCAATTCCTCAACCTTATTTTCTGTATATAAGATTATGCCCCCACCCACTTTACTGGGTATTTGATGTTTGTATGTTTTGATTTATCTGTTTGTTCTCCAGTGTTTTCTCTATACATACATATATATATATATATATACACACACACACACACATATATACATATATATATATATATATATATATACACATACATATACATATATATTCCTTTTTTTCTTCCTTGTTCTTTTCTCTCTTATCTTTTTTTATCTCTTTGTATCATTTGTGCTCTCTTTTATCTCCCTTAATTCTCTTTTCTCTGGTGGTCACTTATATTGGTGTTATTGGTGTGGTGAGTCCATTCATGTTTTGTTCCCCTAGTGTTGTGTCTTGTCGAGGTGAATTTTATCCTGTTTGGCCAATGTGGTAGAGAGCGAGCCACATAACCAAACACCCAAGGAGGAGACTCCATGCATGAATGAGTAAATAACACTCTAGACCCAACTACAGAGACAGGAAAAAGGCAGCAGTGAGGGAGAGGATGTGAGTGAGTGAGGGAACAAAAGAGGAGTGTGTGGATGCATGGTGTGTGTGTGTGAGTGAGGCAGAGTTATATCCCGCAGGACCTTTGGGGGCAGGCTGGCTGGGATTGCCTAATCAGGAAGCCTCTGCTACCATTGCAAAAAGTCCTGAAGCAGCCACCTAGGGTGCTCCAAGATAACACCCGGGAGTCTACAGCCACCCCTGCCAGAGACCTGCTGCCTCGGCTGCAGTCCCACAGTCACCAAGACTCCAGCCACCCCAGGTGTGGGCTCCTATGAGTTCTCAAGCATGCTCCCCTCTGGCCAGCCCAATGCTATAACCCAGGGCACTGAGACCTTGTGAGCAGCAGCCCTGGGAGCAGCCCACCCCAGGTTGAGGTGTGGCAGCCTCATGCAGCCTGCACCCATTTGAGGAGCAGCAGCCTCGGCGAGCAACCTGCCCCCATCCCAGGAGCAGCAGCCATGCGAGGAGCCTGCCCCCACCAGCCAAATGAACCACCACTGCTGTGAGCAGCACCCACCAGAGGAGCCACCGCCAACTGAGGAGCAGCCACTGCCATGACCGCCTGAGGAGCAGCTGCCATCTGAAGAGCTCCTGCCACCTGAGGAGCATCCCCTGCACAACTTGACACCTAGATCCTTCAGTGAGAGAAAAAATGGGGAGACAGAGAAACCCCCAAAGGAAAGAAGAGAAGGAATCGTCAATAAAGCAGCTAAGTGAAAAGGAGTCATACAGTATGTCAGAAAAAGAATTCAGAATAAGGGTCATACAGTTCATAAACCAGATGGATGAAAAAAATCAACAATTTATGTAAGACCAAGCAGAAATAAAGAATTATATAGTTGCAATAAAAAACACCATGAAATGTTTCAACAGTAGACTAGGAGAAATGGAGGACCAAGTTAGTGAATTAGAAGACAGGGAAGAAAAACACACCCAAACTGAACCACAACTGGAGAAAAAAAAGAAAAGACAGGAGGAGACCCTAAGGGAATTTTGGGACAACATGAAACAATGCAACATATGAATAATAGGGGTGCCAGAACAACAGGAAGAGGAACAAGGGTTAGAAAACTTAATTGAAGAAATAATGTCGGAAAACTTCACTGATGTGGGGAAGAAAAAAGTCACACATCCACAGATAGTCCCAAACAAGATGAACCTGAAAAGACACATCATAATTATGATGGCAAATGTTTAGGACAAAGAGAGAATCTTAAAGGTTGCAAGAGAAAGACAGAAAGTTACATACAAGGAATCTCCCATTAGATTATCAAATGATTTATCAACAGAAACACATCAGGCCAAAATAAAATTTACAAAGTGATGTAATGCAAGGGACTGAATCCCAGAATACTCTATCCAGCATGGTTATCATTAAAATTTAAAGGGGAAATATGGAGCTTCACAGACAAAATAGGCTAAGGGAGTTTATCACCAGCAAGCCAGCAATGCAAGAAATGCTAAAGGGACTGGTGTGAAAAGAAGAAATAAAAAGGGAAGAAGGAAAACAGGCACAAAAAATGAAAATGGGTGGGGGTTCCCTTGGGGCATGGGGCGGCCTGGGAGAGGGGCCTGTGGTGGTTTGCAGGCTGGCCATGCCCCCCGGCGACCCTGGTATCTGGGATTTATTTATCTTCTACAATTCAAACTTTGTAGCCTTAGGTGGAGGCCAAAGCAGGCCAGGGCTTCAGAAGCTTGGCTTTCTTCATCGCTGGGGGCAACCCTAGCCTCCTGCTCTCTACAGCTCCTTGGCTGCTGCCATTTTTGTTGGGATTTATTTATCTTCTATAATTAAATCTTTGTAGCCTGGAGTGCAGACCTGGGCAGGCCAACGTGTGCAGAAAGCTTGGCTTCCTCCATCACCAGGGAAAAACAAGCCTACCTCCTGCTCTCTGAGGCCACAGCCATCTTGGGTTAATTTGGGAAATGGTTTAGTTTTTGCCCATTGAGTTTGATATTAGCTGTGGGTTTATCATATATAGCTTTTATTATGTTGAGGTATGATCCTTCTATTACAAACTTGTTGAGAGTTTTTATCAAGAAAGAGTGTTGGATTTTGTCAAATGCTTTTTCTGCATCAATTGATATGACTATGTGATTTTTATCTCTTAAGCTCTTTATGTGATGTATCACGTTTATTGATTTGCAGATATTGTACCATCCTTGCATTCCTGGGATAAATCCTCTTGGTCATGGTGTATGATCTTTCTGATGTACTGCTGGACTTGATTTGCTAGAATTTTGTAGGGGATTTTGGCATCTATGTTCATGAGGGATATTGCCCTGTAATTCTCTTTCATTGTGTTGTCTTTATCTGGTTTTGGTATTAGGGTGATGCTGGCTTCATAGAAGGAGCTTGGAAATGTTCCTTTCTCTTGAATTTTTTGGAATAGTCTGAGGAGGATAGGTTTTAGTTCTTCCTTGAATGTTTTGTAAAATGTTTTATAAAACTCCCCTGTGAAAACGTCTGGGCCCGGGCTTCTGTTTGCTGGAAGCTTTCTGATGACTGCTTCAATTTCTTCCATAGTTCTTAGCCTATTGAGATGTTTAGATTCTTCCTGATTGAATTTTGGAAGGTTATATTTTTCTAGGAATATGTCTATCTCCTGCAGGTTGTCCAGTTTGTTGGAATAGAGTTGTTCATAGTATTTTTTAACAATCCTTTGTATTTTGGTGGGGTCTTTTGTTATTTCACCTCTTTCATTTCTGATTTTGTTTATTTGGGTCCTCTCTCTTTGCTTCTTGGTGAGGCTGACTAGAGGTTCATCAGTCTTGTTTATCGTTTCAAAGAACCAACTCTTGGTTTTGTTGATCTCTTGTATTGTTTATTTGGTCTCTATGTCATTTATCTCCGCTCTGATCTTTATTATTTCCTTTCTTGTGCTTACACTGGACTTTTCTTGTTGCTTTCTTTCTAACTCTTTGAGTTTTAGGATTAGGTAATTAATTAACATTGTTTCTTGTTTTTTTTTGTTTTTTGTTTGTTTTTTTGCAGTAGGCTTGTAGAGCTATGAACTTCCCTCTCAAGACTGCTTTTACTGTGTCCCATAGATTATGGATTGTTGTGTTTTCATCTCACTTGTTGCGATGATGTTTTTTATTTCTTCCTTGATATCTCTGATAACCCAGTTATTGTTTAATAGCATGTTGTTTAGTCTCCATCTGTTTTATTTTTTTTGGATTGTTTTTATTATAGTTGATTTCCAGTTTTATGCCACTGTGATCTGAGAAGATGCTTTAGATGATTTCTATCTTCTTGACTTTGAAGAGACTTTGCCTATGACCCAACATATGGTCTATCTTTGAAAATGACCCATGTTCACTTGAGAAGAATGTATATTCTGTGGTATTGGGGTGAAATGTTCTGAAGATGTCAGTTAATTCCATCTGGTCTAGTGAGTCATTTAGGATTGATGTTTCTTTGATGATTTTTTGTTTAGAAGATTTGTCCAGTGGTGATAGTAGGGTATTAAAGTCTCCTACTATGATTGTATTGCTGTCAATCTCTCCCTTGATATCCTCCAGGAGTCTTTTTTATGTATTTGGGTGGTCCTGTATTGGGTGTGTATATGTTTACCAGCGTTATTTCTTCTTGTTGGATTGCTCCCTTTAGTATTATGAAGTGGCCTTCCTTATCTTTTGTTATGTCCATCACTTTGAGATGTAATTTGTCAGATATAAGTATTACTACCACAGCTTTTTTTTTTTTCATTTCCATTTGCCTAAAAAACCTTTTTCCATCCCTTCACCCTCAGTCTGTGTGCGTCTTTTTTTCTGAGGTGGGTTTCTTGCAGACAGCAGATATATGAGTCATGTTTTCTTATCTAATCCATTACCCTATGTCTTTTGATTAGGGCATTTAATCCATTTACATTTATAGTTATTATTGATAGGTACTTATTTGTTGCCATTTTTATTCTTTTACCCCTGTGTTCCTTCTTCACTACCTATTTCTTTTTCTTTTATTTATTTATTTATTTATTTTTTTTACAGCAAACCCTTTAGCATTTCTTGCAATGCTGGTTTGGTTGTAATAAATTCCCTTCATCCTTTTTTTGTCTGTGAAGCTCCTGATATCACCTTCAATTTTGATTGATAGCCTTGCTGGGTACAGTATTCTTGGATTCAGACCCTTCCTTTGCATGACTTTGTATATTTCATTCCATTCCCTTCTGGCCTGATGAGTTTCTGTTGAGAAATCAGTTGCTAGTCTGGTGGGGGTTCCTTTGTAGGTAACTTTCTGTCTCTCTCTGGCCACTTTTAAGATTCTTACTTTGTTGTTGGTGTTTGCCAATTTAATTATAATGTGCCTTGGTGTCAGTCTTTTGGGCTGACTCATTTTGCTTGGAACTCTGTGAGCTTCTTGGATTTGTGTGGGTTTTTCTTCGCTATATCAAGGACATTTTCTGTCATTATTTCTTCAAACAGGTTTTCTATTCCTTGCTCAGTTTCCTCTCCTTCTGGAACCCCTATTATGTGCATGTTGTTTTGTTTTGTATTGTCCCAAAGTTCCCTTAGGCTCTCCTCTTGCTTTTTAATTTATTTTTTTTTCTAGAAGCTGCTCTACCTGGGTATTTTTTCCCACCTTGTCTTCTAGCTCACTGATGTGGTCCTCTGCTTCTTCTAGTCTACTCTTGATGCTTTCTATTGAGTTCTTTATAGCAGTGATGTCATTTTTCATTTCTTCTTGGTTCTTCATTTCCTCTTGGTTCTTACTCATATTGTCGAATTTTCTTCCATTCTTTTAAACCACCTTATGACCATTTTCTGAATTATTTCTCTGACAGGTTGCTTGCCTCCATTTCATTTACTACCTTTTCTGGTGATGCCTGCTTTCCTTTCATATGCAGGCTGTTTCTTTGTCTCCTCATGGTCTCTCTTCTCTGGGTGTCTGGTTATGTAGTTCTCTCTCTCCTGCATTGATTTAAAGGCACAAAATACAACCCAACAAGGTACAATGCACAAGGCACTGAACAGGAATGTATTCACAATATTAATAACTCCAAATAAAGGTGACCACCAGAGAAAGGTAAATTAGGGGATAGAAAAGGAAGAAGAAAAGAGAGAGAAAAAGAAGAAAGGAGTGCCAAAATGAACTTGGGAAAAGGAAAAAAAGTAAGAGAGAAAAGAAAGAGATTAAGAATGAAAAGGGGAACAAACTATATAGATGGGGAGAAAACTCCAATAGAACAGCCACTAATCCCAGCAAATGCCAGCAACAAGTACCTGGAGATTAATACAAACTACAAACAACAACTAATATCAAGCGAGGAGAGGGAAAACAGAAGCAAAAAACAAAGTAAACATGAAAACAAAACAAAAGAATAAGCAAAACATTCTCACAAAAAAGCATAAAAAATCGATATAATCAACATTGAAGCAAACAACAGCAAAAGGACTGAGAGAAAAACAATTTTTTTGGATAGTGAAGACAGAGAAGAGAGAGGTGTGTATGTAGTTGGAGCAGGGGATTGGAAATTAGATATATAAGTAGGGTGAAATTTTAACAGGGGGTAAACAGAAATAATAGGGAAAATCTAAAGCAGGAAAAGGGTTAGAGAAACAGGATCAAAAGGGGAAAAGTTAGGAAGAGAGTGATGGCATAAAGGTAGAGTTGAGATAGAGTTAAAAGATGCTAAAGGAAAGATGAAAATAGAATATAGAACACTAATCCCTAAGTAAAATAAAGAGAAAATAAAATGACACTTTTTTTTAACAAAAGGTAAAATAGTAGTAGTAATAATACTGATTGAAAATAAAAATGTAATAATTAAAAAGGTAAAATCAAGTGAGGAAAAAAGAAAAAATAGTTTCTTAAGTAAAAGATGAAAAAAATAAAAATAAAATAATGAAAAATAAAAAAATAAAAAATATAAAAATAAAATGTGCAGTAGTGAAGGTCATTCACTTCCTCTATTGTTCTGTTTGGCACGCCTGTTTCCCAGTCAGGACAGTGTTGCAGTTCCCTGCATTCCACTGCTCCTCAGTGTTGTAAGCCAGTCCTGATTTTTAAGCAGGATTGTGCCTTAATTTCTTGTATTCCTTTATTTGCGATTACACAAGAGTCAATTTGTGATTCAGCCCCTGGGTGG
This sequence comes from Eptesicus fuscus, assembly GCF_027574615.1. Lineage (NCBI taxonomy): Eukaryota > Metazoa > Chordata > Mammalia > Chiroptera > Vespertilionidae > Eptesicus > Eptesicus fuscus. The sequence continues at coordinate 113,116,029 of NC_072475.1, forward strand.
CAGTGTTTCTGGATTGACCTCCGGGTTTATATGGCCTCTCTAGCCTGTGCTTAATCCTGCTTTCCCTGTGGCACTCAATACCGGTTTGTGGGAGTGGGCTGCCTCAGAGCTGGCTCTCTGATGGTCACTCCCTGCTCTGATCCCCAGGTTCCAGAAAAACAATTTTCCCCTGCAGTCTCCCAGGGTGTCCCCAACTGGGTGATCCTATGTGTTGGGCTTAGTAATCAGAAGCAAGGATTTGAAGTGGGAAAAGCGCAAGTGTGCGAACAACAGGGCTGCAGGCAAGTCTGTGCAGTCCCCTTTCCCCCTTGGGTCTAAGCAGCCGGCACACTTTTAAAATATTTTTAGGCTGTCCTTTGTTGTCAAATCAAAACGGGTTGCTTTTTAGAGATCCCTTCTGTAAGCTGCTGTGAGGACCCCCTTCCACATTCATGGATCACGCCAGCCCCAACAGCCACGGTATTTTCTAGGCACAGACCTTCCCCGGTCCTCCAGCTCCCACAGTGCACGCGTTTCTCTCTCCTGCAGGGAGCAGAGACCTCACCTTATCCCAGGTGAAATATGACCTTTCTTCGGTGGAGTGTAGAGCTCCTCTGAATCCCCATTTTTGCGCCAATTGGGTCCGGTGTTCTGGGGTGCGCAGCTGTTCGGTAGGTGCCACAGTTGTAGATTTTCAGGCTTCCGATAAAATCCACTTTCCCCTTCAAGATGGCGCGGTCTCCGCGTCCGACCTGTTGGCTCCAGGAGGGAACCCAGCAGCAGAGGGGGCTGCCCGGTCAAGGGAGTCCTTTCCAGCAGTCCCCCACCTTCTCCTGGAGTATAGCTGTCCCTCAACTCACCAACAAACACTCCCTATCCGACCCTCAGCTGTTCTATCTGCTCCGGAACAAGGCTCGGGACACGTCTGTCATTTCTGCTGACATTTTTTTCTCCCTCTAAGCTAGAAATCTGCAGCTGATTTTCTAGGGCCACCACAGTGAATTACTACAAACTGAGTGGCTTAAGACAATAGAAATTTATTCCCTCACAGTTCTGGAGACCAGAGGTCCAAAGTCAAGGATCTGGTAGGGTTGCTTCTTCCTACACTGTCTGAGGGAAAAAAATCTAAAATATATTCTGTGATTGTTATTTCTTTTTAGGCTAAGCAGTCTTTGTCTCTGATTTTTTTGGTTTTCTTATAGATGGTAATTGTGCCATTTCACTAAAGTCTAAGTATTTGTTAAGTTTACTTTATTCCACTCAGAGCTTGATATGATTCTTTAAATCTACAAAAATTTCTTAGTACTGTATCTTCCTCATTTCTCTGTTTTTCTTATGAAATTGCTTATAGATCTATGTTGGAGCTTTTCTATTTGTTCTGAGTGCTTCTTAACATTCATTTTTATATTTCCTCTCTTTATTTATCTGTGTTCCAGGTGATTTCCTCAGATCTTGCTCTCTAATTCTATTTTGCAGTGTGTCAACTAAGTTTTAGTTTTATTGCCTGTGACTTACTTTCTAGATTTTGGCTTCTTTCTTTTTCATAGATGTTCTTTTATTATGTTTGATACTTATTTCTAAAATGTCATTGATCACTTGAAGCACAGCTGTTTTGAAGGGTCTTTCAGATTGTGTCATTCTTTCTATTTCTTCCACCATTGTTTCTCCCTTCTTTATTTTTATTTTTACTTTTCCCCTCTTAGTGGTTACTTTATATTTTTTATATATTATATTTTATTTATTTATGAAATAAGTTAGAATGCAAAGAGATTAATATTAGTTTATATTAATCTCCAGGTCAGTTAAAGGAAGCACACAAATTCATCTCTTGTGAGATGTTTTGTTTCATTATTTTATTTGTTTACTTATTTACTTAACCAAATTTAACGATTTTAAATGATTTTTAGATGGAGAGGGAGAGAGAGAAACATCCACGTGAGAGAGGAACATGCAGCAGCAGCCTCCTGAATACAGAAGGAAATGTTAATCAGTTTAGTTCTACTGGCTGCTGGAACCACCTAGTGGTGACTTTCTGAGCACACTTACTTTGCTTAGTACTGCTCCGTGCCCCTGACAGCACTCAGGTCCTTGAAACAGACAGAGGTCTTTCAGGTGATTTCCATGCAATTCCTCTCATATGTGCCAGAGATAATATCTGCTAACATGATAGTCTAAAGCTGAAGTTTCAGGCATGTAGTCCACCAGTCAGATACCATTTGCAGATTTATTTTTATCCCACACAATGTTTAAATCTATTAGTTTTCAACATTTAAAATTTAATGGTTAAGCTTTTCAGTGTCTCTTAATAAACAAACAAAATAACCAGAAAAGCACAGTTGCTCTTGCATCACTGTGGCAGTGCTGGGAGCAGCTGTCTGCAGGGTAGCTTCTCAGTGCTCAACCTGTCTGGGCACACAGCTAGAGCCTTCACATTATCCCATGGATGTGCAGGCACCTGCACTTGCAACTTGTAGTCTAAAGAGGGAAATACATTTGTGAAGTGCCATGCAATAAGTCACCATTCAGATCTGAATAAGTATGCAGAGGGCTGGTTAGCAGCTGGATGCTTTTAGTGTGTAGGTACTTCGTTAAATCACTGAGGCTGCTCTTCTGATACACTCCAATGGGTGCATATTTATTTTGGGCAGTAATCTGAGGTCCTGTAAAGAAAACATCTCACTAATTGTAAATATAAACTACATGGATTCCAGGGTAGTTTAGACAAGCAGGAAATAGTGTTTTCTTTGTGAGGTTTAGTGATTTCTTTGGAAGCAGAGACTCTTCGTTGGAAACTTGATAGAACTTGTTGGTAATTCATAAGAATTGGATGTGCTTCAATTATAAATTATTCTTCTTTCCAGTTTTGCAGGAATTCAGTAGCATCACAGCTGAGTGGGAGTGTTGTAAACTTATTAAGTTGCTTTATTATTCCTGGTAGGTTAGGTATTTATTAACCTGGTCAGTACTAGTGTGAAAAAATAGCCTTCATTGTGTTGCAATCTCTTCCCCAAATACTATTTCAGGTACTCAGAAGCACATTAGCTGTTTTTGATTTGTACCCCACTCCCCGCTCACTTCGTGACATGCCACCATCTCCTAGGACCTAGGCGAACCTTACACTCCCTGAGATGTGATGCCACCCTGTCCTCTATCCGCAGAACCAGGTCTATCTGCTGCCTCGAGTCAAAGTCCATGCTCTCTCACTAACACTCCTGCCACTTGACTTCCTGTTCAGAGCTGGGCTCTGTAGGTGGTCTCCACAGAGCTGTGTATCACTGGATTTGAACTTCTTAAGAGCAAGCCCTGCTTCTTGTCTTAGTGACCTTTGTATTTCCAGAACCTGCACTTTGCTTGGCAACTAATAGGCAGTCAAAAACTCATGATGTATTGAATTGAACTTAATTACTTCCACAAAAGACTGTTTTTTTTAAGGTATTATATGTGTACATACCTTACCATTGCCCCCTCCCCACAACACTCCCATACATGCCCTCACCCCCCAGTGTTTTGTGACCATTGGTTATGCTTATATGCATGCATACAAGTCCTTTGGTTGATCTCTTATTTCCCCCACCTCTCCCTAAGCTTCCTGCTGTAATTTGACAGTCTGTTTGATGCTTTACTGTCTCTGTATCTACCTTTTTGTTCATCAGTTAATAATGTTCTTTATTATCCAAAAATAAGTGAGATCACGTGGTATTTTTCTTTCATTGACTGGCTTATTTCACTTAGCATAATGCTCTCCAGTTCCATCCAGGTTGCTGCAAATGGTAAGAATTCCTTCTTTTTTATGGCAGCATAGTATTCCATTGTGTAGATGTACCATAGTTTTCTGATCCAGTCATCTGCTGATGGTCACCTAGGCTGTTTCCAAATCTTAGCTATTGTAAATTGTGCTGCTATGAATATAGTGGTGCATATATCCTTTCTGATTGGTGTTTCTAGTTTCTTAGGATATATTCCTAGGAGTGGGATTACTGGGTCAAATGGGAGTTCCATTTTCAGTTTTTTGAGGAAACTCCATACTGTTCTCCACAGTGGCTGCACCAGTCTGCTTTCCCACCAGCAGTGCACGAGGGTTCCTTTTTCTCCGCATCCTCGCCAGCACTTGTCGTTTGTTTATTTGCTGATGATAGCCATTCTGACAGGTGTGAGATGGTACCGCATTGTCGTTTTGATTTGCATCTCTCAGATAATTAGTGACATTGAGCATGTTTTCATGTGTCTCTTGGCCTTCCTTCTGTCTTCTTTCAAAAAGATTATGTTTAGGTCCGTTGCCCATTTTTTTATTGGATCATTTATCTTCCTTTTATTAAGTTGTATAAGTTTCCTGCAGATGTTGGAGATTAAACCTTTATCAGTGATAACATTTGCAAATATGTTCTCCCATACAGTGGGCTTTCTTGTTGTTTTGTTGATGGTTTCTTTTGCTGTAAAAAGCTTTTTATTTTGATGTAGTCCCATTTGTTAATTTTCTCTTTAGCTTCCATTGCCCTAGGAGCAGTATCAGTGAAGTTCTTTCGGCATATGTCAGAGATTTTGCTGCCTGTGGATTCCTCTAGTATTTTTATGGTTTCCCGTCTTATGTTTAAGTCCTGTATCCATTTTGAGTTTATTTTTGTATATGGTATAAGTTGGTGGTCTAGTTTCATTTTTTTGCATGTATCTGTCCAATTTTCCCAACACCATTTATTGAAGAGACTGTCTTGACTCCATTGTATGTTCATGCCTCCTTTGTCAAATATTAATTGAGCATAGTGGTTTGGGTCGATATCTGGATTCTCTATTCTATTCCATTGGTCTATATGTCTGTTCTTGTGCCAGTACCAGGCTGTTTTGAGAACAGTGGCTTTGTAATATAGCTTGAAATCTGGTATTGAGATCCCACCCACTTTGTTCTTCTTTCTCAGGTTTTCTGTGGCTATTTGGAGTCTTTTTTTATTCCAGATGAATTTTTGGAGAGTTCTTTCTAGGTCTGTGAAATATGCCGTTGGTATTTTAATGGGGAGTGCATTGAATCTATAGATTGCTTTGGGATATTTTAATGATGCTGATTCTGCTAATCCATGAATATGGTATGTTCTTCCATCTGTTTACGTCTTCCTCTATCGCTTTTTTCAGTGTCCTGTAGTTTTCCGCATATAGGTCTTTTACCTCCTTAGTTAAGTTTATTCCTAGGTATCTTAATTTTTTTGGTGTGATGGAAAATGGGATTGCTTTTTTAGTCTCTCTTTCTGTAAGTTCACTATTGGTGTATAGAAATACCATAGATTTCTTGACATTAATTTTGTATCCTGCTACATTGCTGAATTCATTTATTAAGCCTATTAGTTTTTTGATAGAGTCTTTCGGGTTTTTTATGTACAATATCATGTCATCGGCAAATAAGGGCAGCTTTACTTCTTCTTTTCCAATTTGGATACCTTTTATTTCTTCTTCTTGTCTAATTGCGATAGCTAATACTTCCAGTACTATGTCAAACAGGAGTGGTGAGAGTGGGCATCCCTGTCTTGTTCCTGTTCTTAGGGGAAATGGTTTTAGTTTTTGTCCATTAAGTATGATGTTAGCTGTGGGTTTATCATATATGGCTTTTATTATGTTGAGGTATGATCCTTCTATTCCCACCATGTTGAGAGTTTTTATCAAGAAAGGGTGTTGGATTTTGTCAAATGCTTTTTCTGCATCAATTGATATGACTATGTGATTTTTATCTCTTAATCTGTTTATGTGATGTATCATGTTTATTGATTTGTGGATATTGTACCATCCTTGCATTCCTGGGATAAATCATATGTGGTCATGGTTTATGATCTTTCTGATGTATGGCTGGATCCGATTTGCTAGAATTTTGTTGAGGATTTTGCCATCTATGTTAATGAGGGATATTGGCCTGTAATTCTCTTTCATCGTGTTGTCTTTATCTGGTTTTGGTATTAGGATGATGCTGGCTTCATAGAAGGAGCTTGGAAGTGTTCCTTTCTCTTGAATATTTTGGAATAGTCTGAGGAGGATAGGTTTTAGTTCTTCTTTGAATGTTTGGTAAAACTCCCCTGTGAAGCTCTCTGGCCCCGGGCTTTTGTTTGACAGAAGCTTTTGGATGGCTGTTTCAATTTCTTCCATAGTTCTTGGCCTATTGAGATGTTTAGATTCTTCCTGATTGAGTTTTGGAAGGCTATATTTTTCTAGGAATATGTCCATTTTCTCCAGGTTGTCCAGTTTGTTGGAATAGAGTTGTTCATAGTATTTTTTACAATCCTTTGTATTTCTGTTGGGTCTGTTGTTATTTCACCTCTTTCATTTCTGATTTTATTTATTTGGGTCCTCTCTCTTTGCTTTTTGGTAAGCCTGGCTAGAGGTTCATCAATCTTGTTTATCCTTTCAAAGAACCAGTTCCTGGTTTTGTGCTATGAACTTCCCTCTCAAGACTGCTTTCGCTGTTCCCATAGATTTTGGATTGTTGTGCTTTCATTGTCATTTCTTGCCATGATGTTTTTTATTTCTTCCTTTATCTCTCTGGTAACCCAGTCATTGTTTAATAGAATTCTGTTTAGTTTCCATGTGTTTGAATTTTTTGGATTGTTTTTATTGTAGTTGATTTCCAGTTTTATGCCACTGTGATCTGAGAAGATGCTTCATATGATTTCTATCTTCTTGACTTTGAAGAGACTTTGCCTATGACCCAACATAGGGTCTATCTTTGAAAATGACCCATGTGCACTTGAGAAGAATGTATATTCTGTGACATTGGGGTGAAATGTCAATTAATTCCATCTGGTCTAGTGAGTCATTTAGGATTGATGTTTCTTTGCTGATTTTTTTGTTTAGAGGATTTATCCAGTGGTGATAGTGGGGTATTAAAGTCTCCTACTATGATTGTATTGCTGTCAATCTCTCCCTTGATATCCTCCAGGAGTTTTTTTTTATGTATTTGGATGCTCCTGTATTGGGTGTGTATATGCTTACCAGAGTTATTTCTTCTTATTGGATTGCTCCCTTTAGTATAATTAAGTGGCCTTCCTTATCTCTTGTTATGTCCTTCACTTTGAGATATAATTTGTCAGATATAAGTATTGCTACCCCTGCTTTTTTTTCATTTCCATTTGCCTGGAAAACCTTTTTCCATCCCTTCACCCTCAGTCTGTGTGCGTCTTTTTTTCTGAGGTGGGTTTCTTGTAGACAGCAGATATATGGGTCTTGTTTTCTTATCCTATCTGTTACCCTGTGTCTTTTTATTGGGGCATTTAATCTATTTACATTTAAAGTTATTATTGATAGGTACTTATCTGTCACCATTTTTATTCTTTACCCCTGTGTTCCTTCTTCGATTCCTTGTTTGTTTGTTTTTTTTACAGCAGACCCTTTATCATTTCTTGCATTGCTGTTTTGGTGGTAATAAATTCCCTTAATCTTTTTTTTGTCTGTGAAGCTCCTGATTTCACCTTCAATTTTGATTGATAGCCTTGTTAGGTACAGTATTCTTGGATTCAGACCCTTCCTTTGCATGACTTTGTATATTTCATTCCATTCCCTTCTGGCCTGATGAGTTTCTGTTGAGAAATCAGTTGCTAGTCTGATGGGAGTTCCTTTGTAGGCAATTTCCCGTCTCTCTCTGACCACTTTTAAGATTCTTACTTTGTCGTTTGTGTTTGTCAATTTAATTATAATGTGCCTTGGTGTCAGTCTTTTGGGGTTCATTTTGCTTGGGACTCCGTGAGCTTCTTGGATTTGTGTGGGTTTTTTCTTCCCTATATTAGGGAAGTTTTCTGTCATTATTTCTTCAAACAGGTTTTCTATTCCTTGCTCAGTTTCCTCTCCTTCTGGAACCCCTGTTATGCAGATGTTGTTTTGTTTTGTATTGTCCCAAAGTTCCCTTAGGCTCGCCTCCTGCTTTTTAATTTTTTTTTCTAGAAGCTGCTCTACCTGGGTATTTTTTCCCACCTTGTCTTCTAGCTCACTGATGCGGTCCTCTGCATCTTCTAGTCTACTCTTGATGCTTTCTTTTGAGTTCTTTACAGTGGCAATGCCATTTTTCATTTCTTCTTGGTTCTCCTTCATTTCCTCTTTGTTCTTATTGATATTGTTGAATTTGTCTTTCATTCTTTTCAGCCACCTTATGACCATTTCTCTGAATTCTTTCTCTGACAGGCTGCTTGCCGCTATTTCGTTTACTTCCTTTTCTAGTAATGCCTGCTTTTCTTTCATATGCAGGCTGTTTCTTTGTCTCCCCATGAAATTTCATATCCAGATGTCTCATTATATACTTCTCTCTCTCCTGCGTTGATTTAAAGGCACAAAATACAACTCAGCCAGGTACAACACACAAGGCACTGAACAGGAATGTATTCATGATATTAATAACCCCCAATAAAGGTGACCACCAGAGAAAGGCAAATTAAGGAATAGGAGAGAAAGAAGAGGAGAAAGAAAGAAGAAAATAAGAAGGGAGTGTCAAAATGAAATTGGGAAAAGGAAAAAAAAAGTAAGAGAGAAAAGAAAGAGACGAAGAAAGAAAAGGGGAACAAATTATATAGATGGAGATAAAACTCCAATAGAATAGCCTCTAATCCCAGCAAATGCTAGCAACAAGTACCTGGAGATTAATACAAACTACAAACAACAACTAATATCAAGCGAGGTGAGGGAAAACAAAAGCAAAAAACAAACAAAAACAAAGCAAACATCAAAACAAAACAAAATTATAAGCAAAACATTCTCACAAAAAAAGCATAAAAAATCGATATAATCAACATTGAAGCAAACAACAACAAAAGGACAGAGAGAAAAACAATTTTTTTGGATAGTGAAAACAGAGAAGAGAGAGGTGTGTATAGACTTGGAGCAGGGGATTGGAAATTAGATATATGAGTAGGATGAGATTTTAACAGGGGGTAAACAGAAATAATAGGGAAAATTTAAAGCAGGAATAGGGTAAGAGAAATAGGACACCAAATGGAGAAAAGTTAGGAAGAGAGTGATGGCATAAAAGTAAAATGGAGATAGAGTAAAAAGATGCTAAAGGAAAGATGAAAATGGAATGTAGAATACTAATCCCAAAGTAAAATAAAAAGAAAAGAAAATGATACTTTAAAAAAAAAAAGGTAAAATAGTAATAGTAATAATACTGATTGAAAATAAAAATTTAATAATTAAAAAGGTAAAATCAAGTGAGGAAAAAAGAAAAAAATTAGTTTCTTAAGTAAAAGATGAAAAAATAAAAATGAAAAAATAAAAAATAAAAAAATAAAAAATATAAAAATAAAATGTGCAGTAGTGAAGGTCATTCACTTCCTCTGTTGTTCTGTTTGGCACACCTGTTTCCCAGTCAGGACAGTGTTGCAGTTCCCTGCATTCCACTGCTCCTCAGTGTTGTAAGCCAGTCCTGATTTTTAAGCAGGATTGTGCCTTAATTTCTTGTATTCCTTTATTTGCGATTACACAAGAGTCAATTTGTGATTCAGCCCCTGGGTGGCAGTGTTTCTGGATTGACCTCCGGGTTTATATGGCCTCTCTAGCCTGTGCTTAATCCTGCTTTCCCTGTGGCACTCAATACCGGTTTGTGGGAGTGGGCTGCCCCAGAGCTGCTTCTCCATTGGTCACTCCCTGCTCTGATCCTCAGGTTCCAGAAAAACAACTTTCCCCTGCAGTCTCCCAGGGTGTCCACAACTTGGTGATCCTATGTGTTGGGCTTAGTAATCAGAAGCAAGGATTTGAAGAGGGAAAAGCCCAAGTGTGCGAACAACGGGGCTGCAGGCAAGTCTGCGCAGTCCTCCTTCCCCCCTTGGGTCTAAGCAGCTGGCACACTTTTAAAATATTTTTAGGCTGTCCTTTTGCGTCAGATCAAAATGGGTTGCTTTTTAGAGATCCCTTCTGTAAGCTGCTTTGAGGACCCCCTTCCACATTCATGGATCACACCATCCTCAACAGCCATGGATTTTTCTAGGCACTGACTTCCCCTTGTCCTCCAGCTCCTGCAGTGTGAGCATTTTTCTCTCCCGTGGGGACCAGAGACCTCACCTTATCCCAGGCAAAATCTGACTTTTCTGTGGTGGATTGTAGAGCTCCTCTGAATCCGCATGTTCATGCCAATTGGGGACCGGTGTTCTGGGGTTCGCAGCTGCTCGGTGATTGCCACATTTGTAGATTTTCAGGCTTCCAATAAGATCCACTTTCCCATTCAAGATGGCGCGCTCTCCGCATCTGAGCCCGTAGCTCTGAGAGGGGACCCACCAGCAGTGGAGGCTGCCAGGTCAAGGGAACTCTGTCCAGCAGTCCCCCACCTTCTCCTGGAGTATAGCTTTCCCTCAATTCACCAACAAATACTCCCAGTGCAACCCTCAGCTGTTCTTTCTTTCTGCTCCAGGACAAGGCTCGGGACACATCTGTCTATTCCACTGCCATTTTTCTCCCTTCTCCACAAAGGACTTGAGTTAGTTTATAGGGATGAGGAATATTTATTTTCAAAAAAGATAAATAAAAGTAAAAGTTGATAAGAAAACTCTGAAAGGAAATAAGAAAATGGGTACCTAGCACAAATTAGATCTTTATTAGTATTAAATTTTGTTCACTTTGGCAACAAAATGAAATGGGAAGAACATCAGTTTACATGGTCCCGAGCCAGTAAAAGAAAACACTCAAGCCACCCGCCAGTACTGTGTTGTCATTGAACTCTAAGAGGCAGGGCATAGGTGACAGTTGGACAGTGTTGTTCATTACAGTCTTAGGAAGTACATGGAAGTATTCTTCAAACTGACCTTCTAAAATCTACCCTTTATAAAAGCTAAAAGCAAAGCAATAGTCCTTGATTGAATACAGCCACTACTGTATAACTGAATGCAGCCACTTCTATAACAGTTCTCTAATGTTGTTTCCTGATGATCTGAGGTGAAACAAAGTTAGAACTTAAATAATTATTAGTTACCCATAGCTGTGCAATGTAACAAATTACCCCAAACCTTGCTTCTTAACCTGGCAAACATGTATCTCATGGTTCCTGAGAGTCTGGGCTGGGTGGTCTGTCCGGCTCTCTTGTGATGTTGAGAGCTATTGGCCAGCACTGCAGTCACTGGAGATTGAGACTGGAGCACCCACTTCCATGCTCACTGTTGGAAAGAGCACCTAACTTCCAGCCACACAGACTCCCTAAGGGCTGGCATGAAGAGACTTCTCCCAATGAGAGTGATGCCAGAGAAAGATAGTCATGTAGTACATGTGAGAGAACGAGAGAGCAACCACAATGGAAGCCGCAGTGTCTTTAAATCTAGTCTCAGAGGTTACATCATTTTCTGCCATATTCTGTTGGTCACACAGACCAACCTTGGTATAGTGTCAGAGGGCACTACTCAAGGATGTGGATGTTGAGTGTCAGGGATCATTGGGGACCATCTTGAAGGATGGCTACCACAGCAACCTGAAGAATGTTGGGTTCTCATATCCTTTAGTTGGTCTTTTCAAATCTCAGATGTGAGCACTTATAAGTATTTCATGAAGACCATTTGGAATTGACATCTATGTTGGAATTCATTATTATGTTGTTGATTAATGAAAAGTGTACATACTTCCAATACCAAGAGACAGATGTCCTTGGTATGGTTTACTTGTAATATGTAGGCTGGATGTTCATACTTCTTTTCCATCTCTACAGTGATAAAGTCAAGGTTTTCATAAAGAAATCTGAATGTGTTCATGTACTTAAAACAGTTGGATGTAGATTTCTGCACATAGTATGTGGAGAGAAACTCCTGACTTTAAAAGCTTTAAGCTCACTTGTGGTCACAGGCATTCTCAGCCACAAGTCTTAGAAATGCCATTTCAAATACCTGATTTTTAGTAGACATTGAAAGAAGGAAATCACATTATAATGTTAAAGAGAGTCCTTTGGATAAAACCGGTACTATTACCACCATGCCTACTGTGCAGGTGGATTAAGTAACTTACCCAGTGTTGCAGAGCTAAGCATCAGATGTCAAATTCAGCAGGAAAACTGCATGAGGCTCTCTCATTTTATACTCATGCAGAATTGTCTCACTTATTCCTGTATGTCTCAGAGCCTTTCAAAAGGAATTATCAAAACATTAAAATAAATGAAATATTAATTAAGCACATAAGCACAAAACTATTATTAAATAGAGTTAAAGTACTGAGTATTAAGAATTTCTAAAGAGTAACATAAATTGCTAAAACTTAAGTTCTTTGATGGGCAACTAGTAAATTTTTGGAGCAACTGAGATGACACAGTTGGCTTTCTTCAGTGGGAAGAACTTCTTGCGGAATGGATCTTGAGAAGTGTTGACCTGGAGTCCTTGATCTGAGCCAGAGTCTCCAGCTTGGACCACAAACATTCCAGGAAGGAGGCTGGTGGTGGCAGGGCAGATTGTCTACAAAGTGCTGCTGGTCCCACAGTGACGAAGCCAGTGGCTTTGTACAAGCAAATGGTCCAATGGCCTCCTCTCTCCCCAGACTCTTGGCTGCTTTGAAACATTGAATAATGCAATAGCAAAAGTTAATTTTATATGATAGTGTTAAGGACAAATAAAACCCAAAGTTAATTTGTATATGATAGTGTTAATGACAAATAAAACCCATAGGAATAATGCGTTTTTAAAAATTGAAGAAAGACCTTGACTAAGAATTTAAAATAAACAGGAAAGAGGACAGGGGAAGACTATTGTATACAGGCTAGAAATTCAATAAATGAGAATTTCTCCAGGAGCAAACAGCAGGCCTCATCTTAGCTGGGAGAATGTGAGGGCAGGGAGGGATGGTGGTGGGTGCCTCCACAGGCACAGTTACCCAAGAGGGATGGGCCAGGGAGCAGTGAGGCAGGACCAGAGGCAGCACACAGGGGAGAGTGGGGCCTTTGGGTCTCACAAGGGTGATTCCTCCAGAAGATCTGCAGAGTGAGCAATGTACTTGTGCAAACATGTGGACACTTATCAAAATATTCACAACTGGTCCTTCTTTTTGGGTGATTCTGTATTACCCTATCTAATAAAAGAGTAATATGCAAATTGACCATCACTCCAACACACAAGATGGCCGCCCCCATGTGGTCAAAGATGGCTGCCCCCATGTGGACACAAGATGGCTGCCACAAGATGGCTGGCAGGGGAGGGCAGTTGGGGGAAACCAGGCCAGCAGGGGAGGACAGTTAGAGGTGACCAGGCCTGCAGGGGAGAGTAGTTGGGGGGGGGGGACCAGGACTGCAAGGGAGGACAGTTGGGGGAGACCAGGCCTGCAGGGGAGGGCAGTTGGGGGGGACCAGGCCTGCAGGGGAGGACAGTTGGGGTGGGACCATGCCTGCAGGGGAGAGCAGTTTGGGGCAACCAGGCTGGCAGGGGAGGGCAGTTAGGGGTGACTGGGCCGGCAGGGTAGGGCAGCTGGGGGGGACCAGGCCTGCAAGGGAGGACAATTAGGGGCAATCAGGCCTGCAGGGGAGGGCAGTTGGGGGGGGGACCCAGGCCTGCAGGGGAGGACAATTAGGTCGACCAGGCTGGCAGGGGAGGGTAGTTAGGGGCAATCAGGCTGATAGGGGAGCAGTTAGGTGTTGATCAGGATGGCAAGGGAGTGGTTAGGGGGTGATCAGGCTGGCAGGCAGAAGCAGTTAGGGGCAATCAGGCAGGCAGGCAAGTGGTTGGGGGCCAGCAGTCCTGGATTGTGAGAGGGATGTCCGACTGCCCATTTAGGCCCGATTCCATTGGGATCAGGCTTAAACAGGCAGTTGGACATTCCTCAAGGGGTCCCAGATTGGAGAGGATGCAGGCTGGGCTGAGGGACACACACACACACACACACACACACACACACACACACACACCATGCACAAATTTCGTGCACCGGGCCTCTAGTAGCTAGATAATGAGCTCACTAAATACCCCCTACAGGTGAGCTTCAAAGGCCTCTGAGCATGAAAACCTAGGAAATAGACCACCTAGTCTGTTAGCTGGAGTTCTGGTTCACAACGCAGCATTGACCAGAAATTTTAGCACAACACTTGGATCCTCTTCGTGAATGGAAATAGTAAGAAACCTAGTTTGGCCAGGTGTCTTCCATCAGATATCTGTTGCAGAGGATTCCTTAAGAGATAACTAAACCTCACCAACCTTCACAGTTGTCCCACATCTATTACATAATGCAATTCTTATGATAACTCTAAGAGATAAATAAGGCTAATTAATGTCATTATCATTCCCTTTTTACAAGAGCCAACAGAGGCAAAGAAAAGTAGTGCTTCCGGGGGCCGCATATGGAACCAGCTTGTGGAATGTGCCATGCATTGCCACTTACCCCACTGAATGCTGTGAGTTACTGCACCTTGTTAACATAAGAAACATTCAAACCTGGGAAGAATTTTTGTGAGTTTATTTGAGCCAAACTGTCAACAATTGCCAAGAAGCAGAAGCTCAATGAATTGAGATAATGCTCCAGAGAATAGCAGTTTTGTACCTTGTTTTATACATTACAATTAAAAGAGGAGATATAAGTGGGTTATATGAGATTCAGTGGTGATAGATTAGGAAGGAGGGGGAAAACAAAGTGGGAAAACCTCTGAGATGGATAAAAAGTAAAATGATAGACACACTTCTTTTACTTAGGTGAGTGCAGGATAGTAAACAGTCGATAATTAACTCAATAACAATGGGGGATTTGTGGTCTCCTCAGAGTGGTGCCTGTGCTTTGAGGGGTCCGGCAAAAGCAAAATTACTTATCTTGACATTCCAATGATATGCTATCATATATGCAAAAAGACAACAGACAGGCTCAGTTAAGGTAAAGATTGACCTTTGTCAGGGAAGATTTTAGCCTAGGACATGACTACCCACCATAAACTGATTTTAGTTTAAAAAGTTTGAATTGCAAACCATCTTTTTTGGTTACTTTAGGTCTCTGATTTGCAAGTCCACCATACAGGCTTTCCCTGAGCTAGTCAGGTTATCATGTGGCCCCTTTTCATCCACAATTTTCAGTGGCCAGGTGACTTGCTCAGTAAATTGCTACTCCAAGGTGGCAGAACTTACTCCTAAACCCAGAGAGTCTGACACCAGCCCTCCTCTGTCTCCACAGTGAAATTTGAAAGCAATGGATAAAGGTGAATTCTATAGAACTGTAGGTGAGCAGTAGGAGTGGGGGCAAATGCATGAGTTTGGAAAACTGTTTAATACTGGATTTGAAAACCCTACACAGGCACACACATTTTAAAAACTATCTATGGAGCTGGTATGATACAGTGAAAGAGCAGGGGTTTTTGAAGAAAGATGTTCTGATTTTAAACCCTGGCTTTCCCATTTATGTTATTTTTTAATATTTATTGTTCAGATTATTACAGATGTTCCTCTTTTTCCCCCATAGCTCCCCTCCACCTGGTTCCCTCGTTCCCACCCCCCACTGTCCTCGTCCATAGGTGTAAGATCTTTATCCAATCTCTTCCCGCAGCCCCCACACGCCCTTCCCCCTGAGAATTGTCAGTCTATTTCTTTTCCATGCTCCTGATTCTATTACATTCACCAGTTTATTCTGTTCATCAGATTTTTTATTAATTTTATTTTTAGATTCACTTGTTGATAGATATGTATTTGTTGTCACTTTGTTGTTCATAATTTTTTATCTTTACCTTTTTCTTCTTCTTCCTCTTCTTCTTAAAGAATACCCTTCAGCATTTCATATAATACTGGTTTGGTAGTGATGAACTCCTTTAGCTTTTTCTTGTCTGTGAAGCTCTTTATCTGACCTTCAATTATAAATGATAGCTTTGCTAGGTAGAGTAATGTTGGTTGTAGGTTTTTGCTATTCATCACTTTAAATATTTCTTGCCACTCCCTTCTGGCCTGCATAGTTTCTGTTGAGAAATCAGCTGACAGTGGTATGAGTACTCCCTTGTAGGTAACTGTTTTCTCTGGCTGCTTTTAAGATTCTCTCTTTGTCTTTTGCTGTTGGCATTTTGATTATGATGTGTCTTGGTGTGATCCTCTTTGGATTCCTCTTGTTTGGGGTTCTCTGAGCTTCCTGAACTTGTAAGTCTATTTCTTTCACCAGGTAGGGGAAGTTTTCTGTCATTATTTCTTCAAATAAGTTTTTAATATCTTGCTCTCTCTCGTCTTCTGGCACCCGCATAATTTGGATGTTGGTACACTTGAAGTTGTCCCAGGGGCTCCTTACACTATCTTCATATTTTTGGATTATTTTTTCTTTTTGCTCTTCTTGTCGAGTGTTTTTTGCTTCCTTGTATTTCAAATCTTTGACTTGATTCTTGGGATTCTCTAGTCTACTGTTGATTCTCTATATATTATTCTTTATTTAAGTCAGTGTATGCTTAATTTCTGACTGGTCTTTTTCCATTTTTTTTACATTCCCACTAAGAACCTTGAAGGTCTCACTAAGTTCCTTGGATGTTTCTAGAAGATTCTGAGTAACCTTATAACTGTGATTTTGAACTCTATATCCAGTATTTTGCTTTCTTCCATTTCTTTCATTTGTGACATGTTTCTTTGTCTCTGCATTTGGCTGCTTCCCTGTGTTTGTTTCTATGTATTGGGTAGCTGCTAAAAGTCTCTTTGAGTTGATAGAGTGACCTTGTGTGGTAGGTGTCCTATAGGGCCCAGTGGCTCAGACTCCCCAGTAATCTGAGGTGGACACTCTTGGTGCACCCCTTTGTGGGCTGGGTGCGCAATCTTGTTGTAGTTAAGCCTTGATTGCTGTTGGTATCACTGGGAAGAATTGACCTCCAGGCCAGTTTGCTGTGAGGACCAGCTGTGTTTACAATGGAAGAGCTGCTGTGCAGGAGTCACCCTTATGGAGCAGGACTTGCTTCAGTGGGGCTTTGGTGCTCACTGAGTCTGCCCCTTGAGTGTGTCACTTATGGATGTGAAGAGTTTTAATCTGGTATGGTCTCACACTGACCACTGGTTACACCAGCTCTTGGATCTCCAAGGAGGTGCAAAGTCAGCCACTGCCTGGGGCCACCCAGCAGGAGCTACAGAGAGATCTGCAGATTCCTCTTTTTTTTTTTTTTTATCAGGTTTGGAAGTGCCAAGATGAGGCCCAGCTGTGAAGCAAGACAGGCTGGTGCTGCTCTCCTTGGGCCTTCTTGATAGCTTTGGGTCTCTGTGACCTAGATGCTGCCTGTTTGACAGGTTTTGGGCTGAGAAAGGACAGGCCATTCATATGCAAAAGCTGCTGTGCACAGCTTGGGTGGGGTTGTAAATTGGGCAGGGTGGGGTCTCGTCATTACCAAGGTGGAACAAACAGCAATGGCTGCCAGTCAGCCCTGCAACTGAGAGGTTCCAGTTCATAAACAATGACCACTGTGAGGACCTCTGTCTGAAAGAGAGCCACCCTCGTTTTCCTGCCCTGATGCCAGACAGTCCAGTTTCTCCCTGTATATGTCTGAGTCCCCCAGAGTCTCGCCCGGAACTGGAGTTCAGAGCAAGCAGGAGCTTATATCTCCTTCCAATTAAAAAGCAGTGCACCCAGGTGTCAGTCTGTTCAGTGCCTCTGCACCTCCTACCAGTCACAATGCACTTTCTTCTTTATCTCTGTGGTTGTAGCACTTCCACTCAGACAGCTTTTCCGTGGTTCTGGATGTAATTTTGATGTGGTTGTGAGAGGCAGCAAGTACAGGTGTTTACCTATGCTACCATCTTGGTTCCCCCATTTATGGTTGAAATGGATTTAGCCAAGTCACTTAACCTTGCTGAATTTCAATCCCCAAACCTATCAAATAGAGCTTACCATAAACTTATTTCATTGAAATAGGATGAAACTCAGATAAGATATTATCTCTGAAGTCCCTTTATAATTCTAAATTCTGAATTATTTTAAACCTTTGGGCACGGTCACAAATCACTTCCCATCTTAAAAGACTGATTGTTGCATTACATGTTTATTGTCTGTCTCTCTGCCTACCCCTCCTAATTGTACCTGAACATCTCCAGTATCTACAATAGTGCCAGGCATGTAATAGGTATAGCAAATATTCATTGAATGAATAAATATGAATCCTAGTAGGAATTAACATTTTCAATTTCATCAAAGAGAGAAAGTTTGAAAAATAACCTCCCGCAGCCACTGTTGAGACTGTTTCTCCCTCAGCTTCTGGAGTCTGAAGTTGAGAGAGAAACATGGGGTGTGCGCTTAAACCAACCTACTCACAGCGTTTTCACTGACGCCCATTCCTGTTTCCTCACTCAGTTAAATGCACCACACAAGCTTCCTTCCTACATGTTTCTTTAACTCTGATTGGAGGAGAAGTATGCAGGTCTACTTTAGCCTTGAGCACCATGAAATAGAGGATTGAAGAAGATGGGAGCATTTGTGAAGGAAATATTTCAGCCTCATGGTCTATTTAACTGTCCATGTCTCCCATATTTAATTACCTTAGCTTTGCTCAACAGCTATGATACAGTGCCCCCATTTTTTCCTCCTATGGTTGCTGACCACAAGCCAGTTTTATTCTCATAGTTTTTCTGATTTACTGTGAGCTGAGTTTTGGGAGAGTGATCTCAAATCTATTGGGGGAACAATAATATTACCCATCTCTGTTCATCATTAACATTTAGAAATAGTAGCGTTATTAGCCTTAAGATTTGACTTACCAATGTTAATATTTAAATCTGATAAATTGATGAGTTCTACTTCTGTTTATGTTTCACATGCTCATAGAATTCTAGTCTGTTCAGAGAAAGGTTTGCTCTCAGTTTTTGCTGCCTTTCAATGGCAGCAGAATATCCGCAAGCAGCCCTGAGCTGGTAGGTAAGACCAGGAAACAATAGTTAGGATGGTTATTGATAAGCTACATAACCTTGGACAAGTGCCTTCATTCTCCATGTTTCCTTTGGTTTTGAGGGTTTTTTTTATGCTATTGATTTCTTATTTTGAGAAATGATGAGACAGAGGAAATATTTTGAGACAGTGATTTCTTACAGGTCTTGAGGGATCCATCAGGTGTTCCTTTGTTTCTTTTAATGACTTTTACATCATTATGTATTTGCTTATGTATGACATTTTAACACTTACGGCACTGTGAAGGAATTTGGATTCCTTGTTCCTCAGGCTTGATCAGCTTGTTGCCCTTTAATGCAACAGCCAGAGGAGAGAAGTGCCATTTTGTTGGGTAATAGTGTCAGTGTCAAGTAGGACCGAAGGCAAGCAATTTTTAGCTCACAAAGCCCCCAGCTCCCCGCGTATTATTTGTAGGTCGCATCTCAGCCTTATGTTTAACAACAACGACTACCACAAAGGTTGCTGATTACTCCGTTTAGCCGGCCATGGTGTTCTGCAAACAAAGTAACAACAAACCAGCTGCAACTGATTATTAATAAAATCCAGAGAAATCCAGAATCAAAATTATTTTCTAACAGTTAAAGAGCGATGTGAGATGAAAGAGGGGAATGACAGGTATGCAATTTCCTCTCAAACCCATTTCCCTGGGATGCATGGTAGGCAGTCTTCTCTTGCTTGTTCTGCTGCCTCAGTGCCCCCACCCCGCTACACATACACACACACACACACACACACACACTCACACACACCACCCCACGCCATCCAGGAGGAGTTGTCTCTCCAGGCCAGTAAACAACTTGATCTTGTTTAGGATGAGCCACAGAGACTACCCACATTTCAGAGCTATGTGTTCTACTCACGAAATTCTCAGCATCTGGTTTGCCAAGCAAATCAAGGTCCTAAAAACAAAAGTCAAAACATAACAACAAAGATTCCTGCTTCCTAAGGGAGATAATGCCATTGTTCAGGAGGTGGCAGCCTCACTTATCCCTCTGTCCTGTTGGAACCCCCTGGGCCTCACAGAGAACCAGACTGTTTCTGTCGAATTCAGGGAGGGCAGCAGGGGGCGGCACATTCCTGGCTGAGAAGTGGGGATGATTTAGATGCATGCTGACTCTCAGCATTCTAAAAGCATGCAGGTAGGGCCATAAAACCTCAGACAAACAAATGCTTAGCAAGTGCTGCTTGCTGCTGGATGTTCTAGGGGAGCAGGTGGAGACTTAGGGAGAGAGTGTCTGTTTCAAAGGCTGCTGTTGGAAGAAATTAGAGAAATAGTGTAAATGGTGATTACCTAGTGCTAAGTATCTGCCCGGGAAAACTGGGTAGCAACTGGACGCTCACCAGCTCTATGTTAACCTTAAGAAGCCCCTATCAGAACACACCCCAGCCCATAGACACGTTCAGACTTATAGACACGTTCCCTTGATTCAGGCAAAAGGCAGGAACACCATTTCATCTGGGCTTGTCTGATTATGCCTCCTGGAAACAGTTGCATTGCCTGCTTTGTGTGGATACAATTGTTTATTATTATTATTTTTTAATGAAAATCTCCATGCAAACAGCTGCAATCACTTATTAGAGTGGTGGAAGTGACCCTGGTATTTTTGAGGAAAGCTATGCTCTTGGAATAACATGTCCCTTATAAGGGAGTGGATTTGTCCCACTAATATTTCCATTTTTAAAATGTATAAAGTGTGAGAATGTGTTCAAAAGAAGTTTACCAGGGAAGCGGAGAGCTCAGGATATGGGGAAGCAGGAATGGGGCCTTTATCTGTGTCACTCGCTGGGTGATACTCTGTCACTGGCTCCCAGTGCTGGGATTCCAGGGCAATGCCCCTTGTTTTCAGCCTCACAGTAGCTAACATGCCACCTAAGCAGAACTGCCTGATGGCGATGATGGTGGTGAATGTGGTTATCAAGGCCAACTAGCTGCTGCCCTGAGCACACTTCCCTTAGAGCTCCGAGAAGCCTGCCTAAGAACCAGTTTGCTCCCACTTGTCAATCAATATGAAATAGTTTAAGTTTCAGTTTCCTTTAACTCTGCTCTGTTAATAACATGTTTCATGGGTCTAGGCTAAATGTTCAGGCACTTCCTTTTTGGTATGCATTTAGAAGAAGAAGGAGGAAAAGGCTAGCAAAGAAAGACTGCCATGAGTATGCTCAAGACGTACATGTGGCGGAGGCTCTGCATGCTGTGTGTGAACGAGTTCATCATATTCCCCAAGCATGGTGTCATATCATTTTAATGATCCCATAGACCAAGTTCTTGATTGAAGGAAGCAGTCAGCTAATTCAGCAGGAAGTATGTAACATGAGGGAACAGAACAGTGATATTAATATTGGGTAACTTATGGAGGTAATAAAACCTAAAAAACTGTGGTCTCTGACACTACAGATAGATAAGCCCTGAGCATAGCACAAACGTCTATGAAAACTAAGATTCTTCACTCCCAGAGAACTAAAGCCTGATGGGATGATTCAGATGTGGGGTATGACCACTTGTGTCTCTGAGCACAGGTGTATGTGTGTTGAGAGATTAGGGTTAATATTATCGGCGTAGTGTTTAACAAGGTTCAAATCCTTGCGATAAATAAATGTTATCATATATATGTGAGATATATGGGGGCCCTAAAGCTTTAGAGTGTATATTTTACCCCCATTATAATTCCTTCAGACTTTGCTGAGCTATACTGTGCCCTGGTTTGTTTCCTTCCTATCATTCAGAAGAAGCAGAGAAGCCCTTAGAGAAAGTTTTTGCCTGGGCTATAGGAAACATTAAAAAAGGCTCCATTTCATCCAGTTCCAGGAAATAACTGAACAACAAAAAATGTTTCCCCTTTAAGCCCAGTCACTAGGGATTGTTTTATTTTTATTAGAGGACAAGGTAGCATATTAGAAACTATTGTGCAGCAAACACTATATCCCATCTCTCTCCTTTCTGATGCCAAGAGTATTCCCCATTCAAGCCAACCAAGCAACTGTAAGCCAGAATTTGGGATTAGAACACCACTTGATGGAGTCTTTCCAGAAAACTATCCACTGCTCTTTGATTGCCCACATTTATCCCACATATCACTTTCCCTGAAAATCAAAGTTAGTTATTCAGTCAATAGGAGTTTCTGCCAGGCTTATAGGATCTGTTTAGTTCAGTACTAGTTCCTTCCCTCACACCTCTCCCCTCCCCTCCTCGCCTCCCCTCTTCTCTTCTTCTCTCTTGCCTCTCCTTCCCTCCCCTGTCCTCCTCCTCCTCCTCTTCCTCCTCCTTCTTGTTCTTGTTGTTGTTGTTCTTCTCTCTCTCTCATCTCCTTTCTAGACTTCACCCACATCACTCTAATTAATTAATTCATAAGTTGTACCACATCTTAGTTGAGAGACTCAAGAAGAATGTAACTCTAACAATTTTATTTTCACTAAATTAGGCAACAATGAAGGACATGTTGACTTAAACCCTGATACACGAAAGGGAACATTGAAAAAAGTGCAACAATGAAGAAAGGTGATCATCATTCTCTTCAAGAGAAGTCAGAACATTTTCCTGCATCTGGTAGCCTCAGGTAGATGGTTAATAAGAGTTGTTGGTCAAGAAGGGATAACCATCTGGCATAGAATATATCTTAGTATAATTAAATTCTCATTTAATAAATGTATCAATTTATTAAATTGAACCACCTCTGAAGCCAAAAGGAATATGTTTCTGTTGGGAGGACCCCCAAGGAGGGTCAGGTCCACCAGCTCCACTTGGCATCTTTCTTGGTGCTATTCAAGAAACCACCAAAGAGAACTCTTCAAGGTTCCCATTTTTTAGTGACATCTGTTCTATATGTCTTCAAGTCCACTTTGGTGGTGTAGGTTTCCATCATTCTGTCTCCAAAAGAGTCTCCATTTGGTAATACATGCCATTCTGAAAAAAATTTAGTAGCAGCCAAGAACTAATATACTACCTCCTGCCAGATAACAAGCAAAACATTCTACTTTTTATACATAAACATTTCATTACAGGGGAGTCTGAGGGGAGCTAACCCTGTTCTACTTGAGTTACAATAGTCCTTGGGCCACATTTTTTTCCTGATTTGCTATTAAATAAACACACAAAGAAATAATGAAAGAAATATACAGATACAAGTTATATAGGTACTTTAAAGGCCTCACTAGCAGAGACCTCAGGGCAGAACTTACCCAACTGGACCGCCACAAGCAACTAACCTTCTGTTGATGTACTAACTTGCCAACACACTGTTGCTGGTTGGGCAGCGAGAGAGAGAGAGGTCTGGAACTGCTCTATTGCCTGTCCTACCACTTACTTACCACATGACTTTGGCCACTTAAATTACACTTTCTTAATATTTCCTCATACTACGTAAATAATATAATCTGTTTTATGGGGTTGTTGTGAAGGTTACAAAAAATGTGTACAAAATGCATATCACAGTGCTGGCTTCCAAGAGGCCCTCAGTAAATGGTAGCTGTTAACATGGCAATGTAGAAAGTACAAAGCTCAAGAGATTCTTAACACTGAACATTTTGCAGAAACAGACTATATATGCTTCCCAATTATAGTATTTAAGACTCTAAAGTTAATCTAACATTGCAGACTTATCACTCAATTTACCAACAAACTACCTTCTTAATATCTTACTAGTTTATTATATTACTAGAGGCCTGATGCACGAAATTCGGGCAAGCGGCTTGGCCCTCACAGCTGCAGCGGCTGCCTTGGCCCTAGCAGCTCTGGCTTTGTCTGAATGACATTCTGCTGTTCAGCCGTCCAGTCTAATTAGCATATTATGCTTTTATTATTATAGATGATTTAAAAATTTTTTTCTCTCATCATTTGGTAAGTTACTATGTTATTTTTGTAAAATCTAGAATTCTAAGGGCTGAACAATGTAAATACTTTAAAGGAAGCAATGTCCTCTCCACTGACACCTATGCAGGCTGATTGGTGTTCCAGCCCAGGACTGCCAGCAATTCTGAGGCTGAAGACAGCAAGCCACTTGTCTAGCAGTCTGAGACTTCCCATTTCATTATAGTTCCCAGATTCTGGCATTAGGATCCTGGGGATGATCACATATTTTCTGTGATGAAGTTACCTAGATCTTTGCTTTGGAGCTCATATATACTCACAGTGCCTCCTGGTGATGTTTCATTATCATTAAGCAATGTAATAGGCTTTTCCCATACAAAAACAGGGATTTCACTCTTTCTCAGCATAAGATATTTCAGAGTCTCCCTCCTCCTCCTCCTCCTCCTCCTCCTCCTCCTCCTCCTCCTCTTCCTCCTCCTCCTCCTCCTCCTCTTCCTCCTCCTCCTCCTCCTCCTCCTCCTCCTCCTCCTCCTCCTCCTCCTCCTCCTCCTCCTCCTTCTCCTCCTCCTCCTCCTCCTCCTCCTCCTCCTCCTCCTCCTCCTCCTCCTCCTCCTCCTCCTCCTCCTTCTTCTTCTTCTTCTTCTTCTTCTTCTTCTTCTTCTTCTTCTTCTTCTTCCTATACACACACACACACACACACACACACACACACACACACCCCTAATGGATCTGAAGGGAGCCACGGTCCTTGTTTTTACTTAAATGACATTCTTCTTTTCTATCACTGGATCACCTATATTTCCATTTGGATGATTTATAACAATGGTCCTGAGACACTGTAAAAACTGAATTTTTCAAGAAAGTTTGAATAAAAATCTAATGAATATACCTAATCCAGAGAAGACAGCGAGGTGTAACTATTTAATTCTGTCTTTTTTCTCAAAAACTTTGTAATTTCTATGTAACCTTAGTCCCACTTAAGAGTAAATTTCAACACAGCTGGTAGCACACCCATTAAATGGGTAGAATTATAATACAACAAAAAGACATTAGTTACAATAGCCCTTGGGTTACTTTTAAAAATAAATAAAGGTGAGAAAGACAGAGAGAAGAGATTATCCAAAAGCAGCCCTTGATCTGCCTCTTGCCCTCCAAATAGGAAAAGTCCCATCTCTGGACACCTTGTACCAGCTCTCCCTTTTAACCTGCCACAGATTACCTGCTTCCTCTCTATGAACCATCTCAGAAAGATAGCCGGATCAGGAAGGCAACTCACTATCAATGAAGATAAATTTTCTGTATCCCAAATGCTTTTTATTACCAAAGTGTGACTTATTTCACAATTTAGTCCTCAAGAGACATTTCTCTCTCATATTCTTGGGAGAGCACGAGCCTGTTTATCCCATTTGCTTTCATGTCACAACAATAAAGACAGTGTCCCTGGCCAGTGTGACTCAGTTGTTTAGGCATTATCATGTGCACCGGAAGTTAACCAGTTCAATTTCTGGTCAGGACACATACCCAGGTTACAGGTTCAATACCTGGGTGGGGTGTATATGGGAGGCAACCAGTCAATGTTCTCTCTCTTTCTCTCCCTCTCTCCCTCCCTCCCTCCCTTCCTCCCTCCCTCCCTCCCTCCCTCTCTTTCTAAAATCAATAAAGGCATATTTTAAAATATAAATAAGTAAAGACAGTGAATCATTTGAAGATCTCACCATGAACACATTGAACCGGGCATGGATCCCACACATCTTGTGACCTACAGGGAGCCAAGCCCTGGTAGTGGTATTTTGGATGTGTTGAATCAATAAAATTGACATAAGTTAAACTATCAATAGAAAGTAAGATTGATCCAGGCCACAGTTAATTAAGCTTTATGGTATACTTTATATTGTTATACTTCATGGCTCGGTCAGTTACTCCTGTGCAAATACAATTCACAAATCCTCATTTTTCTATCGAGATATACTTAGATGTCAGGAATTGCCAGTCTTTCAGACTTTCATGGTTCACTTATATTCCCCTGTACACTGCTGGCCCAGCCACATATGATTCCAGCCCAAGTAGCACGTGTATAAAATGTCAGAGCTTGGGCACAGGGTGTGCTCCTGTTTCCTGTACATGACACTGGTTAGTTTATTCTCTTGTCTCACCTTGTACAGATCACTGCCTCACCTGTGGACTACTTCCTCCTGTTCTATCATCAGTATCATCTCTTGACTTCAGTGGTTTCTAACCTATTGAGGTCATAAACTACAGGGAGAAGGTGATGAAAGTTAAGGCCTTTCCTTCCAGAAAAGTACATGTGTGCATTTACAAATGTTGGGTTTTATCCATCACTGGACTCCTGCATTATTGATTTCCTGGCCCCCTTGGTGGTTGGTTATGGACTTGTGGCTTGCTCACCTGGTTCTAATTTGAAGACTTCCACTGACCTCCCTTCACTCCAACCCTCAACTGAGTCTTCCAGCTTGCAAATTCCCCAGCTTCTGAGCTATTGTTCGTCTAGATGTGGGAAAAACCATCCCTCTGTCCTTCAAGACTGCTTCAGGGCCAGGCCTTTGCTCATGGCACCTTGAGGTAGCTTGTGCTCATTCACAGCTCAGCAGTACCTTGGTAAATGAAATGTTGATCCTTGGGCTTGGCCTCTGACTGAAGTCCTTGGTGACTATCTTTATTGTATGTGGTGGGAAGATATAATTGCTTGAGTCAGGAATCTCTCAATGTTTACAAGTTGCATTGGTTTCAGATTCAAATACACTCGGAAATCCTCATTCTTACTCCAGATAAGGCTGTACTGGAGATCTAGTGTCAGAACACACTCCTGTGGAAGGTCAGAACTCTGCAGTATTCACCCTAGAACAACTGCTAGACACACATACTGTGATTTAAAAATATTCCTGTGGAAGCAAAGACCTCTTGGGTAAGATTTATTAGTCTTCAATTCCCATGCTTCAAACACAAAATTGAAATCTGTGGCCCTAACTGGTTTGGCTCAGTGGATAGTGCATCAGCCTGCGGACTCAAGGGTCCCAGGTTCGATTCCAGTCAAGGGCATGTACCTTGGTTGCGGGCACATCCCCAGTGGGGGGTGTGCAGGAGGCAGCTGGTTGATGTTTCTCTCTCATCAATGTTTCTAACTCTCTATCCCTCTTCCTTCCTCTCTGTAAAAAATCAATAAAATATATTTTAAAAAATTGAAATTTGTGGGTAATACAACAGCCTTGGGAAAATGTGTTAGTTCAAGATGACAACTATGTGCTTTGCCCTCAAAGATAACCTGGAACTCCAATGAAATTATCTGCAAATTCTAAACAGGTGGATGTGGATTCATAATTAAATTAATCCGTGAGTTTTTTTGGAGGGGGGCAGGTGCTTACTTAATTGCTAATAAATGGAAAAGTCGGGGAAGGAACTGGGGATCAGCTCATTTTCTGGGAGTTGGCTTGTGACCAGGTGAAACTGTCTCAGCCTGCTGTTAACAATCAGAGTTCGTCTGATGTGGGAAAGAAAGGCAGCGAGATCAAGGAAGGCAGCTCACTATCAAAGAAGAGGCTTTGATACAGCCATAGGAAGTTGCATTCCATTCAGTCATCATCTGTCCTCAGCACAGCATCTGTGAAATATGTCAGGCCCCAGTGCAAGTAAGCACCTGTCTGCAGATTCCTCTTTCTCTCTATGTAGCATGTGTGAGCTGCAAATGGGATCAAATGAAAGCAAAACCCATTGGTTTCATGATTTTTTTTCTTGATTGTTGTTAATCAGCAATTTCACACAACTTCATAGACACCCTTTATTTAAAAACTTTTTTTGCTTCAGGTATAGCAACAGGACTGCTGTGGTATGTCTACCTTGGTGTCCCCTTCCTCAGCAAGGCTGCTAGAATTCAGCTGTGCTGGCATTGCAAGACAACTATAGATCTTTTATGCTCAGCTGTTGTTAAGAATTTATAGTATCTCTTTGTTTGATACGATCCCAAGGGCCTTCAGCTCTACAGGCCTCATTAAGAAAAAGATGAATTCAGTATTTGAGCTAACTCTAAGTGTAGTATTGTTCATTCCACCCCAAAATATTCTTATACTGTTGTGACATAGGAATTGGAATTCCTAGATGCTCCCATAATCTTAGAAATAGAGTTCAGTTATTCTATATTTTTTGAGCAAATGGTGAAAGATAGAGTAGTTGTTCCAACAATAATATTAATACAAATATCAGTAACCCAAGCATGCGTCCTGACCAGGAATTGAACCAGCAACCTCCTGGTGAACAGGATGACCAACAACCAGCTGAGCAACACCATATCAGCCAGGGTGAGAATAGTAAGCATTTTGAGTGCTCAAAAAATGTCAGAGCACCTGACCCCTTCTCCATATCAAACTTGGGATTTAATATTTGGTTTTGCTTATATTTTAATTTTAACTAGATTTCCATCTTTAGTGGCTATTAACCTACTTTCTGTATCTTTTTCTATCTATTATGACTAAAAGTTTCACACATCACAGTACTCTTTGGAGCTAAGATTTCATCAGTAAGAATTAAAGGAACTGAGAAGTTGTAAAAAGGGTAAAAATTCCCATCAGAACATGAGAATCATTCTCTCTTTTTTAAACAGCTCTCAGTAGTTGGATTCAAATTCCTATTTCTGTTTCAGAAAAGGAAAAAGAGAGGAGAGAGAAAAGGAAGGAAAGAAGGAAGAAAGGAGGGAGTGGAGGAAGGAGGGAGGAGAGGAAAGAAGGAAGGAAGGAAGGGAAGGAAGGAAGGAAGGAAGGAAGGAAGGAAGGAAGGAAGGAGGGAGGAGGGAAGGAAGGAAGGAAATGAAATAAGAAGAGTCTTTGCAAGTTATTTTTATCTTTAGGGCTATCTCAAATTCACTTTTCTCTCAATATTAGGTGTAAGAGAAATTTTCTCAAAGTGCACAGACTAATTCAATTCAGACAAGACTTTTTAGGCTAAATTGCTAAGTAATTTAAGATCTCTTTTCAAAGAAAATGCACATATAATGTATAACAATCCTCAACTCTTCTTCTGTTTTAATCAATTTTAAACTCAGAGCTCTTTGTTATCTTAAAGTTGGAACTTAATGGACCAGAAGCACTCAGGAATCTGTCAAA
Organism: Eptesicus fuscus; assembly: GCF_027574615.1. Taxonomy (NCBI): domain Eukaryota; kingdom Metazoa; phylum Chordata; class Mammalia; order Chiroptera; family Vespertilionidae; genus Eptesicus; species Eptesicus fuscus. The sequence goes on from NC_072475.1 coordinate 113,144,697, forward strand.
GATTATATTTCATGCTGAAGTTTGTAACTATTCCTGATGTCATTATCATCCCAGCTCCAACCTAAATCATCAGTGCCTTCCTTGAATTCGATGGAAATACTGCTTCTTGCTTGCTGAGTGCTCAGCCTTTTCCAGTGGCAGGATGTGGGTTAGCACAGAAAGCCACGTGCCTGGAATCCTTCTCCTGGTAGTCCTGGGGGGAGGTTAGAAAATGGACAGTCAAACAGAGATCTTTAGGGCAAGAGGTCCCAAGGCCACACTGTCTATTGCATGACTTTTCTCCATAGCACCCTGGCAAGTAATTCTTTTATTCATGTTTAATATCTCCAGCCACAAAGAACTTACTATCCTTTTATAGAGACCATATTGTTTTCCATCAGACCTAAGAATTAGTAAATGTTGAGATAGAATATAAAGCTAAAACTCTTCTCCCTTTGATGTTTACACTTGGACTTTACCTTGCCTTCTGGAAACACACAGAGTGAGGCTGGTTCTTCCTCTGCATGATCACCTTCAAGTGCTCGGTGCAGCTGTTTCTGCTAAATTTGTCTGTCCTGTAAGCTCTCCCACCTTCTTGCACCTTCCCCTCACCACCTGACTCTTGCTCCTCTGTATGCATGGTTTGCCAGCTCCCATTCAGATGGTGACATCCAGACTGAGGAAAAAAGTCTGGTCTCTTCTGGCGATTGAAGAGAACAATGGGACCACGCTGTCTGCTGTCCAGCTTCCTCTACTGTCATCACCATAGTCTTCATCTGGAATATTCTGTACCACAGCTCTCTCCTACCCAGAACCCTTCGGTGGCTGCCCTTTCACCTCTAGAAGAAAATTCCAAGTCCGAATAATGGCCTGAAAGCTTCCACAGGACACCATCTGTAGCCTGTCTCCCTCACTCTGCCCTCACTCATTTCTCTCAGCCACACTGCCTCCTAGTGGCTGCTCAGTCCCCTTGAGTGGCTCTGCTTCAGGGACAGGAATCACTCCCCACTCCTTCTCATTCAGGACTTCACTTAGTCCTCAATTTCAGAAATGCCTTACTGGACCACCCCATCACTCTCTATGCCACTCCTCATACTGCTTCATTTTCTTTTCAATCTGTGTTATTAAATCATGCATTATTTGCTCAGCTATTTGTCATGCTGTCTTCCTCACTAGAAAGTCAGGAACACGAGCTTCTTTGAGTGCCTAGACCCACATCTGCACATATTTATGACGATGGATCCGTTAATTCAGCCTGAGATTATTGTTCTGGGGGCAGCTGTGCTACCTAACTCAGACTTCCCACAGAATTCCCCTGGACTTTTTCTTTTGTGCCAGACATCAAAATGGTAAAATGATATTTGTCAAAAATTTGGAAAATCACTCTTTGGAATGAATTTGGATTTTATGGAGTTGTCATTAACTATGTAAATGGTCCCCACAAGATGGAAGAGTTAATGTGCCCACCCAAGCACAGCTCTCCAACCTAAGAGGTTACCAGCCCTATGGTCCCCACTGAAACACAGTGAACTCTGGCCAGACCCTCCTATGATTAAGAGGCAGCTCCTCTAACCTGCCATGTGCCTGGAATGCCCCCAGTTCCTGCAGTCATCATGTTTTACAACAGGCACTCTCAACAGAGCTTCCACAGCCTCTGGCAGAACGTAAGCCAGAATAATGAGCAGAATGAATCCCAATGTGTACAAAATTCTTGGCTCCATAAAAATCAATTTCTTATTCATAATTAAGCAACTTCTTGAGAAAGGGCAGGTTGCTATAGTTATTAAACTATAAATAATAGATAAGGATCCACTTTTTTCATTTTTTTATGGATAAAAAATTTTAAACACAGAATAGCACTGTAGTCCTGATCAGTTCGGCTCAGTGGATAGAGCATCGGCCTGTGGACTGAAGGGTCCCGGGTTCGATTCCAGTCAGGGGCATGTACCTTGGTCGCGGGCATATCCCCAGTAGGGGGTGTGCAGGAGGCAGCTGATAGGTGTTTCTCATCGATGTTTCTAACTCTCTATCCTTCTCCCTTCCTCTCTGTAAAAAATCAATAAAATTTTAAAAAATAGCACTGTAATCGGTGTTTCTTCTGCTTTGTTTCTTATCTGTGACAGCCAGGGCCAGCCAAACCAAGCAGGTTTTACAATTGTTATAGCCATGCTATGTTGTGTTTCTCCCTAAAAAGTATTTTTATTAAAATGTATCCTTAAGAGCAGAATGACAAAACCACACTAGATGGGGAGAAAAGTAACTAGAAGCACTGGCCATACAGGTCACAAGATGTTATCCTGTGGGCCTTTCTGTTTTCAAATTGGGTTTAGGGAGCAGAGCTGAGAACAGAGGTTGCTAAATGGCTCTGTACTAAAGAGTAGCAGGCCTCCCAGCAGTTAGAATCCCACACCTCCCAGCTGGCTCATGGGCAGCAGAACCAACTCATTCCTCCAATCCCTATCCATCTCCCTGCCTCAAGTCAGTCTATGAGAGTGGTGGGGAAGAAAGGGGTTCATCCTTGGAGAAGGTTCAGTGCTTGAGGTCTGAAGCTACTACCTCTCCCCATGGGGGTGCCTCCTTTTCCCTAAGTCAGGTGGAAGGGACTCCACTGGAATCACCCGCATGCACAGGGGCTGCCTGCAGGAAGAGGGCTCACAAGCTCATTCCCCAGTGAAGGAGGCTGCAGAGAGGCCAAGGCTCTCATACAGAGATGGGGACACACAAGATTACAGGCACTGGCCTAGAGATTTCTGTGCCCCGGCCAGCGGGGTCTTCTAACGGGGGTACCGAGGCGGCGCACCTAAGAGAATGAGAGACAGACAAGGGACGCAAAGAATGGAGGCAAGACAAAAGGGTTTCTGATCAAGCCTCGAAATTTTATTTTTTACAGCGTTCCTTATATGTGGTTTCTAGAAGGGGAGGTGCCTAGGAGGGGTAGGGGCTGAACGGGTCATATGGGTTTAGATAATTGACTAAGGTCGTAAAGGGTGCTGACTATAGATAGAGAATATGGTGGTTGAAGGGCAACTATGGAAAGAATGCTTTGTCCTCAGGCAAGAGGAAGTGGGCCTAGTTTCAGTAACTTACTGAAGTAAGGTCAGAGTTAATCCTTTGACCAACTCTTGGCTCCTGACATTTCTGGAAGGAGTGAGGCGAGCCTGCTGTGTCAGCAGAACTTGAGGTTCCTTGGTGTAGTGTGTTTGGGGAGTGAGCAGGGTGAGTCTACCCAGTGCAGTGCTCCATGACTCATGGAGGGTGCTCAGAGACACTCCAAGTACAGAAGTTTGGAGGCCAAGAACAGGGTGAGAGCCACCTAGCTGCACAAGTGGCCCCTGATCCAAGGCATAGAAATGGGGCAGTGCAGATGAAAGATGGAGATGAATTCTCAGCAAAATGGGAGTGCCACCATGTGGCATCAAAAGAGTGACCAGGCAGGAAGAAGAGTGAGGCCAGGGACCCCTGCCTACCATGGACAAGCAGTTGGCCACATAAAGTGGAGAGCTTGGCTCCCCATTCCTCGCCCAGGCCTCCAATAGCAGGGGCGCTGGTACCCAGAGGGAGGAGGAGGAGCATCCCTTCTGCCTCTCCTGTCCAAGTTATCAGCCTGTGGCTCTAGAATATTCTGTAGTGAGGAGAGTCTTGCCTTAAAATTTTATATTTTAAGCTGGACAGCCCTGAGTCGTAATAACTGAAGGAGATTAAATAATGGAATTTGACCAAGATATCATTAATGGAACTACACATTCAGCACAAAGAGGGACTTGATGTAGTACAGTTGAAAACGGTGATCAGAAAAAGTAAATAATTTCATATATATTCCCAACTAATCAAAACTTATTTAATAAACTGGTGTCAGTAGTTAGAAAATTTTTATTAGGAATCAGAGATTTGACAGAGAAAATGGAAGTTCCTTTGTAATTTGGCTATAGTAATCATTTTCTCATTTTTTGTGTGTGTTTTTTTAATTTTTAAAAATATATTTTTATTGATTTCAGAGAGGAAGGGAGAGGGAGAAAGAGATAGAAACATCAATGGTGAGAGAGAATGATTGATTGGCTGCCTCCTGCACACCTCCTATTGGAGATCTAGCCTACAACCCGGGCATGTGCCCTTGACCAGAATCGAACCAGGGACCCTTCAGACAACAGGCCGATGATCCATCCACTGAGCCAAACCAGCTAGGGCCATTTTCTCATTTTTTAATGATTAAATTCATAGAAATTCTGAAATGAATACAATGTGTTTGCTTTTATTTTAAAAGTTTCAAGTAACATTGATTTTACATTAATAAAGGAAGTGAGAGTGGCCTGTGGGCAGAGAGGCAGGTTGTCCCAACCAGGCGCCCAGGACAGTGGGCTATGAGGTAGGAGGACCAGTCAGAGGAGTGTCTTTAGGAAGAAAAGGTGTCCCAGGAGCATGAGATGGTGGGTAGTGTCTGTAAGTAATGGTGGGGCAAGTATTTTAGCAGTTGCAGTGAAGAGTAACAGGAGTGGAGATAATTGGAAACTGGGTGACCTTGAGAAAGCTTGCAAGAATGAGGAGAGAGATGACTCTGTGGGATCCAGGATGGCAAGGTGGCCAGAGTTATGGAGGGGATAGCATTGGTGGCAGTGATGGTGGCACCATTTATAGAAGACTTTCCATGTATCATTTCATTTTCACTGTCATCATAATTGCAATACCTTCTTTTCTTCTTTCTCCTCTTCTTCTCTCTGCCTCTCCTTTTTCTTCATCACTATCTTTTATTGAGCATTTATGCCCCACATCATTCTACACAAAACAATTTTAAGTTCAAGTGACCCCTGATACTCAGAGATACTAGACAGGGAGCATCAGTCAGAGTGTGAGAGAGACAGGTGCTGACAGTTCTTCTTTCTTTTCTTATTTTAAATTTTATTGTTTAACAGTTCTGTTTTGATTGAGGTGCTGATTAGACATCCAGTCTGAGGTACTTCTTTTAGAACTAAACTAGCTCTTAGTTCAAAAGAGAGTAGGGGAGCAGTAAGAGGAGGAGAAAGGAGCGGGGCAGGTGGAGGAATAAGGGGAGGAGGAGAAGGAATGGATCGTTTGCAGAAGGATGTTTTACTTAAGAAATGCTTATCTAGATCTTACTATGTGCCAGGTACCATTTCAAGTACTTTATAAACAATAATTCATTGAATTTTCATAGCAACCTTATGCAATAGGTACCATTATTATCATCCTCATTTTGTAGACAACTGAGTGCATAAGTTTAAGTAACTTGCTCAGGGTCACACAACCAGCATGTGGTGGAGCTGATGTTTGCTCCCAGATCTTAGATTCTGGTTCTGTACCCCTACTGCCACCTGAGCTGCCAAGATGGCTCCCTGCAGGATGTCATCAAAATGGGAGATGGGCTGTTGGAAAACTCTGGAGTTGTGATCCTATTGTGAATCTTAAACGACACAGTGAACAATACAACTGTTCATGTTGCTTTCATCAAAGGAATTTAGGGCATTTCTTCCATTTCAGAATGTTTGAATAAAACGTACTGCACACATTTATTTCTTAGAATGGATATACTATGCTGTCATCAAACTAGTTTTTGCTGAATAATCTATTCTTGCACTGAATGAATCAATAACTACTTATTTCCAGTTAATGAGAGGAATATTTAAATAGAAATATTTGTAGTCATGTTATTTTCAAGGATTTGGGTTCCATCCTACTCAAATACTCTTTCCCAGAAATCTCAGGATTGTATATCCTTCATCTCCAGTCTGTGGTATAAACAGTGCCTCTTCAGAGTGAGTTCCAAGGAGCAAACCCCACACCAGTCAGCAGAAAGTCCACACCTTCCCCTTCTCTCCTTTCTCTGCTACTTGCATCCACTAATAGTTCAAGTATCTCCCTTGGTGCCAAGGAGGAGGTGATTCCTTTTTAAGACCAAAGGGCTGAAACTGCTGGAATATGATATTTCTTCCTCTCTTGGGTTGAAGTTGGAGAACTTTACACATACTACCCAAACTACCCTTGGTGGTTTTGACAACATCTTCTGCAGCTGCTGCTCCTTAATTCAGAGGCTTCATGCTGCAGCTGGAAACCAGAGCCCAGGGGGATGCCTCCTTCACAGGGGATTAGTGAGGAACTCCTGAATCTGTGTGTCAAGAGATGCAACTGTCCTAGACCATCAGGCTCCGTTCTTTTGCCTCACTCCTCACCAGAAGCCAGGGAGGCTTTGCCTGCAGTGTCCCCCACTAAACTTTGGACAATGCACCTCAATCTCAGTCTCCTGGCCTGTTTTTGTCCTGAGGCCTATCACTACTGAGGCTGCTGAGAACCTGACTTCCCTCCTTGATCCACAGAACCAAGTGCTGTGCACTAAATATGACAACTGTTGGCCTCACTTCCATGGCCATTTCCTCCCTGCAGACCCTTCTGTTCCCATGCAGCAGGGACTAGACCCTCTGCAGCAGCCTGGAGCTGGTGTCCAGGAGAGAGACACTCTGCTCTGCCCAAGGTTCAGCCACAGCACTTTGCTCTATGGCACTGGGAGCTGGTGCAAGTCCCTAGCAGAACAGCATCAATGATGACAGTATTCGCTGAGTGTATATTTTTCATGCACATAATCAGCACTCTGTGAATGGCCCAAAAGTCACAAGATAAGGTACAGTTTTAAATGTACCTCACATCCTCACACATACCAGGGGGATAAGTACTATTCTCACTTTTATTTTACAAACTTTGAAATAGTCTGCCTGTCATGAAGTACTTTCCCAAGGCCATACAGTCAATAAGGGCCAGATCTTTGAGGCTCAAAGTAAGAGTCACAAGTGTCACCTTCAAGCTTGGATTGATGACCCTAAAAGTACTCACAGCATGACTACACATAATCAATATGTGAGAAAAACCTTGTAGCTTTCCTTCCTGCGTTTCTTCCTTCTTTCTTTTCTATGTCCCAGTTGGCCTAACTTCATCCCATTAGCTGTATACAGCCTATGGTATTCAAGGAGGAGGAGACCCAAAAGCTTAAAGTCTGGGAGCAGAAGCCAGTACTGAGTGCAGGTTCCCTGAGAAGCACTGAGTTGCAAGGGAGAAGGGTGGGCCCCCAATGCATTCTGCTCTCAACTTCCATGTAGAAGGTGTTGTCCATGTTCCATCCAGGTGTGAAATTAAAGGTTCTGGGACTGATCTCTAGTTTATTAATTTTACTTTAAAAAATAGAAAGGAAAAGAAGGAGAGGAGGGATAACAATACCTGCCCCCTTTACTTAGACAAAATACTATGTAAGGTGAGGGCTTTTGTATATTCTTAATGTGGAATTTATATCTCTGAGTGATGACACTTACCCACTTTCCCCTGCACAGGTAACCTCCTCAGGTTCCAGTTGTAACTGTATACTGTGAACCCTAGATTTTGCAGACCTCAGTTTAACGGACTTCAGATTTAACGGACAAATTTTGGGTCCATATGTCATTTGTGAAAATTAACACCTATTAATTTAAAAATGTTTTTAACCAAGATTTTCTTATAATTAAATTAACAGGTTATTATTTTTTGTTATTAATTCAGTTATTTTTACCTAATTTTAGCAAATGGGCTATATGTTGGGAAAAATACTGTAGTAATTTTGCTAACATAAATTAACTAGAGGCCCGATGCACAAAGATTTGTGCAAGAATGGGCCTTCCTTCCCCTGGCTGCTGGCACTGCCTTTGCTCCAGCTGGAGCCGCCTTTCTGCCTTCCCACACTGCCCAAAGGCCCGAAGCAGCTGGGGTGGTGCAGAATGCCTGCGTCGTCACCATGATGGTGACACAAGCATCCCACCCTGCCCTCGGCTGCTCAGCACCTCTATATGCAAATCAACCCGCCATCTTTGTTGGGTTAATTTGCATACTCACTCCTGATTGGCTGGTGGGCATCGCAAAGGTACGGTCAATTTGCATCTTACTCTTTTATTAGTGTAGATGTAACATATCTACAACTATAGTCTACATATTTAAATCCAAGAGTCACTCCTCAAAAACTGTTCCAGGAATGATCAGCACATGGTCATGCTGCATTGCATGTGGTAACTGATTCTGTTGTCACCTGGCCTGACTTTCTGAAGCAGTTTTAACTCTTTCCGGCTGATGTTCCCAGTGCACTAAGCCATGCCCCAGCCATGTGCATTTTTTTTTATTATAGGTGACTGGTTAATGCATGCATCTACTAGAATTCAGTATAATATTAAAATTATAGCAATACACATAGAAAACTTTTCTGTGAAATTAAACTTTTCATACATGCTTAATTTTTCCCCATTTGAATGCTTAAGTAAAACTCTACCTTCATGCACAGATAGTTTCTGCTATAATTTTCTGGTGTTGAACATAGCCTCATTACAACCTGTCATATTTTAATATACAGTTCTAAGCGTGGTATTCTTTCAGTTAGACTAGACCAGTGATTTTCAACTAGTGTGCTACAGCACACTAGTGTGCTGGAAGAATTTTTAAAACATGCAACACCTTCTCTGGCTGGTGTGCACAGTGATTAGAGCACCAACACATAGACAGGTTTGATTCCCAGTCAGTGGCACATACCTGGCTTGCAGGTTCAATCTCCACCCTGGTTGGCATGTGGGAGGCAACCAATCTATGTGTTCCTCTCACATTGATGTTTCTCTCTTTCCCTCTTCCCCTCTCTCTGTCTCTCTCTTTTCCTCCCTTCTTCCCTCTCTCTCTAAAAATCAATGGGAAAAATATCCACAGTGAGGATTAACAAAAAAACAACAAATAAGCATGCAATATCTGACTATTTAGTCAGGGGTAATAACCCCTTTTCCTTAGATTGTCAAAAAAAAATGACAACAGCCAATAAAAAAATGGCCATCTGTTGTGAATGAATCAAAATTAATCCTATTTTTATTGTTAGATCAGCAAAAATATATTTTTTGGTATGCCACATAATTTTAGTAATTAGTTTATGTGTGTCACGAGATGAAAAAGTTTAACAATTGCTGGCCTAGACATAAACTCCTTAGGAGCAGGTAGCACATCTTATAACTTTAGTAATCCTAAAATCTTTGGGAAAGAGCAGAGACAAAGTAAATGTTTAATATCTATATTATGACCATTGTTTTAATAAGATTCCATTAAATAATGGTAGAAAGGATTAGAAGACAGAATTTACATTAATAAATTAAATTTACCATTTTCAGAATTGTCCTCTATAGAACTTTACTCTAATGAAATATAGACAAAACTGTTGCCTTGGATCTGGGTTTGGCAAACATTTTATTTAGTCAACGACAAACAATATGTAAACAAATGGGTCTGACTATATCTCAATAAAACAGTATTGACAAAAACACAAGGCCTATGGGCCATAATTTGCCAATTCTGTGCCTTAGATTATTGACTCTGTGAGAACATTTAAAACAAAACAAAAATTTCCTTTCCAAAATGGTGGCAGAGTAAGTGGAAGCTATACTGACACACTCCCAGGACTAAATGGGAATTAGAACTAATTAGAAAAACCATCATGAATAATCAACTGAAGACTAGCTTGAGAGAACTCTGATAGCCAAGGATGAAAAGTAGAGACTGGTAGGAAGTACAAAAGTACCAAAGGGTTGGCCAGGCTTCCACAGACATCAACTGAAGTTCCAGAGGGATATTGAAGCTTTGTGTTTTCCCACTGACAACTCTGGGGTCTAGACCCCAAGCTGGGATCCTGGCCCAGAGCACCAGAACTGAGAAATGTCTCCATATAATATCTGCCTGTGAAAAGTAGCAGGATTGAGATGTCTCGAAATGCAGGCACTCACTTAAAGGGCCAACACACAAAATTTTGTGTGCATCCATTCACCTTGGGCTCTGGCAGAGGAAAAGCAGAGTCAACTAGAATGGAGTCAACCAGATTTGGAGTCTCTGGGTTAGAGCTCAGAAGCCAGATACCCCAGTTACCTGTCTGAAGTTATTCCCTCATATTGCAGGGGACATCTTTCTCCATCAGACCTTTACCACACAGGCAGCTTTTGCTTTGGAAGGAAGCAATTGCCCCACCCTATTGGAAAACCCCTTGTCCCACCCTGGGGGAATTTCTGAGGCCCATTAGGAGACTGAGAATAAAAAACAGCATGCAGGCAGAAGCAATTGCCCCATCCTGTTGGAAAAACTCTTGCCCCACTATGTGTTCAATAACCTGAATTTAATCAAGATGAAATAATACTCAGACTGCAGGTAGAGGCAGGTCTCTGGAGGCTTTGAGTCTTTGCCTGATCTAATTCATATCCTCAGGCTAGGGAAAGCAGACCTTATTGCACATCTTGGTCCATTCCAAAGGCACCTGGACCCAGTAGAGGGAGCCACAAGCTATGGATTGCTTATAGCTCCAAACAGGGTCTCAGGGCTAGTAAGAAATAGCTTATGAATCTATCCTCCACTAGATATTGGGAGTTATAACAGATCACAAACCCAAACAGGCAGCCAAAATGGGGAGGCAAAAAACACACACAAAAAACACAAGCCCAAAATGAAAGAACAAGAGAATTCTCCAGAAGAAGAGCTAAATGAAATGGAGATAAAAAGTTTATCTGATATAGAGTTCATAATAATGATGGAAAAGATGCTCAAGAGCATAAGAAAATATATGGTAACTATGAAAAAAAAGATCAGTCGGAAATAAAGAATGACATAATACAAATAAAGAACACATTGGAAGGAATACACAGTAGATTAGAGGAAAGCATGCATAAGATCAGTGAGTTAGAAAACAGGGTAGAAGAAACTCACTCAACCAGAGAACCAAAAAGAAAAAAAACAGGAGGACAGCTTAACCTTTTGCACTCAGATATCGAGTGCAAATTACTCTTTGAATGTATCAATAATTTGAAATATAAAAAAATCCAAATAAATAAGTTTGTATGAAAAGAAACTCCAGTTTTTTATTCTACTGCCACGCTTTGTAAAATCTGGGGTATTTAAAAAATTAAATCCCGAGTAGAATAAAGGAATCAAGAAAAAAGCAAGTGAGTGCAAAGGGTTAAGGGGACAATGAGAAATTTAACATATTAGAATAACAGGCATGCCAGAAGAGGAAGAAAGGGAGAAAGGAATAGAGAAGGTGTTTGAAGAAATAATGGCAGAAAACTTCCCTAAGCTGGTAAAGGAAAAAGTCAAACAAGTTCAGGAGACCCAGAGAATCCCAAGCAAGAAGAACCCTAACAGGCCTATGCACAGATACATTATAATTAAAATGCCAAAAATTAAAGACAAAGAGAGAACCTTAAAGGCAGCAAGACAAAAGCAATTTGTTACATACAAAGGAGCTCCCATAAGGCTGTCAGATGATTTCTCAACAGAATCTCTACAGGCCAGAAGGGAATGTCACGAAGTATTCAAGATAATGAAAAGCAAGGATCTGAGACCAAGATTATATATAGCAAGGCTATCATCCAAAATAGATAGTGAAATAAAGAGCTTCCTGCCACACACAAAAAAAAGGCTAAAGGAGTTTATCACCACCAAACCAGAACTGCAAGAAATGCTAAAGAGATTGCCGTAATGAGAAGAAATAGAGAGAGAAACATAGGCCTGCAGGGTTAATTTTAACCCTGACTACATAAGTAAAAGAAGATAAACTAATTTGTCATTTTTTAAACATACACATTCAAAAAATCTACTTTATTATATAATAGACTTTCAGCTTTAATGGACACCCCCTTGTCTGAATTAGTCTGTTATATGGAGCTTTTACTGTAGTTTTTCCTTGAAGTGCCCTCAACTCATTTGCCTTCTTGCCTTTGCTTACATGCCTTCCACAGCCTGGAATACCTTCTCCTCATCACTGTCTGCTAACTTGCTTTGGTGCTCAAATGCCACCTCCTCTGTTCTAAAATAGTGTCCCTTTCCTCATTTACACCATTCAAAGTTTGTATCTCTCACAAAATTTACTCAGCACCATGGCTAGAGCTAGTTGTTATCTGTTAGGCTTCTGGCCTAGGTATGCCTGGCATATGTTCAATAAAATGTTTATTGACTTTAATTCTGCTTCAATTCTCTATTCCCTTCCCTGCCTGCACCCACACCTGGCACCCAATGTATCCCCTGGCTTGTTGCAGACTCCCGGTATAAGCATCATGAGGAGGATGAGGGCTGGCACATGCAATGGGCAAGTCTCCATAGTGCAAGGAGAATTAAGCTTTCCTTTCAGTGAGCTCAAACCTCACATGAAAGGTATGAAGCTGGGTTGCAGCCAGTTGGGTGGGGATCAGAGCCCAGGAAGAGAACATGTCCTAAAATGCACACTATGAACCAGGGCAGATACCAGAGGATTTTAGGTGGCACACAGGTAAACTTTTAAAAAAACCTAATAATTATATAACATAATATTGATAAAAATAAATATAATTAGCACATTAAACCTATTATTTCATAAATATGTTTTAATAAAAGTTCTTGCATTTGAATAGAAATGAGTTGATTTAAAGAAAAACATTTCACCGAAACCGGTTTGGCTCAGTGGATAGAGCATAGGCCTGCGGACTGGGGGGGTCCCAGGTTCGATTCCGGTCAAGGGCATGTACCTTGGTTGCGGGCACATCCCCAGTGGGGGGGTGTGTAGGAGGCAGCTGATCGATGTTTCTCTCTCATCGATGTTTCTAACTCTCTATCCCTCTCTCTTCCTCTCTGTAAAAACTCAATAAAATATATTTAAAAAAGAAAAATAAAAAGAAAAACATTGCATAAATAATGCTACATGATATGGCCAACTTTGGGACAGGGGAAATACTTTGGGGAGGTGGAGCTGGGAGTGAAGGGGTGTGTTCTGAGGGTTGCCATCTGCTGGGAGTGGCCTCAGGAATTAACAAAATTGTTTACCTAACTGAGTTACTATGCAAAACCTTTGTTTGAAAGGCAGAATGCAAGCGCAATCTTTTCTCATCACTACTGTTTCTTCGTTGGAGTAAAGAGATGTGCTGGTGAATGTCAACTCTCGTCTCCAGCTTTGCAGCCTGGAGCCTCAGGTTTCTAATGACCATGGGTCCACACCCTTCCCAGGACCCAAAGTACCCAAATATGAATTCCTATTTTTTTTTTCTGCAAAGCACAGCTCTTTACATAAAGAAAACCATTTCAAAGACAATTCTCTTCTGGCATACATCTCAGGGCTCCATTCTAGATCCACATTCATCCTCCTTATCCAATTACGTGATCAAAGCCAAAGTGTTTGTCCTACTTTAGGGGTTTAAAAACATCCAGGGAAAAACCATGAGCATTTAAAATTACCTTATTTTTTTCTTTTTGCCCTAGCTGGTTTGGCTCAGTGGATAAAGCCTCCACCTGCAGACTGAGGGGTCCCAGGTTCAATTCTGGTCAAGAGCACATGCCCGGGTTGCTAGTTCGATCCCCAGTTGGGGACATGCAGGAGGCAGCCAATCAATGATTCTCTCTCATCATTGATGTTTTTATCTCTCTATCTCTCTTCTTTCCTCTCTGAAATCAATAAAAAATATATTTAAAAAATAAAGCTACTTTTTAAAAAATGTTACACATCTTCCTGTGGGGGAATTGGAATCCACTCCCTGTTCTCTTAACTACTCTCCAGCCACAAAAAGTCATGTGGGACAGTTAACATGGGCAATCCCAGCCATGAACAATTAGGTTATATCTCCAGCCAGGTGTTTAGTGGGCTTGCTCTCACTGCCACTCAGTCCCTCCCACTGAGAGACCTCTTATTAAAACTAAAACTAAAACGGAGAAAAATCTGCAACATTACTTCATAAGGATCCCCCTACTATTGGCTCTAGCAATCTGCTCATTTCAATACTATGATATGGAGCTTATATCTCCTAAAACAGGGCACACCTTATCCTGCATATCAACACTCTCGGGTTTGAGGCCTTGGTTAAAAAAAAGAAAGAAAGCATCAAATGTAACATCCTCAAAAAGATTTAAGTAAACAGATTGCCTACTGGTGGACTGATTTTTCTGTATAGAAAAATTCATGCTGTGATTTTATCAGGCCATAAAAGTGCGCTTTAGCAGGAACATTTGTGAATATACAGCAGCACTGAAGGTGTATGGCCACTAAATGATTCACAGTTATCTATCTTCTCCACAGATTCCTTATGCACTTACCTTGTTTTAATGCATAGTTTGCTCAAAAAACAATATTCTTTATGACCCTTCCAATATAAAAATGTTTACTGACTAGCAGCAATATATGGGTACCATGGGGTGGGACTGTAGGAAGGGGAAAGCTTTTTGCTTTCCCCACACCTCTGTCCTCATCCCTTTCCCCTGAACTCTTTTAACTGGTACCTAACCTTATAGAAGAAGATGCCCTTCCCAAACGTGGGTGCTAAATTCTGACTTCAGTACTTAGCCATAAAATAAGATGGAAATCACTGATTAATCTTCACCTTCTTCTCTTTTCAGTTCTATATCCATTTACAGTCCCAAGGAGAATCCAAATGTATTTGACGCTGTGGCATTCTTCCAGTCCATGGGGAATTTCCTGGGGATCTTTGCTGGCTCCTTTGCAATGGGGTCTGCGTGTGCTGTTGTTACTGCACTGATATCCTTTGTCTGTGTGGGGAAAGCTGGGGACTGTGTCTTTGGAATGTTTCAGGAAATGGACAACCACCAAGCCTGTAAATGGCTAGTCTGGTTCAAGGATGATACAACGCCACTGGGGCCATCTGAATCACCATCCAGGCAGAGGTTGGTACAGGTGACAGAGGGGCCCAGGCTCTCTTCTTGTCCAATTCCAGTTCTATCACTACTGATACGATCTGATCATAAGATATTAACTATCTTAAAAATTATTATCTCAGAAAACAGGTAGGTAGGGTCAACAGGATTGGCTGTATTAGGTCCAAAGGAAAAAATGAAGGTGAAATGTCAAGAACAAGGCTTAATTGACTGGAAATGATAAAGCAAGTATCCATATCCTCTACCTCCTTTTCAAGCTTGCATCAATCACTAGTTCACAGTGCTGATCAAGCCAAAAGTCATTGTGGGTGTAAACAAGCAGACATGGCTAATTTATGGAAAGGGGTCTATAAGCAAGGCAGAAAATATGTCTGCCATATCTGGGCAATCTCATTCCCTCTTTTATAGCAGAGAGGTAGGAGGATTGGTAGAGCTCTTAGAGGATTTAAGCCAGATAATGAAGCTGCTCTGGTGGGCGGTTCACTTAGAGGAGTTGGATGGGGCAAAATAAGCCAGAGTTGAGGAGGAAAGCCAGAAGGCCAATGTCAAATGTGAGAGTTTAATGAAGGCCTCAGAGAAGATTAGAGTAAAGGATTAAAAACTAAAAATTTCTGAGGAAAGGAGAAGGAAGAAAGTGTAAGAGGTGTCCAGGCCCCAGGCAAAGAAAAAAATGTTGGGGTCTTTTTCAATGGTGACTGACCAGCTACTAAAAGGCTGAGTTCTACTAAGGGTTTCTAAGATATCAGAGTATGAGTAAAACATGGATGCTGTCTTCAACTGGTGACAAACTTTGAAAGACAATCTCTACATAATAGCTGGATAGAAAGTGGATGCCAAAGCCACAGCCAACTTATTAGGACTCTAAAAATTGAAATGGGAAAGAGGACACTGTGTCTGGAATCATCTAATAGACTCATGACCAATTTCATTATTCTGGAAAATAATTTGAAAAGCAGTATTTACATGCTCAGTTAGACTTGGGCATGTGAGAGGTAGAATATAGGCAAAAGCTATAAGATAAGTGATTCAAGGAAAGTGGGGTGGGATCAAGGTGGCACGTCGAGCATGTGCCTGGGAGGACCACAGCATTTGGGTGGTGAGTGATGGAAGATGAGGGAAAACAGGATGATGGAGTCAGCTGCAGAGCTTTTAGGAGTATTGTTCAAAGGAGGTGACATCCTGGAAGTCCTGTTTTAAAACATAATGATAACTGGTATGTATGGTGATCAGATCAGGGGAATTAGAATCAAGGAAAAATGATGATAAATTGTAGGGAAAACATCAGGAAGGAAACCAATATTTAGAATAATCTCTAAAACTTAGTGGTTGGTATCTCTATAAGAGATAAAGAAGGGGAGAGCAACCAAGTCCATTCGTAAGCTTTATTCTGAAAACCTTGGAGAATTCCAACTCATTGACAGAAATAAAGTAAGTCAGAAAAGGTAGGGCTTATTTCTAACAAAAATACTGATTAATAATTCTACTCTGTATTTATGATATTTCGGGATGCCTACATTTGCACAATAAGCATATCACACAGATACTATTTTTATTGGACACTGAAACTCAGAAAGGGTAAGCTATTGCTCAAGGTCATGCAGCTGGTAGGCAGAGCCATGATTCAAACCTAGGGAGTGAAACCCAGAGGCAGGCCATGCTCCTGATTACTACTTTCCATTGCCTCTTAATTCTTAAGTGGAATTATAATGGAGGTCTCAGGTTTAGAGTAATAGTAATGGTGATAACAACATGTAGTAGATGTCAGCATGTGCCAGGGATTTTATGTATAGCTCCTCATTTTAATCAACCCTGTAAGGCAGGTTATAATTAGCCTTTAACATGAGGAAACTCAGGTCTAGGAGGTTAAATAGCTCACTCTGGGTCATATCTCAGTAATAATTAACATGATAATAACATTTGTTGGAAACACTGCTATGTGCCACCCATTGTCCTTAGTATTTTGCATGGATTATCTCAGACAGCTCATATGAGAATCTTGGAAGGGAGAGACTGTTACTTCCCCAAGTTTATAGCTGAAGAGGCAATATAGCCAGGATATTTCAGGGTCAGCATTGAAACTCAGGCTTTTGGTTCCAGAGCTACTCAAGGTGGAGGAGCTGAGCTCTCCTCTGCCTAACGAGAGGGAATGCATGGACACAAAAGTAAATGAGTCTATAGGGAAGGGGGAAAATTCTCAGAGATTGAAAGTTTGCCATGAATTGGATCAGATATGGACAAAAAGATGGAGACAGAAGAGATGGCAGCTCAGTCACAGAGGCAAGTCAATCATGCTGCACCTAGTGGCCTTGGCACTCACCAACTCGGTGCATGGGAAATAGGTGCACAGACATTCCCTGATGGTAACTACCTCACACTTCATCCACAGGAGGTTAAGGTTCCTTAGGGTGCAGGCCTCTGGATGAACTTGGGGCTTGACCTAGAACTGAACTTCTTTCTGGAGAAGGGTGAAAGAAACAAATGTCCTGTGCCCACCTGATCTCCTGAAATGTCTTGGCAACAAAGTAGAAGAGGAAGCCAAATAAACAAGCTCCCCCTGGAAACAAAGCCTACCTCGTGGCAGTGAGAGGGGATGCTGAAAAGGGTCAATTGGCCGCCTTTGCTTTCCTCTAGTTAAGAATTACTTACAGATCCTTACTGAATCTATTTCCAGGAAAGGATTTTTACAAGACAAATTAATTTAAATTACAGTAATAGAAAAACTTGCATATCCCTGTTGCTTACCAGGTACACTCTTCTAAGTGCTTAATGTATATACCCAGGAGGTAGGTTGAATTATCATTCCCATTTTCACATAGGGAAACCAAGGCACAGAGTGACCAAGGGACATGTCCAAGATGACACAGTAGGTCTGAACCCAGGTGGACTTGACCTCCAAAGGACACACTCTCAATAGTGACATTCTGCCTCTTCTTGGCATTTTGTGCTTCTAATACTTTACAAAACATTTTAATATACTTCGTATTATTTTACTTTTCAACCTTGTATGAGTAGGAATTATTCTCCTTAACAATTCACATAGGATAGAAATGAGACTGAGAGGTTAATATATTGCTCAGAAATCACCTGGCCAGTGACTAGCAGAGCCAAGACATGGACCTAGAGCTTCTACCCCAAGGGTCATACCTTTCACTTCCATGCCCTGCTTCCAAACACCTCTTAATGTGAATTCTTCTTCAGATTTTTTCTCGAAAGATAAAAAATGCAACATTTCATCTCATTTGTCAGAGTGTTTTTGCCTAACCCTGGACAAAATTGTGATGTAAACCTTTCCCACCGATCACATACTCCTAATCATCTCTCCACAACCCATTCTCCACATAGCCTGGGTCACAATGCCTTTGCTCTATTTGCAATATGTAGGCCATTGACCAAGTGTTATTCTGGCCAAAATGAACCTCTGCCTGACCTAGAATTAATTCACATTTTATCAACCCTACTTATACCAAGTGGACATGGTCACTGAATATGATATTGCTCCTGATCCTATTTCCCGCTCCAGGAGAGAAGAGTGTTCCAGGTGCTCTGTCCAAAGAGTAGCCTTTTCCAGGGAACAATGGCCTCCTTTGGTGCTGACCCACCTGCAGCTTCTCATTCACCCACAATCTGCGGCTTTGTTCTCAGGATCTGCTACAGTCTCCTGAGGGTCATATCCCAAGGCCTAAATTCAAATTCAAGAGGTTATGTATAGTTAGCTAGTTTCTTCCTCTGAGACACTTTTTCTTCGTTATCTGAACACAAGTTTGTATTTTTATCATAATGTTAAGCACCCAGTGAAACAATGAAGCTGTGATGATCTTCACATAGACCCAGGGAGTTACCGTGCTTGCCAGGTCTGAAATCTGTCCTCTTACTCAGAAACTAGCACAACCACATCAGTATCTCTGAACTGAGAAGGAGACTTAGCTGTCAGAGCAGTTGTTTCCCTTAACTTGTCTTCGTCACTTGACCAAATTTACCAAACTGCATGAGTTCCCCCTGCTGGAGACAGGCCTGCTCTTCCTCCTGTCTTGGAACTCCTTCCTGTCTGTGGAGGCTGCAGGCCTCACAGGTGTGTGTCCCACCCAGCCTTCCTGAGGACTCTGGGAGAGACAAATAATAATTCATTCATTTTGTACACAACACCTTAACTGAAAGTCTTCAAAATGCCCTTTCCTCTTCTGTCCTTGCTGGTCAGGAAGGGATGTTGAAATCTACAAATGGCTAATTAATAGAGGTGATGGGTAACTTTAGGAATGATTGTTCACAGCAAGTGTCCATGAAAGCAGCCTCTCCAGGATGTGCCAGTGTCCACACAGTGTTTAAAATCTTTGCACACACACTATGGCAGGCCAGAAAACAGCTATGTGAGGCTCCGATGTTACAGAAGACCAAAGAAAAACCAAGCAACACTTTAGAGAAAAGGAGTGACACTGTTTATTTATGCTGGTGGACCCAGAGGAATAACTTCCCAATTCTGAGTAAAGTAACATGCAGGGGACTTCTCTTTTATATCTTTCTGGGGTCTTTGTCCCTCAAATAGGGATTATGCTTTCGGTTCTTTTTGCGGCTTTGCAAGAAGGCCCCCAGGTGTTGGTGGTCTCCAGGCCATATCTGATGGTCTGTCCTGGTGCCAGCATTAATAACCCTCCCTCTGGGGCAGTGCACTGTTCACTTCACAGTTTTATGGCCTCTGCAACAGGTTCTGCAAGACCAGTTTCTGGGAAAGGGGTGGTGACTTAATTATAGGTTATCAAGAATGTACACTGGGTTTGCTGGCATGGATTCAGATTGCTAGCCCTCCACCCACTCCCCAAAATATCAGGGTTACATTAGAATTAGCCTTTTAGCCTCCTCACCACAGCTTAATACCTCTTACCATAGAAAGTCTATATATAGGGTGCTGTAAGGTGGAATAGTTGATAGAGAAAGGGGCAATTCCTAAGGTTCCCAGGGCTATGGATCAAGTGCTCTAGATTCAGCAATTAGATTGCCTTTCTGCAGCAGTGAGGGTTTGCACTTGGGTAGCTGCAACGATTGGGTGCTTTTCCATGTAGAAGAATCACTGTGGCTTCTACAAAATTTCAAACTTATTTTTTTCTTTTGGCCTCTTTCCTGCTTCTCCTGGGTTTCAATCCCTGATCCTTGATATTCACTACATCTTAACTGACATTAAAGTTGTGAGAATCCCTCTTGAAGGGTTAATTGGTAACAGGATATCTCCCTAGGGTAATTTGTATTTTAATAGTTAGTACTTTAAATCTAAATAATAATAAAAGTTGACATATTGAAAGTGAACTATGCTACCACTGGGTGCTTGCTAACTGCCTTGTAGGAATGTTCTCATTAATTTATAGAAAGATTAAAAGTTAGAAACTATATAAACCTGGTTTACTCACCCAATAATAAGTGGTAGAGCTGAGTTTTAAAATTAGGAGATTTGATTCCAGAGCCTGGGCTGGTGAAGACCAAGCATCACTACCTTGAATGAAATTTCACCTGTGAAATATGAGGTAGCCCCTAAGAATAGGAAGATATTTGAGCCCCAGGGGTCTGCCTGGTCCATTTGCTCCTAGACTGTTTTTGGCTGTCCTTTGAACATGAATTTCTTGGCAAATCTTTTTTTTGTTCAATTGATCTCTATTGTTGAGAGTATTACAGCTGTTTCTCATTTTCCCAAAAGCAAAGGCCATCACAAGAGACAAGGAAGGATACTATATAATACTAAAGGGATCATTTCAACAAGAGGATCCCTGGTAAATATATACGCACCCAATATAGGAACACCTAAATTCTTGGAGGAATTTAAGAGAGAGATTGATAGCAAGATAGTCATAGTAGGGGACTTTAACATCCCATTGATATCACTGGGTAGATCTTCCAGACCAAAAAAACAACAAGGAAACAGTGACCTTAAATGACACACTAGATCAGATGGATTTAATTGATATTTACAGAACATTTAACCCCAAAGCTGCAGAATATACATTCTTCTCAAGTGCACATGGACATTCTCAAATATAAAACACATGTTAGGACACAAACTACGTCTCTATAAGTTCAAGAAGATTGAAATCATAGCAAGCATCTGGGATCACAATGGCATGAAACTAAAAATCAACTACAATAAAAACACTCAAAAACATTCAAACACATGGAGGCTAAATAGCATGTCATTAAACAATGAATGGGTTACCAATGAGATAAAGGAAGAAATAAAAAACTTCCTGGAAACAAATGAAAATGAACACAAAACAACCCCAAATCTTGGCAAAATGTTGGTAATGATGTTTGTCCTGTTCTGTGCAGCTGACCCAAGTTACTGTAGAGCTGCAAGGACCAAGTGATTCCCTCAGGTGTTGAGTGTGTCTGTCACTCACACAGAAAGCCATCCTACTGACCCTTGTATCCAAATCATCCAACAAAACCTGTTATAGTAGTGCCTTACTAGTTGTTAGGGAGGTTGCTGAAGAATTTATGTGTGTCCGAGAAAAAGAACACTAGTGTCCCTTAAATGAAATAATGGAGGTAACAATTTATATCCTCCATTCAAAAATTGTTGGTTCCCTTTTTTCACATTCTATGCCCTTTTTATCACTTAACATGTTGTAAAATGATGTGAGTAATATTAACAATAATAATACATATTTGACCTTTCAGGAAGGTGGTCAAATAAGTATCTTAACTCACCTGAGATTTTTAGTCTACTGTTGAACATTGTGTTAACGGAAAAAAAAACCCATTGAAACCTGTAAAGAATTTTTGTGAGTTTATTTGAGCCAAACTGTCGACATATGCTGGGAAGCAGAACCTCAATGAATTGAGATAATGCTCCAAAGAATGGCGGGTTACATTTCTATTTATACATTGCAATCAAAGGAGGGACATAGGTGGCTTACTTGAAATTCATTGGTGACGGATTAAGGAGGCGGGATAAAAGCAAAGTGGTGGGAAACCCCTGGGATTGGATAAAAAGTAAAATGATGGACACACACTTAGGTGGGTGTAGGAACAATTAACATGATATGAAGGAATTTGAGGCATCTGTCCTGGCACCCACCACATTTGGTTGTGCCTCAGGGGCTCCAGGAAAAAAAGGAAGTTACAAGTTACCCAGACATCTCACAGATATGTTATCTTAGAGGCAAAAAGGCAAATGGGCTCAGGAAAGATCTAAGTTGATTTTTGTCAGGGAAAATATCAGCCTAGGAATGACTGCCCACTATAACCTGTTTGTAGTTAAATATTTAATTTTCAGACCATCTTTTGTGCTTATTTTAGGTCTCTGAGTTTACAAGACTGCCACACAGACCTCCCCTGAGCTTATCAGGTTAGCATGTGGCTCCTTTTGTCCACAATTGTAACAAAAACACAAACACTCACAGGTACATACACACAAAAATTATTTGTTTCTGCGTGTGAAAATTTTCTTTCTATTTTCTGGTCCATTTCAGCAAGATCTTGTTTCATTAACTATTTTCAAGGTTATGGCCCATGTGTAAATTGCTAATTTATCTATACCCTGCTCTTTGACCACCCTTTTGAACCTGTTATCTTTATTGGATGCCATGGAGACCACCTCTAAGGAGTCAGCATGATGGGATGAGTGAGTGAATATATGCCCTCAGTAGCAGAAAGGCTCAAACGTCCAAGGTTGCAACCAGGGGCACACTCAATCCAGAGCAGTGCTTCAGATTAAGCAGCATGCGTGATAGACATTCACTTTAAACCAGTCTAGGTGTGAGCATTTTCTACTGCCAGAGACCAAGCCTGCTGAGTTCAAATTACTTATGTGTTTATTCATTAATTATTTAATCCTTTCCTATTTCCAAATTAGATGTGAGACAACTTATAACATGCATATCATGGGACCATTTAGTTGAGGGCAAACACTCGAGTGCTTTGGCATAGAGTATTCTTGCAAAATTAGGCAGCTATTTATTGCTGTGGTTTGTCAATAAATATAGCTCTGAGCGTTCCAACAGCCAAAGCCAAGAGAGAAACCTGATGAATCATATAGGAAAAAAACAAACAGCATTATAAAAGGAATTCATACTTATTTGTAAAAATGGACAAACTTTTTTTCTGCTACTAAAATTTTAAGGCAATTTATCACATGCTTTCTTATATAAGAGCCTTTAAACACCACAATGGACAGTATATTTAATAATAGTTTCCAGGAAAATGGAGATTTATTCCTCATGTAGTCATATCTCATATCAACCTTCAATAAAATCTGAGGGTGTGGTATCAAATTCAGTTCTCTAATTCATGTAATGATAAAAATCCTTCAAGTTCTAATTAACAAGTAAATTAATAAAATGCAAAGCTAAAATACTGTACATAGAAAACCCCAAAGACTCCATCAGGGAATTACTAGACTTAATAAATGACTTAGGCAATGTAGCAGGATACAAAATTAACACCAAGAAATCTACGGCATTTCTATACACCAACAGTGAACTTACAGAAAGAGAGACTGAAAAAAAAAATCCCATTTACCATTGCACCAAAAAAATTAAGATACCTAGGAATAAACTTAACTAAGGAGGTAAAAGACCTGTACTCAGGAAACTGAAAAGAGACATAGAGGAAGGCATAAACAGATGGAAGAACATACCATGTTCATGGATTGCTAGAATCAACATCATTAAAATGTAAAGCAATCTATAGATTTGCACTCCCCATTAAAATACCAATGGCATATTTCACAGAACTAGAATGAACTCTCCAAAAATTCATCTGGAATAAAAATAAGAGCCTGAATAGCCACAGAAATCTTGAGAAAGAATAAGAAAGTAGGAGAGGTCTCAATCCCAGATATCAAGCTGTATTACAAAGCCACTTTTCTCAAAACTGCCTGGTACTGGCACAAAAACAGACATATAGATCAATGGAGTAGAATAGAGAACCCAGAAATTGACCCAAGCCACCATGCTCAATTAATATTTGACAAAGGAGTCAAGAGCATGCAATGGAATAAAAATAGTCTCTTCAATAAATGGTGTTGGAAAATTTGGACAGATACATGTAAAGAAAAAGAAAGAAAGAAAGAAAGAAAGAAAGAAAGAAAGAAAGAAAGAAAGAAAGAAAGAAAGAAAGAAAGAAAGAAAGAAACTAGACCACCAACTTACACCATACACAAAAATACTCAAATGGATAAAGGACTTAAACATAAGATGGGAAACCATAAAAATCTTAGAAGAATCCACAGGCAACAAAATCTCAGACATATGCCGAAGCAATATCTTCACTGATACAGCTCCTAGGGCAATGGAAATGAAAGAGAAAATAAACAAATGGGACTACATCAAAATAAAAAGCTTTTGCACAGCAAAAGAAAACCATCAACGAAACAACAAGAAAGCCCACTGCATGGGAGAACATATTTGCCAATGTTATCTATGATAGGGTTTAACCTTCAAAATTTACAGGGAACTCATACAACTTAACAAAAGGAAGAAAAACAATCCAATAAAAAAATGGGGAAGGGACCTAAATAGACACTTTTCGAAAGAGGACATTCAGAAAGCCAAGAGACATATGAAAACATGCTCAAAGTCACTAATCATCTGAGAGATGCAAATCAAAACAACAATGAGGTACCATCCCACACCTGTCAGAATGGCTATCATCAACAAATCAACAAATGACAAGTGCTGGAGAGGATTCGGAGGAAAAGGAACCCTCCACTGCTGGTGAGAATGCAGACTGGTGCAGCCATTGTGGAAAACAGTATGGCATTTCCTCAAAAATGTAAAAATGAGACTGCCATTTGACCCAGTGATCCCACTTCTAGGAATATATCCAAGAAATTAGAAACACCAATCAGAAAGGATATATGAACCCCTATGTTCATAGCAGCACAATTTACAATAGCTAAGATTTGGAAACAGCCTAAGTGCCCATCCGTAGATGAGTGGATTAAAAAAACAGTGGTACATCTACACTATGGAATACTATGCTGCTATAAAAAGGAAGGAACTCCTACCATTTGCAACAACATGGATGGACCTGGAGAGCATTATGCTAAGCGAAATAAGTCAGTTGGAGAAATATAAATATCACATGATCTTATTCATTTGTGGAATATAATGAACACCATAAACTGATAACCAAAAACAGATCCAGAGATGGAGAATCATTGATCAGACTGTCAAACCTCAGAAAGAAGGCAGGGGAGAGTGGGGGTAAGGGTCAGAGATCAACCAAGGGACTTGTATGCATGCATATAAGCATAACCAGTGGACACAGATACTAGGGGGTGAGGGCATGAGCGGAAGAGGCTATGGGTGGGGGGGCAATGAGGATAAGGACACATATGTAATACCTTACTACTAATCAATAAAGAAAAAAAAGGACATCTATAGTTTTAATATAATAAAAGAGCTCCTTCCAATATGCTAAATAAATAAATAAATGAATGAATAAATAAAAAATAAAAAGTGCTAAATGAATGGAGATATGATAATGAATACAGTGAACTAAATGGAATGAGTAACTGAGAGGCCACCAGCAATCAGGGCCTTGCATGGGTTCACTAACAACACATCCTGTAGGTTCTAGGAATAGGATTCACAAGCAAGGATTTCTAAGAGACCCCAGCCATGGCATTCCAAAGTGGGTGCTTAAAGGTGTCTACCAAGTGAACAGGGCTCTAGGTACCCCACTTCACCCCTTTTGTTGGTTCCATGAATTAGGTTTTCACTTAAGATTTTATTTTAAAATGGATTTCTCTTGCTTTAAACAAAGTACATCTGCCTTTAAAAACATGTTTTTTACTTTTCTTCTACTGCCAAAGTATACAGAGCAAGGCAAAAGTAGGTTTACAGTTGTGAGTACGCAACACAGAGTTTATTTTTGTATTATTTATTAATTATTGTATTATTTTCCATATGAACAACTATAAAGCTACTTTTGCCCCACCCTCTGCATTATAGAAGGTGTTGGTTCATAAAAGGAAATAAAATAGATCTACTTGTATTCTTACTGCCTAAAAATAACTATTATTAACAATGGTCTGAGTCTATCAAATTATATGCATATACATACACTTTATTAAATATATGCATGCATACATAAATGTAATTATACTTTGTTTGTTTTTAAGTAACTTGCTTTTTCTCACTCAATAATTTATAGTGAATGTATTTCATAACACCAAATATTCTTCTATATTGTTATTTTTAATGGCTGCCTCATACTATATCATACCAACTTGCCATAATTTATTATAGCAACTTTTTAATTGTTTAGTTTTCAATATTATTAATATAATTACAATGATAATCCTTATAAGTTGATGTGTGGATTTATATTTACTAGTATATAATTGCCTAAAAATAAAATTGCTGGGGCAATAAGAAGGCTAAAATTTTAATGTCTTAGAAAAATTCATCCAAATTATCCTCTGGAAAATTTGTATCCCTGTGTACTTTCACCAACAATGTTTCACCAACAATTCATGCACATCTTCCCCCACCTGAAATCTTATTCATCCCTGCTACCAGTAACTTCATAATCAAGTTCCACTTTACTCTAATTTAAATTTATTATATTTCTGCTGAGGACAGTATTTTAATTACATGTCATTGGCAATTTTTATTTCTCCTTTGGTGAACTACCCTGTTAATACCCCTGGTCCTTTTTTCCTACTGAGATGCTTATCATTGTCACATTAAGTTTTAGGAGACCTTTTTCCACTAAGAAAATTAATGTTTTGACTATCATTTACGCTATAAATATTCTCTAGTTTGTGGTTTTACATTTCAAATGTTTTATTTTCTTAGGTAAGTGAAAGGTTAATGTATAGACATTTTCAAGTTTTCTGTGGGTAATTTTATCTACTTGTTACAAAGCCCAATATTTTATTAATTTATACTAAGAAAGCCCAAATGTTTAATAATGATAATGTATCCTCCCTTTTAATAGTTGTCTGGTTTACTTTTACATTGGAATCCAACTGAAATTTGCTTTTTGATCTGAGGTGCAGGATGCTGTAGGGATTTGCTTTTTTTCGTAGATGGTTGTCCATCTGTCCTAAAACCCTTCAACCTTAACCTATCAATTTATAATATAATGTCTATGTGTGGAGATACATCTATACCAATAAAAGGGTAATATGCTAATTAGACCAGATAGATCAGACGTCTCCTGGACATCCTTCCTGACAAAGCCATGATGGCAAGGCCCAAGGCAGAGGCAGTTAAGGGCAATCAGGCCAGCAGGGGAGAGCAGTTAGGGGTGATCAGGCCAGCAGGGGAATAGTTAGGGGCAATCAGGCAGGCAGGCAGAAGTAGTAAGGGGTGATCAGACAGTCAGGCAGAAGGGTTAAGGGTGATCAGGCAGGCAGGTGAGCAGTTAGGAGCAAGCAGTCCCAGATTGAGAGATGGACGTCCAACTGCCAGTTTAGGCCTTATCTCTGTGGGTCCCGGATAGGTGAGGGTGCAGGCCGGGCTGAGGGACCACACCCCCCCCCATATATGAATTTTGTGCACTGGGCCTCTAGTATATGTATATGTATGTTCTAAGCTTTCTATTGTTCCACTGAGCTTTTGGTCTCCCCTGTCTTGCTCATTTCAGCCCCTTCCGTTTCCTCAGGTTCTTTGCTATAAATACTAATATTTATTATTCCATATGGACTTGAAAATAACTCTGGTTTCAAGCAAAAAGTAACTCTGTGATTATGATTGCAATTGCATTAAATTTTTATATTAATTTGAAGAGAAGTGGTGTTTTTACAGTGTTGAGTCTTCCCACCCAGGAGTATATTATATCTCTTCCACTATTCAAGCTATATTTTATGCTACTTACTAAATGTTTATATACTGTCTTCACATTGCAAATTTCTTGTTAAGTACTTTTTAAGCTATTTTATACGTGGGGTACTATGATGAATGGAAACATCTTCCATTATAGTTTATAACTGGCTACTGTTTGTTTATGTGCCTCTAGACTTCACTATGATTTTTTTAGTTACTCTTTGTAATTCTGAAATATAGAACTAGAGCTGGTGTGAAGAATTAAGATTCATAAGCAGAAGTTATATAGACTATCCAGGCCATAAGGGCTATATCAGCACCAGCTGATCACTCCTAACACTCTACCTGCCTGTCTGATCTATTGTGCACTGGAATGAATGATTTTTGCTTAACAAAGGAAAAATGCCAAAATTGGAACAATGGACTTCTTTATGCATGCCCCATGCCTCATAATATTCTTGCAGATTCTACATATCCACTGGTCAGGATATTTCAGCGCAGATTTATATGCTAACTAAAGGATATATAATAGCCCTAGCCAGTTTGGCTCAGTGGATAGAGTGTCGGCCTGTGGACTCAAGGGTCCTGGGTTTGATTCTGCTCAAGGGCACATGCCCGGGTTGCAGGCTCGATCCCCAGTAGCAGGTGTGCAGGAGTCAGCCAATCAATGATTCTTTCTCATCATTGATGTTTCTCTCTCTCTCTCTCTCTCCCTCTTCTCACTGATATCAGTAAAAATATATTTTAAAGAGTATACAATAAATGTCATTAATCTAAAATTTTACTTCTCTAACTATTATGTTAAAGTGCAAACATGTAGACCTGAGGAAATAAGAAGAATATGGTGGACATATGTTGGTTTGGTTGTCCAGCACCCATTCTCACTTTCACTAGGAATAGCATCCTGATGTTACTTAGGGAACTGTTTCTCCTCCATCAGATCCCATCTTTTAATCAAGGTATATATACCACACACACACCCCGATCCCCCAGAGAAGAACACTCAAAGCTAGGTCAGGCCGACACATCTTCCCTGGGGTATGAACCTTTAGGAGGGAGATAAAGGAGGTGTAAATATTGGTATCTGTTCTTTTCAACAGCAAAGCCCTGCTGAGACCCCCTATCTCTTTATGCCACAGTCCTTGGAGTTGCCTTACTGACTCTTTTCTGAGAGCTATTATGCTTCCCTCCAATAAATTCCTTTCTGATTATAGTAGCCAAAATCAGTTTTTATTGCTTGCAAACAAAGAAACCCTAATGGTACAAGGGAAGGAAGAATCGAATCGCGAGGTATTTCAACAAAAGAAACTGCACAAGTTGGTGACAGAAAGGAAGAGAGGCTCAGAGACACAGCCTTTAGGCTAGGACACTTGGGACCATCTTATGCCAGGTGCATACTGATAGAAAAAAATCAGGCTTTTAACGACAGTTTGCAGTGTTCATTATTCATTTCAATTCAGCTTCTTATAAGATTAATTATGAACACTTCAGTGTGAGGGGGCTTGCTTATTACCGCATCTTCTGCTTTCACTTTCCATTGTTACTAATTTGATGATGATCATTTGATTTATTTTGATCATCTTTTACTTCAAAGGCCACATTTGTAGCTGAATTCATCTCCATCCTTTGGAAATTGCACCTGCAAATGTTCAATAGACACATAAAAGAATTTAGTTTTATGGAAACAAGTTGCTTTTAGACATGCAAATGAAAGTTGTACTTCTACAACCCAGAAGTCTGATTCTCTGCTACTGGGAATATATAAGGACAACTTGAGAAACTTTTCTTTGGGGAGACTGGGCAGAATGTCAAGTACAAGTGAGAGTCTTTCTAGAGGATGAGAGTGTGTAGCTGGGAATAGACTTTGGGAGTCCCTGCCAGCCTGGAGCACAAAGAGAAGAGTGTGTGTGGACATGTCCACCCTACTGAAAAGTCAGTTACTAAGGAGTAAGTCTCTGGTTTATAGCTTTTCTGCTGACTTGTTGAGGGATTACAATAAGTCCTCCTATTAATTGGTATCTCAGTTTTCTTTACCTCTAAGGTAAAAGGATTTTATTCTTTTGTAATGGAAGGACACCGTGTGTGAAGGAATGTGGCTTGTGAGTAAATGTGTGACCGAAAGGCAGTCTCTCTCTCTGAGGTGCCTGGTACACATGCATATCTAATCTCTGATCCAATGAAATTTTTCTTGTACAGAGGCCTATTCTCTAAAAGTCATTAGGTTACTGAGCCATTATTTTAAATTGAATATTGAAAATAATTCAGCAGTATTATTTATAGCATAAACTATAATGGAATTGAATCCTATTGTAGAAGCTGCTCTTCAGTTTATAAAGATACCAAAATGCACAGCTAGACAGGTTGTTTGAAAATTCATTTCTGTAATGTTTCCCAGCTGAGACTTTGTGAGTCAGATTTGTGCCAGAAGCAAACTTTCAGGGACTGTCATTAAACACCCAAAGAGTGATTTCTTTTCTTTCTTTTTTTTTTTAATTATTATTTTTTATTTATTTTTATTTTTTAAATTTCTTTATTGATTAAGGTATCACATATTTGTCCTCGTCCCCCCATTCCCATCCCACCCCCCTCCCCACACATGCCCCCACCCCTCTGTTGTCCATAACCGCCGGTTAGGCTCATATGCCTGCACACAAGTCCCTTGGTTGATCTCCCCCTTTACCCCCACCCTTTCCCACCCTCCCCCCGAGGCCCGACAATCTGATCCATGCCTCCCTGTCTCCGGGTCTGTTCTTGTTCATCTGTCTATGTTGTTCACCATTTCCCCTAGATGAGTGAGATCATGTGCTATTAGAAATACACTTATAAGAACCGAAAATGAGACAAGCAATAATGGTTATGGTGACAGGCAAATGAATCAGTGTGTAGTGAGTTTCTTTCTGGGCCTACAGTTCTTTTGAGACCCAATTTCAATGTCCAACAGTTCCTTATGTGTACATGTCAGCACTGACATTTCAGTTCTGGATGGTGGACAAATGGTGGTCATGCAGGTCCGACTCTGTCTGGTTTGGTCCTGGGCAATCTGCAGTGATGCACAGCTGCTAACTGCTAGTATGGGAAGGCCACATCAGCGTCTTCTGTCTCTGGACTGCTTCTCTTCTGTCTTCATGGCTGGAGTAGTCCTATCGATTCCTCTCTTGCTGTAATCCACATGGTCTCGGAGTTGTTTTCTGAAAATATACAAACATATTCTCGACCAAAAGTTAATAAAGGAATATTTTCTATAAATTTGACTGGGGATCCTTTTTCAATTTTTGCCCAAATGATTTTCCTCTGGCTTGTTTTGTCACCTTGTGTGTTTTTCATTGGTGTCTTGCTTTTAGCCTTACAATTAATTTTCTAAAGTATTAATTTTCTAGATGTAATTTACTTACAGGATATTTTTCTTTACATGATATTCCTCTACTATCCCCTCCTTTTTTGATTTAAATATTAGGAGGCTTTTGAAAATTTTATAATGTAGTCTTGATGGCTTTTAAATTTTAATTTTTTGCACTATAATATTACTGTTTTAGGTTCATTATATGGTGCACAATTTTATCGTGAGATGAAGTACCAATAAAAATTTTAGTTGACACTTTAGGAACACCTTTTTGTCCAGTACAATTATTTTTTTCTAGAATATTCACTTGTTTCAACTAGCCAATTTAAATTTGCCTGAAAACTTGACTACTATTTTACTGTCAAATTTATTACTCTAACAATAATCTTGTTTTACCCTGTAAATATTGGTGGAAGGGATTATTTGCCTTCTTGAGTAGGTCCTGAGCATTCTTGGTGGTAGGCTGGATTTAGATATCATATACCCACTTCCCCACAACATGGATACAAGACAACTCAAACAATTCTTGTTGGAGTGAGAGGGCAGCTGCTGTCGGCCAAGTCTCTGTCGGTCACCTGGATCCTGATCTGAGCTGTGCATGGGAAGCACGAAGCAGCCATGGGGGCAGGAGACCTCCCTCAGAAGGGGCTAGGATTCAGACCCCTGCAATGTTGGGGGGGTGAGGGTCTGTGCCCCACCTCTGTTGATCCCCAAATTCTCTCCTGATGGCCCCTCTGCGACTGTGCCTGTCTTAGGTCGTTCCTTCCTTGAGGAATCTTACCCGTCTCTGGCTAACCAGCCATCTTCCGGGGCCAAGCAGGGTGACGTGAGGTTCAGTTTTGTCTCCTTGGTAGCCTATGCCCCCGTGGCCTCCATGCCCAGCACCTGGCTTGGGATCCCCTCGCCTGCTGGCGGGGCTCCAGCACTGATCACATATCTTTTGGAACCCGGGTTTCTTCTCCAGGGAGGGCTCAGTTCGCCCCACTGGGTGAGAGACAGATCCATGGCACCAGTCATCACAAGACTTCAACCTCGACATGAACAGAGAGCTCATGCAACAGCTGTGAGCAATTGAATTGTGAGAAGAGGGTCTCTCTTGGCCTAAAGGGTAAGAGGGACCAATATAGAATGCTCAGGTGCCCTCCCAGGAGGCCCTCTACACAATGAAAAGGGTTAAATCCTTACATGTCCTTTTTAAATTGCTGCCAGACATTCATAGAATTAGTTGGTACGTTTGCTTGAGATAATTGTATCTTATGCTGTAGTAATTCTAAAGTATCAAGAGATGTGTTAAGTTTGTCTCCAAGCACCAAACAGATGATTTTTTTTTTTTTAGCCCCAAGGGTGCAAGGAACTATTATAAGTACTGGGGGTGATGCAAATCTGGGAATAAATTTTAATGATAGTGTAGAATAATATCATGTAAGGATATTCTTTGTTCTAGTCCATGGGAATTCCCTTTCAAACTGGCTGTCCATTTCTTTTTATGTAGACAAGGTCTTAGTTACATTTTCTGCACCTCTACCGGGGGCATGTAGTGATAGTAGTGACACCCTTTCTTTGGTGTCCACACAAGCCAGAAACCTCTCTTTAATTGTACACACAAAGGGGCATTGTTTTGATTTCGTGTCATACAAAAGGGAAGCTGGTTGGAGACCCCTGTGTATTTATACTTTCTTGCCCCTCCCATGGACCTCCTAGATGTCCAGGGTGTTTGGTATTATTGGTAACTACATTAGTCAGGGGATCAGCCCACGTAAGGGGTCTTACCCAAGAAGGGTCAGGAGCATAAGATCAAAATACTTACCCTCTTGTCCCAGGTAAAATTACCGTACATCTGATGATTGCTAGCGTGGCTAGAAAGGTGTTCTCAGGCATTCTTGGGTTTCTGGTTACCTCACAATTTCTTCCTGAGGTTTGACGTTCTGATTGATGTTTCTCTGTTTCTGGATCTATTTTTCTCCCCATCAGTTTATGTTTTCATTATATTCCACAAATGAGTGAGATCATGTGATAATTATCTTTCTCTGCCTGGCTCATTTCACTAAGCATAATGTTCTCCATCTCTATCCATATTGTTGCAAATGGTAAGAGCTCCTTCTTTTTTACCGCAGCGTAGGATTCCATTGTGTAGATGTACCACAGTTTTTTAATCCACTCATCTGCTGATGGGCACTTAGGCTGTTTCCAAATCTTAGCTATGGTGAATTGTGCTGCTATGAACATAGGGGTGCATATATCCTTTCTGGTTGATGTTTCCAGTTTCTTGGGATATATTCCTAGAAGTGGGATCACTGGGTCAAATGGAAGTTCTATTTTTAGTTTTTTTAAGGAAACTCCATACTGTTCTCCACAGTGGCTTCACCAGTCTGCATTCCCACCAGCAGTGCATGAGGGTTCCTTTTTCTCCACATCCTCTCCAGCACTTGTCATTTGTTGTCTTGTTGATAATGGCCATTCTGACAGGTGTGAGATGGTACCACATTGTTGTTTTGATTTGCATCTCTCTAATGATTAGTGATTTAGAGCAGGTTTTCATATGTCTCTTGGCCTTCCTTCTGTCTTCTTTCGAAAAGTGTCTATTTAGATCAGTTGCCCATTTTTTGATTGGGTTGTTTATCTTCTTTTTGTTAAGCTGCATGAGTTCCCTGTAAATTTTGGAGATTAAACCCTTATCGTTGATATCATTGGCAAATATGTTCTCCCATGTAGTGGGCTTTCTTGTTGTTTTATTGATGGTTTCCTTTGCTGTGCAAAAGCTTTTTATTTTGATGTAGTCCCATTTGTTTATTTTCTCTTTAGCTTCCATTGCCCTAGGAGCAGTATCAGTGAAGAAGTTCTTTTGGCATATGTCGGAGATTTTTCTGCCTGTAGATTCCTCTAGTATTTTTATGGTTTCCTGTCTTATGTTTAAGTCCTTGATCCATTTTGAGTTTATTTTTGTGTATGGTGTAAGTTGGTGGTCTAGTTTCATTTTTTTTGCATGTATCTGTCCAATTTTCCCAACACCATTTGTTGAAGAGACTGTCTTGACTCCATTGTATGTTCATGCCTCCTTTGTCAAATATTAATTGAGCATAGTGATTTGGATCTATTTCTGGGTTCCCTATTCCATTCCATTGATCTATATGTCTGTTCTTGTGCCAATACCAGGCAGTTTTGAGAACAGTGGCTTTGTAATACAGCTTGAAATCTGGTATGGAGATCCCACCTACTTTGTTCTTCTTTCTCAGGATTTCTGTGGCTATTCGGGGTCTTTTTTTATTCCAGATGAATTTTTGGAAAGTTCGTTCTAGGTCTGTGAAGTATGCCGTTGGTATTTTAATGAGAAGTGCATTGAAATTATAGATTGCTTTGGGTAGTATGGACATTTTGATGATGTTGATTCTACCAATCCATGAACATGGTATGTTCTTCCATCTGTTTATGTCTTCCTCTATCTCTTTTTTCAGGGTTGTGTAGTTTTCCCCGTATAAGTCTTTTACCTTCTTAGTTAAGTTTATTCCTAGGTATCTTAATTTTTTTGGTGCGATGGTAAATGGGATTGCTTTTTTAGTCTCTCTTTCTGTAAGTTCATTATTGGTGTATAGAAATGCCATAGATTTCTTAGCATTTATTTTGTATCCTGCTACTCTGCCAAATTCATTTATTAAGTCTAGTAATTTTTTGATGGAGTCTTTAGGGTTTTCTATGTACAGTATCATGTCATCTGCAAATAAGGACAGTTTTACTTCTTCTTTTCCAATTTGGATGCCTTTTATTTCTTCTTCTTGTCTGATTGCAATGGCTAGTATTTCCAACACTATGTTGAACAGGAGTGGTGAGAGTGGGCATCCCTGTCTTGTTCCTCTTCTTAGGGGAAATGGTTTTAGTTTTTGCCCATTGAGTATGATGTTGGCTGTGGGTTTGTCATATATGGCTTTTATTATGTTGAGGTATGATCCTTCTATTCCCAGCTTGCTGAGAGTTTTTATCAAGAAAGGGTGTTGGATTTTGTCAAATGCTTTTTCTGCATCAATTGATATGACTATATGGTTTTTATCTCTCAGTTTGTTTATGTGATGTATCACGTTTATTGATTTGCGAATATTGTACCATCCTTGCATCCCAGGGATAAATCCTACTTGGTCGTGGTGTATGATCTTTCTGATGTATTGCTGGATTCGATTTGCTAGAATTTTGTTGAGGATTTTGGCATCTATGTTCATGAGGGATATTGGCCTGTAATTCTCCTTCATTGTGTTATCTTTACCTGGTTTTGGTATTAGGGTGATGCTGGCTTCATAGAAGGAGCTTGGAAGTGTTCCTTCTTCTTGAATTTTCTGGAATAGTCTGAGGAGGATAGGTTTTACCTCTTCCTTGAATGTTTTATAAAACTCCCCTGTGAAGCTGTCTGGCCCCGGGCTTTTGTTTGCTGGAAGCTTTTTGATAACTGCTTCAATTTCTTCCATAGTTATCAGCCTATTGAGATTTTTAGTTTCTTCCTGAGTAAGTTTTGGAAGGTTGTGTTTTTCTAGGAATGTGTCCATTTCCTCCAGGTTGTCTAGTTTGTTGGAGTAGAGTTGTTCATAGTATTTTTTGACAATCCTTTGTATTTCTGTTGGGTCTGTTGTTATTTCACCTCTTTCATTTCTGATTTTGTTTATTTGGGTCCTCTCTCTTTGCTTCTTGGTGAGCCTGGCTAGAGGTTCATCAATCTTGTTTATCCTTTCAAAGAACCAGCTCTTGGTTTTGTTGATCTTGTGTATTGTTTTTTTGGTCTCTATGTCATTCATTTCTGCTCTGATCTTTATTATTTCTTTCCTTCTGCTTACACTGGGCTTTTCTTGTTGCTCCCTTTCTAATTCTTTGAGTTGTTGAGATAGATGATCTATTACCATTTTTTTCTTGTTTTTTGTGGTAGGCCTGTAGAGCTATACATTTGCCTCTCAGGACTGCTTTCATTGTGTCCCATAGGATTTGCAATGTTGTGTTTTTATTGTCATTAGTCTCCAGAATGTTTTTAATTTCTTCTTTGATCTCATTGATAACCCAATCATTGTTTAGTAGCATGCTATTCAGTTTCCAAGTGTTTGAATTTTTTGGAATTTTTTTATTGTAGTTTATTTCTAATATTATGCCATTGTGGTCTGAGAAAATGCTTGATATGATTTCAATCTTTTTGAATTTGGGGAGACTTTGCTTGTTACCCAATATGTGGTCTATTTTTGAGAATGTCCCATGTGCACTTGAGAAGAACGTATATTCCATGGCTTTGGGGTGAAATACTCTGAAGATGTCAATTAGGTCCATCTGATCTAGTGTGTCATTTAGAATTGCTGTTTCTTTGCTGATTTTTTGTCCAGAGGATTTATCCATTGATGTTAGTGGTGTATTAAAGTCCCCTACTGTGATTGTATTGATGTCGATCTCTCCCTTGATATCTTCCAGCAGATTTTTTATGTATTTGGGCGCTCCTGCGTTGGGTGCATATACGTTTACCAGAGTTATATCTTCTTGCTGGATTGCTCCCTTTAGTATTATGTAGTGGCCTTCCTTATCTCTTATTAAAGCCTTTACTTTGAGGTCTATTTTATCTGAAATAAGTATCGCAATCCCAGCTTTTTTCTCATTTCCATTTGCCTGAAAAATGTTTTTCCATCCCTTCACTCTCAGTCTGTGTGAGTCTTTTGCTCTAAGGTGGGTCTCTTGTAGACAGCAAATATATGGGTCATGTTTTCTTATCCATTCAGCTACCCTATGTCTTTTGATTGGTGCATTTAATCCATTTACGTTTACTGTTATTATTGATAAGTACCTGTTTGTTGACATATTTTTCCTTAGTGTTTGTGTGTCTTCTTGCCTTTCTCTTTCTTCTTTTTACATCAGCCCCTTTAGCATTTCTTGCATTGCTGGTTTGGTAGTGATGAACTCTCTTAGCCCTTTTTTGTCTGTGAAGCTTCTGATTCCACCTTCAATTTTGAATGATAGCCTTGCTGGGTATAGTATTCTTGGATTCAGTCCCTTGTTTTGCATCACTTTGTATATTTCATTCCATTCCCTTCTGGCCTGGTGTGTTTCTCTTGAGAAATCAGTTGATATTCTGATAGGAGATCCCTTGTAGGTAACTTTCTGTCTCTCTCTGGCAGCCTTTAAGATTCTTGCTTTGTTGTTGGTGTTCGTCAATTTAATTATGATGTGTCTTGGTGTCGGTCTTTTGGGGTTCAACTTGTTTGGGACTCTGTGTACTTCTTGGACTTGGATAGTTTTTTTCTTGCCAATATCAGGGAAGTTTTCTGTCATTGTTTCTTCTAACAGGTTTTCTATTCCTTGCTTCTCTTCCTCTCCTTCTTTTATCCCTATTATTCGAAGGTTGTTTCGTTTTGTGTTGTCCCGAAGCTCCCTTAGGCTCTCCTCTTGCTTTTTAAGTCTTCTTTCCAGTTGCTGCTGTGTTTGTGTGTTTTTTCCTACCTTGTCTTCTAATTCGCTGATGCGGTCCTCAGCCTCTTCTACTCTACTCTTTAAGCCTTCCATTGTGTTCTTTATTGCAGCTATGTTGTTCTTCATCTCCTCTTGGTTTCTTTTCATGTTGGTGACGTTTTCATTCAGCTCCTTATAGCTCTCATTGAGTTGTGTGTATTTGTCATCCATCCGTTTAAACATCCTTATAACAAATACTCTGAATTCTTTCTCTGTTAAGCTGCTAGCCTCAAGTTCATTTAACTCCCTTTCTGGTGATTCTTCCTGTTCCTTCTTTTGAGAATTTCCTTTCTGTCTCCCCATGTTTTCCTGTAATGTTTTAATTGTAGTTCCAATTGCTTTGCTACCCAGGATCTTTTGGTGATGGTGCTACTGGTATAATCTCTCAGTTCTCCTGGGCTTGGTAATCTAGTGTAGCTCCCGACTGGAGCTACTTGGGTTCTCTTGATGTAGGCCTGGAAGCTTGAGAGGCACAACTGTGGTGTCTAAAAGTCAGCAGCTATGGAGTGGAGTGTCCCAGTTTTTGCTGTCTTGCACCCTTAGTTGAAATCGCGTGTGTCTAGTGGGAACTCACAGTGGCACCCAGGAACCATCTGTTGGGAGAGCTCCCAGTGGCTCCCACTAGCACCCTGTGTGTAGATGGGCTCAGGGTGCCTGCCTGTTGTAAATTCCCTTCTGTGGAGGTGTGTTTGCAGGTGCACAGCTCTGACGCACTTTGAGGGACTCTGGCACTGAAGTTAAACAGCTAGGGTGTATGTGGGAAGTTATTCAGGAGAAAGGGGTTCAGATTTTCTGCTGTGGGGCAGCGCGTCCTTGGCTGTACAGAATCACTCCCAGCAGGGGCTCGAAGCAGCTTTTCAGAGGACCCGCTTTCAGCGGCGCACTTTTGCAGATGGAGGTCTCAGGGTTCGTGCTTCTGCTGCTGGGGTGGCAGGTCTTCTACCAGAGTGGCTGTAGCGACCAGGTTTCGAGACCAGACTAGGTGGTGTTAAGGTTAGGATTCTAGTCTCTAGCCGTTCCCTTCTTAAAGATGGCGGGGTCTCTGTGCCACTGGTGTCCTCCGTGGAGTGTTTGCAGCGGCCGCGGGGTTTTGCCAACCAGGACTGCCTGGATTGGATGCCCCCTGGAAGAACTGCAGGGTCTAACTGTCCCTATTTCATTCACACACACTCTAACACAGGTCCACACACACCTCTGTCACTCCTTCACTCGATCACACGCTCACCCTCCCTACCTACCTGCCGGTCGCCATCTTTTCCTCCCCCCAAAGAGTGATTTCTAATGGCACACCGGCCCACATCTAATGATTTATCTGCTTCTAGGCACTGCTATAAAGGGTAGCTTCCATTTTTAGAATCCTGGGGAATATTTTATGTCCAGTGGAGGCAGATAAGGGGGAAGGAGGCCATTGGCATACCTCATTTTCTCATACAAAAAGTGAACAGTATAGCCCACTACTGTCTTTACTCAGCATAAAATTATTTCGGGGGGGGGGGCGGGGGAGGACATGTGCCGGGGGATAGGGGAGGCTGGGGGAAGGTCAATTGGGGGGAAAAAAGGAGACATATGCACTACTATTTGTAATACTTTAAACAATAAAAAAAGGAAAAAGAAAGAAAATAAACATACAAAAATCAGAAAGAAAAGTCCTGATTACCACTGCTATTGGGCGTTGGAGTCTAATTCTAAAGAGTAGAAGACTAAAAAAAAGTTTTCTATCACCAGAGGATATGTTTATTGATTTTTTTAATTTTCAAAGTTTTTTTAGAGAAAGGAGAGTGAGTGAGGGAGAGAGAGAGAGAGAGAGAGAGAGAGAGATCAATGTGTGAGAGAAGCATGCTCCCATACATGCCTGGATCAGTGTTGAAACTTGCAA
Source organism: Eptesicus fuscus (assembly GCF_027574615.1). Lineage (NCBI taxonomy): Eukaryota > Metazoa > Chordata > Mammalia > Chiroptera > Vespertilionidae > Eptesicus > Eptesicus fuscus. Next base: position 113,183,773 of record NC_072475.1, read on the forward strand.
CCCTTTGGTTTATAGAATGATGCTCTACCAACTGAGCCATCCAGTAAGGATTGAAAATGTTTAAACATAGCTGGGCAAAAACAAGTGATGGTCTGGCCCAGTCTTTAAGGAATTAACCAAGTTATCTGAAGGAGAGGAACACTCAGCATTCATGAAATTTCATCCCAATCCAGAATGATCTCCTGCAGTGATGGGAGCCTATTTCATTGTCATGATAAGGAAACTGACACTCAACAGCTAGGTCCTGCAAGGCTTTTGTAGAGTAAGTAGTTGGGAAAAGGAGAACTTGGTAAAGTCTTTCTTTGTTACAATAGACAAGGAGGAAAGATTGCCAAATGAAATGACTATTACTGGACACGTTAAGAGTCTACTTGACCTAAGTAAGGAACTTGGTTCATTACTTCTCATCTCCATCACCTCTCAGTTGGCAAGAATTTGTCTCCCACTCTTACTAGTAAGAAAGCTTTCAGTTCCAAGGTACAAGTGCACCTTTTTCTTGCCACTGATGTGCTGCATGACTAGACAGGAAATACATGTATATATCTCAGTAAATAAAACAAATCTCCAGGAGGGGTCTTAGTCTGAAGGATTTCTTAAAACCAATCTGGTCAGTTTGAGCTTCTAAGTACATGTTATTAGCCAACATCTCAGCATAAAACTGCTCTTGCTTTCATATTGAAAGTACGATGTGAATCCAACTTAATTAACTAATAATTCTCCAACAAATGAGGTACATTCCAAGTCAAAAATAAAACATGGAGGCTCAAAATGTTAGGCATTCAAGCTATAGTAATAGTCACCCAAAATTCTCACAGGATTAGTTAGCCAATACACTGAACCAAGGGCAAACACACAAGGATGCCATCTCCATAAAGTAAAGTACTTCTCCCCACATACTAATTCATTAACTCACACCTGCACTTCCTTGAACTGAGTAGCTCATAATTTCAATATGCAAACAACCTTGCATATATAACTTGAGTAGTGGACAAATTTACCCTTGCTTTCTTCACTGTAAATACTTCCAGTTATTAGTTAACATCTTACAGTACCAGAAGGCAAGGGAAAAATGATAAAGTTCTTCTTTTCCAAGAACCTATATTCTTCATGGGCATGTAGAAAATTGTCAGAAGATAGATAGCACAAACATACAACATACAGGTGAAAGGGAAAAAGTAGTCAAGGATAATTCCCAGGTCCCTATCTCAACTGAATCAATGGTTTATTTCACCAAAATGGGGAATATAGCTAACGATACATGTAATAAAAAGGGAGACACAAAAATGAGTTCATTCAAAAATCCTCTGGATTTCACACAAATGTGGAAACTACACATGGAGAGGTACAGTCCACAATGGGACCTAGGTGTCTGGGGTGAGGTTGCTCATGAGAGATTTAGATGATATTGGTGTAAATGTAGCAGCTGACTCCAAGGAAAGAAAACTGAAAAGAAGGGGTGAGCCTGACAAACACCAACATTTAGACAGAATTCAGGGATCTAAGTGAAAAAGGACATTTTTCCTCCCCAGATCTCGTTATTTAGCATTAATACTCATACTACAATTATGAAGGATATTTCTGTTTCAAATGGAAATTTAAAACTTTGCAACATAGACATGAAGTAACTCTAAAATACATTCCTACACCCTGCATTAGAGAAACCAGGATTGAGAAATAAACCCGTGCTGTTTTCTGTACTGGTGTTCTTATGTTTCACTGACTAATGATTGATCCACCAACTGTGGTGTTGCCAAATATGGTGAACTACACAGTAAATGTACTATTTGGAAACTTGGAATCTGTCATATTCCTTGAAGGAGTATCCATTTTGTTAAATTTTTGACTTCTTACTTCCAGGTTTATGGTCAATGGTGGTGATAGGAAACCTGTCAGAAATATCTCTTTTTACCAGATCAAAAATAAATAAAAGTATGATATGGAAAAAATAATCCATCACCCTGCCCTAGCTGGTTTTGCTCAATGGATAGAGCCTATGGACTGAGGGTTCCCGGGTTCAATTCTGGTCAAGGGCACATGCCAGAGATTTCGGACTCAATCACCATTGCGGGGGGTTGTAGGGGGATGCAGGAGGCAGCCGATTAATGATTCTCTCTCATCATTGATATTTCTATCTCTCTTTCCTTTTCTCTCTGAAATCAATAAAAATATATATTAAAAAAATAAATAAATAACCCATCACCCTTAAAACCCCTTAGTACAATCTGAGAGCAAGACATTTTTTTCTCACTCACTCTCTTTCTGTGTTCTCATGATAAAATCAATAATTTCTGTCCAAAAATGCAATATCTATACTAATAAAAGGGTAAGTAATATGGTAATTGGACCAGATAAGCCAGACGTCCTTCTGGACATCCTTCGGAACAAAGCCGCAGCTGCCAGCTGCTGCGGCTACGAGGGCCGAGGAGGGCCAGCAGCTGCCATGGTCAGCAGTGGCAGCAACAGCAGGGTGATGGTGCTTTCCCCTGATCAGCCTGGTCACCTCCCACAGAGGGAGGCCAGACTGTGACTTAGGCACACTCTCCTCAGTAAAACATCCCCTGAGGGCTCCCAGACTGTGAGAGGGGGCAGGCTGGGTTGAGGGACCCCTCCCCAGTGCATGAATTTTCATGCACCAGGCCTCTAGTTCTATATACACTATATTTAATGTCAAAGAAATCATGATCCATGTGGATAGGCATTTATTTTTCAGCTTCTGTATCTGAAGGCTTTATCAACTTTTAATGAGAAAAGAACTACTGAATAATATTATAAATAACAGAGACTGTAGGTGATAGTAGTATTGAATAAGAAAATTTAAATTTTAGGAGAAAATGGACTCTGCCACTATAAATTCAGATAAATATCTGTGTGTGAAAATCTAAAAATAATTTCTCCTGAATTCTCATTTCAAAGCAGATAAATACTTCTTGAAATAGAGATTTATTCCTTTGACAAACTTGCATCTGAGCATCTGATGTCTGCTGGACTTTGTAATGGGGTTGAGGGTAATACAAAAGGGGAGGTTGTAGATCTAGGTCAAAAGGGAGACACCAAGCATCTAGTTGGCCAGAAGTGAAACTGTGGGGCCATGTGTAATTCTTCAAATCCATATATGCAGAACTTGAAACAAATGTAAAAACTGAACTACTCAGATCACAGACATTTAAGATGGGAAGATACTTAGAGGTTTATCTAAAGCAGTGTTTGCCAGAGTTTCTTGACCCTTATTGGCAAAAAATAAAATAAAATAGCTTTATTCTCTGCATACAAGCATAGATGTTTTTGGCCCACAAGGGTACTTGTATACTTTAGAATACCCAAAAATTTTAATAAAAGATTATGACATTCTTGTACTCTCTTCCATACTTTGGTGGGTTTTGTTGTATGCCTAGATTTGAAGCATAGTAATGCACACCATCTTCTTTCATTCGTTGAGAAGAAAACAATAGACCAGACAATGAATTTAAATTACACGTGTCATACAACTAGTTAAGTGTCTGAACCGTGACCAATAGACCTTAGGTCTCCTGATACGCAATGTAGTACATTTTTCTTATTTAATTTACAGCTATACACTGTGATACCAGAAATGGAGAGCAGGAATTTTCCTGGGGTTTTGTCTCATATAATCCAAGAATGAAGCCACGAACCAGAGGTGTTCAAATAAGGCAGGAGTTTACTGCAAACAAATGCTAGCTCCCTGCTCAGGAGGGAGATTCAAATGGCTGGCCTCAGAAGCATTCTGCTCTTCCCCTTATATCTGCTAAAGGCCTGCTCTTTGTCTATCTGTGCTGCTCTCTGATTGGTTCCTGGCCTTTTTGCAATATTTTGTTTTACACATGCATAAAAAACATCCTTGTTTCAAAACACCCTGTTTTTCTGCCATCCTGTTTTCTGCAAAACACATTTTTTGTTTGTTACAGCTAGCTCCACGATGCCTCCTTCTTTCACCCCTTACCCTATCTACCTAATTTTGCTGTTGGGAACAGGGGTGACAGCCACTCTAGCTGCTTACTGCTGAGTGGGGAAGTTGACTGGAAGCAGCAGTCAGAGTTCCATCAGAGGTGGGTGATCTAGGGGTCCACAGAAGAAGGTTGCTTGCATTTGTGGTTCCATCTGCAGGACCATCTGGAGCTTTATAGCCTTGAGAAGAAACAAAACATATTAAGCCAAATTCTGTTTAACCATATCAGTTTCCCTATTTCACTTGTCTTGGCTTACTGACCTGTGTTATTTACATAACTTCCTTTCAACATTTCTCTTTAAAAACATTCTATAACTTTAAGAAATAACCAGCTTTAGAATCCACTTTCTTTTTCCTTCACTCACATTGAATTCCCTACTCTGGACCCAACTCTTCTCATCTTTCAAGTCCCAAATTCCTCTGATCCTTCAGGAAAACTCTCCCCATCTCTCTCATTGAAATCACTCCCTCTCAGGATACCTGTTGTCTTGTCACTTACTACCTTCCATCATGCCAGTAGATGTCTTTGTGTACACATTGTCTCTGTTAGGTGACACAGAGCTGCCTGAGGTATAGGACTGGATTTATTCATCCTTGTGTCTCCATAGCCAAAACTTGTGCTTTGCTTATTGAATGACCTCAATTGATAAATAACATTTGAATGGATAAATAGCAGATACCCAAGCTAACTTGCAAAAATCTGATAATTGTAGTATTACTGAGAATGATCTAAGTTTGGATTACCAGGAGTAAGGAGCACATTTTCACCAGATTTTTTGCAGGAATAAATGTGGAAGAAAAGGCAACAAATAATGATTAAGGGCACAGGATGTACTAGATGCTTTGTATTGCTTCCTCTAGCAACTTGTTAAATAGGGAATACTGTGTTTATCCCTGGAGTGACCTTCTCTAAGTTATTTCTTCTTTTCATGGCCTAGAGACATGGACCATGTTTTTATCCTACCTTATAATAGAGAAACATGCAAATTGACCGCACCTCTGCTACGCCCACGATTGGGCCGGCAGGAGGCTGGGGGGGGCGGGACTCCGGGTGGCTTATTCGGCCGTTGAGAAAATCAAGATGACGGCGCCCAGTCCTCTTAGTTCCAGGGGTCACTGGGAAGATTGCCGCAGGGGGAGGTGAGGCCGGGCTGCCCAGCCGCTCCCGGGGGTCCCTGGGGAGATCAGGAAAAAGGGGGGCATGGCCGGCCCTCCCAGCCTCTCCCGGGGGTCCCTGGGGAGATCGGCAACCCGGGGGTGTGTGGCCGCCACACCCAGCTGCTCCTGGGGGTCCCTGGGGAGATCAGCAAAAAGGGGGGGATGGCCGGGCCCGCCCAGCCTCTCCCGGGGATCCCTGGGGAGATTGGCAACCTGCAGGGGCGTAGCCGGGCCCATCCAGCCTCTCCCAGGGGTCCCTGGGGAGATCAGCAAAATGGGGGGCATGGCCAGGCCCGCCCAGCCACTCCCGGGGGTCCCTGGGGAGATCGTCAACCTGGGGGGTGTGGCTGGGCCGCCCAGCCCCTCCCGGGGGTCCCTTGGGAGATTGGCAACCCGGGCGGGCATGGCCGCCCTGCCCAGCAGCTCCTGGGGGTTCCCTGGGGAGATCGACAACCTGGGGGGGCGTGGCCGGCCCACTCAGCCAGCTCCCAGAGATTGGCAACCGGGGGTATGTGGCCGGACCCGCCCAGCCGCTCCCGGGGTCCCTGGGAACATTGCAGGCATGTGGTTGCTGAGACCCAGACCAGGCCTCTGGCCACAGATTCATAGCTTTGCAGAGACCTAGGGCAGGGATCTGCCTCATCTGCAGAGAGACAGAGGTTCTGCAGTGCCCCCAAGACGTGGGTGGGCCCAGCCAGGGATCAAGGGGCATGGAAGGACTCCTGGCAGAGGGGCAAGGACCCTCACCCCTGAGGCGGGGGTTGAAGGGTGGTGTTACCTCAGTGGAGGGGTGCTGCACTGCAGGGTACTGGACTGACTGATGTGATTCAGAGAAGCTCCCAGTGCTAACCGGCCTTGCTCAGGCGGCCTTCACACTTTAGAGGCAGTGACTCCTGCTCCTGCCTTGACCCAAAAGCAAGCTCGCGACACCCTGCCCCATGTCAGAGCATGCCTAGGCAGTGAGTGGGAAGCCTTCCACCTGCTTCGGAGAAGGGGGGCATAAAGAATGGGGGGAGAGGAAAGAATGTGGAGCATCCACAAGCAATGAAGAGGTGCTTGAGAAAGAGGCTCGGAAGCCTGACTGGAAGGTTTGTTCTGTTTGCTGGGCCGCTGCCCCTTAAGAAGCACAAAGAGCATGGCTCTGAGGGCTTCCTGTGTGCTGAATCAAGTTCCACAGCCAACTGGAATTGGTCTCAGTTTCGTGGTCTGTAAAATGGATTAAGCGTGTCTCAGTGCCTTCACTGAGCTTTGATGGCCAATTGAGATACTATATAAAGAAAATGAGGGAAGAAGTGAGAAAGAAAAGGAAGGACTGAGCAACACAAGAAAGACTGAAAGGAACCTGTAAACCCATTGTCACTTAAATAGGGAATATAGTCAGTAGTGTTGTAATGATGGTATGATGCCAGGTGGGTACTAGAAATATCGGGGAACACTTTGTAAGTATATGATTGTCTAACCACTATTCTGTAACTAATATAAAACCTGAAACCAATACAAAATAATGTTGAATGTAAAGAAATGAAAATTGGAGTGAAATTTTTATAAATTTCAAAGTTTAAATAAAAGCTGTAAAGGAAGGAAGGGGAGAATAAAAAGTGTTTTTCATTTTACCACTTCATTAAAAAGACAGTTGTCTTTATTGGTGCTTTTATACTTTTCTAAGTCATTATCTCATTTTAATTTCTGGGCAACTTAAAGACAAGGTAAGTATTCCCTCCACTATTCAAAGAAAGGAAATCTTGGTGTCTGGTCCTAATGATTCAATCGTCAAGCCCTTATTGTAAAACAGGGTTAGTAAAATTTTCTGTGCAGGGTTATATCTATACTAATATAAGCCTTGGGGGTGATCACGCCAGCAGGGGAGGGTATTTGGGGGCAATCAGGGTCACAGAGGAGCAGTTAGGTGTCAATCAGGCCAGCAAGGGAGCAGTTAGGGGGCAATCAGGCAGGTAGGTGAGCGGTTAGGAGCCAGCGGTCCCAGATTGTGAGAGGGATGTCCAACTGCAGGTTTAGGCCCGATTCCACAGGGATCAGGCCTAAACCTGCAGTTGGACATCCCCCAAGGGGTCCCATGTTAGAGAGGGTGCAAGCTGGGCTGAGGGACACCCTCCCCAGTGCACGAATTTCGTGCACCGGGCCTCTAGTTTTACATAATGTTACAGACCAATCTTAATTTCTCTTTGGCTACTTTTTTTTCTTTATTAAGTTTTTAATTCTACTGTCTTTAGGTCCATTTTTATGTATATTTTCTAGGTTCTTATGATAAATAGTCCATTTATTTCCATTTTTTTTCTGATAAAATACATGAATATTATAAACTTTCCTCTGAATAATCCTTTGCTTTATCCCATTGGTTTTGATAAGGAATCTACTATACACTTATTGTTATTTATTTCTATATAAGCTAAACTTTCAAATTTGATTTCATCTTCAATTTTAATTTTATTTAGAAGAGTGTGACTAGAATTCCCTACTGGATATGTTTACATAGCTATACTATTTTACTCATTTCTAATTTTAGAACATTATGGTCAATGGCTATGATTTGTTTGCTTTCTTTTTTAAAGGGGGAAAGAATTCATTGAACTATTCGATAGTAAAATATAGCACCCATTTTATTCTTTGTAAGTAATTTCTTTCACATTCCAATATTGCTGGGATTAAAAAATAAATAATTTTGTCCTAGCCCATTTGCTCAGTGGGTAGAGCATCAGCCTGAGGACTGAAGGGTCCAGGTTTGATTCTAGTCAAGGACATGTACCATGGTTGAAGGCTCCTCCCCAACCTGGGTCCTGGTCTGGGCCTCTGCAAGAGGCAACCATGCCATTGACCTTGAAGACAAATCACTGGGTAGAACTTTTCATTAAGTTGTCAAATCAATTCCAAGGATAAAGTGATTAAAAACCAAAGTGCCTGACGAGTCATACTAGGATGAGAAATTTCAGTGAGGGCTGGGTTATAATTCCTAGAAAACTCTCTGATACTAAGTAAGTGGTTGCAATGGCTTTTTCTTTCTTTCATTTTTTCTTGTCATCATTGTTAAACCTCAAGCAAGGATATTTTTTCCATTGACTTTTTAGAGAGAGTGAAAGGGAGAAAGGGAGGGGGAAGAGAGAATAAGAGAGAAGAGAAATAACAATATGACAGACACATGGATTGGTTGGCTCCTTCACCCACTGCAATGACCAGGGCCAGGGTAGAACCTGAAACCCAGGTATATGCCCTTGACTGGGAATTAAACCTGCAACCTTTCAGGATGAGCTGATGCTCTAGCCACCAAACACACTGGCCAGACTTCCTGTGACCTTGGGGTGGTGAATACAGAGCTTACAATATTACCACTAAGTCTCAAGAGTCTGACTGAAGAGCTTTCCAGCTTGTCAGTTCAAGCATGGGTCAAGTATAGATTAAGCAGGATGGGAGCCAGGGAGACAAGGGCAAATTAGACATGGTTCTCTTTCTTAGGAGCTCCTAATGCATCAGGGGATATACACACAGAAGTGTGCACACACATGCATACATACATGTTTACACACACATGAACAAACAACAACTTCATGTTGATAATGTTAGGTCGCAATCTTTTGATAATAAATCTGGTACCATTACAAAGACCCCATTTACTATTAAGATTTCTCAATAGCATGATGATTGCACCCACTTTCAATTTTAATTTATGACACAGCATTCCAGAAGTAGTAATACTATTAAGAAATTCAATAGGAAAATTTTCCTTTTCAGCATCATCTGTTGAGTCAATGGAATCATCACTCAAATAGGTGTGAAAATCTCCATCAAGTATATCCAAAATTTCTTCATTTAATTTTTGAACGTGTTCATGTTTTGGACAAAGAATTGCACGTTTAGGTATATTTTTAATATTATCTATAGATATACTATTTCCAAAGGTGGCTTCAATAATAGATCCATTAAAAATCATTTCATGGGGAATTTCAATAATATACATTCCTAAATGAAAACTGCTATCAAGTTTGCCATCTCCAAGTTTTACTAACATTCACTATAAGCAGAATCCTCTGATCTCATATTTGTTTTAAGAGACAACTGTCTGAAACATCCCCAAAAACTACAGTACTTTAAAACTTATTTGTACTATGGCCAATCGTATAGCATGGCAGCACAAAAATCCCCTCTGAAAAGAACTTTCCCACCAAATGCAACATTCAAATTAGCGCCAGCGAGAGCTTTATATGTATGGCACGTGTGCGAGTCAAAGTTTATTTTTATATTTCCAGTGCGTCATATGTACCGGTTGGTCGGATGGATGGACAAATGTCGGTCACTTAGCCTTTTATCTATACAGATTATAAGTCATGATTTTACCTTTTTAAAAAATTATCTTTTAATACCTCCAAAGCACAATGAGTAAGAATCTGAAGGTTTATGTGGCTTCTATCTGGTTTCTAGGACAAAGTTCTTTCCTTTACCCACCACTCACTTCTCTCCTTTTACTCTTGAATGTTAATTTCAACATAATTTTTGTAACACCTCTTGAAAAGGATCCCACCAAGTTTTTGATAGTCCACATGATAAAACTTACAGAAAAATACAGCATGAGACTTTCATTCTCTCACTAACTTCTTCATATAACTGTAATTCTTCAGTCTCTATAGAATGAAAAAGGAAAATAAAAGTGCCTTCTCTCATTCCAAGGCCTTTCTCAGTCAGGCAACCACAAAAGGAATGAGCCTACAATTCATGCCATGTAATCCCTATCAGGCATAATTCAAATCAAATCCCATCAGGCAAAGTCTGGGATAATTAAAATGTATAAGAGAACAGTGGTGACCTGGGGGAGAACTTATGAAACATTGTCTCCTGCTTTTGCTGAATATTCTTTTTGTTATGCTAGACTCCAAGTCCCCATTGGGGACCTGGTCAGGCAGGCACTAACCCACGCCCCCTGCCCTGGTCCGTGATCCGTGATGGCTGACCTGGGCAGGCGGGTGTGGACGCTAACCCATGCTGCCTGCCCTGGTCCATGGGACCTGGTTAGCCGGCTGCCGGCGCGAACCGCCTGCCCCATTCCACCACCATGGCTTGGATCCCACTGGCAGTGGGCGCTGCCCCCTCCCCCTGCCATCTTTGCTGGTTTAATGTGTATATTTGCTCCTGATTGGCTGGTGGGCATGGCTTATGGGTGTAGCGAAGATAGGGTCAATTTGCATATTACTATTTTATTAGGTAGGGTATATATCCTATGTAATAAAGAGGGAATATGCAAATTGACCATCATGCCATCACAAATATGGCAGCGCTCCAGCGGAGGCTGAGTTTCCATAACAAGATGGTTGCACCCACAGTGGAGGCCAAGTTCCTGTAATGAGCCTTAACAAGCAATCAGCAGGAACCTGAGGCTGCATGGCACTGGGCCGGGGTACAGGACCTGAGGCTGCGCCCTCTGCCCAATGGGGCTTGACAGGGGACCTCAGGCCCCATCCCCCGCCCAGCACCAGGTTGGGGGACCTCAGGCCATGCCCCCTCCTGGCAGGGTTTGACAGGGGACCTCAGGCCGCACCCCCCACCCAGCGGGGCTTGACAGGGACCTCAGGCCGTGCTGCCCTCCCTGGTGCCAGGCCAGGGGACCTGAGGGTGTGCTGGAGGACCTGAAGCTGTACCCCAAACATGGCATGCACTGGGGGAACTGAGGCTGCACCCCCTACCCAGCAGGGCTTGACATGGGTGGGGCCGGCCAGGTCTGCATCTCACCCAATGGGAGTGGGGCCAGCTGGATATGGGTCTCGCAAGATTTTGTGGTGCTACAGGTGGGCAGGGACTTGACTCTGGGTCCTGCGGCATGCCCTAGACTCTGACAGGAGGAAGATTTTCATATACATTTTACTAATTTTCTTTCATTTCTGACACTTCTATTATAGAGAAAGGGCAAATAGCAATATTAAAATATTCCCTCTAATTAATCCCCTTTTAACGTGCATGAATTTCGTGCACCAGGCCACTAGTGTGTGTGTGTGTGTGTGTGTGTGTGTGTGTGTGTGTGTGTATGGGTATATATATATATATATATATATATATATATATATATATATATATATATTAGAGGCCCGGTGCATGAAAATTTGTGCACTTGGGGGGGGGTCCCTTAGCCTGACCTGCACCCTCTCACAATCCGGGACCCCTTGGGTAAGGTCCCTAGGCTTGGCCTGAGATCAGGGCCTATCGAGGCTTTCCTTCCCCAGGCTGAAGGCAGCTGGCCCTACCCCTGCCACTGCTTGCCATCTGTGTAGCGCTGCCCCCCCTCCCCTGCCACCAGTGGCCTCCCTCCGCAGGTGACAGGCTGGGGTGCAATGGCTTGGCTGGCCTGGGCCTCCCTCTTTCTTTGTTGGGGGGGCGGGGCCAGCCTTGTGAAGGGCCATCTGCCTACCTGATCATCCCTAATCTCTGGTCTGCCTACCTGATCACCCCTAACTACTCTACCTGCCTGCCTGATTGCCCCTAATGCTTGCTTGGGGATGGGGCCAGCCTGGCAAGGGGCCATCTGCCTACCTGATCACCCCTAACCACTGGTCTGCTTACCTGATTACCCCTAACCACTCTGCCTGCCTGCCTGATTGCCCCTAATGCTTGCTTGGGGGGAGCAGCGTGGCCAGGAGCTGTCTGCCTACCTGATCTCCCCTAACCACTTGCCTGCCTACCTAATCACCCCTAACCACTGGTCTGCCTACCTGATCATCCCTAACCCCTCTGCCTGCCTTATTGCCCCTTACTGCTTGCTTGGGGGCAGGGCCAGCACTGACTTCCAGTTGGTCAGCCTCCAGTCATTACTGGTCATTATGACCCAGGGTTTTTATATATTAGGATATCTATATCTATATCTATATCTATATCTATCTATCTATCTATCTATCTATCTATCTATCAATCGATAGATAGATATAGATATAGATATAGATATAGATATAGATATAGATATAGATATAGATATAGATATAGATATATAGATATCCTATATAATAAAGAGGTAATATTCAAATTGACCATCACTCCAACACACAAGATGGCCACCCCCATGTGGACACAAGATGGCCACCACAAGATGGCTAGCAGGGGAGGGCAGTTGTGGGTGATCAGGCCAGCAGGGGAGGGCAGTTGGGAGGGACCAGGCATGCAAGAGAGGGCAGTTGGGGGGGACCAGGCCTACAGGGGAGGGCAGTTAGGGGCAACCAGGCTGGCAAGGGAGGGCAGTTAGGGGTGACCGGGCCAGCAGGGAAGGGCAGTTAGGGCCAACCAGGCTTGCAAGGGAGGGCAGTTATGGGTGTCGAGGAGTGCAGTTGGGGTGACTGGGCCAGCAGGGGATGGCAGTTGGGAGGGACAAGGCCTGCAGGAGAGAGCAGTTGGGGAAGAACAGGCCTGTAGGGGAGGAGAGTAGGGGCAACCAGGCTGGCAAGGGAGGGCAGTTAAGGGCAATTGGGCTGGCAGGGGAACAGGTAGGCATCAATCAGGCTGGCAGGGGAGTGATTAGGGGGTGATCAGTCTGGTAGGCAGAAGTGGTTAGGGGAAATCAGGCAGTCAGGCAGGCGAGCGGTTGGGAGCCAGCAGTCCTGGTGGGATCGGGCCTAAATGGGCAGTCGGACATCCCTTGAGGGGTCCTAGATTGAAGAGGTTTCAGGCTTGGCTGAGGGACACCCCCCACCCCCGTGCATGAATTTCGTGCAACGGGCCTCTAGTATATACATAATTTTTGACTATTACAGCTGTTCCCCATTTTGCCCACCCTTTGACTCCCTCCACTCTGCCTCTGCCCCTCACCACATGTTGTCTGTGTCTGTGGGTTATGCATATATGCATATACTATATTCTTTCTTTGATCTCTTTCCATCTTCCACCCTTCATCCCCCTGAGATCTGTCAGGCATATATTTGTCCTGTCTAACCTCTTAGGATGTTGTGACCTATATGAAAAGTTTATGGAAATTTCCCATTTGGTTTTGATGAACTTACTTGTTTATCAAATGCTTGATGAATAAATAAATGAATTATAACCATTAACATTTCAGGTTAAAAAAATAGGTAAAACAATATATATGCTAATTAATGGTCTTATTTAATTCTGGTATGATGCATTGATTTAAATGTAATGATTTGCCTGCACAAACACATGTCTAAGGTGATCCTGAGATATTGAAAGATCAAATACAATTCCATTACTTCTATTTCCTGCAGTGTGTTCATCATTATTGATTTGCATTACAGTGGTTTTTTTATTATGGTTTTTAGCAATTTTTCCATCACTTTTAATAAAAGCAAGCACATTCAATCTCAGTTACCTCTTCCAAGGCACAGTGGAGCGAGAATGTCATGGGCAACAATGCCCCTGTCTCCTGGTTTCTGAAGTGAGATAAAAGATATTTTTATAAAGCATAGAATTGCCTTTAATTACATTTCTCTTGTCAATATTTCTACCACTTTTCTTCTTTCCTTCATTCAGAGTACCTTAAAAATACTATACTGGAAGGGTAGAATTTATAAATGATGGCAAGTGTTTAAATTTATTTTTAGCTAACCTGGAATTCTTTCCAATGAAACTCATTATATTGTACTAGCAGCCCGATAAACAAAGATTCATGCAGGAATGGGCCTTCCTTTCCCTGGCTGCCTGCACAGCCTTCACTATGACCAGAGCTGCCTTTCTGCCTTTGCTCTGGCCCAGAGCTGCCTTTCTGCCTTCCCACGCTGCCCAGAGGCCTGGAGTGGCTGGGGTGGTGTGGTCCCGGGGTGCTCAGTGCCTGTGTATGCAAATTAACCCTCCCTCTATGTTGGGTTAATTTGCCTACTCACTTCTGATTGGCTGGTGGGTGTCACAAAAGTATGGTCAATTTGCATCTTTCTCTTTTATTAGTGTAGATAATGGACATTTACAGCTCAGCTAGTAAGTGTTATATTTTAGATGTTAATGAGAGTGGAGCTCCTGCAAAAACACACTGTCCTTTCAGTGCCCAGAAAGAATGAAGGTCTTGTGAACCCCTAGTTATGAAGTCTTATTCCACAACCAACTTGCAGTATAGTAGGTACCACAAATGAAAATTCAGCAACCTCAGTAGTAGGTACCTCCTAGATGGTAGGTTCTGAGGCCCAGGAAAAAATAGAGCTAAGCAAGACATAAACCCTGCTTTCTATTAAAACTTTTTCTTGTAATTTTTTTTTTCTGATAAAGCTGTAATTGTACTGTAAATTCTTAATTAAATCTAAGCTACTATTTTAACGACACATCTGTTTATTTATCATAGTACATAATTGTAGCTGAAAATTTTGTCATAAAATCCAAGAAGTTCAGAACAAGATGGGACTACAAAGATAAACTTTAAATCTAGAATTTTATTGGAGGAACATAATGCCAAGGAAGTCTGGTGACTTGGAGGGGTAGAGTTAGTTCTCCAACCGAGAGGCCAGCCTGGACAGACTAAAATTTCATATTCCCACCTCTGAAAGAACCCTTTGTGTATCAGTTATTTATTACTGTGAAACAAATTACCCTAAAACTTAGTAGCTTAACACAACAGAATTTTTATTTTATCTAGTTTGTAAGGGCACCAAACCCAGAAGCCTCAGCTTAGCTAGGGGTTTCTGGCCCAGGGTCTCTCTAGCAGTGGCAGACAATCTGTTATGTAAGGCTGCAGTATCCTGAAGGCAAGTGGCCAGAGAGTCCACTGCAAGTTGGACCCTGACAGTGGCCTCAGTTCTGCACTGTGTGTCTTCTGTGGGGGCTGTTTGGGTATCCTTATGATGTAAGAGCTTACTTTCCCCCGAGTGAGTGAAACCAGAGAGAGAAAGTAGCAATGCCTTTATTAACAGTCTCTCTCTAGTCTCTGAAGTCACACCCTTCTGCCAGATTATTAGAAGTGAGTCACTGAAGCCAGTTCACACTTAATGGAAAGAGGTTAAGCTCCACCTCTTGAAGGGAGAAGAGTTGTGGACATATTTTCAAACTACTGTGGAGCCTGGTGCCATTTTTAGAAGTAATTTTTTGATAATCGTTTTAATTTCTTATATGATTTAATATTTAGGCTTTCTACCTCTTCAGCCAACTTTACTTTTCCTGTAAGCCATCTATTCTTTGATATTTAGAAAAATTTTAATAACATAAATTGTAGAACATTATATTGTGCCAGGTACTACAAATATATTTTCATATAAACATACCAATTAATATTTATCAAAAGTCCATGTTTTAAAGACTAATATTAGTTAAATTTTGCAAGGCTTAGAGAAATTAAGAAGGTCACACAAAGAATAGAGTTGTACATCATAACCCATTATTATTTTAATGTCTTTTTCATATATTTGGATATAGATCTTTCCTATAGAAAATTCTGTGTATATATTTCCCCCTTTTAAAGTATAAATGCATATTATACTGATCATTTTAAAAAACAGTTGGATTTATTTACTCATTCTACTCATGTTTTCTCTGATTTGTTCCTTTCCCTTTAATCACTATCACTAGAGACCTGGTACACGAAATCCATGTATAGGTAGGATCCCTAGGCCTGACTGGCAATCAGAGCCAATCTGGGCCTTTCTTCCCCTGGCTGCTGGCTGCTGGCCGGGGCCTTCCTTCATTCCACACTGCCCCCTGGTGGTCAGTGCACTTCATAGCAAGCAGTCAAACTCCCAGTAGGTCAAACTCGAGAGGACAATTTGCATATTAGCCTTTTATTATATAGGATTCTTCTTCCTCTCCTTGGACTTCTCTACTTCTTTCCTGTCCCCTTTAACAGAGGCTGATTAACTCAAGTAACTTTGTCCTCACTGACCACCACTCCTCCCCTTGCTCTTCTTTTCCTTTCTCAGCTTTAACGCTGACCCAAAGGAGTCTTAGGAGGGAGAACAAGAATGTCTTTCCTTCTTCCACCAAAGTATTGGTGCAATCACACCTCTGTTCTTTTCACCTCTTCATCTTGTGACAGATATTTCATTCCATTTTGGAACTGTTGTTTTTCTGTTTCTTTAAGATTCATCCATCTTCCATGTAGCTAAAAATAATTAGTATTATTATTGTTGTTTTCTTCTGCTTTCTCATCACCATATAGTAGGCTCTGCATCAAAGTCACCTAGCAGGACCAGTTTCTTCATCTCCACCCAGCAGGCACTATCTTTGTGGCCCATGTTAATTCACCTTTAGATTTCTTGCCAATAAGATTCCAAAGCCTTCTCTTAATTTTTGTCTTTTTCATTTTCCAAAACCCCGAGAAAGTATACTTATTTAATTCAGCATTTTTAAAAATTTAATTTCTTTATTATATTTTCCACAAAATAATGACCTTGTGTTATTTTTCACTATGAAGGGCCTCAGCCCCACTGAGAAGATTCTCTCTCTCTTTCCTCCTCTTTCCCAACTCTTTGTATAACTCTTTTTTCTCTCATTGCTATCACCTTTCCAAAAAACAAAAACAAAACAAACAAACAAAAAAAAAATCAACACTAACCATCATTAATGCTTGAATATTAACATAGAAATATATTTGATGCATGTCCTTCCATGTATGAGTCTGATTCAGTGCATGGTGGAAAACTAGCTGACCAGGATTTAAGAGATTAGCTGGCCTGGTCCCTCATTTTATGACATTTAGGACAGATGCTGGCTCATTATTACCTTAAAAATTCTAAGAATGGCAAGAGCATAAGCCCCTTGAATAGCCATTTCAGTTTATCACCCTATTGAGAGGTGCAGGTACAAAAAGCTTCAGTTTCATAATGGTATTTTTAATTGATAAATGGAAATTATTGTATTTTTTTTCTACTTGTTTTAATTATATTTTATAGATGCAGCACAGAAAACACCAAGGCTGAATGTGTGTGCTGGATTGTGTGTTCGTTAGGAATGTTCCAAATTTGAAGATGCCATTTCCTCCATCATCTGGAAAGATGCAGCATGTGGGCTTAATGAAATCCTGGGCCTTTATGCAGTTTCTTCAGGAGAGAAATTGAATTGCCTGTGGAGGCTCAGTTCAAAAATCAAAGAATCCCATTAGTATAGATATAATATAGAGTGCTGAATACAGTACCTGAGAGGGAACTCTAATAAGCGAGAATAAGAGTTTGGTTTTAGGAAAGTCACTTAACGCAATTGTTCTGGGTTACACTGAGAAAGAACTCAATTGGAGTCAGCAGTGACTGATATTTTCTTAAGGAAGAAGAGAATATCTCTTTAATGGACCTGCTTTAACAATGAATGCCCAGATAACAAGCTGTTTCTGATGCATTTTTTCACTGGTTCCAAGCTGTCCAAATAATAATAATAATAATAATAATAATAATAATAATAATAATAAATACTGTGTTTGAAAACATATATATTTTCCCATTTGTACTGTGCCTGGCTCCATTCAGATTAAAATTTCAAAGATAAACTAGAGGAACGTAAAGGAATTGAAACTGAAAATAAAGGAATTCTTCTGTTGGGAAAGAATTTCTAACCTTCTTTCTCAGTCATGTCGGTAACTGAGTTTACACAACTCTTCCCATCCCCATAGATCTGTAGAAATGTGGTTATTGAGATGTGGTTATTTGGGTTCCCAGAACTATGACTTCATACCGCAGCTGCATTTTCCTTTGTGAAGATGCTGCTCTGATAGCAGCACAGGGCCTCCATCACAGGGCCAAGGTGAAAGATAATTGACCATCTGGAAATAGTCAGCCAAGGAAGGTTCCAGAACAGCTGTGTTTCAGTATTCTGAGTTTGGGCACAGCAGGTTTCTAGATGATTGAGGCAAAGTTCTTTGAGCAGCCCTGGTTCTTCCCTGGGGCACAAGGTAAACTGTATCTTCACTTTTTATGCCCTTGTGCAAGTTCTCAAGTTGTGATCTGCAGACTGGTGATTCAATTATATGACACTGTCTATACTCATATATGACTTAAATTAATGATTCTACCTACTCTTTTGTGCTCATTTATTGTTTGGGTTTTGGCTTGTTTTTATAGTATCAATTGGGGGCAGGTGGTCTACAGGGGTCTTTTGCTTCATCCAATTATAGGAGACACTAAAAGAGTTTGAGACCATCTGACCTTCCAGGGAAAAGTAATGTAATTTTAAGGGAACATTTCTTCCTCCTTGGGCCCTAATGAATGTTTCATGTAATGGCAGGAATATCCACAACATTCTTTGAGGGTCTTCACTTCATTCTGGGCTAAAGACTCCAGCATGTCCACAGACATCTCACTCTAATTTCTGTTTTGCTCAAGGTCCAGGAAACCCAAGAGAAGAAGCTTGAATTTTATCTATACTTGACATTCAGGCATGCGGTGATATATGTGTGGAAAGGGCTAATGAAAGAAGTCAGACACAGGGGGAATAATTAAGCCTTTAAGAGGGAAATTCCTATAAATGGGAAGGTATTCCCTATAGCTGAGGGTCAGTATCCTTTTGTGGACCATGTGAGAATAATATGGCCCTCCAAAACCACCCACCTTCTGGCATGGCTGCACTCTGAGGAGAAATGTAATTGGTAAAATTTGGTGTGGGGAGGACAGCATTGCTCCTCTGTTGAGACCCTCCTGTCTTCCCAGAATACTGGGTAGTAAACTTGAAAGAATTTGAACAGGTGTACAAGTAACTCTACTAAGGAGCCATCTCTAAAAGAACTGGACAGGAAAAAATGAAGTCCTCCCCTGCTGGGTAAAGAGAGAGATAAGTGGCTGAGACCAGGATGCAGGCAGAAATGGAGGTTAGAGGGCCAGTGGCAGAAATAACAGGTGCTCCCAAGGAGTGAGGCAATCCTAGGATTGCAGGAGGCAGCAGCTGCAGTGTGGACAGCAGTGGAAAGCTTGGGCAGCATCCTGCAGTAAAGCCACCAGAGCAGGCATTCTCAACCCTGGCGCACTTCAGAAGCATTTGAGGAGCTTTTACAAACCCCTAATGGAACCTGTGCTGAAAAACTTTTAAAACTGTATCTAAGTGATTCTAATGAGCAGCCAAAGTTCTAGACTCTAGAAAAACACAGGGCAGGGAAGGACTGAGGTCCTGTCATTTGGCATAATACTCTCCAGGTCCTTCTATGCTGTCACAAAGGGTAAGAGATCTTTCTTTTTTATAGCCACATAGTGTTCCATTCTGTAAATGTACCACAGAGTTTTTATCTACTCATATACAGATGGACACTTGGGCTGTTTCCAGATCTTAGCTATCTATACTAATAAAAGCCTAAGTGGCCCTCGTGCCCTCGTGCGATGCCCTCACATCATCACAAGATGGCCACCCCCATGTAATCACAAGATGGCTTCCCCCACATCATCACAAGATGGCCACCGCAAGATGGCTACCACAAGATGGCTGCCACAAGATGGCCAGCAGGGGAAGGCAGTTGGGGGCGATCAGTCTGGCAGGCAGAAGCAGTTAGGGGCAATCAGGCAGGCAGGCAGGCAAGTGGTTAGGAGCCAACAGTCCTGGATTGTGAGAGGGATAAGGCCTAAACCGGCAGTCAGACATCCCCCGAGAGGTCCCAGATTGGAAAGGGTACAGGCTATGTTGAGGGACACCCCTCCTCCCCCCCCCAAGTGCATGAATGCCATGCACCGGGCCTCTAGTTGTAAATAATGCTGCTATGACTATAGGGATGCATATATTCTTACTGATTGATGTTTCTGGATTCTTAGGATATACTCCCAGAAGTGGGATCACTGGGTCAAATAGCAGTTCCATTTTTAATTTTTTGAGGAAACTCCATACTGTTTTCCACTATGGCTGCACCAGTCTGTGTTCCCACCAGCACTTCTTTGCTGCCATTCTGGCAGGTGTGAAATGATACCTTATTGAGGTTTCAATTTGCATCTCTCTGATGATTAGTGACCTTGAGCATTTTTCCGTATGACTACTGGCCATGTGTATGTCCTATTTGGAGAAGTGTCTATTCAGGTCCTTTGCCAATTTCTAATTGAATTGTTTGTCTTCCTGGAATTAAATTGTATTAGTTCTTTATATATTTTGGAAATTAACCTCTTATCAGATGAATCATTGGCAAATAAGTTCTCCCATACAGTGGGTTTCCTTTTCATTTTATGGTGTTTTCTTTTGCTGTGCAGAAGATTTTTAGTTTGATGTAGTCCCATTTGTTTATTTTTTCCCTTTGTTTCTCCCCTAGGAAATATATAGGTAAATATATTGCTATTTGACATGTTTGAGATTTTGCTGCTTATGATTTATTCTGGAATTTTTATGATTTCTTGACTTACATTTAAGTCTTTTATCCATTTTTATTTTATTCTTGTGTTTGGTGTAATTTGATGGTCTAAGTTCTTATTTTTTTCCATGTACCTGTCCAATTTTCCCAACACCACCCACTGAAGAGACTGTCTTTACTCTATTGTATGCTCTTGCCTCCTTTGTCAAATATTAATTGACCATAATGATGTGGGTCAATTTCTGGGGTCTCTGTTATGTTCCATTGGTCTACTAGTATGTACCTGTTCCTGTACCAGTGCCAGGTTGTTTTGATTACAGTGGCTTTGTAGAATAGCTTTATATCCAGTATATTGATCCTTCCAATTATGTTCATCTTTCTCAAGATTGCTGTGGCTATTCAGGATCTTTTTTAATTCCATATAAATTTTTGGAATATTTGTTCTAGATTTGTGAAATATTCCATTGGTATTTTAATAGGGATTGCATTGAATATGTAGATTGCTTTGGGTAGTGTGGACATTTTAATTATGTTAATTCTTCCAATCATGAATATGGTATGTACTTCCACTTGTTTGTATCTTCTTCTATTTCTTTTTTCAATTGTTTTCCTATTACAGGTCTTTTACCTCCTTGGCTAAGTTTATTCCTAGGTATCTTAATTTGCAATGGTAAATGAGATTTTTTTAGGCTCTCTTTCTGAGAGTTAATTATTGGTACACAAGTATGCCATCTATTTCTGGATGTTAATTTTGTATCCTGCTACTTGCTGAATTCATTTTTTAACTCTAGCAGATTTTTGATAGAATCTTTAGGGTGTTCTATATACCATATCATGTTGCTTGCAAATAATGACAATTTTATTTTCTCCTTTCTAATTTGGTTGCTTTTTATTTCTTCCTCTTGTCTGATCAGAGTGGCTAGAACTTCCAGTACTATGTTGGATAAGAGTGGGGAAAGTGAACATCCCTGTCTTGTTCCTGATCTTAAGGGAAATACTTTTAGTTTTTGCCCCCTGGGTATAATGTTGGCTATAGGTTTGTTACATATGGTCTTTATTATGTTGAGGTATGATCCCTGTATTCCAATTTTGCTGAGTCTTTATCATAAATGGGTGCTGGATTTTGTCTAATGCTTTTTCTGCATGTAGTGATATGATCATGTGATTTTTACTTTCATTTTGTTTATGTGATGTATCACATTTATTGATTTATGAATTTTGTAACAGCCTTGCCTCCCCCAAATAAATGCTTCTTAGTCATAGTGTATGATATTTTTAATGTATCGCTGGATCTGATTTACTAATATTTTAATGAGGATTTTAGCATCTATGTTCATCAGGGATACTAGCCTATACTTTTCTTTCTTTGTAGTGTCTTTACCAGGTTTTAGGATAATGCCAGACTTGTAAAAAGAACTTGGACGTGTTCCCTCCTCTTGAATTTTTTGAAATAGTTTGAGAAGGATAGGTACTAGTTCTTTGAATGTTTGGTTAAACTCCCTTTTGAAGCTATCCAATCTACTTTTCTTTACTGGTATTTTTTTTTTTTAATTACTGCTTCAGTTTTGTCAGTTGTTATCAGCCTATTCATGTTTTCTGATTCTTCCTGATTGAGCTTTAGAATATTGAATGTTTCTAGGAATTTGTTCATTTCACTCAGGTTGTCCAATTTGTTGGCATATAGTTGTTCATAGTATTTTCTTGCAATCCTTTGTATTTCTGTGAGGTCAGTTGTTATTTCACCTCTTTCATTTTGATTTTATTTATTTGGGTCCTCTTCCTTTGTTTCTTGATGAATTTGGCTAAATGTTCATCAATCTTGTTTGTCTCTTCAAAGAACCAGGTCTTGGTTCTGTTATTGGAGAAAAAAAACATGCCTTGCCTTCAACCCATTGCTGGTCAGTGTGGAGTCCTTATGATATCGCCAGAAAAGGAATTTTCCTGGATTTTCACAGGAGGATGCAAAATAGTAGATAGCTTTTATTTCCATGGAATGACACGCCTGCGCACCCAGAGTCCCATTCCCCTTTGTCCAGTCATAAAAGTGCAACTGGAATTTCAGTAGAGCTAAAATTAGAACCTATGTCCAGAGTTTCCTTTCCATGTTGGAGCCAGGTCCAATTCAGCAATCAAGCTAACTTCAGTCCATAAGTCCATTGTGTGTGCTGTATGTATGGCTGTGGGCCATATGAGCAAATACAAAGAAGCAAGCATAAGCCATGAGCCAAGCATGAAAAGAGGAAATGAAAGAGTGAATTTTGTTCAGGGGTTTAAGGATCCCAAATCTTTGCACACTTGAAGTGGTCACACCCATTCTGGCCTATGACCTCTGTTCTCAGGTGTGACTGACAGTCATGTATATTCCCTATTATCATCCCAAATTCACTGGGCATGCATCTATCTTTCCTATGTCATTCCCTCCCCCAGTGTTTTGCAGGAAACATGCCCTTAATATCTGGTCTTCCTTTTGATCCTTTCCTGTTAATAACTAGTTCATTACAATGTATTAGTTTCATTGATCATCTGTTTGCTTGTTTGTTTTTAGTTTCTATGTCATTTATTGCCACTCTGATCTTTATGATTTCCTTCCTTCTACTGACTCTGGACTTTTCTTGTTCTCTTTCTAATTCTTTTAGTTGTAGGGTTTGAACTTTTTCTTGTTTCTTGAGGTAGGCCTGTAATGCTTTAAACTTCCCTCTCAGGAGTGCTTTTTCTGTGTCCCATAGATTTTGGGTTGTTGTGTATTCATTTTTGTTTGTTTCCAGGAAGTTTTTCATCACTGCCTTGATCTTACTGGTAATCCATTCATTGTTTAATAACATGCTACTGAACATCCATGTGTTTGAATGTTTTTAGTTTTTTATTGTAGTTAATTTCTTGTTTCATGCCATTGTGATCCAAGAAGATGCTTGATATGATTTCAAATTTCTTGAATTTGTTAAGACTTATTTTGTGTCCTAACATGTGGTCTATCTTTAAGAATGTTCTATATGCACTTGAGAAAAATGTATATTCAACAGTTTTGCGATAAAATGTTCTGTAAATATCAATTAAATCCTTCTGATCCAGTGTGTCATTTAAGGTCACTGTTTGCTTATTGATTTTTTTTGTCTGGAAGATCTATCCAGTGATGTCAGTGAGTTATTAAATTCCTCTACTATGACTGTATTGCTGTCAATTTCTCCCTTAAAGTCCACCAAGAGCTTTTTGTTGTTGTTGTTGTTTTTGTATATTTCGGTTATTTATGTGCTCCTATGTTGGGTGCATATGAGTTTATGAGACTTATCACTTCTTGTTGGATCTATCCCTTTAGTATTATGTAGTGACCTTCTTTGTTTCTTTTATGACCTTTGTTTTGAAGTCTATTTTGCCAAATATTAGTATTGCTTATTTTTTGTTTCCGTCCATTCATTTTCAGTCTGTGTGAATCTTTTGTTCTGAGGTGGGTCTATTGTAGACAGCATATGTATGAGTCATGTTTTCTTATCCATTCATCTACCCTATGTCTTTTGATTAGAGCATTTAATCCATTTACAATTAAGGTTATTATTGATAGTACTTATTTATTGTCATTTTCTTCCTTATATCTATGTTCCTCTCTCTATTTTCCCTTCTTCTTAAAGCAGTTTCTTTCTTTTGTTGTGTTTAATCCTCATCAGAGGATATTTTTCCATTGAATTTTAGAGAGAGTGGAAGAGAGAGGGAGAGACACACAGAGAGAAACATTGATGTGAGAGAGACACATGGATTGATTGGCTCCCACGGGCACCCTGACCAGGACTGGGGATTGAGACTGCAACCAAGAATCAAACCTAGGGCTTTTCAGTTGACAGGCTGATGATCTACCAACAGAGCCAAACTGGCTAGGGCTTAAAGGATTTTCTTTAACATTTTTTGCAATGCTGTTTTGGTGATAATGTACACTGTAGCTTTTTTTTTTTTCTTGTCTTTTCTCTTTACTTCACTTTCAATTTCAGATGATAGCCTTGCTGGATAGAGTACTGTTGGTTTCAGGTCCTTGCTTTTATTTGTGGGGTGGCTTTAGGTATTAAGTGTTTCTGTTGAGAAATCAGTTGATAGTCTAATGGGAGCTCTCTTTGTCTTTAACATTTGTCATTTTAATTATAATGTGTTTGTCTCTTTGGGTTCATCTTGATTGGGATTCTGTGCTTCCTGAATTTGTGTGACTTTTTCCTTTACCAGGTTAGGCAAGTTTTCTTTCATTATTTTTTAATACACCTTCTCTATTTCTTGTTCACATTCTTCTCCTGCTGGTTCCCCTATGATGTGGATAATTTTACACTTCACGTTGTCCCAAAGTTCCCTTAAATTTTTCTCATTCTTTTTAATTCTTTTTTCTTTTTTGCTCCTCTAATTAGATATTTTTTTTCTTTTTTTAAATATATTTTATTGATTTTTTACAGAGAGGAAGAGAGAGGGATAGAGAGTTAGAAACATTGATGAGAGAGAAACATCGATCAGCTGCCTCTTGCACACCCCCTACTGGGGATGTGTCCGCAACCAAAGTACATGCCCTTGACCGGAATCGAACCTGGGACCCTTGAGTCCGCAGGCCGACGCTCTATCCACTGAGCCAAACCGGTTTCGGCAGATATATTTTTTCTACCTTGTCTTCCAAATCACTGATTTGATCCTCTGCTTCATCCAATCTACTTTTAATTTCTTCCAGTGTATTCTTGATCTCAGATATGAAATTCTTTATTTCCATCTAGTTCTTGTTCATGATTTTTATTTCCTTTTTTTCATGCTGTTGTATTTCCCACTAAGTTCTATGTAATTCTCAGTAAGTTCCTTGAGCATCCTTATAATATCTGTTAGAGATTAAAAATGGTGGTGGAATAAGTACATGCTGCATGGATATGCTCCCAGGAACAAACTGGAATTACAACTAAGATACAGAAAAAGTTCCCGAATAATCAATGGAAAACTCACAAGAGAGAACCCTGGTAACCAAAGACCAAAAGTGGAGACCACATAGAGACTAGTAGGAGGGGCAGAGGCACAAAAGGGCTGGCCAGGTGCCAACAGACAGCAAAAGAAGTTCTGGAGTGATATCTCAGCTGTGGGGGGTTGGCACTGAGAACTTTGGTGTCTAATCCCCAAGCTGGACCCCCCAAGGAGAGAGCACAAGAACTGAGAAGGGTACCCACATAATATCTGGCTGTGAAAAGCAGCAGGGTTGTGGTCTGTCTGGGAGATACAGCAGGAAATCCAGGTACACTCTTAAAAGACCAATGCACAAAATTCCTGTGGAGCCACCCACCTTGTGCTCCAGCAGAGAGAAGGCAGAGTGAACTGAAGCTATGAGAGCAGAAGCCAGGATCAGGGGCTCTGAGTTTCTTGTGCTGAGTCATTCCCTCATGCAGCAAAGGACATCTTTCTCACACAGATATTGCTATGCAGGTGTCCTTGTCTTGGGGTAAGACAGTTGGCCCACCCTATTAGAAAACACCTTGCCCCATGGTGTGAAGTTCCTGAGATCACTTGAGAGACTAATAATAACAATTAGCCTCCAGGTAGAAGTAATTGCCTCACCATGTTGGAAACAACTCTCACCAGGACAATTGCCTGAAGACAATTCAAGTCAGAATACTATCAGTATGTAAGCAGAAGTGGTCTCTGGAGGCTTTGAGTCTTTGCTTTATCTAATTAGTCAGAAACAGCATTTAACACTGTCCTGCACTAGTGATTGAGAGGTGTGGCAGATATACCTAATACATAGTCACAAACCCAAATAGGCAGCCAAAATGAGAAGACAAAGAAACAACCCCTAAATGAAAGAACAAAAGAATTTTCTAGAAGAAGAGATAAATGAAATAGAAATAAGAAATTTATCTAAAACAGAGTTCAGAGTAATGATGGTAAAGATGCTCAACATGAAAAAACCTATAGTAACTATAAAAACAGAAATAAAGAATGACATACCACAAATAAAGAATACACTGGAAGGAATACACAGCAGATTAGGGGAAGCTGAGGGTCAAATCAATGACTTAGAAAACAGGTTTGAAATAAATCACTTATTCAGAGAACCAAAAAAAAAAAAAAAAAAGAAACAATTAAAAAACAGGAGGACAGCTTAAGGGAGCTGTGGGACAACATGAAACATAACAATCAATAGCAAGGGTGCCAGAAGAGGTAGAAAGAGAGAAAGGGGTAGACAATGTGTTTGGAGGAATAATGGCAGAAAACTTCCCTAACTTGGTAAAGGAAAAAGTCACACAAGTTCAGGAGGCACAGCAAACCCCAAACAAGAAAAATCCAAACAGGCCTATAAGCAGACACATCATAATTAAGATGCCAAAATTTAAAGACAAAGAGAGAATCTTAAAGGCAGCAAAAGAAAACCAAACTGTTACCTACAAAGGAGTTCCCATAAAATTGACATCTGATTTATTATGAGAAACCCTACAGGCCAGAAGGAAATGGCATGAAATATTAAGGTAATGGAAAGCAAGGATCTGAACCCAAGATTATTATATCCAGCAAGGCTATCATTCAAAGTAGATGGTCAAATAAAGAGCATCCCAGGCCAAAAAAAAAAATAAATAAAGGCTAAAAGAATACATCATCACCAAGCCAGCATTACAGAAATGCTAAAGGGACTGCTGTAATGAGAAGAAGAAACAGAAAAAGAAACCTAGGCATACAGAATACAGAATTAAATTAAAATTGTAATAAATAAGTACCTATCAATAACAACCATAAATGTAAATGGATTAAATGCTCCAATCAAAAGGTGTAGGGTATCTGAATGTATACAATACATGACCAAACTATACGCTATCTATAAGAGACCCACTTCAGAACAAAAGACACACACAGGATGAGAGTATGTGGGGATGGAAAAAAATTTTTCATGAAAATGGAAAAGAAAAAAAAGCTGGAGTAATAATACTCATATCCAACAAAATAGAGTTCAAAATGAAGGTCATTGCAAGAGACAACAAAGGTCAATACATAATGCTAAAGGGATCGAACCAACAAGAGGATACAACCCTGGTAAATATGTATTCCCACAATATTGGAAAACTGAAATATATTTTAAAAACTTCTACAGGACACATGAAAACATCATCAAAGTCATTAATCATCTGAGAGATGCAAATCAAAGTGACAATGAGGTATCATCTCACATCTGTCAGAATGGCTATCATCAACAAATCAACAAATGACAAGTGCTAGAGAGGATACAGAGAAAAATTAACCCTCGTGCACTGCTGGTGGGAATGTAGACTAGTGCAGCCACTGTGGAGAACAGTATGGAGTTTCCTCAAAAAACTAAAAATGTAATCATCTTGTATGTTGGAGTGATGGTCAATTTGCACATTACTCTTTTATTAGATAGAATAGAAGCCTGGTGCATGGGTGGGGGCCAGCTCGTTTGCCCTGAAGGGTGTCCCAGATCAGGGTGGAGGTTCCCTTGGGGCATGGGGTGGCCTGGGCGAAGAGCCTGTGGTTGTTTGTAGGCTGGCCATGCCCCCCCCCAGTGACCCAAGTGGAATCCCTGGTAGCTGGGATTTATTTATCTTCTATAATTGAAAGTTGGTAGCCTTGAGTGGAGGCCTGGGCCGGCCAGGGTGTGTGGAAAGCTTGGCTTCCTCCATTGCCGGGGAAACCCAAGCCTCCTGCTCGCACTGTGGCCGCAGCCATCTTGGTTTGGTTAATTTGCATACTCGTTCCTGATTGGCTGATGGGCATGGCTTGTGGATGTAGCAGAGTGATGGTTAATTTGCATATTACTCTTTTATTAGATAGGATAACCAAGATATGGAAGCAACCTAAGTGTCTATCAATAGATAGATAAAGAAGAAATGGTGTATAAATATAATGGAACTAGGGGCCCGGTGCACGAAATTCGTGCACTGGGGTTGGGGGTCCCTCAGCCCAACCTGACCCCTCTCACATACTGGGTGCCCTCAGGGGATGTCCTACTGATGGCTTAGGCCCGCTCCCCACTCTCCTTTGTGGGAGGCAACTGGGCTGATCAGGGGAAGGCACCAGCCCCATCACCCCACTGCTGCAGCCACTACCAGTCACCTCAGCCATGAAGGTGTTTTCATCAACACAGACTCCAGTCCCTTCACCAAGAAAAAATGACAACTTTCTTTAGGCATTTTCAAGATGTGTCTTTCATAGGATATGCTTTTTTTTTTTTTTTTAATCCTCACCTGAGGGTATGTTCCCATTGATTTTTAGAGTGTGGAAGAGAGAGGGAGAGACAGAGAGAAACATCAATGTGAGAGGGACAATTTGATTGGTTGCCTCCTGTATGAGCCCTGACCATGGGCACCAGGCTGGGGGGCATGCAGGGACCCCTGGGCCGCACGCAGTGGTGGCCCCCAACGGTCTCCACACACCCCAGAGGCCAGCAGCCAGCCCCCCATCATGTGCGCCAGGCTGGGGGTGTGGACCCAAACTGCCTCTTGGTGCTGGAGCATTCCCAAGCGGCTGGGGGCACAATGGTGACAGGGGATGTTTCTGCCCTGCCCCGCCCCCAGCCCCTTGGCTCCTGCACCTATAGGCTCAAAGTGGCCAGGGGGTGTTCTGGGAACCCTGCCACTCAGGACCTAAGCAAGGGACCTACAGGCTTGGACTGGCCTGGGTCCTGAGGATGTTTGCGGGACCCAGCCCCTTGGCGCCTGCACCCTTAGGCTCCAAGTGGCCAGGGGGCATTCTGGGACCCTGCCGCTCAGGACCTAAGTGCTGGCCTACAGGCTCTGATCGGCCTGGGTCCGGAGGATGTTTATGGGACCCAGGCTGCTCAGGACCTAAGCACAGGCCTACAGGATCTGAGAGGCTTGGGTCTGAAGGATATTTCCCAGACCCCAGACTGCTGCAAGTGTTTGGGGGCGGGAACATTCCCGTGTCGCTATGGCGACACGAGAATGTTCCCGCCCACCAAGGCTCCCAGTGGCCAGGGGGCTTCTGGGGCCCCTGCCACTCAGGACCTAAGCGCGGGCCTACAGGCTCTGAGTGACTTAGGTCCCAGACCCCAGACTGCTGCAAGTGTTTGGGGGCAGGAATGTTCCCGCCCACCAAGGCTTCCAGTGGCCAGGGGGCATTCTGGGGTCCCCGCGGCTCAGGACCTAAGCGATCCCGCCTGGGTCTGGAGGATGTTTATGGGACCCAGGCCGCTCAGGACCTAAGCGCAGGCCTACAGGCTCTGAGCGGCCTGGGTCCGGAGGACGTTTACAGGACTCAGGCTGCTCAGCATCCGCATATGCAAATTAACCGCCATCTTGTTCGTTCCGATTGGCTGTGGGCATAGCGAAGGTGCGGTCAATTTGTATGTTTGGGTATTATTAGGTTAGATGTGACTCAGCCATAAGAAAGATTAAATTTTGCCATCTGTAACAACGTGAATGAACCTGGAGAGCATTATGCTAGGTGAAATAGGTCAGAGAGAGAAAGACAAAAGCCATATGATATTGTTAATGAAAAAAACCATTGAAACCTGTAAAGAATTTTAGTGAGTTTATTTGAGCCAAACTGTCGACATATGCCGGGAAGCAGAACCTCAATGAATTGAGATAATGCTCCGAAGAAATGGTGGGTTACATCTGTATTTATACATTGCCATCAAAGGAGGGACATAGGTGGGCTACATGAAATTCATTGGTGATGGATTAAGGAGGTGGGATAAAGTCAACCGGTGGGAAACCCCTGGGATTGGATAAAAAGCAAAATGATGGACACATACTTAGGTGGGTACAGGAACAATTAACATGATAATGAAGGAATTTGAAGTATCTGTCCTGGTGCCCACCACATTTGGTTGTGCCCCAGGGGCTCCAGCAAAAGAAGGAAGTTACAAGTTACCCAGACATCTCACAGATATGTTATCTTAGAGGCAAAAAGGCAAATGGGCTCAGTAAAGAAGATCTAAGTTGATCTTTGTCAGGGAAGATATCGGACTAGGACATGACTACCCACTATAACCTGTTTGTAGTTAAATATTTAATTTTCAAACCATCCTTTGTGGTTATTTCAGGTCTCTGAGTTTGCAAGACTGCCACGCAGGCCTCCCCTGAGCTTGTCAGGTTAGCATGTGGCTCCTTTCGTTCACAATATGTAGAATCTAAAAAACAAACAAAGAAGCAGAATAGAAACAGGCTCGTAGATACAGAGACTATTTTGACCATTGTTGGATGGGAGAGGGGCTGGGAGAATGAATGAAAAAGGTAAAGGGATTTAGAAGTATAAATTGATAGTTACAGAATATCACAGGGATATAAAGTACAGCATAGGAAATATAGTCAATAATATTGTAATAGCTATGTATGGTGTCAGATGGGTACTAGATATATTGGGGTGATCACTTTGTAAGTTACATAATGTCTAATCATAGAATTGTACACTTGAAGCTAATATAACATTGTAAGTCAACAGTAATTTAAAAATAAAATAAAGAAAATGTCATATTCTGTTTTTATAAAATGCCATTTAAATTAACACAGATCCACTATGAAAAGACATCATTTTGAATATTAAGGACAAAGCTCTAGGTAGCATTCTTCATATGCTAACTAGTGTCTCTGTGTGGGGTAAGAACTATTTCTCCTATTTTGTAGGTGAGACCTCTATGACTCAGGGAGGTTAAGTGACATATTCAAGACCACACAGCAAGTAAGTGGCAAGTGAATGTCAGTTTAGTGATGGCTTCTTTCCCTAGGACATTGAAGTGACACATGAATCTCATCTTCAAATCTCATTTACTCTAGGAATGTGCATTCATTGTCAGCACAGCCTTAGAGCACTAGTTCTCAGCCTGTGAATCCACAGGGACATTTAATACCTTAAAAATACCATTTCACTTTGGTGGTGTCAATGGGTTGTGGAATCCAATTTAAATTGATGCATAAATAAGAAATAAGAAAATAAGAAAAATCCACATGTGGTAAGAGAAGGAAAATTAGATGGTATACATCTATTTGTCCATAATGACAAAAGTAAGAAGAATTAGAATCAATGGAGAAAAGCTTAGGCTATAACTGTCAAGTAGACAGCATGAGATATAAAACTGTACACACACAGTTTATTCTTGACTAAATCAAAATAGCTAAGAAAGACTGGAAGGAAAAATGCCAAAATATTAGTAGTTATATGGGTTGCTTTAGGGAGTATTTTCTTTTAGTCTCATTATTCTGTTTTATATTACTGATATGCTACAAGAATTATCTTGTTTTCATACAATAGAAAAGAATAACAAAGTCAGACTTGGCTGAAACCTTTTGGCAGGTGGCTTTGATGTCTGGGTCTTTTAAATTCATGGGTGAACTGTAGCAAACCCTCCAATAAAAGAATCCCTGCTTTTTCAGGGCAGGGAGTGGGCAGAGCAAGTGCTAGAAGAAAGTCTCCTGGGTCTGCTCTCTTGTTCCAAAGAGCAGAACTGAATGCAGCTCTATACAGGATTGTTTCAATTTACTCATGCCATAGTGGCAGTGACAGGAGGGCCACCCAGGAATGCTTAGGAACAGGTCACTCACTCATAGCCCAGTAATTCCAGTTGTCTTAATGTAACTTCAAGCTAATTTACTCACTTCCTGCTGGAAACCAATCATTGTCTCACTAATAGAAAGATGTGGACAGGAAACCCCAAAGGCTGGTCAACAACCTTAATTGCTCTGAAAGGTCAGAGCTAATAACTCACTGTTTAGTTGAAACATTGTTAGCTGAAGCAGCCTCCACCTGTTTGTCTTATGTAAATTTCTGTTATTGGAATTTCCTGCCTAAAGGCTATGTGTGTATCCCAGTGGTCGGCAAACTCCTTAGTCGACAGAGCCAAATATCAACAGTACAACGATTGAAATTTCTTTTGAGAGCCAAATTTTTTAAACTTAAATTTATTCTAATGCCACTTCTTCAAAATAGATTCGCCCAGGCCATGGTATTTTGTGGAAGAGCCACACTCAAGGGGCCAAAGAGCCGCATGTGGCTCGTGAGCCGCAGTTTGCCAACCACTGGTGTATCCCATAGTCTTAATAAAAAGAGATAGCAAGGCCAGAGTGGGGTGTAGTCCTCCCCACAGAGGTGGGCTCCCGCCTGGCCCCCAATATTCCCAAATTAATACTTTTCTAGTCTCTTTCATTTGTGTGCGGCCTTCTCCATACCAAAACCCTGAACCTGAACCCTGAACCACGCAGGACGTGAAAGGGGTTCCCACAACTTCCTGTATTTTAGTTAGTGAAACAGACCTGCCAACAATTTAAGAGAAAAAAGGTCCCTCTTAGCACCCCCGCAGCCTTGTATCCTACCTCTTCACAGCAGCACTCACCTCAAGCAATCAATTCATTTCTAAGAAGACAGAGAACAATTTATTCAGCTTCAATGTGCTGAGAGGAAAACCTCCTATTCTCTAATATTAATTCTTGAAGTAGATTAAAAAACAATTTTCATTCCTTGCCAGGATTTAGGGCTTTGAAAGATATTGATGTAGACAGTCTTTGAAATATTAGAAGTTGGCAGCTATTGTAAAGATCCTAAACTCACTCAGCAAGACATTAAAGGAAGTCTCAGGGCAAAGTATGTTATCTTACATGTTAAATATATATCAAGCTTTTGGGGAACTATAGACATATGCATAGGTAGCTGGTGCATTTATTTAAAGCAGATTTTCCCTGGAATAAGGAGGAGGGTTATTTGAGGAGATATTTTATTAGTTTAAAGGAGGATTTTATATCTCTTGTTCTGAAAGTTCCTCCATGCCCTTTTACACAAACACACAAGCACACAGAGAATAGTGATAAGGTAGTTTGATAACCGATTTCAGTACCTGTACTTCTCTTTCACAGGTTTCATATTTTCATTTTTGCGTTTGTGTTTGTTCACAGATAGCATTAAATGTGTCCTCACTGCTCCCTTTTAGGCCTTACCATAAGATTAATACACTTTATCAATTACTATACTCCAACATATTAGCTGTGTTGGAATAAAGTAAACTTCAATACATGGCTAAAATGTTTAATTGATAGGAAACAAAGCTTGACAACTTGTCGTTTTGTTGTTAAAATTTTCTATCAGTTCAGAAGAATAAAAATCTGGGAACATTATCACAAAACTGGAGTAATTGGATTAGGTTGATCTTCTTTTTCATGTAGTTGACAAGTTGTCTTGGTGTCACCCAGTATGTATTTACAGTATGGTATCAGAATTTGTCCACTCTCATATAATTAATGCAATCCTATAGATGCCCAGCACCAGGCAATCATCCATCTTATCTTTCTAAAACATAAATGTGCTTATGCCATTGCTTACAAACCTTAGCTGGCTCCTTACTGTCTATCAAATAAAAGTCAAACTGTGTAGCATGACATTCAAGATCCAAGACTCTTAAGATCTAGGAATAGGACCACCTCCCCACTTAACCCTTTTCCCCTCTGCCCCTTAGCAGTGAGGCAGAACAATGGGGCTGTAATAGAACTGCTTTGTGGGGAATGGTGGTCCAGGCTTAGTGGTGGAGAGAGAGGGTGGCACATCATGTCTATAGGCAGGCAGTGTGCACTGGGATAAGGCAAGAGGAATGTCACCAGGCTGGTGCTGGCTGTGGCATGGCCAGGGGCTAACTGGCTATAACAAAAGTAGATACTTGGGCCATGGGAAGGGGAAGAGAAAGAAAACAGAAACCAGTGAGGAATCAAGAAAATTTCCAAGAACCACTTTCCTGGGCAGGTTTTGCAGAAACAGTGGGCCCTAACATTGGGTTCAGATTCCTTGAGTTCAGCTTCCTGACTTACCATAGCAGGCTCTGTGACTACAGTTGGGTTACTTTGCATATCTATGCTTCCCTTTATTTCCATTGCTAAAACTGGAATAAGAATAATAGTTTACTCATAGGTAGAATTAAACAAATTAACTCAGATGTCCACAGATGGTGGGTCTTCTATAGATCTTACCAATTATTATAATAAACTTTGAACTTTTTTCTTTTCATATTTATGAAATAAGAAAGCAGTATTTGACTGCAGTGACCAACTAGCTCCAGTTCGCTGGCATCTTCCCTGACAGTGTCATATCTGGAGGCCCCTGTTCTAGGCAAATCTGGCTCATCAGTTGGTCACTCTAGTAGTGAGTGTGGGAACTCTACAAACAGAACATAAGGTGTTAACAACATGGCATGGGGTGAATCATACAAAATTGCCATTTTTGTAGGTCAAAATCATCAAATAGCAGCAATTTTATATGGCCTAACCCAGTAAAAAGTTTTAATGTGGCTAGGAGGGGTAATGAGAGGACAGGGTCTTCTATACTCTAAATTCCCTCTAGACAGGTTTTGTCTCTCTAGATCAAAAGAAAGAAAAAGCAGCAAATATTTCTTTAGCACTTACTAGGAACTAGGCATTGGACCATCTACTAAATCAGGAGGTTTTTTTTTTTAACTTTACTTTGATTGATCTGCATGACTCATAAGTCAGGAGAATCAACAATATGAAATGATGAAAATATGAAGCAAGCAAGAACATTAATTGTAAAGAAAAAGAAACAAGCCTGAAGGAGAATCTGAACATCTTAAAGAAGAAGATATGAGAGTCAGGGCATGCAGAGAGGAGATGGCTCTCTGAGTGAGGTGCACTGACTCTGAAGGAGCTCACTTTCCAGGTCCAGAGACCCAGTCAAGTCTCACATGCAAGAACTAGGCATCACATCTCATGGTGGGCAATGCCTTTCTGGAAGGAGGTCAACATGCTATCGCCTAAACCACAGCAGTGTGATAGTGGAAAAAAAATTTTTTAAATTTTTCATTTTATAAAAAAACAGGAGGGAGAAATAGTCTAAGTTCATTTTGGCTTTTGAAAAAGACTTAGAGGATTTCATGATCCATCTGAAGCATATATGTAATTCTCTCTTTATGGGTTTGGGGGAAACAAGGACATGAAGTTTTCCTTAGTGAATGTCATTCTATGAAGGGATCTGTGAGTGGATTCTGGAAGGATCTCAAAACTGTTTTATTGGGTAGTTTTAAAGGGTGAACTGAACACATTAGAGCAGGTATTTTTAACTCTTAAGAAAACTTGAAATGAAGTATAACAAAGAGAAGAAAACAGAAGTCATAGCTTTCAGTTCCAAAGATTCCATGACCTATGACTGGTTACTAGCTTCTAGGCAGAGATTGAGAAGCCATAGCATTTTATAAAGTATTTTATATTTATACTAGTGGCCCAGTGCACAAAATTCATGCACAGTAAAAGGGAATTAATTAGAGGAAATATTTTAATATTGCTATTTTCCCTTTCTCTATAATACAAGTGTCAGAGATTAAAGAAAATTAGTAAAATGTATATGAAAATCTCCCTCCTGTCAGAGTCTGGGGTGCATTGCAGGACCTAGAGTCAAGTCCCTACCCACCCGTGCACACCTCAAAATTGCACGAGACCCAGACCCAACCGGCCCCATCCCCGTAAAGCCCCACAGGGCAAGGGGTGCAGCCTCAGGTCCCCTGGCCTAGCACTGGGCAGGGGGGCACATCCTTAGAAGCCCTGTCAGGCAGGGGGGATGCAGCCTCAGATCCTCTGTCAAGCCCTGCCGGATGGAGGTAATGATCTCAGGTCCTCAGGTGCAGCCTCAGATCCCCCAGGCTGGCATTGGGGCAGGAGGGTGTAGCCTCAGGTCCCCTGGCCCTGGAACAGGGGGCGTGGCCTCAGGTCCCCCTGCCCTGGCGTGAGGGAGTGAGGGCGCGAGGGCACAAGGGTGCAAGGCTGTGACAACCATTTGCATATTAGCTCTTTATTATATAGGGCTAGAGGCCTAGTGTACAACATTCGTTCACTGAGGGGGGGTTTCCTCGTGGGGAGTGGGTCTAAGCTGGCAGTAAGACATCCCCCAAGGGGTTCTTAGCACTGCTAAGAGGCGAGAGAGGCTCCCACCACCGTAGCTGCACTTGCCAGCCCTGAGCCTGGCTTCTGGCTGAGCGGCACTTCCCCTGTTGGAGTACACTGACCACCAGGGGGTAGATCCTGCATTGAACATCTGCCACCTGTTGGTCAGTGTGCGTCATACTGACCCGTTGTTCCCCCGTTTGATAGATTTGCTTATTAGGGTTTTATTATGTAGGATAAATTCATACAGTATTCATAAAGTATTGTATAAAGTTGTTGATATGTATGTTAAAAAGCAAAATAATTCACAAACAAAAGACTAGAAAGATTGAATATATATCTAATGCTCTACTTCTAGTAAATTTTGCAAAAGAAGTCTGTCAGAGGACTGCCTGCTTTATTTTGAGTTTCTGATGAGAGGAAAAGATGCCTCCCCCCATGGTTCTATTTGGAGGAGTGATAATGAGACCCCTGGGGTTAAACCTGTCCTCAGACCCAGGGAGGCATCCCAGTCTGTTTCAGAATTACAGTTCATTAAAGCCTGTATGCATGGGGTCTTTAACATGCAAGACATGGAGAGAAGGGAATGAATACCTGCTTTTGAGGGGTTGACAGATTTTGTGACAAGAAACAAGAAGTGGTTGACAAGAAAATGCATTATTGTGATTAGTAATATATTCCGTTATATTACCTAATCATGATTCATGACTTACAATTAAGTCTTTTATCCATTTTGAATTTATTCTTGTATATGGTATAAGTTGTAGTCTAGTTTCATTTTCTTGCATGTACTTGTCCAATTTTCTCAACACCATTTCTTTCTTTAATTCTAAAAATGTGCTGCTTTTTAAAAAATAATTCTTTAGGGGACTATAAAACTGGTGGTTGAATAGGCAGATGTGTCCTGTGCCTTGTCCCAGAGCAGATAGAAGGAGCAACTAAATCGAATGACATCCACCCGGAATTGGCGAGTTAGACACAGCTGGTGAGACAATCCATAGCCAGAAAGGACAGAAGATGCCTAGCAAATGGTAGGATCAGGGATCTGGGCTGGAAAGAGACATGCAACCACCAGGCCGAGAGGGTCAGGAGGAAGCTGCACTGCACCAAAGCCACGTCCCTTGGGGACACATGAAACAACCAACTGTGGAAAGGACGTCCACAGGGCTGCTGGAGGCTGGAGAATCTAGATCTAAGTCCACAGCCATGAGAGGCTGCACCCAAAAAGGTGGCCTAAAGAGCTAACTGAGCCAATTGGTGCCAGGGGCAGAGAAACGCTCAGTTGCATGGTTGTTTTGCCTCTGTTTGGTCTTTGCATTTATTCACTAAACCCAGTTCATAGGACTTTCAATTACAAACACTCACCCGAGGCTGCAGTGCAGGTGGACGTGAGGATTTGTGGAGACTGGGAAGAGGGTGTGGAGGCGAGCAGGGCAGGGAGAGGTGATGAGGAATCCAGCACTGAGATATTTGTGACCCTCCGGACCCAAGCAGCCACTTTTCTCCTGAAGAGCCAGCCCCTCCCAGCAGCCTCAAAACAGCTAATACATCCATGACCAGTATACACCTCAAGCTTTTCAAAGGAAACAAAGACTCTGAATAGCCCCAAAGAGCCCTCAGGGACTGGGTTAAAAAGGGGCCATTCAGTCCTGGAAAGCGATACAGCACCACCCCCACCTAAAGCCCTGTCAGAAACAGAAGCTTTGAGTGATTAAGATTGACAACAGGCAGACAGGCAAAGCAGGCAGATTGGTCCTGCCTGTTTGCATCCAAGGCTGTGGAGACATACATAAAGGAGTGGTAGATCCCTTGGAACTTCAATTTGGTGTTGACTATGTACCAGGAAACTGAGAAGTGACAGCCAGAAGAGTGGAGTCTTACACCAACCCCCACAGGGCATTAAAATTTGGCTGAAAGTGAATGACATTTCACTTTTTTATATTTTATCCTTTATTTCCAATTTTTTTTCCTTTTTTTATCTTTTATTTTTTTATATTATTTTTTTCTTCATTCTATTTTTATGGTTATTTAACTTTATCTTATTTTTCCCTTTTCCACCCTTTTCTTTCTTACTTCTCCATTTTCATTCTGTTTTCTCTTCTCCTGTCCCTGTTTTAGTTTTTCTCTTTCCTTTTTTTTTACCCCTTGTAAAAAATTGAACTTCTTT
The DNA here is from genome assembly GCF_027574615.1 of Eptesicus fuscus. Classification (NCBI taxonomy): domain Eukaryota; kingdom Metazoa; phylum Chordata; class Mammalia; order Chiroptera; family Vespertilionidae; genus Eptesicus; species Eptesicus fuscus. Next base: position 113,222,055 of record NC_072475.1, read on the forward strand.
ATCTGCTTTATTGACCTGTTATTATTATTGTAGTCTCTGTTGGTTTACTCATATCTAATTTCTTCTCTTTTGCTTCACGTCTTTTCTCTTTTTTAGCTAGTCAATTTTTTTAATGACTTTGTTTTTCCTCTCCTCTCTTGCTCTCTTCCTCTCCTAATTGTTTAATTAGCTTCACTCACTAAACTCAAGCCTATCTGCTTCTTCTCTATTCTCCTTTTCCAAAAATATATCTACCAGAACTGAAAGGGCAGAGCAGGACAGCACAAAATGTACTGTACCCTCCACCCTGTGTAACTATGTATTTGACTCCTTTTTCTTAGAAAACCGCGAGAATGTAACAATTGCATGAACCTGCCAATAGGAATGTAGAGAGGTGGACTCAGTCCACTTTAGGCAAGCTGCCCAGTGTGCCTTTGTGTAACTGGACCCCTCACCCTACCCCTGACCAATCATAAACACTCTCCCTGCCCACTGCTTGAGACCCCCTTTAAAGCCTTTGTTGTGGCGAGAGAGGGTCTCTTTTTCCCCGGTGAGCGCTGGAGATGAGAGCTCGTGCTAGCACGAATAAAGGTTCTCTTGCAGTTACAGCGGGTCTTGGCTCCTTCCTGGGGGGTTTTTGGGGATTCTGAACACTGGGCATTACATTTGGGGGCCCGCCCGGGATCCCCAAGCCCTCCGAGGGACCCCCAAACCTGGAGAACCTGACTGGCCACGGTAGGTGTCTGTTTTGTCTTTTGTCTCTTGTGTGAGCTCAAATCTGAATTTCTGGCAGTGCCCGAAGCGGTCTAGGCGGACGCGCTGGAGGATCACGGGCGAGAGGCATCGGGAGACGTCTCGATCCTCTTTCAGGAGGGACGTGTATACCCCTCAGGAGGGATGTGTATCCCCCTCCAGTTTCTGGGACGAGGTGGGTCGCTCCCGCCGGTCGGCGTGAGGCCGTCGTCCACGCTTCTGGTTCTGCTCCAACGGACTCGCGTTGGAAGGCTTTTCTTAAGGATCCTCTGTTTGTGTGTGTTGATTTGTTTTTGTTTTGTTTTGTGGACTCTCTTGACGGACATTATGGGACAGACTCAGTCCATTCCAAGTGAGTGGAAAGGGGAGCTTAATCTCCCCCCCCCCCCCCCCACGAAGGCCATAGAGCTTCCTCAGGCAAATTAATCAGGTGTCTGTTTAAACTCTGGTAAATATCTAGTAGGAGTCAAAAACTTGGACTGTTTGGTATATAAATATAAATGTGAAAATATTTGTTATCTCTTTCTGCTGTTTAATTTATTTAAAGATAGGGCGGACCTGCTGTGGCGGAATACAAAGGTCTTTAGCAGCTGCTGAGACACCTTTTTCTCAGAGTCCTTTGTTCTCCGTCAGAGAGGGAATCCGCCCACTTAGATGATAAAAATTCCTCTGTTTGTATAAATGAAGGTTTCAGTTTGCTCTGATTTGTGAATTTACTGTATTAAATTGAATTTTAAAGTTCTAAGGTTGATTTAAAAGTATCCATTTATAACATTTCAAAGAACAAAAGAACTTTTATTTACAGCTTCCTTATCTCTTTTGGTGCTCGGAGACTCCCAGCTAACAACTTCACAGGGAGGAAAGATTTACAGGCCCTGTCCCTGCCTGTGACATCACAGTCCAACGTGGAACTAAGGCTGAAGTTACTATTAACTCTTTATAGACCCCGTTAACCATTTGTTTAACTTACTGTTTTCAGTTATTAGGATCCTCAGAGAGGACATAACCTGGACTTTCCCTTCCTCTCTCATCCTGATTCTAACAGCATCTGTAACTGGATTAAAAATCTTTTCTTTCAGGAGGCCATCCAGGCTTTAAGCTCACAAGAAATCTTCTCCTGCGAGAGGAGAGAGGGACCCCCCAGAAGGGGCTGGAGGCTCTCCCTTTCAACAGGTGTTTGTTTTGTGTTTTGTCATGTTGGTATCAGGACTGTTTGTTTTGTCTTTTTGTCTTATATTTTCTGTCATAATTGGGCCCTATTGAGTTTTGATTTGTCAAGGTTTTGTCAGTTTGTTATCAGTTTGTTAAAATCCTCTTAGAGGACATTGAGTGGTTCTTCCCTTCCAGTTTAACCTTTGACTGTGTGATTGAATTACAGAGCTTTTATCAAGGTTTTGCCTCTCCTGAAACAACGCTCCATGTGTAACCTGTCCCTCCCCGAGCCGGACTGCAGGAAGATTTTTCCTTCAACACACTGGTCCCGCCCACTGGCCTATGGCAGAAGCCAGAAAAAGCGACGATAAGAAAGGGAGGCCCCCATCAGGGGACTTAGAGGCAGTGTTCCTGTTATCTGCTTAGATCCCAAGAATATAAGAATACTTATTTACTGAAATGATATAAGGACAGATGTTTGTTTGATATTTTGTTGTCTGCCTGGTTATAATTATTTGTTCATATATAGAAGAAAAAACAACAACACATTTAATTTGTTTAAGGCTGAGTGCTCTGACAGGTAGCAATCCCCCCGAGTGGCCACTGGGATTCTTTTTTCCCAGGGGTGTTTTCTCTCTGTCAGAGGGGGAATCGGCCTGCCTAACAACATTTCTGTCTATATTTATTAATTTAAAGATATAAAGTTATAACAATTGTAATCCAAAGAGATTTAAAGCAGGGACCACATTCTAAAATTAACTATAAGAAGGAAGCTGGAGCTGGCAAAGTCACCAAGTCTGCCCATCAAGCTCAAAACCTAAATGAATCTTATTTCTGACACCCGCCACCACCCAGTCTTAATCAGTGGTGGAGGAACAGTCTCAGAAGTATTTTTCTCAATTGGCCATTAAGTTTGATATGATTATTGTACATTGTAAAACCTTTCAAAGAAAAGGAAAATATTTTATAGGCCACTTGGTCCTTGTGTGTGTGTAGCAACTCTTAAGTTATAATTTTGAAATCAGTAATTTTTAATAGAAACACACTCAAGCAGAGTGGCTTTTCAGAAAGGTCAGGGAGTCTGATTACAGTGTAGGGGTCACCGGTTCCCCCACACCACCTTCTTTAGCAGGAGGCAAGCACTTTTCCCAGTGGGAACAGAGAGTGGATTGCCAGATGAAAACGCCTCGGTGGGACCCGCGCCACGCTCCCTGCCTCCGCCCACCCGGTGTCCCTCCCCTCCAGGGATTGTTTTAAGTGGCTAGAGGCAGCAACAAGGAGGGAAATTCCCTTGTGACCCCCTCCGCCCCAATGAGACCCAAGAACCCTCGGCAACTCCTTGGACACTTTTCACCGTGTTCTGTTAGGGGGCTTAAAGGCGGCAGCTAGAAATTCCCCATTCCAGGCTTATCAGAATCTGAGATTCTTATCTATAGGAAAAATATGACAGTTTGAAATTCAAGCGGCTGAGCCTGCTCCCTTCTCCCTCTGCCTTTTCTAAATATTTTAAAGTAATAAAAGATTTGAGGCATGGTTATACATTTTTGAAAGACATAGAAGAAAGTTTAAAGACTAATTTAAAATTATAAAATTTATAAAAGTTTATATATAGTAAGAAGAAGAACAGAGAAATATTAGAAAGAAGAAAAAGCCAGCAGCAAATAGGAAGGAATTAGTATACCTATTGTAAGAAGCAGAGGCACAGGAAGAGAAAATGTCCTGGCAGGTTAGCTAGAGAAGCAGAAAGGGGAGACTCAGACTCCAAGGGTCTTTAACTTAGAGGAAAAGGACTGACAGGATCGGGGTTCCTTTCCATTAAGCCTCCAGGGTAACCTTACAAGTGGGGGGCAAACCTGTTAGTTTCCTGGTGGACACTGAAACAGCCTATTCAGTCTTGACAGGGCCGATGGGACCCATAACCTCTAAGAAGACAGCAGTCCAGGAAGCCACCGGACAAATTGCCTGTTTTCCTTAGACATCAAAAAGGACTATGGACCTCGGAAAGAACATGGTAACTCATTCATTTCTGGTCATGCCAGAATGCCCGTACCCCCTATGTAGATGTGACCTCCTACAGAAACTATTTGGACTGCCATCATATCCTTTGAGGGGGATAAAGCGGGAATTATTAGGGGCAGTTAGATACTACAACCTATGGATACCGGGGCTCATAGAGATTGCTAAACCTCTAGACTCAAGTACTGAGGGAATGCAGCCACTGAACTAGACCGAAGTAGAACAATGGGCCTTTGAGGAGCTAAAGAAAGCTCTCATCTCAGCACCTGCCCTAGCCTTGCCAGACGTCACGAAGCCCTTCCACCTCCATGTAAGTGAGGTAAGAGGCATTGCCAAAGGGGTTCTCACTCAGACTCTAGGTCCCTGGAAGAGACCTATAGCCTGTCTGTCTAAGAGACTAGACCCCATGGCAGCAGGGTGGCCAGCGTGCCTCTGGGCAGTAGCCACCACAGCATCGCTGGTAAAGAAGGCAGATAAGCAAACTCTGGGCCAGGAACTAGCCCTAATAATACCCCATGGTGTGGAGGCCCTCCTTCGAGGTGCCCTGGAGAGATAGATGTCAAACACCAGGATCACCCAGTGCCAAGCTCTTCTCCTGGACCAGCCCTGCATCCGGTTCCATAAGACACTGGCCATCAACCCTGCCAGCCTGCTTCCAGAGCTTCCAGATGATGAGCCAGAGGAACCCATTCATGACTGCACAGAGGTAACAGATGCAGTACAAACGGCTCGTCCAGACCTGAAAGATGCCCCATCATCATCACCAGACAAGGTACTGTTCACGGTTGGGAGCAGTTATGTTCAGGATGGCATCCGATGTGCAGGGGCAGCAGTAGTCACCCTGAACCGCACCATTTGGGCGCAGTCCCTAAATAGGGGAACCATAGCACAAAAGGTCGAGCTTTTGGCCTTAATCCAGGCCCTCCAATAGGAACACAGTGCCATCCACCAGAAAAGAGGGTTACCAACTGCAGTAAAAAAGGAAATTAAAAATAAGGAGAATATTTTAGCCACATTAAAGGTCATCTGGCTCCCAAGGGCAGTTGCAATAGTGCACTGCAAAGGACATCAGAAAGGGAAGACAATTGAAGCCAGAGGAAATAGAGCCACAGACCAAACTGCCAAGGAAGCCGCCCAAAAACCAGTGGGGCCTTTACAAGTTTTAGTAACCCTGCCGTACCTGGACCTATGCAGACCCCCTCCTACACCAAACAAGAGGAGGAATTGGTAGAACAGAAGCAAGCCATTAAAGAACCGGATGGTTGGTGTACCCTACCAGATGACAGACTGTTGGTCCCAGAGGCTATAGGTTGGACGTTAGTTACCCAGTTATACCAGGCTACCCACTTGGCGTCACCAAGACTTCTGAAGTTCTGCAAGGCAGGTACTCTTAGATAAAATAATTAAAAGCATAGTCACTAGAAGTACAGTTTGTGCACAGATAAATACTAAGCAAGGTAAGAAGGTCCCCCTAGAAATTCAGGCCCCAGGGAAATTCCCCAGGAGAGCATTAGGAGGTAAATTTCACAGAAATTAGGCCACCAGCATCAGAGTACAAGTACCTGCTAGTTCTCATAGACACCTTCTCGGGTTAAGTCGAAGCATACCCCACTAGGGCAGAAACTACCTCTATAGTTGCTAGGAGATTATACCTAGATTCAGGCTGCCAGTAGTCATAGGATCAGATAACAGCCCCACCTTTATAGCCAAGATATCTCAAAATATAGCTCAAGCCTTAGGACAGCCATGCGCGAGACTCAAAAAAGAATTTAACTAAATTTACCCTAGAAACCGGTGAAAACTGGACCAACCTCCTACCCTTCACCCTCTTATAGGCCAGGTGTACCCCCTACCGGTAGGGGTTTCCCCCTTTTAGAGATCATATATGATAGACCTCCCCCTGCCGCTTCCTTTCCAGGGTCAGGAAGAAACTAAAAGCTGGAATTCATAACCATTCCCTTACTCAAGTCCTTACAGGCTGTGCAGTATACCCAGAAAGCCACCCATAAGCTTGTTCCTGTACAACCCTTCCAGCCCAAGGACTCGGTATAGGTAAAGAAGTTCACTGCCCAAGGACTCACCCCAACCTGGAAGGGATGCTACACTGTTATCCTGAGCACGCCCACGGCTGTCGAAGTAGACGGCGTCCAGACCTGGCTACACCACTCCCAGCTCCTGCACCAGGAAACGGCCTAGATCCTGGCAACCAGCGGCCTCACCCGTGAGATCCCTAGCCTGGGCTCCACGCAGGCCAGGAGGAAACTCAACACCTGCAGGAGAAGAACTGGAATTCACTGTGGACAGTACTGTTGGGGACTGTAGTACTAAAGGCCTTAACCAGAAGTAAAAGACAAAGTAAAAATACAAACCGTCTCATGATTGAGCCGGGTGTCCCAAGACAAGGGGGGAATGAAAGGGCAGAGCAGGACAGCACAAAATGTACTGTACCCTCCACCCTGTGTAACTATGTATATGACTCCTTTTTCTTAGAAAACCGCGAGAATGTAACAATTGCATGAACCTGCCAATAGGAATGTAGAGAGGTGGACTCAGTCCACTTTAGGCAAGCTGCCCAGTGTGCCTTTGTGTAACTGGACCCCTCACCCTACCCCTGACCAATCATAAACACTCTCCCTGCCCACTGCTTGAGACCCCCTTTAAAGCCTTTGTTGTGGCGAGAGAGGGTCTCTTTTTCCCCGGTGAGCGCTGGAGATGAGAGCTCGTGCTAGCACGAATAAAGGTTCTCTTGCAGTTACAGCGGGTCTTGGCTCCTTCCTGGGGGGTTTTTGGGGATTCTGAACACTGGGCATTACAGAACTTCTAGTTTCTATTTTTGTGTCTTTAGCTCATAGCCAAGAATTAAAAGACATTGGCAAATCAGTATAAGTTAAGAATCCTTCGATATTTAAATATGTATTTCTGTGACTTTTTACAGTTGTTCTTGTTAACGAAAAAACCATTGAAACCTGTAAAGAATTTTAATGAGTTTATTTGAGCCAAACTGTCGACATATGCCGGGAAGCAGAACCTCAATGAATTGAGATAATGCTCCGAAGAAATGGTGGGTTACATCTGTATTTATACATTGCCATCAAAGGAGGGACATAGGTGGGCTACATGAAATTCATTGGTGATGGATTAAGGAGGTGGGATAAAGTCAACCGGTGGGAAACCCCTGGGATTGGATAAAAAGCAAAATGATGGACACATACTTAGGTGGGTACAGGAACAATTAACATGATAATGAAGGAATTTGAAGTATCTGTCCTGGTGCCCACCACATTTGGTTGTGCCCCAGGGGCTCCAGCAAAAAGGGAAGTTACAAGTTACCCAGACATCTCACAGATATCTCACAGATATGTTATCTTAGAGGCAAAAAGGCAAATGGGCTCAGTAAAGAAGATCTAAGTTGATCTTTGTCAGGGAAGATATCGGACTAGGACATGACTACCCACTATAACCTGTTTGTAGTTAAATATTTAATTTTCAAACCATCCTTTGTGGTTATTTCAGGTCTCTGAGTTTGCAAGACTGCCACGCAGGCCTCCCCTGAGCTTGTCAGGTTAGCATGTGGCTCCTTTCGTTCACATTCTGCTCACTACTAATTTAATAGCATTTCTAAGCAGCTAAATTTTATCAAGTCTTTTCTACACATTTATCTTGTGTTTTTTCCAAAAGAAAAACAACTCTTTCATATTCACACTAAATTAATCTATATAGTTAAATTCCACAATTATAAATACCAATTGAAATCAGAGATAAACAGATTTTAGATCATGTGGTGTTGAGTTTTGTTAAACCTAACATTCCTGTGATGGGAGCAGAAGAGACTTGGGCACCTAGAGAGTAACTCCATAGCCACAAGCATTGAGTGTATAAAAAGAAGTCTTCGGTCATTGTGCTTTACAAAGGATGTAGGATTCAGCCAGAGTGGAGGCTGATTGAGAGCTTCTGACACATACCCATAGCAGAGTCTTTCCCTCAACATGTGTACATGATTTGTACTGCATGTAAACTTATTATAAAAAATACATTATCAAGAATTTACATATAGCCCAAGAGAACTTTCTGATAGAACCATGTGGCATAATGTTGCAGTATCTGAACAATTTGGAACAAAAATTAATTAGCTCTAACACTAAAATAAGTCAAAGGTAAAGTGTTCATTCAGACTCAATGTATGCATGATAGTTTTTAATGTAAAAACAGAACTGCCATCCTTTGAAACAAAGAGAAATACATTCTTATACTGCAATAATTCATAATTTTTGAAATTCTACCAATTCTGTCAAGAGTGTGCAATAGCTTAAATACAAAGGGGCTTTAAGGAAAAAGAAAGCTCAACAAAGCAATCAGTGAAAATAAAAGTTTTCTGGAATTCAATGTAAGCACTGACAATCAGCATTCACTACATTTTTAAGTGTTCATTATAAAGGAATGAATAAAGAAAACTTAATTTCATCAGCTATTGATTTATTGATATCCATGCCTTCATAAGAATCATTTGTAGCTGTTCTCCAATAGAGTGGCATTATTCAAATGTCATATATTTTTCTTTCATTTTCATTGATTTCTCTGATTTATTAAGACTCTCACACTCTCTTATTTCTCATCATGCTCAGCAGAATAAATGCTCTACTCTAACCATCAAGCTTTCTATTGAATGTTTTTCCATAATCTATTCCTCCATAGTCCAAAAATTGAATTCAAAATCTTCTTCATAATGAAAATTATTCTTAACCTTACTTGTGTGTTTTTTTCTTTTCTTTATTAGTCAAATAACTTAAATCTATAACTATCTGGAGTACAAAATATTAAGAGTTTGAATACTACTGCTTACATACAGTATAAGGTTGAGTGGTATGTACATATGTTAGACTTAACATCACATTGAAGTACACAAGGAAAAACATCTGTACCTATTTTCCCTTCTACATTGTAACATATCTACCTCTTATTGTACAAGCAAAATGAAAAGTTGAGCAGAGAATTTATTTGGTCAAGTTGAGTAGCAAATCTGTTTAATTCATCTTCAAATTCTTTTTTCTCAAAAAATAGGAGATGGGAAGGGTGGTAAAAGAAATGTTTGAAAAGTTATAATTACTGTTGTACCATTAGAATATTTCAAATTAGCTAATTTAGAAAGCTTATCAAAGTAATTTAATTGTGATGAATGAACTAACATAAATTACAGTGTTTATTGGGAATAATACAACATGAAGCAGAGTAGCTTTTGAAATTTCAAGACAGTGATACAGCCAAATTTTTTTTTTTTCAAACACATGCTTCAAGTAATGATTCTAAAATACAGGAGATGAAGCCTTTTTGAATAAATACTGGTTTGATTCTAGTGTTTTGCATTTGTCTTGATGTTCTGCATTTCCTTGTGAAATAGCTGGTCATAAAACAATACTAAACAAGTCCTCAATTCTAAGTTTTTCGTTTGCAATGCGTTCATCAAGGATGGTATTGAGAGGTCATGATAAAGCTCATAGTGTTTGGAGCTCAATACTCGGTATGTTGTGAGTGGTAATTTTTCATGTAGGAAGAGCAAATTGTTCTCACAGTGGACATAAGTATTCTATCCTCAGCCATGTTGTGGGCAGTTGTCATTCAGAACACTAGCAAGGGCTGAGATATTGGTATTTATCACAGAGAACTTAAAAAATTACATCATTAGAAATCTGCCCCTTTTTTGTACATTCTTCATACTCCCACTCAAAAAAGAATTAAACCCAGCCTAATTAAAAAGCTAAAAAGACAAGATGTATAATAAAGAAGATTAAGAACAGTTAAATAAAAAAGTTAAAGAAATTGAATATTAACCTTTAAAATTTTTTATAATGAGTGAATTTTCTATGCCAGTACCTAATATAAATATCATATTTCTTTTGGTTTTATTAATTAAAATATTTTTTAAAGCATAGGTTTAATTTCCACAAAGAAGATATATTGTATCAACTAATGTTATTTAGCTAGTCTTCATTGGCAAAACTACAGTAAAACTAATTATGTTATGCCATGACTCTTACTTTTTTCTAAGGACTAGTGCCCTTATATTTACTGAGAAGATCCCTCTGAAAACATGTATTTACACACAAGTCTGGTCACCATCGCACCTGGACTTTGTATTCCTGTGGGGAGCGGATAAAATATGCAAATATGACATAATCTTAGTAGTGACCAATGTTGTGCAGAAAACATAATTGGGGTATGGGGATAGAGTTTAGCCAGAGGTTAGCGCACTTAATGGATGATGTTAGGTAGTGTACTCTGTAAGACATCCCTGTTAGGCTAGTGTTACTAGTATTCTCATCTTCATTTGACACATGAAAAATTCTAGACTCAAGGTCCCACATGTCAATGACAAACTCCTAGCAAAATGTTTACTTCCAGACTAGCAAGACTGGAATGTGGCAGTTGCTGCCTATAACTGCAACTATTCTGATAGAAATTCTCTTCCCACAATTAAAACAGAGAAGTGTAGAGTAATCCTATTTGACTTATTTTCTATAACCCAAAGAAATAAAAGTAGAATAAGTGGCAGAAAGTGATAAAGAACCAACTTTTAGTATAAGGAAGGATTTTCTAACAATTGTAAATGTCCAAAATTACCATTTGCCTCCTTATATGTAGTGGAAGTGGTGAAGTCTCTGCCTTTGATAGTGTTCAGTTACAAGCTGGGCAGTCACTTGCTAAGGGTGATAGAGCAGTCAAGTATTGGCTATATATCTGGACTACACACATTGCAAGGTGACTCTACCCTTGAAATCTTGTGATCTTATGTTGTGTAGGGTCTGTGTATGGTTTAAATTCTTCAAAATAGATCTAAGGCCAATCTTATGTGGGGACCAATATTTCTGATAAACACCATGATAATGAGCATTCTGTAAAGAAAGAGACTTGAGAAACTATTTTAAATTTAATAGTATATTAATTTAAATAAAACCTTATACTGACTTTTACTTTAATAGCCAAAATAAAATAAAATAAAAACAACCCCCAAAAACTAAGAATCAAAAGTGGAAAACCTCCAGAAATAAGAACACTATTATCAGTGTTTTTTGGCTAAACTAAAGTAATTTAGCATATTTATATAAAATAACCTTTCCCTTAAGTTAGAAGTTCAAGGATTTTTAAAAAATCTGGCTACAGTATTTATGCAATTTAATGAAGCCCAATTCCTTGTAACTATAACTACAATTATTCCCATATTAACTTTACTTACTTAATGATGTCTATTTGTCTTCCTAAAATGTGTTTCATTGTGTTTTAATAGGCTGTGCTTTTGAAATTCTCATGTTTTTTAAAACTCAAGTTTAAAAGGAGAAATGAAATGCAGGGGTGGGAGAGGGCTGGGCAGCAGCCAGGAGTGCACAGGGCTCAAGACTCCTCAAACAATGAAACACATGACAAAGCAGCAGCTCTCTGGACACTTACATGAGACATGTCCTCTACTTAATGGCCTTTATACCCCTAAACCTCAAGAATTTCATCTTTGATTTGGAGCCCACCTCCTATAGTAGGGCAGAGACAGAACTTCCAAACTGCATAAAGTTTACCTTAATTTAGGCCATATATACATTAAAGTAAGTAAAAACCTACTATATTCCTTATCACAGTTTAAGTCCTAAAAAATGAGTCCCATTATTACTGTTTTACAAGTAGTAGTACTGATATCATTCCAGTGCTCTAAGTTGAGAAAGATCTCAAAGGATCACACTGATCTGCATCTGCACCATCAGTCTTCAGCTTTGTCAAGTGCTGCATGCTGGGAAACATGAAATTGACTGGCAATAAAGCCTTCAGATCCCTCTTCCCCCTTCCTCCAATGACCTGCAGGGAATGGACCAGTGGTTCCCTGGGGAGAATGAAGTTGTAGCTTCCTGATGAAACAAACAGGCCTCTGCTTCCCAGCTGAATACGCTCAAAAACGTCTGACTTTCCCTTTGCTCTCTTCCTTTTATTAATATTAATAACTAGATAATTATGATGATAACTTTAGTATATTGAAAAAGAAAATTTAATGTATATACTTTGATAGAAGTAGCCAATGTCTAAGAATTTTACCTAAGGAGTAATCACTCAAATAGGGAGAGAGATTTGTATAAAGGTATTCAATGTAGCATCCTACCTAATAAAAGAGTAATTTGCAAATTAACCATCACTCTGCCACACCCAAAGCCATGCCCACAAGCCACGACCACCAGCCAATCTGAGCAAGTATGCAAATTAACTCCAACCAAGATGGCTGCCACAGAGAACAGGAGGAAGGCTTGGGTTTCCCTGGCAATAGAGGAAGCCAAGTTTTCCACACACCATGGAGGGCCCAGGCCTCCACTCAAGGATACAAAGTTTCAATTATAGAAGATAAATCCCAAGGAAAATAGCGGCAGCCACAGAACTGGAGAGAGCAGGCTAGGTTTGCCCCCAGTGATGGAGGAAGCCAAGCTTCTGCAGGCCTGGCCGGCCTAGGCCTCCACTCCAGGCTACAAAGTTTCAATTATAGAAGGTGAATAAACACCAACAGAAATGGCTGCCATCACGAAGCAAGCAGAAGGCTTGGCTTTGCTCTAGGCTACAAAGTTTCAATTGTAGAAGATAAATATATCCCAGATACCAGGGCCTCCACTTGGGTCGCCAGGGGGCATGGCTGGCCTGCAAACTACCACAGGCTCCTCGCCCAGGCCACCCCATGCCCCAAGGGAACCCCCACTCTAATCCGGGACACCCTTCAGGGAAAACCAGATGGCCCTCACCCATGCACCAGGCCTCTATCCTATCTAATAAAAGAGTAATATGCAAATTGACCATCACTCCAACACACACGATCAAGGTAGGTGCCCCCATGTGGTCAAAGATCCTGCCCCCATGTGGACACAAGATGGCCACCACAAGATGGCCAGCAGAGGAGGGCAGTTGGGGGCAATCAAGCCTGCAGGGGAGGGCAGTTAGGGGTGACCAGGCCAGCAGAGGAGGGAAGTTGGGGGCAAACAGACTGGCAGGGGAGCAGTTAGACATCAATCAGGCTGGCAGGGCAGTGGTTAGGGGTTGATCATCCTGGAAGGCAGAAGTGGTTAGGGGCAATCAGGAAGGCAGGCAGGTGAGCAGTTGGGAGCCAGCAGTCCTGGGTTGTGAGAGGGATGTCCGACTGCCCTAAATGGGCAGTCGGACATCCCTCGAGGGGTCCCAAATTGGAGAGGGTGCAGGCTGGGCTGAGGGACTCCCCCTCCCCACCCCCGTGCACGAATTTTGTGCACTGGGCCTCTAGTTGTTTATAAAGGGGGAAATCTGTGAAAAACCAAATATTTAATAATGGGTACAGTGAAATAAAATTTGGTAGGAAGATACCAGGGGTTATTGTGCTGGCATTTAATATTATTTAATTGATTCAAATTTTTTGCTATGGAAAGAGACTGATAAAAATATTGAATTAAAAAGGTAAGTTATATAAAAATATCATCAGATTTATGTAACATGCAAATTGTCTATCCATTTTATGAACTATGAATTCCTGAAAAAAGTGTACCACAAAAATATAAGTGCTTTTGTTATTGCTATTTGTATTTTTCTGCACTCAAAAACTATTTTTAAAGAAAATAAGAAAAATATTAGATTAGTAAGAATGGTTGATAACTTCCTGAAAAGAAAAAAAAAAAAAGTTGCTGTTTGAGCAAGGCCAAAGAAAGAAAACATTTGGAAAACTTTCTATTCAGCTTTTAAATTTTTATTTTAATTTAATTTAGTATTTTTAACTATGAAAGTAACTCAGCTTCATAGTAAAAATAAATAATAATAATAATACAAATGTCCATAAAGTGAAGTGAAAGTTATTTGTATGTCTTGAGGAGAACGTGAATCAACCAGAACTGCTGATGGCAGTGGAAACTGGTGCCATTGCTTTAGAAAACTGCTGGGTACTCTATTCCAACTATTTGTATAAATGCAAACGTATTCACAGCAGCAAAAGTCATCATAGCCCCAAGCTGGACACAACCCAAATGTCTGTCAATAATGGGATGAATAAAATAAATTGTGATATATTCATATACAGAAAACAATAAGGTGCTTCTGCATACAACATTACGAATATTACAAACAATGCTGAGAAAAAAGATGACAAATGTGAATTAGTACATATTATCTGTTTCCATTCATGTAAAACTGAAAAACAGGGAAAGCTAACATGTCTGTATATAGTTGCATTGAGTGTGAAGGTATAACTGGGAAGGCGAACAAGAGTAATTCCTGGGTACTAGTAATATTCTCTTTTTTAAATTGTAAACTATAAATATACTAGAGGCCCGGTGCACGAAATTTGTGCACAAGGAGGGGGGGTGTCCCTCAGTCCAGCCTGCACCCTCTCCAATCTGGGACCCCTCAAGGGATGTCCGACTGCCCGTTTAGGCCCGATCCAGGATCGGGCCTAAACGGGCAGTCGGACATCCCTCTCACAATCCAGGACTGTTGGCTCCCAACTGCTCACCTGCCTGCCTTCCTGATTGCCCCTAACCACTTCTGCCTGCCAGGATGATCCCCTGCCAGCCTGATTGATGTCTAACTGCTCCCCTGCCAGCCTGTTTGCCCCCAACTTCCCTCCTCTGTAGGCCTGGTCACCCCTAACTGCCTTCCCCTACAGGCTTGATCACCCCCAACTGCCCTCCCTTGCAGGCCTGGTCCCTCCCAACTGCCCTCCCCTGTTGGCCATCTTGTGGTGGCCATCTTGTGTCCACATGAGGGCAGGATCTTTGACCACATGGGGGCAGCCATCTTGTGTTGCAGTGATGGTCAATCTGCATATTACTCTTTTATTAAATAGGATAGAGGCCTGGTGCACAAGTGGGGGCTGGCTGGTTTGCCCTGAAAGGTGTCCTGGATCAGGGTGGAAGTTCCCTTGGGGTGTGGGGCAGCCTGTGTGAGGGGCCTGTGGTGGTTTGCAGGCCGGCCACACCCCCCGGCGACCCAAGCAGAGGCCCTGGTATCTGGGATTTATTTATCTTCTACAATTGAAACTTAGTAGCCTGGAGCAGAGCCAAGCCTTCTGCTCACCTCGTGGCAGCAACCATTTCTGTTGGGATTTATTTATCTTCTATAATTGAAACTTTGTAGCCTTAAGTGGAGGCCTGGCCCAGCCAGGGTGTGAGGAAAGCTTGGCTTCCTCCATCACCGAGGAACCCCAAGCCTCCCTCCTGCTCTCTCTGTGGCTGCAGCCATCTTGGTTGGTTTAATTTGCATACTTGCTCCTAATTGGCTGGTGGGTGTGGTCTGTGGGAGTGGCTGATGGGTATAGCAGAGTAATGGTTAATTTGCATATTACTCTTGGATTATGTAGGATGACTTAAACTCTTTTCCAAGTGACCTTACCAGGTAGCTCAATTGGTTAGAGAAGCATTCTGATATATGAAGGTTGTGGATTCAATCTCTGATGTTTCTCTCTATCTCTCCCTCTCAATCAATAAATTGAAAAACAACTTTTTTGAGTGATCAAGCATCAATAAAAAACATTTTTTAAATGTGCAAAAATAACCAGGAAAATTCTGAAGAAAGTAGAGTATGGGAACAGTTCATATCTATGAAATGTTACAATGTATTATGGATCTACAGTCATCAAAAAGAATATGGTATTAGTACAGAAATAGATAATAGTCGAAACAAAGACCAGGTCCAGAAGTGGACCTAAATGGAAAATCAACATTTTATACAATGTTTATGTGAACAGTTACTTGTAATTTTGGTCAGTGTTAGATTTCAATAAATTAACTAATTAAATTGAGTAAAATCCTGAGTAAAATCCAGAAAAAAAAAACAAAAACCTGATTTTTCTCATATGCTTATTTGCCCCAGTAAGATGAGAAATAGATTAAAACTGGGTGGCAGTAGTGGGCAGGGATAACAGACTTTGTTACTAACCGGAAAAAGTAAAAAAGTTGACCACACACTTTGATTTATCATATCTGCTAAGTCAGAGAGCTCTTTCATTTTGCTTTGTTAAACTGGTACAGGACTGTAAAGGAGTTTGTAGCATTCTAAGTGATAGAAACCCCACCTCAAATCAAGAAGTGACTTCTTGGTATCTTTTAAAAGTCCTAAGGTAGATTTTGTTTTGGGAGAGGTTGAATACAGAAGATTAAGTAGTGTCATCAGGTGGCTGTTTCCTGAATTCACAATATGGCTAGCAGCCTGCATCCTGCTGAATTCCCACACAGTGAAAAGGTAGGGTCTATGTTCCAGCATTCTCTGTGAAGGCCTCACAACTCTAATGGATCACACCCTTTGAGAAGCAAACATGTTGGCTGGAGAAATGCTTTGATTGAAGTAGTTTGGTTCCATATCACATATTCCATATCTGAGCTATTCAGGCATCAATCTAGAGTCGGGGAGAAGATGAACCCTAAAGGGAAATCAGAATGTGATCACCAAGAAGAGGTTGAATGGACCCCATCTAGAGTAAAATACACAGGGGAAGAGGCCCTAATGAATTTAACCTTGACATGTGTTTATTAATGTTAAAAACTAGGTAGCTGTAATGAACTGAATGCGTGTGCCTAATCCCCACCAATTCAAATGTTGGCGCCCTAATCTCCAATGTGATGGCGTTTGAAGGAAGGACTTTGAAGAAGTGATTAGGTCATGAGAGCCCTTATGAATTAGATTAGAAACTCCTTCCTAGATTAATGCCCTGGAGAGAAGAGCCGTGAGAGAGGGGCGCTCTCTCTCTCAAACAAGGACACAGCAAGCAGCTGCTGTTTGCACACCTGGAACTGGCCCTCACTAGAATCAAATCATCCCATCCCTTGATTTTGGATTTCCCAACCTCCAGAGCTGTGAAAAGTAAATTTGTGTTGGTTAAGCCACTTGTCTATATTATGTTGTTATGGCAACCCAAGCCAATTCAAACAGCCAAATCTCACTTTTTGAAAACGTGAAGATTTAATGAGGTAGAAGTGTTCCCCATCCCCATATTTCCAACACGTTTTCGAGTTTCCTGTGGTGACTTGGATAGCAGTGTTTGATGAGAAGGGCTGTCCTGGGATGTGAAACGCACACCCTGGGTAATGGATGATTGTTGCCACTGCAGGGAGACCATCTTACAACAGAGGAGCTGCATCTTTTTAATCCACTCTTTCTATTACTGGTTTTAAATAATGTTTCTGACAAGATTCTGTGTGTGGGTTTTTTTCTGTCAGTAAACAGGTATTGGGCATTATTTTGTAGGGTTGTAAACACATTACATGAAAAAATGAGCTATTTAAAAGCCAAGAGAAATACTTCCAGAAACATTTATGTCTAAAATAAGTTTTAGGAACTTTCAAATGTAAAAGACTGGAATATAAACTAAAGTCTCTTCCCAATTGGCCTTTGTTGTAGCCCTGGACACATTATTCCCTTTTTACCTTTAATATGAAACATGGATAATATTTTTCATGTTCAACTTAAGTTGTTTAGTTAATGGTCTAAGAATAATTCTGGGGAGTTTTCTTTAGCATGGGTGTTAGTACCCCATTCCTCTGACTGAATGTGACAAACCTATTGTGTTCTTGCTGTATAAACTGATCCCTGGGATTAATCATCTTCTTTTTATCAGCTAGAATTGTAGATGTTTAATGGATATAACTATATCAAACAATTTAATGAGCTTCATTTAAAACATACTGATCATTCTAATATTGAAGTTATTATCAACATTCATCCTTATTTCTACTTTCTAAGTTTTCCAAGTTCGTCCTTCCTGCCTGCCTGAGGAGAATAAATTAGCTGAAGCTTTTTTTTTCAAGTTCTGGGAATTCAAGTGCACCTACTGGGTGATCTGCAGAAAAATTCAAAACTATCTTTGCATTGTTTATTACAGTACATCTTAAGCAAATCATGTAGTTTCTATTTCTGTGATGGAATATTCTCTTATCCCAGTAGGAAGTGTGCCATGGAGAATACACACTGGTTAAGTTGGCCCAGGGGAATCTTGGGCAGCTTTGCAGCTGAATAGGAAGGGGGATGTGGACAGGGTTGTGGCACCTGTCACTGTGTAGAGAACCCCAGGAGAGTCAGCTCACCTGACAACAGTCAGGGTCCCTGTGCCCCTCCAGAAGATAAGCACAGGGCAAAGAGATGGCTTTCCTAGATAAGGATAGCCATCCAGTCACCAAACACATTATACAGGTGATTAAGTGAATTAAAACCTGAGTCATCATTAATGATTTTGGTTTCTGTTTTGTTTTCAGTTGTTTGAATTTATGAACTTCTTGGCTGAGAATGTCATCTTATACTACATGGGTCCGGCATTGTTCACATTCCAGGATCATATCTTTAATGCCCTTTTCATACTTGGAGCCTTTGTAGCCTTTGAAATACAGAATATGGGCTGACAAAAGAGCACAAACTACTTACTTTTACCAATTATTCTGTTAAATTGTTAAAGTAATTTCCTTAGGCTTACTACAGGGTTCAAATTTAAGGTAGATATGTAATTTCTAGTTAAATGCTTATGATTAAACATAAGAACTTTGGAAAATATTATGGGGGACTAAAGGAGTGACTTTTTTGAATATTCAAAATATGTTTAAAATTATGAATCATTTACATTAAAATTTCAACCCATTGTTTATAGAGAAATATATTTAACCTGCATTAGTATGGTCAGAAGATTGTTAAGCTTTAGAAATATTTTCATTACAAGATATTAAAATCTTTTCAGTAAGGACTTTGAAATAGGATATGCAAAGTAAGACCAAATGAAATTAGCATGATGGATATGTTTCAATATCTTAATAATTGGGCACATGTAAGGTTATTTTAATAAGAAAAACTTTTCCTATAAACAAAATAATAGAAAAAAAATCTAAACCCCATTTTTAATGCAGAGGACTTTTGTAGCGCTAGGCCTGGTGTGTAGGCAATCCCAATGGGAATGGGTATCTGAACAAAAGGATACTGATGCACTGGGATGTCCCTAAGGACAGTCAGTGCCTGTCATCATTCTTTCCATTGGGAAAACGGACATACCCCCTCATATTCCAGGAAGTTGACCTTACATCCAGGAGAGTCGACTCCTTTGTCAAAGCCCTGTTTTAGCCAAGCACTTGCCTCCTGTTCTCTCTTCATGGAGCACTCAGCTCGAACCTCAGATTTCATCCAAAACCTGGGTCTTAGAAGGAAGCTCCTCTTCCCAACAATTCCATCTCATTTGAGGGCAAACTAGACTAGGTAGACTATCAGGGAAGTGGTCCAAGATGACAAAGTGGAGAAATGACTACCACCAAAATTTTCATAGATTTTAATGTGCACAGTTTGGATTTAGTAAAATGACTCTTTAAGCATTAGTTGTATCATACCTTTAGATAGGCAATTTCTCCAAAAATTAAATCCACTGAAAGAAAACAAAAATGAGTGAAGCTTACTAGATACAGGGCCTATAACTGATGAACAGTGAGATGGTAATCAGGAGCCAAAGCACATTTATCCTTTCTGAAGCACTGCTCAGGAAGCATGCCACAATCCTGCACACTTGCTGCCTTCCTTTGCAGCAGAATTGAGCATAAAGTCAGTCCCCAGCAACATAAATGTGATGAGAAAATTTACAGTGATTGAAATTTGGTTGGCAATCATAAACCAAAGGTATTCAAATATAAATATACACTGAGTGGCCAGATTATTATGATATCTGAACACATAATAATCTAATATATATATTAGAGGCCCGGTGCATGAATTCGTGCATGGGTGGGGTCTGGCCAGCCTGGCCAGGGGGAGGGGACACGGGAGGTTGGCTGGCCTGCCTGCTGGTCGAACTCCTGGTTGAGGGGACAATTTGCATATTAGCCTTTTATTGTATAGGATATACACTGAGTGGCCAGATTATTATGTGTTCAGATATCATAATAATCTGGCCACAGTGTATATTTATATTTGAATACCTTTGGTTTACGATTGCCAACCCAATTTCAATCACTGTAAATTTTCATATATATATATTCTAGCTTGTTCTGCACAGTAAAAGGTGGCAACTCCCAGGCTGAGAAGTTGTTTAAGTGCAGGTAAATGGAGGTCTGGAGTTAAAAACCTCCCTCTGCAGGCCTCTGACAGAGCTTTCTGCATCCCCAGATATGTGAGAGTAGAGAGAAAGTCACAAAGAGAGTAAGCTGGACTGACATGCCACCTTTGAGTTAGAACAGTAATAAACTGGTCATGAATTGACATTTTAAGGGAAAGCAAAAGGCAAATTTGATCACTTGTGCATAGGAAGTCAGTCCTCGGTTGCATTTTTTCAAAGCATTTCTAGGAGTAGGAAAGCATTTGCTCTTCTTTCCCATCATAACATCAGTAGTTGTACTCTGGAGAATGCTGGTTTGTTTTTAAAACTTGGATATTACATTTAAACAATGCTTTATTTTAAAAATATTTTGAAGAAGGTGTAGGGTTTTAGATAGTTATATTGGCATATGAAGTATCTGTCCAAATGGCCTCCTGGCTTGATGGTTTCTCCAGGGTTTGACACCTACATTTGCTGAGCTGTAGAACTCGAGCTGCACTAAAACTGAGGGCCAAGAATATGGTGTGCAGGAACGGGAGAATGAAGAAGCCTTGAATCTGGTTGTATTTTTATGATATTCTAAAGCAGAAAGTCGGCAAACTATGGCCTTTGAACCATATCTAGCCCATGCCAACTTGGTAAGTAAAGCTGGAACATAGTTAGATCCTTTAAAAGAAACAAAAACATATTATCTATGGCTGCTTTTGCACTACAAGGTCAGTGTTGAGCTATTGCAACAGAAACTATATGGCCCACAAAACCTAAAATATTTACTATCTGGCCCTATTCTAAAGCATCTTCACCCTCTAATGGGATAGTTGTTGGTGGTTTAATTCAGGGAATGCCAATCAGCTACTTCTGTCTTTAAAAATACCATCATACAAATATTTCAAGACATCTACATACATATAACAATAATGCCCAGAGAATGACATCCGTTGTCTTCCTCATTGAGTATCCATGTCATCTGCTGGTCATCCAGTCACTTAATGTTAGCAGTTTAGCAGTTTAACCTCAAGGGTCAGTGTCATCATGGGCCAAAATGAACTTCTATTTACAAATTTAACTGGATTTTTGTTTTGAACACTTTTCACATTGAAATGAATCTTAACAACAAAGAGATTGGGTTACTTCATATTGTTATCACATGTTCATATTGATGATATTCCCTCATATGTTGAAAAGCACACTAAAATTTGTCTTCTTAGCTTTAAAATGAAAAGATTGCAATGTTATTTTGAATCATAGATGCTCAACTTGAAATTCACTCTAGACCTTTCTAAGACCTTTCCTGAGCAATGTTTTGAGGCTCATAGGCAGGAAAAAGTAGGCTAGACATATTGGTCTCTTTCCCAGAAAGAGAGAGAGGAGATTGGGCATCTTGCTGACAATCTCAAGAAAAATTAGAGAAGAAATTGAGACTTACACTCAAGCTTCTTCACTTTGAACTAGAAGGAGGCACAGAAGCACCTAGGCAGGTTGAAGGAGCCTGACATATATCAGAGAATATGCCTCTCTGATGTGTCCATTTCTGTGGCACTTTGAAAAGACACTGAAACCCTGCTGTGTCCTATCATATAAACTAGGAAGAGTTTTAGCAAGGACAGTGTGTCCACGGTGTACAAATGTAATATAAAACCTTATCCATGAACTCACACAGACCAGGTCACCAGGCTTTGCTCCTAAATTTGTCTGTTGCCCTTTTGGTCCTCCCCAGAATATGTAGGCATTCAAATAGATGCCAGCAGCAACAGATTAAGAGAAAGGCATGGAAGAAAAACTGTAAATTAAGAAAAGTTTTCTTTTTTTTCTTATTTTTATTGTTGACACTATTACATATGCTCCCCTAACCCCCCTCCACCCAGCAAGAAAAGTTTTCCGTTAGCATTTAATTTTCCTTTCAATGGTGAAAAACTGTCATTATTATCCAAGTTTGGGGACATCAGTGTTCTACAAAAGGATAGCTTCAGAACTACCGTCAGTGTGTAGGAGACTATCTTTCTCAGTATGTTTCTGGTGAGCCATCAGACAATGATCACAGTCATCTTAAAACTTTGACTCATAAGTGGCTTTCCCCAGCTCATGCATCAATTCAACAGGAAGAAAACATGCATGGAATTTGTGAAGGTGAAGAGACAGTATCACTGCTGCTGCAGTGCCTGGGAACAGGACTCCATGTCTGTGACTTCCCAAGCTAATGGAAGTCCATTAGGCCATCAGGACTGATTCACAGCAATCACCAGCCACCACGTAAAAGGACACTTCCATGTTCTGTCTTGATCCTTGATGCCCAAAAGTGTGGTCCTCAGAACAGCGGCTTTGCCATCATGTGGGAGCTCCTACCTGTGCTTGTGAGCATGTGAGAAGGACATCCCAGAATATAATGGCAGTTCTTGATCTCTGTTTTAAGCTGTCTCTTCAGCTTATTCCTCCCACCTCTTTCTGTTTTCCTTAGACACTTACTCTTTCATTTGCCATCCGATCAGCACAGAACTATTTAGCCAATTACTGCATTTCTTCCTGTTCCTTGAGCATGCTGAGTTCTTGCCCTATTCACTCAGAGTCTCTCACTGCCCAGAATCCTTTTCATACCTCCTGCCTTCACTCTTTTAATCTTTATATTTGGCTTAGACTCCCTGTAGGAAGGAAGCCTTGTTAAGTCCTCAAGTCTGGGTGTGTCCCACTCATCTGTTTTTATAGGCCCATTGTTTATCTCTCCTAGTACCCATCACATTCCACTGTGATTTTTGGTTTGCCTGCCTGTGTGCCCATTTAGACTGGGAACTTCATGAGGCCAGTGCTAATTTGTTTGGTTCCCTCTTTACCTCAGCACCCAGCACACTATCATTTAAAAAAAACAAAAACACACACACAAAAGGTTTTATTTGTTGATCTCTGTCTTAAAATTATTGTCGCTTAGCTCTCACCTGTGGAACCAGGCAAGCCTGGTCTGAGAGTTTACAATTCTGGAACTGAAGTTTGCCAGGCTGATAGAACAGGACTAGCCTTCCACAAATAACTGGTGGACAAATAGGCAAATGAGTGAACAAACTACAACATTGTCTATCGGACTAAAATTGCACATTTCATTAAAATGCTGCTTAAGCAACAATAATTTTAAGAACAGAGATCAACAAATAAAACGTTTTGTTTTTTAAATGGAAGAAAATGTTTTTCTTGTACTCACTTCTGGCTAAAAACCTATTTCCTGAGTGCTGACAATAGTAAACATTGTTAATACTTCCTCAAACATTGCATTAGGATTTGAGGATATTTTTTTAAAGCTTTGCTTGCTTTGTATTGCGGGGATGTGTTTGTTAAATCAGGTTCTTATCCAGTTAAGAACCTGATTTCTCATTTAAAACTCAAGAATTTTAACAGTAGGTGATTTGAATCAAGAATCAGACTAAATCTAACTTCAAATTAGGAAAAAGATTTTCTTTAATGTACATACAAGTGTTGTCTGAGATTCTGAGCCATCAAGCAACAGGACTCTCTTTACTCCTCTCTTCCCTTGTTCTGTACTTCCAGAGAGAGAGACAGCCTGGAAGACACCAATATGCTGTCAGCATTCCTTGCCAGGCCTGCCTTTGCAGTCACTCACCCAGAGTCCAGTTACCTTCCTCCTTCTGCACTATGTAATCTTCCTGCCACAGGAATGCATGCTTTCAGGCCAGGGCTGATGTTAACATGGGGGTGGAAAAATGCCTCTCCTCCAGAGGCTGCTTCAGATATTACCAGGCTCCTTCCATTTTGTAGCATCATCATTCCCTAAGTCAAGGGTCCTAAAGTGTGGTCCCAGAACTAGGAGTGTTACCAGTGATGTCGGCTCTTGGTTCTTGAGTTCAGCAAAGAAAGAATTCAGAGCCAAGAACTCTAGCACAAGGGGAAGTTTATTTAGCATGCAAAGTGAAAGTACACTTAAAGAGAAGACTGGAGCAGAATGCTCAGAGAGCTGCCTTGGTCCTTTAGAAAGAAAGTCAGAGACGCAGAAGTGAGCCAGCTGGGTTGTGTGAACTCAGGAATCAAGTTACAGAGGCAAAAGAAGGGGCTTGAAGGGGGTTAGCCCAGGATGAGCTATCACCAAAACTGTACTAGCATAGTATAATATCACAAAAGTTGTAGGAAATATTAAAAACCTGCAAATACAGGATTACTTCTAATATATATATATATATATATATATATATATATATATATATATATATATATATATATATATATTTTTTACTCTGGTTCTATTTGGTTCATCAGTTTATGTTGTTCATTATATTACACAAATGAGTGAGGTCATGTGATATTTATCTTTCTCCGACTGGCTTATTAAACTTACCATAATGCTCTCCAGGTCCATCCATGCTGTTGCAAATAGTAAGAATTCCTTCTTTTTTACAGCAGTGTAGTATTCCATTTTATAGATGTACCACTGTTTTTTAATCCACTCATCTGCTGATGAGCACTTAGGTTGTTTCCAAATCTTAGCTATTGTGAATTGTGCTGGTATGAACATAGGGGTGCATATATCCTTTCTGAATGGTGTTTCTGGTTTCTTGGGATATAGTCCTAGAAGTGGGGATTACTGGATGAAATGGGAGCTCCATTTTTATTTTTTTGAGGAAACTCCATACTGTTTTGCACAGTAGCACCAGTCTGCATTCCCGCCAGCAGTGCAAGAGGGTTCCTTTTTCTTGCCAGCACTTTTCGTTTGATGATTTGTTGATGACAGCTATTCTGACAGGTGTGAGATGGTACCTCATTGTCATTTTGATTTGTATCTCTCAGATGATTAGTGAATTTGAGCATGTTTTCATGTCTCTTGGCCTTCTGTAGGTCCTCTTTCAAAAAGTGTCTATTTAAATTCTTTGCCCATTTTTTGATTGAATTGTTTATCTTCCTTTTGTTAAGTTGTATGAGGTCCTTGTAAATTTTGGAGATTAAAACCTTGTCTGAGATAACATTGGCAAATATGTTCTCCCATGCAGTAGGCTATCTTGTTGTTTCGTTGCTGGTTTCTTTTGCTGTACAGAAGTTTTTTTTTAATTTATTTTGATGTAGTCCCATTTGTTTATTTTCTCCTTAGCTTCCATTACCTTGGGAGCTGTATCAGTAAAGATATTGCTATGACATATGTCTGATATTTTGCTGCCTGTGGATTCCTCTAAGATTTTTATGGTTTCCTGTTTTACATGTAAGTCCTTTATCCATTTTGAGTTTATTTTTGTGTATGGTGTAAGTTGGTGGTCTATTTTCACTTTTTTTTTTTTTTTTGCATGTATCTGTCCAATTTTCCCAACACTATTTATTGAAGAGACTCTCTTGATTCCATTGTATGTTTTTGCCTCCTTTGTCAAACATTAATTGAGCAAAATGGCTTGGTTCGATTTCTGAGTTATCTGTTCTGTTCCATTGGTCTATATATCTGTTCATGTGCTTGTACCAGGCAGTTTTGAGTAATATAGCTTGATAATATAGCTAGATATCTGGTATTATGATCCCTCCAATTTTGTTCTTCCTTCTCAGGATTGCTGTAGCTATTCAGGGTCTTTTTTTATTCCAGATGAATTTTGGGATAGTTTGTTCTAGGTCTGTGAAATATGTCTGTGGTATCTTAATGGGGATTACATTGAATCTACAGATTGCTTTGGGTAGCATGAACATTTTATTGATGTTGACTCTACCAATCCATGAGCACGGTATATTCTTCCATTTGTTTATGTCTTCCTCTATCTCTTTTTTCAATGTCCTGTAGTTTTCCAAGTACAGGTTTTTTTCTTCCTTAGTTCAGTTTATTCCTAAGTATCTTAATTTGTTTGTGTCAATGGTAAATGGGATTGTTTTTTTTAGTTTCTCTTTCTGTGAGTTCATTGTTGGTATGTAAAAAAAACGCCATAGATTTCTGGGTGTTAATGTTGTATCCTGCTACATTGCCAAATTCATTTATTAAGTCTTGTAGTTTTTTGATGAAGTCTTTGGGGTTTTCTATGTACAATATCATGTCATCTGCAAATAATAACAGTTTTACTTATTTTCCAATTTGGGTGCCTTTTATTACTTCTTCTTGTCTGATCACTATGGCTAGCACTTCCAATACTATATCTGACAGGAGTAGTGAGAGTAGGCATCCCTGTCTTGTTCCTGCTCTTAGGGGAAATGGTTTTCGTTTTTGCCCATTGAGTATGATCTTGGCAGTAGGTTTGTCATATAAAGCTTTTATTATGTTGAGGTATGTTCCCTCTATTCCCACCTTGCTGAGTTTTTATCAAAAATGGGTGTTGGGAATCTAAGATTCCCAATAGGATGGCAGTGAGGGAGAGAGTGTGAGTGAATGAGGGAGAAAAAGGGGAATGGGTAGACGTGTGGTGTGTGTGTGTGTGTGTGTGTGTGTGTGTGTGTGTGACAGTTATATTCCGCAGAACTTTTAGAGGCTGTTGGACCAGGATCCCCTAGCTGGGCAGCCTCTGCTTCCACTGCAATCACTTCCAGGGTGGCTGGCTCTGTCACAGAGGCCACACTATCTTGAAAGGGAGAGATGCTGTGATTGGGAGCCTAGCCTCACCTCTATCCGGGGAGCCCTCAGACACCACCTGGGACTCTACAGCCACACTGGCCATGGACCTGCTGCCTTGGCTGTAAACCCATGAACACTGAGACTCCAGCCTCCCTAGATGCAGGCTCCTAAAACGTTTGTCTAGGGGGAGACAAAATGGCAGCCAAATAGGCGGATAGGTCTTGCACCTTCTCACAGAGAAGCTAGAAGAAACAACTAAATCAAATAATATCCATCTGGAATTGGCAAATTAAACACAGCTTCTAAGATAATCCATGGTTGGAAAATACAGAAGACACCTGGAGAACAGTAGGATTGGGGATCTGGGCTGGAGGGAGAGATGCCTGACTACTAGGACTAGAGGGCCAAAAGGAAACTGTGCTGCACCAAGTCTGTGTCCCTTGGAGACATGCATAACACTCAACCATTGGAAGTCGGTCCACAAGGTTGCTGGATGTCAGGGAATCCTATATAATAAAAAGCTAATATGCAAATGGTCCTCATGCCCTTGCGCCCTTGCGCTGGGACTGGGGGACCTGAGGCTGGGCCAGGAGATCTGAGGCCACACCCCCTGCCCCGGCGCTGGGGCCGGGGGAGCTGAGGCCAGGCCGGAGGACCTGAGGCCGTGCCCCCTGGCCTGGCACTGGGGCCGGGGCAACCTGAGGCCGGGCTGGGGAACCTGAGGCTGGGATGGGGGACCTGAGGCTGCACCCCCCACCTGGCGGGGCTTGACAGAGGGCCTGAGGCTGCGCCCCCCACCCTGCGGAGCTTGATGGGGGTGAAGCCGGCCAGGTCTGGGTCTTGCACTATTTTGAGGCGTGTGTGGGTGGGCGGGGACTAGACTCTGGGTCCCAAAGTGCATCCCAGACTCTGACAGGAGTGAGATTTTCATATACATTTTACTAATTTTTTTTCATCTCTGACACTTCTATTACAGAGAAAAGGCAAATAGCAATATTAAAATATTTCCTCTAATTAATTCCCTTTTAATGTGCATGAATTTCATGCACAGGGCCACTTTTCTAGATATAAGTCCACAGGCATGGGAGGCTGCTCCCAGAAAAGTAACCTGAAGTTCTACACTGGCCATGCAGTGCCAGGGTGAGAGAATTGCAAAGCTGTGTGGTTGCTCTGTCTTTATATTTTCCTTGCTTTTACTCACTAAACCCAGTACATAGGATCTTTCAATTACAAAAACTCACTGAGGCTGCAGTTCAGGGGAAGATGGTTTTGTGGAAGCTGGGGACCAAAACAGAGAGAGGCAACCAGGAATCCAGCTCTGTGTCAGTCCGGTCCCTCCAACCCTAAACAGCCATTTTTCTCCTAAAGGCCAGGCTCCTTCTTGCAGTGTAGCTGCACCCAGACTCAAGCTCTGCAGGGAAACAAGGATTCTGAGTACTCCCAGGGAGCTATCAGAGACTGGATTGAGGGGCCATTTGGACCCAGAAACTAATACAGCAAAACCCCCACCTAGAGCCCATGTCAGAAATAGACGCTTATGTAAATATGACTAAAAGCAGGTAGACAAACAAAGCAGGCAGATTATTCCTGCTGCCTAAAACCAAGGCTGTGGAGACAGACACAGAGGAGCAGTGGATCATTAGGAACTTCAACATGGTGCTGACTGCCTAATAGGAAACTGAGAAGAACAATAGAGAAGGGTCTTAAACCAGCCTCCATGGGACATTAAAATTCAGCTGAAGCAAACAACACTTCGCTACTTCACTTTTTTATTTTCATCTTTTACTTAAGAAAGAAAAGGAAAAGAAATTTTCTTTATATTATTTTATTTTTATTTATTATTATTACTAGTAGCCCTGCACATGAATCTGTGTGCCAGTAGCTCTCTGCAGGGCCTAGCCACTCCACACCCACTGCCCAGAGGCTCTCCATGGCCCAGAGGCCCATCCACGGCCAGGCACAGAACGCTTGCCTCGTTGTGAGGCCGAAGACACAAGCGTTCCCCCATGCCAGCTGCTCCATGTCCACTGCCCAGAGGCCGTGGCAACAACGCAAGCATTCCTCCAGGCCACTCACACTGCCCTCTCTCAGCAGCCGCGCCCCTAGAACTGGGGGACTCCGACGGAGCTGAGAGGACTGGGTGCTACCATCTTTGTGACAAAGTGATTGTTAATTTGCATATTACCCCTTTATTAGCTATTATTATTATTATTATTTTAACCTTTTATTTTTTGGATTAGTGCTCTACATTCTATTTTAATTTTTTTATCATTACTTTACCTCACTTTTTGTTTCCTTTTTGCCAACTTTTTCTTCCTCACTTCTCTGTTTTTCATTCTGTTTCTCTTCTCCTGTTCCTACTTTAGTTTTTCTCTCTCCTTTCTATTTACTCCTTGTTAAAAATTGATCTTCTTTATCTGCTTTATTGATGCATTACTATTCTAGTAGTCTTTGTTGGCTTATTCATATATCTAATTTCCTCATCCTGTTCCAAGTCAATGCACCTTTCTCTTTTCTATTTCTTCACTAGGCAATTTTTTTATTTATGCTTTGGTTTTTTGTCTCCATGCTTGCTCTCTTCTTTTCCTAATTGCTTAATTAGTTTCACTCACTAAACTCAAGCCTATTTGCTCTCTACTATATTCTCCTTTTCCAAAAATAGATGAATATATAGATAGGTTAAAGAAAGAAGGATTTTTTAAAATTTTTCTTTCTTTATTTTTTTTGTTTTGTACTTTTCTTATCCACTCATTCTCTTTCTAACTTCTCTATATTGAACCGTGGCCATTCCCTCATTCATTCAATTCCTTTACCTTACTTTTTGGAAATAAACCCTGTCTCTTTAGATTCAGTTCCCCCCTTTTTTCCTAGGTGTTTGTTATTTGGATTTTTTTGGTTTATTTGTTTGTTTTATGGAGTTTTCTCCCCATATATGTATATTTCTTTTCCACTTGTTTTTTCTTTTTTTTTTTTTTTCTTTTCTCTATTACCTTTTTTCCTTTATTCAATATCTTTTCTCTGGTGGTCACCTTTATTGGGGTTATCGGTATCATGGATACATTCGTGTTTTGTTCCCTCTGTGTCATCTCTTATCGAGTTGTATTTTGTGCTTTTCAGTCAACATGGTAGAGAGTGACCCACATAATCAGACACCCTGAGAGGAGCAAAAAAGGGAAGACAAAGAAACAGCCCCATACAAAGGAAAAGGAGGCATCACCAGAAAAGGAAGTAAATGAAATTGAGGCAAACAATTTGTCAGAGAAGGAATTCAGAGCAATGGTCATAAGGATGCTAAAAAGGATGGAAGACAAATTCAACAACATGTGTAAAAATCAAGCAAAATTTAATAAAAACCAGGAGGAAATGAAGAATGACTTATCTGTAAAAAAAAAAAAAAATAACACAATGGCAAGTTTCAACAGCAGACTAGAAGAAGCTGAGGATCAAATCAATGAGCGAGAAGACAAAGTAGGAAAAAACACCCACTCAGAGCAACAACTGGAAAAAAAAACAACTTAAAAAGCAGGAGGAGAGCCTAAGGAAGCTTTAGGACAATATGAAATGAAACAACATCCCATAATAGGAGTGCCAGAAAGAGTGTAAACTGAGCAAGGAATAGAATACCTGTTTGAAGAAATAATGACATAAAATTTCCCTGATATTGGGAAGAAAAACTCATACAAGTTCAAGAAGCACACAGAGTCCCAAACAAAATGAACCCAAAAGAACGACACCAAGACACATCATAATTAAATTGGCAAACACCAATGACAAAGTAAGAATCTTAAAGGCTACTAGAGAGAGACAGAAAGTTACCTATAAGGGATCTTTCATTAGACTATCAACAGATTTCTCAATAGAAACACATCAGGCCAAAATGGAATGAAATGAACTATATAAAGTGATGCAAAGCAAGGGACTGAATCCAAAAATACTATACCCAGTAAGGCTATCATTCAAAATTGAAGGTGAAATAAGGACCTTCATAGACAAAAAAAAAAAAAAAAAAAAAAAAAAGGCTAAGGAAGCTTATCCCCAAGCCACCGATGTAAGAAATGCTAAATGGATTGCTATAAAAAGAAGAAATAGGAAGGGAAGAAGGAACACATACATAAAGAATAAATATAGCAACAAATAAGAACCTATCAATAATAACCTTAAGAGTAAATAGTTTAAACGATCCAATCAAAAGACATAGGGTAGCTAATGGATAAGAAAACGTAACCCATAAATCTGCTGTCTACAAGAGACCCACCTCAGAAGAAAGGATGTCTAGCAAATCAGATCCAGCATTACAGACTGATAGTAAAGCGATAGAAAAAAAATTTTCAGATGAATGGAACTGAAAAGAAAAAACATAGACTTGCAATATTTATATCTGATGAAATAGACCTCAAAGTGAAGGCCATAACAAGAGATAAGGAAGGTTACTTCCTAATACTAAAGGGAGGAATTCAACAAGAGGATATAACTCTGGTAAACATATATGCAACCAATACAGGAGCACCCAAATACATAATAAAACTTCTGGAAGATATCAAGAGAGATTGACAGCAATACAGTCATAGTAGGGGACTTTAATACCCCATTGACACCACTGAATAAATCCTCTAAAGAAAAAATCAGCAAAGAAATATCCTAAATGACTCACTAGATCAGATGGAATTAATTGACATCTTTCAAACATTTTATCCCAAAGCTGCAGAATATGCATTCTTCTCAAGTACACACGGGACATTTTCAAAGATAGACCACATGTGGAGGCACAGGCAGTCTCTTCAAATTCAAGAAGATAGAAATAATATCAAGCATCTTCTCAGATCACACTGGCATAAAATTAGGAATCAGTTACAATAGAAACAATGAAAAAATAAAACATGGGAGGCTAAATAGCATGCTATTAAAATGATTGGATTACCAAAGAGACAAAAGAAGACATAAAAAGTATACGGGTAACAAATGACAATGAAAATAAAACAATCTAAAATCTATGTGACACAGTGAAAGCAGTCCTGAGAGGGAAGTTCATAGCTCTACAGGCCTACCTCAAAAAACAACAAAATATGGTAATAAATTAGCTGACACTACAACTTAAAGAATTAGAAATAGAGCAACAAGGAAAGCCCAGAGTAAGCAGAAGGAAGGAAATAATAAAAGATCAGAGTGGAAATAAACGACATAGAGAAAAAACACACAACAACAACAGTACAATAGCTTAATAAAACCAAGAGCTGGTTCTTTGAAAGGATAAACAAGATTGATGAACCTCTGGCCAGGTTAATCAAGAAGCCAAGAGAGAGGACCCAAATAAATAAAATCAGAAATGAAAGAGATAAAGTAACAACTGACCCACAGAAAAACAAAGGATTGTAAAAAAAAAAAAAATACCAGGAACAACTCTATTCCAACAAAGGACAACATAGATGAAATGGACATATTCTTAGAAAAATACAAGCTTCTAAAACTCAAGCAGGAAGAATAAAAAAACACCTGAATAGGCCTATAATATGGAAGAAATTGAAGCAGTAATAAAAAATCTTCTGGCAAACAAAAGCCCTGGTCTGGATGGCTTTACAGAGGAGTTCTATCAAACATTCAAAGAAAAATTAAACTATCCTCCTCAAACTATTCAAAAAAATCAAGAGGAAGCAATACTTCCAAGCTCTTTCTATAAGCCAGCATTACCCTAATCCTAAAACCAGATAAAGATACCACAAATAAATAGAACTACAGGCCAATATCCATGATGAATATAGATGCTAAAATTATCAACAAACGTCTAGCAAATCAGATCCAGCATTACATTAGAAAGATCATACACCATGACCAAGTGGGATTTATTCCAAGGATGCAAGGATGGTACAATATCCACAAATCAATAAATGTGATACATCACATAAAAAACTTGAAATACAAAAATCATATAATCATATCAATCAATGTAGAAAAGCATTCGACAAAATCCAACACCCTTTCTTGATAAAAACTCTCAGCAAAATGGGAATAGAGAGATCATACCTCAACATAATAAAAGCCTTCTATGACAAACTTAACCGCCAACATCATACTCAATGGGCTAAAGCTAAAACCATTTCTCCTAAGAACAGGAACAAGAAAGGGATGCCCACTTTCACCACTCCTGTCCAACATAGTACTGGAAATGTTAGCCATAGTGATCAGACAAGAAGAAGAAATAAAAGGGATGCAAATTAGAAATGAAGAAACAAAACTGTCATTATTCACAGATGGCAAGATATTGTACATAGAAAACCCTAAAGACTCCATCAAGAAACTACAAGACCTAATAAATGAATTCGGCAATGTAGCAGGATGCAACATTAACACCCAGAAATCTATGGCTTTTTTATACAGAAATAATGAACTCACAGAAAAAGAAACTAAAACATAATAATAATAATAAAAAATCCCATTTACTATTGCCACAAACAGATTAAGACACCTAGGAATAAACTTAACTAAGAAGGTAAAAGACCTGTATTCGGAAAACCACATGACATTGAAAGAAGAGATAGAGGAAGACTTAAACAAATGGAAGAAAATAGCGTGTTCATGTATTGGCAGAAACAACATCATTAAAATGTCCATACTACCCAAAGCAATCTATAGATTAAATGCAACTCCATTAAAATACCATTGCATATTTCACAGACCTAAAACAAACTTTTCAAAAATTCATCTGGAATAGAAAAGGTTCCTGAATAGCCACAGCAATCCTGAGAAAGAAGAACAAAGTTGGAGGAATCACAATACCAGACATTGAGCTATATTACCAAGCCACAGTTCTCAAGACTGCCTGATACTGGCACACGAACAGACATATAAGCCAATGGAACAGAACACAGAACCCAGAAATTGACTCAAGCCATTATGCTCAATTAATATTTGACAAAGGAGGCAAGAGCATATAGTGGAGTCAACATAGTTTCTTCAATAAATGGTGCTGCGGAAATTGGTCAGATACATGCAAAAAAATGAAATTAGATCACCAACTTACACCATACACGAAAACAAACTCAAAATGGTTAAAGGACTTAAATGTAAGATGGGAAACCATAAAAACTTAGAAGACACCATTAGCACCAAAATATCAGACATATGTCCTAGCAATATCTTTAATGATACAGCTCCTAAGGCAATGGAAACAAAGAAGAAAATAAACAAATGGGACTTCATCAAAATAAAAACCTTCTGCTCAGCAAAAGAAACCATCAACAAAACCACAAGAAATCCCACTGCATGGGAGAACTTATTTGCTAATCCTATCTCAGATAGGGGTTTAATCTCCAAAATTTACAGGGAAGTCATACAACTTAACAAAAGGAAGATAAACAATCCAATAAAAAAATTGGCAAATGACCTAAATAGACACTTTTTGAAAGATGACATACAGAAGGAGAAGGCCAAGAGACCTATGAAAACATGCTCAGTCACTGTTCATCAAAGAAATGCAAATTAAAACATTGAGGTGCCATCTCACACCTGTCAGATTGACTATCATCAACAAATCAATAAAGGACAAGTGCTGGAGAGGATGTGGAGAAAAAGGAACCCTTTTGCATTGCTGGTGGGAATGCAGAGTGGTATAGCCACTTGGAAAACAGTATGGAGATTCCTCCAAAAATTAAAAGTGGAACTCCCATTCGACCCAGCAATCCCACTTCTAGGAATATATCCTAAGAAACCAGAAACACCAATCAGAAAGGACATATGCACCCCTATGTTCATAGCAGCACAATTTGCCATAGCTAAGATTTGGAAACAGCCTAAATGCCCATCAGCAGATGAGTGGATTACAAAACTTTGGTACATCTACACAATGGAATACTACACCGCTATAAAAAAGAAGGAATTCTTACCATTTGCAACAGCATGGATGGACCTGGAGAGCATTATGTAAGCGAAATAAGTCAGTTGGAGAAAGATAAATATCACATTATCTCACTCATATGTGGGATATAATGAATCACATAAACTGATGAACAAAAATAGATCCAGAGACAAAGAAGCACTGAACATACCGTCCAACCTCAGAGAGAAGGCAGGGGAGGGTGGGGGGATAAGAGATCAACAAAAAGACTGGTATCCATGCATATTAGCATAACCAATGAACATGGACAATGAGGCAGTGGGGGCTTGTCCTGGGGGGTGGGGTGCGGGAGAGTCAATTGGGGAAGAAGGAGATATATGTAATAGTTTAAACAATATTACAAATTTGTTTAAAAATAAACAAGTGGGTGTTAGATTTTGTCTTATGCTTTTTCTGCATCTATTGATATGATCATGTGATTTTTGTCTTTCAATTTCTTTATGTGATGTATCACTTTTATTGATTTGTGAATATTGTACCAGCCTTGTATCCCTGGAATAAATGTCACTTGTTCATGGTGTATGATCTTTTTAATATATTGCGGGATATGATTTGCTAATATTTTGTTGAGGATTTTAACGTCTATGTCCATAGGGTTAGTGGTCTGTAATTCTTTTTCCTTGTAGTGTCTTTATTTGGTTTTGGAATTAGGATAATGTTGGCCTCATAAAAAGAGTTTGGAAGTGTTCCTTCCTCTCGGATTTTCTGAAATATTTTGAGGAGTATATGTGTTAGTTCTTTGAATGTTTGGTAAAACTTCCCTGTGAAGTGATCTAGATCTGGGCTTTTATTTGGTGGGAGTTTTTTTTGTTGTTGTTGCTTATTTTATTTTATTTTTTATTACTGCTTCTATTTCACACTTTTTTATTGGCCTATTCAGGTTTTTTTTATTCTTCCTGATTCAGTTTTGATAGTTTGTATTTTTCTAGGAATTTGTCTATTTCATCCACATTGTCCAACTTGTTGGTATAAAGTTGTTCATAGTATTTTCTTATAGTCATTTGTATATCTGTGGTGTCAGTGGTTAACTCCTTCACTTTCTGATGTTATTTATTTGGGTCCTCTCTCTTTGTTTCTTGATGAGTTTGGCTAATAATTTTTCAATTTGTTTATCCTTTCAAAGAACCAGCTCTTGGTTTCATTGATTTTTTGTTTGTTTGTTTGTTTTTTTTAGTCTCTATGTTATTTATTTCTGCTCTAATCTTTATTATTTCCTTCCTTATACTTACTCTGGGTTTTTCTTGTTGTTCTCTTCCTAGTTCTTTAAGTCATAGGGTTAGATAGTTTACTGCTGATTTTTCTTGTTTTCTGAGGTATGCCTGTAGTGCTATGAACTTTCCTCTTAAAACTGCTTTTGTTGCATCCCAGCAATTTTGGGTTGTTATGTGTTCATTTTCATTTGTTTCCAGGAAGTTTTTCATTTCTTTCTTGATCTCCTTGATCCCCATTCATTGTTTAATAACATGCTATTTAGCCTCCAGGTGTTTGAATGTTTTGGGGTGTTTTTACTGTAGTTGACTTCTAATTCATTCCACTGTGATCTGAGAAGATGCTTGATATGATTTCAATCTTCTTGAACTTGTAGAGACCTGTTTTGTGTCCTAACATGTAGTTTATCTTTGTGAATGATTCATGTACACTTGAGAAGAATGTATATTCTGCTGTGTTGGGTGAAATGTTCTATAAATATCAATTAAATCTATCTGATCCAGTGTGTCCTTTAGAGTCTCTGTTTCCTTGGTAAGATTTTTGTCTGGAAAATCTATCCAGTGAAGTCAAATGGGTGTTAAAGTCCCCTATGATGACTGTACGTATTGTTGTCTATCTCTCCATTGAAGTCCTCTATAAGTTTTTTTTATATATTCAGGTGCTCCTATGTTGGGTGCATACATGTTTACTAGGGTTATATACTCTTATTGGATTGATTCCATTAGTATATGTAGTGACCTTTGTTGTCTCTTGTGGTCGCCTTCATTTTAAAGTCTATTTTGTCAGATATGAGTATTGCTACTCCAGCTTTTTTTTTTTTCTTTTCCATTTGCATGGAAAATTTTTTTCCCTCCCCACACACTCTCATCCTGTGTGTGTCTTTTGTTTTGAGGTGGGTTTTTTGTAGACACCATATAGTTGGGTCACATTTTTTTATCCATTCTGCTACCCTACACCTTTTGATTGAAGTGTTTACTCCATTTACATTTAGGGTTATTATTGAAAGGTACTTATTTATTGCCATTATGTTTCTGTATGGCTAGGTTTCTCTCTCTGTTTCTTCTTCTCATTACAGCAATGCCTTTAGCATTTCTTGTAATGCTGGCTTGGTAGTGATATAAATCCTTTAGTCTTTTTTTTTTTTTTTGTCTGGGAAGCTCTTTATTTGACCATCTATTTTGAATGATAGTGTTGCTGGGTACAGTAATCTTGGTCTCAGATCCTTGTTTTTCAGTACCTTGAGTACTTCATGCCATTCCCTTCTGGCCTGTAGAGTTTCTGATGAGAAATCAGGTGTCAGCCTTATGGGAACTCCTTTGTAGGTAATAAATTGCTTTTGTCTTGCTGCCTTTAAGATTTGCTCTTTGTCTTTAATTGTTGGAATTTTAATTATGATGTATCTGGGTCTTCTGTTTGGGTCCTTTTGTTTGTGATTTGCTATGCCTCCTGAACGTGTATGACTTTTCCCTTTACCAGATTAGGGAAGTTTTGTGCATTATTTCTTCAAATACCTTCTCTATTCCTTTCTCTCTTTCTGCCTCTTCTGGCACACTTGCTATTCTAATATTATTATATTTCACATTGTCCCACAGCTTCTGTAAGCTGTCCTCCTGTTTTTCAATTGTTTTTTTTTTCTTTCTGGTTTTCTGATTGAGTGATATTTTCAACTCTGTCTTCTAATTAACTGATTTGATCCTTAGCTTCCCCTAATCTGCTGTTCATTCCTTCCAATGAGTTCTTTATTTCTGTTATGTCATTATTTACATCAGACTGTTCTTTTTTCATAGTTACTATATCTTTTTTCATGCTGTTGAGCATCTTTATCATTATTACTTTTAACTCTGTTTCTGATAAATTTCTTATCTCTGGCTCATTTATCTCTTCTCCTGGAGAATTCTCTAGTTCTTTCATTTTGGGGTTGTTTCTTTGTCTCCTCATTTTGGCTTTTTGTTTGGGTTTGTGACTATGTATTAGGTAGATCTTTTACACCTCTCAATCTCTAATACAGGACAGTGTCAAAGGCTGTTTCTGATTAATTAGATCAGGCAAGAACTCAAAGCCTCCAGAGAGTGCCTCTGCCTACAGACTGATAGATAGATCTCTGACTTGAATTGCCCCCCAGGCAATCTTCCTCAGGTGTGACCAGAGGTTTTTTTCTTTGGGTTTTTTGTTTTTTCTTAACAGGGTGGGGCAGTTGCTACTATCTGGAGGCTAATTGTTATTTTTAATCTCTTAAGTGGTCTCAGGGCAAAATGTTTTTCAATAGTGTGTGTCAACTGTCTTCCCCTGAAGCAAGGCAGATATCTATGTGGGAAGGAGGTCCTCCACTGCGTGAGGGAATGACTCAGCCCAGGAAACTTAGGGTGTCTGCCTTCTGAGCTCTATCTCCTTGAGTCCCCAGTCATGGCTTTTGCCCTCAGAGCTGCAGTCCACTTCTCCCTCTCTCTGCTGGAGCACAAGGTGGGTGGCTCCACAGGGACTTTTGTATGTTGGCCCTTTAAGAGAGTACCTGAATTCACGAAAATGGGCAATGGACCTAAATAGAATGTCACGAAAGAGGGCTTGGGACTGAGGTGGGTCTGTCCAGCACAGTCTGAAATGTGTAAGAAAGGACCTTGAAATTTATTGTAAATTGGCTGTAAATTGCTCAGTCAGTTTTTTAATTTATTTTTAATCTTTTATTTTTATTAAGGTATTATACGTGTACATATCTTACCATTTCCCCACCCCCACCCCACTCCCATACATGCCCTCACCCCTCAGAGTTTTGTGTCCATTGGTTATGCTTATTTGCATGCATACAAGTCCTTAGGTTGATCTCTTATCTTCCCCACCTCTCCCTAACCTTCCTGCTGTAATTTGACAGTCTGTTTGATGCTTTACTGCCTCTGTATCTATCTTTTTGTTCCACAGTTTATAATGTTCTTTATTACCCATAAATGAGTGAGAACATGTGGTATTTTTCTTTCATTGACAGGCTTATTTCACTCAGCATAGTGTTCTCCAATTCCATCCAGGTTGCTGCAAATGTAAGAATTCCTTCTTTTTTATGGCAGCATAGTATTCCATTGTGTATATGTACCATAGTTTTCTGATCCAGTCATCTGCTGATGGGCACCTAGGCTGTTTCCAGATCTTAGCTATTGTAAATTGTGCTGCTATGAACACAGGGGTGCATATATCCTTTCTTATTGGTGTTTCCAGTTTCTTACTAGAGGAATCCACAGGCAGCAAAATCTCAGACATATGCCAAAAGAACTTCTTCACTGATACTGCCCCTAGGGCAATGGAAGCTAAAGAGAAAATAAACAAATGGGACTACATCAAAATAAAAAGCTTTTTTTACAGCAAAAGAAACTATCAACAAAACAACAAGAAAGCCCACTGTATGGGAGAACATATTTGCAAATGGTATCACTGATAAAGATTTAATCTCCAACATCTACAGGCAGCTTATACAACTTAATGAAAGGAAGATAAATGATCCAATAAAAAAATGGGCAATGGACCTAAATAGAATCTTTTCAAAAGAAGACAGAAAGAAGGCCAAGAGACACATGAAAACATGCTCAACGTCACTAATTATCTGAGAGATGCAAATCAAAACGACAATGCGGTACCATCTCACACCTGTCAGAATGGCTATCATCAACAAATAAACAAAAAACAAATGTTGGCGAGGATGCGGAGAAAAAGGAACCCTCGTGCACTGCTGATGGGAATGCAGACTGGTGCAGTCACTGTGGAGAACAGTATGGAGTTTCCTCAAAAAAATGAAAATGGAACTCCCATTTGACCCAGTAATCCCACTCCTAGGAATATATCCTAAGAAACTGGAAACACCAATATGAAAGGATATATGCACCCCTATGTTCATAGCAGCACAATTTACAATAGCTAAGATCTGGAAACAGCCTAGGTGCCCATCAGCAGATGACTGGATCAGTCAGTTTTTTTAGCTATCTGTCCCAGGGTTCTCCATTTCACTTGACAAGGAATTTCCCTAGCTTCTTACTATCCTGTCTGAAGGGTATCATCTCCACCTGGGACATTGTTAGAAATGCACATTCTCAGGCCTCACCACAATCTATTGAATCAGATACAGTGGGGTGGAATTCAGTAATCTGAGGTTGAACAAGTCCTCCTGGTGATTCTGATGTAGCTAAAGTTTTAGAAGCACTGCTATAGGGACTCATTGTGATGGAAGGAGAAAGAGACACTGGGCCAGGAATAACTTCTTATAAGACTTGACCCAGTAATAACATGCATTACTTCTGCTCTCCTTTTGCTGGTAATAACCAGCCATATGGCTATAACTAGCTGCAAAAGACTCTAGGAAATGTAATGCAGTCAGGTAAAGCATATACTATGAATAACAAGAATAGGTTCTGGTGGACAGATAACCATCTTTGCCAATATAGTCCTCTGGAGTAGAAATGTTATCACTATTTATAACATTGCTCCTTTGGGAAAAGCAATGCACTGTTTCAATCCCAACAACTATTGACATTTGCGGCCATATAATTCAATTTTGTAGGGGCTGTCTTGTACTTTGTAGGATTCTAGAAGCACTCCTGGTCTCTACCCACTATATTAACAATAATGCTCCCCACACACACGCACTCCAGTTGGAGACCACTATAAATGTTTCCAGACATTGCCAAATTATTCCCTGGGGGACAAAATCACCCAAGTTGAGAACCATTGGTCTAAACAAAACATGACTAGTCTTTCGTACCACAACCTGACCATAAGTTGGGTACTTCTCATAGAATGTTATTTTCTTCTGGTCTCTGTTAGCCTTTCTCTTAAAACCCTATGTTGAAGATTTTAGCTATTGGCAAAAATTATTCCACACTTTACTATCACATCTATCTTACCTACATAAAAATAAGCTTCCAAAGCCAGAAGCATCTATACATGTTGACTCAGAGCTGTGACAGAGATAATCCTATTTACAGTTACTATCCTGGCTGCCCAAGGCACCAAAAACAAATTTCATTTTATGTAAAAATATACTGAAGTTATGTGGCCTTAAGTTTAAATGATTCAAGTTCAGAGAGAGATGAAAAAAAAAAAAGTTCTGCTCGTCTAACACAGACTTAGTTTCCAGAAAAAGTCAATATACTATTGAATGCAGAAGGCTTTTCTACTGAAACAATCTGTTGGCTTTGCTTCCATATGATAAAATAACATTGAACTGAAAATGGAACGGTACAGTAAGGTTGTACTATCCTAGAAAATGTAATTTGAATTAAACTGACATTTTTGCTGAAAGTAGCTGTCCTTTGCAAGGTCATGGAACTTTAGCAAGAGTAAAAGTAATGCATACTTCAATTGTAGATCCCAAGTAAGGTTTGATTTATTAGATTAATGGTAAGGATGTGTTAAACCTATTAAATCAACCCCCTCACAGTATTTGAAATGAAATAAAAAAGGGATTTCAGTGGATTATATCCCAAATTGAAAGAAAGGGAGCAAAATAACTCATCTGAGGGACATTTCTTTAAAGAATGGGTTAATTTATCAAGGACATTTTTGCATTGTTGTGCATATACTGTTCATTTTCTTTTTGATTCCAGTTGTGTTTCAAAAGCAAAATATGACTTTTCCCTTATCTAGTCATACAATCGTCTAATGATTAAGGAAGGCTTACTTTATGAGAGGCACCATTCTAGCACCAGGTCCACTCTCACTGAGCTTACTTTCATGTGACGGGACACAGATCTTAAATATTAAAAAATAAACATGATAATTTCAGGTGGTGATAAGTGCAATAAAAGATATATAGAGAAGATCTAGGTTAAAGTGAAAACATTAGAAAATCAGAGCAACCCTTTTGAGGACTGAAGTGATTTGGAATGCCAGGAAGCAGCTGGGAGGAGCACAGAAGGGTAAGGAGAAGCATGTATAAAGGCCTTGAGGCAAGAACAAACTTGCTTTAAAATAAATTTTATCTTCCTACACTTTTTAAGCATTAAACTTCCCAGCTATCTTCCCACTCTCTTCAGTATAAAGTCCTCTCCCCTGAACTCCAGATTCTTAGATACAACCATCTACTCAGCCTCTCCACTTCCATTTGAAACTGATCCGCATCTTGGATTTCACATGGCCAGAATACAAATCATTGATCTCCTCCATCCACCCAAACATGCTCTTCCCACAGTTTCCCTGGTTCTTCCATTTGTGCAGGCCATCAATTCTTGGAGTTCTCTCTTCTGCTCATAACCCTCCTCAAAGTCAACAGTAAATACTCTTGACTTTGACATTATTCTAGCATCTACTATGCTACCACCCTGGTCTGATCTACTTTCACTTGCCTGGACTAATGCAGCAGCCTCTCACTGCCCTTCAACCTCCAACCTGGAAATGTATTTTTCATAGCGGAGCCAGAATGATCCTTTCAAGCATAAAACAGATTATATTGCTGCCCTGCCAACAAACTTTCTAAAGTTTTCCATCTCAAAATAAAATTCAAAAGTCTGGCTATTCAAGAGCCCAACATGATCTGGTAATGTTACCATTTTGGTAAACTTATCTCCTTTCATCACCTTCTGCTCTCCTATTGCCCCCCTCCCCCTCCGCCAACCCCATTTATTATTTATTTCATTCCAGCCATACCAGCCCCTTTTGCTGCTAATTGAATGTGCCAGGCATATTCTAACTTTAGGGCCTTTGAACCTACTGTTCCAGAAGCCTGGAATGTTGTTCTTTCACTTATCCACATGGCATCTCTCACTCTACTAGAGTCTCTGCTCAAATGTTACTTCACCAGAATGGCTTTCCTAACCACCTAAACACGTCCACCTCACCCTTCACTTAAACACATTTTCTGTCCTCTTGCCCTACATTATATATATTTCATTTCAAACTAGTCTGGAAGCTCCTTTAAAGCAGAAACTATCTCTTGGTTACTGCTATCCCCTGGAACCTGAATGAAGAAATTAATATGTGAATATCACCACCTCTAATCTAGAGAATCTAAAACTACTGCAATCATTCAATTTAATAGCATTTATAAGTTTTGTGTTTTATGTACTATGAGAGATATAAAAACTGTGTAAGAAAGATGTAACTCCAACCTTTTAAAAGATTAAAAATTAAGGGTAAAGACAGATCACATTAAACTACTTATTTATCTCAGGCTATCATTTAATAATACATTAAAATGACATAAATAATAAGTGGCATGAGCAATCTGTTTTATAGGATTTCAAGTAAGAGAGAACAATGTGGACTGAAGTATTTGGAAAAACTTCATGAGGATAGAATTGAATCAGAAAAGGTGAAACAATGGGCTAACTTTGGGGTCATGGCACAGAGTTATAGATAACAATTGTTATAAGAAGAGAGAAGACCAGATTCTTGGTATGAAAAGTTATCAGTGGAGAAGAAATAAATGCGAAAAGTGGGGTGAGGTTCTGATTAAAGAGTTTCTATGGTCTGTGGGAACTTACTTGTGGTTGTTGGGTCACATCACAACCTTATAAAGTTAGGTTTTGAGAAAATTGTTCAACGGGACATGGGTAGTCTGGAAGGAGAAGAAGATGAGCCGTGAGACCAAGAGACCAGAATGTCTCTTAGAAGCATAGTCCGGATGTAAGGAAAGAGGCCTTGGACCAAGGTGGTGTGATGGGAAGTCAGAGGAGCATGAGATATCATGTAACTCTTTCTCTGCCAAATCCAGATCTCTAGAGTTAGGACACTAATGTCAAAGCCTACATATATTTTTAAATTCCACTACTGATTCTGATGTGTATGTCTAGTTAAAAACCATAAGTCTAGTCCTAAAGACTCCATTTAGAAATGAGACAACACAGATCCAGATGAGGCTGAAAGGACAAAGCAGAACTGGCTATCCTCCATCTTGCGGAGCTAGTCAGTCTGATCCCCCCTCCACCCCTGCTGGGAGTGGCCACAGGAGCGTCAGGAATGTCCTAACTTCCCCAACCACTGCCTGAGTGG
Source organism: Eptesicus fuscus (assembly GCF_027574615.1). NCBI lineage: Eukaryota > Metazoa > Chordata > Mammalia > Chiroptera > Vespertilionidae > Eptesicus > Eptesicus fuscus. The sequence goes on from NC_072475.1 coordinate 113,265,552, forward strand.
ACCAATGAAGCTCCAGAGATGCAGCTTAGGTCCTAATAAGGCATAACCACAGGACATCACTGTTGACCAGTCAGGAAACAATGGGGGATGGCTCCAGCCTCAGAATGTACTGGTCACTTCCTGACCTTTGCGCTGTAAGACCCTGCTGAAAAACCCTGACCTAATAAGGCGATCTCTGTAATCCAGGTCACTTCCCTAAGTCCACCCAAATGACCAACCCTTTATAACCCATCATTCTCCTGGAGTTCGCTCTCTCGTCTCGCTGCTGCACCAGAAAGAGGCCGGGAGCCAAACCCGGGTTTGAATAAAGACTCTTTGCTTTTGCATCGGAGAAAAGGCTCCCTGTGGTTGATTATTGGGGACCACGAACTCTGGGCATAATAAGGCAACCTGCTTAGGATCATGCAACCTGTCAGGGGCAGGCCTCAGAATAGATCCCAGGTCTCTTGATTGAATATAATGATTTCAGGGTCTCAGTAAATAAGAAGAGGGCAGAAGCTAAACTTAAAGGAACAATTATTCAGCCATTCCATTAAACTAGGAAGTTCTAATCACTTTTCCATATGTAATCTGGAATCGTGGAAAATCAAAACATTCATCCATTCATTGATTTTGTTAATGAAAGAACATCCAGCCTAAGAAAAAGTCCCATAAGAGTTTGCTTGAGCCAATCTGAGGACAACTGCCAGAAGGCAAAATCTCAATAGAATGATAAAATTCTCCAAAGAATGGCAGTTTTGCAGTTTATTCATACATTAAAATCAAAGGAGGAAATATAAGGAGGATCACATGAAATCCACTGATGGTAGATTAAGGGGATGGAAGAAAGCAAAGCAGAGAAATCTCTGGAATTGGATAAAGAGTAAAATGAAGAGACACATAATTCTTTTACATTGATGGGTACAGGATAGTTAATAGTTAACATTTACAGCACATAAAGAACAGTATTCAGAGATAACAATGAGGGGTTCTATGGTCTCCTGATCTGGTGAGTGTGCCTTGAGAGGTCTGGAAAAGAAGATTACTGTGACATTTTAAAGTTGTGCTATCTTCGATGCAAAAAGACAATAGACAGGCTCACTTAAGATAAGACTGGCCTTTGTCAAGGAAGGCCACTGACAACCCACCATGACCTGCTTTTAGGAATTTTTATATTCAGACCATCCTAGTGTTGCTAATGTTGAGATTTTGGGTTCCCCAAGATAGAAATCAAGAGGAACCACCAGAGAAATTTCCAGACAGATTTTATTAAGCTTATGCTTGAGCACAAAGCAGGCAGCACTGAGGAAAGGAAGGTCCTCTGGACTGGCTCTGGGGCTGGATCTGCTTGACAGCTTTTTTAAAACAGTGGGCTTTCAGAATTTTTTATTTCGGGATTGGATGACTCCCTTTTCAAGCTGCATTGTCTGCTGACTATGTTCACACTTGCACTGTGGGGGCAAGGTGGCAGTGTAGTTCAGTAGCACCAACCCAAGAGGGTTGTAAAGAGTCAAACTGCACATGTGGGACAGTAGTTTTCAACATCTACAGGGAGGCAGGAAGTTTAGAGAGAGATAAAATCAGCCACCTCTGCGTTTTTGAGTAGAAAGTGGAGGGGTGGTGTTGATATGGAATTTTTGGACTGGGGAACCCAGACTCTTTGTCACCGGAGTGGAAGAATGAATCCACGAACAGAAGGTGGTATAGCAATGAGAAGGAAAACCCCTATTTTGTAAAACTACTGTTTGGAATTCTCCTCTGTTGTTTAGACAGACACTTATTCTAAAAAAATAACTTTGCTTTCTAGCCTGCTTGAATAATGAGAAAGATAAACTTAGCTGCCTGATCTTGTAGGCCAGACACTAGATATGCCCATAATTTCAATGCCATGCCAGGTATACTTTTTAATTGGATAGAACTGTGTTGTTTTCAAGGCCAGCAGCAAGATAATCATTAAGTGCACAAAGGGCTGGCTCCTTAATAAAAAGGGAAGTTCTGCTTGTAGCCTTGCTTAGAATTTGAATTCATTTTCTCTAAGCCCACCGTGGTGAATAAAGTGCATCTCTCCAAACTCTCCTGCATTGTTTGATTGATCCAAATCTCTGTAACAACAAAGGTGGAAATTTATTGAAGAACAAGTACAGACTCCCACGTGAGGAAAGGGAAAGATTCTCACAGAACAGACTCCTATGTGAGGAGAGGGAAAAAGTCCCACTGACTTCCTGTTTCCTAGAGTTTATAAAGGCTGCATTTCATATGCCCAGATATGCCCTCTGATTGGTCAATATTCCCTTTCAAATTGGTTACTATAGTAACTCCTGAGGCCCTCTTCCTTCATTGTCCTATTCTCTCTGGGCTTTCTTCCTCCTTTATTTTATAAATATAGACCTTTTTGGCTACTTCCAATTCCCTTGTGTTATGGAAATGTAACTGCACCTGGCTTCCTTGTGTAATGGAAATGTAACTTCTTCCAGTTTGTAGCCCTATGTTTTTCCATGGATCCCGATTCTAAAAATTCCCTAAGCCTGCCTATATTCCCCTAAAATTTCTGTTTCAGTGTCATTATTGCCATCAGCTTATCTGGTGTTCCTTCTGGCCACCTGGTCTAACCTTGGCTTACTGGCTACTGGGTATTTTCCATTCCAGGCCCAAATCCCTCTGCTATCTCACAATGTGCTTATTTTTGGTCTCTCTTTGTAGAGCCCACCATGCAGGCCTCCTCTCAGCTTGTCAGGTTTAGTAAATGTCCCCTTTATAGTCCACAATTTGTTCAACAAATATTCATTGAGCACCTAGTGTGTGCTTGGCATTTTTCTAGGTGTTGTATATAAACAAAGAGCCATTCAATTACAATATAGTGTCATAAGTTCCCTGATAGAGTTTGCACAGGTTGTACTAGAAATATAATTTATCCCAAACAAGGCCCAGACCTCAGAGGAGGCTTTGTAGAGAAATCTATGGCTCACCTGAGTACTGAAGACCAGTTAAAATTAGGTGAAGTTTGGGTGGAGAAAATTTGGATGGGAGAAAATAATTTCAGTATAGAACATCACATATGCAAGGACCTCTTTAACCCACCAATAATTTAAATACCTTAAACATTACACATCCTTTGGCAATGGTCATAATTTGGGATCTTATGTATTTTAGCAGTCTTATCTTTTTCTTCATTAGACTACATGCAGAGCATACTCTAAACCTATCACAATCTACCAGTTAAGAGAGTTATTTTGTAGGACTGTGAGTCCTAGAATAGAGGTCTTCCTATTAAATCTTTGTCATCCTAGCCTCCAAATTTCTTCATTACATTCCCTGAAGCAAAAGACCTAGATAACCCCTGTTATCCTGTGTATTGTGCAGCACACTTCTTTTGTTATGCATGGAACATCAGTATAATTAGCTAAGGATCCCTTAGAGGTCAATTTTAAATGAAACCACATTTAACTGCAAGGAATTCTTTTATTCCCCCAAGATGATGCTAATTTTCTAACTCACTATGTGAAATATGTCAAATCTCTGCAAAGTAAACCCATCTAAAATAAAATGGTAGCCCTAACCTGTTTGGCTCAATGGATAGAGCATTAGCCTGCGGACTGAAGGGTCCCAGATTCAATTCCGGTTAAGGGCATGTACCTAGGTTGCAGGCACATCCCTAGTAGGGGGTGTGCAGGAGGCAGCTGATTTATGTTTCTAACTCTCTATCCCTCTCCCTTCCTCTCTGTAAAAAATCAATAAAATATATTTTAAAAATAAATAAATAAAATTAAATGGTATAGTTTATAAACCCCTCCTAGTATAGAAAACAAAGAAAGCCCTAGCTAGTTTTGTTCAGTGGCTGGAGCATCAGCCTGCGGACTGAAGGGTCCTGGGTTTGATTCCAGTCAAGGGCACATGCCTAGGTTGTGGGTTCAATCCCCATTGTGGGGCTTGCAGGAGACAGCCAATTGATGATTCTCTCTCATCATTGATGTTTCTATCTCTCTCTCCCTCTCTCTTCCTCTCTGAAACCAATAAAAATATGTTTTAAAAAAAGAAAACAAACAGAAAGTTAAACCCAAGAGGCTAAAGAACCATAAAATTAAACCAAATATAAGCATGGCAATCAGTTCTGCATTTGCTGAGTTTCTAAGCAAAATGCTCTGTGTTCTCTGGAAATAGTGATTTGCTAAAAGAAATCAAGTAAGTAGTAATTTCTAGTATTTCTTTGGTTGCCTAAGTAATTTATTTTAGTCCTAAAGCCCTCTGTTTCCCAAATCATTGTGTTAAGAAGAAAGAATAAGTGGTCATGTTACAGAAAACCGAAGAACAAAGCAATACTTAGAGAGATAGAGTTACATTTATTACGCGCGGGTCCAGAGGAAAATGTTTCTCAAATTCTGGGCCCCAACATGCAGTTATTTTCCCTATTTATATGTTTTTACCTTCTTTGTCTCCCAGATATGGAGTGTTTCCGGCCCCTTTTGCAAGTTCTTAAAGAGCCCGTATGTACTGGGGCCTTGAGACCTCAACCAGAGGCCTGGCCTGGCGCCGGTACTGATAACCTTGTCTGGGAAAGGTTTAATGGCCTCTCTGAAGTGGGAGTAGTCTTAGCAAGCAAGAATTTACAGAAGCCAAATAGCAGGGTTAAAATTTCAAACAGCAGTTTTTATATAAGATAAATGCTTCAGTCAGAGAACCTCCATGTAGCAGGTAACCAATACATACTGCTACAGACTGAATCATGTCTCCTTTCCCCCCTTCACCACCAAATTCATATGTTGAAGCTCTAATCCCCATGTGATGGTACTTGAAGATGGGGCCTTTGGGAGGTTATGAGAGTGGGGTCCCTACGACAGTATTAGTGTCTTTATAAGAAGAAGCACCAGGGAGTAGTTTGGCCCTAATTAGCAACAGTTCTCAACAAGTACAAGGCAGTGACTGAACTTGTTTTTTAGAGACTCCTACATTGCATTCTATAAATATAGAGAATTATATATATACTAGAGGCCCGGTGCACAAAATTCGTGCACAGGGGGGTTGTCCCTCAGCCCAGCCTGCACCCTCTCCAATATGGGACCCCTCGAGGGATTTCCGACTGCCCATTTAGGCCCGATCCTGCCGGGATGGGGCCTAAACGGGCAGTCGGACATCCTTCTCACAATACAGGACTGCTGGCTCCCAACCAGTCACCTGCCTGCCTTCCTGACTGCCCCTAACCACTTCTGCCTGCCAGCCTGATCACCCGCTAACTACTCCCATGCCAGCCTGATTGTTGCCTAACTGCTCCCCTGCCAGCCTGTTTGCCCCTAACTGCTCTCCCCTACAGGCCTGGTCACCCCTAACTGCCCTCCCCTGCAGGCCTGGTCACCCCTAACTGCCCTCCCCTGCAGGCCTGGTCATCCCTAACTGGCCTCCTCTGTAGGCCTGGTCCCCCCCAACTGCTCTCTCCTGCAGGCCTGGATCCCCTCCCCCCAACTTCCCTTCCCTGCAGGCACAGTCACCCCCAACTTCCCTCCTCTGCTGACCTGGTCACCCCTAATTGCCCTCCCCTGCAGGTTTTATTGCCCCCAACTGCCCTCCCTTGCAGGCCTGGTCCCCCGCAACTGCTCTCTCCTGCTGGCCTTCTTGTGGTGGCCATCTTGTGTCCACATGGGGGCAGCCATCTTTCACCACATGGAGGCAGCCATCTTGTCTGTTGGAGTGATGGTCAATTTGCATATTACTCTTTTATTAGAAAGGAGGATAGAGGCCTGGTGCACAGGTCGGGGCCTGCTGGTTTGCCCTGAAGGGTGTCCCGGATCAGGGTGGGGGTTCCCTTGGGACGTGGGGCAGCCTGGGCAAGGAGCCTGTGGTGGTTTGCAGGCTGGCCACGCCCCCGGTGACCCAAGCAGAGGCCCTGGTATCTAGGATTTATTTATCTTCTACAATTGAAACTTTGTAGCCTTGAGTGGAGCTAAGCCTCCTGCTTGCTCCATGGTTGCAGCCATTTTTGTTGGGATTTATTTATCTTCTATAATTGAAACTTTGTAGTCGTGAGTGGAGTCCAAAGCGGGCTAGGGTGTGTGATAAGCTTGGCTTCCTCCATTGCCGGGGAAACCCAAGCCTCCTGCTCGTTCCATCGCCATAGCCATCTTGGTTGGGTTAATTTGAATATTTGCTCCTGATTGGCTGGTTGGCGTGGCTGGTGGGTGTAGTGGAGGTACAGTCAATTTGCATATTACTCTTTTATTACATAGGACTGGAGGCCCAGTGCATGGATTTGTGCACTGGTGGGGTCCCTCAGCTTGGCCTGTGCCCTCTCACAATCTGGGACTCCTCAGGAGATGTCAGACTGCCGATAGTCCGACATCCCCCGAGGGATGTAGTAGTGCACGAAGTGGCAGGCAGCCCGGGAAGAGCCCAAGCCTGGGCCAGGGGCTGCATCATGCTTATCCCACTCATTCTGGCCCTGCTGTGCCTGCTGCTGCTCAGTAGCGCTTCCACAGAGGCAAGAGGCTCTCACCTCCACAGCAGTACTAGCCAGCCATGATACCCATTGGTCAGCTGAGCAGCGCTCCCGTTGACAGAGCGCACTGACCACCGGAGGCAGCACCTGCTTTGAGCATCTGCCCCCTGGTGGTCAGTGCATGTCATAGCAACCAGTCGATTGGTTGACCGGTCAGTTGACCAGTCGCTTAGGGTTTTATATATATAGATTAGAAGTCAGAATAACAGATATCTTTGAGTATATTTTTAAAACAAGAACTGCTCATCCTATCTAATAATAGACAAATATGCAAATTGACCATACCTCCGACACGCCCACAAGCCATGCCCACAAGCCAATTAGAGCGAGTATGCAAATTAACCCAAACCAAGATGGCTACAGCCACAGAGAGCAAGGTTTCCTAGGTAACAGAGGAAGCCAAGCTTTACGCCTGCCCTTGCCAGGCCTAAGCCTCCGCTCAAGCTACAAAGTTTCAATTATAGAAGGTAAACAAATTCAAACAAATGGCGGCAGAATAGAGCTTGAGAGAGCAAAGCTTTCCACACACCCTGGCCAGGCCCACCTGCTTAAGGCAACAAAGTTTCAATTATAACCCCAACACAAATGGCTGCCGGCCTCGGAGGGAGCCCTAGACTTGGCTCAGCTCCAGGCTACAAAGTTTCAATTGTAGAAGGAAAATAAATTTCAGATACCAGGGCCTCCACTTGGGTTGCCAGGGGGCGTGGTCGGCCTGCAAACCACCACAGGCCCCTAGCTCACGCCGCCCCACACCCCAAGGGAACCCCCACCTGATCCGGGACACCCTTCAGGGCAAACCAGCTGGCCCCCACCCCTGTACCAGGCCTCTATCCTATCTAATAAAAGAGTAATATACAGATTGATCATCACTGCAACACACAATATAGCTGCCCCCATGTGGTGAAAGATGGCTGCCCCCATGTGGACACAAGATGGCCACCAGATGGCCAGCAGGAGACGGCAGTTGGGAGGCACCAGGCCTGCAAGGGAGGGCAGTTGAAAGGGACCAGGCCTGCAAGGGAGGGCAGTTGGAGTTGATCAACCCTGCAGGAGAGGGCAGTTAGTAGTGACCAGGCCGGCAGAGGAGGGAAGTTGGGGGCAAACAGGCTGGCAGCGGAGTGGTTAGGGACAATCAGGAAGGCAGGCAGGCAAGCAGTTGGGAGCCAGCAGTCCTGGATTGTGAGAGGGATGTCCGACTGCCCATTTAGGCCCGATCCCTCGAGGGATCCCAGATTGGAGAATGTACAGGCTGGGCTGAGGGACAACCCCCCTCTGTGCACGAATTTCGTGCACTGGACCTCTAGTGTGTAGATAATACAGATTTGAGAACACAGTTATGCTAGTTTAACATAATAGCAATTCATTGTTAAACATATTTAGGAATATAAATGATTATGTTTTTTCTTGACCTTGATATCTAAAATGAAAGAGTTTACAATGAATATAATATAGTAAGTTTTAACTTTTATTCTAATTTCTGTTATTTTCCTTCTTACAAAAATTCAAAGTGAACACACACATAAATATTCAATAAATAATTAAACTCATATCACTTAATACTTCTCATACTCACCACTTAATTTGGGGTAATGCTCCTTTATTGGGCATTCTAGCTGGAGGAAAGAGAAAATGGGAAGATCACCATCCATCTCCAGTCTTGTACTGTGGTTAAATACTGCTCAGACTTTATGCTAACCTATCCCTTCTCTCCTCAGATACAGAAGTCTGTTGTAAAACTGTGTCCTTGAGTTTTCATTCCCTAATGACACCATCTGTATTTCATTTAGAGAACATTGTTAAATGACTCCCCAGGATCCTGGGTTATTAATATTACCCTCCCTGTCCTCAGCCAGGTCTAAATCCATGAGCAGCCCACGTGGGAATTTTCTTCATGAGTACAGAATTTCAGATGTATAAGAACTTTTTTTTAAATTAATATCTGCTTCAAATGTCAGCTTCCTTATCTGCAGGTAATTTCCTTGTCTACATGGACATTCAGAATAATTTCCTTCCTCCATTATATTTTGTTCCTTGAAAGTATTTTATAATCGGAGTGCATGTTGCTCTCTCTTTCTGAGGCTTTTTTGTTTCAGGAAAATGTATGAGGCCTCTCTAGTTTAAGCATCTAGATCTCATGTCCTGCTGCTTGTTCTTGTATATTGTCAGTGTGCAGATAATAAAGTAGCATTATGTTATAAGTGGAGAATCTAAGGATAAAAGCCAGGCTAGTTATAGTTTTCTTCATCCTGCTATGGATCAAATTTCTAAAAATTTGTAATGTCTGAATAAAGATTTGGAAATTTAGAAATCTAGCTGATACAGTAACTATTGTAAAAAGTAGTTACCATTAAAATTTTACCTATGTGATTTAAACATTTCTATAAAATTAACCAAATTACTATGCTTTTGACTTGACTTGCTGTCATTATAAATGTTTATTTTCCCTGTTAGCTGATATAACAGGGCCCATAAATGTCTTGTGGGTATTATGTTACCCAAGAGTCCTTCCATTTTAATTTTTAGTTTACTACTTGTACTTTTATTTACTTTTCCTCAAAGTCTATATCTCTTTTTATTTATGTTACCACACTTTGATTTGAAATTTTGGCATAAAAATTCAATTAACACATTGTTAATGAAGAAGAAAATAAAACAGGAAAAATGCAGGTTTAATAGGTTAGTTTAGATTACAGACTTTATAAAAGTATTTACTCTGGCTGGGGTAATTCTTTAGTGTTACCTATTTATTAAGTTTCAAGGGTACATAACCTTTTTTTATTGTCATCTGGCACATTTAATTTATTTAAAATATCTTTTTATTTCTGAGAGGAAGGGAGAGGGAGAGAGATAGAAACATCAATGATGAGGGAGTGTTGGAGACTGGGTGTAAGCTGACATGGTCCTTGCACCCGAAGGGACTAACAAGGCTCAGTTCTTTACCCACGCAGTTTTCCCAGGCTTGTTTGGATGGCGATTATCAGTAGAATGAGAGCAACCTTTCATGGCTTGCCAAGAAATCTGTAATTATTTACTGAGATTTGCTGTACCGAGAATTTGCCCTTCTGCTCTATCTCTCCCTTAGAGATTAAGAGGAACAAAGAGTACATTCCTCTTGACAGATCTCCTATTCAGTGTTTGTGTATAAAAGGCATTATGCAGTTAATAAAGCTGCTGCAGTCAGTCAATGGCTCGCAACCCTCCCAATCCCGCTTTCCTGTCTTTCTTCTTTTCTCAATTCCCACCTCCCTACCTCAGCCTGGTTCAACCGTCAGGCTGGCCCTGACAAGAGAGAATCATTAATTGGCTGCCTCCTGCATGCTCCTCACTGGGGATTAAGCCTGCAACCCAGGCATGTGCCCTGACTGGGAATTGAACTATGTCCTCCAGGTTCATAGGTCGTTGCTCAACCACTGAGCCATGCTAGCCAGGCAACACATTTAATTTTTAAAAGAAAATGTGTCCAGAAAAATTTTTTTTAGATGTAGACAATATTGTTCTAAAATTTCATGGAAAAGCAAAAGACCTAGAATAGTTTAAATAATTTTGAAAATGAAACATGTGTAACTCACTCAATATTAAGGCCTAATATATATGTCTGCAGTGACCACACAGAAGAAGGACAGATACACATACCAATGAAACAGAACACACACAAAGTCACCTGACTAGTTTTTGACAAAGGGACAAAGTAAATTCAATGGAGCAATTAAACATCTATAGATGAAAAAATGAGCCCTAACCTTATAGAAAAATCAATTCAAAAGAATCATGGATTTAAATGTAAAATGTAAAGCTATACGCCTCTTAGGGGAAAAATAATTAAAACATGGGACAAAAGTTCATAAAAATGTTCTTAGACTTTATTTCAAATATATGATTCATAAAAGCAAAAATCAACAGGTTAGCCTTCATCAATAAAAATCTACAAAATGGGAGAAACTATATATCCATCAAAGGACTATTATCTGGAATATTTAAAAGAACTCTCAAAACTTAACAATCAAAATATAACAACCCAATTAGAAAAATGAAGTAAAAACCGAAGAGACATTTTACCCAAGAGGGTATAAAGATAGCAAATAAGCACATTAAAAATGTTCAACATCATTAGTTATTAGGAAAACACAAATTAAAACCACAATAAACTATTACCATATACCTATCAGAATTACTAAAGTAAAAAAAAAATACTGACAACACTGAATGCTGGTGAGGATGCAGAGAAACTGGACAGCATATATTGCTGGTGGGAATGTAAAATGGTACAGCCATTCTGGAAAACAGTTTGGTAATTTCTTTTAGAAATATACAAATACCTGGGTCAGGTTTGGGTGCAGGTTAGAAGGAGTCAATGGAGGTAAAAGGGGGACATCTTTAAGACTTTCAACAGTAAAAATAAATTATATATGTATACACACACACACACACACACACACACACACACACACACACACATATCATATGCCTTGGTGATTTCAGTCCTGGGAATTTGTCTCAGAGAAATGAAAACTTAAGTTTACAAATACAGCAGCCTTATTCATAATAGCCCAAACCGGAAACAACCCAGATGTCCTTCAATAAGTGGATGGTTAGACAATCTATCAAACATCCATACTATGGAATACCTCTCAGTAATAAAAAGGAACAAATTATTGATATATTTAGCCACCTGGACATGTATCCAGAGAATCATGCTGAGTAAAAAAGCCAATTCTAAAAGGCTTTATACTTCTTGATGTCATTTATATAACATTCTTGAAATGGCAACATTATAGAAATATAAAATTGATTACTGGTTGCCAGAAATGGAAGAAGGAGTTTGTAAGAGGGACTATGTAGGAGGGAAGTAGATATGGTGAAGTAAAAGGACAACATGGGTGATCTTTGTGGCAATGGGAATATACTGGATCTTGACTATCTCAGTATCAAAATCCTGGTTGTGATATTGCACTAGAATTTGCAAGATGTCTTCATTGGTGGGGCGGGGCGGGGGGGGGGGGGAAGATGAGAAGGGCAAACAGAAAGTCTGTTATTTTTTACAACTGCCTGTGAATCTACCATTACATAATTCTAAATAAAAAGTTTAATTTTAAAACAGTAACTGTGTTTGAAAAGTAATTTTGTTTGTTACCAAATTATAAAGATAAATTCAATTAAATGAGAATTATGATGTTTATTCTCCCTCCTCTCTCTCTCTCTCTCTCTGTTTGGTTTTCTCTGAAAGGTCTGCGAGGAGCCATAGCATTTGCCTTAGCTATTCAGGACACAGGATCTCAGCCCAAACAAATGATGTTCACCACCACACTGCTGCTTGTGTTCTTCACAGTCTGTGTGTTCGGAGGAGGGACGACCCCCTTGCTGACTTGGCTTCATATCAGGTTAGGAGCACTGTTTAAGGGAGGATACCTGAGGAGGCATGGCTGCGCAGTTCCAGTTTGTAGTTGCTGACTTGCTCAAAAGTACCATGGCAGGTCTGTGTGCTAACTGCCCAGGGGAAAATGCACAGTCAGTCACAAGGTGACACAATATGATCTATCTCCAACTGACCTGAATTTTCCAAGAGTCCTAGAAATCTCAGGGTGATGTCTGTTTATAGTATGTCCCTAGAAATGATTAATTTATCTATGAATTCCTCCATTCAACACTCTTGAGTTTATTGTGGTTGGAGTTTACAAAAATGAGTAAGACACAGGTATTGTCCTCAAGATGCTCACAATCCAAAAGGCTTTATACAGAAAAATATCTAATACCAAGGAGAAAGTGAATTTTTTTTATTTTAAATTTCTCACAGCACTTAAGGTAGAATAAGGGACATGCTTAAACATACTTGATTAGTGAGTCATGTGTTTAGCCAGAGGGAGTCTATAGACACAGTCAGACAATGTTCAACTTGTGTCAGGGCTTCAGTAAGGAGCTCTCCAATTAGCAATCATTCAATCAATTGGATGATTACTGCAAGCCTGAAGCATGCATGTAGCAGCTGAGGTAGTTGGGCAAAAATTGATAGCTTTTGCTAATTGCAAAAATGGGTAAATCTATTTTTAATACTCTCTCTATTTAAGTGTTTCTTTGATCTGGATCCTCATTTTCATATTCCAGAATGTAATGGTAATTCAAGTAAATCACATTTTCTTTCTCAAAGTCATATATCTTGATGGGTCACACAATCTCTCCCTGGACCCCTCATTCTCTGAAAGGAAAATTCACACCCATATCTGACTGGCTGGAAAAGGACTTCCAAGAAGATTCTTATAGACAAGGACTTTTATTCCAGCACCAATATAGTGCCTGGCACTTCATACGATTGATTAAATGATTGCTACATGAATAATTAAATGAATATAACCACAAATATAATATTCTTTTGTTAAGTATTTGCTGATCATTTTCTACCCATTTGACAAAGAGAAAGCAGAAGCAGAAAGTTCATTTAGGATAAGTCGTTTAGTATAAGAAAGTGTATGCCTAAACTGCCTAAGCTGGGCCAAGTGGCTATGCATTAAACCAAATTCAAGGGGAAAAAGGACCTCTTGATGTATTGTGAATATTGGCTAAGCTTATAAAAGGGCTTTGACAAAAGGTAAGTGGAGAGGTTATGAAATGCTTGTTGAATTATTTTCTAGCATAAAAGTGTGACCTGTAATTTTTTTCCCTGTGTCAGCTACCTGTAGGCTCCTATGATGAGCACACACATTGCACTAAACTCTACAGCACTGGGTCCCTGGGAACTCAGCAGGTAGATTCATGCATGGAAAAATATGGCTCAGAAAACAAAAATTAGAGGATACTAATCCCAAAAGATAAAAGTATCAAATGCACTATCAGGTAAATTAGAGTACTCAGAAAATGAAATGATGTCAATATTTCTTAAATTAATGCAAATATAACTTATTTTCTACTATTGTCTTTCATTATCCTGAAGAGATTATCCCCAAATCAGTAATAAAATGTTTACCCAACTCTCCTCTAGGGATTTCCAAAGGCATCCCCTGACTCCACACAGTGCCATAACTTCTGCAGTCTCTTATGTCCAGGTGGGCAGGGAGAGTGAGCTGTAACAATGGGCTCTAGACAGGTTAGACAATTATCTAGGTTACAGGACAGGGCCTAATAAGGAAAGATGGTGATGTTGACCACAGTTTCCACAGGTGATTGGCTGGCTTCAACTTAGCCAGTGCTACATGGCCTCCTGGGGAACAGCATGAGGTTGCCAAGTCAAGGAGATGTCCCAGTTGGAACTGGCTTCAAATGGCCCAACTGATTAGATGTCAGGCTTGGCCACCAGCCAGAAAGGGAGAGGAATAAAGGCAGGGATTAATGTATTTAGGGAAAGGAGCTGGCAGGGCTCCAGTCTGATAAGCAAGGTGGAAATCTCAGCTGGGAACTAGAGTGTTCATCTGAAATCAGGGAAGAAACTCAATCAGAGAGAACAGGACCCAGTCATGAGGAAATCAGAGGAAGAAAAATAAAGATTATACATACTTCAGTACCCAGGAAGTCAATGCAGGCAAACAGGGTACAGGCAACAAGGCAAAATTAAAACCAATGGCCCTCAAGGTTGACTGAGCATCAGAACCAGCTGGAGGGCTCAGTAACCCCAGACCAGCAGGCCCCACCTCTAACAGTCTTCATCAGGGCCTGAAAATGTGCATTTCTTCCACATCCTGGGCAATGGTGCTGCTGCTGGTTCCAGGATAATACTTTGAGAACTTTCTAACCCCAAGTGGAGATGGGGCTAATATGAAATACCACCAGTTCTGAATGGGGTTGCCCAGGGCCAGGCACACCAAAGCTTTCAGCTTAAACTCCTAAGCACTGCTATTGGAGGAAGGCAGGGGCTAACTTGAGGAGTAAGAGTCACTATGCATTGATTAATGGAGGGAAATAGAGCATCTATATATATAAAAGCCTAAGAGACTGAATGACCTGTTGACCGATCGCTATGATGTGCACTGACCACCAGGGGACAGATGCTCAATCCACAGGATCGGGCTCCTTCCTGTCTGGATTGTGCCTGTGGGGATAAGGCTGAAATGGCTATTTGACATCCCCTGAGGGGTCCTGGATTGCAAGAGGGTGCAGGCCAGGCTGAGGGACCCCACCCATGCACCGGGCCTCTAGTAATACAGTAAACATAAAAGAACAGGACATAAATTAAAGTGTGTACAAATGAACATCCAAGTGTAGCATAAATTTGGCTCAACCATGCTATACTGACACCAGCATGTGCTCTGCTTAGCTGTTGCAGTTCAGAGAATATCAAAGAAACCCTCCATGTCACTATAAATTCTATTTTATTTGTTTATTTTAATTTATTGGGGTGACACTAGTTAATAAAACTATTTCAAGTGTTCAACTCAATAGCACATCATCTGCACACTGCATCATGCACTCACATCCAGAGTCAAATCTGTTTCCACCACAAATTTGTCCCGCTTTGCCCTCTTCTGCCTCCCCAACCCCTCTCCCTCTGGCAATCACCATACTGTTCTCTCTCTCTCTCTATATATATATATTTTTTTTTTTTCCTTAATCCCTTTATGTTTTTTCACCCAATCCTCCAACACCCTCCCATATGACAGTTGTCAGTCTGTTTTATGTATCTATGATTCGGTTTCTATTGTGTTTGTTAAATTATTTTGTTTATCAGATTCCACCTATACGTGAGATGAAAGTTGTCTGTCTTTTAGATTATATTTAGCAAAATCTTCCTTGTTGACAGAAAAATATTTCATTAACCAACTTTCATATTAAGCTATTTGCATAAAATACCAGAATATTAGTAATTGGAGCTTTAATACAATAACAATGTGGAAATCCAGGGTCAGGAATGCGAACGGAATATTGAATGAGCCCAGGTATCCTCACTCACTGTGTTATTTATATACTTTGCATTGCCTTTCCTTCTTGATTGTTTTAATTCTACTTTTTTTCTCTTAAATTATTAGGTATGTAAATTTGAGTTGTTTACCAAAAACTTGAGTTGACTTTTTTATTCCTATAAAATTAGCCACTTGTCACAGAGTACTATAGTAGGATGCAGATACAGTGTTTCATATAAGGAAAAAGCTATACTACTAATATGAATTGAACTTTGATGGAAATGATTTTAAAACAATAATGATCCTGTGCTCAGAGAAACTTGGAACAATCTTTACATATGAAACAACTTCTCCATTTAATTATAAGTCTTATCTTAGGCACATTCAAACTTCTTGTCCTAAAACTGTTTTATTTTATTTTTAAAATAATACAATATTTTAATGCAGCAACTGAAATAAATTACAGATTGTTGCCTTTCAAAATTCTAGAGAAAATGAGAAGACTCCTGCAGTATTATCTTGGAGGTATTCATGTAAAAGGAAAATAAAAAATGTTTCTTGATCAGGACCCAGCTGTTCTTCCTTCTGTGGAATACATTAGTGCTGGTGGTGAAACAAACCAACTCCCAGTCTCCAAGGAGGAGCTCTGCTCTTAGCCAGGAAACAAAACTTCGCCTATGGAGGCCAGTAAACAGGATTATCGCCACATGATTGCCTGTGCTTACAGATAATCTCCAAGACCAACAGGGCAGATCTCTCTAGCAATGTAATGAATGTGGGTGATAACCCACTCCTTGATTTAGGGTAGAGTACCACATGAAGCTAGCAAAATGCACAAGAATGAAGCCTGTACCACAGAGCAAACCTCACTTGGTCTCCCCAGATAGGAATGCTGCACCCATATCTTCAAAATACTGAACCACAGTGCAGAAAGCCTTGCACACCAGGTGCAGAACCTGTATTTCAAACAGCATTAGAATGTGCTTTCAGGAAGATGGCTTCTATAACTTCCATATTTGAGTGTTTAACATCTGAAATGGTAACAGCCAGCTTTCATTGAATACTTACTCTGTGCCAAATATTAGATAGTAAATGTCAAGGCACATAACTTTCCTATGACTCAGACTCTAACATATAAAATAGGAATGATAATAGTAGCTACCTCCTATGGTGGGTGAGACCTGGCAAAGTGGCATGGGGTCACACCATTGTTAGGCTGCAGAGGCAAACAACGGGAGCAACCTGAGCCCAGGGCATGCATGCCCAGCTCTTCTGCCACCCTAGAGAAATGAGCTTATTCCTAATGCCTGCAATTCACCTTGATTAACAAATCCTCTGGGGAAAAAGAGATGTGTTTTTATACCCAAGACAAGCCTATTAGAAAGAAACACAGGAAATCTTCATTCGTCCTGAGTGATGGGGTTGACTTGCTCATGCAGCACACAAGCTTTTTGGTGCAGCTTTCCTCTTTGATTCAGAACAATTAAAGGTAAAGAAGACCAGTTATGGTCCAAAATAGCCAGGCAAGGAAGTTTGTTTTCCTCAATAGGAATTTGTAATTAAGGGAATTTGTTACCCTCTTGCCCGCCTCCCAATCCTATTCAGGATCTTAAGTCAGATGGATGTTGGCTTCTTTCAAATATCAAACAAACCACATACACTGGCCCATGTCCTTTGCAGAGTGCATAATTCAGTTAGTGCATTATCTCCACTATCAGTATTTCAAATGAATATTTAAATTCAATTTTTGGTTTATGGCCCATCCCTATTATATGCCATCTTACAATGCTTTTTTATTATTTATACCCACTTGCTACAAAGTTTTTAATAACAGCCCATAGGAATGCACACAGAGGTAAATAGAGAACAGTCTTTAGGAATCTTTTAAATCTTACACAACAGCAGAGTTAAATACACCTGCTTACAGACTTTGTCTATTACTGAGATGAGGAAAGGTCAATCCTATCTAATAAAAGAGTAATATGCAAATTAACCATCACTCCGCTACACCCACAAAGCCACGCCCACAAGCGAATCAGGAGCAAATATGCAAATAAACCCAACCAAGATGGCTATGGCCACAGAGAGCAGGAGGGAGGCTTGGGTTTCCCCAGCGATGGAGGAAGCCAAGCTTTTTGCCTACCCTGGCTGGCTGAGGCCTCCGCTTAAGGCTACAAAGTTTCAATGATAGAAGATACATAAATCCAAATAGAAATAGCGGCAGCCACGGAGCTGGAAAGAGCAGGAGGCTAGGGTTACCCCCGGCAATGGAGGAAGCCAAGCTTCCTGCACACCCTGGATGGCCCAGGCCTCCGCTTAAGGCTATAAAGTTTCAATTACAGAAGATACATAAATCCTAACAGAAATAGCTATGGCCATGGAGCAAGCAGAAGGCTTGGCTCTGCTCCAGGCTATAAAGTTTCAATTGTAGAAGATAAATAAACCCCAGATACCAGGGCCTCCGCTTGGGTCGCCAGGGTGTTTGGCCAGCCTGCAAACCACCACAGGCCCCTCGTCCAGGCTGCCCCATGCCCAAAGGGAACCCCTACACTGATCTGGGACATCCTTCAGAGCAAACCAGCTGGCCCCCACCAATGCACCAGGCCTCTATCCTATCTAATAAAAGAGTAATATGCAGATTGACCATCAATCCAACACACAAGATGGCTGCCCCCATGTGGACACAAGATGGTTTCCCCCATGTGGACACAAGATGGCCACCAGAAGATGGCCAGCAGGGGTGGGCAGTTGGGAGGGACCAGGCTTGCAAGGGAGAGAAGTTGGGGGCGATAAAGCCTGCAGGGGAGGGCAGTTAGGGGTGACCAGACCTGCAGTGGAGGGCAGTTAGGGGCAAACAGGATGGCAGGGGAGCAGTTAGGCATCAATCAGGCTGGCAGGCAGAAGCGGTTGGGAGCCAGCAATCCTGCATTGTGAGAGGGATGTCCGACTGCCCACTTAGGAACAGGCAGTTGGACATCCCTCAAGGGGTCCCAGATTGGAGAGGGTGCAGGCTGGGCTGAGGAACACCCCCCACATGCACGAATTTTGTGCACTGGGCCTCTAGTCTATATATATAAAAGCCTAAGTGACTGAACAACTAAATGACCGTACAACAGGTCGACCAGTCACTATGATGTGCACTGACCACCAGGGGGCAGATGCTCAATGCAGGAGCTGACCCCTGGTGGTTGGTACGCTCCCACAGCAGGAACACCGCTCAGTTGACTGACAGGTGCCAGACGCCAGGCTTACAGCTGGCAAGCACAGCTGCAGTGGCGCGAGCCTCTCCCACCTCTGCAGTAGCACTACCAAGTGGCAGCAGTGGCAGATGCAGTGGGGCTGGGATAAGCAGGAGTGGTGCGGGACTCAGCCCAGGTTTGGGCTCCTCCCTGGCTGCCTGCAGTTTCGCACATTACTACCTCCCTCGAGGGATGTAGGACTGCTGCTGGCCTGCGGGGATCAGGCCAAACCAGTCTGACATCTCCCGAGGGCTCCTGGATTGCAAGAGGGCACAGGCCAGGCTGAGGGACCCCACCAGTGCACAAATTCATGCACCGGGCCTCTAGTATAATATAATGGAGGAATACATATAATTAAGTTCCCTCAATATCTAACTGAATTCTATTTGTATCTAGTCTCATGCATGTTGAATGATTTGCTTCAGTGGTCTATTAACACAGCAAATCAGCATATATACTTGGAGGTAGATGGTATGGATGCCAACTCTCCTCCCTTTCTTACTAGCTATGGGAAGTTGAGTAATAAATTCAATATCTCTATGCCCCAATTTTTTTATTTGTAAAATTGGAATAATAATAACTACCTGTTTACATTGTCATAAGAATTAAGTGTTGCCCATATAAAGAATTTAGGGCACACAGTAAGTGTTCAACAAATGTTGCTAAAACAGAATGACTATGAGCCTTTTCTAATCCAAAGGTATACACACACACACACACACACACACACACATAAATTGTATTTGTGAAAACATGACTTTCGTGAAAAATAAAAAGAAATACTGGTTCTTGAGGAACTTAGTTATTTTATGTAAGAACTAGATTTATCAATTTTGTAGCCAGCTCCTATTTCTGAATTCAAAATTATAAACGTCTTAAAGAAAAATTCTCACAAAAACATTTTATTTATCCAACAACTCAGAGAGAATCTTTGTAGAACATGCTTCTGTTTCTTTTTTAGTGTAATCTCTGCTCAGGATCTTTTCTGATATTTAATTAGCAACATTTCATATATATATACACACACACATATATATGTATATATATGTAAATTTTATTATTTTGTATTGATTTTGTACCAATTTGTATATTTTGTACCAATTCATATAAGTTGACAGGCCTGAAAAATACCCTCAGTCATTAAACATAGAAAACCAATGTATTCATATGAATATTGACTCATATTTTATATTTTCCATGCCTAACCCACATTTAAAATTATGTTCTATTTTCCATAGGTTCTTCTAAAAATGGTGCATAACTCAAAATATTTATTGCTGAAATCAATCTAGTTTGACATACTCTATTAGAGGTATTGTATGAAACTAGAGACCTATTGTTGACCTAAAAGTATCCTAGATTTATAATCAGTATTATGAATTAAAAGCTTGTAAATTTGCTTCCAATGCCATCTGGGCTCTTTAATATGCTTTATATCTACGTACAGAATCTGTTCAGTTCCAGAGATAATAGTCTTTATCTTGACAACTGCCATGTTCTTTTTTATTTCTCCAACATGCTCTTGAGGACATCAATACACTTCACTCATTTATTAAGTTTATCAAACAATGAACATTCTGTTCTATTGAAAATAATTTATTAGCCTGTTATTATAAAGTATTATCCAATATAGGTGCCAGAAAAGCTCATCCTTAGGCCCCACTCCAGATGTTTTGATTCAGAAACTCTGGAGGCAAGGCCCATAAGGTATGTTATGGTAAGCACTCCAGGGGTCCTTGTAAATGCTCCAGTTTGAGAACCAGTGCCTTAGTCTGATAATGGAAAGAACCAATGCTAAAGATATTGAGCTTATCTCCTCTAAGATCCTGCACAGAATGTCCACCTATTACATAAGGAAATTCCTATACCTACCTGGGAGACATAGCAGCTCTAACTAATTCATAGAAACAAACATAGGCATGGTTCCTCATACTGCTCTTAAACTGCCCAACATAGTGTACCTTTCTATCTAAAAATAAAATCCAAGCCAGTTGATTTGCACATTTCTGTCTGAATTAATCCTGGCCACTCTTTCCATTCCACCATATCTCATCTGTCAAGTTGTAGATGACACAACTTTAGCCAAAACAATGTAAGATGAGACTCCTGAATTTTCTCAAGGTTTTAAGCACCAACCATGTAGTGACCCCAACAACACTATGAAACAGGCCAGGATGAGTGCATATTGGGCAGGGAATGTAAAAAACTTCTGAGCAAGATCTCCCAGGGGCTTTAAAGCCTCTCTATGAGAGCCCTAAGTGGAAGCCACATGTCTCCTTTGAGCCAAATCTTATTCTTTTTTTTTATTGAAACGATTTATTTTATTTTTCAATCATAGTTAACATACACTATCCTATCTAATAATAGAGTAGTATGCAAATTAACCGTACCTCCGCAACAAAATGGCGGCCCCCATAGCCACAAGATGGCGGCGACCAGTACGCTCAGCCCCGCCGGAGTTCCCCAGTCCAGGGAGGACTGCCGCTGAGAGCCGGGCAGCTCGGGGTGTCCGGCTGGGAGGCGTCCGCGCCCCCACGCCGCCATCCCCTCCCGGAGGCCGCCCGGGGTGTCCGGATGGGAGGCGTCCGCGCCCCCACGCTGCCATCCCCTCCCGGAGGCTGCCCGGGGTGTCCGGCTGGGAGGCGTCCGGCCCCCACGCCGCCATCCCCTCCCAGAGGCCGCCTGGGGTGTCCGGCTGGGAGGCGTCCGCGCCCCCACGCCGCCAACCCCTCCGGGAGGCCGCCCGGGGTGTCCTGCTGGGAGGCGTCCACGCCCCCACGCCGCCATCGCCGCCCGGAGGCCGCCCAGGGTGTCCAGCTGGGAGGTGTCCACGCCTCCACGCTGCCATCGCCACCTGAAGGCCGCCCGGGGTGTCCGGATGGGAGGCGTCCGCGCCCCCACGCCGCCAACCCCTCCGGGAGGCCGCCCGGGGTGTCCGGCTGGGAGGCGCCCAGGACCCCACGCCGCCATCCCCTCCCGGAGGCAGCCTGGGGTGTCCGGCTGGGAGGCGCCCAGGACCCCACGCTGCCATCCCCTCCTGGAGGCAGCCCGGGGTGTCTGGCTGGGAGGCGTCCCGACCCCACGCCTCCAACGCCTCCCATAGGCAGCCCGGGGTGTCCAGATAGGAGGCGCCCAGGACCCCACACTGCCATCCCCTCCTAGAGGCAGCCTGGGGTGTCTGGATAGGAGTCGCCCTCAACCCCACACCGCCAACCCCTCCCGGAGGCAGCCCTAGGTATCTGGCTGGGAGGCACCCGCGCCCCCCAGGGAGCGAGTCAAGTACTAATGATTCTACCAAAGGAAAAGTTTAGAGAAAGAGAGGATAGAAAAGGAATAGAAGGAGAAAAGTAAGAAAGGGAGCAAGTCAAGTACTGATGATTCTACCAAAGGAAAAGTTTAGAGAAAGAGAGGATAGAAAAGGAATAGAAGGAGAAAAGTAAGAAAGGACAAAAGATGAAACATCAAGAAAAAGAAAGAGAAGAAAAAAAGGAAGAAACAACCACAGGATATCACCTTTCCAAGTCTCATGAAATTCCTGTTTAAGGAGTTTATTTTATGATTCTTTTAGTTTGGGTTTACATTTTTACTGTTTTGTCAAGACCACAGCAGGTACACTGTCCAATATGTTTTTTTAAATAAATTTTATTGATTTTTTTACAGAGAGGAAGGGAAAAGGATAGAGGCTAGAAACATCTATGGAGAGAGAAACATCGATCAGCTGCCTCCTGCAGTATGTGCCCCCAACCAAGGTACATGCCCTTGACCAGAATCGAACCTGGGACCCTGAGTCTGCAGGCCAACACTCCATCCACTGAACCAAACCAGTTAGAGCTGTCCAATATGTTAAAGAAAAAACCCTATCTAATAAAGAGAGAATATGCAGGGGAGGGCATTTGGGGGTGACCAGGCTGTCAGGGGAGAACAGTTGGAGATGATCTGGCTGGCAGGGGAGCAGTTAGGCGTCGATCAGGCTGGCAGGGGAGTGGTTAGGGCAGTGATGGCGAACCTATGACACGCGTGTCAGCACTGACACACGTAGCCATTTCTGATGACATGCGGCAGCATGCCGAGGATGAAACATTTGCTGCTCCTGAGGATGAAACATTTGCGACTAGAGTCTTGGAGTTAGTTTTTTCCTCAAAGTGACACACTACCCGAGTTATGCTCAGTTTTTTGGCGAAGTTTGACACACTAAGCTCTAAAGGTTGCCCATCACTGGGTTAGGGGGTGATCAGGCTGGCAGGCAGAAGTGGTTAGGGGAAACCAGGCAGGCAGGCGAGCAGTTGGGAGCCAGCAGTCCCGGATTGTGAAAGGGATGTCTGACTGCCTCTTTAGGCCCAATCTCTGTCGGGCCTAAAGAGGCAGTCAGACATCCCCCAAGGGGTCCCAGATTGGAGACTGTGCAGGTTGGGCTGAGGGACACCCTCCCCCAGTGCACGAATTTCGTGCACCGGGCCTCTAGTATCTATAATAATAAAATGGCAATATGCTATTTGGACCGGACGTTTTCCAGACATCATTCCAGACGTCCTTCCTAATAAAGCTGGGGCTGGGTCCCGGGTGCCTGCAGGCAGCCCGAGGAAAGCCAGCCCAGGTCCTGGGTGCGTGCAGGTGGCCGGAGGAGGGAAGCAAGCTGGTGTCCTGGGTTCCTGCGGTTGGCCAGAAGAGGGAAGCAGCCCAGGTCCCAGGTGCCTGCTGGTGGCCGGAGGAGGGAAGCCCAGGTCCCGAGTGCCAGAGGAAAATCAGTGCTGGCAGCTGGGGGAAGGAAGGCCTACTCTTGCATGAATTTTTGTGCACCGGGCCTCTAGTTGTATTATATTATACTAGAGGCCCGGTGCACAGGTTCGTGCACCAGTGGGGTCCCTCAGCATGGCCTGCACCCTCTCACAATCCAGGACCCATCAGGGGATGTCAGACTGCTGCTTTCAGCCTCATCCCCACAGGCCAGGCCAAGGGACCCCACCAGTGTATGAATCCGTGCACTGGGCCTCTAGTATGCGTATAAAATGTTTGGTTAATCTCTTCCCACCCTCCCCCTTCCCCTCATCTCTCTGAGATTCATCAGACTGTTCCATGTTTCCATGCCTGTGTGTTGAGCATCTGCCCCTTGGTAGTCATTGCGTGTCATAGTACCAGTCAAATGGTCGAACGGTCAGACAGTCGTTTAGGCTTTTACATATATAGATTAGTTTTAGGTCTATACCCTAGTGTAAGCATGTCAAACTCACAACCTGTGGCCGCATGTGGCCCATAATGAATATTTTTGCGGCCCAACCAATATAATGGTATGTAAGAAATGTTTTAATAAAAATTTTGTAATTTAATTTTTACAATATCCTGTTATACATAATTATTAATAATGAACTACAATGTTTACTAAGACTGGTTACTATCATCATGTTGCCTTCATTTCCCTTACGCGCCTTATGCACAGGCACACCATTTCTCTCCACTAATACTAGCAGCAAATATTTTAGCAGCCAATTTCCAAGTCATTAGTCTTGGACAGACTTGTTTGGTGTGTGCAACAGAAAATATTTCGCTTTTGGAGAACAAGAAAAATAGGTTTATTTGCATTATGCTTATTAATTTGTGCTGTTATTCAGTATCTGGTAAGTTTATGCTCAAGAAAAAATATTAATTAAAACGTTCTATTATTTCATGTTAACAATTACTAATTTATTTCAGCACTTTGTATTCAGCATATCTCTATCAAAATAAACCTACGATTCTATGAAATTTGAAGCTTTTGGTTTTTTGTGGCCCACATAAATTTAAACCTTGCTTATTTGGCCTATGTTAGCCTTTCAGTTTGACATGGTTGTCCTAGTGATTAGACATTATATAACTTACTAAATGATCACTCTGATAAAGTTCATACTCATAGGACACCATAATAGTTATTAGAATACTAAGGCCCGGTGCATGGAGTCATGCACCGGTGGGGTCCCTCGGCATGGCCTGCGGGGATCTGCTGAAACCAGAAGTCCAACATCCCCCAAGGGATGTAGTAGTGTGCAAAGTGGCAAGTGTCTGGGGAGGAGCCAGAGCCTGGGCCAGGCGCTGCGCTGCTCCTGCTCATTCTAGCCCCACTGTGCCTGCTGCAGTGGCAGTCTCACTTGCTGCTGCTCAGCTGTGGGCGCCACTGCAGCTGCGATCGCGATCCCTGGCCATGAACCCAGTGTCTGGCTCCTGTCAGTCAGCTAAGCAGCGCTCCTGCTGTTGGGAGTGCGCTTACCACCAGGGGGCAGCTCCTACATTGAGCGTCTGCCCCCTGGTGGTCAGTGAACATTAAAGCGACTTGTCGATCAGTTGACCAGTCAACTGGTCACTTAGGCTTTTATATATAGATTATTAACTATATTCCCTATGCTGTAATATACATCCCTATGATCATTCTATAACTACCAATTTGTATTTCTTAATCCCTTCACCTGTTTTACTCATCCCTCCAATGCCCCTCCCATCTGGCTATTGTCAAAATGTTCTCTGTATCTAGGAGTCTGTTTTATTCTGCTTGTTAGTTTGTCTTTTAGATTCAATCATTGATAGATATGTCCTTATTGCCATTTTATTGTTTATACTAGAGGCCCGGTGCATGAAATTCATGCATGGGGGTCAGGCCTAAACTGACAGTCAGACATCCCTCTCACAATCCTGGATCACTGGCTCCTAACCACTCACCTACCTGCTGGCCTGATCGCCCCACACTGCTCCCCCTACCAACCTGGTCACCCCTCACTTCCCTCCCACACCAGCCTGGTCACCCCTTACTGCCCTGCTCTGCCAGCCTGGTCGCCCCCAACTGCCCCCCATGTCAGGCTGGTTGCCCCTAACTGCCCCCCACTGCTGGCCTGGTCACCCCTCACTGCACCCCTGCTCTCCTGGTCACCCCATGCAGCCTGCTGTTCAGTCATTTGGTCATCCCTCACTGCCCCCACCACCCCAGCCAACCTGGTTGCCCCATGTAGCCTGCTGTTAAGTTGTGTGGTTGTCCCTCACTGTAACCCCTGCTGGCCTGGTCACCCCATGCAGTACGTCCTGTTGTTTCTGTAGTGATGGCCCCTGGCTTTTTATACATTAGGATATATATATATATATATTCATACACACACACACACACACACACACACACACACACACACACACACATACACACTAGAAGCCCAGTGCACAAAATCTGTGCACGGGGAAAGGGGATTGACTCAGCCCAGCCTGCACCCTCTCAAAATCCAGAACCACTGACTCCTAACTGCTCACCTGCCTTCCTGCCTGGTCACCCCCAACTGTCCCCGCCCAGCAGCCTGGTCACCCCTTAGTGCCCCCCCTGCTGTCCTGGTAGCCCCCAACTGCCCCTGCTGTCCTGGTTGGCCCTCACTGCCCCCCCCTGCCAGCCTGGTTGCTCCTTAGTGCCCCTCCTGCTGGCCTGGTCGCCTCCAACTGCCACCCCTGATAGCCTGGTCATCCCTCACTGCCCCCCTGCCAGCCTGGTAGCCCTCAACTGCCCCCCTGATGGCCTGGTTGCCCCTCACTGCCTCCCCTTCTGGCCTGTTCTCCCCATGCAGCCTGCTGTTAAGTCATTTGGTCATCCCTCGCTAATGCTCCTGCTGGCCTGGTCACCCCACACAGCCTGCTGCTCAGTTGTTTGGACATCCCTCGCTACCCCCACTTCCAGGCTGGTTGCCCCACGCAGCCTTCTGGTCAGTCGTTTGGTTGTCCCTTGCTAACCCCCCTGCTGGCCTGTTTGTCCCACGCAGCCTGTTGTTCGGTTGTTACTGTGAGGGCGTCGTGACCAATTTGCATATTACCCTTTTATTAGTATAGATATATATCCTATACTAGTAGCTCTACACATGAATCCGTGTGCCAGTAGCTCACCAGTAGCTCTCTGCTGCCCTCCAGTAGCTCTCTGCCCACTGCCCTGCCCTCCTGTAGCTCCCCCCCACACCCCTCATAGCTTGCTACCCCGCCCCCTCCTGTAGCTCTCTGCCCCCTGCTTGTAGCTCACTCCCCCACCCTCCCGCTGATCCGTGATCTGGTCATTACGCAGTCGGTCATTACGCTTCATGGCATAATGACCATTTGCATATCACCTCTTTATTATATAAGATAATAAAGAGGTGATATGCAAATTGACCACATGCTTTCATAAGATGGCTGACTACGACCAGGCTGGCAGGAGGGTTAGTGAGGGGTGACCAAACGACTGAACAAGCAAGCTGCATGGGGCAACCAAGCTGGCAGGGGGGTTAGTGAGGGAGGACCAAATGACTGAACAAGCAGATTGCATGGGGACACCAGGCTGGCAGGGGTGCCATAAGAGGTGACAGGCTGGCAGGGGGGCCAGTTGTAGGCAACCAGGCTGGTGGGGGGGTCAGTAAGGGGCTACCAGGCCTGCAAGGGGGGCAGTTGGGGGCGATTAGGCTGGCAGGGGGGGGCAGTGAGGGGTGACTAGGCCAGCGGGGGGGAAGTTGGGGGAGACCAGGACAGCATGGGGGGGGGGCAGATAGGGGCTATCATGCCAGCACATAGAGGCAGTGAGGCACGGTCAGAATGGCAGGGGGGTAGTTAGGGGTGACCAGGCAAGCAGGCAGGTTTGCAATTAGGAGCCAGTGGTCCAGGATTGTGAGAGGGATGTCCAGCAGTTGGACATCCCCCAAAGGGTCCTGGATTGGAGAAGGTATAGGCTGGGCTGAGGGGAACACCCCAAACACGAATTTTGTGCCTTTAATATATATATACTAGAGGCCCGGTGCACGAAATTCGTGCACTGGGGGTAGGTGGGGTAGGGGGGGTGTGCCCCTCAGCCCAATCTGCACCCTCTTCAATCTGGGACCACTCAGGGGATGTCCAGCTTCCAGCAGTCGGACATCCCTCTCACAATCCGGAACCGCTGGCTCCTAACCACTCACCTGCCTGCCTGCCTGATTGTCCCTAACCCCACTGCCTGCCTGCCTGCTTACCCCTACCTTGATCTCCTGCCAGCCTGATTGCCCCTACCTTGCCCTCCCCTATCAGCCTGATCACCCCAAACTGCC
Organism: Eptesicus fuscus; assembly: GCF_027574615.1. NCBI lineage: Eukaryota > Metazoa > Chordata > Mammalia > Chiroptera > Vespertilionidae > Eptesicus > Eptesicus fuscus. The sequence goes on from NC_072475.1 coordinate 113,293,114, forward strand.
TGTGTCTTGGCCCCCAGTCTGGCCTCCCTCTGGAGGCACCACCCCCATAACCCCAATGCTGCTGCCACTGCAGCTGGTTATGGCTGCCTGAGCCTTGGCCTTTGTAGCCACTGCGGCTTTGTCTGGAAAGATGTCCGGAAGACAACCACTCTAATTAACATATTACCCTTTTATTAGTATAGATTTGGGGACCATTACAACCACGCAGAACTTGAAGAAAACACATGGCCCTGGTCAGTTTGGCTTAATGGAGAGAGCATCGGCCTGTGGACTGAAGAGTCCAGGTTTGATTCTGATCAGGGGCACACATGCCTGGGTTTCGGGCTCAATCCCCAGTAGGGGGCCTGTGGGCGGCAGCTGATCAGTGATTCTTTTTTTAAAAAAATATATTTTATTGATTTTTCACAGAGAGGAAGGGAGAGGGATAGAGAGCTAGAAACATCAATGAGAGAGAAACATCGACCAGCTGCTTCCTGCACACCCCCCTCCGGGGTATGTGCCAGCAAACAATGTACATGCCCTTAACCAGAATCGAACCTGGGACCTTCCAGTCCGCAGACCGACGCTCTATCCACTGAGCCAAACCGGTTTCGGCTGATCAGTGATTCTTATCATTGATGTTTCTATGTCTCTCTCCCTCTCCCTTTCTGAAATTTTAAAAATATATATATTTTAAAGAAAACACATGATCTTCACTTTGGGCTTTGTCATCTTACAATATCCTTTGTGCAGTGTTTTAACTTCCCTCAACTTTCCTTTACCCACCTTTAAAGTGCAATCTATTTTGGGGAAGATGATCAGGAAAGTGATTCCAGTGGGTAGAAGTTTTTTTTGGAGGGGATGGGTCATGAAGATATTTAAAAATTGAGCATGGTGATGGTTGTACCACTCTGAAATTACTTTAAAAAAACAGTTCATTGTACACTTTAGGTGACATGTACAGTATATGGGTTATATCTCAACAAAGCTGTTCTTTTATTTCTTTTTAAATAAAGACCAGTCTTATAATCAATTGTAGATGTTTTCAGAGGCCCCTCAAGATTTGCTTACCATGTCCCAAATCACGGCTGTGATTCCCAGTTGCCTCCAGTCCTGGTGGATCTGGATGGTGTGGTTTGCAAAGGAGAAGGTGGCAAGAGGCTTATGGAATTTCGGCAACCCCATTCCTCCGGTCTCCTCATAGGGCACCAGGGCCATTCCCACTGTGCCAGCTCTGCTCCCTTTAACCTGTTGGGCAAAAGAATCCTGCATGCTCTGGCCAGAAAGTGCATTCTTTCTTAGGTGGCCCGAATGCTTTTTTTAAGGTCGTTTTATGGATTCAAAAGAATAAACAGAGATGTGGAAAGCTTTTGTCAAAATCCTTTTAGATAGTTCTTCCAGTCTCATGGGAAATGAGATGTGGCTCTGAATTCATCCCAAAGTGTGTCTTTGGGCAAAAGCACCCAGAACTGCACAACTCCTGCAGAATGCCCCACACACTTTGCTGTCAGGACTCAGGGGGGCTTGAGGGTGAGCGAGGCGGCGGTGCCTGCACAGGACCTGGGAGAAGGTAGCGCTTTCTACACTGCCCAGGCCACGTGGACTACAGCAGTACCCGCCCAGGTGGGCAGGGTGTTTCTGCTGTTTTGTTTTGGCCTCCACCCCGTCAGCCACGGACCTGTGCCTGCACTGAGACTGAATGGTTTGATGGCCCTACTTTTTGGTGGACAGTGGATGCACTCCCAGAGACTGGCAGTTAGACTCTGGCGGCTTCTGAGTCCCTTGCGGGGAGAGCCCGGCCCTAGGTCAAGAACAGACTCAGGCGTCCTCGGCCAGGAGGCCTCCTTGGGCTAGGGGCCGCCACAGTTTGAAGGCTGGCCATGACCCCAATCCTGGCAGGGGTCTCCTCTGGGGCGCTGGCAGGCCTGGGCTCTGGCGCCGCAAAGGGAGAGGTTCCTGAACCTGCTTCCCACACACCTAGTCTAGGATACATCTTGTAGGAGGCGGCTTCAATGCCGGGGGTCGGTGACCAGATCCTCCGGAGCCTCGCTTTCTGGGCTGCAGTCCCATGTCTCCCAGTGCCCCAGCCTCGGATGCGCCCCCGCAGTTGCCCCCACCACCAGCCACCTCAGCGCAGGCCACAGCAGCTGAAGCTAGCCTCTTGGAAGCCAGGCCACCACACCCACCACCTCTACTAGCTCTCTGCTGCTCCCTAGCTGTGCCCTGTCCACTGGGGTGGGGGAGTGCTCCCAGCCCAGAGGCCCTCCCTCCCTCCGCAGCCTGGCTTGGGAAGCTGACCTCATGCAGCATCCCCACTCGGCCACTATGGGTGCGACGCGGACCCCACTGAACCCAACCTGGAGAACGGGACCCGAGCTCTGCATCTGGCTGCTGTAGATGCCCTCGGTGGTCAACTACCTCCTGATCCTTCCACCGGCCCCATTGATCCCTCTCTGCACCAGCCATTTAGGCCAGGGTGGCAATCGCCCAGGGACCCCCATCCCGGGAGCGCCTGGCCGGGCCCGGACACGCCCCCCCGGGTGGCGATCGCCCCGCGGACCCCCGGGGAGCGCCTGGCTCGGCCCGGACATGCCCCCCTGGGTGGTGATCGCCCCTGGGACCCCCGGGGAGCGCCTGGCTCAGCCCAGACACGCCCCCCGGGTGGCGATCGGCCCTGGGACCCCCGGGTAGAACCTGGCTGGGCCCAGACACGCCCCCGGGTGGTGATCGCCCCCGGGACCCCCGGGGAGCGCCTGGCTCAGCCCGGACATGCCCCCCGGGTGGCGATCGCCCCGCAGACCCCCGCGGAGCCCCTGGCTCGGCCCGGACACGCCCCCCGGGTGGCGATCGCCCCGCGGACCCCCGGGGAGTGCCTGGCCTGCCTGGACACGCCCCCCCGGGTGGCAATCGCCCCGGGACCCCCGGGGAGCGCCTGGCTCGGCCCGGACACGCCCCCCCGGGTGACGATCGCCCTGGGACCCCCGGAACTAACAGGATTGTGCGCAGCCATCTTGGTCTTCCCAACGGCCGGATAGGCCACCCGGAGTCCCGCCCCCAGCCTCTGGCAGGCCCAATCATGGGCATAGCGGAGGTGCAGTCAATTTGCATGTTTCTGTATTATAAGGTAGGATATATATATATATATATATACACACACACACACACACGAATAAAAGGGTAATATGCTAATTAGAATGGATGTCTTCTGGACAACGCGGCAGTGGCTGCCTGAGGCTCAGGCAAGCCTCAGATAGTGGCTGCCACTGCCAGGGCCAGCACAAGGCTCAGACAAACTGCGCATGGTGGTTGCAGCTGCGAGGGCCAGAGGATCAGGCAATGAGGGTCAGGCCGAGGCTCAGGCAGCTGTGGTGGCCGGCAGTGGCAGCAGCAGAGGTGTGGTGGGGGGGCAATTCCTTCCCCTGCTCAGCCTGGTTATCTCCTGCAGAGGAAGGCCAGAGGCAGCAGCAGCGAGGTGGTGCCTTCTCCTGATTGGCCAGTTGTGTCCTGCAGAGGGAAGCCAGACTTCAGCTTAGGCTTGCTTCCTGTGGGGAGAGAGACTAAACCACCAGTAGGACATCCCCTGAGGGCTCCCAGACTGTGAGAGGGGGCAGGCCAGGCTGAGGGACCCTCCCAGTGCATGAATTTTCATGCACCAGGCCTGAATTTTCATGCCTGTGCCTCAGGCCGGCCCTGGGCACCTGGAGAGCTGAGGGGACTGGGGAACTCTGGAGGCAGGTGGGGCTGAGGGGACTGGGCACCACCATCTTTGAGGGTGGGGCAGTGAATTAGTATATTCCCTCCTTATTGGCTGTGGGTGCCACCATCTTTGAGGTCAGGGAAGTCAATTAGTATATTCCCTCCTTATTGGCTGTGGGCGCCGCCATCTTTGTGATGGCATGAGGATCAATTAGCATATTCCCTATTTATTAGATAAGATATATATTTTTTCTACTTAAAAGTGGCCCTTTAACAATTCATGTAATAATGGTCAGAATAAAGGATAATGGATTGGTGGTGAAGAACTCTGTTAGCTTTTTCTTGTCTATGTAGCTCTTTATCTGTCTTTTGATTCTAAATGATAGCTTTGCTGGGTAGAGTAATCTTCGTTGTAGGTCCTTGCTTTTCAATACTTTGAATATTTCTTGCCAATCCCTTCTGGCCTACAAAATTTTTGTTGAGGAATCAAATGACAGTTTTATGGGAGCTCCCTTGCAGGTAACTAACTGCTTTTTTCTTGCTGCTTTAAAGATTTTCTCCCTGTCTTTAACATTTTTCATTTTAATTATGATGTGTCTTAGTGTGGGTCTCTTTGGTTCCATCTTCTTTGAGACTCCCAGTATTTCCTAGGCTTGTATGTCTATTTCCTTCACCGTGTTAAGAAAATTTTCTGTCATTATTGTTTCAAATAGGTTTTCAATTTCTTGCTCTCTCTTCTCCTTCAGCACCCCCATTATTTGAATGTTGGTAGACTTGAGGTTGTCCCAGAGGCTTTTTACACTATCTTCATTTTTAAAAATATATATTTTATTGATTTTTTACAGAGAGGAAGGGAGAGGGATAGAGAGAAACGTCGATGAGAGAGAAACATCGGTCAGTTGCCTCCTGCACACCTCTACTGGGGATGTGCCCGCAACCAAAGTACATGCCCTTGACCGTAATCGAACCCGGGACCCTTCAGTCCGCAGGTGGACGCTCTATCCACTGAGCCAAACCAGTCAGGGCACTATCTTCATTTTTTTGGATTCTTTTATCTTTTGCTGTTCTGATTGGTTGTTTTTTGCCTCCATCTATTGCAAATTGCTGATTTGATTCTCAGCTTCATCAACTCTACCGTTAATGTCCTGTCAATTATTCTTCATTTCAGTAAGTGTATCCTTTATTCTGACTGGTTTTTGTTTATGGTTTCCATATTTTTTTGATGTTGAAGTTCTCATTAAGTTTACTAAGCATCCTTAAAACCAGTGTTTTGAACTCTGCATCTAGTAGATTGCATTTCTCCATTTTATTTGGTTCTTTTTCTAGAGGTTTGTTTGGTTCTTTCATTTGGGTCATGTTTCTTTGTCTTCTTATTTTATCAACCTCCCTGTGTTTGTTTCTATGAATTAGATAGAGCTTCTATGTCTCCCAGGATTGGTACAGGAGTAACCTTACATAGTCGATGTTTTATAGGGTATAGTGGCACAGCCTCCTGATACTCAAGCTGGACACTCCAGGTGACCACCATCACTGTGTGGGCTGTGCACATCCTCCTGTGGTAGTTGAGCCTTGATTGTTTTTGGCATATGAGTGGAAGGATTTACCTCCAGGCTGATTGGCTGAAAGGACTAGCTGCTACCACCAACTTCTATGGAGGATCAGCTGTTCAGGGACCCACCCTAAAGAGCAGAACTTGCTTCAGCAGGGCTTTGGTGTTAGTTGAATCCACCCCTTGTGGAGGTGGTTGGGTGGTGCTTTGCCTTGGTCTGGGGCTAGTCACCATGTGCTCAGGGGCCTCCTTGGAGGTACAGACCAAGATCAGCCACCACCTGTGTTCTGCCAAGGGCCACCCCGCATGAGCTACAAAGAAATCTGCATATTTTTTCTACTTTTGCTGGTATTAAAGGTGCCCAGGAGAAGCCAAGCTTCAAGCCAAGGCTGGCTGCTGCTAGTGTTAGGCCTGAGGCCACTTAGCATGCTGAGGCCAGATGTTGGTTGTTTGAGAGATTTTAGGAAAATCTGAATCATGAGCCAAGATAAGCCATTCATGTGGAAAAGTACTAGAAACAGTTTGAGTAGGCCTGAAAATTGGTGGGGTGAGGTCTCAGGTAATCACCAGAGTGGGGCTAACTGTGTGAGCCAGGTTGACTGATACTCAGATATGGTGTCTGCCTGCCAGTTCTGTAGGAAGATGTCTCAGAAAAGGAACAAGGAGAATACTCAGATATGGTGTCTGCTCTGCCAGCACTTTTGTCTGTTAGAAAGCTACCCCACCCCAGCTCTCATCCTGATGTCAGAAAATTTATGTATGTATGTATTTGTTTATTTATTTACTAGAGGCCCAGTGCATGATTGAATCATGCACGTGTAGGGTCCCCTACATGCTTTCGCTTTCGATCACGGGGAGCTGGGTGCCTGTCCGCTCAGGCACCAGGCCTTTCAGAAGCCTTCGCCGCGCCGGAGGCTTCTGAAAGGCCTGGTGCACCAGCGGACAGGCACCCAGCTCCCACGCTTTTGCTTTTGATCGCTGGTGCCTGAGCGGACAGGCACCCAGCTCCCATGCTTTTGCTTTTGATCGCTGGTGCCTGAGCGGACAGGCACCCAGCTCCCACGCTTTTGCTTTCGATCGTGGGGGAGTTGGGTGCCTGTCCGCTGGTGCACCAGGCCTTTCAGAAGCCTCCGGCACAGCGAAGGCTTCTGAAAGGCCTGGTGCCTGAGTGGACAGGCACCCAGCTCCCCGGCTTTTGATGGTTCGTGGTGGGACGTGAGCTCACTGCCCCAGAGGCCCCTTCTGTGCTGCAGCACAGCCATGGCACAGACGCTGAGCTTGAGCCACCACTGGCGACACGAGCTCAGCGTCCCACCGACCCAATCGGCCACGCCGGCCACCCCGAGTCCCACCCCCCCCCCGCGCCTCCTGACCAATCGCGGGCATAGTGAAGGTACGGTCAATTTGCATATTTGTCTATTATTAGGTAGGATTTTAATATATTTTTATTGGTTTCAGAGAGGAAGGGAGAGGGAGAGAGAGATAGAAACATCAATGATGAAAGAGAATCATTGATTGGCTGCCTCCTGCACACCCCCCACTGGGGATCAAACTTGCAACCTGGGTATATACCCTGACCAAGAATTGAACTGTGACCTCCTGGTTCATAGGTCGATGCTCAACTACTGAACCATGCCACTTGGGCCTGATGCCAGACAATTTAGTTCCTCCCTCTATGTCCCTGGTGCTTTTCAAGCTGCTGCCCCTGTGCTGCAGCTCAGAATGAGTGAATCTGAGTAAGTTGTGTGCAGGCCTTTTAAGAGGAACTGCCCGAGACTCCAGCAGCTTTTGACTCACTCAGCCACAATTCCTACTAATATTTATAGCCAGAAGTTATGGGGACTTTTCTTCCTGGCATTGGAACCCTGAGCTGAGTGGCCTGGTGTGAGTTCCTCAGAGGGGGACCACTATAGCGGATTAATCCCTCCCAATTTTTATCTTCCACACATGGATGTGAGACCAGCCATTCTTTGTTCTGCCCCTTCAACCAGTCTTGATGTGGCTTCTTCTTTAAATCCGTAGTTGTAGAATTTTCATTCAGCTAGATTTCAGGTGGTTCTGAATGATGGTTGTTCTGTAGTTTAGTTGTAACTTTGATGTTAAAAATAATGATTTTAAATGCAAAAGATGAAACTTGTTATTCAAAAGGCTACAGAGAGGGGGTTCCATTTCTGGTCAAGGGGGAATAAGCATATTTACTCACCTGAGTCTTTTCCTCTGAGTGAAACTAAAAGCCCTGGATAGAATACATATAGCAGTTATCTAAGGACTCAAAAATAAATGGTAGCAGATAGGTTTGGGAAGGGAACAAGAATTCAGAGTACTATCAAACCAGCATTTAATTTTTCACCTTTTCCCTTTCTGGAATCTCTTGACCTGGGCTCAAAGGCAGCTCAAAGATAAGAATTGGGCAACAAAGAAGACAGAAAAAAAACAAAAAACTGGAAGATAAATTCTCTGTTTTCTGTCACAAGGCACAGGAAAGGGGATCCCTGTGGGTCAGAATAGTGAGGGAAATACCATGTGCTTGTTTTTGTTGTTTATTTCATTCTCTCTCATCCCAATATCAGACAATCCTGAGACAGCAGTGTGATGATGGCAGCCATTATTAAGCAGATCCCGTAAAGTCCACATTCTCCCTGAGTGGTGAAATATCAGTTCAAAGTAGACTATGAAAAGTTAAGAATGTATATATAATTTCTAGATAAACCACTGAAAATAATTTAAACAATGAGAAATAGCAATGGAAAATCCAATGGATGATATGGAACACACAGCAGATAAGAATTACCTCAAAGAAAGTATGAGAAAAAAAACTAGGGGAACAAACAGAAAACAAGTAAAATGATGGTAGAGCTAAATTCCAATCTATACTAATAAAAGGATAATATGCTAATTAGACTGGGAGACCTTCCAGGAGACTGGCTGGGGAGGGCAGTTGGGGGCCATGAGGCCAGCAGGGGAGGGAAGTTGGCATGATAAGGCTGGCAGGGGGTCAGTTGGGGGTGAGCAGGTCGGCAGGGGAGGGCAGTTGGGGGTGAGGAAGCCGGTGTGGGGGGGGGGGCAGTTGGGGGCTAGCAGGCCAACAGGCAGAGTGGTTAGAAGCCAGCCATCCTGGATTGCAAGAGGGATGTCCCCCAAGGGGTCCCAGATTGGAGAGGGTGCATACCAGACTGAGGGACACCCCTCCACCCCGTGCACGGATTTTGTGAACTGGGCCACTAGTATATTAATAATTACATTAAATTTAAATGGTAAAAGAAAGATTATGAAAGTGGATAAAAATAAGACTCAACTATATACTAATATGCTGTCTATAAGAAACACACCTTAACCCTTTGCACTCGCTTGCTTTTTTCTCCATTCCTTTATTCTACTCGGGATTTAATTTTTTAAATACCCCAGATTTTACAAAGCGCAGCAGTAGAATAAAAAACTGGAGTTTCTTTTCATACAAACTTATTTATTAGGATTTTTTTATATTTCAAATTATTGATACATTCAGAGAGTAATTTTAATGTCGACATCCAAGTGCAAAAGGTTAAATATAACAATATACGTAGGTAAAATATAAAAGAATGAAAAAAGATGTAAAAAAGATGCACCATACTAAACTGAAGATGTAATGGCCATATTATTATCAGGTAAAATAGTCTTCAGAGCAAGAAAATTTATCAGTGAGAGAGGACATTGCATAATGATAAAAGGGTCAACTTAACGGAAGACATGACTATATAAAATGTACATGCATGTAGCAACATAGTCTAATCGGTATAACAAGTAGATAGAAACCCAGCAAGAGTATAGAAGAACTGAACAATATTATTAATCAACTGACATTTTATTGACATTTATAGAACACTTCACCCAATAGTAGCATAATACAAATTCTTTTCAAGTGCACACAGATACAAAAAAAGATAACATTTCTGTTTATAAACAAACCCTACAAATTTAAGAGAATTGAAATCATACATGTGATCTCTGACCCTAATGGAATTAAACTAGAAATTAATAACATAAAAAATAACTGGAAAATCTCTAAATAATTGAAAACTAAACACAAATCCAAACAATCCATGGTTCAAAGACAAAAACACAAGGAAAATTAGAAAAAAATTTGTGAAATAAAGGAAAATGTAAACATAACATTACAATTTGTGGGATACAGCTAAATCAGTGCTCAGAAATGAATTTGTAGTACTAAATGCTTATATTAGAAGACAAAGATATTCTCAAATCAACAATCTAACCTCCCAGGACTAGATTAAGAGGGTAAAATAAATGCAAAGCAAGCAAAAAGAAGGTTAGCACACAATTCAATATACAGGTGAGTTATTATACACATATATAATTTTATTAACCAATGTCACCCCAATAAAATCAATAAAAAATAAAAAATATTTGAACAGAAATCAATGTAATTAATATTAGACGAATAATAGAAAAAAGTCAATAATCAAAATCTGATTCTTTTGGGCAAAAAAAATCAATAAAATTGATAAATTTTTAGCCAGACTGACTAACCAAAAAGAAAAAAAGATCCAAATCACCAGTATCAAAACTGAAAGGGGAATATCATGCAGACCTTAGGGACATTAAAAATTTAATTAGGGATACTATAAACAACTCTATGCACATAAATTCAACAAAATAGATGAAACGTAACAATTCTTGACAAAATGCCAAAAACCACTCAAGAAGAAATAAACTGAGTCATCCTATATTTATTAGAGAAATAGAATTCATAGTTGAAAGCCTTCTAAAAAATTAAACTACAGGCCCAGATGATTTCATTGGCAAATTCTTCTCTGAAAAATAGATAGAACATTAATTCTTTTAAAAAAATATATGTTTTTATTGATTTTAGAGAGATGAGGGAGAGGGGAAAAAGAGATAGAAACATCAATGTTGAGAGAGAATCATCCATTGGCTGCCATCACATACCCCTTACGGGGGATCGAGCCCGCAATCCAGGCATATGCCCTGACCAGGAATCAAACTGGGTGACCTCTTGGTGCTGGTGACGATGTTCAACCATCTAAGCCACACCAGCTGGGCTTTAACACTAATTCTAAACAATATTTTCTAAACAGAAGACAATAAACATTTCCAACTCATTTTAAGCACAAACAGTGCCCCCCCCACCATTTTATTTTAGTTATAAGTGAACAGTGAACTAATCTTGCTTGAAATAGATTTCAATGTTTAGATCAGTCATCATTCAATTCCCTGGGGTCCTTCACTTATCTTCAGAAAATAAGTCTCGTTTTTAATATATTATATTTTTTACCTGCCAGTATGCATTTTAAACCTTAATGAAATGGTTTAAGAAAATTACTATGTAAAATCCAAAGAACTGCAATAAAATTCCCGTTTTGCATTTTACCCTAAAGATCAATTGCATTGCCAAAATATGGGACTTAAACTGAAGGTTTTAAAAATAAGTGGTGTTTTCTATCACATAGATTCACTTTGAAGAAATTGCTTAGGGGAGGAAATTGTCCACTAGAGGCGAAATATACCTGACTGCGGATTTCAATGTACTCAGTGGGAGGAGTGTAAATAGGAAGAGGGTGCTGCCCCGCCAGTGCTGGGTTTCCAATACAGAGGGAATTTTGGTCAGTAATGAAGCGGGTCCCATGTTTAGAGATGATTATTCAAACGCATCTCAACAACTGGCTTCTCAGTAGCACTGGCTGCTCTTTCCTTATCTTCTTCAGGATTCAATTTGGACACGAAGGCTCAACTCATAGCCCCTCAAATTTCTTTCTCCTCACGCATGGTACTCACAGGAGTCCTCATCAAGCAAAAGGTCCTGCGTAACTGCTGTGCGTGGGTTTGATCAGCCCACCTGGGGCACCACAGCCTGTTTCCTCACCTTCCCCTCCCTCCGGCATGGCCTGCTGGGGCTTTGCCAGGGACTGGTGCTGCCTGCCCACAGCCTTTGTCCATGTGGGCTGCAGTTTATTCTGGTTTAGACATCAAAGTAATCTCACCCTTTTCTTATTAATTGTCCCATGGATCTATTCATTTTTGCACAGCACTCTTGTCATTTCAGTGGGATTCTCAAAGAAAGGAGAGAAAATGTATATGTTTAAAAGAGTAACCTGAATTCCATTTCTCATTCTCCAAATGCTCATTCCAAGCATTTGAGCAGGTGTTTAAATTGTATGAGCGTAAATTAACATGTGCTTATTACAAAAAAATAAACTATAATATCATTTTAAAAATAAAATTCACCTGAAGTCCTTTTACACAGAGATGATTACTGTTTACACTTTAATAAATTTTTCATAGAATTTTTGGTAATCAAAATTTTAAATAAAATTCAGATATTGTGTTATATATTTTACTTAAAAATGTAACGCCCGGAACGCTGGCCGCACTCACAAAGCACCAAGAGACGTTCTCATGCAAAAAGCAAAGGGTTTATTGGTACAGGCATGCCCGGTCCCACAACATACTCTGAACACAGAGCAGAGGTTGTGGGCCCCGAAGCAGGGTTTGAGCACAGGTTAAATACACTCTAGGGGGCAGGGTCTTTCCATTTTACAACCAGGTAACTTTTCACTGTGGTTTTCTGCTTCCTGGAACAGTTAAGACAATTAAGTCTGTTGACATATAAACATTTTTCTTTACCTATGCACAAGCTCTTGGAATCGGTTCCCCCCAGCCACAGATGGCTATCTGGTTTTTGTTTTAACATTTTCCTGGTATTCCGCTGACTGATTCTAATTGTCTCCAACTGACCTCAGGCCCTTACTGAAATGCTGGCTTTTATGGTTTTACAACTCTTCAAAAAATATAGCATGATAACTTTATAATTTGATTAGCTATCCTTGAAATTATATTTTCAAGGACTGAATAACAAAATTATATGAGTTGTTAACATAAAAAACCATTAAAACCTGTAAAGAATTTTTGTGAGTTTATTTGGGCCAAACTGTCTACATATGCCAGGAAGCAGAACCTCAAGAATTGAGATAATGCTCCAGAGAATGGCAGGTTACATCTGTATTTATACATTGCAATCAAAGGAGGGATGTAGGTGGGTTACGTGAAATTCATTGGTGATAGATTAAGGAGGTGGGATAAAGCAAAGCAGGGGGGGTGGGAACCCCTGGGATTGCATAAAAATTAAAATGATGGACACATACTTAGTTGGGTGCAGAAACAATTAACATGATAATGACAGAATTTGTGGTATCTGTCCTGGCACCCAGCACATTTGGTTGTGCCCCAGGGGGTCCAGAAAAGGGGAAGTTACAAGTTACCCAGACACTGCAAGGGTATGCAAAAAGAGAGATAGGCTCAGTGAAGGTGAAGGTTGACCTTGTCACTGAAGATACCAGCTTAGGACAGAACTGCCCACCATAACTGCTTTTAGTTAAAGTTTAATTTCAGATCATCTTTTGTGGTTACTTAAGTCTCTGAGTTTGCAGGCCTCCCCTGAGCTTGTCAGGTTAGCTTGTGGCCCCTTTCGTTCACAGAGTATACCAAAATTATTTATTTAAAATTTTATTAGAGTACATTAGAACTAGAATTATTTTAGACTAGTATAAATTATACTGTTATTATTTCATAAATATATACGCACACTTTTGTATTTCTGATTATTTTCTTAGAATAGCTTCCTAAAAATAGGAGTAAGGAGTCAAAAAGTTTAATATTTTTTAAAGCTCTAATTTATTTTGCCAACCTTTCTAATAAGGTTGAGTTCATTTGAACACCAGCAAGGCAATCTATTATTTTCTCAGTGACTTTCCAACCTGTTTCTTATAGTCTAAGATTACTTTGTGATTTTGAGGGTGCCTGACAGTTTTCTAAAACTTTGTCCTAATGCCAGAAACTCGTTTCCTCTAGGTTTTCAGAACGACATTTCTTTTCTCTCATTCTACAGGACATCTAGAAAAACTGTGCTGACTTTCTTGTCATTGCTTATATTTGAATATAGAGAAATCTTCCCAGACTCCATATTTACCAACAGACAAATGAGGTCTGCCCCTGACTCTCCTCAATGCTCATCTGGTTGCTCATTACTTTTTTTTTTTTCTTGGAGCCAAGCTAACAAGTCAGTTTGTAACATTCATAACCATAGGATAAGGCAAAATACTCATCGCTGAAGCTGTGTCTTAATGTGTGGAGTTTTCTGTTGTCTGCACTGCATAGTTTCAGGCCCTCAGGACCAAAGCAGCACACTCTACTCCTAATGTTTCTCCATCACCACCCTTGGCAACCACTTTAATTATGGGACATGTACCCCCATAATGCAATGTGCCATTGCAAATATCAACCTTTGCCCTCCCTTCTTCATTCATGAAATATTTACTGAGCTTCTAATTTGTGTCAGCCACTGGATAGAACATAACATGAAAGAAGCAAAAGTCCCTGCCTTGGTGTAGCTGACACAATCGCCCCCACTCCCACCTCCACCTTTGCCCTATTACTTTTTGCCATAGTTTTTCTGGTTTATACAACTTCTTTAAGTAGGAGGATAGTGGGAATAAGAACAAAGTATGCTCTGCTGTCCCACAGGCAGGCAAGGCTGCTTTAGTCCATGAGGTGGGACATGGATAGGTACTGGTTGCTTTTCTCAAAATAGCTCTATCAGTCTTATGATTATTGAAAACTCTTGTGAGATTCTAACACCAGCTTGTTCATCACTTTGGGTTTTCAATTATATCAGAATTTTTTGTCATTTCTGGGCCTTCAAAAGCATTTTAATAGACAGTGTTAATGTAAACATAACCATTGAAACCTGTAAAGAATTTTTGTAAGTTTACTTGAGCCAAACTCTCGACAAATGCCAGGAAGCAGAACCTCAACGAATTGAGATAATGCTCCTGAGAATGGCAGATTACATCTATATTTATACATTGGAATCAAAGGAAGGGATGTAGGTGGGTTACATGAAATCCATTGGTGATAGACTAGAGAGGTGGGAGAAAGCAAAGCGGGGGGAGGAAGGGCGGGGACCCCAAGAATTGGATAAAAAGTAAAATGATAGACACATACTTAGGTGGGTGCAGGAACAATCTACACTAATAAAAGAGGAAGATGCAAATTGACCATACCTTCATGACACCCACCAGCCAATCAGGAGTGATGGCTGAAATTAACCCAACAAAGATGGTGGGTTAATTTGCATGCGCAGGTGCCAAGCAGCCGGGGGAGAGAGGGAATGCCTGCATCATCGCCATGGTGATGACGCAGGCATTCAGCACTTCCTCAGTCGCTCTGGGCCTCTGGGCAGCATGGGAAGGTGGAAAGGTGGCTCCCGCCTGAGTGAAGGTGGTGCCGGCAGCCAGGGGAGGGAAGGCCCATTCTTGTATAAATCTTTGTGCATAGGGCTTCTAGTTAACATGATAATAATGAAGGAATTTGTGGTATCTGTACTGATGCCCAGCACATTAGGTTGTGTCCCAAGGGGTCCAGAAAAAGGAAAGTTAAAAGTTACCCAGACATTTCAAGGTTATGTTATTATAGATGCAAAAAGACACATAGTCTCAGTTAAGGTAAAGGTTGACCTTATCTGCCGGGGTTCTGATTCCAGCATTACAAAGGGTTAAGCAATCTGGAGAAAGGCTGTGCATAGATTAAATAAGAGTCCAAAGATGAAAGATAATTTTGAAAGGCATTGGGGGTCAGAGGAGCTTCAGCTAAAGGAGCTAAAGTTCTCCTTGTCTCAGGACCCTTGCTTTTTATTAACACAATTTGTCCTAAGGCAAGGTAGAGATAATACACTTCAAAGGGTAGGGTACAGAAGCATTGTCAGGTTGAGGAATTGCCTACAGCTGTTCAGGTGTTTGGCCAACAGGAGGCAATAACATGTAGATTGAAATGACTTGAGCTGTCTGGCAGCAAACAAGCATCCTATTCAGGTTTGGGGGAAGTGCCTTTCAGCCATTCCAACAGGTGATTACATATGTGACTCGGCCCTTGTTGAGCCCCTAAGTTTCATCAACCTTTTGATGAAACTATTGTAATTATGACATGCTGGAATTGGCTTCCAGCACTTGTCAGTGAAGATACCAGCCTAGGATGTACTAGTAACTACCCACCATAACTTCTTTTAGTTAAAGTTTAATTTCAGACCATCCTTTGTGGTTACTTTAGGTCTCTGAGTTTGCAAGACCACCATGCAGGCCTTCCCTGAGCTTGTCAGATTTGCATGTGGCCCCTTTTGCTCACAAAAGTTGGCAGGGGCACCCCAGGGAATGTTAACTGGAAAGCAATTTAAACAAGATGGCACCTGGGCACTTGCAAACTTTGACTTAATGCTGTTTTGTTTTGTTTTTCCAAGGTAAACCATGTGGCAATATTTTTGGAGAATTTTTCTGTTGGCAACAACCCCCCCAAAAAAAAAAACAAAAAACTGTAGGAGTACATAAATTTTGTAAAACTACTGATGTATAATGGTAGTATAGTTTTTATTTTTTGTTTTACTTAATATTTCTCCCTTCAGTCTTCAACACAAACATTTGGTGAGGATTTTTTTCCTTAGTCATTGAACCAAATCCTCAGTCTGTGTAACTCAATAGGACACAAAGGTGAAATGGAAATCTGGACTGTGTTTACATCTTAAAATGAACTTCTTATTGGATTGTGCATGAAAGATGAATAACAGCATCATAATTTTGGCTTTTGCAATAGGTGAGACTCAGGGAGATACATAGGTGGTTTCAAGTATAACATGCATCACATAAGAACAGGTGGGCAGAATGTTGCTAATTGTGGCATTCCACACACATATTTCTGGGACTCCCTTGGTTATACATACACAGTCTTCCAAACATGCATGCGCATGGGCCCATAAACATATGTGCATGCATACACACAACACACACACCTATACCTCAGCTATATTGAAAAACTTTCATTCCCCCAAACATACCACACTACCTCCTCAGTACAGGTATCTCTCTCTTCCAGGACACCTGGACACCCTTTTCTCCTTCATGCCTGGGGCCACTAGGATTCAACCACTAGGACTCCCCTCTGAGAACCTTTGTGTCACCAGCAGTACCATCCCCCAGCTAGTACAGGTATTTTCCTGCTTTGTGCTCCTACCATTTTCCACACCCTTTCCTTCCTGACTGACCACATCATGCAGAATTCCTGGCCCATTAACGTATCTGAATGACAGCTCTCAGATCCTAGATTGTGAGACTCATAAGGCCAAATGCTGGACATGCAGTAGGTATTCAAGGTCTATGGGGGTAATCATCCTAAAACCCATTTACTAGATAAGTTCACTCACACCTTCTCTCCTCTGCTTAATCTCTCGTCACCTCTTCCTCATCCCTCTTTCAGTTGATGGTCTTCCCAATTCACTAAGAGGAGAGAACCAATGAGAAGATAACTTGCACAAGGTCCTCTTGTATCTACCTGCCTCCCTACATGAGGGTCCTAAATTTCACGTTGAATCATATCACAAGGGACAAACTTCCCTTGACCCAGTAAGGCCTACTCTTCTATTTGTGTGTTAATCACAGGCTCTCTTGCTTATTGGAAAGCATTACTCCAACATTTATATCTCTTCTCTCTCATATCATTTTGTCCTCTTCACTGAATAATTTTATTTTATTTTATTTTTTTTTTAATATATTTTATTGGTTTTTTTTTACAGAGAGGAAGGGAGAGGGATAGAGAGTTAGAAACATCGATGAGAGAGAAACATTGATCAGCTGCCTCCTGCACACCCCCCACTGGGGATGCGCCCGCAACCAAGGCACATGCCCTTGACCGGAATCGAACCTGGGACTCTTCAGTCCTCAGGCCGATGCTCTATCCACTGAGCCACACCGGTCAGGGCCACTGAATAATTTTAAAACCTAGTTTAATTGTTTTCATCTTAAAAACCTTTCTTGTCCATACATACTCCTTCATCTCCAGCCTTATTCTCTGTTGTATTTGATAGCAAAACCCCTCAGAAAGGTTTTTAATTCACAGTGTCTATAAATCCTCTCCTTTCACTCTCTCTTGAACCTACTCTGATCAAGCAGTGGCCTCATCATTTTAACAAAACTGTTCTTACCGGTATTAGTCTTGATGCTCCCTTCCATCCTCCTTTCTTCTCTTGGATCCTAAGACATACTCCCCCTAATTTTTCTAATACTTTGCTAGCCACTATTGGCCAAGTATATGAGTCAGTTTTTGCTGCAGAGACAACAGTCCTAATATCTCAATGATTTTCACCCATGAAGACGTTTCGTTTCTTATTTAAATTATATAAAGGTTATGGGTCGACTATAGGTCCGCTTGAATCCACTGAGGTCCATTCATCTGCAGCTTAACTTGGCTTAACATTGATTGACTACCAGTCAACTGGGTCTTGGTGCCATCTGTTTTATTATTTTAAGACCCAGGCTAAGGGAACAACTCTATTATGTTATCCTATCTAATAATAGACAAATATGCAAATTGACCATACCTCTGACACACCACAAGCTCCGCCCACAAGCCCCACCCACCATCCAATCAGAGCGAGTATGCAAATTAACCCAAACTAAGATGGCTACAGCCACAGAGAGCAAGGTTTCCTAGGTAACAGAGGAAGCCAAGCTTTCTGCCTGCCCTTGCCAGGCCTAAGCCTCCACTCAAGCTACAAAGTTTCAATTATAGAAGGTAAACAAATTCAAACAAATGGCGGCAGAATGGAGCTTGAGAGAGCAGGCCAGGGTTGCCGGCGGCAACAGGGGAAGCAAAGCTTTCTGCACACCCTGGCCGGGCCCACCCGCTTAAGGCAACAAAGTTTCAATTATAACCCCAACACAAATGGCTGCCGGCCTCGGAGGGAGCCCCAGGCTTGGCTCCACTCCAGGCTACAAAGTTTCAATTGTAGAAGGAAAATAAATTCCAGATACCAGGGCCTCCGCTTGGGTTGCCGGGGGGCGTGGCCGGCCTGCAAACCACCATAGGCCCCTCGCTCAGGCCACCCCACACCCCAAGGGAACCCCCACCTGATCCGGGACGCCCTTCAGGGCAAACCAGCTGGCCCCCACCCCTGTACCAGGCCTCTATCCTATCTAATAAAAGAGTAATCTGCAGATTGATCATCACTGCAACACACAATATTGCTGCCCCCATGTGGTCAAAGATCCTGCCCCCATGTGGACACAGGATGGCCACCACAAGATGGCCAGCAGGAGAGGGCAGTTGGGAGGCACCCGGCCTGCAAGGGAGGGCAGTTGAGAGGGACCAAGCCTGCAAGGGAGGGCAGTTGGAGGCAATCAACCCTGTAGGAGAGGGCAGTTAGGGGTGACCAGGCTGGCAGAGGAGGGAAGTTGGGGGCAAACAGGCTGGCAGGGGGTTAGGGGGTGATCAGGCTGGCAGGCAGAAGTGGTTAGGGGCAATCAGGAAGGCAGGCAGGCAAGCAGTTGGGAGCCAGCAGTCCTGGATTGTGAGAGGGCAGTCGGACATCCCTTGAGGGGTCCCATATTGGCGAGGGTACAGGCTGGGCTGAGGTACAAGCCCCCTCCGTGCACGAATTTCGTGCACCGGGCCTCTAGTTCTCTCATAATAGAGGACAGGAGCAAAGAGGCTGAAACTCCCAAAGTTTTTAAAAGCTGGCCATGGTGTGTGTTATGTCTATTCACATTCTATTGGCCAATGTAAATCTGTGAGTTCCATCTCCTATGAGAAAGGGATTATGGTACATAGATGAGCCTTGTTCCTCTCTTAAGCTCATGATATGAAGCTTCAGTGAGTCTATCACAAGCTTGACGCATGTCCCCAGAGGACTGAGAAACCCAGTGGTAGACTTGTTGCCTTACTCTTCAGAGAAATCTAAAAGTCCAGAGCTGGCTGAAACAGCCTGCAACAGCAGAAGGAGACCCACAGTTTGGGAAGTTAATATATCCAAAGAGTATCTTGATGTGTATGATGTAACAGAGAAAGCTGTGTGGAGCTGTCTTAGACCCTTACTTAGAATGTTACCTAGAGAAGCAAGGAGAGCACATCAGAAGGAAGCCAGGCTATACTGGTGGATTTTCAGAAGGCAAGGAGAGGGATGGGGGTGGATGGAGCACATAATCCACATCAGGGAACTAAAAGTTAGAGTCTGGAGTGGATGGGCCTCTCCAGAGCCCTCACAAATACTCACACCAGCTTCCAACATGTATCATAGCCAACATAAAATAATGCTATAATTATGCCAGGCACAGGAAAACTTCCTTGCCCATTTTCTTTCCTCTTCTCCTGTCCCCTAACTTTGGAGAAAACAAGCAATCAAGCAAGAGTGGGGTGAGGAAGAGCAAGAGGACAAAAAGCTGGTGGTAGGAACTCACTTTGAATGAAATTCAGATTCTGAGATTATAACAGAATAATTGTTGCAGAAGACCAGAGAAAAACCAAGCAATGCTTTAGAGAAATGGCGTTACATGGTTTATTACACCGGCAGACTCAGCAGAATAACCTCCCAAGTCTGAGCAAAGTAACATGCGGGGAGCTTCTCTTTTATATCTTTCTGGGGTCTTTGTCTCTCAGATATGGATTATGCTTCTGGTCCTTTCGTGGGCTTTGCAAAAAAGGCCCCAGGTGTTGGGGGTCTTGAGACCATATCTAATGGTCTGGCCTGGTGCCAGCGCTAATACCTCCCTCCCCCGGGGCTGTGCACAGTTCATAGTTTATGGCCTCTGTGAAATGAGAGCATTCAGGTAACAGGTCCTGCAAGACCAGTTTCTGGGAAAGAGGGCAGTGACTTAATTATAGGTTATCAGGAATGTAGACTGGGCTTGCTGGCACAAATTCAGATTGATAGTCCCCCACTCCCACCCCCGCAAATATCAGGGATACATTGGAATTAGCTTTTTTAACCTTCTCAACTGTACAGGGTTACTACTGAACTAAGACTACTGCTGTGATTACAGAGCCTCACAAGGGAGTCTGTAAAAGCAGAGGTATGTGTGTGAGTGTGTGTGTGTGTGTGTGTGTGTGTGTGTGTGTGTATTGGGCCGGGGGGTGGGGTGGGGAATACAGTTGCATTCTGTGAGCCACATTTGCTCCAAGGGCCTGGCTGGTTGCATCCATCTGACTGGGTTTCTTCATACCAGCATCTCAACTTTGTGTAAACCTGGCAACTTCATTGCGATCTTTAACCATGAAGAGCTGGAAGGCCAGACCTTAGTCTCTAATTGACAAGCCTCACATTTGACCCTGTTTCGGAACAGGAAATTTAGGCATCTGGCCAATTCAAGACCAAAGAATTTTGTGGCTGGGACGTTGAGCTTAATTTCCTTTTTTATTTATAAACACAGTTAGAGCTCATTCCAAAGTGTTTTTAGGAAATCAGTAAAAAATAGTTTGGCATAATGACTACTGTTTTATAAAATTTCATCTATTGTTTTGACCTTGCCTGTGCTTAAATATGGAATAGAAAGCTTAGTGTGCCTGTGGGGGTGGAAGGGTATTATGTCATTGCAGCACCTACTTCAAGTCAGGAAACTCCAAGCCAGCCAGCCATTTCCTACTTTACTAAGCCAAGGAATGCAATTGAATGTGTGACTAAGGGTAACATGACTCAGGTTAAGAACTGGGTCTGTGGTATTTTTTCCTGGCCAAGAAAAGTGTAATTCAATTACTATTTGAGTTAAGTGGAAAATTTATACTTTTGCATTTTATAAAGCTTTTACTTTTAAAGACTTGTTGAAAACGTAAGATTTTTGTTACTTTTAAAGACTTGTTAAGAACATAGATCAAACTTAAACATGATACATGAATTCTAGTTATTGAAAACTAAGAAAACCCTTGGGAATATTGCCTTCCATTCCAAGTTTTACCTGTGCTCCATGTCTGACCTTGGACATCACAACTAGGTCCTTACACTTGAAAGAGAGACTATTGTTTATTAACACTCAACACCAGGCAAATAAAAAGAAATACTCATTTAGACAGAGGTTAGACTAATGTGGTCTCTTATCTGTGATTTATCTAGTTCTCTACTTCTTAAAATGCTACCCTCCCCAGAAGCACATCAGAGTAAAGCAGCACATTAAAACAGTAGTTAAAACAGATAAAACATTACAAAGCAGCAATCAAAAGAGCAGCAAATGAGGTTACATCTTAAAACACAATTATGCTTAAAACCATAAAATAATGCTCACCGTGTGGATATAGCAGACACATGTGGAAGTGGTGCAGAACCTTGGTGGTGGCTTGGAGAAACCATACATGGAAAGCATGGGGTGATACCTCTGCCCTACTGTGTTCCCCTACAAGGGTGGCTGTGTACACCATGTTTTTGTTGACGGTGGATGAAACTCCCCTGTCATTTGGGGTAGTGAGGTTCTTGAGGGTACTGCTGAAAGAAGCATTTCTTTCTTTAAAAAAAAACATTTTTTTTTTTTTTATTGATTTCAGAGAAGAAGGAAAAGGGAGTGAGAGACAGAAACTTCAGTGTGAGAGAGAATCATTGTTTGGTTGCCTCCTGCATGCCCCCTAATGGGGACTGAGCCCACAACTCCAGGGGAGGATGGAATGTGGAAAAAGACTTTATTTTCATAAAGTTACATTTCTTGTGTTCAAAGGTCTCCTGCCCCTTAAGCCAGTCCTGGAATAGGTGAAGCTGGGAGTTTAGCAGAATCAGAAACAGGGCCAGTGTCCAGAGTCTCAGTTCCATGTTGCAGCCAGATGTGGTTCAGCATAGAGGCCAGATTAAAGTCCATCAGTCCATGTGTGGAGCCCAATGTGATCGTACACCATGTGCGCAGAAGAGCCCAGCCCCCTGCAGCAGGAGTTACAGGAGCCAGGCACCCTGGAGCCCAGAGAGAGAGGAAGGGCCAAACTTCCTTTGTTTGGAAGTTTATATATTTAGATTTCTCACACTTGCGGTGGCCACGCCCTTCCTCATTCCAGTTGTGATTGATGGGCAGACAAGCAAGCACCTTCCCATCTCATTCAGATCTTACTGGGCAGGTGTCTAAACCACCTTTGTCTAGTTCCTTTCTCCATCAATCAAGAGAGAACAGACTTGGAGAATGTTAAATGCAGATTTTTGGCAAAGATGCATAAATGACATGCCTATATGTTTGGGTCTCCCCTTTCACTCCTTTCCTGTTAAATAATAGCCAGGTTATTATCATGGCATCACTTTCATGTGTCTGTTTAGCCAATAAGGGATCCAGATGATGCAAATACCTCTTTTCTCCCCAGAGGCTATAACTAAAGTCCTCAGCCATACTTCCATGGCAGTTGATCATTTAAGTAATAGAAACAATCAAAGAATCAAAACCGCAGAAAGCATTCTGCCAAATGCAGTAGAAAAATCTTTGTCCTTCATCCCCAGCTCCGCACCCCCCTCCTGGGTCCAGAGACCCACAGTGTGTTTTTAAACAACACTGGGTACTCTCCCATCCTATCTAAACCTGAGCAAGTCTCTATGAGTCTTTACTAATATACCTCACCAGTCTCATTTCACTTTCCCATGTTACTCTAGGTTACTTGAATTGTCCCGTTTTAAGTGTGGAGATCTTAGTGAGCATTCTGAACTGGGGAGCTGAAAATGCATTATTCGTTATATTGAAACTAGAGGCCTGGTGCACGGATTCATGCACCAGTGGGGTCCCTTGGCCTGGCCTGTGCCCTCTCACAATCTGGGAACCCTCAGGGGATGTCAGAGGCCTGGTGCATGATTTCGGCCTGATCCCCGCAGGCCAGGCTGAGGGACCACACTGGTGCACTAATCCGTGCACGGGGACTTTAGTATGCATATAAGATCTTTAGTTAATCTCTTCCCGTCCTTCCCCCTTCCCCTTCCCTCTGAGATTCATCAGTCTGTTCCATGTTTCCATGACTGTGCATTGAGCGTCTGCCCCCTGGTGGTTAGTGCACATTATAGCTACTGGTGGAATGGTCGAACAGTCGAACAGTTGGATACTTAGCATATTAGCCTTTTATATACAGAGATGGGGACATATTTCCATGGAGATGCTGCTCTGTAACAATATATTGAGTCCTTTCAGAAACTGCTCTGTCCATTTTGGTCTACATTGTTCTCAAGGGTAGTATTCCATTATGCCAGCATCTGACTCTGCAGCCCTGGCTCCCCCTGCACCTTGGTACTCTCTTCCACTGCAACAAGACCAAACCACTTAGGATGCTCAACACTCCAAGCACTTCACACCCCAGTGTTTCCCCAACATATTCTTAAATACCTAATGTGACCCCTTTCTTTTGACTAGAAGATGTTTTCCATATCAACTATATTCATATGGAGTTAAATCTCCCCTTCTTTCTGTCTTGTCCAGGTGCTGACTCTTCTTTAGGTAATTACCTATTTATTGCCTGGCCCCTTCTATTACTCTGTGAACTTGCAGAGGTCAATAATTGTGCCCCAGAAAAGGGTTTGACAGTAGCATGCAGTTGAGTTTAAGGGTTAAAGAGCATCAGACCTGGATTTAGAACTAGATTTGGAGCTTAGATCCATCACTTTCTAAATGAGTCCCCTAACTCTCAATTACCTCCTCTGTAAAAGGGGAGCAATATAATACTTACATCAGACATTCACTAATTTATTCAACAAATACTATTGTTAGTCGGTACTCTAGGTTCTGGGGATAGAACAGAGAGGAGAAAAGACAAAGATCCCACTTTCCTGGAGCTTGTATGGTAGGAAGAGTCACAGATACCAATAAGTATCTGTGCTCTTATCTGGTGCTTATCTTAGGTAAGTGTTGGGATAAAAAGTAAAGTGGGGTAATGGGACACTCTGAAGAGTTCTCTATTTTAGAAAGGAAAACCTTTTTGAAAAAGTAACTTTTAATCAGAAACCTTAATGGAGTGTTTCAGTACAGAATGTTCTAAGCAGAATGAATAGTGAGCAAAAGGCCTTTCAGAAACACAAGAAAACACATGTGAATGATTAGAGTGAGAAAGGTTCAGAGTGTAGGAGATATAGGCAGGGGCTGAGTTATGAAAGAACTTGGCAGTCATGGCAAGGAGTTGGATTTATCATGAGGATGATGGCAAACCATTGGAAGATTCTGAGCAAGGGAATAAGTTACAGGTTTCAATAAGCCTAGCTGGATTGGCTCAGGGTTAGAGTGTCAGCCCTCGGACTAAGAGATCACAGGATGTTTTAAAGAACACTTCACATATATCCAAGCTGAGAACACAGGGCTGAGGTAAGGAACTCTGAGAAAAGGGCCCACAGAGAGGCTGGCAGAGAAAAGACTTCCTTTATGCACAGCCCATCTTTGGCACACAATAACCATGTCAACACAACTTGGTGCATTGAATGATAAGAAGGTTTTCTACTAAAAAAAAAAATGCAGACACTGGCTCATAAGAAATTAGCAAGTACAATCTTGAGTTGTTCTAAATGTTTGACAGAGATACACATGACCTGCCAGGATGATTTTGACTAACCTTGGGTTCTTTATGAAAGTGGAAAGACCAATAGTCACTAAAAAGTGGCTGTGAATATCTGCTAAGATAGCTGATGCAATAGGAATGACACAGTAGTTTGATGTTAAAACTGTTAATGTAAGGTTTTCTATAAGGGTCTCTATTTATTTACCAGAGGCCTGGTGCATGAAATTCGTCATGCACAGTTGTGGGGGGGGGGTCCCCTAAGCCCAGCCTGCACTCTCTCCAATCCAGGACCCCTCATGGAATGTCCAACTGCCAGTTTAGGCCCAATCCTGGGGATCAAGCCTAAACTGGCAGTCAGACATCCCTCTCACAATTCGGTACCACTGGCTCCTAACAGCTCATATGCCTGCCAGCCTGGTTGCCCCTCACTGTCCCCCTCTGCCAGCCCGGTCACCCCTCATTGTCCCCCCTGCTAGCCTGGTTTCCCCCACTGGCCTGGTCACCCCACACAGCCTGTTCGGTCATCCATTTGGTTGTTTTGATTGTGATGGTCACTTAGGCTTTTATATATATAGATTTTAAAATTTATCTTTATTGTTGAAAGTATTACATACTAGTGTGTCTCCTTTCTTTCCCCATTCACCCCCTCCACCCTCTACCTGCCCCCACTGCACTATTGTCTGTGTTCATGGGTTATGTATATCCTACATAATAAAAGCCTACTGTGCAAATTGACTGAGCAGCAGAATGATCGGTAGGCGGGAGGGGAGGGGGGGGCTGGCGAGCGGGTGTCACCAAGCCATCAAGGTGGGTGCCAGTGGGCAGAGGGAGGGGATGGTGATCGGGGGGCATTGGCAGAAGGGCAATCTAGGGACAGGGCCTAAGCCATCAGTCGGAGGTTTGCGAGCGGGTGCAGGCTGGGCTGAGGGACCCCTGAGTACATGAATTCTCATGCACCGGGTCTCTAGTATGCATATAAGTTCTTTGGTTAATTTCTTCCATTCTGCCTTCCCCCTTTCCTCTGAAATTCATCAGTCAGTTGCATGTTTCAATATCTCTGGATCTATATTGATTACTAGTTTATTTTGTTGTTGTTGTTTTTTCTATTCTGATATGAGTGACATCATGTGATACTTGTCTTTCCCTGACTGGCTTATTTCACTTAGTATAATACTCTCTAAATCCTTCCATGATGTCTCAAAAGGTAAGCGATCTTGCTTTTTTGTAGTTGCTATGTATCATAGCTTTTTATATTCTCATGTACTGGGCTATTTTCAGATGTTGGCTATTGTAAATAGCGTTGCTATGAACATAAGGGTGCATATATTCTTTCTGATTGCTGTTTCAGGATTCTTAGGATCTATTCCTAGGAGTAGGATCACTGTGTCAAATGGAATTTCCATTTTTAATTTTTTTGAGAAACTTTATACTGTTTTCCATAGTGGCTGCACCAGTCTGCATTCCTACAAGCAGTATAGCTAGGGTTCCCATTCTCCGCATCCTGGCCAGCACTTGTCATTTGTTGATTTGTTGTTGGTAGCTATCCTGGCAGGTGTGAGGTGATACATTATTGTTATTTTAATTTGCATCTCTATGATGATCAGCAATTTCGAGCATTTTTTCATGTCTCTTGGCCATCTCTATGTCTTCTTTGTGTTTTTTTTTGTTTTTTTTGTTTGTTTGTTTGTTTATAAACCATATTTTATTTTTTATTTTTTAAAATTTCTTTATTGATTAAGGTGTCACATATTTGTCCTCATCCCCCCATTCCCATCCCACACCCCTCCCCATGGATGCCTCAACCCCCTGTTGAACTTAACCGTTGGATAGGCTCGTATGCATGCACACAAGTCCTTTGGTTGATCTCTCCCCCCTCCCCCCAACCTCCCCTATCCTCCTTCTGAGGCCCGCTAGTTAGATCGATGCCTCCTTGTTTCTGGTTCTGTTCTTGTTCATCAGTCTATGTTGTTCATCATTTCCCCTAGATGAGCGAGATCATGTGTCCCTAGAGATATACTTATAAGAACTGAATGTGAGACGAGCAATAATAGTTATGCTGACAGGCAAATGAATCAGTCTGTAGTGAGTTTCTTTCTGGACCAACAGTTCTTTTGAGACCCAATTTCAATGTCCACCAGTTCCTTATGTGTACATGTCAGCACTGACCCCTCAGCTCTGGATGGTGGACAAATGGTGGTAACGGAGGTCCGACTCCCTCTGGTTTGGTCTCGGCCGGACCCAGGGGCACGGCTTCACCCAGACTAAGGGGAACGTGGCCTCACCCAGACCCAAGGGGCGCGTGGCCTCACCCGGGCCCGGGACCCAGCCTCACCCGGATGGATCCAGGGGCACACGGCCTCACCCGAACCCAGGATCCGGCTTCACCTGTACCCAGGGGCGCAAGGCCTCACCTGGACCCAGGGGCACATGGCCTCACCCGGGCCCAGGGACCCAGCCTCATCCGGGTCCAGTGGCGCGTGGTCTCACCTGGACCCAGGGGCGCGTGGCCTTACTCGGGCCCAGGGACCCAGCCTCACCTGGACCCAGGGGCGCGTGGTCTCTCCCAGACCCAGGGGCGCATGGCCTCACCAGGACCTAGGTGCGAGAGGCCTCACCCGGATCCAGGGACACATGGCCTCACCCGGACCCAGGGGCGCGTGGCCTCTCCCAGACCCAAGGGAACGTGGCCTCACCCGGACCTGGGACCCAGCCTCACCTGGATCCAGGGACACATGGCCTCACCCGGACCCGGGGGCGCGTGGCCTCTCCCAGACCCAGGGGCACGTGGCCTCACCCGGGCCTAGGTGCGCGAGGCCTCACCCGGATCCAGGGACACATGGCCTCACCTGGACCCAGGGGCGCGTGGCCTCTCCCAGACCCAGGGGCGTGTGGCCTCACCCGGACCTAGGTGCGCGAGGCCTCACCCAGATCCAGGGACACATGGCCTCACCTGGACCCAGGGGCGCGTGGCTCTATGTCTTCTTTGGAGAGTGTTTATTTGGGTCCTTTGTCCATTTTTTTAATTGGGTTGTTTTTCTTTTTTTTTTTAAGTTGTTTGAGTTCTTTATATATTTTGGAAATTAACACTTTATCAGATGTACCATTGGTGAATATGTTCTCCCATACAGTGTGTTCCCTTTTCATTTTTTTGATGGTCTCTTTTGCTGTGCCAGAAGCTTATCATTTTGATGTAGTCCCATTTGTTTATTTTCTCCTTAGTTTCCTTTGCCCTAGACTGTGGTTCTCAACCTTTCTAATGCCGCAACCCTTTAATACAGTTCCTCATGTTGTGGTGACCCCCAACCATAAAATTATTTTCGTTGCTACTTCATAACTGTAATTTTGCTACTCTTATGAATTGTAATGTAAATATCTGTGTTTTCCAATGGGCTTAGGCTCTACAGCAGCGATTCTCACTCACAGGTTGAAAACCGCTAGCAGGGTCGCCTAAGACCATCAGAAAACACAGATATTTACATTACGATTCATAACAGTAGCAAAATTACAGTTATGAAGTAGCAACGAAAATAATTTTATGGTTGGGGGTCACCACAACATGAGGAACTGTATCAAAGGGTTGCGGCATTAGAAAGGTTGAGATGTACACTGCTAGGAGATGTATCCATAAACATATTGCTACGAGAGATGTCTAAGATTTTGCTGCCTATGGTTTCTTCTATGATTTTTATGGATTCATGACTTACATTTAAATCTTTTATCTATTTTAAGTTTATTCTTGTGTATGGTGTAAATTGGTGGTCTAGTCTCATTTTTTGCATTGGTCTAGTTCAGTGGTCAGCAAACTGAGGCTTGTGAGCCACATGCGGCTCTTTGGCCCCTTGAGTGTGGCTCTTCCACAAAATACCATGTGTGGATGCGCATGTACAGTGCGATTGAAACTTCGTGACTCATGTGCAGAAGTCAGTTTTTGGTTCTCAAAAGAAATTTCAATCGTTGTACTGTTGATATTTGGCTCTGTTGACTAATGAGTTTGCTGACCACTGGTCTAGTTCAATTTTCCCAACTTTCCCAGCATTTATTGAAGAGACTGTCTTGACTCCATTGTATGCTCTTGCCTCCTTTGTCAAACATTAATTTAGTGTAATGGCTTGGGTCTACTTATGGGTTCTCTGTTCTATTCCATTGATCTGTATGGCTGTTCTTATGCCAGTACCAGGTTGTTTTAATTAAAATGGCTTTGTAGTATAGTTTGATATCTGGTATTGTGATCCTCCTACTTTGTTCTTATTTCACAAGATGGCTGAGTCTATTCTGGGTCTTTTTTGGATTATTTATTCTAGATCTGTGAAATATGCCATTGATATTTGTGGGGCTTCAGTTCCCCTCCCAAGAACTGGACCTTCATGGACTCCGGGTATTAGATGGAGAAGATATGAGAAGTCATTGGTGTATTTGAGGGAGGCATTATTGCAGACCAAGTAGCCATTGATACCAAGTAGCCATTAGACAAAGTAGTTCTTGCTAACACAGTAGCAAACACAAGAGCCATTGCTAACAAAGCCATTACACAAAGCAGTCCAGCCCTACATAAAAGCAGCCTCGCCTCGGCTGGTCAGTAACACATGTTTATACCAACTTAGACAAAAGAGACTTCTTTCCAAATAGAGACATCAATATTTGGGTTATAGAAAGGTATGCCTGTGCATTTCATACAGTACAATCTCTGTGTCCTTGCTTTTGCACCTGCGTATGAAAAATTGGCTTTGAACATCTGGCCTACTCTGGAAAGGGCTCCTACACTTCAATTGGTCTTGAACATCTAGTGTATCCTGATCAAGGTTCCACAGTATTCTATAGATTGCTTTAGGTAGTATGGACATTTTGATTATGTTAATTCTTCTAATCTATGAACACAGCATATTTTTCCATTTGTTTTAAGTTCCTCTATTTCTTTTTTCAATGTTCTATAGTTTTCCAAGTACAGGTCTTTTACCTCAGTGGTTAAGTTGATTCCAAGGTATCTTATTTTTTTATTGCAATGGTAAATGGTATTGTTTTTTAAAGTTTTTCTTTCTTAGAGTTTATTATTGGTGTATAAAAATGCCATTGATTTCTGGGTGTTAATTTTGTATCCTGCTACATTGCTGAATTTGTTTATTAAATCTGGTAGTTTCTTGGTGGAGTCTTTAGGACTTTCTATGTATAATATGATGCATCCATATATAATGATAATTTCACTTTCTCCTTTCCAATTTGGATGCCTTCTAATTATTTTCTTGTCTGATTGCTATGGCTAGGACTTTTAGTACTATGTTGAATAAGAGTGTTAAAAGTGGACATTTTTGTCTTGTTCCTATTCTTAGGGAAAATGGTCTTAATTTTTGCGCATTGAGTATATTTTAGTGTTAATTCTAATTTGGTCTTGGGAGAATGTCAGTGCATCTTCCACTTAATCCACTGCCATCTTGGAATCCTTCTATTCCACCTTATTTACAGACGAACTCCCCACTTTCCCTAGCATAGTTCCACACCTTCTTTTCAGGTGTCTGAAATAGCCTTTAACCCTTTGCACTCGCTTGCTTTTTTCTCGATTCCTTTATTCTAATGCTAACCGTGTCAAGTCACACTCGACATCGAGTGCAAAAGGTTAAAGCACCAAAGAGCACCTATTAAACAGAGAATGAGAGTGATTCTCACCCATCCTACTAGTGAGTGGATATTGATGAAATTACCATGACTGTTTGCCACTTGGACAGACAGAAAGGAGGGCTCTGAGAAAGTGAGACTTCAGATGTGTAAGTTTTGATGGAAGGGAGGGAAGACAAAGATGATAAAAGTAAAATAAAAACCTATATAAGTAAGAATATCTAGGATTTTGGTCAAGAGGGTGGTGTAAGTAAAAACTACATTCATATCCTTCCACAACTACATCAAAACTACAACTAAACCATAGAACAACCATTATAATAAACATCTGAAATCTAACTAAACAGAAGTCTTACAAATAAGAATTTAAAGCAGAAGCCATATTGAGATTAGTAAAAGGGGTGGAGACATGGAATGGATGGTCCCACACCCACTCGTCACAGATAAAAATGCGGAAGATTTTCTTGGGTGCACAGGTCCCCCCTGAGGAGCAAGGGGCCCAACCCCACACCAGGACACCAAGCCTAGGGTTCCAGTGACAGAAGGAGAAGTTCTTATATTTTCAGGCAGAGAAAATCAGTGGGGATTGAGGCTGAGGGAGACAGAAGGTTGCTGGAGTCTTAAAGGGCCCACACATGGATTCCTCTTAAATGGCCCATACTTGAATTTACTTGGACTCACTTGCTCTGAGCTTCAGCACTGGAGCAAGCACCAGGAAATTGTAGGGAGAAACTGAGTAGTCTTGCATCAGAGTGAAAGCTGAAGGGACAGCTTTCTCCTAGACAGAAATGTTGGCACAGGTTCCTTTGCTGAGCCCTCACAACCATAGAGCCAGTAGGCCTGTATCCTATTTGAGTCTCCATCATCCTGGCTAACACTGTTATCCCTGCACTGGTGTTTCTCTGAGATCCCACAACACCCAACTTGTAGGCCTTCCCAGCCATTTCCAGTGACTTTTCCATATAAATGGCCTATCTTGGCTCATGCCTCAGACTTTCCTACAATCTATAAAAAATGAGTACCATCTGATATCAGCATGCCACATACCTCTTGATAAGTGGTGCCTGGCACTAGTGGCAGCTGTCCTTGTTTCACAGCTTGGCCTCTCATGGGTATCTCCAAGTCTAGTACAAGTAGCAGCCACCTGCAGATTACTTTGTAGTTCATTCCAGATTGACCCAGGCAGAGCACAGATGGCAACTGAACTTGGCCTGTTAACTCCTGGGAGGCCCCAGAGCCAATGCACCTGGTGGACATCTTCAGACCATATTGAAGCACTAACCAACCTCCTCCTCAAGGCACACACTCAAAGGGTGGACTTAGCAGGCACCAGAGCCCCACTGAAGTAATTCCTACTCCATGGGGTGGGCCCCTGCACAGATGACCCTTGACAGTGGTTGCAACCAGTCCTCAAAACCAATTGGCCTGGATGTACATCCTTTCATTGGAGGTATCAACAACAATAGCAACAATGAAGACTCAACTACAACAGGAAGGTATATATCTAGAGTGCCCAGCTATATTTATCAAGGAGGCTGTGTCATTGGACCAACCCTATAGGACACCTACTACATAAGACCACTTTACCAGATTAGGAGATGTAACAGCTCTACCTAATACATTGAAACAAACACAGGAAAACTGCCAAAATGAGACCAAGAAATATGTCCCAAATGAAATAATAGAACAAAACTCCAGAAAAAGAGCTAAATAAATTAGAAATAAGCAATCTACTAGATACAGAGTTCAAAACACTGGTTGTAATGATGCTTAATGACCTTGGGGGAAAAGTAGATGAACTTAGTGAGAACTTCAACAAAGGCATAGGAAACATAAAAATAGAGATAGAAAACAAACATAGACGGAGGAACCAAGATGGCAGCATAGTTAAACAACTAATCTGCTGCCTCACACAACAATTTCAAAAATACAACTAAAAGACAAAAACGTCTACCACCCAGAACCACGGGAAAGCTGGCTGAGTGGAAGATTTACAACTAAGAAGAGAAAGGAGCACAATCGCTGAAAAGCTGAGGTACTGAGGCACGCGAATCGGGCCGGCGGCCGTCGGCTGGGTGCGCGGCTTTTCTTCAACCCACAGGGAGACAAGCTCCCGATCACTCTGAAATCCAGTTTCTGGGGACACTCGGGGGACCCAGGCACCTACGGGGAGAAGCTGGACTCTCGGCCATCGGGTCGGAAAGTGAGAGTGACTTTTTTGCAGAGGTGCGCCCAGCAAGCACTGTTTACTGCGCTGGAGCGCGGGGCACAGGGACTTGGAAACGTGGAAGGCAGAGACAGCTGACGGCAGCCATCGCCGTTGGCCACGCCCCAGCCTAGTGACGCCCTGTGACCCCGCCCAGCCCTGAGACCCTGCCCTGCACATTCTACAAACCCGCCCAGGCTCCACACAGCGGCTTTTGCATATAAATGGCCTGTTCTGGCGCAGTGCAACCAAATAAACTGCAGCTCCAGTCAGACTGCTCCAAAACCGCCCAAGCAAAGGAGGAGAAAACTAGCCCTTGCTGTAGCTCCTGCTGAGGGACACACAGTACACAAGGGTACACCAAGAGTGTCCACCTCAGGTAACTGGGAGGCTGACCCGTTGAACCAATAGGACACCTAGTACACAAAACTACCCTACCAACTTAGGGAAGCAGAGAATATGAGAAGGCAAGGAAACAGATCACAAACCAAAGAAATGGAGGAGAACAAGCGACTGGACATAGAGTTCAAAACCACGGTTATAAGGTTTTTCAAGAATTTCATGGAAAAGGCTGATAAATTCAATGAGGACCAACTAGAAATTAAACATACACTGACTGAGATAAAAAATATTATACAGAGACCCAAAAGCAGACTAGAGGATTGCAAGAATCAACTCAAAGATTTGGAATACAAAGAGGCCAAGGACACTCCTCCAGAGAAGCATGAAGAGAAGAGAATTCAGAAAGTTGAAGATAGTGTAAGAAGCCTCTGGGACAACTTCAAGCGAACCAACATCAGAATTATGGGGGTACCAGAAGAAGAGAGAGAGCAAGATGCTGAAAACCTATTTGAAGAAATAATGAACGAAAACTTCCCCGACCTGATGAAAGAAATAGACTTACAAGTCCAGGAAGCGCACAGAACCCCAAACAAAAGGAATCCAAAGAGGACCACACTAAGACACATCATAATTAAAATGCCAAGAGCAAAAGACAAAGAAGAATCTTACAAGCAGCAAGAGAAAAACAGTTAGTTACCTACAAGGGAGCTCCCATACGATTATCAGCTAATTTCTCAACAGAAACCATGCAGGCCAGACGGGAGTGGCAAGAAATATTCAAAGTGATGAATAGCAGGAACCTACAACCAAGACTACTCTACCCAGCAAAGTTATCATTCAGAATTGAAGGGCAGATAAAGAGCTTCACAGATAAGAAAAAGCTAAAGGAGTTCATCACCACCAAACCAGCATTATATGAAATGCTGAAAGGTATTCTTTAAAAAGAGGAAAAAGAAGAAGAAAGATAAAAATTATGAACAACAAATACATATCTATCAACAAGTGAATCTAAAAGTCAAGTGAATTAAAAATCTGAGGAACAGAATAAACTGGTGAACTTAATAGAATCAGGCATAGAATGGGAGTGGTTTGATAATTCTCAGGGGGAAAGGGATGTCTGTGTGGGGAGTATGGGAAGAGACTGGACAAAAATCATACACCTATGGATAAGGACAGCGGGGGGAGGGGAGGTAAGGGAAGAGGGGGGGTGGGAAGTGGGTGGTGGGGAGATATGTGGGAAAAAAGGAGAAACAATTGTAATCTGAACAATAAAGATTCATTAAAAAATAAATAAATAAATAAATAAATAAATAAAAGTATCTAAAAAAAAAAAAAAGAAAACAAACATAAAAAATAATTGGTCAGAAATGAAGAATACATTACAAAATAAAAAATACAATAGAATAAAAACTAAAACACTACAGCAAAAAGATATATTCATCCATAGTTCATTGCAGCATTATTTACAGTACCCAAGATATGGAAGCAACCTAAGTGTCAGCATGAAGTAGATGAAGCAGAAGATCAAATCAGAGATTTGGAAGATAAGGATGTAGAAACACCCAATCAAAACAGCAAAAGGAAAAAAAAAAACTATAGAAAAAATGAAGATAGTGTAAGGAAGCTCTAGGACAGCTTCAAGCATACCAACATTTGCATCATGGGGATACCAGAAGGAGAGAGCAAGAAATTGAGAACCTATGTGAAAAAGTAATGAAATAAAAGTTTATCTGGGTGAAGGAAATGGACATACACATACAGGACAGGCAGAGAGTCCCAAACAAACAAGATGAACCCAAAGAGGCCCACACCAAGACACATCATAGTTAATATGGCAAAAGTTAAAGACAGAAACTTTACAGGCCAGAAGGGATCAACAAGAAAAATCCGAAGTGATGAAAAGGACCTACAACTAAGATTACTCTACTAAGCAAAGCTGTAGAATCAAAGAACAGATAAAGAGCTTTCCAGACAAGAAAAGTTAAAGGAGTCCATCACCACCAAACCAGTATTAGAAGAAATGTTAAAGGGTATTCTTTATGAAGAAGAAGAAAAAAAAAGGATAAAATATATGAATAACAAAATGTCAATAAACATATATTTATCAATAATCACTTTAAATGTAAATGGATTAAATGCTCCAATCAAAAGACATAGGGTGGTTGAATGGATAATAAAATAAGGTCCTTATATATGTTGTCTACAAAAGACTCACTTCAGATCGAAAGACACACACAGACTGAAAACAAAGGGATGGGAAAAGGTATTTTTATGAAAATGGAAACAAATAACAACAACAAAAACGGAGGTAGCAATACTTATACCAGACAAAAATAGACTTGAAAACAAAGGCTATATAAAAAAAGACAAAGAAGGACCCAGAAATTTCACTTCTGGTTACTTAACCAAAAAAACCTAAAACACTAAATTGAAAAGACATATACAACCATATGTTCATTGCAGCATTATTCCAAGATATGGAAGCAACCTAAGTATCCATCAATAGGTGATGGATAAAGAAGTGGTGCATGTATACAATGAAATATGACTCAGCCATAAAAAAAAAAAAGAATGAAATCTTGCGATCTGCACAACATGATGGATGTAGAGGGTATTGTGCTGAGAGAAATAAGTCAGAGTAATACAAATACCATATTATTTCACTTATATGTATAATCCTATCTAAAAAAAGAGTAATATGAAAATTAACCATCACAAGCCACACCCACCAGCCAATCAGGAGCGAGTATGCAAATTAACCACAACCAAGATGGCTGCGGCCACTGAGTGAGCAGGAGGGTGGCTTGGGTTTCCTGGCGATGGAGGAAGCCAAGTTTTCCACACACCCTGCCTGGCTGAGGCCTCCACTTCAGGCTACAAAGTTTCAATTAAAAAAGATAAATAAATCCCAACAGAAATGGCTGCCACCATGGAGCAAGCAGGAGGCTTGGCTCCACTCAAGGCTACAAAGTTTCAATTGTAGAAGAGAAATAAATCCCAGATACCAGGGCCTCCGCTTGGGTCGCCGGGGGTGTGGCCAGCCTGCAAACCACCACAGGCCCCTCGCTCAGGCCACCTCACACCCCAAGGGAACCCCCACCTTGATCTGGGACACCCTTCAGGGCAAACCAGCCGGCCCCTACCCATGCACCAGGCCTCTAGCCTATCTAATAAAAGAGTAATATGCAAATTG
The DNA here is from genome assembly GCF_027574615.1 of Eptesicus fuscus. Taxonomy (NCBI): domain Eukaryota; kingdom Metazoa; phylum Chordata; class Mammalia; order Chiroptera; family Vespertilionidae; genus Eptesicus; species Eptesicus fuscus. The sequence goes on from NC_072475.1 coordinate 113,329,000, forward strand.
ACCATAACTCTAACACACAAGATGGCTGCCCCCATGTGGTCAAAGATCCTGCCACCATGTGGACACAAGATGGCCACCACAAGATGGCCAGCAGGGGAGGGCAGTTGGGAGGGACCAGGCCTGCAAGGTAGGGCAGTTGTGGGCAATCAGGCCAGCAGGAGAGGGCAATTGAGGGGGACCAGGCCTGCAAGGGAGGGCACTTGGGGGCAACCGGACCTGCAGCGAAGGGCAGTTATGGGGGGACCCAGACCTGCAGGGAAGAGCAGTTAGGAGTGACCAGGCCTGCAGGGGAGGGAAGTTAGGAGTGACCAGGCCTGCAGGGAAGGGAAATTAGGGGCAAATAGGCTGGCAGGGGAGCAGTTAGGCATCAATTAGGCTGGCAGGCAGAAGTGGTTAGGGGCAATCAGGAAGGCAGGCAGGTGAGCAGTTGGGAGCCAGCAGTCCTGGATTGTGAGAGAGATGTCCGACTTCCCTCGCTCAGGTGGGATCGGGCCTAAACGGGCAGTCGGACATCCCTCAAGGGGTCCCAGATTGGAGAGGGTGCAGGCTGGGCTGAGGGACACACACCCCCCTGCCCCCATGCACGAATTTCATGCACTGGGCCTCTAGTCTAGAAAATGAAATAAATAATCAAGTAGGACAGAAACAGATTCATAGATTCAGAGAATATTTTGACAGTTGCTAGGTGGGAGGAGCGTTGAGTAAATGGGTTATAAAGATGAAGTACAAATTGGTAGTTACAGAATAATCACTGGGGTTAAAAATACAGCATAGGGAATATAATCAATAATCCTACCTTATAATAGAGAAACATGCAAATTGACCGCACCTCCGCTATGCCCATGATTGGGCCTGCGAGAGGCTGGGGGCGGGACTCCGGGTGGCCTATCGGCAGTTGAGAAGACCAAGATAGCGGCTCCCAATCCTCTTAGTTCCGGGGGTCCCCGGGCGATCGCCACCCTGGCCTAAATGGCGGGTACTGAGAGGCATCAATGGGGCCGGCGGAAGGAGCAGGTGGTAGTTGACCACCAAGGGCATCTGCAGCAGCTGGATGCAGAGCTCGGGTCTGAGTTCTCCAGGTTGGCCTCAGTGGGGACCGCGTCGCACCCATAGTGGCCAAGTGGGGACGCTGGCATCGTAGCCCCAGCACGAGGCCAGCTTCCCAAGCCAGGCTGCGGAGGGAGAGAGGGCCTCTGGGCTGGGAGCACTCGCCCACCCCAGTGGACAGGGCACAGAGAGCGAGCAGCAGAGAGCTACTAGGGGTGGTGGGTGTGGTGGCCTGGCTTCCAAGAGGCTAGCTTCAGCTGCTGTGGCCTGCGCTGAGGTGGCTGGTGGTGGGGGCAACTGCAGGGGCGCATCCGAGGCTGGGGCACTGGGAGACGTGGGACTGCAGCCCAGAAAGCGAGGCTCCAGAGGATCTGGTCACCGACCCCCGGCATTGAAGCCGCCTCCTACAAGATGTATCCTAGACTAGGTGTGTGGGAAGCAGGTTCAGGAACCTCTCCCTTTGCGGCGCCAGAGCCCAGGCCTGCCAGCGCCCCAGAGGAGACCCCCGCCAGGATCAGGGGCTTGACCAGTCTCTAAACCAGGGCAGCCATTAGCCTAGGCCTGCCAGCACCCCAGAGGAGACCCCCGCCAGGATCGGGGGCGTGACTGGCCTCCAAACCGCCCGCAGCCCTAGCCCAGGCCTTCCAGCACCCCAGAGGAGACCCCTGCCAGGATTGGGGTCATGGCCAGCCTTCAAACTGTGGCAGCCCCTAGCCCAAGGAGGCCTCCTGGCTGAGGACGCCTGAGTCTGTTCTTGACCTAGGGCCGGGCTCTCCCCGCAAGGGACTCAGAAGCTGCCAGAGTCTAACTGCCAGTCTCTGGGAGTGCATCCACTGTCCACCAAAAAGTAGGGCCATCAAACCATTCAGTCTCAGTGCAGGCACAGGTCCGTGGCTGACGGGGTGGAGGCCAGACCAAAACAAAACAGCAGAAACACCCTGCCCATCTGGGCGGGTACTGCTGTAGTCCACGTGGCCTGGGCAGTATAGAAAGCGCTACCTTCTCCCAGGTCCTGTGCAGGCACCGCCGCCTCGCTCACCCTCAAGCCCCCCTGAGTCCTGACAGCAAAGTGTGTGGGGCATTCTGCAGGAGTTGTGCCGTTCTGGGTGCTTTTGCCCAAAGACACACTTTGGGATGAATTCAGAGCCACATCTCATTTCCCATGAGACTGGAAGAACTATCTAAAAGGATTTTGACAAAAGCTTTCCACATCTCTGTTTATTCTTTTGAATCCATAAAACGACCTTAAAAAAAGCATTCGGGCCACCTAAGAAAGAATGCACTTTCTGGCCAGAGCACGCAGGATTCTTTTGCCCAACAGGTTAAAGGGAGCAGAGCTGGCACAGTGGGAATGGCCCTGGTGCCCTATGAGGAGACCGGGGGAATGGGGTTGCCGAAATTCCATAAGCCTCTTGCCACCTTCTCCTTTGCAAACCACACCATCCAGATCCACCAGGACTGGAGGCAACTGGGAATCACAGCCGTGATTCCGGACATGGTAAGCAAATCTTGAGGGGCCTCTGAAAACATCTGCAACTGATTATAAGACTGGTCTTTATTTAAAAAGAAATAAAAGAACAGCTTTGTTGAGATATAACCCATATACTGTACATGTCACCTAAAGTGTACAATGAACTGGTTTTTTAAAGTAAATTCAGAGTGGTACAACCATCACCATGCTCAATTTTTAAATATCTTCATGACCCATCCCCTCCAAAAAATACTTCTACCCACTGGAATCACTTTCCTGATCATCTTCCCCAAAATAGATTGCACTTTAAAGGTGGGTAAAGGAAAGTTGAGGGAAGTTAAAACACTGCACAAAGGATATTGTAAGATGACAAAGCCCAAAGTGAAGATCATGTGTTTTCTTTAAAATATATATATTTTTAAAATTTCAGAAAGGGAGAGGGAGAGAGAGATAGAAACATCAATGATAAGAATCACTGATCAGCCGAAACCAGTTTGGCTCAGTGGATAGAGCGTCGGTCTGCGGACTGGAAGATCCCAGGTTCGATTCCGGTTAAGGGCATGTACATTGTTTGCTGGCACATACCCCGGTGGGGGGTGTGCAGGAAGCAGCTGGTCGATGTTTCTCTCTCATTGATGTTTCTAGCTCTCTATCCCTCTCCCTTCCTCTCTGTGAAAAATCAATAAAATATATTTTTTTAAAAAAAAGAATCACTGATCAGCTGCCGCCCACAGGCCCCCTACTGGGGATTGAGCCCGAAACCCAGGCATGTGTGCCCCTGATCAGAATCAAACCTGGACTCTTCAGTCCACAGGCCGATGCTCTCTCCATTAAGCCAAACTGACCAGGGCCATGTGTTTTCTTCAAGTTCTGCGTGGTTGTAATGGTCCCCAAATCTATACTAATAAAAGGGTAATATGCTAATTAGAGTGGTTGTCTTCCGGACATCTTTCCAGACAAAGCCGCAGTGGCTACAAAGGCCAAGGCTCAGGCAGCCATAACCAGCTGCAGTGGCAGCAGCATTGGGGTTATGGGGGTGGTGCCTCCAGAGGGAGGCCAGACTGGGGGCCAAGACACAGGCAGTTTGGGGTGATCAGGCTGATAGGGGAGGGCAAGGTAGGGGCAATCAGGCTGGCAGGAGATCAAGGTAGGGGCGAGCAGGCAGGCAGGCAGTGGGGTTAGGGACAATCAGGCAGGCAGGCAGGTGAGTGGTTAGGAGTTAGCGGTTCCGGATTGTGAGAGGGATGTCCGACTGCTGGAAGCTGGACATCCCCTGAGTGGTCCCAGATTGAAGAGGGTGCAGATTGGGCTGAGGGGCACACCCCCCCCACTCCCTCCCCCCAGTGCACGAATTTCGTGCACCGGCCTCTAGTACTATAATAATTATGTATGGTGTCAGATGGATATTAGACTTATCAGGGTGATCGCTTACTAAGCTATATAAATATCTAATCATGGAACATACACCTGAAATTAATACAATATTGTGTGTCAACTATAATAAAAAAATAAAAAAATTTAATGTAAAAAATATATAATTTATATCAGCACAGTGAAATCCTACAGAGGGGTGAACCTGCCTGAAAGCCTACAGCACAAGGATGGATAGACTTCCTGACAACACAAAATGTAACTGAACTCAACTCAGTAAAGAGAATTCCCAGGAAGGTCACCATTGTTCTGCAGAACAACCCTCAAATGTTATGCCAGGCTTATTTTAAGGCCTATTCTATATAAAAATATTTAAACAGCTGAAATTTGCCAGGGAAGCTCTCTTGGGTGTGCATTGTTCACGTGGTTTTCTCTCATGAAGTCCTCTGGGGCCTTTCTGGAATTTCACATCAAAGAGAGTCACTGTGCTCAGTCCCTTGGGAAGCAAGAGCTTGCTGAGGCCCTTGGCAAACTCTTTCAGGTTCTTATGTCTTATAGCTTTATGTACCCAGTGTAGTGTGTTCCCACCCTGCCAACAGTAAAAAATGGGGAAACCTCCCCAAATTCATGCAGCATTAGCATAGCAGCCATTAAAGAAAACATTAGGATGCCTTAAAGGCCCTTTAGTTTTCCGACAGGAAATATGAAATTGCCATGTTTTCAGAGTTTGTAAAATTCTTAGGTGGGTCTCCCCTGCAGAGGAAAATAGAAAATGAAACTTAAATGTATTCTCGGCCATCATCAGCCTGTGTGCCCCTGATTTCTTCGCCATTCACTCCATTTTAACCACCCCTTTCCTGCTGTAAACAGTCTGCATGTGGCTTCAAGGAGCATGAACTTGCGGCTGGCAGTGGCTGATTCTGCTGCTCTGGAAAGCCATACCATTAGGACTGGCTGAACTTAGCCCTAGGGTTGACTCTGAACTTTTGGGCTTAACCTCAAATTCAGACATAGGTTTCAGAGTTTTGTAAGAGCCACCTCTGTTTCCACCCAGACCACCATCTGCTTTGTCCTTGTGGATATACATCCCCCATAACTTCCTCTTCCCACCTACCAGGGCCCCTGACAGATCTCTTAGCCTCCTCTCCTTGCTCTGGTTTTTGTGTCCTCTGCCTTACCCTCTCTTTTTATTCATCTAATATTTATTGGGTGCTTTGTGGAATGAAGAGGTATGATCCCCTGAATTTAGCCCCTGACTGGGGTGACAGGTTACATATGTGTAAAAGCTAATGACACCACAAGCCATGGTGTGACAGGTATGCCACTATGAGGTCCCTCCAGCCTTTGCTCCTAAAACCCCCACAGCTCAGGCTCCTTTCTCAGCCAATTCTTCCTACTCCACCTTCTACCTGCTGCTGAGTTGTGGTGACTTCTCCTCCATGAACCTTTCCTGATTTGACAGAGAATGATCCCTTGCTCCCTATGGCCCCATTGGATTCTGAAGGTTCTACAAGCTTAACCAGAAGCAGTGCAAGGCTGTGGCTAGGAAGATGAGGTCAGAGGCCCATATACTACCATCCCAGTGCTTGAATTCAGCCAGTGGTGTGACCCTTCCCAGTCACATGAGCCCCTGTGTCCTACAGCACTGATATTCCTGGAGACAGTGGCTCTGGAGGTGATTTAGGGGACTGAGGTACCCTGAGCCAGTCACTAGAGGCTGCAGTCTACTCCCTGATCTGAGATTCAAAAACCACATGGCTTGAGCAATCCCCAGATCTGGTTTCCATGGTTGCTGAGGCAGGTGCTGGGTAGACCTGAGGGCCCCAAACCCTGGGGGTCATTCCAGGCTGAAAGTTTTGTAAAATAGTGTTTTGACTCTTTGTTAGATGACTAATTCTACTCTCTGAATGGGACTGGGGATTTGTGGTTTTAAAAACTACCCAGCATTAGCATAGCAGCCATTAAATCTGACCTCAGATACAGTTTTGGACACGGAGGTTAGATGATCTCCCAGGTGGAAGGCAGTGATGGATACAGGCTGGTCCACTGGGGAGCCTTTCTTCTGTAGAGTTCCCAGGGCTCCCCTCCCAACCCTACGACACATGCACATGTGGGTTAGAACCTTCTTCACCTTTATCCTTAAACACCGAAGGCACTGCCACTCCCTCACAACCCTCTGCTCCATGAGGGAAGTGAAGAGTTGTCACTGTGAAGCCACCTTCCTGAGGTTACAGGCTTCCCTGCCCCTTCTCCCCTTCCCCATCACACATGGCAGACAGCAGGATGAATCACACCTGTGACTGATCCATGCTGGTATCAACTGTATGGACCTGCTTAATTGTGTTGCCTGTATAATCATATTTTGCTTCATTCATTTGTCAAGCTGAGGAAGGAGGTTGTTTTACAAAAGCAGAGTTAATTAAATGTTTTGCACCAGCCTAGCCTTTCCTTTCACATCTGCAATATGCTTGTGTCCTATTTTCCCTGGAGGCCAGGAAAACAGCTTAGTAAAAATGAAGGATCCATTGATTTACTATTGGAAAAGAAACTACTGAGCAAATGATCCCCCTCTATAATTTTCTAGGGACCCCAATGAACCAACCATTTAACTTACAGACAGTGGGCTTTCCAGTGCACTGGGCTCATATATCTCTCTGTACTATTCATGCTGTATGTTTATAGTCTTGCTCTTGATTGAAATTATTTTATAAACTGTCTTAAAAGCTACTTTTCTTCCTTGAATACAATAGATGTTTCTGGTAAGTAAAGTCTTTTCATTGTATCTACCTCCAGTTTTCCAAGTGAGAGTGGGGAATCCTTTCCCCAAGACCCTTAGTAGTGGGATTATAACATGCCTCCCCTCATTTAACCAAGGATCTCTCCTGGAATTTTTAAAATTTCAATTACAGTTGACAATATTATATTAATTTCAGGTGTACAACATAGTGATTAGACATTTATATACCTTAGGACAGTGATGGGCAACCTTTTGAGCTTGGTGTGTCAAACTTCGCCAAAAAACTGAGCATAACTCGGGTAGTGTGTCACTTTGAGGAAAAAACTAACTCCAAGACTCTAGTTGCAAATGTTTCATCCTCAGGAGCAGCAAATGTTTCATCCTCGGCATGCGGCCACGTGTCATCAGAAATGGCTACGCGTGTCAGTGCTGACACGCGTGTCATAAGTTCGCCATCACTGCCTTAGGAGGTAATCACCCCAGTAAATCTAGAACTCTGACACCATAATTAGTTATTACAATACTATTTACTATATTCCCTATGTTGTACTTTGCATCTTTGTGACTATTTTTATCATTGGCAATTTGTACTTAATCCCTTTCATCTTTTTTCATCCAGTTTCCCATCTTGACCTATTTTTTGTCTATTGAGCTGCTTTTGGCCTCAAATGTCCTTCTAGTAGAGAACAGCTGTTTTCTGGGTTAAAGTCTTAGATCTTAGCTCAATATAGCATCTCGGCTTCAAAGGAAGCAGGGTGCATTGACAGTCTGAGGGAGATGGATCCAACAGGAATCTTGCTGGCCATCCTCTTCCTCCTGCCATCTGTGTCCACCATTACCATCCTGGAATCTGAGCCTGCAGTCACAGACTAGGGGAGAGTCACAGTGGCTGTAGGAAGGAATGTAGGGAAATATGATTTGCCACAAGGAAATCAGGAAAATAGATTTTCCACAAGGAACACTGTGTCTTTGGGCAAATTGTGTCACCTCTGGGGCCTCAGTGTCTGTTCCAGTGCTAACAGTCTATGATTCTTTTATATATATACTAGAGGCCTGGTGCATGAAATTCGTGCATGGGTAGGGTCCTTAGGACTGGCCAATGATCATGGCTGATCTGTGGGGCAATTGAGAGGGTGATCAGGGGGCCCCCACTAGCACCCGCCTTGGTTGGCCTGGCACTGCCCACTCGCCAGCCTCACCCCCTGCCCATGCTGGCAGTCACCTCCCTCTGTGGGGCAACTGGCCAGGTGATTGGGGGCCCCCCACTTGCACCCACCTTGGCTGGCCTGAGGCCTACGGGCTGGGGGCAGCTCCTGCATTGAGCATCTGTCCCCTGGTGATCACTGTGGGTCATAGTGACCGGTCATTCCACTGGTCATTCTGCCATTTGGTCAATTTTCATATTAGGCTTAGGATTGATATATATCTACTAGGGGCCCAGTGCATGAATTTGTGCACCTTGAAAGGCACTGTGGGCTGCAAGGCTGTACTAGGCACAGGGGATGTTTTGATCCATCCTCTGCACCCCTGCCTGACCCCTCCCGCCATGGCCCCTGGGCCCCTCTCTGCTGGCAGCCCTGCTCCCCCTGCTGCTACTCCCACGTGCTGATGGCCCCAGCCCTGCTTGCATCCGCTAACAGCATGAAGTGATTGGGGCCAGCACCAGCAGCAGGTGTAAGCGGGGCCGGTGCTGTCAGTGGGCGAAAGCAGTGGCTGCTGCCCTGATCTCCCCTCAGGAGCAGGGGGAGCTGAAGAAACCCTCAGGGGCAATTGGGTCTGGTAGTGGCTGCTTGCACCCACTGATGTCACCAAGTGATCAGGGCCAGTGCTGGGCGCTGGCAGTGGGTGTGAGCAGCAGCTCCAGCACTGGCTGCGGATGCAAACAGGGCCGACGTCCACAGCAGGTGTGAGCAATAGGCGGGACTTCAGTGCACAGGAGCAAAGAATTTTCAATAACCACCAGAGGCTTGACCCAATGACAGCAACTGGTACCCTGCCTTGGTCCGGCGCCCCTGTTCACCTGCTCCACCATACCACCACAGCCAACACCCACCATGTTCCACACACTGCTGCCTGCTGCCAATGCCTGCCATGTTCCCTATGCACCCCCTGGCAGTCTATGCATGTCATAGTGACCAGTTTTTCGGTTGCTCCACCATTCAGTCTATTTGCATATTAGGGTTTTATATATATAGGATATATATGTTTGTATTGATTTTTTTAGACAGAGAGGATGGGAGAGGGAAAGATAAAAACATCCCATTGATTGGCTGCCCTTGCACACCTCCTACTGGAGATTGAGCCCACAACCCTAGCATGTGCCTTGATGGGGAATCAAACCGGTGACCTCTTGGTATATGGGATGATGCTCAACCACTGAGACACATCTCCTGGGCCAGTCTGTGATTCTTTCATTTAGAGTGTATAGAGCACCCATTAAGTACCCAGCACTGTGACTACAGCAATAATAGGGAGCGAGGCAGACATTGTCCTGCCATCCTGAAATTCCAAGTCAAATATGAAGAGCAGGTTGAATCAAATGTGAGATGAGGATATTCCAACAAGAGCAATCCAAGAGTATGGCACACAATACTATGAGACGTATACAAAACTCAGGGAGGGGTGGGAAGCATTGGGAAGGCAGTGACTTTGAGAGGACTCATTGGAGATGAGTTAGCTGAAAGGAGCATGGCTCCACATAGACCCCCACAGATGGAGGAGCAACGCTGACAAACACACCAGCCTGTTCCAGCTGAGATTCCCATGTTCCAGGATGAGCATTGTCCTTCCTTCTCAGTCAGTAGGGAACACACCAGCTGACCTCTATATTGGAGATGGTCAGCCAGAATGCATATATCCTGAATTACCACAAATAATAGTCCATGAAGAAAAAGTGCTTTATTTTGCTATATTGGACCAAGAACCAAGGTGGCTGCATATTCATTGTTTCATCTTTTGCCACAGTCTTTTGCAGCAATGGATCAGGAATCTGGAGAAGAGGCTGCAACATATATCGATACACTAGACAAGAAATATAAATTTGGAAGGCATGAGGAACCAGGCAGAGACCTCACTCTCTCTAGTGGAGTGGGTTCGCTGAATCTCCGGACCCACGGCTTTTTATTTACATATTTTTCCCTTTAGCAAAGCAAACACACATATCAAAGGTAAGGTTTGGTAAACAATAAAGGATTATCAGGTTAGGGGAACTGCCTTCAGCTGTTCAGCCAGCAGCAGGTAATAATATGCAGATTTTCAGCCCTGCTGAATAGGTCCATCAGCCTTCTGATGAACTTCTCACATTTATTATGCTAACTACTATTGGTCTTTGCCACTAGCATATCCCCCTTTTAGTTTTAATAAATTTCAGAGCTTGGGTCCTTTTAAGATTTTTAGATACCATGAAAAGGATTGCGTTTTTTTCATGTCCTTTTAAATTCCTACCAGGCATCAAAGAAATCAGTCTGCAGTAAGCTCCTTTCTGGGCCAACAGTTCTTTAAGTTCCCTTTCCAATCACTGTCCAACAGTGTTCTATGGGTTTCCTTCTCAATCACTGTCCCCTGTGACATGACAGCGATGATATTCCAGTTCTGGATGGTGGACAAAAGGTGAGCAATGGCAATGCAGGTCCAACCTTCTTTGACTTTGTCCAGGGCAACCTGCACCGATGGACAGCTGATGACTGCTAGCATGGCAAGGCATCTTTACCATCCCCCAACTCTGGACTGTTTCTCCTCTGTCTCATCAGCATGTTGCTTGGGGCCACTACTATCTGTGGTTGGAGTAGTCTGGTCAGTTCCTCTCTTGGATCTATTGTTGCAGGAATCCACATCAGGTTGGAGGAGTTTTCTGGAAATATATAAGCATATTCTCAACCGAAGGTTGATAAAGGGACCTTTCTATAAACTAAACTTATTCTGACACCATGGGTGTCTTGATATGAGCATTACAAGTGAAAAAATTTTTAAGTGAAAAAATTTAAAGTAATTAAGGCTTGATGTAATTTACTTACAGGAAGTTACTCCACTATCCACCCTTTTTTGTTTTGTTTTGTTTTTTAAAAATATATCTTACTGATTTTTTACAGAGAGGAAGGGAGAGGGATAGAGAGTTAGAAACATTGATGAGAGAGAAACATCAATCAGCTGCTTCCTGCACATCCCCCACTGGGGATGTGCCCACAACCAAGGTACATGCCTTTGATCAGAATTGAACCCAGGACCCTTGAGTCCACAGGCTGATGCTCTAGCCACTGAGTCAAACCGGTCAGGGCCACCCTTTTTTTTTGTTTGTTTGAACATGCAAGGACATTTACAACTAAGTTCCCCTGAATATTTACTTATTTCAATTTGCCAATTTAAGTCAGTCTGAAATAATGCTTATTTTCTAACTTTGTCATTGGGTGTAGACAGTAAATGACATTAATTGGATTTCTGCTACCATCCTTTGAGTATAATTACATAAGTTTGTGTAGGGAGGCAAAAACACAAATTATTTACTTTTCTTTTTAAGGCCTAATACAATGATTTTTAATTATAGTTTTCCAGATACCTGAAGGAAATCATCCTTTATTTCTTTCCAGAGTAATTTCTAGGCCACATTTAGGAAGTTTCTTTTAAAATCATTTTTTTTTTCTTTTAAACAGAGCAACAGCATAGTTGCTCTTCAGATGCTGGCCAATACTGCCCTGCATACATTTTAAATGACCCTCTTTTTACTTATGGTAACTTATTAATGATGAGGTTTAATGCTTGAATAATATCTTTTAGTTTACCTTGTAAATAGTCATGGAAGATATTTAATTTTTTCTTTTTATTAAGCTTAAAATTTAGTTTTAAACAGCATTCTGTTTGGCTAGTGCTCATTTGCATACATATGCAAATTTTACATTGGCCTTTGTTAAAGCCAACTGCTTAGGAAAAACAATGGCTTCTCATATAACTGGAATTATATGAGACCTTGATTATATTGTAAAAAGCTAATTTATTTTAGTAATTAAAGTAGGCATCTTTATTGAAAAAGCAAAGCAAGTAAACTTATATATTTGACCTGTGAAATACAGATGCTGTCCCATCCCCCAGTCTATCTGAAAGCAGGCTGCCTGAGGGCTTTTGTTTTTAAAATTTCGCTGATGAATGATCTGGTTCTGCTTAAGAAATATTCAGCAACATTGTCCTGCCCTTCCTTAGAGGTTGAAATCTTTATAACATTTAAAATATATGTATATAAATAAAATATAGTTATTAATTTTATTTGATAAAGCTTTCCATATGATTTCAAGTATATTAGATCAGCCTAATTAAAAAATATATATTTCTTTTAAGAAGAGAGAATAAATCCTTGAGTCATTCCAGGGCTCTTGGGATGTCCCAAAAGCCATATCTCTATTAGAGTCTTGAAATTTAACTTGGATAGACCATCAAATATATATAACCCAAAAATTATATTACATACTTTTTGTAATTATTCTAAAAGATATTAATTAAATTTAAACTGTTTTTTATATTAAAATTTGGTTGATACCATAGACTTAATCCTCCTTTTTTTAATTAGACCATATAAAATACTATATCCTAGGTTGAATTTTTACCACATATAGTACACATAAAGACTACAATATATTTTAAACTACTAATTTCTCCAGAGAAAATACAAGAATTATTTTCTCAAAAATAAGTTTTTATACTTTATGCATTTTGTTATCACAACCATATATTTCTCCCAACTTAATTTAAACTTTAAACTCTTAGAAGCCTTAAATTTTAACTGGCAAGTTAAATACTTAACATCTCTCAGACTAGTAATAGCTTTACATCTTTAAGGATATATTTCAAAAATATAAGACATTTAATTAATAGATTCAATTCTGACCTCTAGATTTTTCATACAAGGCAAACTCAGAATAATATTTCAGTATCTTGTCATTTCAAAATACCTAGATGTTTAATAAATTTTTATTATTTAATTTAGCAAACTCCAAAGCTTTAAGTTGCCAAAGACTTTGGAAGCAAGCCTGTAGCTATTTGAATGTAAAATCACCACATTCTTTCCTTAGAGATAACATCTAAGGGTTGCTGCTGCAGGAAATGCGACCAGCCCCCTCCTCTATCAGAAAGCGTGGCCAGTCTTGCCCCGGGTGACTGGACCTTCATTTTAATTACATCTATTTATCCATGTTTCAACAATTTTGAGATTTTAAAGCTAATTATTACCATCTAAGGCGTTTAGATTGGCAAATTATGTAACAGAGATAACTTACTAACCTTTAGTGGCCTTAATGTTAATGTTGGAATGCTGTCTATTATTATTCAAAAACTGCCCTTTATTATGGAAATACCAATCTTATTGCCTAAACCTAGCCTGTATTTTTTTTTCTTTCTTTGGGTCATTTTTGCCATCTTTTTGAGAAAAAATAGTCTTGAGTTTATTCTATGTCATCCATAAAGAGATTGAGCTCAGCCTAGGACCCATCCACAATCGGACAGGATGCGCCATTTGTCTTAAGTCAGCCTTTTTCTCTTCACAAGTACAGAAATCCCAGATGTCTCCCTTGAATTCTGCCAACTTTTAAGTGATGGACTGGGAAATAAAAACATGGTGAAAATGAGACTTTTTAATAGCCCTCTCAAGAGTGAGCATCAGTTTTACAGGATCACCAAAAGACTTAGTAATAAATGGGCCACATGTCTCCCCACCCCCACATCCTGTTTGCTCTGGGGAAATTCAGTAAATGGCCTGGCCACCTAGGTTTCTTTTCTTATTAAATTAAATTAAAGACATGCTTAATAAACTAACAATAAACACATTAAGCCAAACAAAAAGGACAGATCAATACACATATAGACAAGACTTAATAAATCAAAGTTATTTTCATGAATCTTTTCCTATTCTGCTCTTCATAGCATTGACTAGCCTTTAAAGTTACTTTAGCTAAAATCTGCCTGTCCCAAGGCATCATATTTTTAAACAAAGCATCAAAGAGTCCCCCACAAGAGGAATAATAGCTGCTGAGCCTCTCCACACTAGAGGCGGAGGATCCGGCGCTTTTTTCATTATTACAGACTTTTGATACTCAATACAAATTAGGCATTTTGCAATTTGAACAAGAACCCACATAGTTAAATATGACAAGGGCACTCTTTTTTCTTGAGCCTTACTTAAGAGAATACCTTTAGACATTTTAATTTCTTTATAATTTTGCCTTTTAATCGAATTCTTCCCCATTATGGCCTGGTTTGAAAAAGATGTCCTCGCCCACTCTGGATTGTGAAGCCCAAAGCTTGGTGCAATCTTTATGCACAGTGAATCTCCCCACCGAATTTTCGGTGATCCCCACCTTTACTGGAGATCAACTTTTCTTCACTCTGGTGAATCTTCTTATCCAGATGTCTTTCGTTTGGGCACCATAAATGCTTCAGTCTTTCACAGCAAAGGTTCAGGAATCTGCAGAAGGGGCTGCAACATAAATGGATACACTAGACAAGAAATATAAATTTGGAAAGCATGAGGAACCAGGCAGAGACCTCACCTTCTCTAGTGGAGTGGGTTCACCGAATCTCCAGAACCATGGCTTTTTACTTACACATTTTTTCCTTTAGTAAAGCAAACACACATATCAAAGGTAAGGTTTGGTAAACAAAGGATTATCAGGTTAGGACAGTGGTCGGCAAACTCATTAGTCAACAGAGCCAAATATCAACAGTACAACGATTGAAATTTCTTTTGAGAGCCAAAATTTTTAAACTTAAACTTCTAAAATAGACTCACCCAGGCCATGGTATTTTGTGGAAGAGCCACACTCAAGGGGCAAAAGACCCGTATGTGGCTCGTGAGCCGCAGTTTGCTGACCATGGGGTTAGGGGAACTGCCTTGAGCTGTTCAGCCAGCAGCAGATAATAATAAGCAGATTTCAGCCCTGCTGACTAAGTCCATCAGCCTTCTGATGAACTTCTCACATTTATTATGCTAACTAATGTTGGTCTTTGCCTCCAACACTCTTTAACCTGCATCATGAAGAGAGCAGAGAGAGGACTTTGCTTCTGCTAGGATTTTCACTGATCATCGAACTGCATGGAAGGAGCTAGATGGAACAAGGCAGTAACTCCCCGATCATTTTCTGATGGACAGAGCAAGGTCTAGTGGAGGCTGTTTTTCATTTATAACACTTCCCACCTGAAGGCCTAAAAATAGCAGTGACAGGCAAAAGGGCCTTATGGCAATACTAAGTTCTCTCATAATAAATCCTCACAGGCCAGGGTCTAGCTCATTAGCCAGTTGGGGTAAAAGAGGGGCATGTCAGGGAAGGTGGCCATGCTCTGAGACTGGCATCAATAGGACTAGACCTTATGCCCACTACCCAGTGCTCTCAGCACAAGACACTAAGTATGGGCCTCAGACTGCTCTAACCTGCCTCTCCCTGCACATGGGAGCCATGGACAGGGCCTGGAGAGGTCCTGTAATGGCTGAACAATGTGAACTTAGAACAAGAGAAAGGCAGATAGATTAGAGGTAAACAGGACAGGCCTGTCATGATCACAAGCAGAGCAGAAGGAAAGTAGGCTGGGCCGGGGACTGGGTAGTGAGGCATTGTTAAAGGTTCACTGTCTGTGTCTGTGACTTCTCTCTGCAAGCTTCCTCTGGGTCTTTTCTCAGCCTCAGGGAGGGGGATGAAAATGTATAAAAAGTGCCAAGCAATCTTGTTTGGGCATAGTTGGGTTAGCCTTCCAGATGGCTTGACTGAGGAGAAAAGAGAGAAAGATTCTCAGTTTCAGATTGAGTGGCATTCAGGCTGAGCACCTTCAGGAGAGATCTAAATGGGGCTTCCTGCCATCCCTCAAATCCTTCTGCAGACTCACATGCTCCTGGACCTCTCATTCCAAAGTCATATCTCCTAAAAAGTTCAATTTTGTTTATTCATTTCTTCAAGATAATTTAATGAAAGCCTAAATTATCAGGCAATGTGCTAGATTCAAGGTAATGACATTTTTACTTGTTCCAACTTTGGAATTTTCAAAATTTTCTGTAACAAGTCTACAAATATTTTCAGATAGCAGGGTTTTCTATAGAATTATATTTGGAAATGGAAATATGTAATCTGAGCATTTTAATAGTATTAACAATATAAACAAATTATTATTATTTTTTTAAAAAGATTACTTGGAACTCTTACTTTAAAACCTTGGCTTTACTATCTTTTCACCAAGAAAATACAAGCCCATTGGACTCAAACTCTCTCACAGTCTATTTACAATTCTTTTTCTTCAACTCAGAGAATCTGCACAATAGGTTCACAATGGGGAAAAACATATTTAAAAAGAAAAGACAGGAGTATTGAACATGGCGGCCAATGAGACAGTAAGCTGCAAGATAGTGTGTGAATGAGAGAATGAAAGGAGAGTGTGTGGGCATGCAAGAAGTGTCTGTATTTGTGAGTGAGGGACAGTTATGTTCCACAGGACTGTTGGGAGAAGCCTCTATTACCACTGAAGTTTCTCCCAGAGTGGCTGGCTCTGCTGCAGAGACTGCGCCATCTTGAAGGGGGAGAGCAGCTATGACCAGAAGCCCAGCCTTACCTTTATCCAAGGAGACCTTGGATACCACTCAAAACCCTACAGCCACAATGACCAGGGACCAGCTGCCTCAGCTGCGAACCAACGAACACTGAGACACCAGCCTCCCTGACTGAGGGAACCTAAAATGTTTGTCCAGGGGAGACAAGGTGGCAGTCAAATACATTGATGGGTCCTGCACCTTCTTATAGAGCAGATAGGAGGAACAGCTGAATCAAATAACATCTACCTGGAATTGGCTAATTAAACACACAGCTATATAATGAGACACCCTAAGAGGAGCAAACATGGGGAGACAAAGAAACAGCCCCCATATGAAAGTAAAGGATGAATCACCAGAAAAGGAAGTAAACAAAATGGAGGCAAGCAATTTGTCAGAGAAAAAGTTCAGAGCAATGGTCATAAGGATGCTGAAAAGAATGGAAGACAAATCCAACAACATGTGTAAGAACCAAGAGGAAGTGAAGAAGAGCTAAGAAGAAATGAAGAATGACATCGCTGCAATAAAGAACACAATATGAAGCATCAACAGTAGACTAGAAGAAGTGGAGGACTGTGTCAGTGAGCTAGAAGACAAGGTAAGAAAAAACACCTAAGCAGAGCAGCAATTGGAAAAAAAAAAAGGAGAGCCTAAAGTAACTTTGAGACAACATGAAATGTAACAATATCCACATAATAGAGGTGCCAGAAGGAGAGGAAACTAAGCAAGGAATAGAAAACCTGTTTGAAGAAATAATGACAGAAAATTTCCCTGATATTGGGAAGAAAAAACTCACACAAGACAAAGAAGCTCACAGTGTCCCAAACAAGATGAACCCACAAAGAATGACACCAAGGCACATTATAATTAAATTGGCAAACAAGAACAACAAAGTAAGTATTTTAAAAGCTGCCAGAGAGAGACAGACAGAATGTTACCTACAAGGGATCTCCCATCAGACTATCAACTGATTTCTCAACAGAAACATATCAGGCCAGAAGGGAATGCAGTGAAAAATACAAAGTCATGCAAAGCAAGGGAATGAATCCAAGAATACTATACCCAGAAAGACCATTAATCAAAATTGAAGGTGAAATCAGGAGCTTCACAGACAAAAAAGGAATAAGGGAGTTTATTACTAACAAACCAGCAATGCAAAAAATGCTAAAGGGTCTGCTGTAAAAAGAAGAAATAGAAAGGGGAGAAGGAACACAGGCATAAAGAATAAAAATGGAGACAAATAAGTAACTTTAAATGGAAATGGATGAAATTCCCCAAACAAAAGACATAGGGTAGCTAAATGGATAAGAAAACATGACCCATATAGCTTCTGTCTACAGGAAATACACCTCAGAACAAAGTACTCACACAGGTTGATAGTGAAGGCACGGAAAAAAATTTTAGGTGAATGGAAATGGAGAAAAAGCTGAGGTAGCAATACTTGTATCTGACAAATTAGACCTCAAAGTGAAGTCCATAACAAGAGATAAGGAAGGCCAATTCATAATACTAAAGGGAGCAATTCAAGAAGAAGATGGAAAACATACATGCACCCAATACAGGAGCACCCAAATACATAATAAAACTTCTGGAAGATATCAAGGGAGAGATTGACAGCAATACAGTCATAGTAGGGGACATTAATACCCCACTAACATGAGGACAAATCCTTTAAACAAAAAATCAGCAAAGAAACAGCAATCCTAAATGACTCACTAGATCAAGTGGAATTAATTGACATCTTCAGAACATTTCACCCCAAAGCCACAGAATATACTTTCTTCTCAAGTGTACATGGGTAATTTTTAAAGATAGAACTCATATGTTGGAACAGGCAAAGTTTCTTCAAATTCAAGAAAATAGAAATCATATCAAGCAACTTCTCTGATCACAATGGCATAAAATTAGAAATCAACTACAATAAACAAAATGAAAAAAAAATCAAAACTTTGAGGCTGAATAGCATGCTGTTAAACAATGATTGAGTTACCAAAGAGATCAAAGAAGAAATAAACAGCATCCTGGAAAAAAATGACAATGAAAACACAACAATCCAAAATCTATGGGATGCAATAAAAGCAGTTTTGAGAGGGAAGTTCATAGCTCTATAGGCCTACCTCAAAAAACAGGAAAAATGGTAATAAATTATCTAACCCTAAAACTCAAAGAGTTAGAAAGAGAGCAATAAGAAAAGCCCAACGTAAGCAGATGGAAGGAAATAATAAAGTTCACAGCAGAAATAAATGACATTGAGAACAAAAACACAATACAAAAGATCAACAAAACTAAGAGCTGGTTCTTTGAAAGGACAAACAAGATTGATTAACCTTTAGCCAGGCTCACCAAAAAGCAAGGAGAGAGGACCCAAAAAAACAAAATCAGAAATGAAAGAGGTAAAGTAACAACTCATCCTACAGAAATGCAAAGGATTATGAAAAAATACTATGAACAACTCTATTCTAATAAAATGGAGAACCTAGACAAATAGACATATTCTCTAGAAAAATACAAGCTCCCAAAATTCAATCAGGAAGAATAAAAAAACCTGAATGGGCAAATAACTACAAAAGAAATTGAAGGAGTGATAAAAAATCTTCCAGCAAACAAAAGCCCTGGCCCAGATGGCTTTACAGTGGAATTCTACCAAGCATTCAAAGAACTAAAACCTATGCTCCTCCTACTATTCCAAAAAAAATTCAAGAGGAAGGCACACGTCCAAGCTCTTTCTATGAAGCCAGCATTACCCTAATTCCAAAACCAGCTAAAGACACCACAGAAAAAGAGAACCAGAGGCCAATATTCTTGATGAACATAGATGCTAAAATCCTAAACAAAATCCTAGCAAATCATATCCAGCATTACATTAGAAAGATCATATACCATGACCAAGTGGGATTTATTCCAAGGATGGTACAATATCCATAAAACAATAAATGTGATACATCACATAAACAAATTGAAAGACAAAAATCACATAATCATATCAATCAATGCAGAAAAAGCATTTGACAAAATTCAACACCCTTTCTTGATAAAAACTCTCAGCGCAGTGTGAATAGAGGGATCATACCTCAAGTCTATATAATAAAAGCCTTATATGACAAACCTACAGCCAACATCATACTCAATGGGCAAAAACTTAAACTCATTTCCCCTAAGAACAGGAAGAAACAAGGATGCCCACTTTCACCATTTCTGATACAAATAGTATGAGAAGTGTTATCTATAGTGATCAGACAAGAATAAGAAATAAAAGGAATTCAAATTGGAAAAGAAGGAAAACTGTCCTTATTTGCAGAGGACATGATACTGTACATATAATACCTCAAAGAGTCCATCAAAAAACTATTAGACCAAATAAATAAATTCGGCAATGTAGCAGGATACAATACCCAAAAATCTATAGCATTTTTATACACCAATAATTAACTCACAAAAGAGAAACTTAAAAAAAAAAATCCCATTTAACATTGCACCAAAAAAATTGAGATACCCAGGAATAAACTTAACTAAGGAGGTAAAAGACCTGAACAAAGAAAACTACAGGACACACACTGAGAAGAGAGATAGAGGAAGACATAAACAGATGGAAGAACATACCATGCTCATGGTTAGGTAGAATCAACATCATTAAAGTGTCCATACTACCCAAAGACATCTAGAGATTCAATGCAATCCCCATTAAAATACCAACAGCATATTTCAAAGATCTAGAACAAACTCTCCAAAAATTCATCTGGAATTGAAAAAGACCCAGAATAACCACAGCAATCCTGAGAAAGGACAAAGTTGGAGGAATCACAATACCAGATATCAAGCTATATTACCAAGCCATATCTCAAAACAGGCTGGTACTGGCACAAGAATAGACATATAGACCAATGGAACAGAACAGAGGACCCATAAATTGACCCAAAGTCATTATGCTCAATTAATGTTTGACAAAGGAGACAAGAGCCTGCAATGGAGTCAAGACAGTCTCTTCAATAAGTGGTGCTGGGAAATTTCATCAGATACATCCAAAAAAAAAATGAAACTAGATCACCAACTTACACCATACACAAAAACAAACTCAAAATGGCTAAAGGACTTAAATGTAAGATAGGGAATCATAAAAATCCTACAAGACTCCACAGGCAGCAAAATAGCAGACATATGTCATAGCAATATCTTTACAGACACAGCTCTAGGGCAATGGAGGCTGAGGAGGAAATAAACAAATGGGACTACATCAAAATAAAAACCTTCTGCACAGCAAAAGAAACCATCAACAAAACCATAAGAAATCACACTGCATGGGAGAACATATTTGCCAATGCTATTTCAGATAAGGTTTAATCTCCAAAATTTACAAAGAACTCATGCAACTTAACAAAAGGAAGATAAACAATCCAATCCAAAAAAATGGCAAAGGACCTAAATAGACACTTTTCGAAAGAGGACATACAGAAGGCCAAGAGACATATGAAATATGCTAAAAGTCACTAATCATCTGAGAGATGCAAATCAAAACAACAATGAGACACCATATCACCATGCCAGAATAGCTATCATCAACAAATCAACAAATGACAAATGCTGGCAAGGATGTGGAGAAAAGGAACCCTCATGCACAGCTGGTGGGAATGTAGACTGGTGGAACCACTGTGGAGAACAGTATGGAGTTTCCTCAAAAAGTTAAAAATGGAACTCCTATTTGACTCAGTAATCCCACTTCTAGGACTATATCCCAAGAAACCAGAAACACCAATCAGAAAGGATATATGCACCCCTATGTTCATAGAAGCACAATTTACAATAGCTAAGATTTGGAAACAACCTAAGTGCCTATCAGCAGATATGGCTTAAAAAACTGTGGTACATCTACACAATGGAATACTACGCCACTATAAAAAGAAGGAACTTTTACCATTTGCAACAGCATGGATGGAACTGCAGAGCATTATGCTAAGTGAAATAAGCCAGTCAGAGAAATATAAATATCACATGATCTCACTCATTTGTGGGATATAATGATCAACATAAACTGATGAACAAAAATAGATCCAGGGACAAATGCTAGGGGATTTTGGGTGGTTAGAGAGCAACCAAAGGACTTGTATGCATATATATTAGCATAACCAATGGACACTCACTGGGGCGGTGGGGACTTGTCCAGTGTGGGAATGTCTGGGGGAGAGGTCAATTGGGGAAAAAATAGATATATGTAAACTTTAGACAATTAAAAAAAAAAAAAGACGTATCAGCCACACATTCTCAAGTTGCTTATGAAATAGTCAGGTAGAAAAGAAAAGACATCCATAATTGGATGTTTATAATATGAAATATATAAAATATTTTATTAAATATAAGACAAGATTGAAAGAAATAAATGTTTTAAAGGGGATCTTGATAAGGTCCAAGGGAAGCCAGTACAATGGTTTACCACAGCTGAAGGATGGGAAAGGTTGAAAAGAGAAGCACAGGAGCCAAGCCTGAAAGAAAACAGAGTTCAGAACTGCAGGCAAGAGCAGTCCTTAGTGACAGGGGAAGGGGTTCATGATGTGGACCATGAGCTTGGTTAGTATGAATCCCAGAAGGCATGAAAAGATGGAGGTCAGACTGAGAGAGCTGGGTATGGAGAGGTCATGGCGAGTGGTGGGACCAGGCATAGTTGAAAAGGGGGAGGACCTTTGCAGATGTTACAGAACTATACACTCTTCCATACAACCAGGAGAAAAGTCATTAAGACTGAGTCCTATGATCCAGTTCAGTTAGATTTAGGAATTCTAGCCCAAGGGTTATTGTTAAGCAGAGTAAGGGGATGTTTAGGAGAAGGAGTTGAGGTGCAATTTGAATTAGGGTTGTCCAAGTAGGCTTAATGAGACTTGAGGGAGAGGAAAGAGGAAAAGCATTTTAGTAAAGGGAACAACATATGCAAACACTGTAAGATGAGAGTTTGCCTGTCACATTGGAGGAACATCAAGTAGCTGATGTGGCCAAAGAGTTAGCAGGAGAGAGTAGGGCTGAGGCTGGAGAAATAACAGTGGTGCGAAGGTCATGTAGGGCCTTGCAGGCCATCATAAGAACTTTTCTTTTTACTTTCAAAAAAAATAAGGAGTCACTGCAGGGTTTGCCAAGAAGTGGGATATGAAAACCCTTTGTCTGCTGTCCTGGAAAAAAAATGCTATAGGGGACAAAAATGGAGTTTGGGAGTCAAGTTAAAAGACAATTGAAAGGATCTGAGCAAACCAACCATACTGCATTATTCTGTGTACTGTGTAGTGATAAGAACAGGCTGGAGCACAGAGCAGGAGTGCAGCCACTTTTTCTAGGGGAGCCTTCTCAGCACCGTGACTTTTGAATTGGAGAAAGGGTGTTTGGAGAAGGGAGGAAGGTAGCAGGAGGTGAGACAGGAAAGGTTTGTGGCATCAGGTTGTGAAAAGCCTTCAATCTGGGGTAGTTGCTTATTATCAAACAAGGAAAATAACCAACTGTGTAGCATAAACAAATCTGGTCTTTGTCTCACATGTCAAAAAATATGGAGGAAGCTGCTCAGAACTGGTGCAGAAAGACAATGATGACAACTGTGCCTCAGGCTCTGTCCATCATCCTTGTCATGGTCATAAGAGACTCCCCAGAAAGATGGCGACCAGCAGGAAGGTAGGGAGAGAGAGAGTGTGAGTGAGGAACCTATAGAGGAGAGTGTAGACGTGTGTGGTGTGTGTGTGTGTATAAGCTAGGGTCAGTTAGATTCTGCAGGTCTTCCAAAGGGGCTGCCTAACGGGGCAGTCCTAGACGGCGGAGTTTCACGCACAAAGCGGACACTTCTCGGCAGCTGGTGTGGACATGGAGACCACGCCATCTTGAGAAACAGAGCTGCCTGAGACTAGGATCCTGGCTTCAGACACAAACCAGGACCCTGCAGCCACTGGGGACAGAGAACTGCTATCACAGCTTCAGACCAACAAACAACAAGAATCCAGACTTCCCGGCAGATTTCCGTGAGTCAAACAGCCTATCCCACTCCCCGCAGGTGCATGGATAGCGCCATAGTAACTGATAGACCCGCCCCTCACCCAAGCTTCAGAGCACCCTCAGGCTCACGGATAGTGCCAAAGTAACTGATAGACCTGCCCCTCGCCCAAGCTGCAGAGCTTTGTGCAGGGATGCGCTCCCCCTTAGGGAATTTGGCGTGCAGGACAGAAGCAGCTCCCCTTCGGGGAAATCTGACAGTGCACACAGAGGGCTCCCCTTCGGGGAATTTGGGGGAATTTGGCTTGCGGGTCACAGCTCCCCTTTGGGAAATCTTAGAGTGCGCACAGAGGGGCTTCCCTTTGGGGAATTTGGCGCACAGGACGGACTCCACCCCCCTTCGGGGAATCTGGGAGAGTGCACGGAGGCAGCTCACCTTCAGGAATTTGAGAGTGTGTGAAGCCCTTGCCGGTTTGGCTCAGTAGAGAGAACACACACAGGATGCAGCTCCACTTCAGGGAATTTGGCACACCAGACACAGCTGCCTGGGATCCCTGACTCACAGCGCATTCACACTAAGAGCCAGTGACCCCAATTGTTGGTGCATGCACACACAGGGACCCTGATTCTCAACGAGAAACCGCACAAGGCAACAGAGACTCTGACACTCGATTCTTGGTGCAGACACAGGGAAACTCTGACTCCTGGCACATGCTAAGGATCTCATTTTCAGCACATACCAACAGTGTGGTGCAGACAGGGCCCCTGATTCTAAGTGTGCACACAAGACCACACGGAACACTGGGGACACTGACCCTGGGCAAGTCTGGTTCCCACCAACCAAAGGCAGCCACACATCCTAGTGTCAGAGCACTTCAGTGAAACTCAAGGTGGAGCGAAGTCCCCACAGCACACGACCCAGGTCCACGCAAACGGAAGCTTGAGCTTTCTGGTGATAGCCAGAATGGGGAAACGAAATAACTCACAGAGGAAAGAAAATGTGGAGTTGACAAGAAAGGAAATTAGGGAAACTGAAGCTTGCAACATGACCGAAAAGGAGTTCAGAGTAACGGTCGTGGAATTTATACATCGGATGGATGAGAAAATCAACAACTTATGCAAGAATTGGGAATAAATGAAAAGTGATATAGTTACAATAAAAAACACCATGGAAAGTTTCAACAGTAGACTACAAGAAGCAGAGGACTGAATTAGTGAGTTAGAAGATCAGGTACAGAAACAAGCTGAATCTGAACAGCAATTAGAGAAAAAAATTAAAAAGCAGGAGGAAAGCCTAAGGGAGCTTCGGGACAACATGAAATGAAATAACATGCATATAATAGGGCTGCCAGAAGGACAAGAAGAGCAGCAGGGATTAGAAAATCTATTTGAAGAAATAATGACCGAAAACTTCCTGGATATAGGAAAGACAAAAGTTACACAAGTACAGAGAGTCCCAAGCAGGATCAACCCCAAAAGACCCACACCAAGACATGTCATAATTTCAATGGCAAATATAAATGATAAAGAGAGAATCTTAAAAGCGGCAAGAGAGAGACAGAGAGTAACCTACAAAGGAACACCCATCAGATTGTCAAACGATTACTCAACAGAAACACAACAAGCTAGAAGAGAATGGAAGGAGGTATACAAAGTGTTGCAAAGCAAAGGACTGAATCCAAGAATACTATATCCAGCAAGACTATCAATCAAAATTGAAGGGGAAATCAGGAGCTTCACAGACAAAAAAAAAGGCTCAGGGAGTTTACCACCACCAAACCAGCAATGTAAGAAATGATAAAGGGAATACTGTAAAAAGAAGAAATAAACAGGTAAGAAGGAATACAGACACAAAAATAGATATGACTACAAACAAATACCTTTCAGTAATAACTTTAAATGTAAACGGACTAAATACTCCAATCAAAAGACATCGAGTGGCTAAATGGATAAAAAAACATGACCCATATATATGCTGTCTACAAGAGACCCACCTCAGAACAAGAGACTCACATAGATTGAAAGTGAAGGGATGGAAAAATATCTTTCAGGCAAATGGAAATGAAAAAAAAAGCTGGGGTAGCAATACTTATATCTGACAAAATAGACCTCAAAGTAAATGCCATAACAAGAGATAAGGAAGGCCACTTCATAATACTAAAGGGAGAAATCCAACAAGAAGAAATAATTCTGCTAAACATCTACGCACCCAATACAGGAGCACCCAAATACATAAAAAACTCCTGTAGGATATCAAGGGAGAGATTAATAGCAATACAATCATAGTAGGAGACTTTAATACCCCACTATCACCATTGGACAAATCCTCTAAACAAAAAATCAGCAAAGAAACATCAATCCTAAATGACTCACTAGACCAGATGGAATTAATTGACATCTTCAGAACATTTCACACCAAAGCCACAGAATATACATTCTTCTCAAGTGCACATGGGTCATTTTCAAAGATAGAGCATATGCTGGGTTACAGGCAAAGTCTCTTCAAATTCAAGAAGAAAGAAATTATATCAAGCATCTTCTCAGATCACAGTGGCATAAAACTGGAAATCAACTACAATAAATACAATCCAAAGAAATCAAACACATGGAGACTAAACAGCATGCTATTAAACAAGGACTGGGTCACCAGAGAGATCAAGGAAGAAATAAAAACATCATGGCAACAAATGACAATGAAAGCACAACAATCCAAAATCTATGGGACACAGCAAAAGCAGTCTTGAGAGGGAAGTTCATAGCTCTACAAGCCTATTGCAAAAAAACAAGAAACAATGGTAATAAATTACCTAACCCTACAACTCAAAGAGCTAGAAAAAGAGCAGCAAGAAATGTCCAGTGTAACCAGAAGGAAGGAAATAACAAAGATCAGAGCTGAGATAAATGACATAGAGACCAAATAAACAATAGAAAAGATCAACAAAACCAAGAGCTGGTTCTTTGAAAGGATAAACAAGATTGATGGACCTCTAGCCAGGATCACCAAGAAGCAAAGAGAGAGGAAGCAAATAAACAAAATCAGAAATGAAAGAGGTGAAATAACAACAGACCCCGCTGAGATACAAAGGATTGTTACAAAATACCACGAACAACTCTGTTCCAACAAACTGGACAACCTGGAGGAAATGGACATATTCCAAGAAAAATATAACCTTCCAAAAATCAATCCGGAAGAATCTAAACAGCTCAATAGGCCAGTAACTATGGAGGAAATTGAAGCAGTCATCAAAAAGCTCCCGGCAAACAAAAGCCCGGGGCCTGACAGCTTCACAGGAGAGTTTTACCAAACATTCAAGGAAGAACTAAAACCTATCCTCCTCAGACTATTCCAAAAAAATTCAAGAGGAAGGAACACTTCCAAGCTCCTTGTATGAAGCCAGCATCACCCTAATACCAAAACCAGGTAAAGACAACACAATGAAAGAGAATTACAGACCAATATCCCTCATGAACATAGATGCCAAAATCCTCAACAAAATTCTAGCAAATCGGAACCAGCAGTACATCAGAAAGATCATACACCATGACCAAGTAAGATTTATCTCAGGAATGTAAGGATGGTACAATATCCGCAAATCAATAAACGTGATACATCACATAAACAAATTGAGAGATAAAAATCATATAGTCATATCAATTGATGCAGAAAAAGCATTTGACAAAATCCAACACCCTTTCTTGATAAAAACTCTCAACAAGGTGGTAATAGAAGGCTCATACCTCAATATAATAAAAGCTATATATGATAAACCCACAGCAAACATCATACTCAATGGACAAAAACTAAAAACATTTCCCCTAAGAACAGGAGCAAGACAGGGATGCCCACTCTCACCACTCCTGTTCAACATAGTGTTGGAAATACTAGCCATTGCAATTAGACAAGAAGAAAAAATAAAAGGCATTCAAATTTGGAAAGAACAAGTAAAGCTGCCCTTATTTGCAGATGACATGATATTGTACATAAAAAATCCGAAAGACTCCATCAAAAAACTAATAGACTTAATAAATGAATTCAGCAATGTAGCAGGATACAAAATTAATGCCAAGAAATCTATGGACTTACTATACACAAATAGTGAACTTACAGACAGAGAGACTAAAAAGGCAATCCCATTTACCATCGCACCAAAAAAATTAAGATACCTAGGAATAAACTTAACTAAGGAGGTAAAAGACCTATACACGGAAAACTACAGGACACTGAAAAAAGAGATAGAGGAAGACGTAAACAGATGGAAGAACACACCATGTTCATGGATTGGTAGAATCAACATCATTAAAATGTCCATACTACCCAAAGCAATCTATAGATTCAATGCACTCCCCATTAAAATACCAACGGCATATTTCACAGACCTTGAAAGAACTCTCCAAAAACTCATCTGGAATAAAAAAAGACCCCGAATAGCTACAGCAATCCTGAGAAAGAAGAATAAAGTAGGAGGGATCTCAATACCAGATTTCAAGCTGTATTACAAAGCCACTATTCTCAAAACAGCCTGGTACTGGCATAACAACAGACATACTGTATAGATCAATGGAACAGAATAGAGAATCCAGATATTGACCCAAACCACTATGCTCAATTAATATTTGACAAAGGAAGCATGAACATACAATGGAATAAAGACAGTCTCTTCAATAAATGGTGTTGGGAAAATTGGAGAGATACATGCAAAAAAATGAAGCTAGGTCACCAACTTATGCCATACACAAGAATAAACTCAAAATGGATACAGGACTTAAACATAAGACGGGAAACCATAAAAATACTAGAGGAATCCACAGGCAGCAAAATCTCAGACATATGCCAAAAGAACTTCTTCACCGATACTGCCCCTAGGGCAAAGGAAGCTAAAGAGAAAATAAACAAATGGGACTACATCAAAATAAAAAGCTTTTTTATAGCAAAAGAAACTATCAACAAAACAACAAGAAAGCCCACTGCCTGGGAGAACATATTTGCAAATGGTACCACTGATAAAGGTTTAATCTCCAACATCTACAGGCAGCTTATACAACTTAATAAAAGGAAGATAAATGATCCAATAAAAACATGGGCAACGGACCAAAATAGAATCTTTTCAAAAAAAGACAGAAAGAAGGTCAAGAGACACATGAAAACATGCTCAACGTCACTAATTATCCGAGAGATGCAAATCAAAACAACAATGCAGTACCATCTCACACCTGTCAGAATGGCTATCATCAACAAATCAACAAACGACAAGTGCTGGCGAGGATGAGGAGAAAAAGGAACCCTCGTGCACTGCTGGTGGGAATGTAGACTGGTGCAGCCACTGTGGAGAACAGTATGGAGTTTCCTCAAAAAACTGACAATGGAACTCCCATTTGACCCAGTAATCCCACTCCTAGGAATATATCCTAAGAAACTGGGAACACCAATAAGAAAGGATATATGCACCCCTATGTTCATAGCAGCACAATTTACAATAGCTAAGATCTGGAAACAGCCTAGGTGCCCATCAGCAGATGACTGGATCAGAAAACTATGGTACATCTACACAATGGAATAGTATGCGGCCATAAAAAAGGAATTCTTACCATTTGCAGCAACCTGGATGGAATTGGAGAACATTATGCTGAGTGAAATAAGCCAGTCAATGAAAGAAAAATACCACATGATCTCACTCATTTATGGATAATAAAGAACATTATAAACTTGAACAAAAAGATAGATACAGAGGCAGTAAAGCATTAAACAGTCTGTCAAATTACAGCAGGAAGGTTAGGGGAGGTGGGGAAGAGAAGAGATCAACCAAAGGACTTGTATGCATGCATATAAATATAACCAATGGACGCAAAACTCTGGGGTTGAGGGCATATATGGGAGTGGGGTGCGGGGGGCAATGGTAAGATATGTACACATATAATACCTTAATAAAAAAAATTGAAAAAAAAAAAAAAAAGAGACTCCCCAGATCCGGGTTCTAGGAAGGAAGAAGAGGAAAGAAAGCACACGCAGTCTTGAATCAGTCACATGCATCCCAATTTTCAAACCAGGAGAGCAAATCTCCTAGAATTCCTACCCAACAGACTTCTGCTTATGTATCTTTGGCCCAACTGGGTCACATGACCATCCTTACCTGGACTGTGGCTGGGCAGAGGGGCCAGTGGACCAGGTATGTCAGTGGCTAGCAATGCTGCTCACAGCTGATGCCAGTGAGCAGGGTACTTCCCCAGAAGGCTACACTAAGGTAGGCAGCTGGAGCTCCCAAGTCCACCTTCCCTGTGTCTGTGAGCATCACTGATGTGGCAGTGGAGTTGAGCTCTTGTGCACCTTTGGGACTTGCCTCTCTGGAGAAGAGGGATATGTGAGGGTACCGAACACTAAAAACTTCTCTGAGACTCAGGACTCACTTCTGTCTGGTCAGAAGAGGGCTTTAGCCTGTCAGCCTAAGTGATGAAACCTGATGGCACATGTGGGGGTCATGGCAGTGTGGGACAAGTCACACTGTGAGTCAGCGAAGCTTGATTTCAGTGGCCACAACCTGCTCTCCCCAATACCAGGTGCCTACTGATCATCTCTCTTCATCCTCTTTCCAACTCTTGTTTTCCAAGGGTTTTGATAAAGCCATTAACCTGAAGAGTAAATGTCTTATAGACTGAAAATGCCCCACCCTGGGTGTGTCCTCATCTTCATAGCTGCCAACCCCCTGTTGCTCAGCCCCAGTGTGACAGGGATAGGGTATCACAGCATCTAGTTTCTGTTTCTAGCTCTGCCTCTCACTACCCAGTGAACCATATATATGTGGGCTTCAGTTCCCTCATCTGTAAATGACAGATGTGGAGGAGATGTCCTCTGACTTGGGGTCTGCACTAGCCGGGCATGGACACAGGTCATCCATGACTTTGGCTTTGGCTGAGGTTTAGCTGCCATCAGGGGTTCCTGAAGAGGCTTCATTCTCTGCTCACCCTAATGACCAGGACCCACACTCTGCTCTCCCTCCACAGGGGCTATTTCCATCAGCTGTGCACCTTTCCTCCCAAACCTCCACCTGACTCCCACTGGACATGGGTATTTGGGTGTAGATAGCCATGGAAGGCAGCTGCCTCTGGGGTCATCCACTAGACCTTCAACTTGCTGGGGAGAGGGAAGTGTCTGGGTCATATGGTACTTCTGGCATCCAGCACAGCGCTGGCACGTAGCAAGCACTCAAAAAGTGTTTGTAAAGATGAACTGCTTAGCTGTGGTCAGAAAGGTCGCAGGAAATCTCTCTCTACTCATCTCCTTGCAAATAGGCTCAGTAGGCATTGTCTTCACCTTTTCCTGCCTTCTCCCCTCCTCCATCATCCTAGTGCCATGCAAAGCTTTCTTCACACATGGTAAGAGTCTAAAGTCCCAAGCAGGCCCTCACCCTAACATCATCCAAACATGCTCACAGCCTATACAGCAGCCTGAGTTACCATTTTATTCAGTTCTGGGCTTCAAGGTATTACTGGTTTAAATGTCCCATTCATAATAACAAATCCTTCTAACTTTTCAAGTTTTCCAAGTGCTTTCATTGATTATACCCCAGATCTCTTGAGAGAGGTAGTTTCTCAAGCCAATATCAAGCTGTGTCATCTATGAGTTGAGCTGAAAGCCAGCTAAGAGACCCTGGGGAAAGGAGCCTCAGCAGACATGCCCAAGAGAAGTATCGGTATTAAGTTCCCATAGCCAGGCATGGAACAAGGATAAAAGATGAAATAGCAGAAGCCTGACACATTCCACCAGTGCTGTGCCATTACCTTATATCAGTTAATCACAAAATGATGGGCTCAGCTGTAGTAATTATGTCAAGCCCTATGTTTCTAAAACAATAATTTTACTCTACCTGCCCTTCACCCTATCCCATCTCTTTTTTCATCATACACCACTTGTCCTTGTTCAACTACTTGACCTTCTACTATAAGTTGCTTCAACTCCTATTTTATAAAAGGAGAGGGTACAAGTAAGAAGTACCTGACACGGTAATTATTAGGAACAATTTACTCCTTACACAAAATGCCCTAATGCAATAAGGAAGGAGGTCTGAGAATATTTTTCAATACCTAAAAAGAAGCCTAAATATCTAAATTTAAAAAATAATATTAGTTATGTAGCAAAATATGGTGGTTCCTTTTCTTACTTAGAATCTGCAACCACATAAGGAGGTAAGGATGACTTCAATAATCTGTTATGTGCATGAATGTATTACACAAGCATAAGTTTTGACATCATTTCCATGTATATTTTCTAGATAGTTAACTACTTCATGCTTTAGCGTGGTACAGAGTAAGCAAATGGAACGCTCCCCAGGAATTTCATCAGTGTTGATTGTCTATCAGGATATGAAGAAATTACTTTTCCAATCTCTTTTACTTCATTTTTATAGATTTGAAAAAATTAGTCTAACCTTGTGTTAGCAGTCATCATGTTTTGTAGATACTGGTAGACTGCAGTGGCTGGAAGCTTGGGCTCCAGATCAGCTGCATGGGTTTGATTCCCAACTCCATCACTTGCAAGTTCTGTAGACATGGGCTAATTATTCAACTTCTTGGCACCTCCCTTGTCTCTTCTGTAAATTGGTGATTATAATAGAAACTACCTTAGAGGGTCACTGTGAGTATTAAATGAGTTAATATGTAGACAGAGTGTACAGTACTTAAAACAGTGTCTGACACATAATAAATACCCTATAAGTGTTAGTTCTTATAATAAACTAGAGGCCCAGTGCACAAAATTCGTATATGGGGGGGATTCCTCAGCCTGGCCTGCACCCTCTTGAATCAGGGACCCCTCGGGGGATGTACAACTGCCGGTTTAGGCCTGTTCCCACAGGGTAGTTGGACATAATTCTCACAATCTGGAACCACTGGTAGTTGGACATAATTTTCACAATCTGGAACCACTGGCTCCTAACCACTTACCTGCCTGCCTGCCTGGTCACCCCCCAACTGCCCCCCTGCTGGGCTGCTTGGCCACCCCCCAACTGCCCCCTTGTTGACCTGGCCATCCCCCAACTGCCCCCCTGCTGGTCTGGTCGCCCCCTAACTGTCCGGAAGGAAGTCGGACGTCCAGAAGGTGTCCGGTCACCCAGTCTAATTAGCATGTTACCCTTTTATTAGTGTAGATAATAATTTCATTTCTAGTGCTTTTACCAGCACAGTATTGCTTATTATCTAAACTAGTGTCCTGGTGCACAAAATTCGTGCATGGGGGTGGGGGTTGTCCCTCAGCCCAGCCTGCACCCTCTCCAATCTGGGACCCCTTGGGGAATGTCCGACTGCCAGTTTAGGCTTGACCCCTGTGGGATCAGACCTAAACAGGCAGTCAGACATCCCTCTCATAATCCGGGACCACTGGCTCCTAACCGCTCACCTGCCTGCCTGTCTGATTGCCCCTAACCACTCTGCTGCTTGACCTGATCACCCCTAACTACCCGCCCCTGCTGGACTGATTGCCCCCAACTGCCACCCCACTTGCCTCATCACCCCCAATGGCCCTCCCACTGGCCTGTTCCCCCCAACTGCCCCCTACCTGACTGTTTGCTCCCCCCCTGCCCCCCCCTGTCAGCCTGATCACACCTAACCTTCTCTGCCTTGGCCCCACCACCATGGCTTTGTCCAGAAGGACGTCTGTAAGGTCTCCCAGTCTAATTAGCATATTACCCTTTTATTAGTATAGATAGAGGCCTGGTGCATGGGTGGGGGATGGCTGGTCTGCCCTGAAGGGGGTCCTGGATCAGTGAGGGTCCCCACTGGGGTTGGTGCCAACCTGGATGAGGGGCTGGGGTAGTTTGCAGGTTGGCCACACTCTCATCGGGGTGAGGGTCCTGGCTGGGGATGAGGTGGGCCTGGGCAAGTGGCTGATGGCCATTTGCAGGCTGGCCATGCCCCCATGGGGTGAGGATCCCCACTGGGGAATGTGGCCGGCCTGGTTGAGGGGCTGAGGGCCATTTTCAGGCTGGCCATGCCCCCTTTGGGGTGAGGGTCCTGGCTGGGGGGCAGGGCCGGCCTGGATGAGGGGGATGATAGCCGTTTGCAGGCTGGCCACACCCCAATTGGGGTGGGGGTGCCCTCTGGGGGCGTGGCTGGCCTGGGAGAGGGGCTGAGGGCTGGTTGGGGGAAGTTTGCAGGCCGGCTAAGCCCCTAGCTTTGTCCAGAAGGATGTCCGGAAGGTCTCCAGAAGGTCTCCCAGTCTAATTAGCATATTACCCTTTTATTAGTATAGATTACTAGAGGCCCAGTGCACGAAATTCATGCACTGTGGGGGGGGGGTGTCCCTCAGCCCAGCCTGCACCCTCTCCAATCGGGGACCACTTGGGGAACCAGCAGTTGGACATCCTTCTCACAATCTGGGACTGCTGGCTCCTAACCATTCGCCTGGCTGCCTGCCTGATTGCCCCTAACTCGCTTCTGCCTGCCAGCCTGATCACCCCCTAACTGCTCTCCTGCCAGCCTGATTGACATCTAACTGCTCCACTGCCTGCCCGATCACCCCAACTTCCCTCTCCTGCTGGCCCAATCACCCCCAACTGCCCTCTCCTGCAGGCCCGATTGCCCCCAACTGCAGGCCTGGTCCCCCACAATTGCCCTCTCCTGCAGACATGGTTGCCCCCAACTGC
Organism: Eptesicus fuscus; assembly: GCF_027574615.1. Taxonomy (NCBI): domain Eukaryota; kingdom Metazoa; phylum Chordata; class Mammalia; order Chiroptera; family Vespertilionidae; genus Eptesicus; species Eptesicus fuscus. The sequence continues at coordinate 113,362,761 of NC_072475.1, forward strand.
CATCCCCTGCCGTCCATCTTGTGATGACATGGGGGCGGCTATCTTGTGAGGGTGTGAGGGTCAATTTGCATATTACATCTTTATTATATAGGATTAGCTTCCTGCAAACAGGCTATCCACATAAGGGTGATTATAAAATGTCTAACTGACCTGGAGCAAAAATAGGTTTTCATGCATGTTGTGTGTGTGTGTATGTTTAGAAAATATTAAGAATATGAATCTACATTGATGTAAAATAATTTATGGATGAACAAGAGCAAAAAGGCTGAGGAAGGGAACTAGTAGAGGGGGGAAAGGTCAGAAACTTGCTGACACATTTTCCAGAAATGAAGAATTAATGAACTCTGAGCTGGGTATTTTAAGAAAAGAAACTAAAAGATTTCCACAAGGTGCTTTTTATAAATCCAGATCAGCTTGGAAATTTCCAGTGGCTTAATTGTGAAGGACCAAAATAGTGCCACACCAGTGACTGAATATGAAAGGGTTGATTAAAATACTTTTTTAGTAGTTCATATCCTTGAGAGTAAAGTGTTTGCTATGACCTGAGCTTGTAATAGCCAGTAAACAGCTAATTACATTTACCTTACATTGTATTTTTCAATTGTTAATTATAATATAATCAACAACTCAACAAAAATTTGCCAGGTCATACATTTGTGAAGTTTAAATGGGAAAATTGCCTTTTGTCTCAGCAAGGATGTAATTGATTCTTAGACACATATAATACAAGTTGCTGCCTGTTCTTTCTTCCCTCAAAGAGCTGACACCATTATGTCACTGATATAAATCTTAAAGTTGTATCAAAATTTCTGTGTCTTTTAAGAAAAAAATTAAAAAGCCAGTGTAGCTCTTTAGCTTGGGACACCCAAGGGTGGGCACTCCAGGGTCAAGTTTACAATTTAGGTCAATTGGCATTTTCCACTGTTTTCCATGAGGTGGACTGGAGACCACTTTGTCATGTCAGCAACGGTCATTGTGAAACTTTAAAATATTTTAAAGCAACATGTTAAAAGACTGCCAAATGAGAGTGAAGAGGATTTGACAGAGCCATCTGCTCGGGTGTCAACCCAAGCTAACTGGAAGAAAACATAGGTATTTAAGACTGAATTTCATTAGGGGAGATGGACCCAGAAAATACACATCAAACAATAACTCGAAAAATATTAGCCTTACTCCCTGTTCAACCCCTTTATTGCAGCCCGATAGAAAATATCCAAATGGAAGAAAAGGAATATTTAGAGTGCTAACATCAAAGTGCAACCTTTATTTCCTTTTCAACCAGAACATTGTTTTAATTCTAATTTTTAAATTTCCATTTTAAATAAAATTAGCTACTTTTGGTCATAGATTCACTTTAATCCTTTGTTTCTGGTTTCTTGGGATATAGTCCTAGAAGTGGGAATACTAGGTCAAATGGGAGTTCCATTTTTAACTTTTTGAGGAAACTCCATACTGTTCTCCACAGTGGCTGCACCAGTCTGCATTCCCACCAGAAGTGCACGAGGGTTCCTTTTTCTCCACATCCTTGCCAGCAGTTGTCGTTTGGTGATGATAGTTATTCTGAAGGTGTGATATGGTATCTCATATCCTTTGTTATTGTCTAAAGTTTTACATATGTCTCTTTTTACCCTGCCATTCCCACCCTGGACAAGCCCCCACCACTCCAGTGTCTTTATCCAATGGTTATGTTAATATGCATGCATACAAGTCCTTTGGTTGCTCTTTAACCACCCCCCCTCCCTACCTCCCCTAGCTTTTGTCTCTGGATCTATTTTTGTTCATCAGTTTATGTTGATCATTATATCCCACATGTGAGTGAGATCATATGATATTTATCTTTCTCCAACTGGCTTATTTCATTTAGCATAATGCTCTCCAGCTACATCCATGCTGTTGCAAATGGTAAAAGTTCCTTCTTTTTATAGTGGCGTAGTATTCCATTGTGTAGATGTACCACAGTTTTTTTTAAGCCACTCATCTGCTGATGGGCACTTAGGTTGTTTCCATATCTTAGCTATGGTAAATTGTGCTGCTATGAACATAGGGGTGCATATATCCTTTCTGATTGGTGTTTCTAGTTTCTTGGGATATAGTCCTAGAAGTGGGATTACTGGGTCAAATAGGAGTTCCATTTCTAACTTTTTGAGGAAACTCCATACTGTTCTCCACAGTGGTTCCACCAGTCTGCATTCCTACCACCTGTGCATGAGGGTTCCTTTTTCTCCACATCCTCACCAGCATTTGTCATTTGCTGATTTGTTGATGATAGCTATTCTGGCATGGTGATATAGTGTCTCATTGTTGTTTTGATTTGCATCTCTCTGATGATTAGTGACTTTGAGCATATTTTCATATGTCTCTTGGCCTTCTTGGCCTTCTGTATGTCCTCTTTCGAAAAGTGTCTATTTAGGTCCTTTGCCATTTTTTTGGATTGGATTGTTTATCTTCCTTTTGTTAAGTTGCATGAGTTCTCTGTAAAATTTGGAGATTAAACCTTATCTGAAATAGCATTGGCAAATATGTTCCCCATGCAGTGGGCTTTCTTGTGGTTTTGTTGATGGTTTCTTTTGCTGTGCAGAAGGTTTTTATTTTTATGTAGTCCCATTTGTTTATTTTCTCCTCAGCCTCCATTGCCCTAGAGGAGATCTTTACATTGCTGTGTCTGTAAAGATATTGCTATGACATATGTCTGCTATTTTGCTGCCTATGGAGTCTTGTAGGATTTTTATGACTTCCTGTCTTACATTTAAGTCCTTTAGCCATTTTGAGTTTGTTTTTGTGTATGGTGTAAGCTGGTGATCTATTTTCATTTTTTTTTTTTGTTTGGATGTATCTGATGAAATTTCCCAGCACCACTTATTGAAGAGACTGTCTTGACTCCATTGCAGGCTCTTTCCTCCTTTGTCAAACATTAATTGAGCATAATGACTTTGGGTCAATTTATGGGTCCTCTGTTCTGTTCCATTGGTCTATATGTCTATTCTTGTGCCAGTACCAGGCTGTTTTGAGATATGGCTTGGTAATATAACTTGATATCTGATATTGTGATCCCTCCAACTTTGTTCTTCTTTCTCAGGATTGCTGTGGTTATTCTGGGTCTTTTTTAATTCCAGATGAATTTTTGGAGAGTTTGTTCTAGATCTTTGAAATATGCTGTTGGTATTTTAATGGGGATTGTATTGAATTTGTTGATTGCTTCAGGTAGTATGGACACTTGAATGATGATTCTACCAATCCATGAACATGGTATGTTCTTCCACTTATTTATGTCTTCCTCTATCTCTTTTCTCAGTGTGTGTCCTGTAGTTTTCTGAGTACAGGTCTTTTACCCCCTTAAGTTAATTCCTAGGTATCTTAGGAATAAACTTAACTAATTTTATTCAATGGGTTCTCTGTAAATTTTGGTAAATGGGATTTTTTTAGTTTCACTTTCTGTGAGTTCATTATTTGTGTTTAAAAAAGCCATACCTTGTCAATGTGGTGATTATTTTTTTCTTCATATGAATGCTTATATTATTCCTAACATAATATTTTGGCTCAATATAATGATTACATATAAAAAAATCTAATTCTTATTGGGCCTCACATCAAACCTAAGTGTATATCAAAAGGTTATAAACTTACTAGAGGCCTGTTGCATGAAAATTCGTGCACTTGGGCAGGTCCCTCAGCTCAGCCTGCACCCTCTCACAATCCGGGACCCCTTGGGTAGGGTCCCAGGGCCTGGCCTGAGATTGGGGCCTATTGGGGCTTTCCTTCCCTGGGCTGCAGGCAGCTGGCCCCATCGCCACTGCCACTGCTTGCCATCTGTGCAGCACTGCCCCCCATACCCTGCCACTGGTGGCCTCCCTCTGCAGGCGACAGTCTGGGGTGCAATGGCTTGGCTGGCCTGGGCCTCTCTCTTTGCTGGGGGGCAGGGCCAGCCCTGCAAGGGGCCGTCTGCTGACCTGATCATCCCTAACTGCTAGTCTGCCTACCTGATCACCTCTAACCCTCTGCCTGCGTGCCTGATTGCTCCTAACTGCTTGCTTGGGGGCAGGGCCATCCTGGCAAGGGACTGTCTGATTACCTGATCACCCCTAATTGCTGGCCTGCCTATATGATCTCCCCTAATCACTCTGCCTGCCTGCCTGATTGCCCCTAACTGCTTGCTTGGGGGTGGGGCCAGCCCAGCAAGGGTCCAACTGCCTACCTGATCTCCCCTAACCACTTGCCTGCCTACTTGATCACCCCTAACTGCTGGTATACCTACCTGATCACCCCTAACCGCTGGTCTACCTACCTGATCACCCCTAACCCCTCTGCCTGCCTGCCTGATTGCCTCTTACTGCTTGCTTGGGGGCCGGGCCAGCACTGACTTCCAGTTGGTCAGCCTCCGGTCATTACTGGTCATTACGAACCAGGGTTTTTATATATTAGGATCTGTGTTATTTTAAACTTTCTCAGTCTGTGACACCTGCTGCCATATGCCTTAATAATAGGGTAGAACATATAGCAAATGTTTTCTAGCTGAATTATATTTCTAGTTGAATAAGTCATAAGAGGACTAGCTCCTGGCATATGCCCTGAGGGGGAAATGGTTCCCAGAGAATCCTATGGTTGGCTAAAATAGAAACAGCAAATAGTATTAATCCCTGATTATAGGCCTCATGATATTAAGTACTTTATGGTTGCCAACTCCTTTAAATGCCCAAGAATCCTATGCAGCTGCTTTTATTTTGTAGACTAAAACAGTAAGTCACAGATAACTTAGGCCTAAGTTCACATGGCAGTAAGTAGCAAAATTGGATTCAGACACAGCCTACATATTTAACCATCTACTTGCCTGTCTGCAGCACCTGTGCTCCTTTTACTGTTTTCTTTTTTTCTGTTTTGAGGTTTTTATTGTTGGGGAAAATAACTTTTTACTTTGAAAACTATCAAATGTAAAAATAATTGCAAGTACAATAAAAAGACCTTTTTGTTTTTTCCTGAAGCAGTTGACAAACCAGACATTCTCCTACAAAGCCATCCTACCTAATAATAGACAAATATGCAAATTGACCATACCTCCGACACACCCTCAAGCCATGCCCACCATCCAATCAGAGCGAGTATGCAAATTAACCCAAACCAAGATGGCTACAGCCACAGAGAGCAAGGTTTCCTAGGTAACAGAGGAAGTCAAGCTTTCCGCCTGCCCTTGCCAGGCCTAAGCCTCCACTCAAGCTACAAAGTTTCAATTATAGAAGGTAAACAAATTCAAACAGAAATGGCGGCAGAATGGAGCTTGAGAGAACAGCCCAGGGTTGCCCCCGGCAACAGGGGAAGCAAAGCTTTCTGCACACCCTGGCCAGGTCCAGGCCTCCGCTTAAGGCTACAAAGTTTCAATTATAACCCCAACTCAAATGGCTGCCGGCCTCGGAGGGAGCCCCAGGCTTGGCTCCGCTCCAGGCTACAAAGTTTCAATTGTAGAAGGAAAATAAATTCCAGATACCAGGGGCCTCCGCTTGGGTTACCAGGGGGCGTGGCTGGCCTGCAAACCACCACAGGCCCCTTGCTCAGGCCTCCCCACACCCCAAGGGAACCCCACCCTGATCAGGGACACCCTTCAGGGCAAACCAGCTGGCCCCCACCCCTGTAGGAGGCCTCTATTCTATCTAATAAAAGAGTAATATGCAGATTGATCATCACTGCAACACACAATATAGCTGCCCCCATGTGGTCAAAGATCCTGCCCCCATGTGGACACAAGATGGCCACCACAAGATGGGCAGCAGGAGAGGGCAGTTGGGAGGCACCCTGCCTGCAAGGGAGGGCAGTTGAGAGGGACCAGGCCTGCAAGGGAGGGCGGTTGGAGGTGATCAATCCTGCAGGAGAGGGCAGTTAGGGGTGACCAGGCCAGCAGAGGAGGGAAGTTGGGGGCAAACAGGCTGGCAGCGGAGTGGTTAGGGGGTGATCAGGCTGGCAGGCAGAAGCAGTTAGGGGCAATCAGGAAGGCAGGCAGGCAAGCAGTTGGGAGCCAGCAGTCCTGGATTGTGAGAGGGATGTCTGACTAAACGGGCAGTTGGACATCCCTCCAGGGGTCCCAGATTGGATAGGGTACAGGCTGGGCTGAGGGACAACCCCCCTCTGTGCATGAATTTCGTGCACTGGGCCTCTAGTAATACAATAATCAAAATCAGGAATTTGACACTCAAAATTTACTTCCTCTAAGCCTCACACCCCATTCAGGTTTTACAAATTTACCTGATAATGCCCTTGGAAGCAAAGTCTGCATTTCAAAATCATTTATTGCATTTAGTTGTCACTTCTCACTGGACCCCTTTAATCTGAAAACATTTCTTAATCTTTGAAGACCTTGACACTTTTGAAAATTAGAGGCCAGATGTTTTGTAGAGGTCCCTCACTTGGGGGGTCTGGTATTTCCTCATGATTATATTCAGGCTTTGCCCCTTAAGCAGGAATATCATAGAAGTGAGGCTGAGCTCTTCCCACTGCATGCTGTTTGGGGCACACATACTTGTCTCATTCTTGGTGATCTTCACTTTGATCACTTCATTAAAATGGTGTCAACCATATCTATTCACTGTTTATATGCCATACATAATTAATAAATAGTTTATGGGAAATACTTTGAAGCTATGTAAATATTCCAGTTCTCAACTTTCAAATAATTCATTTATATATTTATACCAGCATGATCTCATGGGTTTCTATTTATTTAATGGATTATGATGTGTTGCTACTATTTTGTATTTTAATGTTCAAATTGTTTTCAATTCGCTTATTGGGAGGCCCTTAAACCTGTCTGCTCGGTCTTTTTTATATGTTCCCATTATGTTTTAGAGCAGTTCTGTACTAATTGGCACAATGAGCTGTTTCAGGCTCATCTTGTACCCTCCCTGTTCCAGCCCTGGCAGCAACCATTTCTCCAAGGATCTCTGTTTCCTTTTTGTGAAGAATGGCATTTAGAAACCATAATCTGGAGTGAGATGTGCTCATGCTGCTTTACACTGTCTCTCTAGGTGGAAAGAACTAGGAACTTAGGAACTGTATGTGTGTGCTCATGTGCGTGTGAAGAGAGAGATGTATATAGATGCTCATTTCTATAACTGTGTGTGGTTATATACTAGTATACATTATTTATGAGTTCATACCAATACCTTCAATTCTAGTCCAACACCATTCTTTTCATATTTGTAACTCTCTTATTAGACCGTGAGAAACCTAACAGCCTCTGTCCTTAACCATTATACAATATTGTCTTCCCCAGGGAAGACAGGAAAATGAGGACTCAGTTGGGCCTCCTCTTTAATAGTTGTGTGACCTTGAACAAGCCACTTAACCATTTTCCATTGGTACAGTGGCAGTGATCATAATACTATTTCAGGAGGCCATACAAGACAGAGGTCAGAGCAAAGCACCTGGACCAGACTAACCCTAGCACTCTGTGATCGTGAAAAAGCAACTTGGCCTCTGAGCCTTTTTTCTTTATCTTTAAAATTAGAGGCCTGGTGCACAAAATTCGTGCACAGGTAGGGTCCTTAGGCCTGGCCTGAGATCAGGGCCGATCGGGACCTTCTTTCCAGCTACCCTCTGCGGCCTCCCTTCCTCAGCTGCTGGCTGCCAGCCAAGGCCTTCCTTTATTCTATGCCACCTCCTGGTGGTCGGCGCATGTCATTGCGAGTGATTGAACTCCTGGTCTCTTGGTCGAACTCCCTGAAGGGACAATTTGCATATTAGGCTTTTATATATACAGGCTAGAGGCCAGATGCACAAAATTCATGCATGGGTGGGTTCCCTCTGCCTGGCCAGCAATCTGGGCCTATCAGGGCCATCTCGCCCAGTCCAGATTGGAGCCAATCAGGGATGGTGGCCAGAAAGGGACTGCAAGAGGTACCATGGGAGGGCTCCAGGGCATGTCTGGCCCCATCTCACCCAGTTCCGATATGCCAGACCCGAGCAGCAAGCTAACCTACTGGTTGGAGCAACTGCCCTCAGTGGTAAGTGCACGTATAGTGACAGGTCAGTCGGCTCAGTCAGACACTTAGCATATTAGGCTTTTATATATATAGATTGTAACTCATTTCATGGAATGATTGGCCCACACTTTCCCTCCAGCCCCTGGTCTTGGAGACCTCATGTCCTTCCAAGCCTCTGCTCACCCTCTTCAGCTGCCACATGAAGTAAATTGCATCATGTGCATGGAAACCCTTTGCAGGCTCCATGGGTGTGTCTTTACTTTGCTGCAGTTCTGATTACCCCAACATAAGGAAAGACACCTTCATTATCAGGTAACACCATCATGGTAAGACCCCTGCTCATCCGACTGCAGTGGTTTTAACTAGGCCATGGGCCGCCCTAGATGGTTTGGCTCAGTGGATAGAGCCACAACCTGTGGCCTGAAGGTTCCTGGGTTCTATTCCGGTCAAGGGCACATTCCTGGATTGCAGGCTCAATCTCCAGTAGGGGACGTGCAGGAGGCAGCCAATTGATTCTCTCTTATCAATGATGTTTCTATCTCTCGCTCCCTCTGCCTTCCTCTCTAAAATCAATAAAAATATATTAACAAAAATAAAAATAAATAGGCCATGAATCAAACATCACTGCTCTCCATCCATCCAGTCCCCTCACACTCTCTTTTGTCTTCGTCCCCCCCCCCTACGCCCCCACTCACACACACTCTGCTGGGATCTGTAAAATGGGGTCAGGATTTCTACTTCAACCAATGGTGATGCTTTAACATGGCCCTCCTTCCCTGCCCATCTCTGTAACCAGTCCTGTGGGGTCTCTCCCTCCCTCCAGTCCTTCTAACTTGGTGGGCTCTGCTCTGCCCCCTCTTCCTGCAACCTCCTGTCTGCAGCCTTCCCCTTTCTCCTCTGGGGGCTGAGCTCCCCAAAGGCTGTGTAGGGTTGTCCAGGGCTGTGTGGGGCAGGGCATGGCTGTGCTGGGATGGAGAGGCGCTGTGGGCAAGGCAGTGCGGACAGGGCTGTGCGGGCCTTGCAGTGGTACAGAGCTGTGCAGGTGCAGCCCAGGCAGGGCCTTGGAGGAGAGCTGAAGGTCATGGGGAGGAGAGAGGGTTGTGGAGCCTGTCCCATGCGATTGGCACTGGGCTCCTCAGCTTCCCCCACCCAGCATCTTTTCTAGGCCCCTGTGCATCTGTCACCCTCTGCCCCTTGCTGCCTCCCACTTCCTTTTAAGTTTTGGACTCCCTTTCTCTGACTCAGCCCCACCCTCCTCTCTGCTGTGTCCTGAGAGCCCAAGGCCACCCCTTGGCCTTGGGCAGGTGCACTTAGCCCATCCCCCATAATGGTGCTACCCACTCTCCTGGAGTAGTGAAACTTAACAATTAAAAAGAAACAGCTTTGAAGATTATAAATTGTTCACTGAGAACACCACAGGCTGTGGAGGGCTGTGCAGTCCATGGCTCTCGGATCACATGTAGCAGCCTCCTATGCCACCCGGGCCCTCCTGGCTCCCACACCCGCCCACCTCCACCCAGGGCTTGGGCCAAACCCTGGGAGCTTCGTGACATCTCTCACCTCACAGTTCACTTTCCAGTCTAGCCCACCAGCACCTGCAGCAAGCTAAACTATTGGTTGAAGTGTCTGCACCCTGGTGGTCAGTACATGTCATAGCGACTGGTCAGGCAGTTGAACTCCCAGCGGAACTCTGGTCAAGGGAACAATTTGCATATTAGGCTTTCATTATATAGTATGTGAATAATGCTACCAAGCAGTTGTGATTTTTAAATGCTTGCAAATCTGCTTAGTGCAGTACTTGGCAGATAGAAACAATAAATAATTATTCCCATCACCTTTCTCCACAATATCTATAATAATAAAAGCATACTATGCTAATTAGACCAGACAGCTGAATGACTTCCAGACATCATTCCGGATGTCCTTTCTGATGAATCCATTGTGGCGGGGGCCGAGGCAGAGGTGGTTAGGGGCGATCAGGCAGGCAGGTGAGCAGTTAGGGGTATCAGGCAGACAGGCAGAGGTGGTTAGGGGTCATCAGGAAGGCAGGCAGAGTGGTTAGGGGCAATCAGGCAGGCAGGCAAGTGGTTAGGGGTCATCAGGCAGGCAGGCAAGTGGTTAGGAACTAGTGGTCTAAACTGGCCGTTGGACATCCCCCAAGGGGTCCCAGATTGTGAGGGGATGCAGGCTGGGCTGAGGGACTCCCCACCTGTTCCTCTAGTCTAGTCTTATATAAAAGCCTAAGTGACTGTTATGGTGGCACAACAGAATGACCAGAACAACCAGTTGCTATGATGTGCACTGACCACCCTGATTGCCTGATCGGGGCTGACGTCCAAACTCCTGGTCCCCTCACCTACCCCTGGCCAGCAGACACTGATCACCTGATGGGAAATGGGGAACCGGGGGTGGATGGCCCAGGCCAAGGCGGGTGTGGGCAGGGGGTGGGGCTGGCTGCCAGCAGCCCCCTGCGGGGGAGCAGGGGAAAGAAGGCCCCAGCTGGCCAACCTCCTGGTTCCTAAAGGTTTTGGAAAACCTCTTTCTGGGTAGGTTTTTCTTTCCCCAGTGGTACGCAATTTAAATGTGCTAGCCTCAGAACTGCCTGCTGCAGAACTGCCTGATCTCTCCCCACAACCAGTAAGATTGAGTTTGGCGCTGGGCAGGGAGGAACACCCTGAGCCACTGCCCACAGGTGGGAATCTGGTGGGGCTGGGGCATGGACACAGGGGCCTTGGAGTTGGACCACCTGGCCCTCAGCATGCTCTCTGCCTGGAGCCGTCCAGCTGCAGACCTCCGACCCCATTAACTGGATCAGTGGCGGGGTGGAAAGCGACCCGGGTGGGTGAGGAAATGAAACTTGGGGCAAGTGAGTACCACAGATGCAGTCCCCATGACCTCCCCCTCCCAGGATAATGCTGCACTCCCTAACCTCCCACACCAAGAGATAAATGTGGATTCGCAAAAAAGAAGGACCCTGAGAAGCTTCAGCTGGGGGGACTAGAGAAGTTACTCACTTCTGACACCCCCACCCTTTGCTTTAAGGCTGCATTGTCCTTCCCTAATACATGTTTCTTGAAGTACATGATGGTTTGTGTTTAGACATGCGATAAACGTGGGGAAAGCAAAGTTTTGTGCTTTAGAACAAAAAAGTCTGGAGTCTTTGGGGGAGTTGTCTCCCTCTCTTTCTCTCTCTCCATATATATATATGATGTGCACTGACCACCCATATATATATATATATATATATATATATATATATATATATACACACACACACACATATATATATATATATATATATATATATATATATATATATATATATATATACACTAGAGGCCTGGTGCACAAAATCTGTGCACCGGGGGTGTCCCTTGGCCCAGCTTGCACCCTATCCACTCTGGGACCCCTCAGGGGATGTCTGACTGCTGGTTTAGGCCTGATCCTGCAATCTGGGATCCCTCTCACAATCCGGGACTGCTGGGTCCTAACTGCTCCCCTGCAGGCAGAGCCGCAGGACCCCCAGGCCTCACCTCAGAGAGCAGCCACTGGGCCCCTCCTCCACTGTGTGCGTGGCCATCTTGTGATAGCTATCTTATGGCAGCCATAATGGGTAGATGTCATGGAGGCCATCTTGTGACGACATCGCATGAGGGTGTTTGCATGAGGGTGTTGCACCTAGGCTTTTATTATATAGGATATGTATACACACGCACACACACTGAGTGGCCAGATTATTATGATCACCTGACGTTTGTAGGCAAATTAGCCGTACACTGCATCGTATGGGATATGGAAGCTGAAGGCCTGTTTGCACACCTTTGCTATCTGTAGTTACCAAGATAAAATGTCTCCAATTTGCAGAGGAACACAAGGATTGGACAGTTGAGCATTGGAAAAAAGTCATTTGGTCCCATGAGTCACATTTCCAGTTGCATCATGCAGATGGCAGAATGAGAATTTTGTGGAAACAGCATGAAAGCATGCACCCCACATGCATGAGTACAGCCCTTCAAGCTAGTGGAGGCAGTGTTATGGTTTGGGGCATGTTTTCCTGGAATGATTTGGGCCCTTTAATTTGTGTGGAACAATGTCTGAATAGCACAACATACCTAAGTATCATTACTGATCAAGTCCATCCTATCATGTTGATGGTGTATCCCAATGGAGATGGCTTCTTCCAACAAGACAATGTGCCATGCCATGGAGCTCGTATTGTGCAGGAGTGGTTTCAAGAACATGAGAGAGATTTTACCTTGCTTAGGTGGCCCCCACAATCACCAGATCTCAACCCAAATGAGCATTTGTGGGATGAAGTTAAAAGAGCCATCATGCAGCTGATTCAACAATCATCAAATCTCACAGAACTGGACAGTGCTATTCATCAGGCATAGTGTCAGATTCCTCGCATCACCTTTCAACATCTCGTGGAGTCAATGCCAAGAAGAATCACCACAGTATTGAAGGCAAAAGGTGGCCCAACAAAGTACTAATGGGGTGGTCATAATAATCTGGCCACACACACACACACACACACACACACACACACACACACACTCCTTCCTCCCCTCTTCCCTGGCTTGGCAAATTTTCACACAGAAATTTAACCCTAGCTCCTCCTCAAAACCCACCCTCACTGAAGTGGCCTCTGTTTTGTTTTGTTTAATTCTCTCACAAGGTTTTTTTCTAACCTCTAAACTGGTAGTAGGACATCCCCCGAAGGATCCTAGATTGCGAGAAGGTGCAGGCCGGGCTGAGGGACCCATCCCCTCTCCCCCACACGAATTTTGTGCACTAGGCCTCTAGTCTTTATATAAACACACACACTCAGTTCATAATCCTGGTCTCTTGTGTTGTAGTCCCTTCAGTATGGTTCCTGGAGCAAGAGCAAGAAAATGGCCCCTTGAGACCAGCTACTTCAAGGGGCCTCCAAGCAGAGAAATAGTCAAACTAGGTCAAGGTGAGACTGTTGCTCATTCTGAAGTCACACAATTGTCTGGTGTCACATGAAAGGTTCATAGAAAGTTATGGTTCATCTTCCCCAATAGCCTACCATCCTCCTGCACAATGACTGCCCAGTGCCCAGCTTCTCCCTATGAGGTCAGAGCCTTTGGTCAAGCAGAGTTGAGTGTGTCTTGATTCATTATAATAAATTGCCTTTGAAAACACACCGCCCAAATCTTTTTGTGCATCCCATAGGAAGGTATCTTACTTGCTTATCCAATCCTTCTGTTTATTGACACGAGGCATCTTTTCAAACTTCCTGAGGTGTCAGCAGCATTTCCCCATCAGAGCTCACCTTTCTAATGGTTCCTGTGTGACAAGTCTTCTGAAGAGCATCAACCTATGGGGTAGGTGTGGGTTTAGCTGCCATCATCTACTTGCTAACCTCATACTCCTCAGCCAATGAGGAAGAGGCTCTGCATGCGATTCGGAGGCGATGGCTACCACAGTCCTGGTACTCTATACCCTGTCATTCTCTGTGGGGTGGGATAAAATGATTGGAAATCCTTCCGGTGGGATTCTGAGGCCTTTTCTGAAGATGAACATCTGTGAACTGATGCTGAAGACACTAGTTCCTCTACTGAACCCAGTAAATCTCTTGGGCTTGGTCTGCAAATGTCCAGGTTCATTGCTTTCCATTGTCAATTCAACATTTCGGCACCCATTTCATGCAAAATATTAAATGAAAAAGATCTGTAACCTGCCCTCATGTTATTTAGGCTTTGGAGTGGAAGAGGGAGAGAGGAGATATACAGCTAATCTAAGAAAAGGCAGATTATGTAAAAAATCACCATTGAGAAACAAATAGGAGCACTGGGTGGAAGAGGGGTGCTGAGGAGGGGAAAACATTCCAAATGAAGCTTCCCATAAAAAGTCGTATCTGAATTAGAGAATAAGAAGGGTGCCAACAGTCAGACACTGGGCAAGTAATGGGACTTTCAGAGAAAGGGAATGTGTATATCAGCACAGAAGCGGGGGATACAGGGCATGGACTTTGAGAAAGTGAGGAGTCTAGTATGGCATGGGGCCTGGTTCAATGCATCCAGTTTGAAGAGGGCTCCGCTTAAAGGATGCCGGGTTTGACCACTGTGATATAGGGAATGGTGAACCACTGAAGGTGTCAGGATTATCATATCTTGCACTTTACAAAGGTAACTTGGAGTCTGAGAAGGTGGCTGGCAGAGCAAAAGCTTGGCCCTTTGTCCATGTCCTTTTCAATCAATAGAAGAGAGATTAGAGACAAAGTCCAGAGGGCTCATCAAGGATAGAGCATGTTGAAGACTTTTGGTTTCAGGACATCCAGCAAGACCTGGCAGCCAACAGCAGAGGAGGAGCCTCAAAGTGAAGGCCTTGGGTTTTATGGCTTCCTGAGGAAGCCTATTTGGAAGATGTTTGTCTGTCCCCTTAGAAAAAATGTTATGTCTCTTCTGACCAGAAGTGTGGAATTCAGAGAGGTCACCAAATCATACTCACTCTCTTGGACCTACATGTGGCTTAGTTGGACTGGATTAGTCTAGTCTGTTCTGCGGAGAAATAACACCAGCCCACAATAACTAACAACTGGCATGCCTCCTGCCCCTGCTCTGCCACATGGAAAGAATACACAACAGTCTGACCAGTACAAGTATTGAGACAATACACAAAATTAGTAGGCAATGAAAAATTAATCCCACTTAAGGGGATCCTATAACTAGAGGGAGAAAAGAGAAACGAGGCTGAGCAAACAGAGCTGCCAGATTCATTTACAGTAGAACTAATGTAAGAAAGAAAGAGGACATTAATAAAAGTAATTAAAACAAAGTTATAGGTAGAGCACAGCAAAGCCTTTATGAAACTAAGAGTGATATTTCTAGATTTAAAAAATGCAGTAGACAAATTGAAAAGAAATTAATGCTTACTGTTGAGAATAGAATTCACATTATGCAAGATCAAGTAAAAGAAGTATCTCAAGTCACAGAGAACTAGCCTCCAAAATAGAAACCATGTGGAACAAGAAAAGAGACAGGAGACAAATCCAGTGTATCTGCCTTGTTAGCTGTGGGAATGCCAAAGGATAGGAAGTCACAAGTGCACGGAAAGTCATAAGTAAATAGCAGAAGAAAATATTCCCTAAATTGAAGGAACAATTGGTCCTTCAGATTAAAAGCTCCTCTGAGTCCAAGAGATGATGAAATAAGAGGGAAAAACAAAGACAAAAAAACAAAAAACTAGGACCTACTCTAGTAAAATTGCTACATTTCAAAGATATAGAGAAAATCTTACAGAACTTTTGACAGAAAGAACAGGTTACTGACTCATCATCTGAAATACTAGAATTTAAAGAACACTGAAATAACACATGCAGAAGGAAGTATTACTAATAAAAACAAGTGAGCCCAAAACACTAGGCAGCCAAATATCATTCATCTGAAAGAGAAAAGAAAAAATAGTACTATAGGCCCAATTCTCTAATTATAATCAATGATATTGTAAATCAACAACAAATGATTACCAAAAAAGTAATTACTTGCAAATTAAGTAAGATTCTTTGAAATTATCTTTTGGATCCTTCTTCTCAAATACCTGCCGCTTCGGGAGCTGTGGACTCCACTTCCCCACCCTGGCCGAACTCATTGAGCACATCGAGGACAACCACATCGTAAATACTTTGTATCGAATGCCTGAAAATCTACAACTGCAGCATCCACCAAACAGCTGTGAACCCCAGAACACCGGTCCCCAATTGGCACAAACACGCAGATTCAGAGAAGCTCGACACTCCCTCAAGGAAAGGTCAGATTTCGCCTGGGATAAGGAGAAAGAGAACTACATAACAAGACACCCAGAGAAGAGAGATCATGGGGAGACAAAGAAACAGCCCGCACATGAAAGAAAAGCAGGCATCAACAGAAAAGAGAGTAAATGAAATGGAGTCAAGCAACCTATCAGAGAAAGAATTCAGAGAAATGGTGATAAGGTGGCTGAAAAGAATGGAAGAAAAATTCGACAATATGAGTAAGAACCAAGAGGAAATGAAGAAGAACCAAGAAGAAATGAAAAATGACATTGCTGCTGTAAAGAACTCAATAGAAAGCATCAGGAGTAGACTAGAAGAAGCAGAGGACTGCATCAGTGAGCTAGAAGACAAGGTGGGAAAAAATACACAAGTAGAGCAGCTTCTAGAAAAAAAAAAATTAAAAAACAGGAGGAGAGCCTAAGGGAACTTCGGGAAAACACAAAACAAAACAACATCCACATAATAGGGGTTCCAGAAGATGAGGAAACTGAGCAAGGAATAGAAAACCTGTTTGAAGAAATAAAGACAGAAAACGTCCCTAATATAGAAAAGAAAAAGCCCACAAAAATCCAAGAAGCTCACAGAGTCCCAAGCAAAATGAATCCCAAAAGACCGATGCCAAGGCACATTATAATTAAATTGGCAAACAACAACGACAAAGTAAGAATCTTAAAAGTGGCCAGAGAGAGACAGAAAGTTACATACAAAGGAACCCCCATCAGACTAGCAACTGATTTCTCAACAGAAATTCATCAGGCCAGAAGGGAATGGAATAAAATATACAAAGTCATGCAAAGGAAGGGTCTGAATCCAAGAATACTGTACCCAGCAAGGCTATCAATCAAAATTAAAGGTGAAACAGGAGCTTCACAGACAAAAAAGGACTAAGGGAATTTATTACCACCAAACCAGCAATGCAAGAAATGCTAAAGGGTCTGCTGTAAAAAAAAAAAAAGAAAGAAAGAAATAGTAAGTGAAGAAGGAACACCAGGGTAAAGAATAAAAATGGCGACAAATAGGTACCTATGAATAATAACTTTAAATGTAAATGGATTAAATGCCCCAATCAAAAGACATAGGGTAACGGATTGGATAAGAAAACAAGACCCATATATCTGCTGTCTACAAGAAACACACCTCACAAAAAAAGACACACACAGACTGAGGGTGAAGGGATGGAAAAAGGTTTTCCAGGAGAATGGAAATGAAAAATAAGCTGGGGTAGCAATACTTATATCTGACAAAATAAATCTCAAAGGAAAGGACATAACAAGAGATAAGGAAGGCCACTTCATAATACTAAAGGGAGCAATCCAACAAGAAGAAATAACTCTGGTAAACCTATACACACCCAATACAGGAGCACCCAAATACATAAAAAAAAAAACTCCTGGACGATATCAAGGGAGATATTGACAGCAATACAATCATAGTAGGAGACTTTAATATCCTACTATCACCATTGGACAAATTCTCTAAACAAAAAATCAGCAAAAAAAACAATAATCCTAAATGACTCACTAGACTAGATGGAATTAATTGACATCTTCAGAACATTTCACCCCAAAGCCACCTAATATACATTCTCCTCAGGTACACATGGGTCATTTTAAAAGATAGACCATATGTTGTGTCATAGGCAAAATTTCATCAAATTCAAGAAGATAGAAATCATATCAAGCATCTTCTCAGATCACAGTGGCATAAAACTTGAAATCAACTACAATAAAAACAATCCAAAAAAAAAAAAATCAAACACATGGAGACTAAACAGCATGCTATTAAACAATGACTGGGTTTCCAGAGAGATCAAGGAAGAAATAAAAAACATCATGGCAACAAATGACAGTGAAAACACAACAATCCAAAATTATGGGACACAGCGAAAGCAGTCTTGAGAGGGAAGTTCATAGCTCTACAAGCCTACTGCAAAAAAACAAGAAACAATGGTAATAAATTACCTAACACTACAACTCAAATAGTTAGAAAGAGAGCAACAAGAAAAGCCCAGTGTAAGCAGAAGGAAGGACATAATAAAGATCAGAGCGGAGATAAATGACATAGAGACCAAAGAAACAATACAAAAGATCAACAAAACCAAGAGCTGGTTCTTTGAAAGGATAAACAAGATTTCTGAACCTCTAGCCAGGCTCACAAAGAAGCAAAGATAGAGGACCCCCCCAAAAAAAATCAGAAATGAAAGAGGTAAAATAACAACAGAACCCACCAAAATACAAAGGATTGTTAAAAAATACTACGAACAACTCTATTCTAACAAACCGGACAAACTGGAGGAAATGGACATATTCCTAGAAAAATATAACCTTCCAAAACTAAATCAGGAAGAATCTAAACATCTAATTGTGGCAATAACAATGGAAGAAATTCAGGCAGTCATTAAAAGCTTTTGGCAAACAAAAGCCCAGGGCCTGACAGCTTCACAGGAGAGTTTTACCAAACATTCAAGGTAGAACTAAAACCTATCCTCCTCAGACTATTCCAAAAAATTCACAAGGAAGGAACACTTCCAAGCTCCTTCTATGAAGCCAGCATCACCCTAATACCAAAACCAGATAAAGACAACACAATGAAAGAGAATTACAGGCCAATATCCCTCATGAACATAGATGCCAAAATCCTCAACAAAATTCTAGCAAATCGGAACCAGCAGTACATCAGAAAGATCATACACCATGACCAAGTAAGATTTATCCCAGGAATGCAAGGATGGTACAATATCCGCAAATCAATAAACGTGATGCATCACATAAACAAATTGAGAGATAAAAATCACATAGTAATATTA
This sequence comes from Eptesicus fuscus, assembly GCF_027574615.1. Taxonomy (NCBI): domain Eukaryota; kingdom Metazoa; phylum Chordata; class Mammalia; order Chiroptera; family Vespertilionidae; genus Eptesicus; species Eptesicus fuscus. The sequence goes on from NC_072475.1 coordinate 113,381,311, forward strand.
ATTGATGCAGAAAAAGCATTTGACAAAATCCAACACCCTTTCTTGATAAAAACTCTCAACAAGGTAGGAATAGAAGGATCATACCTCAACATAATAAAAGCTATATATGATAAACCCATAGCTAACATCATACTCAATGGGCAAAAACTAAAACCATTTCTCCTAAGAACAAGAACAAGACAGGGATGCCCACTCTCACCACTCCTGTTTGACACAGTGCTGGAAGTATTAGCCATTGCAATTATACAAGAATAAGAAATAAAAGGCATCCAAATTGGAAAAGAAGAAGTAAAGCTGTCCTTATTTGTAGATGACATGATATTGTACATAAAAATCCTGAAGGACTCCATAAAAAACTAATAGATTTAATAAATGAATTTGGCAATGTAGCAGTATACAAAATTAATGCCAAGAAATCTATGGTATTTCTATACACCAATAGTGAACTTACAGAAAGAGAGACTCAAAAAGCAATCCCATTTATCATCACCCCAAAAAATTAAGATACCTAGGAATAAATTTAATTAAGGAGGTAAAAGACCTATACGCGAAAAACTGCAGGACACTGAAAAAAGAGATAGAGGAAGATGTAAACAGATTGAAGAACATACCGTGTTCATGGACTGGTAGAATCAACATCATTAAAATGTCCATACTACCCAAAGCAATCTATAGATTCAATGCATTCCCCGTTAAAATACCAACAGCATATTTCACAGACCTAGAAAGAACTCTCCAAAAATTCATCTGGAATAAAAAAAGACCCCAAATAGCCACAGCAATCCTGAGAAAGAAGAATAAAGTGGGTGGGATCTCAATACCAGATTTCAAGCTGTATTACAAAGCCACTGTTCTCAAAACAACCTAGTACTGGCACAAGAACAGACATATAGACCAATGGAATAGAATAGAGAATCCAGATATCGACCCAAACCACTATGCTCAATTAATATCTGACAAAGGAGGCATGAACATACAATGGAGTCAAGACAGTCTCTTCAACAAATGGTGTTGGGAAAATTGCACAGATACATGCAAAACAATGAAACTAGACCACCAACTTACACCATACACAAAAATAAACTCAAAATGGATAAAGGACTTAAACATAAGACAGGGAACCATAAAAATACTAGAGGAATCCACAGGCAGCAAAATCTTAGACATATGCCAAAAGAACTTCTTCACTGATACTGCTCCTAGGGAAATGGAATCTAAAGATAAAATAAACAAATGGGATTACATAAAGATAAAAAGCTTTTTCACAACAAAAGAAAACAACAAGAAAGCCCACTGCATGGGAGAACATATTTTCAAATGTTATCACTGATAAAGGTTTAATCTCCAACATCTAAAAGCAACTTATACAACTTAATAAAAGGAAGATGATCCAATAAAAAAATGGGCAACAGACCTAAATAGAATCTTTTTGAAAGAAGACAGAAAGAAGGCCAAGAGACCTATGAAAACATGCTCAAAGTCACTAATTATCCAAGAGATGCAAATCAAAACGACAATGAGGTACCATCTCACACCTGTCAGAATGGCTATCATCAACAAATCAACAAACGACATGTGTTGGCGAGGATGTGGAGAAAAAGGAACCCTCGTGCACTGCTGGTGGGAATGCAGACTGGTGCAGCCACTGTGGAGAACAGTATGGAGTTTCCTCAAAAACTAAAAATGGAACTCCCATTTGACCCAGTAATCCCACTCCTAGGAATATATCCTAAGAAACTAGAAACCAATCAGAAAGGTTATATGCACCCTTATGTTCATAGCAGCACAATTTACAATAGCTACGATTTGGAAACAGCCTCGGTGCCTGTCAGCAGATGACTGGATCAGAAAACTATGGTACATCTACACAATGGAATATTATGCTGCTATGAAAAAGAAGGAATTCTTACCATTTGCAGCAACCTGAATGGAACTGGAGAGCATTATGCTAAGTGAAATAAGCCAGTCAATGAAAGAAAAATACCACATGATCTCACTCATTTATGGACAATAAAGAACATTATAAACTGATGAACAAAAAGATACAGAGGCAGTAAAGCATCAAACAGTCTGTCAAATTACAGCGGGAAGGTTAGGGAAAGGTGGGGGAGATAAGAGATCAACCGAAGGACTTGTATGCATGCATATAAGTATAACCAATGGACGCAAAACACTGGGGGGTGAGGGCATATATGGGAGTGGGGGGGGGCAATGTTAAGATATGTTCACATATAATACCTTAATAAAAAAATGGGAAAAAAGCATAAAAAATAAAGTAAATACTTAGTTATATTAATACATTGTATACAGTATATGTCTACAGGCCTTCAAGTAATGTAGGTACATTCATTAAAATGAACTAATGAACTAATAAAACTTACTAATAAACTATGTTAAATCATTGTAATAAAAGAAAACAATTATCTTTTGTATAGTAGGCAAGGCCTATCTAAAATATCTAGAGGGTAAAACAAAACACTTTATAACAAAGAGTATACAGCTGTATTCAAAGGAAAATGTATAGCTTTAAGTGCTTTCAAGGTATTAGAAATATTAAAATGAAAGTAAAGAAAAATGAAAATAAATATAATTTACCTATTCAAATTAAGAAATTAGAAAAAAATAGCAAAGTACAGAAGAAAACAATTCTGGCACTAAGCCATGTGACAAAGTATGGGAATAATTCTGTGGCAAAGTGATGAAGGTAACATATAGAAGCAGCAAGATCAGAAAGAAGAGCAGGATGGAGTAACTAACTATTCTGGATGGGGATGATCTTGGCATTGAAGTGGAGAATAGGAAGTGAGGGGAGTCAAGCATAAGTAAGAGTTTGATATTGGGTAACTATGGGAAGGTGATACTATTAAAAGCAGAAAATGGAGAATGGAGAATGAGAAGGAAGACACAAAGTTCAATTTGGAGGATATGGAGTTTGAGGTTCCTGTGATGGGCAAGGCACTGTATGAGGCACTGTACTCAATATGCCTGCTCGCCCCAGATTCCTATGTTACTAGTCCGGGACTGCAGTTGGCATATCAAGGTGGTGAATAAGCAAAAAATACATGCTTAATATAGGCTGATCCCAGAAATGGCTGGCTCAAACTACGCAGTGAGAGACAAAGCCCCAACTTCTCCACCCCTGTCCTGGAAGCTGGGAATGGAAAGTGGGGTGCAGAGAGAAACAAGCAAGGTCAGCATCTCCCCAGTCAGACCTCATTATTTAATTCAAAGGCTCTACATGGGAAACAAGTGAGTTTCTCAAGAGACTTGTCCCTAAAGTAATTAAACACAACCTCACAGTTGTAGCTCAATGACTAGTAGATGCAATTTTAGGACTTCACCTCAATTTGTGTTTTCTTTGCCCTCTTTCCCCTACCCCTGCATCCCAGGCCCCCAGCAATGTATCACTGAGAATTCTAGATCTAGGATCAGGATGCCTTTACATTCAGATAACTCTTTCAAACAAATCAGATGACAAACCTTCTGAATTCCATTCAAGTCAATCTTCCTGTGCAGCTTCTAAGAAAAGTAGAAGGTCAATGATATTTGCTTGGATGAATCCCCACCCCCCCAAAAAAAGAAAAAACAAAAAACAAAACAAAAAAAACAAACAAAAAAACAGGCAGACAGCATACTGAAAAGTATTCTCCTTTAGCCTGTGCCTATATCTAGGCAGCTTGATTTTCTCTTTCATGTAGAAGGATAGCTTCAGGCAAAGTAGATTTGCTTAAACCTCTGCCACTGGTTGTGCCATGTGAACTTAGTCCTTGGAGAGAAAATTTAAACTGTGAATGAAATGGGAACTTTGAATATTGTCAGCTGATTTTAATTTAGCCATTTTGTGCAACAAAACGACAGAGGCTAAGCCACTGTTCTAGACTCCCAGGGATGGTTATACTCACATTGGTCCACTTGCTATGTACCTCTGTCTAAGAATCTAAAAAGGATTCTTCTAAGTTTAAGCAATGGAAGTTCACATAACTCTTATTGTGCCTGCCGCTTTACAATCAAAATAAATAGAACTTCACACTATTTACAATTGAAACCTCCGTAGTTTTACTGAGTTAATACCATTAGTGGTAACAGTGGCTCATCTCACATCCAAATGAGCCCTCTTCGTGCTCAAGGGAAATAAAGGGTCTGATATCCAAAGTAGCTCTAAGAACCACTGACAAATCACTGGAGAAAACTGGTATTCCTGAGCCCAGAATTAACTAGCTTCACTCATAAGAAATGGTCAAAATACATCTGGGCAAGCATTCTTTTTTTTCTTTTTCTTCCTTCTTTTTTAATGCCGCTCTTTTGTAAAGTCAGTCCTCATTTCTCCTGGCTCATTAGCAGTCCAAATAAAATGATGGCAAAATGGCCTAATTCTTCCCCTTTTTAAGCTATACCTATCTCTGAACAGTCAGTTGAAGAACCAATTTGGAAATTCAGGCGGGGTTTGCTTTTCCCTCTATGTGCTAAGATTATTTTTATATTTCTCTTTGCATTAGCTTAAAATGAACTTTATTAATAACTAGAGGCCCAGTGCATAAAATTCATGTGTGTGTGTGTGTGTGTGTGTGTGTGTGTGTGTGTGTCCCTCAGCCCAGCCTGCACCCTCTCCAATCTGGGATCCTTCTCACAATCCAGGACTGCTGGCTCCCAACTGTTCGCCTGCCTGCCAGCTTGATCACCCCCTAACCACTGTCCTGCCAGCCTGATCGATACCTAACTGCCCTCCCCTGCTGCCCTGGTCACCCCTAACTGCCCTCCTCTTCCAGCCTGGTTGCCCCTAACTGTCCTCTCCTGCAAGCCTGGTCCCCCCACAACTGCCCTCTCCTGCTGGCCCAGTCACCCCTAACTGCCCTCCCCTGCTGGCCTGGTCCCCCCCAACTGTCCTCCCTTGCAGGCCTGATCACCCGCAACTGCCCTCCCTTTCAGGCCTGGTTCCTTCCAACTGCCCTCCCCTGCTGGCTTGATCGCTCACAACTGCCCTCCCCTGCTGGCCATCTTGTGGTGGCCATCTTGTGTCCACATGGGGTGGCCATCTTATGTTTTGGAATGATGGTCAATTTGCATATTACCTCTTTATTATATAGGATGTTCCAGAGAAGGAGCTCTTTGGTAATAGACTTTCAGATCTAGGGGGTGAGGGTTGGGCGAAGCATTTGACCTTGAGAATTTCACATGACTTAGAAAAGGTCCAAATATATGAAAGACACTGTTCTCTAGGCAGTTTCACATTGGGTCCTTTGTTGAGGAATGAGCTGCCATCCTGGGAATCTCTTCGAGGCATTGTGCCTCCTTTGATGGCATCTCATATATGAATGTGATGTGGTGCTGAGGTCTCCATCAGCATCATTCCTGGAAAAGCCTCATCACCATGGCGTCTATGGGTCATCTCACTCCTCTCTGAACACCCTCAGTCCTGAAACAAGACCTGAGACCTTTGACTTTATCTCCTTGATACCCAGACTGTGGTCCAAAGGCCTCTCAGGCCCACATCACCTGAGAGCTCATTAGAAATGCAGTCTTGGGCCCCACCCACACTGACTGCTGTGGACTGAAGTGGGTCACCCTCACATTCATATATGGAAGCCCTAAACCCTAATGTCACTGGATTTAGAATAGGGCCTCTTATGAGATAGTTGAAGTTTAATGAAGTCATAAGGGCAGGGCTCTGACCCCATAGGGATATGGCCCTGATATGAAGAAAAGAACTGTGTACTCTCTCTCACACAGAGAGAGACAAGGTCATGTAAGGTAACAGCAAGAAGGCAGCCATCTACAAGCAAGGAAGAGAGCTACCACTCGTAACCAAATTAGCCAGCACTTTATCTTGGACTTCCAGCCTCTAGAACTATGAGGAAGGAAATGTCTGTTTAGGCCTCCTGGCCTGTGGTATTTTGTCATGGCAGCCCTACCTGACAAGGATACCTGCTAAACCAGATTCTTCATTCTAATAAGATAATCAGTGACAAGTATGTTAATAAATGGAATATTTACAAAAATATGGCTGATTTAAGGAAACCAACACAGGATAATGCAGTACCTGAGAGCTAAAATTAGTGGACAGCAATTACCACCCTATACCCAGAAGGGCAGGAAGAGGGCATATGAACAGATCTCAAAGCAGTATGAAGACTGCTGATTAGGAGCTGAGGTTTTGGAAGAGGGATATAAACAAGCATAGTGACCTGGCAGGGAGGGAGCCTGAGGAATGAATGCCCTGTTTTCACCCTTCCTCCTCTCAGTATCCTGTCAGTGCTTCCCTCAAATCAAAGCCCTCTCAGAGGACAATAGAAGCAGTCAATTCCACACACATCATTTTGGTGAGCATCAGGAGACCAGGGCAGTGTGAGAAAGGAGGGAGAGTTTATATAAAGGGGCAAATGAAAAAAGCCAGGATTAGGACTAAGGTGAGGAAGATAGGGTACCCAGGATGCAATATTTAAACAGGTGCTTACTTTCAGATCAGACAGATCCTCAGCCCTTGCATGATGAAGAGAGGAGGCCTCGTGTGTTATGTGCAATAGAATTAAGAGAGGGGGTGCGTTAACATTTAATGTGTAAGCATAAAAAAGAACATTTTGATGAAAGATTTTAAAATATCTCTTTGGACTTTTCCCTCAAGGACTGGGCAGACAAAAGTATACTCCTCAATCATGAAATGTTTGGGGGCTGGTGTGCTCAATGGTCTGGCCTTGCTAGTGAGCACTGGATTTCTATCCTTCTATTGGGTGTGTCATTTCGTCCTGCTGCACATTTACAGATTTTTTTCACATCTTAACATTTCTGAAGTCAAGATGTGTCTTATAATCAATGATGTCAGAATTACAATTAGCAGTATTTTTCTTCTTAGAAATACATAAAAGAATGGTATGTTTTATAACTGATGGCCTCTTTGATTTGATGGGGTTGAGGGTAAATACTCTGAGACTGTATCTGGCTTTACAACATTTCACATCTATCATAATAGCTGTCATGCAATAATGATCACAGTATGTCTTCCATCAGGGTGTCATGAATGAATGAATAAATGAAAAGTTCACTTGTCCTAGTTCATATTTACTTCTAGAAGTTGCATAGTGTGATGTTAGGAAAACTGTCAGTTCATGTACCAGAGTTGTTTGAGTTGTCATCATCAGAGAATGAAAAAGCCTGAACGTTGCATGAGCATTCACTTAATCCTCATTTTTAATTTCCTACAGAACTTATTGGCGTCCTGACCCCAGGCTGTGCACTTCCCATAGTCCTCCTGTTTCACAACTAACGACTCCTCCTTTCATCTTCCACTTTCTGTGTGCTCTAAGAAAACTTCTTCCCAAAGGCATTTTCCTTCATTCTCAGTTTGCATCCCTGATTCTAACCCTTTGATTCCAAAGTCAAGATGCAGTTTTTAATGTAACTTTAGCATTAACTATGAATTATTTTACTTTTTAAAGTTTATATATTTAATTTTATTTTAACGTAGTCCTGCCTGCAAACATGTACCTCAGCCCTATCATTAATGGCAGCTAGTTTGAACAGAGAAAAACATTGTTTTTCTAGTGATTTACTTTAGTCCCTCTCAGCAAGAAACTGAAATTATTTTCTTCTCTTTTGATGACTGATGCAGCAGTACCCTGCCTTGCCCAGTATCTCTTCCTGTCCATTTCTCTGTTAAATTAAGATAGTTACTCATTTTTAGCAAAAAGGAGGATCATTAGGACTGATATTTCTGACTTAACTCTTTACCTAGAATAATTTTTTTTAAAATTTTATTTCATTTTATTTTTAAAAATAAATCTTTATTGTTCAGATTATTGCAGTTGTTCCTCTTTCCTCCCCCCCCCCCCATAGCTCCCCTCTACCCGGTTCCCACCCCATTCCCTTACCCACACCCACCCCCGTCCTCATCCATAGATGTATGATTTTTGTCCAGTCTCTTCCTGCACCCTCCACGCCCCTTTCCCCCTGAGGATTGTCAGTCCACTCCCATTCTATGCCCCTGATTCTATTATGTTCACCAGTTTATTCTGTTCTTCAGATTTTTAATTCACTTGACTTTTAGATTCACTTGTTGATAGGTATGTATTTGTTGTTCATAATTTTTATCTTTACCTTTTTCTTCTTATTCCTCTTCTTAAAGAATACCTTTCAGCATTTCATATAATACTGGTTTGGCAGTGATGAACTCCTTTAGCTTTTTCTTATCTGTGAAGCTCTTTATCTGCCCTTCCATTCTGAACGATAGCTTTGCTGGGTAGAGTAATCTTGGTTGTAGGTTCTTGCTATTCATCACTTTGAATATTTCTTGCCACTCCCATCTGGCCTGTATAGTTTCTGTTGAGAAATCAGCTGACAATCGTGTGGGTACTCCCTTGTAGGTAACTGTTTTTCTCTTGCTGCTTTTAATATTCTCTCTTTGTCTTTTGCTCTTAGCATTTTAATTATGATGTGTCTTGGTGTGGTCCTCTTTGGATTCCTTTTGTTTGGGGTTCTCTGCACTTCTTGGACTTGTAAGTCTATTTCTTTCACCAGGTGGGGGAAGTTTTTTGTCATTATTTCTTCAAATAGGTTTTCAATATCTTGCTCTCTCTCTTCTTCTGGCACCCCCATAATTCAGATGTTGGTACGCTTGAAGTTGTCCCAGAGGCTCCTTACACTATCTTCATATTTTTAGATTCTTTTTTCTTTTTGCTTTTCCGGTTGGGTGTTTTTTGCTTTTTGTATTTCAAATCTTTGACTTGATTCTTATGATCCTTTAGTCTGCTGTTGGATCTCAGTATATTATTCTTTATTTCAGTCAGTGTATGCTTAATTTCTAGTTGGTCCTTTTTCATATCCTCGAGGATCTCACTAAATTTATTGGCAGTTTCTAGAAAATTCTTGAAAAATCTTATAACCATGGTTTTGAACTCTATATCCTCCATTTCTTTCATTTGTGACCTATTTCTTTGTCTCTGCATTTTGGCTGCTTCCCTGTGTTGATAGAGTGGCTTTGTGTGGTAGGTGTCCCAGTGGCTCAACCTCCCCAGTTACCTGAGATGAACACTCTTGGTGCACCCCTTTGTGGGCTATGTGCACAGTCTTTCTCTAGTTAAGCCTTGATTGTTGTTGGTATCACTGGGAGAAATTGACCTCCAGGCCAATTGGCTGTGAGGATCACCTGTGTCTACGATAGGAGAACTTCTGTGCTGGAGACACCATTATGAGGCAAGACTTGCTTCAGTGGGGCTTTGGTGCTTACTGAATCTGCCCCCTGAGTGTGTCCTTTATGGATCTGAGAAGTTGTAATCTGGATGGTCCCACTCTGACCCCTGGGTACACTGGCTCTTGGATCTCCAAGGAGGTGCTAATTTAGCCTCTGCCTGAGGCCACCCAGCAGGAGCTATGGAGAGATCTGCAGATTCCTCTTCTTTGATTGGGTTTTGGAGGTGCCGAGATGAGGCCCAGCTGTGAAGCAATGCAAGCTGCTGCGGGGCCTTGGGCCTTCTTTTGGATGTTCTGGGTCTTACTGACTCAGCTGCAGTTTGTTAGGTAAGTTTAGATTTCAAAGGACCAGGCCATTCACATGCAAAAGCCTCTGCAAACAGCTTGGGTGGGGAGGGGTCTCAGGGCGGAGCCAACAGCAATAGCTGACCATCAGCCCTGCCCTAAGAGGCCCCCAGGTCTCAGTGTCCCTCGGTAATTGCTGCAAGCACCTCTGAGAGAAAGCCGCCCTCGAGTTCCGCCCGATGCCAGACAGTCCAGTTTCTCCCCATATGAGTCTGGGTCCCCAGAGTCTCACCCGGAACTGGAATTCAGAGCAGTCGGGAGCTTGTGTCTCCCTCCCGAATGAAAAAGACAACCGCATCCTCAGTTGCCAGCCCATTCCGCGTGTGCGCCTCCGTACCTCTGCACTTTACTTCCGCAGCTCCTCTGAGTCTCAGTGTGCTTTTCTCTTTCCTTCTAGTTGTAGAATTTCCACTCAGCCAGCCTTCCTGTGGTTCTGGATGATGTTCATTTTGTCTTTTAGTTGTAGTTTTGAAATTGTTGTGCAAGGCAGCAAGTTCAGGTATTTCCCTATAACGTCATCTTGGTTTCTCCAGTCAGCTTTCTAAATTTTTAAATATCCAGGGAGCCAGGGGATATTTTATACATAAACATGCTATTATAAACACAGACATATTCATGACATATTATATATACTTATATAATATATACATATCTAATGAAGCCGTGTGGGGAGCGAAGGCGAGACAATGAAACACACGCTCAGAGCCAGCTGGTCAGCTCTTGGGCTCCTCTGCAGGGTAGAACATCCGGGGCATGGTGGCAGGGAGGTCCTCAGAAGGAGCAGCATGGGCTTCAAGTTTGGCCAGATAAGCAAAGTACATCTCCATGGAGGGGACTGTTAACAAGGCACAGGTGAAAATGCGTGTAAAAGTACCTAGCAGAGCTCGGCACACAGCAGGTGCTCCCGGCGTGTTTGTCCATTCTGAATCTTTAATTTCAACAGTTTGGCTTGACAGAACTGCCGTTTTGATTTATATTCTCAGTAAGCTTTTGTATTAGGCATAAGCTTGCCTTGGGCACAGACCAAATGACCACATTCACATTTGACAAGCCTATAGTGGATATTTACCATCTGCCAGACACATGAGCTATGAGATTTTACACATGCAACCCCAATCCCTCCAAAATCCTCCAAACTCCTAGTATCAAACTGTTTACTAACACCCAAATAAAACATTATAGTCCCATCCCATATTACTCTGGAAGCTCCAAACCCAGAGTCTCTGGGAGGAAACTCCCATTCTCCTACTAGATCTCTGTTCAGTTCTCTTAGTGCCACGATGTGAATGCAGCCTCTTCTCCATCGTTCCCCAAAGCACACTCTCTAGGGCTGTTGTGACCTTAAAATGAATTCTGCTGCTTCTCTAGAAAACTGCCTCTGTATTAGAATTCTTTTTTTTTTTAGTGTGATTTTTTTATTTTTATTTATTTTTTTTGACTTTTTTTTATTGAGGTATTATATGTGTACATATCTTACCATTGCCCCCCCACCCCACACCCATACATTCCCTCACCCCCCAGAGTTTTGCGTCCATTGTTTATGCTTATATGCATGCATACAAGTCCTTTGTTTGATTTCTTATCTCCCCCCCCTCCCTAACTTTCCCCCTGTAATTTGAAATTCTGTTTGATGCTTTACTGTCTCTGTATCTATCTTTTTGTTCATCAGCTTATAATGTTCTTTACTATCCATAAATGAGTGAGATCATGTGGTATTTTTCTTTCATTGACTGGCTTATTTCACTTAGCATAATGTTCTCCAATTCCATCCAGGTTGCTGCAAATGATGAGAATTCCTTCTTTTTTATGGCAGCATAGTATTCCATTGTATAGATGTACCACAGTTTTCTGATCCAGTCATCTGCTGATGGGCACCTAGGCTGCTTCCAAATCTTAGCTATTGTAAATTGTGCTGCTATGAACATAGTGGTGCATATATCCTTTCTGATTGGTGTTTCTAGTTTCTTTGGATGTATTCCCAGGAGTGGGATTACTGGGTCAAATGGGAGTTCCATTTTCAGTTTTTTGAGGAAACTCCATACTGTTCTCCACAGTGGCTACACCAGTCTGCATTCCCACCAGCAGTGCACGAGGGTTCCTTTTTCTCCGCATCCTCGCCAACACTTGTCGTTTGTTGATTTGTTGATGATAGCCATTCTGACAGATGTGAGATGGTACCTCATTGTTGTTTTGATTTGCATCTCTCGGATAATAAGTGACTTTGAACATGTTTTCATGTGTCTCTTGGCCTTCCTTCTGTCTTCTTTTGAAAATATTCTGTTTAGGTCTGTTGCCCATTTTTTTATTGGATCCTTTATCTTCCTTTTATTAAGTTGTATAAGCTGCCTGTAGATGTTGGAGATTAAACCTTTATCAGTGATAGCATTTGCAAATATGTTCTCCCATGCAGTGGGCTTTCTTGTTGTTTTTTTGATGGTTTCTTTTGCTGTAAAAAAGCTTTTTATGATGCTCTTGAGAGAGGAACCAAGATGGCGGCATAGTTAAACAACTAATCTGCTGCCTCACACAACAATTTCAAAAATACAACTAAAAGACAAAAACGTCTACCACCCAGAACCACGGGAAAGCTGGCTGAGTGGAAGATTTACAACTAAGAAGAGAAAGTAGCACAATCGCTGAAAAGCTGAGGTACGGAGGCACGCGAATCGGGCCGGCGGCGGGCGGCTGGGTGCGCGGCTTTTCTTCAACCCGCAAGGAGACAAGCTCCCGATCGCTCTGAAATCCAGTTTCTGGGGACACTCGGGGGACCCAGACACCTACGGGGAGAACCTGGACTCTCGGCCATCGGGTCGGAAAGTGAGAGTGACTTTTTTGCGGTGGTGCGCCCAGCAATCATTGTTTACTGCGCTGGAGCGCGGGGTGCAGGGACTTGAAACAGGAAAGGCAGAGACAGCTGACGGCAGCCATCGCTGTTGGCCACGCCCCAGCCTAGTGATGCCCTGAGACCCCGCCCGGCGCATTCTACAAACCCGCCCAGGCTCCACACAGCGGCTTTTGCATATAAATGGCCTGTTCTGGGGCAGCTTAACCAACTGCAGCTCCAGTCAGACTGCTCCAAAACCGCCCAAGCAAAGGAGGAGAAAACTAGCCCTTGCTGTAGCTCCTGCTGGGGGACACACAGTACACAAGGGTACACCAAGAGTGTTCACCTCAAGTAACTGGGAGGCTGACCCGTTGAACCAATAGGACACCTAGTACACAAAACTACCCTACCAACTTAGGGAAGCAGAGAATATGAGAAGGCAAGGAAACAGATCACAAACCAAAGAAATGGAGGAGAACAAGCGACTGGACATAGAGTTCAAAGCCACGGTTATAAGGTTTTTCAAGAATTTCATGGAAAAGGCCGATAAATTCAATGAGGACCAACTAGAAATTAAACATACACTGACTGAGATAAAAAATATTATACAGAGATCCAAAAGCAGACTAGAGGATTGCAAGAATCAACTCAAAGATTTGGAATACAAAGAGGCCAAGGACACTCCTCCAGAGAAGCATGAAGAGAAGAGAATTCAGAAAGTTGAAGATAGTGTAAGAAGCCTCTGGACAACTTCAAGCGAACCAACATCAGAATTATGGGGGTACCAGAAGAAGAGAGAGAGCAAGATGCTGAAAACCTATTTGAAGAAATAATGAACGAAAACTTCCCCGACCTGATGAAAGAAATAGACTTACAAGTCTAGGAAGCGCACAGAACCCCAAACAAAAGGAATCCAAAGAGGACCACACCAAGACACATCATAATTAAAATGCCAAGAGCAAAAGACAAAGAGAGAATCTTACAAGCAGCAAGAGAAAAACAGTTAGTTACCTACAGGGGAGCTCCCATACGATTATCAGCTAATTTCTCAACAGAAACCATGCAGGCCAGACGGGAGTGGCAAGAAATATTCAAAGTGATGAACAGCAGGAACCTACAACCAAGACTACTCTACCCAGCAAAGTTATCATTCAGAATTGAAGGGCAGATAAAGAGCTTCACAGATAAGAAAAGCTAAAGGAGTTCATCACCACCAAACCAGCATTATATGAAATGCTGAAAGGTATTCTTTAAAAAGAAGAAAAAGAAGAAAGATAAAAATTATGAACAACAAATACATATCTATCAACAAGTGAATCTAAAAGTCAAGTGAATTAAAAATCTGAGGAACAGAATAAACTGGTGAACTTAATAGAATCAGAGGCATAGAATGGGAGTGGATTGATAATTCTCAGGGGGAAAGGGGTGTCTGTGTGGGGAGTATGGGAAGAGACTGGACAAAAATCATACACCTATGGATAAGGACAGCGGGAGGGGAGGTAAGGGTAGAGGGGGGGTGGGAACTGGGTGGTGGGGAGATATGTGGGGAAAAAGGAGAAACAATTGTAATCTGAACAATAAAGATTCATTTAAAAAATAAAAAAATAAAAAATAAATAAATAAAGCTTTTTATTTGGATGTAGTCCCATTTGTTAATTTTCTCTTTAGCTTCCATTGCCCTAGGGGCAGTGTCAGTGAAGAAGTTCTTTTGGCATATGTCTGAGATTTTGTTGCCTGTGGATTCCTCTAGTATTTTTATGGTTTCCTGTCTTACGTTTAAGTCCTGTATCCATTTTGAGTTTATTTTTGCGTATGGTGTAAGTTGGTGATCTAGTTTCATTTTTTTGCATGTATCTGTCCAGTTTTCCCAACACCATTTATTGAAGAGACTGTCTTGACTCCATTGTATGTTCATGCCTCCTTTGTCAAATATTAATTGAGCATAGTGGTTTGGGTCGATATCTGGATTCTCTATTCTGTTCCATTGATCAATATGTCTGTTCTTGTGTCAGTACCAGGCTGTTTTGAGAACAGTGGCTTTGTAATACAGCTTGAAATCTGGTATTGAGATCCCACCCACTTTATTCTTCTTTCTCAGGATTGCTGTGGCTATTTGGGGTCTTTTTTTATTCCAGATGAATTTTTGGAGAGTTCTTTCTAGGTCTGTGAAATATGCTGTTGGTATTTTGATGGGGAGTGCATTGAATCTGTAGATTGCTTTGGGTAGTATGGACATTTTAATGATGTTAATTCTACCAATCCATGAACATGGTATGTTCTTCCATCTGTTTACGTCTTCCTCTATCTCTTTTTTCAGTGTCTTGTAGTTTTTCGCATATAGGTCTTTTACCTCCTTAGTTAAGTTTATTCCTAGGTATCTTAATTTTTTTGGTGCGATGGTAAATGGGATTGCTTTTTTAGTCTCTCTTTCTGTAAGTTCATTATTGGTGTATAAAAATGCCATAGATTTCTTGGCGTTAATTTTGTATCCCGCTACATTGCCGAATTCATTTGTTAAGTCTATTAGTTTTTTTATGGAATCTTTTGGGTTTTTTATGTACAATATAAAAAGTAAATATATGTATATCATAAATATGGGTATTAATTATTCATAACACTTCATGGTCTTACAAAGTGTTAATCATCTCAAAAAAGAATAAAATTGTTGTTGCCAGTTTGTAGAGATTATGGATTGCAATCTACTTTTAATTGTGAACTTAACTAATGGCTTTGACAAGCATTATTTATCCCTAAGCTGTTCTAATTTCAACATTAGTGATTTATTAGTATTGGTGAAGTAACCCTTTTTGGTTATTTGTTCATGTTTCAGGTCCACATCCTATCTAATAAAAGGGTAATATGCAAATTGACCGCACCTTTGCTATGCCCAAGCCACGCCCACCAGCCACGCCCACCAGCCAGCCAATCAGAGCGAGTATGCAAATAAACCCAACCAAGATGGCAGTTAATTTGCATACATAGGCGCCCTAGGTGGACCCCCTGCAACGGATTGCAGGGAGCTGGGGTTCGCTCTGGAACCAGGCCAAAAACTTGCAGAGGAGCAGACCCCCTGAAATCGATAGCAGGGAGCTGGGTGTGGAGGCTTTAGGCCTGGTGCATGAGCAGACCTCCTGCGATTGATGACAGGGAGCTGGATGTCCGTTCTGGCCCCAGGCCAAAAGTAGCAGGGAGCTGGGTGTCTGCTCCGGCCCCGGGCCGAAATCCTCCACGGAGGCTTTTGGCCTGGAGTCAGAGCAGCCCCCCTGCAATGGATAGCAGGGAGCTGGGTGTCCGCTCCGGTACCAGGCCGAAAGCCTCTGCACCCTTTCCCTACAAACTTCAAAAAGTTGGGTCAGCTTCCTTTCCAGGGAATTAGGACTAATTTTGGGGTCCCAGATACACTGGACCTGGTCACTGTGGAAAGATCTACCTGCTCAAATGACAGGGGCAGGATGAGACAGAGGATGTATTTGAGTTTTGTTCTGTTTTTTCAAAATTGCCTGTTACAAACACTTCTGCAGCAGTCCTCAATTGTACTCGAAGTACTGTATTTCTTCCATTTGTATGCATACTCCTTTCTTCAAATTTTAACATTTTTGAAACCAGGATACATCTTAACAGAGAGGTTAAAAGGACTTGCTAGCTGCTAGGCATTTGCATGGGTATCTGTTTATATACCAAAGGCTCGACCAAGTGGGCGGGGACTGGCAAGTGGGCTGAACTCTGCGAGGTTCCTGGTGGCCAAGGGTGTAGAGTGGGAGTGTAGACATGTGGGTGTGTGCATGAGCGTAGACCCTAGCGACACACACTCACACACCCGCACCCACATAGGGTCCTCTGCGTGCCACCCACGCCTCCCTGGACCTCACCCTCCAGACCAGATCCTCCTGATCCCGCCTCTCCTTGGAGTGGGCGGGAGTCAGTCTGGGAAAAATTTCTCAGACTTGCTTGGTGCTGGAACTGGATGCATCCGAGCTCATGGAAGGCTCCACGGAGGTTTCTGGTTGCCAAGGGTGCAGAGCGGGAGTGAGTGTGTATGGGTTGTGTGCATAAGCGTGGACCCAAGCGACACACACTAACAGGCCTGCACCCACACAAGGCCCTCGACTGCGTCACCCGCGCTTCCCTGGACTTCACTCTCCAGCCCGGATCCTCCAGGTCCTGTGCCCTGGGGTCACTCAAGTTTAGCAAGAGTTTGCGATTTGCCCAAGGTGTGTTGAACAGTTTTCTCTTAACCCATTTGTGGGAGTGTAATCTGATTTAAAACCAATGGACTAAACAAAGAGAAGCACTTTCTAGAAAGTCAATTTAGAAATGTGGATCAAAATTCAAGTGAATTACTTTGGGCCAGGAGTTCCATGTCTGTGTATGTGTCCTAAGTAAACAGTCAAATAAGCAATTATGTTTACTGTAGTTGTTGATGCCAGGGGAAACCAGAAGGAACCTGCCCCACAATAAAGGGTTAGAGAAGTAAACCATAGCAATGTCAAACAGTCAGGGATAACACTGTAGCCATTAAAAATTATGTATGTATATCCAATTAGTTGACATGAAAAGAAGGCCATAGCCAAATATTAAGTGGAGGGCAGGGGAAGCTCAGAAGAGGGCATGTATATTTACATGTATGTATATTTTATATGTCAGGGAGATAATAGTTTTAAAAACAGTGATTCTTCCTGAGCTCTGCAATTGTGAGTGTTAGCAAACTGCATTTAAGGTGTGACAGGTGTCCTCTGGTGTCCCATACACACAGACATTCTTGCCTGTGGGACAGCCTGAACCTTTGCCGCACCTGCCCCTCTCTGCTGTGGCAACAGCCCAATCAGACATTCCCTTTTGTAGGGCTGGTTTCCTTTTCTCCTTTGCCCAAACCATGCCTTTCCAACAAAAGAATATTAACCAAGCAATCCTAACAACAAGTTTTGTTGCCGACTGCAACTTATGTCCTTTTATGCAAATGTTGTTGTTTTCAAGCATACCAGATTGTATTTCAAAATTTTTATTTTTCTGCAACTTGACCATTTTTTATTCACTTAAAATATTCTGGAGTATTTTAAATACATATAGAAAAGTAGAGAATAATATGACAAATACTTATCTATACTAATAAAAGGGTAATATGCTAATTAGACCAAATATCTTCTGGACATCCTTCTGGAAAAAGCCACGGTGGTGAGGGCCAAGGCAGAGGTGTTTAGGGGCAACCAGGAAAGCTGGGGAGGTCAGTTAGGAGCCACCAGACCGGAAGGGGAGGGCAGTTGGGGGCGACCAGGCAGGCAGATAGGTGAGCAGTTAAGAGCCAGCAGTCCCAGGTTATGAGAGGGATGTCCAACTGCCGGTTTATGGGATCAGGCCTAAACCAGCAGTCGGACATCCCCTGAGGGGTCCCGGAATGAAGAGGGTGCAGGCTGGGCAGAGGGATGAATTTTGTGCACCGGGCCTCTAGTATTTAATAATTCTGTACCAAATGGTGATCCGTAACCAGAAGCAACAGATTTAAGGGTTAAAAATTATTACAAAACTCAGTTACAAGTGCTTTTCAACCACTAATTTAAATATATGAACTATAAATCTTTCTTTTCTATTTTTAATTACTAAAATACAGGGTGTTACAGTAACTTCACAGTTATCCTTCACTTTGGGTCCTCCTTCCAATCTCCTTATGCTTTGAGTAATCCTAATATATAAAAACCCTGAGTCCATCACATCCTCAATGACCGGGAGGCTCGACCAACCAGAAGTCAGTCCTGTAGTCAGTGCTGGGTTGCCGTGGCGACCCAGCACTGACTGCTAAGGCTGCAGGCATGGTGACCCAGCACTGACTGCTGAGGGGGATGCAAATCAGGCTCAGAGAGAAGCCTGAAGAGAGAAGCAGTGTCTGATCTGTTGCCTCTGTAGCAGCTGTTGATCAGCACCTGCCTCTCTCTTTCTTTCCAGGCTGGTCAGCAGCCCCACCTCCATTTCTCTCCAGGCCTCTACCAGGGCTGCTGATCAGCCCTGCCTTTCTGATCAGGCCCTGTTGATAGGCCCAGAGATGCTGACTGGCATAGAAACTGACCAATCAGAACCAAATCTGGGTCAACTGTGAGGAGCCAATGGTTGCCTAGGAGGTGGAGCTTTTGACGCCTACTGGCATAGAAACTTACCAATCAGAACCAAATTGGCTGGCAGAGGAGGACAGTTGGGGGTGAGATCAGGCCAGCAGGGGAGGGCAGTTAGGGGAGATCAGGCTGGCAGGAAAGGCCAGTTCGGGGTGAGATCAGGCTGGCATGGGAGGGCAGTTTGGGGCAACCAGGTTGGCAGGGGAGGGCAGTTGGCGGGGACCAGGCCTACAGGGGAGGGCAGTTGGGGGCAACCAAGCCAACAGGGGAGGGCAGTTGAGGGCCATCAGGCCAGCAGGGGAGGGCAGTTGGGGATGAGATCAGGCTGGCAGAGGAGGGCAATTGAGGGTGAGATCAGGCCAGCAGGGGTGGGCAGTTGCGGGCCAGCGGGCTGGCAGGGGAGCATGTAGGTGTTAATCATGCTGGCAGGGGAATGGTTAGGGGGTTATCAGACTGGCAGGCAGAAGTGGTTAGGGGAAATCAGTCAGGTAGGCAGGTGAGAGGTTAGGAGCCAGCAGTCCTGGATTGTGAGAGGGATGTCTTACTGCTGGTTTAGGTTCGATCCCACAGGGGTCCCAGATTGGAGAAGATGCAGGCTGGGCTGAGGGACACCCTCCCTCCCCCAGTGCTCGAATTTTGTGCACCGGGCCTCTAGTACATAAATATTGCTCTGTGTATATTCTAGCACTTCATATGCATTTGATACATATTAGCTGCTACTGTTAAAATTATGCCTCCAGCTGTCTTTGCACCTTCTGCTTCCCTTACTTTGATTACTTCTCTCAATACCTTGGCCCTCTTTTGCCCTTGGGCTTTTTTTCTTTCTGTTCTCAGGAATAAGTCTGATCCAGTCACTCGTGCCTTGTGTGAATAGAAGCCCAAATATGACCTCTCTCAAGTCCTTCCCTCTATGTTTTAATCCCTAAAGGGAAATAAAGAGCTTGATTCTGTGATAAAGAAGTTCAAGCATCAGAAGTTAGAGAAGGTCATGATTTGGGGAGGCATCCATCTCAAAACATCTTCTAGACTACCTTCCCTGCTAGCAGACAAAGCTAATTGGAAATGGAAAGTTCAGAATCAACCATTGAAATTCACTTAAGTTGTGCTATAGGTAAGCATCCACTTGATTTGAAAGGTTTTGTTGTTCTTCCTTTAGGATTAGGCTGGGTCCACTTTTCTCCTGGATCATTGCATAGAGAAAGTTTATGGTCCCTAATGGTATGTAGCATGTATTTCCCCCTCATTGTCAAAGTCTGCCGGGGCTGACCGGCAGACCCTAAGTGATGGATGAGTGATTCTCTGACACATGTTTCTGTGAAAGAGAGAGCTAAGGGACTGCTTGGCTATAGGAACCAAACAGCCCCATTTGCCTGCCTCCTCAGGCTTTTATTGTAGCAACAGCTTGAACTAAAATTAACTTCTAGATACTATCAGCAGGGTAAGTATCCCTGAGAAGACACATGCATCTGCAGTGTCCTTTAAGCAAGGACATCTAAAGCCTAAACCTAAAGATTCCAGTAAAACACCCAGGGGCTCAGACTTGTTTGGAAAAGTCAAGGCAGGGTCTGCCATCTTTGGCCAGCTCCCCCTAGAGGCCTCTGAACTTTCAGAGATTTCCTCCTTACAGACTTTCCAACCAAGTCCTGTGCTTCCCCACAAAAGTCCATTATTGATTTTTGTAGCTGATTTATCATGGGGAGAATGTTCTCCTTGCACCAGTGGAACACACTTCCATGTAAGTCCTTCCCCCTGGAGCCTGAGAATGTCAAAGAAGAGCAATGTGAAGACTTTTTCTGAGGTGCACCTCAGACCCACGCTGCACACCAACCACTGCCACTGAGCAAATGCCATCTGTAGTGGTAGAAGCCAGCCTGCCCTGTCCTTCAGAAATATTTTTGAGTTGTAAAGATGTAAAATATATATTAGTTTTATTTCTTCCATTAATTCAATGCCAGATAAGGTCAATGGACCAAAAACAAATTTCCAAAGTCAAAATATTGAGTACTCAGTCTTACACCCTCTCCATGTTAATTCCTTCTTCTTCTTCTAAACCAACCCAGCCCACATACTCTGTTCATGGAGCAGCTTTAATAAGTTCAGTGTTCTATTTCTGATCTGTTGGAAGGAAGTAGGGGGTTGTGGAATACCAGTGCACAGTGTTTATGAAGTCTACAGTTGTGCACACTGATGTCCTGGCCTTCACACTCACTCACCACACACTCATTGCCTCACCCAGAGCAGCTTCCAGTCCCACAGCTCCATTCATGGCAAGTGCCCTAGAGTCATGTACCACTTTTTAAATCTTATACACCATGTTTTTATGGTGTATCTATGTTTAAATACACAAACACCATTGTGTTACAACTGCCTACAGTATCCAGAACAGTAACCTCTGTACAAGCTTGTAGCCCAGGAGCAACAGAATATGCCATGTACTAGGTGTGTAGTGGACTAGAACATCAAAGTTTGTGTAAGCGCACTCTCTGATATTTGCACAAGAATGAAATTACCTAATAATGCATTTCTCAGAATATGTCCCTGTCATTAAGCAACCCATGACTATAACCACAATAGTTTCCAGGTTTTAGACTTTCACTTCTTACTGAGACCCTGACAGTCTGGGATTTATTCTCAACCACTTTCGGTTTCACACCAACATATAAAGCAGACTCCTACAACCACTTTGTATTAGCAATAAAATGTATCTCTTTTTTTTTTTCTCATACAATGTCTTCAGTTTGACATTGAGAAGACACCCCATCCAGTAACACGTTGGAATTTAAACAAACTAATCCACTTAAGGATAGTTTTTCCAGGATGTGCACTTGGTTCTAAAAGACCCCTAACCCCTCCCCCGGGCAGAACACCCGGAGTGGAGCCTTAGGGAAGGAAGCCAGATGCTATGACATCTGTCTTCCCACCAATGGGTGCCAGTACCTGCAGCTCAAGTCAGAAGAGATCCATCTGCACATTCCATCTCAATCCAGTTTCTAATGGATGCTTACCCACAGCCTGACATTAGCTTACTTACATCTTGGTGGAACGAAGATCTCCAAACTCATGGGAAGTTTCGCCAAACCTAAAGAACAAGATGTATATCTGCATTAGTGTCTGTGGCATGTACTTGTTTGTTTGTATTTATTTCTCAAAGAACATAATGTTTTCAGTGTACTTATATGTTCCCAAATGTACTTCAAAGTTGTCAGACATTGTATACATTGTCCCCACGGTACCTCAACACCTCCAGAGACACCTACTTCTCCATCTTCACACTTAGGGAAGCTTCCACTGGAGCCAAAGTCACAAGAAAAAATTGACTTTAAGATCAGGTGAAGAGGGTGAAACAGCTCGTGCTGGGATGTTCACGGCTAAATCCTTATTCAGAAGGCCCATGTAGCAAAGACAAAACTTCAACCACCACCATGGGAGGGCAGCAGCCACCCCTTCTGAGCACTTTCTGGGTGAGGTCCATGCTGAGACTTACATGCATCAGCACAGCAACATCATGAAGTAGTTACTATGCATCTTTTGTTTTATGGGAAAGGAAACTGAGGCACAGATTCTTGCCTATCATCACAAGTAAATGTAGGGTTTCTAACTCCTAGCCATTATGCTATATGCCTCCTGTTAGCTGTTACCTAGTATTTTCAGTGACTGTCAGCAAAGAGTTAAAGAGAGATCAGACCCTTTTGTAGTTTGATCAGCCTGACAGTGACCCATGGAAACTGTTCCACATCTATAATCTATGAGAGAAAAACCAATGTCATGTGGGCAGCCTCAGGACACCAACAGAATGTCACATGAATCCTAGATCCAGCCACTTTCAATTTGGTATTCAGACAAGTCCCAGGAGTGGGAGAGTATAACCCAGCAGAGCACTCAGGAGACCAGCAGATGCACCAGGAAGGCAGCGGCAGCTCTGACCCCAGACTGCTGTCTCACTCATCTGCGAGAGTTCACAGTCAGCACACGCTTTACACACTCAAATGATGGGACCTCTCCTTCTTCCTTCACTTCATTGGCAGACATGTCAACCCATCACTTCTGAAATTCAAAATCATAGTTGCCATGGAGTGCACACTAAACTTTGTGCTCTAATTCTCCAGTCTTCTTTGGAAATGTAAAAGCACCCCCCACTACTATCACAAGGGACTTGCTGTCACAACACCTCTGATACTATCTACCATCCTCTGCTTGAAGGCACCCATGAACTAGGGGCTGCTGCTGAGCCCACATTGACTACAGTTGAGAATTTCCATAGGGTGCTGTCCCAGGTAGTGCATGTTCATCCAAATCATATTGTCTGCATCTACTGCCACAGCCTTCATCCAGAAAATGATGAGAATTATGAAAATGTAAAGAGCTGTGACCTTGCTGCACTCACGCTGGAAGTGCTCAGGGCCTGCTGGCCTTCAGCTCCACCTCTCTGATAGGGAAATTCCCACACATACTTCTCCTCCAATCAGATGGTTAATGGCAGGGACATACCACTCAGGTCCTGAGTAGAAACTCAGAAACATCTCGGTACTTTCTTTCACTCAGTCAATCCATCTTGTACTAGCAGCCTCACCCTCCATGCACACATTTCCCAGACCTGTCTCTTTTCCACCACCACTGTTCTAGTGGACTCTCTGCTTTAGTCTCCTATATGTCCTCCATGTCTCCAGTTTCTCAATAGCAAAATGGATGCCACCTGAGATTTTTCTAGACATAAATCTAATTTCACCCACGCTGCTAGTGCGGGGGTGGGGTACCTTTTTTCTGCCAAGCGTCATTTAGATATTTATAACATTCACAGGCCATACAAAACTATCAACTTAAAATTAGCCTGCTCTATTTGGTCAAACATTTTATTAACTCACCCCTAATGCCTTGGCAGGGCCAGACCAAATGATCTCGAAGGCCAGACGTCCCCCACCCTTGGTCTAGAGGAAAACAAAAACACAAAAATGTTTTCTAAGCATAACGTTCAAAATCCTTCATAATTTCGCCTCAAATTATTTTCTGATCTCATTCAAAGCAACTCTGTCCACTTCAACATGCATGACCCTTGCTGTTTAGCCACTCAGAACTACTTACCATGTCCCGAACCTACTTTGTTCTTTTAAACTTCCATACCTTTGCTCATGCTATGCAGCCTGGAGCAGTTCCATGGCCTTCTTTTCACTTGCCACTGACCATGTCCTCATGGCTCTGTCTTTCAGGCCATTGATAGAGAGGCTGTTGCTAAGAACCCTTGAGGCACTCACCTGGCTATATGACTCCCAGTGAGCCCCACAGACATCCCCACTGAGCTAGGGCTGCAGCTGGACCAGCCCTCATGGTGTTCATGATTGAAGGAGGCACTCTAGCAAAAAGCATCAGAAACTTTAAGGAAGAAGATTTATTACTCACATGCTCTGAAAGGATGCTCAGCATGCCCAGGCCACACATAAATGTGAATAAGCAGGTAGGTCTAAGCAGGGTGGGAGTGGTGGGGGAGAGAGAGAGAGAGAGAGAAAGAGAGAGAGAGAGAGAGAGAGAGAGAGAGAGAGAGAGAGAGAGAATGCCAGAAAGAGAAAGCATGAGAACCAGAAAGAATGAGAAAGAGCAAAAGCTAGGACCTGGGGTTCTGCCTTTAGCAGGGTCCAAGGGTGGGGTGTCCAGGCTATCATGGATCATTCTTTACTGGCTAATTTAAAGCATAAGGTCACTTAGCTAAGTGACAAATAGCCAGTTATCCAGGTTACCCAGGGCTTTCTGAAAGAAGGAACATTAGGAGTGAGGGTGACTTAATTCCTTATCTAGTTGTTTTGCTAGTAGCTGTGTAGCAAGCATAGCTGGTAATGTGTTTATTCAAAATGAATAAACACATGGGTGTTTATTTGACATGGGTGCCTCAACAGTCAAAAGCTTAATGTCAGGTGTGTGCACTACACTCACTTTTCCATACCCAGCTTCACAGCCCCTCTTGGTTGGGCTCTTGGTTGGTGTGTTCAGATGACACTATGTACAATGCTCATCTCACTATATCATAGTTTTTGTTTCCAATGTCTGTCTTCCCCATTAAATATTTTAATTGACATTTATATTCCACGGTCTATTATTTATAAGATATCTACTCTTGGCTTAAACCTATATTGTATTAACCATTTAATTTAGGGTACATCAACTTCTCTCTAATAATAGTAACATCAATAATAACAAGAACATATTTCATGAGTGCTTCCTAAGTGGCAGCCAATATTTTGCATATACATATAGTACATAGAAATATATGTATACATATAATATAATATGGATATTAATTCATTTCACCCTTATAATGTAGTTTCATGCTTAGTCCCACTTAATTTTAAAAAAGCTGAGTTTAAAGAGATTAAGTCCCAAATGTAGTAAATGAAAGAAGTGAGATTGAAACCCATGCAGCCTGACTCCATAATCCCAACTCATAACTATTATACTGCGCCGAAATAACAATATGAATTAATGTGAGTTTTCCACTTACTCTAGTTCATTTTTCTTATTTCTGCAAAACAAATTTAATTTTGTCTTCACTAATATTTATTCAAATAATGGTTATGTGCGTGAAGTACCATATTTTGACACTGTGTGATGTTCTCATGGCTACATGATGGTCCTCAGACCTCCGAGGATCTTTCAGATGCCCCCATTGTCCTGCTGTGTTTATGTGCCCAAAATTCAGTCATTCTTCCCTGACAGGAAATGTCATGTTTTACACTTAGCCATTAAATACAGTTCTTAGGGAAAATGTTTTCTTCTTCCCCACCACCCAACATCTGTCAGCAAGGAGCTCCAAAGAACCATAGTCTCATCTGAGCCCACTGGAATTCACATGAGACTGAAACTAGTAATATTTCACTCCTTGCTGGAGGCACTAAGTGGTAAGGATCAGAACAGAGTCTGTCGGCTTTAATGGAAAAAGTGAGCTTTCGTTGGTTACTTACCTCTACAAATGACCCAATTTTGGAACATGTATTTTGGCTATGGTCAAATATGGGAGCATCTGGAGATTTTAATACATCTAATAAAACTCTCCAAAGAATGGAGGTGTGATAGGTAGAGGTGCGATGTATGCACAGAGATGCATACAGTTCTAAAACTGGAGATAATGCCCCTTGAAAATAAGGAGCCCAAGTGAGATTTTGGAGTGTATAGCTGGGAAATGGCACAGCTAATTTTCATTCCATTTGAACGTCACAGAGGCAGTGCTATACTTGCTTAAAATTAAAAGGTACATCAAGAATGCAAAACATCGTATACAATTTTAATCAGCCTTTTCACTCACTTTTTAATCCTTCCCAGATTCTTTATTTCTCCATATTGGAAAAATTTTCTTTGTTGGGGGTGTTCATCCCTGCACCCCGGCTCTTCTTTTGGCTGCATGCACCTTCCCAGCTACTTATGTAGCACCTGCACCTGGTCTGAGTACTGATGTGGTGCTTCCTTCTCACCTCTTACTCTTTGCTTCTTTCATTTCCCTCCCTTGCCCTTGCTGTTCAGACACCTTCATTCCCTTCTTTGCCCCCCTCTCACCTCCAAAACCACCTGTAAATTTTAAATAATCTTTTACCTGGGAAACTTGGCCTCCTTAAATAGAAATGAGGTTTTATTGTGAAACCAGAAGTCCCTGCTGTGCATTGGCTGCCCCTGTGGCTACACTGCAGGTGTGAGTGTACATTCGAGATCCCCAGTGCAGAACTGACACTAGGAGGGCTTTTCTCTGAAATTAGTCAGGAGTGAGGATGGCAGGACTCTAATTTAAAAAAAAAAAATACTGATCTGAATGAAAATAATAACATTGACAATAGCTGCTAACATTTGTTGAGAACTTAATAGGTACCAGGTCCCAAGCCAACCACTTTACATGAATTTTCTAATTTACTCCTCACTACAGCCCTGAAGTTGGTTCTGTTTCTGTCCCCATTGTACTAACAAGGAGACCAAGGCCAGTGAATGATGCACACCCATGAGAGACTCTTAACAGCCACGTGTCATTAATCTCTCAAGACTGCTGGAAGTCCTGAGTCCTGGGATTCCAGCTGCGGCCAATTCCATGCAGAGCGCTGGCCTGCCCTGCACAGTGGGCTGCAGCTGGAAGGGTGAACACAGGGTGGACCAGGGCTAACACAGCTGGAACAGGGTAAGCACAGGTGCCACAGGTTGGAGTGGGAATAGAGATCAGAAGTGAAGGCATACAGCCACTAGTAAGCCAGTGAAAACTCAAGTGATGGGGATCTGAACTAACATAACAAGATGGATGGTCCACAGGTGATCAGAAGAGGAAGGGGAGTAGTGGAGAGTTCAGCTGCCACTTGGAGGGAGGGTGTTCAGTCAATGGGAGAGGAACTGGCAGATACCAGCAAGGCTGGGACTCAGAGAGCACATCAGGTACTGAGGCTCAGAAACAAGGAAGAGTCCAATTACCAGCCCTGAAGCATTGTGCTTACATCAAACCAGCAGAAAGGATAGCTTAACCTTCTGGGCAGCACCAAAGAGCCGTGGGCATCACCTAAGGAGATTGAACTGCATTTCATACACCTGTGATCTCACCTTGGCGCTACTATACACACACTGGCACCACCAGCTGGGATGACACCATCTTGTCCTTCTAATAATCTCTCAAGAACCCACAGTGCATATATGACCTTTATGTGTAAAAGTGAATGGGTTTGAGGTTAATCCCAAAAAAATGTCATGTTCACTTTCTGACTATCTTTCTTGGACAGTAGACTAAGGGATGCAGAGGCAGCTGGCAAGCTTTCTGAGCCCTGGGGATGCTAGTGAATGTGCCCAGCATGTTGGTAACAGTTCACATATCACCATGAAGAAAAGGCAGAGAATGGCCCTCAGAGCCAGTGGAGACTTGGTCTGAGGATGTGTGTGCAGGGGTGGGCAGAGAACAACTGTGTTTCATTGTAAGCCCTTATACAATGTTGGGGTTTTATTATTTTGTTATATGTGTTTATATGAGCATGTACTATAAACTTGAAAGGAAAAAATGTATTAAATTAGACTATCAGGTCATCAGTCCCATACTACACTAAAAGGGGTAGGGAACAGGGACACTATACTAACTTACTGTAATGTTTCAGGCAGAAGATAAGGCAATCTGCCAGCAGACAAGAATTTAAAAAAGGAAAAGATTAGTAGCCAGGGACCATTAATATGGGCATAAAGAAGTCCATATATCTCTCAGAGATCATCATAGAACATCCAGTGCCATATGGATGCTTCCAGCAAAGGTCTGAGTGACCCAGCCACACTCTGTCTAAGGGGGCAGGAGGAAGGGAATAATTTTAGTACAACATTTATCCAAAGGAGCTCATTTGATAAAAGAGGCATTGTTCTATGTGCCTTTGCTTCATAGCACTTAAATTACAGTGAGCCTTTACAGATCTTTCTAATCAAACCTGCCAGCTGTTTGCACGAACCTCATCTGTATGGTCATCAGGCTTCCCTGGGAGGAAGATAACTCTCACAGAGCTTTTCTCTCCTCAAGCCAGAAAGGGCTATAGGCCTGGCCCTGGAGCAGGAACAGACCCTGATCTTGGTGGAATGGAAGGAGGGAAGAGGCCTATTCTTGCTCCTCACTCCCAGATGCTTTTCACCAAGTCCCACATAAAACTGAGAAACAGAATCGCCTGCCATCATTGCTCAGCTCTTTCTGGCTATTAAAATAATCAAAACTTGAAAGGTCTGCTTTGCTTCTGAGAGGAACGCTTAGCATTTAGGCATAAACCTCAGTACATACTGCCTCAACTTTAAATGTTGGGTATCTTATGAAATTTGATTTCTATTTCCTCCAGTTTTCTAGATAGAGAGCTGGAAAAAGGCCCTAAACTGAGGCAGCTGTGGGAACTTCAGGACCTTATTCAATCACAGTCCACCTGGGTGGCCCTGTTGGTGGGGATCTAGGCTTCCACATCAATAAAAGCTCCTGTGAACTCCCAGCATTAGCCAGAGATCTCAGACCCACCAGAGGGGCTAAGGTGGGCCAGCCACATGAGAGAGGGGGCTGGGGGGGCCTCCAGCTTGGGCCCTACTGTTCATAGAGTTGAACTCAGACCAATAACATCTCAAGGTCACTGCCTGAACTCACTTTGGGAGGCTGAACCACAATTCCCCCTCCACACTCTCTCCCCTACCCTTTCCTTTCCTCCTTCCCCTTTGTCACCTCCTTTATCCTTCCCTCCCCTCCCTCCACCTCCTTCTGCCCTCTCCATCTTCTCTCTTCACTACTCCCCCAATCTTCCCCCATCCTTGCTCTTCCCTTTACTCCTCCTCTTTCTTTTACTTCTTCTCTTCTCCTCCTTTCTCCTTCCTGACCCCTTTCTCTTCCCTCTCTCCCTCCAAGTTCAATGAAATAGATCCAATAGCTCTGTGGACTCCAAGAGGATCCAAGGTTAGTCACCTCCAGTGACCCCAGTTACCTGAAGGCCAAAAGTTCAGCGTAAAATAAAGAGCTACTCATTTCATCCCTGGGTTAGAGGGAAGGGGCTCTTCACACCCACAGGATGCTTTTTTTTTTTTTTTTCCAAGAATCAGAGATACTTCAATGGCTGCCTGTCCACTATTGCCGCTTTCCTTCCACAGGCTCTCACCTCTGCCTGCTGTATTCTAACCCTGCCTTCCCCTCCTCCACCTAGAGGACTGAGGCAAGGTGACCTGTGTTTGGAGGGCTGAGTTAAAGGAAAGACTCCACAGCTCCAGAAATTGCAGTGCTCATAGGAAAGGCTCCAGTGCAGCTTAAAGCTGAGATCCTGAGCTTCACACCCCACAGTCCCCACCTTGCCCCACCTGGCAAGGATGCCCACACACACACCAGGAGCAGAGGAAGTCCAAGCTCCAGGGCCCTGTATGTGCCCTGGCCCTTCTAAGATCCTGGAAAGAGCCCCAGCATTGTGTTCCCATGGACCTGTGTTTTTGTAAGATTTGCAAACGGAAAATTTATTTTAGCCACAGCTGGGGTCCAGCACTATTTCTGTCTACACCAGCTTCCTTCCATAAGACTTCTCCTCTGGTCAGAAGGCCCTGGAGGGCTGTGGAGGGTAAGGGGTGCCCACATAGGGAAGCTGAATTGGGAACACATTTAGTTTGCCTTTAGCGGATAAGACCCTGTGGCCCACAGTCACTTCTGTGTGGAGGGAGTCACTGTTGGCCATCAGTGCAGGCTGGAGTTCCAGAACCAGTGTCAGATTGAAGCAAAGTGAGTGCGTTGGATAGCACCTGGCCGCAGAACTCCACCTGGCAGCAGGGGAAAACAAGGTTCGAAATGCACCAAACCAGAAGCTAGTCTGTGGAAATCCTGTTGTGAAATGTGTAAAATCCAAAGAGGAGGATTTGTTTTCATGATGCCCATCAAAGCGCAAATTCAGGAATGTATTCAGTAACTCAGCATATGCACTGAGAATCTTCTCTGAGCTGCGTGAAATGAAGTTTCTCAGAAACTGCCTTTACAGGGCACATACCTGTAGCCACACTGCACACAGGTGTGTCTGTGTGAGAGCAGTACTGCACACGTGTGTGTCCTGTGTGAGCAGTACTACACACAGGTAAGTCTGCCTCCCAGCTCTCAATCATTTTGAACACTTTGGCTAGAGGGAAAGCTACCTTATCTTCCTATTCTCTCTAATACAAAATTATTATCATATAAAGAGGTTTTCAAAATATTCAGGCAAAACTTACAAACTTATTTTAACTAAAACTTAGGAGCAGTTTTTTCTGCTTTGGGGAGCCTGCTCTAGCTTGGGCTCCCATAATTCCAGAGCAGTGTTGGTCAGTGAGTCCTGTGGTGGTAGCAGGCCGCCCTCCCTCCAGGATCCTTGTTTGGAGGCTCCAGAGGTATTTTTCCTGAGGGTTCCTCTCCCAGGTTCTCAGGCCCTGCTCTTGCTGGGAAAGATAATGATAAGGAAGAGCCTGGTGCTCCACCTCACCTGCGCATGTGGACCCAGCTGTGCAGGTCTCATTTGCCATAGGTCGATTTGAAATTCTTTTGATTCTGGGGGAGGTAGGGTGTTAGTTTCTTGTTTTTTGCCAAACCTGTCCTCTATTTTGTATTGTGTTTGGTTCAGGTGACCAGACACAAGACTCAACTATAGCAAGGCCATTACCAGTTTTTTTGTTTTCTTTAACAGGGTTGGTGTGGACCTGGATGAAAATCTGAAGGAGGAGCTCTCCTCACACCAGGCAAGTCCAAGAAGCCAAAACATAAAATATAGAGTAAAGAGATATTCTGTTCCTTAGAATGTCCCATGCTTGCCGAGCATGTTGCCAAGCGGTTGTTCTAGATGGAGCTGCCTCTGCAGATAGAAGTAATCAATGACTATAAACTGCCCCCCCTCCGACCCCCAGGATTCAGGGGGTCAATAAGCTCTGCATATCTTTTGGAGTGCTTAGACCTCACATACACTTGTGCCCTTTGTGTGGCAGCAGGAAGCTTGGGAAATGCAGGGTAGGAACAAGAATGTGGCTCTTGGAATCACACAGCCTGGAGTTCAAATCCCTCTGAGCAACTTGTAATTTCAGTGAAATGTACTCAATGCAAGTCCGATGCATGTTGGACATCCAACAGATAGACTTGTTTCTGTTGCATGACTTTTCATTCATTAGGTCAAGGTGTACAGAAATATTGAAAATTTGCAAAAGCACAGCAGAACTGTCTAGGTGAGGCATTCCTTACTTAGCTAAGCAACCATTATCAGCAGAGACCTGAATATCCCTTTAGGGAAAACTTTCAGAACACTCTGTTGTTCCCTCCAGTAAGGGAAGTCTATTCTCCAAGGTCTGGACTTGGACCTGATATTAGAGAGAATATGACATTGCAGTTTTGCATTAGTCATCTTTAACTCAGTACTTGAACAATTGTGTGGAAATGTTGCACCTTTTGCTGAAATTGCAAGATAGATATGATCAACCAGCATAGTAAATAAGTGATGTCACTTAAAGAATTGTGTATGATCATATCTGAACTTGAAGAAGACATCTCTTTAATTTTATGGCTTTTCTGCACAGTACCATCACTGTGGGCACAGCTGCTAGTGCTGCTGCTTTCGGGGTCACATAGATGTAAGGAAGGAAGGACCCTGTGCTCTACAGAAAGGGCTGGGAAATTATATTAGTGCTGATCCTGGCTCACATGTTCATTAATATGTTCCACAGCCAGGATCATGCTGTTTTCAGACACTTCTTTGCCAGGAAATACACCTAACTGCAGACATGAGCAGAGTGGGTGCCAGCAGGGTGGGTGCCAGCAGTGAGGGCAGGACAGCTCGGTGACCTCAGAGAAGCTCAGAACCCATTTCCTTATATCGGTGGGCTATCAGAAGCAGTTAGTAAGGTCTGTGGTAGATGATTTGACAAAGCATTTTCATCTCATATAGGTCAACTAATCCATTCTACTTTCAAGTAAAACTTCCATCTAAATTTTACCCTACTCATATCTTCTTTTTAAAAGAAAAGAGATAGAGTAAGGAAATTCATCAAAGGAATTCTTTATCTTCCTCTAACTGCCTAATATTTTATAATCACATATAATTATTGGTAAGATTACCTACAAGCCTAACTCTTTCCTTTTACAATTTAAGTGTATTTTATTTTAGCTCATTCACACAATTGTTAATTTAGTAATAACTCTTATCTAAAGATGGTTAAACCAGTAGAAAAATTTTCTTGTTGTTGTATGTGATATTTGGTAGTTTTTTATATCTTTGAATAGAGTTGTCCTATGTGTGAATATGAATAACAGTAATGTGTACTTCTCCAGGTTGTTATGACAATTAAATGAAACTGTATCTATAAAGCTACCTAACAATTATATTAGTGAAACCCATCTTCTCTTATGAAGGATTTGAAGCAGCTTACTATATATAATAAAATAATTGTACAATTGTTTAAAAATTTAATAAGAGCAGAAAGGCAAAAGCAAAGGAGAAAAAGGAATTATAAGTACTTGGATCACAAGGTCCTGTAGACTTCTGTAGCTGAACCGCAGATGGCCACAGTATTTTAGAAGTTTCTCACTTACTGTGGGGACTGATAAAGAGCCACCTAATGTGAACTAATACTGTAATTTTCATGGTTACTACTGAACTGCTGCCACTTCAAAGTAAGGTTGATTTTAGGAAGCATCTGAAAGTGTTCTGAATAATGATAATGTTTGGCCACATTTCAGAAGGAGGTTTTCTCCATGCCTTAGAATAATTCTTGTCTTTACTGTCAAGTACAGGAAACAATGGGTTCAGGATGTAGGAACAAACCACAGAATCGACACTGCTGCCACTCAACCTACTCAGTTTTTGGTGTGTGTGTGTTTTTTTGTTTGTTTGTTTGTTTGTTTTTTGGGGGGAGGGGTTGTTTGTTTGTTTGTTTGGGATACTTTTCAAGAACTTCTCTCAGCCCTCATTTTGCCTGACACCTTCTTGCTTATTATCTGCAGTTGTTGCTCAGTCTGACAACAGAGCCTAACCCCTAATTCTTAGAAGGCCTGCATGTTTCCACTTGGTGTGCATTGATTAAACTGGGCTTGCCTTAACAAATAGGAGAACATTCGCACTGTTCACCCTTTAAATAAATTTTCACTCTTATCAAAATCCAAAAATTTCAGAGATATTTATGGCAATTACTGGTTGTGTACTCGAAAAATTAATAATAAACATATTTTAAAAGAAATTGTATCTTTATTTATGGCAAGTTTTTAAAAAGCCCATGGGAAATATGAACTTGCAAATGTGACTAACTAGCAATGTCACAATTTTCTTTCTTGCCTTGTAACACCTTTAGAGTGAATGATTCTACACTCTTAATTGTACCTGTAGAGTGTGAATGATGTTGCACTCCTAGTTGTACCTGGCCCAGAAGCTTTAGAAAGCATACTCTACATGCAGCTATTAAACTTTAATACATACTCTATTCTATTTTGTGCTACTTTGAAAAATGGAATGTACTACAATTTTGAATTCTATGTCTCTTAAGTGAATAAAAGACAAACCAACCAAACTTACTCTACCCAGCAAAGCTATCATTTATAATTGAAGGACAGATAAAAAGCTTCTCAGACAAGAAAAAGCTAAATGAATTAAACAACACCAAATTAGTATTACAAGAAATGTTAAAGGAACTTCTTTAGAAAGAAAAAAAAATCAAAAATATGAATAATAAAATGACAATAACTATATACTTATCATATACAGTAATCTCTTTTAATGTAAATGGATTAAATGATCAAATCAAAAGGCACAAGGTAGTTGAATGGATAAAATGACAAGACCCATACATATGCTGCCTACAAGAGACCTCTTTCAGATGGAAAGACACAAACAGACTGAAAGCAATTTAGGCATTGGATAACAGACAACAAAGGACTATCCTAGAAAGAAAGAAAACAAGTGAGGTGAGCCTACATTCTCTTTGACCTTCTGCCTGTAGGCCCTTTCCCAATGGCAGTGTGAGGAGGTAGAGTCCTAGCAGAGAACAGTGCAAGTCAAGAAGAGAGCAGCAGACTCCCTGAGTTGAGGAGCCAGAGATTGGACTTGGCTGTTGCTGAAGTGGTTGGAATTTCTTGCTGTTGTCATCATCTTGGGAAAGTTACTTTAATTCTTTGAACTTTGATTTCACCATTAACAAAATAGGGGTTAAAATAGGTATCCTGTTTGGTCAGGGTAAAGATCCATTCTCATTTTGTATACGGCACCTAATGGATAAAAGTTGCTCACTAAATTGCAGGTGCCATCTTCCTCTACCTCTTCCTCATTATTGTTTCTGATTTCCAGAGCATATAATTGTACAATCTGCAAGGTAAGATAAATATATGGAATTTGGTCCTAAGCAGTAAAAAGTTAGTGGGGAGGGGATATATTTTTGGATATGGAAGTCATAAGTTAAATATAGCCAAACTGAATTTAATGTTGGCTAGAGAGAACCCAAGATATTTGCTCTGAAGTATTCATTATATTTTTTCAAAATACTATTAGTTATAATAACACTAGAGGCCTGGTGCACAAATTCATGCACCAGTGGGGTCCTTCAGCCTGGCCTGCATGATGGGGCCAAAACTGGCTCTCCAACATCCCCTGAGGGATCCTGGATTGTGAAAGGGCACAGGCAGGCTGAAGGACTCCACCAGTGCACGATCGGAGCCAGGGAGGGACTATGGGAGGGCTCCAGGGCATGTCTGGCCCATCTCGCTCAGTCCTGATAAGCAGACCCCAGCAGCAAGTTAACCAACTGATTGGAGCGTCTGCCCCCTGGTGGTCAGTGCACGTCATAGCGACTGGTCAACCGGCTGACTGTCTTGCCCCTGGTGGTCAGTGAACATCATAGCGAACAATTGCATGGCCTTAGCATATCATGAGCATATTACGCTTTGATTGGTTGGATGGCTGACCAGACGACTGGACACTTAGCATATTAGGCTTTTATTATATAGAATAAAAAACCCTCATTTGGGTGATATCAGTTTTTTTTTTTTTATTTGTCTCTGAGTGTCTCTCTTTTTATTCTTTTCTTTATCGATTAAGGTATTACATATGTGTCTTTAACCCTCTATTATCCCCCCAACATCCCCACTCATGTCCTCACCCTCCTGTTGTCTGTATCCACTGGTTAGGCTTATATGCATGCATACAAGTCCTTTGGTTGATCTCTCTCCCTTAACCCCAACCTCCCCTACCTTCCCTCTGAGGTTTGGCAGTCTGATTGATGGCTCTCTGTCTCTGGATCTGTTTTTGTTCATCACTTTATGTTGTTCATTATATATATTCCATAAATGAGTGAGATAATGTGATATTTATCTTTCTCTGACTAGCTCATTTCACTTAGCATAATACTCTCCAGCTCCATCCAAGCTGTTGCAAATGGAAAGAATTCCTTCTTTTTTACCACAGCGTATTATTCCATTGTGTAGATGTATACTGTTTTTAATCCACTTATCTGCTGATGGGCACTTAGGCTGTTTCCAAATTTTAGCTATGCCGAATTGTGCCACTATGAACAAAGGGGTGCATATATACTTTCTGATGGGTGTTTCTAGTTTCTTGGGATATATTACTAGGAGTGGGATCACGGGGTCAAATGGGAGTTCCATTTTTAGTTTTTTGAGTAAACTCCATATTGTTCTCCACAGTAGCTGTACCAGTCTGCATTCCCACCAGCAGTGCAAAAGGGTTCCTTTTTCTCCCATCCTCACCAGCACTTGTCATTTGTTGATTTGTTGATGATTAGCCATTCTGACAGGTGTGAGATGGTATCTCATTGTCATTTTGATTTGCATCTCTCTGATAATTAGTGACTTTGAGCATGTTTTCATAGGTCTCTTGGCCTTCCTTCTGTCTTCTTTCAAAAAGTATCTATTTAGTTCCATTGCCCCTTTTTTTTTTGATTGGGTTGATTATCTTCCTTTTGTTAAGTTGTATGAGTTCCCTGTAAATGTTGGAGATTAAAACTTTATCAGTGATAACAATGTAAAATATGTTCTCCCATGCAATGGGCTTTCTTGTTGTTTTGTTGATGGTTTCTTTTGCTGTGCAAAAGCTTTTTATTTTGATGTAGTCCCATTTGTTTATTTTCTCCTTAGTTTCCATTGCCCTAGGAACAATATCAGTGAAAAAATTGCTTCGGCATATGTCAGAGATTTTGCTGTCTGTGGATTCCTCTAGTATTTTTATAGTTTCCTGTCTTATGTTTAAGTCCTGTATCCACTTTGAGTTTATTTTTGTGTATGGTGTAAGTTGGTGATCTAGTTTCATCTTTTTGCATGTATCTGTCCAATTTTCCCAACACCATTTATTAAAGAGACTGTCTTGACGCCATTGTATGTTCATGCCTCTTTTGTCGAATATTAATTGAACATAGTGGTTTGGGTCGATCTATGGGTTCTCTGTTCTATTCCTTTGATGTATATGTCTGTTCTTGTGCCTGTACCAGGTATATTTTGAGAACAGTGGCTTTGTAATACAGCTTGAAATCTGGTATTGAGATGCCACCTACCTTGTTCTTCTTTCTCAGGATTACTGTGGCTATTTGGGGTCTTTTTTTATTCCAGATGAATTTTTTAAGAATTCATTCTAGGTTTGTGAAATATGCCAGTGGTATTTTTTTAATATTTTTTTATTGAGGTATTATATGTGTACATATCTTACCATTACCCCCCCAACCCCACACCCACACATGCCCTCCCCCCCACCAGAGTTTTGCGTCCATTGTTTATGCTTATATGCATGCATACAAGTCCTTCGTTTGATTTCATAACTCCCCCACCTCTCCCTAACTTTCCCCCTGTAATTTGAAAGTCTGTTTGATGCTTTACTGTCTCTGTATCTATCTTTTTGTTCATCACTTTATAATGATCTTTACTATCCCTAAATGAGTGAGATCATGTGGTATTTTTCTTTCATTGACTGGCTTATTTCACTTAGCATAATGTTCTCCAATTCCATCCATGTTGCTGCAAATGATGAGAATTCCTTCTTTTTTATGGCAGCATAGTATTCCATTGTATAGATGTACCACAGTTTTCTGATCCAGTCATCTGCTGATGGGCACCTAGGCTGTTTCCAAATCTTAGCTATTGTAAATTGTGCTGCTATGAACATAGTGGTGCATATATCCTTTCTGATTGGTGTTTCTAGTTTCTTCAGATATATTCCCAGGAGTGGGATTACTGGGTCAAATGGGAGTTCCATTTTCAGTTTTTTGAGGAAACTCCATACTGTTCTCCACAGTGGCTGCACCAGTCTGCATTCCCACCAGCAGTGCACGAGGGTTCCTTTTTCTCCGCATCCTCGCCAACACTTGTCGTTTGTTGATTTGTTGATGATAGCCATTCTGACAGGTGTGAGATGGT
This sequence comes from Eptesicus fuscus, assembly GCF_027574615.1. NCBI lineage: Eukaryota > Metazoa > Chordata > Mammalia > Chiroptera > Vespertilionidae > Eptesicus > Eptesicus fuscus. Next base: position 113,418,602 of record NC_072475.1, read on the forward strand.
ACCTCATTGTTGTTTTGATTTGCATCTCTCGGATAATAAGTGACTTTGAACATGTTTTCATGTGTCTCTTGGCCTTCCTTCTGTCTTCTTTTGAAAATATTCTGTTTAGGTCTGTTGCCCATTTTTTTTATTGGATCATTTATCTTACTCTTATTAAGTTGCATAAGCTGCCTGTAGATGTTGGAGATTAAACCTTTATCAGTGATAGCATTTGCAAATATGTTTTCCCATGCAGTGGGCTTTCTTGTTGTTTTGTTGATGGTTTCTTTTGCTGTAAAAAAGCTTTTTATTTGGATGTAGTCCCATTTGTTAATTTTCTCTTTAGCTTCCATTGCCCTAGGGGCAGTGTCAGTGAAGAAGTTCTTTTGGCATATGTCTGAGATTTTGTTGCCTGTGGATTCCTCTAGTATTTTTATGGTTTCCCGTCTTATGTTTAAGTCCTGTATCCACTTTGAGTTTATTTTTGTGTATGGTGTAAGTTGGTGATCTAGTTTCATTTTTTTGCATGTATCTGTCCAGTTTTCCCAACACCATTTATTGAAGAGACTGTCTTGACTCCATTGTATGTTCATGCCTCCTTTGTCAAATATTAATTGAGCATAGTGGTTTGGGTCGATATCTGGGTTCTCTGTTCTGTTCCATTGATCAATATGTCTTTTCTTGTGTCAGTACCAGGCTGTTTTGAGAACAGTGGCTTTGTAATACAGCTTGAAATCTGGTATTGAGATCCCACCTACTTTATTCTTCTTTCTCAGGATTGCTGTGGCTCTTCGGGGTCTTTTTTTATTCCAGATGAATTTTTGTAGAGTTCTTTCTAGGTCTGTGAAATATGCTGTTGGTATTTTGATGGGAAGTGCATTGAATCTGTAGATTGCTTTGGGTAGTATGGACATTTTAATGATGTTGATTCTACCAATCCATGAACATGGTATGTTCTTCCATCTGTTCATGTCTTCCTCTATCTCTTTTTTCAGTGTCCTGTAGTTTTCTGCGTATAGGTCTTTTACCTCCTTAGTTAAGTTTATTCCTAGGTATCTTAATTTTTTTGGTGCGATGGTAAATGGGATTGCTTTTTTAGTCTCTCTTTCTGTAAGTTCATTATTGGTGTATAGAAAAGCCATAGATTTCTTGGCGTTAATTTTGTATCCCGCTACATTGCCGAATTCATTTATTAAGTCTATTAGTTTTTTGATGTAATCTTTTGGGTTTTTTATGTACAATATCATGTCATCTGCAAATAAGGACAGCTTCACTTCTTCTTTTCCAATTTGGATGCCTCTTATTTCTTCTTCTTGCCTAATTGCGATAGCTAATACTTCCAGTACTATGTCAAACAGGAGTGGTGAGAGTGGGCATCCCTGTCTTGTTCCTGTTCTTAGGGGAAATGGTTTTAGTTTTTGCCCATTGAGTATGATGTTTCCTGTGGGTTTATCATATATAGCTTTTATTATGTTGAGGTATGATCCTTCTATTCCCAGCTTGTTGAGAGTTTTTATCAAGAAAGGGTGTTGGATTTTGTCAAATGCTTTTTCTGCATCTATTGATATGACTATGTGATTTTTATCTCTCAGTTTGTTTATGTGATGTATCACGTTTATTGATTTGAGGATATTGTACTATCCTTGCATTCCTGGGATAAATCCTACTTGGTCATGGTGTATGATCTTTCTGATGTACTGCTGGAGCCGATTTGCTAGAATTTTGTTGAGGATTTTGGCATCTATGTTCATGAGGGATATTGGCCTGTAATTCTCTTTCATTGAGTTGTCTTTATCTGGTTTTGGTATTAGGGTGATGCTGGCTTCATAGAAGGAGCCTGGGAGTGTTCCTTCCTCTTGAATTTTTTGGAATAGTCTGAGGAGGATAGGTTTTAGTTCTTCCTTGAATGTTTGGTAAAACTCTCCTGTGAAGCCATCTGGCCCCGGGCTTTTGTTTGCCGGAAGCTTTTTGATGACTGCTTCAATTTCTTCCATAGTTACTGGCATGTTGAGCTGCTTAGATTCTTCCTGATTGAGTATTGGAAGGTTGTATTTTTCTAGGAATATGTCGATTTCCTCTAGGTTGTCCAGTTTGTTGGAATAGAGTTGTTCGTAGTATTTTGTAACAATCCTTTGTATTTCGTCGGGGTCTGTTGTTATTTCACCTCTTTCATTTCTGATTTTGTTTATTTGGGTCCTCTCTCTTTGCTTCTTGGTGAGCCTGGCTAGAGGTTCATCAATCTTGTTTATCCTTTCAAAGAACCAGCTCTTGGTTTTGTTGATCTTTTGTATTGTTTCTTTGGTCTCTATGTCGTTTATCTCCGCTCTGATCTTTATTATTTCTTTCCTTCTGCTTACACTGGGCTTATCTTGTTGCTCTCTCTGTAACTCTTTGAGTTGTTGGGTTAGGTAATTTATTACCATTGTTTCTTGTTTTTTGCAGTAGGCTTGTAGAGCTATGAACTTCCCTCTCAGGACTGCTTTCGCTGTGTCCCATAGATTTTGGATTGTTGTGTTTTCATTGTCATTTGTTGCCATGATGTTTTTTATTTCTTCCTTGATGTCTTTGGTAACCCAGTCATGGTTCAATAGCATGCTGTTTAGTCTCCAAGTGTTTGATTTCTTTGGGTTGTTTTTATTGTAGTTGATTTCCAGTTTTATGCCACTGTGATCTGAGAAGATACTTGATATGATTTCTATCTTCTTGAATTTGGAGAGACTTTGCCTATGTCCTAACATATGGTCTATCTTTGAAAATGACCCATGTGCACTTGAGAAGAATGTATATTCTGTGGCTTTGGGGTGAAATGTTCTGAAGATCTCAATGAATTCCATCTGTTCTAGTGAGTCATTTAGGATTGATGTTTCTTGGCTGATTTTTTGTTTAGAGGATTTGTCCAATGGTGATAGTGGGGTATTGAAGTCTCCTACTATGATTGTATTGCTGTCAATCTCTCCTTTGATATCTTCCAGGAGTTTTTTTAATGTATCTTGGTGCTCCTATATTGGGTGCATATATGTTTACCAGAGTTATTTCTTCTTGTTGGATTTCTCCCTTTAGTATTATGAAGTGGCCTTCATTATCTCTTGTTATGTCCTTCACTTTGAGATCTAATTTGTCAGATATAAGTATTGCTACCCCAGCTTTTTTTTCATTTCCATTCGCCTGGAAAACCTTTTTCCATCCCTTTACTCTCAGTCTGTGTGCATCCTTTTTTTTGAGGTGGGTTTCCTGTAGACAGCAGATATCTGGGTTTTGTTTTCTTATCCAGTCTGTTACCCTGTGTCTTTTGATTGGGGCATTCAATCCATTTACATTTAAAGTTATTATTGATAGGTACTTATTTGATGCCATTTTTATTCTATACCCCTGTGTTCCTTCTTTGCTTCCTATTTCTTTCTCTCTCTTTTTTTTTTTTTTTTTTACAGCAGACCCTTTAGCATTTCTTTCATTGCTGGTTTGGTGGTGATAAACTCCCTTAGTCCTTTTTTGTCTGTGAAGCTCCTGATTTCACCTTCAATTTTGATTGATAGCCTTGCTGGGTACAGTATTCTTGGATTTAGACCCTTCCTTTGCATGACTTGGTATATTTCATTCCATTCCCTTCTGGCCTGATGAGTTTCTGTTGAGAAATCAGTTGCTAGTCTGATGGGGGTTCCTTTGTATGTAACTGTCTGTCTCTCTCTGTCCGCTTGTAAGATTCTTACTTTGTCGTTGGTGTTTGCCAACTTAACTATAATGTGCCTTGGCGTCGGTCTTTTGGGGTTCATTTTGCTTGGAACTCTGTGAGCTTCTTGGATTTGTGTGGGTTTTTTCTTCCCTATGTCAGGGAAGTTTTCTGTTATTATTTCTTCAAACAGGTTTTCTATTCCTTGCTCCGTTTCCTTTCCTTCTGGAACCCCTATTATCCCGATGTTGTTTTGTTTTGTGTTGTCCCGAAGTTCCCTTAGGCTCTCCTCGATCTTTCTAATTTTTGTTTCTAGAAGCTGTTGTAATTGGTTATTTTTTTCCATCTTGTCTTCTAGCTCACTTATGCAGTCCTCTGCTTCATCTAGTCTACTCTTCATGCTTTCTATTGAGTTCTTTACAGCAGCGATGTCATTTTTCATTTCTTCTTGGTTCTTCTTCATTTCTTCTTGGTTCTTACTCATGTTGTCGAATTTTTCTTCCATCCTTTTCAGCCACTTTATGACCATTTCTCTGAATTCTTTCTCTGATAGGTTGTTTGCCTCTAAATCGTTTACTTCCTTTTCTGGTGATGCCTGCTTCTCTTTCCGGGGGCTATTTCTTTGTCTCCTCATGGTCTCTCTTCTCCAGATGTCTGGTTATATAGATTTCTCTCTCTGGTGTTGATTTAGAGGTATAAAATACAACACAACCAGGCACAACAGACAAGGCACTGAACAGAATTGTATTCACGATATTAATAATCTCCAATAAAGGTAACCAGCAGAGAAAGACAAATTAGGGAATAGGAGTGGAAGAGGGAGAGTAAAAAGAAAGAACAACAACAAAAAAAAAAAAAAACAAAGAGTGTGAATCTGAACTTGGGAAAAGAGCAGATAGGAAGAAAAGAAAAAGAAAAAAAAAGAAAAGAAAAAGAGAAGAAAAAAAAGTAAGAGAGACAAGAACGATACTAAGAGAGAAAAGGGGAACAAACTATATATATGGGGAGTAAACTCCACTAGAACAACCACTATTCCCAGCAAATTCCAGCAACACAAGCCTGGAGATTAATACAAACTGCAATACCAGCTAATATCAAGTGAGGCAAGGGAAAACAAAAGTAAAAAACAAAGCAAACAAAAGAACCAACCAAACCAACAAAAAGGATAATCAAAACAATCTCATAAAAAAGCATAAAAATTCAATCTAATCAACATTCAAGCAAACAACAACAAAAGGCCAGAGAGAAAAATAATTTTTTTTAGGTAGCGTAGAGAGAGGTTTGTATGGATTTGGAGCAGGGGTTTGGGAATTAGGTATATAAGTAGGGTGAAGTTTTAGCAGAGAGTAAACTGAAAAAGTAGGGAAAATCTAAGGCCAGAAAGGGTTAAGATAAACTGGGGACCAAAAGTGGAAAGGTTAGGAGGAGAGTGATGGCAGAATGTTAGCTTTGAGATAGGGTAAAATGATTGTAAGGGAAAGATGCAAATCGAATGTAGGATACTAATCCAAAAATAAAAGAAAGAGAAAATCAAATGACATTAAAAAAATAAAAGTAAAATAATAGTAATAATAGTGCTGATTGAAAATAAAAATGTAATAATTAAAAAGGTGAAAATTGAGTGAGGAAAAAGAAAAAAAATTTAGTTTCTTAAGTAAAAGATGCAAAAAATGAAAATAAAAAATATGAGAATAAAAAATTTAAAAATTGAAAAAAGAATTGAAAATTAAAAAATAGGAAGACTAAAATGTGTAGTAGCGGCTGTCATTCACTTCCTCTATTATTCTGTTTGGTACGCCTTTTTCCCAGTCTGGGCGGTATTTCAGTTCAGCTTCATTCCAGGGCTCCTCAGTGTTGGAAGCCAGTCCTGCTTTTTAAGCCAGCCGTGTCTTAATTTCTCGTATTTATTTTTGATTGCACCAGAGACAATTAGCGTTTCAGCCCCTGGGTGGCAGTGTTTCTGAATTGACTTCCGGGCCTCTCTAGCTCTTTTTTTTTTTTTTCCCCTCTATGGCACTCACTACCGGTTTGTGGAGGTGTGTGCCTCAGAGCTTTTGGAGGTGTGTGCCTCAGAGCTGCCTCTCTGATGGTCCCACGCAGCTCTGGTCCCCAGGTTCCGAAAAAGCAACTTCCCCCTGCAGTCTTTCAGGGCTCCTCCACCTGGGTTTTTCTATGTATTGGGCTTAGCAATCAGAGTCGGAAAGAGCCCAAGTGTGCGGACAGTGGGTCTGTGCGCCAGACTGAGGATACTGCACTCCTTTGAAGATTCTTAGTCTGACCCTCCTCGTCAGATTAAAATGAGTTGCTTTCAAGAGGTCACTTCTGTTAGCAGCTCAGAAGACCCCCCTCCTCATTCACAGATCACGGCAGTTCCAACTGCTGCCGATTTTTCTAGGCACAGACCTCCCGGCTCCTGCAGGTCCTGTGGCTGCCGCGCTTCCCTCACCCAGCGCTTCCCTCACCCACCGCGGGGATTAGAAACCGCACCTTATTTCAGGCGAAATCTGACCTCTCCTTGGTGCAGTGAAGAGTTTCTTTGAATCCGAATGTTTGCGCTGATAGGGGACCGGTGGTCTGGTGATCGCAGCAGTTCAGTGTTTGCAGTTGTCGCAGAAAGTCAGGTTTCCAATAAAATCCTCCTTTCTTTGCAAGATGGCGAGGCGCCCAGTGAGCCCGCAGCTCCGGGAGGGGACCCAGCCCCTGTGGGTGCTGCGTGGTCAGGGGAACACTGCCCAGCACTCCCCCGCCTTCTCCTGGAGTTCAGCTGTCCCTTGGCTTGCCCACATACACTCCCTCTGCGAGCCTCTGCTGCTCCGACTCTCCGCCCCAGGAACAGACTCCAAACCCGACTCTATTCCGTCGCCATTTTTTTCTAGCCCTCTGCCAGTGGTATTTTAATGGGGAGTGCATTGAATATATAGATTGCTTTGGGTAGTATGGACATTTTAATTATGATGAGTCTACTAATCCATGAACATGGAATGTTCTTCCATCTGTTTTTGTCTTCCTCTATCTCTTCTTTCAACATACTGTAGTTTTCCGCGTAGAGACCTTTTACCTCCTTAGTTAAGGTTATTCTTAGGTATCTTAATTTTTTTGGTGTGATGCTAAATGGGTTTGCTTTTTAATCTCTCTTTCTGTAAGTTTACTATTGGTGTATAGAAATGCCATAGATTTTTTGGCATTAATTTTGTATCCTGCTACATTGCCAAATTCATTTATTGAGTCTAATAATTTTTTGATGGAGTCTTTAGGGTTTTCTATGTACAGTATCATGTCATCTGCAAATAAGGACAGTTTTACTTCTTCTTTCCCAATTTGTGTTCCTTTTATTTCTTCTTCTTGTCTTATCGCAATGGCTAGTACTTCCAGTACTATGTCGAAGAGGCATGGTGAGAGTGTGCATCCCTAACTTGTTCCTGTTCTTAGGGGAAATGGTTTTAGTTTTTGCCCATTGAGTATGATGTTCGCTGTGGGTTTGTTATATATAGCTTTTATTATGTTGAGTTATGATCCTTCTATTCCCACCTTGCTGAGCATTTTTATCAAGAAATGGTGTTAGATTTTGTGTGTCAATTGATATGACTATGTGATTTTTGTTTTTCAAGTTTTTTATGTGATGTATCACGTTTATTGTTTTGCGGGTATTGTACCATCCTTGCATTCCTGGGATACATCCTACTTGGTCATGGTGTATGATCTTCCTGATGTACTGCTGGATATGATTTGCTAGAATTTTGTTGAGGATTTTGGCATCTTTATTCATGAGAAATATTGGCTTGTAATTCTCTTTCATTGCATTGTCTTTTTCTGGTTTTGGTATTAGGATGATTCTGCCTTCATAGAATGAGCTTGGAAGTGTTTCTTCCTCTTGGAATTTTTTAAATAGTCTGAGGAGGATGGGATTCATTTCTTCCTTGAATGTTTGGTAAAACTTCTCTGTGAAGCCGTCTGGCCCTGGGCTGGAAGCTTTTTTATTACTACTTCAATTTCCTCCATAGTTATTGGACTATTTAGATTTTCAGATTCTTCCTGATTGAGTTTTGGAAGGTTGTATTTTTCTAGGAGTAAGTCCATTTCCACGAAGTTGTCTAGTTTGTTGGAAAAGAGTTGTTCATAGTATTTTTTAACAATCCTTTGTATTCTGTGGGGTCTGTTGTTATTTCACCTCTTTTATTTCTGGTTTTGTTTATTTGGGTGCTCTCTCTTTGCTTCCTGGTGAGTCTGGCTAGAGGTTCAGAAATCTTGTTTATCCTTTCAAAGAACCAGCTCTTGGTTTCATTGATTTTTTTTTTTTGTCTCAGTCATTTATTTCTGCTCTGATCTTTATTATCTCCTTCCTTCTGCTCACTCTGGGCTTTCCTTGTTGCTCTCTTTCTAATTCTTTAAGTTGTAGAGGTAGATGATTTACTACCATTTTTTCTTTTTCTTGTTGTTGTTGTTGTTTTGAGGTGGGTCTGTAGAGCTATAAACTTCCTTCTCAAGAGTGCTGTCATTGTGTCCCATAGGTTTTGGATTATTGTGTTTTATTGACATTAGTTTCCAGGATGTTTTTAATTTCTTCTTTGATATCTTTGGTAATGCAATCATTGTTTAATAGCATGCTATTCAGCGTCCAAGTGTTTGAATTTTTTTTATTGCTTTTATTGAAGTTTATTTCTAACATTATGCCATTGTGGTCTGAGAAGATACTTGATATGATTTCAATATTCTTGAATTTGGGGAGACTTTGCTTGTGACCCAGTATGTGGTCTATTTTTGAAAATGTCCAATGTGCACTTGAGAAGAACGTATATTCCATGGCTTTGGGGTGAAACATTCTGAAGATGTCAATTAAGTCCATCTGATCTAGTGAGTCATTTAGGATTGCTGTTTCTTTGCTGATTTTTTTGTCTAGAGGATTTGTCTAGTGATGTCAGTGATGTATTAAAGTCCCTTACTATGATTGTATTGTTGTCCATCTCTCCCTGATATCTTCCAGGAGTTTTTTTTTTAATGTATTTGGGTGCTTTATGGGTACATGTATGTTTATCAAGGTTATATCCTCTTGTTGTATAGATCCCTTTAGTATTATGCAGTGGCCTTCCTTATCTCTTGTTATGGTCTTCACTTTGAGATCTATTTTGTCAGATATAAGTATTGCTACCCCTGCTTTTTTTTTTCATTTCCATTTGCCTGAAAGGTGTTTTTCTATCCCTTCACTTTCAGTCTGTGTAAGTCCCTTATTTTGAGGTGGGTCTCTTGTAGATAGCATATATATATAGAACATGTATTTTTATCTATTCAGCCACTCGATGTCTTTTGATTTGAGCATTTAGTCCATTTACGTTTAAAATTATTACTGAAAGGTACTTGTTTGTATCCATTTTTATTTTTCGTGCCTGTGTTCCTTCTTACCTTTCTATCTCTTCTTTTTACACTAGTCCCTTTAGCATTTCTTGCATTGCTGGCTTGGTAGTGATAGACTCCCTTAGCCTTTTTTTTTTGTCTGTGAAGCTTCTGATTTCCCCTTCAATTTTGAATGATAGCCTTGCTGAATAGAGTATTCTTGGATTCAGTCCCTTGCTTTACATCACTTTGTAAACTCCCTTCCATTCTTTTTTGCCCTGAAGTGTTTCTGTTGAGAAATCATTTGATAATCTAATGGGATATCCCTTGTACGCAACTTTCTGTCTCTCTCTTGCAGCCTTTAAGATTCTCTCTTTGTCCTGACCATTTGCCATCCTAATTATGATGTGTCTTGGTGTGGGTCTTTTCGGGTTCATCTTGTTTGGGACTCTGTGCTTGTGTGACCTTTTTTTCCCCAAAATCAGGGAAGTTTACTGACATTATTTCTTCAAATAGTTTTTGTAACTCTTGTTCCTCTTCCTGTTGTTATGGCACCCCTATTATTCATATGTTGCTTCGTTTCATGTTGTCCCATAGCTCCCTTAGGCTCTCCTGTCTTTTAGTACTTTTCTCCAATTGCAGTTCAGTTTAGGTGTGTTTTGCTACCCTGTCTTCTAATTCACTAATTCAGTCCTCTGCTTTTCCTAGTCTACTGTTGAAACTTTCCATAGTTTTTTGTTTGTTTTTTTTTTCAGTTATATCACTCTTCATTTCTTCTTGATTCTTACATAAGTTGTTGATTTTTTTTTTTATCCATCTGGTTTATGAACTGGGACCCTTATTCTGAATTCTTTTTCTGATGTATTCCAAGCCTCTTTTTCACTTAGCTGACTTTCTGGCAATTCCTCCTTTTTTTTCCTGTGGGGGTTTCTTTGTCTACCCATTTTTGGTCTCACTGACTGATCTAGATGTCGAGTCATGCAGGGGCTGCTCCTTGGGTGGCAGTGGCTCCTCAGGCTGTGGTTGCTCCTCGGGTGGTTGCAGTAGCAGTTGCTCCTCAGTTGGCAGCAGCTCCTCTGGTGGGTGCTGTTCACAGCAGTGGTGGCTCCTCTGGCTGGTGGGGGGAGGCTGCTTGCACAACTGCTGTTCTTCGGATAGGGGTGGGTGGTCACAAGGCTGCTGCTCCTTGGATGGGGCCGGGCTGCATGTGGCTTCTACTCCTCTGATGGGAGCGGGCTGCTCAAGTGGCTGCTGTTCTTTGGACGGGGGTGGACTGCTCACGTGGCTGCTGTTCCTTGGATGAGGGCTGGCTGTGCACTGTTGCTGTTTCTCAAATGGGGCGGGCTGCTCATGTGGCTGCTGCTCCTCAGACCAGGCAGGCTTCTCAGGTGGCTGCTGCTCCTTGAATGGGGGTGGGCTGCTTGTGGAGCTGTTGTTCCTTGGATGGGGTGGGCTGCTCACACAGCTGCTGCTCTTCGGATGGGGGCAGGCTGCTCGCGCAACTGCTGCTCCTCAGATGGGTGCAGGGTGTGGGATGTGGGTTTGCGTGCAGCTGCCGCTCCACAGTTGTGGGCAGGTTGCTCACGTGGTTGCTGCTCCTTGGATGGGAGAGTGGGCCGCTCACACAGCTACTGCTCCTTGGACAGGAGCAGGCCACATGAGGCTGCTGCTCTTCGGCCTTGGGCAGGCTGCTCATGGGGCTGCTGCTCCTTGGATGGGATCAGGCTGCTCACGTGTCTGCTGCTCACATGGTTGCAGTGCCCTGGGCTTTCTCTGGGGGTCCTCTGTCCTTCCTGGCTGCAAATTGTCTCACGAGCTGAGTCTCCTTTGCCAATTCAGGGTGGGTATTATTCATTTCAGCTGCTCATTCTATCTGCTCCGGGGCAAGGCTCAGGACACGTCCATCTATTCCGCTACCATTTTGTCTCTCCTCCCTGGGTGAGATCAGTTTTAAAGCCTAGTACATATTCAATTTCTGAAATACTTGTAGAATGTTTACCTACTGTGAGGCTAACTTCAACAGCATAGGGGCAAGTATGGAAAAAAAATTGATAATTGTTAAATATGGGAACATATATATGGGAGTCTTTATTTTGATTTCTATAAATTTATTGGGAATATTTAAAATATTTGCAAGGCAAAGTGAGATTTTATTTAATCACGAGATGACCCTGTTATCAGCTAGTTAATTTCTTCCCCTTGTGAACCTACTTATATTCCCAGTCCTTTCAATTCTATATGACTATGAAAAATAAGTTTCAATTGTGCAGAGGACAAATACTTTATTCTTCCCCATATGAGCTTTTTCTAGTTTTAAGGATATTCTAGTTGAAGGTTTTCTGGGGGTTTGCAAACAAGTGTTTATTCACATTGCTCACATCCTTCATATTTTTACAGACACCTTGCTGTATCACTTCTTACAGCTGGTCTCTGCTGGAGAAGTCCTAATTCTTTCCATCTCTCTCTGCTCAGCTATTCAAGTGGCCCTTCTCTGGACCTTTCTTATCTCTGCTGTGACTTTCTTGAGCTGTAATCACCAGAACTGATCCGCCTAGGTTACACTCAAGCATAATTGACAACCAAAACAAAATTTCACTGAAGGCACTATTGGAAGAAAAAATAAAATTGGGAAGTTAGCATTAAGACAGCATGTAGAGAAAGAAGCAAGCATAGTTTTAAAATATGAAATTATGTGAGAAAATTAATCTCATTGTAACCACCAGACTGGAGAATGGAGAAAAATTAGTGTTTTAAAACAGTTGTTTTATTACTTCCAAGTTTCAAACCTTGCATCACATGTAGAATAAAATCAAGCTCACCACCATCACCAATGATCTGGCTCCTCTCTGTGTCTCCCACTTTACCTCCATCCACTTCCACCTTGCTCACTCATTCCAACCAGACTGGTCTTCTTGCTGCCCAGGAGGCACTCCATCACATTATGACTACATGGCCTTCATGCTTGCAGAACCATCTGTGGGGACCACTTTCCCCCAGATCCCACATAGCTCTCTTCTGCATATCATTCAGGCCTCTGATAAAATGTCACATTCTCAGAGAGGCCTGCCTCGATCAGCCAATAGCCTCTCCTCCATTCTTATCTTATCCTCTTACCTGCTATATTATTCTCATTCTCTGAACTTAGGTAGTAGTTTACCTTTGTATAATCAGTGTCCCCCATTAGAGTGTAAGCTCTGTGAGGATAAAGACTTTGTTTAAGCCAGTAAATTTTGGGATAGTTTGTTATATAGTAAGAGAGAGCTAATAGAACAATATATTGAAATCTTAAGTTATAGATGTAAAAGGCATTGAAGTGGAGTTGGGAAGAGATGATAAAATGATATGGCATAACTCTTTGTAGTTTATAAAGTATATTCACAAAAGTTACATGTATACAGAGAAGTTAAATAACTTGCCCAAGGAAAGGATTGGAATGTGAACTTTGACAATCTGCTTCCTTAATTTCTATTTGTAACTGGCATTCATTCATTCACTCATTCATCTACCCACTCATTGATGTATACATGCAATGTCAGGAGCCAAGAGTTGGTCAAAGGATTAACTCTGACCTTACTTCAGTAAGTTACTGAAACTAGGCCCACTTCCTCTTGCCTGAGGACAAAGCATTCCTTCTGTAGCTGCCCTTCAACTGCCACACCCTTTATCTATAGTCAGCACCCTTTATGATCTAAGTCAGCCCCCACCCCTCCTAGGCATCTCCCCTTCTAGAAACCACATATAAGGAACGCTGTAAAAAATAAAATTTCGAGGCTTGATCAGAAACCCTTTTGTCTTGCCTCCATTCTTTGCGTCCCTTGTCTGTCTCTCATTCTCTTAGGTGTGCCGCCTCGGTACCCCTGTTAGAAGACCCCGCTGGCCGGGGCAATGCAACACACCCATGCCAGGCACTAATCTATGTGTGAGGAGAATGCTCCATCTCAGCCTCCATGAGCACCCAGGATTCTGAACTTAGTTCTTTGTTCATATACCTCTTTGGCTTAGTTTGCTCCTCACCTACCCCCCTGATACTCCATCTAGAAGAGAAGAATCTTGGCTGCTGAGGGGCCACAGGTGTGCTTGGAAACCTCCCTTGTGCCCCCCAGTTGCATCAGTTGCCTCTTCTGTAAACTAAGAATAATAATAGAACATACTTCATTAAATTGTTATAAGAATTAAGAGTTAATATATGAAAGCACTGTCTGGCACATAGTATGTGTTCAACAAGTATTAGCCATTTTTCTCATTGTTTTCATTAATAAAAATTATAGTATTTTCATATGATTAGGACCTCAGAGACCAAACAGTCAATTTTTTTCCTGTTCATTTTATAGATCATAACACTGCAGCCCAAGTAGCCTATTATACTGTGGCTGTGCTTTCCAGAATTTAAAGGCTGAGTGAGGTACTAGCAGAAAGAATACCATCTTTGTAGCCCAACAGTCCTACTTTCAAATTCCAGTTCTATCATTTGCTAGTGTGACTTTGGGCTCCCTCTTCCCTTTTCTGAGCTTTATAGGTCCGCAGTTGTAAAATAGGGATAACACGACCTACCTTGATGGATCATTGTGGAAATTGAAAAGCAATGACTGGAAAAGTTAATGACTGGATAATGTGACTAGCATGCTGCCTACGGATTAATGAGCATTCAATCTCTGAGACTGTCATAGCTGCCACTATGATTGCACTGGGCTGCTGCAGACTGGGTGCCAGTTCTCTGGGCCCTGACTGCCAGCCAAGCTCACTCTGCACAGTACAGCTGTACTTACAAACAACAACAACAACAACAACAAAAACACCCAGGAATTTGCTTATACTCCTTTCTATCAGTTTTTTTCAATAACTATCTTATCATCAGTAGATATTATCAGCTATCAAAAACTACGTGTGGCCCTGGCTCATTTGGCTCAGTGGAGAGAGTATCAGCCTGTGGACTGAAGGGTCCCAGGTTCAGTTCTGATTAAGGGCATATGCCTGGATTGTGAGCTCAATCCCCAGTAGGGGGCATGCAGGAGGCAGCCATTTAATGATTCTCTCTCATAATTGATGTTTCTATCTCTCCCTCTCCCTTCCTCTCTGAAATTAATAAAAATATATATTTTTAAAATTACCTGTACCTGTTGATAGATAAAATTCTGTAAGTTCTTTTAGTTCTTAAAGAAAAGAAAAGGGAGGATTCTGAAGATGGCGACCTGAAGGAAGGTAGGGAGGGAGAGAGTGTGAGAGAGTGAGGGAGTGATAGAGGAGTGTGTGGATGTGTGTGGTGTGTGTGTGTATGAGCTAGAGACAGGTAGATCCTGCAGGTCTTCCAAGGGGCTGTCAAACCAGGCTGTCTTACACGGCAGAGCCCCACTGCCAACGGGGACACTCTAGGGGGAGGAGGGGCAGTGCAGGCACAGAGACCACACCATCTTGAAAAACAGAGCTGCTTGAGACTATGATCCTGGCCTCAGCACCACCCAGTCTGGTCTCAGATGCAAACTGGGACCCTGCAGCCACTGGCGACAGAGACCTGCGACCACAGCTGCAGATCCACAGATACCAAGAATCCAGATATCCCGACCTCAGATTTCTGTGACACACAGAGCCCATCTCCCTCCCCGCAGGCTCGCCTGAAGTGCCATAGGAACTGGTAGACCTGCCCCTCGCACTGGCCTCAGCACAATTACAGGAATTTGAACCTGAGAGCATGCAGACACTGGGAATCTGTTCCCCGCAACACAATCAGGTAACCAAACCCTACACCCATGCAGGGCAGCAGTGCCACCTGACTTCGATTCTGGGCAAATGCACACAGAAGTCTGTTTTCCGCAGGGCAGGAGTGGACCTCCTGCCGACACAGTGCTAGTGTGCAACCGATCCCCGAAACTGACCAGGACCCTGATTCTCCAGGTGAGAGACAGCACTGAGCATCCGTGACTTGACTCTGTTTCTCAACAAGTGCACCTAGATCCTTGATTCCCAGTGCATTCACACTAAGAGCCAGTGACTCCAATTCTTGGTGCATGCACACACAGGGACTCTGATTCTTGGTGTGAGGCCACACCAAGCAACAGAGACTCTGACACTCGATTCTTGGTGCGGGCACAGGGGAACTCTGACTCCTGGCATGTGCTAGGGGGCTCTGATTTTTGGCACATGCCAAGCGGGATCTCTGTTTCAGTGTGGTTCAGGGCAGGGTCCCTGATTCTAGGTGCGCACATGAGGCCACACTGAGCACAGGTGACTCTGATCCTGTGTGAGCGTGGTTCCCCTCAACCCATGGCAGTTACATGTCTTGGGGTCGAAGCTCTTCAGTGACACTCGGGTGGTGTGAAGCTCCCAGAGCACATGACCCAGGCCCACACAACTTGACATTTGAACCTTCTGGTGATAGTCAGAATGGGGAGACGACACAATCCCCAGAGGAAAGAAAATGAGAGTCACCAAGAAAGGAAATTAGTGAAACAGAAGCATGCAAAATGACAGTAAAAAAACACATCAAGCTAGAAGGGAATGGAAGGAGGTATTCGAAGTGATGCAAAGCAAAGGACTGAATGCAAGAACACTCTATCCAGTGAATGGTCGTACAGTTCATACACTGGATGGATGAAAAAATCAACAACCTATGCAAAAATCAGGAAGAAATCAAAATTGATATAGCCACAATAAAAAACACCATGGAAGGTTTCCACAGTAGACTAAGAAGAAGCAGAGGACCGAATTAGTGAGTTAGAAGATAAGGTAGAGAAACAAGCTCAATCTGAACAGCAACTGGAGAAAAAAATTAAAAAGCAGGAGGAGAGCCTAAGGGAGCTTTGGGACAACACGAAACAAAGTAACATACATATAATAGGGCTTCCAGAAGGACAAGGGGAGCAGAAAGGATTACAAAATCTATTTGAAGAAATAATGACAGAAAACTTCCCAGATATGGGGAAGAAAAAAGTTACACAAGTACAGAGAGTCCCAAGCAAGATGAATTCCTAAAGACCCACATAATTACAATGGCAAATGTTCATGACAAAGAGAGAATCTTAAAGGCTGCAAGAGAGAGACAGAGAGTTACCTACAAAGGATCCCCCATCAGATTATCAAATGATTTCTCAACAGAAACCCATCAAGCTAGAAGGGAATGGAAGGAGGTATTCGAAGTGATGCAAAGCAAAAGACTGAATGCAAGAATACTCTATCCAGCAAGACTATCAATCAAAATTGAAGCGTAAATAAGGAGCTTCGCAGACAAAAAAAGGCTGAGGGAGTTTATCACTACCAAGTCAGCAATGCAAGAAATGCTAAAGGCAATGCTGTAAAAAGAAGAAATAGAGAGGGAGGGAAGGGACACAGGCATAAAGTATAAAAATGGCTACAAACAAGTACCTTTCAATATTAACTTTAAATGTAAATGGATTAAATCTTCCAATCAAAAGACATTGACTGAATGGATAAGAAAACAAGACCCATATATATGCTGTCTATAGGAGACCCACCTCAGAACAAGGGACTCACACAGACAGAAAGTGAAGGGATGGAAAAATATCAATCAGGCGAAGGGAAATGAAAAAAAGCTGGGGTAGCAGTACTTATATCTGGCAAAATAGACATCAAAGTGAAGACCATAACAAGAGACAATAAAGGCCATTTCATAATTGTAAAGGGATCGATACAACAAGAGGATATAACTGTGGTAAACATTTATGCACTCAATGCAGGAGCACCCAAATAAATAAAACAACTTCTGGAAGATATCAGGGGAGAGATTGACAGCAACACAATCATAGTATGAGACTTTAATACCCCATTAAAATCACTGGATAAATCCTCTAGACAAAAAAATTAGCAAAGAAACATCAATCTGAAATGACTTACTAGATCAGATGGACTTAATTGACATCTTTAGAAGAATCCACCCCAAAACTACAGAATAAACGTTCTTCTCAAGAGAACATGGGACATTGTCAAAGATAAACCACAGATTGGGACAAAGGCAAAGTCTCTCAAAATTCAAGAGGATTTAATTCATATCAAGCATCTTCTCAGATCACAATGCCATAAAATTAGAAATCAATTACAGTAAACACAACCACAAAATTTCAAACAATTGGAGGCTGAACAGCACACTATTAAACAATAAGTGGGCTACCAAAGAGATCTAAGAAGAAATAAAACACATGCTAGAAACAAACGACAATGAAAACACAACAACCCAAAATCTTTGGGACACAGTGAAAGCAGTCCTGAGAGGGAAGTTCATAGCATTACAGGCCAATCTCAAGAAAACAAGAAAAACTGGTAATAAACCATCTAACTCTGCAACTTGAAGAATTAGAAAGAGAGCAACAAGAAAAGCCCAGTGTGATCAGAAGGAAGGAAATAAGAAAGATCAGAGCAGAAATAAATGACATAGAGACCAAAAAAAAACAAGCAACAACAACAACAACAACAAAACAACACTACAAAAGATCAATAAAACAAGAGCTGGTTCATTGAAAGGATAAACAAGATTGATGAACCTCTAGCCAGGCTTACCAAGAAGCAAAGAGAGAGGACCCAAATAAACAAAATCAGAAACGAAAGAGGTGAAATAACAATAGAACTCACAGAAATACGAAGAATTGTAAAAAAAATACTATGAGCAACTTTACTCCAACAAACTGGTCAACCTAGAAGAATTGGATATATTCCTAAAAAAATACGACCTTCCAAAACTCATCCAGGAGGAATAAAAAAATCTGAATAGGCTGATAACTATGGAGGAAATTGAAGCAATAATAATAATAATAATAATAATAATAAATACTTCCAACAAACAAAAGCCCTGGACCAGACAGCTTCACAGGGGAGTTTTATCAAACATTCAAAGAAGAAATAAAACCTATCTTCCTCAGACTATTCAAAAAAATTCAAGAGGAAGGAGAACTTCCAAGCTCTTTCTATGAAGCCAGCACTACCTTAATCACAAAACCAGATAAAGACAATACAAAGAAAGAGAATTATACGCCAATATCCCTCATGAACATTGATGCCAAAATCCTCAACAAAATTCTAGCAAATTGAATCCAGCATTACATTAGAAAAATCATAAACCATGACCAAGTGGGATTTACCCGGGGATACAAGGATGGTACAACATCCACAAATCAATAAATGTGACACACTACATAAACAAACTGAGAGATAAAAACCATATAATCATATCCATTGATGCAGAAAAAGTATTTGACAAAATCCAACACCCTTTCTTGATAAGAACTCTCAGCAAGGTGGGAATAGAAGGATCATACCTCCACATAATAAAAGCCATATATGACAAACCCACAGACAACATCATACTCAATGGGCAAAAACTAAAACCATTTCCCCTAAGAACAGGAACAAGACAGGGATGCCCACTCTCACCACTCCTGTTCAACATAGTGTTGGAAATACTAGTCATTGTGACAAGAAGAAATAAAAGGCATCCAAATTGGAAAAGAAGAAGTAAAACTGTCCTTATTCACAGATGACATGATATTGTACATCGAAAATCCCAAAGACTCCATCAAAAAAATTATTAGACTTAATAAATGAATTCGGCAATGTAGCAGGATACAAAATTAATACCCAGAAGTCTATGGATTTTCTACACACCAATAATGAATTCACAGAAAGATAAATTAAAAAGCAATCCCATTTACCATTGTAACAAAAAAATTAAGATACCTAGGAATAAACTTAACCAAGGAGACAAAGGACTTATACTCAGACAATTTCAAGATGCTAAAAGAAGAGATATAGGAAGACATGAACAAATGGAAGAATATACCATGTTTATGGATTGGTAGAATCAACATCATTAAAATGTCCATACTACCCAAAGCAATCTATAAATTATAAATTCAACACAATACCCATTAAAATACCAATGGCATACTTCAAACAAAGAACTAGAACAAATTCTCCAAAACTTCATCTGAAATAAAAAAAAAAAAGACCCCGAATAGCCGCAGCAATCTTTAGAAAGAAGAACAATATTGGAGGGATCTCAATACCAGATTTCAAGCTATGCTACAAAGCCACTGTTCCCAAAACTGCCTGGTACTGGCACAAAAACAGACATGTAGACCAGTGGAACAGAACAGAGAACACAGAGATGGACACAAGCTATTATGCTCAATTAATATTTGACAAAGGAGGCAAGAGCATGCAATGGAGACAAGAGAGTCTTCAATAAATGGTGTTGAGAAAACTGGACAGATACTTGCAAAAAAATGAAAATAAACCACCAACTTACACCATACACAAAAATAAACTCAAAATGGATAAACGACTTAAACATAAGATGGGAAACCATAAAAATATTAGAAGAAGCCATAGGCAACAAATTAGCAGACATTTGTTGTAGCAATGTCTTTACTGATACAGCTCCTAGGGCAATGGAAACTAAGTAGAAAATAAACAAATGGAACTACATCAAAATAAAAAAAACTTCTGCACAGCAAGAGACCATCAACAAAGCAACAAGAAAGCCCATTGCATGGGAGAACATATTTGCCAATGTTATCTCCGATAAGGCTTTAATCTCCAACATTTACAAGGAACTCATACAACTTAACAAAAGGAAGATAAATAATCTAATCAAAAAATGGGAAAAGGACTTAAATAGACACTTTTTGAAAGGGGACATTCAGAAAGCCAAGAGACATATGAAAACATGCTCAAAGTCACTAATCATCCAAGAGATGCAAATGAAAACAACAATGAGGTACCACCTTATACCTGTCAGAATGGCTATCATCAACAAATCAGCAAATGACAAGTGCTGGAGAGGATGCAGAGAAAAAAGGAATCCTTCTTCACTGCTGGTGGGAATACAGACTGGTGCAGCCACTGTGGAAAACAGTATGGCGTTTCCTCAAAAAGTTAAAATGGAACTGCCATTTGACCCAGTAATCCCCACTTCTAGGAATATATCCTAAGAAAACAGAAACACCAATCAGAAAGGATATATGCACCCCTATGTTCATAGCAGAACAATTTATAATAGCTAAGATTTGGAAACAGCCTACATGCCCATCAGCAGATGAATGGATTAGAAAAACGTGGTACATCTACACGATGGTGTACTATGCTGCTGTAAAAAAGAACTAATTCTTACCATTTGCAACAGCATGGATGGATCTGGAGAGCACTATGCTAAGTGAAATAAGCCAGTCAGTGAAAGATAAATACCACATGATCTCACTCATTTATGAATAACTAGAGGCCCGGTGCACAAAATTTGTGCACGGAGGGGGTTGTCCCTCAGCCCAGCCTGTACCCTCTCCAATCTGGGACCCCTCAAGGGATGTCCCACTGCCCGTTTAGGCCCGATCCCAGTGGGCAGTCAGATCCCTAAACGGGCAGTCGGACGTCCCTCTCACAATCCAGGTCTGCTGGCTCCCAACTGCTTGCCTGCCTGCCTTCCTAATTGCCCCTAACCGCTTCTGCCTGCCAGCCTGATCACCCCCTAACCACTCTGCTGCCAGCCTGTTTGCCCCCAACTTCCCTCCTCTGCCGGCCTGGTCACCCCTAACTTCCCTCTCCTGCAGGGTTGATCACCTCCAACTGCCCTCCCTTGCAGGCCTGGTCCTTCTCAACTGCCCTCCCTTGCAGGCCGGGTGCCTCCCAACTGCCCTCTCCTGCTGGCCATCTTGTGTCCACATGGGGGCAGGATCTTTGACCACATGGGGGCAGCTATATTGTGTGTTGCAGTGATGGTCAATCTGCATATTACTCTTTTATTAGATAGGATCGAGGCCTGGTACATGGGTGGGGGCCAGCTGGTTTGCCCTAAAAGGTGTCCTGGATCAGGTGGGGGTTGCCTTGGGGTGTGGGGTGGCCTGATCGAGGGGCCTGTGGTGGTTTGCAAGTGGGCCACACCCCCTGGCAATGCAAGGGGAGGCCCTGGTATCTGGAATTTATTTTCCTTCTACAATTGAAAGTTTGTAGCCTGGAGCA
Source organism: Eptesicus fuscus (assembly GCF_027574615.1). Taxonomy (NCBI): domain Eukaryota; kingdom Metazoa; phylum Chordata; class Mammalia; order Chiroptera; family Vespertilionidae; genus Eptesicus; species Eptesicus fuscus. The sequence goes on from NC_072475.1 coordinate 113,439,531, forward strand.
GAGCCAAGCCAAGCCTGGGGCTCCCTCTAAGGCCGCTAGCCATTTGTGTTGGGGTTGGGGCAACCCTGGCCTGCTCTCTCAAGCTCTATTCTGCCACCATTTGTTTGAATTTGTTTGCCTTCTATAATTGAAACTTTGTAGCTTGAGTGGAGGCTTAGGCCTGGTAAGGGCAGGCAGAAAGCTTGGCTTCCTCTGTTACCTAGGAAACCTTACTCTCTGTGGCTGTAGCCATCTTGGTTTGGGTTAATTTGCATACTCGCTCTGATTGGATGGTGGGCGTGGATTGTGGGCATGGCCTGTGGGTGTGTCGGAGGTATGGTCAATTTGCATATTTGTCTATTATTAGATAGGATAAAGAACATTACAGACTGTTGAACAAAAATAGACAGAGGCAAAGAAGAATCAAACAGACTGTCAAACTACAGCCGGAAGGTAGGGGATGGTTGTGAGGATAAGAGATAAACCGAAGGACTTGTATGCATGCATATAAGCAGAACCAATAGACTCAAAACACTGAGGCCCAGGGAACAAGGAATAGTACGTGGAGGTAGGGGTGGCTGGGGGGAGGTCAATGAGGTGGAAAAAAGGAGAGATATGTACTACTATTTGTAATACCTTATACAATAGTTTTTTTTTTAAAGGAGAGAGAGAGAGAGAGAGAGAGAGAGAGAGAGAGAGAGAGAGAGAGGACTCCCACTGTTAGCCCAGAGCATTTAGAACTAGTCGAGTTTAGGGTGAGCATCTGTGCCTGCCTCTGCTGGAGAGATGGCAACTAAAACAACTTGTAGATGATGCCAGATGATGAGGCACTATGTGCAGCAGTGATGTTGTGAATCTGACACATTTGTTGAAGTAGAAATAGCTAGAGAACTGTTCAGGGACAGATGGAAATTGAACCAGACACTTTGCTTTCCTTTTTGGGGAAGCATGCTGAGTAATGAATAAACTCTAACTCTCTAACTATAGATAACAAGGCACGGCCCTCCAGGTCTATCAGAAAACAGATCTGTGGGACTCTAATGTCCATGGAAAAATTAGAGATGTTTCACAGTGGGGGTTGGGATGGGAAATGGTTTCCATGGCCAACTTTGAGAAACACCTCCCTCTTGAAGTCTTACAATGCTCATTTATAAATGAAAGATGCTGAGAAGTCCTGTAGGTAAGAAACCTGTTTAATACAGCTGTCCCTATATTTTCCTGAATGACTGGCACAATCCCCATCACCCTCATGCAGAAAAGTGGCTGGTAGGGAACACTATTTGGGAAACTGTACAAAGTTTAAAATCAGTTCTTAATTGTGAGTTTCTGCTTCAACCACTTTAGACCAATAATAAATGGTTAACAAGAAGTGAGCCACATTTTGCTTTTTTGTATCCTGTTTTCTATGTAGAGACAGAGCCATAGCATCCGCTGACTCACATGTATTAGAGAGCAGAGCACAGACCTTTGTGTTCAGCTACTTTTCACTAACCAGCAGTGGAATTCTCTGTGAATGGGCAGAAAGTAAACAAAATAAAATGAAAGAAAATTAACTTGGATTCATCTAGGGCTGGCTTTGGAGCAGCCAGTGAATTGCCATTGTCGTCCATAGATCACAATTTTTTTTAAAATGTTCATATTATGACTGGACTGTGAAATCATGAAATAATTTGGAGATGGAAACTTTGGGCCTAGATAAAGCAATAAAGTGCATGTTAAGATATAAGTGCTTTTAATGATGGAGATAATTATAATTGACTAGAGGCCTGGTGCACAAAATTCGTGCATGGGGGGTGTCCCTCAGTCCAGCCTGCACCCTCTCCAATCTGGGATCCCTCTCACAATCCAGGACTGCTGGCTCCCAACTGCTCTCCTGCCTGCCTGATTGCCCCTAACCGCTTCTGCCTGCCAGCCTGATCACCCCCTAACCACTCCCCTGCAAGCCTGATTGATGCCCAAATGCTCCCCTGCTGGCCCAATCACCCCTAACTGTGCTCCCTTGCTATCCTGGTCGCCCAAAACTACCCTCTCCTGTTGCCCTGTCCACCCCAACTGCCTCCCCTGCTGGCCTAGTCACCCCAGCACCTGCTTTGGGATCCCCTCAACTGCTGGCGGGGCCCCAGCACTGATCACATATCTTGGGAACCCGTTTCTTCTCCAGGGAGGGCCCAGCTCCCCCCACTGGGTGAGAGACAGATCCAAGGCACCAGTCATCACGAGACTTCAACCTAGACATGAACAGAGAGCTCATGCAACAGCTGTGAGCAACTGAATTGTGAGAAGAGGGTCCCTCTTAGCCTAAAGGGTAAGAGGGACCAATATAGAATGCTCAGGTGCCTTCCCAGGAAGCCCCTTACACAATTGAAGAGATTAAATCCTTACATGTCCTTTTAAATTGCTGCCAGACATTCAAAGAATCAGTTTATAAGTTTGCTTGGGATAATTGTATATTATGCTGTTGTAATTCTAAAATATCAAGAAATGTGTTACGTTTGTCTCCAAGCACCAAAAAGATGATTTTTTTTTTTTATCCCCAAGGGTGCGAGGAACTATTATAAGTACTGGGGATGATCCAAATCTGGGAAAAATTTTAATGACAGTGTAGAATAATATCATGTAAGGATATTCTTTGTTCTAGTCCATGGCAATTCCCTTTCAAACTGGCTGTTCATTTCTTTTTATATAGACAAGGTCTTGGTTACATTTTCTGCACCTCTACTGGGGGCAAGTAGTGATAGTAGTGACACCCTTTCTTTGGTGTCTACACAAGCCAGAAACCTCTCTTTAATTGTACACCCAAAGGGGCATTGTTTTGATTTTGTGTCATACAAAAGGGAAGCTGGGTGGAGACCCCTGTGTATTTATACTTTCTTGCCCCACCCATGGACCTCCTGGATAACCAAGGTGTTTGGTATTATTGGTAACCACATTAGTCAGGGAATCAGCCCACATAAGGGGTCTTACCCATGAAAGGTCAGGAGCATAAGTCCAAAATACTTACCCTCTTGTCCCAGGTAAAATTACCGTACATCTGATGATTGCTAGCGTGGCTAGAGAGGCGTTCTCAGGCATTCTTGGGTTTCTGATTACCTCACAATTTCTTCCCTGAGGTTTGATGTTCTGATTGATGCTTCTCTGTTTCTGGATCTATTTTTTTTCCCCCATCAGTTTATGTTGTTCATTATATTCCACAAATGAGTGAGATCATGTGATATTTATCTTTCTCTGCCTGGCTTATTTCACTAAGCATAATGTTCTCCACCTCCATCCATATTGTTGCAAATGGTAAGAGCTCCTTCTTTTTTACTGCAGCATAGTATTCCGTTGTGTAGATGTACCACAGTTTTTTAATCCACTCATCTGCTGATGGGCACTTAGGCTGTTTCCAAATCTTAGCTATGGTGAATTGTGCTGCTATGAACATAGGGGTGCATATATCCTTTCTGATTGATGTTTCCAGTTTCTTAAGATATATTCCTAGAAGTGGGATCACTGGGTCAAATGGGAGTTCCATTTTCAGTTTTTTGAGGAAACTCCATACTGTTCTCCACAGTGGCTGCACCAGTCTGCATTCCCACCAGCAGTGCACGAGGGTTCCTTTTTCTCCACATCCTCACCAGCACTTGTCATTTGTTGACTTGTTGATAATGGCCATTCTGACAGGTGTGAGATGGTACCGCATTGTTGTTTTGATTTGCATCTATCTGATGATTAGTGATTTAGAGCAGGTTTTCATATGTCTCTTGGCCTTCCTTCTGTCTTCTTTCGAAATTGTCTATTTAGATCAGTTGCCTATTATTTGATTGGGTTGTTTATCTTCTTTTTGTTAAGCTGCATGAGTTCCCTGTAAATCTTGGAGATTAAACTCTTATCATTGACAACATTGGCAAATATGTTCTCCCATGCAGTGGGCTTTCTTGTTGTTTTATTGATGGTTTACGTTGCTGTACAAAAGCTTTTTGTTTTGCTGTAATCCCATTTGTTTATTTTCTCTTTAGATTCCATTGCCCTAGGAGCAGTATCAGTGAAGTTCTTTTGGCATATGTCAGAGATTTTTCTGCCTGCAGATTTCTCTAGTATTTTTATGGTTTCTAGTCTTATGTTTAAGTCCTTGATCCATTTTGAGATTATTTTTGTGTATGGTATATGTTGGTGGTCTAGTTTCATTTTTTTGCATGTATCTGTCCGATTATCCCAACACCATTTATTGAAGAGACTGTCTTGACTCCATTGTATGTTCATGCCTCCTTTGTCAAATATTAACTGAGCATAGCAATTTGGATTGATTTCTGGGTTCTCTATTCTATTCCATTGATCTATATGTCTGTTCTTGTGCCAATACCAGGCAGTTTTGAGAACAGTGGCTTTGTAATATAGCTTGAAATCTGGTATTGAGATCCCTCCTATTTTGTTCTTCTTTCTCAGGATTGCTGTAGCTATTCGGGGTCTTTTTTTTTATTCCAGATGAATTTTTGGAAAGTTCGTTCTAGGACTGTGAAGTATGCCATTGGTATTTTAATGGGAAGTGCATTGAAATTATAGATTCCTTGGGGTAGTATGGACATTTTGATGATGTTGATTCTACCAATCCATGAACATGGTATGTTCTTCCATCTGTTTATGTCTTCCTCTATCTCTTTTTTCAGTGTCCTGTAGCTTTCCGTGTATAGGTCTTTTACCTCCTTAGTTAAGTTTATTCCTAGGTATCTTAATTTTTTTGGTGTGGCGTTAAATGGGATTGCTTTTTTAGTCTCTCTTTCTATAAGTTCATTATTGGTGTATAGGAATTCCATAGATTTCTTAACATTTATTTTGTACCCTGCTACTCTGCCGAATTCATTTATTAAATCTAATAATTTTTTGATGGAGTCTTTAGGGTTTTCTATGTACAGTATCATGTCATCTGCAAAAAGGACAGTTTTACTTCTTCTTTTCCAATTTGGATGCCTTGTATTTCTTCTTCTTGTCTTATTGTAATGGCTAGTATTTCCAACACTATGTTGAATAGGAGTGGTGAGAGTGGGCATCCCTGTCTTGTTCCTGTTCTTAGGGGAAATCGTTTTAGTTTTTGCACATTGAGTATGATGTTGGCTGTGGGTTTGTCATATATGGCTTTTGTTATGTTGAGGTATGATCCTTCTATTCCCATCTTGCTGAGAGTTTTTATCAAGATTTTGTCAAATGCTTTTTCTGCATGAATTGATATGACTATATGGTTTTTATCTCTCAATTTGTTTATGTGATGTAGGACATTTATTGATTTGTGAATATTGTACCATCCTTGCATCCCAGGGATAAATCCTACTTGGTCGTGGTGTATGAGCTTTCTGATGTACTGCTGGATTCAATTTGCTAGAATTTTGTTGAGGATTTGGCATCTTTGTTCATGAGGGATATTGGCCTGTAATTCTCTTTCATTGTGTTATCTTTATCTGGTTTTGGTATTAGGGTGATAATGGCTTCATAGAAGGAGCTTGGGAGTGTTCCTTCTTCTTGAATTTTCTGGAATAGTGTGGAGGATAGGTTTTAGCTCTTCCTTGAATGTTTTGTAAAACTCCCCTGTGAAGCCTTCTGGTCCCGGGCTTTTGTTTGATGGAAGTGTTTTGATGACTGCTTCAACTTCTTCCATAGTTATCAGCCTATTAAGATGTTTAGTCTCTTCCTGAGTAAGTTTTGTAAGGTTGTGTTTTTCTAGGAATGTGTCCATTTCCTCCAGGTTGTCTATAGTGTTGGAATAGAGTTGTTCATAGTACTTTTGACAATCCTTTTTATTTCTGTGGGGTCTGTTGTTATTTCCCCTCTTTCATTTCTGATTTTGTTTATTTATGTCCTCTCTCTTTGCTTCTTGGTGAGCCTGGCTAGAGGTTCATCAATCTTGTTTATCCTTTCAAAGAACCAGCTCTTGGTTTTGTTGATCTTGTGTATTGTTCTTTTTGGTATCTATGTCATTCATTTCTGCTCTGATCTTTATTATTTCCTTTCTTCTGCTCACTGTGGGCTTTTCTTGTTGCTCTCTTTCTAATTCTTTGAGTTGTTGAGATAGATGATCTATTACCATGTTTTCTTGTTTTTTTGAGATAGGCCTGTAGAGCTATACACTTCCCTCTCAGGACTGCTTTCATTGTGTCCCATAGGATTTGCAATGTTGTGTTTTTATTGTTATTAGTCTCCAGGATGTTTTTAATTTCTTCTTTGATCTCATTGATAACCCAATCATTGTTTAGTAGCATGCTATTCAGTTTCCAAGTGTTTGAATTTTTTGGAATGTTTTTATTGTAGTTTATTTCTAATATTATGCCATTGTGGTCTGAGAAAATGCTTGATAGGATTTCAATCTTTTTGAATTTTGGGAGACTTTGCTTGTTATCCAATATGTGGTCTATTTTTGAGAATGTACCAAGTGCACTTGAGAAGAACGTATATTCCATGGCTTTGGGGTGAAATACTCTGAAGATGTCAATTAGGTCCATCTGATCTAGTGTGTCATTTAGAATTGCTGTTTTTTTGCTGATTTTTTGTCCAGAGGATTTATCCATTGATGTCAGTGGTGTATTAAAGTCCCCTACTATGATTGTATTGATGTCGGTCTCTCCCTTGATATCTTCCAGGAGATTTTTTTATGTATTTGGGCACTCCTGCATTGGGTGCATAAACGTTTACCAAAGTTATATCTTCTTGATGGATTGCTCCCTTTAGTATTATGTAGTGGCCTTCCTTATCTCTTATTATGGCCTTTACTTTGAGGTCTATTTTATCTGATATAAGTATCACAACCCCAGCTTTTTTCTCATTTCCATTTGCGTGAAAAATGTTTTTCTATCACTTCACTCTCAGTCTGTGTGAATCTTTTGCTCTAAGGTGGGTCTCTTGTAGACAGCAAATATATGGTCATGTTTTCTTATCCATTCAGCTACCCTATGTCTTTTGATTGGTGCATTTAATCCATTTACGTTTAATGTTATTATTGATAAGTACCTGTTTGTTGACATATTTTTCCTTAGTGTTTGTGTTTCTTCTTGCCTTTCTCTTTCTTCTTTTTACTGCGGGAGCTTGTATTTTTATAAGAATATGACCATTTCTTCTAGACTATCTATTTTGTTGGAATAGATTTGTTCATAGTATATTTTCATAATCATTTGTATTTCTGTGGGATCAGTCGTTACTTCACCTCTTTCATTTCTGATTTTGTTTATTTTGGTCTCCTCTCTTTGCTTCTTGGTGAGCCTGGCTAGAAGTTCATCAATTTTGTTTATCCTTTCAAAGAACCAGCTCTTGGTTTTGTTGATCTTTTGTATTTTTTTTTTTTTTTTTTTTGGTCTCTATGTCGTTTATCTCTGCTCTGATCTTTATTATTTCCTTCCTTCTGCTTATGTTGGGCTTTTCTTACTAACTCTTTCTAACTCTTTGAGTTGTAGGGCTAGATAGTTTATTACCATTGTTTCTTGTTTTTTGAGGTAGCCTGTAGAGCTATCAACTTCCCTCTCAAGACTGCTTTCACTGTGTCCCATAGCTTTCGGATTTTTGTGTTTTCATTGTAATTTGTTGCCATGTTGCTTTTTATTTCTTCTTTGATCTCTTTGGTAACCCAATCATTGTTTAATAGCATGCTATTCAGCCTCCAGGTGTTGATTTTTTAAATTGTTTTTATTGTAGTTGATTTCTAGTTTTATGCCATTGTTATCTGAGAAGATGCTTGATATGGTTTCTATCTTCTTGAATTTGAAGAGCCTTTGCCTGTGTCCCAATATGTGGTCTGTCTTTAAAAATGACCCATGTTCACTTGAGAAGAAAGTATATACTGTGGATTTGGACTGAAATGTTCTGAAGATGTTAATTAATTCCATCTGTTCTAGTGAATCATTTAGGATTAATATTTCTTTGCTGATTTTTTGTTTAGATGATTTGTCCAGTGGTGTTAGTGGGGTATTAAAGTCCCCTACTATGACTGTATTGCTGTCAATCTCCCCTTTGATATTCTCTGGAATGTTTTTATGTATTTGGGTGCTCCTGTATTGGGTGCGTATATGTTTACCAGAGTTATATCTCCTTGTTGAATTGCTCCCTTTAGCATTATGAAGTGGCTTTTCTTATCTCTTGTTATGGTCTTCACTTTAAGATTTAATTTGTCAGATATAAGTATTGCTACACCAGCTTCTTTTTTTTTTCATTTCCTTTAGTCTGGAAAACCTTTTTCCATCACTTAACCATCAGTCTGTGTGAGTACTTTGTTCTGAGGTGGGTATCCTGTAGCTAGCAGATATATGGGTCAGGTTTTCTTATCCACTATGTCTTTATTTTGGGGCATTTAATCCATTTACATTTAAAGTGATTATTGATAGGCACTTGTTTGTCGCTATTTTTATTCTTTATACTGGTGTTCCTTCTTCCCTTCCAATTTCTTCTTTTTATAGCAGACCCTTTAGTATTTCTTGCATTGCTGGTTTGGTGGTAATAAACTCCCTTACTCCTTTTTTATCTGTGAAGCTCCTGATTTTACCCTCAATTTTGATTGATAGCCTTGCTGGATACAATATTTTTGGATTCAGACCCTTGCTTTGCATGACTTTATATATTTCATTCCATTCCCTTCTGGCCTGATGTATTTCTGTTGAGAAATCTGTTGATAGTCTGATGGGTGATCCTTTGTAGGTAACTTTCTTCTCTCTCTGGCAGTCTTTAAGATTCTTACTTTGTCGTTGGTGTTTGCCAATTTCATTATAATGTATCTTGGTTTTGGTCTTTTGGGGTTCATCTTGTTTGGGACTCTGTGAGCTTCTTAGACTTGTATGAGTTTTTTCTTTGCTATATCAGAGAAGTTTTCTGCAATTATTTCTTCAAACAGGTTTTCTATTCCTTGCTAAGTTTCCTCTCTTTCTGGTACCCCTATTATGCATATGTTGTTTCATTTCCTGTTGTCTCAAAGTTCACTTAGGCTCTCCTCCTGTTTTTTAAGTATTTTTTCTAGATGATGCTCTCCTTGGGTATTCTTCCTACCTTGTCTTCTAGCTGACTGATGTGGTCCTCTGCTTCTTCTAGTCTACTGTTGATCCTTTCTATTGAGTTCTTTATTGCAGTGATGTCATTTTTCATTTATTTTTGGTTTTTCATTTCCTCTTGGTTCTTACACATATTGTTGAATTTGTCTTCCATCATTCTCAGTGACCTTATGACCATTTCTCTGAATTCTTTCTCTGACATCTTGCTTGCTTCCATTTCATTTACTTCCTTTTCTGGTGATGCCTCCTTTTCTTTTGTATGTGGGCTGTTTCTTTGTCTCCCCATGATCACTCCTGTATCGGTGCCTAGTTATGTAGCTCTCTCTCTCCTGCATTGACTTAAAGGCACAAAATACAACACAACAAGACACAATGCACAAGGCACCAAACAGAAATGTATTCTTGATACTAAAAACGCAAATAAAGGTGACCCCCAGAGAAAAGAGAATTAGGGGATAAAAAAAAAAGAGTACAAAAATGATATTGAGGAAAGGAAAAATGTAAGAGAAAAGAAAGAAAAGAAAGAGAAGGAGGAAACATATATGTATATGGGGAGAAAACTCCAATAAAACATCAACTAATCCACATATTGCAAGCAACAAACACCCAGAGATGAATGCAAACTACAAACAACAACTATTCCAAAAAAATGCAAACAACAAATACCCAAACAACAAACACCCAGATGAATCTGAGGAGGCAGAGTTTATTTCCAAAAGGTAAGGTCAAGGACTTGAATGAATGGACAGATAGCCACAATTCAATATAGAGGAGGTAGAAAGAGAATGAGTATATAAGAAGAAAAGTGAAAAACAAAATACAAAAAAGGGGAAAAAAATATATGTATCTTACCTAATAATAGACAAACATGTAAATTGATCGTACCTCTGATATGCCCACAGCCAATCAGAGTAATGTGCAAATTAACCCAAGAAATATGGCGGTTAATTTGCATACATAGGCACCAGTGGCCTGGGTCCTGGGAACATCTTCAGCACCAGGTCACTTGGAGGTAGGTCCTGCATGGGCCATGAGTGGCCTGGGAAGGTCCTGAGCCAGGGGGCCCCTGGTCAGGGCTGAGCCTGCAACCAGAGCCAAGGGGGCGGGGGGGGGGGGCCCTGCCTAGGCCTAAAGCCTGGGCCAGAGGCTTTAGGCCTGAGCAGGGAAGAAGCAAGCCATCAGAGGGAGCTGGGGTCCTCTGCCCAGGCCCTGAGGCTTTAGGCCTGGGCAGGGGCGGAGCCAGTGATCAGAGGGAGGTGGGGGCAGAGCCGGCCATCGAAAGGAGCTGGGGGCCACCTACCCTGGCCTCAAGGCTTTAGGCCTGGGAAGGTGCTGAGCCGGCGATAGGTGTGAACTACAGAGGAAACACCTTTTCTGATGCTCATTGGCTAAGCTCCCTGTATGCCACTAGTAATATTCTTAGTAACTTGGGTAATAAGAATCCAAAGAGGTGATCTAGGGTTTTTCCACCACCCTCCTGGAGAAAAAAATGAAGGTCTGCTGCTGGAGGGCTAAGAAATGTCATATCCTGCCCTAGCCGGTTGGCTCAGTGGAAAATGCCTCAGCCTGCCGACCGCAGGGTCTAGGTTTGATTCTCATCTAGGGCATGTACCTAGGTTGCAGGCTCCTGCGGAGGCAACCAATCAAAGTGTTCCTCTCACTTTGATGTTTCTCTCTGTCTTTCCCTTTCTCTTTCACATTCTCTAAATATCAATGGAAGCATATCCTCAGGTGAGGATAAAAAGAAACAACAAAGAAAGAAATGTCATATCCTATGAAAGACACATCTTGAAAATGCCTAAAGAAAGTTGTCATTTTTTCATGGTGAAGGGTCTGGAGTCCATGTTGATGAAAACACCTTGGTAGCTGCAGTGACTGGCAGTGGCTGCAGCAGCTGGGTAATGGGGCTGGTGCCTTCCCCTGATCAGCCTGGTCACCTCCCACAAAGGGAGGCCAGACTGTGACTTAGCTGTCAGTAGGACATCTCCTGAGGGCTCCCAGTATGTGAGAGGGGGCAGGCTAGGCTGAGGGACTCCCCCCCCCACAGTGCACAAATTTTGTGCACTGGGCCCCTAGTGTGTGTGTGTGTGTGTGTGTGTGTGTGTGTGTGTGTGTATAAATTTTCCCCTTCTTTAATCTATCTATCTATTTATGTATTAGTTAACTATTGGAATAGGAGAATAGAAAGTAGATAGTTCTGAGTTGGTGATTGGAATTAGTTAAGCTGTTATTATAAGAAGACAACAAGGGAGGAGAGGAAAAACAGAAGCCAAAAAAGGGGAGAAAATAAGCAAATAAACAAAAACCCAAACTAATCAATGATCAAACAAACAAAAACAATAAGACAGAAAGAAAAAGGCAAAACAAAAGACAAAAAAAAACAAAAAAAGAAGAAAAAAAGAAAGAAAAAAACTTGGATAGTGAAGAGAGAGAAGAGAGAAGTGTATATGTACTTGGAGCAGGTTAGTGGGAATTAGATATATAAGTAAGATCAATTTTTAACAGGGGGTAAAAAGAAAGGATAGCGAAAAACTAAAGCAGGAACAGGGTAAGAGAAACAGGACAAAAAAAGGGGAAAAGTGAGGAAGAGAGTGTTGGCATAAAGGAAAAATTGAGATAGAGTAAAGTAATGCTAATGGAAAAATGAAAATAGAATGTAGAACACTAATCCCAAAATAAAATAAAATAAAGAAAAAATAAAATAAAACTTAAAAAGGTAAAGTAATAGTAGTAATAATAATTAAAAATAATAAAAAAGGTAAAATAAGTGAGAAAAAACAATTAGTTTCTTAAGTAAAAGATAAAAAATAAAAATGTGCAGTAGTGAAGGTCATTCACTTCCTCTACTTTTCTGTTTGGCACGTCTGTTTCCTGTCAGGTAGTCAGGACAGTATTAAAGTTCTCTGCGATCCACAGCTCCTCTGTGTCATAAGCCACAACCCTGTTTTAAAGCTGGCAGAATGTCTTTGTTTCTCAGTCTGCCTTTAGTTGTATATACACAAGAGTCAATTTGTGATTCAACCCCTGGGTGGCAGTGTTTCTGTATTGACATCCAGGACTATAAGTCCTCTCTACTCAGTATTTAGATTTTGCTTTCCCTGCTGCACTTAATACTGGGTTGGGGGAATGGACTGCCCCAGAGCTGGTTTTCTGTTCATCTCTCCCCACTCTGATCCCCAGGTTCCACAAAAACAACTTTCCCCTGCAGTCTCTGTGAGCGTTTTTAATTGGAAGTTCCTATGTACTGGGCTTAGTAATCAAAAGCAATGATTTAAAAACTGACCCCAAACTTAGGGGATCAGAGTCAAGACCTGATAATACACACTTCTCAGAAATTCTGAGGTGGTACTGAGGCTTTCAGTATGGGGACCAGGCTTTGAGAACAGCTGCCTTGGGCTGAGTGCCCTGAGTTGGTGGAAGATGCATTTTTCTGTTTATGAAGGGTCAGCTGGACAACCTGGAAGGGTGCCTCCAACTCCACAATGCTTCTCTTTTGCAATCCCTGACACTGATTTGCTGTTAATGATTCTGATCGTCTCTCGGCATTTTTTGTGCCACTCCCCTGAGCTATATAGCACAGGCTCATACATTCAAAACCTCTGAACACAGTAGTTTGTGAGCACACATTACTTTTTTTACATTTCTAAATTTATTTTATGGTTAAAAATACTGGTAACAATAACAACTTGCATTTTTCAAAGAAGATGAGCCCACATCAGCAACAAAAACAGCTTTTGGTGCAGTGAATTTTAAAAATGCTTCCTCCACAAGCTAGGAAGGAATAGCCTTGAGGTTGCTGGGCTTCACCATCCCTGTCCCACTCCAGACAATTACTCACCACATAGGCCTGAGGACTGGTGAACAGGCTAGAAACTGGATGGCACCATTCAGGTAACGTTGTGGTCAGTGGAGGACCAGAGTGGGTTAAAATTCGTTTCAGATATCTGGGAGGCTTGTTAAGGAATACTTGCCAAAAGGAAGTTAGGATTTAGATTCTCACACAGCACAGACCTTTGCATGCAGCAAAAAAGACAGTTATATTCGCCTTTAAATTCTCTATTCCCTCATTTGGGAGACAATTTGGCATGCAAAAACTGGTGTTTATAATCTTTGCTCCACACTTTCCCAGCTCTCCCAGCAGCCTTTAATAATGAAGAAGTGGTGGCTGGAGCAGCCAGCCTCAGAGAGAGCTGTGACATGCTCCTCTCCTCCCTTCTCCCACTCAAGGTCTCATTTGCTTAGAGAAGGCATTCTTAAGAATTATCTTAAACAATAGCATAGAAAAATTGTGTTTTCTTAAATTGCACACACAGCTTAAACCACCAGTAACTTTCAAAAAGAAGCAAGCGTATTTCATAAAATGTTCAGTCCTTTTAGAGCCGGGTAGTGAACATAGTTTATTTTCCAAAATACTTCATTTTTAACTAGAGGCCTGGTGCACAAAATTCATGCATTGGGGGGGGGGTGTCCCTCAGCCCAGCCTGCACCCTCTCCAATCTGGGACCCCTTGAGGGATGTCCGACTGCCTGTTTAGGCCCGATCCCACCAGGCAGTCGGACATCCCTCTCACAATCCAGGACTGCTGGCTCCCAACTGCTCGCCTGCCTGCCAGCCTGATCACCCCATAACCACTCCCCTGCCAGCCTGATCGATACCTAACTGCTCTCCTGCTGGCCTGATTGCCCTAACTGCCCTTCCCTGCTGGTCTGGTCACCCCTAACTGCCCTCCCCTGCTGGCCTGGTTGCCCCTAACTGTCCTCCCTTTCAGGCCTGATCGCCCCCGACTGCCCTCCCTTGCCGGCCTGGTCCCTCCCAACTGTTCTCCCCTGCAGGCCTGCCTCCCCCCAACTGTCCTCCCCTTCAGGCCCAGGTCCCCCCTAACTGCCCTCCCCTGCTGGCCTGATCGCCCACAACTGCCCTCCCCTGCCAGCCATCTTGTGGTGGCCATCTTGTGTCCATATGGGGCGGCCATCTTTGACCACATGGGGCGTTCATCTTTTGTGTTGGAGTGACAGTCAATTTGCATAATATTCTTTTACTAGATAGGATATTCAACATAGTCACTGTATGCTGCATACTTCAATTTCTCTGTATACAAAATTATGTTAAAAACCAGGTGACAGGTTTATTCTATTGTCTAGCACCCATCTTTCTCACCTCTTCACTCCAACTCTAAGGAGTCAAAAAAACCTGTTCATCTAAAGCCTCTGTGCTTCCCTCCCATCCAGCAATAGTGGAGCCCCCAGGGGCTAGCGCAGGTTACCATATTATAGGTTTTGTTCAAAGAAAAGTAGCCAAATCATTTCACCATTCCATCAGAAACGACTTTTAAGCTTTATATTATTTCCTCTTCTGGAAAATACCTCATCAACTTCCTGCAAAGCTTTAATAACCAGGAGAATGGGGAAACATGGAAAGCAGCTCACATTGGTTGGCTGGTAAAGATCCACAGTTACCAGGCACTTGGGACACAGCAGACTCTGGAGATGGCTCTAGTGGCATCCATCCCTAGCTGGACCATGGACACCTGCCATCCTGTGATCCCCAAGTGTGCTCGGATGAGGGGACATGAAGCCCACAGAGGACAGGAGTCTGGCTGCCTCTGGCTTCAAATCACGAGCAAAGTGGTGAAAATGCAAGGATGCTCATGAACACAGCCTAGTTTTGATGCAAGGAAGAGTGACTGGAAAGACACTTTATAGGGTCTGTATTTCTGACTGCAGATGCAAATTTGATGACTCCTTTCACACGGGCTGCTGCCCTCAGTTAAGGACTAAGGAAGATATTAAAGTTCAGAGCCTGGCATTCCCTATAAAATATTAAATATATCTCTACAACTCTGGAAAGCCCTTGATGATCTTCTATTAATTTTTATTAGTGTTATTTCTCCTTTTTTTTTGTGGATGTACAAATGATTTTAAATAATACAAAGGCTCCCTTTGCTATTTGGGTTTACCCCATCATCCCTGGTAGAAGGTAATTTTTCAGGGCAGAGTCAGCAGTAAAGCTTACACACCTGGTCCCTGCTGGTGAGCTCAGACCCTCTCACGCAGGCGTGTGTGAGGGCATCTGATCTCATTAGTGTCTGTGGTGTGCATAGGTCAGTGAAACATGCTCTTGTAAGGAGAACCGACAGCAAGGAAGCAATATTTCTAGAGAGGTCATGTAAAAAGGAAACTAAACCAAAACCAAAGAGGTTTGTCAAGGCTCACAGAGAGGACTGGGCAACTTGCCCTGTTTGAAATTCTCAGTACACTGAAAAAGCAAAATGCCAAAATAATTTTACAAAAGTAAAATGCAAACTTAGAATTGTGTAATGAACATTTTCTTCTTTCAATCCTGATGGGGTATTTCTCTCTCTCTCTCTCTCTCTCTCTCTCTCTCTCTCTCTCTCTCTCTCTCTCTCTTTCTTATTCCCCCCTCCCTGAATTTATGCCTAACTCTAAAGGTAACTATATATTTATGCTCACCTTCAGGCTTATGTCAATGTTTTTTATGTCAAAATGTTTTTTTGCTTTTTTTTTTTTTTTTAGTCATTTTAATTGTCTAAACCTTGCTCTTCAGTAGATTCCTCATGGGAACATTCTCTGAGTTCTTGAATATTAATAACAGCTTGTGACATTTATAGTTTGAAAGTATCTCCGGCCCCTCCCCCCCCCAAATAAAATTGTTGGCTTACACTGTCTGTATTTGGCTATCTTAAATATGTTGCTACTTTCTTTGACATAAGAAGTTTCTTCTGAAAAATCTAATGAAAATATAACTTTATTATATTAAAAAAATACCTGAGACAAATGAAAATGAAATATAATATACCAACATTTGTGAGATGCAGCAAAAGCATTTCTAAGAGAGAAGTTTATATTGATAATGCCTACTTCAAGAAACACGAAAAGTCTCAAATAAACAACCTGACTCTATGCTTTAAGGAACTAGAAAAAGAAGAACAATATGGTAAGGCTAAAAGTTAATAGAAGAAATGAAATAATAAAAATTAGAGGAAAAATTAATGAATTAGAGACTAAATAAAGAAAATTAGTTAAACCAAGATAAACAAAATTGACAAGCATTTAACTAGACTTACCAAGAAAAAAAGAGAGAAGACTTAAATAGATAAAATCAGAAATGAAAGAGAAGATATTACAACTGATACCACACAAATGCAAAGGATCATCAAAGACTACTATGAATATTTATATGCCAACAAATTAGACAACCTAGAATAAATGGATAAATTCCTAGAAATATACAACCTACCAAGACTGAAACAATCATATGATAGAAAATCTAAACAAACCAATCACTAGTAAGGATAGTGAATCAGTAATTAAAAACCTCCCAATAAACAAAAGTTCAGAACCAGTCAGCTTCACTGTTGAATTCTACCAAACAGTCAAAGAATTACTACCAATTATTGTCAAACTTTTCCAAGAAATAAGAGTAGATAATTCTTCCCAACTCATTTTCTGAGGCCAGAATCACCCTGATGCCAAACCAGACAAGGATGCTACAAGAAAATAAAATTACCCCTGATGAACATAGATGCAAACATTTTCAATAAAGTATTAGCAAACAGATTTAAAAATTACATTAAAAGAATCATACACCATGATCAACTGGAATTTATTCCAGGATGAAAGGATGGCTCAACATCTGCAGTCAATGTAATACACCACCTTAACAAAATGAAGGATAAACATCATATGATCTTCTCAAAAGATGTAGAGAAAGCAGTTGACAAAATTTAATATCCATTTATGATAAAAACTCTCAATAAAAGGGGCACAGAGGAAACATACTTCAACATAATAAAGGCCATATATGATAAGTCCACAGCTAACATAATATCCAATGGTGAAAAGCTAAAAGCATTTCCTCTAAGATCAGGAAAAAGACAAGGATACCCACTCTCACCACTTTTATTCAACATAGAATTGGAAGTCCTAGCCAATTAGGCAAGGAAAAGAAATAAAGGGCATTCAAATGGAAAAGAAGTAAAACTGTCACTATTTTCAGATATTTATAGACATGGTATTACATATAGAAAATCATAAAGACTCCATCAAAAAACTGTTAGAATTAATAAATGAATTTAGTAAGGTTGCAGGACAAAATAATTACACAACAATCTGTTTTGTTTCTAGACACCAAAAATAAACTGACAACAGTTTGGTGATGGCCAGAGGGAGGAGGAGTGGGGGCTGAGTGGAGGTTGGTAAAGAGGGGGCCAAATGGGGGACATTGTAATAGTGTCAACAATAAAAATTTTTTAAGAAGTGGGAATCTTAAAAAAGAAAGAAGGAAAGAAAGACAGACAGAAAAAAATAATAAAATATCCAGGAATGAATTTAACCAAGGAGGTGTAAGACCAGTATATAAAAAACCATAAGACATTAATGAAAGAAACTGAAGAAAACACAAATCTGTGGAAAGCTATTCTGTGCTCATGGATTAGAAGAATCAATATTGTTAAAATGTCCATATTACTTAAAGCAATTTGCATATTTATTGCAATTCCTATCAATATCCCAATGGAAGTTTTCAAAGAAATAGAACAAATAATCCTAACATTTGTTTGAAACTACAAAAATGCTCTGAATAGCTAGAGCAATCTTGAGAAAAAAGAACAAAACTGGAGACATAATACTCCTTGATTACAAACTATATTACAAAGCTATAGTAATTAAAACAGAATGGTATTGGCATTAAAAACAGTCAATGGAACAGAATAGACCCCAGAAATAAATTTGTGCATGTATGGTAAATTAATTTATGTCAAAGGAACCAAGAATATACAATGTAAAAAGAACAGTCTTTTCAAAAAATAATGTTAGGGAAACTGGACAGCCCCATGCAAAAGAATGAAACTTGACCACTATCTTACATTATACACTAAAATTAACTCAAAATGGATTAAAAACTTGAATGTAAGATCTGAAACCATAGAACGCCTAGAAGAAAACATAGACATAAAGAATGGACATAAGTCTTGCGATGATTTTTAAAAATCTGACACCAAAAGCAAAAATAAATAAGTTGGACTATATTATACTAGAGGCCCAGTGCATGATATTTGTGCACTGGAGGGGGGTCCCTCAGCCCAGTCCGTGCCCTTTTGGGGAGCCCTCGGGGGATGTCCGACTAACGATGGCTTAGGCCTGCTCCTGTTGGACATCTTTAGCACTGCTGCAGAGGTTCCCCCTGGTGGGAGTGCACTGACCACCAGGGGGCAGCTCCTGGGTTGAGCATCTGCCCCTTGGTGGTCAGTGCACATCATAGCAATCAGTCGTTCTGTTGTTCAGTCAATTTGTATATTACCCTTTTATTATATAGGAGGATTAAGAAGCTTCTTCACAGTGAAGAATGCCATCAACAAAATAGAAAGGCAACTTATTGAATGGGGTAAAGTATTTGCAAATCACATATCTAACATGGGACTAATATCCAAAATATATAAAGAACTCATGCAATTCAATAACAACAAAACCATTTGTGACAACATGGATGGACCAGAGAGTATTGTGTAAAGTGGAATAAGTTGTACAGAGAAAGACAAATACTGTATGATTTTACATATATAAGGAATCTAAAACACACACACTTCAAAACAAATGAACAAATAAAACAAAACAGAAACAAAGATACAGAGAACAAACTGATGGTTGTCAGAGGTGACAGAGATGAAGGGAACATAAAGTACATAAATGTTGAATCACTATGTTTTAAATCTGAAACTAAAATAATATTGTATGTCAACTATAATTAAAATAAATTTTAAAATATTTAACAAAGACTGCTATTGATGCCACTGACATCTTCCCCAATCAAGGTATAAATAGTTTTAACTACCACAGAAAGTTCCTTTGTGCAGGAGGAACTTCCAGCCAGCACCCCACCCCCACCCACCACCTCAGAAGCAACAGGATGAATCACCATTTACAATAGGAAGAAGAAGAGGAAAGGCAATTTCTTGGAGTTATGTATATTTGAGAAATTGTGTCATATGTAAGGAACCTCCATTCCTCTGACCATTGTGTATCTGGGGCTGATGGTGTTTGGTCTCTGTTGGATAGAAGTTTGACAGAGATGAGGCTGGGAGCCAGCCACAGAGGGATGGAAAGTCATAATAATAATAATAATAATAGTAATAAATTTCTTTCTCTTATAAATCACATGGTGTTTTCTAGATGACCAAAGACTTTTTCTTTAAAGGTCATTAATTTCACTAAAATTTTTCTGACGTTTGTCATTTTAGGCTGATACTGTCAAATACACGATGTCTCTTTCAATGTATATAGTTCCGAATGTGTTAAGTGTGTTGTATTTCAGGAAGGCTCTCTTGAATTAATACTCGTTCTGCTTCTTTGCTTTGCATTTTCTTTAGGACTCCTATTTTCTGGATGTTCAATGTTTTACCTTTCTTCAAAATATTTAACTTTCTCTTGAATCTCTATCATTTTCTTTATTTCTTTTGATTTAAAATATTTTCTTTATTTTTACCTGATATTTATCTTAAAGTAGTATAAATCTTTTTTTTTTTGCTTTTGTATCCTTTTAACTTACTATTCAGTTCTGAAATATTTTTTATTTTAAAGTATTTCCAGAGTTTTGTTTTCTTATTTTGATTTGTGTTCTTTTATGTCTTGTATCATTTTCTTAATGTCTTTTAACTTGTTTTAATATAGTATGTTATAATTTTGATGTATATATGGGCATGTCTCTTTGGCATGCTTTTATTTTCCTCCTTTTTCTTAAAATAACTTGTCCTTTTCTTTCTTACAATAACTCTGTATGGGACTTTACTTCTCTTTTTTTGTTGTTGTTATTTTTAATGTGAAATTAGTTTTCCTGAATTTATAGAATGAGGCAGGGTTTAGGAAAGCTTTTTAACTTGACAGGGTTCCCTTTTTTGTTGTTTTTATATAATGTAAGCATTGGGCTTGCATTTTGAGTTTCCCTGCCCTGTTTCCTTCCCCAACTTACCTGGACCTCATCTTTCCTTCAACACTATTGTCTCAACCCAACTTAGTTTGGATTCTACACCAGGCAGTTTCTCCTGAGTGTAGGTCCCTGGCCTGGAATGGAACCCTGGGAGATCCATTCTGAGAGCTCTCAGGGGTCTTGACTACTTTTAGTCCCTTCAGTCCTTCTAGCTGGGACCTTTTAATTACTCCTGTTAGAGAAGGCAACATTCTCTATTCCCTGCCCCAACTTCTTATTAAAGTGGACCAACTACATTTTCTAGGAAATACTATTGACTATTTAGGAGTTCTAGTTTTAAATCCTCTTGTTTTCTTTTTTCTCCTGCACTAACACTTGCTGTCTCTGCTCACTTGTAACTTGGAGTTTATGAGAAAACTTGCCCTAGTTTTATATAAACACTAGAGGCCCGGTGCACGAAATTCGTGCACGGAGGGGGGTTCTCCCTCAGCCCAGCCTGTACCCTCTCCAATATGAGACCCCTCGAGGGATGTCCGACTGCCCACTGGGATCGGGCCTAAACGGGCAGTCGAACATCCCTCCCACAATCCAGGACTGCTGGCTCCCAACTGCTTGCCTGCCTGCCTTCTTGATTGGCCCTAACCGCTTCTGCCTGCCAGCCTGATCACCCCCTAACCACTCCGCTGCCAGCCTGATTGATGCCTAACAGCTCCCCTGCCAGCCTGTTTGCCCCCAACTTCCCTCCTCTGCCGGCCTGGTCACTCCTAACTGCCCTCTCCTGGAGGGTTGATCCCCTCCAACTGCCCTTTCTTTCAGGCCTGGTCCCTCTCAACTGCCCTCCCTTGCAGGGCTGATCCCTCACAACTGCCCTCCCTTGCAGGCCGGGTGCCTCCCAACTGCCCTCTCCTGCAGGCCATTTTGTGGTGGCCATCTTGTGTCCACATGGGGGCAGGATCTTTGACCACATGGGGGCAGCTATATTGTGTGTTGCAGTGATGATCAGTCTGCATATTATTCTTTTATTAGATAGGATAGAGGCCTGGTACAGGGGTGGGGGCCAGCTGGTTTGCCCTGAAGAGCGTCCCAGATCAGATGGGGTTTCCCTTGAGGTGTGGGGCGGCCTGAGCGAGGGGCCTGTGGTGGTTTGCAGGCTGGCCATGCCCCCTGGTAACCCAAGCGGAGGCCCTGGTATCTGGAATTTATTTTCCTTCTACAATTGAAACTTTGTAGCCTGGAGCGGAGCCAAGCCAAGCCGCAGCCATTGTGTTGGGATTATAATTGAAACTATCTTGCCTTAAGCGGGTGAGCCCGGCCAGGGTGTGTGGAAAGCTTTGCTTCCCCTGTTGCCGGCGGCAACCCTGGCCTGCTCTCTCAAGCTCCATTCTGCCGCCATTTGTTTGAATTTGTTTACCTTCTATAATTGAAACTTTGTAGCTTGAGTGGAGGCTTAGGCCTGGAAATGGCAGGTGGAAAGCTTGGCCTCCTCTGTTACCTAGGAAACCTTGCTCTCTGTGGCTGTAGCCATCTTGGTTTGGGTTAATTTGCATACTCGCTCTGATTGGATGGTGGGCGTGGCTTGTGGGTGTGTCGGAGGTATGGTCAATTTGCATATTTGTCTATTATTAGATTAGATGTCTGTGTGCTTTGGCTCTGTAATCTCAGTGTTCTGTCTAGCTTTATGTTGGGATTTGCAAAAATTGAAAGACTGCTATTAATGCCACTGCCATCTTCCATCTTCCCAGAATCCTCCAGGAACTGTATTTTATTTGATCATCTATCTTTGGTAATTAGTGTCTAGCACATTACTAATGAATGGGGATGTGGTCTAGTAGATTTTTAAATTGAACTCTGTATGAACTACCTAATCTAACTGGGAACCATCCATGATCCAAGAAATGAAGCTTAGATTTATAAAAATGCACTTCCTATGTCAGGTGAGTCAGATGGTTCCTGGAGCCATGGTCTTTTACTTTTCCTGGCCTTGTACTAGCATCTCTCATGCCTATAAGTTTACAATTTCATGTGACATTACAGAGAGTTCCCAGGTGTCTTGAAACCCATCTATATTTCCCTTGAGGTCTCGATCTGGGAGACTCTGATTAGGAGTGATTAAGTATTAAGAATGAGGGCAGACTAAAGGGTGATAAAGTGGTATGCTAGCTATCCTTGTATTGGGAGTTGGTCTTATCAGTGATATGTATACTAGTAGGATCTACCTATCAAATGTTAAGATAATTCAGTTGGGCTCTTCAGTTCCAGAAAGACAATCCATGAACAAAGAAAGGGCAGGAGAGTTTGTTGGAAAAGTTAAAGGAAAGAAGACACTGGTAGGACACCGAAGCAAACAGTGTAAGTAGGGCAAGTGAACTCAAGATAAACACAAGATAAGAGGGGGAAATATTGGAATCCTGAAGCTGGAGGAAACCTGAGAGTTCATATGATCACCAACTCCAGACCTTAATACGGAAGAAAGTCTACACTTGGGTTTCGACAATGTGGTTTTCTGACTATCTGCCTCAGAATCTCTGACCCTCTTGGGTGGAGACATAGTAATCTGCATTTTAACATTCCCCTGAAAACCACTGGTTAAAATATTGCAGAGCAGAATGGCATCTGGTTTCTCCAAGGACTAGATGTCAAGGCACCACATCTATGAGCTGCACAGTGCAGTAATAACAACAATGGCACAAATCATATTACTTTTAGTGTTCTTGCTTCATCTCCTTAAAACTTTTCCCTTCAGACACAGGATGGGATCAACAGAGTTCCAGGAATTTGTGCTGCTTATCAGACACAGTTGAAATTCTCTGTACTAATGGAATATTACATTTGGCTCAAGTGTTTTGAAAGAAAACAGTTCTGGAGAAACATGCTTCTGCTACTAATATAGGGTCTTAGCTTTTGGTGGCCTCTGCTTAGAGGAAATGTTGCTCAGATCCAGGCTGCCTCTGTCAACTCACAGTGATCTTTAGCAAGCCTTTCTGGGCCATATCCCCAGTGGTGTGTAGGGGAACTAGGCTACGAGAAGTGACTGCTCCAGTGTCCTAAGTCTCTGCTCTGGTTTGGAGGAAAATCTGCCCTCGATGCCTCCCTCCATCATCAATTGGATGTGGTCTTGTGAGTGTTGGAGGTTCAGCTGGCTACCCCAGAATTCATATTTAAGATGGATGCAGTTAGCTCTGCCCAAGCCCTCTGGCTCACCCAGTACCCATGGGGCTGGGCTCTTCCCCTCAACTCCCAGAACAGAGTGTGTGTCTGATGGGCACTGTCCCCATGTGGGCACTGGCAGGGATTCCCATGGGGATACATAATTGTGCTCATTTTCTACCTCTGCAGAAATAGAAACAGTCATGTCTGCACTGTCAACCTCAGTGTCAACCCTATGGGACAGGATTCTCAGAGCATGGAGTTAAAGAGGAAACTGCCTTCAATGCTTTCACTGGGAGGAAGACAGCACACACCAAACATGGATGGCTGAGGTTCTGGCTGCTGTGAGTGCTTTCCAAATTTGAGCAAAAGTCTCCACTACTTTGTGCCTAAATTTTCTTGTTGCTAAGGAGACACGT
This sequence comes from Eptesicus fuscus, assembly GCF_027574615.1. Classification (NCBI taxonomy): domain Eukaryota; kingdom Metazoa; phylum Chordata; class Mammalia; order Chiroptera; family Vespertilionidae; genus Eptesicus; species Eptesicus fuscus. Next base: position 113,463,013 of record NC_072475.1, read on the forward strand.
GATGCTGTGTTAGATCTGGTTAGGTAATCGTTCAGAGACTGCAATTACCTTGTGTATTTGTTTCCCAGGGCTGCTGTAACAAAGTACCATGAACTGAGTGGCTTAAAACAACAGACATGTATTGTCTCACAGTTCTGGGGGCCAGAAGTCTGAGATTAAGGTGTGGGCAGGGTTGGTTCCCTCTGAGGGAAAGTTGTCCCATGCTTCTCTCACACTTGCTATGGCCAGAGTCTTGGGCTTCCTTGACTTGCAATGCATCACTTCTATCTCTATATTGTCTTTCCATGGTGTTCTCTTTGTGTCTTCACATGACCACCTTCTTACAAGCAAGTAGTCATATTGGATTAGGAACCACCCTACTGCAGTATGACCTCATCTTAACTAACTGTGTCTGCAATAACCCTGTTTCCCTATGAGGCCACATTTTGAGGTCCTGGGGCTAGGACTTCAATATCTTTTTTTGGGAAAACAATTTGGCTCATAACTTCCTGCTATTTCTGAATAATACCAATATTTCCTAGAGGTTGTTAAATACTTTTTAGAGAGGATGGCTCTGCTGCTTATTATCTAAGAGGGGGCAAATTTCCTAAGCTCTTTGAGCCTCATTTTCCTCATCCATTAAATGGAAATAGCTTACAATAGAGACCTCATAGGGGAGATGATTAAGTGAGATGAAAATATATACAATTTTTACCACAGTTCTAGGCACATAGTAAGCACTCAATAAATGTTAGTTAACATTCCTTTTTTTACTGTCCCCTAAAGAGCTGTGTGTTAGAAATATATTTCAATCACCCCACACCAGCTAACTCAGGAAGCACCAACCACATGCCCTGCAGAGTTCATAGCATTTCTTCTATGATGGAGCCCCCAGAAAGATAGTGCAAATTCTCTCAGCTGATACCCCTCAGCCCCCCATGGGGTCGCAGGGAGGGACTGCGCAGGTTTATGTCAGCAGGTGCAATGCAGCACTTACATCATGAGGGCCTGTCTCTACAGGAGCAAGGGCTGACTTGGAAGCTTAGTGCTTTCAGATTGGGCATCAGGTTCTCTTTTTTTTTAAATAGAATTTTATTGATTTCAGAAAGGAAGGGAGAGGGAGAGATAGAAACATCAGTGATGAGAGAGAATCATTGATTGGCTACCTCTTGCATGCCCCTCAATAGGGATTGAGTCCGAAACCCCTGACAAGGAATCAAATTGTGATCTCCTGTTTATAAGTTGGCCCTCAACCACTGAGCAACACTGGCCAGGAAAGGGCATCCAGTTCTTAAGGTCACCTCAGAGCAGCCCTTTTCCGTCCTCATGTTTGTGTCTCTGGGCTCTGGTTGTCCTTGACACCACTCTAACTTTTCTCTATGCACCTTCCCTTCCTGCCCATTTAACAACCTCCTGAGTAGATAGAATACATACCTTGAGGCTCTTTGAGAAATACTAAACTCTCTATCTCTCCCTCTCTGCCTCCCTCCTTCCTTCTCTCCCTCCCTTCTCTTTCTCTGCCTCCTTCTCTCTTCTCTCTCTCTCTCTCTCTCTCTCTCTCTCTCTCTCTCTCTCTCTCTCACACACACACACACACACACACACACACACCAGCAATGCTGATTCTGTAACTCATTGAGTTTTTACTGGAATCTGGGTAAGTGACATAGAGGGATTTTTGAGTTATGGAATGAAGCCTGCTCAGGAAACATTAAACTCTCTTTCCTTTAACTGAGCAGACACAAGAGGAGCGCCCCTTGTTGTTATGGAGTCACATGTAATAAATACTCTCATTCTCCTCTCCAGGCACATTTTTTTCTATTATTTTCACCTCTAACTCAACTCCTGCCTGAAAGTACATTTCATGATTGGTACTCAATACATACCCCTACATCTGCTCAATTATACACATGTAAAACTAAAAACACTTCTGTGCATGGACTTGGATCTAATCCTATCCCCTACCCTATCCTACCCCCCTATACTATCCTACCCTACCCTATCCTATTCTATCATCCTATCCTATCCTATCCTATCCTATCCTATCCTATCCTATCCTATCCTTTCCATTTCATATGTCTTCTATTATGCATACAGCAGACACTGCTTGTGTGCACCACTATCTAGCTCTCTTTCAGGTTCCTGAAGTAGGGACATCAGTATCTTTGATGTAGGTGGGGCTATATGACTAATTCTGGCCAATGTGCAGTGGTCAGTGTCACTTCTACACTGAAACATAGAAAGCCAGAGTATAACCCTCCTGCTGACTCTTTCCTTGCTACAGGGACCCAAGCAGGACAAGGTTGAGATAATGGAATCAGATCCAAGCTGACTGGATCACTGAGTTGCCACATGGAGGACAATTGTCCTATAGGATCACCCATATCTTTAGCAGTCTTTACATGTAAGAGAAATAAAACTGCTTGATGGGCCACTGAAAATTGGGAAATGTATAGTCTATCCTATTCTGACTACCACAGTATTCTCTTCTATTTTATTTATTTTTTTATAAATGTCAGTTTTGAGTTATTGAAATAATTTCATGACCTATTATGGGTAGCCTCCTACAGTTTGCAAATTATTTTCCAAAACATGTGGCACATTAATAGCCCCTAAGTATAGATAAAGAGAGAGCTCCATAGAGGAGGGATAGTGTATACCAGCTCACTCCATCCTCAGGGTCTGAACTTGCTAGGATCAGTTGACTTAAGGACTAAGTGGCTGTGTGAGCAGGGACCTAGAGAGTTAGGTTGCAATTGGTTTAGTGAGAGGCACTGGGGATCATTCCTTAGCAGACTGAAGAGTGGATTTACCCTTTTTATGGGATTTTTCCTTTTAGATATACATTGATCCAGAGTCAGACCTCAGATATTGTGTGGTATCAATAGGCCTGTGTACATTGAGAACTCAGAGTACAAGTGTATCCTGCTTATTATTAAAAGAAGTTGGAATACAAAGACACAATGCTGCTACTGTACTGTTAAGTGGTGAGGTCAGAGGCCTGCATTCATGGATATGTCTTTGGCTATATATTTGAACCAAATTGCCCTCCATTAATCCCACCCCACTTATCTTTCCAACTTTATTCCAAAACTCTTTCATAAGCCTTAGTTTCTGATAAATGAGATTAAGCCCAGATTCCTGTTTATATATTATTGTCCCTCTGGGTCTTTGCATATGTTGTTCCCTCCATTTGAATAGTTTTCTTTTCACCTTGGCACCTGGAAATCCCAAATTCATTCATACAGAGCTCAACTGTTACTGACTCTGAAATCCCATTGATCTTTTATCTATTACTAGAGGCCCGGTGCATGAAATTTGTGCACTGGGGGGGGGGGATGCCCCTCAACTCAGCCTGTACGCTGTCTAATCTGGGACCCTCGGGGGCCATCCCTCTCACAATCTGGGATTGCTGGCTCCCAACCCTTGCTTGCCTGCCTACCTGATTGCCCTAATTGCTTCTGCCTGCCAGCCTGATCACCCCCTAACCAGTCCCCTGCCAGCCTGATCAATGCCTAACTGCTCCACTGCTGGCCTGATTGCCCCCAACTGCCCTCCCCTGCTGGCCCAGTAACCCCCAACTGCCCTCCCCTGCCAGCCTGGTCGCCCCTAACTGCCCTCCCCTGCCGGCCCAGTAGCCCCCAACTCCCCTCCCCTGCAGGCCTGGTCACCCCCAACAGCCTTCCCCTGCTGGCCTGGTCGCCCTTAACTGCCCTCCCTTGCTGGCCTGATCGCCCACAACTACCCTCCCCTGCCAGCCATCTTGTGGTGGCCATCTTTGACCACATGGGGTGGCTATCTTGTGTGAAGACGTGAGGGTCAATTTGCATATTACCTCTTTATTATATAGGATTCCCCTATGACTTATCAGTCTCTACTTTATAATTATTAAAGTAAAGTTCTTCAATTCCACCTAGAACCAGAATTGCTTCTCTTTTAGCTTTTTTACCTTAGAGTTCCACATAAAATTCCATCCAAACAAAAGGGTTCCTATGAACAACAATAACCACAATACATACCCCTAAGTCAGAAAATCCACTGACTTAAAAAAAAAAAAATGTTGATTTGCCCAGTGGGTGTGGCTCAGCAGTTGAGCATTGACCAGGAACCAGGAGGTTGCTGGTTTGATTCCCGGTCAAGGCACATGCCCAGTTGTGGCTCAATCAGGGGCGTGCAGGAGACAGCCAATCAATGTTATTCTCCTCTCATTGGTGTTTCTATCTATCTCTTTCCCTTCCACTCTCTCTCAAAAAAAAAAAAAAAATCAGTAAAAAATATATTGAAAATCCTATCTAATAATAGAGTAACATGTAAATTACCATCACTCCGCTATGCCCATGATTGGGTGGCAGGAGGCTGGGGGGCGGGACTCAGGGTGGCCTATCTGGCCATTGAGAGGCACAGATCCGCTGCCACTGAGGGGGGCTGCCCTGCTGTTGAGAGGCACAGGGGGTGGGAGTCCCGCCCCCTGTGCCTCGCAATGGCCAGATCTGCGGCCGCTGAGGGGGCCTGCTGTGGACACCCGGCTGCGCCTCTCAACAGCAGGGTAGCCAGGTGTCCGTGGCAGCCCCCCTCAGCGGCCGTTGAGAGGCGCAGGGTAGCCCCCCTCAGCGGCTGCGGACCATCAAAAGGTGGGAGCTGGGTGCCTGTCTGCTCCGGCACCAGGCCTTTCAGAAGCCTCCGCGAGCAGACAGGCACCCAGCTCCACTGCAAAAAGCGAAAGCATGTAGGGGACCCTACACGTGCATGATTCAATCATGCACTGGGCCTCTAGTAAATAAATAAAAAGGTTGATTTACTAAGTTTGACATGGAAGGTATTTCCAGGCTACTCATAGTTTCCCTATCCACCAAATACTCTATAGACTTTTATTTTGCATGTTTTGTTTCCATTACCAGGAATGTTGTTCCTCACTTTGTCTTTTGGGGAAGACTACTTATTTAAAGCCTGTGGGATAGATTGCTATTTACCAACCCAATATCCAGTCTTTCTTTTCTTCTTATAGTAGAAGGAAGGTCTAGTTCCTCAGAAAATTGGGTGACCAATTAAATGAAATAAGTTTGTTGGGCCCAGTCAGTGTGGCTCAGTGGTTGAGCATCGACTTATGAACCAAGAGATCACCTGTTTGATTCCTGGTTGAGACACATGACTGGATCGTGGGCTGGGTCCCCAGTGTGGGTATACAGAAGGCAGCTAATCATTGATTCTCTCTCATCGATGTTTCTATCTCTCTATCCCTCTCCCTTTCCTTCTCTCTCTAAAATCAATGAAAAGATTATAAATAAAAGAAAGAAGTTCGTTGGGTAGAATTTATAGAGAAGCTCCTTAATGAGAACATCAATTTTGCCTTTTCTACCTTGTCTCCTGAAACTTCAATGAGGTGTATAATGCTCCAGCAGCCATTTTGGGGCCATGAGTTAAACTTGAGGATAGAAGATGTATACTAAGGAGGATAGATGAGAAAGATAGGATAGTATAAATATTGATTACATTGTGGAACTCCATTACCAGCTGCAGACTGTCTAATGCTGGACTTCTTTTACATGAAATTAACACCTCTATTTAGATTAAACCATTGTTATTTGGACTTTTCTGCTATATGCAGACACACATAATTCAAATGGATACACAGATTAATTCAAATAGAACCTCTTCTTTTTCACTATCCCTGTATCCCAACTAGAGAATTTCTTTAGTGGGTCTCCCACAGGTCTTCACTCAGACCTCTCTGATAACATTTATATAATATATCAGAGATATTTGACAATATAACTCCTCTCCTGCTAGACTGTGACTGCCCTGAGGGAGGAACATTGTCTTATTCCTCTTTGTATCTGCAGTGCTTAATTCCCAGTAGTCAGAAATTAGTCCTTTCAGTTGATATTTGTTGAATTAAATTGAGACTTGAGAAGGACTTAGGGTTTGCTATTAACATGCAAATTCTTTGTGGGAGGGTATTATCTGAAACCTGAACTTTACTTGGGGTTTAGTTGTCTAGAAATAAAGTCATGGAAATGACACTGGATGGGGGCCTTAGGGACTGGGGTGTGAGAGATAGGTAAGGCTGAAAGGAAAGGTGGGAAAACTGCAGCCATAGATTCCAGCCTGTCTGGAGCTCCCCAGGGTGGCTCTTGTTTGCAGGTATGCTTTCCTGTACACAAAAACTCACTCCCCTGGAAAGCCCCAAGAGGAGTCTGCCTGCCTTAGGAATGCTTTCCATTGCCCCTGCTGCCTCTCTGAGAGGAAAAGCTTCTCTCCTGAGAGTGGGTATCACAGACAACTGGCTCCGTGGTCACTCCTGCAAGGCCCTCCTGTGTGCCCCAGTGGTGTTCCCTTGATCCTCCCAAATCATTTTGGAATGGTCTGTCATTCTTGAGTTGCAAGATTAAATGAATAAGTGTTTGGATAAGATGCTTTCAGGCCCTAGATCAAAGTCTTCATTGCTCAGGGTCTAGACCCCTTTCAGAATGAATATAAAGTCTGCTCTCACCTTATAATGAATAACAGTGCAAAGGAGAAAAGTTCTACCCATATCCATCCTATCAACACATCTTATCAGGGGTAAAGCTTAGGTGTGTACTAAGAAACCAGGGTGAGGAGAGAATGAAAAGATGCATTTTCTATTAAAACCACTCAAAAATGTTATAGGCATGGATAAATATGATTATATGGCTAAAGAAAACCACTGGAGAGCAAATTAAACCATGTCTCATGGTATAATTTTTTTCTCCTTGTAAAAACAATAAAAAATGTTTGGTACATTTGCTGTGTGTTTGTGTGTCCACTTTAATGAACAGCATCAGAGCCTGTTTTTGAAAGTCACAGAACTGGGCTTAAGCCAAAAAGTGACAGTAGCTGTCCTGTGTGCTATGAAAAAAGGAGAAGAAAGCACAGAGTCATTATACAATTTCCCTTCCCTAATCAAACCTGCCATTTGCCATGATTATTTACCATGGGTTTGTAATTGTGAGCAGAGGGGTGAGGGGAGCTGGGAGCCTGTTCATTTATTACAGTGACATAAAGTGGCACTGGGGTCCCAAAAGATAATTGTTCTTTTCTCCTTGTTAATATCCAACTTCTTCTAGGAGTTCTGTGAAAGGTTCGTTTAAGGCCAGCTCTAGAAATTTCTGTGGAATCTGGCTCGTGACTTCATTTTGAAACCCGGTTTGAAACCACTCTCAGGAGTTGAGAAGGCTGCATTGATGTGACCTCCAGTCAGAATTCCTGTGTAACTGTTAGCAAGATGGCACTTGTTCTCACTGACATCCCTCTACCACCTAGTGGAGCTTATATGTGGGAAGTACTGGCAGTTTCTCAGAATATTATTACTTTGAGGACATTTCCAGCTCAGCCTGAATCTTAGGAAATGGAATTTGGAAAGGAATCAAGATCTTATGTGATTCCCACCCAACCTAATGGACAAAAGCTTGAAGCCTGTGGGACCCGCCCTACAGCCATGCTCTCAGGGCTTTCCTTTGCCCCATAGTGGAGTGATCATTTATGGGCAACCTGCCAAATCTAGTAAAATTTTCTGCTGACAACATGAGTGATACAGACAGCCTCATCCTTTGGTTCTCCATGAGGTTTCAAAAACTTTTGAGATTCCTGTTGATCAACTACAAATAGGTATAAGGAAGGTAAATATTGCTCCTATCAATAGACCTTTCTATATATGAATGAGTTCCTGCTCTTTCTGTTTCACAATTTCAAATTTTATGTGACATCATTGAGTTTCTGACCTGGGTCAGATCAAAAGCTCATGCCTCTTGACCCCCTTACTAAGGGTTGCAATATTCATGATGCTTAGCACTTATTAAAGGCTAAGTATATTGGAAGCTCTGTGTTAAGCACTTTACATGACTAATCCCCTTAATCCTGGCAGGTAGCTTTATCATTATCCTCATTATATGTGTATATAGCTAGGAAGTGGTGAAGCCAGGATGTGAACTCAGGCTGCCACACTGAGTTTGCAAACATAACTCTCTCTCTCACTGTGATTCTAAAGCTTAGGGTGGTATGATCACATACCTGGCCTCAGAAGAGTCATGTTTCTGCACTTTCTGAAGCTGCTTTAGCAGCCCTAATACCTGAGGTCATCAACCCAGTAGATGACTGTAGCCCAGGAACTTTGTGGTGTGATTCATGGTCTTGCGTTGGGAGCAGAATTACCCACAATTTGGTATGAAAAGATTTCTCATGGGAATCTGTACTGGAGACTTCCACTTGCACTGGCTTTAATATTTTGTCCCATGCATCCCTGGCTCCTTGAGGGAAAAGAAAAAGAAGGAGAGGAAAATAGGGACATCATGGAAGAGGAACTGGATCTCTCACCCTCCCCCCTTTCTCTCTACCATAGTTTTGAGCATTTTAGGAATTGAATACATAGTTGAGGGAGTATGAGATATACCTTATAAACCAGAACTAGGTTGAAGGCTGAGTATAGAGGTTAGTAATACACCCCAAACTGAGATATTCTCTTCTTTTTCAATCAACAAAGGGAAGTCAGGGGCAGACATTCAGAAGTTGGAGAAGTTGGGGGATTTTTCATGGTCAGCATGCCACCAGCTGACTGAATGCTCGTGGTAATCATATTCTAATTGAGCTCCTCTTTGTTATTGGTGATTTCAGGGGTGTTTGCAAGGAAAGGTGTGTGTTTTCTGGAGGCAGGAGTGGTAGGGAAGTGGTGGGAGTACCAACAAACCTTCCTTGGACCTGCCTGAGAGCTCTGGCAAAGCCCAGGCATGTGCACTCAGTGCCCCTGGACACAGAGGCTCTGGGACCTGCTTGATGATTTGGAGGAGGCCAAGCCAAGCATTCAAGGACTCCTTCTGTTAGTGTTCACAGGGCCACAGGGCCCCTGATGTCATTCAGAGCCCTTGGAGTAAAACTGACATTTGAAAGAAGGCCAAAGTATTCTCAGGCATTTTCCAGGGTCCTGTTGCTGATCACTGAGGTTTACTGTCTGGTGACATCCCTTTCAAGTCCCAAATTTCTTTCAGCTGCAGTCTTATAAAGTATTTTTGCTCAGGATAAGGTTGCATTGTTTTGTGGAGGGATATTCTTTTTCTCCATTGATCCTTTCTAGTTTAGGGATGCAGCTCTGACATAAGTGGAGCTGGAAAGAATCACACCAGATTTCATTGATTGCAGATAACCATCAGAATGGTATCATCTTCTAGAGTTTTCCCAGAAGCAAATGACTCATATTAACTCCAAACTCTTTAGAATAAAACTTCATAGTGTCTGACAGTCTGTATTTAGTGCCAAGGAAGGTCACCTTTGAATCATTATAGTTTGTATCATTCAAAGTTTTAAAGCAAAATGTGGTTCCTCTATTTCTGGATCTCATGAACTGTGAGTCAGCAGAATTCTTCATCTCTTGGCTCCTCTGTTCTGTGGCTGGGCTGGTGTGGGTAAAGGAAAGACAACCAATGGGGAGTAGAGGAGGCTCAGGAATGCCCAGCAAGGCAGCCTGGATGGGCAATTGACGTTGACCGGAGGAGGTAGCAAAGCTCGTAACATTTCCTATTGTGTGCTTGACCTTTGTCTTGGTGGACCCACACCCTGGGCAAATGTTTTTGCTTTTCCAATTTAGAAGATTGCTAATAAAGCAAACTATGATTTATTTGATGACTAAAAAAATAGCCTATAGGGGGCAGACATCAAAGGTGCTATGAACCAGAAGAGTTAGCTCTTCTTTACCCTGTGGGAGCTTCTTTGCCTGTGCTTACCATTGCTAGCTTCTCTTGTGATTTTGTATCATTTTTCTATGACTCATAGGTTCCTGAAGTTGGAAAAAGAACCCAGAGTAGATCCTCATCGTTCTGAGTTCTCTTTGCAAATTCTCTCTTTGCCTGAACCAGGAAGGAGCTGACTATTCCTTCAGGGTCTGGAATATTTCCCACTCCTGCTTCATGTGAGCAGAGGTTCTGTGCTCAGAGTGGGTGGGGTGGATAATTGTTGGGTCCTTGTCTACACCTGCTCTGTTGTTGGGCTAAACAGAGGAGCTTGGTTTTGGAGGCTCAGTTCACTGTCTCCCAAACAACAGCAGCCAGTGCCAGTCGTGCCAGTAACAATGCTGCTCCAGTACACTTTGACTTGACTTTTTGTTTCATTCAATTTCAAGAACGTTTCTGAATTACTTGTTTTGAAATGTCCTTTTGTCTTTACCTTTTCAGCCCTGAAGCTCTGAGAAAGGCCAAGACCCAGGAAGGACACTTCACATTTGTCCTGACTAAAATTTATCTCCTTGTCTCCTTCTCCCCAGACCTTTCCCACTCTGTGCTCCCTGTCTCACTGAAGCCTCCATCATCCACTTTCATGCTCAAGCATGGACCTGACCTTCAACTCTTTCTCCTCCTTTCCCCACCACAGCCAATCAGTACATCAATGAATCAATCACCAAGTTCTATTTCACCTGCCAAATACCTCCACATCCATCCATCCATCCATCCATCCATCCATCCATCCATCCATCCATCATCTATCCACTTCTCTCCAGCCCGCTGCTGCTGTCCTGGCATGGACTGCCATCCTCTCTCCCCTAGGTGGCAGAGGCAATCTCTGCACTGGTTCAGGCTTATGCTGACCAGACCCACGCTCACTATCCCACTCTATTCCCATGCATGGCCACAGTGGTTCTTTTGCAATGTTGACTAGATTATGGTACTTCTCTGCCTACAGCCATGTCAAAGGCTTCCTGTGGCCCTAAGGAGTTTAAACCCTAAAGAACATGGTGCAACTAGACCCTTTGAGATCTGTCTCCTGCCGTTTTTAATGTAACTGCATGTGCTGAGTCCTGTCTTTTTTCATCCCTTGCATTTGCTATTTCCTCCACCTAAGTACTGACTCCTCCACTGGCTATCTCCTTTTCAGTTACTCAGGACTCAAATTTTAAGTGTCAGGACCTCCAGGAAGGTTTCCCTGACTCTACCTCCTCTGTACTTCCATAGCCTGCACCCAATGGGACTATGGAATCTATCGTCAAAACTAGGGCACCCATTAGAGTGAAAGGGGGCACCTGTACATATTATGCATGGACAATGGGTGTAAACTAGAGCTGACCCAGGCAAACCTTAATTACAGCACTTACCACATTTTCAAATTGCTTGTTAATTGGCTAGGGCTCCCCCTACCCTACCTGGCAGACAGCAATTTCACTGATGACAGAGAATGACCAGTTTTTAGTGTAGTTGCTGCCACAGCAGGTACTCAATGCATTCATATACTTATCTATATATATAAAAGCCTAAGCGACTGATATGACTGGTCAACTGAATGAGGTTGACTGTTGTTATGATGCACACTGACCACCAGGGAGAAGATGCTCAACACAGGAGCTGCCCCCAGTGGTCAGTGTGCTCCCAACAGCCAACATCCCGTGGTCCCTCCCCCTGGCTGGCCATGATTGGTTCCATCGGGACTGGGCAAGACAGCCCTGATGGAACTCAATCGCCAGCCAGGCCGAGGGACCTCACCCATGCACAAATAAGTGCACTAGGCCTCTAGTATGTGTGTATATCCTATATAATAAAACGCTAATATGCAAATCAACTGAATGGCAGAATGACCAGTCACTATGACACGCACTGACCACCAGGGGGCAGACGCTCAACACAGGAGCTACCCCCTGGTGGTCACTGCACTTCCACAGGGGAGCACTGCTCAGCCAGAAGCCAGGCTCACAGCTGACAAGTGCAGCAGCGGTGGCAGGAGCCTCTCCCGCCTCCACAGCAGCACTAAGGATGTCCAAATGATGGCTTAGGCCCACTCCCTGCAGGAATATCCTTAGAGGGCGCAGGCCAGGCTGTGGGACTCCCCCCCCCCCCCCGCCCCGAGTGCATGAATTTTGTGCACCGGGCCTCGAGTGTGTGTGTGAGTACATACATAGTATATATATATATTTACACTATTTACACACACATACATACTAGGGGCCCCGTGCACAAAATTTTTGCACTGGGGAGAGCCCCAGCCCAGCCTACACCCTCTCACATAGTGAGAGCCCTCAGGGGATGTCCTACTGATGGCTTAGGTCCGCTCCGCAGTTTGGCCTCCCTTTGCGGGAGGTGACCAGGCTGATCAGGGGAAGGCACCAGCTCCATCATCCCGCTGCTGCAGCCACTGCCAGTCACCGCAGCCAACAAGGTATTTTCATCAACATGGGCTCCAGTCCCTTCACCATAAAAAAATGATAACTTTCTTTTTTTTTTTTTTTTTTTTTTTATATTTTTATTGAGGTATTATATGTGTACATATCTTACTATTATCCCCCACCCCACACCCACACATGCCCTCCCCCCCCAGAGTTTTGCGTCCATTGTTTATGCTTATATGCATGCATACAAGTCCTTCGTTTGATTTCATAACTCCCCCACCTTTCCCAAACTTTCCCCCTGTACTTTGAAAGTCTGTTTGATGCTTTACTGTCTCTGTATCTATCTTTTTGTTCACCACTTTATAATGTTCTTTACTATCCCTAAATGAGTGAGATCATGTGGTATTTTTCTTTCATTGACTGGCTTATTTCACTTAGCATAATGTTCTCCAATTCCATCCAGGTTGCTGCAAATGATGAGAATTCCTTCTTTTTTATGGCAGCATAGTATTCCATTGTGTAGATGTACCACAGTTTTCCGATCCAGTCATCTGCTGATGGGCACCTAGGCTGTTTCCAAATCTTAGCTATTGTAAATTGTGCTGCTATGAACATAGTGGTGCATATATCCTTTCTGATTGGTGTTTCTAGTTTCTTCGGATATATTCCCAGGAGTGGGATTACTGGGTCAAATGGGAGTTCCATTTTCAGTTTTTTGAGGAAACTCCATACTGTTCTCCACAGTGGCTGCACCAGTCTGCATTCCCACCAGCAGTGCACGAGGGTTCCTTTTTCTCCGCATCCTCGCCAACACTTGTCGTTTGTTGATTTGTTGATGATAGCCATTCTGACAGGTGTGAGATGGTACCTCATTGTTGTTTTGATTTGCATCTCTCGGATAATAAGTGACTTTGAACATGTTTTCATGTGTCTCTTGGCCTTCCTTCTGTCTTCTTTTGAAAATATTCTGTTTAGGTCTGTTGCCCATTTTTTTATTGGATCATTTATCTTTCTCTTATTAAGTTGCATAAGCTGCCTGTAGATGTTGGAGATTAAACCTTTATCAGTGGTAGCATTTGCAAATATGTTTTCCCATGCGGTGGGCTTTCTTGTTGTTTTGTTGATGGTTTCTTTTGCTGTAAAAAAGCTTTTTATTTTGATGTAGTCCCATTTGTTAATTTTCTCTTTAGCTTCCATTGCCCTAGGGGCAGTGTCAGTGAAGAAGTTCTTTTGGCATATGTCTGAGATTTTGTTGCCTGTGGAGTCCTCTAGTATTTTTATGGTTTCCCGTCTTATGTTTAAGTCCTGTATCCATTTTGAGTTTATTTTACTTTCTTTAGGCATTTTCAAGATGTGTCTCTCATAGGATATGACATTTCTTTCTTTATTTTTCTTTTTATCCTCACCTGAGGATATGTTTCCATTGATTTTTTCCCCTTCCCTTCAATCCCAGGATTGGCCCCTTCCCAAGCCTAAAACCTCCGCCCCAGGCTTCAGGCTTGGGAAGCGGGGCCCCCACTGCCCCTCTGATCTCAGGCTTGGCCTAAAGCCTCCACCCCAGGCTTTAGGCTTGGGAAGCAGGTTCCCACCCTTCCCTCCACTCGCAGGTTTGGCCCCTTCCCAAGCCTAAAGCTTCTGCCCCAGGCTTTAGGCTTGGGAAGCGCCCCTCCCCCCCGCCCCTCTGATGGCTGGCTGGGAGTGATCTGGGTGCTGAGGAGGTTCCCGAGACCCAGGTATGTATGCAAATTAATCTCCATCTTTGTTGGGTTAATGTCCATACTTACTCTGATTGTCTGTGGGCGTAGTGGAGGTACAGTCAATTTACATGTTTCTCTATTATTAGGTAAGATATATATACATCTAATGGCCTTGGTTTCTAATGGTACAAGGTCTTCTCTGCTTGCCCTCTGAAGCAGCCCTCAGCCATCACAAAAAGCATAGAAAAGGGGTAGATAAAGGACCTTGTCAACACCTGGCTGAAATAAAATAGATGTGTTGGGTCCTAAAGTGAGTTTCATGGCAGATAAGCACCTTGGAATGTTAAGACATATTACATGAAAAATAGGTTCTGGGCCCACAAAAGCAATGGAAATTAAGCATATCTCTTTAATGCTAAGATCCTTTAAACACTGTGGAGTAAGCAGTGTTTCTCAAATTTAATAGACACAGAATCCCTCCCCCTTGCCTCTGTCATGTCCTAGACTTCGCGTTCCATCAACCCTACTATGAGAACCACTAAAATCATGTCCTTAGGGAGTGATGTACTTCATTTCTTCCCATTGCCTAGACCAAGACCTGACACACAGTTGATGCTAAAAAACTGTTTGTTGCATGTGGACTGGTATGCCATGCTTTCAGCTGAGAACAGAAGAGTTTGGGGTGAAGGTGCCATGTAAGCTGCCATACCAGCACTGCCGGTGACTTAGAAATAGGGAAGATGCTGACATGCCTGAAAATGACACGAGAAATGATGAGGTTGGTGAAACTTCACTTTCATACCCTGTCACCCTCCCTCTTAGCAGTGTCTTCTTTGGCTTCACCCTGTTCTGAACCTACCTCCTGAGTGGAGTCCACTCCCATAGCATTGGCTGTCAGTGTCTCCACCCAAGTGCTGAGCTGCTGAGAGTTAGTTTCATGCAGTGCTGCTGAGGCCTAGTCTTACCCAGTGCTGTTTGCTTAGTCTCATTCTTTGCTGTTTGCTTAGTCTCACCCAGTGCTGCTGAGGCCTGGTCTCACCCAGTGTGCTTGCTTAGCTGCTTCCTGTTGACTAGCACCCTCTTTCCCCAAAGCAGAAATTATATGCAGTATAACTGATTTATTTTGTTTCTTAGATACTATTCCTTCTTTCAAATAAACTATTATAGAATGACAAAGTTCTATGGAGCTACAAGCTGACTATCTTCCTTTTCCACTGCCCCATTTCCATCTAAAGGAGGGGAGTCAGGAAGTGCCACAGTGAAATTCTGCAGGTGAGTCAAGGTGAACTGCAAGTGGGTCCAGCTGGAGGGATTGTCCCCTACACTGCTGCTCCATGCCAGTGGAGGGCCCATGGGGACTCTCACTTGTGGTCCTTAGCACCTGTTAAGAAGAGCCATCCTCCAGGCTCCCTCCTGGCCTAACCTGCTCCTGCAGTGGGACAGCAAGCATGAGCCAGGAGCTTAGAAGCAGCAGGAGCTTCGCCCCTGAGCACATGGAATGAGGACACAGAGCCCGTGGCCTTTCATTGGCTTAGAAACCTCTGCACTGAACTTTGACTGCCAGGGGATAAATAAGGACAGCAGTGGCCTCACTACTCAGGTCAGGTGCCCTCCTGGGAAGTTCACCTGGGCAGATTTTGCCACCAAATGAACTAGCGAATGCTCCTGGTTTTTAGGCAGTTTAAGTTTCCAACCTACAAATGCTTCTGGTTTTTAAGCAGTTTAAGTTTCCAATCTACCAATGATAGGACACCTTGTGAGTAATATCCATTGCACAAGTGAGTAAACTGAGGATCAGAAAGTTTAGGGAATTTGGCTCAATTCATACTTCTGTGATTCGAACTCAACTCGGCCTAGTTCCAGAGCTCATGTCCTTTCTGCTGTATCCTGCCTCCTCCTGAGCACAGGACGGTCATCTGCATTTACCTGTGTCTGCAGAGCAGCCCTGTAGCCTGGAAATGTGGTGGGTGGAGTAGATGATCTTGAAGGTTCCTTTCTGGCCTTGCATTCTGGTCTACTGGGAGACAACACAGGAGGCACTACTCTACTCTTGCTCAGAGCTGTCCTTAGAGCTCTGATTTCATTTCTCTTTTACTGGCGGAGGCGGAGGTGGAGGAGTGCGAGTTGGGGAAGAGGCCCTTTACATTGGAGAAAATGTCGATGTTAATCTCTCTTTTCATCTATCTTTATTTTGGAGTGTGTTTAAGGATACATAATATATGCATTCTTCTCCACGTCTATCTCTATACTTATATCAACCCATAAATAAAATATACAACTGTTTGGCTCAAATGTATCACTTGTCTGTAAGATCCCTCCTGCAGGTAATGTCTCTGCCAGGAAAGCTGCTGGCTCATAGACTTTCCTGGGCGCTGATGCAGGAAGGATTTAACAAGTGCCTGGCAGATATGCACATCACATTATTTTAGTGATAGTTGGCTTCACTCTGTCAAAAATAAATAGTATGTGCATAAAGTTAACTTTGCTATCTCATGTTTATATAGAAAACCTGTCATGACAGATACTTTTGGAAATGGCTGGTGGAGGGAAACTAATTCATGCTGCTTGTCAATCTGTTATTGGCACAATTGGCATTTTCCTGATAGTTGCCTTTAGTATCCTCAGTGCTTATGGGGCAGAGGGAATCTTCAAAATGGGATCCACCTGAGGCCTGGGCATCACTGTGCCTGTTCACTTTCTGTTGTTGAATGTGGCTTGAGACTGAGGTTGGCTGCTGTGAATTTTAGTATGCTGCTGTCAATCATGGGGCTTATATGAGTCTTATTTGGCCTGGGATTGGGAATTTCAGAATAATGTGACACTCCAGCATTGGGTAGTCTCAGAATTGCAAGTTGGTTTAATCTCCGTTATTAGGTTTTAAAATATGATTCCTACAGTATTATTCTGCTAATCCTGAAGAGTTCTATCTTTGAGCAGACGATAGCGTTCTGGACCTTGCAGAGGTATTCACTGTCAAAGCCAGCCTCCTTAGGGACCAGAGGGCAAAAGAAGAAAACATTTTATAAACCTCTCTTTTTATACACATCTGTGAAAAACTAGAACTAATAAGATGAGATAATAAAACAATCACTCATACAAAATGTTGTGGAATATGCTCAACTAATACAAACACTTGGTGCACTGAGAATTATGTTTCTTGTAAACTAAATTACAAAAAGTTGGACAAAAAAAATCAATGGATTATTATTTATGTTCTATTTAATCTAGGTGTTTTAATAATGTCTATCTGGCCAAATACAGTATTGCTTTTTCAGTACTGTGGGATTCACTTAACCTCAAATAAAACTAAAGTAAACAAACAAAAAAAAAAATCACCTGCCATTTCTTGTAAGTGTTGGTGTTCACAGTGGGAAATAATATGCTGAATTTAAGCACCTGAGAGAGGGGGAAGTTGGAGGAGTTTTGATTTTCTAGCTTTTTTCAACTAACACTATAAAAGGTGTGAGATAATAGAAAAAAAAAAATACCTACTAGTATATTGGTCTTTGCACCCTAGTTCCTAAGTGATAAGAACACTTAGAATGTCTTTTGTTCTAATGAGGTGACTCTGGTGGCTGCTAGAGGACTCCTGGATGGAGAATATCACCTTAAAGACCAGGACAGGATGAGAAGCTTGGAATTTTGGGAATTTTCAGCTCCATCTCCCATGCTCTAGAGAGAGGAAATGGGCTGGAAATGGAGTTAATAATTCTTCATGCCTATGTGAGGCAGCCTCCACAAAATCCCAACAGTAGGGGGTTCTGAGAGCTTCCAGGTAGGCAAACACACCCACACCATGAGGATGACACACTCCAACTCAATGAGAACAGAACTCCTGTGCTTGGGACCCTCCCAGACCTCACTCTACGTATCTCTTCACTGGCTGCTCATCTGTATCCCTTAATACACTGGTAAAAATAAATGTTTGCCTGAGTTCCGTGAGCTGCTCTGGAAAGTTAGCTGTACCTGAGGAAAGGTCTGTGAAAGCTGCATCATAAGCACAGGTGATAATCTGAGCTTGCCAGTGGTGTCTGAAGGGCTGGGACGGTTCTATGGGAATGAGTCTTTAACCTGTGGGATCTGCCTCCGTGTCTGGCAGACATTGTCAGAACTGAGTTCAATTGTAGGGCACCCAGCCCATGTCCGATGGTGGTGTGTTGTTGTGGGGATAACCTGCACATTTGAAACCAGAGTGTCAGAGCAGAGTGTGCTGTGTGAGGAGGCAAGGAGGCTCAGAGGAAGAGCTGGGCTTTTCCCTCCCAAGGAAGAAAACTCTGATTCTTTTCTTTATAGTAGGGTAAGGCTCAAATCCTACTGGCATTTTCAAATCTTCACAAGGCAAACTGTTGCCACACAGGTGCCGATTGAGTGCAGGAGCTGCACTCTTCATAAACCTTTTGAGAAAATCAGCTGGATTCTAAATTGGTTGTCCAAATACTGAGAGAAACAAAATTCATAGACAAAGGAAGATGGAGGGGTGGAGGGGGCCAGTGGCAATCTCTAGGGCTTTGCCCAAGTTTCTTCTGACAGGCCTTGTGTACTAAATTTCTAATTGCCTTAGTTCCACTTTCTAATTCTCTCCTCAGTGTCTTCATTTTGCAGATGAAGAAACAGTGCTCAGAGAGACCAAGTTAGTTGCTTAAGGTTACACAGTTCCTCCACAGCAAGACTGGGATTCCAATCTTGGTTGAACATGTTCTTTTTACACAAGGCTCATGTAGGAAATAGAATTATGTATAAAATAACATTATCATGAGGATTAATATTTACAATTTCAATTAGTGTTTATGACTTACTGTAAAAGTTTCATCTGTAAGATGAAGAAGCCAATCAGATCATTGAGGTCCTGTCTATGATAAAATTAAATGATTTTTATATTACTGGTTTAGAAAAAGCTGAGGTTGCCTCTGGCAGTCCATGAGTTGAATTTGGTGTGCAAATAGGTTTTGTTTTGTCTGTTGATGGAACAGGCAAGCATCTGATGCTTAATATTTTTTGAGCTAATATTAAAACAAACAAGAAAGCTTATATAAAATCAGACTTCCAGTTTCTCCTGACCAATCAGCAGTTTTGGCAATTGAATCAGCACTCCTGAAAGGTAACAATCAGTGGGTTCTGAGTATCAGCTGCTCACGTTAGATATTGTCAGCAGTTCTCCACTTTGCCATAGTTCCCACCAATCCCAAATGTCTCCCTATCACTAAACCATTGCTTTTACTTCTCCTCCCAAACCCTCAAATCTGGCAGCTCTCCTTGTTTCCCTGCCTACCCTCCCCCTTTAGGCACTTTTAGGTGGTCTTTATGATACAGAGAGCAGTAAAAGCCAGAAGAAGAGAGATTTTTGAGAACCTACCAGGCCACAAATCAATTATGTGATCTTGGCTAATCCATTAACCACTCTGACCTCAGGCTCATCATCTGTTACATCAGAATGAGGAATTATTTGGGGAAGATTGAATAAAATAGTTCATGAGATTATGCTCAGTGAATGTTAACTGACCCTAAGACATTCTTTAAAAATATTCCTTAAAGAAATTTTGCTTCCCTCATTGACAGAGAATGCTATAACTGACAATGTATCCATAACCTGCCATATCCATTCTCACAGCTAACGTTTCTAATCACTTGTACCCTTTTCTACCATTTTCTCTTCTTTCATTCCTTCTTTAGCCAAATGACTGTTAAGTAATGCTTTAGATTATTTCTAAATAACTGTGATTACATAGCAATGTCTTCCATTGCCAAAACCAACCATTGTCTCACTAATAGAAAAGATGTAAAAGGCTGGTCAACCTTGAAGCTCTGAAAGGTCAGAGCCAACCACTACCTATCTAATTGAGACAATGGTAATTGAGGCAACTTCCCCATCTTATAATCATGTAAATCCGTACTGGTATGATAATCCACTTATTACCTGCCTAAGGGCTATGGGTGTATCCCAAACCTGCTTAAGGGTAATGGGTATATCCCATAGTCTCAATAAAAGGGATAGCAAGGCCAGAGCCTAGTGGTAGTCCTTCCCTTAGAGGTGGACTCCCGCTTGGCCCCCATTTACCCAAATTAACTCTTTTCCAGTCTCTTTTCATTTTGATTGTGGCCTTCTCCAGAAACTGGACCTGAACGGGAACCCTGAAACACGTGGGACATGAAAGGGGATCCCACATTCCATAATATGAAATGGAACAACTGAATAAAATGTGCAAAGGCCTTTTTTCTTGACTTTAATCTAAGAATCAGCCATGATGGCTATGTATGTACCTGAAAAGGGCTATAGGGAATGGAACTTGGAGTCCCAAGAGTGACAAGTAAATGTTAACTCCTGAGCTGGATGTAAGTTCCCAGGCCTGGCAACTTCAAACACAAGGGGAAATGGCTTGAGGCCCTTGTGGAAATAACTGACCTGCATTTTTGCAAAAGCATCTAATTCAAATAAAGTTACTTTGAAGTAGAGAATGGCTTTCTCCTTGAATGAAAGAGAAAGTTTGAGATAAATTTTTTTCTTTTTCCTGTTGAGTTCTCTATAAGGTTTATCTATTTGTGCCAAGTGTTTAAAGGGCTTTCCTCAACCCAGGTTCCACAAGATATGTGATCAGTGCTGGGGCCCCGCCAGCAGGCGAGGGGATCCCAAGGCAGGTGCTGGGCATGGAGGCCATGGGGGCATAAGTTACCAAGGAGACAAAATTGAATTTCACATCACCCTGCTTGGCCCTGGAGGATGGCTGGTTAGCCAGAGACGGGTAAGATTCCTCAAGGAAGGAACAACCTAAGACAGGCACAGTCGCAGAGGGGCCATCAGGAGAGAATTTGAGGATCAACAGAGGTGGGGCACAGACCCTCACCCCCCAAACATTGCAGGGGCCTGAACTCTAGCCCCTTCTGAGGGAGGTCTCCTGCCCTCATGGCTGCTTCATGCTTCCCATGCCCAGCCCAGATGAGGACTCAGGTGACCGACAGAGTCTTGGTCGGCAGCAGATGCCCTCTCACTCCAACAAGAATTGTTTGAGTTGTTTTGTACCCATGGTGTGGGGAAGTAGGTTTATGATATTTAAATCCAGCCTACCACCAGGAATGCTCAGGACCTACTCAAGAAGGCAAATAATCCTTTCCACTAATATTTACAGGGTAAAATAAGATTGTTGTCAGAGTAATAAATTTGACAGTAAAATAGTAGTCAAGTTTTCAGGCAAATTTAAATTGGCTAGTTGAAACAAGCGAATATTCTAGAAAAATTAATTATACTGGACAAAAAGGTGTTCCTAAAGTGTTAACTAATATTTTTATTGGTAGTTCATCTCATGATAAAAATGCGTACCATGTAATGAACCTAAAATAGTAATATTATAGTGCTAAAAATTAAAATTTAAAAGCCATCAAGACTACATTATAAAATTTTCAAAAGCATCCTAATATTTAAATCAAAAAGGGGGGGGGGGGTAGTAGAAGAATATCATGTAAGGAAAAATATCCTGTAAGTAATTACATCTAGAAAATTAATACTTTAGAAAATTAATTGTAAGGCTAAAAGCAAGACACCCATGAAAAACACACAAGGTGTCAAAACAAGCCAGAGGAAAATCATTTGGGCAAAAAATGAAATAGGATCCCAAGTCAAATTTATAGAAAATATTCCTTTATTAACTTTTGGTCAAGAATATGTTTGTCTATTTTCAGAAAACAACTCCGAGACCATGTGGATTCCAGCAACAGAGAGGAATCGACAGGACTACTCCAGCCATCAAGACAGAAGAGAAGCGCCGAAACCAGTTTAGCTCAGTGGATAGAGTGTCAGCCTGTGGACTGAAAAGTCCCAGGTTCAATTCCGGTCAAGGGCATGTACCTTGGTTGCGGGCACATCCCCAGTAGGGGTTGTGCAAGAGGCAACTGATCGATGTTTCTCTATCATCAATGTTTCTAACTCTCTATCTCTCTCTCTTCCTCTCTGTAAAAAATCAATAAAATAAAAAAAAGACAGAAGAGAAGCAGTCCAGAGATGGAAGACGCTGACGTCGCCTTGCCATACTAGCAGTTAGCAGCTGTGCGTCACTACAGGTTGCTCAGGACCAAACCAGAGAGGGTCAGACCTGCATTACCACCATTTGTCCACCATCCAGAACTGAAATGTCATGGCTGACATGTACACATAAGGAACTGTGTGACATTGAAATTGGGACTCAAAAGAACTGTTGGCCCAGAAAGACACTCACTACAGACTGACTCATTTGCCTGTCAGCATAACCATTACTGCTTGTCTCATTTTCGGTTCTTATAAGTGTATTTCTAATAGCACATGATCTCACTCATGAAGGGGAAATAATGAACAACATAGACTGATAAACAAGAACAGACCCAGAAACAAGGAGGCATGGATCAGACTGTCGGGCCTCAGGAGGGTGGGGGTAAAGGGGAGAGATCAACCAAAGGACTTGTGTGCAAGCATATGAGCCTAACCAGCGGTTAAGGACAACAGGGGGATGAGGGCATGTGTGGGGAGGGGTGTGGGCTGGGAATGGGGGGATGAGGACAAATATGTGATACCTTAATCAATAAATAAATTTTAAAAAACAAAAAACAAAGTAAACAAAAAAAAAAAGAGCTTTCCTCATCTTGGGGTTCAGATGAACCACTATGTGTCCACCTTGTGGATGAACATGTTGACAGGAAGTGGGTGTTTAGAGGCTGTGCTAGGAAGGCATTGAGATGAACAGACTGAAAGAAGTCAGTATGGCTCTGAAACCCAGTTTTGACTCAGTTACTCAATGGCCTTTGTGTCTACTTGTCAGAGCCCAGCTCAGAGCCGTGCTGCATTTAAAGGCATGAACATGAGCTCTTACTGGGGAGCTGGAGAGGAATGTGGCTAATTGGTACTCTATTCATGTTTTCCTTTCTCTTGGAAGTTCATTTTCCATCTTCTAGATGTGGCAAAGAGGTACCCTGGTCTTCTGAAGAGCAGAACTCAAGGCTGCTTAGCAGACCTTGGAGCAGGTGCCCCTAGTTGAGAATAGATTTCTCGTTTGCAGATGTTGGAGCACTGATGCAGGCGCAGATCCTTTACCTTCTGTAAGCTGATCTGTTCTTACACTTTGAGAACAGCTTCCCCAGTGCAGTCAGATCACAGGACACAGGACAGGGCTGTGAAGTTACATGTCCTGGGGTAAGCAGATCTGTTTTGGGAGGTTGTTCTGAGATATCTGGAATCTGGTCATTTCAGATACTGAGTGTGTCCTAAGCTCGAGGGCCAGGAACATGGGAATTCAGTCTGTGGGACAAAACCTGGGGCCACCATTTCCATTTTGTGATCTTAGGCAAGTCTCTTTATCTCCCTCAATTTCCCTATTTCTCAGACAGAGAGATGACTGTATTAAATGATATGATGGGAGAGCAAAGTATGTATTCTCATATGTATGCCTGATGTCTGGTCTACAGTAGGTGCTTAAGAAACTTTGGTTCTCTTTTCCCTTTATGATGCCCACACATTTGCTGCCTTTGCAGAGCATGTTTTGAAGGCATGGAAAAGATGTTTAATATTTTATCTGCTGTCCATCATTTACTCTTTCTTTTCTAAAGCATTACAGCTTTTTTGAGAGGTAAAGAAGGCTCTCAGAAGATTAAATCAGCATGTAAATTTCAGCTTAGTTCTAAGCTAAGCCCCTTAAGAAACATTTATTTGCAAAGAAGCTGCAACCTATATCAGGAGCTCAAGCACAGGAGGGCCATGAGCAAACCCATGGCAAGGGCCATAGGGGCTGCTTGCCTCACTGCACTTTCAAACTAGCACACAACGTAGAATCACCTGCAGGGCTTGGTAAAGCAGCTTGTTGGGGAACCTGAACATTTGCTTATCTTACAATTCCCAGATGTTGCTGTTGTCCTTGGTTTGGGGCCACACTTAGAGGACCAGTGCTTACTGTGAGGAGGCAGTGGGGACTTTTGGGCTCTAGGCTCATTGTTTTTAAGAAGCTGTATGATTAGGCAGGTCACTTAAATCCTGGGAGACAGAGCTTTCCCTTTGTCCAACAATGAGGAAAGTATAATTTAGATCAAAGCTTCTTAATCTTTGATCTGTAGTGGGTGGCCACCCAGCCCCTGCTAGGTGATAGAGGGCTGAGGGGAGTCAGTATCCTGGCACATCTGAATCCAATCCTGACACACAGGTTGAGAAAGTCTGACCAAGGGACTAAGAGCACGTGCTTTCAAGTCCTAGAAATCTCAGGGCCAGTCCTCACTCTGCCTCTCCGTGTGCTCTTGCGGCTGCTCACCTAGGTCTGAGTCTCAATTTTGTCAGCTGTGCAATGGTCACAGTACTTATACCTATGTCATAGGTTTGTGGTGAGTATCAAATGAGGTAATGCATGTAGAGTGTTGGCATTTGGTAGTTTTCACATAGTTAATGCCAATGTATATTATTTCTTCTTATTAGTAACCGTTATTTCCATTTCTAAAATCCTGTGATTCACTTTTATGCCTATCTTACACCTTAGTAGAAGAGGGGGAAAGTGCTCTAAAGAATTCTTTTCAAACTTTAATAGGATCCTGGGGGTCTTATTAAAATGCTGACTGTGATCCAGTAGGTCTGGTGTGGGGCCTGAGAGTGCATGTCTGAGCAGCTTTCTGTGACACCCACACTCCTGGTCCAGGAGCTGTGCTCTGAGCAGCAAGGCCCTTCAGCGGTCACTCTTAAACTTGGGTGCACATTGGAATCATTGGGGGATCTTTTAACAACTCCAGACCATTTGCCAAACCAATTAAATTTGGATCTCTGGAGTTGGAATACAAACATGGTTGATGGCTGAGCCTCCCCAGGCGGTCTCATGTGTGCACAGCTTCAACCGTGCTGGTTCTCAAGGTTGGCTGCATGCTTTAAAAGTGATGATGTTTGAGTCCCACTCCCCGAGATTCTGATTTAGTCCAGGCTGAGATAGGAGTATGAGGGTTTCTAAAAGCTCTCAGATAATTGTAATGAGCAGCCGAGTCTGAGAGCCTCTCTCCAAAGTTAAGAGTTCTCTTCAGTAAGGTGCTGGGAGCAGTGAGCATCCCTTCTTATGGACCCTTTCCCTAGGAGATATGCACTAAAATATGTCCCCCTCAAAGTGTTTACTCTTATTTTAAAGCCAAAAACCTGTTTAACATCTGCATTCAGAAAGCTGTGTTGTTTAATAGCTCGGAAGTAGAGCCCAAGAAAGAGAATCCTGATACTACCCCGTCCACCAGTGCTTTTGGTGTGACCTTGGGAAATCTTTTCTATTAAACTGTGTGTGAATGTTTATGTTTCCTTACTTTATTACTTTCAAAAGCAGGCTAATCCTACAGAGTGCCTATAGGACTGGCGAGTGGTCAGATCTGGCTTCAAAATCACTGCTGTTCAAAGTCACCCAAACTGTTCGGATTTCCTGACTTTTGTGCAAAATGCATACTTTGTGAGTCTTGAAAATCTGTCATGTTTAAACTATAGTGTTTTTTTTTCTCTCTCTCTTTTAATGGTACCAATTACTTCCTCCTCAAAAGTTTAGGCTTAACATACTCCAGAGATTCAGAGAAATCAGGAAGAAGACAGAAATGATGTTTTTTAAAGCTGTGGCAGGGAGACTGGCCTTGTGGGGTTAATCTTTTTCTTAATCCCTCAGTGGAACAGTCCTGCACTTTTCCATTTGGTCCACTTGGTCCCCCAGCCCACACTTCTGTATGGTAGCCTAGACTTTAGCTTTATGAAATGAGCCCATATATCTTTGTTTTTCTAGCACTTAGCTCACTGCCTAGAATATAGAAGTAAACAACTGAATGAATGGCAGAAAGATGTAAAATCAGGTAGCACAAGAAGAGCCAAAGGACTCCAGAAACAGAAAGAAAATGATAGGTGAAAATAAGTTGTTGATATTAATAACTATTAAAGGAATGATGTTAAAGGAGATTCAGGAAAGGCCAGGAGTCCTGGGCGAGGTTTCTGTGGAGTGAGGAAGATGAGTGGTCCCTTAAATAGCCAAAGAAAAAGTGAAAAATGACAGGAGAAAAAGAAATAGGGTGGTGACTGAAGAGGGCAGAGAGAAGGTGGAGATAGAGAAGAGTGAAGGTGAGAGAAGGAGACAAGAGAGGGGGCAGGTGTCCTAAAGGAACCTCCCACTGGCCAGGAGATGGGTCTTTCTCCTTCCTGAGGGCAGACAGGAGTACCTCAAGCTGGATATAGGCAGGACTGAGGTAAAGCCACACCTGGACAAGCACAGTGGGTCAGTCAAGCATCATCACCTTTTCTGGAATTAAATGTTTTCAAATTGCCTAATCCTCCTTGTTCTCCATTATTCTCCACAGGAGTCCCTCCCATGGTACAGATGGACCTCAGTTAAGCCACAGACATCCACTATGAGCACCATTTTGGTGGGCTTCCCTGCCCTCCCTTTCCCACCCCACATCCTGCTCTACAATCCCTCACCCCCTGCACAAGCACATAGGATCTGCTGTCACTTCCCTCGTCCACTTCCAGGCACTTCAGTGGCCGCCTTCCTACCCCCACAGGCCCAGCTCTCCCAGGACCCCTGCCACCTAAACACAGCCATTGTGCAGACAGAAAAGTTGTGTTCCTTCAACATAACTTTATCCAGGTATGCATATGATAACACAATGGAATTTCTTCAGCATTTTTCTCTTTTTCCTGTCTCCCATGCACAGGAAATAGAGATGGCCTCGGGGGGCATAGAGAGATAAGAAAGGGCCTTGAAAATCTTACCCCTCGCATTGATCTTCTGAATCTTGGGTTGGCCAAGACACCCAGGAAACACTGCCTGATTGGCTGTGCTGGGGAAATGCTTTTGTCTACCTCTAGCGGAAAAACATGTGACTTCACAGGGGCCTGCACCCCTTGCTTGAGATGTGGAACTGAGAGAGGTGCCCCCAACCTCTTAATCATCTGTTTTGTGAGCAGTACTCTGGGACAAGAGGGGACAGTCATGTCTTGTTTGTACATGGCTTCACTGGGTGGCATTTGGGCCTCTGTCAGAAGCTTGGCTTAAAGCTGACAGACTTGTTGAAGTCCGGCCCAGGCTGGCTCAGATATTAGGGCCATTGTCAGAGAGGGGGAGAAGTTACTGCTCTCACTGCTGATAAGGTGGTCTCTTCCAGGTTTCTCAACAAGATAATGTGAATAATGGCTTTCCCAAAATGCTCCCTCAGACATTCAAAATCCATTTCCTATTAGTAACTTTTTTAAAAAGTTGGTTCAACATCCTCCCCTCCTTCTAGAGTATATTCCTATTAAAATTTAAACCAGTGTCATTAAATGGTTTTTAACACACAGATCTTTCCAAGGTGAAGCCCAGGTGAAGAGCATCCCTACCCTTAGGTCCTAACTCACTCCCCACCCCATCACACACACTCACACAAACACTCACATTCTTGCACACCTACACTCGCTCACACATACACACTCATACGCTGACATACACTGACACACACACACATATTCACACACAGACACACACACGGACACAAAAATACACACTCAAACACACACTCGCTCACATTTGCTCTCTCACACACTGACATATACACACTCATACACTGACATACACACTCATGCTCATACATACACATACACACACTCACACAAACACACCCACAGTCACACTCACACACGTACACTCATATACAGTCACACATATATTCACACACATACACACACTCACACACACACTCTTTGGCACTCTAGCTCCTCCTGTTGGTGACTACTCAGTTCTGTTTGTAACTTTATAACACAGGGTCAGCCAATTGATTTGGATCTATAAATAAAAACTTGGGAGAATATTTTATATTTTGATATCTGATCTTGTATCAAATGTCAAAAATATATTTAATTTTGTGGTTTAAGAAAAAGGTTCCTTTTTCCTTTGCTCAGGCAGTGTTAAGGCAAAGTCATAGCTTTTATATAAATAACTATGTGATCAAAAGTCCTAAATGCCAATTAATGTGGGTTATTGGGTAATTTGGGAAAGGGAGAGTTGAGGGCAACTTTTTGAGAAGTTACGTCAGGTATTTCTCCTGCTGCTCTCACCCAGCTCTCGCAGGTGACCCTCTCTCTGAGTGATGTTTCTAAAATATAAGCAGTATGCTTGCGGCTTCCTTGGCATACAACCCAGCACTGGAACCTGGTGGACTTGGCCTCTGCTCCTCCACAGCCTTGTCTCCCCTGCTCCAGGCCTTTCTCAAACATGCTTTCTTTTTTCTTCCTCCATATTTTTCCTCTTGGCCTGCAAACATGTTTCATTCCCATGATTATAGTTATGCATCCTTTTGGTCTCAGAAATCTCACTTCCTCAAGGGGTCATCCCTACTCTCTGGCCAAACTATTGACCTGTTTTCCCCTCTCCTTCCTCTTCTATAACACATATGGGCCCATAGTTCATTCTTTCTAATAGTAGGTAGCTCAGTCATTGCTGGTGTAGGCTCCCTAGAACAGATTATGTATATCTTCCCAGCTCTATATTGGTAATTTGACATCAGCCAGGGTGGGGATATTTACACCATGGTAATTGGTATATACTACAAAGCAACTTTTTACTTTTTCTCCAGATGGCTGATTGATAAACACTTATTAGCACACATAAGGGTTAGAGGTATACCAGTTCATCCTACAGAGCCTGTCTCATAATAGAGTTCTATAAATATTTACAAAATTAAATGAACAGAAATTGAGACTTTCAGTGTGGCCATACTAAACTGTACACTATGTATATATCATATTTCATCTTGACAATGACTTCATGAGATTAGTGTTGCTTGCCCTATTTTCAAATGAGAAAATTCAGGCTCAGGAAAGTGACTTGCTCACTGTTATACGGTGAATAAACTGAATATTCCTTGAGTCTGCACCCTGGGGCTCTGCTCTAGCCTGGTGCCTTCTGCTCTTGGCTGTCTGCATACACACTGACTCCAACCTGGCTTGGGTACCAAGCATACTTGTCCCCCTGGATTCACTTACCTCATCCCCAGACTTACATTAATAGCAAATTGGCTGCTCACCCTCTGCCTGGATCAAGGTCTTCAGTCTGCCCAGCCTTTGGGGACCTACAAGTAACTCAGTAAGCACAGGACATGACATGACAAATAAGGGCTATGGAGCCTCTGGAGCCCCATGCCTGCAACTCAGCCACAGAGTAACCAACTAATCCCAATTTGCCTTGGATGTTCCTGATTTTAGCACTAAAAGTCCATTGCCTTGGGAATCCCCTACAGTCCCAGGCAAACTGGAATGGTTGGTCACCCTATTTGGGACACAGATTTGAGGCCAGTGGAAGAAGGGAAATCACAAAGGGGTTCTGAAAGCATAGCACCTTCTTAGCCACTCCCTTAGGTCTACCTTTACAATGCCTGTGGATTCTGTGTTCCCATCTTCGTGGGTGGCTGGGACCAAGAGCAAGTAATTGAATTTCTCTAAGCCTTTGTTGATACATCTATAACATGGAGATAATGAGAACTACCTACATAATTTGTGGGATTCAGCATAAAATGAAAATGTGGAGTCACTTGTTGAAAATTATTAAAAATTTCAAGATGGCAACCAAAGAGCTGAGAGTGCTTTTGCATGGGGTTTCTCTGCAACTCCACTGGCCCAAGCTCAGGATGCAGCCTTGGAGACCAATGAAACACTTATCATGCAGAGCTGTAGGGATTCAATGGCCCAAAGCACCCACAGCACTGAAGGTGGTGCCTGTTCATGAGCTCTGGCCTGGCACCCCTGGCTTGCTTAGTCTCTCCTACAACACACACCTGATTTCTTACCTTGACAGTAACCTGAATCAGGTGATGTTTTATAAGTCACTTCAGTTCTCTAGGCTCAGTTTTTTTCTTCTATAAAACATGGGGATTGCAGGAAATCTCTACAAAGTTTACCAGCTCTAAGTCTGTTTCAGCCAACTCTGTGACCTTTATACAGGAGCAAAGTCTTAATGTTCTTTTTTTAAAGCAATTTCTCCCTCCTCAGTTTGCTGAGATTCCATTTGGCCTTCAAGTTCCATTCATATCAGAGAGTATTTTCCTCGAAACCTGAATACATAAATCAGGGTTCATAGATTATTTCTGAAGTCCCTCTAATTCAAAGGTCAACCCACTTCCCATGTGAGCAGTATGAGGTTTGGGATGGCTGAATGCCTCATGTAGGGCCAAATGAGATGGAAGAGAGTAGAATCAAACCCATGTCCTCAACAGTATACTCTTTCTTTCTTGGCTAAGGAAACACCAATGTGTACCTTTATAATTGTAATTTGCAATCATTATTTTCTGAAAATTTTCTCATAAAAATAAGGAGGAAGTAGACAAGAAAAAAAGGAATTTTAATTTGGGAAAATTAGATTTTTTTTTTCTCAAACCCTCAATACCTGTCCCAGCCTTGCTTTCCTGATTTATCTAGTAGTCTAGTTAGTAAGGAGGAGGGTTTCCTCACTTCTCACATGAGGGTGGGATTCCCAGACTCTTTCATTTGACATTTCTGTACTCTAGGGTGCATAAACAGATATTCCTTTAAAAGCATAGCTTCTTTATGTTTTGTTTCTATATCAACTGGTCTTTTGGGGATATCAAATCATGTTCTTAAAAGAAAAGATTGGAAAGAGGGGAGGAGTGTTCTCAGCCACTGCCTGCGTCTGGTCCACTTGGACCCACTAGACCTCTTTGTGGGAAGCTGTGCATGTGCCTGGTTGGACATTCCTGAGATTTTTCTAGGGGTGAGAGTTAGAGAAAAAAGTCTCTCTTTGTCCCTGGAAATCCATTCACTTCCTAAAATCATGCCCACCTCATCTGTGCTGGTCATTTCACTTAGGGAGCCCTGGTGGGACAATTTAGCTCACTGTTTGGTTTATTTTTTATTTTTTTTTTCTTTTTTTTTTATTAAGGCATTATATGTGTACACATCTTACCATTGCCCCCCACCCCACTCCCAGACATGCCCTCACCCCCCAGAATTTTGTGTCCATTGGTTATGCTTATATGCATGCATACAAGTCCTTCGGTTGATCTCTTATCTCCCCCACCTCTTCCTAACCTTCCCCCTGTAATTTGACAGGCTGTTTGATGCTTTACTGTCTCTGTATCTATCTTTTTGCTCATCAGTTTATAATGTTCTTTATTATCTCTAAATGAGTGAGATCATGTGCTATTTTTCTTTCATTGACTGGCTTATTTCACTTAGCATAATGTTCTCCAGTTCCATCCAGGTTGCTGCAAATGGTAAGAATTCCTTCTTTTTTATGGCAGCACTAGTAGCCCGGTGCACGAAATTCGTGCACATTGAAAGGGAATTAATTAGATGAAATATTTTAATATTGCTATTTGCCCTTTCTCTATAATAAAAGTGTGAGAGATAAAAGGAAATGAGTACAATGTATATGAAAATAATACATAAATTTATTAATAAGTAAACAATAACAAAATGATATAACAATAACAAACTGATATAACAATAACAAACTCATAATATAAAAACAACATTGATGCAAATAATGATTGATAAAGTGATTAAACTTATTCTAATATCTTCCTATATACCATATTAAGAGTAAAAACACTTTCAGAGTGCTTGACTAATTTCCCTTGAGATAAAGTATTTACAGCTTTAACTTTAACGTAACATGCTCTTTGAACTCAAGAGAAAGCAACAGCCTTAACTGGTTTGGCTCAGTGGATAGAGCGTCGCCCTGTGGACTGAAAGATTCCAGATTCGATTCCGGTCAAGGGCATGTACCTTGGTTGCGGGCACATCCCCCGTAGGAGGTGTGCAGGAGGCAGCTGATCGATATTTCTCTCTCATCGATGTTCCTAACTATCTATCCCTCTCCCTTCTTCTCTGTATAAAAAATCAATAAAATATTTTTTAAAAATACTTTTAAAAAAAGTGAGAGAGAAAGCAACATATAACTGACCATGTCCAAAAATGGGTTCAGGTAGGAATATTCCTACTCTATCTAGAGTTTGTCCTTGTGATTTATTAGTAGTCATCACAAATGCTGACATAACGGGAAACTATCTTCGAATTAATTTAAATGGGTGGCCAGTGTCAAATGGGGACAAATCAATTCTTGGAATCAGAACAATCTCTCCCTCTGCAGATCCTGTTAATATTTCAGCTTTGATAATATTAGGTTGCAATCTTTTGATAATAAATCTGGTACCATTACAAAGACCCCATTTACTATTAAGATTTCTCAATAGCATGATGATTGCACCCACTTTCAATTTTAATTTATGACACGGCATTCCAGAAGGAGTAATACCATTAAGAAATTCAATAGGAAAATTTTCCTTTTCAGCATCATCTGTTGAGTCAATGGAATCATCACTCAAATAGGCGTGAAAATCTCCATCAAGTATATCCAAAATTTCTTCATTTAATTTTTGAACGTGCTCATTTTTTGAACAAAGAATTGCATGTTTAGATATATTTTTAATATTATCTATAGATATACTATTTCCAAAGATGGCTTAAATAATAGATCCATTAAAAATCATTTCATGGGGAATTTCAATAATATCCATTCCTAAATGAAAACTGCTATCAAGTTTGCCATCTCCAAGTTTTACTAACCATTCACTATAAGCAGAATCCTCTGATCCCATATTTGTTTTAAGAGACAACTGTCTGAAACATCCCCAAACACTACAGTACTTTAAACTTATTTGTACTATGGCCAATCGTATAGCATGGCAACACAAAAATCCCCTCTGAAAAGAACTTTCCCACCAAATGCAACATTCAAATTAGCGCCAGCGAGAGCTTTATATGTATGGCACGTGTGCGAGTCAAAGTTTATTTTTATATTTCCAGTGCGTCATATGTACCAGTTGGTCGGACAGATGGACAAATGTCGGTCACTTAGCCTTTTATCTATACAGATTATAAGTCATGATTTTAACTTTTTAAAAAATTATCCTTTAATACCTCCAAAGCACAATGAGTAAGAATCTGAAGGTTTATGTGGCTTCTATTTGGTTTCTAGGACAAAGTTCTTTCATTTACCCACCATTCACTTCTCTACTTTTACTCTTGAATGTTAATTCCAACATAATTTTTGTAACACCTCTTGAAAAGGATCCCACCAAGTTTTTGATAGTCCACATGATAAAACTTACAAAAAAATACAGCATGAGACTTTCATTCTCTCACTAAGTTCTTCATATAACTGTAATTCCTCAGCCTCTAAAGAATGAAAAAGGAAAATAAAAGTGCCTTCTCTCATTCCAAGGCCTTTCTCAGTCAGGCAACCACAAAAAGAAAGAATGAGCCTACAATTCATGCCATGTAATCTCTATCAGGCATAATTCAAATCAAATCCCATCATGCAAAGTCTGGGATAATTAAAATGTATAAGATAACAGTGGTGACCTGGGGGAGAACTTATGAAACCTTGTCTCCTGCTTTTGCTGACTATTCTTTTCATTATGCTAGACTCCAAGTCCCTATCGGGGACCTGGTCAGATGGCTGTGGGTGCTAACCCACGCCACCTGGATCCGTGATCGGGGACCTGGGCAGCCTGCTGCAGGCATTAACCCACGCTGCCTGCCCTGGTCCATGATCCCTGATAGGGGCTTTGAGTCAGCTGCCACTGGCGATGGCTGCTGCGGGCCTTAACCCTCGCTGACTGCCACGGTCCGCGATCGGTGATGGCGGACCTGGGCAGCCGGCTCTGGGCCCCGGTCTGCGATCCGTGATGGCGGACCTGGGCAGCCGGCTCTGGGCCCCGTCTGCGATCGGTGATGGCGGACCTGGGCAGCCGGCTGCGGGCCTTAACCCACGCCGCCTGCCCCGGTCCGCGATCGGTGATGGCGGACCTGGGCAGCCGCCTGCCCCGGTCTGCGATGGGTGATGGCGGACCTGGGCAGCCGGCTGCGGGCCTTAACCCACGCCGCCTGCCCCGGTCTGCGATCGGTGATGGCGGACCTGGGCAGCCGGCTGCGGGCCTTAACCCACGCCGCCTGCCCGGGTCCGCGATCGGTGATGGCGGACCTGGGCAGCCGGCTCTGGGCCCCGGTCTGCGATCGGTGATGGCGGACCTGGGCAGCCGGCTGCGGGGTTAACTGACTGCCCCGTCCACCATCATGTCTTGGATCTCACTGGCATGGGTGCTTCCCTCTCCCCCGCCATCTTTGCTGGTTTAACGTGTATATTTGCTTCTGATGGGCTGGTGGGCGTGGCTAGTGGCCGTGGCTGGTGGGCGTGGCTTATGGGTGTAGCGAAGGTGCGGTCAATTTGCATATTACTGTTTTATTAGATAAGATAGTATTCCATTGTGTAGATGTACCACAGTTCTCCGATCCAGTCATCTGCTGATGGGCACCTAGGCTGTTTCCAAATCTTAGCTATTATAAATTGTGCTGCTATGAACATAGTGGTGCATATATCCTTTCTGATTGGTGTTTCTAGATTCTTCGGATATATTCCTAGGAGTGGGATTACTGGGTCAAATGGGAGTTCCATTTTCAGTTTTTTGAGGAAACTCCATACTGTTCTCCACAGTGGCTGCACCAGTCTGCATTCCCACCAGCAGTGCACGAGGGTTCCTTTTTCTCCGCATCCTCGCCAACACTTGTTGTTTGTTGATTTGTTGATGACAGTCATCTGACAGGAGTGAGATGGTACCGCATTGTCATTTTGATTTGCATCTCTCAGATAATTAGTGATTTTTGAGCATGTTTTCATGTGTCTCTTGGCCTTCTTTCTGTCTTCTTTTGAAAAGATTCTATTTAGGTCCGTTGCCCATTTTTTTATTGGATCATTTATCTTCCTTTTATTAAGTTGTATAAGCTGCCTGTAGATGTTGGAGATTAAACCTTTATCAGTGATATATTAGCAAATATGTTCTCCCATACAGTGGGCTTTCTTGTTGTTTTGTTGATGGTTTCTTTTGCTGTGCAAAATCTTTTTATTTGGATGTAGTCCCATTTGTTTATTTTCTCTTTAGCTTCCATTGCCCTAGGAGCAGTATCAGTGAAGAAGTTCTTTTGGCATATGTCTGAGATTTTGCTGCCTGTGGATTCCTCTAGTATTTTTATGGTTTCCTGTCTTATGTTTAAGTCCTTTATCCATTTTTAGTTTATTTCTGTGTATGGTGTAAGTTGGTGGTCTAGTTTCATTTTTTTGCATGTATCTGTGCAATTTTCCCAACATCATTTGTTGAAGAGACTGTCTTGATGCCATTGTATGTTCATGCCTCCTTTATCTAATATTAATTGAGCATAGTGGTTTGGGTTGATATCTGGATTATCTATTCTATTCCATTGGTCTATATGTCTGTTCTTATGCCAGTAACAGGCTGTTTTGAGAACAGTGGCTTTGTAATACAGCTTTAAATCTGGTATTAAGATCCCTCCTACTTTATTCTTCTTTCTCGGGATTGCTGTGGCTATTAGGGGTCTTTTTTTTTTTTTTTTATTCCAGATGAATTATTGGAGAGTTCTTTCTAGGTCTGTGAAATATGCCCTTGGTATTTTAATGGGGAGTGCATTGAATCTATAGATTGCTTTGGGTAATATGGACATTGTAATAATGTTGATTCTACCAATTCATGAACATGGTATTTCTTCATCTGTTTACATCTTCCTCTATCTCTTTTTTCAGTGTCCTGTAGTTTTCCGTGTATAGGTCTTTTACCTCCTTAGTTAAGTTTATTCCTAGATATCTTAACTTTTTTGGTGTGATGGTAAATGGGATTGCTTTCTTAGTCTCTCTTTCTGCAAGTTCACTATTGGTGTATAGAAAGGCCATAGATTTCTTGACATTAATTTTGTATCCTGCTACATTGCCAAATTCATTTATTAAGTCTATTATTTTTTTATGGAGTCTTTTGGGATTTTTATGTACAATATCATGTCATCTGCAAATAAGGATAGCTTTACTTCTTCTTTTACAATTTGGATGCCTTTTATTTCTTCTTCTTGTCTAATTGCAATGGTTAATACTTCCAGTACTATGTCAAACAGGAGTGGTGAGAGTGGGCATCCCTGTCTTGTTCCTGTTCTTAGGGGAAATTGTTTTAGTTTTTCCCCATTGAGTATGATGTTTTCTGTTGGTTCATCATATATAGCTTTTATTATGTTGAGGTATGATCCTTCTATTCCCACCTTGTTGAGAGTTTTTATCAGAAAAGGGTGTTGGATTTTGTCAAATGCTTTTTCTGCATCAATTGATATGACTATGTGATTTTTATCTCTCAATTTGTTTATGTGATGTATCACGTTTATTGATTTGCGGATATTGTACCATCCTTGCATTCCCGGGATAAATCCTACTTGGTCATGATGTATGATCTTTCTGATGTACTGCTGTTCTGATTTGCTAGAATTTTGTTGAGGATTTTGGCATCTATATTCATGAGGGATATTGGCCTGTAATTATCTTTCATTGTGTTGTCTTTATCTGGTTTTGGTATTTGGGTGATGCTGGCTTCATAGAATGAGCTTGGATGTGTTCCTTCCTCTTGAATTTTTAGGAATAGTCTGAGGAGGATAGGTTTTAGTTCTTCCTTGAATGTTTGGTAAAACTCTCCTGTGAAGCTGTCTGGCCCCAGTCTTTTGTTTGCCAGAAGCTTTTTGATGACTGCTTCAATTTCTTCCATAATTATTGGCCTATTGAACTCTTTAGATTCTTCCTGATTGAGTTTTGGAAGGTTATATTTTTCTAGGAATATGTCCATTTCCTCCAGGTTGTCCAGTTTGTTAGAATAGAGTTGTTCGTAGCATTTTTTAACAATCCTTTCTATTTCGGCGGGGTCTGTTGTTATTTCTCCTCTTTCATTTCTGATTTTGTTTATTTGGGTCCTCTCTCTTTGCTTCTTGGTGAGCGTGGCTAGAGGTTCATCAATCTTGTTTATCCTTTCAAAGAACCAGCTCTTGGTTTTGTTGATCTTTTGTATTGTTCCTGCACTCTGATCTTTATTATCTCCTTCCTTCTCCTCACTTTGGGCTTTTCTTGTTGTTCTATTTCTAACTCTTTGAGTTGTATGGTTAGGTAATTTATTACCATTGTTTCTTGTTTTTTGCAGTAGGCTTGTAGAGCTATGAACTTCCCTCTCAAGACTGCTTTCGCTGTGTCCCATAGATTTTGGATTGTTGTGTTTTCATTGTCATTTGTTACCAAGATGTTTTTTATTTCTTCTTTGATCTCTCTGGTGACCCAGTCATTGTTTAATAGCATGCTGTTTAGTCTCCATGTGTTTGATTTCTTTAGATTTTTTTATTGTAGTTGATTTCCAGTTTTATGCCATTGTGATCTGAGAAGATGCTTGATATGATTTCTGTCTTCTTGAATTTGAAGAGACTTTGCTTATGTCCCAGCATATGGTCTATCTTTGAAAATGACACATGTGCTCTTGAGAAGAATGTATATTCTGTGGCTTTGGGGTGAAATGTTCTGAAAATGTCAATTAAATCCATCTGGTCTAGTGAGTCATTTAGGATTGTTGTTTCTTTGCTGATTTTTTGTTTAGAGGATTTGTCCAATGGTGATAGTGGGATATTAAAGTCTCCTACTATGATTGTATTGCTGTCAATCTCTCCCTTGATATCCTCCAGGAGTTTTTTGTTTTTGTTTTTTGTATTTGGGTGCTCTTGTATTGGGTGTGTATATGTTTACCAGAGTTACTTCTTCTTGTTGGATTGCTCCCTTTAGTATTATAAAGTGGCCTTCCTTATCTCTTGTTATGTCCTTCACTTTGAGATCTAATTTGTCAGATATAAATATTGCTACCCCAGCTTTTTTTCATTTCCATTCTTCTGGAAAACCTTTTTCCATCCCTTCACCCTCAGTCTGTGTGTGTCTTTATTTCTGAGGTGAGTTTCTTGTAGACAGCAGATATATGGGTCTTGTTTTCTTATCTAATCAGTTATCCTATGTCTTTTGATTAGGGCATTTAATCCATTTACAGTTAAAGTTATTATTGATAGGTACTTATTTGTCACCATTTTTATTCTATACCCCTGTGTTCCTTTTTCGCTTCCTATTTCTTTTTTTTACAGCAGACCCTTAAGCATTTCTTGCATTGCTGATTTGGTGGTGATAAATTCCTTAGTCCTTTTTTGTCTGTGAAGCTCCTGATTTCACCTTCAATTTTGATTGATAGCCTTGCTGGGTACAGTATTTTTGGATTCAGACCCTTCCTTTGCATGACTTTGTACATTTCATTCCATTCCCTTCTGGCCTGATGAGTTTCTGTTGAGAAATCAGTCGCTAGTCTGATGGGGGTTCCTTTGTAGGTAACTTTCTGTCTGTCTCTGACTGTTTTTAAGATTCTTACTTTGTCGTTGGTGTTTGCCAATTTAATTATAATGTGCCTTGGTGTCAGTCTTTTGGGGTTCATTTTGCCTGGGACTCTGTGAGCTTCTTGGATTTGTGTGAGTTTTTTCTTCCCTATATCAGGGAAGTTTTCTGTTATTATTTCCTCAAACAGGTTTTCTATTCCTTGCTCAGTTTCCTTTCTTTTTCGAACCCCTATTATGTGGATGTTGTTTTGTTTCATTTTGTCCCAAAGTTCCCTTAGTCTCTCCTCCTGCTTTTTATTTTTTTTTTCCTAGAAGCTGCTCTACTTGGGTATTTTTTCCCATCTTGTCTTCTAGCTCACTGATTTGGTCCTCTGCTTCTTCTAGTCTACTCTTGATGCTTTCTATTGAGTTCTTTACAGCAGCTATATCATTTTTCATTTCTTCTTGGTTCTTCATCATTTCCTCTTGGTTCTTATATTGTTGAGTTTTTCTTCCATCCTTTTCATCCACCTTATGACCATTTCTCTGAATTCTTTTTCTGATAGGTTGCTTGCCTCTAATTCGTTTACTTCCTTTTCTGGCGGTGCCTGCTTTTCTTTCATATGCAGGCTGTTTCTTTGTCTTCCCATGGTCTCTCTTTTCTGGACGTCTGCTTATGTATTTCTCTCTCTCCTGCGTTGATTTAAATGCACAAAATACAACACAACCAGGTACAACACACAATGCACTGAACAGAAATGTATTCACTATATTAATAACCCCCAATAAAGATGACCACCAGAGAAAGATAAATTAGGGGATAGGAGAGAAAGAAGAAGAGGAAAAAGAAAGAAAAAAAAAAGGAGTGTCAAAATGAAATTGGGAAAAGGAAAAAAAAAAGTAAGAGAGAGAAGAACGATACTAAGAGAGAAAAGGGGAACAAACTATATATTTGGGGATAAAACTCCAATAGAACAACCACTAATCCCAGCAAATGCCAGCAACAAGTACCTGGAGATTAATACAAACTACAGCACCAACTAATATCAAATGAGGCAAGGGAAAACAGAAGTAAAAAAAAACAAAAACAAATCAAACAAAACAAACAAACAAACAAAAGAATAAGCAAAACAATCTCACAAAAAAGCATAAAAATTCAATATAATCAACATTCAAGCAAACAACAACAAAAGGACAGAGAGAAAAACAATTTTTTTTTATAGTTAAGACAGCAAAGGGAGAGGTGTGCATGGACTTGGAGCAGGGGATTGGAAATTAGATATATAAGTAGGGTGAAATTTTAGCAGGGGGTAAACAGAAAGAATAGGGAAAATCTAAAGCAGGAAAGGGTTAAGATAAACAGGACACCAAAAGGTCCTGGGCATTTAATCCATTTACAGTTAAAGTTATTATTGATAGGTACTTATTTGTCACCATTTTTATTCTATACCCCTGTGTTCCTTTTTCGCTTCCTATTTCTTTTTTTTACAGCAGACCCTTAAGCATTTCTTGCATTGCTGATTTGGTGGTGATAAATTCCCTTAGTCTCACCAAAAGGAAGAGAGTGATGGCATAAAGGTAGAGCTGTGATAGGGTAAAACTATGCTAAAGGAAAGATGAAAATAGAATGTAAAACACTAATCCCAAAGTAAAATTTAAAAAAAAATGACACTTAAAAAAAAAGTAAAATAGTAGTAGTAATAATGCTGATTGAAAATAAAAATGTAATAATTAAAAAGGTAAAATCAAGTGAGAAAAAAGAAAAAACTTAGTTTCTTAAGTAAAAGATGCAAAAAATAAAATAAAATAAAATAAAATAAAATAAAATGTGCAGTAGTGAAGGTCATTCACGTCCTCTCTTGTTCTGTTTGGCACTCCTGTTTCTCAGTCCGGACAGTATTGCAGTTCCCTGCATTCCACTGCTCCTCAGTGTTGTACGCCAGTCCTGATTTTTAAGCAGGTGGTGTCTAAATTTCTAGTATTCCTTTATTTTTGATTACACAAGAGTCAATTTGTGATTCAGTCCCTGGGTGCAGCGTTTCTGGATTGACTTCCGGTTCTCTGTGGCCTTTCTAGCCTTCTTTCCCTGTGGCACTCAATACCGGTTTGTGGAGGTGGGCTGCCCCAGAGCTGGCTCTCCAACGGTCGCTCCCCGCTCTGATCCCCAGGTTCCAGAAAAACAACTTCCCCCTGCAGTCTCCAAGGGTGTCCCCTATTGGGTGATCCTTGCTTAGTAATCATAAGCAAGGAAATGAAGAGGAAAAAGCCCAAGTGCGTGAGCAATGGGTCCGCTCGCAAGTCTAAGCAGCCTGCACACCTATGAAACTTGTAGGCTATCCCTTTGTGCCAGATCAAAATGGGTTGCTTTTTAGAGATCCCTTCTGTTAGCAGCTCTGAAGACCCCCTTCCACATTCACGGGTCCCACCAGCCCCAACGGCCATGGACTTTTCTAGGCACAGACTTCCCCTGTCCTCCAGCTCCAGCAGCACGTGCGTTTCTCTCTCCCGCTGGCACTAGAGACCTCACCTTATCCCCGGTGAAATCTGACCTTTCCATGGTGGAGTGAAGAGCTCCTTTGAATCTGAGTGTTTGTGCCAATTGGGGACCAGTGTTCTGGGGCTCCAAGCTGTTCAGTGGTTGCTACAGTTGTGGATTTTCAGGCTCCCTTTCAAGATGGCGAGGTTTCCCCCTTCGTGCCCGTAGCTCTGGGAGGGGACCCAGCCACAGCCTCAGTGGGGGCTGCCCGGTCAGGGGAACCCCGTCCAGCAGTCCCCCACCTTCCCCTGGAGTTTAGCTGTCCCTTAGCTTGCCAACAAACACTCCCCGTGCGACCCTCAGCTGCTCCTTCTTTCTGCTCCGGGACAAGGCTCGGAACACATCTGTCTATTCTGCCCACATTTTCTCCTCTCTGGTTTATTTTTTAATGTAAGGTGGCACTTTACACATGAACTGGCTCAGGGCCGGACAAAACATGTTTTGCTTTAGTGGGAGTGAAGACTATAATTTCATGCTCTTCTCTTAGTTTAGTCTAGACTTCTGCTGCATTGCTACTGAACGGACTGTGTCAAGGTCAGATGCGAGGGCTTCCTGTGCTGCCTCAGTGCTCACGAGATTTAGGACAATGTACATTCTCTCCATTTCAAAGAAGGAAGGAAGGAAGGAAGGAAGGAAGGAAGGAAGGAAGGAAGGAAGGAAGGAAGCCCAAAGGCTCACACTCTAAGGAGCTATGATTTGCCAACCAGTTTGAGTCAGCCTGTGGATGAGTTTTATAGAGTCAAGAGAATTTCCAGGGGCACTTTCTTCCTGTTCCATAGGGCTCTGTCATAATCTCTCTTCTAAAAACAAGTCTTGGAAATCTGGAGCTGCTATGAACTTCCAACTGGTATCATGCCAGTGTGAGAGCTGAGAAGCTTATAGTGAAAGGTGGGGGTGGTGTGGCCTTTATAAAACAAACCCAGAAAAGTCTTACATTAAAAAAAAAAATCCCAATTTAGAATCTAGGTTTGTACCAGTTTTGGAAATGGACACTTCCTGCTTCCTGCTCGCTGTCCTGATCCAGGGGTGCTTTCTGGTGCAGAGACTGTGAGTTATTGAGCTCTGGTGGTAGTTGTGCAGCAGATGAGGCATTCCCTAGAGGGACCAAGAGAACTAGCCAGCATAATACAGGGTGTGCAGAGAGAGAGAGTAGTGAGGATGGGTGTGTCCATGAGAGCCGGTGTCATGGAGCCCCTCACATGCTCACAAAGGTGTGTAAATTCTAATAAGCACAAATGGTCATAGTGTTCATGAACAGAAAATCAGGACAAAAATTTAAGTTCTAGAAAAATGTTCTGGGCCTAAAATCCTTAAGGCTAGGGACATCATCAAGTCAAACTGGATTGTTTATTTGGGAGGATGTTGAATGTCCTTAATGCTCTCATTTGAAAGATCAGGAAGGTTAAGTGAGTTGCCCAAGGTTGCAAAAGAGATGACTCTCTGTGTAAACAGCCTGATTTCCAGACATTCTTTCCCATCCAGTTCAGCTAAGATTAAAACTGGTGGTCTTGTCTTTAAAAGTGAGTCCATTGTGCAATAATTGGCCCTTGGTTAACTGCCTTGTCTATAACAACCAGGCTTCATCCTAGTTGCCAGGGTTTCTCTCTTATGAAGGAGGGATTATAGTTTCACAATAAAGAGAAGGATGTCTCAATAAACAGAAAAGACAGTGAAATAATCCTAACTAGCAGAAACCAAGACAAACATGCCTTGATAGTCCAGATTTTGATAATTTAGGTTATATGGATGGTGAAGTGAAATGGAACATTATTTTAGTATGGAATCATAAATATTACACAATAATAATTTAATGTGCCTGCTTTCCCTATTGGTTATGACCTGCTCTTTTGGTTAGTTGGGAAACTTAATGGAATACAATCGTTTAAATATCATGTCTATATATATAAAACCCTAATATGCAAATAGACAGAATGATGAAACAACCAAATAACCAAACAACTGAACAACTGGTTGCTATGATGTGTGCTGACCATCAGGGGGCGCGAATGGAACATGGCAGGTGTCAGCCCAAATCACTCCGTGCTGCCAGCAGGTGTGAGTGGGCCTGGCACCGTCAGCATGTGGGAGCAATGGCGGGAGTGGGGCTGCCGGCAGACAGGGGACCGGGGGCTGTGGTGGGAGGGGCTGGGTGGGGTTGCGGAGGATGGGCCGAGACCTGCCCCTGTGCCCACCACAGCCTCATGGCCTCTGGTGGTTACTGAAAATTTTTTGCTCCCATGCACTGTGGTTCTGCCCGGTGCTCCCACCTGCTGCAGGAGCCTGAAGCTGGCCCAATTGCTTGGCACTGGCACTGTCAGTGGGTGTGAGTGGCAGCTGCTGCCCCAATTGCCCCTCAGGAGCAGGGGTAGGTGGGGAAGCCCTCAGGGGCGATTGGGGCCAACAGCCGCTGCTCGCACCCACTGACAGTGCCAGCCTGGCTCACACCCGCTGCTGGCACTGGCCCCAATCGCTCTGCACTGTCAGTGGGTGCGAGCAGGGCCAGTGCCATCAGTGTGTGGGAGTGACAGTGGGGGGGACAGGGCTGCTGGTAGACAGTGGACCAGGGGCAACCGTGGGAGGGGCTGGACGGGGGTGCTGAGGATGGGCCGAGACCTGCCC
Organism: Eptesicus fuscus; assembly: GCF_027574615.1. Taxonomy (NCBI): domain Eukaryota; kingdom Metazoa; phylum Chordata; class Mammalia; order Chiroptera; family Vespertilionidae; genus Eptesicus; species Eptesicus fuscus. Next base: position 113,506,149 of record NC_072475.1, read on the forward strand.
CTGTGCCCACCACAGCCTCACTGCCCACTGTTCCTTTCAAGGTGCACGAATTTGTGCATTGGGCCGCTAGTGCTTTATCATACAATTGTATAGCACTTAACCATTAATGAGAACATATCAGCTCATGTGTTCCAAACTGTTTTATGAGGCACATGTTCCCATTTTATAGATAAAAAATTAAAATTATAAGAAATAATTACTTGCTCAAGGGCATACAACTAAGTGGCAGATGTGAGATTGACCCCAGGGCTTCTTATTCCAATTCAAAATTATTTTTCCTCAGATCAAAATTTAACTTTTTCAGGTTATGATAAATTCTTCTCTGGGACCCACATAAAATCAGACTTTACCTCTGGGAAGGTTAGTTGCTTCTATCATCAATAACAACACATTTTACTTTGCAGAACTGAATAAGAGTAATGGGAAGAATGAGGACCAAGTAAAGTTGTATTAGAAGCAGGTGATATATGTCTTGTTACACACAAAATAAAAATATTGGGGGAGATGTCTCTTCTAATTGTGTTGACAGTGTTGGGGAGAGGAACTCTGTACTGGATGCTCTTTTGTCTCTACCTATTGCTCTGGCTGTCTCTGCTCCCCTCTGCACTGAATACCAACCCAAAACATTATGAGACTGAAGAGTGAGGATTGTGACCCCATATTTTAGTTTCTCTGAGATCTTCCTAAATTCAGCATCATAAAATATTTTGAAAATACATCATGCTTTCCTACCCAGTAGGGAAAAAGTTAAATAAGACCTTCTGAGGGAAGAGACACATTCTATACACCAGAAGCTGAGAAAAAGCACTTAGCTTCAATCTTCATGGAGGAACAAAGTCTACATGCTGACAATTTGATCTGTTAAGCCTTTTTTTAAGTTACAGTTGCCGGAAACTAATTCCAGCAGGTCATAAATGCAAGAAGTTTCATCAAAAGGTTGATGGAACCTTGAGGATTGCCTGCTGGAAATGGCTAAGGGCATTTCCCCACACCTACAGATTTGCATAGATGATTGCTTGCTGCCAGACAGCTGAGGGCATTTTAATCTACATGTTATTGACTCCTACTGGCTAAATACCTGAACAGCCGTAGACAGTTCCCCCAATCTGACAATGGATTCTGTATACTAAACCTTGGCCTTTGATATGTAAGTCTACCTTGCTTTAGGACAGTTTGTGTTAATAAAAAGCAAGGGGTCCAGAGAGAAAGGAGAACTTGGTTTCTTTAGCTAAGTCTTCTCTGGCCCCCCAAAATGCCTTCCAAAATTATGTTTCATCTCTGGACGCTTGATTAATTTACAGCATCCCCTTTTCCAGATTCCTGAACCCTTCAAGATGCTGGATTAAGACCCCCGACATACAGTGAAGCAAAACACTCCAGGGAAAGTCAATTGCTCTCTTACAATGTCAGAGGATATGATGTAATCCACTTCTCTCATTTGCTGAACAAGCACTGATGTGTGTGTGTGGGGGTACGTGGGTGGGTGATGGATGGTTGAAAATGTACAGCAGAGAGACTCAGTCCAATATCAAGTCAAAGAAGCAGGAATTAACTTTAAAGGTAAAACAGAATGGCTGTCAAATGTCAGCCCTCAGTTGTAATGTCACAAAACCACCTCTACAAAAGGTCTGGCCTTGCTGTTTTCAGAAGCATGAGCATTTGTCTGGAAAGAGGCTGCTCTCAGATATTTGCTCCAGTCTCCGTCTGACTATCTCGGAGTCTATCCCAAATGAGAGAAGCAGGTAAACATGGCCCATCCAAACTAGACACTGGCTTACCAGGTCAGAGATGAGGTGAGACCTAGGGCCTTCTGTTCCATCATCCCAGCCTTCTGGCCAGTAGGTACAGATAAACCCTGTTCACACAGCTGGCAGAGAAGTGACAATCTGTACCCTTCCCCCTTGGGTGGCAAGCCCCACTTCCTAGAAGGTCTTCTCACTTTTGAAGCTGAGTCTCATGCCACAAGTCCCTTTAGTACAGCTGGTTACTGCTTTATAAGAAGATCAGGCATTGAGGGCTGACATTGTCCCCATCACATCTCTGTCCATTGCTCAGACCCAGATGGCAGCTCATGCTCCAGGACAAGCCCCACCTTGTGCTGCTGATTCAGGGAGGTCCCCAGTCAACCTTCCATCTCAGAGAACCAGCTTATCTTATCTACACACCTACTCTGTTCTCCAATGCCCCGCTCCAGCACATGTCCAGGGCTTGCAGTTAATTAAACACAGGATGGGCCTTCAAGGTAGGCGTGGCTATTGCTCATGCAACTGAGGAAATGAATGAAAACCTGCAGTTCAGTGTCTTGCTCATTCTAAGGCCACGACCTCTCCAGGAGGGCAGGAGTCAGTGAGGGGGAGGGTTCTGTCCCAAAGGTTAAATCCTATCCCTGCCTGCCTTTTTTATTATTCTTTGCATCTCCCTATAGCCATAGGAACATAGTTCCATGTGTAATTAAAAAACATGTTCAGGCAGGGCCCAGTTGGTGTGGAATTGGCAGAGCAATCGGAGCTATAGCCCTGCTTCGTCCTGGCAGCCACCACGTCAGAACCACTGCTCCCTGTTAGCAGGCTTTGTCACATTCTCTCCCCAGAGCACCAGCAGCTCTATTTTCTCCTGGCATTCTCTCACAGTGTTCCAGGTGTTATTCCTATTTCAAAGATGGAGCAACCCATGTCCCGAGAGCAATGGAGGAGTGAAAGTTCACAATCTTTTGACCTCGTGGCTTTTGGGAAACACTTGGTTTTTCTTTCCCCTTCCACTCTGGGCAGAGAAAGGCAGCAGGCTTCTCTTCCCCTGGACTGTCTGGAGAATGGCCCTGCCGGGTGCTGTTCTCCGGAGTGGACCAACCCTCACAGCGGTACTGCAGTACAGAGCAGGAGGCAGCAAGGGGCACAGTCCCTGGTTCCACATGGCAGGACCTGTCTACTGTCAGTGACCATGCTAAGCAGGTGTAGCACTGACCAGCTGAGCACACTACTGAAGCAGTATGTGGGTGCACATGGGTGGGGAGCAGCAGGCGTGCAGTGACCCTCCTCTGACCTTCCACTGTCCCTGTGCCCACTTCAATCACAGTACTTGACCTTGCTGTGCGTTTTGAAGTCCCTATTGCCCCTTTGGACTGTGAGCAGGCAGTGCATCTTTTCCTGCCATCCCTAGCAGGCAGTGTAGTGTTGGTGCACATTTACTGTTCTGCAAATATGTGCTGGACCGTGAAGGGGAAATAGGGCTCCTCGCGTAGCTTGATTTCCTTGTTACTGAGATCACACACTGTTCCAGTCCAGCAGATGTCAGGATCCTGCTCCTCCCTGCTCACAAACCATCCACTCCCTGTGAGTGAATGCTGGTCCTACCCCTTTTCTCCCCACCCCACCCCCCCAATCCCACTCCCTATCCCCATTAAGGGGCTGAGCTCATAGTATGGTAAGGAAGCTGGCATACAGATCCCTGCAAAAGGGCATTATGTAGATTTGGGATGGGAGTGAATGGCTTGAATTAAGTATAGTTTTCCAGGATTTGAAGAGGGACTGTGTGAGTGACACACAGCTGTTTCCACTTAAAATTGATTAGCAAGTATCACTACAAATGAACTTAGAGTTTAAAACAAAACTCCATGGAAATGAATCATTCTAAACTGGTCAAAGAAGTTCCTACAGCTGAACACCCAAACCATCTCCTTTAGTCCTGATTATCCCCCTCCTGGAAGTTACAGTTCCCCATACAACAGATGGGATGTACCCTGATTCTTTCCTTCTGGCTGCTTGTCCCGGATTTTAATGGCCCCAGCACCATTGGCAAAGCTGGAGGAAGACCTCACCAAAGACAGAGGTAGCACACTTGCCCTCACTGCACTTTGGGGCAAGACCCACACCCTGGAGATGAACTCAGACCAGCCATTGGGACACTCAGAATTGGTGGATCACAACACCTAACAGTGGGTAGCTGATAGGCCAGGGGCAGTCCTATTTCTATTAGCCCTTCACACTTGGGAAGTTAAACATTAAATACTGTTTGATTTTCAAAATGTTCTCATTAGAGAAGTAAGGGTCTAATTTGCAGAAACAAATAACCCCAGGGTGTGATACTCAAGGAAATTTCAGAGAGTGCTGTGGTTATTAATGGGCAGTCTTAGCAGAAAGCCTGATAGAGGAGGTAAATCAAATAAAGAAAATCAATATCTGAGAATAAATGAAATTTGAAACGTGTCAGCTGTGGGCTCCAACAGAGGTGAATTCTAGAACATTTTCTGGTCATCTAAGGAATGGAAGTCACCTTCTATTCCTATGGACCTGGGCACAAGTTACCAAGCTCTGATCTAAGATTAGATGCCTGTAAGGATTTCGCTGGCTTATCCTGCCAGGCCTGATGGGTGGTGAAAGCACTGCAGCAACATGTTCCATCTGAGAGTCTGTTCTACTCAGCCCTGAAAGCACTCTTTGTGTCTCAAGCGTTGATGTGGTGTCCCATGATGTGACAAAATGAATGCAGTAGCCTACTTCTGTCTCTGCAGCTCAACACAGAGGGAGATACGCTGGCCCATGCCACTTAGTTACTTCCCTACCTCATTTTGTTTAAAACTACATGTAAGGGCCATTGTCCAGGAATTATTATAAGACAATAAAGACCTAGGGAATTGCTTGTTCATGGTCAAGGAGACTCAATGACACTTATTGTCTGTACCAATTTTACACTTTTATATTATCTTCTTTAATTGAAGAATTCCCACGTGGGCAGAACCCCAGGCTTGGTGCTCCCCTGAACACTGGAAGAGTTAGCATGACCCCATGGCCCTGTGCACCTGAGAGATGGAGTCTGTGGTCTGGGTGGAGAGAAAAATCCTCCAAAATGAAGCCAGAAAAGACCTTTGGCTGATGAAAATAACTCAGGAGGCAGTGAGGGAAATGGTGACACCTAGTCCCCTTGCCCAAAGCTGCAACAAGAGTTCTGTGATTTGTATCTGAGTTTCTGAGCACACAGGTTGGGTTACACGAAGCTGAGACAGCAGGATTGAGGGACACTGGGGATGGGGAGTTGGATGGTTTGAAGCCAAGGTATGAGGAGGAAATGATGCATTTGTTGAAACTGCACAGGTGAACACATTCCCCTCATCTTTAAACATTGAATCCATTCGTCACTCACACGACCACAAATATGACCACATGGGAAAAGGGGTTTGCCAGCTCTACTTCATTTTATGGACTAATCTACTCCAAAATGTACAATGTGCAGCTACTGCATGTCAGGGAGTTTGCTAGACCCTGGAAATATAACCGTAATTATGACATAGTCCTTGCTCTCAGCTGGCTCCTTTTCTGGTGGGAGAGATAGAAAGCAAGCAGGCAACTTCAATTCCTTGTGCTCAGTACTCTGAGAGGGGCTGGATAGGATTCTTTGGGAAATACAGGACTGTCATTTATTTCCAAACTTGGTGGCAAGAGGACCTCTTCTACCTTGCAGTGCTTCCCAGAAGAGCTAGTATACAACAGAGTCCAAGCAGATAATATTCCATGCAGTGAATTGCCTTGCAGCCATGCCTTTAAGACTGTACTGACATGGATACTGCAATGACATTAAGAAAATACCTGTTTGACTCCATACCAGGCACACAAATATGAAGTAATGCACTCTGGACACCTGGGAAAACCCTGACCAAGATGATGTGAACCAAAAAAAGAACAATGAGGAACATCGGCCTTTTTGGAGTCAGCAGCATATAATGGGCACACCAGAAAAAGAGTAGAGAAGGATGGTATTGACAATATTAAGAGCAAATTCATAGTAAGCTCTTAATATCTTTTATAAGTGTTACTGCATCAATTTTTCCAACAATCCTACTAAGAAGGAGCAATCCTTATTTTCATTTCATAGATCAGCAAACTGAGGCTCAGAGAGGTCAAGCAGCTTGGGTGGGCATAGCATCACACAAGTATCAAGTGATGGGTGCAAAATTCAATCTTAGTTCTTATCCCAGGGTTGCTGTGAGGAATAAATTAATTAATACTTGCAAAGTGCTAGGAACAGGGTGTGAAATACAGCCAGCTCTTGATAAAAGTTAACCATTATTACTAATACACATAAATCTCTCCCACAGATCTCTTTCAAGATAAATGATATTGCCTCAAATAACCAACCTAATGCAGAGCCCACAGTGATTAAAGGCACTAATTATCTCCCTCCAAAGGAGAAAAGAAATGAGGTAGGAGCCTGCTAGCTCCCTCTGTCCAGCCAAGCCTCAGGCTAATGGTGAAATGGGAACATGGTGTGCATTGCTAGGCACCCTCCCGGAGAACTCCCAACCATTTACCCTTCACTTTTTCATCTATTTGGATGTCTCAATGGTACCAAAATTAAAAAATGCTCCTTGGTCAAAATCCTCTTGATTCCCAAACCAGTAGGAGGGTGTATGAACTCTTTTTTTTGGGGGGGGTGGGGGTGACAGGTGAGATTTGGTGAACCACACTTCCCACTTGTTTTTCCTAAGATATAGATACTCTGGGCACTGGGGAAAGCAGGCGTCTATATTCTTTCTTAACAACAACAACAAAAAAGAACTGTCTATAAAATTTATTATTTATTTCTAGATATTTGAATTGTTGTTTCATTTTTCTACCTTGTCTACCCATCCTAATCTCTTTATAGGCTTTTGACACCCAGTAGGATTTATAAAAGACTATTATAATCGTGAGCAGTGGGACTGAATGTTGCTGTATAGTTGTCTTTTTATTTTAACTTGTTCTCAGACAATCTACTTTAAGAAACTACACCTGAGGCTGTTTCACCATTGGCTAATAAACGCTTCTAAGTGCCTCTCACCCTTAGTTCAACAGATCAAGGTTGGGATATTTCAAAGGGAAGATGAGAAATAAATTAAAACTGTATGAGAAAGAAGCAATCATTACTGTAATCTTGAAAATGAGAATGATAGGCAGGCATTTTTGTGTTATTTATTTGAATAACTCAAAGTAACATTCAATTAACCATGTGAAATGAATATGAGAAGAATGTTATTAGGTATATTTTTCTCATGAGGAAATAAACATGGAGAAAAGTGACTTGCTGTTGAGACTATACAATGTAGTCAAGCAGAATTTGTGACTACATACAGACTTCACAGTTAGCCAGTAAATGTGACAAACATCCAGAAGCATGCATTGAACCAAATAAAATGAAATAGCCCATCAGTCACACATGGCTGCCCTTTATGGGGCAAAAAATCTGGACTTGCCAGAGTCTGTGCCACTTCTTGTTCATATGGGATTGTGTCTAGATTGCTATTCCTGGTCTTCACTTGAACTACAGTAGCTAGTTCTATTGCTTGCCTGAAGATAAGGTATAAGATCTCCTGTCTACACAAATGTAGTTGTTGCTAGGATCCTTGAGGCTAGTTGCATGAAACAGAGGCAGGATAAAGGGAGCTAGAGACCAGTGATGCTAACATGAATTGAAGGCTTCTTGGGAGAAAGGGACTTGAGCCTGGCCTTGCTGGAGGGAGATTAGTGAGGTGGAGAAGAAAGTGGGGGGTGACAGAGAAGGCAGATATTGCAACAGGGCTCAGTAAAGAATTTGGTAGGGTAAGGCTGGGCTTGGCTTATCTTTTAACTTCACCCATTACTAGCCCTAAGTCTCTGGGAAGGTCTTTTATCTTATCCTATATAATAAAGAGGTAATATGCTAATTGACCATCACTCCAACACACAAGATGAATGCCCCCATGTGGTCAAAGATGGCCGCCCCCATGTGAACATAGATGGCCACCACAAGATGGCCAGCAGGGGTGGGCAGTTGCGGGAGACCAGGCCTGCAGGGGAGGGCAATTGGGGGTGACCAGGCCAGCAGGGGAGGGCAGTTAAGGGCAATTGGGCCAGCAGAGGAGGGCAGTTAGGGGTGACCAGGCTGGTAAGGGAGGGAAGTTAGGGATGACCAGGTAAGCAGGGGAGGGCAGTTGGGGGCGACCAGGCTAGCAGGGAAGGGCAGTTAGGGGTGACCAGGCCAGCAGGGGAGGGCAGTTGGGGGTGACCAGGCTGGCAGGGGAGGGCAGTTAGGGGTGACCAGGCTGGCAGGGGAGGGCAGTTAGGGATGACCAGGCTGGCAGGGGAGGGCAATCAGGCCAGCAGGGGAGCAGTTAGGCATCAATCAGGCTGGCAGGGGAGTGGTTAGAGGGTGATCAGGCAGGCAGGCAGAAGCGGTTAGGGGCAATCAGGCAGGCAGACAGGTGAGCAGTTGGGAGCCATCAGTCCTGGATTGTGAGAGGGCCTAAACGGGCAGTCGGACATCCCTTGAGGGGTCCCAGATTGGAGAGGGTGCAGGCTGGGCTGAGGGACACACACACACACACACACACACACACACACACACACACACGAATTTCATGCACCGGGCCTCTAATGCTATATAATAAAAACCTAATATGCAAATTATTCCACCAGGAGTTTGACCGGGAGTTTGACCACTTGCTATGATGTGCGCTGACCACCAGGGGGTGGCACAGAACATGGCGGGCATCGGTAACATGGTGCTGGTAGTGGGCAGCAGTGGAGGTGCTGCCATCCCCAATGGGCCCCTATGAGAGTGGGACCATGGCGGGATGATGGAGCAGGTGAGTGGGCAGTGCCAAGCCAAGGTGGGTGCAAGCAGTTGCCCAATAGGAGCGTGCCCTGCACCCATGTGGCCTCTTCCAGGTGAGCTGGGTCGTAGCTTCTGGGACCACAGGGTCCAGTCAGACTCCCCATGGGTTTGTGCAGGAGCCAGTCTGTGAGGTCGGTCGGCTTCTGTGCGGCACTTCTGGGTGGCCCAGAGGCCCATGCTGCACCCTGGCCCGTGGCATCCAGCCACACTCACCACATCTCCACATGAGGACTCAGGTGCTGTGACTCAGGCGGAGGGGGCGTGCAGGGGCCCAGGACCCAGGTGTTGCCCAGGGCCCAGACATTAACTGGGACCTGCCCTTCCACGCCAGACCCTTGTGGTTCGATTGCCAGCTAGGCCTAGGGATTGCACGCATGCACAAATTTCGTACACTGAGCCTCTAGTAATAAATAATTTTGATGTGTTTAAAAAACTGTCAAACTAAAGAATATATACTCACTATGTAAAGATAATGGAAATTGCCACAAATTTAGCTTCTTGAGATAGCACCTCAGGCCATGAAAGTGCACTCAGAGCAGACCCACTTAGTGATTAAGCATGCTGGAGTCCTTGTCCTGGCACCTGAGCTGATGGAGAGAATCTTTTCACAGCAGTTTGGGAATGAATGCAGAAGAGAGACTGTGGTCTCCAAGGAGGACCAGGCAGCCTGAGTGGAGGCTTCCCCAGTTCTCCCTTGAGTCACACAGTTTCCTTGTTGACCTGGGCAAAATCAGTCTGGCCATCGCCTCATGTTTCCTATCTGCTAATGATACTAGCCCACAGGGTGTGGGAATGTTCATTACTTATGTTTGTCACCTGCTTTCAAGGTCATATCACTTGCTGCTGTCCCCGAGAAGTCAGTTCCCTTAGGAAACAGTCCATCAGGCGGCTGCCCTCCACTTGACAGGACAAAATCTTCCCAGGTTTTTATCTCCCAGAAGAGAGGGGCTTGTTTAATTAGCAGGGGGTGTTTTTCTGGAAACAGCTTCTGTAAATCAGCAAACAGTCTACAAACTCACCCTGTATCATTATTTGTCTTTTCCACCAGCTGACGTTTGCAGTCTGTTACAAGTCACAAATTCCTGAAAGATAGACGTACTTGGGGGAAAGCTAAGTGGCAGCTGTGACAAGCCACTATTTCTGCTGAAATTTAAAACCTTACAAGAAACAGCTGCAAGATTATGAGGGCAAAATGGTAGTAAATGGTTGAGAGAGTGGAGACCTAGAGCGATTATGGACCTTTCCTCATTGTGTTTCTATTTTCCTGACTATGACATGACTGATAGTCCTCGGCTATCCCTTTGCTTCCCTGGCATATTGTGTGGGCTGATGCTGTCACATATGTCCATTGCTTCAAAATCTTTGCAAGAAACAAACACCAGTTGTTTGCTCATAGGAGGCCCACTGAGTTTTCCACCTCCTGGATGGCACATTGGAACAGCTGGGATGACAGTTCTTACTGGCCCCTGAAGTGGTTTTGCTAGTCAATTTGTTTGTACCGTCCCTCTCCACAGCACTGTGATATCCATGGGGACAGGCACCTCATCTGTCTTATTCACTGTGTTACCCTCACTGCTGGGGACTGACCTGGTGCATGTCAGTGGCTTAATAAATGCTGCAGAAACAAATTACTGCTCTCCTCCCTCTATTACTGCTCCAATGAGCAGAGGATGAAATGTCTGTATCTGAAGTGTGGGCAGAATTGTATCCTCCAAAAAGATATATTCAAATTCTAGCCCTGGCACTTGTGAATGTGACCTTATTTGGAAATAAGGCCTCTGAAGATGTAATTGAGTTAGGAAGTCATACTGGATTAGGATGGGCCCTCAATTCAATGACCGGTATCTTTAGAAGAAGAAGGAGATTTATTTTATTTACTAGAGGCCCGGTGCACGACATTCATGCATTGGGGGGAGTCCCTCAGCCCTCTCGCAGTCCGGGACCCCGAGGGGTTCTTAGCACTGCTGCAGAGGCGGCTGAGGCTCCTGTCATCTCCGCTGCACTCGCCAGCTGTGAGCCTGGCTTCTGGCTGAACTGCACTCCCCCTGTGGGAGCGCACTGACCACCAGGGGGCAGCTCCTGCATTGAGTGTCTGACCCTGGCAGTCAGTGTGCATCATAGTGACCATTTGTTCTGCTATTCAGTCTATTTGCATATTAGGGTTTTATTATATAGGATTTTTTATTGTTGATAGTATTATATATATATATCTCCCATTTTCCTCCTCCCCTCCACCTCTTCCCAGCCCCTATACAGCCCGCTCAGATCTTCACTACCTTATTGCCTGTGTCCATGGGCTATGCATGTAAGTATATGAGTTCTTTGGTTTATTTCTTCTCATCCCCCCAACCCCACATCAAAGTATGTCAGTCTGTTCCATGCCTCCATGCTTCAAGTCTTATTTTATTGGTCAACTCATTTTGTTCATTAGACTCCACAAATAAGTGAGATCATGTGATATTTGTCTTTCTCAGTTTGGCTTATTTCACTTAGCATAATATTTTCCAGGTTCATCCATGCTGTCCCAAAGGGTAAGAGATACCACTTATTTATTTATTTATTTATTTTGAGATACCACTTTTTTTACAGTTGAATAGTATTCCATAGTGTAAATGTCCCAGAGCTTTTTTATCCACTCATCTACTGATGGAGAATGAGAGGGAGGACCTCTTCACCGTGACTTGCAGGCTGTTTCCTAAGGCCCCTGCTGCAGAGCATGGCAACCTGCTTCCACTCACAGCAGATCTCCACAGTGGCAACAGGTGGATGGGAAACGAGGAAGTGTGTGGAATGTACTGAGGTTTCCCTTTGTGCTGAGGAGTCCTCTGATCCTTGCTGTCTACCTGGTCTCCGATCATGGCCACCTATATGCCAAAAACCGAACATTGGGACATTGGAAGTTAAATGTGAAATGGGAATCTGGAATGCTTTGGTCAACCTTAATCACTCTGAATGGTCAGAGCTAGTCACTCATTGTTTAGTTGAGACATTGGTAGTTAAAGCAACTCTCACCTGTTAATCATATGTAAATTTTTGCTGATTGTCTATCATTGGAATTTCCTGCCTAAAGGATATGGGTGTATCTCAGAACCTCAACAAAAGGAACAGCAAAGGCCAGAGCAGTGAGTAGTTCTCCCGCTAGAGGTAGACTCCCGCCTGGCCCTCATTTACCCAAATTAACTTTTCCAGTCTCTTTTCATTTTGATTGCAGCCTTCTCCAGAAACCAGACCTGAACGGGAACCCTGAAACACGCGGGACGTGAAAGGGGCTCCCACACCTGTAGTCTTCCACGTGCCAGGAGACAATTCCTCCTGTTACCTTCATTTGCTATTCACTGCCACAAATACCAAACTGCTATTCATGTATTGCCTGTCCTTCCTTTTGGAGCTTGGAGTTCTTACTTTGTATAGTCCAGTGAGACCAAGGGGTCTGTGGCCTATGCATTAAATATGGGCACTGTGTTGTGGGCACTGTGGCCTGTGCATTAACTATGCTTTAGGACACTTCCCTTCAAGTCAGTTATAATCACCAAGGCCCAAAGATTCAGTGAAAATAGTACACCTATTGCTCTGAAGTACATTCCTTCCTGTGACTCAGGAATATTAAAAAATTCAATTCCAATGTTTCTGAAACATCACTGGATCTTGATTCTGATTGTCAGCTTCTTAGGAACACTCCACCCATTCTCGAGCAGGGTTCTCAGGCTTGTTTGTGTGACAGAGCCTGTGAGGGTCTGCTGGTGGCATGGAGTCTCTACCCAGACAGGTGAGCATCCAGAGGCCCTCATGCCCTGGGTCCCCAGTTAGGAGCCTCTGACCACCTTCTCCCATGTCAAGGGAAGCTGCTTGACTCTCCTGCTGACTTTTCAGAAGTGGAGGGGGTGTGATGGGGTCCTAGTCTCTGGGCCCGGGAAGACTGCAGAGAAGCCCTGCCCTCCAGTTGATCTCATCTGACTCTTTTTCCTTTCTTTATGTAGTTCACATAAAAACTGTTCTCCTGGGAGGAGGCTGAGATGGGGCAGGGGAATAGCACAGCCTTCCCTGAACACATGCTGAACAAGTGGAAATACCATGGGTCATGTAGTTCTCCCCAGGGAACAGGCAGCCTGCACCAAGTCTTCCTCTCCATTCCCGCAACCTCCTTAGGTCCCCAGAGCTCCAACAGCATAGCCCCGTGGGAAGACACTCTGCTATCAGACCTACCTGAGCTTCAGTTGCACATAGGGACCTTCCTCTTACTAGTTGTGACCCCCATCAGGAGAGTTCCTCCACCTGGGAAGCAATAGGGAAACAATACCTGCTTGTTAGGGCTGAGTGAGGAGAGCATCCCAGCAAAGGAACTAGGGCAGTGCCCTTGCATTGTGGGTGCCATGCATTGTGGGTGCTGCATGGAGAGTGGCTGCTGCTCCTTGTACCTGCATTAACCCTCACACAGCAACCTCTAAAAGCTGCTTCTCTTGGTCCAAGGAAGATGGAGGCTGGCAGGACGGAGGTGAGGGAGAGGAAGTGAGTGAGTGAGGGTGTGAAAGGAGAGTGTGTGGATGTACATGGTGTGTGTGTGTGTGAGTGAGGGAGGGACAGTTAAATCTCACAGGAGCAGCAGGGGCTGGCAGACAGGCTCTCCTTGACAAGGAGAGACGACCACCGCTGTGGGCACTCCCCGGACAGCAGGACTCCAGCACGGAGCCCACGCCATCTTGAAGGGGAGAACGGCCTTTTTTAGGAACTCATCAGCACCACCAACCAGACAGGCCTTGGAACTGCCCCGTGACCCAGCAGCCACTCCAGCCAAAATCCTGCTGCCCCACCTGCAGACCCGTGGACCCTGGGACCTCCACCTCCAAAGGTACACTGCTGGGCATCAGTAAGTGCAAACTCCCCCTCCCCAGCAGCAGAACTCCAAACAAAACATTCTCGCATTTCAGCATGCTGCAGACATCCAGGGCACACCACTCCATAGGAAGCGCCTGGGAGCCACTGGGAGCCCCCGTGGGTGTGATTTCGTATAGACAAGGGCGGGCGGCCCTGCAATAGAAATTCTGAACTCCCTCTTCCTGAATAATTGCCCACGGACACCCCAGCTGTGCAACTTCAGTGCCAGGGCCCCTCAGAGTGCGTCAGAGCTCTGCGCAGGCAAAGGCACCTCTACAGATGCACATTTCCAAGGAGCAGGCCCCCTGAGCCCATCTATCCACAGGGCACTCATGGGAGCCACTGTGAGCTCTCTCTGGGTGTGATCTTGAACAAACAAGGGTGCACTCCCCCCCAGCAGTAGAAATTCTAAATTCACTCATCCTGGATACCTGCCCACAGGCGCCTCAATTACGTGGCTACACTGCCAGGTCCTTCAGAGTGCTTCAGTGTGCCTCGGGTGCCCCTGTGAGCCGCCACTGGGAGTGAGCGCCTATCCACCACAGGTGCAGCAGAAAAAGCTGAGTCTGCCCACCCCACAACTACAGAACTCTGGACACAACAGTCACACCTTTCTAGAGTGCAGGCCCCCTGAGCACCATCACCCCAACAGACGGTTCCTGGGTGCCACTGTGAGTCCCCGCTGGACACGTGTGATTTCCATTAATGGTGCAAGACAGCAAAAATTGGGACACTCCCCTCCATGGCTGCTGACTTCTAGACACCGCAGTTGTGCCTCTCAAGCTCCCAGGCCTACATAAAGAGAACCCAAATAGCTCAATTAGGGAGCTACACTAGATTACCAAGCCCAGGAGAACTGAGAGATTACACCAGTAGCACCGCCCCCAAAAGAACCTGGGTAGCAAAGCAATTGGATCTACAATTAAAACATTACAGGAAAACATGGGAAGACAAAAGAGCAATCCCCAAAAGAAAGTAAAAGAGGAATCACCAGAAAGGGAGTTAAATGAAATTGAGGCTAGGAGCTTATCAGAGAAATAATTCAGAGTCATGGTTATAAGGATGTTTAAATGGCTGGATGACAAATACACACAACTCAATAAGAATTATAAGGAGCTGAATGAGAATGTCACAAACATGAAAAGAAACCAAGAGGAGATGAAGAATGACATAGCTGCAATAAAGAACACAATGGAAGGCTTACACAGTAGACTAGAAGAGGCTGAGGACCGCATCAGCGAATTAGAAGACAAGGTAGGAAAAAACACATAAACAGAGCAGCAACTGGAAAGAAGACTTAAAAAGCAAGAGGAAAACCTAAGGGAGCTCTGGGACCACACAAAACAAAACAATACTCGCATAATAAGGGTACTAGAAGGAGAGGAAGAGAAGCAAGGAATAGAAAACTTGTTTGAAGAAATAATGACAGAACACTTCCCTGATATTAGCAAGAAAAAAAACCATGCAAGTCCAAGAAGCACATAGAGTCCCAAACAAGATGAACCCTAAAAGACCCTCAGCAAGACACATCATAATTAAATTGGCAAATACCAACAACAAAGTAAGAATCTTAAAGGCTGCCAGAGAGAGACAGAAAGTTACCTACAAGGGTTCTCCTATTAGAATATCAATGAATATTTCAACAGAAACACTCGAGGCCAGAAGGGAATGGAATGAAATTTACAAAGTGATGCAAAGCAAGGGACTGAACCCAAGAATACTATACCCAGCAAGGCTATCATTCAAAATTGAAGGTGGAATCAGGAGCTTTACAGACAAAAAGGGGCTAAGAGAGTTTATCACTACCAAGCCAGCAATGCAAGAAATGGACAGCTGTAAAAAGAAGAAAGAGAAAGGCAAGAAAAGAACACGAACATTAAGGAAAAATATGACAACAAACATGTACTTGTCAATAATAACATTAAATGTAAATGGATTAAATGCACCAATCAAAAGACATAGGGCAGCTGATTGGATATGAAAACATGACCCATATATTTGCTGTCTGCAAGAGACCCACCTCAGAACAAAGGATTCACACAGACCGAGAGTGAAGGGATGGAAAACATTTTTCAGGCAAATGGAAATGAGAAAAAAGCTGGAGTTGCGATACTTATATCTGATAAAATAGACCTCAAAGTAAAGACCATAACAAGAGATAAGGAAGGCCACTATATAATACTAAAGGGAGTAATTCAGCAAGAAGATATAACTCTGGTAAACATATATGCACCCAATACATGAGCACCCAAATACATAAAACAACTTCTGGAAGATATCAAGGGAGAGATTGATAGCAATACAGTCAAAGTAGGGGACTTTAATATCCCACTGACACCACTGGATAAATCAACTAAACAAAAAATCAGCAAAGAAACAGCAATCCTAAATGACACACTAGATCAGATGGAATTAATTGACATCTTTAGAACATTTCACCCCAAAGCTATAGAATATACATTCTTCTCCAGTGCACACGGAACATTTTTAAGGATAGACCACATATTAGGACACAGGCAAAATCTCTTCAAATCCAAGAAGATAGAAATCATATCAAGCATCTTCTCAGATCACAATGGCATAAAACTGGAAATCAACTATAATAAAAAAATCAAACACTTGGAGACTAAATAGCATGCTATTAAACAATGACTGGGTTACCAGAGAGATCAAAGAAGAAATAAAAAACATCATAGTAACAAATGACAATGAAAACACAACAATCCAAAATTATGGGACACAGCGAAAGCAGTCTTGAGAGGGAAGTTCATAGCTCTACAAGCCTACTTCAAAAAAACAAGAAACAATGGTAATAAATTGTCTAACCCTACAACTCAAAGAGTTAGAATGAGAACAACAAGAAAAGCCCAGTGTAAGCAGAAGGAAGGAAATAATAAAGCTCAGAGTGGAGATAAAAAACATAGAGACCAAATAAACAATACAAAAGATCAACAAAACCAAGAGTTGGTTCTTTGAAGGATAAACAAGATCGATGAACCTCTAGTCACACTCACCATGAAGCAAAGAGAGAGGACCCAAATAAACAAAATCAGAAATGAAAGAGGAGAAATAACAACAGACCCCACAGAAATAGAAAGGATTGTTAAAAAATATTATGAACAACACTATTCCAACAAACTGGATAACCTGGAAAATGGACATATTCCTAGAAAAATACAACCTTCCAAAACTCAATCAGGAAGAATCTAAAAATCTCAATAGGCCAATAACTATGGAAGAAATTGCAGCAGTCATTGAAAAGCTTCCAGCAAACAGAAGCCTGTGGCCAGATGGCTTCACAGGGGAGTTTACCAAACATTCAAGGAATAACTAAAACCTATCCTCCTCAGACTATTCCAAAAAATTCAAGAGAAGGAACACTTCCAAGCTCATTCTATGAAGCCAGTATCACCCCAATACCAAAACCAGATAAGGACAACACAATGAAAGAGAATTTCAGGGCAATATCCTGCATGAACATAGATGCCAAAATCCTAAACAAAATTCTAGCAAATCGCATCCAACAGTACATCAGAAAGATCATACACCATGACCAAGTAGGATTTATCCCGGGAATGCAAGGATGGTACAATATCCGCAAATCAATAAACGTGATACATCACATAAACAAATTGAGAGATAAAAATCACATAGTCATATCAATTGATGCAGAAAAAGCCTTTGACAAAATCCAAAACCTTTCTTCATAAAAACTCTCAGCAAGGTGGGAATAGAAGGATCATACCTCAACATAATAAAAGCCATATATGACAAACCCATAGCCAACATCATACTCAATGGGCAAAAACTAAAACCATTTCCCCTAACAACAGGAACAAGACAGGGATGCCCGCTTTCACCACTCCTGCTCAACATAGTACTGGAAGTACTAGCCATTGCGATTAGACAAGAAGAAGAAATAAAAGGCATCCAAATTGGAAAAAAAAGAAGTAAAACTGTCCTTATTCACACATGACATGATACTGTACATAGAAAACCCTAAAGACTCCATCAAAAAAATTATTAGACTTAATAAATGAATTTGGCAATGTAGGAGGATACAAAATTAATGCCAAGAAATCTATGTCATTTCTATACACCAATAGTGAACTTACAGAAAGAGAGACTAAGAAAACAATCCCATTTACCATCGCACCAAAAAAATTAAGATACCTAGGAATAAACTTAACTAAGGAGGTAAAAAACCTCTACTCAGAAAACTACAGGACATTGAAAAAAGAGATAGAGGAAGACATAAATAGATGGAAGAGCATACCGTGTTCATGGATTGGTAGAATCAACATGTATAGATTGCTTTGGGTAGTCTGGACTACCCAAAGCAATCTATAGATTCAATGCACTCCCCATTAAAATATCAATGGCATATTTCACAGACCTAGAAAGAACTCTTTAAAAATTCATCTGGAATAAAAAAAGACCCCGAAGAGCCACAGCAACCCTGAGAAAGAAGAACATGTAGAAGGGATCTCAATACCAGATTTAAAGCTGTATTACAAAGCCACTGTTTTCAAAATAGCCTGGTACTGGCACAAAAACAGGCATATAGACCGATGGAATAGAATAGAGAATTCAGATATCGACCCAAACCACTATGCTCAATTAATATCTGACAAAGGAGGCATGAACATACAATGGAGTCAAGACAGTCTCTTTAATAAATGGTGTTGGGAAAATTGGACAGATACATGCAAAGTAATGAAACTAGATCACCAACTTACACTATACACAAAAATAAACTCAAAATGGATCAAGGACTTAAACATAAAATGGGAAACCATAAAAATACTAGAAGAATCCACAGGCAGCGAAACCTTAGACATATGCTGAAGCACTTTCTTCACCAATACCACTCTTAGGGCAATGGAAACTAAAGAGAAAATAAACAAATGGGACTACATCAAAATAAAAAGCTTTTGCACAGCAAAAGAAACCATCAACAAAACAAGAAAACCCACTGTATTGGAGAGCATATTTGCAAATGTTATCACTGATAAAGGTTTAATCTCCAACATTTACAGGGAACTCATACAATTTATTAAAAGGAAGATAAACGACCTAATAAAAAAATGTGCAACGGACCTAAATAGAATCTTTTCGAAAAAAGACAGAAGGAAGGCCAAGAGATATATGAAAACATGCTCAAAGTCACTTATTATTCAAGAGATGCAAATCAAAACGACAATGCGGTACCATCTTACACCTGTCAGAATGGCAATCATCAACAAATCAACAAACAAGTGCTGTCGAGGATGCGGAGAAAAAGGAACCCTCGTGCACTGCCTGTGGGAATGCAGACTGGTGCAGCCACTGTGGAGAACAGTATGGAGTTTCCTCAAAAAACTGAAAATGGAACTCCCATTTGACCCAGTAATCCCACTTGTAGGAATATATCCTAAGAAACTGGAAACACCAATTTAGAAAGGATATATGCACCCCTATGTTCATAGCAGCACAATTTACAATAGCTAAGATTTGGAAACAGCCTAGGTGCCCGTCAGTAGATGACTGGATCAGAAAACTGTGGTACATCTACACAATGGAATACTACGCTGCTATAAAAAAGAAGGAATTCTTACCATTTGCAGCAGCCTGGATGGAACTGGAGAGCATTATGCTAAGTGAAATAAGCCAGTCAATGAAAGAAAAATACCACATTATCTCACTCATTTGTGGACAATAAAGAACATTATAAACCGATGAACAAAAAGATAGATACAGAGGTAGTAAAGCATCAAACAGACTGTCAAATTACAGAGGGATGGTTGGGGAGGGGTGGGTGATATAAGGGATCAACTGAAGGACTTGTATGCATACATATAAGCATAACCAATGGATGCAAGATACTGGGGGGTGTGGGCATGTATGGGAGTGGGGTGGGAGGGGCCATGGGAAGATATGTACACATGTAATACCTTAATCAACAGAAAATAAAAAAATGAAAAAAAAATAAAAGCTGCTTCTCCTGCTGTCAACTTCATCTTAAAATGTCACTTCTGTCATAAAAAAAAAAAAACAAAAAAAAAACACCTTCTCTAGAAAACATGCAAAAATTCTCAAATCCTTTACTCCGGTTGGTCAGATTATGGATAAATTGCTGTGTTTTTTTTTTGTTTTGATGTGTTTCTGTCTCTTCTCAATGACCAGGAAAAAAGTGGAAAACAAGCCTCTACGACTTCCTTTTTCACGGTGGTAGGACACTCCAGTGACCATCAGCACTGACCCTGGTGGAATTTGTCCTCACTGCCTGTGTCACCATGCCACTTAATTTCCCTTATCCCCAGATTTTTGTCACCTGTAACATACTGTTTGTGCAAGACTTGAATTAGAAATGTATGTAAAATAGCTGACACAGTGCTTAAGCAATGAGAACTTTCAGTCCCAGGAAGTGCCTGAAACGCTGTCCTTGTTAAGTGTTTGTCAAAATATCTGTGGCAAATAGTCAAGTCTGTCTCTCCATTCCTCATCCTCCATAATCCCAAACCTCACCACTGGCCTCAGCTCCCTTTCATACTGAGCTTTGCTCTGGAAGGTTGGCCTTTTTGTCCTCTTGGCATGCTTTCTGTCTGCCTGCAGGCTCCAAGGGCTGGCCTGCCTCATATGCCACCTGTGCCAGTTGGGAGAAAGGGCTTCCTTACCTCTGAAGAGGGTGAGGATGCTGTGGGTAGGAGCAACAAAGCAACAGAGGGCCATGGACAGTCTCATAAAACACAACATAGTCTAGGGCTCTTAGGGGTTTTCAAATCTTTGGAGGCCACAGCCTTAGGCCAGTCAGTACTAGCAGCATCAAAAGGGACAGTTGTGGACTATCTACTGGTGCCTTGTGAGTAACTGTTTAAAGTGAATACCGCAGACCTGGACTCTGTCTATAGCATCTCATGGCACACATAAGCTAATTACTAAAATTTTGTAACACACCCAAAATATATTATATATTTTGTCACTCTGACACAGAAAATAGGTATAATTTTGATTCATACAGGATGGGTTTCTTTTATTTATGCATGCACCTGCTCTGTGAGCACATCATACATTTGGTTACATGGAAATTCAATAAAAAGTTGTTAGCAGTAATGGAAAGAGAAAGTATACAAATCTTAAACATGCAGTGAAAGCAGGTTTTGACTATCTTTGGACCCAATTATTGTAGAAATGAGCACTTTGAAGGGTATGGAAAAGAATGACAAGAAATTCCTCCCTGCATCCACTTCTCCCTCTATCACACTTGCTGGGTATTCCTTGTTCCCAAGTGCCCATGTAGCTTTCATTTCACAGAGAACCTCTAGTCCTGATAGGTAATTCTGAAGCTATCTGTGTTAACACCTGAACAGAGCCATATTTTCTGGCAAGTGAAATAACTTCTTGTGAGAGGAACCAAGATGGCGGCATAGTTAAACAACTAATCTGCTGCCTCACACAACAATTTCAAAAATACAACTAAAAGTCAAAAACGTCTACCACCCAGAACCACGGGAAAGCTGGCTGAGTGGAAGATTTACAACTAAGAAGAGAAAGGAGCACAATCGCTGAAAAGCTGAGGTACGGAGGCACGTGAATCGGGCCGGCGGCGGGCGGCTGGGTGCGCGGCTTTTCTTCAACCCGCAGGGAGACAAGCTCCCGATCACTCTGAAATCCAGTTTCTGGGGACACTCGGGGGACCCAGGCACCTACGGGGAGAAGCTGGACTCTCGGCCATCGGGTCAGAAAGTGAGAGTGACTTTTTTGCAGAGGTGTGCCCAGCAATCATTGTTTACTGCGCTGGAGCACAGGGCGCAGGGACTTGGAAAAGTGGAAAGGCAGAGACAGCTGACGGCAGCCATCGCCGTTGGCCACGCCCCAGCCTAGTGATGCCCTGAGACCCCGCCCCGCACATTCTACAAACCCGCCCAGGCTCCACACCCAGGCTCCACACAGCGGCTTTTGCATATAAATGGCCTGTTCTGGGGCAGCTTAACCAACTGCAGCTCCAGTCAGACTGCTCCAAAACCGCCCAAGCAAAGGAGGAGAAAACTAGCCCTTGCTGTAGCTCCTGCTGGGGGACACACAGTACACAAGGGTACACCAAGTAACTGGGAGGCTGACCCGTTGAACCAATAGGACACCTAGTACACAAAACTACCCTACCAACTTAGGGAAGCAGAGAATATGAGAAGGCAAGGAAACAGATCACAAACCAAAGAAATGGAGGAGAACAAGCGACTGGACATAGAGTTCAAAACCACGGTTATCAGGTTTTTCAAGAATTTCATGGAAAAGGCCGATAAATTCAATGAGGACCAACTAGAAATTAAACATACACTGACTGAGATAAAAAATATTATACAGAGACCCAACAGCAGACTAGAGGATTGCAAGAATCAACTCAAAGATTTGGAATACAAAGAGGCCAAGGACACTCCTCCAGAGAAGCATGAAGAGAAGAGAATTCAGAAAGTTGAAGATAGTGTAAGAAGCCTCTGGGACAACTTCAAGAGAAACAACATCAGAATTATGGGGGTACCAGAAGAAGAGAGAGAGCAAGATGCTGAAAACCTATTTGAAGAAATAATGAACGAAAACTTCCCCCACCTGATGAAAGAAATAGGCTTACAAGTCCAGGAAGCGCACAGAACCCCAAACAAAAGGAATCCAAAGAGGACCACACCAAGACACATCATAATTAAAATGCCAAGAGCAAAAGACAAAGAGAGAATCTTACAAGCAGCAAGAGAAAAACAGTTAGTTACCTACAAGGGAGCTCCCATACGATTATCAGCTAATTTCTCAACAGAAACCATGCAGGCCAGACGGGAGTGGCAAGAAATATTCAAAGTGATGAATAGCAGGAACCTACAACCAAGACTACTCTACCCAGCAAAGTTATCATTCAGAATTGAAGGGCAGATAAAGAGCTTCACAGATAAGAAAAAGCTAAAGGAGTTCATCACCACCAAAACAGCATTATATGAAATGCTGAAAGGTATTCTTTAAAAAGAGGAAAAAGAAGAAGAAAGATAAAAATTATGAACAACAAATACATATCTATCAACAAGTGAATCTAAAAGTCAAGTGAATTAAAAATCTGAGGAACAGAATAAACTGGTGAACTTAATAGAATCAGGCATAGAATGGGAGTGGGTTGATAATTCTCAGGGGGAAAGGGGTGTCTGTGTGGGGAGTATGGGAAGAGACTGGACAAAAATCATACACCTATGGATAAGGACAGCGGGGGGGGAGGTAAGGGAAGAGGTGGGTAGGAACTGGGTGGTGGGGAGATATGTGGGGAAAAAGGAGAAACAATTGTAATCTGAACAATAAAGATTCATTAAAAAAAATCAATAAAATATACTGAAAAAAAAGAAGAAAAAAAAAAGAGTGAGGAACTGCTCACGTGCCTCAGGATTAAAAAGCCGAGCAGACCACCTGCTCAGTGTGTGTGCTCCCAGACCATGTGTGCACCCTCCTGCAGGAGTAAAGATATTTGCCTTGCAAAAAAAAAAAAAGAAAAGAAATAACTTCTTGTGGAGGAAGCAAGAATCCTCTTTAGAGAACACTGGAGAAAATTACTCCACTGATTTATGTTAACAAACCTCAACTGGGTGCTCAGCCCTTCCAGATGAGCCTATTGCATGTGTTCTTTTAAAAGAAGACTTGCTTTTCCTCCCTGACCTGACTTGTCTTTCTCTTCCTAGCTTTCTGTTCTATCCCTGTTGTCAGCCAATGACCTCACCACATAGTCCTCTGAAAATAAGGAGGAACCATTAGGTATAACAGATGAAAAGCACCTCATATTCTCACCATCAAACACCCCCTTGCTCCTCTTTCTTCCACTTCGCCCTCCCCCCTCAAAAGCCAGCTCCTCCTCATAAATCTGGACCCCTCCTCTGACACCTTTTCAGGGATTCCTTTTTTATTCACTCTGCAACCCTGCTGTCTCCCTCCCTTTTAACTCTCTGCCACATGCAGCTCCATTTCTTTGCTTCCTTTTAGAGCTCAAATATTCAAAGAAGTTAACTTATGCTCACTATCTCCATTTCCTCATTTAAAAATTATTTATTTATTTTTATCCTCACCTGAGGATATGTTTATTGACTTTTAGGGAGAAAGTAAGGCCTCTAGAGAGAGAGAAAAACCAGTGTGAGAGAGAAACATCAATTGGTTGCCTCTTGTATGTGCCTGGACCAGGCGATTGAACCCACAACCTAGGTATGTGCCCTGACTAGGACTCAAACCCTTTTGGTGTACAGGATGATGCAAAGTAAGCCACCCAGCCAGGATCCACTTCCTCATTTTTATTCACTCCTCCATCTATCCCCAGCTAGCTTTTGCTCTGCCACTCTGCTGAATTTGCTCTTGTCAAGGTCAACCGATGACCTCTGAGTTGCTAACTCCAAAGGACTCTTCTCTCTGTCACTCAGCCTCTATCACAGTGGTTACTCTTATTCACACACTGTTTGAGCTGAGTTCTCAGGACCCTCAACACTGCTGGCTTCCCCTTTATTCATGGACCTCTTCTTTGCAGACTCTTATACCTCTAAATACAGGTGTTTGTATTTAGGTGACCAACTGTGTAATTATTCCACTTGCTGTCCTGAGACTTCTTCTCTTGCCCTGAACACCATCTCTCTAGGTGATCTCATCCATAGCTATAAATAACATCTAGAGTTTAATATCTAAACTGAATTCTTGAGTCTTCCCTTCCCCTACCCAGTCCTCCCTAACTTTGTAAATGACACTACCATCCACATGATTGCTCAAGTCAGTCTTGATTTCTCCTTTGTCTCATTCTACTTTCCACACCAAGTGCATGAAAGTCCTGTGATTCTGCTTCCAGACTAGATCTCAAGGCATCATGATTCTTTGCATCCAAGCCACAATCATCTCTAGCCTGCACCAATGAAACAGCCTCCTAACTAGCCTCCCACATGCCATGCTCACTTTCCCACAGTTCTCCACAGCACAACCAGCATGATCTGTAAAAAGTTAATTAGATTACATTATTCCCCCTTTGATGGACGCCTGCTTCAGTTGGAATAAAATCTGTCTTCCTCATGGACTTTCCCATGGAACTTCTCCTCGGCCATTCTGTCCCTTGCATACTGCAGTCACACCAAGCGCCTCTCTGTTTCCTAAACACACCACGCTCTTTCCCTGTCAGGCCTTTGCACATGCTGGTCCTGTGCCTGGAATTTCTCTTTCAGCTCCTCAAGAGGCTAGTCCTTCTCATGCTGTTTCAGAAAGCCCTTTCCAGACCACCTTCTAGGTCAGCTCTGCCCTCTGTGGTTACCCTCCTTCGTGGCAACCAACGGCCGACTGTGTAATAATTCCACTTGCTTAATTTAATTTTTGTTTTTCTTCCCTGCTAGATCGTTAGGCTGAAAGCTGCGTAACAAGGGCTATGTCTTCTATCCTCACACCAAGTACAGTGCCTGGCACTTAGTAGGCGCTAAGTAAATATTTGTAGAATCAGTGAGGTGTTTGCTATGTCTGTGTGCACAACGACCGCATATGTCTCTCTGTCAGTGGCCCATTTTCTCTGACCTGTGCTCAGAGTTCTTACAAATGGTGGTAGAGGCCACTCAACTACCCTACAGTGAAATAAAGTAATTTTCCCCCCTCAGCAGTAATGATCTGCTTGAATCTGTCAGCAGAAACACATTTAGAAATGTCTTTTAAGATAATTTCGATTGAAAAGCTCAGCTCAAAAGCTCAACAAGAAATGATCCTTGCAAATACTCTGAGAGGACAGTGGAAAGCTGGAAACATTCCTCCAGAATGTCAGCTACAATGCACTTCTAGGAGCTCCTTCACACAGGAGAGAGTGAGAAAGAAGGTCTACATTCTCCAAAACTGCAAATAACAAATCCAATGAGAGCTAAACTTCTCTCTTAAAAAGCCACCACCTTCCACAACAAAAGAGAAAGAAATCTATACATGTAGACCTTGGGGTGGGGGTAGACTGGGGTGAATGAACAGCAAAGGAATTTTCCTCCTAAATGTGGAAGGAAAAAGAAAACCAACTTAGAAACTGGATAAAACAGTGCAAAAAGGTGAAGTCCTTCAGTTCAGTGCCATATGGAACAAATAGAAATTTTAATTCAAGAGGAAAAGGAAACATTGCTTTTGTCCATTTTTCTTTTTCTACATGTTATTATTACTAGTGGATCGATTCAATTTCCTGTGCCCTGAGACTATTGTTTCCTATCTTTTGAACCTAGAAGTACTTTTTCTGTCCTCTGCTCCCCACACCCTTTGGTATTCTTAGTTCTTCCACAAACATCTTTTATCTATGGCCACCCATCGGAAACATAGAAATATCCTCCAACATATTTCCTGAGTTGTAACACAGAATGAACAAGGAGGGCATCCTGACCTCAGAATTTTGGTGAGTGTGTTCTGGAATGTGGTGGTAACTAGGTTTTCCAGGGGAAAATCAAGTACATGCAGTAGCTTTTATGAGAAGCAGTGCAAGTTCTCCCAAATTCATTCTAAACTCTGAGCACTAGTCCAATTCCCACTAAAAGTTGCAAACCTGGATAAACTAGTCTTACTAAGAAAAGAAAGGCCCTGAAAGACCCCTCCTCTTTCTGCTTGCACCGCATGCCAACAAGGTCTTCTGTGTGGACATTTCTGCTCCTGGCACAAGCACTATCTATTTTCCTGCCTGTGTGGGTTTTAAGCAAGAATAAATATTAGAAATCAGAATCTGAGCATTCTTAAAAAAATGAACTATTCTGAAATGGTTAATTTAAAATTAGATGTGTTTCAGCTCAATAAATTATATAAAAATGTTAAGTTGATAATTAGTAATAAAACTTAAAACAAAATAAAAGAAAAATATAATTGCCCCTTCTCCAAAGTAACTATTGTGTATGATACTGTAATGGTGGATACATGTCATTATATATTTGTCAAGCCCACAGAATGTGCAACACAAAGGATGAACCCCAATGTAAACTACAGACTTTAGTTAATAATAATATTAGCTCTCTGGGAAATGTTAGTAATAGGAAAACTGTGAGAGAGTTAGAATATATAGGTACTCTAGTTTCTATTCAAAATTCTGTAAACCTAACACTGCTTTAAAAAGTAAAGCCCAGTAATTAAAAATGCAAAATAGTTTATTAATCTCTTCAGTGTTCAGATCTTTTTTTAAAAATTTATTTATTGATTAAGGTATTACATATGTGTCCTTATTCCCCCATTACCCCTCAAGCCCCCCATTCATGCCCTTACCCCCTTGTTGTCTGTGTCCATTGATTAGGCTTATATGCATGTATATAAGTCCTTTGGTTGATCTCTCCAACTTAACCCCGCCATCCCCTACCTTCCCTGAGGTTTGACGTTCTGAACAATGTTTCCCTGTCTCTAGATCTGTTTTTGTTCATCAGTTTATGTTGTTCATTATTTCCCATAAATCAGTGAGATCATGTGATATTTATCTTTCTCTGCCTGGCTTATTTAACTTAGCATAATGCTCTCCAGCTTCATCCATGTTGTTGCAAATGGAAAGAACTCCTTTTTTACCGCAGTTAGTATTCCATTGTGTAGATGTACCATAGTTTTCTGATCCACTCATCTGCTGATGGGCACTGAGGCTGTTTCCAAATCTTAGCTATGGTGAGTTGTGCTGCT
Organism: Eptesicus fuscus; assembly: GCF_027574615.1. Taxonomy (NCBI): domain Eukaryota; kingdom Metazoa; phylum Chordata; class Mammalia; order Chiroptera; family Vespertilionidae; genus Eptesicus; species Eptesicus fuscus. The sequence continues at coordinate 113,533,275 of NC_072475.1, forward strand.
ATGAACATAGGGGTGCATGTGCCGCGCCAGCACAGCCAAGGGTTCTACGAGCCTGAGGGAGGGCCTGCGAAGAATGAAGGAAAGACAGACAAAGAGAATAAGCTGGGTCTAGGTGGATCTTCTGTGCGTGACTGAGACCACAGAACAGATCCAGACTGCAAGCTGATGCTTTATTTTATAGTCAGAGGTAAACAAGGCAGTGGTCACCATAGTTACAATGTTCTTGTGAGTTTCACTTGTTTTGGCAGCACTTGCTGCACCTCCCACAGCCCATTAGCTACCCAGGAAAGATCTAGGGAGCAGTCACAAGATCAAGCTTAATTATGCTAAGAGGGCTGTGCCCTCTAAGCTGGGACTTGTTTGCAGCTTTGGCAACAGGTCAGTCCGAGGCTTAACCCTATAACCACTCCCTACATCTCGCTCTTCTTTTAATTTTAAGCTACTAATAATGGAAGTAAAACTTAAACATCAAGAACAAAGTTCTGACTATTAAAATATTAACAAAACAATGCCAATGCAAAACCCAATAACAAAACAATGCCAATGTAAAACCCAGACATGGTTATTAATAAAACAATGCCAATGCAATCCTACCTAATAAAATAGTAATATGCAAATTGACCACACCTTCGCCATGCCCAAGCCACGCCCACCAGCCACACCCACCAGCCAAGCCAAGCCCACCAGCCAATCAGAGCGAGTATGCAAATAAACCCGCCCAAGATGGCGGTTAATTTGCGTACATAGGCACCCTGAGCTGACCCCCTGCGACGGATTGCAGGGAGCTTGGGTCCGCTCTGGCACCAGTCCGAAAGCCTCCGCCAGAGGCTTTTGGCCTAGAGCCGGAGCGGACATCCAGCTCCTGGCTTTCGATAGATGGTGGGCGTGGTGGACACCCAGCTCCTTGCTCTGATTGGATGGTGGGCGTGGCAAGCGGACGCCCTGCCATTGAAAACGGGGCCAGCTCCCCTCCCATTGAAAGCAGGGAGCTGGGTGTCCGCTCCAGCTCCCGGCCAATAGCCCCCACCGGAGGCTTTTGGCTTGGTGCACGAGTGGACCACCTGCCATCGATTGCAGGGAGCTGGGGCTTTCTTCTGCCTAGTACACCAGTGGACCCCCTGCAATTGATCACCTGGGCAGGGAGCTGGGGGTCTGCTTTCGGCCTGGGCAGGAATGGACCCCCTGCGATTGATTGTAGGGAGCTGGGGGTCTGCTCCTGCCCAAGAGGCTTTCGGTCTGGGCAGGCCTGGGCAGGGGCTGAGCCGGTGATCAGAGGGAGCTGGAGAGGCCTGCCCAGGCCTAAAGCTTCGGCCAGAGGCTTTAGACTTGGGCAGGGCCCAGCCCTCCATTGGTGTGAACTATAGAGGAAACACCTTTTCTGACTGCACATTGGCTAAGCTTCCTGTATGCCACTGGTAATATTCTTAGTAACTTGGGTAATAAGAATCCAAAAAGGTGATCTAGGGTTTTTCCACCACACTTCTGGAGAAAAAAATGAAGGTCCACTGATGGAAGCCTAAGAAATGTCATATCCTGCCCTAGCCGGTTTGACTCAGTGGATAATGCCTCAGCCTGCAGACAGCAGGGTCTGGGTTTGATTCTGATCAAAGGTATGTACCTAGGTTGCAGGCTCCTCCCTGGCCGGGGCCCAGATTAGGGCTCATGCAGGAGGCAAACAATCAAAGTGTTTCTCTCTGTCTTTCCCTTTCTCTTCCACATTCTCTAAAAGTCAATGGAAACATACCCTCAGGTGAGGATAAACAATAAAGAAAGAAATCCATATCCTATGAAAGACACATCTTGAAAATGCCTAAAGAAAGTTGTCATTTTTTCTTGGTGAAGGGACTGGAGTCCGTGTTGATGAAAACACCTTGGTGGCTGCAGTGACTGACAGTGGCTGCAGCAGCAGGGTGATGGGGCTGGTGCCTTCCCCTGACCAGCCCGGTTGCCTCCCACAAAGGGAGGCCAGACTGCGGCTTAGGTATGCTCCCTGTGGGGTGCGGGCCTAAGCCTTCAGTAGGACATCCCTTGAGGGCTCCCAGTATGTGAGAAGGGGCAGGTTGGGCTGAGGGACCACCAACCCCCAGTGCCTGAATTTCATGCACCGGGCCCCTAGTACTACAATAATAGAGAAATCAAACTACAGTAACATTTTTCTACTAAATGAAAGTTTCTTTTGCTGATTTACTCAACAGTCCTCAGACTTGGCTGTGCAAGAGTTTGTAGAAGACTGGCAGCTAACCAATGCTAGCATGGCCAGAAACATGGTTGAGGGAGTAGCTTCCACTTCTTGCTTTCTGCCATATGCTGGGCCTCAGTTGTTAACTTCTTCAGCTGACCCCATGTTGGCACCTCGGTCTCTTGCATAGCCTTCGTCATCTTCCTTTTCCGCTTTGCTGTAATCAGGGCAACTCTCAGTTATTTGAACGATGGGACAAGGAGCTTCTCTGGGTCCATGGTGGTGACGTACGTAATGCTCTGGCACCCAAATTGGCTGCACTGCTCCTTCTGGAAAGATACAAATACAACCTCTTCCCCACATCATTACTGGATCTGGTCCAAACCTTTGTCCAGTTTGTGCATCCTTCCATTGGGCTACCCCCGCGGAGGCTATTGTACAGGAAGCCTGATGCCTTTCGGCTGCTGTATGACCCTCTGCATCGCAATTCAAAAAATTTAAAGTATAAAGAACATGACTGAGTTTGTTTTGAGGTGATACATAACATCCATCTCCCCCTTTCTGTTTTAGTAAATGCATTTTAAGAGTACTATTTGCTCTTTCCACTATTGTTTGACCTTGAGGGTTGTAAGGGATACCAGTTTTATGACAAATTTGATATTGCTGACAAAAATGTTGAAAAGCAGAATTAGTGTATGTGGGTGCATTGTCTGTCTTTAGCTCTAAGGGAGGACCTAGTACCACAAAGGCAGCGAGGCAATGATTAATTACATGTTTGGCACTCTCTCCCATATGGAGAGTCGCAAAGATAAAGCGGGAGCAGGTATCTACATTAACATGTACCCATCTATGCTTACCAAATTCCTATATGTGGGTGACATCCATTTGCCAAATTTGACTAGGTTTAAGACCCGTAGGATTAACCCCCAACAATTGTACAGGGCAATGAGTTACACACTGAGAGCACTGCTTAACAATTTGATGAGCTTGCTCCCTAGAAACATGGAATTGTTTGCATAAGGCAGCAGCATTTTGATGATGCAAAGCATGGGAGGACTGGGCAAGAGAAAATTGGGTAGCCTTTTGCATTACAGCAAGCAGGCAATCAATAGCATCATTGCCTATAGCTAATGGACCAGGGAGACCTGAATGAGATCGGATATGACCAATAAAGCAGGGAAATTGTCTTTTTGAAGGTTGAAAAATAAATGAAAGAGTTCCTCTGAGTTAGTGTACCCTATAGTAGCCGTTTCAATTAGTTTGGCCATGCTTGCCACATAGGCACTATCACTATATAGGTTAATGGGCTCCGTAGCAAAATCTGTCAAGGCATAGATAAGAGCTTCTATTTCTACTCAATTGTGCTGAAATATAAGGGGTTTGAAGGACCTTTGCACCTCTGCTGCAGTAGTATCCAGCTTTTCCAGAACTGGATCCATCTGTAAAAATGGTTAATGCCTGAGGTATAGGTTGTGACTTCACTATCTTTGGGAAGGTAAAGGTAGTAACTGAAATTGTAAAACCTTATTTGCTGGATAATGGTTACCAACCTGTCCGGAGAAATTAGCAAGTGCAACTTGCCAATTTGTTGATCGTTGCCAGAGCCAGTCTTGCTGTATAGCTGTAAATGGCACTACAATGAGGTCAGGGTCTTGGCCCACTAATTGGCCTGTTTGAAGGCGGGCTCGAGCTATTAGCTGGGAAACCGAATCATGGAAAGAAGTTAATACCTTAGTTGGAGAATGAGCCAAATATAGCCACTCAACAATTCTAGGAGCTTGCCAACTGACCCCAGTGGGTGTATGTGTCGTAGGGAAAATTAAAACCTGTAAGGGAAGGGAGTACTCAATTCTAGTAAGTTGTGCTGAACTTAAGGCATCCTGAACTTTACGTAAGGCTGTCCTGGCTTCCTCTGTCAAGCAGCGTGGGGATGACGGAGATGAATCTCCCCTTAGTATATGAAATAAAGGGCTTAAGTCAGCAGTGGTTAATTTTAAAGCAGGTCGAACCCAGTTAATATCTCCTAATAATTTTTGGAAGTCATTTAATGTAAGTAAAGTGTCAGTCCGAATTTGAATTTTCTGAGGTTTTATTGTTTTTCCCTCAATAATGCTGCCAAGATAAAAAAAATAAATAAAAAAAAGGAAATGTCCTTTGAACCTTTTCGGGTGCTATGCATAATCCAGCACAATGCAGGGAATCCTGCAAATCTATATAGATATTATTTAGATGCATTTCATTTTTATGAGCTAAGAGAATGTCATCCATATAATCAATAATATAAGCCTTGGGATATTTTTTCCTTATAGGATGTATGGCTGCAGCCACAAAATCCTGACATAAGGTAGGACTATTGGCCATGTCCTGAGGCAATACTTTAGCATATCTCCACCCCCATCATCCCAAACCCACCAGCGCTGTTCCCTTGCTTCCTCCAATCCTTGCTCATATTTCAGAGGAAGTACATCCTCCGGAGGGCTCTCTCCCATAGGAGCTGTAGCCCCAGGGACTGGAGGAGGCAGCGGAGGCACCAATGGTGGAGTCAGAAGTCTCTGGCAGCCTTTCCCCATCTGTCTTGATTCCCCTGCCACATTCCTCCACTCCCTTTCTGGAGTGGGCTTATAGGCAGTCCCGAATCAAGGACCACAGACTGAAAGTAGAGGCAGGCATTTCCTCTGGACCTTCAGCTATGTAATGATCGTGAAGTTGTTTTATTACCTTCTCCCATGCCTCTATATTTACCTTTTCTTCCTCAGAAAACCATGGGCAGGTTTTACTCACAATATCCAAAAAATTGAAAAGCTGTTCATACCTCACAGAACAGCCCCTTGCTTGGAGCATAGCCTTAAGCATGGATATGCATACATTCTTTCCCTGCGATCCTGAATTTCCCATGTTTTACACCTAGCTAGTACTACACCCCTACCTTACTTACTGCGTGTGCAGGCCTTGGGGCCTCCTTTCACCTGACAATTGCAGTTCCCTCACATTCAGGTCCACATTGAGTGCCACTTGGGCCAAACTCAGCCCCACGTTGGGCGCCACTTGTGCCGCACCAGCACAGCCAAGGATTCTACGAGCCTGAGGGAGGGCCTGCGAAGAATGAAGAAAAGACAGACAAAGAGAATAAGCTGGGTCTAGGTGGATCTTCTGTGCATGACTGAGACCACAGAACAGATCCAGACTGCAAGCTGATGCTTTATTTTATAGTCAGAGGTAAACAAGGCAGTGGTCACCATAGTTACAATGTTCTTGTTTCACTTGTTTTGGCAGCACTTGCTGCACCTCCCACAGCCCATTAGCTACCCAGGAAAGATCTAGGGAGCAGTCACAAGATTAAGCTTAATAATGCTAAGAGGGCTGTGCCTTCTAAGCTGGAACTTGTTTGCAGCATTGCCAGCAGGGTCAGATTGAGGCTTAACCCTATAACTGCTCCCTACAGGTGCATATATCCTTTCTGATTCGTGTTTCTAGTTTCTTGGGATATATTCCTAGAAGTGGGATCACTGGGTCAAATGGGAGTTTCATTTTTAGTTTTTTGAGGAAACTCCATACTGTTCTCCACAGTGGCTGCACCAGTCTGCATTCCCACAAGCAGTGCACAACAGTTCTTTTTTCTCCGCATCCTCGCCAGTACTTGTCTTTTGTTGATTTGTTGATGATAACCATTCTGACAGGTGTGAGATGACACTGCAATGTTGTTTTGATTTGCATCTCTCAGATGATTAGTGACTTTGAGCAGGTTTTCATATGTCTCTTGGCCTTCCTTCTGTCTTTTTTCGAAAAGTATCTATTTAGGTCCCTTCCCCATTTTTTGATTGGGTTGTTTAACTTCCTTTTATTAAGTTGTATGAGTTCTCTGTAAATGTTGGAGATTAAACTCTTATCGTTGATATCATTAACAAATATGTTCTCCAATGCAGTGGGCTTTCTTGTTATTTTGTTGATGGTTTCCTTTGCTGTGCAAAAGCTTTTTATTTTGATGTAGTCCCATTTGTTTATTTTCTCTTTAGTTTCCATTGCCCTAGGAGCAGTATCAGTGAAGAAATTGCTTCAGCATATGTTTGAGATTTCGCTGCCTTTGGATTCCTCTAGTATTTTTATGGTTTCCCATCTTATGTTTAAGTCCTGTATCCATTTTGAGTTTATTTTTGTGTATGGTGTAAGTTGGTGGTCTAGTTTCATTTTTTTTTTTTTTTTTGCATGTATCTGCCCAATTTTCCCAACACCATTTATTGAAGAGACTGTCTTGATTCCATTGTATGTTCATGCCTCCTTTGTCAAATATTAATTGAGCATAGTGGTTTGGGGCGATATCTGGGTTCTCTATTTTATTCCATTGATCTATATGTCCGTTCTTGTGCCAGTACCAAGCAGTTTTTAGAACAGTGGCTTTGTAATACAGCTTGATATCTGGTATTGAGATCCCTCCTACTTTATTCTTCTTTCTCAGGATTGCTATGGCTCTTTGGGGTCTTTTTTTATTCCAGATGAATATTTTGGAAAGTTCTTTCTAGGTCTGTGAAATATGATGTTGGTAATTTAATGGGGAGTGCATTGAATCTATAGATTGCTTTGGGTAGTATGGACATTTTGATGATGTTGATTCTACCAATCCATGAACATGGTATGTTCTTCCATCTGTTTACATCTTCCTCTATCTCTTTTTTCAGTGTCCTGTAGTTTTCCGCATATAGGCCTTTAACCTCCTTAGTTAAGTTTATTCCTAGGTAACTTAATTTTTTTGGTGCGATGGTAAATGGGATTGCTTTTTTAGTCTCTCTTTCTGTAAGTTCACTATTGGTGTATAGAAAGGCCATAGATTTCTTGACATTAATTTTGTATCCTGCTACATTGCTGAATTCATTTATTAAGTCTATTAGTTTTTTGATGGAGTCTTTCAGGTTTTTTATGTACAATATCATGTCATCTGCAAATAATGACAGTTTTACTTCTTCTTTTCCAATTTGGATGCCTTTAATTTCTTCTTCTTGTCTAATTGCAATGGCTAATACTTCCAGTACTATGTCAAACAGGAGTGGAGAGAGTGGGCATCCCTGTCTTGTTCCTGTTGTTAGGGAAAATGGTTTTAGTTTTTGCCCATTGAGTATGATGTTGGCTGTGGGTTTGTCATATATGGCTTTTATTATGTTGAGGTATGATCCTTCTATTCCCACCTTGTTGAGAGTTTTTATCAAGAAAGGTTTTGGATTTTGTCAAATGCTTTTTCTGCATCAATTGGTATGACTATGTGATTTTTATCTCTCAATTTGTTTATGTGATTATCACGTTTATTGATTTGCGGATATTGTACCATCCTTGCATTCCCGGGATTAATCCTACTTGGTTGTGGTGTATGATCTTTCTGATGTACTGCTGAATCCTATTTGCTAGAATTTTGTTGAGGAATTTGGCATCTATGTTCATGAGGGATATTGGCCTGTAATTTGCTTTCATTGTGTTGTCTTTATCTGGTTTTGGTATTAGGATGTGGCTGGCTACATAGAAGGAGCTTGGAAGTGTTCCTTCCTCTTGAATTTTCTGGAATAGTCTGAGGAGGATAGGTTTTAGTTCTTCCTTGAATGTTTGGTATAACTCCCCTGTGAAGCTGTCCAGCACCGGGCTTTTGTTTGCTGGGAGCTTTTTGATGACTGCTTCAATTTCTTCCATAGTAATCAGCCTATTGAGATTTTTAGTATCTTCCTGATTAAGTTTGGAAGGTTGTATTTTTTTAGGAATATGTCAATTTCCTCCAGGTTGTCTAATTTGTTAGAATAGAGTTGTTCATAATATTTTTTAACAATCTTTTGTATTTCGGTGTGGTCTCTTGTTATTTTTCCTCTTTCATTTCTGATTTTGCTTATTTGGGTCCTCTCTCTTTGCTTCTTGGTGAGCCTGTCTAGAGGTTCATCAATCTTGTTTATCCTTTCAAAGAACCAGCTCTTGGTTTCATTGATCTTTTGTATTGTTTTTTTTATCTCTATGACATTCATTTCTGTTCTGATCTGGGCTTTTTTTTTCTCTCTCTCTTTCTAATTCTTTGAGTTGTAGAGTTAGATAACTTATTACCATTTTTTCTTGTTTTTTGAGGTAGGCCTGTAGAGCTATAAACTTCCCTCTCAGGACTACTTTCATTGTGTCCCATAGCATTTGTATTGTTGTATTTCTATTGTCATTAGTTTCCATGATGTTTTTAATTTCTCTTTGGTCTCATTGGTAACCCAATCATTGTTTAATAGCATGCTATTCATCTTCCAAGTATTTGAATTTTGGGGGGCTGTTTTTATTGTAGTTAATTTCTAATATTATGCCATTGTGGTCTGAGAAAATGCTTGATAGGATTTCAATCTTCTTGAATTTGGGGAGACTTTGCTTGTGACCCAATATGTGGTCTATTTTTGAAAATGTCCCATGTGCACTTGAGAAGAACGTATATTCCATGGCTTTGGGGTGAAATGCTCTGAAGATGTCAATTAGGTCCATATGATCTAATGAGTTATTTAGGCTTGCTATTTCTTTGCTGATTTTTTATCTAGAGGATTTATCCAGTGATGTCAGTGGTGTATTAAAGTCCCCTACTATGATTGTATTGTTGTCTATCTCTCTCTTGATATCTTCCAGGAATTTTTTTTATGTATTTGTGTGCTCCTGCATTATGTGCATATATGTTTTTCAGGGTTATATCCTCTTGTTGTATCGATCCCTTTAGTATTATGAAATGGCCTTCCTTATCTCTTTTTGTGGCCTTTACTTTGAGGTCTATTTTGTCAGCTATAAGTACAGCTGCCCCAGATTTTTTTTCATTTCCATTTGCCTGAAAGGTATTTTTCCATCCCTTCACTTTCAGTCTGTGTGAGTCCCTTATTCTGAGGTGGGTCTCTTGTAGGCAGCATATATATGGGTCATTTTTTTTTTTTATCCATTTAGCCACTCAATGTCTTTTGATTGGAGCATTTAGTCCGTTTACGTTTAAAGTTATTATTGAAAGGTAATTGTTTGTAGCCATTTTTATTTTTTTTGCCTGTGTTCTTTCTTATCTTTTTATTTCTTCTTTTTATACCAGTCCCTTTAGCATTTCTTGCATTGCTGGCTTGGTAGTGATAAATTCTCTTAGCCTTTTTATTTTGTCTGTGAAGCTCCTTATTTCCCCTCCAATTTTGAATGATAGCCTTACTGGATATAGTATTCTTGTATTTAGTCCCTTGGTTTGCATCACTTTGTAAATTTCCTTCCATTCTTTTCTGGCCTGATGTGTTTCTATCATTTGATAATCTAATGGGAGCTCCCTTGTATGTATGTAACTTTCTGTCTCTCTCTTGCAGCCTTTAAGATTCTCTTTGTCCTGAATATTTGCCATCATATTTTGATGTGTCTTGTTGTGGGTCTTTTCTGGTTCATCCTGTTTGGGACTCTCTGTGCTTGTATGACTTTTTTCTTCACCACATCAGGGAAGTTTTCTGACATTATTTCTTCAAATAGGTCTTTTAACCCTTGTTCCTCTTCCTGTTGTTCTGGAACCACTATTATTCGTATGTTGCTTTGTTTCATGTTGTCCCATAGCTCCCTTAGGCTCTCTTCCTGTCTTTTATTTTTTTCTCCAATTGCAGTTCAGTTTGGGTGTGTTTTGTTTCCCTGTCTTCTAATTTGCTAATTTGGTCCTCTCCTTCTCCTTGTCTACTGTTGAGACTTTCCATGGTGTTTTTTATTGCAGCTATATCACTCTTCATTTCTTCTTGATTCTTACATAAGTTGTTGATTTTTTCATTCATTTCTTCTTGATTCTTACACAAGGTGTTGAGTTTTTCTTCCATCCAGTTTATGAACTCTATGACCCTTATTCTGAATTCTTTTTCTGACATATTGCATGCCTCTCTTTCACTTAGCACTTTTCTGGTGATTCCTCCTTTTCTTTCCTTTGGGGGTATCTTTGTTTACCCATTTTTGGTATCACTGACTGATCTAGATGTCGAGTCATGCAGGGGCTGCTCCTTGGGTGGCAGTGGCTTTTCGGGCTGCGGTTGCTCCTCAGGCGGTTACGGTAGCAGCTGCTTTTCATCTGGCAGTGGCTCCTCTGGTGGGTGCTGTTCGCAGCAGTGGTGTCTCCTCTGGCTGGAGAGGGAGGCTGCTCGTAGAGCTGCTGTTCCTTGGATGGGGGTGGGCTGATTATGAGGTTGCTTCTCCTTGGATGGGATCGGGTTGTGCAAGGCCACTGCTCCTTGGATGGGGGCCGGCTGCTCACATGGCTGCTTCTCCTTGGACAGGGGTGGACTGCTCACGTGTCTGCTGCTCTTTAGATGGGGATTGGCTGTGTGTTGCTGCTGTTCCTCAGATGGGGTGGGCTGCTCATGATGCCACCACTCCTTGGACAGGGGCAGGTTGCTTGCAGGGCCATTGCTCCTTGTACAGGTGCCGGTTGCTCATGCAGCTGCTTCTCCTTGGATGGGGGGTGGTCTGCTTGCACGGCTGCTGCTCCTCAGACAGGGGCAGGCTACTCACCTGGCTCCTTCACATTGGACATGTGCAGGGTGCGTGTGGGTGCTGCTCCTTGGACCAGTGCAGACTGCACAGGGCTGCTGCTCCTCAGACATGGGCGGTCTGCTTGAGTGGCTGCTGCTCCTCAGAAGGGGGTGGGCTGCTCACACAGCTGCTGCTCCTCAGATGGGGGTGGGCTGCTTACACAGCTGCTGTTCCTTGGATGGGGCAGGCAGTTCGTACGGCTGCTGCTTCTTGGAAGAGGCCGGTCTACTCATATAGCTGCTGCTCCTCGGATAGGGGCAGGCTGCTCACACAGCTGCTGCTCCTTGGTAGGGAGCTGGCTGCTCATGTGGCTGCTCACATGGCTGCTACTCTTTGGATGAGGGCAGGTTTCTTGCACAGCTGCTGCTCTTTGGACAGGTGCAAGGTGCGGACTGTGTGCAGCTGCTGCTCTTTGGACAGGGGATGGCTGCGTGGGGCTGCTGCTCCTCAGTCATGGGTGCGTTGCTAGAGCGGCTGTTGCTCCTTGGATGGGGGAACTGGCCACTCACACAGCTGCTGCTCTTTGGACAGGGGCAGGCCATGTGAAGCTGCTGCTCTTAGGCCTGGGGTGGGTTGCTCGTGGAGCTGCTGCTCCTTGGACAACAGCGGCCTGCTCACCTGTCTGCTATTCACGTGGTTGCAGTGCCCTGGGCTAAAGCATTGATCTGGTCAGAGGAGAGTGTGCTTCAGAACTCACAGGAGCCTGCGCCCAGTGTGGCTGGAGCCTCATTGACCATGGGATCACAGCCTAAGTAGCAGATCCCTGGCTATAGAGTCCCAGGTATTATCTGAGGGCACTCTAAGTGGAGTTGAGGCTGGGCACCCAGTTACAGCAGCTCTCCCCTTCAAAAAGTCTAGGCCTCTGAGGACAAGCTGGCCTCCCAGTACTGTTTGCAATGGTAGCAGAAGCTGCCTAGTTAGGCGAGCCCAATTAGCCTGCCTCTGAAGGTCCTGTGGGATCTAACTGTGCCACACACACACACACACACACACACCCCACCTGACCACACACTCCTGTTTTGCTTCTTCCCTCACTTACTAACTCACGATCTCTCCCTCACTGCTGCATTCTTCCTGCCTCTGTAGTTGGGCCTGGGGTGTTATTATCCCTTTTGTGGTTGGAGTTTCCTCTCCAGGTGTCTGGTTATGTGGCTTGCTCTCAAGCCCCTTGGCCAGACAGGATAAAATTCACCTCAACAAGACACAACACAAAGGGAATTAAGCACAAATGTACTCATGACACCAAAAACCCAATATAAGTGACCACCTGAGAAAAGAGAGTTAAGAGAGAGAAAAGAGAGCACAAAAGATATCGAAGAGAGAGAAAAAAGACAAGAGATAAAAGACAAAGGAAGAAAAAGGAAAAAAATATATATATATATATATATATATATAGAGAGAGAGAGAGAGAGAGAGAGAGAGAGAGAGAGAAGTAAGACACCACAGAACCAAAAGATAAACCAAAAGAATACAAACACCAAACACCCAGCAAAGAGGATTGGGGTAGAATCTGTAGAGGCTAAGCTTATATACTGAAAATAAGATTAGGAATTGGATGAATATGGAGAGGACTTCAATTTAGTATTGAGGAAGTAGAAAGGGAATAAGTGGATAAGAAGAAAGAGAATGAGAAGAAAATAATAATAATAAATTTACAAAAAAATTGATTTCAAAAATGGTATAAAAATAGGAAATAAAAATAAAATATAGTGATTTAAAAATAATGAGAAAAGAAATAGAAAATAAAGCAACAAACAAAAACAGGAAAATAAAGAAAAAAGAAGTAAAGAAGAAAAAACAAAGAAAAAAAAAAGGGATAACAAAATTAAAAAAAAGTGAAAAAAGTGAAGTGTTGTTCCTTTGGCTGGCTTATGATCCCAGTTTTCTGTACTGTACTGTTTCTCAGTTTCCCGTTGCTGGGGCTGAAGATTTCTCTTTAGGCCAGTTCCTGTGACCTCTCAGGGAGTATTCAGATTCCTTTGTATCATTTAGGGTGGGATCTGGGTGTGGCTGTATTGGAGACTGGAGGGAGGGGCTATCTCTCAGGAGAAAATGGCAGCTGGGGCTCAGGTATGACTCAGCACCAGACTCGCTACCACCTTTCCTGGACTGCCTACTCTCCCCAGATTCCACAAGTTCACACCTTCTCCCACACCTCAGCCATGGGCAAGTGTCTGTATCCGAAAGGTCCTATGAACTAAGTTCAGTGAAGAAAGGCACAGGCCTCAGAGCGGGGAAGGACTGCGTCTCTGCAAGCTCCTCTCTTGCTGGCACTGTGTGGTCCGGTCAGCCCTTCAGGGCTACCTCTGAGCTCAAATCCAAAATCCAGAATCCAGGGTCCAAAATCCCCTACCTCCTGCAGTCCCGTGGACCCTTTTTTCACAGTCAGACACTTTGCCTATCCTCAGGGATGTGGCTTGGTGCCAAGTGGTTTCTCCCTGACACTCTCTGGGCACAGAGGTCTGGCAGACTCTCCTGCCTAGATCCTTGATTTTACCTTTATCCAGGGGACCTCTGCCCTGGCTGCAAACTGTCTCACCAGCTGCGTCTCCTTCGCCAATTCGGGCTGAATTCTATTTGTTTCAGCTGCTCACTCTATTTGCTCCTGGACAAGGCTCAGGACATGTCCGTCTATTCCGCCACCATTTTTCTCAACTCTCCAGTGTTAAGATCTTTGATGATATTCAACATTGTTTCACTGAACTAATCTGAACCTCCTGAAACTACAGCAACAATGGACCAGAAAGAAGCAGTTGAACTGCCACCTTAATGGCCTGTTGATGTACCTCTGGGGTCTAGATGCCCCTGACCAAGTTTGATACATTCCTCTTCTTTCACCTCCTTGACTCAAAACCATACACACTATCCAAAGCCCAGTTTCCTGGATCTCTTTTATCATAACTTCCAACTTTCTGCCTGGAAGTAAGTTTGTCACTCTTGAACCCAGGGTAATTTGCTTGACCTTTCCTAGCTTCTACACGTTGCACACAGGGCTTCTCCTGTTTCTATCACAAGTCACCTTTAGCTACTAAAGTATATTTGAGTTGTTCTCTGATTAGCTTTGTCCATTCTCCCAACATGGTATTTGTTATAGACTCCAAGGGCTGTTACAACAGTACTTAGATTCTCCTCGCTGGAACACTGTTCTTTACTGCCTGCAAGGTTGAATGTTTTGTGCTGTTTAAATTCTTCATCAACTTTGCTTGACCACATTTGATTCACTTAAGTATCTCATTAAAGAGCCATGAAAACATAACCTTATTGTCTGATATGGGCCCCAAACATTCCTCTCAAGTTAACCTTTTCATGGGGCACTTGTTCAAAAAGGCTCAGAAGGCAACAGCCTACTTTAAGAATCCAACCATTTATGACAGGGGCTGTTTCTGAGCCTCATCATGTCCATCAACCAGACCACACATTTCTCCACAGTGCTCACGATGAATCCTGTAGAATATAGGCTGTTTCCTATTTAGGGTCTTACAGTGTGGTAGTTTATTGTCCCTTGAAGTTGTGGGTATGCACATATTGGGTAGAAGTGAGAGTAGGGCAATTGACAGGAACTTAAGAAAAAAAAGATGAGAACTTGAGAACCTGAGACTAGTAGAACAGGGTTTTCAGTAGAGCCATGAGGAACAAAATGAAAAATAAACAACTTGGAGAATCTGTAAAAGATTCGTGCTGGTAACAGCTGATCTCTACTGACACAAAATCTGATATCACTGATTAGCAAAACTATGTTGATTTCCCACCAAGTTCTTGGGGGAGGTGGGTGGATGGCACTGGTGAGGCTGAGCTTACCAGCTCCTCCATACTCACACTGGCCCGGCTGCTCCTCCACCTGGGTTCTGGGGCTGAGGCAGCAGGCTTGTCCCTGGGTCCTAGGAGCTCCCTTTCCCCCCATTCAGCTGCTTTCAGATGTTGTCCCCTCCTGCTTCAGAGCTCTGGGCCCCATGTGCGCACCTTCACCCAGGTCTTCTTCCTCATCTATGCACCCTTCAGGCCTGGATCTGTGTTTTTCCTTCATGATATAGGAAATAGGGTAATTAAGAGTAAATCCTGAGAAAGAGACTTTGAAATACTTGAAAAATGTTAGAGGTGCAATTTGTGGGAAGTGGAATTGGGGCTCAGCTTTGACTCCAGTGGAGGGACAAATGGCCAGGTGAAGAATGATGTGTACCACCTGGTGTGAGGGCCAGAATCATCTTAAGAGAGGTGATGGGCACAGGGCACCCAAATGCATTTTAAACCAACATGGACTTGAGGCTGGAGAGTAAAGGGATAGAGTTTTATAAACAGGAAATCAAGATGTTTGTGCGTGGAATGAACTCAGTCGTTTTATTTTAAATTTAGTGCCAAGTGTAGGAAGTGGATTTGATTAGACTTTATCTCACATTCAACATTAGAACAGCTAGTTCATCACCTGCTGAAAGGGATGGTGTTTGACTCTTTCTGAGGAATATGCCCAATAATCAACGAATCAGACCTGAACTGTGAAATACACAGCTCCTAGAAATAACTATTTATCATTAATTCTCATTTAAAAGCAGACAGTTAAGTGGTTTGGATATTATTTTGAAAGTGAATTTTAAAGTAAAAATTTATTATTAATGACAAATATTTTAGGGCATGGTTAGTTGTATTTTCTTGGGTGTCAAGCACATGGTGTTTCCTGAAAATCATAAAATATCCTCCATCTGTTCCTAGCAGGCATGATGAATTTAATTGTCTCAATTCCACAATGCTTAGCTGCATTATAGTAAAGTTAATAGCAAATTAACTATTCCTTTGAATGTTTCAAATATGACTTTTAATTAAGCATATTAACCTGATGTATCATCATGTGAGCAGCAACTAAAATAAAATTATAGGCATTTTTGACTTTTGAATGCCCACAGAATATGAGAAGCACTTTATGAGGCTTGCATTGATGTGTATTTCATTATAATGTAATTCTATATTATATATTCCACTTATGCATAGACCC
Organism: Eptesicus fuscus; assembly: GCF_027574615.1. NCBI lineage: Eukaryota > Metazoa > Chordata > Mammalia > Chiroptera > Vespertilionidae > Eptesicus > Eptesicus fuscus. The sequence continues at coordinate 113,548,955 of NC_072475.1, forward strand.
GAAATAGTTTCTGCTCCATAATGATGCCGATTTAAATGAGTAACCACAGGAATCAAGCAAGCTTTACTCTTTGTGCATCTCCATATTGTCATGCTTAGAAAAGAATTCTTTGGGTGGAGAATTTCACCTTTAGTTAGTAGAGAGAGCACGGCGCTTCTTTTTCAGGAGGGTGAGGTGACAAAGCAGGGATGCAACAGTTCTTCTGCAACATTACTGATGAGGGGTGATCCTGAGCATATCTGAGCACTTTTCCTTGACTCCACACACGGGAAGCTGTCAGATCTGTTGCACTGAACACTCAGCAAAGCTGAGCTGCACATGATAGGGTTGTGAGGGACTGGTGGGTTGCCTTGACTACATGGGTAAGAAGAGCATATGCAACATAAATGCGTAAAGAAACACTGCAGGGCTGACATAAGCATCTTTCACAATATTACTAATAGACCTGTTGCAGTTTTTATAACTTTCCTAGTTATTTTTGAGTCAGTGCTAGCATTCAATTATTTCCTGTAGAATAAGGAACAAAACTGGCCTAGACTGAAAGAGCTGCTGTGGGGAGTGATCTTTCCAGAGGGAAGTGTTCTGGCAGATTGTGATTTGTGACTCACAGGGAGCCCAGATTGCTGTGCCACATGGATGGCAGTAATCACTCAGCAGACTCCTAAATTCCTACTATACATTGGTTACAGTTGGGCTTTGGGAAACAAAGATGAGTAAGCAATGGTATCTGCCACCAAGGAATTCATTCATTCACCCATTCATTCATCCATCCATCAACATTTACTGACCATCAATTATGCACACTGTATATTAGGGAACTGGAACATGTAAACATCATGTAAATTATCATATGATGTTATGACAAAATCAGTAAGGAAGGTAGGAAAAAAGTGCTTCACAAGCTTAGAGGTGGAAAGAGAGACTAATTATATCTGGTGTGGTCATAGGAATTCTCCCACGTAGGGTGACATTCAGCCTGAATCTTGAAGATGATTAGAGAATTAAGGATGGAGGGGAAGGAGGGCAAGGCCCTTTCCATCAAAGGAATAGCAGGGGCAAATCATGGAGTTAAGGACTCATGCTGAGAAAAAAAATAAGAAATTGTGGATATAATTTGTGGTTTCATAGGCAAGAAATGCAGTCAGAGGTAACCTGTGCAGGATCTTCTGAGTCATGTAGAGCTTTAGCTTTACTCCACTGACCAGGCATGGCAAATCCCAGAGCTTTCTCCTTTCTACTCTCATGGCAGATGTTATGATCGGTCATGAATGGAGCTCTTTCTGCTGAGCCCAGGCCAACCCATGGAACCCTCTCTGCACAGGGCTTTAGGAAACCACTACCAGCTCTACTGGAATTGGTATTTAGGAGATGTATATTTATAATTTTTGCTACAGGCAAAGGAAGCTAACTACAGTTTTTAAATATAAAATGACAAGATCAGATTTGATTTTTGGGAAGATTATTTCACTAGTTTGCTAGAGAATGGATTGGAGTGGTAAGAATCTTGAATCAGGAAAACTAATAGTAAACTATTTAATAGTTTAAGCCATTTGTTCTCAGTCCCAGTGCACACTGAAATACTTGGATGCTTATTAAAAACTAGTGGCCCAGTGCACGAAATTTGTGCACATTGAAAAGGAATTAATTAGAGGAAATATTTTAATATTGCTATTTTCCCTTTCTCTATAATAAAAGTGTGAGAGATAAAAGGAAATGAGTACAATGTATATGAAAATAATACATAATTTTATTAATAAATAAACAACAAAATGATATAACAACAATAACAAACTCATAATATAAAAACAACATTGATGCAAATAATGACTGATAAAGTGATTAAACTTATTCTAATATCTCCGTGTATACCACATTAAGAGTGAAAACACTTTTAGAGTGCTTGACTAATTTCCCCTGAGATAAAGTATTTACAACTTTAACTTTAATGTCACATCCTCTTCAAACTCGAGAGAAAGCAACATATAATTGACCATGTGCAAAAACGGGTTCAGGTAGGAATATTCCAACTCTGTCTAGAGTTTGTCCTTGTGATTTATTAATAGTCATTGCAAATGCTGGCATCACGGGAAACTGTCGTCAAATTAATTTAAATGGGAGGCCAGTGTCAGATGGGGACAAATCAATTCTTGGAATCAGAACAACCTCTCCCTCTGCAGATCCTGTTAATACTTCAGCTTCGATAATGTTAGGTAGCAATCTTTTGATAATAAATCTGGTACCATTACAAAGACCCCATTTACTATTAAGATTTCTCAATAGCATGATGATTGCACCCACTTTCAATTTTAATTTATGACACAGCATTCCCGAAGGAGTAATACTATTAAGAAATTCAATGGGAAAATTTTCCTTTTCAGCATCATCTGTTGAGTCAATGGAATCATCACTCAAATAGGTGTGAAAATCTCCATCAAGTATATCCAAAATTTCTTCATTTAATTTTTGAACGTGCTCATTTTTTGGACAAAGAATTGCACGTTTAGATATATTTTTAATATTATCTATAGATATGCTGTTTCCAAAGGTGGCTTCAATAATAGATCCATTAAAAATCATTTCATGGGGAATTTCAATAATATCCATTCCTAAATGAAAACTGCTATCAAGTTTGCCATCTCCAAGTTTTACTAACCAGTCACTATAAGCAGAATCCTCTGATCTCATATTTGTTTTAAGAGACAACTGTCTGAAACATCCCCAAACACTACAGTACTTTAAACTCATTTGTACTATGGCCAATCGTATAGCATGGCGACACAAAAATCCCCTCTGAAAAGAACTTTCCCACCAAATGCAACATTCAAATTAGCTCCGGCGAGAGCTTTATATGTATGGCACGTGTGCGAGTCAAAGTTTATTTTTAAATTTCCAGTGTGCGGCATATGTACCGGTTGGTCAGATGGATGGACAAATGTCGGTCACTTAGCCTTTTATCTATACAGATTATGAGCCATGATTTTACCTTTTTAAAAAATTATCCTTTAATACCTCCAAAGCACAATGAGTAAGAATCTGAAGGTTTATGTGGCTTCTATTTGGTTTATAGGACAAAGGTCTTTCCTTACCTACCACTCACTTCTCTCCTTTTACTCTTGAATGTTAATTCCAACATAATTTTTGTAACACATCTTGAAAAGGATCCCACCAAGTTTTTGATAGTCGATATGATAAAACTTACAGAAAAATACAGCATGAGACTTTCATTCTCTCACTAACTTCTTCATATAACTGTAATTCCTCAGTCTCTATAGAATGAAAAAGGAAAATAAAAGTGCCTTCTCTCATTCCAAGGCCTTTCTCGGTCAGGCAACCACAAAAAGAAAAAATGAGTCTACAATTCATGCCATGTAATCTCTATCAGGCATAATTCAAATCAAATCCCATCAGGCAAAGTCTGGGATAATTAAAATGTATAAGAGAACAGTGGTGACCTGGGGGAGAACTTATGAAACCTTGTCTCTTGCTTTTGCTGAATATTCTTTTTGTTATGCAAGACTCCAAGCACTAACCCATGCCGCTTGCCCTGGTCTGCCATCTTGGCTTGGGTCCCTTTGGTGGCGGGCACTGTCCCCTTCCCCCGCTATCCTTGCTGGGTTAATTTGCATAGCCCCCTGATTGGCTGTGGGCATAGCAAAGGTACGGTCAATTAGCATATTACTATTTTATTAGGTAGGATAGCTTATACGTACCTGGGCCTCACCTTATCCCAGTGAGCCCAAGGGGTTCAAGTGAACCCAGGCACTGAGATCCACTTGTCTGAATATTAGTTAATGAGAACAGAAGAGGCTTTATCCTCTTTCAATAGGAGCTTGGAGAGGAGAGAGATGACCTGGAGAAGATGGGGAAGGACTTGCCATCATTTGGCCTTTACTCAAAATAGTGCCACTAATAATGACTGTGCTTTCTTTTATGTGTCTTTTGACTTATATATAGCTATATAATTTCATTTAGTCCCCCACCCTATAAATATATATTTTCTATCCCCAGTTTATAGCTAAGGTAACCAAGTCTCAGAGACCTTAAATAACTTGCTTAAGATGGCAGAGCAATCTGATGACAAATGTTATATTCTTTTTACTCCTCCATGTACTTTTAGAACTTTTATTTAAATTATATAAAACAAAGGAAATAGGAGAAATCTGAGCAGTTGGGAGTGTGCTTTGAGTCTTGGCTACAATCCAGTTCACTTTCAGGAACCAGAAACGAAGTATCTTGCTATGAAGGAGGCTGGGCTGGCCCTCTGGCTCAGGAAACGGATGTTTTCCCACCTACTGGGGTCTTTCTGAGGAAGATTGATGAGAACATGAACATTTATCTCTGGATCAGAACAAGGTTATTCCCACTTTGTGTTCTGGTTGGCTCAAATTCTCATTGTGTGCACATCATGCATCATTGCCCTGACTAGCTCGTTTGCTTGATTAGGATTCCTGTGAACAAACAGTAAAAAACAAATAAACAAACTAAAAACCTTTAAAATTAAGAAATACTTTGGCTCCTTTTAAATGTTCTTTTGCAAATGTCTATAAAACTTGGATTTGTTTTACCAATTTAGCAACCAAACAATGACTTATGGTTGTCTAGTTACCTGGATTGTGTCAGAACTAGTAAGCAGGAAACTAGTGGTAGCAGCAGTATTCACAGTAAACATTAAGTTCTTACTTGATCTGAAGCTTCAATTCTAGAATCTCTCTACATAACCAAGGCAGCTATCATAGCCTATACCCATGTGTTAGTTCACAACCTGTATCTCACCACCAGACAACAGGATAATAAGCCATGAAGTCTGGGCTTGAGGAGTTGTCACTGCAGCCAACTTCAAGTTTAATGCCTTCAATTACCATATTGTTTTAATTACCAGCAATGGGAACAAGTAAGTGGTGTTTTATTTATTTGTTATGACTTACTCTCTCATTAAGATCTTATGCATTTCATTAGCACCTGCTTTTTTTTTTATCTTTAGAAGGAGACCCTAGGACCTTGACTTTCCAGCTGTGATCTGTGGAGCATTAAGATTTCTTGGTGGCCTCCTTAGTTGGGTGGCCCAGCTGGCTGAGATGTCATCCTCTACACCTAAAGGACTCAGGTTTGATTCCCAGTCAAGGCACACACCTAGGATGCAGCTTTGATCCCTGGTCAGGGTGTGTATGAGAAACAACCAATCAATGTTCCTCTCTCTCTCTCTTTCTGTCCCTTCCTCTCTCTCTGAAAATCAGTAAAAAATATCCTTGGGTGAGGATTTAAAAAACAACAACGATTCATTGGTTGTGATAGGGACCTCAATGGGTATCATGGGGAGGAAAAGAAAGTGGGAGAGAGGGTGGAACCCTAAACTCTAGGATGTTCATTCCATCTTCAACCAGAGAAGTTTTGCTTTTATTAATTTTACTAGAGGCCCAGTTCATGAAGTTCGTGCATGGGGAGGGGGGTAGCTCAGCCTGGCCTGAACCCTCATCAGTCCGGGACCCCTTGAACATCCCTCTCGCAATCTGGGACCACTGGCTCCTAACCGCTCACCTGCCTGCCTGCCTGATCACCCTTAACCACTCTGCCTGCCTGCCTCATTGCCCCTAACCATTCTGCCTGCTTGCCTGATCATCCTTAACCATTCTGCCTGCCTTCCTCATCACCCTAACCACTCTGCTTGCCTTCCTGATACTCCTAACCGCCTCTGCCTGCCTGCCTGATTGCCCCTAACTGTCTCTGTCTGCTAGCCTGATGCCCCTAACTGTTCCACTGTCTTCCTGATTGCCCCTAACTGCTCTCCCTTGCTGGCCTAAAAACCTCTATCTGCTCTCCCCTGCCAACCTGATCACCCCTAATTACCTCTGCCTCGGCCCCCACCACTGTGGCTTTGTCCGGAAAACGTCTGGTCTATCTAGTCTAATTAGCATGTTACCCTTTTAATAGTATAGATATTTGAAAGAAAAGGCTATGATTAGTGCAAAGGGCACTGTGCTATACATAAGACTCTGGGTAAAGCATTTGCATATGTCAATCAATTGGACTTATTTCAGTTTTTATAGTCTGGAAATCCATTTTTGATCTTGTAAATGTCTGGAAAAAGTGTCCTGAACCTAGCAGGAAGAGTTGTCACAAAGCTTATGAACTTGACTCTTGGGAGAGGCCTGGATCTATCTGCAGGCCTTTCCACATGGCCAAATGACTTGAATGAATTTAAAGATAAGTTCTCTTATTTCACCATTCTAGTTATTATGTTTCAACAGCATATACTAACACAGAGATTTTGGGAGCATGCTGACAAGTAATAGGCACCACAGTAGAAAAAATGAGCAAGATTTCATCACCACAGTACTGGAGGGACTGTCTCAGTGGGTGGAAGTGTGGACTCTGGACTCTAACAGATTTTGGTTTATAACCCAATTTGGCCCCTAACTTGTGTTGTGACTTTGAGCCTCAGTGTTCTCTTCCGTAAAATGGGCATTGAAGTCAGGCTGTACTTGAATATGAGAAGGCAGCTCCTTCATAGGACTTCAGGACTTTCCCAAAGCTTCCCTGAGGAACTGCCATAGTGGAACACCCTGGGACACTGGCTAGATGTACAGATCTGCTGGCATGACCCCTGGGCTGCCTGAATCAGAATCTTCAGGGCGCGGGCTAGGGCTCTAAACTTTTAACCAATGCCCCAGGGGATTCTGAGCTGCCTCCAATGATGGAAAGGGTAATCGTAGCCTATGGTGATCTTATTTCCTGAACCTCTGTCCTCTGTTGACAGAGGAGCAACTACCCAGGTACTTTGAAAGTCAGAGCCCATTGCTGCTTCTTGTCAGGGCCAGAGTGAAACCAGTCATGACCCCATGAAGGAGAGTCACATGCTTTTTGCTTTTCTGTCCTTAAGGAAAAGGGTAAAGAAGCAAGGAAGGATCCTTGAATGACAATTAATTGACTTTTGTATATAAGAGATTAATATGGATGTCCCTTTAAATAAAAATTCCTATTAAAACATATTTGGAGAGGCTAAAGACTGGCTGCCACATTGTTGCAGTGGTCTGGAGAATCCCAAGAAAGTAATGAGCTCTGTCTGTTTTGACTGCAATGTCAGAGTGCATGGCTGCCAGCTAAGCTATGCCTACATACACCTTAAGGGGCTTCAGTGTAAATAAAACTGAGTCCCTTTTCTGTAATATTTCAATTTGCCTAAAAAATGTAACAGAGATTCCCAGAAGAAGGCGACAGGCAGGAAGGTAGGGAGTGAGAGAGTGTGAGAGAGTGAGGGAGCGATAGAGGAGTGTGTGGACGTGTGGTGTGTGTGTGTGTGTGTGTGTGTGTGTGTGTGTGTGTGTGTATGAGCTAGGGACAGTTAGATTCTGCATGTCTTCCAAGGGGCTGCCAAACTGGGAAGTCTTAGATAGCGGAGCCCTGTTCCTAACACGGACACTCCTGGGCGGCAAGCCCGGGCAGAGAGACCATGCCACCTTGAGAAACAGAGCTGCTTGAGACTAGGATCCTGGCCTAAGCACCACCAAGTCTGGTCTCAGATGCAAACCAGGACATGTGCAGCCACTGGGGACAGAGACTTGCGACCACAGCTGCAGATCCACAGACACCAAGAATCCAGACATCCAGGCTGCAGATTTCTGTGAGTCACAGAGCCTAACCCACTCCCCTCAGGCTTGCAGGCAGTGCCATAGTAACTGATAGACCCGCCCCTCACTGGGGCTGCAGCTCTGCTGCAGGAATTTGAGCCTGGGAGCATGTGGACACTGGGAATCTGTTCCCTACAACGCAATTGGGTGACAAAACCTGAAGCCCATGCAGGGCGGCAATGCCACCTGACTTCGATTCTGGGCAAGCACACATGGAAGTCTGTTTTCGGCAGAGCAGGAGTGCAACCCAGTTCCCCAAGCTGACTGGGACCCTAATTCTCTGGGCGGGAGGTAGTACTAAGCACAAGTGACTTGACTCTGTTTCCTATAGCATGCACCTGGGATCCCTGACTCCCAGTGCATTCACACTAAGAGCCAGTGACTCCAATTCTTGGTGCATGCACACACAGGGACCCTGATTCTCAGCACGAGGCCTGACTAAGCAAAGGAGACTCTGATATTCAATTCTTGGTGCAGGAACAGGGGAACTCTGACTCCTGGCATGCGCTAGGGGGCTCTGATTTTTGGCACACACCAGCAGGGTCTCTGTTTCAGTGTGGTGCAGGCAGGGTCCCTGATTCTAGGTGCGCACATGAGGCCACCCTGAGTATTGGTGACTCTGATCCTGTGTGAGCGTGGCTCCCCCCAACCCATGGCAGCCACACATCTTGGGGTTGGAGCTCTTCAGTGACACTTGGGTAGTGCGAAGTTCTCAGAGCACACAACCAAGGCCCATGCAACTCAACGATTGAACCTTCTGGTGATAGTCAGAATGGGGAGATGACACAATCCCCAAAGGAAAGAAAATGAGGAGTCAATAAGAAAGGAAATTAGTGAAAAGGAAACATGCAACATGATAGAAAAAGAATTCAGAGTAATGGTCGTGCAGTTCATACACTGGATAGATGAAAAATTCAACAACCTATGCAAAAATCAGGAAGAAATCAAAATTGATATAGCTACAATCAAAAACACCATGGAGGGTTTCCACAATAGACTAGAAGAAGCAGAGGACTGAATTAGTGAGTTAGAAGATAAGGTAGCGAAACAAGCTCAACCTGAACAGCAACGGTAGAAAAATATTAAAAAGCAAGAGGAGAGCCTAAGGGAGCTTTGGAACAACATGAAACAAAGTAACATACATATAATAGGGCTTCCAGAAGGACAAGAGGAGCAGCAAGGATTAGAAAATCTATTTGAAGAAATAATGACAGAAAACTTCCCAGATATGGGGAAGAAAAAAGTTACACAAGTACAGAGAGTCCCAAGCAAGATTAATTCCAAAAGACCCACATAATTACAATGGCAAATGTTCATGACAAAGAAAGAATCTTAAAGGCTGCAAGAGAGAGACAGAGAGGTACCTACAAAGGATCTCCCATCAGATTATCAAATGATTTCTCAACAGAAACACATCAAACTAGAAGGGAATGGAAGGAGGTATGCAAAGTGTTGCAAACCAAAGGACTGAATGCAAGAATACTCTATGTGGCAAGACTATCAATCAAAATTGAAGGGGAAATCAGGAGCTTCAGAGACAAAAAAAAAAAAAGGCTAAGGGAGTGTATCACTACCAAGCCAGCATGCAAGAAATGATAAAGGGACTAGTGTAAAAAGAAGAGATAAAAAGATAAGACAGAACACAGGCACAAAAATAGAAATGACTACAAACAAGTACCTTTCAATGGTAACTTTAAACATAAATGGACTAAATGCTCCAATCAAAAGACATCCAGTAGCTGAATGAATAAAAAAAAACGACCCATATATATGCTGTCTGCAAGAGACCCATCTCAGAACAAGGGACTCACACAGACTGAAAGTGAAGGGATGGAAAAATATCTTTCAGGCAAATGGAAATGAAAAAAAAGCTGGGGTAGCAATACTTATATCTGACAAAATAGACCTCAAAGTAAAGGCCATAACAAGAGATAAGAAAGGCCACTTCATAATACTAAAGGGATCAATACAACAAGAGGATATAACCCTGAAAAACATATATGCACCCAATACAGGTGCACCCAAATACATAAAAAAACTCCTGGAAGATATCAAGGGAGAGATAGATAACCATACAAACATAGTAGGGGACTTTAATACACCACTGACATCACTGGATAAATCCTCTAGACAAAAAATGAGCAAAGAAACAGCAATCCTAAATGACTCACTAAATCAGATGGACTTAATTGACATCTTCAGAACATTTCACCCCAAAGCCATATAATATACATTCTTCTCAAGTACACATGGGACATTTTAAAAAATAGACCACATATTGGGTCACAATCAAAGTCTCCCTAAATTCAAGAAGATTGAAATCATATCAAGCATTTTCTCAGACCACAATGGCGTAATGTTAGAAATAAACTATAATAAAAACAATCCAAAAAACTCAAACACTTGGAAGCTGAATAGCATGCTATTAAATAATGATTGGTTTACTAATGAGATCAAAGAAGAAATTAAAAACATCCTGGAAACTAATGACAATAAAAACACAACAATCCAAAATCTCTGGGACACAGAAATGAAAGCAGTCCTGAGAGGGAAGTTTATAGCTCTATAGGCCTACCTCAGAAAAACAAGAAAAAATGGTAGTAAACCATCTAAATCTACAACTCAAAGAATTAGAAAGAGAGCAACAAGAAAAGCCCAGAGTGAGCAGAAGGAAGGAGATAATAAAGATCAGAGCAGAAATAAATGGAGACCAAAAAACAAACAAACAAACAAAAACAAAAAAAACAAAAAAACAACAACACAAAAAACTCCACAAAAGATCAATGAAACAAAGAGCTTGGTTCTTTGAAAGGATAAACAAGATTGATGAACCTCTAGCTAGGCTCACCAAGAAGCAAAGAGAGAGGACCCAAATAAACAAAATCAGAAATGAAAGAGGCAAAATAACAACAGACCACACAGAAATACAAAGGATTGTTTAAAAATACTATGAACAACTCTACTCCAACAAACTAGACAACCTCGAGAAAATGGACATATTCCAAGAAAAATACAACCTTCCAAAACTTAATCAGGAAGAGACTAAAAATCTCAATAGGCTGATAACTATGGAAGAAATTGAAGCAGTCATCAAAAAGCTCCCAGCAAACAAAAGCCTGGTGCCAGATGGCTTCACAGGGGAGTTATACCAAACATTCAAGGAAGATCTAAAACCTATCCTCCTCAGACTATTCCAAAAAATTCAAGAGGAAGGAAAACTTCCAAGCTCATTCTATGAAGCCAGCATTACTCTAATCCCAAAACCAGATAAAGACACCACAACTAAAGAGAATTATAGGCCAATATCCTTCATGAACATAGATGCCAAAATCCTCAACAAAATTCTAGCAATCGGATCCAGCAATACATCAGAAAGATCATACACCATGACCAAGTAGGATTTATCCCAGGGAAGCAAGGATGGTACAATATCCGCAAATCAATAAATGTGATACATCACATAAACAACTTGAAAAAGAAAAATCACATAGTCATATCAATTGATGCAGAAAAAGCATTTGACAAAATCCAACACTCTTTCTTGTTAAAAACTCTCAGCAAGGTAGGAGTAGAAGGATCATACCTCAACATAATAAAAGCCATATATGACAAACCCACAGCCAACATCATACTCAATGGACAAAAACTAAAACCATTTCCCCTAAGAACAGAAACAAGACAGGGATTTCCACTCTCACCACTCCTGTTCTACATAGTACTGGGAGTACTAGCCATTGCAATCAGACAAGAAGAAATAAAGGCATCCAAATTGGAAAAGAAGAAGTAAAACTGTCCTTATTTCCAGATGACATGATATTGTACATAGAAAACCCTAAAGACTCCATCAAAAATTTTTTAGACTTAATAAATGAATTCGGCAATGTAGCAGGATACAAAATTTATGCCAAGAAATCTATGGCATTTCTTTACACCAATAGTGAACTTACAGAAAGAGAGTAAAAAAGCAATCCCATTTACCATCACATCAAAAAAATTAAGATACCTAGGAATAAACTTAACTAAGGAGGTAAAAGACCTATATGCGAAAAACTACAGGACATTGAAAAAGGAGATAGAGTAAGGCATAAACAGATGGAAGAACATACCGTGTTCATGGATTGGTAGAATCAACAACATCAAAATGTCCATACTATCCAAAGCAAACTATAGATTCAATGCAATCCCCATTAAAATACCAACGGCATATTTCACAGACCTAGAACAAACGTTCCAAAAATTTATCTGGAATAAAAAAAGACCCCGAATAGCTGCAGCAATCCTGAGAAAGAAGAACAAAGTAGGTGGGATCTTAATACCAGATATCAAACTGTATTACAAAGCCACTGTTCTTAAAACAGCCTGGTACTGGCACAAGAACAGACATATAGGTCAATGGAATAAAATAGAGAACCCAGAAATCCACCCAAACCACTATGCCCAATTAATATTTGACAATGGAGGCAAGAGCATACAATGGAGTCAAGACAGTCACTTCAATAAATGGTGTTGAGAAAATTGGACAGATACATGCAAAAAGATGAAATTAGACCACCATCTTACTCCTTAAACAAAAATAAACTCAAATTGGACAAAGGACCTAAATATAAGATAGGAAACCATAAAAATACTAGAGGAATCCACAGGCAGTGAAGTCTCAGACATATGCTGAAGCAATTTCTTCACTGATACTGCTCCTAGGGCAATGGAAACTAAAGAGAAAATAAACAAATGGGACTATATCAAAATAAAAAGCTTTTGCACAGCAATGGAAGCCATCAACAAAATAAGGAAGCCCACTGCATGGGAGAACATATTTGCCAGTGTTATCACTGATAAGGGTTTTATCTCCAACATTTACAGGGAACTCATACAACTTAACAAAAGGAAGATAAACAATCCAATCAAAAAATAGGCAATGGACCTAAATAGATACTTTTCAAAAGAAGACAGAAGGCCAAGAGACATATGAAAACCTGTACAAAGTCACTAATTATACGAGAAATGCAAATCGAAATGACAATGCGGTATCATCTCACACCTGTCAGAATGGCTATCATCGACAAATCAACAAACGACAAGTGTTGGCGAGGATGATAAAAAAAAAGGAACCCTCAGGCACTGCTGGTGGGAATGCAGACTGGTGCAGCCACTGTGGAGAACAGTATGGAGTTTCCTCAAAAACTAAAAATGGAACTCCCATTTGACCCAGTGATTCCACTTCTAGGAATATATCCCAAGAAACTAGAAACACCTATCAGAAAGGATATATGCACCCCTGTGTTCATAGCAGCACAATTCACCATAGCTAAGATTTGGAAACAGCTTAAGTGCCCATCAGCAGATGAGTGGATTAGAAAATTATAGTTCATCTACACAATGAAATACTATGCTGTGGTAAAAAAGAAGGAATTCTTACCATTTGCAACAGCATGGATGGAACTGGAGAGCATTATGCTAAGTGAAATAAGCCAGTCAGAGAAAGATTAATACCACATGATCTAACTCATTTATGGAATATAATGAACAACATAAAGTGATGAACAAAAACAGATCCAGAGACAGAGAACCATTGATCAGACTGTCAAACCACAGAGGGAAGGTAGGGGAGAGATCAACCAAAGGACTTGTATGCATGCATATAAGCCTAACTAATGGAACCAGACAACAGGAGGGTGAGGGCATGAGTGAGGGGGCGGTTGGAGGGCTAATGGGGGATGAGGACACATATGTAATACCTTAATCGATAAAGAAATTAAAGATTGAAGGAAAAATGTGACAAAGAGAAGGACATTATAAACATTTTAATAATATATTTTTATTGATTTCAGATAGGAAAGGAGAGGGAGAGAGAGAGAAACATCAATGATGAGAGAGTATCATTGTTTGGCTGCCTCCTGCACTCCCCCTACTGGGGATTGATCCCATAACTCAGGCATGTGCCCTTGACTGGAATCAAACCTAAGACCCTTCAGTCTGCAGGCTGAAGCTTTATCCACTGAGCCAAATCAGCTAGGGCCAGCATAAACATTTTAGGTCCTATCTGGTCTTTGTGTTTTTCTATGGAAGACTGGAAATTTTGACAGACAGATAGGGTTTAAGGTATATTTAAAAATACCTTTATGAAACCCATAGGGGGGAGAGAGAGAGAGAGAGAGAGAGAGAGAGAGAGAGAGAGAGAGAGAGAGAGAGAGAGAGACAGCTATGTTTAATCACTTATTTTTTACCTAACTCATTCCCAACCCAAATTGTGTGTTCAGATCTTGAGACATGCATACATACATTTTAAAATGGTTCTTTAAAAATAATGACACACCAAACTGCACCTCCAACCAGGTAGTAACCTTACAAGTGCTTGCTTCCATTCATACTAGCCACTGGGTAGAGAAAAAGAATTAGAACGGTCCAGGACAAATCAATTACCTTTGTATTAAAAAGCCACCTGAGGAGTGTATGTCAAGTTATTAAAATGATTCTGAATGTGGGTAATGTTCTTGGCAACATTATGACAACAACTTCTTCCCATTTTGAAGATTAGAAAACAGATTTGAAAAAGTTAAAAGACTTGGCCAAATCACTCATTTATTAAGTGAAAGATACAGGGGTCTAAACCCATGTGCTTTGAATTCAAAGCCTTTCTAAGTTTCACAACAGCATAGTACCTTTAACTTGTAAAAGAATACTATGTGATCTGAACATTTCTTCACTTCTATTAGGTATTGCTGGAATTATAGCCAATGCGTGGTTGAGACTGCTAGGGACCTTCAGATTACATAATTAAATCTTCCACATAAGGCTCTGTGTCAAACTGACAGCCAGAGAGATGAAGTTTTTGTTCTCTGTGCCACTCTCTGCCACCAATGGTTTCACCCTAATTCATCACCAATACTTATTTGTGAGGCCTCTGGATTCCACCTCCCTCTGCCCCAGTATCCTCATTAGTGCTTCCTCCTGGTGTGGAGGCTTATCATGAAACTCCTTGGACAGATGCCTTCAGCCTCCTTTACTACTAGTATGCATTGGCTGTCATCTTTTTCTTCTGTAATTAATTACAGTTGCATGGCTGCATATGAACTGAGTGATCGGAGGGAAGAAATGCAGTTTCCAGCTTTCTTGCTCACTTACTTCGCTTAAGCCTATGTAAGGATTTTCACTGCTTGAGTCCCAGGCTGCTTAATTTTTGCTCAATGCACAGCATTCCTTTCCCTCCTACCTCACTCTGTCACACTCCCTCCTTCTACCTGGGTATGCTACTTGGTTTTAATGGGAGCACATTACTCTGCAGACTCTGAGTCTTTCCATCACGTTATATGCCACAGCATTGTGAAATGTTGCAGTGCCTGCAGAGCAGCAGTTGTTACTAAGAGAGTGGGTTGTTGAGGTGTATTCTGAGTTCCCAACACAATGGCCAATGTCCTGCTCCAAGGCCGAGCTTGGCCGTGTTCAGTTCTGATAGTTAGATTCATGTTACCAACTGTTGCTCAATTCACAATTTTCTTACAATTATTGATACAACCCTGGGAGTGACAATTGTTTCTGTAAAAAGGATGCTGCTACATGAATTATGTGGTATACTCATACAATTACAGGTCCCAAAATGGTGTTAACTGATATGGAAAAACAAGCAACCAGGCCAATGACTAATGCATAGTAGAAATCTCAAAAGCATTCAGGGCACAATGTGAGAACTTTTGCAAACAAAAGTGTTTTGCAAACACTGTGAACAAAATAATAAGTGACTGGGAATCATGGTTGATTACATTCATGTTAGATGCCATCAGGACTGTTATAGTATGCTTAGTCCTCTGAGCACCCTTTTGCATTGTCAGCCAACAAACTATAATTTCATGATTGACTAGCCTAACACAGGCTTAGGTTCCAGATTCTGTGCACAACCATGCCAATCCACAACAATGAAGTAAAAAGCAAATCTATAAAGGGTAATATGCTAATAAAAAAAATAAAAGGGTAATATGCTAATTAGACCGGAAGTCCTTCTGGATGTCATTCCAGATGTCCTTCTGGACAAAGCTGGGGCCAGAGGGAAGCCAGCCTGGGTCCCAGGTGCTTGCGGGCAGCCAGAGGGAAGCCAGCCAGGATCCAGGGTGCCAGAGGGAAGCCAGTGCTGGCAGCCGGGGGAAGGAAGGCCTACTCTTGCATGAATTTCGTGCTTTAGGCCTCTAGTAAGTACATAAAACAGTAGGCAGAAGTCAAAAGACAATGCCTAACATCAGCTTGAAATAGAGCAAGTCTGTCACTCAAATACATTGGGGATTTTACTATCATTTACCTAAAGGACCTTTTTTATTGCCTGCTGATTCAACATTTACTAGAACACCTGCTATATGCCGGGCATATGTACTGGGTCTTGAGGTTATCATTGTGAGAAAATGGGTACTAATGAGTGACTGGAATTTCTCAATAGAAAACCAGATGGGTCTCCATCTCAACTACTCTATATTTAGTGGGGCCTTTGAAGAAACTCTGAAATAGGTTTCGGTTAGGTCTTTCTCCAGACTCTCTATTTGCATCTTTTTGAAAGATTTCTGTTAGAAAGGGGGCATGAATCCCTTCTCAGATACAATTCATAATGATTATTTTCCCTTATTGTACTCAGTACTATTCTTGCTGATAACAAAATCGTAATTAAAGCTGAAAAGGGTACTTAATTATAAGAAAATTCTTAAGAATATGCCTCCCTCCGTCCTTTAGGCTAAGAAGTTTGGCCAAAAGCCTTTTGGTAGTTACATTGAATTTAATCAGTTATTTTCTGGGTTTTTTCGTAATAGCATTTATATGATTGGGAGGGAATTTTCTTTAATTAGGATATTTTCTTTAATTAGAAACACTGTTCTTTAGTGTTTCTGTTGCACAGACCCTTTGGAGCAGAGGGCTATGGATGCCCTATTCCCATGAACTTTGCTTATGAGAATACAAACCTGCAATGGGACCAGTTTGGGAGCCTCCAATGCCCGAAGTTAAAGAATTGTGGTCTGGGTGGTTTGAGGGATCCAGAGTAGGATTTAAAAACAATCATTAATTAATAAGTGGATTGAGTAGCAAAAGAAAGTAAGATAATTCTTCTGTTTCATAGCTGTTCAATGCAAATTTAGACTACAGAATGAAAGATATTTGAGCACATCCTGTGATAGACAATCATTATTGAGTATCTATGAATTTAAACACACCAGGAGATAAGTTGCTTGCTATGTATAAGCAGGAAAAGCTGTGAAAAATAGCTTGGGAGAGATGTGGAGAGAAATAACATCAGCTTCAGATATCAAATTGAGAATTAAACTTCCTGAAGAATTTTTTTATCCCTGATGAAGAAAAGTAAAAATATATTATTTTACCAAAACTACTCCAATAAGCAAATGCAGAAAATGGCTATGTGAGTGCTAGTGATTGAAATATATTTTTCATTTTCTTTATTGATTAAGGTATTACATATGTGCCCTTATCCCCCATTATTCCCTCCCCCCGCTCATGCCCTCACCCCCCTGGTATCTGTGTCCATTGGTTAGGCTTATTGCATGCATACAATTTCTTTGGTTGATCTCTCCCCCTTACCTCCACCCTCTGCTGCCTTCCCTCTGAGGTTTGATGGTCTGATGATGCTTCACTGTCTCTGGATGTGTTTTTGTTTATCAGTTTATGAAATCTTTCACAATGGTGATATATTATGATAGTTAATATTACAATAAGACCATAAATTTGTCATATATTCTCTATCATGCTTACTCACATGCACAGGAGTGGATCTAGATTTTGTGGAGCTGAAAGGTTACCCAATTCAGTAGGCCCTCCTTAACAAAAAGAATATAAGCTTTGAATGTAAAGTAAGGACAAATCTCTCATACGGGGCTCTTCCAAGTGAAGGACCCTGTAAGTTGAGAGTCACTGATTCTTGGTGAATCCACCTCTGTATGTGAGCTATGGTTATGGGAAGTCAGGAGGAGGCAGGCAAAGGGGACATGCAAATTATAGTGTCAAGGTCCACACTTCACTTAGCACATCTGAGTGCTTTGCTGACCATCTTAGAAGCTGCTTGTTGATCCCCTAGGATGGGACCTCTCAATGAAACAAACACAAGAAATTCTGCTTCCTTATGACCAGCAGACCCTGATCCTGAATTTATTGACCTGGAAGATTCCACTTCTAAAGTCTGTTTCTGACATATTCCCATTTATCATTGAATTACTTCAGATTTAAAACACTCCACCCATACCACCATCTATGAAACAACTATAACAATATCCTCAAATAAAATAAGCTTCAACTTCAAACAGCTAGCTACTAGGTTGGATTTAGGTATCAAAAACCCACTTCCCCACACCATGGGTATAAGACAACTCAAACGAGTCTTGTTGCAGTGAGAGGGCAGCTGCTGTTGGCCAAGTTTCTGTCTGTTACCTGGGTCCCGATCTGAGCTGGGCATGGAAGCTAAGCAGCCTTGGGGGCAGGAGGCCTTCCCTTAGAAGTGGTGAGGGTTCAGGCCCCTGCTAAGTTGGGGGGTTGAGGGTCTGTGCCCCACCTCTGTTGACCCGCAAATTCTCTCCTGATGGCCCCTCTGCAACTGTGCCTGTCTTAGGTTGTTCCTTCCCTGAGGAATCTTACCGGTCTCTGGCTAACCAGCCATCCTCCGGGGCCAAGCAGGGTGATGTGAGGTTTAGTTCTGTCTCCTTTGTAGCCTATGCCCCCGTGGCCTCCACGCCCAGCACCTGCCTTGGGATCCCCTCGCCTGCTGGCAGGGCTCCAGCACTGATCACATATCTTGTGGAACCCGGGTTTCTTCTCCAAGGAGGGCCCAGCTCGCCCCATTGGGTGAGAGACATATCCATGGTACCACCATAACGAGGCTTCAACCTTGGCATGAACAGAAAGCTCAGGCAACAGCTGTGGGCAATTGGATTTTGAGAAGAGGGTCCCTCTTGGCCAAAAGGCAAGAGGGGCCAATATAGAATGCTCAGGTGCCTTCCCAGGGGGCCCTCTACACAATGGAAGGGATTAAATCATTTCATTTTCTTTTTAAATTGCTGCCAGACATTCAAAGAATTAGTTTGTAAGTTAGTTTGGGATAATTGTATATTATGCTGTTGTAATTCTAAAATATCAAGAGATGTGTTACCTTTGTCTCCAAGCACCAAAAAGATGATTTTTTATTGATTCCTAAGGGTGCGAGGTACTATTATAGGTAATGGGGGTAACACAAATCTGGGAAAAATTATAATGACAGTGTAGAATAATATCATGTGAGAATATTCTTTGCTCTAGGCCATGGCAATTCCATTTCAAACTGGCTATCAATTTCTTTTTGTATAGACAAGGTCATAGTTACATTTTCTGCACCTCTCCCAGGAGGAAGTAGTGATAGTCCCTTCCTTTGGTGTCCACACAAGCCAGAAACCTCTCTTTAATTTTACATACAAAGGGGCAGTGGTTTGATTTTGTGTCATATGAAAGGGAAGCTGGGTGGAGACCCCTGTGTAATTATACTTCCTTGCCCTACCCATGGTCCTCCTGGATGACCAAGGTGTTTGGTATTATTGGTGACTACATTAGTCAGGGAATCAGCTCACATAAGGGGTCTTACCCATGAAGGGTCAGAAACATAAGATCAAAATACTTCCCCATTTGCCCCATGTAATCTTACCGTACAGCTGATGACTGCTAACATGGCAAGAAAGACGTTCTCAGGCATCCTTGGGTTTCTGGTTAGAGATGGAGAACATTATGCTAAGTGAAATAAGCCAGGCAGAGAAAGATAAATATCACATGATCTCACTCATTTGTGGAATATAATGAACAACATAAACTGATGAAAACAAAATAGATCCAGAGACAGAGAAACATCAATCAGAACGTCAAACCTCAGGGAAAAAAATGTGAGGTAACCATAAAGTAATTTTCAAAAGCTAAGCAAGAACTGCCACAAGTGGTAGTCAATTGAATCAATGATATGGCTTCACAGTGATGCCTCAGATTCAGCAAGAAAATGTTATGCAAAGAAAATTTCAGGAGTCCTATTGTGACACCCCCCACCCCCGACCCCATAATGAATTTCACGGGTCTGCTGGAACTCAGATGGGTCTGCTGTGAAGGTGGTGGGCTTACCATTGATTCTTTTGGTAGTGTCAATGATGGTTCAGCGTAATATATAAAAGGAAGCACTTTAGTCTGCCATTCATACATTAAAAATGACAGAGATTATACAGTTTCACCTAGGCTATTTACCCAACACTACTTCCTTAAAAGCATGGTTCTAGATCCCATGAGTTCCCACTGAAGGGGTCTCTATCTGTTATCTGAGCTCTGAACAGGTTCTGAGCCAACTACTTGAGCAATATTATATTTAAACAAACAGTCAAGTTATGGCTGGAAGAATGGCTTACCCATGAAACTCACATAACTCCCAGAATAATTATAATTAATTAAATAATTTTGGGCTAAAAATTATTTAAATAAACTATTATTTACAAAGGAAACAGCAGGGAAAAGAACATGTAAATTCAATTCATTAAATGGGCAGATTCACTCACAGTTCATGTCAGGATAATTTATGCTAGTTTTCTCTGATGTCATCTGTTGTTCAGGTTAATAATTAGTCTTGCTCATTATTAACTGCTGGAGGTTGCTTTGTATTTTGGCAGAGGGAGACAGATTATTTGGGAAAGCACCTATGAATATTGAACTTTCAATATGAGTACAGGGCTTATTTGCAAAAATGCAACTCTTGTTTTCTCAACCAATTCAATATCCTATTGCATTTAGTTCTGCATTCTCAGGAGGCTTTGCAGAAGAATCCCTCTTTCTTTACTCATGTAAAAACAGTGAAGATAAAAAGAGAAGAGGGTAAAATGTTCTTTCTAACCCTGTAGTACTTTCTTCTTAGAACTAAAGATAGCATTTTAAAATTCTTTAAGGAACACCTCTTTTATAGGCCAGGTTACAGATCTTTTGAGAAGTCCAGTATGTTGATGATGTCCATTTACAAGACTTTATGACCAGAAAATTAACATTGAAACTTTTCTTTACAACTCCATCAAAGGTAATAAATGTATACACCTAAGAATGTAAGACAGTAACTCATTTAGGCTTTTGAAATTCTTGGTGTAGCTTGCAGTTGCTCATATGTCCCAGTTCTGTGTAATACAGTGACTCAGACCTTAGGAAGGTAACAAGAATGATGCCCACTATTAACGTTGCTTCTCTTTTTAAAAACAAAATATTTCCTGGCATGTAATTGTCTTTTTAAAATACTTGACCCTGTGCAAGTATTTTATATTTACCATTTATAATATTTTTCTTGTTTCAGGGCATTGGATGGGGGCGGGGAGAGGTATATTTAGTTCTTTAATTAAATTAAACCAAATAATGACATTTAGTTCTAAAGGTAGTAAAACTAGTGAGAGATGATTTATATAACAACTGGATGAAGGAGAGACTATCTAGGAAAATGCTTAAGCTTTTTGTTGCAAAACAGAATAAAAGGACATTGAACACAGATTAGATTCTTTTGGATATATTGACAGTGATGTGTATTTAAGGAATACAAATGAGGATACTCAAGTATGTTGCATCTATTAGTGTGGATAAACTTGTGACTCATCTCTGTTTTCAGTTATTTTAACACACGAGTACAGATGGAATTACTTAGGGTTAGAGAATAGAGTGAGAAGAGAATAGAGCCTTGGATAGAATCTTTATTAACTCCAACATTTAGTGGACAAAGGAAGATGAGCCTCAAAACAACTGGCCAGAGAAATAAGAGAAAATTCAGGGAGTGATGAGTCAGAGAGAACAACAGAAAGAGTGTTACAAAAAGGGTCGTAGAGAACATTTTATAAATTTGACCCCAAAAGCAAGGGAAGTAAAGGCAAAAATAAATGAGTAGGACTATATCAAATTAAAAAGCTTCTGCACAGCAAAAGAAACCAAAACAAAAACAAAAAAAGGCAATCAAGTGAATGGGAAATGACATTTGCAAACATCAGCTCCTACAAGAGATTAATATCCAAAATATATAAAGAACTCATAACTCAACACCAAACAAATAAACAATACAAATAAAAAAATGTGTAGAGGGCCTGAACAGACACTTTTCCAAGAAGACATACTAAAGTCAAACTGATATATGAAAAGATACTCAACTTCACTATCAATTAGGGAAATGCAAATCAAAACTACAATTAGATACCACCTCACACC
Source organism: Eptesicus fuscus (assembly GCF_027574615.1). Lineage (NCBI taxonomy): Eukaryota > Metazoa > Chordata > Mammalia > Chiroptera > Vespertilionidae > Eptesicus > Eptesicus fuscus. The sequence goes on from NC_072475.1 coordinate 113,570,785, forward strand.
TGTTAGAATGGCTATTATCAATAAGACAAGTAATAACATGTGTTGGAGAGGTTGTGGAGGAAAAGGAACCCTCATTCACTGCTAATGAATGTAGACTGGTACAGCCACTATGTGAAAAAGTATGGAGATTTCTCAAAATATTAAAAATAGAGTCACCCAAAAAATTTGAAAACATTTATTCACAAAGATATATACAGCACTATGTTCATTGCAGCATTATTTATGGTTGTCAAGACATGGAGACAACTAAAGTGTCCTTTGACAGAGATTGGATAAAGAAGATGTGGTACATCCCGGCTGATGTGGCTCAGTGGTTGAGTATCAACCCACGCACCAAGAGGTCACCAGTTAGATTCCCAGTCAGGGCACATACCTGGGTAGTCAGCTTGATCCCCAGCAGGGGGTGTGCAGGAGGCAGCCAATCAATGTTGACGTTTCTCTCTCATCGATGTTTCTATCTCCCTTTCCCTTCCTCTCTCTCTAAAATTAATAAAATATGTTTAAAAAAAGATGTGGTACATATATACAATGGACTACTTCTCAGACATAAGAAAGAATGAAATACTGCCATTTGCAACAACACAGATGGGCCTTGAGAATATCATACTAAGTGAAATAAATCTGTCAGAAAAAGCTAAGAACCATATGATTTCACTCATATGTGAGATATAAAACTGAAACTCATAGACACAGACAAGACAACAGCAAGGTGGTTATCAGAGTGAAGGAGGTGAGCAGGAAAGGGCTTTAATATATGGTGACGGAGAAGATTTGACTTTGGGTGGTGGACACACACAGCAACATACAGATAATGTATCATGGAATTGTGTATTTGAAACCTATGTGATTTTATTCATTAATATTACCCCAATAAATTTAATAAAATATAATTTTTTAAAGGGAAAATAAAAAGGGAGCTATTAACAGTATCACTCTGTTAAAAAGACATAGCATTGAAAAGACAAAGCAGAACTGGCTATCCTCCATCTTGCGGAGCTAGTCAGTCTGATCACCTCTTCTCCCCTGCTGGGAGTGGCCACAGGAGCTCCAGGAATGTCCTAACTTCCCTTAGTGGACCAATGAAGCTCCAGAGATGCAGCTTAGGTCATAATAAGGCAATCTCTGGCCCTAACCGGTTTGGCTTAGTGGATAAAGCATCGGCCTGCAGACTGAAGGGTCCAAGGTTCGATTCCGGTCAAAGGCATATACCTTGGTTGCAGGCACATCCCCAGTAGGGGATGTGCAGGAGGCAGCTGATCGATGTTTCTCTCTCATGGATGTTTCTAACTCTCTATCCCTCTCCCTTCCTCTCTGTAAAAAATCAATAAAGTATATATTTTTAAAAAAATAAGGCAATCTCTGTAACCCACGTCACTTCCGTCACTTCCCTAAGCCCACCCAAATGACCAACCCTTTATAACCTATCGTTCTCCCGGGGCTCACTCTCTTGTCTCGCTGCTGCACCAGAAAGAGGCCGGGAGCCAAACCCGGGTTTGAATAAAGACTCTTTGCGGAGTACACGAAAATGGCGACAGAATAGAGTCGGGTTTGGAGTCTGTTCCTGGGGTGGAGTGTAGGAGAAGCAGAGGCTCGCAGAGGGAGTGTATGTGGGCAAGCCAAGGGACAGCTAAACTCCAGGAGAAGGCGGGGGAGTGCTGGGCAGGGTTCCCCTGACCACGCAGCACCCACAGGGTCTGGGTCCCCTCCTGGAGCTGCGGGCTCACCGGGCGCCTCGCCATCTTGCAAGGAAAGGAGGATTTTATTGGAAACCTGACTTTCCGCGACAACTGCAAACACTGAACTGCTGCGATCACCAGACCACCGGTCCCCTATCAGCGCAAACATTCGGATGCAAAGGAACTCTTCACTGCACCACGGAAAGGTCAGATATCGCCTGAAATAAGGAGTGGTTTCTAATCCCCACGGTGGGTGAGGGAGGCGCTGGGTGAGGGAAGCGCGGCAGCCACAGGACCTGCAGGAACCAGGAGGTCTGTGCCTAGAAAAATCAGCGGCAGTTGGAACTGCCGTGATCCGTGAATGTGGAGGGGGGTCTTCTGAGCTGCTAACAGAAGTGACCTCTTGAATGCAACTCATTTTAATCTGACGAGGAGGGTCAGACTAAGAATTTTCAAAGGAGTGCAGGATCCTTAGTCTGGCGCACAGACCCACTGTCCGCACACTTGGGCTCTTTCTGACTCTGATTGCTAAGCCCAATACATAGAAAAACCCAGGTGGAGGGGCCCTGAAAGACTGCAGGGGGAAGGTGTTTTTTCAGAACCTGGGGACCAGAGCTGGGTGTGACCATCAGAGAGGCAGCTCTGTGGCGCACACCTCCACAAACTGGTAGTGAGAGCCATAGAGGGGGAAAAAAAAAAAAAAAAGCTAGAGAGGCCCGGAAGTCAATTCAGAAACACTGCCTTTCAGGGGCTGAAACGCTAATTGTCTCTGGTGTAATCAAAAATAAATATGAGAAATTAAGACACGGCTGGCTTAAAAAGCAGGACTGGCTTCCAACACTGAGGAGCCCTGGAATGAAGCTGAACTGAAATACCACCCAGACTGGGAAACAGGCGTACCAAACAGAATAATAGAGGAAGTGAATGACAGCCGCTACTGCACATTTTAGTCTTCCTATTTTTTAATTTTCAATTCTTTTTTCAATTTTTTAAATTTTTTATTCTCATATTTTTTATTTGCATTTTTTGCATCTTTCACTTAAGAAACTAATTTTTTTTCTTTTTCCTCACTCGATTTTCACCTTTTTAATTATTACATTTTTATTTTCAATCAGCATTATTATTACTATTATTTTACTTTTTTTTTTTTAATGTCATTTGATTTTCTCTTTCTTTTATTTTTGGATTAGTGTCCTACATTCGATTTGCATCTTTCCCTTACAATCATTTTACCCTATCTCAAAGCTAACATTATGCCATCACTCTCCTCCTAAACTTTCCCATTTTGGACTCCAGTTTATCTTAACCCTTTCTGGCCTTAGATTTTCCCTACTTTTTCAGTTTACTCTCTGCTAAAACTTCACCCTACTTATATATCTAATTCCCAACCCCCTGCTCCAAATCCATACAAACCTCTCTCTACGCTACCAAAAAAAAATTATTTTTCTCTCTGGCCTTTTGTTGTTGTTTGCTTGAATGTTGATTAGATTGAATTTTTATGCTTTTTTATGAGATTGTTTTGATTATTCTTTTTGTTGGTTTGGTTGGTTCTTTTGTTTGCTTTGTTTTTGTTTGTTTTTTACTTTTGTTTTCCCTTGCCTCACTTGATATTAGCTGGTGTTGCAGTTTATATTAATCTCCAGGCTCGTGTTGCTGGAATTTGCTGGGAATAGGGGTTGTTCTAGTGGAGTTTACTCCCCATATATATAGTTTGTTCCCCTTTTCTCTCTTAGTATCGTTCTTATCTCTCTTACTTTTTTTTTCTTTTCTTTTTCTTTTCTTTTTTTTTCCTTTTCTTTCTTTCTGCTCTTTTCCCAAGTTCAGATTCACACTCTTTGTTTTTTTGTTTTGTTTGTTTTTTTCGTTGTTGTTCTTTCTTTTTACTCTCCCTCTTCCACTCCTATTCCCTAATTTGTCTTTCTCTGGTGGTTACCTTTATTGGAGGTTATTAATATCGTGAATACAATTCTGTTCAGTGCCTTGTCTGTTGTGGCTGGTTGTGTTGCATTTTGTACCTTTAAATCAATGCCGGAGAGAGAGATCTATATAACCAGACAACCGGAGAAGAGAGACCATGAGGAGACAAAGAAACAGCCCCCACAGGAAAGAGAAGCAGGCATCACCAGAAAAGGAAGTAAATGATTTAGAGGCAAACAACCTATCAGAGAAAGAATTCAGAGAAATGGTCATAAAGTGGCTGAAAAGGATGGAAGACAAGTTCGACAATATGAGTAAGAACCAAGAAGAAATGAAGAAGAACCAAGAAGAAATGAAAAATGACATCGCTGCTGTAAAGAACTCAATAGAAAGCATCAAGAGTAGACTAGACAAAGCAGAGGACCGCATCAGTGAGCTAGAAGACAAGATGGAAAAAAATAACCAATTACAACAGCTTCTAGAAACAAAAATTAGAAAGATTGAGGAGAACCTAAGGGAACTTCGGGACAACACAAAACAAAACAACATCAGGATAATAGGGGTGCCAGAAGGAAAGGAAACTGAGCAAGGAATAGAAAACCTGTTTGAAGAAATAATAACAGAAAACTTCCCTGATATAGGGAAGAAAAAACCCACACAAATCCAAGAAGCTCACAGAGTTCCAAGCAAAATGAACCCCAAAAGACCGACGCCAAGGCACATTATAGTTAAGTTGGCAAACACCAACGACAAAGTAAGAATCTTACAAGCGGCCAGAGAGAGACAGACAGTTACATACAAAGGAACCTCCATCAGACTAGCAACTGATTTCTCAACAGACACTCATCAGGCCAGAAGGGAATGGAATGAAATATACAAAGTCATGCAAAGGAAGGGTCTAAATCTTAGAAGGGTCTAAATGTACTGTATTCTGTACAGTACAGAATACTGTACCCAGCAAGGCTATCAATCAAAACTGAAGGTGAAATCAGGAGCTTCACAGACAAAAAAGGACTAAGGGAGTTTATCACCACCAAACCAGCAATGAAAGAAATGCTAAAGGGTCTGCTGTAAAAAAAAAAAAGAAAGAAAGAAAGAAAGAAATAGGAAGCAAAGAAGGAACACAGGGGTATAGAATAAAAATGGCGACAAATAAGTACCTATCAATAATAACCTTAAATGTAAATGGATTGAACGCCCCAATCAAAAGACACAGGGTAACAGACTGGATAAGAAAACAAAACCCATATATCTGCTGTCTACAGGAAACCCACCTCAAAAAAAAAGGACGCATACAGACTGAGAGTAAAGGGCTGGAAAAAGGTTTTCCAGGCGAATAGAAATGAAAAAAAAGCTGGTGTAGCAATACTTATATCTGACAAATTAGATCTCAAAGTGAAGGACATAACTAGAGATAATGCAGGCCACTTCATAATACTAAAGGGAGAAATCCAACAAGAAGAAATAACTCTGGTAAACATATATGCACCCAATACAGGAGCACCAAGATACATTAAAAAACTCCTGGAAGATATCAAAGGAGAGATTGACAGCAATACAATCATAGTAGGAGACGTCAATACCCCCCTATCACCATTGGACAAATCCTCTAAACAAAAAATCAGCCAAGAAACATCAATCCTAAATGACTCACTAGAACAGATGGAATTCATTGAGATCTTCAGAACATTTCACCCCAAAGCCACAGAATATACATTCTTCTCAAGTGCACATGGGTCATTTTCAAGATAGACCATATGTTAGGACATAGGCAAAGTCTCTCCAAATTCAAGAAGATAGAAATCATATCAAGTGTCTTCTCAGATCACAGTGGCATAAAACTGGAAATCAACTACAATAAAAACAACCCAAAGAAATCAAACACTTGGAGACTAAACAGCATGTTATTAAACCATGACTGGGTTACCAAAGACATCAAGGAAGAAATAAAAAACATCATGGCAACAAATGACAATGAAAACACAACAATCCAAAATCTATGGGACACAGCGAAAGCAGTTCTGAGAGGGAAGTTCATAGCTCTACAAGCCTACTGCAAAAAACAAGAAACAATGGTAATAAATTACCTAACCCAACAACTCAAAGAGTTACAGAGAGAGCAACAAGATAAGCCCAGTGTAAGCAGAAGGAAAGAAATAATAAAGATCAGAGCGGAGATAAACGACATAGAGACCAAAGAAACAATACAAAAGATCAACAAAACCAAGAGCTGGTTCTTGGGAAGGATAAACAACATTGATGAACCTCTAGCCAGGCTCACCAAGAAGCAAAGAGAGAGGACCCAAATAAACAAAATCAGAAAAGAAAGAGGTGAAATAACAACAGACCCCGACGAAATACAAAGGATTGTTACAAAATACTATGAACAACTCTATTCCAACAAACTGGACAACCTAGAGGAAATCGACATATTCCTAGAAAAATACAACCTTCCAAAACTCAATCAGGAAGAATCTAAACAGCTCAACATGCCAGTAATTATGGAAGAAATTGAAGCAGTCATCAAAAAGCTCCCAGCAAACAAAAGCCCGGGGCCAGACGGCTTCACAGGAGAGTTTTACCAAACTTTCAAGGAAGAACTAAAACCTATCCTCCTCAGACTATTCCAAAAAATTCAAGAGGAAGGAACACTTCCAGGCTCCTTCTATGAAGCCAGCATCACCCTAATACCAAAACCAGATAAAGACAACTCAATGAAAGAGAATTACAGGCCAATATCCCTCATGAACATAGATGCCCAAATCCTCAACAAAATTCTAGCAAATCGGCTCCAGCAGTACATCAGAAAGATCATACACCATGACCAAGTAGGATTTATCCCAGGAATGCAAGGATGGTACAATATCCGCAATCAATAAACGTGATACATCACATAAACAAACTGAGATAAAAATCACATAATCATATCAATAGATGCAGAAAAAGCATTTGACAAAATCCAACACCCTTTCTTGATAAAAACTCTCAACAAGGTGGGAATAGAAGGATCATACCTCAACATAATAAAAGCCATATATGATAAACCCACAGCAAACATCATACTCAATGGGCAAAAACTAAAACCATTTCCCCTAAGAACAGGAACAAGACAGGGATGCCCACTCTCACCACTCCTGTTTGACATAGTACTGGAAGTATTAGCTATCGCAATTAGGCAAGAAGAAGAAATAAGAGGCATCCAAATTGGAAAAGAAGAAGTGAAGCTGTCCTTATTTGCAGATGACATGTTATTGTACATAAAAAACCCAAAAGATTACATAAAAAAACTAATAGACTTAATAAATGAATTCGGCAATGTAGCAGGATACAAAATTAATGCCAAGAAATCTATGGCTTTCCTATACACCAATAATGAACTTACAGAAAGAGATACTAAAAAAGCAATCCCATTTACCATCGCACAAAAAAAATTAAGATACCTAGGAATAAACTTAACTAAGGAGGTAAAAGACCTATATGCAGAAAACTACAGGGCACTGAAAAAAGAGATAGAGGAAGACGTAAACAGATGGAAGAACATACCATGTTCATGGATTGGTAGAATCAACATCATAAAAATGTCCATACTACCCAAAGCAATCTATAGATTCAATGCACTCCCCATCAAAATACCAACAGCATATTTCACAGACCTAGAAAGCACTCTCCAAAAATTCATCTGGAATTAAAAAAGACCCCGAATAGCCACAGCAATCCTGAGAAAGAAGAATAAAGTAGGTGGGATCTCAATACCAGATTTCAAGCTGTATTACAAAGCCACTGTTCTCAAAACAGCCTGGTACTGGCACAAGAACAGACATATTGATCAATGGAACAGAATAGAGAACCCAGATATCGACCCAAAACACTATGCTCAATTAATATTTGACAAAGGAGGCATGAACATACAATGGAGTCAAGACAGTCTCTTCAATAAATGGTGTTGGGAAAACTGGACAGATACATGCAAAAAAATGAAACTAGATCACCAACTTACACCAATCACAAAAATAAACTCAAAATGGATACAGGACTTAAACATAAGACGGGAAACCATAAAAATACTAGAGGACTCCACAGGCAACAAAATCTCAGACATATGCCAAAAGAACTTCTTCACTGACACTGCCCCTAGGGCAATGGAAGCTAAAGAGAAAATTAACAAATGGGACTACATCAAAATAAAAAGCTTTTTTACAGCAAAAGAAACAATCAACAAAACCACAAGATAGCCCACTGCATGGGAGAACATATTTGCAAATGCTATCACTGATAAAGGTTTAATCTCCAACATCTACAGGCAGCTTATGCAACTTAATAAGAGGAAGATAAATGATCCAATAAAAAAAATCGGCAACAGACCTAAACAGAATATTTTCAAAAGAAGACAGAAGGAAGGCCAAGAGACACATGAAAACATGTTCAAAGTCACTTATTATCCGAGAGATGCAAATCAAAACAACAATGAGGTACCATCTCACACCTCTCAGAATGGCTATCATCAACAAATCGACAAACAACAAGTGTTGGCGAGGATGCGGAGAAAAAGGAACCCTAGTGCACTGCTGGTGGGAATGCAGACTGGTGCAGCCACTGTGGAGAACAGTATGGAGTTTCCTCAAAAAACTGAAAATGGAACTCCCATTTGACCCAGTAATCCCACTCCTGGGAATATATCCGAAGAAACTAGAAACACCAATCAGAAAGGATATATGCACCACTATGTTCATAGCAGCACAATTCACAATAGCTAAGATTTGGAAACAGCCTAGGTGCCCATCAGCAGATGACTGGATCGGAAAACTGTGGTACATCTACACAATGGAATACTATGCTGCCATAAAAAAGAAAGAATTCTCATCATTTGCAGCAACCTGGATGGAATTGGAGAACATTATGCTAAGTGAAATAAGCCAATCAATGAAAGAAAAATACCACATGATCTCACTCATTTAGGGATAGTAAAGAACATTATAAAGTGAAGAACAAAAAGATAGATACAGAGACAGTAAAGCATCAAACAGACTTTCAAATTACAGGGGGAAAGTTAGGGAGAGGTGGGGGAGTTATGAAATCAAACGAAGGACTTGTATGCATGCATATAAGCATAAACAATGGACGCAAAACTCTGGGGGGTGAGGGCATGTATGGGTGTGGGGTGGGGGGGTAATGGTAAGATATGTACACATATAATACCTCAATAAAAAATAAATAAAAATAAATAAATAAATAAATAAACAAACAAACAAATAAATAAATAAATAAAAAGGACTCTTTGCTTTTGCATCAGAGAAAAGGCTCCCTGGTGGTTGATTATTGGGGATCCCGAACTCTGGGCATAACATTTGGGGGCTCGTCCGGGATCCCCAATACCTATGGGGGACCCTGATCCGGAGGGTCTGACTGACCGTGGTAAGTGTCTGTACATTGTCTGTTCTGTTCTGTGCAAGCTCGCTTCTGAAGTCTATAGTGCCTGAAACGGTCTAAGTGGATGCACTGGCGGACCTCGGGCGGGAGGAGTCAGAGGATGCTCTGATCCTCCATCTGGAGGGGCGTAAAAACCCCCATCTGGAGGGGAGTGGGTTCCCCTCAAACCTCTGGGGTGAAGCAGGTCACTCTCGCTGGTTGGCGCACGGCCATCGTCCAGTTTTCAGTTTTGCTTCCACAGAGTCAGAAGGCTGTTCCTGGGTGTCTTTGTCTGTTCGGTTTCTGTGTCTTTCTGTGTACTTCTGTGGACTTACTGGATGGACATTATGGGACAGACTCAGCCCACTCCAAGTGAGTGGAAAGGGGAGCTTAATCACCTCTCCCCACCCCCCCCGGAGGCCATAGAGCTTCCTCAGGCAAATTAATCAGGAATCAGGTGACTGTTTAAACTCTGGTAAATATTTAGTAGGAGTCAAAAACTCAGACTGTTTGGTGTATAAATATAAATGTGAAAGTATTTGTTATCTCTTTCTGCTGTTTAATTTATTTAAAGATAGGGCGGACCTGCTGTGACGGAATGCAAAAGTCTTTAGCAGCTGCTGAGACACCTTTTTCTCAGAGTCTTTTGTTCTCCATCAGAGAGGGAATCAGCCCACTTAGCTAATAAAAATTCCTCTCTCTGTTTGTATAAGTAAAGGTTTCAGTTTGCTCTGATTTGTGAATTTACTGTATTAAATTGAATTTTAAAGTCCTAGGGTTGATTTAAAAGTATACAATTATAATGTTTCAGAGAATTTTTATTTATAGCTTTCTTATCTCTTTTGGTGCTTGGAGACTCCCGGAACGGGGCTAACAGCTTCACAGGGCGGAGAGATTTACAGGCCCTGTCCCTGCCTGTGACATCATAGTCCAACGTCGAACTAAGGCTGAAGTTATTATTAACTCTTTATAGACCCCGTTAACCGTTTGTTTAATTTACTGTTTTCAGTTATTAGGATCCTCATAGAGGACATAACCTGGTCTTTCCCTTCCTCTCTCATTCTGATTCTAATAGCATCTGTAACTGGATTAAAAATCTTTTTTTCAGGAGGCCATCCAGGCTTTCAGCTCTCAAGAAATCTCCTCCTGCGAGAGGAGAAAGGGACCCCCCAGAAGGGGCTGGAGGCTCTCCCTCTCAACAGTTGTTTGTTTTGTGTTTTGTCATGTTGGTATCAGGACTGTTTGTTTTGTCTTTTTGTCTTATGTTTTCTGTCATATTCAGGCCCTATATGTGTATTATTTGTTGAGTTTTTATTTGTCAAGGTTTTGTCAGTTTGTTATCAGTTTGTTATCAGTTTGTTAAAATCCTCTCAGAGGACATTGAGTGGTTCTTCCCTTCCTGTTTAACCTTTGACTGTGTGATTGTATTGCTGAGCTTTTATCAAGGTTCCTTGCAAGGTTTTGCCTCTCCTGAAATAACGCTCTATGTGTAACCTGTCCCTCCCCGAGCCGGATTGCAGGATGACTTTTCCTTCAACACACTGGTCCCGCCCACTGGCCTATGGCAGAAGCCAGAAAAAGTGACGGCTGTAGCGGGGCCGCGGAGTCTGCAAGACTATTAATCTTGTTTCCTTTGTCCAACATGAGTGCCATTTCTGTTTTACTGAAACATGGGTCAAGAATCCTGTCCTAGGATATAGGAAAGGGAGACCCCCATCAGGGGACTTAGAGGCAGTGTTCCTGTTATCTGCTCAGATCCCAAGACTGTAAGAATACTTGTTTACTGAAATGGTATAAGTACAGATGTTTGTTTGATATTTTGTTTGTCTGCCTGGTTATAATTATTTGTTCATATGTAGAAGTCTGGGAGAAAAAAAAACAAAAACATTTAATTTGTTTAAGCCTGAGTGTTCTGACAGATAGCAACCCCCCGAGTGGCCACTGGGATTACTTTTTCCCAGGGGTGTTTGCTCTCTGTCAGAGGGGGAATCAGCCTGCCTAACAATATTTCTGTCTATGTTTATTAATTTAAAGGTATGAAGTTATAACAATTGTAGTCCAAAGAGGTTTAAAGCAGGGACCAAATGTTAAAGTTAACTATTTACAAGAAGGAAGCCGGAGCTGGCAAAATCACCAGGTCTGCCCAGCAAGCTCAAAAACTGAATAGATTTTATTCTGACACCTGCCGCCACCCAGTCTTAATCAGTGATAGAGGAATGGTCTCAGAACTGTTTGTCTCAATTGGCCATTTGAGTTTAATATGGTTAATGATTACAATACATTGTAAGACCTTCAGAAGGAAAGGAAAATATTTTGTAGGCCACTTGGTCCTTGTGTGTGTGTGTGTGTGTGTGTGTGTGTGTGTGTGTGTGTGTGTCAGCTCTTAAGTTACTAGTTTTTAAGATTAGTAATTTTTAATAGAAACACACTCACGCAGAGGGACTTTTCAGAAAGTCAGGGAGTCTGATTGCAGTGTCAGGGTCACTGGTTTCCCCCCACACCACCTTCGTTGGCAGGAGGCAAGCGGTTTTCCCAGTGGGAACAGAGAGTGGATTGCCAGATGAAAACGCCTCGGTGGGAGCCTTCCTTCGCTACCTGGGAACCGCGCCATGCTCCCTTCCTCCGCCCACCCGGTGTCCATCCCCTCCAGGGATTGTTTTGAGTGGCTGGAGGCAGCAAGAGGAGGGAAATTCTCTTGTGACCCCCTGTGCCCCAATGAGACCCATGAACCCTCGGCGACTCCTTGGACACTTTTCACCGTGTTCTGTTAGGGGGCTTAAAGGAGGCAGCTAGAAATTCCCCTTTCCAGGCTTATCAGAATCTGAGATTCTTATCTGTAGGAAAAATGTGGCAGTTTGAAATTCAAGCGGCTGGGCCTGCTCCCTTCTCCCTCTGCCTTTTCTAACATAATGGAAAGTTTGAGGCATGGTTATGCATTTTTGAAGGACATAGAAAGAAGGTTTGAAGGCTAATTTGAAATTGTGAAATTTGTAAAGGTTTGTATATGTGGTGAGAAGGGGAACAGAGAAATATTGGAAGGAAGAAAAGGCCAGCAGCAAATAGGAAGGAATTAATATGCCTATTGTAAGAAGCAGAGGCATTGGAAGAGAAAATGACCTGGCAGGTTAGCTAGAGAAGCAGAAAGGGGAGACTCAGACTCCAAGGGTCTTTAACTTAGAGGAAAAGGACTGACAGGACATGGGTTCCTTTTTATTAAGCCCCCAGGGTAACCTTACAAGTGGGGGGCAAACCTGTTAGTTTCCTGGTGGACACTGGGGCAGCCTATTCAGTCTTGATGGAGCCGATGGGACCCGTAACCTCTAAGAAGACATCAGTCCAGGGAACCACCAGACAAATTGCCTGTTTTTCTTGGACATCAAGGAACTGAAATTGAATTAAAAAATCAAAACACAGGAGGAGAGCCTGAGAGAGCTTTGAAAAAACATGAAACAAAGCAACCTATGTATAATAGGGATGCCAAATGACAAGAAGAAGAGCAAGGGCTAGAAAACCTATTCAGAGAAAGAATGTCAGAAAACTTCCCTGATTTGGGGAAGAAAAAAGTCACACAAGCACAAAGAATCCCACACAAGATAAACCCAAAAAGATCCACACCAAGACATGTCATAATTACAATGGCAAATGTTAACAACAAAGAGAGAATCTTAAAGGCTGTAAGAGAGACAAAGAAAGTTACCTACAAGGGACCTCCCATTAGATTATCAAATGATTTCTCAACAGAAATACATCAGGCCAGAAAGGAATAGAAGGAAGTATACAAAGTGATGCAAAGTAAGGGACTGAATCCAAGAAAATTCTATCCAGCAAGGCTATCATTCAAAATTGAAGGGGAAATCAGGAGCTTCACAAAAAAAGAAAAGCTAAGGGAGTTTATCACTACCAAGTCTGCAATGCAAGAAATGCTAAAGGGACTCTTATAGAAAGAAGAAATAAAATAAAAAAGAAGAAGAAGGAACACAGACTAAAAAATAAAAATGGCTACAAACAAGTACCTATCAATAACTTTAAACATAAATGGACTAAATACTCAAATCAAAAGAAATAGAGTTGCTGAATGGATAAGAGAACATGACCCATATATTTGCTGTCTACAAGAGACCAACCTCAGAACAAGGGACTCACACAGACTGAAAGTGAAGGGATGGAAAATGGAAATGAAAAAAGAAAAACAAAAGCTGGGATAGCAATATTTATATCTGAAAAATTAGACCTCAAAATGAAGGCCATAAAAAGAGATATGGAAGGCCACTTCATAATACTAATGGGATCAATACAACAAGAGGATATAACTCTGGTAAGCATATATGTACCCAATGCAAGAGCACCCAAATACATTTAAAAAAATAAAAACTTTTGGACGATATCAAGGGAGAGATCAACAGCAATATGACCATAATACCAGGCAGTCCTTGGGTTACATTGGACTTGACTTATGTGTTTCGTGGTTACGTCCCCATCTCCCATTTGGCAAAAATTGCTATACACCATGCTGTAGGAATGGGTCTGTGACGTAACCCGAGGACCTACTATAGGGGACTTTAATATCCCACTGAGATCACTGTATAAATCCTCTAGACAAAAAATCAGCATAGAAACAGCTATCCTAAATGACTCACTAGATTAGATGGACTTAATTCACATCTTCAGAACATTTCTTCACCCAGCTACAGAATATACATTCTTTTCAAGTGCACATGGTACATTTTCAAAGATAGATCACATATTGGGTCACAGGCAAAGTCTCTCCATATTCAAGAAGATTGAAATCATATCAAGCATCTTCTCAGACCACAATGGCATAGTATTAGAAATCAACTACAATAAAAACAATCAAAAAAATTCAAACACTTGGAGGCTGAATAGCATGCTATTAAACAATGATTAGGTTACCAAAGAGATCAAAGAAGAAATTAAAAACATTCTGGAAACAAATGACAATGATAATACAACAATCCAAAACCTATGGGTCTCAGTGAAAGCAGTCCTGGGAAGTTCAATAGCATTATAGGCCTGCCTCCAAAAACAAGAAAAAAATAGTAATAAATTATCTAACTCTAGAACTTAAAGGATTATAAAGAGAACAACAAGAAAATCCCAGAGTTAGCAGAAGGAAGGAGATAATAAAGATCAGAGCAGAAATAAATAACATAGAGACAAAAATAATAATAATACAAGAGATCAATGAAACCAAGAGCTGGTTCTTTGAAAGGATAAACAAGATTTCTGAACCTCTAGCCAGGTTCACCAAGAAGCAAAGAGAGAGCACCCAAATAAACAAAATCAGAAATGAAGGAGGCAAAAATAACAACAGACTCTTCAGAAATACAAAAGATTGTTAAAAAATACTATGAACAACTCTATTCCAACAAACTTAACAACCTAGATGAAATGGACATATTCCTAGAAAAATACGACCTTCCAAAACTCAATCAAGAAGAATAAAAAATCTCCACAGGCCAATAACTAAGGAGAAAATTGAAGCAGTCATCAAAAAACTGCCAGCAAACAAAAGCCTGGGGCCAGATGGCTTCACAGGGGAGTTTTACCAAACTGTCAAAGAAGAACTAAAACCTACCTTTCTCAGACTATTCCAAAAAATTCAAGAGGAAGGCATACTTCCAACCTTTTTCTATGAAGCCAGCATTACCCTAATCCCAAAACCAGATAAAGACACCACAAAGAAAAATACAGGCCATTATCCCTGATGAACATAGATGCTAAAATCCTCAACAAAATCCTAGCAAATTGGATCCAGCATTACATTAGAAAGATCATACACCATGACCAAGTGAGATTTATCACAGAGATGCAAGGATGATACAATATCCGCAAATCCATAAAAGTGGTACATCACATAAATAAATTAAAAGACAAAAATCACATAATCATATCAGTTGATGCAGAAAAGGCATTTGACAAAATCCAACACCCTTTCCTTGATAAAAACTCCCAGCAAAGTGGGAATTGAGCGATCATACCTCAACATAATAAAAGCCTTATATGACAAACATACAGAAAACATCATTCTCAATGGGCAAAACTAAAACCATTTCCCCTAAGAACAGGAATGAGACAGGGATGCCCACTTTCACCACTCTTGTTTGACACAGTACTGGAAGTGCTAACCAATATGATCAGACAAGAAGAAGAAATAAAAGGCATCCAAATTGGAAAAGAAGAAGTAAAACTGTAATTATTTGCAGATGACATGA
Source organism: Eptesicus fuscus (assembly GCF_027574615.1). NCBI lineage: Eukaryota > Metazoa > Chordata > Mammalia > Chiroptera > Vespertilionidae > Eptesicus > Eptesicus fuscus. The sequence goes on from NC_072475.1 coordinate 113,586,017, forward strand.
TATTGTACACAGAAAACTCCAAAGAGCCCATCCAAAAACTACTAGACTTAATACCATAAATGAATTTGGCAATATAGCAGGATACAACATTAACACCCAGAAATCTATGGCTTTTTTATACAGCAATAATTAACTCACAGAAAGAGAAACTAAAACAAAAAAAAATTCCATTTACCATTGCAACAAAAAAATAAAGGTACCTAGGAATAAATTTAACCAAGGAGGTAAAGGACCTGTGCTCAGAAAATTATGGAATACTGAAAAAAGAGATAGAGGAAGACATAAACAAATGGAAGAATATACCATGTTCATGGATTGGTAGGATCAATATCATTAAAATGTCCATTCTACCATTCTACCCAAAACAATCTATAGATTCAATGCAATCCCCAATAAAATACCAACAGCATACTTCAAAGACCTAGAACAAACTCTCTTAAAATTCATCTGGAATAAAAAAAAAAAAAAAAAAGAAGAAGACCTCGAATAGCTGCAGCAATCTTGAGAAAGAAGAACAAAGTTGGAGGGATCACAATACCAGATATCAAGCGATATTACAAAGCCACTGTTCTTAAAACCGCCTGCTACTGGCATAAGAACAGACATATGAACCAATGGAACAGAACAGAGAACCCATAAACTGACCCAAGCCATTATGCTCAATTAATATTTGACAAAGAAAGCAAGAGTATATAATGGAGTCAACACAATCTCTTCAATAAATGGTGTTGGGAAACTTACCACCATACACAAAAATAAACTCAAAATGGATAAAGAACTTAAATGTAAGATGGGAATCCATAAAAATCTTAGAAGAAACCTTCGGTAGCAAAATAGCAGACATTTGTAGCAATATCTTTACTGATATAGCTCCTAGGGCAATGGAAACTAAGGAGAAAATAAACAAATGGGACTACATCAAAATAAAATCCTTCTGCACAGCAAAAGAAACCATCAACAAAACAACAAGAAAGCTCACTGTGTGGGAGAACATATTTGCCAATGTTATCTCTGATAAGGATTTAATCTCCAAAATTTATAGGGAACTCATACAACTTAACAAAAGGAAGATAAACAATCCAATAAAAAAAATGGGGAAAGGACCTAAATAGACACCTTTCAGAAGAGGACATAAGGAAGGCCAAGAGACATCTGGAAATATGCTCAAAGTCATTAATCATCCTAGAGATGCAAATCAAAACAACAATGAGGTACCACCTCACACCTATCAGAATGGCTATCATCAACAAATCAACAAATAACAAGTGCTGGAGAGGTTGCAGAGAAAAAGGAACCCACTTGCACTGCTGGTGGGAATGCAGATTGGTACAGCCACTTGGAAAACAGTATGGCGTTTTCTCAAAAAGTTAAAAATGGGACTCCCATTTGACCCAGTAATCTCCACTTCTAGGAATATATCCTAAAAAAAAAAACAAAAAAAAAAAAACAGAAACACCAATGAGAAAGGATATATGCACCCCTATGTTCATAGCAGCACAATTTACAATAGCTAAGATTTGGAGACAGCCTACGTGCCCATCAGCAGATGAGTGGATTAGAAAACTGTGGTACATCTACACAATGGTGTACTATGCTGCTGTAAAAAAGAAGGAATTCTTACATTTGCAACAGCATGGATGGAGCTGGAGAGCATTATGTTAAGTGAAATAAACCAGTCAGAGAAAGATAAATATCACATGATCTCACTCATTTGTGGAATATAATGAACAACATAAACGGATGAACAAAAACAGAACCAGAGTCTTACAGGCATTGAGTAGACTGTCCAACCTATGAGGAAAGGTGAGGGGTTAGGGGGTAAGAGATCAACCAAAGGACTAGTATGCATGCATATGAATATAACCAATGGACACAGACAGGGGGGTGAGGGCATGTGCTGGGGGTTAGGGGTTGCCAGGGAGAGGTCAATGGGGGAATAACGAGACTTGTGTAATACAGTAAACAATAAAGAACTTAATTTTAAAAAACGATGGCACATGGATTCCAATGTAAGTAGGAAATTGGAGAAAGAGTAGAGCTGAGGAAACTAGAGTCCCTATCATGTCAAAGAAGGGTCTTATCTATACCATCATAATACAGCTTGTCTATAGAAGGAGAAAAATGTTTTATTTAAAGTTACAAATCTTTAAAGTCACTGAATATAAATAATTTCTTTTTAATACTAAAGAACTAATTCCAATTTTAACCACTCTCTCTCCCCTAAAATTTGTAAGAGGGCCCATGATCAGGCTTGTATATATTCTTATCTGAAGATTTCTATCTATATACCAGTTAAAACTCTCAGCATAATAAATGTGTGGGAAAATACTCTTTTTTTACATTTGGCTAAGGGTAAAGGGACATCCCTGTATACAAAGAACTGTAGTGCAGATGAGAAAAAAAATGGAGAGAAAGGATGAAAAGTGTAAGTTTACTCAAATGGGAACCTCATCTAATTATTCCATTATTCCCAGCAAAATAAATGCTGAGCTAATTGCTAAAGAAAACTGACACTTGATGTTATAAAATATATACTTAAAAATAATCTGCCTTATCTCATTCATTTTTCTGCACTATGTGGCCTTTTTATATTATATTGTTTTTATTAAAATTTTTTGATAAAATAAAAAGGTAAAGAAATAGAATTATAAAACAAGAGAAAAATAGTGAGGACTTTGCATTCAACTCCACAAAATTTTTCAGATGACTGTAGTCAATTTCCTTCACCAACTAATAAGTAAGGTCTAGATTTTCTTTTTTCTCCCGAAAGGAAAATGACTAGTTATTCCATAAAAGCGATTAAAAGGAAATGGAATTTTTTTCTTACCAACCAAACCTCAGATAAACACAAAGCATTTAACAATTTAAGGAGGTGAATGAACTTGGCCCTGGTAGAAGACATAAAGTGAAGCAATTGCTAACACTCCAGAATGTGCCCATCTGTGAGCCTATGAGATGATGGATACAATCTTCCTCAGTGAGAAACACAAAAGGTTTATTTCATTACTAGCTGTTCCCGGCCACACGTTGCTGTGGCTCAGTCTGGTTAAATGGAAAAGAAAGAAAAGAGAAAGCGCACATTTCTAATATGTTTAATTTCACAATGCTTGTGGGTATACAATATTTTTTGTTGTTCCATTGTCTGTGCAGATATAGAGATTGTCTGGTTTGCCGACTCTAGAACATGCAACATATAATTGTCCATGTGAGAAGCAATCCGTGTCTAGATCTAAACCGCACAATTCTAAAGATTGGCCCTGAGCTTTGTTGATGGTGATTGCAAACTCCAACCGAATTGGGAATTGCAATCTCTTAAATTGAAATGGCATATCCGTTGTAATCATAGGAATGCGAGGAATGAGGACATCTTCTCCTTTGTAAGGTCCTGTCAAGATTGTTGCTTCCAAGACATTGCTCATTAATTTTTTTACTGCAAGCCGCGTGCCGTTGCAAAGCTTTGACTGGTTGATAATTCACAACATGATAATTGGCACACCGATTTTCAATTGCAGTACGTGCGGTGGCATCCCTGGCAGCTCAAGTGAATTCAAAAATTCTGTTGGATAATTAACCGCTTCTTCTGCTTCCACAACAGTGTCGACAGACTTGTATGTGACTGCCTCGCTTTGAATGTTAGACTGAATAATATTGTTAAGTTCATAGACTGAATAATATTGTTAAGTTCATAGCTCGTTCACTCAGCCAATCGTGATTCTTATAATTGGTTTGAATATTGGGAAATGCTCTTTTAACCAACTCTTCTTTTGACGTCACTAAATTGCAGAAGTTATGAGGCAATGAAATTCGTCTTGAGGTCAGATCAACCGGCACCTTTCCGTTCCCAATTTCCAGCAATTGATGTGAGAATATCTCAGCTGATCGATCGTTTTGCAGCTGTTAATTTTAACGTCTTTACGTGTCACCACAAAGTAGAGTATTTCAGGCAAGCATTTATTTCGTCCACTGGTGTCGATTGAGGAATTACAGGTAATGTTTGCCTGAAATCTCCTGCAAGCAATATTAATGCGTTCCCAAATGATCTGATGTTTTGACGCAAATCTTGCAATGATAGATCAAGAGCCTCGAGTGATATTTTTGTGTGCCATTGTGCATTCATCCCAAACAATAAGTTTGCATTTCTGCAATACTTTTGCCATGCTGGATGCTTTGGAAATGTTGCACGTGGGAGTTTCAATGAATTGCATGTTCAATGGCAATTTCAAAGAGGAATGAGCAGTTCTTCCACCTGGTAGCAATGTCACAGCTATTCCAGACGACGCAAGAGCTAAGGCTATGTCATTTTGGGATCAAATTGCTGCCAGAATCAATCTAATTAGGAACCTTGTACCAGTTCCTCCTGGTGCATCTAAAAGATTTCTCCAACCCCGTTACTGACAGTTTGCATTATTTGATCATAAATGCCTTTTTGCTCAAGCGTTAGCTTAGGAATATTTGATTGCACATACAAAAAAAGATCACTCATGTTGTAACTTTGTTCACGACGCAATTCTACATCGAACAAAGCAGCAGCAGATTGATTCGGTGATGGCATTCCCAATTGATTGAGAACTTTGTTCGCAATTTCTAAGCACAAATCTTCAATCATTGTCAACATTGAAATGGAATCGTAAAACTGGAAATTTGGAAATCGTAAATGGATCGTAAATCGGAAACTTTGAAATGGAATTGTAAAATATTTAGTATAGCGTGTGTTGCTTTTACGTCCAACAGATGGCGCTGTTTTTTTAAAAAAGCATGTTTTTACCTGTCACAGGTGTGACATCTATATAATAGTAAGTATAAGGTATATAAAAACACGTGCATATTCGAATGCAACGTTGTGTCAAAATTTCAAAGCAATCGGTGAAGAACTTTCGGAGATTTAAGATTTTGAACAAACGAACATTTACATTTTTATTTATATAGATTGGATTTGGCCAGGCACTGGCTCAGCAACTTTCACAAGCTTGGCAACCAATTGTTAAGGGCTTTAATAGAGAAGGGCTTTATGTATGATTTAATCAGATGTTACTGTGTGAAAGGAGCAGGAATGGTTTTGTTTGTTGCATTAATAAATGGAATGATGAGAAAGATAAAAGGGAAAATCAAGAAGAAAACAGGTAAGTGAAGGAGTAAAAATGAAATTCAAAATTCCTCCAAAGAGAATTAGTTATAAGAAAATGTGGGCTTTTTTGGCTAAACCCAGTTGAGGTTCAGAGCTGTAAAGCACAAAATAGGGAAAGAACCCCTGGACTCATGCACTGAGTTTCAACTCCAGCTTGGTTGAGCCTCAGTTTCCCTCCCTGTAAAGGGGGAGGGATGTCTACTGCTCTGTGCTAAACAAAAAGTCCACCAGTGTTGTATCCTGCCCACTCCCATCCACAGCCATCCTATTTGACTTAGGATACCTATCTTTTCCATCTTTTCAAATACTTGGGATGCATTTTGTGATAACCCCAAGTGAACATCTATGTCTAACTCTGTCTTTAGAGAATATTATAGTTACTATGGGGCAGATATGGTTATGCTCATTTCACAGATTAGAAAATGTTGGCTCTGAGCAGGCCTAGAACCCGAGGTTCCATGGTGGAAGTGCTGAGGCAGCCTAGGAGCTAGCTCTTCAAATTCACTCTACTTCACAGTTCTGCATTGTTTTTCTCTCTCCTCTGTTGGGCCTTTCCTCAGCCTCCCTCTAATTTATACTTGTCAAATTCTGCCTTTTTCTCAAACTCCATCTCAAGTCCACTAACTCCATGAACACTTCTGAAATCACCTATAAAGGTTGATGGCTCTCTCTTCTCTGAGCTCTTATGAAACTTGTCTGGCATTTAAAGCAATTAGGGGAAAAAGCACGAGTGTTCCCAGAAAAGGGTGTGGGGCCAATGTAGATCTATATTTTAAACCTTTTTTATCATGAACCCATTAGGAAACACATTTTATATCACAAACTAGTGTATACAGTACACACACACTTAAAACAAGTTTCATGAAATAGTGTTTACTTCTAATTCTTCAGTGCCCTATCATATTTTCTCTAGCCTGCTTTCATTTATTTAAAAAGTGCTGGTTGGAAACCTACTAAAATGATTTTGAGAAGCACTAATGAGTCCCGAGCAGCAGTTTGGAAAACTCAGTTTAAATGTAATCTGCCTTTTCCAAATGGCGTAGACAACATTTTCAAAGACTTGACTAAGACTGAGCTGGCAAGAAAACTTGTGTTCCTCACAGGAACACAGACAGTCCTCACAATGAGGCCAGAACGAAGGGCTTCAGCTGGAGAGTATCAGCTTCACCTTGCTTGAAGATAAAGGATAGCAATTATTTCTCCAGCTTATTGATGAATACCTGCCAAATAAAAACTGCATATGTTTAAGGTGTACAGTGTAATGTTTGATGGATGTGTACACTATGAGTTGATTGATACAATCAAGCTAGCTGACAGATCCATCATCTCACATAGTTAAAATCTTTGTGTGATAAGAACACTTAAGATCTACTGTCTTAACACATTTCAAGTCCACAGCACAGCATTATTAACTACAGTCATGGTGCTGTTCATCCAATCTCCAGAACTTCTCAGCTTGCAGAATGGAAACTTTGCACCCCATTTCTCCCAACCTCAGTCCTTGGTACCACCATTCTCTTCTCTGCTTTTATGAGTTTGACTTTTTAAGATTCCACATATAGGTGAGATCACGCAATGGTAGAGATCCTTGATGGGCTGGTTGGTGGAGGACTGGGGTACATCCATTTCACAGTAGGTCATCTTCAAGAGTGGGGTTTGTGGGTGCCAGAGATCTGGGGAGGAAGGTTTCTCAATAAGACATATCTATAGACTGAGAAGAAACTTATCTATGCACCCTTAACTTAAATATAGTGAGAAATCAGCTAGAATTTTAAAATAATAAAAAATGTAATAAAATTATTTGCTTATATCTGCATAGTGTATCTGAAGGCCTTCAGGCCTGTACATCTGTCACTGAATTTGGCACTATCTCAACTTAATGAAGTACTTGATGTTTGCAAAGTGCTTGTACAACTACTAATGAACATATTGCTCTTCTGAACATTTCAGTTTAGGGAAGACCTGAGGACTTCAGACTAAGAGTAAAGAAAACACACACACACACACACACACACACACACACACACACACACACACATACAAGAATGGAAGAAGAATTGGTCAAGCTAAAGACCAGATTGTGCTGCTGGAGTTGTTTAAGGTGTGAGTAACTGCTTCTGAGTAGGGCCCCTCTTGCTTTGACACCCAGAGTCTCCCGCACTGGCATGCTGCTCTTGGGAGCTGCAGACATGATCTGTGTCTACATGAAGCAGGTGAGGGAAAGATAAAGGGCTCAGTGTCTGAAATCCAAGTGCTGGGCAGTAGTGAGGGTTGTGGGAAGAGTTGTCCGTGGTTGCTGGGAAAGGGAGACAGCAGTCACTGTCTTTCTGTTTCAGCTATTACAGACATGGTAGAGGACTAGGGCTGGACTTGCTTAGGAGCCAGAATTTATAAGTGGAAATCAACTCTGGCCAAGTTTACAGGCAATAGGTCAGTAAAATACAACACGTTGGTGGATTTCAAGGAATTCCAAGGAAACTGCTTCAAGGGATGTCAAAGGCAATGGTTTGAGGATGTGTCTGTTTCCTCTGGAAAAAGCTTAGCTCTCTTGTGCTTCTATCCTCTATATTGGCCACTTTCAACCTCTCCCATGTCAGGGCACACATAAACTAATTACTAAAATTCTGCGACACACCAAAACTATATATTTTTGCTGATCTGACAAAAAATAAGCATAATTTTGATTCATTCACACCATACAGCTCTTGTTGTGTTGGCTGTTGTCATTTTTTTTATTTGACAATCTAATGAAAAAGAAGTCAGTGCTCCTGATTAAATAGTCAGGCATTTCATGTTTTAAAAATTCTTGTGGCACACTGCTTGAAAATCACTGGCCCACAGCATCAGCTACCACTAGCAAGGCTGTCCCAGAAGGCTGAGCAGGGCCTGCAGGCTGGTGGCATTTAGTTTATCAGTTTAGCAACAACAACAACAAAAAACAAACAAACAAACAAAAAACAGCTTTTTCTTTGAATGTGAACTTGAATTCAACATTTCTGTTAGATTAGTTAAAACCTCTGTCAGAAATTCTCCTGCTTCCGACCATGAATAGCTAACTGAAATACCAGAGCTGAGTTGAAGGACTGAGTTGGCTTTTTAACTAGAAAACACCTGGTAGTCCCTAACAATTACATCACTGGGTCATTTTTGTTAGTGGAAGTTAAGAACCAATGTGTTAATGAAATGACACATTTATATTTTAACACATTTATATTTTGAGACACATATTGAGTGGTCCAAAATTTCTTTCATGAAAGAATGAGAACATTCCTGTCCTCGTTTTTGTCCATAGAAAACTGGTGGGTGTGTTTTGGAGCTGCTCTCCAAAATTCTTTTAGATTTTATTGTTCTCCCTGACACACTACCTTCCACACGCTGTGCATTATCTTATGAGAACAAGCCTCCTGCTTGCAGTAAGACTAGACACATGTAGCCCTGCCCAGTTGTCTCATGAAAACTCTCCAGTTTCACTTTCCACTCTAAAGCTCTCACTATTTTCCAAACACCCTACACCCTGACAATGCCTTTTCCTGCCCTGTTTCCTTTGCCAGAAAGCCCTTCACATCCTCAGCCCAGCTCCTTACAGATTCTTACTTTTATCCCCTTTTCCTAAGTTATTTCTGTGTGGTCTCCTTCATTCTCCAAAGCTGGTTAGCTGGCTATACTCCCCCGTGGCTTCTGTAACACCTTTGCTCATAACTTTAATATAGTTCTTGACATTGGGGGCTGCTATCTCTACCTCATTAGGGTGCTGGCATCTTGAGGGGGGCCACATATCTCTGTGGCTTCAGAAGATTCTAGAAGACACACTTATATTTTGTGTGTTTCTATGAGTGTGGTGGGGAGTAGGAAAACTAAATTCAGTTAAAATTATTGAAGAAAATTGAAACAAATACTGTTTTTCAGGGAAAGAGATATTAAAATGCAGTGCAATGCTAGAAGCATTAAATACATAGGTTCCTGATGAGTGACTGCCACGCCAGATAAATCAGATTTGTGACAAAAAAGAAACTAAAGGCTCCTTAGCCTCTGACATATTTCTCTTCCTTTTGCCATTTGAGCCACCAAACAAAAATATAAAATTAATGCCAGTAAAAGAGAATGTTGACTACCCCAGGTATAGGGAATGAACTCTGTCCTTTGCTTCGAAGGCTGACTGCACAGTTCTCTGGAGATGACCCTTTTCTCTTCGTCCTTCCAATTCTGAACTACACAGGCTATCGCAGCTGTTCACGACACTCTTTCATGGGCCTTTCTCCAGGTTCCCCCTCTGCTCAGAATGCTCAGCGTCCCTCTCCACTGTTTAATTCACATTAGGAAACCCCCACTCCTGCACAGACTCTCCCACAGGACTAGAACAGTACATGCTTCTCCAACAATCTCCCCTCCATTAACCATCAGCACACTTGCCTCTGCCCACTCTTATTTGTGAGCTGGTTTTATATACGTTGAGACTGTGTCATCACCATATCTACCTTGTGCAGTGAACTTTAATTAGGGCAGAGCCACGGCTGCCCACATGCTTTGTGTTGTGTCAACCACAGCTTTACATGCAGGCAAGGGCTAGATACTGAGGCCCATGAAACACACCTGCTTCAGGCCCTCCCGGTGATCCATGGAGGCCTGCAGCCATGACTCATGCCGCAGTGTGTCTCTGGTAGCTCGTGAATTTGTTAGCAGCTTGTAAATGACTTGGCTCCTACAGTTGAGAAAGAGTGACCAAACAGCCATTTAAATTAAAACCAACCAACCAAACAAACAAACAAACAAACAAAACAAACCCTTATCTCCAGGGGAAGAAATAGTAAAACCGAATTTAAAACTGGCAACATTGAGGTAATACATATATTTTTGTCCGTCCTTTTCTTTTTTCCTCTAATAAAAATCACTCAATACTGACCCAGAAATCTTCAAATATAACATCATACTTCTGTTATACCTCCTGCTGCTACTGAAAGTAAAACACACCCTCCCTATGACTGGTGAAGCTTCTGAAGCCATCACATAGAACTACCAATTGTATGCCACTTACAATATCACACATATTGACACTACCAGAAATCAGTGGATGGACCACTGAACCAAGCCTGTTGGATTTGCCAGGCGGACACAGATTGCTTTTTGTTGGTTATGAATGCTGGCCCCCGTGTATCAGTTACCTTGGATGCACCTTTTCCTTATTTGGGCTCAGTTGCGTCATTTGTAAAACAGAGATCACAGACCCAACATTCCTCATTCCTCAGAGTTTTTGTGAAGTAAACTCATCATTCACAAGGCCACAGTCGTACCCCAATAGATAACTCATTGATGCTTCAGCCAGTCGAATTAGAAATAACTGCAATGCTGTGATCATCATCTAAAATGGAAATTACTGCTCACAATATTCATACCTATAATTTAAAATAACTGTGACTGTGTGGGATGTAATGATTTCTGTCAATTTTTAGAAGGGGAAGAATTATTCCCCCCTTTTTAAAAACAACAGTGCCATTTCATTTAAATTCATTAAACACTTGGGCCCAAGTTTCATTTTAAATTGCCCCGATGTTCATGTTTACTGTTCCTGGAATGCAGCCCAGCCTGTTACCCTTTGGCACAGGAGAAACTGGTACCTGCCCCTTGCTTATCAGACTAATGGGGACTCAAGGCTGCAGCACCATGCATGCTGCATGGCCTGCATCCCACTGGTCCAACTCCGTGCACACTTCATGCCAGATCACTGGCAGGAAGGAAGTTCATCCACGTGGCTTCATGGAATTCTGTTACTGTGTCAACTTGCCAATCCATTGTTATTTTTGCACTTTATTCACACTTGTGTAAAATGTTGGCAACCACATGATAAGTCCTTATTTTCAGTTCATATCAGCATACAGGAAGTGCTAAAAATTATTTTAGGTTGCCCTTTTTATTTTGGCAAAGGTCATTCTTATCTGGTGTCATTCACATGTGTAAGACCAATGTACACACAATGAATAAAGAGAGAGATGATAAACAATGGAATGGAAGGAAGCAGACAGCCAACCAGGGTCATTAGTTATTGTGAACAACATAAGATTCCCACACCAGCTATAACTCTGCCAGGCTAAACAAATCATTTGCCTGATGACTAAAAATCTGAATAAAAGGGCATCAATTTCTACTCCTAGCCTCCTATTATAAAAGACTTTTAGTAAGGATGGCAGGTGCCTCTAAAATTTTGAGTTTTTATATTAATAAAACAAACACATGATAGGTGAGAGAAGATGCATTCAAAATCACCCAGACAGAGAGCAGCTTCTAAGCCAGAGCCAAGCTTGAATGTACCAATGAAACCTAAGGAAGGATGGACCAACCGTTGGAGTTCAGGGATATGGATGTCCCTGCCTAGGGAGAGGGACACTGAAGCTGCGGAGGGTGGATGTCTACATGGAGTGTGCCCTTTGAGTGCCAAAGGGCAACCGGGGTAAAAACACTAAGATTATATCTAGTCTGCCTTGCTCTGCTTTCACACTCATTTAGCAACCTCAGATAATCAATGGGATTTTTCAGCTACATCAATGTCTAGAATGAAGGTGCTCTGGATAGCAAATATTGTTTGCTTCATTCATTCATTCATTCATTCATTCAAAAAAACATTTATTGAGTGTTCACCATGTGCCAACAATTGTTCTATGTCTTGAGGACACACCAATGAATGAACACAAGCCCAAATCCCTGTTTCCAGAAAGCCTATATCCTGGTTAGAGGAGATTATTAAAACAAATAATATTGTGTCAGATGGTGATAACTGTTATGGTGAAAAATGAAGCAGGGGAAGGGTAAAGAGTGCTCCTGTTGGGACTGCTAATTTAAGTATGGAGCCAGGAGGGTCTCACTGACAAGTTGAACGGAAGAAGTGTAGAAGGAGGTATGTGACTGTCTGAGGGAAGAGCCAGTGCAAAGGCCTGGAAGCAGGGTTGTACTTGGTGTGTCTCAGGAAGGCCAGGGAGCGAGAGCAAGAAAGGGGGTTGGAGGGACAGTAGGGACCACATTGGAACCCGAACCTCCCCATGGTTGGACATGGGAATATATATGATTTAGGAATCCAGTGTCTGGTTTACACTGTGCCTCCTTTAGTTCGGTTAGTGTCATCTCTATAAAACTAAGCCATTCTTGGAGTCTTTGGCATATTAACTTTCTGCCCCTGAAAAATCAAGGACCTGACTTAAGAACTTGGGGCTACTTTATGGTGTTCTTGTGGTGACCAACAATGACCCCAACTTTATCACTTTATAGATCTTCAGAAGTGTTTGAGATGTGAGCTCTGCACTGCACATGCGATCAGTCCTGATTATTCATTGATGTAAGGTGACTTTCTGAACATGCAGGGTGGGGTTTACATGTAGATAGGGTATCATGGACCTAGAGATATCATGATTAAGTTCATTTAAGTGCACTAATGGACTTTAAAATGAAACAAATATGAGCTTGAATCTCGGAACTGACACGAGCTATGGACCTTTAAGAAAGTTAATTCTTTGAAGATTTGCTTCTTTCACCATCAAAAGGGTGCTTGTAAGAATTAAATAAAACAAAGAGTGATTATGAGAATTAAGTGAAATAATGACCCCAATGGCAGGTGCTGGTGCTCAGTAACCGTTCCCTTTCTCCTCTCCCCTTTTTCAATGTCTCATTTGCACTGCAAGCCTCAGGACTGCTGCTTACATTGAATAACGTTGAAATCTTAATCAATCATCAATTTTGGCCCCATAGGCTTTCAACAGAGCTCTGGAACAGGGAGCCAGGTTGGTTCAGTAGAGGCCAACACAAACAGCAGTCTGTTTGTGCTACCTTATACTCTACTGAGCTGTGGAGGTGAAATGAACAGTAAGTGTAAAACACTCCACATAGTACTTATCCACTCTCCAACCTCATCAAATGTTAATTTTTATTACTTTTATTCTCCTGTAGTTTTGGGAAATTGTTATGGAAGTGTACATGTATATTAATCATGCTATGAAGAAGTAAAAAACAAAACTAGGTGAGCAACAGTGGCTTGTTTTTTTTATTATGATGGTGAATTTAGACAGTCTTTTTCTATTCTTGGATCTGAATATTAGACATACATTGACTGTGAATTGAGTACTGTGATTGTTAGTTTTAGGTATCAACTTGGCTTGACTACCCAGTTACTAAATCAGATCTTAATCTGGGTGAGAATTCTGTAGTTGAGCTTACATCTGCCATCAGCCCACTTTAAGTAGAAAAGATATCTTCTGTAATGTGGGTGGCCTCATCCAATCAGACAGGAGGCCTTTAAAGCATAACTGAGGTTTCCCTGAGGAAGAAGCTCTGCCTCAAGTCTGCAGCATTAGGTCCTGACCAACAAATGCCAGCCTGCTGACCCGCCCTACAGATTCTGCACTGGCCAGCTCCACGATCACAGGCCAATTCCTTGAAAAAAATAAAACCTTTTTGCATGTATGTATGGGTATATGTATATATGCATGTTTTGTATATATGTGTGTATAGGTGTGTACATATGCATATATATGCTTGCATGTATGTATTTGCATATATGTAGCTTCTATCAGCTCTGTTTGATACAGGTGCATATGAAGACTTATTTATTCTTCTTTTTCTTGTCAGTAATTGTTATGATGCCTCACTTACATGATGTAATTATACTGAAATGAAACTTGAGCAGCTCCAAACTGCATAATCAATTTCTTTCAGCCTCACAACAATTTTTTTGTCTGGGCCAGGCAACCTGACCCTGGGGTGGGAGGGTCATCCCTCCACAGGGGGGGGCAGCATAGCCTACCTGTGAGGTTCATAGGACACATCACTTAAGTTCTAAGTGGGCAATAATATACCAACACAATGCCAGGTGGATCATTTGTCTCTAAAATTACAACTATATCAAGAGGTTACCAAGTGGAAACGTGTGTTTGATCCTCTCCGGGCTGCATTCGGAGCTTTGTTAGGATGTTAGTAGGCTGTTGTCTAAGTAAAGACACATTTGTTTAATGAGATAGCACTGCACTTTCTAGAATGAGTGCACAGGAGGACAATTACCATGAGAACAGATGTCACTGAGAGTGTAAATCTGCTTTGATTTGTTGCTAGTCTGTCCACAATGATATGGAAATAAACCCCTGCTGAAAAGTGAGATAAGAACTAGGCATCTGAATTTAGTGTCATTGCTCTCAGTTTAACATTTGGGTGGGTTCCCACTTTCATTTTCTGTTAAAGTCACTTTTCCCCTTTATTTCTTTCCTTCGTTATAAAGCCTTCCTCACAGCACAGTCAGAATTTGAACAAAAACATATTTTATCTCATTTCCAAGTTACCAATTTCTTATTATACATATTGTCATAATCAAGCAGCCTTTATGTGTATTCTTTAGTCATATTTTTTTAAACTTTGTACAAATTTGATTATCAGATACTTTAAATAAGGGCAGGGGAAATTATGTTTCCAGAAGAGAAATCAACCAGGCATATAACCTAGCATAACCTTGTAAGAACCAGCTTCCACTGGGAAGGCCTTGGGTAGTTGATGAGATATCAGAACCTCCAAATGATAGTTGATGGCCAAAAGGGACTGCTGTTAAGGTGGAAGCAACCTGCATTGTCCATAAAAGCTCAAGATTGAGCAAGGCAAGATACCTGAGCACAGATAACAGAACTATGGAAAAATAAAACCACATCCTCAGAAAACCTCTACTTTCCACATCCCCATTTTGTAATTCTTGGAATGTTCTACTTTTTCAGAATTATTTTCTAATTCTCACCTTGTTTTATTTTTGCTTGTCTCTGCAATTTCAACTGGCTTCTCTTTCTTCATTCTTACTTGTTTTCTACACAGTCATTCCTCTAAGTTGCTTTCCTTTCCTTTCTACTGTGAATTTTCTGTATTTCTCTTGCCTCCTCTCCCTGTTCCATTTTTATCTATTTTTCATATTATTCTTTGAATTTCTTTTCTCTGTTCTTAATTCTTCTTCCTCTCTCACTGATCTCTTGTGGCTTTAATCATTGCTGAGTTGCTTTAAAATCACCCAGTGATTGACATTTTCTCCCTGGAAGAGGAGGGATTTGTGACCATGGGAAACTAATTATAAAGACCCAACACATTCAGTTTTCAGTGCAGTCCTTGCCTTTTGTCAGCAGTGCTTTTGCATGGAATTAGAGATGGATTGCTTCCTGCAGCTCACACTGGCAGGGGCTCTCAGGCCTGGCTCAGCCCTGTGAGTGACCTAGCAGATATATTTGAGCTACTGTGTTTACACTGATTTCTACAATTTTAAAATTGCCCTTCACTGGGAAAAGTTTACTCAAGTCTGCCTGGAAAATCATGTAGTGCTATTTTATAATGACCAGAAGTATTTTTCTCCTTGGCCCATCCATTGTCCTGCCCACTCCATTATTTACTGCATTGACGAAAGCACTCGAGTGGGTTTCTGGAAGAAGGGGAAGGAGCTTTATCTGGTCTCTGTCAAACTGGACAACAGGTAAGATCTTCACAGAGGGAAAGACAATAAAACAGATTGGTCCTCAGGACTCCATGATTTTATCATCTGACTAGGAAAAACTGGACTCAGAGATTTCACTTTAGCCTCTTGCAACACCTAAATATAGACCATACAGCTTTTCCATTTCTGAAATTACTGCTTCTGGTAAATTTAGTGGTGAATTCACTTTACATTTTTCTGTATTTCTGGGGGAGCAGGAGTGTACATCTCACTGGTAAGTGTTGGATTAACCTCTGCGGGCAGCAGCCCTGGGTCATCTTTGTCAAAGGATACCTGTGGTCAAAGCCATATCACGTTCAGAAGAGCCAAGCACTCTCTGCTTTTGTTGTGCTTTTATCCAATTTACTTCCTTCCTGGGGATAGACAATAAAAAAAAGGCATTGAAGAGAGAGAACAAAATGGCGGTGGAATAGGCAGATGTGTCCTGATCCTTGTCCAGGTGGAAATAGAGGGAACAGCTGAAATGAGAGGAATCCAGCCCGAATTGGTGAAGGAGACGTGGCTGGTGAGACAGTTTGCAGCTGGGAAGGGCAGAGATCTCCTGGAAAAAGGTAAAACAAGGATCTGGGCAATAGAATCTGCTGGATCTCTAAGACCAGAAGGTCAGGGGAAAACTACACAGTGCCAAGCCGCATCCCTGAGGACAGGCAAAGCGTCTGACTGTGAGAAAAAGGGTCCACGGGACTGCAGGAGGTAGTACATTTTAGACCTTGGAGTCTGATTTGGGATCTGAGCTCAAAGGCAGCCCTGAAGAGCTAACTGCCCGACCACGCAATGCCGGCAAGAGAGGAGCTGGTAAAGACATGGTCCCTCCGTCTTCTACTGAGGCCTGCGTCTTTCTCCACTGAACCTAGTTCGTAGGACCTTTCACTTACCCATGGCTGAGGTGCAGGAGAAGGGGTGGAGTTGTAGAATCTAGGGAGAGTAGGTAGCGAACAGGTCCAGGAGAAGTGGAAGCGTGTCTGGTGCTGACTCACATGGGATCCCCGGTCGCCATTTTCTCCTGAGAAATAGCCCCTTCCTCCAGTCTCCAGGCAACCAATATAGCCACACTCTGATTCCACCCTGATTATAACCATAGAATCTGAATACTCCCTGAGGCCAGAGGAACTGCCCAAAGAAAAACCTTTAGCAGCTAGGCACCTCAATTACACAGTTATACTGCCAGTGCTCTCCGGAGTGCTTCAGTGTGCCTTGCTGGCAAACTTACCACAGGTGCTCCTGTGAGCTGCCACTGGGAGTAAGCGCCTATTCACCACAGGTACAGCAGGAAAAGCTGAGTCTGCCAACCCCACAACTACAGAATTCTGGGCAACACAGTCACGCCTTTCCAGGGTGCAGGCCCCCTGAGCCACATCACCCCGACAGATGGTTCCTTGGAGCCACTGTGAGTCCCCACTGGGCAAGCGTAATTTCAATTTAGGGGGCAAGACAGAAAAAATTGGGATACAACTCTCCATGACTGCTGACCTCTAGACACCGCAGCTGTGCCTCTCAAACTTGAGGCTAGCAGCTTAACAGAAAGAATTCAGAGTATTCGTTATAAGGATGTTTAAACGGATGGATGACAAATACACACAACTCAATGAGAACTATAAGGAGCTGAATGAAAATGTCACCAACATGAAAAGAAACGAAGAGGAGATGAAGAATGACATAGCTGCAATAAAGAACACAATGGAAGGCTTAAAGAGTAGAGTAGAAGAGGCTGAGGACCGCATCAGCGAATTAGAAGACAAGGTAGGAAAAAACACACAAACACAGCAGCAAATGGAAATAAGACTTAGAAAGCAAGAGGAGAGCCTAAGGGAGCTTTGGGACAACACAAAACGAAACAACCTTCGAATAATAGGGATAAAGGAAGGAGAGGAAGTAGAAGAAATAATGACAGAAAACTTCCCTGATATTGGCAAGAAAAAAACTATCCAAGTCCAAGAAGTACACAGAGTCCCAAACAAGTTGAACCCCAAAAGACCGATACCAAAACACATCATAATTAAATTGACGAACACCAACGACAAAGCAAGAATCTTAAAGGCTGACAGAGAGAGACAGAAAGTTACCTACAAGGGATCTCCTATCAGGATATCAACTGATTTCTCAACAGAAACACACCAGGCCAGAAGGGAATGGAATGAAATATACATAGTGATGCAAAACAAGGGACTGAATCCAAGAATACTATACCCAGCAAGGCTATCATTCAAAATTGCAGGTGGAATCAGAAGCTTCACAGACAAAAAAGGGCTAAGAGAGTTCATCACTACTAAGACAGAAATGCAAGAAATGCTAAAGGGGCTGCTGTAAAAAGAATAAAGAGAAAGGCAAGAAGAAACACAAACACTAAGGAAAAATATGTCAACAAACAGGTACTTATCAATAATAACATTAAACGTAAATGGATTAAATGCACCAATCAAAAGACATAGGGTAGCTGAAAGGATAAGAAAACATGACCCATATATTTGCTGTCTACAAGAGACCCACCTTAGAGCAAAAGATTCTACACAGACTGAGAGTGAAGGGATGGAAAAACATTTTTCAGGCAAATGGAAATGAGAAAAAAGCTGGGGTTGCGATACTTATATCAGATAAAATAGACCTCAAAGGAAAGGCCATAATAAGAGATAAGGAAGGCCACTACATAATACTAAAGGGAGCAATCCAGCAAGAAGATATAACTCTTGTAAACGTATATGCACCCAATGCAGGAACGCCCAAATACATAAAAAATCTCCTGGAAGATATCAAGGGAGAGATCGACATCAATACAATCATAGTAAGGGACTTTAATACACCACTGACATCAATGGATAAATCCTCTGGACAATAAATCAGCAAAGAAACAGAAATTCTAAATGACACACTAGATCAGATGGACCTAATTGACATCTTCAGAGTATTTCACCCCAAAGCCATGGAATATACGTTCTTCTCAAGTGCACATGGGACATTCTCAAAAATAGACCACATATTGGGTAACAAGCAAAGTCTCCCCAAATTCAAGAAGATTGAAATCATATCAAGCATTTTCTCAGACCACAATGGCATAATATTATAAATAAACTACAATAAAAACATTCCAAAAACTTCAAACACTTGGAAACTGAATAGCATGCTACTAAACAATGATTGGGTTATCAATGACATCAAAGAAGAAATTAAAAACATCCTGGAGACTAATAACAATAAAAACACAACATTGCAAATCCTATGGGATACAATGAAAGCAGTCCTGAGAGGGAAGTGTATAGTTCTATAGGCCTACCTCAAAAAACTAGAAAAAATGGTAATAGATCATCTAACTCAACAACTCAGAGAATTAGAAAGGGAGCAACAAGAAAAGCCCACAGTGAGCAGAAGAAAGGAGATAATAAAGATCAGAGCAGAAATGAATGACATAGGGACCAAAAAAACAATACACAAGATCAACAAAACCAAGAGCTGGTTCTTTGAAAGGATAAACAAGATTGATGAACCTCTAGCCAGGCTCACCAAGAAGCAAAGAGAGAGGACCCAAATAAACAAAATCAGAAATGAAAGAGGTGAAATAACAACAGACCCAACAGAAATACAAAGGATTGTCAAAAAATACTATGAACAACTCTATTCCAACACTATAGACAACCTGGAGGAAATGGACACATTCCTAGAAAAACACAACCTTACAAAACTTACTCAGGAAGAGACTAAAAATCTCAATAGGCTGATAACTATGGAAGAAATTGAAGCAGTCATCAAAAAGCTTCCAGCAAACAAAAGCCTGGGGCCAGATGGCTTCACAGGGGAGTTTTACAAAACATTCAAGGAAGTTCTAAAACCTATCCTCCTCAGACTATTCCAGAAAATTCAAGAAGAAGGAACACTTCCAAGCTCCTTCTATGAAGCCAGCATCACCCTAATACCAAAACCAGATAAAGACAACACAATGAAAGAGAATTACAGGCCAATATCCCTCATGAACATAGATGCCAAAATCCTCAACAAAATTCTAGCAAATTGAATCCAGCACTACATCAGAAAGATCATACACTGTGACCAAGTAGGATTTATACCTGGGATGCAAGGATGGTACAATATCCGCAAATCAATAAATGTGATACATCACATAAACAAATTGAGAGATAAAAACCATATAGTCATATCAATTGATGCAGAAAAAGCATTTGACAAAATCCAACACCCTTTCTTGATAAAAACTCTCAGCAAGATGGTAATAGAAGGATCATACCTCAACATAATAAAAGCCATATATGACAAACCCACAGCCAACATCATACTCAATGGGCAAAAACTAAAACCATTTCCCCTAAGAACAGGAACAAGATAGGGATGCCCACTCTCACCATTCCTGTTCAACATAGTGTTGGAAATACTAGCCATTGCAATCAGACAAGAAGAAGAAATAAAAGGCATCCAAATTGGAAAAGAAGTAAAACTGTCCTTATTTGCAGATCACATGATACTGTACATAGAAAACCCTAAAGACTCCATCAAAAAATTATTAGACTTAATAAATGAATTCAGCAGAGTAGCAGGATACAAAATAAATGCTAAGAAATCTATGGCATTTCTATACACCAATAATGAACTTACAGAAAGAGAGATTAAAAAAGCAATCCCATTTAACATCACACCAAAAAAATTAAGATACCTAGGAATAAACTTAACTAAGGAGGTAAAAGACCTATACGCGGAAAGCTACAGGACACTGAAAAAAGAGATAGAGGAAGATATAAACAGATGGAAGAACATACCATGTTCATGGATTGGTAGAATCAACATCATCAAAATGTCCATACTACCCAAATCAATCTATAATTTCAATGCACTTCCCATTAAAATACCAATAGCATACTTCACAGACCTAGAACGAACATTCCAAAAATTCATCTGAATAAAACAAGACCCAGAATAGCTACAGCAATCCTGAGAAAGAAGAACAAAGTAGGAGGGATCTCAATACCAGATTTCAAGCTATGCTACACAGCCACTGTCCCCAAAACTGCCTGGTACTGGCACAAAAACAGACATGCAGACCAGTGGAACAGAACAGAGAACCCAGAGATGGACACAAGCCAGTATGCTCAATTAATATTTGACAAAGGAGGCATGAACATACAATGGAATCAAGACAGTCTCTTCAATAAATGGTGTTGGGAAAATTGGACAGATACATGCAAAAAAATGAAACTAGACTACCAACTTATATCATACACAAAAACAAACTCAAAATGGATCAAGGACTTAAACATAAGACAAGAAACCATAAAAATACTAGAGGAATCTACAGGCATAAAAATCTCTGACATATGCCAAAAGAACTTCTTTGCTGATACTGCTCCTAGGGCAATGGAAGCTAGAGAAAATAAACAAATGGGACTACATCAAAATAAAAAGCTTTTGCACAGCTACGGAAACCATCAATAAAACAACAAGAAAGCCCACTGCATGGGAGAACATATTTGCCAATGATGTCAACGATAAGGGTTTAATCTCCAACTTTTACAGTGAACTCATGCAGCTTAACAAAAAGAAGATAAACAACCCAATCAAATAATGGGCAACTGATCCAGACACTTTTCGAAAGAAGACAGAGGAAGGCCAAGAGACATATGAAAACATGCTCTAAATCAGTAATCATTAGAGAGATGCAAATCCAAACGACAATGCCGTATCATCTCACACCTGTCAGAATGGCCATTATCAACAAGTCAACAAATGACAACTGCTGGCGAGGATGTGGAGAAAAAGGAACCCTCGTGCACTGCTGGTGGGAATGCAGACTGGTGCAGCCACTGTGCAGAACAGTATGGAGTTTCCTTAAAAAACTAAAAATAGAACTCCCATTTGACCCAGGGATCCCACTTCTAGGAATATATCCCAAGAAACTGGCAACATCAATCAGAAAGAATATATGCACCCCTATGTTCATAGCAGCACAAATCACCATAGCTAAGATTTGGAAACAGCCTAAGTGCCCATCAGCAGATGAGTGGATTAAAAAACTGTGGTACATCTACACAATGGAATACTATGCTGCGGTAAAAAAGAAGGAGCTCTTACCATTTGCAACAATATGGATGGAGATGGAGAACATTATGCTTAGTGAAATAAGCCAGGCAGAGAAAGATAAATATCACATGATCTCACTCATTTGTGGAATATAATGAACAACATAAACTGATGGGGGAAAAAATAGATCCAGAAACAGAGAAATATCAATCAGAACATCAAACCTCAGGGAAGAAATTGTGAGGTAATCAGAAACCCAAGAATGCCTGAGAACACCTTTCTAGCCACGCTAGCAATCATCAGATGTATGGTAATTTTACCTGGGACAAGAGGGTAAGTATTTTGGACTTATGCTCCTGACCTTTCATGGGTAAGACCCCTTATGTGAGCTGATTCCCTGACTAATGTAGTTACCAATAATACCAAACACCTTGGTTATCCAGGAGGTCCATGGGTGGGGCAAGAAAGTATAAATACACAGGGGTCTCCACCCAACTTCCCTTTTGTATGACACAAAATCAAAACAATGCCCCTTTGGGTGTACAATTAAAGAGAGGTTTCTGGCTTGTGAGGACACCAAAGTAAGGGTGTCACTACTATCACTACTTGCCCCCAGTAGAGGTGCAGAAAATGTAACTAAGACCTTGTCTATATAAAAAGAAATGAACAGCCAGTTTGAAAGGGAATTGCCATGGACTAGAACAAAGAATATCCTTACATGATATTATTCTACACTGTCATTAAAATTTTTTCCAGATTTGGATCACCCCCAGTACTTATAATAGTTCCTCGCACCCTTGGGGATAAAAAAAAAAAAGTCATCTCTTTGGTGCTTGGAGACAAACTTAACACATCTCTAGATATTTTAGAATTACAACAGCATAATATACAATTACCCCAAACAAACTTACAAACTAATTCTTCGAATGTCTGGCAGCAATTTAAAAAGGACATGAAAGGGTTTAATCCCTTCCACTGTGTAGAGGGCACCCTGGGAAGGCACCTGAGCATTCTAAATTGGCCCCTCTTGCCCTTTTGGCCAAGAGGGACCCGCTTCTCACAATCCAATTGTCCACAGCTGTTGCCTGAGCTTCTGTTCATGCTAAGGTTGAAACCTTGTGATGGCTGGTACCATGGATCTGTCTCTCGCCCAGTGGGGAGAGCTGGGCCTCCTTGGAGAAGAAACCTGGGTTTCACAAGATATGTGATCAGTGCTGGGACCCTGCCAGCTGGTGAGGGGATCCCAAGGCAGGTGCTGGGCGTGGAGGCCATGGGGGCGTAGGCGACCAAGGAGACAGAACTAAACCTCACATCACCCTGCTTGTCCCCAGAGGATGGCTGGTTAGCCAGAGATGGGTAAGATTCCTCAGGGAAGGAACAACCTAAGACAGGCACAGTCACAAAGGGGCCATCAGGAGAGAACTTGGGGGTCAACAGAGGTGGGGCACAGACCTTCACCCCCCCAAGTTTGCAGGGGCCTAAACCCTCACCCCTGCTGAAGGAGATCTCCTGCCCCCATGGCTGCTCATCTTCACATGCCCAGCTCAAATCGGGACCCAGGTAACAAAGATTTGGCTGACAGCAAATGCCCTCTCACTGCAACAAGACTTGATGGAGATGTCTTGCACCCATGATCCGGGGAACTGGGGTCTATGATATCTAAATCCAGCCTAGCACCAGGAATGCTCAGGGCCTACTCAAGAAGGCTAATAATCCTCTCCACTAATAATTACAGGGTAAAACAAGATGGTTGTTAGAGTATTAAATTTGACAGTAAAATAGTAGTCAAGTTTTCAGACTAATTTAAATTGGCCAATCAGTAAGATATGTACACATATAATACCTAAATTAAAAAAAGAGAAAAAATAAAAAAATAAATTGGCCAATTAAAATAAGCAAATACTCTAGAAAAATCAATTGTACTGGAAAAAAAAGCGGTTCCTAAAGTGTTAACTAAAATTTTTATTGGTAGTTCATCTCATGGTAAAATTGCGTAACATATAATAAACCTACAGCAGTCACATTTTAGTGCAAAAAAGTAATATTTAAAAGCTATCAAGATTACAGCATAAAATTTCCAAAAGCCTCCCAATATTTAAACCAAAAAAGGGGGATAGTAGAAGAATATCATGTAAGAAAAAATATCCTGTAAATAAATTACATCTAGAAAATTTTTACTTTAGAAAATTAATTTTCATTTGTAATGCTAACAGCAAGACATCCAGGTAAAACATATATAGTGTCAAAACAAGCCAAAGGAAAATCGTTTGGGCAAAAAAATTAAAAAAGATCACAAGTCAAATTTATAGGAAATATTCCTTTATTAACTTTTGGTCGAGAATATGTTTGTATATTTTCAGAAAACAACTCTGAGACCATGTGGATTCCTGCAACAGAGAGGAATTGACAGGAGTGCTCCAGCCATGAAGTCAGAAGAGAAACAGTCCAGAGATGGAAGACGCTGACCATGCCATGCCATACTAGCGATCAGTAGATGTGCGTCACTGCAGATTGCCCAGGACCAAACCAGAGAGGGTCGGACCTGCATTACCACCATTTGTCCACCATCCAGAACTGAAATATCATTGCTGTTATGTACACATAAACAACTGTTGGACATAGAAATTGGGACTCAAAAGAACTGTTGGCCCAGAAAGAAACTCACTATAGACTGATTCATTTGCCTCTCAGCATAACCATTATTGCTTGTCTCATTTTCGGTTCCTGTAAGTGTATTCCTAGTATCACATGAGCTCAATCATCTAGGGGAAAAGATGAACAACATAGACTGAAGAACAAGAACAGCATTGATCAGACTGTCAGACCTCAGAGGGAAGGTAGGGGAGGGTGGGGATAATGGAGATAGATCAACCAAAGGACTTGTGTGCTTGCATATGAGTCTAACCAGTGATCACGGACAACAGGGAGATGTGGGCATGCGTGTGGGGGGGTTTGGGATGGGAATGGGGGGGGGGTGTTGATGACAAATATGTGATACCTTATTCAATAAAGTAATTTAAAAAAATAAAAATAAAAGCTCCCAAAACTCAATTAAGAACAATTTAAAAAAAAAAAAAAACCTAAATAGGCTGGTAACTACTGAAGAAATTGAAACACCGAATCAAAAATCTTCCAGCAAACAAAAGCACTGGTCTTGTTGGCTTTACAGGGGAGTTCTACCAATCATTCAAAGAAAAACTAAAACCTATCCTTCTCAGACTATTCCAAAAAATTCAAGAGGAAGCAACACTTCCAAGCTTTTTCTATGAAGCCAGCAATACCCTAATCCCAAAACCAAATAAAAACACCACAAAAAAAGAGAACTACAGGCCAATATCCTTGATGAACACAGATGCTAAAATCCTCAACAAAATTCTAGCAAATCAGATTCAGCAATACATTAGAAAGATCATATGCCATGACCAAGTGGGATTTATTCTGGGGATACAATGATGGTACAATATCCACAAATCAATAAATGTGATATATCACATAAACAAACTGAGAGACAAAAATCACATAATCATATCAGTCGATGCAGAAAAAAACATTTGAAAAAATCCAACACTCTTTTTTGATAAAAACTCTCAGCAAAGTGGGAATAGAGGGATCATACCTCAACATAATAAATGCCCTACATGACAAATCTATAGACAACATCATACACAATGGGCAAAAACCAAACTCATTTCCCCTAAGAACAGGAACAAGACAGGGATGCCCACGTTCACCACTCCTGTTTGATATAGTACTGGAAGTGCTAGCCATAGCAATCAGACAAGAAGGAAAAAAAAAGGCACCAAAATTGGAAAAGAAGTAAATCTGTGCTTATTCGCAGATGACATGATAGTGTACATAGAAAACCCCAAAGACTCCATCAAAAAACTAATAAATGAATTTAGCAATGTAGCAGGATACAAAATTAAGACCCAGAAATCTATGGCCTTTTTATACACCAACTAGAGACCTGGTACACGAAATTTGAGCAAGGGGTGGTCCCCTCACCCCAGCCTGCACCCTCTCCAATCCAGGACCCCTCAGGGGATGTCTGACTTCCCATTTAGGCCCAATCCTGGGGATCGAGCCTAAACTGGCAGTCGGAAATCCCTCTCACAATCCGGGACCGCTGGCTCCTCGCTGCTCACCTGCCTGCCTGCCTCATTGCTTCTAACTATCCCCCTGCCAGCCTGATCACCCCTAACTGCCACCCCGCTGGCCTGTTCACCCCTTACTGCCCCCATGCCAGGCTCGTTGCCCTGAGCTTCCCCCCTCTTCCATCCTAGTCACCCCTAACTGACCTCCTGCTGGCCTGGTCGCCCCCAACAGCCCCCCCACTGGTCTCTTTGCCCACAACTTCCCCCCCACCTGCCGACCTGGTTGCCCCATGCAGCCTGCTGTTCAGTCATTTAGTCATCCCTCACTAACCCCCCACCAGCCTTGTGGCCCCAAGCAGCCTATGTTCAGTCATCTGTCCGGTTGTTTCATTCGTGATGGCCCCTGCTTTTTTATATATTAGGATTATGAACTCACAGAAAGAGAAGTGAAAAAAAAATCCCATTTACCATTGTACCAAAAAAATTAAGATACCTAGGAATAAACTTAATTAAGGACGTAAAAGACCTGTACTTGGAAAACTATAAGACATTGAAAAAAGAGATTGAGGAAGACATAAACAAATGGAAGAACATACCATGTTCATGGATTGGTAGAAACAACATCATTAAAATGTCCATACTACCCAAAGCAATCTACAGATTCAATGCAATCCCTATTGAAATATCAATGGCATATTTCAAAGATCTAGAACAAACTCCAAAAATTCATATGGAATAAAAAAAAAACCAAATAGCCACAGCAATCCTGAGAAAGAAGAACACAGTTGGAGGGATCATAATTACCAGATATCAAGCTGTATTACCAAGCCACAGTTCTCAAAACTGCTTGGTACTGGCATAAGAACAGATATACAGACCAATGGAACAGAACAGAGAACCCATAAATTGACCCAAGTCATTATGCTCAATTAATGTTTGACAAAGGAGGCAAGAGCATACAATGGAGTCAAAATAATCTCTTTAATAAATGGTGCTGGGAAATTTGGTCAGATACATGCAAAACAATGAAACTAGATCACCAATTTACAACATACATGTAAACAAACTCAAAATGGATAAAGGACTTGAATGTAAGACAGGAAACCATAAAAATCCTACAAGACTCCATAGGCAGCAAAATAGCAGACATATGTCATAGCAATATGTTTACAGACAGAGCTCCTAGAGCAATGGAGACTAAGGAGAAAATAAACAAATGGGACTACATCAAAATAAAAACTTCTGCACAGCAAAAGAAACCATCAACAAAACAAGAAGAAAGCCCACTGCATGGGAGAACATATTTGCCAATGATATTTCTGATAAGGGTTTAATCTCCAAAATTTATAGAGAACTCATGCAACTTAACAAAAGGATGATAAACAATCCAATCAAAAAATTGGCAAAGGATCTAAATTGACACTTATCAAAAGAGGACATACAGAAGGCCAAGAGACATATGAAAACATGTTCAAAGTACTAATCAGCTGAGATATATGAATCAATACAACAATGAGATACCATCTCACACATCTCAGAATTGCTATCATCAACAAATCAATAAATGACAAGTGCTGGTGAGGATGTGAAGAAAAAGGAACCCTCCTGTACTGCTGGTGGGAATGCAGACTGGTACAGCCACTGTGGAAGACAATATGGAGTTTCCTCAAAAAGTTAAAACTGGAGCTCCCATTAGACCCAGTAATCCCACTTCTAGGATTATATCCCAAGAAACCAGAATCACCAATCAGGAAGGATATATGCACCTCTATGTTCATAGCAGCACAATTTACAATAGCTAAGATTTGGAAACAGCCTAAGTGCCCATCAGCAGATGAGTGGATTTACAAACTGTGGTACATCTACACAAGTAATACTATGCCGCTATAAAAAAGAAGGAACTTTTACCATTTGCAACAGCATGGATGGAAATGGAGAGCATTATGCTAAGTGAAATAAGCCAATCGGAGAAAGATAAATATCACATGATCTCACTCATATGTGGGATATAATAATCTAATCTAATAATAGACAAATATGCAAATTGACCATACCTCCGACACACCCACAAGCCACGCCCACAAGCCACGCCCACCATCCAATCAGAGCGAGTATGCAAATTAACCCAAACCAAGATGGCTACAGCCACAGAGAGCAAGGTTTCCTAGGTAACAGAGGAGGCCAAGCTTTCCGCCTGCCATTTCCAGGCCTAAGCCTCCACTCAAGCTACAAAGTTTCAATTATAGAAGGTAAACAAATTCAAACAAATGGCGGCAGAATGGAGCTTGAGAGAGCAGGCCAGGGTTGCCGCCGGCAACAGGGGAAGCAAAGCTTTCCACACACCCTGGCCGGGCTCACCTGCTTAAGGCAACAAAGTTTCAATTATAACCCCAACACAATGGCTGCGGCCTCGGAGGGAGCCCCAGGCTTGGCTCCGCTCCAGGCTACAAAGTTTCAATTGTAGAAGGAAAATAAATTCCAGATACCAGGGCCTCCGCTTGGGTTACCAGGGGGCGTGGCCTGCCTGCAAACCACCACAGGCCCCTCGCTCAGGACGCCCCACACCCCAAGGGAAACCCCACCTGATCTGGGACGCCCTTCAGGGCAAACCAGCTGGCCCCCACCCCTGTACCAGGCCTCTATCCTATCTAATAAAAGAATAATATGCAGATTGATCATCACTGCAACACACAATATAGCTGCCCCCATGTGGTCAAAGATCCTGCCCCCATGTGGACACAAGATGGCCACCACAAGATGGCCAGCAGGAGAGGGCAGTTGGGAGGCACCCGGCCTGCAAGGGAGGGCAGTTGTGAGGGATCAGCCCTGCAAGGGAGGGCAGTTGAGAGGGACCAGGCCTGCAAGAAAGGGCAGTTGGAGGTGATCAACCCTCCAGGAGAGGGCAGTTAGGAGTGACCAGGCCGGCAGAGGAGGGAAGTTGGGGGCAAACAGGCTAGCAGGGGAGCTGTTAGGCATCAATCAGGCTGGCAGCGGAGTGGTTAGGGGGTGATCAGGCTGGCAGGCAGAAGCGGTTAGGGCCAATCAGGAAGGCAGGCAGGCAAGCAGTTGGGAGCCAGCAGTCGGACATCCCTCAAGGGGTCTCATATTGGAGAGGGTACAGGCTGGGCTGAGGGAGAACCCCCCTCCGTGCACGAATTTCGTGCACCGGGCCTCTAGTATATAATAAAAAGGTAATATGCAAATTGACCATCCCTCCAACACACAAGATGGCTGCCCCCAGGTGGTCAAAGTTGGCTGCCCCCATGTGGATACAAGGTGGCCTCCACATGATGGCCGGCAGGGGAGGGAAGTTGGGGGGTGACCAGGCCAGCAGGGGAGGGCAGTTGGGGGATGACCAGGCCAACAGAGGAGGGCAGTTGGGGGTGACCAGTCCTGCAGGGGAGGGAAGTTGGGAGTGGCCAGGCCTGCAGGGGAGGGCAGTTAGGGGTGACTGGGCC
Source organism: Eptesicus fuscus (assembly GCF_027574615.1). Lineage (NCBI taxonomy): Eukaryota > Metazoa > Chordata > Mammalia > Chiroptera > Vespertilionidae > Eptesicus > Eptesicus fuscus. The sequence goes on from NC_072475.1 coordinate 113,615,201, forward strand.
AGCAGAGGAGGGCAGTTGGGGGCGATCAGGCCTGCAGGGGAGGACAGTTGGGGGGGACCCAGGCCTGCAGGGGAGGGCAGTTGGGGGACCAGGCCTATAGGGGAGGGTGGTTGGAGGTGACCAGGCTGGCAGAGGAGGGCAGTTAGGGGCAATTGAGCTGGCAGGAGAGCAGTTAGGCATCAATCAGGCTGAAAGGGGAGGGCAGTTAGGGGTGACCAGGCCAGTAGGGAAGGGTAGTTAAAGGCAACCACCAACCTCATCTGAAATAGCAATTGATTGAAGGATAGTAAGAAATATAGGTTCTAAGCCAAGCAGAGCTGTTAGCATGTCCTACTGACCACAGAGCTGCTGGGACTGAAATGTTGTCATCAGCTGAGTTGCACCTGAGTATTCAAATTGTGTTTGTTTTCTGTTCCAGATTGGTCAAAACAAAGGCACTTTGTACCATTGCAGAATAGAGATGCAGGACTTGAGTTTCTCAGTTATAAAGATGAGTTTATAGATTATTGAAACTTCAACACTTACAGCCCCCTCCTTGTTCAGAAATTTGGGGGGAAATGATACTGTGAGCTCCATGCCCCTCACAGGCACAGTTGCTCTGCTAATGGATTGGTTTCCATGAGGGGTGTGTGCAGCCTCACTCAAAGGTGAAACTGTCATCACATACGTGGATAAAACATGGGGTAACCATAATGCCCTGCAAACATTTAGGAATTAATTTGCCCTCTAAAACACCACCTGTAAAATTCATACATAATCATGAGTTCAACCATCTGTGGAAATAAACCAAAAGATGGCAAATGTGTGGCTGACAACATTGGGAATATTCAAAACTCAATCAAGGGGACCAGGGTGTAATTTCAGAGAAACAAAACCGAACTGTAATTGTAATTTAGAGAAATAAATCCTAATTAACTTTATTGAACCTACTTTAAAAACAGACGCTGGAGCACAAGAGTAAGTGGGCGGCCTGGAGCAGAGACAGGGGCTCAGAGGATTGGTTAAGGTCATGGGTCTTTTTTTTTTTTTTTTTTTTTTTTTACTCTTAGACACTTTTTTCCCCATTTTTTTAATTAATGTATTATATGTATACATATCTTACCATTGCCCTCCCCAACTCCCATACATGCCCTCACCGTCCAGTGTTTTGCGTCCATTGGTTATGCTTATATGCATGCATACAAGTCCTTCAGTTGATCTCTTATCTCCCCCACCACTCCCTAACCTTCCCGCTGTAATTTGACAGTCTGTTTGATGCTTTACTGCATCTGTATCTATCCTTTTGTTTATCAGGTTATAATGTTCTTTATTATCCATAAATGAGTGAGATCATGTGGTATTTTTCTTTCATTGACTGGCTTATTTCACATAGCATAATGCCCTCCAGTTCCATCCAGGTTGCTGCAAATGGTAAGAATTCCTTCTTTTTATGGCAGCATAGTATTCTATTGTGTAGATTTACCATAGTTTTCTGATCCAGTCATCTGCTGATGGACACCTAGGCTGTTTCCAAATCTTAGCTATTGTAAATTGTGCTGCTATGAACATAGGGGCGCATTTATCCTTTCTGATTGGTGTTTCTAGTTTCTTAGTATATATTCCTAGGAGTGGGATTACTGGGTCAAATGGGAGTTCCATTTTCAGTTTTTTGAGGAAACTCCATACTGTTCTCCACAGTGGCTGCACCAGTCTGCATTCCCACCAGCAGTGCATGAGGGTTCCTTTTTCTCCACATCCTTGCCAACACTTGTCGTTTGTTGATTTGTTGATGAAAGCCATTCTGACAGGTGTGAGATGGTACCTCATTGTTGTTTTGATTTGCATCTCTCAGATAATTAGTGACTTTGAGCATGTTTTCATATGTCTCTTGGCCTTCCTTCTGTCTTCTTTTGAAAAGATTCTATTTAGGTCCATTGCCTAATTTTTTATTGGATCATTTATCTTCCTTTTATTAAGTTGCATAAGTTGCCTGTAGATGTTGGAAATGAAACCTTTATCAGTGATAACATTTGCAAATATGATTTCCCATACAGTGGGCTTTGTTGTTGTTTTGTTGATGGTTTCTTTTGCTCTGAAAAAGCTTTTTATTTTGACATAATCCCATTTGTTTCTTTTCTCTTTAGCTTCCATTGCCCTAGGAGCACTATCAGTGAAGAAGTTCTTTTGGCATATGTCTGAGATTTTGCTGCCTGTGGATTCCTCTAGTATTTTTATGGTTTCTCGTCTTATGTTTAAGTCCTCTATCCATTTTGACTTTATTTTTGTGTATGGTGTAAGTTGGTGGTCTGGTTTCATTTTTTTGCATGTATCAGTCCAATTTTCCGAACACCATTTGTCGAAGAGACTGTCTTGACTCCATTGTATGTTCATGTCTCCTTTGTCAAATATTAATTGAGCATAGTGGTTTATGTTGATGTCTGGATTCTCTATTCTATTCCATTTGTCTATATGTCTGTTCTTGTGCCAGTACCAGGTTGTTTTGAGAGCAGTGGCTTTGTAATACAGCTTGAAATCTGGTATTGAGATCCCACCTACTTTATTCTTCTTTCTCAGGATTGCTGTGGCTATTCGGAGTCTTTTTTTATTCCAGATGAATTTTTGGAAAGTTCTTTCTAGGACTGTGAAATATGCCGTTGGTATTTTAATGGGGAGTGAATTGAATCTATAAATTGCTTTGGGTACTATGGACATTTTAATGATGTTGATTCTACCAATTAATGAACATGGTATGTTCTTTCACCTGTTTAGGTCTTCCTCTATCTCCAGCTTTGTTCTTTTTCCTCATTATTGCTTTAGCTATTCAAGGTATTTTGTAGTTCCATACATATTTGATGATTTTTCATTCTATGTCTTTAAAAATGATTTTGGGATTTTGGTGGGGATTGCATTAAATCTGTATATTGCTTTGGATTTCATGGCTTTTAACTATGTTGTTTCTTCTAACCCATGAACACAAAATATTTTTCCATTTTGTTGTGTCTTTTCCAATCTATTTTAATAATGCTTTGTAGTTTTCAGTACATAGGTCTTTATGTTCCTTGTTAAATTTATTCCTAGGTATTTTATTCTTTAGATTGCTATTGCAAAATAATTTTTTTTCATTTCTTTTTCTGAAGTCTTGTTGTTAGTATAAAGGAAGGCAATGGATTTTTTCACATTGATTTTGTATTCTGCAACATGACTGTTAATTGTTTCTAATGATTTTGGTGGTGTCTTTAGGGTTTTCTATATACAGAATCATGTCATCCACAAAAGGTGAGTTTGACTCTTCCTTCCTTATTGGATGCCTTTTATTTCTTGTCTTATTGCTCTGGCTAGGACTTCCAGCACTATGTTGAATAAGAGTAGTGAGAGTGGACATCCTTGTTTTTTTCCTGATTTAGAGGAAAAGTTTTCAGTTTTTCACCATTGAGTATAATATTAGCTGAGGGTTTATCATAGATGGCCTTTATTATGTTGAGGTACTTTCCTTCTATTCCTATTTTATTGAATGTTTTAATAATAAATGGATGTTGTATCTTATCAAATGCTTTTTCTGCATCTATTGATAAGATCATATTATTTTTATTCTTTTATTTGTTAATTTGTTAATTTTATTTATTTGTTTATTTGTTAATTTGTTAATGTCAATTGATTGATTTGCATATGCTGAACCATCCTTGTGTCCCTGGAATGAACCAAACTTGAGTATGATATACTGTTTTTTGGATGTATGGTTGTATTTGATTAGCTAGTATTTTGTTTAGGATTTCTGTATCAGAGATATTGGTCTTTAGTTTTCTTCCTTTGTGTTACCTTTGCCAGATTTTGGTGTCAAGGCTATATTGGCCTCATAAAATGTGTTGGGTTATATTGGCTTCTTCTTCAATGTTTTGGAGGAGTTTGAGAAGGTTTTTAGTCTTCTTTGAAAGTTTGGTAGAATTCACTGGTGACGCCATCTGGTCCTGGACTTTTGTTTTTGGGAGGATTTTGGTGGTTGTTTCAATTTCCTCACTGCTGATCAGTCTATTTAGATTTTCCAGTTCTTAATAATTTAGTCTAGGAAGGTTCTATATTTCTAGGAACTTATCCATTTCTTCTAGGTAATTGAATTTGGTGGTGTATGGTCTTTTATAATCTAGTATGATCCTTTGTATATCTGTGATGACTGTGGTGACTTCTACTCTCTCATTTCCAATTTTATTTATATGGGTCTTTTTCCTTTTTGCCTTAGTGATTCTAGCCAGGGGTTTGTCAATTTTATTAATATTTCTAAGAACCAGCTCTTTATTTTATTGATTTTTTTGTACAGTATTTTTCTTCTCTATTTCTTTTAATGATGCTCTGGTTTTTATTGTTTCCTTTCTTCTGCTGACTTTGGGTTGCTTTTGTTCTTTTTTTTTCTAGTTCTTTAAGATGTGATGTTAGGTTGTTTACTTGAGATTCCTCTTGTTTCTTGAGATAGGCCTGTAACGATATAAATTTTCCTCTTGTTACTGCTTTCATTGCATCCCAGAGGTTTTAATATGTTGTATTGTCATTCTCATTTGTCTCTATATATCTTTTGATCTCATCTTTTTTTTCTTCTTTGACCCAATCATTTTGTAGTAGTACATTCTTTAATCTCCACAAATTTGTGGGTTTCTTTACTTATTTTTATCATTGATTTCTAATTTTAAGGCATCATGGTCAGAGAATATGCTTGGTATAATTTCAATCTTCTTGAATTTGTTGATGCTAGTTTTGTGACCCAGCATATGGTCAATCCTTAAGAATTTCCATGTACACTAGAAAAGAGTGTATAATCTGATATTCTGGGATGAAAGGTCCTGTAAATGTCAATTATATCTATTTGGTCTAGTGTTTGATTTAAGGTCAATATTTCTTTACTAATTTTCCATTTGGTTGATCTGTCTAGACCTATAAATGGAGTATTAAGGTTCCCCACTATGATTGTGTTTTGATCTGTTTCTCCCTTTAGTTCTGTGAGTAGTTGTTTGATATATTTCAGTACTTCCTGATTGGGTGTGTATATATATATATGTATATACATATATATATACACACACATATATATATATTAAGAAGCATTATGTTTTCTTTATGTAGTGTCCCCTTTATCATTATAAAGTGTCCATATTTGTCTCTTGCTATCTTTCTTATCTTAAAATCTATTTTGTTAGATATAAGTATTACTACATCTGCTTTTCTGTGAATGTTATTTGTGTATATATACACACCCAATCAGGAAGTACTGAAATATATCAAACAATTACTCACAGAACTAAAGGGAGAAACAGATCAAAACACAATCATAGTGGGGAACCTTAATACTTGGAAAATCATTTTTTACCCTTTCATTTTGAATCTATTTTTGTCTTTGTAGCCTAGATATGTCTCTTGAAGGCAACATATGTTTGGGGTTTGCTTTTTGATCCACTCTGCTATTCTGTGCCTCTTTATTGGTGAATTTAGACCATTTACATTTAAGGTAATTATTGATGTATGAAGATTTCCTACAGCCATTTTATCTTTTGTTTTCTAGTAGCTCTGTTCTTTTCCTTTGTGTTTCTGTCTGTTGTTTTTGTTTGGTGGTATTCCATACTTCTTTCCTCTGTTTCCTTATTTTTTAAGTTATATGTCTTGGTTTGGGAATTTTTTTTATGTGGTTACCATTAGGTTTATAAAAAATGAAGTTGCATATATACTATAGCTTTTTTTCTTTTGATTGCTTCTGATCATCTTCATTTGCCAGTTCAGAATGTTACCCTCTCCCTTTTTATGTTTTTGTTGTTTCAAATGATCCCTGTTTATGCTGTAAGTTTTTTGTTGATCTTACTCTTAGTGTTGTGACCTTATGTTCTTTGTTTCAGTTAGAATAATTTCCTTGAGTATTTCCTGCAATGGAAGTTTTCTGGTGATAAAATCTCTCAGCTTCTGTATATCTGGGGACATCTTTATTTCTCCTTCATATTTAAAAGATAATTTTGCTGGATATATTATTTGTGGCTGGTAATTTTTCTCTTTCAGATATTTGAATATTTGATTCCACTCTCTTCTGGCTTGTAGAGAGGTCCTGCTGAGAAGTCAAATGAAATTCTGATGGATTTTCCTTTGTAGGTCACATCCTTCTTTTCCCTGGCTGCTTTGAGAATTTTTTCTTTGTCATAAATTTTTGACAGCTTCAATACCAAGTGCCTTGGAGAGGACCTCTTTCGATTGGGGTAACTAGGTGTTCTCTATGCTTCTTGGATTTGAGGATCTAGTTCTTCCCATAGATTTGGGATACTCTCATCCACTATTTGTTTGAATAGACTCTCCATTCCCTGCTTCTTCTCTTTCTCCTCTGCAATGTCTATAATTCTAATATTGCTTTTTCTGACCTAGTCAGATAGGTCTCATAGAGCTCTTTCATTTTTTCTTTATGCTCAGGTCTCTTTCTTCTTCCCTGTGAGTCATTTCTAGATTCCTATCTTTGATATCACTAATTCTTTTCTCCATCCTGTTGAATCTGTTTTCTCTACTCAGTACTTCACTCTTAATCTCCTTAATTGCATGCTTCATTTGCAGGATTTCTTATTAGTTTGTTTTTAAAGTTTCAATCTCATTCATAAAGTACTCATTTTATTCATTGATTTGTTTTGAGTGCACTGAATATTTTCTCACATCTTGTTGAGTATTTTCAGAACTGCAATCTTGAAGTCTCCACCATTTATTTCACATATTTTCATGTGTTCCAGCTTGCTTTCTGGGGATTTTTCTCTCTCTTTTTTTTTTTTCCTGTCATCCTAGTTACCATGGTTATTCATGGTTTACAGATAATATACTCCTGGACCTGACTCCAATGGCAATGGGAGGCAAGTTTGGGGAGTTTAAGTGATTGCAGGGCTCTGTGGTTTTGTTTCTTTGTCTGAAACAACACCACCCAGTCTGACAATGTTGAGGCGCATGACAGACACCTGTGCTCTGTCAGGGTTCTGCTAACTCAGCCACTGTTTGCTCTCTTACTGCTTGCCCTGCTGGGCTGCCCCCCCCTCCCCACCCCAAGCTCTTGGCTCCTCCAGGCTGAAGGAAGCACCTGCTGCCACATGCTTTCTCCCCTCTCCCGGCCAGACGAACTATGAGCTTCCAGTTGTAGGGATGCATTTGCAGGCTGTCTGAGCTTTTCCTCCCTTTTATCTTCCCATTTATTCCTGGTTGCCTACCTTTAGATGTTTTAGTGTGTGGGTCTCTCAAGCGTGTTCTGGGTTGAGCATGAATTTCTTTGTTGAATTATAGTTGATTAACCTTTTGAAATTTCAAGGGAAGAGAACAAGGTATGCTCTCATGCTGCCATTTCTCTGATGTCACCTACAGGAATTTAATAATGCACATCAGTGTGTCTGACAACTAGGAACTCTGGCCTGGCAGGAGGTAATGTAGCTGACAGGTTTCAATTCAGAGAGTGAAAACAAAAGGAGGTAGGTAGGGGGTAAGACACTAGAAGGAGAATCAGGGCTGAATGAAGAAGCCAGTGCTTGAAGACAGTCTCCTAAAATGTCCTTTCCCTTTTCCAATATGACACCAAGGCCCACTCTAGAAAAGAATGAATTACAAATGTGCTGCGTTTCTAACCCTATGAGACGATTTCTCCATCATGCATTCTAGGCCCAGTGCCCACATCATGTGAATTCTCCAGGGATCAACAAAAATGTTTGAGGTCAGAATATAAAATTATTGACTTCCAAATATGAAAAGGAACCAGCAAAATATAACTTAGTAATTGTTTATTGCCAAAATACAAATTTTAAATTCATTAATTGTTCAGTTTATTATTTATAAAAATTCCATTATACTTGGAAACCATTTGTAAGTTAGATTTGCTAACCTTGCAAAACTTCCCAAGCAGGCATGATGATTGCCAAGAAATCCTAGAAAATTATTAAGTTGCTAGTAGCCAATAATGTCTGACACATCATACAGAAAACTTTCCTTATTTTACACAAAATATTTAATTTTTAATGCCGACTTTGGATGTGTGCATTAATACCTGTGATAATGTGATCTGAGGTCTAAGACTTGATACTAACCTTAAAAGGTGGCAGTTCTTTGTGAAAAACTATGAACTGAAAGAGGGATGTGAATCTCTAGGTGACAAAATTATCCAGGCAAAATTATGAAATTCCTAAGGTTTTACTCAAAGTAGTCTAAGAATAAAAGACACAAATTAATTCATTCATTGAACATTTTTATTAAGCACCTACTATGTGCCAGGCACTATTCTTGACAAAAGGATACAACAGTAAAGAAGTTAGATAAAGCATCAGATAACAATGTACCTTGAGATAGAGTTCACTAGGCCAAACTCTCCCTACTTACCTTGGCAGAGCCAGGTGAGCCTTACTAAAGGAAAGTGGACCTTCAGGACACCATGGAAGGCCAACTTGCTTCAAGAGAATAAAGACAATTCACATAATTAAGTGCCTACTTTGTGCCAAACTGTACTAAGTACTGTCTAATTCATTTCTGTTGAGCCCCCTCCCCTGACAACTCTGTGGAGTCTCTTAATTCTCATATTAACGGCAAGGAAACTGGGCTCAGAGGGCCTGGCCACCTGCCCATGATCAGATAGATAGTGAGTGTGTCACTTAGGATTCAAGCCTAGACACATTCCTGAGGAGTGGCCAGCCCTGATCACTTCACACTTGGGGAAAGTTATCTGAGCTGGCATGGTTACTGAAAACTGGAGACCTGGGCTATTCATGCTGTGCCTCTACTCAGGAACACAGGCTTGCCCAGGCCCTGACTCTGTCAGAGAACCTCCAAGATACTGGATATGTTTTGGCTCTGTCCTCACTTATCAGGCCTTAGATAACCTCTCACTGGCCTGGGGAATGGTTACTTGCATCTGGAGAACCCTTCTCTACCCTCCTAGCTCCTCTCATCCTCCGCATGGTTATCTGTAGCTGCAGCAATTCTTCGCCTCAGAATCCAAGTTCAAATGTCCTTCACATTCTGACCAGCATGGCTGAGTGCTCCTTTTCTCTCTTGGGGTCCTCAGTTCAGGCCAGCTGCTCTCCCAGCCTCTGACAGGACTTAGCAAGCAGTGGATGTGCCTCTCCTGGGCTCTGCTGTCCAGCCAGCCCTGATCTTTATTCCTCTCCATGTCCACTGTCTCTCAGATGAGGCCTGGCCTGTCTCTCATGACTGGATGCAGAAGTACCAGAGACAGGATTTTCTCAAGACCAACTATCCAGGGGCCTTACCTGCTCACTTTCAAACACCTGACCTGGGTGTCCTCCTCTGCCAGCTTCTGGGGAAATGATTAATGACCCCACATCTATGTGGTGAAGAAAACGGTCAGCCTTCTGCTTAGTTTGTTGGCTTTTATTCCCCCACTTTTTTCAAAGTACATAGGTATGAAGAAAGAGGCAACAGTAATTACATTTATTTTTCTTCCTATGAAGAGCTGGTCTAGAAAATCTGGGGGCTCCTAGATACTACTTTTAGACTCTTTCCCCTCAGCTTCTGAAATAGAAGTCAGTCTCCCTGTCCTTCTAGGGGCAGCTTCAGCACCATCATAAAAGCCTGGCCAGAAGCTATCCTGTCTTGTAGTAACAGCTACTGATCCCAGACAAAAATAAATATTCCAATGTAATCTCTCTCTCTCTCTCTCTCTCTCTCTCTCTCTCTCTCTCTCTTTCCCTCACTGGCTTTCTTTAGCAGGCACTACCCTTTGCCTACTCAGCATCTGTTCTCTTCCTCTATTGCTTTGAAAGCCTTCCCTTCTAAGCTCCATCATCCAGCTGCCCTTTCATCCTGTGAGGATTTGGGATGGGGTGACTTGAGATGTGGTAGCCAAAAAAGTTACAAAATATGAGGTCCATAAGTTTTAAAGAGACCCTGCAAGCCTCATTGCTTTAATGGATTTGGAATTTATTTTAATAAATGATACTAGATACAAGTCCTCTTGGATTTTCTTCCAGATGGAGAGCCTGTTGTACTCACATTATTTGTTAAATAAATCATTCTTCACACATTGAATTGAAATACCTCTTTTTCATAAATACTCGTATAAAGTAAAATGTATTTCTGAGTTGTCCATCTGTGTCCTAATATGTATAGTTGTTCCTAAGCTGGTATCACATGCTAATTTACTATGGTGGCTTTTCCATGTGTTAATACCTAATAAAGCAAACTAGAGGCCCAGTGCACAAATTTGTGCATGGGTGGGGTCTGGCCAGCCCACCCTGACAGGAGCCCATCAGGCTGGGCTGGTGGGGGGAAGGGGCCATGGGTGATGGGCCAGCTGGCCCCTCCCCCGATCCAGGGGGAGGCAATTGGGGGTGGGGCCAGTCAGGGGGAGGGGCCACAGGGAGTTGGCCGGCCCTGCCTATGATCAGGGTTGGGGGCGAATTGGGGGGTGGGAATGACCAGGGTGCGGAGGCCTGATTAGGGCCCAGATTCAGCTGGTTGGATGCTGCAGTGCATGTCATAACCACCAGTTATTCTGGTCATTCTGGTCATTCCACTGCTCTGGTTGCTAAGCTCTTATGTATATAGACTAGAGGCCTGGTGCACGAAATTCATGCACAGGTGTGTGTGTATGTGTGTGTGTGTGTGTGTGTGTGTGTGTGTGTGTGTCCCTCTGCTCAGCCTTCACCCTCTCCAATCTGGGACCCCACGAGGGATGTCTGAATGCCCATTTAGGCCCAATCACAGTGAGATCAAGCCTAAACAGGCAGTCAGACATCCCTCTCACAATCCAGGATGGCAGGCTCCCAACCGCTCGCTTGCCTGCTTGCCTGATTGCCCCTAACTGCTTCTGCCTGCCAGCCTGATTACCCCCTAACCACTCCCCTGCCAGCCTGATTGACGCTTAACAGCTCCCCTGCCAGCCCAATTGCCCCTAACTACCCTCCCCTGCTAGACTGGTCACCCCAACTGCCCTCCCCTGCAGGCCTGGTCACCCCTAACAGTCCTTCCCTGCAGGCCTGATCGCCCCAACTACCATCCCCTGCTGGCCCGGTCACACCTAAATTCCCTCCCTTGCCAGCCTGGTTGCCCATAACTACCCTCCCCTGCAGGCTTCGTTGTCCCTAACTGCCCTCCCCTGCAGGCCTGGTTGCCCCCCTAACTGCCCTCCCTTGCAGGCCTGGTCCCTCCCAACTGCCTTCCCTGGCTGGCCTGATCGCCCACAACTGCCCTCCCCTGCTGGCCATCTTGTGGCAGCCATCTTGTGTCCACATGGGGGCAGCCAGTTTTGACCACACGGGGGCGGCCATCTTGTGTGTTGGAGTGATGGTCAATTTCCATATTACCTCTTTATTATATTGGATTATATAGGACTAGAAGCCCCGGGCACAAAATTTGTGCACAGGGGGAGGGTCCCTTCAGCCCAGCCTGCACCCTCTCCAATCCAGGACCCCTTGGGGGATATCTGCCAGTTTAGGCCCGATCCCCAGGATCAGGCCGAAACTAGCGGTCGGACATCCCTCTAACAATCCTGGACCACTGGCTCCTAACCGCTCACCTGCCTGCCAGCCTGATCACCCCTCACTGGTTGCCCAACCGGCCTGGTCGCCCCTAACTGCCCTCTGCCAGCATGATCACCCCCAACTGTCCCCCCCTCCCGCAGGCCTGGTTGCCCCACGCCGCCTGCTGCTTAGTCGTTTGGTCGCCCATTACTAACCCCCCTGCCAGCCTGGTTGTCCCACGCAGTCTGTTTGGTCGTCTGTTAAGTTCCGACAGTTGCTTAGGCTTTTTTATAGATAGATGCCTCCTAACTTGGCCTCTTTTTACACTTTTGCTGGCTGTTCATAGGTATTTTTTTCCCTCCACATGAAATTGAAGATCATCATAATCAGTTATCCCTCCCAAAAGCCCTCATTGGAATTCTAATTGGAATCGCATCCATATATCAATAGTGACATAATTGATTTTGTACAATAATAACTCTTCCACACATGAACATAAATTTTTCCAGTTTTAAAAGTTCAGATGTTTATTTATATTTTCCACTTTATATTATCATTTATTTCATATAGGGTCTGTAGTTTTTTTTCCATATTTTTAACATTTTTATTGGTGTTATAAATGAAATGTTTTCCTATTTTCATTTCTAGGTTCTTATTTCTAGAATAAATAAAAGCACTGTCCAACATTATCAAATTCTGTTAATTGTTCTAAGAATTTTTTAACTAGAATTTTTTGTTTTTTGTTTTTTTTTAATTTATTGATTAAGGTATCACATATTTGTCCTCATCCCCCCATTCCCATCCCACACCCCTCCCCACACATGCCCCCATCCCCCTGTTGTCCTTAACCATTGGTTAGGCTCACATGCATGCACACAAGTCCTTTGGTTGATCTCTCCCATAGATATATAATCATATTTGATTTTCAAATAGACTGCCAATAAATTGCATGTGATATTGTCTTACTGCTTTACTCTGCCTTCTCTGTAGCTCTCTCTTCTAACTCCTAATCTTGGATGATTTTGCTTTTTTCTTAATTGTGCTCAAGAAATGTTTATATATACACTAGAGGCCCAGTGCACGAAATTCGTGCACGGGGTGGGGGGTTGTCCCTCAGCCCAGCCTGCACCCTCTCCAATCTGGGACCCTGCAAGGGATGTCCGACTGTCCGTTTAGGCCCGATCCCACCTGCATGCCTGCATGCCTTCCTGATTGTCCCTACCCACTTCTGCCTGCCAGCCTAATCACCCCCTAACCCAGTGATGATGAACCTATGACACGTGTGTCAGCACTGACACGTGTAGCCATTTCTGATGACACGTGGCCGCTGAGGCGGCCACATGCCGAGGATGAAAAATTTGCAAAATAGTGTTTTTCCTCAAAGTGACACACTACCCGAGTTATGCTCAGTTTTTTGGTGAAGTTTGACACACCAAGCTCAAAAGGTTGCCCATCACTGCCCTAGCCACGCCCCTGCAAGCCTGATTGATGCCTAACTGCTTTCCTGCCAGCCTGTTTGCGCCCAACTTCCCTCCTCTGCCGGCCTGGTCACCCCTAACTGCCCTCCCTGTAGGCTTGATCACCCCCAACTGTACGCCCTTGCAGGCCTGGTTCCTCCCAACTGCCCTCCCCTGCTGGCCATCTTGTGGTGGCCATCTTGTGTCCACATGTTGGCAGGATCATTGACCACATGGGGGCAGCCATCTTGTGTGTTGGAGTGATGGTCAATCTGTATATTACTCTTTTATTAGATAGGATAGAGGCTTGGTGCATGGGTGGGGGCCAGCTGATTTGCCCTGAAGGGTGTCCCAGATCAGGATGGGGGTTCCCTTGGGGCATGGGGTGGCCTGGGCGAGGGGCCTGTGGTGGTTTGCAGGCCAGCCACGCCCCCTGGCAACCCAAGCGGAGGCCCTGATATCTGGGGTTTATTTATCTTCTACAATTGAAACTTTGTAGCCTTGAGCGGAGCCAAGCCTCCTGTTTTCTCCGTGGTGGCAGCCATTTCTGTTGGGATTAATTTACCTTCTATAATTGAAACTTTGTAGCCTTAAGCGGAGGCCTGGGCTGGCCAGGGTGTGGGGAAAGCTTGGCTTCCTCCATTGCCGGGGAAACCCAAGCCTCCCTCCTGCTCTCTGTGGCCGTAGCCATCTTGGTTGGGTTTATTTGCATGTTTGCTCCTGATTGCCGGTGGGCATGGCTGGTGGGCGTGGCTTGTGGGTGTAGCGGAGTGATGGTTAATTTGCATGTTACTCTTTTATTTTATAGGATATTAGTAATCTCCTCAAAAAATCTTGTTTTTATATTTACTTATACATTTTACTCAGTTTTATATTTTGTTAACATTAGCTTTTGGCTGTGTTACCATATTTCATACTTATTTTGAATATCACTAAGAAAAATAAAACACTTTCACAGAATTTAGTGCATAAGGCCTTATCACTTAGAATGTTTATTTTGTACTTATTAGACAAACTCTTTTAGGTTTATGAGACATAAATTTAAATCATATATTCCTTTTATCCATCTTTAAAAGGGAAATATGAAATGCCTAAAACATTTTTCATATGTCTTCTCATTGAGAGTCAAGCTCATTTAAATCACCATCCACTTGGTGATCAATGTCCCCATTCACTTCAGTTCTGTGCTCTGTGCTGGGGACATAGTGTTTCTCAAAGGAGAGATCCACTGTTTCCAAGATTCTCTTCCAAATTGCTGCTATTCATTCTGCAACCATCGATGCTGGTTCTCTCTCACTGGACGTGTCATTCAAAATACATAGATTTCAACCAGTATCCATACTCCTTCTTCAAATAGTGTTTAAGTGGATTTTTGACTGGCGTGCCAAAGGGTTTCAGTCACAGCCCAGGAAATCAGCCACATTCTTATGTGTACAGACAACAACAAGGTCACACTGCTACACAGTCAACATAAATTGAAGACACATTCTGATTTCAGAGATGTCAAAATAAAAAAAAAAGTGGGTCTTAGAGGCAATGAAATATGACAATCCTTATTTCCTGGTTTACTTTGGTTTATTATATTTTTCTATGCTTGATTTTAGTTCTATAAACAATAAATACATTTAAGGCTATGAATTTTTCTATGATAATAGCTTTTGAAATGACTATAAGGTTTTAGTATAAAGTATTATTTTCATTGCTTTTTAAATATATTGTAAATTCAGTTTTGATTTTTGATTATACAAAGTGTTTTCTATTTATTCTTATTCTCTGTGTAGTGATATTTTGTTTACTTTCCAGTATTTGTTTTTAATTATATTGGATTCTGAATATACAATTTGCCTCATAAAATCTCCACCTTTAAAAATGTAATAAGTGTTCTTTTTGGTAATATATATAACTAATTTTATACATTTTTGTGGACATACAAAATGTATAATTTTATTCAAAGAAAATAAAAGTCATTAAAATGAAATTCATTAAGAATTAAAATCAGATTGATAGTTATTTCATTCAATCCTCTTAACTTTTTTTTTACTAGTTATGGAAACTAGAAAATTAAGGAGTTTTAAGATGTCCAGAGTTTGTGAGTAATGTGGAAAGTAAGTGGGACTGGGGAATGAGATTCTTTTTTACCCACATGTTCAAGCAGAGGTCAAGGTACAACTATGGCACTGAAAGTGGGGATGGTGCACTCCTGTGGCTTGTGACTGAACAGGGCCATGAAGACAGCCTCAAGGGTCCTAGTAATACTCTGGTATGTTTTTTTGTTTGCTTTTTCATTTGTGTGCTTGATACATGGGTATGTTCAGTTTGTGAAAATTGCATGATGTTTGTACAGTTCTGTATATACGTTTATTCTTTTATAAAAGTTTTTTAATGTAACCACAAGGTAAATTTATTTAATGTCATTTCTTCATTCTTAGCCTATCCCCTTTTCTTTTCAACAAATATTGATCTAAAAGAAATATGAACTCCAAGTTTCGACCTTTGTTTATGAAAACTGCTTCACATCCCTGCTTCTTTCTTTCTTCATAGTCTTTCTCCCACATATTAGTCAGGATAGTGTAACCCAATATCTCTCTGACTGAACCTGCCCACACAGAGCTCTGTACAGGTCAGCTGAACGTCCCATGTCTTGTCTCCACGTAGAAATCATGACCTCTAAACATCACAGTAGCAAAGAAAAAAAAATGTGGAGCATCCACCTGACTTAAGATTCAGGACTGTAAGTGGCTCATGCCACTTCTGCCCTCAGCAGATGGCCTGAATCCAGACACACAGCCCCAAACAGCAAAGGAGGATGGGGCTGTCATTTTGCTTCTGGTCACATGACTTAATGACCTAGAAGAGCATATTTCACATGTCAATCCTACAATCTTCCCAACAGTTCAATATATCTCTCAATCCTGCAAACCAGCTCTTAAACTCATAAAACTGGTATCTTAATCTCTTTTCCTTCATCATCAAGCCAAATGGTATATGTAAACATTTTGCTTTATTAAGAAAATAAAAAGGGCCCGGCCATGGTGGTTCCATGGTTGAGTGTTGACCTATGAACCAGGAGGTCACGGTTTGATTCTCGGTCAGGGCACAAACCCAGGTTGCGGGCTCATACCCAGTGGGGGAGGGGGGAGGGTAGGACATGCAGGAGACAGCCAACCAAGGATTCTCTCTCATCATTGATGTTTTTATCTATTTCTCCCTCTCCTTTCCTCTCTGAAATCAGTAAAGATATATTTTAAAATAAAAAATAAAAGAAAACAAAAAGATGGCAGTGTTCATTTCTAGTTAGGTTTGTAACTTCTCTAATTTTTCTCGGACATTCCTTAACATTTGTCCAATTTCACCTTTGATATTCATATATAAGCTATACATTAAGAAAATCAAAGTCCTGTGGTATAATTAACAAATGACTTGATCATTTTCTCCTATCTATTGAAACCCATTCTGTGGGGCTAATTTTTCCCCTGCCCACTAGATAAAATTTAAGGCAAGTCTTATGGTTTTATGGTCAATCATCACCAATATAGACACACACACACACACACACACACACACACACACACACACACACACACATATTTCCTTTTCCAGCTACTTGTAGTTATGCAAACAGTCTCAGGTCGAAATTAAAATATCTAGTCCTATGTACTAGTCACAGAATTCAACTCCATTTATAATTAAATCTTTTTTTCTGTCAGACATGTTTTGAAAAGGAAATAGGTGTGATCAACTCCTTCTCTGTGTCTTCACCATGAGCTTCTATCCTTCTCCACTCTCTAGGCAGTGTCTCCATCTTCTAGGCTTAGAGTGTAGGGAGAGCTAAGGGGCAGAAACATCCTCACGATACAGATACTTCACATGTTGGTTAATTCCAGCAATCCTGGAATGTATCTGCACTGATCTGCTCAAATAAGAAATGGCACCAGAAGGCATGATTAATAGTGTCACCTGAGAACCATGTGTCCAGACCGGGGTAATTCGTACCATCTCATCAGCACTGTTTATTGATAACAGTGAGGATGATTTGCACCTGGTCTTCATGAGATCCCCCAAACAAGTTTCACCGCTGGGACATAGTAAGGATACACCTACCTGAGGTGTAGTGTATGGAATCCTCAGCCAAGGCTCTGCTCTGGGCTGCCTGGCTCCCAGGCATACAGCAATGGTTCCTGCAGGAGGAAGATAGCTAGAGTTTGTGCCCCTTCCTTGCCCTTGGCTGTGATGCAGACTTCGGGTTGAGAGGTATATCCTTGAGGTAATGCTGGTGCTGCTTTACCCACTTCCTAGAATAATCTGTGGGTTTGTAAGCACTGGAATGAGGGACCCTTTGAGTCTTCTTCAGACATTATGCCCCACCTGCCAGTCAGTGCCATCGACACCAGTGCTTCCCAGGACTGGCAGTCATACACAACTAACTATTTCAAGGGCACTCTTGTGGGTTCTTCAGAGACTCTGCCTAACACTGGATTTTTCCCATATAAATTGGCCCAGCATACCCCCACAAACTCTCTGCTGGGTCCACTTTGCCTTCCAGCAGCCTTCCTGCTTGATATCTAAGACAACCCTCATCATTTTTCTCACACTCATGGCAACATCTGATAAAACAGAAATATATTCTTTGTCCCAATCAACTTGGGGAGTGAAAGTAAAACCTTTTGCAGCACCTTTTCACTCCTTTGTCAGCAAAGTAAAGCAACAGCAGTCCTTTACTCTTCTATGCTTCAGGCATGACTCAAGCACCCACCATGGGGACAAATGTCAAACCCACTGCTGGCCCCAGTGAAGACCTAAAGTAAAATAAAAATCTTCCACCTTTCCAAACAAAAATTTTCTTCTAATTTCTATTCAACACTTTTATATCTTTAACTAGAGGCCCAGAACACAAAATTCGTGCACTGGGAGGGGGGTGTTCCTCAACCCAGTCTGCACCCTCTCCGATCTGGGACCCCTCAGGGGCTGTCTGACTGCCAGTGTACTGCTGGCTCCCAACCACTCACCTGCCTGCCTACCTGCCTGTGCTTCCCATTGCCCCTAACCACTTCTGCCTGCTGGACCGATCACCCCTAACCCAGTGATGGGCAACCTTTTGAGCTTGATGTGTCAAACTTCACCAAAAAACTGAGCATAACTCGGGTAGTGTGTCACTTTGAGGAAAAAACATTATTTCGCAAATGTTTCATCCTCGGCATGTGGTTGCCTCAGCAGCCGCGTGTCATCAGAAATGGCTAGGCGTGTCAGTGCTGACACACGTGTCGTAGGTTCACCATCACTGCAAACCACTCCCCTGCCAGCCTGGTAGACACCTAACTGCTCCCCTGCCAGTCCGATCACCCCCAACTGCCCTCCCCTGCAGGCCTGGTCCCCCCCCCCCCAACTGCCCTCCCCTGCCAGCCCAGTCACCCCCAACTGCCACCCCCTTCAGGCCTGGTCCCTCCCAACTGTCTTCCCCTGCAGGCCCGGTCACCCCAAACAGCCTTCCCCTGCCAGCCCAGTCCCCCCTAACTTGCTCTTCCCTGCCAGCCTGGTCACCCCCAACTGCCCTCCCCTGCCAGCCCAGTTGCCCCCAACTGCCCTCTCCTGCTGACCCAGTCATCCCTAACTGCCCTCTCCTGCCAGCCTGGTCACCCTCAACTGCCCTCCCCTGCTGGCCTGGTCACCCACAACTACCCTCCCCTGCTGGCCATCTTGCGGCAGCCATCTTTGACCACATGGGGGTGGCCATCTTGTGCAAAGGTGTGAGGGTCAATTTGCATATTACCTACTTATTATATAGGACTAGAGGCCCGGTGCATGAAATTCGTGCACGGGGGGGGGGGGATGTTGTCCCTCAGCCCAGCCTGCACCCTCTCCAATCTGGGATGCCTTGAGGGTTGTCCAACTGCCCATGTAGGCCTGATCCTCTCACAATCCAGGACTGCTGGTTCCCAACTGCTCACCTGCCTGCCTTCCTGATTGCCCCTATCTGCTTCTGCCTGCCAGCCTGATCACCCCTAACTACTCCCATGCCAGCCTGATTGATGCCTAACTGCTCCCCTGCCAGCCTGTTTGCCCCTAACTGCCCTCCACTGCAGGCCTGGGTACCTTCCAACTGCCCTTACCTGCAGACCTGGTCTCCCCCAACTTCCCTCCTCTGCCAGCTTGGTCACCCCTAACTGCCCTCCCCTGCAGGCTTGATCACCCCCAACTGCCTTCCCTTGCAGGCCTGGTCCCTCCCAACTGCCCTCCCCTGCTGGCCTGATTGCGCACGACTGCCCTCCCTTGCAGGCCTTGTCCCTCCCAACTGCCCTCCCCGGCTGGCCATCTTGTGGTGGCCATCTTGTGTCCACATGTGGGCAGGATCTTTGACCACATGGGGGCAGCCATCTTTTGTGTTAGAGTGATGGTCAATCTGCATATTACTCTTTTATTCGATAGGATAGAGGCCTGGTACATGAGTGGGGGCTGAGTGGTTTGCCCTGAAGGATGTTCCGGATCAGGGTGGGAGTTCCCTTGGGGCATGGGATGGCCTGGGTGAGGGGCCTGTGGTGGTTTGCAGGCCGGCCATGCCCCCTGGTGACCCAAGCAGAGGCCCTGGTATCTGGGGTTTATTTATCTTCTACAATTGAAAGTTTGTAGCCTAGAGCAGAGCCAAGCCTCCTGCTTTCTCCGTGGTGGCAGCCATTTCTGTTGGGATTAATTTACCTTCTATAATTGAAACTTTGTAGCCTTAAGTGGAGGCCTGGGCCAGCCAGGGTGTGGGGAAAGCTTGGCTTCCTCCATTGCCAGGGAAACCCAAGCCTCCCTCCTGCTCTCTGTGGCCGTAGCCATCTTGGTTGGGTTTATTTGCATATTTGCTCCTGATTGGCTGGTGAGCATGGCTTAAGGGCGTGGCTTGTGGGTGTAGCAGAGTGATGGTTAATTTGCATATTACTCTTTTGTTAGATAGGATGGCTGAGGGAATAAGAGAGTGGTTTTGAACACTTCCTTGCAATTCCTTCATGGTGGTCTCATACCTCACTTTCTGATGTAAGTGAATACCATGGTCTTGAAGCCTTGGAAAAATCAAGGATTTGAGCTCACATCTAACTGCTTCCATATTTCATATTCTTTCTACTATTTCAAACACCTCCACTTATATCAAATTAATGATACTATTCAGAATTTATTTAATACTGTACATTATAATAGCTTTTATTTGGGCCCTGAAAAAGATGTTTTGCTATACCCTTCCCTTCTCAGTGATTATTTTTTCCATTTTACCAAGAGCTGAAAAACCAAAGGAAGCTATTGGTTTTCCTTTTTCTTGCTCAAGTGGAAAATTTTAATTAGCTCTTAAATAGTGTAAATAGTGAAGTTTTAACTTTTGTCAAACTATGGTCTATGGCATTCATTCTTTTTTTTTTTTTTCTGGGTTTTGCCACACATTTTAATGTTAAAGTTTAAATTTTGGTTTTTTTTACATGCAAGTAGTGTAAATAGTTTTGCCCATATGGGATCACTGATTATAAAAAGATGACATACCACAAGGGTTGTCTTTTTTAATTGAAAAGCTAACAACTGCATAGTTATATTTTCTCCCAAACCACAAACTGAGTAGTTACTGAGTCTCTAACCAACATAGGATTAAAAATGCAAAAACAAGTCCTCAGATTCAATTAAGAAAGCCCTGCTACATATGGGCTAATCAATACCAGTGGTATTCCTTGACTCCGGGAAGCTGGAAGACATCCTAATAATCCCACTCAGAACATTTACCTCAAGTAGCCTTTTCCAGCTCCCCACTCATGAATAAAGATAATGCATTGTTAATTCTATTTCAGAAAACTTTTGCAAGTTTTTTTTTATTTACAATGCCAACTTTAAAAACGTCACTAAACTAAAGTTAACTAGACAATTAACCAGGCAGAAATTGCTTTGCAAAAAGAGGGGAAGCCCAAAATGCCACTTTCTAGAGAGAACCCACAATTCAGTTTTATTCAGAGCAAAGAAAAAAGATACTTTTGATCATACTGGAAGAAACTCAGCCATAGGTTTGGAATCTGTACCCAAACTACACATGCAATGAAGACAATATTCTGCTAATACAATTGATTTGCTGCTGCATTTGTCTACTGTTTGCCTAATATTAACAATTATAAACAGAGCAGTGCAACTAGTATTTGGAACAATCCTTACAGTGTTACAGTGTCAGGCACAACTTTTCACTTCTCTTCACACCACTGGTTCTCTTTGCATACCTGGGCTTCCTCTTCTTCAGTAAAGTCATTTTTTATATTGAACGTCTTGCGAATCTCTTCAGGGATTTTCCCCTTGATCATATTGGCAACAGTCTTGCATGTAACATCAAGCAAACCTTTGATGTCTAAATAGTTTGCAGAATTAGTTCAAATAGTGTTCCTTGGTCAACTTTGAGAAATTCTTGGTCCCAAACCGGAATATCATCTGTTTGCTTTTCTTTGTTCTCATCGTCCTCAGGAGGAGGAGGGTCATCCTTGTGGTGGGCACATCACTGAATGACCTTTTCCAATATTGCTGCATTAACATTTGATAGAGGAACTGGGTCATCATCGCCTTCATCATCCATTCCCAAATCTTCTAACATGGTCTTGATAGTCACAGATTGTTTGGCAATTTCAAAATCAACTTCGAATATCTCTCCATCAGAACGCTGCAATTTAATTGAAGGCATGGTGCTCGGTCTCAAGGAGAGAGTGGGCGGGAGGCTGATGACCGGGCTGCGTCAGCAGGACCAAACGAAAAAGGTGGAGAACAAGGCCACTTACCTATGGCATTCATTCTTTCCTTAGAGAAATGAAGAGATTTGGTGAAGTACAAAAAAAGATTTTTTTTTCTGAACAAATTGCTCATAAAGGGCATTTGAAAGCCTTTGCTGCTGGTTACTGGTTCTGAAGCCTCTGTTTTCCGGAGTTTTATTTCCATACCAGCAAATATGTAAATGTCACCACATCCTGTGGGTGATGTTATTATCTACATTCTGGAGAGTAAAGTCAGAGTTATCTGACACCCCTTCTCTCCCTGAACTTTGGCCAGGTGATCAGCTAACGAGAAGTCACTAGGGAAATGTCTTCCCACAGCTTATAATTTCCCTCCCTCATTCTGTTCACTTCTTCCCACAATTACTCCACAGTGGAAGCAAATCAAGAGAAAATTTTTAGCAAAACACAATAGCTCCTCTTTGTTTTTTAATAAAAATAACCCATCTTCCCAACAACATTTACCCAATCACATAAAAGAGCTAGCAGGGCCTCTATCCAGAAAGAAGTTTGTAGGAATGACCCACAAACATAAATATCTCGACAGATATAGCACCCTGCCATGGCAGAGCAGCAGTCTGGGCTTCTGCTCTGGAACTTTTACCCCCAAAGTGTTTAACTGCATGGCTTAAATAAGCACCATCACAATAGTTATCCCACTTCAGGAAGACTTGAAATAAGTGTTTTTCTATAAATTAAAAAACTTTTTTGATTGTTATATGTTGAAAAGGAAAAAAAAAATATTTTTAAAAGAAAAGTGTAAACACTTTCCCCTCACCATACCTCTTGGGAAATCAAAGTTATAAGCTTGGTCATATATCTTCCCATATACTATATATATGGCAAATTCCTTCACAGATATTTTTAAATGATATATTATAAACATTACTCTACCAGTGAATTCTTTTGCCCACTAAAATAGGTATTAAATTGGGTTATAAGTCTAGCTACAGGTAAGAGAGATCCAAATTAAGAAGACTGAAGTTCCTTTCTACTTGATTTAGCAATCCATAGGTAACTCTGCTCCACACAATGAGCCAAGCATCCAAGATTTTCCATTTTGTTGCCCACTCTCCCCAAGCAGTACCCCTCATCCACCTGGCCTAAGTTGTTTGCCATCAGAGCCATGTTCCAGGAAGTAAAATGGAGAAAAGAAAGAAGAAAGAATATATCCCACCCCTCCTTTTCAGCATCATATCTCATTAACCAGGATCTGGTTACAGGGCTACACCTTGCTGCAAGGAAAGCTGGGAAATGTAGTCTTTTCCCTGGAGCTATGCGCCCAGCTAAAAATTATGGAAAGAGAGAGATTTATTTGTGAGGAAGGTAAACACATGTCACTTTAAGACATTTTTTTTTTAATAAACACATGTCACTTTAAGTCACTCAACTTTCTAAAGTGTGGATGTATCATAGTTTATCCAACCATTCTCCTATTTCTAAAAATTTGCACTAATTCCAAGTTTTTATTATTTTCCCTTTGCCATGAGAAGCAAGAGTACTTGAATCTGAGTGGAGATTTACCAAATATATTTAAACAAATGCACTGCATTTTAACTCTCCTTGAATAACAGATGAGGGGACTGTCAAGTCTCTTTTCTTCTGTATTAAAGAATCTTGAAAGAAGATAAAGAAACTCATGTGAAAGGTCACAACCCCCTTTGGATTTCCTTTGACTTCTGAGTGCTTGTTATTCCCTTCCCAGTGAAAGCAGCTGTTGACAATCAAGCAAATGGAACTAGACCTACATAGTTAACTAAGAGGAGGCTGCCTTTAGGGAAGAACAATGACCTTGTTTTTTTTCCTTCAGATAATAGATTGTAAACTATATTCTGGAAGGTACACCCTTCAGTTTAATTTACACTTCAAAGCTGAGGGTTTGTAGCTATGGGTTTCCTAGCAAGAAAATGGCTTTGCATTAAAACACAGATTCTCTATAACCTGAATGCACAATCATAATGCAGTCTTGGGAGGGAAATGGAATTAAGAGAAATTAAGGAAGAGAGAGAAAAAGAAGGAAGGAGGCAGGGAGGGAAGTAGGGTGAGAGGAAGAAAGGAAAAGTTGTGTAGCAACCTACAGGTACCAGTGGTATGTTCCAGCAAAAGGGCCTGTTAGTTAAATCTCTTTGGTTATAAATTTAAAAAAAACTCAAGTTGGCTTAAGAGGGTTGGGAGGACAGTGTATACAAATAGAGGAGTGAGGAAAGTGGTGTTAGGGGAGAAGAGCCAACAAGTGGAAAGCTCTGAATATCTGCTCCTTTTTCCCCTGAAGACTAGACTTTGATGCTTCTCGGTGCATGTCTGAGCAGAAGGTGAACATGTTCCAGCTCCTGAGATTCTGTTCTCTCTTCAAAAGACCAGCTGAGACTTACTGGGTCATATTCTCAACTCCAAGTTCCTAAGAGGAAAAAATTTGATTGGTCCAGCTTGGATCAGGGGCGCACCCTTGGTCCATTCAACTGTGGCCAGAGAGGCACAGTCAGGTAGTACAAACAGGGCTGCCAGGGCAGCATCCCTGTGCGTAAGTGTATTCTCTAAGAAAGCATGTTATTGTGAATGGGAAGAAAGCCAAGTTAAAGACAAAACCAAGTATCTACTCAAGTTTCTTAATAAAGGAAGGATAAGATGTTTTACCTCAAGTAATATAAATTTCAATGTGATCCTGGCCATCTCTGAACATGTTTCCTGGATCAAGATTCAGGTTACAAAGTTAAAGATTAATTATAATGTATGTATCAGATCTTGTAAAGAGTATACACACCAAGAGGGACCTGCTTCTCACAATCCAATTGTCCACAGCTATTGCCTGAGCTTCTGTTCATGCCAAGGGTGAAACCTCATGATGGCTGGTACCATGGATGTGTCTCTCGCCCAGTGGGGTGAGCTGGGCCTCCCTGGAGAAGAAACCTGGGTTCCACAAGATATGTGATCAGTGCTGGGACCCTGCCAGCAGGCGAGGGGATCCCAAGACAGGTGCTGGGCGCGGAGGCCATGGGGGCATAGGCGACCAAGGAGACAGAACTAAACCTCACATCACCCTGCTTGGCCCCGGAGGATGGCTGGTTAGCCAGAGACGGGTAAGATTCCTCAGGGAAGGAACAACCTAAGACAGGCACAGTCGCACAGGGGCCATCAGGAGAGAACCTGGAGGTCAACAGAGGTGGGGCACAGACCTTCACCCCCCCAAGTTTGCAGGGGCCTGAACCCTCACCCCTGCTGAAGGAGATCTCCTGCCCCCATGGCTGCTCAGCTTCACATGCCCAGCTCAAATCGGGACCCAGGTAACAGAGACTTGGCCGACAGCAGATGCCCTCTCACCGCAACAAGACTTGATGGAGATGTCTTGCACCCATGATCCGGGGAACTGGGGTCTAGGATATCTAAATCCAGCCTAGCACCAGGAATGCTCAGGGCCTACTCAAGAAGGCAAATAATCCTCTCCACTAATAATTACAGGGTAAAACAAGATGGTTGTTAGAATATTAAATTTGACAGTAAAATAGTAGTCAAGTTTTCAGACTAATTTAAATTGGCCAACCAAAATAAGCAAATACTCTAGAAAAATCAATTGTACTGGACAAAAAAGCTGTTACTAAAGTGTTAACTAAAATTATTATTGGTAGTTCATCTCATGGTAAAATTGCATAACATATAATGAACCTAAAGCAGTCACATTTTAGTGCAAAAAAGTAAAATTTAAAAGCTATCAAGATTACAGCATAAAATTTCCAAAAGCCTCCCAATATTTAAACCAAAAAAGGGGGGATAGTAGAAGAATATCATGTAAGGAAAAATATCCTGCAAATAAATTACATCTAGAAAATTTTTACTTTAGAAAATTAACTTTCATTTGTAATGCTAACAGCAAGTCACCCAGGTAAAACATACATGGTGTCAAAACAAGCCAAAGGAAAATCATTTGGGCAAAAAAATGAAAAAGGATCGCAAATCAAATTCATAGAAAATGTTCCTTTATTAACTTTTGGTCGAGAGTGTGTTTGTATGTTTTCAGAGAACAGCTCCGAGACATGTGGATTCCTGCGATAGAAGGGAATTGACAGGAGTGCTCCAGCCATGAAGTCAGGGGAGAGACAGTCCAGAGATGGAAGACGCTGACGATGCCTTGCCATACTAGCAGTCAGCAGATGTGCGTCACTGCAGATTGCCCAGGACCAAACCAGAGAGGGTCGGACCTGCAATACCGCCGTTTGTCCACCATCCAGAACTGAAGTATCATTGCTGTTATGAACACATTAACAACTGTTGGACATAGAAACCGGCACTCAAAAGAACTGTTGGCCCAGAAAGAAACTCACTACAGACTGATTCATTTGCCTCTCAGCATAACCATTATTGCTTGCCTCATTTTCGGTTCCTATAAGTGTATTCCTAGTATCACATGAGCTCACTCATCTAGGGGAAAAGATGAACAACATAGACTGAAGAACAAGAACAGCATCCATCAGACTGTCAGACCTCAGAGGGAAAGTAGGGGAGGGTGGGGACAAGGGAGATAGATCAACCAAAGGACTTGTGTGCTTGCATATGAGCCTAACCAATGATCACGGACAACAGGGGGAGGGGGGCTTGTGTGTGGGGGGGATTGGGAAGGGAACGGGGGGAGGGGGTTGAGGACAAATATGTGATACCTTAATCAATAAAGTAATTAAAAAAAAAAAGAGTATACACAAATCTTAGCATTCAAACCAATAGGAAAAGTTCATTATTTATGGTACAATCATCTGAACACTACCCCAGATCACAGCAAGGGAGGTTTGGGGATTTCTCATCACAGGAAAGTCATTTAATCCTTATACATATAATGACCTACCTGCTCCTAGGAAGGTATACATCAGGACAAAAACAAGCTCAGGAAATGAGAGAGAAGTTAAATTTAGGAATAATAGTTCCCATATATAGCATGGAGTTAAGCTAGTTGGAACACAGAAGTGAAATGTTCTCCAATACCTACAGCATACACTTTATGGTCACTCCCATATATCTATTCACATGCCTTTTTTCCCAGACCTCCTTGCCCCTTCTAATCTTTCTCCTGCTAGTCTTGACCAACCAGTCTAGCCTTCTCCATCGCCTAGGAGTCCGTTCAGATTCTTAATTTGAACCATTTCTCCTTCCATAAATGTATACAAGATATACCACTCAAAAGTCTGCCCTGTGAGATTCAGGTATTTATCAGTTACACTAATCTCTGCCTTTCCCCTCAGGATGCTGTATTGTTTTTGTTTTTTTATTTACAATTGTTTAACTAACTTGTTGCTGAATAACAAATTATCACAAAATGTTGGGTGACTTAAAACAGCAACCATTGTATTAGCACTGTTCTGTGAGTCAACAGGAGCTTAATTGGACCAGCCTTCTGTTGGTCTTGCTTGGAGGCTGTCATGCAGATGCGGTCAGATGGCAGATAGGCAGGGAATGTCCAAGATAGCTTTATTAAGGTGGCTGGCACCTTAGCAGAGATGGATGGGAGACTGGGACCAATCTTTCCATGTAGTCTCTTCATGTAGCTACCTAAGCTTCTGTATATGGCCGCTGGAACCCAAAAAGCAAGCATTCCAAGAAGACAAGGCCCTGTGTGCAAATTCTTATATAGTCTTTGCTTGCTCTTGCCTGTTCTAATCCATTTTGCCAAACTCAGAGTCAATGTTGGAAAACACTATACAAAGGTGTGAATATTGGGAGATAGCTTATTGAGGGCCACCAAAGCAACTGCCTATTTGGCCATTAGGAGAAGAGCAGTTCCAAAGTCTTCTACTTGGCTCTTTCCACTACAATATTGCTTAGCTTACAGGCCAAGAAATAAATATGGCAGTTCTGCAAATCACCAGGGATGTCTGTTCCAGGGAAATGATTTCTGGATGAGTCCATGAACTCAGTGTACTCTGTGAGTTGGACCTAGGCTATCCCAGGTATTAATGTCAACTCATACTTTGCTGCAAATAATCTTTGAAATGTTTGGGTATTCCCCTTTAGCCAATATACAGTTAACTGAGTAAACCATGGGAGTCCATTGGGGGAACTATTGTCACATTCACCTACCATGTTGCTGCAGGGTCCTTCCACCTGAGGAGACTGCCTCCCCTTCAGTTGACAGGTTCCATGAGCAAAAACTGTCTCAGGTCTGGAAACTGGACAAGGGACATCATAAACTGTTATTGGGTAGTTCACTCAACCTCCCTGTTTTTCTACATGTAATGTTTTTTTATTGATCTCATGCAGGAAGGAAGGGGGAGAGGGGGAGAGAGAAGACGGAAAGAGAGAGGGAGAGAGAGAGAAAGAAAACATTGATGTGAAAGAGAAACATTGATCAGTTGCCTCCTGCACCCCCAAGAGGGGAGTGAACACGCAACCTGAGTATGTGCCCTGACCAGGAATTGAACCCACTACCTTCTGGTGTATAGGATGACACTGCAACCAACTTAGCCATACTTGCCAGAGCTAATATCTTTTTATTTTTATTAAATTGAGCAATCTTTTGTTGACTGCCCATATATCTTACCTGGAGGGATGCTATATTTTAATAACCATTTTCATAGCTCCCAGTGGGTCAGGGCTTCTGGCTACCACCTTGACCTTGCCATGAATTATAATAACTATGCCCTTTTTGATTCTGATAGTTAAGTAAACTACTAACTCACCTTTAACCAACTTTATATTTCCCCTTCAATGTCACCCTTACTTAGTCCCCATGTAGGCTAGAGATTGCTGCTCTTTTTCCTACCTTCTTTGACCAGGTGAAATTGTGACTTAACTCTAGTTATTGGTATAGAGAAGAGGAAGAGATAAATCCTGGATGTGGCCCAGATGAGCAATGTGTAGTTTTTCAAGGCAGAGGCCTTTGCCTTGCCTTCAAGAGAGGGGTACACTGGCCTTTAATAATGAGGTCTGTAGCTATTTCTACAGGCTCGGAGAGTTCAGGGAACTCTGGGGATTAAGATTTTTAATTACATTAACCCAGATGACCCCATCCCAAGTCTCAGAGTCCAACCTTTCTCAGCAGGACCCTGACCTTGGGGCAGCAGATTTGCCAGGATTGAAAATCCAGTCTGTCCTGGAGCTCCATCCCCTTTAGAATTAAGTCCTAGACTTGAGGGTGCATTTTTTTTTCTGCCCTTTGGCTGAAAGATATGAGAATTTCTTTATTTTTTGTCAAGGAGGCCATCTACTTACTATATCTCAGCTTAAATTGGTGATTAATCACCCTCAACCTTTCCTTTCCTCAATGCCTTTATATTCCCAACCATCATTCAATTCCATAATCCTAACAATTTTTACTTTCTCCAAACTTCTCAAATGCTGAGATATTGCATCTTCCAGTGAATTCCCTTCTACCAGTATCCCAGTTCAGTTCACCACCAGTGATATTTTAGCAATTGCATGATACCTCATAGCAGGGGCTACCACCAGTGATGGGGTTATCATTGCCACTTGGCTGGTGATCCAGCCCCAAAATCATATTTTGGATTCTGCTTCCTAAGACTATGCTTGGCACCAACGTTTGCAGTGCGCTCCCTGGTAACAACTCTGAGATGAAGGTTTATTGAGTCGTCTTTTGGGGAACAACTCCTATAAGCAAGCAGGGTGGGCAGAGGGGAAAGTTGAACTATGATGCAGTGACTACAAAATCTCAGCTGATCCATGGGGCTCTAAAACTGGAATGGCTCTTCAGAGACATCCCATAATGAGGCAGGGGTATCGAGAATTTGTATGACCACATCAACCTTTCCTTGGAGCAAGGCAGCTCCCTTTATCCAAGGACCATTTGTGATGAGGGCTCTTCCATGAGCCATTAGCAGGCAGCATGTCTGCCCACTAGAGAATGAGTGCCTCGGTCCTCATGGGAGGAGCTGGAAGGCACATCACAGCATCTCTTATAAAGCCTAGAGAAGAGAATTTATTATACCAAACTAATTGTCTAAATACACTTATTAACAATAATGAGGCCTAAGAAAGCATAACTATGTTTCAATGACACTTAAAGACCTTGCCAATATACAATAATGGCATGATAATGAGACAGATAACAAATATCTAAAGCCTAAAAGCCTCAAAAACCTAAAATCTCATAACCAGCCAAA
The DNA here is from genome assembly GCF_027574615.1 of Eptesicus fuscus. Lineage (NCBI taxonomy): Eukaryota > Metazoa > Chordata > Mammalia > Chiroptera > Vespertilionidae > Eptesicus > Eptesicus fuscus. The sequence goes on from NC_072475.1 coordinate 113,644,954, forward strand.
GAACCAAATTAAATAGTAGACCCAGCCAGTGCCATTGACCAGGGTTCTGGTTTAAATCATTTTGAACTTGAAAAACAGGTCATATGTCCAGATCAAGAATCTGCTGATACATCCAAAACCTGCCATCTAAGTCTGGTAGTATGACTACTTCTCTGGGGAGGTAAAAGAATGGGAGTGAGAATGAGGACTGGGCTATTTCCATAGCAATAAACTCTTCTTTAACCAACTTGATATTTCCCCTTCAACACCATTCCCCCTTAGTCCAGCATCCCACTCATACTTTCTCCATTTTTCCACATGTTGGCCAGAGATTGCTGCTTCCTTTTCTCTCTTCTCTGACCAGATTATATTGTGACTTAACTCTAGTTATTGGTCTAGAGAAGAGGAAGAGATAAATCCTGGATGTGGCCCAGATGACCAATGTGTTGCTTTTCAAGGCAGAAGCCTAGAAGCAGTAAGGCCCAGAAGTCACTACAGTAAGAATAACGTCACAATCGCTGTGATACTTGGTGTGTCTTCCCTCCTACTTAGGGTGTTCAGGTCATTAGGAGAATCTGACACATTGGACTTGGGAAAATTAACTGCTCAAGAGTTTAATTAAATAAGTTTCTAAGTTTGGGAGGAATAGCTCCTCAGTCTCCTAAACTTTACTTATTAGTGTGTTAAATCATGTGTAAATATTTAGAGGAAAAGTAATTATTTAGTGATTGAAGAAATGTCTATTGCCTCACAAATCTAAAACATTGATAAATTGGACATCAGCGGAAAGGTAGGTAGTAGAGAGTGTTCCACTCCAAGAAGAAAAAAAAAAAAGCCCGTCAGAGAGTAAATAATAGAATCAATAGAGACCATAAATGAGAAATAGCCTTACCCCAGGGTTGGCACAGAATACATTCTTTATATTTGTTGATACTGTTTAATGATAAAATCCCTTATATTCAAAAGACAGTACCAAGCAAAACACAGTTCAAAACTAAATATAAGTACCAACTTTCCCCCTATTATATTCCTTATGTCCCTTCACCACAAATATTTATGAAATTCTCTTGGTTGGCCATGACATAGGAGGAGCTTTGTATCTGGTTCTCAGTTAACTCCTTTTATCCTTTGTCTTCCTAGAAGGCAGCAGATAAGGTGTGCTACAGGGCCCAGTCAGTATCATCTGGAATTGGTAATTAACTGAGACTTTTATCCAAAGTCATTTCTACCCAAAAAGGCTGCTCTATTTCCAGGGTGGAAGAAAATCAGAAAAATCAAAACAAATTCAGATTTACCTTTGTGGGGAACAATAAACAGAAAACACTAAACTACTAACAGTTCAGAGAAGCCAAGAACAAGACAAAGATTCTGATTTTAAAACCAATCCCCTCTGGAGTGTGTTTTAAGTACTCGGGCTTCCACAATGCATGCTGCCCACAGCAACTCTCTTAGAAGTGTCAAAGCAAACCCCAGTGGGGTTACTTCCTTTGCAGAGTAAAGCAGTTAAGCTCTGCACTGCAACTGAATCACTGTTCTTCTCCTGAAGTTTTTAATCCTCAAGTGAAATGTAGCTATGAGAGCTTCCTGGTTCAATTCAAAGCCACTTTAATGTCAAGAACAAAAAGTGAGTCCACAATGCCCATTCTGTTTTCACCAATCTGTATGTAGTTTGGTTTTTCCTTTTGTTTGATTTTTTTTTTCAGACTCTCCATTTCCTTTTAATTTTATGTTGAGTTAGTATTTACTTTTCAAGTCACTCTCCTGAACCAACATTTTGACAATCGTTAGCTAAATCGGCCCAGGCTGCCCCAGCAAAAAAAGGTACAAGTGTGAGGTGGCTAGTCTGCACCTGACTGCCGTCACCAGGCATCCTTCGTTCCTAACAGATCCACGATGAGGAGGCCACAGCCTGGACACAGAAGTTTCTTGACATCTAAGGTAGTTTCCATGAGGTGCTGAGAAAGAGAAGAAATAATTCTGGTCTCCAGAGACTGGGCATCTGGTGCCAACGTGGCCTGTCCCTTGGGCACATCACCTCCCCTTCATGTGTCTGAGTCACAATTGGAACTGCCCCTTGTCTGGGAAACCTGGAAAGAAAGCCCAGGTGTTCCCTCAGGGGAGTGTCCCCTGGCTCAGCACAAAGGACCCCACACCCAGACCTGCCCCCAACCACCCTGAGAGCCCCAAGTGAACTCCCCTTTCTCTCCTCTCTTAAGCTGTTTTTGGACCTGCTTAGGATCTACTGCTCTCACCAGAAAGCCCTATTCTGTCAGGGCATTGATCATACCCTCTTCATATGTAGGGGCATTGATCTCGGCATGTGAACCAGATTTGGGGTTGAAATCCATCCAGGTTCTTCAGGGTGGTGACAATAGACAGTCCCTGAGGTCTTTGCTAATTAGAAAGCATGTCCAGGAAGACACAAAGAGAGCTGCATGTTGAAATTAAGTTTCTAGTAGTACCTTAAAAAAGTAAAAGGGAACAGGTTAAATCAATTTTAGTAATATAGTTTATTTAACCCAATAGACCCAAAATATTATCCTTTCAACCCATAATCAATTAAAATACTAAGAAGATATTTTGTTTCAGACTTATTTTCCCATACTAAATCTTTAGAACCTGATCTTTTGCACTACAGCACATCACAATTTAGCCACATTTCAAGTGTTCAAAACCCATCAGTAGCTAGCGGCTACTGTTTGGGCAGTGTAGCTCTAATGAGATCCCAGTGAAGTCCCCAGACTCTTAAAACTATTGTTGTTCCAAAAGGTATTGGCATATTCATCAAAACTAAGATGTCATCAATTATAAGATGTGTTCTTGTTTCATATACCACACAAAAAATAATTGTAAATACCATAAATTATCAAATCAATTCAAAATTTGGAGATATTAAATTATGAGAAAATTGTGTACCTTAGAACTGATTGCAAAAAAGAAAACTAGATATATGGTAGTTTCCCCAGAAAGTCCTGACCCAAGGGGACGCTGTTGGGTGGAAAAATCCATGTCTTTCTTGCTGTTGCCCTTCCCTGTGAGATGCTACTTCTGCCCTTTGACCCTCTTCACTTGACTCCTGTCCATCCTTGTCATCATTAGAAAGTGCTAATTGAGTTAAAGGAACCCTTGAAATGACACTTATTTCCAAAGAGGATGTCTGTGAAAGATGTGAAGCCGCAACCTGCATGGCTAGGGTTCAGGACCTGGAAAAGGGCTGTGCACAAATGAAGAGACTAGACAAGAAATATGAATTTGGAAATTACAGGTGGCCAGGCGGAGAGTCTTTCTCAAGAGGAAAGGCTTCACTGGTGCCCAGGCCCTGCTAGCTTTTTATTCAATTTTAGACACATCTTGCCCTTAGTCAGGCAGGCAATTCTGGTAGCAGACAGACTATCTAAAAGGTCAGTAAATATTAGTAAAGATTCACTTTGAGACTATTATTTCAGGAAATTGCTTGAGCCTCCATTGTCTCGACAGAACAATCGGTGCATAGCTTTAGCCCTTGCCAAAGCTCAAAGTCCATCAGACTTCTGGGTTCCTTGTTTGCACTTTCCTGATAGTGTGGACAATGGATAGCTTCCAGCAGATGTCTAAATAAAGAAATTTATTGAGCATTCTGCTATGCAGTGAGCTCACCTACCTTCCAACAGCCCTGTGAATTAAGCATAATTTTCATTTCCATGAGGAAAAATAAAAAGCAGATTTAGAGACTCAGAGAGGTTAAGTAACTTATCCAAGGTGTCAAAATGGCAAGTTCAGCTTTCAGACCTAGTTCTGTCTGACTTACGAGGCCAAGTATTTTCTCTATAATCAAGAGGAGGTGAAATGACAGGCTTGGTCCCAGAAGACAACTACTTACCTACTTCCTAACGGGCTATCAGATCCCTTCAGGAAGGACTAAGGATTGAGCTGTCAGTGGCCTCCTGCATCAGAAACATCATGAAATGCCAGCTCTGGCCACAGTACTGGGACATTGGAGGTGATTCATCAGGCTTCCTTTGCAACACTGCTAGAAGCACTTGGGACTGACAATCCCTTTAAAATTAGTGCCAGCCTAAGCTCCAGTGAAATGCCTCAACAAGCAGGTGCAAGTACACATTTCTGGAAGTATGACTGCACAGGTGAGTGAGCGGTCACAATCCTTCACTCAGGACATGAGTGGCAGCTGCAGTTCTCAGGAGCCAGCTGCCAGAGTTGGGCAGAAGGACTTGTTTTTCTCTGCCATGGGCTTGACAGCAGCAGCAGAAGACCTCACTCAGGTCCTTACAGGCCAGCCAGATTGAATCCCATCCCAGCTCAGATGCTGAAATGTGGGAGACGAGTGTTTTTCAAGAGAACTGGGGTCCAGACAGAACGCAGCATTAAGTGATGCTCCGGAGCACCCTGGCGAAGAACTCACCTCTCCGCTGCAAGTGTGGATGCACTAGAACTGCTCCCAGGAGCTACTATCACTGGCAAGTTGTGACTGTCAGGGAGAAAGTGCACAAGAAAAGAGCAGTAGGATGCCTTAGGAAAGAAATAATGATAGAGAAATAAGCGCAGAGATGGAAATAGGGGGACAAACGTCCTTCAGACAAAAATCAAAGTTCACTCAAGCTCACTCACCAACTAATGGTAATTTGACATCTGCTACTTTAGTAATAAAAATAACAGACATCGTTACTGATGACTTGCAGTGTGCAGGCCCAGTGCTGAGAAACCTCATCTCATTTCATTCCCATAGCGCTCGCCACTGTCTGCGATTATCTTGGTCACTTCTCATTTATGATCTGTCTCCCTCACACAAATCTAAGCAGGGAGGGTTGGAAGCTTGCCCATCTCACTCAAAGCTAGCTCCCCAGAGTCAAGGAATGGCGCTTGGCACACAGCAGACACTCAATAAAGATTTGTTGAAAAAATTCTTTTTTTTTTCTTTACAAGGATTCAGTAATGAAAACCTTTTGATCCTAACTTTACCGATAAAGAAACAGAGTCAGAACATCTCAAAGTTTCTTAGCTAGTAGATGGCAGAACCAAGATTTGAACCTAGATCTTTATGAACAAAACCTATTCTTCAAAACATCAATGGCCAGTTAGGAAGCTTTGGCTGAGGCTCTCAGATGGCCCCATAGAAACAGGCTTAAGCATGAGAAAATTATACTATATAGAAAGTACACCAGAGGACGTAGTCCCAGGATTGAGCATCATCAAGGACATAGCTTCTCCACCCTTCTCTCTGACCTATCACTTGCAGTATATAGTTGTCCTTTTGGGTTGTTGGCCCCCTGACAGTCCGAGGATGGGTACCAAAGGTGTAGGCACCATCTGCAGACAATATCTGACAGTATCACTGAGAACAACTCTATCCTGCAAATCTTATTCAGAATTAAGGAAATTTTTCCAGAAGCAGCCCCAGCAAACTTCTCCACTCATCTTATTGATCAGAATTGCATCTCTTTACCAAACCCAACTTAAACACATAGTAAGAGAAATGAGATGACCATAATTACCTTAGACAAATAAATATTCAACCTTGAAGGCTAAGAAGGGGCCACAGCCTCTCTCCCTGGACAAGTTCTGTTAATGTTCCAGTTATTGTTACTTAAGAAATGTCCTTAAACTTTAAACAACACTGACAGTTATTCCTGCAGATAATTTGGAAAGAGCATGAAAAGGTAGTATCTGCTTCACAGCAGCAGGGGTCTCTGGTGGGAAGGCTGAATAGCTAGGGACTTGGAGTTAAATTGCTATGAACATCCCTGGGACAATCAGATTGCTCTGGCATACCACTCCTTACCAGGTTCCGTGCCTCTGTGTGCCTGCCTTTGTATCCAGCTCAGCTTGTGCTGTCAATACTAGAGATGGCTCCATACCCAACTGGTGAGCTTAACAATGCCGACATTCAAATTGCTTCTCTGAAACAGCCCAGTCCATACACACTTCGTTTTCCAGAGAGCTGGGGATAAGATACTCAAATATAGCCAGCAGGCAATAATACCTAGAACACCTTTCATGTATTCAAAGAATGACATTGCCCTTCTGACATGTTTGACCACATTTTTTTTAAGGGAGAGGAAAAAATAATCTCATGCTATTAATATTGTTCTTTTCTAGGCCAAGTAATCTCCTGTTGGCAGTTTCAAGGGGGCTGCAATTGTAAGTGTCTAAAGGGAGATAAGCTCTCCCAGACAGAACATTTAGCTACAATGATAAGAATCACACACACAGAAGAAGGAGCATGCCTCCAGGTGGGCACTATTTATTAACTCTATTCTCTTTGCTGAAAAAAACTCCAGCAGCTTTATCCTGGTGAGTCTTTGTCTCTTTAATCATATCTAACCTGGCCATAGCATCCCAATTCTCAAAACTCAGGGTATTTTCTCTCTGGCCATGTAACTATGAACGGTAATTTTAGAAAATTCTGAAATGATCTCAGCAATGGCAAAGTGATATTCAGTATTCATCTGAAATTCTCTACCCATCTGTTTCCTTCTAGAGCAACATGGGAGAGAAAAACAAACAAACAAACAAACAAGAAAAACAATAAAGTTGTTACAAATGAACCAGGGAAGAAAGAAAGGATAGAGAAAGGAAATGAGAAAGTACAAAGGAAACAGATGAAAACAAAACTTGGAGAACTCTGCTGGCAAAGGGAAAGCACAGTCTTCCTCGAACACCACAGAATTAACTCCTTTGTCCCAAGGATGTACTCAAACCTTCTCTGTGCCAGGCTCCAGGTGCTAGGAGCAGCAGCCCTGACTGGTAAGCACACAAGTAGAGGCATATTTACAGACAGCCATGGGAACCACAAAGAAAATCCACGAGTGCTGTGAGGGTGTTTAACTGGGAGACCCCACTTACATTGGCAGATGTGGACGGCCAACCAGAGTTGGTGAAATTTGCTCTTGAGAAACACTGGGAGCCTGTAGAAGTGGCTGAAAAAGAGGCAACACTGTGGTCGTGCTCAGCTTCAGGGCCTGACCCCAAAGGCAGCAGGAAGAGAAAGGACAGCTAGTGCCATTCCTGTGGAAGGATGGAGTGAGAAATCCTGGTGAGCAGCTGCCCAGCGGCGCTGCCCCAGAGCCCTGGCTGCTTCTGCTTGCAGGATGCTGGTTCACACTGCCTTTTCCTTAAGTCTGCAATGAAGACAAAGAAAACTGTCTGTTTGGTTTTAGAATTCATATTACTCTCTCTTTCAATCATGTCACTTTCATAGCTTTTTCTTTTTTTTTTAATATATTTTATTGATTTTCCACAGGGAGGAAGAGAGAGGGATAGAGTTAGAAACATCGATGAGAGAGAAACATCGACCAGCTGCCTCCTGCACACCCCCCACTAGGGATGTGCCCGCAACCAAGGTACATGCCCCTGACCGGAATCGAACCCGGGACCCTTGAGTCGGCAGGCCGATGCTCTATCCACTGAGCCAAACCGGTTTCAGCTTTCATAGCATTTTCACCACTCTTTATCCACATGAAGCGCTCCTCCCGAAGCATGTAATTAAATGCTTCCCCAGAATCCGATTGAAAAGGGGGCTTTGCAGTAAGGTCTTTTCCAAAATGAAATGAGAAAAGATTTCAATGTGTACAAACAGAGTGAATTTATGTTACACCATCTTTAAAAGGAAAGAAAGAAAAGGTTTCTGAGGCTGGGAGAAAACTCTTTCTCTTCACCTTAGAAGTTCCTTATGAGGATTTACCTCACAGAAATCTCTAAGAGTACTACATTAGTTAGCTGCAAACTTAGTTAATGTTACATAAATTTTGTGCAAAAGGCCTCATACTGACCCTCAAATCTTGAATCATTTTACCTCACTCAGCATGGCCACAACTTCCAGATGCTGGGAGCCTGGACGGAGCTGAGAGGCACAGCACAAGAATGAGTTAATTAATTCAGGCACATCTGCATCCTGCCATAGACATTCCATGTGCAGTTTCGAACGATGTATCTTAACACCAAATGAAATTGAAAACATTTTTATGGTGTATGTCCATAATACATTTCTTCAGAGTGTGCTGTATTTTTATCTGTCAATATATTAAACTCTTCTTCGAGGGCTTACTTATGCATCACCAGTTCATTTTTTGTGACAATGAAAAAACAAAGCTTTCAAAAATATCCATGTAAATGTGAGCTATTAAGGGCTGCCACCACTGAGTTGGAGTTTCATTGTTCTTGATACTGAATCTGTTCAAAAGCAGTAGAAGTGTGCAGGTTAAAATCAAATATGATGCAGAAATTATTCCTCATTTTTCTAGGGATGAAAGGTCTCACGTGCACCTGAAGCTCTGCTCTGAGTTATTCTGTCCTGGCCACAAAGCTTTGGCCACTTTGTTGCAAAAGAATTTCCAGCTAAGCTTTATAATCCACTTATAGAGATCAAGCAAAGGCAGTGTCCTTCATGTTTCCTTTTTAATCATGATATGAAAATTATTGTGTTTTTGTTTTGTGGGTTTCAAGGAGGCATTAAATGCTTGGTCATGCTCTCAGAACCTCATTTTCCTACTGATCCTGCTGTTCTTAAGAAGAGTTTGGCAGGGATTTTCAAAGCTGCTCCGTTCTTTTGTCTCACTTCCCTGGAGCTTTGCAAACTGGTAACAGTGCCCAGAGCTCCATGCCTCTGACATGAGGCCCACCTCCTCCTACTGAGGGCTCACATCTCAGCCCTCCTTTGTAACAGCAACAATGGCATTGTGAGGCAGTTTTCAAAATGAGGAGGTAAAGAAACAATCCCCAAATGAAAGAACAAGAGAATTCTCCAGAAGAAGAGTTAAATGAAATGGAGATAAGAAACTTATCAGACATAGAATTCAAAATACTGATGGTAAAGATGCTCAACAGCATGAGAAAATATATATTAACTATGAAACAGAAATTTAAAAAATGGCATAGCACAAATAAAGAACACATTGGAAGGAATACATAGCAAATTAGAGAAAGCTAAGGATCAAATCAGTGAATTAGAGGACAGGGTTGAAAAAAATCACTCAATCAGAGAACCAGAAAGAAAAAACAATTAAAAAACAGGAGGAGACCTTAAGGGAGCTGTGGGACAATGTGAAACATAACAATATTAGATTATCAGGTGTGTGAGATGAGGCAGAAAGAGAGAAAGGGATAGAGAATGTGTTTGAAGAAATAATGGCAGAAAACTTCCCTAACCTGATAAAGGAAAAAGTCACACAAGCTCAGGAGGCACAGAGAACCCCAAGCAAGAAGAACCCAAACAAACCCACGCCCAGACACATCATAATTAAAATGCCAGAAATTAAAGACAAAGAGAGAAACTTAAAGGCAGCAAGAGAAAAGCAAACTGTTACCTACAAAGGAGCTCCCATAAGGCTGACACCTGATTTCTCATCAGAAACTCTACAGGCCAGAATGAAATGGCATGAAATACTCAAGGTAATGGAAAGCAAGGGTCTGAAACCAAGATTACTATATCCAGCAAGGCTGCAATAAAAAAATACATGGTGAAATAAAGAGCTTCCCAGACCAAAAAAAAAAAAAAAAAAGGCTAAGGAGTTCATTGCCACCAAGTTAGCATTACAAAAAATGCTTAGGGGACTGCTATAATGAGAAGAAAAAAAAAATAGAGAGAGAAACGTAGGCAGATAGAATTAAAATGCAATAAATAAGTACCTATCAATAATAATCTTAAATGTAAATGGCTTAAATACTACAATCAAAAGACATAGGGCAGCTGAATGGATACAAAAACATGAACCAACTATACGCTGTCTACAGGAAACCCACCTCAGAAAAAAAGACACAGGATGAGAGTGAAGGGATAGAAAAAAATTTCCATGCAAATGGAAAAGAAAAAAAAAAGGCTGTGGTATCAATACTCATATCTGACAAAACAGACTTCAAAATGAAGGTCATCACAAGTGACAACAAAGGTCACTACATAATATTAAAGGGATCAAACCAACAAAAGAATATAAACCTGGTAAACATATGTGTATCCAACACCAGAGCACCTAAATATACACTGAGTGGCCAGATTATTATGATCTCTCAACACATAATAATCTGGCCACTCAGTGTATATCCTATATGATAAAAGGCTAATATGCAAATTGTCCCCTCGACCAGGAGTTCGACCAGCAGGCAGGCCAACCAACCGCCCATGTCCCCTCCCCCTGGCCAGGCTGGCCAGGACCCCACCCATGCACGAATTCATGCTCCAGGCCTCTAGTGTGTGTGTGTGTGTGTGTGTGTGTGTGTGTGTGTGTGTGTGTGTGTGTGTGTGTGTGTGTGTATACATATACACACACACACACACACACACACACACATACTGAGTGACCAGATTATTATGTGTTCAGAGATCATAATAATCTGGCCACTCAGTGTATATGCCAATAAGATGGACAATGTGGATGAAATGGACAAATTCTTAGAAAAATACAATCTCCCAAAACTGAATCAGGAAGAATCAGAAAGCCTGAATAGGCCAATAACAACTGATGAAATAGAAGCAGTAATAAAAATAATAATAATAATAAAAAAACTGCCAGCAAACAAAGCCCAGGTCTGGATGGCTTCATAGGGGAGTCTTACCAAACATTCAAAGAAAAACTAATAGCTATACTCCTCAAACTATTCCAAAAATTCCAGGAAGAAGGAACACTTCCAAGCTCTTTTTATGAGGCCAGCATTATCCTAATTCTAAAACCAGATAAAGATACTACAAAGAAACAGAATTACAGAACAATATCCTTGATGAACATAGAAGCTAAAATCCTCAATAAAATATTAGCAAATCATATTAGGAATATATTTTTAAAATCATATACACTGACCAAGTGGTATTTATTCCAGGAATGCAAGGCCAGTACTATATTCACAAATCAAAAAATGTGATACATCACATAAACAAATTGAAAGCCAAAAATCACATGATCCTATCAATAGATGCAGAAAAACCGTTCAACAAAATCGACCACTCATCTTTTATAAAAACTCTCAGCAAAGGGGGAATAGAGGGAGCATATCTCAAAATAATATATGACAAACTATAGCAAATATACTCAAGGGGCAAAACCTAAAACCATTTCCCCTAAGAACAAGAAAAAGACAGGGATGTCCACTGGTACTCAAGATAGTACTGGAAGTCCTAGCCACAGTGATCAGACAAGAAGAAGAAATAAAAGGCATCCAAATTGGAAAGGAGGAAGTAAAACTCTCATTATTAACGGATAACATGATATTATACATAGAAAACCCTAAAGACTCCACCAAAAAACTACTAGATTTAATAATAAGTGAATTTGGCAATACAGTAGGATATAAAATCAACATCCAAAAACTGATGGCTTTTTAATATACCAACTACAGGCCCGGTGCACGAAATTCGTGCACTGGGGGGTAGGGGGGTGGGGGGGTGCCCCTCAGCCCAATCTGCACCCTCTTCAATCTGGGACTCCTCAGGGGATGTCCAACTTCCAGCAGTCGGACATCCCTCTCACAATCCGGAACCGCTGGCTCCTAACCACTCACCTGTCTGCCTGCCTGATTGTCCCTAACCCCACTGCCTGCCTGCCTGCTCGCCCCTACCTTGATCTCCTGCCAGCCTGATTGCCCCTACCTTGCCCTCCCCTATCAGCCTGATCACCCCAAACTGCCTGTGCCTTGGCCCCCAGTCTGGCCTCCCTCTGGAGGCACCACCCCCATAACCCCAATGCTGCTGCCACTGCAGCTGGTTATGGCTGCCTGAGCCTTGGCCTTTGTAGCCACTGCGGCTTTGTCTGGAAAGATGTCCGGAAGACAACCACTCTAATTAGCATATTACCCTTTTATTAGTATAGATTTGGGGACCATTACAACCACGCAGAACTTGAAGAAAACACATGACCCTGGTCAGTTTGGCTTAATGGAGAGAGCATCGGCCTGTGGACTGAAGAGTCCAGGTTTGATTCTGATCAGGGGCACACATGCCTGGGTTTCGGGCTCAATCCCCAGTAGGGGGCCTGTGGGCGGCAGCTGATCAGTGATTCTTATCATTGATGTTTCTATCTCTCTCTCCCTCTCCCTTTCTGAAATTTTAAAAATATATATTTTTTAAAGAAAACACATGATCTTCACTTTGGGCTTTGTCATCTTACAATATCCTTTGTGCAGTGTTTTAACTTCCCTCAACTTTCCTTTACCCACCTTTAAAGTGCAATCTATTTTGGGGAAGATGATCAGGAAAGTGATTCCAGTGGGTAGAAGTTTTTTTTGGAGGGGATGGGTCATGAAGATATTTAAAAATTGAGCATGGTGATGGTTGTACCACTCTGAATTTACTTTAAAAAGCCAGTTCATTGTACACTTTAGGTGACATGTACAGTATATGGGTTATATCTCAACAAAGCTGTTCTTTTATTTCTTTTTAAATAAAGACCAGTCTTATAATCAATTGCAGATGTTTTCAGAGGCCCCTCAAGATTTGCTTACCATGTCCCAAATCACGGCTGTGATTCCCAGTTGCCTCCAGTCCTAGTGGATCTGGATGGTGTGGTTTGCAAAGGAGAAGGTGGCAAGAGGCTTATGGAATTTCGGCAACCCCATTCCCCGGTCTCCTCATAGGGCATCAGGGCCATTCCCACTGTGCCAGCTCTGCTCCCTTTAACCTGTTGGGCAAAAGAATCCTGCATGCTCTGGCCAGAAAGTGCATTCTTTCTTAGGTGGCCCGAATGCTTTTTTTAAGGTCGTTTTATGGATTCAAAAGAATAAACAGAGATGTGGAAAGCTTTTGTCAAAATCCTTTTACATGGTTCTTCCAGTCTCATGGGAAATGAGATGTGGCTCTGAATTCATCCCAAAGTGTGTCTTTGGGCAAAAGCACCCAGAATGGCACAACTCCTGCAGAATGCCCCACACACTTTGCTGTCAGGACTCAGCGGGGCTTGAGGGTGAGCGAGGCGGCGGTGCCAGCACAGGACCTGGGAGAAGGTAGCGCTTTCTACACTGCCCAGGCCACGTGGACTACAGCAGTACCCGCCCAGGTGGGCAGGGTGTTTCTGCTGTTTTGTTTTGGTCTGGCCTCCACCCCGTCAGCCACGGACCTGTGCCTGCACTGAGACTGAATGGTTTGATGGCCCTACTTTTTGGTGGACAGTGGATGCACTTCCAGAGATTGGCAGTTAGACTCTTGCGGCTTCTGAGTCCCTCAGAAGGGACAAGGTCAAGAACAGACTCAGGCGTCCTCGGCCAGGAGGCCTCCTTGGGCTAGGGGCCGCCACAGTTTGAAGGCTGGCCATGACCCCATTCCTGGCAGGGGTATCCTCTGGGGTGCTGGCAGGCCTGGGCTAGGGCTGCGGGCGGTTTGGAGGCCGGTCACGCCCCCGATCCTGGCGGGGGTCTCCTCTGGGGCGCTGGCAGGCCTGGGCTCTGGCGCCGCAAAGGGAGAGGTTCTTGAACCTGCTTCCCACACACCTAGGCTAGGATACATCTTGTAGGAGGCGGCTTCAATGCCGGGGGTCGGTGACCAGATCCTCTGGAGTCTCACTTTCTGGACTACAGTCCCACGTCTCCCAGTGCCCCAGCCTCGGATGCGCCCCCGCAGTTGCCCCCACCACCAGCCACCTCAGCGCAGGCCACAGCAGCTGAAGCTAGCCTCTTGGAAGCCAGGCCACCACACCCACCACCCCTAGTAGCTCTCTGCTGCTCGCTCTCTGTGCCCTGTCCACTGGGGTGGGGGAGTGCTCCCAGCCCAGAGGCCCTCCCTCCCTCCGCAGCCTGGCTTGGGAAGCTGGCCTCATGCTGGGGCTACAATGCCAGCGTCCCCACTCAGCCACTATGGGTGCGACGCGGACCCCACAGAGGCCAACCTGGAGAACTCGGACCCGAGCTCTGCATCCGGCTGCTGCAGATGCCCTTGGTGGTCAACTACCACCCGCTCCTTCCGCCAGCCCCATTGATCCTTCTCAGCAACAGCCATTTAGGCCAGGGTGGCGATCGCCTGGGACCTCCGCCACGGGAGCGGCTGGCTGGGCCTGGCCACGCCCCCCCAGGGTGGCGATTGGCCCTGGGGACCCCCGGGGAGCTCCCGGCTCAGCCCGGCCATGCCCCTCCGGGTGGCGATCGGCCCCAGGGACCCCCGGAACTAAGAGGATTCTGCGCCGCCATCTTGGTCTTCTCAACTGCCGGATAGGCCACCCGGAGTCCCGCCCCCAGCCTCTTGCAGGCCCAATCATGGGCATAGCGGAGGTGCGGTCAATTTGCATGTTTCTCTATTATAAGGTAGGATAATGAATTCTCAGAAAGAGAAACTAACCAAATAATTCCATTTACCATTACAACAGAAGAATGAAGATACTTAGGAATAAACTTAACCAAGGAGGTAAAAGACTTGTACTCAGAAAACTATAGGATATTGATAAAAGAGATAGAAGAAGATATAAACAAGTAGAAAAATACACTATGTTCATGGAATGATATAATCAACATCATTAATATGTCCATACTACCCACAGCAATCTACAAATTCAATGCAATCCCTATTAAAATACCAACAGCATTTTTCACAGATCTAGAACAAATACTTCAAAAATTTATATGTAACCAAAAAAGACCCCAAATATCTGCAGCAATCTTGAGAATAAAGAACAAAGTTGGAGGAATCACAATACCAGATATCAAGTTATACTACAAAGCTACTATAATCAATACAGCCTGGTACTGTCACAAGAACAGACATATACATCAATGGCACAGAACAGAGACCCCAGAAATCAACCCAAGCCATTATGCTCAATTTAATTAATATATAACAGAGGAGGCAAGAGCACACAATGGAGTCAAAACAGTCTGTTCAGTAAATGGTGTTGGGAAAATTGGCCAGATACATGTAAAAAAATGAAACTAGAACACCAACTTACACCATACATAAGAATAAACTCAAAATGAATAAAAGACTTAAATGTAATTCTGGAAATCATAAAAATCCTAGAAGAAATCATAGGCAGCAAAATCTGACATCTCTTGTAGCAATATGTTTATGTATACTCTGAGTGGCCAGATTATTATGATCTCTGAATGCATAATAATCTGGCCACTCAGTGTGTGTGTGTGTGTGTGTGTGTGTGTGTGTGTGTGTGTGTATGTGTATGTATTAGAGGCCCGGTGCATGAATTCATGCATGGGTGAGGTTCGGCCAGCCTGGCCAGGGGGAGGAGACATGGGCGGTTGGCCGCCTGCCTGCTGGTCAAACTCCTGGTCAAGGGGACAATTTGCATATTAGCCTTTTATTATATAGGATATACACTGAGTGGCTAGATTATTATGCGCTCAGAGATCATAATAATCTGGCCACTCAGTGTATATCTCCCAGGGCAAATAAAACTAAAAAGAAAATAAACAAATGAGACTACATCAAAATAAAAAGCATCCGCACAGCAAAAGAAACCATCAACAAAATGAAAAGAGAACCCACTGTATAGGAGAGCATATTTGGCAATAATACATCTGATAAAGGGTTAATATCCAAAATATATAAGAAACTCATACAACTTAACAGAAAGAAGACAAACAATTCAATTTAAAAAATAGGCAAAGGACCTAAATAGACACTTCTCCAACGTGGACATACAGATGGCCAAGAGACATATGAAAAAATGCTCAGTCACTGATCATCACAGAGATGCAAATTAAAATGACAATGAGGTAACATTTCACACCTATCAGAATGGCTACCATCAACAAATCAACAAATGACAAAGTGCTGGCAAGGATGTGGAGAAAAGGAAACTGCTCGTGGGAATGCAGACTGGTACAGCTGTTATGGAAAACAGTACGGTGTTTCCTCAAAAAAATTAAAAATGGAACTTCCATTTGATCCAGTGATTCCACTTCTAGGAATATATCCTAAGAAACCTGAAACACCAATCAGAAATAATGCAAGTACCCCTGTGTTCATAGCAGCGCAATTTACAATAGCTAAGATCTGGAAACGGCCCAAGTGCCCATTAGTAGATGAGTGGATAAAAAGCTGTGGTACATTACACCATGGAATATTATGCAGCAGTAAAAAAGAAGGATCTCTTACCCTTTGAGACAGCGTGGAGGGACCTGGAGAGTATCATGTTAAGTGAAATAACCTAGTCAGAGAAAGACAAGTGTCACATGATCTCACTCATATGTAGAATCTAATTAACAAAATAAACTGATGAACGGAGTGGTTCCAGAGACATGGAAGCATGGAACAGAGTGTGGAATCTTGGAGGGAAAGTGGGGGGAAATCAACCAAAGATTTTGTATGCATATATGCATAACCCATGGGCACAGACAATAGAGTGGTGAAGGCCTGGGGTGGAGGGGGCGGGGCGTGGAAGGGGACATATATAATACTTTTAACAATAAATATTTAATAATAATAATAAATAAATAAAGCCAATTTATTAGTAAGTTTAATTTCACCTGCCACCTTAATTTCCCTTTCCCCTTTCAGGTAACATATTCCCAGGTTCTGGGGATTAGGATGTGGGCATCCTTGGGGGAGGCCATTATTCTGCCGGCCACTCTATGTGAGCCTGGTTCTGAAGTGACAGCACTGTCGGAAGTATTCCAGGAGACTGCTGACTCTGCAGGCCAGGGGCTCTGAAAATGCTGCCTGGATCTGCCCTGAGCACCAGCTGAATATTGAGCTCTGCTTCAGGTGCTACCCAGAGTCACCAAGGGATGGAAGATATCACCATCCCCACTGTAGAGCACCTGGCAATGTGACTAGGGCAGCAGGACGTCATCAGGGAAGCTTGTGCCTTGGACAGCAAAACAGTAATGGGAGACTTTAATTGACCCCAAACTGGGTGGGCAGCTGCTCCACAGAAGAGAAAACTCTGGGTCAACTGGAAGGAGGAGGGAAGGAGGAAAGGAAGGTGTGTGCAAAAGCTTTCCTAAGCTACAGGGACCAGGTGGGCACTGCAGGGGAAAATCACACAGGCTTCCAGGTCCCGTCCTCAGTCTAGCTGGGAAGATGGACCAGTAGTGATCAGTGGCACTATGGTGTGATGGGCACTTTGATAGAGCAAACCATGGCAAGGTATGAGCTCAGGGCATGGTTTCCAGCCAGTGCTTGTTTGTTTGTTTGAAAATAAAAAATTTTTAAAGTAAATTACTCTCTGCACCTCAGTTTACTCACCTATAAAATAAGGATGATAATAGTACCTGTCTCATAGTATCATGGGAATTAAACAAAATAATGCTTTTAGAGTGCTTAGAAAAGTTCCAGAAGAGAGAAAACTGAAAATGCTGTCATTGTCACATTGGCAGTCGAGAGGAAGAAAGCAAAGCAGGCACTGGAGGCACCAAGGACTGAGGTCAGTGGGTGACAGCAACAAGGTGGGATAGCAGGTGATAACATCTGATGACAGGCTTCAAAGGTGATAGTCTTTGAAGTTGGAAGCAAAAGCAATGATTAATTAGAAGGAGCAAAAGGCAACTAAAAAGAAATGCTTTTTTCAAGTGCTAAGGTCCATGGTGTCTGAAATCAAAAGTCTCTCCTTGAGGAGACTAAAGAGGAAGCAGTGTCCTCAGGGAGAGCCAGGCTTCATGTAGAGCAGGAAGGCCAAGGGAGCATTCAGGGAAGTGGTGAGGATGTATATCTGTTGATGACAGAGTAGGAACCCCAAAGGGCACCATGGAAAGGTTTGAACAGATGAAGAGAAATGGAAGAGGGATTAGGTTTCAGGATGTACAAAGCAGTATGGCAATAAGGGAACATACAGTGAGGGGTTATATGATGGGAATTAAGAATTAAGAAATAATGCCGAAACCGGTTTGGCTCAGTGGATAGAGCGTCAGCTTGCGGACTGAAAGGTCCCAGGTTCGATTCCGGTAAAGGGCATGTACCTTGGTTGCGGGCACATCCCCAGTAGGGGGTGTGCAGGAGGCAGCTGATCAATGTTTCTCTCTCATCGATGTTTCTAACTCTATCTCTCTCCCTTCCTCTCTGTAAAAAATCAATAAAATATATATTTTAAAAAAAGAATTAAGAAATAATATTCATAATCTCCATGGGGTTGGTCCAGGAGTCTCTCAAGAATAAATGGGGGCCTGGCTGGTGTGGCTCAGTGGTTGGGCATTGTCCTGTGTGCCAAAGGGGTCACCAGTTCATTCCTGGTCAGGGCTCATGCCCAGGTTGGGGGATCCATCTCCAGTAGAGGGCGTGAAGAAGGTAGCCAATCAATGTTTCCCTCTCAGTGAAGTCTATCTCTCCTGCTCCCTTCCTCTCTCTCTCTAAAATCAATAAAAACATTGTGTGTGTTTTTAAAAGAAGAAAAAATGTGGTAAGACCCAGAACCAGCTGTCCATTCTTATGGTTCAAAGTGGAGATGGCAGGGGCCTCCCCAGAGCTATTCTGCTGGGCAATTCCACTCCCTATGCAAGTTTCAAAAGGTATGAGGTAAGGGGAATGAAGGGGATATCCTTCCCAGTTATCACCAACTGGAATCATGAAGAATTAGAGCAGCCATCTGTGATCCATTTATGGGAGCCCAAAGGGCATGTATTCTCTTTCAGGAGCATAAAGTCTAGGCCACCTGACCCTGAGCAATTAAAAGGTACCAGGTTCTTGACATCTCTCCTGCCAAAAAAGAAAAGGACCCAATACTAGCCTTTACAGTCTAGTTCAGGCTGCTATAATAAAATTACCATAGACTGGGTGGCTTATAAACAATGTTTATATGTCACAATTCTGGAGGCTGGGAAGTCCAAGATCAAGTCACCAGCAGATTCAGTATCTGCTGAAGGCTCACTTCCTGGTTTGTACATAGTTAGCCACCATCTTCTTATATCCTCACATGGCAAAAGGGGCAAGGAAGCTCTTCAAGTCTCTTTTATATGGGTATTAATCTTCATTTCTTACCCTTTCCCCTCACCCCTTCTGCTCTAGTCATTCTGGTCTTCTTCTGTCCTTGGCCACACCAGGCATCTGCCCACTCCAGGCCTCTTGAACTTTCTGTTTCCGTGTCTCTGGAATATGTACATGGCTTGTTTCTGCGTTCCCTTTTACTCTTTATTTAAATGTCATCTTATTAGAAAGGACTCCTTGATCCCTTCCCACATAAAATAGAACTTTCATCCACACAAATGCTTTCTGTCTCTTTGTGCTGTTTTATTTTTCTCCATTACAGCTTTCATGATCTACTACACTAAATTCACTTTTGGGTTTTTTTTTCCTGCTATATTCTGGCATATAGAACTATTCCTGAATCATAAATATCTGTTGAGTAAATTAATGAGTTTGAACCTTTACTTCAATGTATTCTATGTACATGGCCTCAAGTATGGAACTAACCTCGCTACAGTCTAATTTCTTCATCTATAAAATAATGATATATCAAAACTAGAGGCCCGATGCATGAAAATTCATGCACTGGAGGGGGGGCCCTCAGCCCAGCCTGCACCCTCTCACAGTCTGGGAGCCCTCAGGGGTAGGAGGCGACCCAGTGATCAGGGGAAGGTGATGCATCCATCACACCTCTGCTGCTGCCACTGCCAGTAGCGCAAGCCTTGGCTGATCCTGGTTACCTGAGCCTCAGGCGGCTCTGGGCGACTGGGAAGCCGCCATCCAAGGCTTGCCTGAACCTTGGGCATGGGCTGGGCAGCCACCGTCCGAAGCTTGCCTGCGCCTTGGGCCGGCTCTGGGTAGCTGGGGGGCTGAGGGCGGGTCCGGCCACACCATGCACTTGCCACCTCCCTGGCTGGGCTGAAAGGACTGGGGGACTCTGGCAGGGCTGAGGGGACTAGGCACCACCATCTTGTGGCTATGGGCACCGCCATCTTTGTGATGGTGTGATGGTCAATTTGCATATTCCACCTTTATTAGATAGGATACCTTTCTCATACTGTTTTTGCTAAGTGGCAGAATATGGGTGAAGTGCCTCATGACGTGCCAGAGTTTGATAGGCACTAAATGAACCATGTTGCCATTGTTGTTGTCATCAATCAATGTTACTTCAGCAAACTGTGGTCAAGAATTCCATCTTAGAGTCAGCAGAAAACCATTCTAGAAGTTTCACACACCCAACTCTATCCCCATGCTTTCCCTGTCCAGGCAGATCCTCAGTCAAATATTCCCCAGGTCTATGCCAGGCTCAAGCTCATCGGCAAGGCAGAACCCTATTTTCTCAAGGAGAAAATAGCTCATCCAATTCCATCTTCCAGGACACCAGGGTGGTATTCTGTGCAATAAAAGTAATTTACTATATGGTCCTCTGGTGCCATGGCAAAGAGAATTCATTTTTCACAGTTCACAAGTTACTTCCAGAGAGCAGGTCCAAGTCTAATGAAGAGCTGAAGTGCAGCATTGAATATCTATGTAACAGTGGCTCCCAATTGTCCTGGGCCTCGGGAGCCAAGTCGAGGGAGAGAAACATGATGAGAAATAATGAGTGCGAGAAAGCAAAGTTGTCCTCTGTGTTGCTCTGGAGACTGTTAACTTTTTGTTCAAAAAGAACCAAAAAAATGGAAAGGGAATGGACAGACTCCCATGACTAAGGTATGGAGAGGACAAAGCCAGAGGCCCACACCAAGTCAGAACCAGTTGTCCAGAAATAACCTAAACCTGACTGCTATTCAGAGAGCAGAGGAGGAAGGGAGGAAGGGAGAATGGGAAGAAAAAGGGGAAACATGGGGGGAGGGGAGGGGAGGGGAGGGGAGGGGAGGGGAGGGGAGGAGAGGAGAGTAGAGGGGAGAGAATACAACTTATTTTTTAATTTTTATTGAATTTATTGGGGTGACATTGGTTAATAAAATAATATAGGTTTGAGGTGTACATTATATAATACTAGCTTTCCCGTTGCAGGAAAAATCCTGCAATAGGATTTCCTGCTGCACTCTACCCCGCCTCCATTCCTCCCTTGTCGTCTGCCTCACCTTCTCCTCCAGCCCACCCGCGTTTCCCTTCGCCCCCTGCCCCACCTCCGCCCCGCCCTTGTCACCCAGCTCACCTTCTCCTCCAGCCCGCCCGCATTTCCCTTCAGCCCCGGCCCTGCCTCCGCCCCGCCCTTGTCACCCGCCCCGCCTTCTCCTCCAGCCAGCCCGCGTTTCCCTTCGGCCCCGCCTCCGCCTCCGCCCCGCCCTTGTCACCCGCCCCGCCTTCTCCTCCAGCCCACCCACATTTCCCTTCGCCCCTGGCCCCGCCTCCACCCCACCCTTCTCCTCCCCCCCCTCCCCTCGGCTTGCTTGTTTCTTCGAAGCTTTACTCCCTTCTGCAGCTCTTGGCTTCTTTGGCCGCTGTCTTGATATGCAAATTAGCCGCCATCTTTGTTGGGGTAATTTGCATACTCGTCCTGATTGGTTGGTGGGCGTGGCTTGGCTGGTGGGCGTGGCTTAGGTGTAGTGAAGGTGCGGTCAATTTGCATATTTGTCTATTATTAGATTAGATATCATCTGTATATTGTATTGGATGTTTACCACCCCAAGTTAAGTCTCCTTCCATCACCCATTTATTCCCCGTTTACCCTCTTCTACCTCCCTCCACCCCCTTTTCCCTCTAGTAACCACCATCCTATTGTCTGTGTCTATGAGGATTTTTTCTTTGCTTTATCCCTTCACCTTTTTCACCTAGCCCCCCCAACCCTCCTCTCCTCTGACAGCTGTCAGTCTGTTCTCTGTATCTATGAGTCTGTTTCTATTATGATTGTTAGTTTACTTTGTTCATTAGATTCCACATATGAGTGAGATCATATGGTACTTGACTTTCTCTGACTGGCTTATTTCACTTAGGATAATATTCTCTAAGTTCATCCATGCTGTCACAAAAGGTAAGATTTTCTTCTTTTTTTATGGCTGAGTAGTAATTCATTGTGTAGATGTACCATGGCTTTTTCATCCACTCATCTGCTCATGGGCACTTGCTGCCTCCAATCTTGCAAATTGTAAATAGCACTGCAATGAACACAGGGTGCATATATATATTTTTTTAATTTATCTTTATTGTTGAAAGTATTATAGATGTCCCCTTTTTTCACCATTGACCCTTCTAGCTTGCTCCCACTCCAGGCCTTTACCACCCTATTGTCTGTCTCCATGGGTTATGCATAGCCTCCTATCTAATAAAGAGGGAATATGCTAATTGACTCTCATGCTGTCACAAAGATGGAAGTGCCCACAGTCAATAAGGAGGGAATATGCTAATTGACTGCCCCACCCTCAATGATGGCGGCGCCCACAGCCAATAAGGAGGGAATATGCTAATTGACTGCCACACCCTCAAAGATGGTGGCACCCACAGCCACAAGACGGATGCGCCCAGTCCCCTCAGCCCCGCTGGGGTAGCAGGCACATGGCATGGCTGGGCCCGCCCCCAGGAGGGTCCGGCCACTTCACGCGCCTGCCTCAGGAGTCCCCCAGTCCCTCAGTCCCCCAGCCACCCAGGGCCAGCCCAAGGGATGATCAAACCACTGAACAAGCAGACTGCGTGGGGTGACCAGGCTGGCATGGGGGTTAGTGAGGGACAACCAAATGACTGAACAAGCAGGCTGCATGGGGCAACTAGGCCAGCAGGAGGGTTAGTGAGGGTCAACAAAATGACTGAACAAGCAGGCTGCGTGGGGTGACCAGGCTGGCAGGGGGGGACTGTTGGGGGCAACCAGGCCAGCGGGCGAGGGGGGACAGTTGGGGGAGATTAGACTGGCAGGGGGGGAAGTGAGGGAAGACTAGGCCAGTGGGGGAGGCAGTTAGGGGCGACCAGGCCGGCGGCAGGGGGCAGTTAGGGGCAACCAGGCAGGCAGGCATGTGAGCAATTAGGAACCAGCAGTCCAGGATTGTGAGAGGGATGTCCTACTGCCAGTCTATATCAGCAGTTAGACATCTCCCTAGGGGTCCTGGATTGGAGAGGGTGCAGGCTCAGCTGAGGGAAACCCTCTCCCTGCACGAATTTCATGCACCAGGCCTCTAGTATATAATAAAATCCTAATATGCAAATCAACCGAAGGGTGGAACAACTGGTTGCTATGATGCACACTGACCACCAGGGGGCAGACCACCAAGTGGGAGACAATGGGCAGCAGCAGCGGGGGGCAGGGCCAGCCAGCAGGTGGCGCCAGGCCACCAGCCAAGGCAAGTACCAGTGGTGGGCCCCCTGATCAGCCCACCCACCAGTCACCCCACAGATAACCCTGATTGCCAACCAGGCCTAGGGACTCTACCCTATATATTGGGAACAGTCTCTTAGATTTAAAAATTAAAACCTGGCATGGCTACTCTAACACTGAAAAAACAGGATGATGCAGCAATGACATGCATGGACTCTGACTTGCATATTTTGTGGTCAGCCCTGATTCTGACACTTATAACTGTGTGACAAAGCCAATTACTTAACTTCCCTCTGCTTCAGTTTTTCCACTGATAAGACAGGGAAAATGGTACTACTTCCTCAGAAGGATCATGTTATGTACTACTTTTTATAATCAGGGCAAAAAAAGGTAGCTGCCCGTACAACAGCAAGATGCCTTTCACCTGTATGAAAAGTATGGTCACTGGTGCATGCAGCATTCTGGATTGCAAGAGGGAGGTCCGACTGCTGGTTTAGGCCTGACATCCCTGAGGAGTCCCAGATTGCAAGAGGATGCAGGCCGGGATGAGGGAACTTTCCTCCATCCCCAGGCACAAATTTTGTGCACCAGGCCTCTAGTATGCATATAAGTTCTTTTGTTAATCTCTTTCCACCCACCCACCCCCACCTTCCCTCTGAGATTCAACAGTCTGTTCCATGCTTCTCTGTCTCCAGATCTATTTTGTTCATCAGTTTATTTTGTTCTTTAGATTCCACAAATGAGTGAGATCATGTGATATTTGTCTTTCTCTGACTGGCTTATTTTGCTTAGCATAATACTCTCCAGGTCCCTCCATGCTGTTGCAAATGGTAAGAGTTCCTTCTTTTCAACTGCCGCATGGTATTCCATGGTGTAAATACACCATAGCTTTTTATCCACTCATCTATTGATGGGCACTTGGGCTGCTTCTAAATCTTGGATATTATAAATAGCTCTACAATGAACATAGGGGTGTATATATTCTTTTAAATGAGTGTTTCTGGTTTCTTCAGATATATTCCCAGATGTAGCATTGCTGATTCATAAGGCATTTTCATTTTTAACTTTTTGAGGAAACTCCATACTGTTTTCCATAATGGCTAACCCAATCGACATTTCCAACAGCAGTGTACTAAAGTTCCTTTTTCTCCACATCCTCACCAGCACTTGTTGTTTGTTGATTTATTGATGATAGCCATTCTGACAGGTGTGAGGTGATACCTCATTGTGGTTTTAATTTGCATTTCTCTGATGAGCATCTTTTCATATGTCTATTGGTATATCTTGCTTGGAAATTGTGTTTTCAAGTCTTCTGCACACTTTTAAATGAAGTTGCTTGTTTCTCTGATGTTCAGTTGTTTGAGTTCTCTATAAATTTTGGATATTAACTCCTTACAAGATATATCATTAAAAAATATATCCTCCCATTCATTTTGTGGATGGTTTCCTTTGCTGTTCAAAAACTTTTTAGTTTGATGTAGTACCATTTGTTTATTTTTTCTTTTGTTTTCCTTGCCCAAGGAGGTATATCAGAAAAAAAAATATTGCTAAGAGGAATGTTTGAGATTTTACTGCTTATATTTTCTTCTAGGACTTTTGTTTTGACTCTTACATTTAATTCTTTAATCCATTTTGAGTTTCTCATGTGTTTGGTGCAAACAGGTGGTCTAGTTTCATTGTTTTGCATGTTATCCATTCAACTTCCCAACAACATTTATTAAATGAACTGTCTTTCCCCATTGTATGTTCTTGCCTCCTTTGTTAAATATTAATTCACCATAAAGGCATGGGTTTATTTCTGGGCTTTCTATTCTGTTCCATTGATCTATACATCTGTTTTTATGCCAGTACCATGCTGTTTTGATTATTTGTAGTGTAATTTGATATCATGTAGCATGTTTCCTCAAAATTTGTGCCCGGGGGTGGGGGGGAGGTCCCTCAGCCCAGCCTCTTTGATTTTCTCTTTCAATATCACTGAGGGCTATTTGGGGTCTTTTGTGGTTCCATATAAATTATGGAATATTTGTTCGAGTTCTGTGAAATACACCATTGGTATCTTGATAGGAATTGTGATGAATCTATAGATTGCATTGAAAAGTATAGACATTTTTTAAAGCATCACCTGAGGATATTTTTTCCATTGATTTTTTTAGAGAGAGTGTCAGGGAGGGGGTGGGAAGAGAGAGAAACATTGATGTGAGAGAGACATCACAATTGGAATTGAACTGGCAACCCAGGTTCATGCACTTGACTGGGAATCAACCCAGTGACACTTCAGTGCACTGGCCAAGGCTAAAGGATAAACATTTTAATGATGTTAATTCTTCCTATCCATGACTATAGTATATACTTCCACTTATTTGTATCTTCTTCAATTTCTTTCTTTAGTGTCTTATAATTTTCTAAGTTCAAGTCTTTTACATCCTTGGTTAAATTTATTCCTAGGTATTTTTTATGCAATTGTAAATGTGATTGTTTTCTTAGTTCCCCTTGCTGATAGTTCATTATTGGTGTATAAAAATGCAACTACTTTCTGGATATTTATTTTGTATCCTGCTATTTTAGTGAATTCATTTAAAAAAATTGGTGGAATCTTTAGGGTTCTCTGTTTATAATATTATGTCATCTACAAATAATGACAGTTTTACTTCTTCCTTTCCAATTTGGGTGACTTTATTTCTTCTTCTTGTCTGATTGCTATGGCTAAGACTTCCAGTACTATCCTATATAATAAAGAGGTCATATGCAAATTGACCATCACACCTTCACAAGATGGCTGCCTATGACCAGGCTGGCAGGGGGGTTAGTGAGGGACGACCAAATGAATGAACAAGCAGGCTGCAGGAGGCAACCAGGACAGCAGGGGGATTAGTGAGGGACAACCAAACGACTGAACAGCAGGCTGCGTGGGGCAACCAGGCTGGTGGGGGTGGGGTGCAGTTAGGGGCAACCAGGCTGGCAGAGGGGGGAAGTTGGGGGCAACCAGGTCAGCAGGGGGGGGGCAGTAAAAAGCAACCAGGCCAGTGGGGGGGCAGTTAGGGACGACCAGGCAAGCAGAGGAGGCAGTTGGGGGTAACCAGGCCAGCAGGGGAGGCAGTAAGAAGTGACAAATCCAGCAGGGTGTTAGTTAGGAGTGACCAGGCCAGCAGAGGGGGGTACTTAGGAGTTACCAGGCCAGCAGGAGGGGCAGTTAGGAGTGACCAGGCAGGCAGGAAGGTGAGCGATTAGGAGCCAGCAGTACAGGATTGTGAGAGTGGTGTCCCAGATTGGAGAGGGTGCATGCTGCATTGAGGGGACCTCCCTCCCTCCGTGAATGAATTTTGTGCACAGGGCCTCTAGTGTTGAATAAGAGTGGTGAAAGCAGACATCCCTGTCTTGTTCCCAATCTTGAGAAAAATGTCGAAACAAGTCAGAGGAAAATCATTTGGGCAAAAAATGAAATAGGATCCCAAGTCAAATTTATAGAAAATATTCCTTTATTAACTTTTGGTCGAGAATATGTTTGTATATTTTCAGAAAACAACTCCGAGACCATGTGGATTCCAGCAACAGAGAGGAATCGACAGGACTACTCCAGCCATGAAGACAGAAGAGAAGCAGTCCAGAGATGGAAGACGCTGACATCGACTTCCCATACTAGCAGTTAGCAGCTGTGCATCACTGCAGGTTGCCCAGGACCAAACCAGAAAGAGTCAGACCTGCATTACCACCATTTGTCCACCATCCAGAACCGTAATGTCAGTGCTGACATGTACACATAAGGAACTGTTGGACATTGAAATTGGGTCTCAAAAGAACTGTTGGCTCAGAAAGAAACTCACTACAGACTGATTCATTTGCCTGTCAGCATAACCATTATTGCTTGTCTCATTTTCGGTTCTTATAAGTGTATTTCTAATAGCACATGATCTCACTCATCTATGGGAAATAATGAACAACATAGACTGATGAACAAGAACAGACCCAGAAACAAGGAGGCATGGATCAGACTGTCGGGCCTCAGAGGGAGGGTAGGGGAGGGTGGGGGTAAAGGGGAGAGATCAACCAAAGGACTTGTGTGCAAGCATATGAGCCTAACCAGCGGTTAAGGACAACAGGGGGGTGGGGGCATATGTGAGGAGGGGTGTGGGATGGGAATGGGGAGATGAGGACAAATATGTGATACCTTAATCAATAAAGAAATTTAAAAAATAATAAAATAATAAATAAATAATTACTTAAATAATTAAAAAAAAGAAGAAAAGAAAAATGCTTTTTAGTTTTTGCCCATTGACTATGATGTTAGCTGTGAGTTTGCCATATAGCCTTTGTTTTATTGAGGTATGTTCCTTGTATTCTCACTTTGCTGAGAGTTTTTATTATAAACTAGAAGCCCAATGCACAAAGATTCATGCAAGAATGGGCCTTCCTTTCCCTGGCTGCTGGCACCACCTTCGCTCTAGCCGGAGCCGCCTTTCCGCTCCAGCCAAGAGCTTCCTTTTGGCCTTCCTATGCTGCTCAGAGTAGCCGGGGGTGGTGCAGAACGCATGCGTCATCACCATGGCGATGACACAAGCTTCCTACCCCCGGCCGCTCACCCGTGTATACAAATTAACTTTTCATCTTTGTTAGGTTAATTTGCATACTCACTCTTGATTGGCTGGTGGGTGTCACGAAGGTATGGTCAATTAGCATGTTACTCTCTTATTAGGTAGATGGTGCTGGATATTATCAAATGCTTTTTCTGCAATATTGATGTGATCATGTGATTTTTATTCTTTATTTTGTTTATGTGGTGTATGACATTTATTGATTTGCAGATATTATACAAACCTTGCGTCCATAAAATAAATCCCACTTGGTCATGGTGTATGATCATTTTAATACATTGCTGTATCTGGTTTGCTAATATTTTGTTGAGGATTTTCGCATCTATATTCATCAGGGATATTGGCCTATAATTTTTCTCTCTTTAGAGTGTCTTTACTGGTTTTTGGAATTAGAATAATGCTGGTCTTGTAAAATGAGCTTGGGAGTCTTCCCTCTGCTTTAATCTTTTGGAATAGTTTGAAAAGTATAGGTATTCATTCTTCTTTGGATGTTTGGTAAAAGTCTTCTGTGAAACCATGTGGTCCAGGACTTTTGTTTGTTGAGAGTTATTATTATTATTATTATTGCTTCAATTTTAGTAATTGTGATCTGTCTATTCAGATTTTCTGATTCTTCCTAATTTGGTTTTGGAAGAGTGTATGATCCTAGGAATATATCCCTTTTGTCCAGATTGACTAATTTGTTGGCATATAGTTTTTGTAATATTTTTTTACAATTCTTTGTATTTCTTTGGTGTCAGTTGTTACCTCTCCTCTTTCATTTCTGATCTTTTTTAATTTGGGTCCTCTCTCTTTTTTTCTTGATGAGACTGGTTAAAGGTTTGTCAATCATGTTTTTCTTTCCCAAGAACCAGCTCTTTATTTCATTGATGTTTTGTAGTGATTTTTTAGACTCTATTTTCTTTATTTCTGCTATGATCTTTATTCTTTCCTTTCTTCTACTCACTTTGAGCTTTGTTTGTTATTTTCTATTTCTTTTAAGTGTGAAGCTAGATTATTTGAGATTTTTTGTTTGTTTGTTTCTTGAGTTAGGCTCGTAATGCTATGAATTTCCCTCTTTGGACTGCTTTTTCTGTGCCCCATGGGTTTTGTGTAGTTGTGTTCTCATTTTCATTTGTTTCAAGGTATCTTTTTTGATTTCTTTCTTGATCTTATTGTTAACCCATTCATTATTTAGTAACATATTATTTAGTTTCTATGGCTTTGTGTATTTCTCAGGGTCTTTTTGTGACAAAAAGAGAGCTATATGAAATAGAGGCAAGCAATTTATCAGATATAGAGTTCAAAAGAAATGGTTATATGGATGCTCAAGCAACCTAGTGGAAATACAATACCTTTGAAAAGTACATAAAAACAATAAAAAAAGAACCAATCTGATATGAAGAATACAATATCTGAAATTAAGAATACACTAGAAGAAATAAATAGTAGGTTGGATGAAACAGAGGACTGAATCAATGATTTGGAAGACAGGTAGAAAAAAGACCCAATCAGAGCAGCAAAAAGAATTTGAATAAATAAGGATAATTTAACCTTTTGCACTCGGATGTCGAGTGTGACTCGACACGGTTAGCATTAGAATAAAGGAATCGAGAAAAAAGCAAGCAAGTGCAAAGGGTTAAGGGGCCTCTGGGATAACATGAAGTGTAACAACATTTGTGTAATAGGGATACCAGAAAGAGAAGAGAGATAGCAAGGGGTTGAGAACATATTTGAAGAAATTATGACTGAAAAATTCTCTAACCTGGTGAAGGAAACAGACACACAAATCCAGGTCATCCAAAGAGTCTCAAACAAGAGTAACCCAAAGAAGCCCACACCAAGACACATCATATTTAAAATGCAGAGGTTAAAGACAAAAAGAACTTTAAAAGCACTAAGAGAAAGAATGTTGGTTGCCTACAAGGTAGCTCCCATAAGACTGCCAGCTGATTTCTCAATGGAAACATTTCAGACCAGAAGGAATTGGCAGGAAATATTCGAAGTGATCAAACACAAGGACCTACAACCAAGACTACTTTACCCAGAAAGTCTATTATTTAAAATTAAGGGAAAAATAAAGAGATTCCCAAACAAGAAAAAGCTATGGAGTTCATTACCAACATTCTTAACCATCCTATATAATCCTATATAATAAGAGGCTAATATGCAAATAGACCAAAAGACGGAACAACCGAACAACCGGCCATTATGACATACATACACTGACCATCAGGGGGTGTACGGGGAATATGGTGAGCATCGGCAGCATGTGGTAGAGTGCAGAACATGGTGGGCATCGGCTGCAGCGGGATGGTGGAGGTGAGTGGGGGTGCTAGACCAAGGCCTGGCGCCGGTCGCTGTCATCGGGTTGATCCTCTGGTGGTCACTGAAAATTCTTTGCTCCCACATGCAGCAGTCCTGCCCAGCACTCACACCTGCTGCCAGCCCTGGCCCTGCTTGCACCCACTGTCAGAGCCTAGTGCTGGCCCCAATTGCTCATGCCATCAGCAGGTGAGAGTGGTGGCTGCTGGCCCCAATTACCCCTGAGGGTTTCTCCACCTCCCCCTGCTCCTGAGGGGTGATCAGGGCAGCAGCCACTGTTTGCATCCACTGATGGTGCTGGCCCCACTCACATCCACTGCTGGCACTGACCCCAATTGCTCTGTGTCATCAGTGGGTCCAAACAGGGCCGGCACCATCAGCGAATGAGAGTAGCAGTGGCCGGAGTGGAACTGATGGAAGACAGAGGACTGGGAGCCATGGCAGGAGGGGCCAGGCAGGGGTGCAGAGGATGGGTCGAGACCTGCCCCTGTGCCCACTGCAGCCTCAAGACCCACAGTTCCTTTTAAGGTGCACGAATTCATGCACTGGGCCCATAGTAAAAGCATAATATGCAAATCAACCAAATGGCAGAACAACCAGTCACTATGACACACACTGACACCAGGGGGCAGACGCTCAACACAGAAGCTGCCCCCTGGTGATCAGTGCGCTCCCCCTGTGGCTCATAAGAAGCCAAGCTCATAGCTGGCAAGCGCAGCGGTGGTGGTGGGAGCCTCTCCCACCTCCACTGGAGGCGGGCGGTAAGAAGCAAGAGATCTTGAACTGTGAGGGGGATGTCTGCCTGCCAGCTTTGGCCCAATCCCCGGGGGAATATGCTAATTGACTGCCATGCCCTCAAAGATGGCAGTGCCCACAGCCACAAGATAGCAGCGCCCAGTCCCCTCAGCCCCACCAGGGCGGCAGGCACGTGGCATGGCTGGGCCCACCCCCAGACAGGTCCAGCCATTCTATGCACCTGCCTCTGGAGTCCCCCAGTCCCCTCAGCCCCCCAGCCACCCAGGGCCAGCCCAAGACACAGGCAATCCTCAGATGGCAGCTGCCCAGCCACCCAGAGCCAGCCTGGGGCACAGGCAAGCCTCTGATGGCGGCTGCCCAGCCGCCCAGGGCTGCCCAAGGCTCAGGTAACCAGGGCCAGCCAAGGCTTGCGCTACCGGCAGTGGCAGCAGCAGAGGTGTGATGGGGTGTCACCTTCCCCTGATCACTGGGTTGCCTCCCGCCCCTGAGGTCTCCCGCAGTGTGAGAGGGGGCAGGCCGGGCTGAGGGACCCCCCCACTTCAGTGCATGAATTTTCATGCACCGGGCCTCTAATCCTAGCTAATAAAACAGTAATATGCAAATTAACCATCACTCCGCGACAAAATGGCGGCGCCCATGGCCACAAGACGGCGGTGCCCAGTCCTCTCATCCCTGCCAGAGTCCCCCAGTCCCACCAGCCTTGGCAGCGCAGGTTGTCCAGCTAGGAGGCACCTGCACCCCCACACCACGATTCCCGCCGGTGGCAGCCTGGGCTGGGGTCTCAGCCTGCGAGGGGCGCGCACCCCAATTGCACGATCCCCCTCCCAGCGGCCATAGCCTGGGCTGAGTCTAAGTCTGCGAGGGGTGTAAATCCCAATGGCATGATCCCCCTCCTAGCGGCCTTAGCCTGGGCTGAGTCTAAGCCTGCGAGAAGCGTGCATCCCCATGGCACCATCCCCCTCCCAGTGGCCTTAGCCTGGGCTGGGGTCTCAGTCTGCGAAGGGTGCAATCCCCCTCCCAGCAGCCATAGCCTTATCTGGGGTCTCAGAGTGCGAGGGGCACGCACCCCCACAGCGCGATCCCCCTCCTAGCAGCCATAGCCTGGGCTGGGGTCTCAAGGTGAGAGGGGCGCGTACCCCCACAGCGCAATCCCCCTCCCAGCGGCCATTGCCTGGGCTGGGGTCTCAGAGTGCGAGGGTCATGCACCCCCACAGCGCGATCCCCCTCCCAGCGGCCGTAGCCTGGGCTGAGTCTAAGCCAGTGATGGGTGTGCACCCCAACAGCCTTAGCCTGGGCTGGGGTCTCAGCATGTGAGGGGCGTGCACCCCCATGGCATGATCCCCCTCCTAGCGGCCATAGCCTGGGCTCGGCCTAAGCCTGTGAGGGGTGTGCACCCCTATGGCCGTAGCCTGGGCTGAGTCTAAGCCTGCAAGGGGCGCACACCCCCATGGCATGATCCCCCTCCCAGTGGAGGCAGCCTGTGGTCTCAACCACTGAGTCACACCAGCCAGGCAGATATGGAGAAGTCTTAAATGTTTCTTTTTTTGTTACATATATTTTATTGATTTTTTACAGAGAGGAAGGGAAAGGGCTAGAGAGCTAGAAACATCTATGAGAGAGAGACATTGATCAGTTGCCTCCTGCACACTCCCCACTGGGTATGTGCCCCTAACCAAGGTACATGTCCTTGACCAGAATTGAACCTGGGACCCTTGAGTCTGCAGGCCGATGCTCCATCCACTGAGCCAAACCAATTAGGGCTGTCCAATATGTTAAAGAAAAAACCCTATCTAATAAAGAGGGAATATGCAGGGGAGGGCATTTGGGGGTGACCAGGTTGTCAGGGGAGGGCAGTTGGGGATGATCGGGCTGGCAGGGGAACAGTTAGGCATCGATCAGGCTTGCAGGGGAGTGGTTAGGGGGTGATCAGGTTTGCAAGCAGAAGCGGTTAGGGGCAATTAGGCAGACAGGCAAGCAGTTGGGAGCCAGCAGTTCCGGATTGTGAAAGGGATGTCTGACTGCCTGTTTAGGCCCGATCCTATTGGGCCTAAACAGGCAGTCAGACATTCCCTGAGGGATCCCAGATTGGAGAGGGTGCAGGTTGGGCTGAAGGACACCCCCTCCCCCAGTGCATGAATTTTGTGCACCGGGCCTCTAGTATTATAATAACTATGTATGGTGCCAGGTAGGTACTGGAAATATTTGGGGGAACACTTTGTAAAGTATATGATTGTCTGACCACTGTGCATACACCTGAAACTAATACAAAATAATACTAAATATAAACTGTAATTAAAAAATAAAATACTTTTAAAAGAAAATAAAAATATCTCTTTTACATATGTGACACTCCATGGCTCTTCTCAGATAAATCATATCATTTCTCACCTGATCTGAATTTAGATATTCCCTTTATGAATATTCAAAATCATTCTAAAATGTCAAATGAAGCAAGACTATTTGAGGAGCTATTTACAGCACTTATAGAGAGGGCAAGAGAGGTTCACCATTATATATCCCAAATTTATATCTAGAGCTGCCTAAGAGCAGAAAGAAATCCAATGGACAATGTTATTTGGTGATAAGAAATATCAGTTTAGCAGATTTTCAGACAATGTAGGCAAAAAAAAAAAAAAAAAGTCTGTATTTTTGTTTTACTTCCTGGTCATTTTTTAAAACCCCCTCCACTGTTTCTTAGCCTTCTAGAAATTTATGAGCCAAAGCTTTGATTTTAAGAAACCAGTTAAAAATTGTACAAAGCTGTTTCTTCAGGATGTTAATAGATATTTTGTGATAAATTGTTATTTGGTAAATTTAACTTGGTGAAGCCTAGGTTGAAAAAGAAGTTAGCTCTGCTCAGGTTGTTCAGTTGCTTAGAGCATTGTCCCAAATACCAATGTTGTGGTCCCTGGTCAGGGCACATAAAAGAATCAACCAATGAATGCATAAATAAGTGGAACAACAAAATTGATGTTTCTCTCTCTCTGAAGTCAATAATTTTTAAAAACCAAAAAACAAGAAGTTAAACAGGTATCTACTGAAGAACTGTTCAGTATCATACCTAATAAAATGGTAATATGCAAATTGCCCTTCATACCCTCACAAGATGGCTGCCTATGACCAGGCTGGCAGGAGGATTAGTGAGGGGCGACCAAACGACTGAACAAGCAGGCTGCGTGGGGCAATGAAGCCAGCAGGGACGTTAGTGACAGACGACCAAATGACTGAACAAGCAGGAAGCATGAGGCAACCAGGCTGGCCGGGGGGTTAGTGAGGGACAAACAAATGAATGAACAGCAGGCTGTGTGGGGTGCCCAGGCTGGCAGGGGGGGCAGTGAGGGGCGACCAAATGACCAAACAGCATGCTGTGTGGGGAAACCAGGCTGGTGGGGGCGGGGAGTGAGGGGTGACAAAACAACTGAACAGCAGGCTGCGTGGGGCGACTAGGCTGGCAGGGAAGCAGTGAGGGGCAACCAGGCTGGCAGAGGGGGGCAGTTGGGGGCAAACAGGCTGGCAGGAGGGCAGTTGGGGCCCACCAGGCTGGCAGAGGGGGGCAGTTGGGGGCAACCAGACTGGCAAGGGGGGCAGTTAGGGGCAATTAGGCAGGCAGGCAGAGGCTGTTAGAGGTTATCAGGCAGGCAAGCAAGTGAGTGGTTAGGAGCCAGCTGTCCTGAATTGTGAGAGGGATGTCCAATGGCCTAAACTGGCAGTCGGACATCCCCCGAGGGTTCCCAGATTGAAGAGGGTGCAGGCCGGGCTGAGGGGACCCCCCCTCCTGTGCATAAATTTCATGCACCAAGCCTCTAGTGTAAGTATATAACTGGGCACTTTTGAAAAAGTTTAAATGTTTGGTAAATGTTTCAATTCATAACTTGGAAACCTGAACTCTACAGGAGCAGAATTATCATAAACTCAAGCCTCCATTGAATACAGACAGCCTGGCATAGTGGTTTAACCCTTAGGCTGTCCAACCAAACTCCTGGATTGAATCCCAGCTCCCCCAATTTGGTAACTGTTTGGTCTGGTGTTATTTAATCTCCCTGTGCCACACTTCTCATCCTTCCCATATTTATAATGAAGATGATAATAATATTATATACTTCACAAAGTTGCTTGAGATTTTATGAGCTAAAAATTTATAAAATAGTAAATACTAGCTAAACTTTTGAAACATAATATCTGACATAAATTATTTCAAACTCTCAGAAACAAAATGCTCTGAACCAGTATGATTGGTTGCCCTTTTTCATCTAAGAACTGTCCTATTTTCAATGTGAAAAAAAGTAATTTAAGTTACAAATTACAAAAAAAAAATATATTGACAGAAAAGTTATACAGATATAGAATAAGAGGTTGTTTCATTTTGGATATTTACAGGAAAATATCATACATGAACTACATACAATTTAGCCTAAATCCACCAAGTCTCCAGGCCTGAGAACATCAACATTTTGTGTAGACAAGTATGTATGGGTGTTTTTGTACATGCAAGGCAATAAAAATTTAATATTTTTCTATTTTTAATTGATGAATGGAAAAGATAGTTATTTATGTGTCATAAAGCAATAGTCATATCAATGTTATGACCCTCTGTTAGCAAATAGATTTTCAGCATATGACTGCATTTAAAGAAGTTTGGGAAGTATGAATGATTATACATCAAACAACCCATGCTCTACTGCAGGACCCTTCTTCCTAGACCTCTCTCTGACCTGCCTATCTGTCCCCACTCTGCCCTGGGCTGCCTTTTCATCCCACCAGCACACATGCCAGACTCTGCCTTAAATTAATCCTTCCAGATGCCACAATCTCCCAAGCTAATTTAAACTTTCTTCACAATAATTTTCTGTCCTTAAAGACAAAATGAGTGACTGAAAACCATTTGAGTTCTCTCAACTTGGTTTGGGGAAAACTTTTTAAATCCCACAATTCCCAGTGAGGCTGAAGCTCCAAATGTTTGGTAGATGTTTCACTTTATCACGTGGCCCATTATTGCTTGCTATTTCCAAAGTGAGCATGTGAGTTGTCATTAGTTTGCTCCCTTTTCCTGGGTCCATCCTTGGCCCTGTCTGTATAGCTGTGAGCCCTGGGGGATGGCTCCATGGACTACGCCAGCCAGTCTGTACTGCCAGCTGGCTCTTGGGCAAGTTTGGCCAAGGGAGGCACTGCAAAGGGAGACAGGAGGAATGAGAAAACAGGGCATTTCTTTTCTGTTCCCTCCCTGTGCCAGGCCATGTTTCTAGCAGCAGCTGTATCCCTCCCTGACTTCATTGTGAACTAGACTGAAGTGTCCATGTAATGCCCATGTCCCTGCAAGCCTAGGGCAGCACTGGCTCCTGCTGTGCAAGTCTCCAGGCACCTCACCATCTCTGTTTGCTCCCTCACCTGCTCACGCCCTTGTAATTAGGATCTTCTTTGCAGTTTCTTGAACGGTGTGCATTGAATTCTAGTTTTTGCTAAGATCCAGACTGATTCAGAACCCTAGTAAAAAGCTAGTATGTTATGTAAATTATAATTATTAATGTGATTACTAAACAAAATAGTATATTTACATATACCTCAGAGGTAAGAAGAAACAGTTCTTGTTTCCACTCAGTTCTACCACCCTGATGAATGAGGGGCCTTCCTGCAGGGAGCTATGTCTACTGCAGGTATCATAATTCTTCCATGAGCTATAGGTAATATTCATGATTTCTAAATGAGTTAAAGTACTTTATACATAGCACACACAACTAGAGACAAGTATTAATAGCAAAAATTAAAATATTTTAAAATATATAATGTTCTCTCTCAAATATAGCTTATGTTGACATTTTTCATTTAGAATCTCACAAACTTAATTCATTTTAGTGAGCACCTTGGGTCCCTGAGCCTTGCTCCTTCCTCCACCTGGAATTCTCCGAAACTCTCCATGGTCGACCTGTTCTTGCTATTTAGATCTCAGCTTAAAGGTGACCCACTCAGAAAGGCCTATATGTAGCCACTCACCCTACCCTAGTATTCTAATTTAATTCTGTACATTTAATATTTTACTATTTAATATTTTTGCTGCTTATTTGTGGGCCTTCTGCATTAGAACATAAGGTCCATAACAGCTGAGACCTTCTATATTTTATTCATTGATATATCCTCAGCATTTAGCCCATAAGCTCAAAAAATATTGTTGAATAAATTAATAAATGAATTGGCATTTTACAAGAGAAAAAATGGAATAAAACACTGTTCTTGCTCTCAAGGGAAAAAGAATTGAGTTAAAGAAACACTCTTGGAAATTTGTAGTAGAGAAATTACTATAATAGAAAAATATGGAGTCCCACTTCCAGCAGTCTATCTTATAACAGATCAATCACCCCACTGAACAAACTACAAATGTGTAATAAAATTAAATAAACACATCTCTTTGAAGACATTGGAAACTCTCAAGCAAGTCAGACTTTGCAGGACTAGGAGCTCAATGAGAAGGAAACTCACTGCAGTAAGCCCAACATTTCATACCACTTAGCTCCTTCATTTTCTGATTCATACACAGCCTGTTTGGAAAGACCGGGATGCCAAGCAGAAAGCAACTGCTAAGAGCAAAAATCTGAGTAGAACTTTCATTTCACAGAGATATGGAGACAAAATTTGAAGTTCAAGGCCAGCAAAGCACCAGGAGTTGAAGTGCCAAGATTGAGGATAGGAGAGAAACAGAGAAAGGTGAACCCAAAAATCTGAGCAGGATTTCCCCTTGAGGCAGCTATAAGAAGTACCTATAGAGAGGCATATAGTGGCTTCTAAGACTATAAGAAGTTGGGCAGCAGTACCATCAATATCAAAGTACTGAAAGATTTTTAAAGTTCTCTCTGGAGCAAGAAAGTATCAACTATAATCGCTGCAATTCAATAAAATGTTACCAGACATTCAAGAGGAAAAAAGACAATAGAAACAAACCCTCCAGAGATCCAAGAAGTTATTTAAATACTTGAAGACCCCTCTGATTTATACATTAATAAAAATATATAGTAAGAGTGAGAATTTTACCAAAGATTTGGAATGTATAAAAAATAATCAAATGAAAATTCTAAAACTGATATCACAAATTAAGAACTCAATAAATAGACTTTTGCACTACTTTCCATCCTTTTTCTATGTATTTCACTCTGGATAATTTCCACTGTCTTATCCTTCCAGCTGTGTCTAATCTTCTATCAGGTCTATTTTTTGAATTCTCAACATATGGAATTAGAATCTCAAAGAGAAGAAGGGCAAGAAAGGGGCTGAGTAATATTTGAAGAAATAATTACCATGAATTTTACAAAGACATCAAGCCACATATTCAAGAAGTCCTTCAAGCTTTAAGATAAATACAAAGAAATACATGTCAACCTACATCATAGAACTCTGTTAAAAAACCATATGCAAAGAGAAAAAATTTGGATAAATATACAATATGTTGTGGTTGCATAATAGAGAGAAGAATTTTGCTTCATAGGATCAGGTAAAGATTCACAAGGGAGGCAACAATTCATTTATTCATTCAAAAAGAAGAATTCATTTAGCACTTAATATATATCCATCAATAATTTGAATCTTTTTTTAAAAAGATAAAAATGACACAGTCTCTGTTCACTAAGAGAGTATGATGTGCAAGACAGACAGAAATGTAGAAAACATCTCCATAAAGCCTTCTAAGAGGAATTATCTTTTTCAACCTTAAAGGAGAGTCATGCTTGGGACAGAGAGAGGAGACAGGCTAAAGGAAGTTGTAGGACATTAATAATTTGTCTTACTGAAGGCTCTAGTGATGAAAACAATCCAAGCGAACACACACAGGGTGAAAGTGCGTATCTCATCGAGCAACAGTGAGCGGTGTCAGTGGGTTCAGTGTGGGGAGATGGGAGGCAGTTGAAAAAAAATGAGGCTGAAGAGTTAAATTGGAAACAGATTCAATAAACAATGCGGGACCCACCACAAGGTTTTTCACAGAAAAAGAACATGTCATTCTTCAGGAAGAGCACCCCAAGGCAACATGAAGTATATATTTGAGAGGGAACCAATGGCAGCCCATGAGACCAATTAGACAATTATTTTGATTATTATTTCAATGACTCAAGCAAGCAAAAAAGGGTGTGAGTTAAACTAAGACAGTGAAAATATAAATGGAAACCTGAGAGAGTATTCTCTAGACATTTCAAAGTCAGAATCAATAGGATTTGGCCACCATTGATTGTAGGAGACAGATTGTAGAAGTCAAAGTTGACTCAGGTATGTGGAGAATGCCAATGTTGTTAATGCAAATATTGCTTAAGAATAATACCATGAGATCTCTTTTAGCTTGTTGAGTTAGAAATATCAATAGGACTTTTCTAAAATATTTATCAGGGAGCTAGAAAGTCCAGTCTGGAGATCAGAAGCAAGATGAGGAGCTGACACCAAGCTGTGAGGGAGCCTGGCAGAAAAAAAACTGAGTAAAGACCAATGAATGGCTCCAAAGTTCACATCTCAGTAAACATAGGTGACCCTAACAAAATACTCTTGTGTATTTCATTCTCAAATATGTGAAAACATATTAATTGAGAAAAATCATTAGGATGTTCATTGCATGGGAAAATGTTTAAGAAACATTTACCCTTCATATTTTATGTTTTCCTCAGCCTTTTACTAAGCTACCTCCATTTTTTTTTTCCCTTGGACAGCAGAAACACTAATTCTATGAGTTCTAGTAAAAAGTGCTTTCCAAGTCACTGGCTGAAAGCTTCTATATGAATAATGCCAGAGGCATGGTGAAAGTGGGGGCGTTTTAAGGCTATGTGCGTGCCGTGTTTTTAAAATAATGCACATCAAATTAAGAAAAACACCACTTAAAACTGAGGTGACCTTTCCATAATATTAACCAACTAGGGGCCCAGTGCACAGTTCATCTTGAAAGGAACTG
Organism: Eptesicus fuscus; assembly: GCF_027574615.1. Classification (NCBI taxonomy): domain Eukaryota; kingdom Metazoa; phylum Chordata; class Mammalia; order Chiroptera; family Vespertilionidae; genus Eptesicus; species Eptesicus fuscus. Next base: position 113,684,502 of record NC_072475.1, read on the forward strand.
TGGGCTGCGAGGCTGCAGTGGGCACAGGGGCAAGTCTCGGCCCATCCTCTGTGCCCCCACCTGGCCCCTCCCACTGCGGCCCCTGGTCCCCTGTCTGCCACCCACACGCTGATGGCACTGGCCCTGCTCGCACCCACTGATGACGCAGAGCGATTGGGGCCAGTGCCAGCAACAGGTGCAAGCTGCAGCTGTTGCTCCAATTGCCCCTCAGGAGCAGGGGGAGGTGGAGAAGCCCTCAGGAGTAATCACGACTGGCGCTGGGTGCTGGCAGCAGGTGCAACTGGTGGCTCTGGCACCGGCAGCAGGTGCAAGCACTGGGCAATGACAGCGACCACCGTGATCTGGTGCCCCCATTCACCTGCTCCACCATCCCACTGTGGCCGACACCCACTATGTTCCACGCTCTGCCACCTACTGCCAACGCCTGCCATTTTCTACATGTGCCCCTGGTGGTCAGCGCACACCATAGTGACTGGTTGGTTGTTCAGTTGTTCAGTTGTTCCGCCATTCATTCTATTTGCATATTAGGGTTTTATATATATAGACTAGAAGCCTGTTGCACAATATTCATGCAAGAATAGGCCTTCCTTCCCCTGGCTTCACTCCCAGCCTGCCCGGGAGCCGGCAAGTTCTAGCTTCTGTCTGGAGCACCACTCCTGTAGCTCCCTCCGCCACCCCGCTTCCTCTTATAGCAGGCGTCCCGCCCCTCCCAGCTGCTCCTCACCTGCATATGCAAATTAACCTCCATCTTTGTTGGGTTAATTTGCATACTCACTCTGATTGGCTGTGGGCATAGTGGAGTGATGGTTAATTTGCATGATTTTCTTTTATTAGGTAAGACTAGAGGCCCAGTACATGAAATTCGTGCACAGCAGGGGGAGCATCCCTCAGCCCGACCTGCACACTCTCCAATCCAGGAGCCCTCAGGGAATGTCCTACTGACAGGTTAGGCCCACTCCCCATGGTTCTCTGCTCTTTGTGGGGACTGCCTGCTCCACACCACGGCGATGGGCAAGCAGGCCCTGCTGGGTGCTGTCTGTGAGCCGTGCTTACCTGCTCATGGGTCGCCACGGCAACGGCCAAGCAGGCCATGCTGGGTGCTGCCTGCGGGTCACGCTTGCCTGCTCCTGGGTTGCCCTGATTATGGCCAAGCAGGCCCTGCTGGATGCTGCCTGCAGGCCCACTTGCCTACTCACGGGTCACCGCAGCTATGGTCAAGCAGGGCCTGCTGTCTGCTGTCAAGCTGCGCGGCCGCCCTCACCTCCCAGGGCCAACGATGGTCCCAGGAGCCTGCGGGCGTGGCTTGGTGCCGCCGCCCTCACCTTCTGGGGCGGTGATGGTCCCAGGAGGCTGCGGGCTTGGCACCTGCATATGCAAATTAACCCACCATCTTTATTTGGGTTAATTTTCATACTTACTCCTGATTGGCTGGTAGGCATTGCAGAGGTATGGTCAATTTGCATCTTTCTCTTTTATTAGTGTAGATTACTTTTATCTAAATATATATACATATACTGTCACTGGGGAAATTTTTCACTGTCAGTTGGTTCCTCTAATTTCAACTATGATTTATGGATAAGAATGCAACTTTGTCAGTGTGATTAAAAGCATCTCTGAAGCCCCCACATTATCACAAAAAACTAAAGTTGAGGTCAAGTATAAAAGACTTCCTTCTGCTACAGAAATTCTCTCACAGGGTCATGCAGGATGTGATTTGAACTTTTGTGTTTTTCAGCTACTTGGGGTTTATTTCTAAAAATTTTTGTTGGTCTGCTTCAAGTCCCCTGAGGACTAGCGAGAGGCAAACTCAGTTAATATTTGCACATTTGATCTTTAGAGATGACTCTGCCAAATTACTTTCCCATACCCCTAAAAACTGTAGTATCTACTCCATAGTGGGTCTAATTAGAGAATAAAATAATTAATAATTACTCAGTTCTTCCTATGTATTCAACAAAGCTTCATGTGACAAGAAGCAAGGATGCAATAAAAGATGTGAGCTTTGAAGCAAATGAAAGACAGAAGCTATTAAAGAAACTAAAAATAGCAAGATATTATAATCAAGAGCTTGTGCAGAATCAACTATTAAATGCTGTAGGATCTTTCATAAAGAAGTGATGTATGTACACTATATGAATCTGAAAGACTCCATGGAGGAGGGATAATTTAATCCTGAAAACACTAGTGTGTCTCTGGCACTTTCTTTGATCTTGGTGTAACGTTTGTGTTAAATTTGCTAACCAACAAATGAAGGGTGTAGTTATCACTAACCTGATATTTATACCCTACTGAATCCATTAAAAATTCAAACCCGCTTCCTCATACATTGGAGTGGTCAAAACTACAACTTTTCTTACTCCAAAGCCTACGTTTGTGCTGCCTACTCCCATCTTACATACACACACACACACGTCTGAGCATTCATGAAGAGGTAAAGTAAGGAGAAGGATGTGAAGTTCCTCATAGGTTTATAGCCCTACTAGAGGCCAGGTGCATGAAATTTGTGCATTGGGGGGGTGTCCCTCAGCCCAGCCTGCACCCTCTCCAATCTGGGACCCCTCAAGGTATGTCCGACTGCCTGTTTAGGCCTGATCCTAGGCCTGGTACCCACCCCCCAACTGCCCTCCTAGTATCAGACCTAAATGGTTAGTCGGACATCCGTCTCACAATCCAGGACTGCTGGCTCCCAACTGTTCGCCTGCCTGCCTTCCTGAATGCCCCTAACCGCTTCTGCCTGCCAGCCTGATCACCCCTAACCATTCCCCTGCCAGCCTGATTGATGCCTAACTGCTCCCCTGCCAGCCTGTTTGCCCCTAACTGCCCACCCCTGCTGGCCTGGTCACCCTTAACTGCCCTCCCCTGAAGGCATGGTCACACCTAACTGCCCTCCCCTGCAGGCTTGGTCCCCCACAACTGCCCTCCTCTGAAGGCCTGGTCCCCCCCAATTGACCTTCCCTGCAGGCCTGGTCACCCCCAACTTCCCTCCTCTGCCGGCCTGGTCACCCCTAACTGCCCTCACCTGCAGGCTTGATTGCCCCCAACTGCCCTCCCTTGCAGGTCTGGTCCCCCTCAACTGCCCTCCCCTGCTGGCCTGATCACCCACAACTACCCTTCCTTGCAGGCCTGGTCTCTCCCAACTGCTCTCCCCTGCTGGCCATCTTGTGGTGGCCATCTTGTGTCCACATGGGGGCAGCCATCTTTGACCACATGTGGGTAGCCATCTTGTGTGTTGGAGTGATGGTCAATTTGCATATTACTATTTTATTAGATAGGATAGAGGCCTGGTGCATGGGTGGGGGCTGGCTGGTTTGCCCTGAAGAGTGTCCCGGATCAGGGTGGGGGTTCCCTTGGGGCATGGGGAAGCCTGGGAGAGGGGCCTGTGGTGGTTTTCAGGCCAGCCACGCCCCCCAGCGACCCAAGTGGAGGCCCTGGTATCTGGGATTTATTTATCTTCTATAACTGAAACTTTGTAGCCTTGAGCGGAGGCCAGGGCAGGCCAGGGCGGGCAGAAAGCTTGGCTTCCTCTATCGCCCAGGACAACCCAAGCCTCCTGCTCTCTCCAGCTCTGTCGCCACCGCCATATTTGTTGGGTTAATTTGCATACTCGCTCCTGATTGGGTGGTGGGCGTGGCTTGTGGACGTAGTGGAGGTACGGTCAATTTGCATGTTTCTCTTTTATTAGATAGGATGTGAGTAGGTATGTTGCAGCCTGATTCCAGGTCAATCCCAGGCAAAATGTCAGCTGGTCCACAGAGCCCCTCATTCCACACCTCTTCCAACAGCTCTCTTTTCGCTCTCATTTAGCTTCTCTCTGGAGGTTTTGTGGGAAGCGGTTATAGGGTTAAGCCGTGGACTGACCTGTGGCAGGATCACAAACAAGTTCAGTTGGAGGGCAGACCCCTCCCAGCATAATTAAGCCTGATCCTGTAACTGATCCCTAGAACTTTCCTGGGTAGCTAGTGGGCTGTGGGAGGGGCAGTCTGGATCTGTTCTGTGGCCTCAGCCAGGCACAGAAAGATCCACCCAGCCCCAGCTTTCAAATCTATCGCTCCTCTCTTTATTTCTAATATTTCTCAATCCCTGGCCGCCTCCACTTAGAACCGGTTCGTTCATTTCTCTTTCCGCCCAGGACGCGGAAAAGGGAGATCCCTGCCATGTTTGGCCCCCACCACATCAGGCCCCTGCAGGTTTTATCCTATAGATTGAGGTCTCATGGGTTGTCATTCACCAAACATTTATTAAGCACCTACAAAGTACAAAGTACTCTACATAGAGTCATAGAATGTGTGTACTAGTGAAGGGACTGCCAAGAAGAATACAGTCTATCAGGGTAGCAAGTAGAAAATTCAAGGCTGACAGGCAGTACTGTGTGCTAGAATTATACAGAGACAAAGCTATAAGATGATGTAGATATTATAGACAAAGGAATTTTTATAAATATTTCTTATTTACTAAGATCTGCAGGGGGCAGGGGGGGAGGGAGGGCAAGGGAAGCAGCGGGCAGGTGGTAGTGCCAGAGCGAGTGGAGCGCAACTGGAAGGTGGCCATTTTCGCCCCCTCCCCAACACTTATTACGAGGGTGGCTACTTAGGTCACGACTCAAGTTTCCCATCGACTACTCTTACACCCCACCAGCCTTTCGGTTCCTGACCAAGATGTGGCACCCCAATATCTATGAGACAGGGGGAGTGTGCATCTCCATTCTCCACACCCCCAGTCGATGACGCCCAGAGCAGCGAGCTGCCCTCGGAGCGGTGGAACCCCACCCACAATGTCAGGACCATCCCGAGCGTCATCTCCCTCCTCAAGGAACCCAACACCTTCTCCTAGGCTAACGTGGACGCCTCTGTGATGCACAGGAAGTGGAAAGAGAGCAAAGACAAGCACCGGGAGTACACAGACAACATCCGCAAGCAGGTCTTGGGTAAGGTGACCAGACGTCCCGCTTTTGGCGGGACAGTCCCGATTTTTAACAATTTGTCCCGCGTCCCGTGGCGTTTTAAAAAAGTCCCGATTTTTGGAAAGAATGCTCGACAAGCTAGGGAATGGCAGGAGAACAGGAAGGGAATATACGGTTTTCGGCGGCCATGTGGCTATTTAGCCAGGATATGAGTTTTACATTATTTTTGTTAATTTTATAATGTTAAACTTTAATAATAACAAATAATTGTTGAGAACTGATTATCAAGAACCGCTTATCAAAGTTCGCATTGTTGATCAGTTGTTAGAATTCGACCACCATTGTTTGGACTTAATGAACAATGGCATTTTTTGGGATTGGCAACGACGAAAACATTTTGTAACTGTCTCTCAGACGATACACATCGTACTGCGTGCTAGTAAGCTAGTTAAACAAGTGATGTCATTACAAATCAGCTATTCAGATAATTTAGGTAAGTAATTTATTTATTTATTTCATAAATACATAAATTTTCTTGAATTTAGCAGACAGTACTCATATTATTTATATTTTATAGTGGCGGCAAAAAGTCTAGCGCCGGCCTTGAAAGTGACACGACTTACGTTACGGCAAATTCATGACCTTTTAAACAACGACAGCAATCTACTAAAAAAATTCACTCAAATGAGAAATATGCCAACGAATAAAATAATACTATACATAATTTTTTATTTATTATATTTGTAAATTGTACTTTTGTTGAAATTTTAAAAAATATATTACAATACTATTTTTGAGTTCTATGAAAATTTTTGTTGCTCCATATAGACCAAATTTTTAATGAAGAACCGCCCCCGCCCCTCCCTGGGGTCAATGGTGTCCCGCTTTACCAATGTTAAAATCTGGTCACCTTAGTCTTGGGGACCATGGTAGCCGCGGAGCGGGATGATGTAAGGTGATGAGTACTGTGTGAGACCAAGGCCCGGCGCCTGATGAGGGCTCGGCTCTCTTCTGCAATGACTATGACGAGGATGCCAAGGCCGAAGCTGACAGTGGCTTTGGGAACGATGAGGGTGACTCTGGCAACGAGGAGTCCTGACACCGTGTCCTGCGCCAAATAAACACAGATTTTACCTCACCAGACCCAGACTCTGGACTCTCGGGCACCTCCTGACGTCCAGACTATCTCAGGGAGGTGGCTCCGCTCTTGCTTTGTCTCCTTGGTCTCGCTTTCCTTTCCCCATGTTTGCTCTGGGTTTTCCTCTGCTTCAGAGAGGAGGGGCCCCATTAGTGTTGGGCACCTGGTGGGCCTCGGGGCAAAGGTGGCCTGAGGGCCCGGACTCCATCACTGTCTACTGCCCCACTGGCTGGAGCCAGAGACTTGGGGCTCTCAGCCCATGAGTGGACAGATTAACTTGTCGTCACCTCTTCTCTCCGCTTTGGTTTGTTTGGAATCTAACTAAAACAACTTTACAAGAAGCCCAGAGACCAACTTTTCCTTGGCCTCCCCAGGACTACAGGGTACAGTGTTGGGGCCTGATGCCTGCAGCACCTAAGTTCGTGAAGCCCAGGGGCAGGCCTAGCACCTGGGGTGCACTCCTGAGGCTGAGGATGTGGGCCCAAGGTCCTGAGCCCTAGGCTGAAACAACCTGCAACCTCCAGCCCTCAGGTGACTCCACCCTGCTGCCTGCAGATACTACACCCAGTGTCACCCAAGCCTCTGACTTTATTTCTGTGTAACTGAAAAGCCTGGAGCAAGCTGGATTCAGGGTCGGATCGTGGCATCAGAACAAAGGCCCGAGTGAGCCCCAGCCTGACTGGTTACTGTGGCTGGAGCCTGTGTGGCCCCCGTGCAGGTGGCGGACAGGGGCACCCAGGGCCCTGGCAGACCCCGCAGAGCCTACACACCTGGTCTGCTTCCTGCCCCACAAACGCACCACAGCCCCAGAGCCACAAGCACAGCTTTTACAGTTTGTCCTCATAATTTTGCTTGTTTGTTAACATGAATGATTTTCCTACATTAAAATGTGCCAAGTTTTAAAAAAAAAAAAAAATCTGCAGGGAAGGGAGGAGGGGAGTGTTCCCAGCCAGGTTTTTAGCATGTGAAGTTTATGAGGGGCCCCTCTGAGAATCGCCTTGTGGTCTGCAGAGGAAAGGAACCCAGATGATGCTCAGGGGGAAGGAGACCTCATTACACTCATTATGAGAAGGTAAACCTTAGAACTATTAAAACGGGGAAGGGCAGTGCTGATGACATACTCTCATCCCAGTGTTTGTCCAATAAAATATTCATGAGCTGTCATTTTGCTAAAAACTTGACCTCTCTGTCTCTAACTCCTAATGTATAATGTCATTTATCTAAGTAGGGACTGTTTTCTGCATTAAAGATTATTAAGGGAGAGAAAAATCAAGTAAGAGGCTCAAAGAAGATTTTATGTAGGAGGTGGCATCTGAACCCAGTCCAATAGATAGACTTTTTAAGGCAGTGATGGGGAGGAAAGCATGATGGGAATACATGGGAAAGTGAGCAGCACATTCAAGAGGGTCTGTGAAATCCAGAAGAGCTGTAAGAGTGATATGTGGGATAGGATGGAAGAATTCTGAAGAGTCTAGACCAGAAGACTAATCTTGGAGCCGTTCATATGTGCCATTCTAAACTGTTCAGATTTAATCACAGATTCCATCAGATAATCCCCCAAAGTCACTGACTAGTATTACCGTAGGTGCTGTCTCCTGGAAATACTTGTTTCAATAAAATAAATTAATTAATAAATAATAAATAAATAAACTTCCTGAAGGCAATAAAAAAGTGTTTGCTAATCCAAATAAATAGGTTTCAAATGAGAAAATATCAACAAGGTACGCATCTTGGGACAGGGCCTTCAACTACTCCTCAGACCAGTCCTTCAGCACCAGGGTAGTATTTTTTGAGGATTAGAAAAAGATGTAGTCCAAAAGCTCCTTACCCTTTTTCCCCTGAGACACCCAGGACCGACAACAATCATTAATAGAACATACTCCCATAGGTGTACTCAGGCTTGCTTGAATGATCTGAATCAAATAGGGTTCGAACAGTAGACACCATTTTTTCCTATAGCCACTGCCTTCAGACCTGCCATATCATATCTCCCTCTCTACTTCTTGACCACATTTGACAGATCCCAAACTTTCTAGTCACTGCCAGTTCTAAGAACAAACCTCATTGTGGTAATCAAAACTCATTCCCAGACCTGGTCCATTCTCAATCAAAATATCAATACCATATAATTCCATGCTCAGCCTCTATAAACAACCTGATCCCCTTGCCTCCAGCTTAGCCCAGACCTGCATGGGAGCAGTCAGTGGTCTGTACTCCCACTGCCCTTTCACACCTCCTCCACCTCCACCCAACTCTTTTCCAGGGTTGGTTCAAGGAAAAGGGGGACCTGATTGGTACTTTTATGATCAGTGTTGGTGCCCTGAGGAAGCTCCACCCCAGGCTTGGAAGGAGGAGCCAAAGCCTTCTCCCCAGGCATCCATTTCTTTAATGCTCCCCCTTGAATTTCTAGACTTCTCTTTATCCAGGCTTGTTTGGCCATGCCACCTCTTGGTAGGTGCTATAGGGTCATGATGTCTAACAGCAACTTCCTAGGAAATTATCATCCAGTCATTGTTGACTTTGGAGCTTCACCTGAATTTTATAAGACTGCAGGAATATCACCCAACACCTGATGTATATGTAACTTATCACTCACTAATTGTAACAAAACCTTTCTCTCCTATTCCTGACATTATATCAAATGCAAATCAATGAGAGTAAAATCATTATATAGAAATTCCTAAATAGACTCATTCATTTTTTTTAAATACTAACAAATTTGGATACTTGAAGCATGACCAATAACAAGTTTGTTTTGACACAGCTAATGTCTGTTGTTTTGTAACTTAAATGAAACCCATCCTTTCTTAGGGCAACTATAATCTTATTCCAAGGTGAACAACTCAACAGGGAGAGGTCCACTTTGCATTACTTTGTATTACTAAATCACATATCATGTAGGCAAGTAAGAAATGCAACTTGCATCCCTGATTGAGGCAGGAAGGAAAGTTAATGGAGGTGAAGAGAGTGAACAAGAGCCACAGCAGTAAGCGTGTGGCATGGAGCAGGTGCTGATGGCTTTGCACATACAGCCTCCACAGCATACTCTGTAGCACTTCCCAGCCACTAGGCTATGAATAACTGTGGTCTCTGTGGCCTAATATATGGTAAACCAGCATTAGAGGAACTGCTGAAAGCCTGACCTGAATGCACCAGTGCTTGAACACCAATATCTAGCCCCAGCCCTTGATGTCTTGCAGATGAGGGCCTCAGTCTCCACGTCAGTTTATTCAATCAGTGCAGTATGCATTGTTAACCTCTGCTTCTATGAGCAGGGATAGGTTGATAAAGGCAGCCAATTCTTGGCAATTTCCTAGTCTTCTCAGCAAAAAATATTTAGAATCATATGCCAATCAATAATTAACAAATATCTAAGAAGCACCCACTGGTACAAGGCCCTGCAAGACCCCTGTTCTATGGAAAGTACAAGCCAGTCTGCCTCCAAGGCTAGAAAGACTGGACTCATCCAAAAACACTACAGCTCACAACATGTTCTCTCTAGGAATATGTGATGTGGGTCAGGGTGGGAGAAAGAGAAGAAAAAGATCATCAACAGGTGGTAGAAAGACATTTCTAGCCCGTGATCCTCAGGTGACAGAAAGTAGGGACTGTGAAGAGCTAGAATTTTTAAGAGAAGAGGGGTACAGTGATACAATCAGTTCTAAATTAGGAACTATGCCTCGTGACCAAGTCACAATCATGTATCCACAGATTGGGCTGAATGATTTCAAAGTCCTTGCTACTCAAAACACGGTTCATAGACCATCACCACTAGCAGCATCACCTTGGAATTTCTTAGAAATGCAGACTCTCAGGCTTCATCCCATAAATATAATGAATCAAAATCTGCATTTTAACAAGATCCCCAGGTGATTTGTAAGCATGTTAAATTTAAGAAGTACTGGTTTGTTTTCCAAGCATTGATTATACATATATCTACAAATGGAGACAGGAAATCTGCTTACACAGACCATTCTGAGCTGCTGAAAATGACCCAGCCCAAAGCTTGTCCTCTGCACTTCAAAAGAATTCGCCAGCGGCTGGTGCCTCTCACCTGGCACTCCTTTTGTCAGTGGGAGCCACTGACTGCCACAGCTGCTTCAGAGTTCAAACCACTGAGACAGGAACAGAGAAGCTGAATGAGAACTCAAAATGCATTTTCCCCATAGGACAGTGTTAATTATGTGTTGTTACATGTTGGTATTATTTTCACTTCCAAATTACTTGATATAAATGATTCTACTTCCAAAAAGAGACCTGAAACAATGTGCATCAAAAGAAACATGTTCAGTAAGGCTTCTCAAAATGCAAAAGAAAAATTACATGTTATGTCAGGTAGAAAAAAGAAGAAGCTAAAGAAAATGCTTCAACCATCGGATATCATGGTTATTTAGACTAAGCTACTGTGGAGCTGTAGGATTACTGCAGCCAAACAGAAAGAGAGCCTGATGAGCCATAGAACTCTCAATTATCTGAATCATCCACTCAACAGAAATAGGGTCTAGATATTATTGTTAAGAGGAGGAAGTTAAGTATTTAGAGAAGGAAAAATTAAAAAAACAAGTCTGGCCTTAAAATCTTCAGAAATGAAAAAAACTTCAGATGGGTTTCAAGAATAAATGTTTTGCATTTTACGTACATCCTTCAAACTCTGTCTAAAACTCTCCAGGACAGGAAATATGTATCCTAGTTCCTTTGTTCCCCTACCAGGGTACTGAACACAACCTGAAAGTTCAATACCAGGAAAAATATTTTTTCTTCTTTTCCTCTCCCTTACAAACTTCGAGTTTAAGACACTCAGGTTTTCAAAGCATTTTCAAGTGTTATACAGTAGCCCTTAATCTTCAGGATATGTTCCAAGGTCCCCAGTGAACCCTGCATAAACTGTTTTTCCTATACGTCCACCTTTTCCCTTACTGGAAGCATATTAGGGCTTCTCTCTGGAATATCCAAATTGCCAACTTGTTCTTTGGAGCCATTGTTAAGTAAAATAAGGGTGACTTAAACACAAGCACCAAAATGAAACTACAGTTGATCTGATAACCCAGATGTCATACTAAGTGACTAATAGGAGTGACTAACAGGTGCGGAGTGTATCCAACATGGATATCCTGAACAAAGAATGATTCACATCCGGGACAGGATGGAATGGGATGTCAAAAGATTTCATCATGTTACTTAGAACGGTGCCCAATTAAAAACCTATAGATTGTTTATTTCTGGAATTTCCATTTAATATTTTCTGACCAAGGTTGACCATGGATAACAGAAATCTTGGAAAGTGAAACCATGGGTAAGGGGCATTCTATATCTTGCTAGACCTTCATAACCTTTCTAAGATTATTTCCTCCATTGCACTATGAGGAAAGCAGGCCCAGGAAAGTTACATTTCTTGTCTAACATCTGGGTCAGTTCCAGAAGTTAACCTGGAATCTACATACCCCAACACCCAGTCTGATGGGTTTGACACACAACAAGCTCCCATTTTTTCTTTTCTAATTTTTTTCTTTTTTGAGAGAGAGGAAGGGAAAGAGGGAGAGGGAGAAAGAGAGAGACAGAGACAGGGACAGAGACAGGGAGAAATTGATCAGTTGTCTCCGGTAGGCACCTGAGCAGGACTAAACCTGCAACCTGGACCTGTCCCCTGACCCGGTGTTGAACTGGCAACCTTTTGGTATGAGACAATGCTCAACCAACTGAGCCACATGCCAGGGCTGGAAGTCAAAATTTAATTCCAGTGATCAGTCTGAAAATCTCACTTCCAGCTACCAAATGACAGATTCTTAGGAAAAGTAACTCTTTAAGACAAGAGGAAGAAGGATGTGTAATATATTGCAAGACTAGTGACTGCCTGTACTTAGGAAACTCATTCTTAAAAGGGTAAATAGGAGAGAGCTTTCTGTCTAAAAAAATGCCTGCATTTGATAGTTCCAGGTGAAAACCTAAGAGGAGATTTTAAAACTAAAAATAACTCAAGAAGGGGAAGGAAAAAAGTAAGCCTATCATGAGCAAAGAAAAACAACCAAGACAAATGAAAGAGATGTCTGCTGGGGCGAGCCATTCAGCGACAAACTTGTCTTGCCAGAATACAACTCAAGGGAAGGTGCCAACATCAAAATTGAGAATGCAGAAAAACAGCATGAGGATGAACTATGCAGTGGGCCAGCTGATCACACAAAGGACAACAGCAGAGACCTAATACTATCTCTGCTACAGGGATAGCCCAGCACCACTCACTTCCACAAGGAAACTCTCAGTGTCTCCCTGCCAGGAAAACTGAGCCAAAAGCAAAAACATCTCCAGTCCCTTCTCCCCTCATCACTAATCTGCCACTCAGGCCAACAAATTGGAAACCTGGGGCTCTGAATAACAGGAAACTGCTTTGTAATAAAGTGAATCACTCTGTGGGCTTTTTAGTAACTGATTGTGTTTCCCTTTTTCTTGCTGAGGCTAGAAAGCTCAGAGTTGAACCTCTAGCCTCAAGGGTTCAAGACCAGCAATGTCTATTTCTTTGTGACTTTAGATTTACATTTATTTCCTACATCAGTGGCTGACATGTATTTTTAAAAGCCACATTAAATTAGCTTTGGAATGAGGTGGAATGAAGATGATAAATAAAGAGAATGAAGGAAAAAAGGAAGGACCATGAGAGTGTGTGTGTGTGTGTGTATGTGTGTGTGTGTGTGTGTGTGAGCGAGAGAGAGAGAGAGAGAGAGAGAGAGAGAGAGAGAGGAAAGAGAGGCGTGAGGGCAGAGGGAGAATATCTGTGAGTTAAGGATTCAGATGCACCACTGTGGGTAACAACAGGAACATCACATCATCTGTCAAGAGTGGCCAGCGAGCCCCACAGGATCCTGCAAGGCAAAGAAGAAGCCAACAGAGCAGGATCAAAATGAAAACCCCTGGTGGTGGTGTCCATGCTGGTCATGCCCATAGCCACCCTTCCTGAGAAGTTACCATGTACCATGCACTGTACTATGCTGCCCTTTCCCATTTAGGAATAATTCATATAAAGAAAAATATGCAGCACGCAAGTATTTGGCTCATTAACTTTAGACAATTATATATACTTGGGTAATGATAAGTTCAGTAAATATCAAGACTATGTCCATCACCCCACAACATTGCTTTGTGCTATTTTCCAGTCCATTTAATCCCATAAAGACAGCCAACAATTTCTATCACTAAAGATGCATCTTGTCTGTCTTAGAATTTAGCATATACGGGATTATGCTATATATTCTCTTTTGTGTCCCATTTCTTTCACTCAGCATGAGGTTCACACATGTTGCTATATATCAGCTATTTGTTCTTCATTGCTAAATAGTACTCAATTATATGAATATACATAATTTGCTTATCTTTTTACCTGCTGATGAGCATGTAGGTTGTTTCTAGGTTCTAGCTATTATGAACAATATTACTATGAACATTCTTATGCAAATCTTTCAGTGGACATACATTTTCATATCTCTATAAATATCTGTAAAGGTAGAAGAAATAAATCAGGAAAAAGGAAGATGGCTGCCAAGGGGAAGGCAGACTGCAAGATACTATGTGAGTGAGAAAACAAAGGGAGTGTGTGGCTGCACGGGGAGTGTTGGTGAGTTGAGGGACAGCTATACTCTAGGAGACTGTAGGGAACTGCTGGACGGGGCTCCCCTGACCAGGCAGCCCCCACTGCTGCTGGGTTCCCTCCCAGAGCGACCAGCTCGGACGCGGAGACCATGCCATCTTGAAGGGGAAAGTGGATGTGATCGGAAGTCTGAAAATCTACAACTACAGCACCCACCAAACAGCTGCAAACCTGAGAATAATCAGTCCCCAATTGGTGCAAACATGCGGATTCAGAGGAGCTCTACACTCCACCACAGAAAAGTCAGATTTCGCCTGGGATAAGGTGAGGTCTCTGGTCCGGGCAGGAGAGAAAAAGGTGTGCACTGCGGGAGCTGGAGGACCAGGGGAAGTCTGCGCCTAGAAAAATCCATGGCTGTTGGGGCTGGCGTGATCCATGAATGTGGAAGGGGGTCCTCAGAGCTGCTAACAGAAGGGATCTCTAAAAAGCAACCCATTTTGATCTGACGCAAAAGGACAGCCTAAAAAATTTAAAAGTGTGCCAGCTTCTTAGACCCAAGGGGGAAAAAAGACTGCACAGACTTGTGTGCAGCCCTGGAGTTCGCACACTTACACTGGCTCTTTTTTTTTTCTTTTTTCTTTTTCCTCTTTAAATCCTTGCTTCTGATTACTAAGCCCAATACATAGGATCACCCACTTGGGGACACCCTAAGAGATTGCAGGGGAAAGTTGTTTTTCTGGAACCTGGGGATCAGAGTGGGGAAAAACCATCAGAGAACCAGCTCTGAGGCAACCCACTCCCACAAACCGGTATTGAGTGCCACAGGGAAAGCAGGATCTAAGTACTGGCTAGAGAGGACCCGGAGGTCAATCCAGAAACACTGCCACCCAGGGGTTGAATCACAAATTGACTCTTGTGTAAACACAAATAAAGGAATACAAGAAATTAAGACACACTGCCTGCTTAAAAATCAGGACTGGCTTACAACACTGAGGAGCAGTGGAATGCAGGGAACTGCAATACTGTCCTGACTAGGAAACAGGCGAGCCAAACAGAAGAGTAGAGGAAGTGAATGACCTTCACTACTGCACATTTTTATTTTTATTTTTTTCATCTTTTACTTAAGCAATTAATTTTTCTTTTTTCCTCACTTGATTTTACCTTTTTAATTATTACATTTTTATTTTCAATCAATATTATTACTACTACTAATTTACCTTTTTTTTTAAGTGTCATTTTATTTTCTCTTTATTTTATTTTGGGATTAGAGTTCTACATTCTATTTTCATCTTTCCTTTAGCATAATTTTACTCTATCTCAACTTTACCTTTATGCCATCACTCTCTTCCTAACTTTTCCCCTTTTGTTGTCCTGTTTCTCTTACCCTTTTCCTGCTTTAGATTTTCCCTATTCCTTCTTTTTACCCACGGTTAAAATTTCACCCTACTTATACATCTAATTTCCAATCCCCTGCTCCAAATCCATACATACTTCTCTCTTCTCTGTCTTCACTATCCAAAAAAAATTTTTTTTTCTCTCTGTCCTTTTGTTGTTGTTTGCTTGATTGTTGATTATATCGATTTTTTATGCTTGTTTGTGATATTGTTTTGCTTATTCTTTTTGATTGTTTGTTTTTTGCTTCTGCTTTTCCTCACCTCGCTTGATATTAGTTGTTGTTTGTAGTTTGTATTCATCTCCAGGTACTTGTTGCTGGCATTTGTTGGGCTTAGTGGCTGTTCTATTGGAGTTTTCTCCCCATATATATAGTTTGTTCCCCTCTTCTTTCTTATTCTCTTTCTTTTCTCTCTTACTTTATTTTTTCCTTTTGCCAATTTCATTTTTGCACTCCTTTTTTTTTTCTCTTCTTCTTTCTCTCTTATCCTCTAACTTGCCTTTCCCTGGTGGTCACCTTTATTTAGGGTTATTAATATCATTAATACATTTCTGTTCAGTGCCTTGTGCATTGTACCTGGTTGTGTTGTATATTCTGCCTTTAAATCAAGACAACAGAGAGAGAACTACATAACCAGACACCCAGAGAAGAGAGACCATGGGGAGACAAAGAAACAGCCCGCATATGAAAGAAAAGCAGGCATCACCAGAAAAGGAAGTAAATGAAATGGAGGCAAGAAAACTGTCAGAGAAAGAATTCAGAGAAATAGTCATAAGGTGGCTGAAAAGAATGAAAGACAAATTCAACAATATGTGTAAGAACCAAGAGGAAATGAAGAAGAACCAAGAAGAAATGAAAAATAACATTGCTGCTGTAAAGAACTCAATAGAAAGCATCAAGAGTAGACTAGAAGTAGCAGAGGACCGCATCAGTGAGCTAGAAGACAAGGTAGGAAAAAATACCCAAGTAGAGCACCTTCTAGAAAAAATAAAATAAAAAGCAGGAGGAGAGCATAAGGGAACTTTGGGACAAAACAAAACAAAACAACAACAGCATAATATGGGTTCCACAAGGAGAGGAAACTGAACAAGGAATAGAAATAATGACAGAAAACTTCCCTGATATAGGGAAGAAAAAGCCCACACAAATCCAAAAAGCTCACAGAGTCCCAAGCAAAATGAACCCCAAAAGATCAACACCATGGCACATCACAATTAAATTGGCAAACACCAACGACAAAATAAGAATCTTAAATGTGGCCTGAGAGAGACAGAAAGTTACCTACAAAGGAACTCCCATCAGACAAGCGACTGATTTCTCAACAGAAACTCATCAGGCCAGAAAGTCATGCAAAGGAAGGGTCTGAATCCAAGAATACTGTACCCAGCAAGGCTATCAATCAAAATTGAAGGTGAAATCAGGAGCTTCACAGATAAAAAAGGACTAAGAGAATGTATTACCACCAAACCAGCAATACAAGAAATGCTAAAGGGTCTACTGTAAATTAATATTTGACAAAGGAGGCATGAACATACAATGGAGTCAAGACAGTATCTTCAATAAATGGTGTTGGAAAAATTGGACAGATACATGCAAAAAAATTAAACTAGACCACCAACTTACACCATACACAAAAATAAACTCAAAATGGCTAAAGGACTTAAATGTAAGACGGGAAACCATAAAAATATTAGAGGAATTCACAGGCAGCAAAATCTCAGACATATGCCGAAGCAGTTTCATGTCTATATATCATGTCTATATATCATGGCTCACACTTGGCTAAAATCTCTCAAACAAGGGGCAGCTGGTGACAGCATGCCCCAAACCAATCAATAAAAGGCCCAAGACCTAGCATTAGTACTAGCCTGCCTCACTTCACAGCTGGGCCTCACCTCCTGCATAGCAGCTCTCCCACTGTAGTCGCAGCTGGTCCTCACAGCCAATTGGCCTGGAGGTCAACTTTTCCCAGAGAAACCAACAGCAATCAAAGCTCAACTATAAGACTGTGTACACAGCCTACACAGGGGCACTCCTTGAGTGCCCAGATCAAGTAACTGGGGAGGCTGAGCCACTGGGCCCTACTGGACACCTATTTACACAAGGATACTCTACCAATTCCAGGGGACATAGCAGCTCTACCTAATACACAGAAACAAACATAAGGAAGTACCAAAATGCAGAGACAAAGAAACATGTTGCAAATTAAAGAAATGGAAGAAAGCAAACTACTAGATAGAGAGTTCAAAACCATATTCTCAAGGATCTTGATGAGACTTTCAAGGATCTTAGTGAGAATATCAAATACATGAAGAAGGACCAGTCAGAAATTAAGCATACACTAACTAAAATAAAGAATAATTTACAGGGATTTAACAGTAGAGTAGAGGAGTCCGAGAATCAAATCAACGATTTGGAATATGAGGAAGCAAAAGACACCCAATCAGAAAAGCAAAAGAAAAAAGAATCCAAAAATATGAAAATAGTGTAAGGAGCCTCGGGACAACTTCAAGTGTACCAACCTTCACATTAGGGGGTGCCAGAAGGAGAAGAGAGAGAGCAAGATATTGAAAACCTATTTGAAGAAAAATTTCCCTACCTGGTGAAAGAAATAGACTTACAAGTCCAAGAAGCACAGAGAGCCCAAACAAGAGGAACCCAAAGAGGCCCACAAAAAGACACATCATAATTAAAATGCCAAGGTTTAAAGACAAAGAAGGAATCTTAAAAGCAACAAGAGAAAAGCAGTTAGTTACCTACAAGTGAGTGCACATATGACTGTCAACTGATTTCTCAACAGAAACTTTGCAGGCCAGAAGGGAGTGGCAAGAAATATTCAAAGTAATGAATAGTAAGGATCTACAAACAATATTACTCTACCCAGCAAAGCTATCATTTAGACTTGAAGATCAGATAAAAAGCTTCACATACAAGAAAAAGCTAAAGGAGTTCATCACCACCAAATCAGTATTACATGAAATGTTGAAGGTTATTCTTTAAGAAGAGGAAGAAGAAGAAAAATATAAAAAACTATGATCAATAAAAGGCAATAAATACATATCTATCAACAATTGAATCTAAAAATCAAAATAAATGTATAAGAAATTTAATGAACAGAATAAACTGGTGAATAAAACAGAATCAGAGGCATGGAAGCATGGAACAGACTGACAAATCTCAGAGGGACAGGGGCAGGAGGGCGAGAAGAGATTACCCAAAGATCTTACCTATGAACACAGACAGTAAGGTGGTGAAGGCCTGGGGTGGGGGTGGGGTAGGAACCAGATGGAACAGGGCAATGGGAGAAAAAGTAGGATTTCTATAATACTCTCAACAATAAAGATTTAATTGTTTGTTAAAGACAAAAAAATATTTTGCCCAAATTTTTATTAAGTTTTTTGTCTTCTTATTGTTGAGTTGTAAGAATTCATAGTATTTTCTGGATACAAGTTTGTCAGATATATGTATTACAAATATTTTTCCCACTATGTGTCTTGTCTGTTTATTTTCTTAACAGTATATTTTAACGAGCAGAATTTTTAAATTTTGCGGTATTCTAATTTATCAATTTTATACTTTAATAAAGAAGTCTTTGCCTGCCCTAAGATTACTGCTATGCTTTTTCTAGAAGATTTATGACTCTAGTTTTATATATCATGTCTATAACCCACCTGGGATAAGCTATTGTGGAATGATGTAGGGGCTGAGGATACTCACCCCAACCTCCACATATGGATGTCCAGTTGTTACAGCATCATTTGCTGAAAAGCCTCCCATTGAAACACTTGACACCTCAGTCATTACCATGTTATTATATTTAATGTTCACCACCTGTGATATATTTTCTCTGTTTTACTGGTAAGGAAAATGAAGCTCAGAAAGATGAATGACTCATGCAATGTCCAGCCTCCGAAACAGGCATGTTCACAACCAGGTCTGCCTGTCTATTCAGCAATGCTTTTAGACATCACCAGAAACAGTCTTCTTCCTTCAAAGGCCCAATAAAAGCCCATGTCCCTCAGAAAGACTCCACAATTCTAATCTGCTGCTCTCTCAGTTTTATAAACTCAATTGCACTTAAAATATCAATTTAGTTGCAGTGATGGTAGTTGTTATACTGATGTGCATTGCTTTCTAACTATTACCTATGTCAATTCCCAAAACCTGTTCTCTGTCCAACAATATTGCTTGGAAGTTAGCAGAAGCTAGGTTTTAAATTTGATTATGCCTTCTATATCACCAAGCACAATTCTGGGTATACAGTAAGTACTCAATACATTTCTCTGAATGGAAAAAAAATGTTCAGTTGGACAGTGGAGCCAGTGCTGCTAATACCCTGTTCAAGGCACTTTAACTTTTATGTTAGGTGTCTAAATCTTGCCCCACACCCAGAAATGAACAAGAATTTTAGTGGTAGAATCCTCCTGTGTAGAACTTGAAATTAAGGAACTGAACAATGAACAATTAAATAAAGAGATAGTTTGAAGGTAATAGTTAAATCCCCTTCAAAAATACTTAAATCCCTAGAAAACTGTAGCTTTGTCATAAATATGGAATGCATATGTGCTACTAGACACAGAGGAGTTACAAGAGCTGAAGACTGAAACATGGGGCACTGTCAGAGAGGCTCTGAGGAGACCAAAGAAGTCATTTGAAGAATTGAAAAGGCCAATCCCATTAGAAGATCTATGGTTACTGAGTTGAGCTACAAACCACAGAAGACCACACCAGAAACATAAAGGGCACCAAGAGCTGCAAATAAGAAGTAGCTGGTGTGTCCTTTGTTAAATATTAATTGAGTGTAATGGCTTGGGTCGAATTCTGGGTTCTCTGTTCTGTTCCACTGGTATGTAAGTCTGATCTTGTGCCAGTACCAGGAAGTTTTGAGAACAGTGGCTTTGTAATATAGCTTGATATCTGGTATTGTGATCCCTCTAACTTTGTTCTTTCTCAAGATTGCTGTGCAATTAAAAGTCTTTTTTAATTCATATAAATTTTTGGAGTATTTGTTCTAGATCTATGAAATATACTGTGGGTATTTTAATAGTGATTGCATTGAATCTGTAGATTGCCTTGGGTAGTATGGACATTTTAATAAAGTTAATTCTACCAATCCATGGGCACAGTATATTCTTCCAGTTGTTTATGTCTTCCTCTATATATTTTTTAAAATGTCCTATAGTTTTCTGAGTACATGTCTTTTACGTCTTTGATTAAGTATTTTCCTAAGTATTTTAATTTTTTTGTTGTTGCAATGGTAAATGGGATTGTTTGTTTAGTTTCTCTTTCTGAGAATTCATTATTGGTGTATATAAAAGCCATCGATATTTGGGGTTTTGATTTTGTATCCTGTTACATTGATAAATTCATTTATTAAATCCAGTCATTTCTTAGTGGAGTCTTTAGGGTTTTTTATGTACAATATCACGTCATCTGCAAATAAACAGAGTTTTACTTCCTCCTTTCCAATTTGGATGCCTTTTATTTCTTCTTTATGTCTGATCACTGTGGCTGGACATCCAGTACAATGTTGAATAAGAGTGGTGAGAGTCTTTTTCCTGTTCTTAGGGGAAATGGTTTTAGTTTTTCCCACTGAGTATGATGTTGGCTATAGGTTTGTCATATATGTCCTTTATCATGTTGCGATATGCTCCCTCTATTCCCACTTTGCTGAGAGTTTTTATAAAATATGAGTGTTGGATTTTGTTGAATGCTTTTTCTGCATCAATTGATATGATCATGTGATTTTTGGCTTTCAATTTGTTTATGTGATGTATCACATTTATTGATTTGTGAATATAGTTCAAGCTTTGCATAACCTAGAATAAATCTCACTTGGTCATAGTGTATTATCTTTTTAATATATTGCTGGATGTGATTTGCTAATATTTTGTTGAATATTTTAGCATCTATGTTCATCAGGAATATTGGCCTGCAATTCTCTTTCTTTTCCTGGTTTTGGAATTAGAATAATGCTGGCCTCATAAAAAGAGCTTGGAAGTGTTCTTTCCTCTTGGATTTTTTTTGAATACTTTGAGGAGTATAGCTGTTAGTTCTTCTTTGAATGTTTGGTAATACTCCCCTGTGAAGCCTTCTGGACTTGGGCTTTTGTTTGCTGGGAGTTTTTTTTATTATTGCTTCTATTTTATCAGTTGTTATTGGTCTACTCAGGTTTTCTGATTCTTCCTGATTTAGTTTTGGGAGATTGCATTTTTCTAGAAATTTGTCCATTTTATCCACATTGTTCAGCTTGTTGGCATATAGTTGTTCATAGTATTTTTTTACAATCCTTTGTATTTCTGTGGTATCAGTGGTTACTTCTCCACTTTCATTTCTGATTTTAATTATTTGGGTCCTCTCTTTGTTTCTTGATGAGTTTGGCTTCATCAATTTTGTTAATCCTTTCAAAGAACCATCTCTTGGTTTCATTGATTTTTTGTATTTTTTTTTTCATCTTTATGTTATTTATTTCTGCTCTAATCTTTATTATTTCCTTCCTTCTACTTACTCTGGGCTTTTCTTGTTCTCTTCCTAGTTATTTATGTTATAGAGGTAAATAGTTTATTGCTGATTTTTCATGTGTTTTCTTATTTTGTTTTGTTTGTTTGTTTTTTGAGGTATGCCTGTAGTGCTATGTACTTCCCTTTCAGAACTACTTTTACTGTGTCCCGGAGTTTTTGGGTTGTTGTGTGTTCATTTTCATCTGTTTCCAGGAAGGTTTTTATTTCTTTCTTGATCTTATTGGTAACCCATTCATTGTTTAATAGCATGCTATTTAGCCTCCATGTGTTTGAATGCTTTTGGGTGTTTTTACAGGAGTTGATTTCTAATTTCATTCCACTGTGATCTAAGAAGATGTTTGATATGATTTCAATATTCTTGAACTTGTAGACACTTGTTTTGTGTCCTAACATGTGGTTTTTGTGAATGATCCATGTGCACTTGAGAATGTATATTCTGCTTCATTGGGGTGAAATGTCTTATAAATGTCAATTAAATCCATCTGATCCAGTGTGTCCTTTAGACTGTTTTATTGTTAAACTAGAGGCCAGGTGCACAAAATTTGTGCATGGGGGAGGGGGGTGTCCCTAAGCCCAGCCTGCACCCTCTCCAATCTGGGACCCCTCGAGGGATGTCGGACTGCCCGTTTAGGCCCGATCCCACTGGGTCTAAACGGGCAGTCGGACATCCCTCTCACAATCCAGGACTGGTGGCTCCCAACTTCTCGCCTGCCTGCCTTCCTGATCACCCCCTAACCACACCCCTGACAGCCTGATTGATGCCTAACTGCTCCCCTGACAGCCTGTTTGCCCCTAACTGCCCTCCCCTGCAGGCCTGGTCACCCCTAACTGCCCTCCCCTGCCAGTCTGATCCCCCCCAACTGCTCTCCCCTGCAGGCCTGGGTCCCCCCTAACTTCCCTCCTCTGCCGACTTGGTCACCCCTAACTGCCCTCCCCTGCAGGCTTGATCGCCCCCAACTGCCCTCCCTTGCAGGCCTGCTCCCTCCCAACTGCCCTCCTCTGCTGGCCTGATCGCCCACAACTGCCCTCCTCTGCCAGCCTGGTCCCTCCCAACTGCCCTCCCCTGCTGGCTATCTTGTGGCGACCATCTTGTGTCCACATGGGAGCAGCCATCTTGTGTGTTGGAGTGATGGTCAATCTGCATATTACTCTTTTATTAGATAGGATAGAGGCCTGGTGCATGGGTGGGGGCCGGCTGGTTTGCCCTGAAGGATGTCCCGGATCAGGGTTGAGGTTCCCTTGGGGCACGGGGTGGCCTGGGTGAGGGGCCTGTGGTGGTTTGCAGGCTGGCCACGTCCCCTGGCGACCCAAGTGGAAGCCCTGGTATCTGGGGTTTATTTATCTTCTACAATTGAAACTTTGTAGCCTGGAGCGGAGCCAAGCCTTCTGCTTGCTCCATGGTGGCAGCCATTTCTGTTGGGATTTATGTATCTTTTATAATTAAAACTTTGTAGCCTTAAACAGAGGCCTAGGCCGGCCAGGGTGTGCGGAAAGCTTGCCTTCCTCCATCGCTGGGGAAACCCAAGCCTCCCTCCTGCTCTCTGTGGCCGTAGCCATCTTGGTGGGGCTTATTTGCATATTCGCTCCTGATTGGCTTGTGGGTGTGGCTTGTGGGCATGGCTTACGGGTGTAGCAGAGTGATGGTTAATTTGCATATTACTCTTTTATTAGATAGAATTTTTTTCTGGAAGATCTATCCAGTGAAGTCAGTGGGGTGTTAAAGTCCCCTGCTATGACTGTATTGTTGTCGATCTCTCCATTACAATCCTCTAGACTTTTTTTTATATAGTTAGGTGCTCCTATATTGGGTGCACATGTTTACCAAGGTTATATACTCTTATTGTAGTGACTTTTGTTGTCTCTTGTGATGGCCTTCATTTTAAAGTCTATTTTGTAGGATATGAGTATTTCTACTCCAGCTTTTTTTTCTTTTCCATTTACATGGAAAATATTTTTTCATCCCTTCACTCTCATCCTGTGTGTGTCTTTTGTTCTGAAGTTTGTCTCTGGTAGACAGCATATAGTTGGGTCGTATTTTTGCATCCATTCAGCTACCCTATGCCTTTTTATTGGAGCATTTATTTCATTTATATTTAGGTTTATTATTAATAGGTAGTTATTTATTGCCATTTTAATTCTGTGTGCCTAGGTTTCTCTCTCTGTTTCTTATTCTAATTACAACAGTCCCTTTTGAATTTTTATTGATTTCAGAGAGGAAGGGAGGGCGAGAGAGATAGAAACACCAACTATAAGAGAGAAACACTGATCGGCTGCCTCCTGCACGAACCCTACTCGGACCGAGCCCACAACCCGGGCATGTGCCATTGACTGGAATCGAACCTAGGACCCTTCAGTCTGCAGGCTGATGCTCTATCCACTGAGCAAAACTGGCTAGGACTGCATTTCTTGTAATGCTGGCTTGGTGATGATCTATTCTTTTAGTCTGTGTGTGTGTGTGTGTGTGTGTGTGTGTGTGTGTGTGTGTGTGTCTGGGAAGCTCTTTATTTGACCATCTATTTTGAATGATAGCCTTGCTGGATAGAGTAATCTTGGTCTCAGATCCTTGCTTTCCATTACCTTTAGTACTTCATGCCATTCCCTTCTGGCCTGTAGAGTTTCTGATGAGAAATCAGGTGTTAGCCTTATGGGAGTGCCTTTGTAGGTAACAATTTTCTCTTGCTGCCTTTCAGATTCTGTGTCTTTAATTTTTGGCATTTTAATTATGATGTGTCTGGTCATGGGCCTGTTTGTGTTCTTCTTGCTTAGAGTTCTCTGTGCCTCCTGAACTTGTCTTTTTCCTTTACCAGGTTAGGAAAATTTTCTGCCATTATTTCTTCAAACACATTCTCTATACATTTCTCTCTTTCTGACTCTTCTTGCATACCTGATATTCTAATATTGTTATGTTTCATGTTGTCCACAGCTCCCTTAAGCTCTCCTCCTGTTTTTTGATAGTTTTTTCTTTTTGTTTCTCTGATTGAGTGATTTTTTTCAACCCTGTCTTATAATTCTCTGATTCAATCTTCAGCTTCCCCTAATCTGCTGTGTATTCCTTCCAATGTGTTATTTGTGTTATGTCATTCTTTATTTCCGACTAATCTTTTTTCATAATTACTGTATGTTTTTTCATGCTGTTGAACATCTTTACCATTATTACTCTGAACTCTGTTTCAGATAAATTTCTTATCTCTTCTTCATTTTCTCTTCTTCTAGAGAAGAAGATATTTAGGGGCTGTTTCTTTGTCTCCTCATTTCGTCTGTCTGTTTGGATTTGTGACTATGTATTAGGTAGATTCTCTGCACCTCTTAATCTCTAGTTCAGGATAGTGTCAAACACTGTTTCTGACTAATTAGTTCAGGTAAAGACTCAAAGCCTCCAGAGACCGCCTCTGACAGGCTAATAGGATTCTGACTTGAATTGCTCCCAGGCAATTGTCCTCAGGTGTGATGAGAGTTTCTTCAACAGGGTGGGGTGGGTGCTTCTGCCTGGAGGCTAATTGTTATTTTTAGCTCCTTAAGTGGCCTCAGAGCAAGGTGTTTTCCAATAGAGTGAGTCAACTGTCTTCCCCCGAGCAAGGCAAATGTCTGCATGAGAGAGATGACCTCCACTGCATGAGGGAATTACTCAACACAAGAAACTGGGGTTGTCTGCCTTCTGAGCTCTAACCTTGAGTCCCCAATCTTGGCTTCTGCTCACACAGCTCCAGTCCAGTCTGCCCTCCCTCTGCCAGTGCACAAGGTGGGTGGCTCCACAGGAAATTTTGTGTGTTGGCCCTTAAAGAGGGTACCTGAATTTTCAGCCATCTCTCCCTGGCAGACCGCAACCCCACTGCTTTTTAAAGCCAGATATTTATGGGGGTATCCTTCTCAGTTCTGGTGCTCTCTGCTGGGGGGCCCAGCTTGGGTATTAGTTCCAAGAGTTCTCAGTGGCCATCCCCCACAGCTGAGATATTTCTCTGGAACTTCAGTTTTTGTCTGTGGGCGCCCGGCCAGCCCTTTTGCACCTCTGCCCCTCCTACCAGTCTATGTGGTCTCCACTTTCAGGGCTCAGGTAACAGAGTTCTCTCCTGTGAGTCTTCCATTGATTATTCAGGAATTTTTTTCTATATTTCAGTTGTAATTCCAGTTTGTTCCTGGAAGTGTGTCCATGCAGCATCCACTTACTCTGCAGTCATTTTAAATCTTCCCTCCCCACACTTTAAAAATGAGGGAACTGAGCCCTAGAAAAGCTAAATAGTCTCAAAGAACACAGCTGGTATGTGGCCACATCAGGATGTGAACTCTAATATTTCAAACTTCCAGGCTCTTAAGGTTGGTGTTGTATTAAATTGACTTTCATACCTAACCTAATTTCAATTTGGTTTTATTTGAGGACTTCATAGAATATAAAATTGGAAAAATCCCAAGGCTTTAAACCAACACCCACAGTAAATGGGTACTCAAAGAAGCTGCATAGGACATCAGAGTGGCCTGCACTAGCCTGCACTGCACACTACCTGGATGCCGGCCCTCAGTGCTAGACCACAGTGGTCAGCCACGTGTCACCATCTAACTCACACCTGCCCTGGCAGTGAAGGGATAACTAGTTAGGATTTAAAGTGAAGACATGTAGGGAATTTGGGGAAAGAGAGTCTATTGTTTTATTTTTTTTTTATTGATAAATTAACATAGAGCTCACAGAAGATGGAAGGAAGATGAATCCATCACAAAGAATAGTGAATATCTGGTGGTCACATAGTCTGGCTGTGTGACCCAGACTATGCCAATGGCATACTCCCAGAAACTGAGTCTCTTTTTAAAAAATATATCTTTATTATTGAAAGTATTATAGATGTCGCCTCCCCCCCCCCCCATTGACGTCCTCCACCCCACCCCTGAACCCTCCCCAGGCCTTCATCTCACTATTATCTGTGTCCATGGGTTATACATATATGCATACAAGTTCTTTGGTTAATCTCTTCCCCTCCACTTGCCTTTGAGATTCATCATTTTGTTCCATGCTTCAATGTCTTTGGATCTATTTTGTTCATCAGTTTATTTTGTTCATTAGATTCCCAGATAACTGAGATCATGTGATACTTGTCTTTCTCTGACTGCCTTATTTCACTTAGCATAATACTGCACAGTCTCTCCATGCTATTTCAAAGGGTAAGAGATCCTTCTTTTTTTCAGCTCCATAGAATTCCATTGTGTAACTGAGTCTTGAGTGGAGAGTTTTCTGAAATTGATTCATCCTAGTGGCCCTAGCTTGGACACAGTGTCAATTAGTCCCTGCTACCAAGTCTCACAGAGCTTCTACAATCCCCATTGTTCTGAAACAGTGTCTATTGGCTTCCTGTTCAATTCTGTGAGCTGCCTCCTATCCTCCAGCACATTCTTTTTCTGCTTAAGTCAGTTATGGTTGTTTTCTGTAGCCTACAAACAAAAAAGGCCTAACTGAATCACCAGTTGGCCAAGGGGAGGCATCACTTGGTATTGGTGAACCTCAGCATAAGAATCCACCACAGGGATTAAGAGATGACTGACTGATATGAAAGAGAAATGGGTGGGTAAATTGGGGCTCTTTCAAAAGACAAGATGAGGGAAGAGGCTCCCATTTATTTGGGTTTCTGCATAGTTTTACACCCCTGAAATCCTCCCCTAGCTTTCAAGGCTACTCATCATTTAAACCTAGAGATCGTTTGTCCTGTGAGAAGTAGTTCAGCTGTCTAGAGCATAATGCTAATAAGGGCAGCACTTCTGACGTGGTTTTGTGGGCTAGTTACCTTAGTTCTGAGTCACAGATAAAAATGGCACTTGAAACTTGATCAAAACTCTCTTGACATGTCATAGGGCCAGAGTATTGAAGATGATGGATAACACTGATCATTGCCACAAATTCAGGTTCAACTCATATTTCTTAAGACCCTGTTCCATGCCAGGCAGTGCACTAGGCACTTCTCATGCATTATCTTATTGTCAGGTAAGCGGGCACTGTGGCAAAGAAATCCAAGTATATTACAAATGAATGAAGCATAACCACATTGAAGAAGGTGAGGAAGGAAGGAACTGAGCTAAGTAACTTTGGAAAACAGTGTCTTGACTGGCTGTTAGAAGGCTAAAGACAAAAAAGTACATAAACACTGTACTCAGGTAAATTTGTTTCTCCCAGGGGTGTTGCGTTAGCAATTCTGAAACTACTTTATATGTATGTATAAATATAGCAGATCATGATACCATAGTTTCTTACTGCTGCAGAAAGAAGACATTACAAATAAGGCAACAGTAAGTCTAGCATAAATCCCTCCTGTGGTGCTTGAAAGGAGTAAGCGAAAACATTGTTTTCATGTGTGCATGGTGAAATATACATAACATTAAATATTAGCATTTTAACCTTTTTTAAGTGTATGGTTCAGTGGCATTAAGAACATTCACATTGTTGTATAACCACCACTACTATCCATCTCTAGTATTTTTCCATTATCCCTGACTGAAACTCTCTACCTTTATTCCCCATCATCCATTGTTCTTTTCTTGTAATGTCTTAGGCATTGGTATCAAGAATCATGGTTAATTTTGACATATAAACAGCTAGATAAATACAGATAGATACATAGAAAGAAATATATAAATACAGACATGTCCCGGCTCAGCCTGTCTCCTGAGAAGCTCTGAGTACATGACCTTTGCTGCCTTGGTTCCTGGTACCATGCTCCAATAAAGTAACTAGTGCATCTCAGTAGCATTGATTCCAGGACTGGAGCAGCAAAACACAGCATGAACTTGGACCATCACACAGTGGCAGAAAGTAAAGAGTGATAAAAGCAGAGGAAGAAGGAGGAGAAGAAAAGGGTATGTTAAAAGGCACACTGACTAACTGGAATGAGCTTTCTGTGGCTAAAGTTGGAACTATTTGAGCAACAAAATAAAAAGCAACAGTATTACATTATAAAATAAACATCCCTGAGCCCATAGTGAGATGAAATGATTGAATTAATTAATTAATTAATAGATAGAAGAGAAGATACAACACTTCCTTACAGAAGAATTCCAATTAATAAATATGGAAGGGATAAAAGAAATAGGAAATCACTATTAAAAAAAAACACAGTTGTATCTGTTAAAGGCATACTCCACTAAAAGATGTTAAAATTAGTGAGTGAAAAGTAAAGGAAAAATAGGAGGCTAAGTGCACCGGATCCACTAGGGCTGGAATCTGGAGCAGAAAAGGCATTACTGTAGTTTAGTAAATGGTACTGTGCCAATGTTGGTATCTTTGGTATGAAGAATCATGGTTAATAATCATGTTATAGTATATTGATGTATGATTTTATGATTAAAGGAAGCTTGGTAAAGGGTATATGGAAACTATACTATTTTGGCAACTTTCCTGTAAGTCTGAAATTATTTCAAATTAAAATTTTTCTAAATATTTGAAAGAAAATAAAAGCACACAGAATAAACACTTTGAGAGTCCTGAGGCATTGTCTGCGTAGGCATTAATTACTCATAGTAGGAGCTGGCCATCTCGGCCACCCCAGGCATGTAAAGGCTTGCTGGGCAGCTGTTCAGGCAATTGATTTAGGAAGCACTGTGGCCTGTACTGAGACAGATCTGAATTTGAATTTGGGAAATTGGTCAGGGGAAGTTATTTCATGTCTCTTTCCAGGCTTGTTGTGAATATTAAATGGGGTCATGCTTAAGAAAACACTTTATTCAGAGGAACTATTTGGTAAATATCCTTTCTTCACTTCTTTCTTTCTCTTGTTTTAAACACTTTGGCATATAAGAGGAAACCAAGACAAGGAACCTTTCCACCAGGGTGTTGTCATTGGGATGGAGGCAAGTGTGCACCTTCCCAGCTGTGCACTCTGAGATGGTCAACCACCAAGTCAGGGGAGAGTGGGCGATGTGTGCTGGAGCACAGCCTACACAGGGGCACAGGCGGGAGAATGGGACTGGCACCCGGGCCATCCACAAGAGCAGTGGACTATCCTGAGCCTGGAGAGCACAGGTAAGTAAAGGATGAAAGGACGGGCTGGGTAAGAAGCAAAGGCCTGAGGCAGGAGTACAGCTGGGTAAACTCCACTTTGCAGATGAAAGCAGACCAGTGAGAGGCACATTTGTTTGGAGTACAAGATGAACATAAGAAACCAGCAGAACCATTTTGAGTAACTGGGGCCTGGGAGCTGAATTCCAGAGAGCCTGAAGGGCGGGCTGTCTTCAGGGCCAGAGGAGTAGGACTCAGGAAGGATTCTAATGGTTTAGTTTGTGTTGTATTGGTAGCCACAGAAGTGTTGTAAGCAAAGGAGTCATGACATAGTATCATGCATATCAGGCAGAACATCAAAACCACTCTGACAATGTTAAGCGGAAAAGGAATTAGTGCCTATAAAATCAATGAAGAGCTAGAGAACTGATCTCCAAACTAAAATTTAGTTCTAGTAGAGGGTCTGGAAGTTCATGAGGCCTTTTTGGGAAACTGTGGAATGGCACCTGTCAAACTACAAATGCATATTTTTGATCCAGGAAGTTCATTCTAGGAAAAAACTCAATTCTAGAAAAATCTATTCTAGAAAAATATTTACATATGAACACAAAGGCAAATACATAAGGTTGTTTATAGGTTGTTTATGGAAGCATTTTTGTACTACTGAAAAATTAGAAACTTCTAAATGGAAAAGGTTAAATAAAGTTAGATACAGAATATTATATACTTGCTAAAAGAATATATGAAGGCTTTATGGAAAGATCTCCCAGACAAATTATATTAAGTGAAAAAACAAGTCACAAAGAAAAACCTATAGTACATCCTAATTAAGTGTTTTAACCCTTTGCACTCGCTTGCTTTTTTCTCGATTCCTGCTACCGATGCTAACCGTGTCGAGTCACACTCGACATCCGAGTGCAAAAGGTTAAAGGTGTATGAACTAAGCAAATGCAAACCAGAGTTGACAATGCTGTCACTTGAGGTAGGACACAGGGTGACGGGACATGTAGGGAAGAGGCTGCGTGCTTTCCTTTGGACATTCCTGCACTGTTTGAACCCTTCATGAGAAGCATACATTCATGCATTGCCTATACAGTAAAAACTATCGATGATTGGGTACCTCCTCTGAACTTCTCTCTAAAACGCCATGAAGTACACAAGCCTGGGCTTAACTTAAATCAGGAAGGGTGGGTAGTATCATTCCTCTTGTATAAGAAATGAGCTGTTGTCCATCTCGGGTAAAAATGGTTACTGAAATTGAGTGCTAAGTCACTTTCTCCTGGTTTTGCTTTAGTGGATTGTGTGGTGCAGGGAGGAGTAGGAGATTGAATTTTTCCTTTGTGAGCCACTTAGAGTTGTAGGTTGTACCAAAAGGAAGGTATGGGAAGGATGGAGCCCTTCTTGAAATCAATTGGAAGACTGAAGATCTAGGCTTGGAAAACAGAAACGGCGAAGCTGGGCATCCCAAGAATACAGACAAGCTCCCATGCAAAAGAGGTGCTAGCAGGTGACCTAGCAGGGCCAGTGTCAGCATGACTTATCTCCAACCAACCCTGCATTCCTGAACAACTCCCTGAAATTTCAAATGCTGATTAAAGTATCTTGTTTTCCAAAGAAAAAAAAGAAAAGTAAGGAAGGAATAAGGAGTATCTATCCTCTCCTTAATTTTATTGCAGGTATCTGGGTCCTGATCTTTTCCAAGACCCCAAAATGAGAGATTTGTCTTGAATGAGAAGGATGCTCTGAGGCTGAGGCAGTCCGCTATGACAGCTGTCAACCACACTTGAATGGACTGAAGACCTTTCCTGATAATTAAACAGATGCCCCACTGACCTGTTCATTTGTCCAGGTCTACCAAATTAATCTCCTCTGATCGTGGAGCACCTCAAGTTAGCTTATCACTACACAAACTGCATGAGGGAGGAGACTACATGGAGAAGACGACGTCCAGAGCGCATCCCTGGGGCCAATACTGACTGAGCTGAGGAACATAGGAGGTGACTCAGCAGAAGCCTGTACCCCATGCAGGTGCCCAATGGCATCAAAATGAAGCAATTGATTGGGGAAAGTCTAGGCTGCCTGGCTGAGAGGGCTCAGGGTTCAGGGGGTGGAGTGTTTACTGCCTTCGGCAGGCTGATAATTTATATTCCAGAAAGGAGTTATTCCACCTAGACTAGAAGACAAAAAAGCAAATTCAATTGAGGTGCATGAAATTTATGAATCATATACTGAAAGAGTCCCCAGCAACTCAATTTTCAGCCTCCTCCCATAAATAGCTCAAGGACAAAGGGATAAGGAAAAATTAAATTGGGTACTAGGAAAAAATCTCTTTTGCACAGCAAAAAGTTTAGAGAAGGAGCACCCCTGTAGCAGGCAGCAGCTGCCAGAGCACATGGGAGAGCAAATTGTCTTTGAAGAGACCCATTTCATTTCCTTTTCTGCCCCCCCCACCCCAAGTTTTGACATTTGCAGATATGTGGTATTGGCACTTGTTGATTTAGGATGCAATTATACTGTATGTTTATTGGAAAAGGAAGGACTCGTGAAGCACAGTTCATAAATACCACTCATTTCTGCATTTCAGGCTCTCTGCACATGAGCCTCAGCACTTTGGGAAAGGAAATATGTGAATTTTTTTCCTCTGGGAAATCTCTGGGCAGATGTGGACACAAGCAAAGAGGACTCTGAAGGCTTGGCCATGTCTGAAACATCAGAGTCCCATTTGCTGATGGCTAAAGGAACAAGTAAGTGTATGCTGTTTCCAGCACTCTCTCACTCTTACCAAGCCACACATAGGGTGAGTCCAGACGCCCCAGACTCACCAAAAGCCATCTGCCTTAAACCACATTCATCTTTCTCATCAGTAGACCAGCAGCTAAAACAAGGGGGTTTGAGTGAGAAAATACAATGACCTCGGAATGCACTCGTTGTTGATTTTTTTTTCTAAAGGGCCAACCCAAGAAGATAGGACTATGGCTGATCTCTCACTGGCCTTTCTAATGGCTTTAGGTCAAATCACTTCTGATCAAAATGAAGAGGCAAGAATTGCCTCTGAAATGATGAATGCAGAGAGAGCAGTATTTGTGTGGCAAACACTGCTGAGAAGAAGCTAAGGATGTGACCAAAAGAAGAAGAGCCAGGACAAGGAATCAAGCTATGCAGGAGCCAGTGCGGCTCTGCCAGATCTGGCAAGGCAAGTGCCTGTCAGCGTGCTCACACTGGACCGTTGCAATGTAAGTGTTCTTAAAGAACCAAGGACAGAGGGGGCCAGATGCCATTATTTAAAACAAAGCAGTAGCTAGAAAGGCACTTGGTTTTATGTGAAAACAGAGGGCATATAGGCAGATAATGAAAACAATATGTAGTCTAGCTCCCTGTAGGAGAATTGGCAGTTGGGCTGATTGTACCATGCATACCAGAAGCACCAGCCTGGACAGTTAGCGAGCCCGTCGTTCATTGCAGCTGTTGTAGTCTGCTCAATTCAGATGTCTGTGGAAAGAAATGGCACTTTATATTCATGTGCAGATGTATAATGCTGATAAGTTTGTATATGAGTTGTCTTATCACTAGCTCACTTTCCACATCTATAAAATGGGTCTAAGCAGAGTTGCAATTATCTAGTGGAAAGAAGGGGCAAATAGCCCTCCTACAAGTGTGGAAATACATCTGGTTTTATTTTCTCTTCAGCTGCATAGACTCCACCATTAGTGATTAGTTGTCCCCATAATTACCCAATTTCCAATTCCATTAAAACCCCGAAGTTGCTTAATGAAAGTCTGCCTTAATCATGTGGATCTTCCAGTCATGTTGTCAGAATTCCTGAATCCCCACCCTGTTACTATGGCCAGATGCTGGGTGTTTCCAGGCAAAGGTGGGAGGGAAGAGAGAAAAGTGAAAGAAGAGGGTGGCAAGGGGTAGAAGAGGGTACGGTGGCGGGGGGGAGGGAGTGGGGGGGGCGGTAAATGGTGATGGAAGGAGACTTCACTTTGGGTGATAAACACACAATACAATATACAGATGATGTACCATAGAATTGTACACCAGAAGCCTGTATAATTTTATTAATCAATGTCACCCCAACAAATTCAATTTAAAAAATTTTTAAAGAAAATGAAAGAAAAGGGTGAGTGGAGGAGAGCGAAGAGAAAGCAAGCTGCTCAGCATCTGGCCTGAACTCAAGAGTAGTCTGTGGGCCCTAGCTCCTGCAGTCAGAGCTCTCCCAAGAGAGGCTCTTGGTCTTTGGGGTGACACTGGGCTGGGAGGGTTGGGAGGGCTGGAAGTATTGAAAACTGTGGAATGCCTCAGATTCAGAGTCCTCTTCATCATGGTCCCTCACTAGGGCATCACTTCCTTGGTCCATGCTTCCAGAAGACAATGAGTGCTCTGATGGGAAGGACATGGCTAGTCTTTGTTTGTGGCTTCTTCCAGAGAATTCCTTCTTGAATGTATTGCCATTCTGTGGGATGACCCTGCTAACAAGCCACTGCTGGCACTCATGGGGCTACGAAACAACTGTGTCTCAGAGAGTTCCTGAGCACAGGACTATGTCATAGGTCTGAAACCCTCTTGAAAGTTAGTCTTTTTCTACCTCAAGTCCCTGATACAGACTCTAAGATTACCCTGCATTCATCATTTGTCATGTCAAATGTCACTTTCCCAGAGGCCTTCCCTATCCACCTTCCCTAACACATTTATGTCTCCCTGCTCCCTTTTATTTTCCTTCATGATGCATCTATTGTATATATGTCTGAAAGCTCTGTGAGGACAAGCACTCTGCAATTACTCTTTTCTGTGCCAAAGCAATATCTGGCATATAGAAGATGCTCAATAAATGTCAGTCCAATAATTTTTAAGCAAACATTTATTGAATATTACAAGGCATGATTCTAAATGCTTTACATATGTTAATTCACTTAAACTTTACAGTAACCCTATGAGATAAATGCTATCATCCCATGTCGTGACCCACAGGTTGAGAACCGCTGCTGTAGAGCCTAAGACCATCAGGAAACACAGATATTTACATTACGATTCATAACAGTAGCAAAATTACAGTTATGAAGTAGCAACGAAAATAATTTTATGGTTGGGGGTCACCACAACATGAGGAACTGTTTTAAAGAGTCGTGGCATTAGAAAGGTTGAGAACCACTGGTCTATTTCAGGGGCTTTAATACATATTAAATCCAACTGTGAAAATGGTTATCTTTTCTGCCCAAAGAATTTAGGTGATGGCAAATGTAATTTATTGAGCATCTACTTCATGCCATCAATGTGCTGAATGTTTTTCACACATTATTTCTAAATCTTTAAACAATCCTAAAAAGAAGGCAACATTTTTTTCCATTGTTGAGTTGAGAAATTGAAGCTTTAAGAGTTTCAGTGAATTACCTAAGATGTGTCATAAGGAGCAAGTGGAGGATCAGTATCCCCATTCACTAGATTTAACCATTTTTGAATGATTTAAGTATCTACCTACAAGGTTCACACAAGAAAAATTTATAAAACAGTAAACATTTAACCAGTCTCAAAAGATATAAAAATCCATAAGGCATCATATGATCCCTAAGAGAGTTTAAGAAAAAGAACTTTTCCATCCCAAGGAGAAAAGGTGCTATACTTCTTCCAACAGTTGTGCCAACAGGAAACCATTTCTTAAATTGCCAGAACCAGTTCACCAACTCTAGGAGGAAAGGAGCATCAGGACTCCGTAGTCATGGCATATATGCCCAGCTTCTCTCAGAGAGAAAACCAACCTTATTCACAGCTTCTTTCTGCAAATTTTTTAGCTCTACTCCAAAAATCAAAACCACCACCAAAGGATAAAGATTGACCCATCATTGGAAATGATAATAGTGTGTTTGTAATTATACCCATTTTACTAAGGAGGAAGTGAGATTCTGTTTCAGTTAATTGCCTGAGGTCATTTATTTTGTCCTCAGTGAAGCCTGAACCCTCATCTTATAATACTAACTCTGTGCTTCTCCTCCATTTCTAAGGAAGCTTCATTGCCCAGCACAGGCACTAACGGCCAAAGAGAAGGAGGGAGAAGGAATGTGTCCTGGGCATGGGCTTACTCCAATTTCAGAAAAAGCCCATCCTGGCTTGGGTTTTGACTCTGAACACCATACCTACATTGTTAAAAACCCATTGATTTACTTCATACTCATAGCTCATGAGACTTCATTATGTGAAGGCTCTGTGGTTCCTGTCTCCAGAGGAAAAAAACATCATCTGGCTCTCTCTGCAGAATGTATTTCTCTGGACATGGGGATTAGAGGTCTCTAGAATTTCTTCTCATGTCTTCAGTCAAGCAAATGGTGGGATTGAAGGACCTTCTGGACCCCTTAGGACAGGCCAACTGTCATGATGTCTTAGAGTCCACCATGGGCTCCAGAGTCAGACAGACCTGAGCTCAACTTCCATCACTGCCTCCACCAGGTAAGTAACTTCCATTTCTCCAGCCAGGGAAATGGGTTAACTGGTACCTTCTTCATGGGTGGGCATGAGAGCCAGGTGAGCTCATGGATGCAAGGCTTTGAGCACAATGCTGGCACTGAACACGCTCAGCAATTATTTGTCTCTTCTTGGTGGAAATTGATGTCCCAGAAGAGCCACTTCTGCCCAGCTGTGGAGATTAACAGGGTGGAGGAAGCAAAAACTGCTCTTCCATCAAAGGTCATCAAGTCATTGCAGAAAAGGACTATGGCTTCAAAGGAACAACACTGGCACCCTGATTGAATCACATGGTTGCTGGACCAGAGCTTGCCTGCCTCCTGCCACAGCAGCTGTGAGCAGTGCCTGCTGGGGGACACTGCCACTCACGTGGAGAAAAGGAGGGTGAGGAATGCTCCAGGAGTTGCTTGTTTGCAAAGCAGACATCCAGAATTAAAGTAGATTTTTTTCAATGAAAATGTACAACAATACTGCCTTTCTTAGTTTATACCAGTTCTAGCATGGAAATGTTGTCTTAACACACTATGTCACCCTCTGTGCACATAACATGCTTCTTTCACAAAATATAACCATTCCCTCTCTCCATGCTTTTAGCCAAAGTTTAACTTGTAGCAATTTGAAAGGTCAAAACTGAGATCAAACTGCCTGTGTTTTAATCTCGAAAAAATGTAAATTGGGCCAAACTTTCAAAAATAACAAGCCCTGAAGGTAAACTACATAGTAATGAAGTTTCCCGTGACACATGAGCTGGTGTTTGGATAACCAGCTTTGCCTCTGAGCAATAGCTGGCCCTCTAATGGAGCATTTCCATGGTGCAGTGGATGCTGATGTGGTCCTGAGAAGAAACAAGCAAACAGAACAAAATACCACAATCCAAAGTAGTGGTCCATGGTTAAAATGAAGGTTGTCTCCAGCGTGGGGAAATGATGATAGCCAGCTAATTGTTTCAAATAAATGGCTTGGCATGTTTTTACTGATTTTACTTATTTTTGCTTACAGAAATCATATCTGCTAACACCACTTCTGGATCTGGATCTGGGAACTGGATTTGAGTATATAAATTCACCAAAGGGCATGAGAAACCATCCTGGAAATGTGCTCTGCCTTGCACAGAAACAGACCACATTCCTTTCCACATGCTTGTTCTTCAACAAGAAATAATGAAGGAAAACAATGCTAAGCTATGTTGTGCAATCCTAAATGGCATTTTAATAGTTTAAATTAGGAGCGAAAGGCTTCTTCTCAGCATGCAGTTTTGCATAAACATTGCCCTTTTGTGATATTCATTGGGGTGAGAACAGAGACAAACTAGTAGAGAAACATCTGATGGTTGGCCTGGGTCCTAGCTACCTTGGTGAGGTGGTCAGTGGCACAGACTCCCCTAGGCCCCTCAGAAGCAGCAGCCAGAATGTCAGAATAAAGCTAATTATATAGTCACCCACACTATGAAGTGACTTACAGTGTGAAGTACATTCCACACAGTTGACAGCTTACCAGCCTGCACACTTGAACTGCTTCACTTAAAGTGGTGGTCAGCCAGGGAAGTAAGTTTGAAAGTAAGAGGCAAATGGCCTCTTAGAATTCATTTACTAATCTCTACAAAGAGGCTGATCATAACAGTGAAATTCCAAAAGACAGCTCAGGGACTGTGGATTTATAACTGGTGACATACCTGAGATCCCAGCACACGTGAAGGGGGAACATAGTCTTGTTTCTTCTAGTTAAAGTTGATAGCTCCACATACAGTTGACTCTGAGAATATACCTGCCAAAAAGGGCTCCTTATGATTAATTGGGTTCAAATTTATAACCAGAGCCCAGCAGCCATTGTTTACAGAGGTCCCTCACACACTGCATTTCAGGAAAAGCCACAGACTGTGCTGCCAAGCCTCCTGCACTGGGCTCCTGACATTTGGGTCAACACTTATAAGATAGCTCCAAGGATCAAAATTAGGCAAATAGAACTGAGGCTTTCCCCATCAAATCGGAGCTGCACAACTACATCCTCATTTGTATATTCACTGACCAATCAGAGTGGCTCCCTTCTGACTAATCAGGATGGTGCTATTTGGACCAATCAAACTGTAAGGATTGGAGACCTCATTTGCATAGAAATGGACCAATCAGGGGTAGGAGCGGGCACTCTTCTCTATATAAGTCAGCTTCACCTCTATCTCATGGGAGCACACTTTCAATTTCTGCTGGAGACTGTTTCTCTGGATGAAAGGCAATACTAGAGCTGAAACACCAAAGCCTCCTCGCCTTCCTCCCTCACAGTCATGCCATTTCACTATTGAGCTATTTAAAATGAGTAGAGTCTCCCGTCTCTCTGTATCCCAAATTGGAGACTCCTGTTGGCACTGAGTTGGTGGCAATGACCTTATGTCAACAATACAAATTGACACAGGCATTGCAGAATTGTTGTGAGACAGATTTCACCATTCCTGTTCTAAACTCTGAAGATACACTCATGACCAAAACAGACAAGGTCCCTGCCCTAAAGGTGTTTCCATTGAGTCCCCTGGTGTCAAGCAAACAAATATATCAGATAATAGCAAGTGCTAGGAAGAAATGAAACATGGAAATGGGAAAGAGAGTGCCTGTTGATCAGCAAAGACTCTCTGAGGAGGGTATATTTAACTGAGACCTGAATGGTAAGAGAACAGTCACATAAAGATCTCAGGAAACAGCATTCCAGGTAGAAAGTACTTCAAGTCTGAAGTCCCTGCGTTGAGTCTGTGCCATGTGCCCTTCCTTTCACCATCAAAGAAGGTCTGTGACATGTCAGATCTCACTGCAGCGTTTCATGAACAATGGTCCAGCTTTCCAGGGTAGAGCACAGGCATGTTTCTAATATAGAAAATGACAGCTTTATTGAAAAAGTGGATGTGTTGCTAGGGATTCGTAGGGCACAGAATCCCAAGAGAGTAAGAAAATGTAAGTGCTATTCTCCGGGCGTAAGAGCTGGTTTGTAGAACCCCCTCCAACCTCTAGGATAATTAATAATAGCAACAACATGTGGAATCAAAGGGGGAGGAGGAGAGTCCTGAGAAGGTGTTTGACCAGATTATTTGTTAGGTTTTCAACAAATTCTGAGAGATAACATACTCTGTTGCCAAGTTGACTGATCTGGGTCAGTCACAAGTTTTTCTCTGCTCCACAGTTCTCATTATGGCACAATACCTGCCCTTGGGGGTAATCTACAAAGGAGAACTAGAATTGAAAACTATCAGAGCAGCAGGAAGACAAGTCTCTTGTATGCTGGGTGAGAGAAGCTGAGTTTCTCTACGTCAGGAGCTATGGATGGAAACATGATGCTCCTGAGTGGCTTCAAAAGTATTTCAGAGAACAACCGAAGGACTTGTATGTATGCATATAAGCATAACCAATGGACACAGACATGAGGGGGATGAGGGCATGTGCTGGAGGTTGGGGGTGCCCAGGGAGATGTCAATGGGGAGAGGGGGAAGAAGACATGTAATACTATATGCAGTACTTTATTTAAAAACTAGGGGCCCGGTGCACGATATTCGTGCACTGGGGTTGGGGAGTCCCTCAGCCCAACCTGCCCCCTCTCACATACTGGGTGCCCTCAGGGGATGTCCTACTGATGGCTTAGGCCCGCTCCCCACTCTCCTTTGTGGGAGGCAACCGGGCTGATCAGGGGAAGGCACCAGCCCCATCACCCCACTGCTGCAGCCACTACCAGTCACCACAGCCACGAAGGTGTTTTCATCAACACGGACTCCAGTCCCTTCACCAAGAAAAAATGACAACTTTCTTTAGGGAGGGAGAGACAGAGAGAAACATCAATGTGAGAGGGACACTTTGATTGGTTGCCTCCTGTATGAGCCCTGACCATGGGCGCCAGGCTGGGGGGCATGCAGGGACCCCTGGGCCGCACGCAGTGGTGGCCCCCAAGGGTCTCCACACACCCCAGAGGCCAGCAGCCAGCCCCCCATCATGTGCGCCAGGCTGGGGGCGTGGACCCAAACTGCCTCTTGGTGCTGGAGCATTCCCAAGCGGCTGGGGGCACTATGGTGACAGGGGATGTTTCCACCCCGCCCCGCCCCCAGCCCCTTGGCTCATGCACCTATAGGCTCAAAGTGGCCAGGGGGCGTTCTGGGAACCCTGCCACTCAGGACCTAAGCATGGGGCCTACAGGCTCAGACTGGCCTGGGTCCTGAGGATGTTTGCGGGACCCAGCCCCTTGGTGCCTGCACCCTTAGGCTCCAAGTGGCCAGGGGGCATTCTGGGACCCTGCCCCTCAGGACATAAGTGCAGGCCTACAGGCTCTGATCGGCCTGGGTCCCAAGGATGTTTATGGGACCCAGGCTGCTCAGGACCTAAGCGCAGGCCTACAGGATCTGAGAGGCTTGGGTCTGAAGGATGTTTCCCAGACCCCAGACTGCTGCACGTGTTTGGGGGCGGGAACATTCCCGTGTCGCTATGGCGACACGGGAATGTTCCCGCCCCGCCAAGGCTCCCAGTGGCCAGAGGGCTTCTGGGGCCCCTGCCACTCAGGACCTAAGCGCGGGCCTACAGGCTCTGAGTGACTTAGGTCCCAGACCCCAGACTGCTGCAAGTGTTTGGGGGCGGGAATGTTCCCGCCCACCAAGGCTTCCAGTGGCCAGGGGGCATTCTGGGGTCCCCGCGGCTCAGGACCTAAGCGATCCCGCCTGGGTCCGGAGGATGTTTATGGGACCCAGGCCACACAGGACCAAAGCGCAGGCCTACAGGCTCTGAGTGGCCTGGGTCCAGAGGACGTTTACAGGACTCGGGCTGCTCAGCACCCGCATATGCAAATTAACCGCCATCTTGTTCGTTCTGATTGGCTGTGGGCGTAGCGAAGGTGCAGTCAATTTGCATGTTTGGGTATTATTAGGTTAGATTATTTTCTTTATTGATTAAGGTATTACATATGTGTCCTTGTCCCCCCATTGCCCCCCCACCCACCCCACTCATCCCCTCACCCCCCTGGTATCTATGTCCATGGGTTAGGCTTATATGCTTTATGCAGTACTTTAAACAATAAAGAATTAAAAATAAAAAAGCATTTCATATTGTTTCTCAGAGGCAAGGGTGAAGACTTGAATTGATTTTATTTTTTCAGAATCTTACCTTATAATAGACAAATATGCAAATTGACCGCACCTTTGCTACGCCCAAGCCACGCCCACCAACCAAGCCACGCCCATCGACCACGCCCACCAGGAAACCGTTGCAGGGACATTGGGGTATGGGGGAGCCCAAGGCCGGGAAAGCCACCTGAGGCTTTCCCGTCCTTGGGCGCCAGCGGGGTGCCTGCGCCGATCACAGGAGACCACTGGGGGTCGGCTCCTGCGATCGGGTTGCAGGGACGCTGGGTGCGGCCGAGCCCAAGGCCACCGCCCAGGGCCAAGCCAGGACCCTGAAAGAAGGCAGAAGGCGGTGGCCAGAGCCAAGGCCTGCGTCCCTGGTGCCAGCAGAAAACTGGTGCAGGCAGCCAGGTGAATGAAGGTCTATTGCAAGAATCTTCGTGCAAACGGGCTACTAGTATAATTATAAGAGAAGAACTACTCATAAGAAGCACTCTTCTGCTGAAATAGTCCCTTGAAGCTCACAGGGAGTAATAGAGATATCTAGATGTCCTTTCCAAGCTTGTCGGGATGCCCTTTTCTTTGAAAGGACAGTGCCATTGTAAAGTCTGGTATACATCCTATTCAGATGTATCTCTTTTTATGTGTTTGGTTGTTTTTTTATTGATTTCAGACAGAGAGGGGAGAGGGAGAGAGAGAAACATTGAGCAGCCACCTCCCACAGGCCCTCCACTGGGTTGGAGCCCACAAACCAGGCATACACCCTGACAAGGAATCAAACCTGGAACCTCTAGGTGCATGGAACCACACTCAACCAACTGAGCCACACTGGCCAGGGCTCAGATGTCTCTCTTGAACAGCAACTACTTTTATAATAGCAACCCACATTTCATCACATCAGGAAATGCTCATTGTGTGAGGAACTTGTTCTGGGTAACAGCAACAAAAAGAATGCATTTTTATGAGATGAATATGTAAAATTCCTCCTCATTTCTCTCTTGAATTCCTGCATTTGCCTTCCAAATCTATCATTTGCTATCAAATACAATGTAGAAAATTCTTTGACTTTCTAGATAAGAATTAGGTGTTTTGATTTATATGATTGATCTCACTGCACTACCCATGTAGGAAATTGTTGGCTAACTCAACATGATTGAATTGTGCTTCAAGATTTCCTCACTGCAGTCCTATTTGATGAATACAGTGAATTTGATAAGGAAACCATAGAAAATGAAATAAAGATATTATTCACTAAAACAGAACAGATTAGCTTTTGTAATAGGAAATTTGGCCTTGGAGTTTATAAATTACCTGTTGACTATGCATATATAATATCCTTCAGGGGAATGGGAGTTCCAGAGTATCAGATATACTAAGATTTGATATGATTCAACCATCTTGGCAAATGCATTACAAACTGGAAAACTGAATTTTTACTTAAGTTGTATCTACACAATAGTACTATTGTTTTAAAAAAATGAAAAAAGTAGTTAGTTAAATAGTATCTAAAAATGCCACAAAACTAGCCAAGCTGATTTTTGCTCCACTAAATTGATCTGTAGCTTGACCAATTGGGCTGAGTCAAATAGCCGATAAGAAATTAAACATAGTCTACAACAAAAAATACAAGTATACAATCAGAGTTAGAGTATCCACAATCTGTTCTCTTTTCAGCTATAGAATAAAGTTTGTTGCTTAGGGTAAAAAAATGAATTGTCAGAACAGTAAGTATTCTGCAAATATTTGTTGAAACATAGCAAAAAAAAATAAATATATTCACTGATATCTCTGTAGCTATTACAACAGCAGCTTATATCCTGACACATCAGACGTGATAAGAAAGAAGTAACTAAGCAGGAAAGAATGAAAAGTGGCAACACACAGCCGAGAGCACTGTGTGAAGGCTCACAGTTGCTCTGGTTGATGACCAGCTTAGCACCCACATGCAATTCCAAACACCATCCTCCAATACAAGGAATCATGGTTCCTT
This sequence comes from Eptesicus fuscus, assembly GCF_027574615.1. NCBI lineage: Eukaryota > Metazoa > Chordata > Mammalia > Chiroptera > Vespertilionidae > Eptesicus > Eptesicus fuscus. Next base: position 113,727,522 of record NC_072475.1, read on the forward strand.
TGAGAATTGACTGACTCCAGGCCAGAGAAAGAAAATAAAAGAAAAGCTTGGCCCTGGCCAGTGTTCTCAGTGGTTGGAGTGGATAACGTGCTCTAAAGGGTGGTGGGTTCAATTCCCAGTCAAGGGCACATACTTAGGTTGTAGGTTCCATCCCCACCCCCAGTTGGGGAGCATGCAGGAGGCAACCAATCAGTGTGTCTCTCTCACATTCTTCTTTCTGTCTCTCTACCTTCCTCCCTCCTTTACACTTTCTCTAAAAATCAATGGAAAAATATCCTTGGGTGAGGATTAACAAAAAGTAAAAGAAAAGAAAAAATATATAAGCTTGGACCATCTTGTTATGGTGCCCAAAAGTAAGCAATACTAAAAGAAAATGACAGGGATGTATCAAATGACACAAGAACCAATTGGCCAAATCTAAGACAATTTCGGCAATAAAATAATTATAGTAATAGGTCATTGCCCATAAGATAAAATAAAAATCCATCCGGATATAAATAAATAATTGAATAAACAAACGAGAAAGAAGGGAAAGCTCTTTCTTGCAACAGAATTCTAATTAATAAATGTAGAAGGCATGATGGAAACAGAGAATTACCATTTGGCAAATACCACAGTAATAATTGTTCCAAGCAAGAATTATCAAAGGTGCTAAAATTAATGGGCATAAGTCTGAGAGACACAATATTTACCATGTCTCATAGTGTCTCTCCATAAAATACTTACCATTACAAAGGGGGAAATGGTAACTTTCAAGTGGAGAAACTTGTCTGATACTGCCAAGTTGTCAAAGTTCTTATCTCCAGGTGTGGAACACACAACCTGGAGTGCCTCTGAGGAGCTGCACCAAGAACAGTGTTACTTCTGTGCTGTTCTTCTCAAAATCGCATAACCTGCGTGGAATCCTGAGCCAATCCAATTATGGGGCATTCCACAAAGTAACTGGCTCTTCAAAAACATCAAGCTCATAAAAGGCAGGCTGAGGAGCAAGCTGTCACAGAGTAAAGGAAATAGACATAACAACTAAATGCAGTATATTGTCCTAGATGACAGGTCAGCAGAGGACATTTGGTCAGCTGGACTAGAAAGTCCTGAACAAGAGAGTGGCCCCAGCCTCATTTCGTGGAACAGTCTGTGGTCATCCTATCCAGCACAACAGGAGGCAAGCCCCACCAAGAACAATGGCCACCTACAATCTACAGCCTCAATGGCCAGCACTAATGGGGTTGAAGGACAATGAACTCCATCTAATCAGACTAGAACACCTACATTCCTCAGCCTCTGCCCCTTGCGGTTTTGGCGCATAAAATTCAACACCAAAGACAGTGGAGGCTGAGTCCTAACCTTCCTCAGTTGGCTCCATTCCCCCATTCCCTCTAATAAACTTCCCTTCTGCTTCCTCGCTGTGTCTGGCTAATTACTTGAGTGATTCCAATCTTACATATTGGTGCCAAAACCCAGGATCAGGCAACCGGCTGCGGCCCATGCTCTCACCCCTCTGGGTGGCCTCTGAACAGGCTCTGATCCCTCTCGAACCCAAGATTCATTCAGGGTTTAGGAGGACAGTGGCTAGAGCCCCTGATCTTGCCCTTTTCTTTTCCCTCCCTCCCCTTCCTTGAAACTCCACTGCTCTCTTACCCTTTATGGGAGCAAGGTTCCCCTTTCCTGAAACTGCACCAAGGTTTCCTCTTTTCCTTTGGGCAACCAGACACTTAGACCTCAGGCAGACCATGAACATCTGGCTCATGTGTTCCTCCTCATGTCCAGGAGGCAGGAAACCCCCAGCCATACACTCTGCACAGCTGAACTCCTGCCCCCGCCCCACTCCATCCCCATCCTGAGTCAAACTAACATGCTCTGGTACTTCTGGGTATTCATTCTCCTCCTCTCCCGAGTTATTCTATCTTACTTTGAGTGTCGCCATAACCATAGGTTAGTCCCTGGGGGAACACTTTTCTGCCCCTGCTGGGACCTTGAGTCACCTTCCCACTAACCTCTTGAAGCCTAATAGAAATCAGGCTGGGATAGTCTTTCCTCCTCTCCTGCTTCTTTGACCTTCTCCTTTGTTCCCGAAGACCATTCTGACAATATGCACTGCACTTTCACACAACAGCGGACACTCATTTGCCCAGTGAGTCTTTGACCCTCAATCATATTTTCTCTGAGAGTTTCAATTTTGGGGCCACTCAGGCCCCACTTTCAGCCTCCAAAACTGGGTACTCAGTCGAAACTCTCCACTATTTCTTTCTTGGTGGCCTCTCTCCTTGGGGACACCTTTGGCAAGTCCATCCCCTCTTACTGAATCTTCTCTGGCTACACTGGGACTCCTGTCTCGCCGACTGGATTCCTTGGGTCATGGTCATTAGTCTCACCCCTCTCACCCTCATTCCTTTAGTCCCATCTCCTACACTCCCATGGGGACTTCACAGTCACTTCCCTGAAAAACACTTCCCTTTGATGCCTGGTCTGTAGCCTCTCCAAACTTCATCTAGAGGGAGAAATCAAACAAAAAGACTTCTTTTTTATTCCAAGGTGGCCTGGCCACAATATCCTTTAGCAATCAGAGCCGATGGCCGGGAAATGGCACTTTTTTTATAATTTTCCATTTTGATTACAATTTTATTTTTTTAATTGATTTCAAAGAAAGGAAGGTATAGATAGAAATATCAATGATGAGAGAGAATCACTGATCGGCTGCCCCCTGCACACACCCTACTGGGGATCAAGCCCACAACCCAGGCATGTGCCCTTGACTGGAATCGAACCTGGGACCCTTCAGTCCACGGGCCACAGCTCTATCCATTGAATCAAACCAGCCAGGAGGAAACGGCACTTTTGATTTTCAAATCCTAACTGATCTCAACAATTCAGCATAATAGCAAGTGGTCCGAGCTTCCATATGTCCAGGCATTCTGGACACTTTGATATTATCCTTCCCTCTGTCAGTCCATCACCTCTTTTCAGATCCTACTTCTCAAAGAAAAACCTCCTAAAGCTCAATCCCCTCCGGTAATCAATATGACACCAGTGATGACCCCTCACACACTCACAATGCTTCTTCCTTTGACCCCGCAGACCACTCTCCTCCATACCTCCCCTCCATATGTAAGTCCATCTTCACCTTCTACTCCTTCCTCAACCTCACCCTCTGCTCCCCTTTCACTTCTCCACTTCTTGTTAAGTCCCCTTCTCAACCCATCCTCTATCCTCCTATGCCCTCTACAGACCCTGCACCAATGGATCCTGTCACTTCCACTCAAACCTCCATGCCATTTCCCTCCACACTTGATCCCAGGGTTCCCCTCCCCCTGAGACCAAAGATCCCTCCCCCTCGCATCTGTATCTCCTATGTCTCATTTTTCTTCTCGGATCTCGCACAAATAGAAAAGAGACTAGACTCCTTCTCGGATGATCCAACCAAATTTACAAAAGAATTTTAATACTTAACTCAAACATATGGTCTGACTTATCAAGATGTCTATGTCATCAATACCTCCACAACCACTCCAGAGGAAAAGGATTGCATCTGAGCAGCTGGTATAGCTCACACCAACAAATTGTGTGCTGAAAATCCAGATGAATTTGGGGAATGCAAGGTACAAATGCAATTCCAACAGCTGACCCAGGCTGGGACTATCAGGAGCTTTCCCCTATAGGAAAAGGATGACCCATTTCCTCACTTGTCTTTTAGAGGGAATGCAAAAGGCAGAATTTAAAGCCGTCATCAATATGACAAAGTTTCAGAAATCACCCAAAATCCAGACAAAAATACTGCCACCTTTCTAAGATGCCTCACAGAGGCCATAGTAAAATATACCAATACTAGTGGCCTGGTGCATGGATTCGTGCACATTGAAAGAAAATTAATTAGAAAAAGATTTGTGTGGTAATTACATTACTGCAAAAAATTACATGTCAAAATAGTATATATAATATAGTATTATAAAATTAAAATACAAAATATTTTAATGTCGCTATTCGCCCTTTATAATAGAAGTGTCAGAGATGAAAGAAAATTAGTAAAATGGTTATGGAAATAATATATAAATTGATTAATAAATAAACAATATTCTGTTGATGACGTCACTTTCTTTTGGCTTCAGAGGTACGTTGTGTCAATAGTCGGTCTTGAGATACATTCTTGCATCATGTGCAATTGGTGCCAGCAAAAGCTTTATATGTATCGTACATGCCCGAGTCAACATTTATTTTTAAACTAGAGGCCCGGTGCATGAAATTCATGCACTCGGGGGGAGGAGGGAGTGTCTCTCAGCCCCGCCTGTGCCCTCTTGCAGTCTGGGAGCCCTTGGAGGATGTCCAACTGCCAGCTTAAGTGGGCCTAAGCCGGCAGTCGGACATCCTTAGTGCTGCCACAGAGGCAGGAAAGGCTCCCACCACCGCCACTGTGCTCCCCAGTCATGAGCCCGGCTTCTAGCTGAGCAGCGGTCCCCCTGTGGGAGCGCACTGACCACCAGGGGGCAGATCCTGCATTGAGCATCTGCCCCCTGGTGGTCAGTGAGCATCATAGCGACCAGTCATTCCACTATTCGGTTGATTTGCATATTAGCCTTTTATTATATAGGATTGGCAGTGCACATCATATGTACTGGCAGGTCAGTCAGTCGGATGGTCAGATGGTCGGTCACTTAGTCTTTTATATAGATAGATAGACCCAGCATGCCATGAGGGAATGCTTTTTCTCCATACCCATTTCATCAATCAATCAATGCCAGATATTCACAAAAAACTACAAAATTAGAACAGGGCCCCAGTAGCCCCAGCAAGAATTTGTACAGGTTGCTTTTAAAGTTTTTAATAACAGACAGGAACAAAAGAAACAGGCAAAAAGGCCAAATGAAAGAGAAAGGGAGGCAGCCTGTGAGAAGGCGAGATAGGAAAGAGATGATGCCTGCTATTTGCTTCTTGCCACTGCATTAAGACAGCCCAAACAGGATCACAGTAAAAGATTCAAGGGCTCCACTGGAGCGGTAACTCCACACGGCCCCTACTTCTGCTGTGACAAGGAGAGTCATTGGGCCAAGTTCTGCCCTCAGCCGAGATCTCCTCCAGGCACTTGTCCTCTGTTTTGCCAGACAGGACGCTGGAAGGTTGACCGTCCAATGGCCTCTAACCGAGGAACAGGATTACCTCCCCCACAGATGCAAGCAAATTCGCCTCCCGGTTTCTCAGTCTCTGAGCTCCTAGGCCTAGCAACATATAGCTGACAGGACCCAGGTTCCCACACAGCCCTGATTCTAAATATAACCACTGCAGAATCCAGGGTAATCTTAACGATGGCAGGTAAGCCCATCTCTTTTAGATACAGGGGTGACATACTCAGTCCTGCCTGAATACTCTGGGCCCCTCCTCCATTCCCCTATCTCTGTTGTAGGCATAGACGGTAAGTGTACTTGCCCACTTAGCACCCAACCCTTACCCTGCTATCTATCTAGACAGCCAGACTTTCACACACGCCTTCCTAGTTTTGCCCAGCTATCCCATGCCCTTGCTAGGACAGGACATTTTAACTAAAATAGGTGGATCCCTCCTCATCCCGGGGGCCCAAAATAGCACTTCCACACAGTCACAAATGGTCCTGCTCCTTGCCATAGAGGATACACTCTCTGCCCCTATCACCTTTTCCCTCCCACCATGGCTGACCCAAGCAAACCCCCGGGTTTGGGATACCTCTCATCCTTCCATAGCCTCTTACCATACCCCGGTATAGGTGACACTCAAAACTCCAGGGCAATTTCCCAACAAAGTTCAATATCCACTAACACCTCAGGTTCTACTCAGCCTCAAACCTATTATTGACAGACTTCTCTCCTCCAACCTGCTCAGGGAGACAACATCCCCAGCCAACACTCCCATACACACTGTAAAGAAACCTAATGGCTCCTATTGCTTAGTTCAGGACCTTAGGGTAATCAATGAAGTCACCCTACCCATCACCCTGGTAGTACCCAACCCTTACTCTATACTCTCTCAAATACCACCCGACACCACCTACTACACGGTGTTAGATCTGAAGGATGCTTTCTTCACCATCCTTCTCAGTCCTAACTTACAGGATCTGTTTGTATTCACCTGGACTAATCCCATCGCTCGAATCACCAGACAACTAACCTGGACAGTTCTCCCCCAGGGTTTTTGAGATAGTCCCCACCTCTTTCGCCAAGCACTAGCCTCTGATTTTCAACAACTAAATCTATCTGCTAGCACCCTCCTACAATACATAGATGATCTCTTACTCTGTATCCCTTCAGAGGCCTTCTCAAAATAACACACCTTACATCTTCTCAACTTTCTTTAAGAAAAGGTTTATCAGGTTTCTAAAGACAAGGGACAATTCTCCAAGCTTCAGGTTATCTACTTAGGACTCTCCCTCTCACCCACTGAAAAAGGCATTACCTCACAGCAGCGGGACCTTATTCTCAACATACCACTTCCACAAACCAAACAAGCACTCCTTACCTTCCTAGGGTTGGCCAACTTCTTCCACACTTGGGTACCAAACTTTAGGCCCATGGCCAAACATCTATATAAAGCCACCTCAGGGAACCTTCATGAGCCAATAGACAATCCTAATGCCATAAAATATTTCTTTAATAAATTAAAAACTGCACTCACACACCCCAGCCTTAGCCCTCCCAGATCCCAAGAAGCCCTTTATACATCACACAGACACCCGGGATGGATTCCCCTTAGGAGTCTTCACACAGATTTATAGCTCTGACCAACGGGTCATCACCTATCTCTCCAAGTCTTTGGATTCCCCTTTCCTCAGTTGGCCTGCCTGCCTTAGGGCTCTGGCTTCCACAGCCCTACTCACACAAGAGACACTCAGACTGGTGCCCCATGCCAATCTCAGATTATTTTCTCCCCATAACTTTAAATATTTACTAACCCACCAAGCTATCACCAATAACCAATACATCTCCCTCCCAACTACAAACCCTACATGTGCAACTACTTCTTAACCCACAGGTCCAAATCACACACAGCCCCAACACCCCAAATCCAGCAAGGTGTTTCAGGACTAAGACAAGTCCATCCACCCTACATAATTGCCTAGACATAATAGAACATTTCTTACACCCCTTCCCTAATATCAGAGACACACCCCTACCACTACCCGCCATTGATTTATTTATTGATGGCAGTGAATTTAAGGATCCCTCTAAACAGGCTGATTATGCCATAGTTTCCTCACAGTCTGTAATTGAATCTGGCCCCCTTCCACCTGGCACTATCTCACAACAAGCAGAGTTAACTGCCCTTACTTGAGCTCTTACTCTTGCTATACACAAATCTACTAATATCTACACTGACTCTAGATATGCCTTTCATATCATACATTCTTACATTCCTGTATGAAAAAAGAGAGGATACCTCACCTCAAAAAACTCGCCAATCATTAACAAAACACTCATCATCAAACTCTTCCAAGCAGCCCAGTTGCCCACTCAAGTAGTAGTCATCCATTGCAGAGGACACTAAACCACCAAAGATCCCATCTCAGAGGGAAACAATAAGACAGACTTAGAGGCTAAAAGACAAGCACGGGAACCCATAATATCTTCTCAACTCCTTGCCCATGCCTCCTCAGGCCCCAACATATTACACTCAAGAACAGACAGACATCACTCACCTCGGGGCCTCCCTCAGTGAAGGATGGTTTTATCTAAATAATAAGATAGTTCTTCCAATACAACATACTCGAGACATTCTCACAAATCTCCACAATCAATTGCACATCGGACATAAGCCTTTAACTGCCCTCCTATCCCATACCATCTTACATTCATCCTTTTACTCTGACCTACTAGACATAACTAGATCTTGCCCCACCTGTCAACACACTTCTCCACAAGGAAGGCTTAGGCCCTCCCCATTCCTCTTCCACCAAGCCAGGGGACAAGTCCCTGGACAGGATTAGAAAATTGACTTTACACACCTACCACCCATCAGGAAGTTTAGAGACTTATTAGTATTTGTTGACACCTTTATAGGGTGGGTTGAGGCCTTCCCCACATCTTCAGAAAAGGCCACCCAGGTGGCTGAAACCCTGTTGCAAAGTATCATTCCCCGATTTGGCCTCCTTCTCTACAATCTGACAATGGTCCTGCCTTTATTTCTAAAGTTACTCAACAGGTTTCCTAAATCCTTAGGGATTAAATGGCAGCTCCACATACCATATAGACCCCAGTCATCAGGAAAGATTGAATAAATGAATGGCATCCTCAAACAACACCTCACTAAGCTCAGCACCCAGACACAACTTCCCTGGCTGAGATTGCTACCTCTGGCCCTCCTCAAGATCAGGTCCACATCCCATAATCCACACATGCTCAGCCCTTTTGAGCAGATGCATGGGTAGGCCCCTATTAATGGGTAACCTACCACCTCCTACTTCATCATATGGGGACTATCTCCCAACACTAACACAGACACGCACCACTCTGAGGGAATGCGCAGAAGCAATACTCCCTCAAGCCACACAAGAAAAACCAAACACCCACATCTCCCCAGGGAATTATGTCTTCTTGAAAACCCTAAAGCCCAAGTCCCTAACTCCATCATGGACAGGCCCCCACTTCATTCTCCTCACCACTCCAATCGCAGCTAAATTAGTAGGCATAGCCCCATGGATTAACTTATCCAGATTAAAACTCACCTACCAACTTGCAAAAACAGAAAACAACTCCACACTGCCACCAGTATTGGAGGACCTCACTGACCCTCCACTTCAGTACACGTGTACCCCCACAGGAGACCTCACACTAAAAATCTCGCAAACCAAGCCAAATGTCCAGTGAAAATACCAGCCCTGGGGCTAAACAGGACAATCTGCCTGTCTCTCCTTTATGGGAGCAACCTTAACTGGATTTCTCTCTATTTGGGAAAATGCCAAAGATGCAGATATCAACCTTTAAATACCATGGAACAACCCTCTTCAGACATTTGTATCCCCCAGGGAGAGCACAGGCGTGATAAGAATGAATTGTCTGTCATCCCTTCTCAGCAGGAAGTAGCCTAGACCAAGTCAACGCCCCTCTCTCCTGACCCAAAAACCCTCCTGTGCTTCCCATTATATAAAAAAAAAAGACAGGAATGACAGGCCAACAGAGGACATTTGGCTCAGGTGGACTAGAAAGTCCTGAACGAGAAAGTGGCCCCAGCCTCATTTCATGGAACAGCCAGCGGTCACTCTATCCAGCACAACAGAAGGCAGCCACACCCAAGGGCAAGACAGCAGGCAAACAATAACAATGGCATCTTACAGCCCACAAACTCAACGGCCAGCACTAATGGGGTTGAAGGACAACGAACTCCATCTTATCAGACTAGAACACCTACATCTCTCAGCCTCCGCCCCTTTCGGTTTAGGCACATAAAATTCAACCCCAAGGACAGTGGAGGCTGAGTCCTAACCTTCCTCAGTTGGCTCCATTCCCCCCTTCCCTCTAATAAACTTTCCTTCTGCTTGCTCGCTGTGTCCCCCTAATTCCTTGAGCGACTCCAATCTTACACTAGACATCCTGGGTCAGAAACAGAATATCAGGTGGATGGAGAAATATGAGTACATGTCTAGATTATATAACACTATTGCATCAATGTTAATTTTCTGGGTTTTATCATTTTACTGTGGCTATGTGACATATTAACATTTGAGGAATCTGAGTGAAAAGCATACAAAAATTCTTTGTACTATTCTTGCAACATTTTTTTAAGTCTGAAATTATTTCAAAAAAGCATTAAAAATAAATAAAATGTTTATAATGGTTCTGTTTGGGGTTGTGGATGGAGTTGGCAAGTAGGAGGGCAGCCAGCTTTGTACAGAAAACTGTGTGATCTGTCTAAGAGCTAAGAAGTCAGCCATCCCCAGGAGGCAGCAGTGGCCTGATCTAGTAACCTAAACCTTATCTACTTACACCCACAGTTGCTTCAGACACCACCCTGCTCCCAGCTGTTCTCAAAATAGGGAACAAACCCCTCAATGGGGCTTTGGACAAGTTATTTAAACTCTTCATTCTTCATCTATAAAATGAGGCCATAGTAGCAATAAGTTAGAGGGCGTTGTGAGGATTGCATAGAAAATATGAAAAGTTCTTAGCATGGTGTCTGACACAGAGAAAGCTTTTGATGAATGTTGGCTGCTCTAACCATCATCTTATTCTTCATTATCACTATTATTGCCTACAGAATCTGGTTCCATGGGAATGAGCACCAGCTTGGTCACTGCTGAAACCCAGCACTTCACACAGTCCCTCTACAGAGCAGGAGCTCAATTAGCATGTTACTGAAATAGAAGAAAGAAACATCTAAGCCCAGTTTACCTCTTGAATTATTTTGGAAAAAAAAAAAAGTATATCTGCTATAACAGAGACCCAAATTGAAAGACTAGAAGTTACTTTTCTTTCACATAACCATCTGAGCATTAGCAGTCTGTGATGATAACATGTCTCCAGGAAAAGGATGCAGGTCCTCTCTTGGGGCATGGCCATCCCCAGAAGGTTCATGCCCTCATCTACATCCTAGCCCACAGGAAGCAAGACAGATGAGGAGGAAGGATATACTCTTAAAGGGCACTGCCCAGAGGATATGCACATCACTCCTGTTACCTTCTTACTGGCCACATCCAGTTGCAAGGGAGGCTGGAAAATGTAGTCTTTATTCTGGGCAGCCACACACCTCACTAAAATTGAATGGTCTGTTACTATAGATGAAAAGGATAATGCTACTGGGAAGCTACCAGAAGTCCTACCAATCTGTCCAGCCTCATCACTCACGGTCTCCATGCCACCCTTCTGTACTTCTCCAGGTCTTTGTAACCACTGCTCCCTAATCTGGCTTCAAACCCATCCCCTTAGGAAATTCCTATCTCACCTTTGAGCCCCCTGTAGAGACATCATTTCCTATTGAAGCCTTCTTGAGTACCCCACCACCACCAAGTAGTGATTAACTCCTACCTCCATGAAATCCTCCACCTTCTCTGAACATGCCCTGCAGTGCCACTCACCACACTGCATTTGAAATGTTCATTAATCTGTCTCCCTACTACAGAGTATACTCCAACACTCCAGGAGGGCAGAGAATATTTGTCTGTGTCCCTTGCACATGACAGCTTTCCAAATTTCTGCTGAATTATTAAGTATATACTCTTAAGAATCTATACTGAACTTCCAAGCTACTGCTACTTTGCCCAGTGGAAGAATATTATTAGCATAAATATAACCTCCTTGGAGGAGAAAATAAGATGGCAGCATAGGTAAACACCTAAACTGCTGCCTCGCACAACTATTTCAAAACTACAACTAAAAGACAAAACAGATATCATCCAGAACCACAGGAAGGCTGTCTGAGTGAAAATTCTACAACTAGAAGGAAAGAGAAAAGCACACTAAGACACAGAGGAGCTGCAGGAGGCAGAGGTACTGAGACGCGTGAGCAGAGAGGACTGGCAACTGAGTGTGCGGCTGGCTTTCTCAAGCAGGAGGGAGACAAAAGCTCCTGACTGCACTGAACTCCAGTTCCGTGCGAGACTGTGGGGACCCAGACTCATTCGGGGAGAAACTGGACTGTCTGGCAGCAGGCGGAACTCGAGGGCGGCTTTCTCTCAGAGGTGCTTGCAGCAATTACCACGGGACACTGAAACACAGGGGCCTATTAGGGCAGGGCTGATGGGAAGCCAATTCTGTCTGCTCTGTCCTGAGACTCCGCCCCATCCAAGCTGAGCACAGAGGCTTTTGCAAGTCTTCTCCCATAAGGGTATCTCCAGCACAGAAGTTCTCCCAGCGTAGACACAACTGATCCTCACAGCTAATTGGCCTAGAGGTCAATTCCTCCCAGTGATACCAACAACAACCAAGGCTTAACTACAACAAGACTGTGCACACAGCCCACAAAGGGATGCACCAAGAGTGTCCACCTCAGGTAACTGGGGAGGCTGAGCCACTGGGCCCTATAGGACACCTAGCAAACAAAGCCACTCTATCAACTAAGGGAAGCAGCCAAAATGTAGAGACAAAGAAACAGGTCACAAATGAAGAAATGAAGGAAAGCAAATGACTGGATAGAGTTCAAAACCACGGTTATAAGGTTTTTCAAGAATTTGCTAGAAAAGGCCGATAAATTTAGCGAGACCCTCAAGGATATGAAAAAAGACCCACTAGAAATTAAGCATACACTGACTGAAATAAAAAATATTATACAGAGATCTAACAGCAGACTAGAGGATTGCAAGAATCAAGTCAAAGATTTGAAATACAAAGAAGCAAAAAAACACTCAACTGGAAAGCAAAAAGAAAAAAGAATCCAAAAATATGAAGATAGTGTAAGGAGCCTCTGATACAACTTCAAGTGTACCACATCCGAATTATGGGGGCGCCAGAAGAGAGAGAGAGAGCAAGATACTGAAAACGTATTTGAAGAAATAATGACAGAAAACTTCCCCCACCTGGTGAAAGAAATAGACTTACAACTCCAGGAAGTGCAGAGAGTTCATAATTAAAATGCCAAGAGCAAAAGACAAAGAGAGAATATTAAAAGCAGCAAGAGAAAAACAGTTAGTTACCTACAAGGGAGCACCCATACGATTGTCAGCTGATTTCTCAACAGAAACTATGCAGGCCAGACGGGAGTGGCAAGAAATATTCAAAGTGATGAACAGCAAGAACCTACAACCAAGATTAGTCTACCTAGCAAAGCTATCATTCAGAATTGAAGGGCAGATAAAGAGCTTCACAGATAAGAAAAAGCTAAAGGAGTTCATCATCACCAAACCAGTATTATATAAAATGCTGAAAGGTATTCTTTAAGAAGAGGAAGAAGAAGAAAAAGGTAAAGATAAAAATTATGAACAACAAATACATATCTATCAACAAGTGAATCTAAAAGTCAAGTGAATAAAAAAATCTGATGAACAGAATAAACTGATGAATATAATAGAATCAGGGGCATAGAAAGGGAGTGGACTGACAATTCTCAGAGGGAAAGGGGTGTGGGGGTGCAGGAAGAGACTGGACAAAAATAGTACAACTATGGATGAGGACAGTCGGGGGGGGAGGTAAGGGAAGAGGGTGGGGTGGGGACCGGGTGGAGGGGAGCTATGGGAGAAAAAAGAGGAACAATTGTAATAATCTGAACAATAAACATTTATTAAATTTTAAAAAAAGAACTTAAATAAATAAATAAATAAATATAACCTTCTTACCCTGACCCAGGTGGGTAGTACAGAAGAGCGAGCTCAGACTCATAGCTTACCAGAGAAAGATGCTCTGGACCCCACAGAACCCTGGTAATGCTTGTCCAGCTCCTGACTTATGTTCACATGTGACTGACCTGGAGGACAACAGAGAGCCATCAACAACACCTCTCGAGTGAAATCAGCCAGATTGGGGCTGAGTCTGGCTTCAGAGCAGAACATTTCATTTCCTGGGCAAGGCACGCTGGTGTGACCACACAAAAACGCTGCTGCTTGAAGTCACAGCACAGATGGCCAATGAACATGAAAAGGCTGTTTAATGTTGAAAGCCCCATATTAATTTCTTTGGTGCCCTGTGAACTGTAGGCAAAACTGTATGAGCCAAGGAGAAAAGGCACTTCACCAAAACACTAAATATCATTTCTGTGAGTTGAAAATCAGAGTCTTAAATGTATGTTTGTGGATTCAGGTTTGCTTTTTTGTTTGAGGAAGTGGGTGAAGGATATGGTAAACTCTTTTGCTTGCCCAAGTCTCAACAAAAGGGTGGAGAGAAAAAAAATCAAGTTCAGATGGAAGAAGTCATTTGCTAAGGATATGGTACTGAAGGAAACTTAATTTTAAACATAATCCTAACTTTCCCTTTATCACTGGGTTAGAAATCCTGTTTCTCTCTCCTGTCCTCACTCAGTGTGGGCTGTTTCCTTCACTTCCATGTCAGAGTTTGAAACGTAAGCTTGTAAACGGAGGGCTGGCTTTCTTTTGCTTGAGGAAGAAAAGAGTTCTTACAATATTAGACCATCATGCACTCTAAGTGTTGGGCTGTACTAGGCTTCATCTCATTTCATCGTCTTGCCAACTACATAAAGTCAGTAAAAAACAGGGTTTAGAGTAGTGCCAATGGTAATGACAGTTCCTTGCTGCTAGAGACCATCATCTGGAGAAAGAAACAAAAAATACATTTTCTCTGTAACCTGCAGGAAAGTTAAAGGGAACCAAGAACTCTGTCATGAAGAACTTAGTAAGCCATAGATCTTTCTGGGTCCTTGGCCCATAGTAGTCTGTGATGTCACTGGCTGATAATACCACTTTTAATCAAAGACTCCCTGACTTTTGCCTCTTACTGGGTATTGAATAGGTCGGAGTGATTTCGTGTACTTTCTGGGAAACCCAATCTGTGCTCTGCAGCCATCTCCTCTGTCAGTGAGTGTAGGGAGCGGTTATAGGGTTAAGCCTTGGACCGACCTGCTGGCAAAGTCGCAAACAAGTCCCAGCTTAGAGGGCACAGTCCTCTAAGCATAATTAAGCTTGATCTTGTGACTGCTCCCTAGATCTTTCCTGGGTAGCTAGTGGGCTGTGGGGGGGAGGGGCAGCAAGTGCTGCCAAAACAAGTGAACATTGTAAATTACCTTGTTTGCCCCTGACTATAAATAAAGCATCAGCTTTGCAGTCTGGGTCTGTTCTGTGGACTCAGCCAGGCACAGAAGATCCACCCAGACCAGTGATGAGCTTCTGAGCTTGGTGTGTCAAACTTCACCAAAAAACTGAGCACAACTCGGGTAGTGTGTCACTTTGAGGAAAAAACATTATTTCGCAACTGTTTCATCCTCAGGAGCAGCAAATGTTTCATCCTCGGCATGCGGCCTGCCTCAGCGGCCGCGTGTCATCAAAAATGGCTACGCATGTCAGTGCTGACACGCGTGTCATAGGTTCGCCATCACTGACGTAGACCCAGCTTATTCTCTTTGTCTGTCTTTATTCTTCATCCTTCACCGGCCCTCCCTCAGGCTTGCCGAACCCTTGGCTGTGCTGGTGCGGCACAAGTGAGCACGGCTATGACATGAAAGAGAAATACTTGTCTTTATCCTTATTTTTCAGTACATAAATAACCCTATGAAAGATGACAGATTTGGGGATTTTCTTTTCAACTTTCTCTGAACATCACAGGAATTTTTCATAGCGCCTGGACAGCCCAACTTTTCAGAAACCAACATCTACATGTGACTGGGTTTCACCTGTATCTTATTAACAGTGGGGTTGCTGAGGTCCCTGCTTGCACTTTTGATTAAGAAAACATGAAAATGCCCTAACTGGTTTGGCTCAGTGGATAGAGCATCGTCCTACAGACTGAAGGGTCCCAGGTTTGATTCTGGTCGAGGGCATGTACCTTGGTTGCGGGCACACCCCCAGTAGAAGGTGTGCAGGAGGCAGCTGATCGATGTTTCTTTCTTATCGATGTTTCTAACTCTCTATCCCTCTCCCTTCCTCTCTGTAAAAAAATCAATAAAATATTTTTTTTTTAAAAAGAAAACATGAAAATAAGTCCTCCTGAGTCATTCCATTTAAACTAAAAATAACTGCTTTCCTCCTGCACCGAGACAGGACATTCCCATTAAAACTGTGCATTTGATTCAAAATATGGATAATGCATGATAATGATTCAATCCAGAAATTATATCCTAAGTGGGCCTCTAGATTAGATAATTTAAAGTTTTCTTAAAAAAAAAAAAAAAACACACCTGAAAAAGTGAAAAACAAAAATTCCTCAGTGTTGCCCACAGGTAAGGAAAGAGCTATGTGAGGTTTCCTCTTCTTGGCAAATAATAAGACCTATTCTAGGTTTTTAACTTGACAGAAAGTAGCCCTGTCAGCCTAAAGTGAGAAAAATACCAACCCATTAACTGGGAAAGGGCATTGAATGGTGAGTTTTGGGTGCTGAGTTGAGACCGCTGCTCTACCCATTCCTGGCTGTGTGACTTTAGCAATTATGCCACCTCTTTGAGTCTCTCATCTGTCCACAGGAATGTGAGCAGTGGCACCTTAGAGAGTCACTGTGTGGATTGAATGTATGCACAGCCCAGTGGCTGAAACAGCACATAGAGCTGCAAACTATTATCATCCTCACGATCAGCAAACTATTATCATCCTCAGGAGGTCAAAGGAAGGAGGGTCTTTTCTACCCTTTCAATGCAAAGATAAAGCTGCTTTTGAACAGTTTGATAAATCTAAAAGGGCTGCTATGCTCTGACCAGGTAGCTCAGTTGGTTGAGCAGTGGTCGGCAAACTCATTAGTCAACAGAGCCAAATATCAACAGTACAACGATAGAAGTTTCTTTTGAGAGCCAAAAACCGACTTCTGCACATGGGCCACGAAGTTTCAATGGCACAGTACGTGCACACCCACACGTGGTATTTTGTGGGAGAGCCACACTCAAAGGGCCAAAGAGCCGCATGTGGCTCATGAGCCGCGGTTTGCCGACCACTGGTTAGAGCATCATCCTGATATGCCAAGGTAAGGAAAAAGCTGTGAGAGGTTTTCCTCTTTTTGGCAAATAAGCAGAACAACAAATCAATGTCTTTATCTCTCTATCTCTATCTCTATCTCTATTTATCTCTCAAATCATTCCATTAAAAGGGCTGCTACATTTCCTGAAGGAGAGGCATTATCTGTACCAGCTGGCTGTTAGGTGCATTGAAGCTGATGACGGGGTGCTTCCCTACCTTGCTCAGTTCTGATATGATACAATGCTACTTGTTCATGAAATAGCTTCCTTAAACATACATACAAAGATGATGATGATAGATAGATAGATAGATAGATAGATAGATAGATAGATAGATAGATAGATAGATAGATAGATAGATCATAGATAGATAGATAGATAGATAGATGATAGATAGATCATAGATAGATAGATAGATAGATAGATAGATAGATAGATAGATAGAGATATAGAATATATAGATAGTCATCTATGCCATGCTCTGTTTTGTCCCAGACTCGGGGCTGTCCTTAGCCTGGGCCAGGGTGGCCAGCTGCACTAGGTTAGTTATCCTCCAGACAACTGTAAGCTGAACGTGTTCCACAGTGTATCTTTTTCAGTCTTTGATGGGTTGTTTTTGGTTTTTTACAGGTCCTTACCAGAGGATATTTTCCATTAATTTTTAGAGACAGTAAAAGGGAGGGAGGGAGGGAAAGAGAAACATTGAAGTGAGAGAGATACATTGATTGGTTGCCTCCCGCATGTGCTCCAGGGCACCAGGGATCAAACCTGAAACCCAGATAGGTGCCCTTAACCGGGAATCCAACCTGCAATACTTCCATGCACAGGCCAATACTCTAACCACTAAGCCACACCAACCAGGGTCAGTCTGGGGTGGTTTTGCTCTCTACCATTTATTGGTATTGTAAACCAAGTTGGTTGTCAAAAATTGTGTAAATAAAGGCACTTAACCTGCCACAAACAAAGGATGAGTCACATGTTGAATATTAAAATGCAAGTTATCACACTGGGATATGTTCATCAGAGAGGTGAGGTAACAATTGGTAAGCAATTTGGAGCTCTTTAATGTCCTCTACTACTATCATTAGGCATCATAATATTACTGCAACTCAGGGAAGTAGTCCACACTGACTCAGAACTGGAGACCAAGGCTGGAAATGGTGGCCAAAGGTCTGAAATTTTTTCAGGTGGTCTGAAAGCCTGTCAGAACTGCCAATGGTAATGGCAGGATTACAGCCCTTGGGATGGTGTTGAGTCACTCATCGGGCCCACTCCCAGGAGAGCAAACCATAGTGAGGAGGAAGGCAGGTATCCTCTCTTGCCCTTGTCCTAAAGTCTCCTAACAAACAAATTATTAAGTTACAGAAATGACTCATTCTTTCTGCCCTGCGATATTCAAAAGTTATGCAAATCATTTCTGTCACTTGTACACATATATACAACATGGATATATGATCCTTAGATGAGACTCTGTTTATAATTCATACAAAATTCATGCTGTGTTTGGGTGTAAAACTCTTACAATAAAAGTACATTCTCACTAAATGGGGTGAGAAGAAATCAGAAAAAAAAGAACAAGATCTACATTATCATTTAGAGCTAACATAAATTTAAGGTGATCTGGCAAGTCAAACTTTCTTCATCACCAGAAAACAAGCTAAGAAATGAGAGGGTTCATCATTTTATCTGTTATTTACACAATGATTGTTTATCTTTAGTCCTCCTAATAATGCACACTCAAAAAGACTGCAAAAGTCAAATTCTTGAGTCAGGCACCTTGCTAAAATACTGCAGGATGGAAGCCCAGAGTTCATTTTAACAGGTAGTGTTCCCTAGACTGTCAGAATTTAGGTTCCAATTTGCCTTCTCCAGGCTCCCAAAATCAAGAAAAATCTAGTAGGTAGTTAACATATTCACAAGTAAACAAATGCTCCGATCCTGTGGCAGACTGATGCCAGGGAGGGAATCTGTCCCTGTGGTGAAGCTGTGAGGGACACACTTCCCTCACTCTGTGGGACTGGACCAGCTGCACCTGCCACTACTGTCTTTCTGAGCATCTTCATCTATACCTTCATGGAACCCTGAGGGGAAGATGTCCACTAAAAGAGGCCTGAAATACAGCCTGAATCACTGACCTGAGCTGATGCTCCCCCAACTCCCACCCCCTTTATAGAACCACTCCAAGCTGAATGTTTGCACAATGAAATTGTCTGCAAGCCTGCATGAACTTGAGTGTGCACATGGGTCACCTGGGGGTCCTCATTAACATGCAAGTTCCCATCTGGCAGGGGTTGATGCTTCTGGTCTGAGGCTCCCACCTTAAGTAGCAACACTGTAAAGTGAGCACAATGCCATTCTATTCCAGGTTAAACCTAGTTTAGAGGCATCCCAGGTGCCAGGCACTGTACCTCCTGCTGCAAGCTCATAGAGAAGACAAGAGTCCTGCCTTAGAGGAGCTAGCCATGCAATAGGAGACAGCATGTAACACATTGGGTAAATTCAGCATCGGTTTGCATTCTTTGCATTACAAGGAGGAAAAGCCCATGCAAAGTGGCTTGAGCACAAAGGGAATGTAACTGGCTCCTTAAATTGCAGGGCTAGAGTAAGGTGACTTCAGCTCCAGTTTGAAGCAGGGCTAAAATGATGTCACCAGGACCTGGCTTCTCCTTCTCCTCCAGTATTGGGTTTCTCTCTGTGTCCTTCAGCTCTGATGCCTGTGGCTGGCTCCCTTCTCCTGGAGGCAACATGGGGACCAGTCTATATGTCTTCTCCTATTAATAAGAGTGCCAGCTTGTCCCAGAAGTCTCAGCAAAAACCTCAATGTTCCACCTCATTGACACTAATTGGGTCAAATGCTCAGTCCTTAACCACTCACTGTGTCCTGGGAAGTCAGGCTTTCACTGTGGCAAAACCTCGAGTTTAGGGTGGAGTTAGCTTGAGCAGGAGACATGGATTCACAAAAGGAAATCAGGGGTTGGATGCTGGACAGCCAGGGGTGATAGAAGCATGTGCAGAGGGCAATGACAGCATGGAGAAACACTGTGGTCCCTGATAAATACTGTAAATAAAGTGTGTGTGTGTGTGTGTGTGTATCACAGGCAAAGAACACAGAGTGCTCAGTCTAGAAAGGACTACTGATTGCTTTCTTTAGCACAACACTGCCCTACCTTCACCTCAGCTGTGGTATAGTTCTATCACTAAATGTTTCATTCACTACCTTTTGTGCAAGAGATTAAGAAGTGAAAAATGTGTTCTAATTATTCCTGAGGAGATTAGAGTTAAATTGAAATATAAACCAGATTGACACATCAAATATTTTGAATCCAGTACAAAATACTGTGGAGCTGGGAAATGATTTGTACTCAAAAAAAAGACACGTTGGTGTAAGCCAGAATAGTATCTTCCACAGGCATGAATATGCAGATGCAATAATGATCTGGCTTGTGCATTGTGACATGAAGAGACCAAACAACTTGTAGGAGAGGACAGTATTATCTTCAAAAATCAGGGACAACTATAAGATTTGAGCACTCAGATCAATGACCTCCTCTCCACCCGCATTACCCATGAATTCAGTTTCATGTTGGGAACCCATCTGACATCCTACCTTTTAACTCCTCCAATCCAACACAACTACCTGATCCCTTCACCAGGAACAATTACACCATCTCAGAAATGTAGGTTTCAGGAATTCCTGACCACACATGCTACATTCTGTCCTCCCAGAACCATATAAATATACATATAAATATAATATATAAACATAAATAAATATAATATGAACACACATATTATCCTAATATATAAAAACCCTGGGTCCGTCAAATCTGCAATGACTGGGAGGCTCCACCATTCGCCAGGCTGCGCGCACAGCAGGTGAATGGGCTGAACTGCTGACCTCTCGGAGAGAGAGAGGTAGGGCTGATCAGCAGTGGCAGTGGCTGCTGGTGTGCCAGGAGAGAGAAGCAGGGTGATCAGACCTTGCTTCCCTCTCCCTCACCAGCAGCCGTGCCTCTCTCTCTCTCCCAGAGGTCAGCAGTTCAGCTGCTCACCAGCAGCCTGGGGTGGCTGCTGATCAGCCCCGCCTCTATGATCAGGTCCAGAGATAGGCCAGGAGATGTAGACTGGCATAGAAACCGACCAATCAGAACCAAATCTGGGTGAATTGCAAGGAGCCAATGGCTGCTTAGGAGGCAGAGCTTTTGATACTGACTGACATAGAAACTGACCAGTCAGAACAAAATCTGAGTCAACTGCGAGGAGCCAATGGCTACCTAGGAGGTGGAGCTTTTGACACTGACTGGTATAGAAACCAACCAATCAGAACCAAATTGGCCAGCAGAGGAGGGCAGTTGGGAGTGAGATCAGGCCTGCAGGGAAGGGCAGTTGGGGGTGAGATCAGGCTGGCAGGGGAGGGCAGTTGAGGGCAATCAGGCCAGCAGGAGAGCAGTTAGGGTGTGATCAGGCTGGCAGACAGAAGTGGTTAGGGGCAATCAGGCAGGCAGGCTAGTGAGCAGTTAGGAACCAACAGTCCCAGATTGTGAGAGTGATGTCTGACTGCCAGGTTAGGGATCAGGCCTAAACCGGCAGGCAAACATTCCCCGAGGGTCCCAGATTGGAGAGGGTGCAGGCTGGGCTGAGGGACACCCTCCCCCAGTGCATGAACTTTGTGCACCGGGCCTCTAGTACATATATAAAATATCAAATTTTTAATCTCATTAAGAGTTCCAATCCAGTACCATTCCTACTTTTTTTCTATTACTCATCATCAAATTAGCCACTTTCTCTATAGCTCACCTAAAGCAGAATGTAGAGAAACTTGCAATCTCTGAATTATTATAAACATAAACATCCAAAATGATGATGATGATATTGACAATGATGGTGATATCATTGTCGCCTAACAATTATTGAGACCATTAAGAGCTAGCCCTATTCTCAGTTCTGAGTCAGTGAGTACATAATTCTCAATGGCTTTATTTGGCTCTGCATTTTTCAAAGGAACCGGTATTCAAAGGACAATTCTTCATTATGAGGGATAGTCCTGTGCATGGCAGAACATTCAGCATTACTGCTCCACCCACTAAATGCCAGTACCTCTCCCCAGTCATGGCAAAACACACACATACACACCCATTTTTCCAAAGGCTGGCCTCAAATCCTCCCCCAACTAGATTGCAGAGACAGTCTCATACCCCACTGAGAACCTGGCTGCATGGAAAGAGTACCACTTTGGACATCAAAACTGCCATTCACTGTACTTGGAGACCGTAAGCCAGCCACTTATCCTCTCAGAGTATTAGTCTCTTCTCCTACTTTTGCCTAGAGGTGACAAGTTTCAAATGATCTAATAAAATATTAATGAAAATATTTAGTGTACTTGCTAGAACTATATTTGACTGTAACACAAACTGACAGCAACAGCTTAGACAATTGTTTATTTTTCCCACACCACAGATATTCTAAAGGTTGGTGGCCCACTGATGGTGTGGTGGCTCCATGTCATATATATCCCCAGCTTTTTTCCACAAGTGGCTTTTCCCCTCATGACTGCCTCTCAATCACAAGACAGAGGCCCAACTTTCCAGACTTAATCTGCAAAAGAGACAGACAGACAGATAGAAAGGGGGGAGGAAGGGGATAAAACAGGCAAGAAAAAGCTCTGTCAATATTAGCAATATTAGTTCTGGATTTGAGGCCAGAACTTAGCAAGATTTTACTGCCTCAGCAAAAATCCCCAAAGACCTCTACACTCATCTCCTGGTTATCAGCTGATCATTCCTATGCAAAAAGACAGGGAAAGATTTCAGCTGAGCACATTGTCTCCTGGAACAAAATTAAGGTTCTGCAAGTAAGAAAGAAGGGGAGAATCAACAGTGGATATGAGACCAGCACTCTCTGCCATGCTTGGTAAATGAACATAGAGGTGCATATAGTCTTTCAAAGCAGTGCTTTAGATTTCTTTGGATATACCCCCATAGGTGGAATTGCTGGGTCATAAGGCAGTTCCATTTTTAATTTTTTAAGTACCCTCCATACTGTTTTCCATAGTGGCTGCACCAATCTGCATTCCCACCAACAGTGTAGAAGGGTTTTCTTTTATCCACATCCTTGCTAAGACTTTTTTGTGGATTATTGATGGTAGCCATTCTGACAGGTGTGAGGTGATATCTCATTATGGTTTTAATTTGCATCTCTCTGATGATTAGTGATGTTGAGCATCTTTTCATATGTCTATTGGCTTTCTGTATGTCCTCTTTGGAGAAGTGTTTATTCAGGTCCTTTGCCCATTTTTAATTAGATTATTAGTTTTTTGGTGTTGAGTTTTATAAGTTCTTTATAAATTTTGGATATTAACCCCTTATCAAATGTATCATTGATGAATATGTTCTCCCATTCAGTGGGTTATCTTTTTGTTTGATGCTTTCCTTTGCTGTGCAAACATCTTTTAGTTTGATGTAGTTCCATTTGTTTATCTTTTCTTTTGTTTCCCTTACCTGAAGAGATATGTCAGAAAAAGAATTGCGATAAGAAATGTCCAAGATTTTACTGCCTATGCTTTCTTCTAGGAGTTTCATGGTTTCAAGTCTTACATTTAAGTTTTCAATCCATTTTGAGTTTATACTTGTGTATGGTGTACAAAGGTGGTCTCAGGGAATCCTGGCAAGCTCAGGGGGTGCCAGAGACACACAGGGAGAACTGAGTTGTGCAGCTTTGGGGGACAAAGGCCATTTTCCTTATGTACCCAACAGGTGTCACCCTTCCTGTACAGAGCACTCCTACATGGTCAGATCTTCTTTTTAAATATATTTTTATTGATTTCAGAGAGGAAGGGAGAGGGAGGGAGAGACAGAAACATCGATGATGAGAGAGAATCATTGATTGGTTGCCTTCTGCACGCCCCACACTGGGGATCCAAGCCTGAAACCCGGGCAACCCAAGTATGTGCCCTGACCGGGAATTGAACCATGACCTCCTGGTTCATAGGTCAACGCTCAACCACTGAGCCACACTGGTTGGGCAACATGGCCAAATCCTAATCTGGTTTAGCCTAACGAACTCTGCTGGCTGCTAATGACCCCGTCACAGCACCAAGTACCACAGGCCCCAGGCGGGTGCCAGGCCTTGGTATACAATGCAGTCTCTCTTCCAGGATCTTGAATTATGAATGTGTAAAGCAAGGGGAGGGGGGTGAGGGGAGGGAGAAAGAGAGGAAGTGGGAGGAGGAGAGAGAGCAGAAGAAGGGAGGGAAGGAAGGGATGGAAGGAGGGAGGGAGGGAGGGAAACCAGAGTGTCCAACCTTGCTCTATAGTTGTTCTTCAATTCTGTGGGCTCCCCATATCTATTTCAGTTAATTTCCTATTTTACTCATTGTAGTTGAGTCAGTTTTGCAACCAAAGAACCTTGACTGATGCCTAATAGAATCACACTTACACAACACCCAGTAACCATTGTCTGCTTTGGTTTCAACCTCATCTCCTGCTAAAGATAGATCAGAATCACAACTGGCATGCCTTCTCTGATCCCACACGTTCTATAAAAACACTGACTGTCAAACTACAGCGGGAAGGTAGGGGAGGTTTGGGGAGGGTTAAGAGATCAACCAAAGGACTTGTATGCATGCATATTAGTACAACCAACAGACGCAAGACACCGTAGGTGGGGTGGGGTGGGGGGAAGTGGGGGAGAGCAAGTGCGGGGGCGGGGGAAGACAGGGGGGAGGTCAATGGGGAGAAAAAAAAGGAGACATATGTACATAAGTACTACTATTTGTAATATCTTAAACAATTAAATTTAATTTAATTTTTTTAAAAATTGAGAAATACTGTAGTGGACAAAATACTGGTAGGAAGCAAGGAAATAAAATCATCATTGGGTGAGAATTTTTTCTAGTTAGTGTTCTTCCCCCTAAGGACACAGAGTACATCTTTCAGCCTTCCTTCATCTCAGTTTATAAACTTATAAATGACTATGCTGAAACTCTACCTCATCAGCTTTTATCACATACCAATATTTCTTATCTATGCTAGGTCTCCACCTGCCCACTGAGTGCCTCCCTGCATAGATCAGCCTCCTGGACAACCCCACCTATTCCCCCAGCTGTGCTCAGACCACCTTTCCTTTAAAATTTAAATAAGAATGCCTGGAAGCCACTTCGCTCAGTTGGAGAGAAATTATTCTCCCACCCAAACACCTCCAGGGACCCTTGAGGAAAGCCAGCACTTCCTCAGATCAAATCGCAGTTCTTGCTTCCATTGAATCTGCGATTGCCTCCCTGTATTTCGCCTCCTGTGGTTTTTACCTAATGCCATGCTGGTTGGCACAACTATGATCCCTTCAGCAGCACCACCCACTCAAGGTGAAGCATGTAACAGCCTTCCCTGGAGGTTTGGGGCAACAGAGATGACTACATTGAAGCTCAATAGGACAAAACAATCCAGGACAATTAACTCAGTTGGTTAGAGCATCCTCCTGATATACCAAGGTTGTGGGTTCAATTCCCAGTCAGGGTACATATAAGAACCAACCAGTGAATGCATAAATAAGTTGAACAACAGATTTCTCTCTCTCTCTCTCTCTCTCTCTCTCTCTCTCTCTCTCAATCAACAAATAATTTTTTTTTAATTAAATAGGAGGAAACAACTCTAAGCTGAGTATTGTTCTTCCTGTCCCTGGCCATTTTCTTCTCTTTTGGGGAGCATTAATGTGGTGTCCCCTCCCTGGGCTCTAGCACCCTTTCATGTTGCTTATTCTTGTTCTTCTTCCCTTTACCTCTTGATTCCTTTACAAATTCTCTCCCAATCTCCAAATTTCCTGTTCAGGTTTTACACAAAGCTTCTTCCCACCACTAAATGGTCCATTATATGTTTTGCTAAACAAAGGTAAAAAAAATGGAGGCAGAACCAAGATGGCAACAGAATAGGTGGAAGCTACACCTGCCAGGACAAAACTGGAATTACAACTAAAATATAGAAAAATTATCCTGAATAACCAATTGAAGACTAGTTGGAGAGAAGCCTAATAATCAAGGACTTACAGAGGAGGCCACATCAAGACTAGCAGGAAAGGCAGAGACATGGAAAGGGCTGGCCAGGCTCCCATGGGCAGCAGCTGAGATTCCAAAGGGATGTCTCAGCTGCAATAAAAGCATGAGAAGCAAAGGGTCTAAAACTCAAGTCAGGTGAGCAAGCCCAGAGCAACACATAACATCTGGCTGTAAAAATCAGCAGAGATTCTGTCTACCAAGGAGAGATGGGAGATTGCTAGAGACCCAGGTGCCCTGTTAAAGTGCCAATGCACAAAATTTCATTCACAGCTACTCACCCTGGGCTCCAGAGGAGGGCAGACGGAGTAAACTCACTAAAGTCACATGAGAAGAGTCTGGGGTTAGTGGCTCTGGGGAGAGAAATGAGAAGACAGCTGTCAGGATCTCCGTACTGAGTCATTTTCTCATACCGCATATGTCAACTTTCTTGGGTGGAGCATTCCTCTCCACTGAGCATCAGCTTGGGGGAAAATAATAGCCCCACCCTCTGGATGCCCTTTTGCCCCACCCTGTGGAGCTCACATGCTGCTGAGGAATCAGCTGGCTAGGCCAGGTGTGTAGAGGTCTGGGCAGACTCAGTGGATGTCTGTGACTGAATTGTGTGGCTTTGGGGCAGGGACCATTTCCCCCACTTTCCTGAGAACCTGAATGGTGCTTCCTGCTCACAGGAGATACTCAAGCCCCACCCTCCAGACTTTCAGAGGACCCACCCACCAGACTCCTCCTAGTGGCTCCACCCTGCCCAGGTCAGGGCAAAATCTGGGAAAGACTGAGTTATGTGATTCTGGGGCAGGGGCCACACCCCCTACCTTCCCAGAAGCCTAATCAGTACTCCCCTCATGGAAGATCCAATAGCCTCATCCTCCCTCTCCTGGAAGCCCCACCCTGCTGAGCTCCCTCTCCTCCAGGCAGAATCTGGGACAGACTGAGCTGTGTGGCTCTAGGACAGGGACCATTTTTCCCTCACGCGCCCTACCAGAGCAGAGTTCTCCCTTCACATAGCCAAATCTTGGTCTACTTGGGCCTAATAAACTCTGCTGGCCTCACCCTGACAACTCCCTGAGACTCCATCCTAACACAAAGGTGTGTAAGCACCCAGCAGGTGGCAGCTAGATTTGTTATACCCAGGGACATTTGCTGAGTGGCCTCAGACACAGTACTGCTACTGAGTTTTAAACTGTATTAATTTGATCGGCACCACTCACTGCTATCTGTTGACTCACTGAGAACCAAACTCATGCATCTTGAGTGCCACCAGATGCTCTTTCAGTGACTGAGCCTAACAGGCATTTGGAAGGTGGAGGTAGGCAGAGGAAGATCTTCGAGTTCCTCCGGCCTTTTGCTGATCTGCCCCTAGGTTTGGTGATGGTAAAAGCCAGCCTGATAAACAGCTTGGTCCTTCCAATGCTGGCCCAGCAGAGGCAGAAACAAACTGTGGATCACTTGTAGCTCCAAACACGTTGGCCAGGGCCAGTCACAGTCAGCATCTCACACACATTAGCCTGCACCAGAGTCCTTCCCAAGAGATCCAGAACCAACACATCCAGTGGCCAGCCTCAGACAAC
Source organism: Eptesicus fuscus (assembly GCF_027574615.1). Classification (NCBI taxonomy): domain Eukaryota; kingdom Metazoa; phylum Chordata; class Mammalia; order Chiroptera; family Vespertilionidae; genus Eptesicus; species Eptesicus fuscus. The sequence goes on from NC_072475.1 coordinate 113,754,624, forward strand.
ATCAGAGCAAGATCCCATAAGCTTCACAAGCAGCATATCCAAAGGGAGATCTTGGCAGGTGCTAGACCCTGCTGAAGCAAATTCTGTTTCATGTGATCAGCACCTGCACAGTAGTTTTGCATGCTGTGTTCATGGTTGAGCCTCACTGAAGTTCGATCCCATATATAAATGGGCCAATAGCAATCAAGACTCAATTACAACTGGAGAGCCAGATAGCACACAAGAGACATTCCTAGAGCACCCAGATCAGGTGATCAAGGAGACTAACTCACTGAAACCTACTGTACACCTACTTCATAAGCTCACCCCACAGAAACTGGGAGTCATATCAGATCTATCTAATACATAAAACAAACACAAAGAGGCAGCCAAAATGGAGACCAAGAAACATGCCCCAAGTATAAGAACAAAAGAAATCTCCAGAAAAAAAGAGTTAATGAAATGAAGGCAAGCATTTTAACAGATATAGAGTTCAAAGCAATGGTTATAAGGATTCTCAACAGCATGAAAAAGAACTTAGGAACGATAAAAAATGACCAGTCAGAAATGAAGAATACAATAGCTGAAATGAAGTATACACTGGAAGGAATAAACAGTAGGTTGGATGAAGCAGAGGATGGAGTCAGTGATTTAAAAGACAAGGTAGGAAAAAACACCCAATAAGAGCAGCAAAAAAAAAAAAAAAAAAAATTTAATGAGGACAGTTTAAGGGATCTTTGGGACAACATCAAGCTTAACAACATCCGCATCATTAAGGGTAGCAGAAGGATAAAAAGAAGGCAAGGTATTGCCCTAACCCAGTGGTTGGCAAACTCATTAGTCAACAGAGCCAAATATCAACAGTAGAACGATAGAAATTTCTTTTGAGAGCCGAAAACCGACTTCTGCGCATGGGCCACGAAGTTTCAATCGCACTATATGTGCGTGCCTGCACATGGTATTTTGTGGAAGAGCCACATTCAAGGGGCCAAAGAGTCACATGTGGCTCATGAGCTGCAGTTTGCCAACCACTGCCCTAACCGGTTTGGCTCACTGGATAGAGTGTCAGCCTGCAGACTGAAGGTCCCAGGTTCAATTGTGGTCCATGGCACGTACCTTGGTTGCAGGCACATCCCCAGTAGGAGGTGCACAGGAGGAAGATGATCAATGTTTCTCTCTCACCCAAGTTTCTAACTCTCTATCCCTCTCCCTTCTTCTCTGTAAAAAAATCAATAAAATATATTTTAAAAAAGAGAGAGCAAGTTATCAAGAATATATTTGAAGAAATAATGACTGAAAACTTCCCTACCATGGCAAAGGAAAAAGACACAGAGGTCCAGGAAGTGCAGAGAGTCCCAAATATGATGAACACAAAGAAGCCCACAAAGACACATCATAATTAAAATGGCAAACGTTAAAGTCAAAGAGAGAATCTTAAAAGCAGCAAGAGGAATACAGTTGCCTACAAGGGAGCTCTCATAAGGCTGTCAACTGATATCTCAACAGAAACTTTTCAATACAGAAGGGATTGGCATGAATTTTCAAAGTGATAAAAAGCAATGACCTATACTAAGAACACTTTACCGAGCAAGGCTATCATTTAAAATTGAAGGAAAAATAAAGAACTTCCCAGACAAGAAGAAGCTAAAGGAGTTTGTTACTACCAAAAATGAAATGATAAGGACCCAAGAAGAAGAAGAAAGAGCAATAAGAGTAGAAGAAAAAAGAGGAGAAGGAGAAGAGGAGGAGGAGAAGGGAGAAAAAGAAGGAGGAGGAGGAAGAGGAGAAGATAAACAGAGGAACACAGTTAAAAGAATAAAATGGCAAAAAATACATACCTATCAATAATCACTTTAAATGTAAAGAGGTTAAATGTTCCAATCAAAAGACATAAGGTAGCTGAAGGATAAGAAAACAGGACCGGCGCAATCTTGAAGGGGAAAATGGATGTTGTCGGGAACCTGAAAAGCCCAGGGAATCTACAACTATAGCACTCACCGAACAGCTGCAAACCCCAGAACACCGGTTTCCAATTGGCACAAACACGGGGATTCAGAGGAGCTCTGCACCAGGAAAAGGTTAGATTTCACCTGGGATAAGGAGAGAGAGAACTACATAACCAGACAACCAGAGAAGAGAGATCATGGGGAGACAAATAAACAGCCCGCATATGAAAGAAAAGCAGGCATCACCAGAAAAGGAAGTAAATGAAATGGAGGCAAGCAACCTGTCAGAGAAAGAATCCAGAGAAATGATCATAAGGTGGCTGAAAAGAATGGAAGACAAATTCGACAATATGTGTAAGAACCAAGAGGAAATCAAGAAGAAATGAAAAATGACATCGCTGCTATAAAGAACTCAATAGAAAGCAACAAGAGGAGACTAGAAAAAGCAGAGGACCGCATCAGTGAGCTAGAAGACAAGGTAGGAAACAATACCCAAGTAGAGCAGCTTCTAGAAAAAAAAAATTAAAAAGCAGGAGGAGAGCCTAAGGGAACTTTGGGACAACACAAAACAAAACAACATCCGAATAATAGGGATTCAGAAGGAGAGGAAACTGAGCAAGGAATAGAAATCCTGTTTGAAAAAAAGTAATGAGAGAAAACTTCCCTGATATAGGAAGAAAAAACCCACACAAATCCAAGAACTTCACAGAGTCCCAAGCAAAATGAACCCCAAAAGACTGACACCAAGGCACATTATAATTAAATTGACAAACACCAACGAAAAGTAAGAATCTTAAAAGTGGCCAGAGAGAGACAGAATGTTACCTAAAAAGGAACCCCCATCAGACTAGCGACTGATTTCTCAACAGAAACTCATCAGACCAGAAGGGAATGGAATGAAATATCCAAAGTCATGCAAAGGAAAGGTCGAAATTCAAGAATACTGTACCAAGCAAGGCTATGAATCAAAATTGAAGGTGAAATCGGGAGCTTCACAGACAAAAAAGGACTAAGGGAATTTATTACCACCAAACCGGCAATGCAAGAAATGCTAAAGGGTCTCCTGTAAAAAAAAGAAATAGGAAGCGAAGAAGGAACACAGGGATAAAGAATAAAAATGACAACAAATAAGTACCTACCAATAATAACTTTAAATGTAAATGGATTAAATGCCACAATCGAAAGACATAGGGTAACGGATTGGATAAGAAAACAAGACCCATATATCTGCTGTCTACAAGAAAGCCACCTCAAAAATAAACACGCACACAGACTGAGGGTGAAAGGATGGAAAAAGGTTTTACAGGCGACTGGAAATGAAAAACAAAAGCTGGGGTAGCAATACTTATATCTGACAAATTAGATCTCAAAGTGAAGGATATAACAAGAAATAAGGAAGGCCACTTCATAATACTAAAGGGAGCAATCCAACAAGAAGAAATAACTCTCATAAACATATATGTACCCAATACAGGAGCACCCAAATACATAAAAAACTCCTTGAGGATATCAAGGGAGAGATTGACAGCAATACAATCATAGTAGGAGACTTGAATACCCCACTATCACCTTTGGACAAATCCTGTAAACAAAAAATCAGCCAAGAAACATCAATCCTTAATGACTCACTAGACCAGATGGAATTAACTGACATCTTCAGAACATTTCACCCCAAAGCCACTGAATATACATTCTTCTCAAGTGCACATGGGTCATTTTCAAAGATAGACCGTATATTGGGTAACATGCAAAGTTACTTCAAATTCAAGAAGATAGAAATGATATCAAGCATCTTTTCAGATCACAGTGGCATAAATTGGAAATCAACTCCAATAAAAACAATACAAAAAAATCACAAAAACATGGAGACTAAACAGCATGCTATTAAACAATGACTGGGTTACCAGAGAGATCAAAGAAGAAATAAAAAACATCATGGCAACAAAAGACAATGAAAACACAACAATCCAAAAACTATGGGACACAGCAAAAGCAGTCCTGAGAGGGAAGTTCATAGCTCTACAAGCCTACTGCAAAAAAACAAGAAACAATAAATTACCTAATCCTACAACTCAAAGAGTTAGAAAGAGAACAACAAGAAAAGCCCAGTGTAAGCAGAAGGAAGGAAATAATAAACATCACAGCGGAGATAAATGACATAGAGACTGAAAAAAACAAAACCAAAGATTAACAAAACCAAGAAGTGGTTCTTTGAAAGGATAAACCAGATTGATGAACCTCTAGCCAGGCTCACCAAGAAGCAAAGAGAGAGGACCCAAAAACAAAATCAGAAATGAAAGAGGTGAAATAACAACAGACCCCACAGAAATACAAAGAATTGTTAAAAAATACTATGAACAACTCTATTCCAACAAACTGTACAACCTGGAGGAAATGGACATATTCCTAGAAAAATACAACCTTCCAAAACGTGATCAGGAAGAATCTAAGCAGCTCAACATGCCAGTAACTATGGAAGAAATTGAAGCAGTCATCAAAAAGCTTCCAGCAAAGAAAAGCCTGGGGCCAGATGGCTTCACAGGGGAGTTATACCAAACATTCAAGGAAGAATTAAAACCTACCCTTCTCAGACTATTCCAAAAAATTCATGAGGAAGGAACACTTCCAAGCTCCTTCTATGAAGCCAGCATTACCCTAATACCAAACCCAGATAAAGATAACACAATGAAAGAGAATTACAGGTAATATCCCTCATGAACATAGATGCCAAAATCCTCAACAAAATTCTATCAAATAGGATTCAGCAGTACATCAGAAAGATCATACACCATGACCAAGTAGGATTTATCCCAGGGATGCATGGATGTAAAATATTCACAAATTAATAAATGTGATACATCACATAAATAAATTGAGAGATAAAAATCACATAGTCATATCAATTGATGCAGAAAAAGCATTTGACAAAATCCAACACCCTTTCTTGATAAAAACTCTCAACAAGGTGGGAATAGAAGGATCATACCTCAACATAATAAAAGCCATATATGATAAACCCACAGCCAACATCATACTCAATGGGCAAAACCTAAAACCATTTCCCCTAAGAACAGGAACAAGACAGGGATGCCCACTCTCACCTCTCCTGTTCGTCATAGTACTGGAAGTATTAGCCATTGCAATTAGACAAGAACAAGAAATAAAAGGCATCCAAATTGGAAAAGAAGAAGTAAATCTGTCCTTATTTGCAGATGACATGATATTGTACATAAAAAAACCAAAAGACTCCATCAAAAAACTAATAGACTTAATAATGGATTTGGCAATGTAGCAGGATACAAAATTAACACCAAGAAATCTATAGCATTTCTATACACCAACAGTGAACTTACAGAAAGAGAGACTAAAAAAGCAATCCCATTTACCATTGCACCAAAAACAATTAAGATACCTAGGAATAAACTTAACTAAGGAGGTAAAAAACCTACATGCGGAAAACTACAGGACACTGAAAAAAGATACAGGAAGATGTAAACAGATGGAAGAACATACCATGTTCATGGATTGGTAGAATCAACATCATTAAAATGTCCATATTACCCAAAGCAATCTATAGATTCAATGCACTCCCCATTAAAATACCAACGGCATATTTCACAGACCTAGAAAGAACTCTCCAAAAATTCATCTGGAATAAAAAAAAAGACCCTGAATAGCCACAGAAATCCTGAGAAAGAAGAACAAAGAAAGTGGGATCTCAATACCAGATTTCAAGCTGTATTACAAAGCCACTGTTCTCAAAACAGCCTGGTACTGGCACAAGAACAGACATATAGACCAATGGAATGGAATAGAGAACCCAGATATCGACCAAAACCACTAGGCTCAATTAATATTTGACAAAGGAGGCATGAACATACAATGGAGTCAAGACAATCTCTTCAATAAATGGTGTTGGGAAAATTGGACAGATACATGCAAAAAAATCAAACTAGATCACCAACTTACACCATACACAAAAATAAACTCAAAATGGATAAAGGACTTAAACATAAGACGGGAAACCATAAAAATACTAGAGGAATCCACAGGCAGCAAAATCTCATACATATGCCGAAGCAATTTCTTAACCGATACCACTCCTAGGGCAATGGAAACTAAACAGAAAATAAGAAAATGGGACTACATCAAAATAAAAAGCTTTTTTACAGCAAAAGAAACCATCAACAAAACAACAAGAAAGCCCACTGCATGGGAGAATATATTTGCAAATGTTAGCACTGATAAAGGTTTAATCTCCATCATCTACAGGGAACTTATACAACTTAATAAAAAGAAGATAAATGATCCAATAAAAATATGGGCAACAGACCTAAATAGAATCTTTTTGAAAGAAGACAGAAGGAAGGCCAAGAGACATGAAAACCTGCTCAAAGTCACTAATTATCCAAAAGCTGCAAATCAAAACGACAATGCGGTACCATCTCACACCTGTCAGAATGGCAATCATCAACAAATCAACAAACGACAAGTGCTGGTGAGGATGTGGAGAAAAAGGAACCCTCATGCACTGCTGGTGGGAATGCAGACTGGTGCAGCCACTGTGGAGAACAGTATGGAGTTTCCTCAAAAAACTAAAAATGGAACTCCCACTTGACCCAGTAATCCCACTTCTAGGAATATATCCCAAGAAAATAGAAACACCAATCAGAAAGGATGAATGTACCCCTATGTTCATAGCAGCACAATTCCCCATAGCTAAGATTTGGAAACAGCCCAAATGCCCATCAGCAGATGAGTGGATTAGAAAACTATGGTACATCTACACAATGGAATACTACGCTGCTATAAAAAACAAGGAATTCTTACCATTTGCAGCAGCATGGATGGACCTGGAGAGCATTATATTAAGTGAAATAAGCCAGGCAGTGAAAGAAAAATACCACATGATCTCACTCATTTATGGAAAATAAAGAACATTATAACCTGATAAACAAAAGGATAGATATAGAGGCAGTAAAGTACTGGACAGACTGTCAAATTACAGTGGGAAAGCAGGGGTGTGTTGGGGAGGGTAGGAAAGAGATCAACCAAAGGACTTGCATGCGTGCATATAAGCACAACAAATGGACACAAGACACTGGGGGGGTGGGATGAGGGTACGTGACAGGGGTAGAGCAGGCTAGGGGAAGGTCAATGGGGGGGAAAAAAGGAGACATATGTACTACTACATGTAATACTTTAAACAATAAAAAAAATATTTAAAAAAAAGAAAACAGGACCCATATATATGCTGTCTACAAGAGACCCATCTCAGATTGAAAGATACACACAGACTAAAAGTAAAGGGATATAAAAAGATATTTCATATAAGTAGAAATGAAAAAAACTTTGGGGTATCAATACTTATATCTGACAAAATAGACTTTAAAGCAAAGTCCATAATAAGAGACAAAGAAGGAAACTACATAATTACAAAGGGATCAATCCAACAAGAGGATATAACCCTTATAAACACATATGCACCCAACACTAAAGCACCCAAATGTATAAATCAAATCTCGATGGACATAAAGGGACAGATAGTAACATAGTCATAGTAGGGGATTTTAATACTCCATTGGCATCAACGTATAGATCTTTCAGACAAAATATCAATAAGGAAAGAGTGCCGTAAATTACACACTAAATTAGATGGATTTAACTGATATTTTCAGGGCTTTCACCACAAAGCAGAAGAATATACATTTATTTCAAGTGAGTGCACATGGAACATTTTCTAGAATAGGCCACATGTTAGAACACTAAACAAGTCTTAATAAATTTAGGAAGATTGATTTCATATCAAGCATATTCTCTAGTGGTATAAAACTAGAAATCAATCACAAGAAAAAAAAAACTAAAAAACATGCAAAAATATATAGGCTAAATAACATGTTACTAAACAATAAATAGGCTAATAATAATATTAAAGAAGAAATCTAAAGTGACCTTGAAACAAATGAAAATGAGAACACAACACAAAACCTATGGGACACAGCATTAGCAATCCTAAGTGGGAAATTCATAGCATTGCAGGACTACTTCAAGAAACAAGAAAAAGCTCAAATAAACAATTTAACCCTACACTTTAAGGAACCAAACATCAACAACAAAAACAAAGCCCAGAGTGAGTAGAAGAACGAAAATAATAAAGATCAGAGCAGAAATAAACAAAATAAAGTCTAAAACATCACTACAAAACATCAATGAAGTTAAGAGCTGGTTCTTGGGAAAGAAAAACATGATGGACAAACCTTTAATCAGACTCTTCAAAAAAAAAAAAAATGACAGAGGACCCAAATAAATAAAATCAGAAATGAAAGAGCAGAAGTAACAACTGACACCAAAGAAATACAAAGGATTATAAGAAAATATTATGAACAACTATATGCCAACAAATTGGGTAATATGAGCAAAGGGGATAAATTCCTAGAAATATACAATCTTCCTAAACTGAATCAAGAAAAAACGGAAAATTTGAATATGCAGATTACAACTACTGAAATTAAAGTAGTAATAAAAAATGTCCCAGCAAACAAAAGTCCTGGACAAGATGGCTCCACAAGTGAATTTTACCAAACATTCAAAGAAGAACTAACACCTATTTTCAAACTATTCGAAAAAATTCAAGAGGAGAAAAGACCCTCAAGCTCATCTTTTGAAACCAGCATTATCCTAATTCCAAAACCAGATAAAGACACTACAAAGAAAGAAAATTATAGGCTAATGTCCCTGATGAACACAGATGATAAAATCTTCAACAAAATATTATCAAACCAGATCCAGCAATATATTAAAATAATCACGCACCATGACCAAGTGGGATTTATTCCAGGGATGCAAGGGTAGTACAAAATCCACAAATCAATAAATGTGAAATACCACATTAAAAAATTGAGGATAAAAACCACATGATCACAATATATGCAGAAAAAGCATCTGATAAAATCCAGCAAGCATTTGTGATAAAAACTCTCAACAAAGTGGGAATACAGAGAACATACCTCAATGTCATAAAGGCCATATATGAAAAACCCACAGCCAACATCAGACTCAATGGGCAAAAACTACAAGTTGTTTCCTTTAAGATCAAGAACAAGATGAAATTTAGGGAACCAAGATGGTGGTGTAGGTAAATACCAGTACTCGCCACCTCCCACAACCACATTGAAATTACAACTAAAATACAAAACAACCATTATTCAGAGCCACCTGAAATCTGGCTGAATGGAAGTCCTACAACTAGAGAAGTAAAGAAGAAAGCACATCAAAATAGGAGGAGCAAAGGCACAGAACGGGCTGATCTGACACCCACATGAAGCATTTTTTAATCAGGAGGGATATCTCTGCTGTGGAGGCCTCCCTTGAAGAGGTAGGGGTCCCAGCCCCACATCAAAACCCTAGCCCAAGGTTCCAGAGCTGGGAAGAAAAATCCCTGTAACTTTGGGCTATAAAAAACAGTGGGGATTGTGGGTGAGTGACTCAGAGGCTGCTGGAGACCCAGGCAGTTCCTCTTAAAGGGATGGCACATGAGCTTACCTGAACTTGCTCCCTTTGGGCGCCAGCACTGGGATGACAACTTTGGAAGATCCAGGACATGCAGAGAGGAACTGGATCATCTGGCATAGGGGCAGGAACTCAGGGGCAGCTTTCTCCCAGACAGGGGTGCTCATGGGTTCTTGTGCGGGGACCTCCCTTATCACAGAGCTTAATGGCAGCCATTTCTGAGTTTCCATCAGCATGGCTCACACTGTTTCCTCTGCCTTGGTGATTCCCTGAGATCCCGCCTAATTTTCAGCCCCACCTAAGCTGTTTGCAGCAACTTTTCCATATGCATGGCTTGTCCTGGCTCAGGCTTCAGACTTGCCTAAAATCTCTCACACAAGCAGCAGTGGGCATCAGCATGCTCCATACCTATCAATAGGAGGCCCAAGACCCAACACTAGAACTAGCCTGTCTTGCTTCAGAACTTGGCCTCACCTGGGCATTTCCAAGCCCTGTACAAGTAGCAGCCATCTGCAGATCACTCTGTAGCTCCTGCTGAGTGTAAAGTCAATGGCTGACTTTACACATCCCAGGAGGTCCCAGAGCCAGTGCACCTGTTGGCAGCTTCAGACAGTACCAGATTACAACCCTACACATCCACAAACAACACACTCAAGGGGCAGCAACATTGAGCATCAAAGCCCCTCTGAAGCAAGTCCTGCTCCATAGGGGTGTCTCCTGCACAGCAGCTCTTCCACTGTAGTCATAGCTAGTCCTCACAGCCAACTGACCTGGAAGTCAATTTCTCCCAGTGATACCAACAGCAATCAAGGCTCAACTACATCAACACTGCACACAGCCCACACAGCAGCACACCTGGAGTGCCCAGCTCAAGTGACTGTGGAGGCTCAGCCACTGGGTCCTACAGGACACCTACTACACAAGGCCACTCTACCAACTCCAGGAGACATAGCAGCTCTACCTAATAAAAACACAGGGAAATAGCCAAAATGCAGAGACAAAGAAAGATGTCACAAATGGAAGAATAGAAGAAATCTCCAGAAAAAGAACTGAATGAAATGGAAGCAAGCAAACTACTAGATACAAGGCAGCTCAGGGATCTTAATGAGAGATTCAAGGGATTTAATGAGACTTTCAAGGATCTTAGTGAGAATTTCAAAGACATGAAAAAGAACCAGTCAGAAATTAAGCTTACATTAACTGAAATAAAGAATAATTTACAGGGATTCAACAGTAGAGTAGAGGATTCCGAGAATAAAATTAATGATATGGATTATGAGGAAGCAAAAAGACAGCCACTTGGAAGAGCAAAAAGAAAAAATAATCCAATAATATGAAAATAGTGTAAGGAGCCTCTGAGACAACTTCAAGTGTACCAACATTCACATTAGGAGGGTGCCAGAAGGAGAAGGGAGAGAGAAAGATATTGAAACCTATTTGAAGAAATAATGACAGAAAACTTCCCCTACCTGGTGAAAGAAACAGACTTACAAGTCCAGGAAGCACAGAGAGTTCCAAACAATAGGAACCCAAAGAGGCCCACACCAAGACACATCATAATTACAATTCCAAGGGATAAAGACAAAGAGAGAATCTTAAAAGCAACAATAGAAAAGCAGTTAGTTACCTACAAGGGAGCACCCATACGACTGTGAGATGATTTCTCAACAGAAACTTTGCAGGCCAGAAGCGAGTGGCAACAAATATTTAAAGTGATGAATAGCAAGGACCTACAATGAAGATTACTCTATCCAGCAAAGCTATCATTTAGAATTGAAGGTCAGATAAAGATCTTCAGAGACAAGGAAAAGCTAAAGGAGTTCATCGCCACCAAACCAGTATTACATGAAATGTTGACAGGTATTCTTTAAGAAATAGAGGAGGAAGAGGAGGAGGAGGAGGAGGAGGAGGAGGAGGAGGAGGAATAACATGGCAATAAATACATAGCTATCAACAATTGAATCTAAAAATCAAAATAAACAAACAAGAAATCTAGTGAACAAAATAAACTGATGAATAAAATAGAACCAGAGGCATGGAAACATGGAACAGACTAATAAATCTGAGGGAAGGGGGGAATGGGAGATGGGAAGATATTAACCAATGATCATATATGTATAATATGCATTACCTATAGACACATACAATAGGGTGGTAAAGGCCTGGGGCAGGGCAGAAACTGGGTTGAGGGGGGCTCTAGGGGGAAAATACTCTCAGCAATAAAGTTTTTTTTAAAAGATCAAGAACAAGACAGGGATGCCTGTTTTCACCACTCGTATTCAGTGGACTACTGGAGGTTCTAGCCACAGTGATCAGACAAGATGAAGAAATAATGGCATCCAAGTTAAAAAAGAAGTAAAACTGTCATTATTTGCAGATGACATAATAATGCATATAGAAAGCCCTAAAGTTGACACCAAAAAACTACTATAACTGATAAATGAATTTAGTAAAGTAGCAGGATACAAAGTAAATATCCAGAAATCAGTTATTTTTATATATCAACTAGTGGGCTGGTACATGAAATTCATGCACATTAAAAGGGAATTAATTAGAGGAAATATTTTAATATTGCTATTTGCCCTTTCTCTATGATAGAAGTGTCCAGCCAGCCCCACCCCCATTGGGCGACACTAAGACCCAGCCGGCCCCATCCCTGTCAAGCCCCGCCAGGCAAGGGGACACAGCCTCATGTCCTGGTGCCGGGGCAGGGGGTGCAGCCTCAGCTCCCCTGGCCCTGGCCCGTGCTACACAGCCTCACCCAGACCCACCGTGCCACGAGACACCAGAACCGCTGCATCACGGAACCCATCAATGCACCTCCTGGTGACCAGTCATTTGGTCATTACGGATAAAAATAAAGTCATTCACTTAAGCATGCACATTCATTTTCAATGCCTGATTTGTCTACATTCTCTAAGTTGCAAAATAAATAAGATCTTTAGCCATATAGCATCATAATGCCCTTATGATGATACATACCATTATCTCCACTCAGTATGCTCCATTTGAGTGGATTAAATGTATGTGACTTATATGAAAGGCACTGCTGCTTGCTCTTAATAGAGGAAGCATTAGCTCATTACCTAACTCGTAAAGTCGTTTAAATGGCATATACTGACTTGAAGAACAGAAGGAAAAATAACAAAACATAAAAAACAATGTTCAGTGCTGTGGATGGCAGGATCCTCTCCCTTTCCCTTTGTTTTTTTCTGCTTTTCCCATGAACCTATTTGCGCTCTGCCTCAAAATCAAAACAGAAGACAGAATCAGATGCTGTAATCTGCATTTTATAGTGCCATTTGAGTACAAAGAGGTGTTTTTCAATCTTTATCCTTTTTTTTTTTTTTTTATCAATGCTGCTCAAACTTCCTTCCTTCATTCCAGGAGCCAGGCCAACGTGGCTGTGCGGACACACCTTTGCTAGGTGCTGTCAGGCTTCAGGGCTGGGGCAGGGAACACGCCAGGTGATTCTGGAAACGAATCAGCTCTCCTCTCTACATAGCAGGCGTCTTTTCATTACAAAATGCAAAGCAGCAGCCCTTTTCCATTACCCCCATCCCCAGCCCTCCTTGTCCAGGGCTTAGGAAGGGGCTGGGAGGATATTTACTCTCAGATCTTTGATTTCTCTTATGTAACTGAGCCCAGTGACAGCTGCTTCTCTGAGCGCAATGCCAGTCAGCTCAGGGATAGCTGCATCTGGAAGGAAAGCAGCAGAGCTGACCAGGGGCTTTGACCAAGCCCGAGAGTGCGGGTCACAGCAACCTCGGCAGGCAGACTGCTCCTGAAGACTCTAGCCCCCCTCCCCCGCCAGCTCCATACCCCAGCTCCCTGCTCTCCCCCTTTCATCCACTGGCACCACCGGTGTGGTGTGCCCCAAGGCTTGGTGTGCAGACACCAGGGTTGCAGGTTCAAGACGCTCTGCCTCCTCCTGGCACTTTGAGCCATAAGTGCCAGCAGGGACCTTTCCACTGGGTCGTGGTCTTTGGTCACTGCTGAGGTTTTCTGGACTCTTTAGGCCAGGGACAGCCAGGACCTTTGCCTCTGACCAACACCGTGCCTGCAGCCTGCCTGAGGTACCCCCAGCCCTGGGAAAGTGTGGGGGCATGGCCAGCCTGGGTAAGGGGCCGTGTCGGGGTGGAGGGTTGGCTAGCCACCCCACCCTCAATTGGGGTGGGAGAGGCTGATCAGAGGTGGGGCCAGGGGAGGGGCTGGGAAGGGCAGCCATCTTGCAACGGTGTTATGGTGTGAGGGTCAATTTGCATATTACCTCTTTATTATATATCAATAATGAACTATGAGAAAGAGAAATGAAGAAAACAATCCCATTTACAATTGCATTAAAAAAAAAGTACCTAGGAAGCCCAGTCAGCATGGCTCAGTAGTTGAGCGTCAAACTATGAACCAGGAGGTCACAGTTCGATTCCTGGTCGGGGCACATATCCAGGTTGTGAGCTTGATCATCAGTGTGGGGTGTGCAGGAGGCAGCCAATCAGTGATTCTCTCTCATTGATGCCTCTCTCTCTCTCTCTCTCTCTCTCTCTCTCTCTCTCTCTTCCTCTCTGAAATCAATTTAAAAAAATCTATATTTTAAAAAATACCTAGGAATATATTTAACCAAGGATGTAAAATACTTGTACTTAGAAAATTTTAAGACACCAAGGAAAAAAATTGAAGAAGTTACAAAGAAGTGGAAGCATATACTATGTTCAGGGATAGAAAGAATTAGAATCTTTAGAAAGCAATCAATAGATTCAACACAATCAAGATACCAATGGCACATTTCACAGAACTAAAACAAATATTCCAAAAATGTATATGGAGCCACAAAGACCCCGAATAGCCTCAGCAATCTTGAGAAAGAACAAAATTGGAGGAATCAGCTAACTGATATCAACTATACTACAAGGCCATGGTAATCAAAACAGCATGGTATGGCATAAAAGCAATGGAACAAAATAAAGAGTCCAGAAATAAACCCACACCTAGATGCTCAATTAATAATTGAAGGCGGTATTTTCTTAGAGGCGATATTTTTCCTGAATCGGAACAAAGAGCTGCTCCCTGGCGGCGGCCCCGCCGGCGGGAGAAAATGCAGGGGAGTGACGGCGCGCCCGGGGACCGCCGGCGCCTTGGATGACGGCGAATCCGCTCCAGGTTTCCCTGCGAGAACGTGCCCCTCGCGGCCGCCCGCTTCTCTCGAGAATCGTGGGCAGGGCTCGACCGCGGGCGGCGCTTCCAGCCGGGGGCTCGCGGGCCGGGCGGTCGGCGAAGGGACTGGGCCGGCGGCCGTGACCGGGCTCGGAGCCGCCCAGCGCTCCCCGCGGGGCCCCGCTGCCCGGGCAGCGTCCGGCCGGGTGGGCACGGCGCGCCAGCTGTGGCTAAATGTGCGGCCCCGGCCCCGCGCGCTCCCCCGCCGAGCCCGCCCCCGCGGGGTCCCCGAGCGGTCCCCGGGCGCACGCCGCGCCGGAGGTTTGTCCCCGCGCGCGCACCGTCCCGCGCGGCCCCGGCGCTGGGCCCGGCGCGCGGCGCTGGGCGAGACCCTGTCCAAGCGGCTCAGGTTGCACCGGGGCGCCAGGCGGAGATGGAGGAGCGCGCGGTCCCCAACCCCTGCGGGACTACGAGGCCGCCACCGCCGCGGACGCCGCTGCCTCCGCCGCGGCCGAGGACGCGGACGATGCTTCCCGCGCGCCCGCCCCCGAGGAGCTCGGCCTCGCGTTTCCCGACGACGGGCAGATCACTCACACTCTCACCAGGCGGATCCAGACCCCAATCAGAGATCTGCTGCAGCAAATGGAGCAGGGCTGGGGCGGCGGACCACGCCGCTCTGCTTCTCCTGGCTGGGCAGGCCTAGCCCTGCTGTACCTGCAGCTGCACCGGGCGCCGCGCGGCCACACCCGCCGGCGGCGGCCCCTGGGTTCTGTCCAGAGGACCCTTCCGAGTCCGAGTGGCCGCAGGGGCCCGTCCCTCCGCGGGCCGCTGGGCCGCTGGCCGTGGGAGCGGTGGTGTGCACACACTCGGAAGTGACGGCGAGTCCCAGGAGCGCATCGCAAAGCTTCTGCAGCTCCAGAGAGCCATTGTCTGCCAAGATTCGGACCTTCCCGGCGGCTGCTTTGTGGCGGGCAGGGTGTCTTACGAGACGGAGACACGGGGCCAGGCTCCGTGGGTGAGTGAGTGGGTGGGTGGGTGGGTGGGCCGGCAGAGGGGTCGCACTGCTGTTACCGAGTCGGCCCAGGCGGAGGAGAGGAAGGCTGAGCGCGGCCCCTGCTGTCCCAGGGGCACAGGAAGCAGGACGGGCCGCCCACAGCATGGCCGGCATTTGCTACATGCTGATGCAGCCAGCAGCCCAAGTGGACCGGAAACCTTGGCCGAGAGGTGGAGCCCAGCGCTGATTATGTCCGCCACAGCCTTCTGCTAAATTGCCCGTCGTCTTCGTCGTCGTCTCTAAGCAACGAAACGGACCAGCTGGTCCACTGGTGCCGGGGCCTCGGGTCATCCCCAGGCTGCGGCGGGCGTCCGAGGCGCTGGCGGAGGAGCAGGGCCTGAGGACGCGTGGAGTGGGACGCGCTCTGGCAGCGAGGCCGGCCGCGCAAAGGCTCTGCCACGGGCCGGGCCGGCGGCAATGGCGGCTCCTTCCGGTCCCTGTACCACCGCACCCGGGACAGGAAGTACCTCTGCCGCGCTTGCAAGTTTGCAGAGCGGTGCCTGGACCATGGTGCCCACCCACGGGCCGCATCCCGACACAGCCTGTTCACTCTTTGAAGGCACGGCTGGTGCGGTCCCCTGTCTCTCCCACGTCCTGGCACCTGAGACGTCCCGGTTTCCGGCGTTTGAACTTAGCTCCTCGCAGACGGATAAAAAGATGGAAAAAGACTCCGAAGAGCCCCTTTTGGACCAAAAGCCACGAGACTGCTCGGTGCCTGACGGGGAACCAGCTGTGAGTCCCGAGGGGGAAGCCGGAGAGCAGACACGCCAGGCCCTGTGTGCGGTGACCCTAGGCCTGGAGCCCGAGTGGCAGCTCCCGTCACGCCTGTCCCGCCCCCGCGGCCACGCCCGTTCTCACACCCAGTTCTCTCTCACACCCAGTTCTCTCTCACACCCAGTTCTCTCTCACACCCAGTTCTCTCTCACACCCAGTTCTCACACCCAGTTCTCACACCCAGTTCTCTCTCACACCCAGTTCTCACACCCAGTTCTCTCTCACACCCAGCTCTCTCTCACACCCAGTTCTCTCTCACACCCAGTTCTCTCTCACACCCAGTTCTCACACCCAGCTCTCTCTCACACCCAGTTCTCACACCCAGTTCTCTCTCACACCCAGCTCTCTCTCACACCCAGTTCTCTCTCACACCCAGTTCTCTCTCACACCCAGCTCTCTCTCACACCCAGTTCTCACACCCAGTTCTCTCTCACACCCAGTTCTCACACCCAGTTCTCACACCCAGTTCTCTCTCACACCCAGTTCTCTCTCAGACCCAGTTCTCACACCCAGTTCTCTCTCACACCCAGTTCTCTCTCACACCCAGCTCTCTCTCTCTCACACCCAGTTCTCTCTCTCACCCACCCAGTTCTCTCACACCCAGTTCTCTACCATCTCTCACACCCAGCTCCTCTCTCACACCCAGTTCTCACACCGAGTTCTCTCTCACACCCAGTTCTCACACCCAGCCTCTCTCTCTCTCACACCCAGTTCTCTCTCACACCCAGCTCTCTCTCACACCCAGTTCTCTCTCACACCCAGTTCTCACACCCAGCTCTCTCTCACACCCAGTTCTCTCTCACACCCAGCTCTCTCTCACACCCAGTTCTCACACCCAGTTCTCTCTCACACCCAGTTCTCACACCCAGTTCTCTCTCACACCCAGTTCTCACACCCAGTTCTCTCTCACACCCAGTTCTCTCTCACACCCAGCTCTCTCTCTCTCTCACACCCAGTTCTCTCTCACACCCAGTTCTCTCTCACACCAGCTCTCTCTCACACCCAGTTCTCACACCCAGTTTCTCTCACACCCAGTTCTCACACCCAGTTCTCACACCCAGCTTCTCTCTCACACCCAGCTCTCTCTCACACCCAGTTCTCACACCCAGTTTCTCTCTCACACCCAGTTCTCTCACACCCAGCTCTCTCACACACCCAGTTCTCACACCCAGCTCTCTCTTCACACCCCAGTTCTCACACCCAGATTCTCTCTCACACCCAGTCTCACACCCAGTTCTCTCTCACACCCAGTTCTCTCATCAAACCCCAGTTCTCTCACACCAGTTCTCACACCCAGCTCTCTCTCACACCCAGTTCTCACACCCAGTTCTCTCTCACACCCAGTTCTCACACCCAGTTCTCTCTCACACCCAGTTCTCACACCCAGTTCTCACACCCAGCTCTCTCTCACACCCAGTTCTCTCTCACACCCAGTTCTCACACCCAGTTCTCTCTCAAACCCAGTTCTCACACCCAGTTCTCTCTCACACCCAGTTCTCACACCCAGTTCTCTCTCACACCCAGCTCTCTCTCACACCCAGCTCTCTCTCACACCCAGCTCTCTCTCACACCCAGTTCTCACACCCAGTTCTCACACCCACTTCTCTCTCACACCCAGTTCTCACACCCAGTTCTCTCTCACACCCAGTTCTCACACCCAGTTCTCACACCCAGCTCTCTCTCACACCCAGTTCTCTCTCACACCCAGTTCTCTCTCACACCCAGTTCTCACACCCAGTTCTCTCTCACACCCAGTTCTCACACCCAGCTCTCTCTCACACCCAGTTCTCACACCCAGTTCTCTCTCACACCCAGTTCTCACACCCAGTTCTCTCTCACACCCAGTTCTCACACCCAGCTCTCTCTCACACCCAGTTCTCACACCCAGTTCTCTCTCACACCCAGTTCTCTCTCACACCCAGTTCTCACACCCAGTTCTCACACCCAGTTCTCTCTCACACCCAGGTCTCTCTCACACCCAGTTCTCACACCCAGTTCTCTCTCACACCCAGTTCTCTCTCACCCCCAGCTCTCTCTCACACCCAGTTCTCACACCCAGTTCTCTCTCACACCCAGTTCTCTCTCACACCCAGTTCTCACACCCAGTTCTCTCTCACACCCAGTTCTCACACCCAGTTCTCTCTCACACCCAGTTCTCACACCCAGTTCTCTCTCACACCCAGCTCTCTCTCACACCCAGCTCTCTCTCACACCCAGTTCTCTCTCACACCCAGTTCTCTCTCACACCCAGTTCTCACACCCAGTTCTCTCTCACACCCAGTTCTCACACCCAGCTCTCTCTCACACCCAGTTCTCACACCCAGTTCTCTCTCACACCCAGTTCTCTCTCACACCCAGCTCTCTCACACCCAGTTCTCTCTCACACCCAGTTCTCACACCCAGCTCTCTCTCACACCCAGTTCTCACACCCAATTCTCACACCCAGTTCTCTCTCACACCCAGCTCTCTCTCACACCCAGTTCTCACACCCAGCTCTCTCTCACACCCAGTTCTCTCTCACACCCAGCTCTCTCTCACACCCAGTTCTCACACCCAGTTCTCTCTCACACCCAGTTCTCACACCCAGTTCTCTCTCACACCCAGTTCTCACACCCAGCTCTCTCTCACACCCAGTTCTCTCTCACACCCAGCTCTCTCTCACACCCAGTTCTCTCTCACACCCAGCTCTCTCTCACACCCAGTTCTCACACCCAGTTCTCTCTCACACCCAGCTCTCTCTCACACCCAGTTCTCACACCCAGTTCTCTCTCACACCCAGTTCTCACACCCAGTTCTCTCTCACACCCAGTTCTCACACCCAGTTCTCTCTCACACCCAGCTCTCTCTCACACCCAGCTCTCTCTCACACCCAGTTCTCTCTCACACCCAGTTCTCTCTCACACCCAGTTCTCACACCAAGTTCTCTCTCACACCCAGTTCTCACACCCAGCTCTCTCTCACACCCAGTTCTCACACCCAGTTCTCTCTCACACCCAGTTCTCTCTCACACCCAGCTCTCTCACACCCAGTTCTCTCTCACACCCAGTTCTCACACCCAGCTCTCTGTCACACCCAGTTCTCACACCCAGTTCTCTCTCACACCCAGTTCTCTCTCACACCCAGTTCTCACACCCAGTTCTCTCTCACACCCAGTTCTCTCTCACACCCAGCTCTCTCTCACACCCAGCTCTCTCTCACACCCAGTTCTCTCTCACACCCAGTTCTCTCTCACACCCAGTTCTCACACCCAGTTCTCTCTCACACCCAGTTCTCACACCCAGCTCTCTCTCACACCCAGTTCTCACACCCAGTTCTCTCTCACACCCAGTTCTCTCTCACACCCAGTTCTCACACCCAGCTCTCTCTCACACCCAGCTCTCTCTCACACCCAGTTCTCTCTCACACCCAGTTCTCTCTCACACCCAGCTCTCTCTCACACCCAGCTCTCTCTCACACCCAGCTCTCTCTCACACCCAGCTCTCTCTCACACCCAGTTCTCACACCCAGTTCTCGCAGCTTTTGCATGGCTCCTGGTGCTTGTTGTTGGTAGGTGTCAGCTGTGCTAAGCAGAAAGCCCTCTGTGCCCTCGAGCGGAGCTGGCCCGCAGGACGCACGGCAGCGCCTTCTCTGTAAATCCCTTCACGGGGGGAGCATCGGGCAGAGGCCCGGTGACACCCAGTGCTCGAACCTGCGCCGCATCGCTGCACCTCGCGCGGCAGGAGGGAAGGGCTCCAGGACCGAGAAGCTGAGCCGATGAGCTGGAGTGGTTGAGGCTCAGCCTTCCCACTAGGGTTTAGTGCTCACCTCGGTGTTGTTTGTTGTCGTTGTTCTTTTAATTTTCTTTACATCCTTACCCGAGGATCTGTTTTACTGGTTTTAGAGAGGAAAGGAGAGAGATTGCCTCCCACATGTGCCCTGACAGGGACTCAAACACGCAGCCTTTGGGTGGACAGGGATGACGCTCCAACCACTGAGCCACCGGCCCGGCTCGCCTGGTGGTTTGAGAATCCGGTGCCTCTCGCTCTCTGGCCCGTCTCAGCAGAGTGGCCTCGGGACATGGGCGGCTCCAGGTGAACCTTCCGTGACAGCTGGGCGTCAGGGGCCTGGGCATCGGCAGTCCTAGGCTCCCCTGTCCATCCGCGTTAAGTGTGTGGCTTTAAGTCCAGTGAGTAAAGTTCCAGAAGGCGACCGGCAGGCAGGTCTCTGTCCCGTGTCCCTGCGATTTAACTATGTCAAACTTGGTCCGTTATCAAGGCATCCCCTCGGGGAAAAAAATAAATAAATAAATAAATAAATAATTAAATAAATAAATAAATAATTGAAAGGCAAAAACATACAATGTGGTAAAGACAATATTTAATATATGGTGTTGGGAAGATTAGATAGCTACCAGCAAAAAGAAAAAAAAAAATGAAACTAGACCACCATATACAAAATGAAACTCAAAATGGATAAACGGCTTACATGTAAAACTCAAAATCATAAAAATCCTATAAGAAAATATAGGTAGCAAAATCTCAGACATCTCTCTTAGCAATATTTTTTCTGATATAGCTCCTCAGGCAAGGGAAACAAAGGAAAAAATAAACATGGGACTGTCAAGCTAAAAAGTTTTTGCACAGCAAAGGAAACCATCAACAAAATGAAAAGACAACCCACTGAATAGGAGAACATATTCACCAACGATACATCTGATATGGGGTTACTACCCAAAATTTATAAAGAACTTATAAAACTCAACACCAGAAAACAATCCAATTGAAAATGGGCAAAAGACTTGAATATACACTTATTCAAAAGGACATACAGATGGCCAATAGACATATGAAAAGATGCTCAATGTCATTAATCATCAGAGAGATGCAAATTAAAACCACAATGAGATATCACCTCACACCTGTTAGAATGGCTATCATCAAAAAATCAACAAAGAGTTGTCAAGGATGTAGAGAAAAGGAAACCCTTGAACACCATTTGAAATGCAGACTGGTGCAACCACTATTAAAGACAATATGAAATTTCCTCAAAAAATTAAAAATGGAACTGCCTTATGACCCAAGGATTCCACTCTGGCAATACTAGTATATCCAAAGAAACCAGAAACAAGAACATATGCACCCCTATGTTCACTGTAGCCAAGATTTGGAAGCAGCCAAGTGCCCATCAGCTGTATAAAAGGAGGAGTTCTTACCCTTTGTGACAGCATAGATAGACCTGGAGGGAATTATGCTAAGTGAAATAAGCCAATCAGAGAAAGACAAGTAACATATGATTTCACTTATATGTGGAATCTTATGAACAAAATAAACTAACAACCAAAATAGAAAGACTTACAGAAAACAGATTGACAGTTGTCAGAGGGGAGGGAGTTTCGAAGCTGGGTGAAATAAGTGAAGGGAATAAGGGGGGCCAAGGGGTGGGGGAACCTCAGACAATAATCTGATGATTACCAAAAAGAAGGGGGTGGGGGGAAGTAGAAGATGGTATACGGGGGATAAATGTTGATGGAAGGGGACTTGGGGTGGTGAACACATAACACTATATACAGATGAGGTATAGAATTGTACTCCTGAAACCTATGTAATTGTATTTACCAATGTCATTCCAATAAATTCAATAATGAAATAAAACTATGTGCATATGTGAAAACAATTTTAAATGTATCTCTAAAGGTACTGAAACCATCTGGCTGAAAGCATAATGCCTCAAACATCCAGGATGCATTTCTCAGAAAGCATTTGGAGGGGGGAGGGGGACAGGATCTGCTATTTTGTTAATATCCCTTAAGTGGAAACCATGTGACCTCTTATGTTCAAAGGAAAAGGAAATAGGCTTCCTCACTTACTAGCTGTTTGACCTTAGGAAAATTACTACTAACTGTGGTAATTAGAAAAATTACCCATCTGAATCTATATTTCCTTTCTATAAAATAGAGGCAATAATAATACTGATTCTATAGGATTGTTACGAGAATGAAATAGAATCATGCCCATAAAATGCTTTCACAGTGACTGGCACATAATGAATATCCTACAAAGGGTAAATTATGGCATGATTATTACCATCACCATCATGAGTATCGCTACTCCAGGCATTTTAAAATGAATTAAAATGGTGATAGAAAGTTACAAAGAGCACAATTCATTGAGAAGTCACTTGGAAAATGCAGAAATATAAATGGAAGAACATGTACAGCAAAGAGTGAACCTAAGTAAAGTGCACTCATAACTCATGTCTGGTTAAATAACAGGCCTAAAAACCATAAATCTGAATGCCATTATTTCAGAAAGAAAAAGAAATAACATAATATACTTTTTTTCATCTAAAGATACTGAGCATCAACTATTTTAATTCCTCCCAGGAACCAGTACTAGAGAGAATAGAGCTTATCAGGGTAACTGGGACATATGAAAATGGAAATGTAATCTTTAGACCTCCCAATTGTTTCCTGAAGTTTTTTCCTAAAAGATCACCTTGACAGTGAGCTCCACATGGCAAAAATCAGTACACAGCCTCAGCCTGTGCTACAGTAATATATTTCTCTACTGGGCCCTTTAAAAAATTGTATCATTTCTGTTTAACTGTAATTTAGTTGTTACCTTCCTTTGGGGGGACTCTATTTCTCTGTTTTAAACATTTAAAGACTACATTTGAGGCCTTTGGCAGGCATTACTTGGTATTCTTTTCATCCATAGGAATTTTCCTTCTTTTTAGCTTGTCTGCCACACACCTGAAGTTCAGGACATCATGCAAACTAGCTCTACAGACTCTTTGACAAAGTGTCTGCCCCTCAATCCAGTCTGCTCTGCTTTCTTGGATTATATCTCTTATTTAGCACTCACTTCATAAAGACCTACAAATGAGGTGTGGCCCCGGTACTGAGAAGATACACACACAAATAAAGCCTGTTCTTTCCTCCCTGGAGAAAAAGTTGGCTACAAATAATCCTAGTCTGCAGTCACTACCACCAGGAGACTTATGGATGAGGCAGCAGTGGGAGTAGGGAGCAGAAAGGCAGTCTGTGTCTTGGAGCAGGGCTGATAAATAAAAGCTCCAAAAAGATCCAGGATCCTTTCACAAAGTAGAGAAGAAATGGGAGACAGAAGAGGTGTAGAAAGGATGAAGAACTGTTACCCAGAGGAAAGTAGGGCATATCACATCCTATCTAATAAAAGAGTAATATGCAAATTAACCATCACTCTGCAACACCCACAAGCCATGCCCACCAGCATGCCCACCAGCCAATCAGAGCAAGTATGCAAATTAACCCCAATCAAGATGGCTGCAGCCACAGGGAGCAGGAGGCAGGCTTGGGTTTCCCTGGCAATGGAGGAAGCCAAGCTTCCGCAGCCCTGGCCGGCTCAGGCCTTCACTCCAGGCTATAAAGTTTCAATTATAGAAGATACATAAATTCCAACAGAAATGGCTGCCACCACGGAGCGAGCAGAAGGCTTGGCTCCGTTCCAGGCTACAAAGTTTCAATTTTAGAAGATAAATAAATTCCAGATACCAGGGCCTCCACTTAGGTCGCCAGGGGGCATGGCTGGCCTGCAAACCACCACAGGCCCCTCACCCAGGCTGCCCCATGCCCCAAGGGAACCCCCACCCTGATCCAGGACACCCTTCAGGGCAAACCAGCTGGCCCCCACCCATGCACCAGGCCTCTATCCTATCTAATAAAAGAGTAATATGCAGATTGACCATCACTGCAACACACAAGATGGCTGCCCCCATATGGACACAAGATAACCACCACAAGATGGCCAGCAGGAGAGGGCAGTTAGGAGGGACCAGGCCTGCAAGGGAGGGCAGTTGTGGGTGATCAGGCAAGCAGGGGAGGGCAGTTGGGAGGCACCAGGCCAGCCGGGGAGGGCAGTTGAGAGGGACCAGGCCTGCAAGGGAGGGCAGTTGGGGGCGATCAACCCTGCAGGGGCAGGCAGTTAGGGGTGACCAGGCCGGCAGAGGAGGGAAGTTGGGGGCAAACAGGCTGGCAGGGGAGCAGTTAGACATCAATCAGGCTGGCATGGGAGTGGTTAGGGGGTGATCAGGCTGGCAGGCAGAAGCAGTTAGGGGCAATCAGGAAGTCAGGCAGGTGAGCAGTTGGGAGCCAGCAGTCCTGGATTGTGAGAGGGATGTCCGACTGCCCATTTAGAGCCGGTGGGATCAGGTCTAAACGGGCAGTCAGACATCCCTTGAGGGGTCCCAGATTGGAGAGGGTGCAGGCTGGGCTGAGGGACAACACCCCCCCATGCACGAATTTCATGCACTGGGCCTCTAGTCTATAATAAAAGACAACTTAGCTGACCTTTCTTAGCACATTGAGGAGACATGCCAGTTGGCTTAAGCACATCTTGACCTTTATTTCTTCAGTTTATTGTGACTTGCATTTTGCTTTTCCATATACAAACTTTCCCTATATATTATACACAATGCAAATAGAGTCTCACAGTAGTTCCAATAGGGAGGGAACATTATCATTAACAGGCCTTGCCAGCATCCACACACTGAGGACAAGGAGGTCATCCTCATAAAAGATGTCTGACCTGTTCTGAGATGGATTCCACAAAAGCATAGACTGTCTGGGACCTGAATAGGATCAAGACCCATTGATGACTCAGAGGACATTGCCCATCATTGCTGCAATCTCCAGGGACTTAGTCCTGTGTGCACTCACTGAATTACATCATACAAAGTGCACTTGTCTCACTAGGATTTTTTCTGTAATTATAGTTACACACAATAATTCATAACTTTACACCCACTTTCCAGGAGTGTATAAGGCCACCCTTATTTACTCTTTCCATAATTTCAATTATTTACTCTGTGGTCAGGCTTTTCAAAATCTGCATCTGGACACAGTTTGTGGGCCTCACACTCAGAAGGGCCTCGCTTCTTTGCTGTTTGCCGAATTGAAATGTTTAATAATTTTTAGCAAGGGGTTCCACATTTTCATTTTGTACTGAGCCCCAAAAATTATATATTGGTCCTGTCTAAGGACTAATTGCTTCAAGGTGAATTTCCATCAAGCCCTGTCTCTGCACCTGGGATTGGAACCATTACTAAATGGTTTGAGTAGTTTTTGGTTATAGTG
Source organism: Eptesicus fuscus (assembly GCF_027574615.1). NCBI lineage: Eukaryota > Metazoa > Chordata > Mammalia > Chiroptera > Vespertilionidae > Eptesicus > Eptesicus fuscus. Next base: position 113,780,128 of record NC_072475.1, read on the forward strand.
ATCAATTTCACATTCATTCCTTTGGCAGGTGACTGTCACAAACCGAAAATTCAAGCAGTCCAAAAACACTTTGCCCTCTGATTACAAACAACTGGTTCAACCAAAAGTTAAGCTTTGGCCTTGGCCACCTGACAAGTGTACAGACAGGCTCCTGCCCCTTCAAGCCTCCTTCAAGTCTATAAACAGTACCATCCCCAAACACCAGTTCGTAAAGTTTCCTGTTCTGCAAACTTGATGTTATTCAGCATTTGACAATTTCTTTAGCATTGTTTGATTAAGGGTGTGTGGAATTGCATCAGATGTAATAAAAGTCAAGCCCTGTAATTTCAATTATTAAACACTTGTACCAGAGCCCATAGGCAAGCAGCTAAGTGGCTCTACCTGAACTGCAGAAGTAGCAGTTAGGGGGGCCAGAAAGGAGGGAGACTGTGAAATTACGTTCTCAGCCATGACAGATTTGAAAGGGCCTTCCTCCAGGTGAGTGACTAAAGGGCTCTGTAAACTGTGCATTTACCTGGGGACATCTCATCACACACTTATTTTCTACCTGTTCACAGTAGGTCCTGACACAGAACTGTTATACGGTTGGAAAGAATCGTTGGCCACTCACTCTCTGGAGGCCAGAGATCAAGTGTCCCTCTCCACATGCTCATTAGCTGGCATAAACATATTCTCTCCTCCAGACCTAAAGACCATTCAGACACTCCATTGTATGCACAGGTGCGCAGGAGCACAGAGAGGGAAGAAAGTTGGGGAGTGGTGAGGTATGCCTCATCCTTATTCATGACTATGAAGAACACACGCCTTTTTATTTCCCTCCTGGTCTTTCTGAAGTCATCTTTAGAGTCTGAGTTTCAAATGTGATCTTTATTTCATTGCTTAGAACCAGAGAATATTAATTTATGGCCTCACTCAAATTCACATTAATTTCAAACTGACAGCATAATCCAGCCACACTGTAGTGTGTACAACAGAAATCCCAGCCAGAACAGGGCGCAACTGGGCAGGGACGCATAGGAACAGGCAGCCATGGTCTCATTCAGCATCCACATTAGCACAAATTCTTAAAAGTAGCTACTCCTATGTCTGGGTGAAATCCCCCTCACAGTCCTTCGAACTGCACATTCACAGCACTCAAAACTATAAATATATGCCACATGGTTTCTGCAATAATAAACAACTTTCTAGCCCTCCCTTAGGCACTGGGTAGCCTTCATTTTGCAGGTATATGATCCCTAACTTGAACTTGCTCTTGGGAAAACAAAGAGCATAAATCAAATTTCTCATTTGGAAACTTACCTTTCCACATTCAGAAATTCTGAATTTTTGTTTCTAATTCATCGGTGAGAAATATTAGTCTATGCAAGCTCATTCTGGAAATCTTGAAGATGTTTTTATTGCCCACTCCCCACATCTAGACAGAACCTAAGGCCCACTTCCTTCAGCAATCTTTGGTGAATTGCCTAGCACTCTCTCCAAAGAAGTAACACATTCTTCCTCTTTCCCTTCTGAGGACTTTCAAAATTTGATAGTTACATAGTCCATTCACTTACATAATAAATATTCATCAAGCACTCACACTGTGATAGACACTGAAGGAAAACAGGGTTTGCCCCAGTCCCGGCCTGCCAGGTACCCAGGGTCAGATTGAATGAGGCCTTTGAGGGCCTCTGAGCTCCCTGAAACTCAAGCTCCAGCCTGTGCTGCTGCCTTGTTCCAAACACATATTGTTGACTAAATGCAATGGGTACTTCATTTTATAGAGGACTGTCTCATTGACAAAGGCATTCCAAAGTCAAAGCGGTAAGTCAAGCCTGCTATCCTCTGAGCTGTGGCTGGGGAGAGGTCAATGGGGATAAAAGGAGACATATGCAATACTTTAAACAATAAATAATTTAAATTAAATTAATTAATTAAAAATCACTCTGATAACCTACTCTGAAAAATATTTCCTCCTGCTGATGGATATATTGCCAAGATGGAAAATGTGAGTATCTTTCACATTTTGCTGCCTCAGAGATGGCCACAGGCTCTGTTGTAATTTGTTGAGGCACAGGTCTGCTTGCACCAAGGGCTTGACAGAACTTATTAATGCCAAAAACACTGCTCTCCTTCTCCAGCTGGTGGGAGCTGAATGTCACTGATAGGACTACCTGGGCTGTTAGGGGGAACTGCACCTGTCTCCCTTTCCTAGAATGCAGTTAGGTACAAATCTCCAGGAGCAACAATTCATCTTTTCAAATTACAGAGCCCAAGGAGTGGGAGTAGGGAGAATGCAGCTGTTACAAAACAAGAGAATCACAGCTGAAAACCTGATTTGAACACAGCAAGGGAGAATTGTTGGTGTTTAGCTTAAAATTTCATCTGAGCAGAGGCCACAAATACTCAGCAGGCTGCAAGGGCTCTATGCAGCATCTAATATATTGTTAAATCAATGTCCTGGAACATTGTAATTCCACTATAATGCAATCAAAGTGCTTCAATATACTGAGAAAAGAATGAATTCAACTGCTTAAAAATCCTTCACTGAGAAACTAAGCATGAATTTTACTGTGATTAAGTGAGAAGAGCTGAATGCCATATGAAATTTCTTTTTAAATGGTTATTTTATTCTGGGTAGTTGCTTCTTAATTATGCTGTCTTAATTTCCTCATAAATCTGTTCCATCTATACTCACCCAACATTAATATTTATTTTGTTCATTTAATTTTAAAGTATTCTTAAATTAAAGCTATTACAAATATTCTGCTGCTGAAGATAATTCAGCATAGACACTACCATGAAACTATCATTGAAAACATGAACAATGTTATAGCTGTAATAGGGCTTATGAAACACAATATTATAAACTATTTTAGTAAATTAAAAATAAGCCATTCTAGAATTTGTTTAAAATCCACTGCTCAATACATCTTGTTTAAACCTCCGTGCTTGCTTACCTTGGAATTCTTAACAGTATAGATTTCACATAATGAAAATTATACTTAAGAATCATCCTGTCAAAATATTTCCCATGTACATATTTTTTAACATTCTTTCCTTAAAATAAAATCCTCAGCATTTAACCTATACAAGTTGGCCTGCAGAGATCTCACAATGCATGTAACAGTCATTATATTGAACTTGTATCCCATTTAATGTAATATGTAATTACACTGTCTCTCGTTTCTTTTTAGGTTTCGTAGCATTGTAATATGCCATTCTGCAAAATGCTCCCACACAATGGGCTCGATGCAGCAGCAACGCCACTGAGGAAAATTGCAATGGGTTCCCCCCTGGAAAACACCGAATCTCAAAATTCAACACACTAGCTCATAGTTCATTTTCATATCTAAAAGAAACTTTCAGCTGAAACCTTATACTGTCAGCACATGTTATAGTTTCTCTGCACTTGTACTTTTAGGAACTATGATAAAGAAAAGCAGCATACCCCAGGGGCATCAGAAATAAACCATTATAAATTCACATTCTCTTTGTACTAATTTGGATCAAAAGCAAGGCAAAGCCTGTGAGTGCCCTTACACTTCTCAGGTGAAACTTCCTTTTCATATGCCTCCCTGTGTCAGAAGCAGAAAGACATGCCATACACATCTATTTCTCTTACTTTTCTAACCCAAGAAGTTGCTACCATTGTCACAATATGATCACACTAACATTTGAGGTCTGTGTTCTAATAATCAGAAATACTTTTTAATTACATACTTTTTTTAAAATCTTTTTTCTGGACTAAATTCGGGACTGAAACATTGTTCTCTGCTTCAGGATTCCCCAGTCTAAACTCATTAACACCGAATGCTTTTTCCTTTCTGTGCTCCTGGCTTGGTTTTGAATTTGAAGACTTGTCCCCATTCCTTGGCACCTAACAGACTAGAATGTAAGAAAACAACTCCCAGGGAGTAAGAAGCTGCTTCCCATCTTAACTGATCTCTAGGAAACAGACTGGAAATGGGAGTTCGGGGATGGTAAGCAGGTTCCATCTGAAGCTACACAGATCAATACAGGTAAATCCAAAGTAATGGAGGCAAATATAAAAATTAGTATTATTTATTATCTTCTTTATTAATACTCACATATAACCTTTGCTTTTACAGAAAAGTCTACTTTAAATGAATGCCTCCTTGGTTTATTATTCCCAATGGGGCTTTCTGCTCTTGGGCCACTTCCTTTTTTTTATCCCCTCACCCCACATCCAAATTACGCTACTACATGTTCACAGATACCACAAAAATTTTGTAAACAAGATTTGGGTTACTGGATCTTGCTTTCATCAGTATCCCACTTCATAATGCAGGGCAGGTAGGAGAGAAGGTAAGACCTGGGAGAAAGGGAAAGGGAGAAAAGGCAGCGAGAGGACAGGAAGGCAGCTGGTCAGAACTTTCAAGTCTCGCCTTTTCTGCGATGTGTGTGCATTGTGACTGTTCTTGAAATGCAAGACTCGGAACATTGACAGCAAGTGTCTGTGTGGTTATTTATATTATACACCTATAATAGAATGTGTGGGCTTCCTCGGCTTGGGTCTGGACTGTTTCTGTTTAAACACACCACAGTCCCCTGTGGGTAGGTCGTCTCCCACCTCAACAGTCTTCCCGTGTGTGTCTCCCACCTCCAGTCAGGCCTCCCAGGAAACCCTCAGAGCCGGGGCTTTCGGAGCAGGGTTTTGCTGAGGTCTTTGACTTCCTCGGGGCTATTTACCCTCTGATAGCCCAGCACAGCCATGGGCTGATAGCAAAATTCCTCCACTTGTTTGATCTGCTGAAAGGTGAGGGCAGTCCGCCATGCGTTGGCTGCCTGTGTGGCATTGCGGGCAGACACCACAAAAGGCTTGGAGGAGGAGCCCGAACCACTGGTCATGTTCAAGGCAAATTGCTCCATTTCAGGGCTCACCAGCAGTCCCACAAAGTCGTACACCCTCCGTAGGGTCTTGACGGGGTCTCCCACCAGGTCCTCGTACCGCACCACGAGGTAGTGGCCTTGTAGCCAGTCGGGGGGCTGCAGGGCTGTCTGCAGTGTCTTGGCCATGCTGTTGCAGATGACCTCCATAGCGCCAAGGGCATGGTAGTCTGCCGGGCCACCCACACCCTCCTTCTTGGCACCCAGCTTGTGGCCAGCAGCCTCCAGGAATGGCATGCGATGGGCCCTCGGGTCCCGGCTGCGTACCACCTGCAGGCTCTCACGGATGAGACCGTGGCGCGAGCGGATGCGTGAGCTGGCCACAGCACGAGGATCACGCACCAAGTGGATGACCTTGAGGTCCAGGGCCGGGTCGCGAAGCAGCGGCGCCAGCACGGCCACGTCGAAGACGCGCACACCCTTGATGACCAGCGTGCGGTACTTGCGGCACTCCTCCTCGAAGCGCGCCAAGCGTTGCGGTGGACACTTCTTGCACACACGGTCGTCCACCAGCCCCACGACCTCTTTGCGATAGGCAGGGCAGAGCGGCGAAGAGCACACGACCTTATTGGTGGCGGCGCCGAAAATGCCCAGCGTGGTGAGGTTGCGCCCCCCGCTGCCGGCGGGGCTGTACAGCTGGAAGACGGAGAGGTCGCAGCGGTACAGAGCGCTCAGCATGTCCCGCGCTGCCCCTTGCAGAGACACGGCGTCCCCCGGGTACAGTTTCTGCCACACGTGCCACACCGGCTCGTAGAGGAAGAAGACCTCGGGATTCTGGTTAAAGAGCTCCCCGAAGAAGGACGAGCCCGAGCGCCATGTGGTGAACACGTACACCAGCTGCCGTTTGATCTCCCTGCCCCTGGCGCTGCGGGTGCTGTTGCCGGAAGGGGCTGCGGCCCCGGGCCCCGCCGCGGCTGCCGGTGCCGCCCCTAGGACGGCGGCAGCGGGGGAGCGGTAAGGGGCGCGGGGGTCCAAGCGGGTGTGTGCGCGACGCGACACCGCTGGAGGAGGTCTCGGGCGGCCCCAGCCGCCCCCAGCCGCCCCTGCCGCGGCCCCCAGCTGTCCGTCGGGGCTGCACTGCTGCAGCGGCTCCTTGTGCCACTTGTAGTCCAGGAGGTTGAGCATGGTGAGCACGAGCAGCAGCGCGTAGCCCGCGCACAGCACCAGCGCCTTCCTCCGGAACACCTTCATTCCGAGGGGCGACGCGGGCCAGCGGCGGCCCGGGCGCCGGGACCTGGGCGGGAGCAAGGCGCGCGCGGAGGCGGCAGGCGCGGCCGGGAGCAACCGGGGAGGCGCGCCCGGGGACAGGGCTCCCGGGGGGCTGCGGCTCATCACAGGCACACTCGGGGTTCGCGGCGTGGCGGAGGCGGCCCTGCAGCCCGGGAGGGGGACGCAGCGGGCCGGCTTCGGGCGCGAGGACTGGGGCCGCGGCTCCGAGGCGGGCGCGGCTGCAGCAGCGGCGGCTGGTCCTCGGCGCCCAGGACCGGCTGTCCCATGGCAGCGGCTCCCAGACGGACCTGCGGGGGAAGCGGAGTAAACCGGTGCCTCAATCCTTCTCCCAGCCGCCGCCGCCTAAGTACCACCCGCCCTCGTCGGCCTGCTCCCGGCTCACCTGGAGCCGCGGGCGCGACCTGGCGCGGCCTGGGATCGCGGCCCGGAGGTCTGCCCTGCGGCTGTTGTTCGTTCCTCGATTTCTCGCGCGCGGTCTTCCGCTGGGGGTGCCTGGAGGGGCCGCGGGATTCGGAAGCCCAAGCCCTTGGCAGTTTCCGGGAAGCGGGCGCCCTGCGACTGGGGAAGGGGAACTTTCACCAGGCCTGGAGCTCTGCTCCGCGCTCCAGATCCCAGCGCGCCCGGCTCCTGCTACGCATCCTCTGCCTTCTCTGGACAGCAGCTTCCTTCCGGCTCCGATGCCCACTGGCGGAGGCTGAGGGGAGCGGGATCAAACGAGACCCAGCGCCGGGCAAAGCGGCTCCGCCTCTCTCGTTCTTGGCCTCCGCACCCCGACTCTACCCATCCCTCTGGCGGCAGTGGAGGGGGCGCACCGCGACCCTGCAGCGGCGGCGCCGGCTTCTTCCATTACGTAGAGGATGCTCCGGCAGGCATGGTCGGCCCCGCCGCTCCTCAGCCTCCTACCGGCCCGGAGGGCTCCTGTACACAGAGCTCTCCGCTGAAAAGCGCGGGCTGCAGCTTTCCCCGGCCCGCTCCGATCCTGGCACTAGCCGCCTCAGGCCCACAAGTTGTCCGGGTACAGGAACCCCCCACCGCTGCCGCCGCCGCCGCCGCGCGAAAGGGAGGATGCTGCCACCAGACACCCCAACCCGGAGCGCCCGCAACACGCCCCGGCCAGCCTCGGCGCCGCACCCGCCGGCGTGCAGGGTTGGTGCGCGCCGCCGTCTGTTGCTGCGGCTCCTCCCCTTCGCCGCGCCCGCCCCCACTCAAGCCCGCGCCCGCCGCACCGCGCTGAGGTCTGGAGACGTGGGCCACGATTTACTGCGGGGCTGCTCTGGTGGCCATGGCGCTGGGGAGGCCGCAACCACGCGTGCGCAGAGCTCCGGGGCGCGGACAGGCGGTTCGCAGCGCTGGGCCGGGCTCTGGGTAATTTGGATTCTGCGTGCAGCTGCCGGGCTCATCTGCACATTTTTGCTTTCTGGTAAAGTAGAAATCTCCCAGCGGCCGCCCACTCTGTTCTTCTTTAGGGGTCGGAACCGCCCGACCCCTCAGGAAAACCAGGACGCACCCGCGGGCCGAAGTGCCCCTAGGCCGCAAAGCGCCGCCGCAGGCTTTCTACTCGGGGCTCCCGGGTTCTGCTGGCCCGCGGTTTCTCCCGCAGCGAGGAAGTAATACATCTTTGTGACCCCGGCATCAAAGAAGACGTCTTCCAGGCACTGTCCCGGCGCTGTCTTCTCCAGGCTCCCCTCCACCTATGGATAGGGCTTCTTAGGGCTTTACCCAACTCGGCTTGGAATGCTGCGACCACTGTGACTGACGTCCTCAAGAACGGGGGTGCAGGGAGATGACTCTTTGTTTTAATTTACAATCAAATACTTGTCTTGCTTCTTAGTCTCAAAGATGAGATCAAACGATTTGGCCCTAAAGGAAACACCGTTTTTGAAGTAGATCATTTTTTAGTTACTTTAATATTTTCTTTAAAGATAATGAGAAAATCCTTCTCTCTCTCTCTCTCTCTCTCTCTCTCTCTCTCTCTCTCTCTCTCTCTCCCTTTAGTAATTGAAGGTGATGGGGTGTTCAATGCCCAATTGATTAGACCCCAGTTGAGGCCTTGGCAGAATCGTGAGGAATCCAGAAAAGCTTGTGGGCCAGTAAATGCTACAGATCTGGAGGCGTTTTGTTTGCCTCCTGTCCTAAGTAGTTTTTAGAAATTTGAAAAAGTTAACAAAAAATTATTTTTGTGTATTTTGGACAGCCTCTCTCAACCAGAGGATGAAATGTTGCTGTTTGCAACATTATTCTTCAGTTAGTCTTATAGAATACTAGAGGCCCGGCACACGAAATTCGTGCATGGTGGTGGTTGGGGGGGTGTCCCTCAGCCCAGCCTGCATCCTCTCCAATCTGGAACCCCTCAAGGGATGTCTGACTGCCCGTTTAGGCCTGATCCCTCTCACAATCCAGGACTGCTGGCTCCCAACTGCTCGCCTGCCTGCCTTCCTGATTGCCCCTAACTGCTTCTGCCTGCTAGCCTGATCACCCCCTAACTACTCCCCTGCCAGCCTGATTGATGCCTAACTGCTCCCCTGCCAGCCTGTTTGCCCCTAACTGCCCTCCCCTGCAGGCCTGGTCATCCCTAACTGCCTTCCTCTGCAGGCCTGGGTCCCCCCCAACTGCCCTTCCCTGCAGGCCCAGTCACCCCCAACTTCCCTCCTCTGCAGGCCTGGTCACCCCTAACTGCCCTCCCCTGCAGGCTTGATCGCCCCCAACTGCCCTCCCTTGCAGGCCTGGTCCCTCCTAACTCCCCTTCCCTGCTGGCCATCTTATGGTGGCCATCTTGTGTCCACATGGGGGCAGCCATCTTGTGTGTTGGAGTGATGGTCAATTTGCATATTACTCTTTTATTAGATAAGAGAGAGGCATGGTGCACGGGTGGGGGCCAGCTGATTTGCCCTGAAGGGTGTCCTGGATCAGGGTGGGGGTTCCCTTGGGGCGTGGGGTGGCCTGGGCGAGGGGCCTGTGGTGGTTTGCAGGCCGGCCACACCCCCCCGTCGACCCAAGCGGAGGCCCTGGTACCTGGGATTCATTTATCTTCTATAATTGAAACTTTGTAGCCTGGAGCAGAGCCAAGCATCCTGCTTGCTCCATAGCCGCAGCCATTTTTGTTGGGATTTATTTATCTTCTATAATTGAAACTTTGTAGCCTTGAGCTGAGGCCAAGGCAGGCCAGGGCTGCGGGAGCTTGGCTTCCTCCATTGCCGGGGGCAACTCAAGCCTCCTACTCTCTCCAGCTCTGTGGCTGCTACCATTTTTGTTGGGATTTATTTATCTTCTATAATTGAAACTTTGTAGCCTTGAGTGGAGGCCTGGGCTGGCCAGGGTGTGTGGAAAGCTTGGCTTCCTCCATTGCCGGGGAAACCCAAGCCTCCTGCTAGCTCCGTGGCCACAGCCATCTTGGTTGGGTTAATTTGCATACTCGCTCCTGATTGGCTGGTGGGCATGGCTTGTGGGTGTAGCAGAGTGATGGTTAATTTGCATATTACTCTTTTATTAGGACTCTAAGAGCCAGGACTTGAAAAGGTGACTTAACTCATATGGGTGTTCAGGGTAGAAAAACGTTCAAAAAACTTGACTTAACCCAGTTTTCCAGAAAAATTCATAATGCCACCTGCTGGAGGCTAATTCCAGCAGGGTCATAATAAATGCAGAAAGTCCTCAAAAGGTTGAATGGACTCTTTCAGCAGGGCTGAAAATCTGCATATATTATTGCCTGCTGCCAGACAGCCGAAGGCGGTTTCCCCAACTTGAAATCTTTAACTGTTTACCAAACCTGACCTTTGATATGTATATCTGCTTTGCTATAGGGAAAAATCATAATATATAAAAACCCAGGGTCTGTAATGACTGAACAGGTGACCGGTCCATCCCCCAGCCCTTAGGTTCCATTGATCAGGGGATGGCTAATGGGGGAACCCCAATGTACGTATCCTTTTATCTGACGATGAAAAAATCCCAAAGAACAAGAATAGAGATAGACTACTGTCCTTTAGTCATAAAAAAAAACCAGAAGTGTCCTGAGAAAAACTGAGACTTGGTTCTTCCCATGTGCCTCAGAGAGATTGGATGAGGAAATGGCCCAGTTTGGCCCTGACTTTACTCTTGAAGGTGTCTTTGCCACTGTGAATACACTGCCACCTTTTGGAATAGGGGCTCATATGAAAGTCTGCATTCCCAACTTTTCTTGAAACAGACCTATGTTCTGCAGCTGTGGCCACCATCCTGAGATCAGGTCCTGATTCCACTGGGAATCAGGGGTCACTGGAGTGGAGCCTCCCCCCACCCCCCGTGCCCTTTTACATTCAGGGATTGAGCTGAACTCACTTTGGGGGAGGCCTAGCAAGGCTGACAGGTGTTACAGATGGAAGGATGGAGAATGGAGAGGCGGACACCCTGCTCGGTCTCTCCCTGGGTGGGGTCAGGCAGATGAAGGCCGGCCAGCCCACCCCACAATAGGGTCAGAAAGCGTCCTCTATGTCCACCTCTCACCCCATGGGCCTGGCCACTCCCCCTCAGTTCCAGGCAGCACTCTGCATTCCACGACAGTGCACTCTGCCCTCACATGCTGCTTGCCCTAAGTGAGAAGGAAGAGAGCAGTTGGCCCACAGACAGCTACACAGAAAGATAGGGCTCACAGCTGGTGAGTGCAGTGGCAGTAGTGGGAGCCTCTCCTGCCTCCATGGCAGCACTAAGGAGCAATGAGCTGAATGGTAAGGAGCAGTGAGTAGGCGGACAGTAAGGAGAGAAGGGTCCTGGACTGCGAGAGGGATTTCCAACTGTTGGCTTAGGCCCGTTCCCCATGGGAAAAGGGCAGAAGCTGGCAGGCGGACATCTCCTGAGGGGTCCTGGACTGCGAGAGGGTGCAGGCCAGGCTGAGGTATCCCTGTACCTCCAGTGCACGAATTTCATGCACTGGGCCTCTAGTGTGTTAATAAAAAGGTAGGGGTCCAGAGATTCAGGGAACTTAGCTACTATAGCTAAGACGTCCCTGGCTCCCCAAAAAAATGCCTCCCAAATTTATATTTTATGTCTAGTTTATTTAATTTACTCGCAGCCCCTTCTCCAGATTCCTGAACCCTAGTAGATACAGAAACACCCAGGCAGCCACCAGCAGAGTTCATATAATTTCCCTGCTGTGGTCCTGATAAAGTGAAAGGATGAGGCTTCCTATGACAGACTTTATGCAGATAGAGGGAGTCTAGTAGAACTGGAATTTTATATGCAGCTTTCTCAAGTAGTCCAGCATTCCCCTCTGGGAGCCCATCAGGACAGGCAGATGTTTTTAATCCCTATTTACAGATGAAGTTGGTAGAGTTTAATTGAGTGACTTCCATCTTTTCCTTTCTGGATCCTCCTGCCTCCCTTCACAGTATTGTCTCAAATGTCCCTATCCTGTCTTCCTTCTACCCTTTCTCCACAGAAACTAAAGTCGTGTTGGTGCATTGAAAGACAGGTCCCACCTAGCCAGACTGGCTCAGTGGATAAAGTGTTGGCCTGCCTACCAAATGTTTTGGGATTTGATTCAGGTCGAGAGCATGTATCTTGGTTACAGGCTCTCCCTGGCCCAGGCCCTGATCAGGGCTCATGCAGGAGACAACCAATCCATGTGTTTCTCTCAGATCGATGTTTCTCTCTGTCTTTCCCTCTCTCTCCTACTCTCCCTAAAAATCAATGGAAAAATATTGTTGGGTGAGGATTAAAAAAAAAGAGAGAGAGATTGATGAAAGAGAGGGAGTTGAGGAGGAGAGAGCACCTCAATCTTAGTATTCAGCATGATTCCAAGCAAAATTATTTCTAATACTTCTAAGTTAGTCTCCAGCTTTGTGATTGCTTGAAAAGCACACAAATTGCAGTTGTTTGATGTAAGGACCCTTTTTAAACAATTGTTTCCATAGAAGCAATTTTGTAATACTTTATTACAGTTGGAAAAATAGTAAACCCATTTGCCACATACCTCACAATGAATGCTCAGCTGACATCAATTTATAGGTTCCTGAATCTCCACTCTTTCCTTTAATTACTTTCTTTTTTTATTTGCAAATTTTTTCTTTATTGATTAAGGTATTACGTGTGTCCTTATCCCCCTAATGCCCCCCACCAACTCAGGCCCTCACCCCCCTGGTGTCTGTGTCCATTGGTTAGGCTTATATACATGCATGCAAGTCCTTTGGTTGATCTCTTCCCCTTACCCCCACCCTCCTCTATCTTCCCTCTGAGGTTTGATGGTCTGATTGATGCTTCTCTGTCTCTGGATCTGTTTTTGTTCATCAGTTTATGTTGTTCATTATATCCACAAATGAGTGCTATCATGCAATATCTATCTTTCTCTGACTGGTTTATTTCGCTTAGCATAATGCTTTCCAATTCCATCCATGCTGTTGCAAATGGTAAGAATTCTTTCTTTTTTATAGCAGCACAGTATTCCATTATATAGACGTACCACAGTTTTCTTTTATTTTTTTAAATAAATCTTTATTGTTCAGATTATTACATATGTTCCTCTTTTTTTCTCCCATAGCTCCCCTCCACCGGATTCCCCACCCACCCCATGTCCTCAACCCCCGCCACTGTCTTCATCCATAGGTGTAAGATTTTTGTCCAATCTCTTCCCGCACCCCCCAAACCCCTTTCCCCCGAGAATTGTCAGTCCACTCCCTTTCTATGTCCCTGATTCTATTATATTCATCAGTTTATTCTGTTCATCAAATTTTTTATTCACTTGATTTTTAGATTCACTTGTTGATAGGTATGTATTTGTTGTCGTTTTGTTGTTCATAATTTTTATCTTTACCTTTTTCTTCTTCTTCCTCTTCTTAAAGAATACCCTTCAACATATCATATAATCCTGGTTTGGTGGTGCTGAACTCCTTTAGCTTTTTATTGTCTGTGATGCTCTTTATCTGACCTTCAATTCTAAATGATAGTTTTGCTGGGTACAGTAATCTTAGTTGTAGGTTCTTGCTGTTCATCACTTTGAATATTTCTTGCCACTCCCTTCTGGCCTGCATAGTTTCTGTTGAGAAATCAGCTGACAGTAGTATGGGTACTCCCTTGTAGGTAACTAACTGTTTTTCTCTTGCTGCTTTTAATATTCTCTCTTTGTCTTTGGCCCTTGGCATTTTAATTATGATGTGTCTTGGTGTGGTCCTCTTTGGATTCCTCTTATTTGGGGTTCTGTGTGCGTCCTGAACTTGTAAGTCAATTTCTTTCACCAGGTAGGGAAAGTTTTCTGTCATTATTTCTCCAAATAGATTTTCAATATTTTGCTCTCGCTCTTCTTCTGGCACCCCAATAATTCGGATGTTGGTATGCTTAAAGTTATCCCAGACACTCCTTACACTATCTTCATATTTTTGGATTCTTTTTTCTTTTTGTTTTTCTGGTTGGGTGTTTTTTGTTTTCTCATGTTTCAAATCTTTGGTTTGATTCTTGGGGTCCTTTGATCTACTGTTGAATTTCTGTATATTCTTTATTTCAGACAGTGTATGCTTAATTTCTGACTGGTCCTTTTCCATTTTTTTGGCATTCTCATTAAGATCTTTAAAGGTCTCACTAAGTTCCTCAGAGGTTTTTAGCAGATTCTTGAGTAATCTTATAAATGTGGATTTGAACTCTATGTCCAGTAGTTTGCTTTCCTCCATTTCTTTCATTTGTGACATGTTTCTTTGTCTCCGCATTCTGGCTGCTTCCCTGTGTTGATGGAGTGGTTTTGTGTGGTAGGTGACTTATAGGGCCCAGTGGTTCAGCCTCCCCAATCACCTGAGGTGGATACTCTTGGTGCACCCCTTTGTAGGCTGAGTGCACAGTCTTGTTGTAGTTAAGCTTTGATTGCTGTTGGTATACTGGGAGGAATTTACTTCCAGGCCAATTGGCTATGAGGACCCGCTGGGTCTATAACAGAAGAACTGCTGTGCTGGAGACACCCTTATGGGACAGGACTTGTTTCAGTGGGACTTTCGTGCTCACTGAGTCTGCCTCTTGAATGTGATACTTATGGATGTGAGAAGTTGAAATCTGGTGTCATCTCACACTGACCACTAAGTACACTGGCTTCTGGATCTCCAATGGCGTGCAGGTCAGCTACTGTCTAAGGCCACCCAGCAGGAGCTACAGCGAGGCCTGCAGATTTCTCCTGGTCTGACCAGAGCTGCAGTTTGTTAGGTTAAGCTGCGATAGGGCTGGCCATTTATATGCAAAAGCTGCTGCGCACAGTTTGGGTGGGTTTGTGAATTGGAGAGGGCGGTGTCTCAGGGAGTGACTAGAGCATGGCGAAGAGTGATGGCTGCCAGTCAGCCGTCTCTGCATCTCCGCATTTCCAAGTCCCCACGTCCCATGCCCCAGTGCAGTAAACAATGAATCCTGCCTGCACCTCTGTAAGAAAGCCACCCTCACTTTCTGATCAAATGGCAGAAAGTCCAGCTTCTCCCCGTAGGGGTCTGGGTCCCAAGAGTCTTACCGGAAACTGGAGTTCAAAGTAATGGGGAGCTGTGTCTCCCTTCGGGTGAAAGAAACAGTGAATCCCTGACCAGTTTGGCTCAGTGGATAGAGCGTCGGCCTGCAGACACAAGGGTCCCCGGTTCGATTCCTGTCAAGGGCATGTACCTTGGTTTTGGGCACATACCCAGTGGGGAGTGTGCAGAAGGCAGCTGATCGATGTTTCTCTCATTGATGTTTCTCTCTATCCCTCTCCCTTCCTCTCTGTAAAAAATTAATAAAAAATATATTTTTAAAAAAGAAAGAAACAGCGCACCCAGTCTCCAACCGCCAGCCCAATTCGCGTGCCTGCGTACCTCAACTTTTCCGCACTTGTGCACGTCTCAATGCTCTTTTCTCTTTCCTTCTAGTTGTAGAACTTCTACTCAGCCAGCTTTCCTGTAGTTCTGGGTGATAGACGTTTTGTCTTTTAGTTGTAGTTTTGGTGTGGTTGTGAGAGGCAGCACGTACAGGTGTATAACTTATGCTGCCATCTTGGTTTCTCTCTCAGAAATTCCTTTCTTTTTAATGCACTTATCCTTCTAGCATGGTGATGACATAGACATATATTAAGTCCCATAGTAATTTCATTGGCAGAGGAGCGTCATGCCACAGCTCTTTAATTCAGCTCTATTTCAGGATGCCTCTTCACTCTCCTCTGGTGTCTGAAAACTACTGTTGGAAAAATTATGTGGCTTTTTTTTAACGCTTGACAAATAGGGGGCTCATATTGGGAGTGCTATAGGCCCAGCATCCAACTTGTGGAATACAGCAGAGAGATCTTTCAAGACCTTCATAGTCTGAATTGGGAGAAGATGTAAGACTGATCCCAGCTGGCATGGCTCAGTGGTTGAATGTTGACCTATGAATCAGGAGGTCATAGTTGATTCCCAGTTAAGACATATGCCTGGGGTTACGGGCTTGATCCCCAGTATAGGGTGTGCAGGAGGTAACCAATCAATGATTCTCATCATTGATGTTTCTATCTCTCTCTCCCTTCTGCTCAATAAAAAAATGTATTTTTAAAAAGATATAAGACTGAGGGAGAAACCAAGATGGCAGCATAGGTAAACACCTAAATTGCTGCCTCGCACAACAATTTCAAAACTACAACTAAAAGAAAAAAACAGACATCATCCAGAAGCACAGGAAGGCTGGCTGAGTGGAAATTCTACAACTAGAAGGAAAGTGAAAAGCACACTGAGACTCAGAGGAGCTGTGGAAGTAAAGGCAGAGGTACAAAGGCATGCGTGCATGGAGAGGGCTGGCAACTGAGTACATGGCTGGCTTTCTCAATTGGGAGGAAAACAAAAGCTCATGACTGCTCTGAACTCCAGTTCCGGGGGAGACTCGGGGGACCCAGACTCATACGGGGAGAAACTGGACTGTCTTGCAGGGGATGAAACTCAAGGGCAGCTTTCTCTCAGAGGTGCTTGCAGTGATTACACAGGACACTGAGACACAGG
Source organism: Eptesicus fuscus (assembly GCF_027574615.1). Lineage (NCBI taxonomy): Eukaryota > Metazoa > Chordata > Mammalia > Chiroptera > Vespertilionidae > Eptesicus > Eptesicus fuscus. The sequence continues at coordinate 113,796,180 of NC_072475.1, forward strand.
GGCCTATTAGGGCAGGGCTGATGGGAAGCCATTGAGGTTTACACTGCCCTGAGACTCAGCCCCATTCAAACTGAGCACAGAGGCTTTTGCAAGTCTTCTCCCATAAGGGTGTCTCCAGCACAGAAGTTCTCCCAGCATAGACACAGCTGATCCTCACAGCCAATTGGCCTGGAGGTCAATTCCTCCCAGTGATACCAACAACAATCAAGGCTTAACTAGAGCAAGACTGTGCACACAGCCCACAAAGGGGTGCACCACGAGTGTCCACCTCAGGTAACTGGGGAGGCTGAGCCACTGGGCCCTATAGGACACCTAGCACACAAAGCCACTCTATCAACTCAGGGAAGCAGCCAAAATGCAGAGACAAATAAACAAACCACAAATGAAAGAAATGGAGGAAAGCAAACGACTGGATATAGAGTTCAAAACCATGGTTATAAGGTTTTTCAAGAATTTTCTAGAAAAGGCTGAATAATTTAGCAAAACCCTCGAAGATATGAAAAAAGACCAACTAGAAATTAAGCATACACTGAATGAAATAAAAAATAATATACAGTGATCCAACAGCAGACTAGAGGATTGCAAGAATCAAGTCCAAGATTTGAAATACAAAGAAGCAAAAAACACCCAACTGGTAAAGCAAAAAGCAAAAAAGAATCCAAAAATATGAAGATAGTGTAAGGAGCGTCTGGGACAACTTCAAGTGTACCAACATCCAAATTATGGGGGTGCCAGAAGAAGAGAGAGAGCAAGATACTGAAAACCTATTTGAAGAAATAATGACAGAAAACTTCCCCCACCTGGTGAAAGAAATAGACTTACAACTCCAGGAAGTGCAGAGAACTGCAAACAAAAGAAATCCTAAGAGGACCACACCAAGACCACATATCATAATTAAAATGCCAAGAGCAAAAGACAAAGAGAGAATATTAAAAGCAGCAAGAGAAAAACAGTTACCTACAAGGGAGCACCCATACGATTGTCAGCTGATTTCTCAACAGAAACTATGCAGGCCAGACGGGAGTGGCAAGAAATATTCAAAGTGATAAACAGCAAGAACCTACAACCAAGATTACTCTACCCAGCAAAGCTATCATTCAGAATTGAAGGTCAGATAAAGAGCTTCACAGATAAGAAAAAGCTAAAGGAGTTCAGCACCACCAAACCAGGATTATATGATATGCTGAAGGGTATTAAGAAGAGGAAGAAGAAGAAAAAGGTAAAGATAAAAATTATGAACAACAAATACATATCTATCAACAAGTGAATCTAAAAATCAAGTGAATAAAAAATCTGAAGAACAGAATAAACTGATGAATATAATAGAATCAGGGGCATAGAAAGGGAGTGGACTGACAATTCTTATGGGGAACGAGGGATGGGGGGTGCGGGAAGAGACTGGACAAAAATAGTACACCTATGGATAAGCACAGTGGGGGGCTGGAGGGTAAGGGCAGAGGGTGGGATAAGAACCGGGTGGAGGGGAGCTATGGGGGGAAAGAAGAGGAACAATTGTAATAATCTGAACAATGAAGATTTATTTTAAAAAATAAAATCAAATTCTGAGGCAAAAAAAAAAAAGATATAAGACTGAGTTGACTGGACAGTTCCCATCGAGGCTTGTCTGTGTTACTGGAGATCTGCAAGATTCACCTTTGGGGAGTGTCTGCCCCTGGGCACCAAGATGGATTCAGTCACTCATATTTTCAGCAAATACTGCATTTTCAAAGAAACTGAATACACCAAATTGGATTAATCATAATCCTTGATTTATCATACACTGTCATCATTAGGCCTGTGGTGGATCTTTTACATTTTTACATGATTTTAAATAACATATTGAATACATCAATCCATCACAGAACACAAAAACTCCAGGTATAACTACTATACTTAATTTGTTCAAAAATTTAAATGAAATGGTCAAGTTTCATGGGTGGGGGAAGACTTTCCTTACCTACCAAAAAAAAAAAAAAGAAAAAAGAAAAGAAAACAAATAGCCTGAATAGTCTTACAATTATTAAGAAAATGGAGCAGTCATGTAAAGTCTTCCCATAAGAAAAACAACAGGCCCAAAGAGCTTTAGAGAGAGTTCTGCCAGCCTCAGGGTTAAATAATTTCTATCTTATACAAACTCTTCCAGAGAGTAGAAAACAAGAAATGCTTCTCCAACTCACCCTACCTAATAAAATAGTAATATGCAAATTGACCACACCTTCACTACGCCCAAGCCACGCCCACCAGCCAATCAGGGTGAGTATGCAAATTACCCAACAAAGATGGCGGTTAATTTGCATACACTGAGGGAGGGAGGAGTGAAGACTGAAGACAACTTAGAAGGAAGAGGGAGGAAAAGCGGAAAGCAAGGTGGCTGCCAGAGGGAAAGCCCGGGAGGAGCGGGGCAGGGCGGAGCGGGGCAGGGCGGGGCAGGGCGGGTGGCAGCGGCCCGCAGGTATAGGCGTGGTGGCGCAGCAGCCGCTTGCAGGATTCTTCCTGCAAATGGGCTACTAGTAATAACTAAACAGATAATAACCAGAGGGGGATTTCAGAGTAGGAAATAGGTCCTTTTCACTGATTAATATATACATAAAACTCCTAAATAAAATACCAGCAAAACAAATCTAATTGAGTGTGGGAATAAAGACAACACTATAAGTTGAGTTTATTCTAGGAATAAAGGATAACTTAATACTGATGAATATTTATTGAGCACCTATAAGGTACCAGCTGCTGATCTAACTCTTCAGGATGCAAAAGTGAAACAAACAAGCCTGGTCCCTACTCTCATGGAATCTATACTCTAATGTAGGAGACATTCAGTAAACACACACATTTAAACAGGTAAGATTATTTTAGAGAACAGTAAGCGCTATGGAGGAAATACTATAAATCAATTCACAGAGAGTGACTGGAAGCATCTATAAATTGGGGACGTGACCCTTGTATAGAATAAGGAGGCAGCCTGGTAAAAACAGGGAGGAGTACGCCATGCAGATGATACAGCAAGTGCAGAAGCCCTGAGCTGGGGATGAGGTTGCCATCCTATATAATAAAGAGCTAATATGCAAATGGTCATCATGCCCTCATGCCTTAACTCCGTAAGGGCTCAGACACTCAACACTGGGGAGAGAGGAATGGGGACCAGCCAGGAACAAATGAGCTCGCAAGAGAGGAATGAGGAACAGCCAGCCTGCAACCCGTGAGGGGGACAAGCTGCCCGCCCTGTGGTCCCAGGCGCCAGTGGCTGTGCCTGCACCTGCAGCCTGGGAGAGGGACAAGCCACCCGCCCCTTGGTTCCGGGCGCCAGTGGCTGGGACCCACGCAAAGCCACCCTCCCACGGTCCCCTGTGGCTACAGCCAGCCCGAGTGAAGCCAGCATGGGTCCTGAGTGCCTGCAGCTGGCCAGAGGGAGGGAAATCCGAGTCCCAGGTGCCTGCGACAGGCCAGAGGAGGGAATCCTGGGTCCTGGGTGCGGGGCGAGGCAGAGGTGGTTAGGGGTGATCAGGCAGGCAGAGGTGGTTAGGGGCAATCAGGCAGGCAGGCAGAGGGTTAGGTGCGATCAGGCAGGCAGGCAAGCAGTCCCAGATTGTGAGAGGCATGAATTTCATGCACCAGGCCTCTAGTATTTAAAAGAATAGAAGGGGGTAAGTTGGGTTGAGCCCAGGGAGAGAGATGACTATGACCACCTAACCAAGATGTGTCCTGGTTTGCAATACCTGAAGGGGCATCCTTAACTTTAGACTTTAAAAAGCAATTTGATAATATACAGAAAAATGATGTTATGGGAGAAGTGTGCTCTCAGGAAGTAGTCTTATTTCAAGAACTTAAGTAGCTAATTATCAAATGTGTCACCCTGGTGTTATACTTATTTGAGTCCCACTCTCCTCCCCAGACTCACCTAAACATGCTCCATCTTTCAGCATCTTCACTTCTTTTTAGAGCTAGTTCAGCTGTCTACTTCCTGGGTCCCACCCAAGCCATGAAGGTTGGCATGCTTCTTTCTGAAGTTTTCCTTCTAGAAATTAATAGATGTCTAGAGCTATGCAAGCAGGAGATGTTCCCCCACCATGACTGGAGACACCACTTTCTCTAATCCACCAGCCATTTCTTTGCTGCCTATAGCAGGCATTTCTGGGGTTCTGCTTGCCTCCCATCCATTCTCCACAGCGTCTGAACCACCCTACTCTATTGTATGTGGCTTTGGTGAGACCTTCCCCTCCTCACAGGGGTCATATATGTGATCCATGCTAGCAAATTAGATGCTCTCTCCATGAAAGTTCCATTCATTCCTTCCTGCATTCAATCTATGTATTGAGCTCCTACTGTGTGCCAGGCAATGTTAATCTTCATAAGAAAGACCAAAAGATGGAAAACAGTTTCTGACCTCTCATTCCAACAGTGGAACCCTCAAGAGATGTCCTTTTTTTTTCCAGAAGGGACCCTGTCCCTTGCAAACCTATAATGTGCTTTTTCTTTAGATTCTGTGAGCTGCTCCAAATGCATCCATAAATTTCTCCCTTCTCCCCATTAAATTCATCAGTGTAGGTTTCTGTTACTTACAACCCCAAATTCCTAGTTGGCATAGTGGCTTACTGCCTAATTATAGATTTGGTTTCATCCATGCTTTGTCTTTGTACCTTATTCTCCATCCACCTGTAAAACAGTGTTTCACTTTTGAGTTCCCACCTTTAAATTCTAGTATCTAGCCAGCTGGTGACCCTAAGGAACTTCAGCCTGGTGCCCACATCAGCATCAGTGACCTCACCACTCACACCTTGGCCTGGTCCTATTAATCACCAACAATGGCTGGGCTGCTCACATTTGTTGTTATTTGTTTGTTTGTTTGTTTTCTTTCTATTTTTCTAAGAGTTCTTTTTTTTTGTTCTTTTTGTTGACACTTTTAACCCCTGACCCCATTAGCCACATAGCCAGGACTACTCTCACACTAATTAGTATTCCTTTTTAGTCAGATTTATTTCCACATCTAATTAGGGACTACATCTAATCATTAATATCTCCTAACTTCTGGTCCCAAGGACTGGCTGGGTTCTTTTATTCTTTTGTTATTATTTAATAATAGCCATATATATATATATATATATATATATATATATATATATATATAATGTGAGGTGGCCCACAAATATAAATACAAAAAAAATTAATCAAAGGAAAAATAACATGAAGCCAGGGGTATATAACAATTTATTCCATGGGTCCTGTTTAATTGCTAAAGGTGAGTCCAAAACAGAAGCTCTGAGCCTCTTAGTAGCAAGAGTAAAAGAGGCAAGTTGCTTAGGGGGATTGACAGCTTTGCCTATAGAGAACTAAGAAAAAAATTTTATCCTCTATTATAAGCTTGATTCATGTGATTTCTTTGTTAACTACTTTATTCACAATACTAGCACAGTATCTGGCATATAAATACTCAATAAATCTTTTGGATGACTTTCTATGGGTCCTTATAAAAAGAATTATGTATTATAGAAAGTAGACTATGTCCTTAAATATGTCTCTACAATTTATAATGAAAATTACTATAGAGTTAGGGCAGAAGGTACTGGTTTTTATAAGCCAAATCAATGCAATCTAATGACATAATGTCAATATTCAGTTGACTAAAAGAACTCCATCCACTGTTCTGATTGTTTGGCCTGCTGGCTCATCCCAGCAGACTGCATGCAGCTTTTTATCATGTCAAAGTGCATAGGAATGAATAACTTCTAGGGAAAGGCTTCTTGGAGAAACAATCACCAGAAAACAAAAATCCAGCTTCTGTCATCTGTTTCCACATCTCATGCAATAAAATAATCTCCCAATGGCAGTAAAAGCTGTCTTGTGCTATTGTCAGCTAGAAAGTGGTCTTAAAGCATTTTGAGAATCCTTTCACTTCCCCTGGCTTGCACCTCATTGTCCCAGCTCTCATGAGTTATGAACACAGGAAAATTGGGTTGAAGCTGGGAGCATGCAGAACCTTGCTCTGACCACTTCCCCTCATTCCCAGGCTGGAGCTTCAATTTGCAGTAATTCCTCCTTGGAGTAAACCATTTCTCTCCATGGAGGACCTGTCCCTGGCAGTCAGGTGCTTAGAAGCCATTCTTTCCTGTATTCACTGAGAGATGCCCAGCCCACTGCCTGTCAACCCTCTGGAACCATCCCTCACCTAGGACTAGTCAGTCAAGAGAGACAACCCTCACTGTATTTTGAAACACTGCATTTTAAAATGTGGAGATACATTGATGCTGAGGTTTTGGTCCATGATAAAAAACTAGAGGCCTGGTGCACGAAATTCGTGCACGGAGGGGGGTGTGTCCCTCAACCCAGCCTGTACCCTCTCCAATCTGGGACCCCTCGAGGGATGTCTGACTGCCCGTTTAGGCCTGAACGGGCAGTTGGACATCCCTCTCACAATCCAGGACTGCTGACTCCCAACTGCTCACCTGCCTGCCTTCCTGATTGCCCCTAACCGCTTCTGCCTGCCAGCCTGATCACCCCCTAACCACTCCGCTGCCAGCCTGATTGATGCCTAACTGCTCCCCTGTCAGCCTGTTTGCCCCCAACTTCCCTCCTCTGCCGGCCTAGGTCACCCCTAACTGCCCTCCCCTGCAGGGTTGAAGGGTTAATCGCCTCCAACTTGCAGGCCCGGTGCCTCCCAACTGCCCTCCCCTGCTGGCCATCTTGTGGTGGCCATCTTGTGTCCACATGGGGGCAGGATCTTTGACCACATGGGGGAAGCCACATTTTGTTGGAGTGATGGTCAATCTGCATATTATTCTTTTATTAGATAGGATAGAGGCCTGGTGCATGGGTGGGGGCCAGCTGGTTTTCCCTGAAGGGTGTCCCAGATCAGGGTGGGGGTTCCCTTGGGGCATGGGGCGGCTTGAGCAAGGGGCCTGTGGTGGTTTGCAGGCCGGCCATGCCCCCTGACGACCCAAGTGGAGGCCCTGGTATCTGGAATTTATTTACCTTCTACAATTGAAACTTTGTAGCCTGGAGCAGAGCCAAGCCTCCTGCATGCTCCACGGCCGGCAGCCATTTCTGTTTGGGTTAATTCACCTTCTATAATTGAAACTTTGTAGCCTTAAGCGGAGGCCTGGGCCTGGCCAGGGTGTGCGGAAAGCTTTGCTTTCTCTGTTGCCGCGGGCAACCCTGGCCTGGTCTCTCCAGCTCCGTGGCTGCTGCCATTCTGTTTGAATTTGTCTACCTTCTATAATTGAAACTTTGTAGCTTGAGTGGAGGCTTAGGCCTGGCAAGGGCATGTGGAAAGCTTGGCTTCCTCTGTTTCCTGGGAAACCTTGCTCTCTGTGGCTGTAGCCATCTTGGTTGGGTTTATTTGCATCCTCGCCCTGATTGGCTGGTGGGCATGGCTTGGGCTGGTGGGCGTGGCTTGGGCATAGCGAAGGTGTGGTCAATTTGCATATTACCCTTTTATTAGGTAGGCTGCTTTAAAAAAAAAATCAACCAGTCACTAAGTCAACTGTCATGAAGAAGTAGAGATGACATCACATTAGCAGGAACTCTCTGAGACATCCACATGGCTCTGCAGTAATCCAAGTCTGTTTAAACAGATAAGGAAGTATAGTATAATACCCCATGCCTTCAGTGTGACTTCTACCTCATTACCACAGCATCTATCTGATAAAAGGCTGTCAGCTGCATGAGATGTGGAAACAGATGACAGAAGCTGAGTTTTTTGTTTCCTGGCAATTGTTTCTCCAAGAAGCCTTTCCCTAGAAGTTATTCATTCCTATGCACTTCGACATGATAAAAAGTTGCATGCAGTCTGCTGGGATGAGCCAGCAGGCCAGACATCAGAATGGTGGATTGAGTTGCTTTTAGTCAACTGAATATCGACATTATGTCTATTGACAGAAGGAATTAAGCTCCTTGAGATTTAGAAACAAATTTAGTGGCTTATCCACAGAATTTGGAATCAGCCCTGGATTCAAGTTCCTATAAGTTTATTCACTAGTTCTATGTTCTTGGACAAGATATGTAATCTCTTGAGCCTCAGTTTCCCATTTGTAGTAGAAGAGTTACAGTGGCTGTGTAATGGAATGGCTAGAAAATTTCTATAGAGTTAGGGCAGAAGGTACTGGTTTTTATAAGCCAAATCAATGCAAGCTAGGAGTGTAAAGCACACAGCATGGCATGGAGTGGTAGTAAGTAATAATTCCTACTCTCACACTAGATGAATGGCCTCTTCTCCTTGGGGAGGAATGAAGCAAGTTAAAGGAACTCAGGGTCCACAAGAAAAAAGGGATACTATATCCCTTTATTTCCCCCCTTTTTATGAGGGACCTGTAGGGATTTAGTTTGGTGAGGAGTTTTATTCAGGGTAAGGATAGTTCTGGTTGAGATTTGTAGGGGCAGAAAGATGGGGAAAAGTGTTCAGCTGTCAATAGGGAGAATGGGGCTCATCACAGTGGGGGTTCCTTGACCTTGTCGTCCAATGGGCCTTGCTTCTCAAAGTGCAGTCAGTGGACCAGCTGCATGAAGATCTCCTAAGAACTTGCTGGAAACACAGAATTTCAGTCCTCAGACCTCTTGCATCAGAATCTGCATTGTATAAAACCAAATTAAATCAGCAATTACCCACAGAGCTCTTTCCTTTGAATAATTAGCCAGGTGTTATAGGAATAACAATAAATAAGAGAAATTCAAGACATAGAACCTTGCCTCCAGGTGCTTACTTGTGGAGGCAGAGAGAGACAAAAAGAATACAACGAAGTTAATCTTTTAACTCTCAAACTCAAGACAGTCATAGAAATATAACTTCAAGGTAGTATAATATTCACTCTAAAACTGAAAATAGTCTACTTCTAAATGTTATTTTTCTGTTTTCCAAGTGAGTTTCCAAAGATTGGCCACTTGGCCAGAACAAACTCCATGCAGGACTCATATTGATAACCTAGGCCACTCATTTAAAAATAAAAAAATGCTCAAAGAAAAATATGGCCCAGTAAGAGCATGTGGATTCATTCAAGGAATGTTTACTAAACACACACACACACACACGCACACACACACACACACGCGCACACACACACACACACACACACACACATACACATTGCATTATAACAAGATCCCCGAGTCTGCACATCAGGTTTGGGAAGTACAGTAGCAGTCACTTTGGTGCTTAATTGTCGGCAAACACCTAGAATAAATAACTCAGGGTAGTGTGGGGGGATGGACACTGGCTCTCCACCCCTTTCTCTTGCAGAAGGTTATCAGGTGGCTGGGAGAGTCTTCTTCGGGAGTAGCTGCCAGTCCATGAAGTGCAAATGTAAAAGAGGTTTCTCCCTGCCCCTCTTCCCTGCCACAGGTACAGCCCATGCCTGGTTGCACAGCTAGCAAGCAGAAGCTGGAGCTGGTGAGCATATTGTGTACAATATGTAAAATAATACTTACAAATTTCCAGAACTAGTCCATCACTCTCAACTTTGGTATTTGTCAAAAGCAATAAAAATAGCTGCTTTGCTTGCATTAAACAGAATGAAAAAGAAATTATGGTGGCTTTTAATTACAATAAGAACACCCTGTGACATTAGTTCTTTCTGAAGACAGACAGGTGCTTTGGGCAGGCATGAGTCTTTCAGTACATGTTCCACACACAAAAACAAATTTAGGCTCAGTTATCTCCATTCTTGCAACTTACAGAAAACTATTAGGCAGAAGCATAGCAACTTTCCACGGGTGACTTCTCTGCTCATGTATTTAATTTTTGTCATGTATTGGTGAATGAATGGGACAATTTTATACATACATTGTTTTGGCATGCACAATATAGGAAGTCCAACAGGGGAGAAATTTAGAGAAATAAATTAGTTCTCCACTTAAAGAGTTTATTCTGCATCTTTCTGCTCTACAGTTAGTTAGTCCCCACCCCAACCCCTTTATCTTCTATGGCTGGGTCTGAGTTCTGAACAAGCAAATTTTTATGTCAACTCTTTATCCTTTGGCTCAGATCTTGCTGAGAAGTTAGATGCAATTTTGGCTCAAAATGTAACACCTTATTAGTTTTTAGATGATATGTCCTTGTCTTTTTACAGATTTTTCTTTTCTCAGTCACAGCATAGCATGAAGTTTTATTTACTTCAAAGGAGCAACCTTTCAGCTCAAGCGCATTGTGCCACATCCATTTCAAGAGCACAAAATGTTTTATTGATTTGTCAAACTGTTTATTTTTCTTTGCCTTGTTAGCTGCTTATTTTTATGTAAAATTTTATTGTTAGGACCCAACTTATTATGCAGAAAAGTCTCTTCTGCAAGTTCCTGTCCCACTTATAGTTTTTGGGAGGCAATCTTCATTTTAATGTCACAGGTCAAATTCCAATACAATAAATACCTAAACTCCTGCCTTCATGTGGAAATATATTGTTTTTTTCATCTACAGCCAATGCCCCTTTTGTCATTTATTTCAGCATCTAATTCACTTGATGAACTTTTAGTACAACATAAGAAATTAGGAATTTATTATACTGAGATATCTGTTTCTGATTTTTACAACAAACACCTGGGTTCATCCACACTTACCTTTTCCTCACTATTTCAATGATGGATATTTTGTTTCATTTCCCCCCAAATGTTCTCTGTGCAGAATATAGGATACTGGTGGTCTTTAGACCCACTGCTTTAGTTCATGGCTTTATACTCATGATGGTGAGTATAAAGGGAACCTGGAAAGGGAACCTGGCCCTGAGCGGGTCTGCCTAAGCCTGGCCAGTAGTGTGTGGGTTCTTGACTTCATGCCAGAAAGATTTCACAATATGGGTCCAGGTGAATTTTAGAGGACACTTATTGAAGCTGGGAATGGCAAAACAAGAAAGGCATAGGATAGAAGAATCGATAGGAGAGAGACAAGGTGGGGTAATGAGCCTAGGCTGGTCTGCTTTGGCTCACTAAGAAGTCAGAGAAAAATGGACCTTGGGGACAGGTTCAGGGGGAGTTGCTGGGGATGAACTGCCACTGCCCATTGCTCCCTGGTTGCAAGCCTCACGGGGTCCCTTAGAGTTTAGGAGATGCATGCTTGTGGGGGAAGAAGGTGGAGAGGAAGGGGCATGCTCCTGGGAAGGATAACTCACTGGGTCCTTTGTCTTGAGGCTTCTATTTCTCTTGCAGGTAGGAATCTTAGGGGAAGTCTCTGGGGAGGGTTTCAGCAGAATATTCGTCAGTTTTCCAGGTGTGTTTCTTTAGGTCAAGACACTGACCAATCTGTCTTTGCAGCTAGTCCTGGTGTTGCCCACCTGGTTTTGCTGCTTTTCTGGGCCTGGGGCTGAAATACAACTGAGGCCTAGATAGATAGCCTTCTGTATCTACTGTAAATTGCTTGGCCAGTTTGTTCAATTCTCTGTCTCAGTTTCCCCATTCTGCTTGTCCTGGCTTACTGGCCTGTCTCAATAATAGAGAAGCATTGCTCAGCCATTGCCACCAACTGGACTCTGTGCCCAGAGAATGAAGATTTGATGGGCTGCACCACATGGTGTTTTGCTTGACAAAATGGCAGTGTCAACAGTTAAGAGTGACAGGCCCTGATGACAGAAGGAAGCCCTCTCCCTCTGGTGAAAAGTAATTCATCTCAATTCTGTCGACAAGAGAAAAAGTCTTATAAGAATTTATTTGAGCCAAACTGACAACAATTATTGGAAAGAAAATCTCAACAGACTGAGAAAATGCTCCAGAGAATGGCAACTTTGCAGCTTATTTTATATGTGAGAATCAAAGGAGGAGGCCTAAGGAGGGTTACAGGAAATCCACTGGTGATAGATTAGGGTAAATAGTGGGAGAAAGCAAAGTGAGGAAACCTCTGGGATTGGATAAAAAGTAAAAAAGAGACACATACTTCTTTTACATTGATGGGTATAGGACAGTTAACAATTAACATTTACAGAACATAGAGATGGTACGTGGGAGAACAAGATAACAACGAGGGGTTCTTTGTTCTGTGCCCGGGTGGGAGATTGTGCTCTGAGGGGTCTAGGAAAAGGGGATCACTCTGACATTACAAAGGTAGGTGATTGTAGATGCAAAAACACAATAGACAGGCTCAATTTATGATAGACCTTTGTCAAGGAAAATACCAACCTAGGATATAACTACCAGCAATGATTTGCTTTTAGTTAGGAAGTTTCAATTTCTGACCATCCTATGTGGTCACTTTATGTCTCTGAGTTTGTAAGGCTGCCAAGCAGGCCTCCCCAGAGTTTGTCAGGTTTAATATGTGGCTCCTTCTTTGTGCACAATTCATATCCATGGCACTGTTCTGGAAGCTTTGTGTCCCTGGCCCATTTAATTCTGTCCATGATGTGGAGGCCACATCTTCACATATTGTAGCATTTTTACTGGTGTCATCAGATCAGAGACCTTGGGTGTCCATGTCTCAAATTTTGCTTCTCTGCTTGGCATGCCATGTTGAAGAACCCAGGAGAGATGGTGCCATTTGGTATGTCTTGGCTAAATGGTATTATTTCTGTAAACAGCTGGATTTGTCCAACTATGTTGGCCATCACCTTGGATGTTTATGGCCTTTATGAAACTTCCATATCACATAAGCAGGCACTTGCTTACTGAGGGTGTACAGGAAGCCCTTAGAAATATGTGTTTAATAACTGAACACATGACTACAGCTTGCCCACAGTCCAAGCCTGGGTCAGCAATCTTTTATATCCTTTTAAATAACCCACACAAAAAAACATCCCTGAACAGATTTTTATCCATCTGGTAGTTCAAGGCAAAGTGCTGGACATGCACTGTGTGCATTTGGGCTCACATTTAGTCTAATCCCATGTTCTTTCCTACAAGACTTCCCACAGTACTGATCCGTGCAGTCAGTAGAAAGTATATTGTCACCCTAGCCAGTTTGGCTAAGCGTCGGCTTGTGAACTGAAAGGTCCCAGGTTCGATTCTGGTCAAGGGTACATGCCCAGGTTGTGGGCTCGATCCCCAGTGAGGTGCTTGCAGGAGGCAGCCGATCAAATGATTCTCTTTCATCATTGATGTTTTTATCTCTCTCTTCCTCTTCCTTCCTCTCTGAAATCAATAAAAATATATATTTTTTAAAAAGCAAGTATATTGTCATCTGATTTCACAATCATGATTCACTTTCAAAACAATTCACAGAAGCTTGTCCTTATACTCACCCATCAGAGAAGGATAGAAATTTCAAGAAGACTGGAAATGAGGCACTAATTTTGCCCATGAATAGCTAAGTCCAGTAGAATTTTAGCAACCTTATCTCATGATGTTCCCCAAGGACCATGGAATGCCTAACCCTGTCCTAGACTTACATAAAAAGCATAAACTAAGAATGATAGAAGAGGAGGGCATGTGATAAGAATAAGACCACAGGGTCCTGATAAAATGGCGGTCAAATAGGCAGACCTGTCATGCACCTCGTCCCAGGGCCAGACTGGAAATACAACTAAATTGGAGAACATCCACCCAGAATTAACAAGTGAGGCACAGCTGAGGAGGCGACTTCTAGCAATGAAGGACTGAAGACACCGAGAGACCAGAAGGAAGGGTGGCAAGGAAGGGTGGTGAGGTCTCCAGAGGGGTGGCAGGCTGGCAGGCTAAAAGGGAGAGGAGGATGCTGCATTATAGGAGTACCTGTTCTCTCAGAAAAATAGAAGCCTGGCCCAGGCTGAGCAACATAGCCACATCCCACAGTGGCAGGCATAACATCCAACTGTGAAAAGGAAAAGCCACAAGGGCTGATGGCTGCTGGGGAGTCTGGACCTGAGACCACAGCCACCAAAGGCTGCGCCATGAAAAGGGAAAGCAGCCCTGACCGGTGTGGCTCAGTGGATGGAGCGTCGGCCTGTGGACTGAAGGGTCCCAGGATCGATTCCGGTCAAGGGCATGTACCTTGGTTGCAGGCACATCCTGATCGATGTTTCTAACTCTCTATCCCTCTCCCTTCCTCTCCGTAAAAAATCAATAAAATATATATTTTTAAAAGAAAGGGGAAAGGAATACAGTGCTGGTGGGAGAGAAAGCCGCAGTTTCATTCATTTTGTTTTGTTTTTGTTTTTATTCTCTAAACCCAAAACACAGAACTTTTCAGTTGCAACCATTCACCCAAGGCTTTTCAGGGAGGGAGGCCCAGACTTGAGGTGACTGAGGAGAAGCAGGGGGAGGAAGCAGGGCAGGAAGACATGGAAAAGCAGTAGCCGGGAGTCTTGCATTGGGACATTCATAGGCTTCCAAACCTAAGCACCTACGGTGAGCGTCCATTTCTCCCCAGAGCAGCTAGCCCTGCCCAGTAGCCTCAGGGCAGGTGGCACAGCCTGCCACACCCTGCATTTTGAGCTTTACAGAGGAAACAAAGGCAGAGGCCAAGGGTCTGAACAGTCTCAAGGAGCCCTCACTGACTGGATTGGAAGAGGGGCCATCCACTCTGCTATTCTGGGAACCAGACTGATAAAAACTTCAGTGTCCCAGCTGACCACATTGGTCTCCATACAAGGATCTCTGTCCAACCAAAGGCAGAGTAATATTTTGGGCCACTCTCAGAGAAGTAGCTTTGGGTCAAAAAAACACACCCATCATATTCCCTGAACGCGAAACAGCACTAACCCCATTAAAGCCCTGTCAGAAACAGACTCTTGCGTGCTTATGATTGACAGCTGGAGGACAGGCAAAGAGAACAGATTGGCCCCTCCTGCTTGCAACCAAGGCCTATTGAGACAAGCAGTGGACCGGTGGATCGCTTGGAACTTCAAGCAGGGTGCTAAAAGGCAAAAGACAATGCCCGACAGTGGTTAGCACCTAAGTACATAACAGGAAGCCCGTAATTGGCAAACAGAACAGAAGACTGGGGTTCTAAGCCAACTGCCATGGGGCATTAAAACTCAGCTGAAGCAAAGAGCACCTCATTTTTTATCTTTTATTTATTTCTTTATTTCTTGCACTTTTTTCTTCTACTCTTCTTTTTTCCTCCCATTTTTCTCCTCCATTCTCCTTTTTAGTTCTTTCCTTTCATTTTTCCCACTTACTAAAAAATTGATTTTCATCATCTATCTGCTTTATTGATTTGTTATAATTCTAGTCTCTGTTGGTTTATTCTTATATCTAATTTCCTCTTCCTTGCTTCTACTCAATTACCCATTCTCTTTTCTTTTTCTCCACTACTCAATTTTTTTTTTCACTTTTATCCTGCTGTTTTCTTTTTCTAATTTTTTAACTTGATTCATTTAGTAAATTTAGGCCTATCTGCTCTCTCCTCTATTCTTTTTGGAAAAAAAAAAATTTGTCTTCTGATTTCTTTTCTCGCTCCTCTATTCTAAATCGTGGCCCTTCCTATTCCTCCAATTCTTTAACCTTATTTTATTTATTTAAGCTCTGCATTAACATATTCTGTCTCTGCCCCTTTTCTGGGTGTTTTTTATTTGTGCTTTTAGGTTTATTTGTTTTTCATTATGTTTTCTCCCCATATCTTTTCTTTCTTTTTTTTCTATAATTTGTACTCTCGTTTCTCTTTCCTAGTTCTCTTTTCTCTGGTGGTCACTTTTGTTGGGGTTGTAGGGGTCTTGTGTACATTTGTGTTCTGTTCTTTCTGTGTCATGTCTTGTTGTATTTTGTGCTGTTCTGTCAGCACCTCCACAATAGCTGGCACAACATGGTAGAGAGCAAGCCACATAATCAGACACCCTGAGAGGAGACTCCATCCACGAATGGGACAATTACATTCAAGACCCAACTACATCAGGAGAATCCAAATATCTCAAGTAGGGGGCCTCCCTAGAACACCCAGCCCAGGAGACCTGAGAGACTGCACCACTGGTCCCACAAAACATCTATACCAATAAAAGGGTAATATACTAATTAGACCAGATAAAACAGACGTCTTCCAGATGTCCTTCCTGACAAAGCTGGTGGTGTGGCTGGCCTGAAAACCACCTGCAGCCCCTAGCCCAGGCCAACCCCACCCCCCAGAGGGAACACCAAACCCGATCGGGGGCATGGCCAACCTGCAAACCCTCAGTGGCCCCTTGCCCAGGCCGGCCTCACCCCTCCAGAGAGTACCACCACCCAGATGGGGGTGTGGCCAACCTGCCACCCCCCGGTGGCCCCTGCCCAGGCTGGCTCTGCCCCCAAAAGGGACCCCACCTAGATTGGGGGCATCATCGGCCTGAAAACTACCAGCAACCCCTCACCAAAGCCAGCCCCGCCCCCAATGAGGACCCCCACCCTAATCAGAGTGGGGCCAGCCTGCAAACCCCCACTGCCCCTTGCCCCTGCTGGCCCTGCCTTCCAGTGGGGACCTCTACCCCAATCCTGGGCCCCCTTTAGGGCAGGCCAGCTGGCCCCCACCCATGCACCAGGCCTATATCCTATATAATAAAAGGGTAATATGAAAATTGACCCTAACGGTAGAACAACCACTGGACCAGTCACTATGAGGTGCACTGACCACCTTTTGGTCCCTTTCCCTGGATGGCAAACTCCGATTGCCTGATGGCTACCCGCAATGGGGGCAGGGCCAGTAAGTGGGCGGGAACAGCCAACCTCTCAGTTCTTTCCCCCAGCCGTCAGGCACCAATCACCCAATGGCAAACAGGAAACCGGGGGTGGGTGGTGGCAGGGGGCAGGGCCAACTGTGGGCAGCTGGAGAAGATGGCCCTGATTGCAGGCCAGGCCTAGGGACCATACCCGCACATGAATTTCATGTGCCAGGCCTCTAGTCCATTACCTAAGATCAACCCAAAAAATCTGGGTGGCATAGCAGTTTGATCTGATACACAGAAACAAATGCAAAGGAACAGCAAAAATGGGGAGACAAAGAAATAAGCCCAAATGAAAGAACAGGAAGAAAAACAACAAGAAAGCCCACTCTATGGGAGAACATATTTGCAAATGCTATCACTGATAAAGGTTTAATCTCCAACATCTACAGGCAGCTTATGCAACTTAATAAAAGGAAGATAAATGATCCAATAAAAAAATGGGCAACGGACCTAAATAGAATCTTTTCAAAAGAAGACAGAAGGAAGGCCAAGAGACACATGAAAACATGCTCAATGTCACTAATTATCTGATATATGCACCCCTATGTTCATAGCAGCACAATTTACAATAGCTAAGATTTGGAAACAAGCTAGGTGCCTGTCAGCAGATGACTGGATCAGAAAACTGTGGTACATCTACACAATGGAATACTATGCTGCCATAAAAAAGAAGGAATTCTCATCATTTGCAGCAACCTGGATGGAATTGGAGAATATTATGCTAAGTGAAATAAGCCAGTCAATGAAAGAAAAATACCACATGATCTCACTCATTCATGGATAATAAAGAACATTATAAACTGATGAACAAAAAGATAGATACAGAGGCAGTAAAGCATCAAATAGACTATCAAATTACAGCAGGAAGGTTAGGGAGAGATGGGGGAGATAAGAGATCAACTAAAGGACTTAAATGCATGCATATAAGAATAACCAACAGATGCAAAATATTGGGGGGTGAGGGCATGTATGGGAGTGGGGTGGGGAGGCAATGGTAAGATATGTACACATATAATATCTTAATAAAAAATTGAAATAAAAAAAAGAACAGGAAGAATCACCAGAAAAGTAACTAAATGAAATGGAGGAAAGTAATTTGTCAGAGAAAGAATTCAGAGTAATGGATATAAGGATGCTCAAATGTCTGGATGACAAATACATTCAATGCAATGAGATTTCAAAGGAGCTAAATGAAAAATACACCATTAGTAAAAATCAAGAGGAAATGAAGAATGACATAAATGCAATAAAGAACACAAAGTAAGGTTTCAACAGTACACTAGAAGAAGCTGAGGACCTAATCAGTGAGTTAGAAAATAACGTAGAAAAAAAAACACTTAAGCAGAAAAGCAACTGGAAAAAAATAGGAGAACAGTCTAAGGGAATATTGGGACAACATGAAATGAAACAACATCCCATAATAGGGGTGCTAGAAAGAGTGGAAGCTGAACAAGGAATAGAAAACCTGTTTGAAGAAATAATGACAGAAAACTTCCCTAACTTGAGGAAGAAAAAAGTCACACAAGCCCAAGAAGCAGAGAGTCCTAATCAAGATGAACCCAAAAAGACATACATCAACACACATCATAATTAAATAGGCAAATGTAAAAGACAAAGAAAGAATCTTAAAGACTGCAAGAAAGTGACAGAAAGTTACCTACAAGTGATCTCTCATTAGACAATCAACTGATTTCTCAACAGAAACACATCAGGCCAGAAGGGAATGGAATGAAGGATACAAAGTGATGTAAAGCAAGGGACTGAATTCAAGAATACTCTATCCAGCAAGGCTACCATTCAAAATTGAAGGTGAAATCAGGAGCTTCGCAGACAAAAAAACAAAAAACAAAAACAACAACAAAAACTAAGGGAGTTTATTACCACCAAACCAGCAATACAAGAAATACTAATGGGTCTGTTGCAAAAAAAGAAATAGAAAGTTAAGAAGGAACACAGGCATAAAGAATAAAAATGGGCCGAAACCGGTTTGGCTCAGTGGATAGAGCGTCGGTCTGCGGACTGAAAGGTCCCAGGTTCGATTCCGGTCAAGGGCATGTACATTGGTTGCGGGCACATCCCCGGTGGGGGGTGTGCAGGAGGCAGCTGGTCGATGTTTCTCTCTCATCGATGTTTCTAGCTCTCTATCCCTCTCCCTTCCTCTCTGTGGAAAATCAATAAAATATATATTTTTTTAAAAAAGAATAAAAATGGCAACAAGCAAGTACCTATTGATAACCTTAAACATAAATGGATTAAATGCTCCTATCAAAAGACATATGGTAGCTGAATGGATAAGAAAACATGACCCATATATATGCTGTCCACAAGAGAACCACCTCAGAACAAAGAACTCACACAGACCAAAAGTGAAGGGATGGAAAGTAAAATGTTGAAGCAAATGGCAATGAAAAAAAACACTGGGAGAGTAATACTTAAATCTGACAAAATAGACCATAACAAGTGATAAGGAAGGCCACTTCATAAAACTAAAGGGATCAATAAAACAAGAAGGTGTAACTCTGGTAACATATATGCATCCAATGCAAGAGCACCTAAATACATTAAAAAAAAAAAAACTTCTGGAAGATATCAAGGGAGAGATAAAAAGCAATACAATCATAGTAGGGGAATTTAATACCCCACTAACATCACTGGATAAATCTTCTAGACAAAAAATCAACAAGGAAGCAGCAATTCTAAATGAAACTCTAGAATAGATGGAACTAATTGACATCTTCAGAACATTCTACCCTAAATCCACAGAATATACATTCTACTCCAGTGCACATGGGACATTTTCAAAGATAGACCACATGTTAGGACATGTAGGGAGTGGCTATAGTGTTAAGCCTCAAACTGACCTGTTGGGAAACCCACAAACAAGTCCCAGCTTAGAGGGCACAGCCCTCTTAGCATAATTAAGCTTGACCTTATGACACTTCCTAGATCTTATCTGGCTAGCTAATGGGCTGTGGGAGGTGCAGCAAGTGCTGCCAAAACAAGTGAAACTCACAAGAACATTGTAACTATGGTGACCACTACCTTTTTTACCTCTGGCTATAAAATAAAAGCTCAGCTAGCCATCTGGATCTTTTCTCTGTGACCTTAGCCAGGCACAGGAGATCCAAATAGACCCAGCTTATTCTCTTTGTCTGTCTTTTCATCAATCCATTGCGCGCCCCCCCCCCCCCCCCCCAGCCCCGCCAAACCCTTGGCTGTGCTGGCACGGCACAAGGACTGAAGCTAAGTTTCTATGAATTCAAGAAGATTGAAATCATATCAACCATCTTCTCAGACCACAATGCATGAAATTAGAAATCAGCTACAATAAAAATGCTCAAAAACAATTAAATATATGGAGGTTAAATAGAATGCTATTAAACAATGAACATGTTAACTAAGAGATAAAAGAAGAAATAAAAAAACATCCTGGAAACAAATGAAAAGGAACACACAATAATCCAAAAATCTATGAAACACAGTGAAAGCTGTCCTGAGAGGGACATTCATAGCACTACAGACCTACCTCAAAAAAAAAAAAAAAAAGAAAGAAACTGGTAATAAGTTATTCCAAAACTACAAATTAAAGAATTAGAAAGCGAACAACAAGAAAATCCCAGAACGAGTAGAAGGAAGGAAATAATAAAGGTCAGAGAGGAAAAAATGACATAGAGACCCCCCAAAAAATACAAAAGATTAATAAAACCAAGAGCTGGTTCTTCAAAACTATAAATAAGATTGATGAACCTTTAGCCAGACTCATCAGGAAACAAAGAGAGAGGACCCAAATAAACAACATTAGAAACAAAAGAGGTTAAGTAACAACTGATACCACAAAAAACAAAGGATCATAAAAAATACTATGAATTACTTCACTCCAACAAACTGGAAAATCTGGACGAAATGGACATATTCCTAGACAAATACAATCTTCCAAACCTCAATCAAGGAGAATCAGAAAACCTGAGTAGGAAAATAACTGATAAAATAGAAGCGGTATTTAAAAAAAGAAAACAAAAACTCCCAGCAAACAAAAGCCCTGATCCAGATGGATTCATGGGGGAATTTTACTAAATATTCAAAGAAGAACTAAGAGATATTCTCCTCAAACTATTCCAAAAAGTTCAAGAGGAAGGAAAACTTCCAGACTCTTTCTATGAGGCCAGCATTACCCTAATTCCAAAACCAGATAAAGACATGACAAAGAAAGAGAACTACAGGCCAGTATCCCTGATGAATATACACACTAAAATCTTCAACAAAATTTTAGCAAATCAGATTCAACACTACATTAAAAAGAACATACATCATGACCAAGTGGGATTTATTCCAGGGATGCAAGGTTGGTACAATATTTGGAAATCAATAGATGTGATACAGCACAAAAACAGATTGCAAGACAAAAAAATTACATTATCATATTAATTGTGCAGAAAAAGCATTTGACAAAATCCACATCCTTTTTTGATAAAAACTCTCAGCAAAGTGGGAATATAGGGATCATACCACAACATAATAAATGCCATATATATGACAAACCTATAGCCAACATCATACTCAATGGCCAAAAATTAAAATCATTTCCCCTAAGAACAGGAACAAGATAGGGATGCCCTCCTTCACCACTCTTGTTCAACATAGTGCTGGAAGTCCTGGCCATCACTATCAGAGAAGAAGAAATAAAAGGCATCTAAATTGGACAGGAGAAAGTAAAACACTCATTATTCACAGATGACATGATACTGTACATAGACTTCATAAAAAAGCTACTAGATTTAATAAATAAATTTGCAAATGTAGTAGAATACACAATTAACACCCAAAAATCCATAGTATTTTTATATACCAATAGTGAACTCTAGGAAAGACAAACTAAAAAAAAAAAAAAATCTAACTTACCATTGCAACAAAAAAATTAAGATACCTAGGAACTAACTTTACCATTGAGGTAAAAGACTGATACTCTGAAAACTACAGGATGTTGAAAAAAAAAAGGTAGAGGAAGATATAAACAAGTGGAAGAATATACCATGTTCATGGATTGGTAGAATCAACATCATTAAACTGTCCTTATTATCCAAAGCAATCTACCGATTAAATGCAATCCCTATTAAAATGCCAATGGAATATTTCACAGACCCAGAACAAAAACTTATATGGAACCAAAAAAGACTCTGAATAGCGGCAGCAATCTTGAGAATGTAGAACAAAGTTGGATGAATCACAATACGAGATTTCAAGTTATACAAAAGCCACTGTGCTCAAAACAGCCTGGTACCGACACAAGAACATGCATATAGAGAAAGTAAGATGGCAGCATAGGTAAACACCTGAACTTGCTGCCGCACACAAACACTTCAAAACTACAACTAAAAGACAAAATGGACATCATCCAGAACCACAAGAAGGCTGGCTAAGTGGAAATTCTACAACTAGAAGGAAGAGAAAAGCACACTGAGACTCAGAGGAGCTACAGAAGTAAAGTCCAGAGGTACGGAGGTGTGCACGCAGAGAGGGCTGGCAACTGAGTACGTGGCTGGCTTTTCCAATCTGCAGGGAGACACAAGCTCCTGACTGCTCTGAACTCCAGTTCCAGGCAAAACTCTGGGGACCCAGACTCAAACGGGGAGAAACGGGACTTTCTGGCAGCGGGCGAAACTCGAAGGCAGTTTTCTCTCAGAGGTGCTTGCAGCAATTACCGTGGGACACTAAGATCTGGGGACCTCTTAGGGCAGGGTTGACGGGAAGCCATTACTGTTTTTTCCGCCCTGAGACTGCCCCATCCAAGCTGTGTGCAGAGGCTTTTGCATATGAATGGCCTGGTTCTTTGAAAACTAAACTTACGTAACAAACTGCAGCTGAGTCAAAAAGACCCAGAACATCCAAAAGAAGGCCCAAGGCCCCATAGCAGCTTGCATTACTTCACAGCTGGGCCTCACCTGGGCACCTCCAAAACCCAAACAAAGAATAGAAATCTGCAGATTTCTCTGTAGCTCCTGCTGGGTGGCCTCAGGCAGAGGCTAAATTACCACCTCCTTGGAGATCCAAGAGCCAGTGTACCCAGGGGTCAGAGTATGATCATCCAGATTACAACTCCTCAGATCTATAAGGGACACAGTAAGGGGGCAGACTCAGAGAGCACCAAAGACCCCACTGAAGCAAGTCTTGCCCCATAAGGGTGTCTCCAGCACAGAAGTTCTCCCAGCGTAGACACAGCTGATCCTAACAACCAATTGGCCTAGAGGTCAATTCCTCCCAGTGATACCAACAACAATCAAGGCTTAACTAGAGCAAGACTGTGCACACAGCCCACAAAGGGGTGCACCAAGAGTGTCCACCTCAGGTAACTGGGGAGGCTGAGCCACTGGGCCATATAGGACACCTAGCACACAAAACCACTCTATCAACTCAGGGAAGAAGCCAAAATGTGGAGACAAAGAAACAGGTCACAAATGAAAGAAACGGAGGAAAGCAAATGACTGGATATAGAGTTCAAAACCACAGTTATAAGGTTTTTCAATAATTTACTAGAAAAGGCCAGTAAATTTAGTGAGACCCTCGAGCATATGAAAAAGGACCAACTAGAAATTAAGCATACACTGAATGAAATAAAAAATAATATACAGAGATCCAACAGCAGACTAGAGGATCACAAGAATCAAGTCAAAGATTTGAAATACAAAGAAGCAAAAAACACCCAACCGGTAAAGCAAAAAGCAAAAAAGAATCCAAAAATATGAAGATAGTGTAAGGAGCGTCTGGGACAACTTCAAGTGTACCAACATCCAAATTATGGGGGTGCCAGAAGAAGAGAGAGAGCAAGATACTGAAAACCTATTTGAAGAAATAATGACAGAAAACTTCCCCCACCTGGTGAAATAAATAGACTTACAAGTCCAGGAAGCGCAAAGAACCACAAACAAAAAGAATCCAAAGAGGACCACACCAAGACACATCATAATAAAAATGCCAAGAGCAAAAGACAAAGAGAGAATATTAAAAGCAGCAAGAGAAAAACAGTTAATTACCTACAAGGGAGCACCCATACGATTGTCAGCTGATTTCTCAACAGAAACTATGCAGGCCAGACGGGAGTGGCAAGAAATATTCAAAGTGATGAACAGCAAGAACCTACAACCAAGATTACTCTACCCAGCAAAGCTATCATTCAGAATTGAAGGGCAGATAAAGAGCTTCACAGATAAGAAAAAGCTAAAGGAGTTCAGCACCACCAAATCAGTATTATATGAAATGCTGAAAGGTATTCTTTAAGAAGAGGAAGAAGAAGAAAAAGGTAAAGATAAAAATTATGAACAGCAAATATATACCTATCAACAAGTGAATCTAAAAATCAAGTGAATAAAAAATCTGATGAACAGAATAAACTGATGAAAATAATAGGATCAGGGGCATTGAAAGGGAGTGGACTGACAATTCTTGGGGGAAGGAGGTGTGGGAGTGTGGGGAGAGACTGGACAAAAATCATACACCTATGGATGAGGACAGTGGGATGCAGGGGTAAGGCATGGTGTGGGGTGGGAACTGGGTGGAGGGGACACATGGGGGGGGGGAGAGAAACAACTGTAAAAATCTGAACAATAATTTTTTTTTAAAAAGAACAGGCATATGGATCAATGGTACAGAACAGAGAATACAGAAATCAACCCAAGTCATTATGCTCAATTGATATTTGACAAAGGAGGCAAGAGCATACAATGAAGCAGAGACAGTCTCTTCAATAAATGGACAGGTACATGTAAAAAAATGAAACTAAACCACCAACTTACACCATACACAAGAATAAACTCAAAATGGATAAAAGACTTAAATGTAAGACATGAAAACATAAAAGTCCAAGAAGAAACAATAGGCACCAAAATTTCAGACATCTCTAGTAGCAATATGTTTACTGATACATCTCCTAGGACAATGGAACCTAAGGAGAAAATAAACAAATGGAACTACATTAAAAAAAAAAAGCTTCTGTACAGCAAAAGAAACCATCAACAAAATAACAAGTGAGCCCACTACCTGGGAGAACATATTTGAAAATGATGCATCTGATAAGGGGTTAATCTTCAAGATACATAGGGAACTCATACAACTTAATGAAAGAAAGACAAACAATCCAATTAAAATATGGGCAAGGGACCTGAATGAACACTTCTCCAAAGTGGACATACAGAAAACCAACAGACCTATGAAAAAAGCTCAAAATTATTAATCATCCAAGAGATGCAAATTAAAATGACAATGAGATATCACCTCACAACTGTCAGAATGTCTATCATCAACAAATCAACAAATGCCAACAAATCAACCAGTGTTGGCGAGGTTGTAGAGAAAAGGGAACTCTAATACACTGCTGGTGGGAATGCAGACTTGTGCAGCCACTGTGAAAAACAACATGGAGTTTATTCAAAAAATTAAAAATAGAACTCACATTTGACCCAGTGTTCCCACTTCTAGGATAATATCCTAAGAAACCCAAAACATTCATCAGAAAGGATATATGCACCCCTATGTTCATAGAAGCTTAATTTACAATAGCTAAGATTTGGAAACAGCCTAAGTGCCCATCAGTAGATGAGTAGATAAAAAAGCAGTGATATGCCCTAGCTGGTTTGGCTCAGTGGATAGAGCATTGGCCTGTGAACTGAAAGGTCCCAGGTTCGATTCCGGTCAAGGGCACATGCCCAGGTTGTGGGCTCGATCCCAAGTGCGGGACTTGCAGAAGGCAGCCGATCCATGATTCTCTCTCATCATGGATGTTTATATCTCTCTCTCCCTCTTCCTTCCTCTCTGAAATCAACAAAAAATATATATATATATTTTTAAATTTCTTTATTGATTAAGGTATCACATATTTGTCCTCATCCCCCCATTCCCATCCCACCCCCCTCCCCACACATGTCCCCACCCCCCTGTTGTCCTTAACCGCCAGTTAGGCTCATATGCCTGCACACAAGTCCTTTGGTTGATCTTCCCCTTTACCCCCACCCTTCCCTACCCTCCCCCTGAGGCCCGACAGTCTGGTCCATGCCTCCTTGTTTCTGGGTCTGTTCTTGTTCATCAGTCTATGTTGTTCATTATTTCCCCTAGATGAGTGAGATCATGTGCTGTTAGAAATACACTTATAAGAACCAAAAATGAGACAAGCAATAATGGTTATGGTGACAGGCAAATGAATCAGTGTGTAGTGAATTTCTTTCTGGGCCAACAGTTCTTTTGAGACCCAATTTCAATGTCCAACAGTTCCTTATGTGTACATGTCAGCACTGGATGGTGGACAAATGGTGGTAATGCAGGTCCGACTCTGTCTGGTTTGGTCCTGGGCAATCTGCAGTGATGCACAGCTGCTAACTGCTAGTATGGGAAGGCCACATCAGCATCTTCCGTCTCTGGACTGCTTCTCTTCTGTCTTCATGGCTGGAGTAGTCCTGTCGATTCCTCTCTGTTGCTGGAATCCACATGGTCTCGGAGTTGTTTTCTGAAAATATACAAACATATTCTCGACCAAAAGTTAATAAAGGAATATTTTCTATAAATTTGACTGGGGATCCTTTTTCAATTTTTGCCCAAATGGTTTTCCTCTGGCTTGTTTTGTCACCTTGTGTGTTTTTCATGGGTGTCTTGCTTTTAGCCTTACAATTAATTTTCTAAAGTATTAATTTTCTAGATGTAATTTATTTACAGGATATTTTTCCTTACATGATATTCCTCTACTATCCCCTCCTTTTTTGATTTAAATGTTAGGAGGCTTTTGAAAATTTTATAATGTAGTCTTGCTGGCTTTTAAATTTTAATTTTTGGCACTATAATGTTACTGTTTTAGGTTCATTATATGGTGCACAATTTTATCGTGAGATGAAGTACCAATAAAAATTTTAGTTGACACTTTAGGAACACCTTTTTGTCCAGTACAATTAATTTTTCTAGAATATTCGCTTGTTTCAACTAGCCAATTTAAATTTGCCTGAAAACTTGACTACTATTTTACTGTCAAATTTATTACTCTAACAATAATCTTGTTTTACCCTGTAAATATTGATGGAAGGGATTATTTGCGTTCTTGAGTAGGTCCTGAGCATTCCTGGTGGTAGGCTGGATTTAGATATCATCAACCCACTTCCCCACACCATGGGTACAAGACAACTCAAACAATTCTTGTTGGAGTGAGAGGGCAGATGCTGTCGGCCAAGTCTCTGTCAGTCACCTGGGTCCTGATCTGAGCTGGGCATTGGAAGCACGAAGCAGCCATGGGGGCAGGAGACCTCCCTCAGAAGGGGCTAGGATTCAGGCCCCTGCAATGTTGGGGGGGGTGAGGGTCTGTGCCCCACCTCTGTTGATCCCCAAATTCTCTCCTGATGGGCCCTCTGCGACTGTGCCTGTCTTAGGTTGTTCCTTCCTTGAGGAATCTTACCCGTCTCTGGCTAACCAGCCATCCTCAGGGGCCAAGCAGGGTGAGATGAGGTTCAGTTTTGTCTCCTTGGTAGCCTATGCCCCTGTGGCCTCCATGCCCAGCACCTGCAACAAAAATATATTTTTTTAAAAACCTGTGATGGGGGAGGGAAGATGGCTGCCGATGGGAAGGCAGACTGCAAGATGGTGTGTGAGTTAGAAAACAAAGGGAGAGTATGTGATCGCACAGGGAGTGTTTGTTGGTGAGTTGAGGAACAGCTATACTCCAGGAGACTGTGGCTGACCGGGCAGCCTCCACTGCACCATCTTAAAGGGGAACGTGGATATTATCAGAAACCTGAAAAGCCCAGGCAATCTACAACTATGGCACCCACTGAACAACTGCAAACCCATAAACACCGGTCCCAAGTGGCGCAAGCACGCAGATTCAGAGGAGCTCTACACTCCACCAGGGAAAGGTCAGATTTGGCCTGGGATAAGGAGAGAGAGAACTACATAACCAGACACCCGGAGAAGAGAGATCATGGGGAGACAAAAAAACAGCCCACTTATGAAAGAAAAGGAGGCATCACCAGTAAAGGAAGTAAACAAAATGGAAGGAAGCAACCTGTCAGAGAAAGAATTCAGAGAAATGGTCATAAGGTGGCTGAAAAGAATGGAAGACAAATTCGACAATATGTGTAAGAACCAAGAGGAAATGAAGAAGAACCAAGAAGAAGTGAAAAATGACATCCCAGCTGTAAAGAACTCAATAGAAAGCATCAAGAGTAGACTAGAAGAAGCAGAGAACTGCATCAGTGAGCTAGAAGACAAGGTGTGAAGAAATACCCAAGTAGAACAGCTTCTAGAAAAATAAAATTTAAAAAGCAGGAGAAGAGCCTAAGGGAACTTTGGGACAACATGAAACAAAACAACATCCACATAACAGGGGTTCCAGAAGGAGAAGAAACTGAGCAAGGAATAGAAAACCTGTTTGAAGAAATAATGACAGAAAACTTCCCTGATATAGGGAAGAAAAAACTCACACAAATCCAAGAAGCTCACAGAGTCCCAAGGAAAATGAACCCCAAAAGATCTACATCATGGCACATCATAATTAAATTGGCAAACACCAACGACAAAATAAGAATCTTAAAAGCAGCCAGATAGAGACAGAAAGTTACCTACAAAGGATCCCCCATCAGACTAGCGACTGATTTCTTAACAGAAACACATCAGGCCAGAAGGGAATGGAATGAAATATACAAAGTCATGCAAAGGAAGGGTTTGAATCCAAGAATACTGTACCCAGCAAGGCTATCAATCAAAATTGAAAGTGAAATCAGGAGCTTCACAGACAGAAAAAGGACTAAGGGAGTTTATTACCACCAAACCAGCAATGCAAGAAATGCTAAAGTGTCTGCTGTAAAAAAAAAAAAAAGGAAAGAAAGAAAAAAAGAAAGAGAAAGAGAGAGAGAGAGAGAGAGAGAGAGAGAGAGAGAGAGAGAGAGAGAGAGAGAGAAAGAAAGAAAGAAAGAAAGAAAGAAAGAAAGAAAGAAAGAAAGAAAGAAAGAAAGAAAGAAAGAGGAAGCGAAGAAAGAACACAGGGGTAAAGAATAAAAATGGTGACAAACAAGTACCTATCAATAATAACTTTAAATGAAAATGGATTAAATGCCCCAATCAAAAGACATAGGGTAACAGACTGGATAAGAAAACATGACCCATATAGCTGTTGTCTATAAGAAACTCACCTCAGAAAAAAAGATGCACACAGACTGAGGGTGAAGGGATGGGAAAAGGTTTTTCAGGCGAATGGAAATGAAAAAAAAAAAACTGGGGTAGCAATACTTATATCTGACAAATTAGATCTCAAAGTGAAGGACATAAAAAGAGATAAGGAAGGCCACTTCATAATACTAAAGGGAGCAATCCAACAAGAAGAAATAACTGATAAACATATATGCACCCAATACAGGAGCACCAAAATACATTAAATAAAAAAATAAATAAACTCCTGGAGGATAACAAGGGAGAGATTGACAGTAATACAATCATAGTAGGAGACTTTAATACCCCACTATCACCATTGGACAAATCCTGTAAACAAAAAATCAGCAAAGAAGTATCAATCCTAAATGACTCACTAGACCACATGGAATTAGTTGACATCTTAAGAACATTTCACCCCAAAGCCACAGAATATAAATTCTTCTCAAGTGCACATGGGTCATTTTCAAAGATAGACCATACATTGGGTCACAGGCAAAGTCTCTCCAAATTGAATAAGATCGAAATCTTATCCAGCATCTTCTCAGATAACAGTGGCATAAAACTGGAAATCGACTACAATAAAAAAAAATCCAAAAAAATCAAATGCATGGAGACAAAATAGCATGCTATTAAACAATGACTGGGTTACCAGAGAGATCAAAGAAGAAATAAAAAACATCATAGCAACAAATGACAATGAAAACACAACAATCCAAAATCTATGGGACACAGCAAAAACAGTTTTGAGAGGGAAGTTTATACTCTACAAGCCTACTGCAAAAGCAAGAAACAATGGTAATAAATTACCTAACCCTACAACTCAAAGAGTTAGAGAGTAACAAGAAAAGCCCAGTGTAAGCAGAAGGTAGGAAATAATAAAGATCAGAGCAGAGATAAATGACATAGAGACCAAAAATACAATACAAAAGATCAACAAAACCAAGAGCTGGTTCTTTGAAAGGATAAACAAGATTGATGAACCTCTAGCCAGACTCACCAAGAAGCAAAGAGAGAGGATGCAAATAAACCAAATCAGAAATGAAAGAGGAAAAATAACAACAGACCCACAGAAATACAAAGAATTGTTAAAAAAAAATACTATGAACAACTCTATTCCAAAATACTGGACAACCTGGAGGAAATGAAGATATTCCTAGAAAAATACAGCCTTCCAAAACTCAATAAGGAAGAATCTAAACATCTCAATAAGCCAATAACTATGGAAAAAATTGAAGCAGTCATCAAAAAGCTTCCAGCAAACAAAAGCCTAGGGCCAGATGGTTACACAAGGGAGTTTTACCAAACATTCAAGGAAGAAATAAAACCTATCCTCCTCAGACTATTCCAAAAAATTCAAGAGGAAGGAACACCTCCAAGCCACTTCTATGAAGCCAGCATCACCCTAATACCAAAACCAGATAAAGACAACACAATGAAAGAGAATTACAGGCCAATATCCCTCATGAACATAGATGCCAAAATCGTCAACAAAATTCTAGCAAATCAGATCCAGCAGTACATCAGAAAGATCATACACCATGACCAAGTAGGATTTATCCCAGGAATTCAAGGATGGTACAATATCTACAAATCAATAAATATGATACATCACATAAACAAACTGAGAGATAAAATCACATAGTCATATCAATTGATGCAGAAAAAAGCATTTGACAGCTGTAACCAGTTTGGCTCAGCAGATTGAAATGTCCCAAGTTCAATTCTGGTAAAGGCCATGTAACTTGGCTGCAGGCACATCCCCAGTAGGAGGTGTGCAGGAGGCAGCTGATCGATGTTTCTCTCTCATCGATGTTTCTAACTCTATATCCCTCTCCTTTCCTCTCTGTAAAATATCAATAAAATATTTTTTTTCAAAAAGAATTTGATAAAACCAAACACTCTTTCTTGATAAAAACTCTCAGCAAGGTGGGAATAGAAGGATCAGACCTCAACATAATAAAAGCCACATATGATAAACCCACAGACAACACCATACTCAATGGGCAAAAACTAAAAACATTTCCCCTAAGAACAGGAACAAGACAGGGAAGCCCACTCTCACCACTACTGTTCAACATAGTACTTGGAAGTATTAGCAATTGCAATTAGACAAGAAGAAGGAATAAAAGGCATCCAAGTTGGAAAAGAAGAAGTAAAGCTGTCCTTGTTTGTAGATGACATGATATTGTACATAAAAAACCCGAAAGACTTCATCAAAAAACTATTAGACTTAATAAATGAATTCGGCAATGTAGCAGGATACAAAGTTAATGCCAAGAAATCTATGGCATTTCTATACACCAATAGTGAACTTACAGAAAGAGAAACTAAAAAAGAAATCCCATTTACCATTGCACCAAAAAAATTAAGATACCTAGAAATAAACTAAACTAAGGAGGTAAAAGACCTATACACGGAAAACTACAGGACACTGAAAAAAGAGATAGAGGAAGACATAAACAGATGAAAGAACATACCATGTTCATGGATTGGTAGAATCAACATCATTAAAATGTCTATACTACCCAAAGCAATCTATAGATTCAATGCACTCCCTATTAAAATACCAAGGGCATATTTCACAGACCCAGAATGAACTCTCCAAAAATTCATCTGGAATAAAAAAAAGACCCTGAATAGCCACAGCAATCCTGAGAAAGAAGAACAAAGTAGGTGGGATCTCAATACCAGATTTTAAGCTGTATTACAAAGCCACTGTTCTCAAAACAGCCTGGTGCTGGCACAAGAACAGACATATAGACCAATGGAATAGAATAGAGAACCCAGATATCAACCCAAACCACTAGGCTCAATTAATATTTGACAAAGGAGGCATGAACATACAATGGAGTCAAGACAATCTCTTCAATAAATGGTGTTGGGAAAATTGGACAGATACATGCAAAAAAATGAAACTAGACCACCAACATACACCATACACAAAAATAAACTTAAAATGGATAAAGGACTTAAACATAAAATGGGAAACCTTAAAAGTACTAGAGAAATCCACAGGCAGCAAAATCTCAGACA
Source organism: Eptesicus fuscus (assembly GCF_027574615.1). Taxonomy (NCBI): domain Eukaryota; kingdom Metazoa; phylum Chordata; class Mammalia; order Chiroptera; family Vespertilionidae; genus Eptesicus; species Eptesicus fuscus. Next base: position 113,827,898 of record NC_072475.1, read on the forward strand.
TATGCCGAAGCAATTTCTTCACTGATACCGCTCCTAGGGCAATGGAAACTAAAGAGAAAATAAACAAATGGGACTACATCAAAATAAAAAGCTTTTTTACAGCAAAAGAAACCATCAACAAAACAACAAGAAAGCCCACTGCATGAGAGAACATATTTGCAAATGTTATCACTGATAAAGGTTTAATCTCCAACATCTACAGGGAACTTATACAACTCAATAAAAGGAAGATAAATGATCCAATAAAAAAATGGGCAACGGACCTAAATAGAATCTTTTCAAAAGAAGACAGAAGGAAGGCCAAGAGACATATGAAAACATGCTCAAAGTCACTAATTATCCGAGAGATGCAAATCAAAATGACAATTTGGTACCATCTCACACCTGTCAGAATCGCTATCATCAACAAATCAACAAACGACAAGTGCTGGCGAGGATGCGGAGAAAAAGGAACCCTCATGCACTGCTGGTGGGAATGCAGACTGGTGCAGCCACTGTGGAGAACAGTATGGAGTTTCCTCAAAAAACTGAAAATGGAACTCCCATTTGACCCAGTAATCCCACTTCTGGGAATATATCCCAAGAAAATAGAAACACCAATCAGAAAGGATACATGCACCCCTATGTTCATAACAGCACAATTCCCCATAGCTAAGATATGGAAACAGCCTAAATGCCCATCAGCAGATGAGTGGATTAGAAAACTATGGTACATCTACACAATGGAATACTACACTGCTATAAAAAAGAAGGAATTCTTACCATTTGCAGCAGCATGGATGGACCTGGAGAGCATTATGTTAAGTGAAATAAGCCAGGCAATGAAAGAAAAATACCACATGATCTCACACATTTATGGAAAATGAAGGACATTATAACCTGATGAACAAAAAGGTAGATATAGATATAGATAAAGCACCAAACAGATGGTCAAATTACAACGGGAAGACTGGGGAGTGTTGGGGAGGGGTGGGGAAGAGATCAACCAAAGGACTTGTATGCATGCATATAAGCACAACCAATAGACACAAGACACTGAGGGGGTGGGATGAGGGCATGTGACAGGTGGTAGCGGAGGCTGGGGGAAGGTTAATGGTGGGAAAAAAGGAGATATATGTACTACTATATGTAATGCTTTAAACAATAAATCAATATACATTTTTTAATAAAGCTGTGATACATTTACATAATGGAATACTACGCGGCAATATATAAAAAAAAATGAATTCTTACCATTTGCAAAAGCATGATGGAACTGGAGAGTATTATGCTGAGCTAAATAAGCCAGTCAGCGAAATATAAGTATCACATGATTTCACTCATATGTGGAATCTAATGAGCCAAATAAACTGATGATCAAAAATAGACCCAGAGACATAGAAGCATGAACATACTGTTGTATCTCAGAGGGAAGGCAGGGGACAGTGAATGGGAAGAGATCAACCAGTGAACTTGTATGCATATATGCATAACCTGTGGTCACAGACCATAGTGTGGTGAAGGCCTGGGGTGAGGACGAAGCTGGTGGAAGAGATTAATAGGGGGGAAAGGAGGACCTATGTAAACTATGTAATGCTTTCGACAATAAAGATTAAAAAAAAAAAGAAGAATAGAACCACAGTTGTTTAATAATTTATAGTTGAGAGGCTTTCTTACAGACCCTGGGAAACTGGCAGATATGTGGCAAGTAGAAAAACAGGTCTGTAAAAAGAAATACATTTTAAAAGCAGACCAAGGACAGGACACACTGACTTTGTTGCTAAGCTTAGACACTGACCTTCTCCAGAAATTTGCCTCAGGAATGCTGACCATTCTCTGGTCTCAGGAACAGGTTGAGCTCTTTGTAACAGCATAGATTAGCCACCTTGTTATCAGACTTTGAGTTCTTGAAGGCCAGACGGCAGACCCTCCTCTCCCCTTTCTCTGTTACACTTGCAGCTCAAAACTCCATGGAGTTATCTGTATATGAGGGGTGGGGAACATCAGGTCCATGGGCCATATAAGGCCTGAGAAATCATTTGGTATATTTGACCAAATATAGCAGGCTAATTTTTAAGTTGATAATTCTGTATGGACCAAAAATGATGTTATAAATATCCAAATGGCCCTTGGCAGAAAAATGGTTTCCTGCCCCTGCTGTAGATAATCAGCCAGAGGGGAGGCAGAGCAGAATTTCCAGGGTGACTAACTGCTCCCCCCTACTGCTGGAAGTATTGGAATAAATGCTCATACATGATTTAACCCTGTCTCTGCTTAGTTTGGTTCAAGTAGTGACAGGCAGCCTCGAACCTATTGTGTCCGGCATCAAGAATGCAGAAAAGAAGGTCTCCTCTCACCATCCTTTCACACTCAAGCATTCTCCTCCTAATCTCTCCAGCAGTACTGCCACCTGACTGGTAGAAAATATGTATATAAAACTATGGGCAATGTGAGAAATATGTAAACGTGCTGAAAATTGAACTTTGCTAGGGACTATGGAGAAGAGATGAGGAAAGTGGAAGCAGCCCAGTTGTATTGCAAATCCATGATCACAAAAGAAATCCTCAGGGGGTCTGACCCAAAGCTCTGTCATATATGGGCATTTATTCTTTCTAGATCCACAAGCCTTCTTAACTTGTGGTCTGAGGACCTTCTGGAGATGAGGCTTAAACACTCCTCTCTCCCTGAGTCATTATCTCCAGGAGCAGACCCTGGATAAGCCCTCCAGCTGGTTATGACACACACATAAATTGAAGAACCACTGTCAGCTGCCACACACACCCTGACCCTTGTGCTTTCATAATCATTTACCCCACTTGTAAGACCTCTTGCTCCAATGCCAGTCTCCATCCACAGGAAGAAAAGGCAGTCATGCCCAGAGCTCTTTCTGTAGCTCCTGCTTAAACCACTGACTTAACTGAACACCCAAACTTCACTCATTCCTTCACCACTTTCTTATCATATGCAGGTAACTCTTGTTCTACTGTTAATTTCATATTTTCTTTTTTAACACCCAAATTATCTTTATTTTAAATGGAAATTGTATATCACCACTACAAATGGAAAATCATTATCATGTTCCAGAACTGAAAAGTAACCAAAAAATAAATGTAACAAAACAAAAAAAGAAATTATTAAATCAAGGTAGATTACATCCTATAAAAGGCTTAGACATGCTCTCTGTTTAAATTTTTTTTAAAAAAAGAGGGGAAGATTAACACAAATTAAAAAGTGTTAAAGACAGACCAGCCTGAAACTAAAATTGAAAACCATTCCTGTGGACAAAAAGGGACACATACCAAACTTGACAAGCGCAGGAGAGGCCTGTGTGGTGGCCTTACAGACTCAGAGACATAAAGTAACTAAAACCAAACAACCAAGGGATCTGGGCTGCCTATTAGTACTTGAGCCAATTAAGCAGAGATGGGATCATATATGAGCATCTATTCCAATAATGCCAGCAGTATGGGAGAGCAGCAGGACGTCTATGAAAATCTGCTCTGCACCCTTCTCCCACCCTCCACCATTTGGTAGAAGGACAAAGATTACATGGGAAACTAGGAATTACAGGCATGGGGAAGTAGTCAAGGTATAATGGTTACAGATTACAGGCAATGCGGGCTGAAGGTCAAAGGGTGAATGCCTTTGGGATCAGGCTGTTTCAGCAACAAAGTTGTTAATCTTTCCATAATGTGATAGGCAGTTCTCAGAAAAGGAGGATGTACTGCATTCCAATGTTAGCTCCCATGTCCTGGGGCATACAACTATCAGCCAAGTTAGAATACGCTTTCTCTGATCAGAACAGAATAATCACAGTTAGCAGAGCATGATTAATATTTCTTATAACTATAGCTAGTCCCCACTATTCTATTTCTGCCCTTAACATAACCCAAAGGATGGCCTGAAATTAAAACTTATAATTAAAAGCAGTTTATGGAGGAGAGAAACCAAGATGGCAGCAGAGGTAAACACCTAAACTGCTGCCTCGCACAACAATTTCAAAACTACAACTAAAAGACAAAACAGATATCATCCAGAACCAAAGGAAATCTGGCTGAGTGGAAATTCTACAACTAGAAGGAAAGAGAAAAGCACACTGAGACTCAGAGGAGCTGCAGGAGGCAGAGGTACTGAGACACACGAGCAGAGAGGACTGGCAACTGAATGCGTGACTGGCTTTCTCAAGCGGGAGGGAGCCAAAAGCTCCCATCTGTGCTGAACTCCAGTTCCGGGCGAGACTCTGGGGACCCAGACTCATTTGGGGAGAAACTGGACTGTCTGGCAGCAGGCAGAAATCGAGGGCAGCTTTCTCTCAGAGGTGCTTGCAGCGATTACCACGGGACACTGAGACACAGGGGCCTATTAGAGCATTTCGATGTTTATTGCAGCCTAAAGCAGTTTCTCTCAACCTGCACCTCTGGTTCCAGCTCAATGAACAATTCTTCATGAATTGAAGAATTTAAAGGTAAATATTTCTACTCCTCATTCATGAGCATTGCAAAAGTTGTTAGCAAACTTCAGGCACCTAAAATCTAATAATTCCTTTGAAATGCTTCTGTAAACTATATATATAGTTTGCTTTTGCTTTTAAGGTTTGTAGTTTAGAAAAAGCTAATTTTTCTGTTGAGTATATCTAGGCCTTCTCTTCAGAATCTACCTAATAAAAGAGTAACATGCTAATTGGCTATACATTTGTGATGCCCACCAGCCAATAAGGAGTGAGTATGCAAATTAACACAACAAAGATTGTGGGTTAATTTGCATATGCAGGCACCAAGGGGCCAGGGGTGGGGTGGGACGCTTGCATCGTCACCATGGTGATGACACAGTTGTTCTGCCCAACCCCAGCCGCTCCGGGCCTCTGGGCAGCGTGGGAAGGCAGAAAGGTGGCTCCGGCCAGAGCAAAGGTGGTGCCGGCAGCCAGGGGAAGAAAGGCCCATTTTTGCACGAATATTCGTGCATCGGGCCTCTAGTAGTATATAATCAGTTATTTTAAAACTTCAGGGCACAGGGGTACCACACATGCAGTTACAATGATAAGGGAAAGTACATTCTGCTTGCCACTGCACTTGGCTTTTCTATTTATCCAAAGATTCATATATTAAGCTCATAATTTTTAAGCAGTTACTAGAGGCATGAGGTCAACAATATATCATCACCCAAATTAAAATCACAAAACATATATAGTATAGTTGTCTTCTATTACAAATTTGCTTTTGACCTGCTGTGAGAGTACACACTGATATCACTTTTTCCAGTGTGCCAATTGCTGTTACATATCCAAGTTCTTAAAAATGCTTTACTCAGAAGGTACTGCTTCCAATAATGGCAAGCTTGGCTATTTGGATCAACACACCCACTAACTATAAAAGTTTGTGGATATATAATGTAGAAGGCCAAGAGAACCTTTAAAACAGTGATGGGCAACCTTTTGAGCTTGGTGTGTCAAACTTCGCCAAAAAAACTGAGCATAACTCGGGTAGTGTGTCACTTTGAGGAAAAAACTAACTCCAAGACTCTAGTCGCAAATGTTTTATCCTCAGGAGCAGCAAATGTTTCATCCTCGGCATGCGGCCACGTTTCATCAGAAATGGCTATGCATGTCAGTGCTGACACGTGTGTCATAGGTTCGCCATCACTGCTCTAAAAGAACAAGAAGGAAGACCTGCAGATATCAAAACTTGGTATAAAATTCTCATGTTTAAGACAATGTGATAATGGTGCAGCAACAGAAACATGGACCATGGACTAGAAGAGGCCAAGTAGCTCTATCACAGACTCAAGCATGATGGAAACTGAGTTGTAACAAGGTTAGCAAAAGGACAGGACAGAGATGTCTCTCAATAAGTGATGCCTGGACAATTGGATGTTCATATGGAAAAAGTGACATCGGACACCAAACTCACACTACATATACTAGTAAACCTCAATTCCAGCTAAATTCCAAACCTGAGTGTGAAAGGTAAGACACTTTAGAAGGTAATAAAAAAGAATAAAAATAGCTTAATGATCTCAGTAGGAAAGAAATTTTTAAACATTTATACAAAAGCACTAGATAAAGAAAAAAATATATGTACTTAACCACATTAAAAATAAGAGATTCTTGCCCTGATTGGTGTGGCTCAGTTTGTTGGGCATCCCCCTGTGCACAGAAGGGATGCTGGTTTGATTCCCAGTCAGGGCACATGCCTGGGTTGAGGGCTCTATTCCTGGTGGGGGTGTGCAAGAGGCAGCCAATCGATGTTTCACTTTCACATTGATGTGTGTGTCTCTCTCCCTCTCCTTTCTGCTCTCTTTAAAAAATCTTTAAAAAAAATAAGAGCTTCTGTTCATCAAAATGAAAAATAACATAAATAAAAATGAAATATATATAATGGAATGGGAGAAGATATTGTATCACATGTCAGTGACAAAGGACTACTATCCATATTACACAAAGAAGTCCCACAGATTAGTAAGGAAAGGCCAAGAAAAAGACAGGTAACCTAATAGAAAAAAATGCAAAAAAATTGAATGGGCTCTTCACAAAGGAATAAGTTGAAATTGCCAATTTACAAAAAGGTGCTCAATCTCATTAATAATTAGGGAGATACAAATGAAAATCACAACGAGATGTTGCTATGCACCACCAAATTGCTCAAACAAATAATTTAGCAGTTTTCTAAATTTGCTGGTGAGGATGGGAACTCTCCTTCACTGCTGCTGAGGATCATAAATAATTACTACCTTAAAAACAGGTTTTGGCATCATTTAGGAAACTTCAAAATGTCTCTACCCATAGGATATATTGGCTAGAGAATTTGTGCACATGTACACCAGGAGAAAGACCAAAATCTTCAAAACAACAATGTTTACAAAATTCAAAACAGTAAAAGAGGTAAATAAATTATAGAGTCAAACAATGAAATATGAAATGGAAAGGAATGAACTAGAGCAGTGGTCGGCAAACTCATTAGTTAACAGAACCAAATATCAACAGTATGATTGAAATTTCTTTTGAGAGCCAAATTTTTTAAAACTTAAACTTCTTCTAACGCCACTTCTTCAAAATAGACTCACCCAGGCTGTGGTATTTTGTGGAAGAGCCACACTCAAGGGTACAAAGAGCTGCATGTGGCTCGCGAGCCGCAGTTTGCCGACCATGGAACTAGAGTATAAACAAAATATGACAGCCCTGGCCAGTTGCTCAGTGGGTAGAGTATCAGCCTGCAGATTGAAGGGTCCTGGATTTGATTCCAGTCAAGGGCAGGTACCTCTGTTGCAGGCAGTCCCTGTCCCCCCCGGCCCCCATTGGGGTGCATGTGGGAGGCAACCAATCAATGTGTCTCTCTCACATCGATGTTTTTCTCTCTCCCTCTCCCCATATTCCTTCCACTCTCTCTAAAAATCATGGAAAAATATACTCAGGTGAGGATTAAAAGATACATATCTATGACAGATCTGACAGACACTATTGAGTATAAGGAACAAGACATACAGTACTATCTCATGTCTTTCCATGACTTTTGAGAACAGGTAAAACTACAATATATTCTTTTAGATCAAATACATACATAATAAAACTATATACTTCTTAAATCAAGGAAATGCTTTTTACAAAAATCAGACAATGGTAACTGCTACCAGCCAGTAGTGTCTGGGTTCTTTTTTTTAAAAATATATATATAAATTTTTTTATTGATTTCAGAGAGGAAGGAAAGGGAGAGATAGATAGAAACATCAATGATAAGAATCATTGATCGGCTGCCTCCTGCACTCCCCAGATTGAGAATCGAGCCCGAAACCCAGGCATGTGCCCTTGACTGGAATCGAACTCAGTACCTTTCAGTCTGCAGGCAATGCTCTATCCACTGAGCCAAACCAGCTAGGGCATGTGTGTGGCAAGAAAGATTTCACAATACAGGTCCAGGTGATTTTGATGGTATGTTTATTAAAGGTGGGACAGTGAAACAAGGAAGGGCTTAGCATAGAAGAAGCAACAGCAGAGTCCAGGCTGGGCTGCCTTACCTCTCTGGGATGTCAGAAAAATGGAGGTCTTGGAGACAGGTTCAAAGGGTTAGCCTGGGACAAGCTGCCACTGTCCATTGCTCCCAGGGTTGCAAGTCTCATGGGATTCCTTAGAGTTCAGGAGATGCATGTCTGTGGAGAAGAAGTGGGGGAATAAGAGGGAGAAGTGAATGGCAGGGGTTGCTTTCAGAGGGGGAGCACACACTGGGTCCTGTCTTGAGGCTTTTATTTCTCTTGCAGGCAGGAATCTTAGGGGAGGTCTCAGGGAAGAGTTTCAGCAGAATATTCATCAGTTTTCCAGGTTTGCTCTTCCAGGGTCATGATCTTCACTGATTGGTCAGTGTCAGGGCAGGGGGTCATTAGTCATTGCAGCTGGTCCTGCTTTTGCTGTTTTTCTGGGCCTGAAGCTGAAATACAACTGAGGCCTAGATGTTATCTCTAGGGAGGTGACCTTCTGTATCTGCTGTAAATTGCTCGGTCACCTTGTTCAGCTCTCTCTCTCAGTTTCCCCATTCTGCTTGTCCTGGCTTACTGGCCTGTCTCATTTACCTCCACTGGAGGAGAAAGCAGATGTTGATTAAGAAGGCATATGGGGGTGGAAATGCAGACTGGTGTTACCACTGTGGAGAACAATATGAATTTTCCTCAAAAAACTAAAAGTGGAACTCCCATTTGACCCAGTGATCCTACTTCTAGGAATATATCCCAAGAAACTAAAAGCACCAATCAGAAAGGATATATGCACACCTATGTTCATAGCAGCATAATTTGCTATAGCTAAGATGTGGAAACAGCCTAAGTGCCCATCAGCAGATGAGTGGATTAAAAAACTGTTGTACATTTACACAATGGAATACTACACTGCAGTAAAAAAAGGAAAACTTTTTTTTATTAATTAAGGTATTAAATATGTGTCCTTATCCCCCCCCCCCATTGCCCTCCTCACCCCCACGCCCCCAATCATGCCCTCACCCTCTGTTGTCTGCATCCATTGGTTAGGCTCACATGCACGCATATAAGTCCTTTGGTTGACCTTTCCCCCTTAGCCCCACCCTCCCCTACCTTCCCTCTGAGGTTTCTCTATCTCTGGATCTGCTTTTGTTCATCAGTTTATGTTGTTCATTATATTCCACAAATGAGTGAGATCATGTGATATTTATCTTTCTCCGACTGACTTACTTCGCTTAGCATAATGCTCTTCAACTCCATCCATGCTATTGCAGATGGTAAGAATTCCTTCCTTCTTTTTTACCATAGCTTAGTATTCCATTTTTTAGTTTTTTAAGGAAACTCCATACTGTCTTCCACAGTCTGCATTCCCACCAGCAATGAAGGAAGCTTCCTTTCTCTCCACATCCTCACCAGCACGTGTCATTTGTTGATTTGTTGATGATAGCCATTCTGACAGGTGTGAGATGGTACCTCATTGTCGTTTTGATTTGAATCTCTTAGATGATTAGTGACTTTGAGCATGTTTTCATATATCTCTTGGCCTTCCTGCTGTCTTCTTTTGAAAAGAATCTATTTAGGTCCCTTGCTCATTTTTTGATTGGGTTATCTTCCTTTTGTTAAGTTGTATGAGTTTCCTGTAAATGTTGGAGATTAAACCCTTATCAGAGATAAAATTGGCAAATATGTTCTCCCATGCAGTGGGCTTTCTTGTTGTTTTGTTGATGGTTTCTTTTGCTGTGCAGAAGCTTTTTATTTTGATTCGGTCCCATTTATTTATTTTCTCTTTAGTTTCCATTGCCCTAGCAGCTGTACATTAAAAAAATTGCTTCAGCATATATCTGAGATTTTGCTGCATGTGGATTCCTCTAATATTTTTATGGTTTCCGATCTTACGTTTAAGACCTTTATCCATTTGGAATTTATTTTTTGTGTATGGTGTAAGTTGGTGGTCTAGTTTCATTTTTTTGCAAGTATCTGACCAAATTTCCCAGCACCATTTATTAAAGAGACTGTCTTGACTCCATTGTATGTTCATGCCTCCTTTGTCAAATATTAATTGAGCATAGTGGTTTGGGTCAATTTCTGGGTTCTCTATTCTATTCCATTGGTCTATATGCCTGTTTTTGTGCCAGTACCAGGCAGTTTTGAGAACAGTGGCTTTGTAATACAGCTTGGAATCTGGTATTGAGATCCCTCCTGCTTTGTTCTTCTTTCTCAGGATTGCTGAAGCTATTCGGGGTCATTTTTTATTCCAGATGAATTTTTGGAGAGTTCATTCTAGGTCTGTGAAATATGCTGTTGGTATTTTAATGGGGAGTCATTGAATCTATAGATTACTTTGGGTAGTATAGACATTTTAATGATGTTGATTCTGCCAACCCATGAATACGGTAAGTTCTTCCATCTGTTTACGTCTTCCTCTATCTCTTTTTTCAAAGTCCTGTAGTTTTGCGAGTAGAGGTCTTTTACCTCCTTAGTTAAGTTTATTCCTAGGTATCTTAATTTTTTTTTTGTGGATTAGCAAATGGGTATGTTTTTTAAATCTCTCTTTCTGTAAGTACACTATTGGTGTATAAAAATGCCATAGATTTCATGGCGTTAATTTTGTATCCTGCTCCATTGCTGAATTCATTTATTAAGTCTAATAAGTTTTTGGTGGAGTCTTTGGGGTTTTCTATGTCATCTGCAAATATCATGTCATCTGCAAATAATGACAATTTTACTTCTTTTCCAATTTGGATGACTTTTATTTCTTCTTCTTGTCTGACTGCTGTGTCTAGCACTTCCAGTACTGTGTTGAACAGGAGTGGTGAAAGCGGGCATACCTGTCTTGTTCCTGTTCTTAAGGGAAATGGTTTTAGTTTTTGCCCAATGAGTATGACGTTGGCTGTAGGTTTATCATATATGGCTTTTATTATGTTGAGGTATGATCCTTCTATTCCCACCTTGCTGAGAGTTTTTATCAGAAAAGGGTGTTGGACTTTGTCAAATGCCTTTTCTGCATCAATTGTTAGGATTATGTGATTTTTGTCTCTTAATTTATTTATGTTATATATCATGTTTATTGATTTGCAAATATTGTACCAGCCTTGCATCCCTGGAATAAATTCCACTTGGTCATGGGATATGATCTTTCTGATGTCATGCTGGATCCAGTTTGCTAGAATACTGTTGAGGATTTTAGCATCTAAGTTCATCAGGGATATTGGCCTGTAATTCTATTTCTTTGTGGTGTCTTTATTGGGTTTTGGGATTAGGGTAATACTGGCTTCATAGAATGAGCTTGGAAGTGTGTCTTCCCCTTGAAATTTTTTGGAATACTCTTAGAAGGATTGGTTTTATTTCTTCTTCAAATATTCGGTAAAACTCCTCTATGAAGCTATCTAGTCCAGGGCTTTGGTTTGCTGGAAGCTTTTTGATTACTGTTTCAGTTTCCTCAGTAGCTTTTGACGTATTCAGGTTTTTTTATTGTTCCTGATTTAGTTTTGGAAGCTTGTATTTTTCTAGGAATATCTCATTTTGTCGAGGTTGTCCAGTTTGGTGGAGTAGAGCTGTTCGTAGTATTTTTTTACAATGCATTCTATATCTGTGGGGTCAGTTGTTACTTCACCTCTTCCATTTCTGATTTTGTTTATTTGGGTCCTCTCTCTTTGTTTCTTGGTGAGCGTGGCTAGAGGTTCATCAATCTTGTTTATCCTTTCAAAGAACCAGCTCTTGGTGTCATTGATCTTTTGTATTGTTTTTTTGTTGTTGTTTTTTGTTTGTTTTGTTTTGTTTTTTGGTCTCTATGTCCTTTATTTCTGCTCTGATCTTTATTATCTCCTTCCTTCTGGGTACTATGGGCTATTCTTGTTGCTCTCTTTCTAATTCTTTAATTTGCAAGGTTATATATTTTATTACCATTTTTTCTTGTTTTTTGAGGTAGGCCTGTACAGCTATGAATTTCCCTCTCAGAACTGCTTTCATTGTGCCCCATAGATTTTGGGTTGTTGTGTTTTCATTGTCATTTCTTTCCAGGGTGCTTTTTATTTCTTCTTTGATCTCTTTGGTAACCCAATCATTGTTTAATAGTATGCCATTTAGCCTCCAAGTGTTTGATTTTTTTCATTGTTTTTATTGTAGTTCATTTCTAGTTTTATGCCATTGTGATATGAGAAGATGCTTGTTATGATTTCAATCTTCTTGAATTTGAAGAGACTTTGTCTATGACCCAATATGTGGTCTATCTTTGAAAATGTCCCATGTGCACTTGAGAAGAACGTATATTCTGTAGCTTTGGGGTGAAATGTTCTGAAGATGTCAATTAAGTCCATCTGATCTAGTGAGTCATTTAGGATTGCTATTTCTTTGCTGATTTTTTGTCTAGAAGATTTATCCGTGGTATCTGTAGGGTATTAAAGTCCCCTACTATAACTATATTGCTATCGATCTCTCCCTTGATATCATCTAGAAGTTGTTTTATGTATTGGGGTGTTCCTGCATTGGGTGTATATATGTTTACAAGAGTTATATCTTCTTGTTGAATTGCTCCCTTTAATATTATATAGTGGCCTTCCTTATCTCTTGTTATGGCCTTTACTTTGAGGTCTATTTTGTCAGATATAAGTATTGCAAACCCAGCTATTTTCTCATTTCCATTTGCCTGAATTTTTTTTTCCATCCCTTCACTATCAGTCTGTGTGAATACTTTGTTCTGACGTGGGTCTCTTGCAAGACAGCAAATATATGGGTCATGTTTTCTTATCCATTTAGCTACCCTATGTCTTTTGATTAGAGTATTTAATCCATTTACATTTAATGTTATTGATAAATACTTGTTTGTCGTCATTTTTATTCTTAATGTTTGTGTTTCTTCTTGCCTTTCTGTTTCTTCTTTTTACAGCATTTCCTTTAGCATTTCTTGAATTGCTGGCTTGGTGATAATAAACTCTCTTAGCCCTTTTTTGTCTGTGAGGCTCCCAATTCCACCTTCAATTTTGAATGATAGCCTTACTGGGTATAATATTCTTGGATTCAGTCCCTTGTTTTGCATCACTTTGTATATTTCATTCCATTCCCTTCTGGCCTGGTGTGTTTCTGTTGAAAAATCAGTTGATATTCTAATGGGAGATCCCTTGTAGGTAACTTTCTGTCTCTCTCTGGCAGCCTTTAAGATTCTTACTTTGTCATTGATGTTTGCCAGTTTAATCATGATGTGTCTTGGTGTTGTTCTTTTTAGGTTCATCTTATTTGGGACTCTATGTGCTTCTTGAACTTGCGTAGCTTTTTCTTGCCAATATCAGGGAAGTTTTCTGTCATTATTTCTTCAAACAGATTTTCTATTCATTGCTCTGCTTCCTCTCCTTCTGGTACTCTATTATGTGGATGTTGTTTCATTTTGTGTTGTCCTGAAGCTCCCTTAGGCTCTCCTCTTGTTTTTTAAGTTTTCTTTCCAGTTGCTGCTATTTGTGTATTTTTTTCCTACCTTGTCTTCTAATTCGCTGATGCGGTCCTCAGCCTCTTCTAGTCTACTGTTTAAGCCTTCCATTGTGTTCTTTATTTCAGCTATGTCATTCTTCATTTCCTCTTGGTTCCTTTTCATGTTGGTGAAATTCTCATTGAGCTCCTTATAATTCTCATTGATTTGTGTGTATTTGTCATCCAGCCATTTGAGCATCCATATAACCATTACTCTGAATTCTTTCTCTGACAATGTTATTTGCCTCTATTTCATTTAACTCCCTTTCTGGTGATTCCTCTTTTTCTTTCCTTTGGGGATTGTTTTTTTTGTCTCCCCATGTTTTGCTGTAATGTTTTAATTGTTTCTGTGTCCTAGATCCAACTGCTTTGCTACACAGGTTCTTTTGGGGGTGGAGCTACTGGTGTGATCTCTCAGGTCTCCTGGGCTTGGTAATCTAGCAGAGCTCCCTATTTGAACTATTTGGGTTCTCTTTATGTAGTTGGGTCTTGAATGTTAGTTTCTTATTCGTGGATGAAGTCTCTTCTCCGGTTAGCAATGTGACTCACCCCCAGCTTCGTTGTGATTGTGGTTCCTGCTCTTGTGGAAAAGGTTGTCTGAGATCTCACTGGTATGTGCTCACTGTGAGTTTGCAGAGTCCACGGCCTGGAAGGAAGGAGTCTTGGGGTCTGAGGCCAGTGTGGTGTGACTCTTGCTGGATTAGCATCACTCTGCAACTCACTATGAGAGGCCTGGAGCCTGTGACAGTGGGGGGCGGGTGTCTTGTAGTCTGTGGTTGAGGCAGTGGGACTCTGACCAAAGTGATTTCCCTCTCTAAATCACAAAGGGGTTCAGAATCCAGCAGCAGAGTGTCCAGAGGTAGGTAGTCAGGAGGGGGATGTCATGGATCCTACTGAGGGAGCCATGAGCCTTTAGTTGGAGAGGCACACATCCAGTGGCAGCACACAGAGGGACCCAGTAGATGTCTGCAAGGGGTGTGTGCTTGTGGGACCCACACAGTGGATCGGAGTGATTGTGTTGTGCCACTGGTCCCATGGAGGGAGAAGTCCCAGTTTCTGCTTTGGAGGATGTTTACCCTTTGTTGGATATGGACACCCAATGGCTGCTTACAGAGGTGCCCAGGAGCTATATCCAGTGATGCTACTGCGGGGACTGGATGCCAGTGGTCAGGGTTGTGCCTTGCGGTGGCTCAGAGAAGCACCCAGGGGCTGTCTGCCGGGACAGCAGGCTCAGGGGCTTGCACACTGGATCGGTGCAACTGCAGAGACCAGATGTTGGCAGCTGAGGAGGAGGAAGTCCAACTTTCTGTTGCCAGGGCCTTTAGCCCTTGGATGGATATGAGTGTGCCTTGTGGCAGCTCACAGAGCCACCTGGCAGTCACCTGCTGGGGCAGTGGCCTCAGGGGGCCTGTGTGCTGAAGCCACACAACAACGGTGTCTATGGGTAAGCAGCTGGGAAGGGGGAAGTCCAAATTTTTACTGCTGGGGCTGTGCACCCTTGTTTGGATATGAGCACGCCCAGCCGGGGCTCAAGGGGGCACCCAGGAGCTGCTTATAGGGCAGTGGGCTCAATAGGCCTGCATGCTGGAAAGGCGCAACTGTGGTGTCCAGAAGTCAGCAGCTGGGGAGGGGGATGTCCCAATTTTTGCTACCTTGCGCCCTTGGTTGAAATCGCGTGTGCCCAGCGGGGTCTCACAGAGGCACCTAGGAGCCATCTGTCAGGGTGGTGGGGCTCAGGAGGCCTGCGCTCTGGAAAGGCATGACGGGAAGGCTCAGTTTTTGCTGCTGCTTCCGTGGTTGGATACAAACGCACCCAGTGGCAGCTCACAGGGGCAAGCATGATGCATTTGCCAGCGCAGCGCACTGACACACTCTGAGGGGCCCTGGCACTGAAGCCACGTGACTGAGGTGTCTGTGGGCCGGTATCCAGGAAGAGGGAATTCAGAATTCCTACTGCTGGGGCAGTGTGCCCTTGTTTGTATAAGAGCATGCCCAGCGTTGGCTCACAGCAGCATCCAAGAGTGGCCTGTGGAGCGATGGGCTCAGGAGGCCTGTGCACTGTAAGTGCACGACTGTGGTGTCTAGAGCTCTGCCGCTGGAGAGGGGGGAAGTCACACTTACTGCTGTGGGAACGGTGCACCTTTGGAGGTGGAGATCCTAGGGTCTGCAGTGGGGCAGCAGGATTTTGGCTGGAGTGGCTGCCGCATCACGGGCAATGTCCAAGGCCTGTCTGGGTGGTGGTGTTGATGAGTTCCTAGAAGAGGCTGCTCTTCCCTTCAAGATGACATGGGCTCAGTGCCCGAGTCTCGCAGCCTGGGGAGTGTCCACAGCAGTGGTAGGTGCTCCCTGACCAGGAGAGCCAGATCTGCCAGCCCCTGCTACTCCTGCAGAATTTAACTGTCCCTCACTCACTCACACACACACCACAAACACTCTTCTTTCACCCCCTCACTCACATCCTCTCCCTCACCTATGTCCTGCCAGCTGCCATCTTCTAGCTCCTCAAAAGAAGGAATTCTTACCATCTGCAACAGCATGGATGAAACTGGAGAGCATTATGCTAAGTGAAATAAGCCAGTCAGAGAAAGGTAAATATCACATGATCTCACTCATTTGTGGAATATAATGAACAACATATACTGATGAACAAAAACAGATCCAGAGACAGAGAAGCATCGATCAGACCATCAAACCTCAGAGGGAAGGTAGGGGAGGGTGAGGCTAAGGGGGAGAGATCAAGCAAAGGACTTGTATGCATGCATATAAGCCTAACTAATGGACACAGACACCAGGGGGGTGAGGGCATGAGTGGGAGAGGGTGGGGGCAATGAGGGGATAAGGACCCATATGTAATACCTTAATCAATAAAGAAAAATAAAGAAGGCATATGGGGCTGCTTCGAGGGAACTCATGAAATTATGTTTCTTAACTTAGATAGTGGTACATGAGTGTTTACCTTACTAGTATTAATTATAATGTACATTTTATGTGCTTTTCTACTGTGTGGTATATTTTACAATATAAAAGGAAATAAAGGAAAATGAAGGAAAGAATACAAAGCAAGGAAAGAATAAAGCAAAGCAAGAAAGAAAGGGAGGGAGAAAATAAGAGAGATAGGAGGTAGAAAGATGCATATCTATGATTAACATAACATTTTTATAACAGGGATGTGTGTGAAGATTTAGCTAAAAATGTTCATTACAATATTATTTTTAAAATTGATTTCAGAGAGAGAATGGGAGAGATAAGGAGAGAGAGAGAGAGAGAGAGAGAGAGAGAGAGAGAGAGAGAGACCTGTTACACTTGTTTATGCATTCATTGATTGATTCTTGTATGTGCCCTGACCTCCAACTTTGGTGTATTAGGAGAATGCTCTAACCAACTGAGCTACCTAGCCAGGGCTACAATATTGATTTTAATAGAAAATATAGGAAACAATCTAAAAGTCCAAAAAGAAGGAAGCAGATGAGTATATCCACCTGATCTGGTATGTCCATATTATTAGTCTATGTAACTATTACATATGATGCTATAGAAATATATTTATTGATATAGTGAATCATTATCATGGGGTAGACAGAGAGCTGTGAGAAAGCAACTTATGCCCACCTGCAGGTGGGGGGGGGGCAGTTGGCAGATCTCCCCTAGCCAACAGCTACCTCTGGGTTGGCCTATAGCAGAGCCGCAGGGACACAGACAGGCCTGTGACCCACTTTGATCATGCAGATGAGGACAGGCCCTAAGGCATGGCAGAATAGCAAGATGGAGGGAGTCTTGGTCTCTGAATGACCATGGAGCAAAGAGCCCCCCCTCCATCCTCACCTCTGCCTGGCCATTTTCTTAAAGGCACTATATTTTGAAGTGTATTTGACACAGTAGTTGCTTTTTTTTTTTTTTTAACCAGTTGAAAAGTTTTATTTACATAAAATTCAGTAAGAACATAAAAAGCTTGAGTTTCTTTTTTTAAAAATCTGCAGTTATTTACAGCAGTATTGCACAATAAAGTGGCAATTACCCTGTCAAAATTCATCAGTGCAAACCAAAGTGAGCGAGGGAAATTACAATACGAATGCTACATACACTGGGTCCTAGGAACACATTAGTGATGAATCAGTATCCACACAGATCAGTGCTCTTGTACAGGAGTACTGATGAATTCTGACAGTATTTGCTTTTTACCATAATTAATATCATTGTCTACATTGCAAATCAAGATATTTCAGGTAAAAATTCAAATTTCTGTTGAAAAAACCTGAAAACTACCAACATTGGACCTGCATTTTTATAAGATAGCCTTCCAGAGCCGAGTGGTGGCTGCCCTTCAGAGGGGCCCTGTGAGAGGTAGCTCATCACAGTCCCTTCTAGTCCTCTTCATTCTTTCATAGCACCTGCCTAAGCTTCTGAGGAATTTGCAACCCCATAATTAAATTCACGTTTTTCAATCTATTCTCCTGATCTAAAGATTTCATTTGCTCCCCACTTCCAACAGATTTTGCCCAAACTGTCACCCTACCTGTGTGTTACCCTCCACTCCTGTTCTCTTGGAGTCCTGCCTCCATGTCTTTGCTCATGCTGGTCCACTGCTCAGAGGTACTGTTTGCAAATATCATCTCCCACCTGGTTGGATACCTTTTTATTTTGTTGTCAGTTTCTTTTGCTGTGCAGAAGCTTTTTAGTTTGCTATAATCCCACTCATTTATTTTTGCCTTTACTTCCTTTGCCTTTGGGAAGTCATAAAATGTTCTCTATGACCATGGTCCAAAAGTTTGGTACCTGTATTTTTTTTCTATGTAACTTACTGTTTCAGGTCTTAAATTTAGGTCTTTGGTCCACTTTGAATTAATTTTTGTACATGGGACAAACTATAATCCATTTCATTAACTTGCATGTGGCTTTCCAGTTTTTCTGGCACCATTTATTGAAGAGACTATCTACTCCATTGTGTGTTTCGGGCTCCTTTGTTGAAAATTATCTGTCCATATACATGTGGTTTTATAGTTGGGCTCACTATTGTGTTCCATCAATCTGTGTGTCTGTTTCTCTGCCAATACAATGCTGTTTTGATTATCATAGCTC